>NC_138884.1:88157016-90795718 GCF_965194825.1 Balaenoptera physalus | reverse complement strand
CAAAACTCTTTAAAATGGCTTCTGATGTAGTTTGTAATGTACTGCAAAATCCTTAACATAGACTGTGGACTAGAATGATCTTTCCCATGCTTATGTCTTGGATTTTATTTTTAGCACTATGTCCTCTAACTAAATGAATAAAAGCTATAGTGGTCTTTAATGTTTACAAAATTCAAGGCCTTATAGAACATTTAGATGTGCTATTTGTTTCCTACACTAGAATTGTTAAATTCTCTTCCAATATCCCTTCACTCTTGACCTGTATAACTAATACTTACCCACAGGTCTCCTTTAACTTTCTAATATCCCAACACACGAACCACAATTACCACCATCACCATCATTAGTGAAATCCTTCTGTTATATTCTTCATGAAACTGTTTTTCTATGGTAAGACAGAAAACCACATAGTATAATTTTCCTTTATCAAACATAGAAATATATGCAACATCTACATATATTTAGATCTTTGCTATATATACCATGTTTTCTATAGATTTATCAGCAAATAAATATAATGAGAGTAGAGAATATATATATGAAAGGAAAAAGCATGTATAAAAACCTGAGGATTGCTCACACAGGAAGAAATAGACAATCTGAATAGCCTTACATCCTTTAAAAAACTGAATAAATTATCAATCACCCAAAACAGAAAGCACCAGCCACAGATGGGTTCACTGTGAATTCTACCAAACATTTAAGGAAAAAATTATACCGATTCCCTACATATCTCTTTCAGAAGATAGATGTAGAGGGAATAATTCCTAACTCTTGAGGCCAGCATTACCCTAATACTAAAGGCAGACAAAGACATTAGAAGAAAACTACAAACCAATATATCTCATAAACATATATGAAAAATTCCTCTACAAAATATTAGCAAATCATGTCCAACAATATATAAAAAAATTATATATCAAGACCAAGTGAGATTTATCTCAGTGATGCAAGACTGGTTCAACATTTGAAAATCAATTAACGAAATCCATCACAGAAAAAGACTAGCGCAGTAAAATCACATGATGATATTGATAGATGCAGATAAAGCATTTGACAAAGTCCAACACCTATTCATGATAAAAAAAAAAAAATCTCAGTAAACTAGGAAAAGAAGGGAACTTTCTCAACTTGATAAAGAATATCCATAAGAAACTTACAGCTAACATCATTGTTAATGGTGGAAAACTCGAAACTCTCTTACTAAACTTTATTCATAATTGTCAAAACTTGGAAGCAACTGAGATATCCTTTAGTAGGTGAGTGGAAAAATATACTACTTCCATACAGTAAAGTATTATTCAGCACTAAAAAGAAATGAGCTATTAAGCCATGAAAAAACATGGAGGAAGCTTAAATGCATATTACTAAGTGAAAGAAATCAATCTGAAAATTCTACATACGTATGAGCCCAGCTATATGTCATTCTGAAAAAGGGGAAATTACTGAGACAGCAAGAAATCAGTGGTTGCCAGGGTTAAAGCAAAAGGGAAGAGATGAATAGGAACAACACAGAGGCTTTTTCAGGGCAGTTAAACGGCTCTGTATGGTACTAGATGGATACTTATCATTTACATCTGTCCAAACCCACAGAATGCACAACACCAAGAATGAACCCTAATGTAAACTATGGACTTTAGATGATAACGATGTGTCAATGTAGGTTCATCAACTGTAACAAATACACCACTTTGCGTGTGTGGTCAGTAGTGAGGGAGGCTATGCATATGCTGTTGTGAGGGTTATATGGGAATTCCTTGTACTTTCTGCTCAATTTTTCTGAGAACCCAAGACTGCTCTAAAAAAGTAGTTTATTAATTAAAAGAAAACAAACAAACTTGACCACACCCTTTTTGAGAACAACAAAAATAAAGCACTTTATTTAAAAAGAGCAGGATGGGAGTATGTCAGCAAGATGCTTTCTAATTTGCAAAATATGTAAATACAAAAAATAAAGGTAGACAATAATAGCTACTAAAGCAGATACCAAAACCAGGAGTTTAAGTGTATGTAAATATGATGAAGAAATTGATGATCAAATAAGATATATTAATAGAATTATAGAAATATAAGTGAATTAGGTAATTAATCTCCTAACAAACTGTTTATCCTTAAAATATTACTCAACCTTTGCAGCCTAAGAGGTAAAATAAAGAGATGAACTAAATAATCTCCAAACACCTCTCAAGATCTAAAATGATTAAATCTTAAACAGGTGTTCCTTAAAACCAACAAAGTTCCCAGGGCTGTGAAATATAGAAATATAAGACTCAAAGTGTAAGATCATATGGGAAGATACTTCGCAGAATAAAGGTTCTAAAGAAAATAAAATATGTGAAAGGTAGGTGAAAGAAAGACAGTGAAAGAGAGAAAGGCTTAGAAAAAAGATAAAAATAATACCCTTAGACAATGAGAAACAGAAAGGTAGATTGAGACAAGGCACAAAGAGAAAAGCGAAAGAAGAAAAATTAGAGAATAGTTCTGTTAAAGGTCAATTTAACCTTCACACCAAGTTTAACTCAATTTCCTAGACACATTTTGAGCTTAGTAATGTCTTATTAGTTTTCTCTGACTGCAGCTAGAATCTAAATGTGATTCTTACGAGTGCTCAGCACAGAAAGGTGTGTAACTAGTTTAAAGGTCTTGAAGGTTTGCGGTCACATCCAGCCAGCACTCACCACAGCAATCTCATCAGATTTGGAGGACAAGCACACCCCTAAATAAAGTGTAGTGTGTCTGGTACATTAGAATCCTTGATATGCCATGAAGAAGCCTCTCATTTGTAAGACTTCCCCCTTCATTCACAGCTCAGCGGGATACAAATTTCTGGAGTAGAAACTGTGACTTACCAGAGGACATCTTAGCCTAGAAATGGCAAGTCCAAGTCGTGACGCAGCTGCCTATTAGCCATTAATGTAGGTTTACTTTATCAGTCATCTCAGTTTTTCAGGAGCTAGCAGCTATGTCCATTCCACTCAGTGTTACAATAATCCTGCCCAGGAAAGATAAAAAATTAACATTAATTCAGTATTTTGTCTCTCTCAGGCACCTGTAACACATTTCACATGGATTAGCACATTTCATTCCCCTAAGAATTCAATAACATGTATTCTATTGCTACTCCCAGTTTACCAAAGAGGTTAAGTGACGATTTTATGAATGAGGCCTTGAGACACAGGTGGTTTAAATAATAATATACCCAATGCCACAATACCAGTAGTAATCATGCTGTCAGGATTTCACTAAGGCAGTTCAACTTCTTAGATTCTTTATTTATCTGCAATTCTATGCTTTATCCCCGCATATTGTATTTCAAGAAAAAAAAGATTACTGTTTTTCTTCTTTCAAAATGTTGTTCAATCGTTCTCCTAATCCTGTTGTCTTAAAATGTAGAGATTTTTCCCAAAGACATATTCAAAAGATAAAAATCTGTCCTCCTACGGTTAAAGTCAGTTTATGATATCAAATGACTTGTGTAAATGAAATGGAGCTACCGAGAATGAGGTTAATACCTGGGTCATCTGTCCCAGAATATATATATGGTATGACAGTTATCCAATTTGAGTCCTTTCTTGGTAGCATCATTTTCACGAGACAACCCTTCTAGTAATGAATAGCTACATGCATGGTTGTACCAGAAACTTGTAAAGTCACTAATATCTGAAATCAAACCTTTCTAACTTTATTCCTTCAGCTGAAGTCTACATTCTTAATAACAAATTCTGAAAAGAGCAGCATGTAGAAATGAAGTAGTCATGCATGCCTACATGTGAATGAATTTCTTCAGATCCTCTGCCGATAGCAGGTTTTGAAGGTGGGATGAGCAGAGTAAGCTTTGGTGATAGGCACTGAGAGAGATGGCTGAACATATATCATTAATGTGATAAGTCTATGAGCATGGAGACTGGCGACCCCACCGACACACATTTCCTGCATTCCAGTTTTGCTGGTGGCCTGCCCTGCCCTTTCTGCTTTCTCATCCCTACCGGAGATGACAAGTTCAATGGAAATTGAGGTGTTTCAGAAAAATTCTAAAATAAACCTCAAATACTTGTTTAGAGAATTCAAGTGATTTAAGTAAGATGTGACAATGGATGAAAACCTAACTGTTAAAAGTGGTCTCATTCCCCTATAAAAACTATTTGAAAGAGAGTACTTTTATCTCAGGAAGCTACATTCTCAAATTTGAGTTCTTAAATCAGGGTTGTCGAAACCTGGTTAACCAGTTCAGTTTCAGATGAGAGATTATATGATACAGATATAACCCAATTAAGTTTCAATATAAATCCCTTCAGTTGTACTAATCATTGTTTTAGACTCTTTGGTAGTTCCTTATATATATGTAAAGATATTAGTGAAGAGTTTCATTTTTGCTCTATTTTCTTAAGCTGACTAAAAAATTATTCTTTCCATTTAATCTACATTTCATATTTTAGCCTTCAATTTAAGGCTACATTCTGGTCACAGTACAAGCCTATTTAGTAATTTTGATAATTTGTCAGTTCTGAACATATTGCTTAGCATATGTTTTTTCTATAGGAACTCAACCAGGGACTCAGGAAAACTGTCTCAAAATTGCCTCTCCTGAAAAGCTATGCAATTTGTAGCAAATGCTCTGTCGATTTCATAACTTGTAAAAAGTGAAATGAGCACTGACTTGATGGTGACAAGATGAAAGATAATGGAAAAACCTCACTATTGTGTCATTCCTTTCATCATATGCAAATGTAATTATTATATTCACTATGAATTACTGATCTTCATATTATCTTTTTATCTTCAGCACAAGTCTTATCTGAGAACTGACAGGTGCTAGTACCTGTGGACTTTTGCAGTGACCCTTAAGTGGTCTTAGCAGCTGCTGAATGCTTACACATAATGAAGGTAAATTTGGATAATTGAATCAACACCATTCTTAAAATTGGTTTAAAAAGAAACTCTGCTTGTAATGCCAAGAAATAGTATTTGCTCTAGAAGAAGTAAAATTAGATACTGAGATATCCATTCAGGTGACAAATCTTATTTGATTTCCTACTATGTGTCAAGCAGTGTGCCAAACAGTAGGGACAAGTGTGAGACAAAGTTCTCTGAACTCAGCAGTTGTAGTCTCACTGAAGGAAACAGATATTAAATTTAAAAAAATATATATATGAACATAAACATCTTGGTGTTCTCATTATTTCCTTATTTCTGCATTTCTCCTATGTGCTGCATAATTTTTTAAGGGATGCTCTTTTTGGCTCAGTAATGGCAGCTTTTTATTTCTTCTAAATTGTGTTTTGTTTGTGTTGAGAATAAAATGCAGAGCCTATTTTTCTTACTGACTACCAACAAATTATTGAAAAGAAGTTCTATACTCTTTGTCATTTTTTTCCTGAACCTTGCATTTTATTGACATAAACTGATTCAATTTATTTTTTATATAAAAATTTTGATGTATAATCGAATGTAATAATACATGCTTTAAGCATAAAAGTCCAATGAGTATTGCCAAATATACACCACTACCACAATCAAAATACAGAATACTTGTGTCAACCCAAAACTTGTAGGTCCTTTTGTAGTAAATCTTCAGACCACCCAGATATCCACTGATGTGTCTTTTTGTCACTGTAGATTAGTTTTGTCTTTCCTATAATTACATACAAATATAATCATCCAGGGAGCACTTATTTGTGATTGGCATTTTTCACTCAGCATATTTTTGAGATTCATCCATGTTGCTATGTGAATCAGTAGTTCATTCCTAATCATTTTTGGGCAGTCAACCAAGTTTGGATACAATACAATCTGTTTATTCTTCTACCTACTGATGCACATTTGGGAGGTTTCCAGTTTCTGTCTATTATAAACAATGTTGTCATAAACATTTTTATACAAGTTTTTGTATGGACATATTTTTGAGTATATAAATAAGAGTAGAATTGGTGGATTGCATGCTAAGTGCATATAAGTAAGAAACTGGCTGTATTCCCACCAAAGACTAATGAAAATGTCAACACTAGGTATTTTCAGTCTTTTAATTTTAAACATTCTAGTGGGTATATAGTCATATTTCATAGTGGTTTCAATTTGCATTTTACTAATTTCTAATGTTCTTTTGAATGTCTTTTCAGTTGCTTTGGGGCCATTAATATATTTTACTTTGTGAAGTATCTCTTCACAAAGAGATACTATTTTGCCTATTTTTAATCAAAATGGTTCTCCTTTTATTACTGAGTTGAAAGATATACATATATTTTTAAAAACTATATAAGGTTTGTAACAAATTTCAAATAGGGTAGACAAATATTATATATATATATAAAATATTTTTATATATATAAAAAAATATATATATATAATTTTTTTTATAACTGGGAAGCATACATACCTATCTATCCTCCATCTATCCATCTATATATATCTAGATTGCATTTTGTACAAGTCTGTATGAACATATTTTTGTGTTTTCTTGGGTAAACAACTAAGAGTAGAATTGATGGATTTTATGTTAAGTATAGACAGATAGATAGATAGGTCTGTTTTCTAGTTAGGAAATATTTATCTACTTCAAGGTCACAAACTTCATATGTTTTTAAAAGAACCTCCTTAGCTTTAGCACACATACTTTGGTCTAAGATCCATTTAAATTGAACTTTGTTTACGGTGGGGGGGTGTCAGGTAAGGGTAGAGGTTCATTTTTGTTTTTCCATATGGATACATAGTTGTTCCAGCACCTTTGTATCATTGTTGATGATCAATGGAGCACATATGTGTAGATCTATTTCTGGACTCTCTACTTTGTTTCATATGTTTATTTTTATGTCAATACCACACTGTTTTGATTAAGGTAGCAAATAACTCTTCAAGTCACATAGTGTGAGTCAAGTGGGTTTTCCAACTTTCTTCTTTTTCAAAACTGGTTTGCATAATCTAGTTACTTTTCATTTTCATATAAATTTTGTGATCCTCCTATCAATTTCAATCCATATGCATATATTTTGATTAGAATTACACTGATGTGATAGATCAATTTTAGAAGAACTGACATCTTAATAATGTTAAGTCTTTCAAACACGAACAAAATATATATCTCTAATTATTTGTCTCCTTTAGTATCTCTCAACAAAGTTTTGCAGTTTTTAACACAGAGGTCTTACATATATTTTATTAAATATATACTTAGTTTTGTATATTATTGTGTGATAGTTTTATTTGTCAACTTGGTGAGTCTTTACTAACCAGTTATTCAATCAAACACTAACATAGGTGTTACAGTGAAGGTATTTTGTAAATGTGATTAACATCTATAACCAGTTGACTTTATAAAGGAAATTATCCGGGATAATCTGGGTGAACATGATCCAATCAGTTGAAAGGCCTTAAAAACAACCAACTGTTTCTTTGTGAGCTGCGACATAAGCTCCTGCCCAAGAATTTCCCGTGTGCCCTTCCTGACAGGATGTCCTGTGAATTTTGGACTTGCTTAGCCAGCCCCCCAATCAATAAGTCAATTCTCTCTCTGTCTCTGTCTTAGTCTCTCTCTTCTGGTTCTATTTCTCTTACAGAACTGTGACTGAAGCATATTGAAACCCTATTTTAAATTTATTCATGTTACTTATTAAATCTGTGAGCTCTTCCTATATTTTCTTTAGGATATACTATATACCTTATACATATATGATGATATACCCTTCAAATACAGATAGTTTTTGTCAATGTTTTCTATTTTCACACATTCTATACTTTTTTTCCCATATTAAATATTCTAGGATCTCGAGTGAGTCTTACCAAAAGATTGGCATTGGAATCTCCATACCTGTTTAAGAATTGGTAACATCCAGGGAAACATTTGGTCAGCTGTTTTTACCAATCCTGTTACTCAGCCTGAAACTACTCCCTCAATTCCACTTCTTTGGAATGTAGTCAAGTGCCAAATGGGCGACCATTTATGCCCAGTTGAGCATACAATTTTGTCAGCTTTTTCCATAATGATTCTTATGATTCCCTCAAATCCCGTTAATTAGCATGTGAGGCCCTTCTCTTTCCTCTTCCAGAAAGCCATGCCTCTGCCAGTATCCCATCCTCATCACCAAAAACTGTCAAGAACTATGAATGGTTTGAGATCTTACTCCACTTCCCTGCCACCAAGTTAGCCTGTCCTAGTTTCATGGGAGACATCTGGGTCAAAGGACTTTGTTACTCACAATAAAAGCAGCAATAAAAGTACCAGATTTTTGTTGTGCTGGTTCTGGTAAAGAAAAAAATTATTCATTCAATGACATTTATTAAAGAACGGTAAGGCAGACTTTATTCAAGACCATCATGGTAAGTATAGGGACTGATGCAATAGGGTTCTGCAATGGAGCAAGCTTGGGCTCAACTCCAAATACAACAAAGAAAAGTGGAAATTTGTAGTTAAGAAGTGGGGAGTCAGAGAGGGGCAGTCATTGGATGGAAAATTACAGAGAAGAAACATCAGAGATAAGGGAGGATTCTGGCTAAACTGATCTAACAGGATTCTTGCTAAAGGCAGACCAGGGTGATCAGACACCACCTATTCAGAACAAAAGGCAGACAGTGCTTTTGTTTGTAAGATATGCAAACATGTGAGAGACCCATGGAGAACTGTCTCAATATAAAATTGTATGAATATTAATAATGCAAAATTTAAAATCTGAATTAGGCATAATAGAGTCTATCTGTTAGACATTATACCTAAACTAACATTAGGATAATAATAACAGTCATTCAAAAAAATGTGTTGGTTAATTACCATTGCTACAAATGCGTCAGGTTGAAATTTATATTTGGGGAAAAAAATCAGTATTGCCTTTAGATTCATACAAGAGGACTAGGTCTATTTGAGGTCCTCAAATGTTGCAAACACAGCTATAAATAAAAATATTAAAGAACATATTATTGAATTTTTTTACTTGGAATCTCTAATACAGAAAACACCTGTAACCTTACACAGCCACTCTCATCATTAATATTCATTAGGCCTTCGTGAAATGACTCTCCATAGCTCTTATGCTGTATCCTCAAGTGAAAAGGTGACTGTTCCAATCTATGAAGGTGGCTGGATTATCTTGCTGTTAATCTGGAAGATGTGGTACAGAGGTCAACCAGTGGGTGGGGGATTGGATATGTTGAAATGAGGCTTGTTGAGTTTTGATAATGCCTCACATTGCCTTCAGATAATCATTGCATGCACCTTCAATGCTGAAATAAACAGCAACAGCCCAGCTTGCAAGCTAACTAAATATAGTATCAGGCATCGCTATGGAGGGAAGACTTGATGAAAATATGCGCTCTTACCTAGCTGCCTTACGAATTTTCATCTGTACCTTTCTCACTCTAATCTCCAAGGAATTTTAGATTTTAAATGAAACTGCTGCTTCTAAGGTTTAAAGGTAAAAACCAAACCTGAGGAGTTTCTCAGTAGAGTGGCAACAAAACTTCAGTATTGTGCATGTGATGCCTAAGCCTCTGTGCTTTCCACATCTTTAAATTCACCAGGACAGACAGAGACTGGAGCATGGGCTTCAGAATATGTCCCATGTATACAGTAGCTGATTTCTCCAAGGGCAATATGAGCTCACACCAAAATAACTAGACACCAGAAAAAAATCCTCTGAAGAAAGATAACAAATGTAATATGTATTCCATCTGAAGCACAAGTATTGAAACCAATAGACTCAAAATTAAAATAAGTAAAATCAGAACACTTAAGCAAAAAAAAAAAAAAAAAAAAATTAGCAAAATAAAATAAAGGTGAGAAATGTAAAAGGAAACCTAATAGAGATGTTCTGCTTAGATTACATAGTATTAAAACTTGGTATTTTGTAGTGGTTTAAATGGACATTTCAATAAACCCATCTTAAGAGAAAGAAAACATAAGACAATCTTATGTGGAATTCAGTATCACTAATATTCTATATGTCATCCTCACAGTTTATCATAAACTACCATATATAGAAAAAATGATAGATAGATACAGATAAATAGATAGAGATATATGAAACATTGTAGAATGGGTACAACTGGAAAAATAAATGAGTGATTTTAAAGATTAGATCATGGAACTTTCTGAGAATAATAGCAGAAAAGGTAAAGTGATAGAAAATACAGAAAATACATATTGAGGAGACATGTACTTATGCCCAGATGATGCAATAAAAGAAAATTATTTTTAAAAGTGAGATAAAATATTTGAAATATTAATAAACAGAACCTTCCGGGAATGAAAGAAAGATGAAAATTTTCAAATTAAAGTGACTCATAATGTACAAAACGTGATAAAATTTACAATGTCAAAGAAAAATAAATAGAAGATCCTTTTTAAAGGAACAAAATCATATTTATCTTAAACGTCTTAACAGCATATCTAGATATAATAAGATGATGTGTTAATATTTATAAATCACTGAAGGAAATAACTTTGAGTATAGAATGTTGTATCCAGCAAGTGTTTCATTTGTTTATAAAAGTACAAAATATTATCATGCATAATTATCCTCAAAATAGTTTTTAGGAAAAAATTGGCCTTGACACAAATAAAACAAATTGAGATTCTTCTATAGCCATGGAAAGCAAGGATGATCAAATATCTTATTAAATCTTATTCCTATCTAAAATGAATAATTAAAAAAATGGCTAAAACCAAAAATACAGAAAGATAAATAATAAATATAGTAAGTAATACAACAGAATAATGTAGACAGTATATACTAAATGGGGGAGGGATAAACTAAAGTAACATGAAAGAATTCTAACAGTATTTCTTCTCCCTTTACTACTTCTATTTTATTAGGTAAAGACTTTGTTTTGTTTTATATATTTCTTTTTTTTTTTCACACACACACACTGTATTTTATTTTTACAAGAGATAAATAGACTGACACCAAGCATTGTATATGGATGACCACAACAAAAGCAACAATGATTGCAATTACCAAACATGAAACACACTCATACTATGTCATAATATTGACATTCAGTCCAGTAATCCTCCACTGTAACAGCTCCTTTATATATTTCTTAATGGGAAAGTATTAAAACACATTATTACCTTAATACACAACTGTTTTTATATTTTCCTACTGATTTCTACTGGAGGGAAAAAAGAAACCTAGTGCTCTTTCTACTCTTCCTTCCATAGACAAGCCAAGATGCAGAACTCCAGGAATACTTCTTCTGTAGCTATTCTCTTTCCTGCAGCCATTCTCAAACTGTATGCCATCTTCACAAGTACCTGGAGAAATGGTCACCCGCCCACAGATAAGTTTCATACTATGGAGGCAGAGCTTGAATCTGGATTCAGAAGACCTCCTACCAAGTGCTTTCTGGCCACTTCTTGACTGCCTGATTTAGGTACAATTTTTCAATTCCTTGACCCTAGATATATTTATCTGTAAGATAGCAGTAAAAATAACTTTCCAGCATGTCTTTCAGAGTTCTTATAATAATATATGATTTTAGTTACTCTATAAACTGAAAAGACAGATGAAGATATGTTACTAGTCAAAGATATATGTCCCAAAAACTGAACTCACAAGCAGACATGAGGAGAGTGGGCAGAAACTCCCAGAAATTTGGTTCACTCTCACGTGATTCCCTCCAGCCACCTGAGAACTTGCAGTGTGTTTCACTGGCATAGTTTCACCTGTTGTTGGAGCCCATCGGGCTGGCCAGTCCCCTGCCTCTCCACCAGTGTGTGACACATTCCTTCTGCATCTACCTACGTGAAATCATCCCTCTGTGATCAGGACGAGGCTGTGGTCTACACAGAGTGCAGCACCAAGAGGCAAATAACAGATGCCAGAGGGCAACCTACATGCAGAAGCGGGGCCAAATCCAAAGCTGAACCCCAAGAGCTGTGCGAACAAAGAAAAGAAAGGGAAATTTCTCCGTGCAGCTTCAGGAGCTGTGGATTAAATCCCCACAATCAACTCGAGGTACCCTGCATCTGTGGAATACCTGAATAGACAAAAAATCATCCCAAAATTGAGGCAGTGAACTTTGGGAGCAACTGTAGACTTGGGGTTTGCTGTATGCCACTGACTAGTTTCTGATTTCTATATTTATCTTAGTTTAGTATTTAGTGCTTGTTATCACTGGTGGATTTGTTTATTGGTTTGGTTACTTTCTTCTTTTATTACTTTTTAAAATTTTGCTAATTTTTTTTATTTCTTATTTTAACAACCATTTTTATTTATTTATTTTTCTTTCTTTCTTTTTTTCTCCCTTTTCTCCTGAGCTGTGTGGCTGACAGGGTCTTGGTGCTCCGGCCGGGTGTCAGGCCTGAGCCTCTGAGGCAGGAGAGCCAAGTTCAGGACATGGACCACCAGAGACCTCCCAGCCCCACATAATATCAATCGGTGAGAGCTCTCCCAGAGATCTCTGATTCAACGCTAAGACCCAGCTCCACTCAACAACCAGCAAGTTTAAGTGCTGGACGCCCCATGCCAAGTAATTAGCAAGACAGGAACACAACCCCACCCATTAGCAGAGAGGCTGCCTAAAATCATAATAAGTTCAGAGATACCCCAAAACACACCACCGGATGCAGTCCTGCCCACCAGAAAGACAAGTTCCAGCCCCACCCACCAGAACATAGGCACCAGTCCCCTCCACCAGGAAACCTACAGAACCCACTGAACCAACCTTACCCACTGGGGGCAGACACCAAAAACAACAGGAACTACGAACCTGCAGCCTGTGAAAAGGAGACCCCAAACACAGTAAGTTAAGCAAAATGAGAAGACAGAGAAATATGCAGCAGATGAAGGAGCAAGGTAAAAACCGACCAGACCAAACCAATGAAGAGAAATAGGCAGTCTACCTGAAAAAGAATTCAGAGTAATGATAGTAAAGATGATCCAAAATCTTGGAAATAGAATGGAGAAAATACAAGAAACGTTTAACAAGGACCTAGAAGAACTAAAGAACAAACAATGATGAACAACACAATAAATGAAATTAAAAATTCTCTAGATGAAATCAATAGCAGAATAACTGAGGCAGAAGAACGGATAAGTGACCTGGAATATAAAAAAGTGGAAATAACTACTGCAGAGCAGAATAAAGGAAAAAGAATGAAAAAAACTGAGAACTGTCTCAGAGACCTCTGGAACAACATTAAATGCACCAACATTCGAATTATAGGGGTCCCAGAAGAGGAAAAGAAAAAGAGGGAGGAAAAAGAAAGGGAGTGAGAAAATATTTGAAGAGATTATAGTTGAAAACTTCCCTAATATGGGAAAGGAAATAGTCAATCAAGTCCAGGAAGCACAGAGAGTCCCATACAGGATAAATCCAAGGAGAAACATGCCAAGACACATATTAATCAAACTATCAAAAATTAAATACAAAGAAAAAATATTAAAAGCAGCAAGGGAAAAGCAACAAATAACATACAAGGGAATCCCCATAAGGTTAAGAGCTGATCTTTCAGCAGAAACTCTGCAAGCCAGAAGGGAGTGGCAGGACATATTTAAAGTGATGTAAGGGAAAAAGCTACAACCAAGATTACTCTACCCAGCCAGGATCTCATTCAGATTTGATGGAGAAATTAAAACCTTTACAGACAAGCAAAAGCTAAGAGAATTCAGCACCACCAAACCAGCTTTACTTCAAATGCTAAAGGAACTTCTCTAGGCAGGAAACACAAGAGAAGGAAATGACCTACAAAAACAAACCCAAAACAGTTAAGAAAATAGTAACAGGAACAAACATATATCAGTAATTACCTTAAATGTGAAGGGATTAAATGCTCCCACCAAAAGACATAGACTGGCTGAATGGATACAAAAACAGCACCCATATATATGGTGCCTACAAGAGACCCACTACAGACCTAGGGACACATGCAGACTGAAAGTGAGGGGATGGAAAAAGATATTCCATGCAAATGGAAATCAAAAGAAAGCTGGAGTAGCAATTCTCATATCAGACAAAATAGACTTTAAAATAAAGACTATTACAAGAGACAAAGAAGGACACTACATAATGATCAAGGGATCAATCCAAGAAGAAGATATAACAATTGTAAATATTTATGCACCCAACATAGGAGCACCTCAATACATAAGGCAAATGCTAACAGCCATAAAAAGGGAAATCGAATGTAACACAATCACAGTAAGGGACATTAACACCCCACTTTCACCAATGGACAGATCATCCAAAATGAAGAAGGGAGGGTGGGAAGGAGATGCAAGAGGGATGGGATATGGGGATATATGTATACGTATAGCTGATTCACTTTGTTATACAGCAAAAACTAACACAACATTGCAAAGCAATCACACTCCAATAAAGATATTTAAAAAAAAAGATATATTTCCTAATAATATTATCAGGTCCAATAGCGCAACATGCGTTAAAGACAATTTCTTTTATATATTGCATTTATCTTCCTAAGTGACTTAGCACTAATTATTTAATTTTTTTTAAACTCCAAAAATGTCATTCCTGGAAATATCCATTCCTCTAATAAAGAACCTGAGATCAGTTCTAGATTCTTTAGGAAATTGTCACTATTTAAATTTAGGTTTATTTTTTAATTACCCCATGAAAAAATACACACCCTTGGGGCAAATTTAGAAAGACTATGTATAGACAGATATTTAGGGAAGAAAGGAAAAAGAAAGAAAAGGAAAGAAAGAAAGGCAGGTGATTATTATTGATAGTCATTAAGATTGTTCATCTATGTATGAACTGATAGGCCAGAGATATAAGATCAACAAAGTTCAGAAACATTCTAAATTGCCCCACAAACCACTAGGCTCAGAACAGAAAGTCTTGAGTGCCTCATCTGGCAGCCATTTGCCTAGGTTATGGTTTTTATGCTGTTAATAACCCTTAATTCCTTCTGAGTCGTGTCCTCATAAACACACTATGTAAATAATTAACTGAATGTTTCACCACTGTTAATCTATACAACCTATTAGCATTCACTGATTCTGAAAAAATTACATTTTTTCCCTCTTGCAAATGAACCACTGTATTTTTCTATTTACGTCATTGAGTCTCTGATGTTTATTCATTCTCAGCTGACTAGCTTTGAATAAACACTGCAACAATTGCAAAGTATCCCCATCTTATTTCACCTTGAGGAAACAAAGTCACATATGAAACAATTTATCAATATTGATCTTCCTAAGTTTGAAATTAAGCCATAATTTACAAATCCATTACTGTTCTTTACCTCCCATCCCTCCACCACTCCTTTCTGAGGAAGATATATGATATGATACCACATAAAGAAAAGGTAGATGTATCTGTGCTTATATTTCAGAAACACATACAAAATTTCAGATACAGTGATTATGCACCTGTGGAATCTGATGGATGAGTTAATTAATTAACACCAATTCTTGAAGGTAACCTGGTTTCACCTTAAAACCAGTAGAATACCAATATTTGCCGAGTTTTGGCTAGTTGTTAAATTTGTTTTTGTTTTTTTTTCTCTGAGAAAACATAATTAAAACTGAATGAGGCATAAAGGGCAACTAAAAATCAAATTATATAGCTAAGGTTCATATCATTCTATAACGCAGGAAGAAGTTAATTGAATGCTTAGTAACTACTGTTATTTTAAAATGATTCATTGATTTACTCTTTCACTTAACATTTACTACGTGCATATTACATGACAGTCATTGTCCTGGGTTCTAAGAGGTCAAACAGTAAGTAAAGGCAAAAAACTCTCTGCCCCCCCCAAAAGAATCTCTTTGAACTCAATAAACTTGATGTATATAATTATATTAATTGTATATATAGATATATACATATATGTAATATAACAAATTATGTCTGTATATATATACATATATACATGTGTATATATAATATACAATGTGTACATATATACGAATACATATATACATGTTCTGGCACTTAAAATATATTAAAATTTTTTTTTTTTTTAATTTTTTGTTGCCCTTTTTTTTTTTTTTTTAAGTTTTATAGCTACTTTATTTATTTATTTATTTATTTTTGGCTGTGTTGGGTTTTCAGTTCGTGCGAGGGCTTTCTCTAGTTGCGGCAAGTGGGGACCACTGTTCATCGCGGTGCGGGGACCGCTCTTCATCGCGGTGCGTGGGCCTTTCACTATCGCGGCCCCTCCCGTTGCGGGGCACAGGCTCCAGATGCGCATGCTCAGTAGTTGTGGCTCACAGGCCCAGCTGCTCCGTGGCATGTGGGATCTTCCCAGACCAGGGCTCGAACCCGTGTCCCCTGCATTAGCAGGCAGATTCTCAACCACTGCGCCACCAGGGAAGCCCTATTAAAATTTTTAAATAAAGATTTATAAATGATGCAATGAAAAATTTGAAAGAGTATATGAGTGGTCTAGAATGATCTTTAGAAAGGAGAAACAGAAAGGTATTGAATTGAAAGTTAAATAATGAATAAGAAGCACTGCTACTCATGCACCCAAGCAACTAATGGAGTAGGAACTTTCTGATAGAGAAAACAACAAATGCATTGGCATGAAGAGTTCAGCATGAATGTGTAATAAATTGTGGCCAATGTGGCAAGGGCTAGAAAACAAAGGAATCTTTTTATTTTGCAAGGGAATTGAGATTTTACTCTTTAAGTAATTGTAAAATAATGAAGATTATTGACTGGGGATAGTTTTACCAGCATTAGCTTTCCCTGTAGAGAGTGATAATTTTGGAGGCATTATAAAGGATAAATTGGAAAGAGGAAAAGTGATTTCCAACTAAGAAGGATGTGATTTGGAATAGATGAAGTGATAAATAATAAATTTTAAACAGACTAATAGCATTTGAAAAGAAAAAAGATGAATGATAGTAACATTATTATAAGATCCTTAGGAAATGAGATTTTTATAGGGAGTGAAGGAAGAGACAGAGAGAAATCTAGGATAATACCAGTTTTTTGACATGAGTTCCTAAAGAAAAATTAGAATGACTCCACTGTCCAAAAGGTATTGAGTGTAGGATGGATGCTTCCGTCAGGAAAAGAACTAGGGAATTGTCAACTTTGCAAATTTAGAGAAGCTATTAAAGTTCTTGTGAAATATCCATTTGAACGCCCAGATGGATGTGTGGATCCAGCATTTAGTAGGGATCTTGGCTAGAGATACAAATCCGGAAGTCATCAGCATTGCTAAACTAATTCTCTTGAGTAGCGAAAGCAAGTTAATAATTCCTAAAATATTGCTACAAGAATTCTGAGAGTAGAAAGACTTCATTTTAATAATATTTCAAAGGAATAGGGAATGGTTTCCACCAATCATTTTTTATGGTGATAATAGTTTAGTGCCATGAAATACTAAGCTTGTTGCATATAGTTTCTTTGTTTTAGAATAAAACATATAAACTATACCAGTTTTCTTGAGAATTTATAGTGCACATGTTTTTTCCTTTGTTTCAAACTTCAGCTACACTTATATATAGATTCTTTTCTCTAGAATAATTTTATGTATTTATTAAACTTTTACATTTCCATACAATAATAATTAGAAGTCATAATACAATATTTTAAAAGAAAAAATTGTGTAATTTGAAATTTTTAAATCATATAAAAGATATATCATAGTATAAAGAGGTTACGGAGATACTGTTACCAGGTCAATTTATTTAGTCTGTTTGTGGATAACTAACTAGTACTTCATGCTGACCCAAGAGAAGACAAAAGTGGATTTGCCCTATTCACGTCCTAGTTAGAATTTTTACATAGTCTATGAAAAACTTTTAGACAATCAATCTAAGAATCAGGAAAAATGAATTTTGCCCTCAATTATGAGATAGTGCATGGCAGTGAAAAAAAAAATCAAAGACAGAACTTCTCTATGAGAATATTAAGCTACATGATGCAAAGATCTACTCATGTGTGGAAGATGGCCACTCATCTATGCAGGCTTTAGCAGTAAGTTTAAATGAATATGTTTCATGAGATATTTGAATCCAATAAAGACAGAAAACTTTATGGAGAAATTACTCTCCTCCTTATGTCAGTTTTCTTGCATCATTAAATTCAAGACAATACACCCAGTTACTCAAGCCAGAAATCTGAGTATCATCCTTGCCCCTTCATCTCCTTCACTTCCTACATCTAATCACCAAGACTGGTAGATTTACATGTCAATGTCTATCCTTACTGCTGCTACTTTATATTAGGCGACAATTCTTTCTTGCCTGGACTAGTGCAACAGCTTTTTGCAGTCTTATCTTTCACCAATTCATACTCCACCCTGTAGAAATGTTATATTTTTAAATTCACAGACATAATTATGTCTCTTTTCTGTCTAAGACCCACAAATAATTTCCTATCACAGTCAGAATAATGTCCAAACTCCTGATAACTATCTTCAGGTGTTTCCTTATGATATAACTCTTGTATAATTGCTCAACACTTTGTGCCTTATGATCCAACCATTATGGGCCTTCACATATGGGTATGTCCTTACTTGCCTTATTTCCTCACTTTTGTCCCCCTACCACTTTTACCTTGTTAATCACTGAGATATCTCCTTTAGCGACCTTCTCTAAATTCCCAAACCCTACCAAAGTGCCTTCCTAGAAGTTCCATGGTACCTGTGTTTCTGATTGATATACTTATCATACTGTGCTACAAGACTGATCACTTGCTTATCTCCGTATTAGAATGTCAACAACTTCAGGAGAGAGAACATGTCTGATTTCTACTTCCTAATTACTCCCAGTCTATGGCCCAATTGCTGATTAAATGAGGTAGGAAGTATTTCAAACTCATTTTTATGTAATTAATCAGCCATACGACAATGATAAAAATGAGATTAGTGGAGTCTAACAAGTAATGATTATTCAGGTATCTTTTGTACTATATGAAATAATTTGTTAGCCTGAAAGTTAGTTTAGTTCAGAGAGTAGAACACAGCTATAGAAAATGTGAAAATGAATTTCAGTAGCTTGTTTATAAATGCTTTACTTTATATACTTTCAGAAACTTAATTTTCAAAAAATATTAAATAATATATGAAAACAGAATATAAAATGTATTATATTTTAAAATGTACCTGTAGTAAACATTTGTCTTTTTTTTCCTACTCCCCCTTCTGAACTCTCAGTGTTTTGCAAACACATTATAGCATTTTTTCTTAGTGCACCATCTTCTTATCATCATGTGGCATCTCCCTCTAGCAGAATATCCTGGACTTCCATATAGGATGGTAGCTGGGTTCCATGGGAACAGAAGCAGAGGTATCATAACTCTTAAGGTCTAGGAATGGAATTTGCACAGCTTCACTTCTTTTGCAATCTGTAGGTCAAAGCAAGTCATGAGGCCAGTCTATATTCAAGTGGAGAGAAAATGGACTCCACTTCTTGATGGAAAGAGGAGCATCTAGGTATAGGGAGAGGAGAAATTGTCGCTAGCTATCTTTGGAGACTATCTTCCATAGTACCTGATAAATTATTCATCTACATATGTGTTTTGTGTGTGTGTGTGTATAAAACAAGATTGAGCATAATCATACACTAGGCATTGATCTGGGTATCTGAGATGTAGATATGAAAATATTAAGCATTTATCTTAACCTCATGAGCTAATAATCCAGTGGATGAGACAGTTTATAATCAAGAAGAAATTAAAAAATACAAATAAATATAAAGGGGGTATAATTATGGAAGACAAAACAGAGGACTTGCACTAGAAAAATTGATCAAGAAAAACCTTTAGGGAGGTATAATATTTGCGAAGCAATCTGTTTAAGGTAATGAAAAGCTCTCATTTTTGCAATGAGATGCAAAATGTGATGGGTTGAAATGTATTGGGTTTGTAGTCAACAGAACCTCAGGAAAAAGGGAGGAACTGATCTGGGCTTGATTATCTGGCTTAGTTGGTGCTGAAGGCAATAGGAAACCAATTAGTATTAAAAGGTACTGCTATCCCATGGCATATAGTTATGAAACAGCAAAATAAATTATTGCTAATGGGCACCTAGAATGAAGTGTCCATTAATGGCAAAACTCTGGGGAATAAGCATCTGTTATCATAGAGAACAAAGGGTACCAGGGATTCAAGGACTATGGGTCAGAGTGGCTACTTCTAAAAGATAAACACAGCTTTGAAAATATTGTGGTCTGAAGCTTTGAGACATTTTATATCTGTGTTAAAATCGTCTATCCCTTGCAGCTACAGGGCTGATTAACCAAAACCCAAATGCATCATTTGTTCCCGCTGATGGATGGATATCATCAGTTGAACTCAGTCTTAACCTTAATGTAACAGGACATAACACTGTGAAAGACTGGGAAATAGTCTTAAAATCAGAACCACTATTTGAGGGATTCTGAAGACTTTGCATAGCCACACTCTAACTTATCCTCTTATCCCTTAAAAGTAGTCTTTTAGGGGCTTCCCTGGTGGTGCAGTGGTTGAGAATCTGCCTGCTAATGCAGGGGACACGGGTTCCAGCCCTGGTCTGGGAAGATCCCACATGCCACGGAGCAACTGGGCCCGTGAGCCACAACTACTGAGCCTGCGCGTCTGGAGCCTGTGCTCCACAACAGGAGAGGCCGTGATAGTGAGAGGCCCGCGCACTGAGATGAAGAGTGGCCCCCGCTTGCCACAACTAGAGAAAGCCCTTGCACAGAAACGAAAACCCAACACAGCCAAAAATAAATTAAAAAAAAAAAAAAAAAGTAGTCTTTTATTATCTAGTTGATCAGGCTGTTTCTGCCTTTTTAGAAAATTCTTTAAAATCTTTGCTTAAGGATCCACCCAAGAGACTGATTTAATTGGTTTAGGGTGTGGCCTTGTCATCAATAATTTTTACAAGCTCCCTAGGTAATTATAATGTGCAGCCAAGGTTGGGATTCACTGACTCAGAGAGAGTTTTGTTTGTTGTTGTTGTTTTCCTTAGTGAGCAAATTGGAACAGCTGCGAGTGGTTTTAATTGTTTGCTTGGTTGTTGACTTAAACGTAGATTCAACTATGGAACCAAGTAAATTAAGTTGAGGTGCTAAACATTTTTTGATATTAGTAAAGGAAAGATTCCAAAGTGTATAGGAGTGAAAATGCTGCAGTGACTTTAACACTTATGACATGTCCAACCATTTCTCAAATAAATAACTTTTTGCAAGTCATTGCATTTCCTCCTTATAAAATGGGTTTTTTTTTAACATCTTTATTGGAGTATAATTGCTTTACAATGTTGTGTTAGTTTCTGCTGTATAACAAAGTGAATCAGCTATATGTATACATATATCCCCTCCCTCTTGTGTCTCCCTCCCACCCTCCCTATCCCACCCCTCTAGGTGGTCACAAAGCACCGAGCTGATCTCCCTGTGCTATGTGGCTGTTTCCCACTAGCTATTTATAAAATGGATTTTTAACAGTGCTTTTCTCATAGGATTATTGTGAGAAATAAATAAGTTAATATCATTAAAGAGTTGAGACAATTTCCTGGTACATGTTTAGTTATAGATAACTTATCAATAATCATGCTGGTACTCATAGTGATAATGATGACAAGTTACAAGAGGGAAAGTGAACAATCTTTTGTCAAGACCCCAAGAAATATTTAGGGAGGGGATGTAACAACTTTTGAGAAGTATTTTAGGCCAGGAATTTCAATGGATATGAAAGAAAATCCCTAGGTGTTAAAAGGAAAGTAATAACACTTACTTGCTAGAGGTATGGTCTGAAAAATTACCATAATAGGCAGTAGAGGCAGTAGAGTAAACTAAAATTATGACTCACATTGATTTTTTGGTTTGGACTATTTGCTCTTGTAGCCAGTTAGAATAAAATAGATGAACAGTTTAACAAGGTCCTACATTACTAATGAAAACAAAAAAAAATCAGGTATGGAGATTAGACGTGGCTTTGAGCCAGTGTGGCAGAGAACCATGGCTCCTTACTCAGTGCCCAGATCCAATCTAAGTCAGTTTAGTGGTACCAAATAATTTGAATGATGATGACTTATAGCTATTTACCAGTTTCCTTGTAAACTATGGGTGGAAAATCCTCCAATCCTTCCTGAAAATTCACATTGATTTCTGGGGATCCAAAGGCTTCTACTTGCTACTTTCCACTGGTTAAATGGAAGAATTATCGCAATTAGGACTAATAGAATACCAACCAATCGTGTTTTAATAATTCCCGAGTACATATTTCAAATGGTTATCTCCAACAAATAGAAGTTTTGTCCTATTGACTTTCTGATTCCTTCAAAAAGTCATGTTTGTAAAAGAAGGGGCAAGAGGAAGATTGTCAACTAGTTGATGAAAATTTGGGGGGAAAAAGTGCATGAACATTGCTTTTCATGAAGGATGAGAATATTTCATTTCATAAAGGATGAGAATATTTATCTATTTGAATGATTACAAAAGATTCCCAAAAAAGAGGGATGAAATGACCTTTTTGTGGATGCAAGTAAGCCTTCTTCTACAGCTATCTAATATTTGCTCAATGAACTCAGTAACAATGTGACTATAATGATACAGGTGGAGATTTTGTAAGAGATGGAAGGCATGCACTTCTTTACATAAGGTAAAATTGGTTACCATCTCTAAAGGTACCTAATTTTCCATCAGCAGTGACCAAAGAAGAACTGGCAATGCAATATTATATTTCTCTACAAGGAAGTGGCAGATAGATTGCTTTAGACCTTTCTATCATGAAGAGACATTTTCATATCACGTTGTCAAGTGTTGGGTACTTTTTATGTTACCATGATATCCCATACAACAGCACCACTGAAAAGAAAAGTAACTGCAGTGAAAGAATTAAGGCAAAAACTTGTGCCCATGGAATGTACTGTTCTTTCCATGTTCCAATTCATCCAGTGAGGCTAACTCATGAAAAAGATAGGATGTTCTATTTAAGGTTCCTTGTAAGTTTCCAATGCTGTCCTACAGAATGTTCAGGGAAAATTGGTTCTACTTTTTCCCACGTCTCAAATACCTGAGTACATAACACAAGGAGTGGAAATGTAGATAACACATATCATGACTTTCCCTAATGATCCTTTTTCAAAATTATTGTCTCCTGTCCCAGCATCCATGGGTGCTATTGACTTAAATGTTTTAGTAATTAAGGGAGGAATGCTTGCAAGAGGGGAAAAAGCTGTTCCTATTAATTTGGAAGGTAAGATTCCACCCAGGTCTTTTGGGCTTCTCATCTCTTAAATATATACAAGACAAAAAAAAAAAAAAAAGGGAGGGAGGTGGGTTAGTGTTGTCTCAGAGGACTGAGTCTGACTAAAATCAGGGATAGAAAATGACTAAAAGAGCAGCAGGAAGCTGTATGAATAGAATAAAAAGGAACCTCTTAGTTCTTTCATATTCTGCTAACGATCAGTGTAAAAGTTTATGGGAAGGCTCCTCATTCGTATACTAACACAAGGTCTCAGTTATCTCAGGAATGAAAGTTTGTGTCACTGCACTAGGGGAAAAACTGCAGCCACATGGGTGTTACTTGAAAACAAAAAGATTGCAGAAAGGTTTGAGAAGCTCAGTGTCACAAAGAAAGACTGTGATCAAATGCAGAAATGAGAAGTTTTCCACTCTCAGCTACACCTTCCATTTAGTTTCATGTATATATTTACATATTTGAGGTAACTTCTTTTCTTTCCTCCTCTAACTGAAATTGAAACAGAAATATAAAAGGAGTAACTGTCACCAAGAAATCTGGGACATGGAATTAGACAAACTATTTGCTGAAATTAGGTAATCTCCTTTTTCAAAAGGAGGGGGTGGTGAGTAAATGCATGTTGGGTTGAGTGTAGCAGTATATTATGGGCATTAAATTTTATTTTTATTTCTGAATTGTCATTATGGGAAGAAAGATGTATTTATAATTTGAAGGTGGAAAGGAAACAAAATTAACTGGATCTTGTTGATATAGTTTTTACTATGGGTTTAAAATTTTCTGCGTGCTCTGTACTTTCCAGCAATTCTCCAGTGAATGAGTATTGGTGGAAGGGAAGGTCTGTCATCTACTACAACAGCAGGAAGTCCAAAAGTTTCTCCCAACCAGACATCAATATACACTCACCAACACAGATTCAAAAGAGCTACAAGTAAATAATCTACTCAATGTCTTGATCCTACTCAGGATTTTTAACTGGATGAATAATTTAAAGAAACAGGTTCCAGGAAGAATTCCATCCAGTAGACGTACAATAGCGGTGTCACCAGTGTCCAGCAATGGAAGTCACTAGTAGAGGCAAGGCTTTCCACAAGAATGGTCCCTTATTTGACATTGTCTGTGGTTTTTGCCACCTAGAACCCCTAGGTTTTGGCTCATTTTTTGACTATGTATTTTACCTTCCTAGTTAGTCTCTAATATATCCAATAGCCTCCAAGAAATTACTTATATGCTTAAATTAACTGGAGTAAAAATCTGAGGTCTGCCACAAAATTGTTGGTTAATATATATGTGTATAAGGCTGAAATGAATTATCATGTTGATAAAAGGTATTTACAAAAGTGAAGCTTAGCAAGAATGGTAGAATATTTAAACTGAGATCAACTTAAGAGATCATACACCAGGACTGAGACAGCTAAAGCTTGGAAGTGATGAAATTTACTTGAAATGAATAAGTAACAATAACATACTAAAAATTTACAATGTAATAAGCAGACACCATGTTAAGTACTTTGAATACATAATCTCATTTAATTCTAAATTATATATTGAGGAAGGTAGTATTTTTATATAAAATTTTGCTTTCTTCTGGATTGAGTACTTTTATGATGGTAAATTCTTCATTGTTTTATTAGCTATCATTGTGCTATTTTATTAGTTGCATTAGAATTTATGCTATTAACCTTTAATTTAGTTATCATATTCTCTCATCAATGATAGTTTAGCACTTCATGTGAGAAGTGCATGAGAACCTATCTCATGTAAAGTTTGATGCTTTCACTTGTTTTTTAAGCTTTGTTAGGTGAGGCAATAGTATATTCCCATTGTTTTTCTCTGGGTCTTTGTGCTATTGTTATTATACATTTTATTTATACATATGTTATAAATCCCATATTATATTATTATTTATATATTTAAAAATTAATGATCTTTGAAAGGGATTTAAATAATAAGAAAAAGATCATGTTTACTCATGTAGTACTATTTTTGTGCTCTTCATTGCTTTTTGCAGGTCCAGACATCATCTTTCATCATTTTCTTTTGGCTTGTAGGACTGCATTGAACATTTCTTGTAGTGTGGAACTACAACTGATAAATTCCTTCCATTTTTCATGTCTGATTAAGTCTCTCCCTCATTTTTAAAAGATACTTTCATTGATACAGAACTCTGGATTGCATACTTTAAAAAGCTTGATCCACTGCACTAAAATAATTTAACCTTGCTCAAAGAGAGGTCTGACTTTTGCCCTCAGCTCCTAGGAGGTACTCTCTAAGCCCTTGGAATATATGTCCTGATAAAACTGTCTTTTTTGTGAGATAGTGGCATGGACATATATACACTGCCAAACGTAAAACAGATAGCTAGTGGGAAGCAGCCGCATAGCACAGGGAGATCAGCTCGGTGCTTTGTGACCACCTAGAGGGGTGGGATAGGGAGGATGCGAGGGAGGGAGATGCAAGAGGGAAGAGATATGGAGTATATGTATATGTATAACTGATTCACTTTGTTATAAAGCAGAAACTAACACACCATTGTAAAGCAATTATACTCCAATAAAGATGTTTAAAAAAAAAAAAAGAAATAAAAAAAGAGGTCTTAAAGAAAAAAAAAAAGAAGTGTCTTTTTTTAAGTTGGTGATTTGGGGCCATGCCTAAGTCTAACAATGTGATTTATGGTGGAGGCTTTGGGTCACACACTATCAGATTCACTGCCAGAAGGGATAAGGACTGAAATAAGTCCTTTGGGCAGTTAACCATGTCCACATGATAGAATACCAATAAAATACCTGAGCACCAAGGTGCTGGAAGCTTTTTTGCTTGGCAATAGTCTGCTTATTTTCACATACTTTTGCCAGGAAAATTAATGTCCAAAATCTGTCCAAAAATCCACCAGGAAAAGACAATTGGAATTTCCATGTGTAAAACTTTCCTGGACTCTGCCCCATACATTTCTTCCTCAGCTGATTTTAATGTGTCCTTTTGCTGTAATAAACAGTAACTGTGAGTATAACAGCTTTCAGTGAGTTCTGTGAGTCTTGCAGTAAATTATCAAAACTGAAGTCATCTTGGGGGGGTCCTACGCTTACAGTTGGTGACAGAAATGAGGGCAGTATTGTCGAACGCTCCCAAACTCTACAATTGTCTTCTGTTTGCATTGTTTTGTATAAAAATTTGTTGTCATTCTTTTTTTTTTTATCCTTTGTACATCACATGTCTTTTTCATTTGGTTGCTTTTAAGATTTTCTCTTTTTTGCTAGTTGTAAGCAATCTGATTGTGTATTTTTATTTCTTGTGCTTGGGGTTAATTAACTTCTTTGATATGTGAATCTATAGTTTCAACAAATTTGGATTATTTTTAGCCATTTTTATTAAATAATTTGTTTCTTCTCCCCCTCCTTTGGGAATTCTAACTACATATATTAGGCCACTTAGTGTTGTCCCACAAATTACTGATGCTCTCTTGATTTTTTTTAACATATTTTCTTCTCTCTGTATTTTATTTTGGATAGTTTTGTTGCTATTTATTCAAGTTCTTTGCTTTTTTTGTATGCAACGTCTAATCTGCTGTTAAGTCCATTTTGTATATTTTTTACATCATACATCGTAGTTTTCATCTCTAGAAATTTCACTTCGGGATTTTTTACATGTTCCTTGTCTCTACTTCATATGGTTATTTTATTTTTTTTAAGCTTCTAGAACATATACAATACAGTTATATAACTGTTTTAATGTCCTTATTAATTAATTCAATCATCTTTTATTTCTGGGTCATCTTAGTTCCCCCCACCAGGGATCGAACCCAAGTGCCCTGCAGTGGAAGCACGGAGTTTTAACCACAGGACCGCCAGGGAAGTCCCTGGGTCAGTTTTCGTTGGTTATTTTCCTCCTCCTTACATGTTGTAATTTCTACTTTCTTGCATGACTAGTAATTTTTATTCATTGCCAGCTATTGTATTTTACCTTTATGTATGCACAATATACATATGGCTTTCATATCAATGTCCTCAAGTTTTTGCTCTGAGATTCAGCTAGTAACTTGGAACTAGTTTGATTCTATCATTTCTGGTTTTCAAGCCCTGTTAGGTGGGATAAGAATTGTGTTTCAGGTAGGATAATTTCATCCAAATCTTGAGGCAAAACAATTCTGAATAGTCTACCAGATGCCCCATGATTTATGAGGATTTCCACTATGGTTGGTTATAATAGGAACTAATCAAGGTCTTTTGTAAGACAAGGAAGAACACTGCTGATTGGTATCCTCCTGAAAACTCAATCTAGACACTGAGCATTTTCAGAACGTTCTCTCTGTGTAGCTCTCTTTTCTTCAGTGATTTACTCTGTAAATCCTAACAGGCATGGCTTCCCAAACATTAAGGTTCATCTCCTCAGCTCCAGGAAGCTATTCCTAGGCTCCTTTCCCTCTCCACCAGTAAGCTGAAAAAAATCACAGTGCTCACCTCATTTTATTCTCATCTCTCAGGGACAACTGTCATTTGTTGCCTAATTTCCAGTGTATTGACTAACATTGATTTAATGTATTTTGTGTGGTTTTTAGTTATTTCAGGTGGGAGGGTAAGTCCAGTCCCTGTTATTCCATTTTTACCATAAGCAAACATCTCTACAATTTAACATATACTTTTGCATACAATTTGTACATATTTTAATGACGATTACCAATAGGTTGAACAGCTTCTCCAAGATTAGAGCACTAGAAAGAGGCTACGAGGGGTTCAAACCCAGGCTATCTGACTCACATCTAAATTCTTCATGTTTTGTTTTCCAAGACCATGCAATAAATTTCAGAGACTTTATTCAAATCAGAATTGTTGACAAATACCATGGTGTTCTTTCCTCCAGATTACATCATGTTTATGCTCTAAAATAACTTTACCAGTTTTTTAAATGACACTTTAACATAAAGATGTCATTTGATGAAATTTGCCTCATATTAAAGGCAAGGAACAATGCTCCTTCAGCATTAAAATCATTAGGCCAGCTACTACAATTACCACAGTGTAACAGGGTCTTTACTGGAAGTCAGTATAAGTTAAATAACTGGGACATTCTATCAAATGCTTACCAGTTTTTCTGTTTGATAGAGGAAACCTAATTGCCAGGCTAGCAAGAAAATATTTGGCAAGCAGTGCATTTCCAATAATGAAACTGATAATTATACTTCTTTCACATAGCTGTAATTGAATAAATCTAATTGCCTCTTCTGCTTAATTTTAATGCTAGCTTTCAAACTGTTGTATGGACAGGAAAGCAACATTAGAGGAATTACGTAGTGTTGTTTTCCTTCCTATACAGTGGTTTGAACTTAGGCAATAAAGTTAAATGGAAAAGGCTCTATACTCAATTTTCAATTATAGCAAAGGCAGGGAGCCACAATTATCCCTTTCATTACCGTGATGTTCTTCACTGCTGCCTGAACAAAACCTCTTCACTCTTGTTGTTTGCTGCTGCTGTGACTCTTAAAGTGAAGAGCACTTGAAATCAAAGGTTAAAAGTAAGGGACCAAATTAAAGTGAAATGACATGTGTAAATGCAAACATTACATGAAAAAGAAGAAACGGTAAGGAAAAGTACGTTAAGTGCTGGATTGACTTCCAGAAATTCTATGGGGGGAATGGAGAAGCTTAAAAAGACTTAATTAATCTTTGTTTCAAATTTTAATTGTAATAATATTGCAATTTAGCTATTCAAAATTTAGAAATATTCAAATAAGAACTACAGTAAGTCCCCTACATACGAACCTTCAAATTGCGAACTTCCAAAGATGTGAATGCGTGTTGTATGTCCAATCACTTAAGTTCATGTGTCTGATGTACATAGCCATGTGCATGCATCCTCCACAAGTTGTTGTGCCTTTGTGTACTTTATTGTACAGTACTGTATAGAGTACGGTAGTACAGTATCTTTATTTCAAGCCCAGGATGTCTGGAAGCAAGTGTAAAAGCAGCGGTGATAGAGCTGGTACTGCTAAGAAGCTCCAAGCCAAAAAGATTGAAACAAAGTGAAAATAATTGAGAGAGTGGAGCGACAAGAGAAAGAAGAAATAACTGAAGAACAGAAGAAATTCACGACGCAGGAAATGGCAAGGGGATTTTCTTTGTTTGAGGAGGCATTTTTAGATTTTGAGGCACAGGACCCAAATGTAGAATGGTACACGAAGGTTGCAGCAGCTGTTCAGAACACAATCCAGTGCTACCGTGTCATCTAAGACAAGAAAAAAAGAGCTACTACTCAGACATCACTGGACTGTTTTTCCAAGAGGATAGATAGAATTGAATCCAGCAAGGAATCAGAACCTGTGCCATCAACATCAGGCATGAGTGAAACTGCAGCTTGCCCTCCATCTCCTATTGCTGACGATCCTTCAGTTCTACCATCTCCCACCTCCTCTCCCTTCTCCAGTCAGTAACTCTTCTTGCCTGTTCACTTGACATACAGCCCCTGTATTCCAGCTGTTGTACTGTACTACTGTACTTTTCTTTTTTTTTCTTTTTTTTTCTTCTTTTCTTTTTTTTTCTTTTTTCTTCTCTTTTTTTCTTTTTTTTCTTTTTTTTCTTTTTCACACACACACACACTGTATTTTATTTTTACAAGAGATAAATAGACTGAATGTCACTATTATGACATAGTATGAGTGTGTTTCAGGTTTGGTAATTGCAATCATTGTTGCTTTTGTTGTGGTCATCCATGTACAATGCTTGGTGTCAGTCTATTTATCTACTGTACTTTTCAAGGTACTGTACTGTAAGATTAAAAATGTTTTCTTTATTTTTTGTGGGTTTTTTTAATGTATTATTTGTGTGAAAAGTATTATAAACCTACTACAGTACAGTACTATATAGCCGATTGTGTTAGTTGGGTACCTAGGCAAACTTTGTTGGACTTACAGACAAATTGGACTTATGAACACGATCTCAGAACGGAACTCTTTCTTATGTAGGGGACTTACTGTAATTTGTCAATATAAATTAGAATATTGTCATCAATTTTTGATAAACACCTAATATTTTTAACATTGTGCTATTTGCAAACATTTCTCAAGGAATTAATTTCAAGAGCCTTTAGTTAACTATTATTAGGCTTTTTCTTCAGTCAATTGTTTCACTGTCCAGTTCCATACATTTACAATGAATTATTTTCCTTTTTAGCCATATGTCATATCAACTTCTTTCTTTTGATAGTTATCTAACTTTCTTTCTTTCATGTTATCAAATAGATAACCAGCTATCTATTTGATAGCATCACTCTGCCCTTTAAAAATTAACAATGCTATCTGTGAATCATATTTTTGTAAGTAGCCACAGAGAAACACAAATTTTAATAATAACATTATTAAAGGTCAATCTTGACTCTGAATGTCCCTTTTCTAAGAAACCTGATAATTAGATACCCGGCCTACTAGTTTATTAAACTGAATGGAACTAAAAGGGGAGTATGGAATTAAAACATACAAAGACATATACAGACACAGACACACACACACACACTTTACTAATATAGTATAAAAGAAAATCACTCAAGGCTACCAAAGACTTCTTAGTACACAATTCTATTACAAACAACCAGATTTTAAGAGGTTATAGTAGATCCTGTAGAAGAGTTTATACTCAAGTCTTAGGGAAAACACCAAGTGCAGATTTAGGAAAATAATAATCATTGCATGGTTTTTAAAAGAGACACTTCTGTGATCATATCTGTACGACATATTTATCAGTGATGATATATGCACATGCTTGGAACTGGATACTTACTCGCTAAGAATTATTGTTATCTTTTAAATTTGATGGACATAAACTGAGGTAAATTAATTAGCTGAAAGCAAGATCTTTTTTGGCCCACCTCCTACAGTAATGAAAATAAAAACAAAAATAAACAAATGGGACCTAATTAAACTTAAAAGGTTTTGCATGGCAAAGGAAACCATAAACAAAATGAAAAGACAACCCTCAGAATGGGTGAAAGTAGAACTGGAACATGGAAATTAAGCCTTTTAGACATCTAAACTAGTAGGAATCCCAAAGAAATTATCTATTTATTAAAATATTTTAATAATTTTACTATGCACAGTTTATGCACACATACCAATTGTTATGTGCTTTAATAAGAAGTTAAGAGATGTTTGTCTGTTCTTTTTCATCTCTAGTTTCAAACCAATATTTTACTTTCATTGTTATACATAATATAAGGAAGGCTTTGTTTTACCTGAGAATAATTAGCAATATGAGATACTTGGCTATCCTCAATAATTTCTATGAAAAATGATGAATTATTCATACTAATTAATCCTTTCAGATTATACAATTTACTATTTAATATTATTTAAACATAAACATCAGTATCTATTTAGTATTATTTTATATTATTCATTAAATTATTTAAATAATAGAAAAGATGCAAATAAACAATCTGAAGAACAAAAGCTCATATAACAACTTAATTTTTTCAGGCAAAAAATGGGGAAATTTGTATGAAACAAATTTCTTTATTACTCTAAAATAGATGATACAGGGCTGCCAGCTATTATCCATTGAACTTAAAAAATTATGGTTCTCATATATTTTAAAGCATTTATAAATACAATTTGGCAAACTGTTTTACTAAAAATGGATATAAGAATATTTCTCATCCCACATGCTCTTTTGCAATGTGACCTGGCCACTCACCCAACAAGAGATGTAGTCTATATCTCCTTGAATCTAAGCAGGCCCACCGACTGCCCCGACCAATAGAATACGACGGAAATAAACCCATGTCAGTGCTGGAATAGCCCTTCACTAGCCTGGGAACTCCTGCTTCTAACACCACATGCTGGAGCTTCCATGTATGAAGTCCAGGCTCTCCTAACCAGAGAAGGCATGTGAAGCAACCCTGAGGGACCATACATGTTCATGAAGAAGCAACTTTGGATTATAGCCTCTGAATGACTCAATCCCCGGTTGCTATGTAACTGCAGATGTCTGGGAGATTCCAAATGAGAACCACCCAGTAGAGATCAGGAAATACACAGAATCATGAGAGACAATAATAAATTATTTTTAATAAGCTAATTTGAGGGATTGTGCTGGTATACAGTAGTAGATAACAGAAATTTTCATTTTTGGAATAATATCTAAAATAATACCTATACACAGTGATAATATTAAAAATAAGTAAGAGCATTTCCTAGAGGCTTTTGACATTTCATAGCATATTTCTTCATAGTATACTAGTTTTATATATATAGCACATTTATAAAAATATTATTAAATGTTTCTTCTGCTAATTCTGAATATTCAGAAGTGTACTTTAGAGTATGTGAGCCAAACTGATTCACATGAAACCTGTCTTCTAGCTTTCTAAAGACTAATCTGTTAAAATCCATAGCATTGTGAGAAACAAAGGAACTATAAGCCAAAATAGGGCAATTTTCAGAGATGTTTTATATGTATTTTTAAAGCAATATTGATTTGCCATTTTTTATTAAGCCCATATACTTTATGATGAGAAATGCATTCAAAAAAAGCATAATATTGTAGTATCAAGGTTAACCCAAAACAAATTTAGATTATGAGAATTATTAAACCTTATTTTCTAAGCAGTTGCACAATGCAGAATTATATGGTTAGTAGTCCATAACTATTCAACAATATTTAAAATCAGTTGTCATAAAATGATAGCTAATTTTCTAAAATAATAGTTAAGATACCTGCTGATAAATTCTAGAAAAATGCTAAAGAGCTGAGAGTAGACATTTATTAATTATCAATAGCTGCCTTAAAATTCAACTCCAAACCTTAGAAGTTTAAACCACAATAAGCATGTAGAATCTCATAGTTCCTGTGGTTTAGGAATTCAGGGGCAACTTAGCTGGGAAGTTCTGTCTCAGGGTCTCTCATAAAATTGCCATTAAATTGTCAGCAGGGATAATAAACAAAACGGAGGCTGGAGGATCTGCTTCCAAGATGACACATTGACATGCCTGGCAAGTTTGTGCTTGTAAGATCTTCAGTTTTGTTCCTTACGGGTCTCCTCAGGGTTTTTTGAGTACCCTCAGGGTGGTGGGCCCCCAGAGTAAGAAATCAAGTATGAGAACAAGGACAGCAGCCATGCCTTTTATATCCTGGTCTTGAAAGCCACTCACTGTCATTTCTGCCATCTTTTTACTTAGAGACGCTCAGGCCAGCCCACATTCAAGCTGAGGGAAACTAGTGTCCACATTTTAAATGGAGGAGTGTCAAAGAATGTTTAGACAAACTTTAAAAACCACCTTAAGAGTTAACCCAATTTTATTTCATCATCACCTTCAAAGATTAATTGAAGCAATATTCTTGGCACATAGTTTGTGAGTGAGAAATTGAAGAAGGAAAAGATTTAAGAATGACTGTAGAATTTCTATGGAATTTTTGGCTCTCTAGGTAGTTTTAATTAGAGGTAGTTTCAAAACTCAAGTAATGTCCAATGTGATATTAAATATACAGATTTATTAAGAAAGCATACTACATTTTTTTTGTATAAACAAGGACAGGCACTATTGATTGCCAAGTTTAGCCAGTTGATTTCTCTATATTTTAACTAAATACAGCTTACTATTATCCAATTGAAAAGTAAAGAGTTTCTTAATTTAGCATTAATCTTAAACATTTTTGATACATGTTATTTAACAGACTGGACTGAAGCATCAGTAGAGAAGTCAAGTCCTTAAAGACCTAGACTTGCTGGTAAATTTACTAGGGTTTGAATCCAGGCTTTATCATTTGCAAACTATTTGGCCTTGAGAGGTAGCTTAACTTCTCTGAATCCTAGTTTACTTAGCTGTATAAGGAGATAAACACAGAACTTATTCCATGGGGTTGTTGTGAGGCTTAAAAGTCTTAGAAGAGTGTAGCTAAGTAGCAAGTAATTGATCAATAAATGTAAGCTATTAGCATTATTAAGAACAATATGTAAACTTTGAGTAAGGCTATTTAATTATTTTCATTTTAAGGTAGTGAAATAATCTCAAATGCAGGCTTTTTTATTTTTAATGAAGCATATTATTCAGTTAAAGGAGAAAGGCAAAAAAGGAGAAGACAATCACATTTCCTCTTCAATTTTCAAGGCTTCTATTCAATTTTCCAGTGCTTTATCTGATCATCAGAAATCCACCTAACTGACCTACACTGCAGAGATGATTTTGTAATTTTGAAGAAAATCACAGGTAATGGATTGGAAAATATACCTCTTATGAATTCTTAGTGATTACCTTCACTGTTTTCTTAAATCCTAAGCAATGAGCATCCCCATAAGACCTATTAGTAAGTACTCATCACACTTTATAAAGGTGTTCCCATGGTGAACTCAAGACCAAGTAGCCTTAAGTTCTCAGGTACAAAAGAGGGGCCTCTGGAGGAAACATATTTCATATTTCTGAGCTATGATTGTTTTCCCACTTTATTTATATCCACTGCTTTGCTCCCTCCTGTGGGAGAATTAAACAACAATTTTACTCACTGGAGCAATTAGCTCATCATTCACTTCATTTTAAATGAAATGTTGACATTAAACAGGACCCTTTAACCATTGTAATGACCATAACTAGCTTCTATATTGTTCTTGAAAAAGCCTTCCTATTCCCTCTGGAATGTTATCATCATTTCTCATCATTTTCTTTGGAGAAACCAGCATCAAGTTTTCCATTATAAATACACTGTAAGTCCTGTTTTTATCATACATTTGTTTTCTTTAATTCAGTTGCCTATAGATGGAACTGATAAGAGTAACTCAAAATGGTAGCTTATTTTCTTTTTTTCTTTTTAAAATTTATTTATTTATTTATTCGTTTTTGGCTGCATTGTGTCTTCATTGCTGCGCACTGGCTTTCTCTAGTTGCGGCGAGCAGGGGCTACTCTTCGTTGTGGTGCGTGGGCTTTTCATTGCAATGGCTTCTCTTGTTGCAGAGCACGGGCTCTAGGCACGCAGGCTGCAGTAGCTGTGGCATGCAGGCTCAGTAGTTGTGGCTCGCGGGCTCCAGAGCACAGGCTCAGTAGCTGTGGCGCACGGGCTTAGTTGCTCTGCGGCATGTGGGATCCTCCTGGACCAGGGCTCGAACCCATGTCCCCTGCATTGGCAGGCGGATTCCCAACCACTGCGCCACCAGGGAAGCCCCGGTACCTTATTTTCAACCCTGACATTTTTCATTGATGCAGTATGAATCTGTACCCCTTCCCTGCTCAAGTTTTGCATTATCTTGTATCCTAGTGATTTTATTATTTCTATGCTGGAAGAACGCACACAGGAAAAAATATATTTTTTAGTGAGGAATGGTCATATTGTTGTACAGGGATATCATAATTTTCTTACTGTACTCATGGTGAAAAAGTGATCTTTATAGTTGTAATGCTTTACAGAGCGGCTGAGGTGTTCAAGTGGTTGGAATGGGGCAAGGAAATTAACACCAACTGCATATATAATATTTCCATTATTGGTTAGCACACATTTTCTATTTTGTATCTTGCCCTAAGTTTATCACTCTACATTTTTATTACACTGAAATCTATGTACTAGAAAAATCAACTGAAGAATTTAAAGTCCCTAAATTTAATGCCATTAATTCTAATGATTTTGGTATAAATTTGACATTTTTGTATATTGTTTACTAATCAAATCATTGAAATGTTCTGTGGCAATAATGAAAACTGAAAAACCAGTCCTATTCTCTTATTCTTAATCAATTTTTCTCATTTGTATTTGAGCAGATTTTCACCCTAGCTTTTTCAAAATATTTTAAAATACTCAACAAGGAAAATAGCCATCATTCTATATTTTTCAAAATAAATAACTATAGCAAAATTTAAAGAACAGTCTTTCCACTCTGATGAATCAGTTTTGATTACTTCTAATTAGATCATCTTTCTGAGCTATTTCTTCAAAATAGCTAAGAAAGTAACTTTTACTGTTTTCCCCCATAGCTAATGAACGTTTAACCTGCCTATAATTACTTGCTGCATTATACATCCCACTTTCTGAAAATCATGTTATGTTCACTTGAAATTATTCACTAGAGTATTTCTGAAAATAACCAAAGAAAACATGTTAATTTCCCTCTCTCATTTTTTTCAAAGCCTTAGGTCTATGTGTTAGGCATACAGTTATTAAATTTTAATGCATATAAACTTTTGCTAACTTTGTATAGTTGTCCCTCTAGTCATAAGTTCTCAAATAAAGAACACATCCAACACAGAAACTAATCTTGATCAAGGTCATACAGCTCATTTGTATTAAATTTCAAACAACAAAAATATTCTGATTAAAGGTCAGGTTATTTACCATGACAATGTGCTTTATTTTCAGTTGCCTGACAAAACATAGACTTAAAATATTTGATAGCTCTAATTATCGCCTCTAAATTAGAAAAGCCATATATTACCAAAAGTAGTAATCAGTTCAGTTTTTCCTTAAAGTTTCCATTGTAGCACTTCATGTTATACAACCCTAAAGCCTGGGTTCTAAAGTTAGGGCTACATGGAATGAAACAAAAGATATTTATTGTAATAAAATGAGGTATACAATACACTGGCTGTTGATAGATTGAAATTACTTTCTGTTGAGTGGAACTGCCTGGTTTCTAACAGAGTAATATGTAGTGTAATAAATAGTCTGTCTTCATTTGCATGTTTAACTGCTGAGAGCTTTCAAGCCCCACTTCACTCTCTCCCCCTCTTGGCCCACATCTGGGAAAACCAAAAAGATAGATGGGTGTTGTTGGCTCTTTTGGTTCTGGAGGGAAGTTCAAACCAGGTAATACCTGGCCTGGAGCAGTAACCCTCACCACAGACACACCCACTAACCATTTGCCCCACCTTGCTCTCTGAAGCCATTTTCAGACCAGTTTGGGTATCTGCCCTGCTCTTTACAGAAAACCTCATGATATGAATAATAAACCTTTACATGTTATTCTTCATGCATGTGTGGCATCATCACTCTTAATACCTAAATCAAATTTTGGGTGGAATTTGGTTCTACCCTCTGTGGGGCACCCACAAGACATGTAGCAAGTAAACTGACTTATTTATCACAGTTCTATATCTGTCCCAGGGTGAGAAAAAATCACTGGACTCTCTCACAGGGATCACAAATTCAGATTTCTAGGGGACACTAGGTTTAATAAACATGTTAGGTAGATTAAAGCCTATCTGGTCATCTAAGAAACAATAAGCATTTCCACTGAATTATCATCCATGTATGGAGTTTAGTGTTAGATTTTATAATATTCTCTCTTTAATTGATGAAATAAGTTGACAGAAAATAAGTAATGAAATATAAGTTGAAGCACAATATCATCAACTGGACTTAATTGACATTTATATGATACTTCACTAAACAATAACAGAATGCACATTTTTTAAGAATGTCCATGGAACTCTCAAAAAGATACACTATATGCTAGACTACAAAAAAGTCTCGAGAGGTCTGGGCAAGATGGTGTAAGGGTAAGACGTGGAGATCACCTTCCTTCCCACAGATACATTAGAAATACATCTACATGTGGAACTGCTCCTACAGAACACCCACTGAACGCTGGAAGAAGACGTCAGACCTCCCAAAAGGCAAGAAACTCCCCCCGTACTTGGGTAGGGCAAAAGAAAAAAGAAATAACAGAGACAAAAGAATAGGGACGGGACCTGCACCAGCGGGAGGGAGCTGTGAAGGAGGAAAGGTTTCCACACACTAGGAAGCCCCTTCGCGGGCAGAGACTGCGGGTGGCAGAGGGGGGAAGCTTCGGAGCCACGGAGGAGAGCGCAGCAACAGGGGTGCGGAGGGCAAAGCGGAGAGACTCCCGCACAGAGGCTCGGCGCCGAGCAGCACTCACCAGCCCGAGAGGCTTGTCTGCTCCCCCGCCGGGGCGGGCGGGGGCTGGGAGCTGAGGCTCGGGCTTCGGTCGGATCCCAGGGAGAGGACTGAGGTTGGTGGCGTGAACACAGCCTGAAGGGGCTAGTGCACCACAGCTAGCCGGGAGGGAGTCCGGGAAAAAGTCTGGAGCTGCCGAAGAGACAAGAGACTTTTTCTTACCTCTTTGCTTCCTGGTGCACGAGGGGAGGGGATTCAGAGCGCCGCCTAAACGAGCTCCAGAGACGGGCGTGAGCCGCGGCGAACAGCGCGGACCCCAGAGACGGGCATGAGATGCTAAGGCTGCTGCTGTCGCCACCAAGAAGCCCGTGTGAAAGCACTCTCCACACCTCCCCTCCCGGGAGTCTGTGCAGCCCGCCACTGCCAGGGTCCCGTGATCCAGGGACAACTTCCCCGGGAGAACGCACAGCGCGCCTCACGCCGGCGCAACGTCACGCCTGTGCAAAGTCACGCTGGCCTCTGCCTCGGCAGGCTCGCCCCGCCTCTGTACCCCTCCCTTCCCTGCAGCCTGAGTGAGCCAGAGCCCCCGAAGCAGCTGCTCCTTTAACACCATCCTGTCTGAGCGAAGAACAGATGCCCTCAGGCGACCTACACACAGACGTGGGGCCAAATTCAAAGCTGAACCACCCGGAGCTGTGCGAACAAAGAAGAGAAAGGGAAGTCACTCCCATCAGCTTCAGGAGCAGCGGATTAAAGCTCCACAAACAACTTGATGTACCTGCATCTGTTGAGTACCTGAATAGACAACAAATCATCCCAGGTTGAGGAGGTGGACTTTGGGAGCAATGATATGTATATATTTTTCCCTTTTTCTCTTTTTGTGAGTGTGTATGTGTATGCTTCTGTCTGTGATTTTTTTCTGTATAGCTTTGCTTTTACCACTTGTCCTAGGGGTCTGTCTGTCCATTTTTTTTTTAATTACTATAAAAATTTTTTTTAATAATTTTTTTTATTTTAATAACTTTTAAATTTAATTTAATTTTATTTTATCCTCTTCTTTCTTTCTTTCTTTTTTTTTTCTCCCTTCTATTCTGAGCTGTGTGGATGACAGGCTCTTGGTGCTCCAGCCAGGCATCAGGGCTGTGCCTCTGAGGTGGGAGAGCCAAGTTCAGGACAGTGGTCCACAAGAGACCTCGCAGCTCCATGTAATATCAAACGGCGAAAATTTCCCACAGATCTCCATCTCAATGCCAAAACCCAGCTTTACTCAATGGCCGGCAAGCTACAGTGCTGGACACCCTATGCAAAACAACTAGCAAGACAGGAACACAACCCCATCCATTAGCAGAGAGGCTGCCTAAAATCATAATAAGGCCACAGACACCCCAAAACACACTACCACACGTGGACTTGCCCACCAGAAAGACAAGATCCAGCCTCATTCACCAGAACACAGGCACTAGTCCCCTCCACCAGGAAGCAAACACAACCCACTGAACCAACCTTAGCCACTAGGGACAGAAACCAAAAACAACGGGAACTACGAACCTGCAGCCTGCAAAAAGGAGACCCCAAACACAGTAAGTTAAGCAAAATGGGAAGACAGAGAAACACAAAGCAGATGAAGGAGCAAGGCAAAAACCCACCAGACCTAACAAATGAAGAGGAAATAGGCAGTCTACCTGAAAAAGACTTCAGAATAATGATAGTAAAGATGATCCAAAATCTTGGAAATAGAATAGACAAAATTCAAGAAGCATTTAACAAGGACGTAGAAGAACTAAAGAGGAACCAAGCAACGATGAAAAACACAATAAATGAAATTAAAAATACTCTAGATGAAATCAATAGCAGAATAACTGAGGCAGAAGAAGGGATAAGTGACCTGGAAGATAAAATAGTGGAAATAACTACTGCAGAGCAGAATAAAGAAAAAAGAATGAAAAGAACTGAGGACAGTCTCAGAGACCTGAGACAACATTAAACGCACCAACATTCGAATTATAGGGGTCCCAGAAGAAGAAGAGAAAAAGAAGGGGACTGAGAAAATATTTGAAGAGATTATAGTTGAAAACTTCCCTAATATGGGAAAGGAAATAGTTAATCAAGTCCTGGAAGCACAGAGAGTCCCATACAGGATAAATCCAAGGAGAAACATGCCAAGACACATATTAATCAAACTATCAAAAATTAAATATGAAGAAAACATATTAAAAGCAGCAAGGGAAAAACAACAAGTAACACATAAGGGAATCCCCATAAGGTTAACATCTGATCTTTCAGCAGAAACTCTGCAAGCCAGAAGGGAGTGGCAGGATATACTTAAAGTGATGAAGGAGAAAAACCTACAACCAAGATTACTCTACCCAGCCAGGATCTCATTCAGATTTGATGGAGAAATTAAAACCTTTACAGACAAGGAAAAGCTGAGAGAGTTCAGCACCACCAAACCAGCTTTACAACAAATGCTAAAGGAACTTCTCTAGGCAAGAAACACAAGAGAAGGAAAACACCTACAATAACAAACCCAAAACATTTAAGAAAATGGGAATAGGCACATACATATCGATAATTACCTTAAAGTAAATGGATTAAATGCTCCCACCAAAAGACACAGACTGGCTGAATGGATACAAAAACAAGACCCATATATATGCTGTCTACAAGAGACGCATTTCAGACCTAGAGACACATACAGACTGAAAGTGAGGGGATGGAAAAAGATATTCCATGCAAATGGAAATCAAAAGAAAGCTGGAGTAGCAATTCTCAAATCAGACAAAATAGACTTTAAAATAAAGACTATTACAAGAGACAAAGAAGGACACTATATAATGATCAAGGGATCGATCCAAGAAGAAGGTATAACAATTGTAAATATTTATGCACCCTACAGAGGAGCACCTCAATACATAAGGCAAATACTAAGAGCCATAAAAGGGGAAATCGACAGTAACACAATCATAGTAGGGGACTTTAACACCCCACTTTCACCAATGGACAGATCATCCAAAATGAAAATAAATAAGGAAGCACAAGCTTTAAATGAGACATTAAACAAGATGGACTTAATTGATATTTATAGGACATTCCACCCAAAAACAACAGAATACACATTTTTCTCAAGTGCTCATGGAACATTCTCCAGGATAGATCATATTTTGGGTCACAAATCAAGCTTTGGTAAATTTAAGAAAATTGAAATCGTATCAAGTATCTTTTCTGACCACAACGCTAAGAGACTAGATATCAATTACAGGAAAAGATCTGTAAAAAATACAAACACCTGGAGGCTACACAATACACTACTTAATAACGAAGTGATCACTGAAGAAATCAAAGGAGAAATCAAAAGATACCTAGAAACAAATGACAATGGAGACACGACGACCCAAAACCTATGGGATGCAGCAAAAGCAGGTCTAAGACGGAAGTTTATAGCAATACAAGCCTACATCAAGAAACAGGAAACATATCGAATAAACAACCTAACCTTGCACCTAAAGCAATTAGAGAAAGAAGAGCAAAAAAACCCCAAAGCTAGCAGAAGGAAAGAAATCATAAAGATCAGATCAGAAATAAATGAAAAAGAAATGAAGGAAACAATAGCAAAGGTCAACAGAACTAAAAGCTGGTTCTTTGAGAAGATAAACAAAATTGATAAACCATCAGCCAGACTCATCAAGAGAAAAAGGGAGTAGACTCAAATCAATAGAATTAGAAATGAAAAAGGAGAAGTAACCACTGACACTGCAGAAATACAAACGATCATGAGAGATTACTACAAGCAACTCTATGCCAATAAGATGGACAACCTGGAAGAAATGGACAGATTCTTAGAAATGCACAACCTGCCGAGACTGAACCAGGAAGAAACAGAAAATATGAACAGACCAATCACAAGCACTGAAATTGAAACTGTGATTAAAAATCTTCCAACAAACAAAAACCCAGGACCAGATGGCTTCACAGGTGAATTCTATCAAACATTTAGAGAAGAGCTAACGCCCATCCTTCTCAAACTCTTCCAAAATATTGCAGAGGGAGGAACACTCCCAAACTCATTCTACGAGGCCACCATCACCCTGATACCAAAACCAGACAAAGATATCACAAAGAAAGAAAATTACAGGCCAATATCACTGATGAACATAGATGCAAAAATCCTCAACAAAATACTAGCAAACAGAATCCAACAGCACATTAAAAGGATCATACACCATGATCAAGTGGGGTTTATTCCAGGAATGCAAGGACTCTTCAATATACACAAATCAATCAACGTGATACATCATATTAACAAATTGAAGGAGAAAAACCATATGATCATCTCAATAGATTCAGAGAAAGCTTTTGACAAAATTCAACACCCAGTTATGATAAAAGCCCTGCAGAAAGTAGGCATAGAGGGAACTTTCCTCAACATAATAAAGGCCATATATGACAAACCCCCAGCCAACATTGTCCTCAATGGTGAAAAACTGAAACCATTTCCACTAAGATCAGGAACAAGACAAGGTTGCCCACTCTCACCACTATTATTCAACATAGTTTTGGAAGTGTTAGCCACAGCAATCAGAGAAGAAAAAGAAATAAAAGGAATCCAAATTGGAAAAGAAGAAGTAAAGCTGTCACTGTTTGCAGATTACATGATACTATGCATAGAGAATCCTAAAGATGCTACCAGAAAACTCCTAGAGCTAATCAATGAATTTGGTAAAGTAGCAGGATACAAAATTAATGCACAGAAATCTCTTGCATTCCTATATACTAATGATGAAAAATCTGAAAGTGAAATTAAGAAAACACTCCCGTTTACCATTGCAACAAAAAGAATAAAATATCTAGGAATAAACCTACCTAAGGAGACAAAAGACCTGTATGCAAAAAATTATAAGACACTGATGAAAGAAATCAAAGATGATACAAATAGATGGAGAGATATACTAAGTTCTTGGATTGGAAGAATCAACATTGTGAAAATGACTCTACTACCCAAAGCAATCTACAGATTCAATGGAATCCCTATCAAACTACCACTGGCATTTTTCACAGAACTAGAACAAAAAATTTCACAATTTGTATGGAAACACAAAAGACCCCGAATAGCCAAAGCAATCTTGAGAATGAAAAATGGAGCTGGAGGAATCAGGCTCCCTGACTTCAGACTATATTACAAAGCTACAGTAATCAAGACAGTTTGGTACTGGCACAAAAACAGAAATATAGATCAATGGAACAGGATAGAAAGCCCAGAGATAAACCCACGCACATATGGTCACCTTATCTTTGATAAAGGAGGCAAGCATATACAGTGGAGAAAAGACAGCCTCTTCAATAAGTGGTGCCGGGAAAACTGGACAGGTACATGTAAAAGTAGGAAATTAGAACACTCCCTAACACCATACACAAAAATAAACTCAAAATGGATTAAAGACCTAAGTGTAAGGCCAGACACTATCAAACTCTTAGAGCAAAACATAGGCAGAACACTCTATGGCATAAATCACAGCAAGATCCTTTTTGACCCAGCTCCTAGAGAAATGGAAATAAAAACACAAATAAAGAAATGGGACCTAATGAAACTTCAAAGCTTTTGAACAGCAAAGGAAACCATAAACAAGACCAAAAGACAACCCTCAGAATGGGAGAAAATATTTGCAAATGAAGCAACTGACAAAGGATTAATCTCCAACATTTACAAGCAACTCATGCAGCTCAATAACAAAAAAACGAACAACCCAATCCAAAAATGGGCAGAAGACCTAAATAGACATTTCTCCACAGAAGATATACAGATTGCCAACAGACACATGAAAGAATTCTCAACATCATTAATCATTAGAGAAATGCAAATCAAAACTACAATGAGATATCTCACACCGGTCAGAATGGCCATCATCAAAAAATCTAGAAACAATAAATGCTGGAGAGGGTGTGGAGAAAAGGGAACCCTCTTGCACTGTTGGTGGGAATGTAAATTGATACAGCCACTATGGAGAACAGTATGGAGGTTCCTTAAAAAACTAAAAATAGAACTAGCATACGACCCAGCAATCCCACTACTGGGCATATACCCTGAGAAAAGCATAATTCAAAAAGAGTCATGTACCAAAATGTTCATTGCAGCTCTATTTACAATAGCCAGGACGTGGAAGCAACATAAGTTTCCATCATCGGATGAATGGATAAAGAGGATGTGGCAAATATATACAATGGAATATTACTCAGCCATAAAAAGAAATGAAATGGATGTATTTGTAGTGAGGTGGATGGAGTTAGAGTCTGTCATACAGAGTGAAGTAAGTCAGAAAGAGAAAAACAAATACAGTATGCTAACACATATATATGGAATCTAAGGGAAAAAAAAAAAAAGGCCATGAAGAACCTAGTGGCAAGACGGGAATAAAGACACAGACCTACTAGAGAATGGACTTGAGGATATGGGGAGGGGGAGGGGTAAGATGTGACAGGGTGAGAGAGTGGCATGGACATATATACACTACCAAATGTAAAATAGATAGCTAGTGGGAAGCAGCCGCATAGCACAAGGAGATCAGCTCGGTGCTTTGTGACCACCTAGAGGGGTGGGATGGGGAGGGTGGGAGGGAGGGAGATGCAAGAGGGAAGAGATATGGGAACATATGTATATGTATAACTGATTCACTTTGTTATAAAGCAGAAACTAACACACCATTGTAAGGCAATTATACTCCAATAAAGATGTTTAAAAAAAAAAAAAAGTCTCAACAATTTTTTTTTAAATAGTGTCATACGGAGTATGTTTTCTGACCACAAAAAGGTTAAATTGAAAATCAATAACCAAAAGATATTAAGAATATCTATGAATATTTGGAAAATTATCAACACATTTTTGGATATCTCATGGGTCAAAGACAAAATCAAAAGGGAAAATAGAAATTATAATAACAAAACATCAAAATTTACATGAAACAGCTAAAGAAGAGCTCAAGGGAATGTATAGATTTAAAGTTTCATGTTAGAAATGAAAATGATAAGAAAAAATGATGAATGAACACATCTTTATAAGCTAGAAAGCAAATGATGAAACTAAAAGTAAGCAGAAGGAAAGAAGTAATGAAGGTAAAATTAAAAACTGAAAATCAATAGAAAAATATGGTGAAACTAGAATCTTTTTGAGGTCAATAATTTAGATAAAATGAACAAGTATCTTGAATAACTCAAATTAACAGAACTAACTGGGGCTATTCAGATAACTTGAATAGCTCTATGTCCATTTAAAAATATACATATATAGGTGAAACACCTTCTCACAAGCAAAAGTGCCCCAGACAGTTTCTCTGGTGAATTCCTCCAAACACATAAGGAAAAGGTGAGACCAAAAATAAAAAATGCTCATGAATATAGATCTAAAAATACATTTTAACTGAATTTTAGTTAATCAAATCTGATATTGTATATAATGGGTAAAATACTTCAAATAATATTTATCCAAGGATTGTTTAACATCAAAAAAATCAAGCAATGTATTATATCATATTAATAAAAATAAAATCCATATCATCTCAGATGCAGAAAAAGCATTTGACACAATTCAAAGTGCTTTCATGATTAAAAATTCTCAGGAAACTATAACAACAAAAAATTGGGACCTCCCCAAACTGGTAAAGGGCATCTACTAAAAACCTACAGTCAAATTCCTACTTATTTACAATACACTGAATGCTTTTCCTTGATTTAGCCAAGGATATCTAATGTCTCACTTCTTTTCAACATTGTACTTGAGGTATCACCATTGCAGTAAGACAAGAGAAAGAAATACTTTTCACACATATGAAAAAGGAAGCAGTAAAACTGAATTTATTATAAGCATCATGGCTATGCATATAGAAATTCCTAAAGAATCCACAAATAAGCTTCTAGATCTTGTAAGTTAGTTAAGTCATAGGTTAGAATGCCAGTTGTACACGTTGGAGAATTTATATGCCTAATTTCAAGAGTTACTATTTGACACTACATGAATGAAGAGTGCATTAAATGTGGCTATATAAGTCAGTGAAACAGAAAAAAGAGTCCAATAAATAAACACAAATGCATACGGCCTATTGAATTTTCACCAAAATGGCAAGGTAATTTAATGAGGAAATAGCCATTTTAACAAAGGGTGCTGGACTAATGGGATATCCATGTGTAAAACAACATGAATTTAGACTTACCTTTAGTGTATGTAAATTGCAATGTATCATAAAAATAAATATAAAAGATAAAATTATAGATTCTTAATGCAAACAAACTTGATTTCGTCAAATATTTCTTAAATAGGAAATAAAAGGTACACACCATAAAATAAAAATCAGTAAAATGATTTTTTTCAAAATTAAAAATTTCTGCTCCCCAGAAGTTATTTTAAGACAATGTAAACAATAAACTTTTAGAAAATGTTTGCAAAACACATATCTGATAAATGACCTGTATTGACAATAAGTGACAAGTACTTATATCTCAATACTAAGATAAAACACTAAATGAATCTGTAAATATAAAGGACAAAGCTTTTCACAGATGCTTTGAAAGGAAAGCTATAGGAATGGCTAATAAGAAAGGATGCTCAACCACATTAGTCATCATTAATCAACTTCATTAAAACCATAATTAGATATTACTAATTATCTAAGAGTATGACTAAAATTAAAAACAGACTGACCATAACAAGATTTAGCAATTTGTGGAGAAATGGAACTCTAACTCAATAACTGCTGGTGAGAATGTAAAGTGATATATCTGCTTTGGAAGAGTGTTTTGCAGTTTAATATAAAGTTAAATCTACAGGTACCATATGACTCAACCATTGCACTCCTAGGTATTTAATCAAGAGAAGTGAAAGCATATGTCCATAAAAACTTGTGCATAAATGTTCATAGTAGCTGTACTGTAATATCCTCAAACTGAACACAACCCAAAAGTCCATCAACAAGTGAATGGGTAAACACATTGTGGTAAATACACATTTGTATGGATACACAAATGGAATACTAATCAGCAGTTAAAAGGAATGAGCTATTGATACCCGTAGCAATATATGTAACTCTTAAAATAAGTGTAAAGTGAATTGAAAGAAGTCAAAGAAAAGAGAGTACATGCCATGGACACACGTGAATGATGTGGGAAATACAAAACATAATTTGGGACATTGGCTCTTCAAGATTTTTTCTATCATCTATCATGTTTTAGTCAGACTAAATATCATTTGAATTGACCAATAGGCAATGTTCTATTCAATTCTGATGTATTACAGAATGATTTAAAATTTTTAATCAATATTGGTAGATCCTAAAATACATGTACTATTCTATAAAGGTATTATAGGGAGTTTCTTTCCACTGCCAAAGTATTAAGTCAACTTGAAATATAATACAATTTCTACCTTTATTAAACCTTTTTAATTCATCAACTATAAGCAACTGATAAAGTTAACCCATTTGCTTTTACCATACTTTGCCAAGTTTTTGGCAGCCTTGAGAATATAATTTACATTCTGAACATCAAGGAATATATTGGTCATCCTATCACATAATGGAACCTTTCTTATTAGCCCCTCATACAGTGGTAAGTAGAAATCCACTGGTGAGTTATTTCCCTCCTATTACCACCGTATGTTTCTATACTTCTTCAACCCTCCTATTTCAACCCTTGTAGGAAGCCTTCCTTTCCTATCCATGACACCAGCACACTTCTATTTTAGTATTTATTATATAAATAAAAATGATATTTCACTTTGATATTATTATTTTGTTGTTACTCTAATTTGTTCCCAAAGTGCTCAGATTGGGTTTGAAATTATTTGCTGACTACATGTTTGCTGTCAACACACACGCACACACACACACACACACACACACACACAGATACCAGTTGCAATTAAATGACTGGAATGTAAGTAATATTCAATCTAAAAAGTATTTAGATATAACTTTTTTTATTGTTTTCAAACACAGAAGGCTCAAATTAATTTAGATCAACAGAGAAGGGGAAAATTGTGAAAAATAGGATTAAAGTAAGTGTTTAACACTAGATAATAGAGATACAATTCTCCAAATATATTTTCTTATCTCTGATATCATCTATAAATCCTGTGAATTAATACCCTACTTAAATTAACTCATATTTAATTATGGATTCCATGTGGATACACTGTACTAAGTTCTTTTATGTGATAAAATTATGGTTTTATGTTTTAGACAAATTTTATATGTATTTCCTTTACAGAGAAAGCAATTCAAGTTAAAAATTATATATCATCATAAAAAGATATTGTTTTTCAAAATTTGCTGTAGTACTTAATCAAATTTCATGTCACGATTAGAGAATTATGGAAAACTGCTTACATAATTTAAAATCAGAATGAAAAAATAAACAGTTGCCAATAACAACTTTGGTGTTGATTCTGAGTAGATCTTCATGTGTTTCAATTTAAAAGAAAATAATTATATAAGTAGTCATGAGAACAGGGCTTAGGAGATGCTGCTATATTGAGCAAATCCACACCTGTTATTCTAAAAAGACACTTAACCGAGGAGGTCAGAGCAAATTAAGCACAGGTGGGCTCCTTCTGAAAACTCCTTTTAGCTCAGTTCTACTATCAATGTCCATCATCAGTTGTTAATACAATGATCTCTTCTCATCTGCAACAAAACAAAAAACTACCTTTCCCCGGGGTTGCCTGTTGCACGCTCCAAAGAATGCACAGTGCTTATGTGACCAGGTGTGCACAACAGGAAGGAATTAAGATGAAGCCGTCAGAATGATAACAATCATGCCTTGATGAGTTCTTGTTATTTTAAGACACACCTGCTCCAAGTCAGCAGGATTTCTGAGGAAAATCTGAAATGTATTGGATGTATCCCAAGGCACATAAAAGACTGAATTCAATTCTGTCTAGCTGATGTTTAGAAATTTACAGCAGTGCTGACTGGGCTAAATGCCTTTCTTGCAAAATTCTAGAAGACACAGTGCTGTATCTGTCAGAGAAAATTACATAACAGAGCCTTTGTTAAAAATGCATAACTTCCTCCCTGCCCTCATCCTTCCTTCCTCCTTCCTGAGTAGGTGTGCTGGTCTTGACCAAACTAGAAATGTGATAGGAAGATATACTATTATTTATAAGGAAAGACTGATGTCTCTTCACAATCTCAGGGTTAACTGATGATTCCTAAAGGGACAGCAATTGTACTATAAACTGTAGAAATTTAAAAAGGTATCAGTGCAGATATAAAAGTGTATGTATATGTTCATGTATGTATATACATATATATATGCATACACACAGAAAATCACTGGGTGAGCACGTTAGATATATATAAATTAAATATACTATAATTATTGTCACTTTGTTCTTTATACTTTCCACTATTTACCTACTAGTTTTATAATCAGATAAAAAGGCAATAAAGGCTTATTTTTATTTGTTGGGAAAGTGCAGCATAGAAAAACATAGAAATTAGAGACAACATTTACCTAGGAAATTTAAATAACATAATCCATTGCCTATTGTAATTTATACAAAATTAAAAATGTGCTATAAGGTCCCATATTATGCAATTACAATTTTCATGGGGAAATGGTGAAAAAATAACAACTATATGTCAGAGGCAACTGTTTAAATGGGATTTTATCTAATATCTTGACAGAAATATGTATGCATATCATGTGTTATTCCAAACAATGTTATAATGCTATTTTAGAAATATATTTAATTCACGATGAAGTAAAAAATTAAGAGATGACATCAAAAGAGCAAAAGAAAAAGATGACATCAAGATGAACAAAGAAATTAAAAGATGACATCAAGTAGAACAAAGAGAAAAAGAAGATGAAGATCAAGAGGGAGGTTTGAACAATAAGTTGCATGCCTTTATTGCCTGTCTATTTTCTTGGTATGACATGAAAATTCACACTGACATTTCTAGCAGAGATCACAAAGAGAAGGAAATGGGATCAACTACATGCTATAAAACGGTTGTAAAATTAGAACAACGACACAACCAAAATGGGCTGTGGCCTAAGAGAAGCTCAACTGCTGTACTTCCAGGGCTTTAAGGGACCAAGCATTTCCCCTTGGGTACACATGCTTTGGATCAAATATTTAGTGTGATAAACATTATCTAGAAAAATACTCATAATAGATACAGAACTAAGTAGACTTAAGGGGGGACAACTCAGCATCTACTCTCAGCAGATCTCTTGGCACAGAGCAGAGAGTAAGGAGTTAGAAACCACAGGTTTTTGGTGTTTTGTTGTTGTTGTTGTTGCTTTTAGTTTTAAAAATAAGAATAATAATAGGTTCTACTTATTAGGGGTGTTCTAGGAATTAAATGAGATATGCTTGGCTTAGAATTTGGCATAAAACAGCAAAAATAATGGTTATTATTATATGGGAAACGATGAATTGTGCTTCCTTTAGAAAACCATCCAAAAATATTATTTCTTTCAATGACTCTTTCAAGATGTCTTGTCTGGCACTGTGTTCACAGGGATACTCATGAACTGAGTAGGTTAAGTGCACTAATACTGTATGATCACTAACTACATATCCATAGGCCTTACCAAGTGGGCAGCTATGTCATGATCAGACTTAAATTTGCTTAGGAAAAACGAGAAGCTCACTAGACCATCAGTGTAGTTAGTAAGCCATCTTTTGTCTACAGGTCAAAGGTGAGTTGCACATATAAAACAATTACTAAAAAAATAAAAATAAAGAGATGGGTATATTGGTAGAAAGTAATAACAAGAGGGATGCAAAGTAGGGTCCTCGGACTCCAGGGGGTACAAAAAACAATGTGTTGTGACAGAGAAAGTGTTATAAAAAATGTGTTTGCTAACAAAGAAATTAAGCTTTAATAATACTGTGAATTTTGCCAATACTGTAACATGACAGCTATCATATGTGAGTTAATCTATGGGAAGAGTAGAGAGGGTGTGGGATGCTCTCACTTTTCCTTTTTCTCAGTACTCTGAGATTCATGGCCATTTCCAAATTAAACTAAAAAAAACCAAAACAAACAAGCAAACAAACAAAAACCACTATATTATGGACAAGAGACATGAAAAAAAAATTTCCAAAGACATTTTGGATCAAGGATAATTCTAGTTATATACACACAGGTGAAAGAATAGGAAAGAACAGAGTTGACACGTTTTATACATCTGATAAAAGCCTACTCTATACCAAATCACAGAGTAAATCATGATCTAGTTAGATCCAATAGGAAATGGGCTAAAATTTTCAAAATATTAAGAAGTCTCTCAGAAATGTAGTTTCTAATTTTCTACTGTAGCTAGTTCAGAAGGTAAAAATAATTTTTACATAAATAAATATACACTTACTGGAGTGAAAACAACAATATTTTACTGATTTGGATGTGTAATCGCATAATTGTGAGAACATCGGTGCATATGCTAAAGTGAATGATGTATTCTTCATAGAGGTCAGTGTTATGGAGGAGGATGGTTTACAAACTGGGACCTGAAGAATGCGGAGGGACGCACTGGTTCAAGGTAAGCTTCTGATTGAGAACATGATGTGCTGGGGCAAAGAACTGCATTGTGTAGTTAGGGGTAGGAGATGTCTAGGCAGGCTCAGTATAATAGACTGCATGAATATTTATTCTTTCATCCAAAGATCATACATCTTCTTATTGTTATCATAAGTTCATTTATCATCTTCTCCTCAGAAGTTGCTATAACCAAATGATTGATATTGAATAAAAAAACGTTAGAGGTAGAAGAGTTCAAAATGTTCACTGAAGAGAAAGGTTTTCAAACAACTTTCTTTTTTTTAAGGACTTTATTGGTATACAATTCACATATTTAAAGTGTACCGTTTAATGGTTTTTAGTAGTTTTCCAGACATGTGCAGCCATCACCATAGTCAATTTTAGAACATTTTAATCACTGATTGTTTTCAGCAGAAATATTTCTTTGGAGAAATTGAAGCCCAACTTGCAGAGTGGAGAAAAGGGACTTCCAGCTCCTGTTCCCAGGTAAGGAACGTGTAAGTCCCCACTCTGTCCTAAAAACAAGGAAAAGACTGAACAGACCAAAAAATCAACAACTCTTCCTGGATTTGTAAGAGGGGCGGACACAGGGCAAGACACAGGCTCCAAGACTGGAAAGACAGGCAAACACAGAACAACTTATCTGAGTGGAGATTCAGGAGCAGAAACAGCTGAGGAACAAGGGCCAAGGTAGAAAAACCTGGACTGTAATTTCCTTATTGCTGGAGGCTCTGTGTGGACCACCTTGGGAGTTAAAAACTCCAAGGGCACCCAGTAATAAGGGAGTCCCACAATATTGCAAGATTTATCTTCCGGAACTCAACTAGGTTCTGACAGTAAATATGGGAGAAAAATTCCGTCATCCTTTCAGCAGAGGGAGGGGAAAGGAAACTTTTAAAATAAGCTAGAGTACTCTGTTCTTAGCAAGGCCTGACCACAGGAGAAACTAGTTAACAAGAGCCATAACTGCTAGGGTATTGTCAGAGCCTAACTGACCTGAGAGAAGGGAACTGTCCAACTCCAGCCAACTCTAGCCATCCTGTCTCACCCAAGTGGGGAGGAAAAAAAACAACTGAGAAGCATTTGTGAAGTTCACAGTCCAGAGTCACAGGCTCACTAAAAGATTCAGGCCTAATCACAGGACTATAGCATTCTTCCCCTCTGCTCACACCTCACTCCATTACAAAAGCCTATTTACAATAGTCCTTTTACACACTAAATCATATTCGGCTATCAAGAAAAAAAATTACAGGTACAGGCATACCTCGTTTCATTGCGCTTTACTTTATTGTGCTTTACAAATACTGATTTTTTTTACAAATTGAAAGTTTGTGACATCCCAGCATCTAGCAAGTCCATTGGCACCATTTTTCCAACAACATTTGTTCACTTTATGTCTCTTTGTCACATTTTGTTAACTCTTGTAATAAAGGCATACCTTGGAGATATTGTGGGTTTGGTTCCAGATCACCCCAATAAAGTATCACGTTAAAGCTAGTCACAGGAATTTTTTGCTTTCCTAGTGCATATAAAAGTTATATTTAGGGCTTCCCTGGTGGCACAGTGGTTGAGAATCCACCTGCCAATGCAGGGGACACAGGTTCGAGCCCTGGTCTGGGAGGATCCCACATGCCGCGGAGCAACTAGGCCCGTGAGCCACAACTACTGAGCCTGCGCGTCTGGAGCCTGTGCTCCGCAACGGGAGAGGCCGCGACAGTGAGAGGCCCGCGCACCGCGATGAAGAGTGGCCCCCGCTCGCCGCAACTGGAGAAAGCCCTCGCACAGAAACGACGACCCAACGCAGCCAAAAAAATAAAAATAAAAAGTTTTATATTTACATTATGCTGTATTTTATTAAGAGTGCAACACTATTATTTCTAAAAAAACAATGTGCATACCTTAATTAAAAAATAATGCTGTTGGAAATATGGTGCCAACAGTCATGCTAGACTCGGGGTTGCCACAAACCTTCATTTTGTAAAAAACACAATATCTGCAAAAAGAACAATAAAGTGTAATAAAACAAGGTATGCCTGTATTTCATTATTTTTTATTTGTTATGGTGATCAGTGGTCTTTCATATTACAATTATGATTGTTCTGAGGCGCCATGAACCTCATCCATATAAGACAGAAAACTTAATCCATAAATGTGTGTATTCTGACTGCTCCACTGACCCATCCCCTCATCTCTTTCCTTCTCCTCTGGCCTTCCTATTCCCTGAGATTCAACAATATTGAAATTAGGTCCATTAATAACTCTACAATGGCCTCTAAGTGTTCAAGTAGCCGCATGTTTCTCAATTTAAATCAAAAGTTAGAAATTATTAAGGTTAGTGAGGAAGGCATGTTGAAAGCCAAGACAGGCCAAGAGCTAGGCCTCTTACATCAGTTAGCCAAGTTGTGAATGCAAATTAAAGGGTTTTGAAGGAAACTAAAAGTGCTATTCCAATGAACACATGAAAGATAAGTGAAACAGCCTTATTACTGATATGAAGAAAGTTTTAGTGGTCTCCATAGAAGATCAAACCAGCCACAACATTCCCTTAAGCCAAAAACCTAATTTAGAGCAAGGTCTTAACTCTCTCCAATTCTATGAAGGCTGAGAAAAGTAAGAAAGCTATGGCAGAGAACTTTGAAGCTAGCAGAGGTTGGTTCGTGAGGTTTAAGGAAAGAAGCCACCTCCATAACGTGAAAATGCAAGGTGAGGGAGCCAAGTGCTGATATAGAAACTGCAAGTTATCCAGAAGATCTAGCTAAGATAATTAATGAAGGTGGCTATGCTAAACAACAGATTTTCAATGTAGACAAAACAACCTTATATTGGAAGAAGATGCCATCTCGGACTTTCATAGCTAGAGAAGAGAAGTCAATGCCTGGCTTCAAAGCTTCAAAGAACAGGCTGAATCTCTTGTTAGTGGCTAATGCAGTTGGTGACTTTAAGTTGAAGCCAATGTTTATTTACCACATTTAAAGTCCTAGGGCCCTTAAAACGTATGCTAAATCTACTCTGCCTGTGCTCTATCAGTGGAACAACAAAGCCTGGATGACAGCACATGTGTTTACATTATAGTTTACTGAATATTTTAAGCCCACTATTTAGACTTACTGCTCAGAAAAAGATTCCTTTAAAAATATTACTGTTGATCACCCAAGAGCACTGGTGGAGATGTACAATGAGATTAATGTTGTTTTCATGTCTGCTCACACAGCATCCAACTGCTGCCCATGAATCAAGGAGTCATTTTTTTTCAAACTTTATGATTTAAGAAATACATTTCATAAGGCTGTATCTGCCACAGATAATGATTCCTTTGATGGATCTGGGAAAAGTCAATTGAAAACCTTCTGGAAATGCTTCACCGTTCTTATATGTCATTAAGAACATTTGTGATTGATGGGAAGAATTCAAAATATCAACATTAACAGGAGTTTGGAAGAAGCTGATTCCAACCCTCATGGATGACTTTGAGAGGTTCCAGACTTCAGTGGATGATGTAACTGCAGATGTGGTAGAAAGAGCAAGAGAATTAGAATTAGAAGTGGAACCTGAATATGTGACTGAACTGCTGCAATCTCATGATAAAACTTTAAGGAATGAGGAGTTGCTTCTTATGAATGAGCAAATAAAGCAGTTTCTTGAGATGGAATCTATTCCTGGTGAAGATGCTGTGAAGACTGTTGAAATGACGGCAGAGGATTTCGAATATTACATAAACTTAGTTGATGAAGCAGTGTCAGAGCCTGAGAGGATTGATTCCAGTTTTGAAAGAAGTTCTACCGTGGGTAAAATGTTGTCAAATAGCATTGCATGCAACAGAGAAATTATTCATGAGAGGAAGAGTCAATTGACATGGAAAACTTCATTGTTATCTTAAGAAACTGCCACAGCCACCCCAATCTTCAGCAATCACCACTCTGATCAGTCAGCAGCCAGCAACATGGAGGCAAGACAGTACAATGCAAACATGATTTTATATGTATTAGAAAACCAAAAAATTCATGTGACTTTCTTTATCATGATATTTGCTTTATTGCGGTGGTCTGGAACAGAACCTGCAATACCTCCAGTGTATGCCTGTATAGGAAAAGGCAAAAAATACAAACTGAAGAGACAGAGAAATCATCAAAACCTGACATGGTAGGGATATTAGGATTGTCAGATCAGGAATTTAAAATTACTATGATTAATGTGCTAAGCACTCTAATGGATAAAGTAGACAGTTGCCAGAGAGATGGGCAATGTAAGCAGAGAGATAAAAATCCTAAGAAAATAAACAAAAGAAATGCTAGAGATCAAAAGCACTATACTAGAAATGAACAGTACTTTTGATGGGTTAATGTTGACTGGAAACAGCTGAGGAAAGAATCTCTGAGCTAGAGGATATATCACTAGAATCCTCAAAAAGCAAAGAGAACAAAGACTGTAAAAAGCAGAACAGAATATCCAAGGACTGTGGGGCAACTACAAAAGGTGTAACGTATGTGTAATGGGAATACTAGAAGGAGATGAGAAAAAGGAACAGAAGAAATATTTGAAACAATAGTGACTGAGAATCCCCCAAAAATCAATGTCAGACACCAAAGCACAGATCCAGGAAGCTCAGAGAACACCAAGCAGGATAAATGTAAATAAATAAATAAATAAAAATAAAGTGGGTAAAGGTTGTGCTTTAATTTGAGATAGTGTAGAGCATCCAAATGAGCTCAGCCTCCCTCATCCATGTTCCCTTCCTGTGGAAGCTTGATTGGGCTGAAATTGTGAGAAATCCAGCTTGATTGTGAGAAATCCCCAAAGTAGCTTCAGATCTGAGCTTAAAAAATAACTTATATATTGCCAACTCCTCCATTTACAGTTAGAAAACTGGAAACCGTATCTATTAAATCATGTTCCTAAATTCTCCAAATTAATTGGAGAGCTAGGACTAGACACACAAATCTTTCCTTAGGTGAACTCATATACATTACTGTGTATAGAAGATGACATGTCTTAACTAATGACCAAACAGATATGGTGTTACTAATATGGTCATGGTGTTCCAAAACTTAAATATTCTCAGTAAAATAGCAAGAGCTAATGCAATGGATCAATAAGCCATTTTACAATTATGGATTAGTTTTAAATAATAAATTAAATTTCATGACTTTTTAAAGTTGTTTTACACTTCCTGACTTCATCAGAGTAGCATCTGATATCAAATATGAGTCTACATTAATGCATTTAAATACCTTTGAAAATTTTATTGTTAATAGTCGTCTCTCATAGTACATATATGTATTTATAAATCATTTGTTAAACAGAGCACAGTTTGACTTGTTACTGTTTAACTGATCTTGCTGAAGATTTTTTTTTCTTATACACACTTGCAGAAACTAATTATTTTCAACATTTTCTCCTGCAAAATAGATATTTGGGGGAGAAGATGTGGCATAGTTTGCTTGTCTTTGTTGCTTCACTTGATAACTCTTCCATGCAAATAAGATAGGCTGAGAAATAATCAATAGGGTATAAGAAATCATATGTGAGACAATACTCATTGTATTTCTTAATAAGTGACTGAGAAAAAGTATTTTTAGCACGATAGTACACTGTGAGTCTGATGGCTTTCCAACTTTAATCAAAATGTTGTTCATTATAGTGGGAAAATAAATATCTTTATGATTAAATGTATTTGAGTATGAAATGCTTAGAGAAAATCTAGAACTTTATGGTTCCTGAAAATTGCATTTTAAACTGTATTTTGGGATAGTTTTCAAACTTAGAAAGTTTTTTAAACAAATGACATTAAATGACTTAAATAGCAAAAATGTAATTAGATAAAATTATAATATTAATTAAAAATTTAAAATATATACCCATAGACTTGGAGATAGTGGTTAGTAAAGTGCCTGGTACATAATAATACATAGAATAATAGATGGTGCTTATTAGTAGTATGACTATTATTAACACAATTATCGCTATCATTATTTTTTGATATGCTTATTTTCTCTTTTAAATCCCCACCGCATTTTCTATCTCTCTCTATATATCCTTTTCTCAATTATTTGTATACATGTGTTAGCCTCTCTGCTCATTTTGTAACTTTCTTGATGTTAGGGATTTTATCTCAATCTCTCTGTCTTCTAGGTAATCTTCCCCACTTCCTGACACACAAGAATTCAATAAATATGTGTTGAGTTTAAAAAGCTACAGTACAAAGCTACAGTAATCAAGACAATATGGTACTGGCACAAAAACAGAAACATAGATCAATGGAACAAGATAGAAAGCCCAGAGATTAACCCACGCACCTATGGTCAACTAATCTATGACAAAGGAGGCAAAGATATACAATGGAGAAAAGACAGTCTCTTCAATAAGTGGTGCTGGGAAAACTGGACCGCTACATGTAAAAGAATGAAATTAGAATACTCCCTAACACCATACACAAAAATAAACTCAAAATGGATTAGAGACCTAAATATAAGACTGGACACTATAAAACTCTTAGAGGAAAACATAGGAAGAACACTCTTTGACATAAATCACAGCAAGATCTTTTTTGATCCACCTCCTAGAGTAATGGAAATAAAAACAAAAATAAACAAGTGGGACCTAATGAAACTTCAAAGCTTTTGCACAGCAAAGGAAACCATAAACAAGACGAAAAGACAACCCTCAGAATGGGAGAAAGTATTTGCAAATGAATCAACGGACAAAGGATTAATCTCCAAAATATATAAACAGCTCATTCAGCTCAACATCAAAGAAACAAACACCCCAATCCAAAAATGGGCAGAAGACCTAAATAGACATTTCTCCAAAGAAGACATACAGACGGCCACGAAGCACATGAAAAGATGCTCAACATCACTAATTATTAGAGAAATGCAAATCAAAACTACAATGAGGTATCACCTCACTCCTGTTAGAATGGGCATCATCAGAAAATCTACAAACAACAAATGCTGGAGAGGGTGTGGAGAAAAGGGAACCCTCTTGCACTGTTGGTGGGAATGTAAATTGATACAGCCACTATGGAGAACAATATGGAGGTTCCTTAAAAAACTAAAAATAGAATTACCATATGACCCAGCAATCCCACTACTGGGCATATACCCAGAGAAAACCGTAATTCAAAAAGACACATGCACCCGAATGTTCATTGCAGCACTATTTACAATAGCCAGGTCATGGAAGCAACCTAAATGCCCATCAACAGACGAATGGATAAAGAAGAAGTGGTACATATATACAATGGAATATTACTCAGCCATAAAAAGGAACGAAATTGAGTCATTTGTTGAGACGTGGATGGATCTAGAGACTGTCATACAGAGTGAAGTAAGTCAGAAAGAGAAAAACAAATATCGTATATTAATGCATGTATGTGGAACCTAGAAAAATGGTACAGATGAGCCAGTTTGCAGGGCAGAAGTTGAGACACAGATGTAGAGAATGGACATATGGACACCAAGGGGGGAAAACTGCGGTGAGGTGGGGATGGTGGTGAGCTGAATTGGGCGATTGGGATTGGCATGTATACACTGATGTGTATAAAATCGATGCCTAATAAGAACCTGCAGTATAAAAAAGCAAACAAAACAACTAATACTAAACTTTCATTGGGTTATTTGTATGGAAATATGTTAATATAAATGTTTCAGACATTACATGAAATTTCTAAAAAAAAAAAAAAAAAAAGTATATATATATATATACACACCCATATATAATTATAATATTAATTCAAAATATATTATATATACATATATATGTTTTGTACTAATGTATATGATATAGGTATACTATATGTAATAAATATAAAAACACTGATGTATACCTAAAATAATGAAAATAAAATATGACATTGTAAATAAATCTTTAAGATGAAACCAAATATTAGCATATTCTTAGAAATTTGCATAAAAAATTTTAAACCAAAGAGAAAACCCTCTGTGGCTAATTTTCACCCAGCTCTACATTTGTAAGCAAGGTACAAAATATTGGTTTAGAAAAAAATTTTTTTTAATTAATTTTATAAGTGAGGTATAAACATCACTCGTACTTATGTACGGCCAAAATAATTGTAATATTCTTGTCCGGCCAAAATAATTGTAATATTCTTGTCCAAATCTATAAATGGCTAAATTCCCTTTAATCTTTGATTTAATATAATTATAATCCATTATTATTTGCTTTTAGAAATTACCAATATTAATTTATAAAATTAAATCATTAAAAAACTTCATGGAAAATCACACTTTGTTATAATCAAAAAACAATGATCAATCATTCATTCAAGTAAAAGATTGCAAATAATGAGATTAAGAAATTTTGTAATACCTGATACCAGTTAAAAATGATACTAAAAAAGTAATAAAGGAAATAAGCATACATTCCATCTATAAACGAGATGATTCAACATGAACAGAGAGTTCTTGCTGTCTTGTGTAGTCACTACAGAGAGTTTCCTGGGGTTGCTTCAATGAATAAATACTAATGCCCCCAAATAAGAATAAATGCGGAAAGTTTACAATATGTCAAATCATTCTCATGTATAATTAAAACTGCTATAGATGAATATTAGTTGTTAAAAATAACATTTAATTATTTTAATGAGGATGAAATTGAACACAGAGCAATATCTTGTAGCATATCAGAAACACATTTGCAACAGAAGTAGAAATGTGCTGTTTGAAATAATTGGTTTTAAAATGTTAATTTCCTCCCCTTGTTTCCCTTTCTTAAGGCATTGAAAAGCTCAAATACAGTGAACCATATTAAAAATATCTAATATTTCCTGAGCTTATATTATATGCTAAGCACCATTCTTTAAGGTGGGAATATTTGATCTCATTTTAATTATCATGATGTAGGTCAGGGGTTAACAAAATGCTGCCTGGGGGCCAATCCAGTCTGCCACCTGTTTTTGTAAACAGAGTTTTGTTGGACCTCCACCTTGTCCATTAATTTGTATTTTCTAGGATTGCTTTCATACTAATATGGAAGAGTTGAGTAGTTGCAAATGACCATATGATCAGCAAACCCTAAAATATTATCTGGCCACTTACAAAAAAAGTTTGACAGCCACTGATGTAGCTAATATGATTTTAATTTTCAGTGAATCTTTGTATCAGAACAGAAGACACAAACTGTAAACTCTGGAGTCAGAGAAGAAAGCCAGCTTTGATTGACTCCAGGTGATTTTATGTTTCTTACATTACACAACACAGAAGTTTAGAAAATCAACTACACAAGGAAAGGATAGTATAGATTTTTTTTTTTTTTAGCTGTTTATGCATAAATGTCTTGGGGCTTTATTTGGCTGAAGCCCAAAAGAAAAAAAGTTTATTTAATCATATGCTGAGTTTACAGAGTAATAGAATCCAGCCCACAGGATTTACTATATATACTCTCCTGCCTCAGACTGTTATACCATTATCTTTAATTTTCAGTGCCACATTCATTTGTTCTTCCTTCCTTCCTGTTAGAAAAGGAGTGTCCCTTTTTCAACTTAAAGCTATTTCATTGACTCTGCTTTGGATCCCATTTCTTCTGACACTCCCAAGTCCTTCCTCTGTTTATTAGTCTCTCTCTTCACAGGCAATTTTTTGAAAAAATTTACTTCAATTACTTTGTTATTTTTTCATCTTTACTCCTCAACTCACTGTCGTCTAGCATCTACTTCATTCAATCCACTGAAATGGCTCTGGTCAAGATCAGTATGGAAATCCTTGTAGCTGAGGTCATTAGACACTTGTCAGTCCTTATCTAATTTGACTCTTTATATTCTACACTCTCTGATACTCCATTGGTATTGAAATAGTCTATTCCCTTGTTTTGTGAAGTCACTCTCGTTGCCTTTCCCTATTTTTCATGCTGTTGCTCTTATTCACCTTTGAGGTTATCTATTGCCAGATCTATGCCACACACGTGTTAGTGTTCTCAATATTTTGTAATAGAATTTGTCTTTTTATTCTGTGTATTTCCCGTGGGTAATCATGAAAAATATTTTATTTTTATTGATTGTTTATTGCTTATCATGTCTTTAATTAATATCAATATGATTAATAAATGTATATTTTGTTCCATATTTTCTCCTAAACTCCAGAATTATATATCAAACAGCATTTGCCATGTATTCACTTACCACCCTAAGGCATCTCAAAATTAATAGGTCCCAGTCTAATGCCATTATGGTCTCTGTCAGATGTATCTTCTTTTACCCTATGTGCTGTGTTCTCTATCACAGTAAATGGCATTTTTCTCTACCCTGGCTCAAGGCAGGCAGATATCTGAATAATACACTCAAGGCTGTGTAAAAGTATAACACTAAACTATTAATTAAAATGAGAAATATAGCCATCAAACAGATTGGTATGGTCATGTTTGCTAATTGATGCTTTTGCTCTAAAGTAAATCAAAATGAAAAAAAAATCAAAATTAAAAAGTTGTATGGGAGCATAAGTTCATAGCCAAGTTTATTTTAGGTCTTCATGCAACTGGACCAAACAAAGGTGTGGATGAATATTTGCGCAAAACATCTCAAATATCAAAGAAAAATATCTGTTAAATTAAGTTTCACAACAATGATTAAATATTCTGCAGTTATTTTATTTCATATATTTTATAATAATTGTATGGAAAATGCTCAAAATTAAATAAAATAAAGTCTCAAGATAGCATCTGTATGATAATCTCATATAAGTTATATTGTTATATATCTCTCTATAGGGAGAGATAGATACAGACATAGTATAGATTATAATATAGACATAGATAAATGTATAGAGAAATATCTGAGTATTTTTAGAGGTATAATCAAACGTTAATAGAGGATGGCATGGCCTAACAGAATAACTAAGTAATTATCCTACTTTTCACATTCTCGTCAATTCACTTAAGAGAGTCAGTCAAGCATTCATTTTCTTGATTTTGCAGAGTTGTATCACCACTGATATCCTGATAGGTTTGTGGTGACAATTTGTTTAAAAACTCAGATATACAGACTCTGGTATATTGTCTAACATATGACAGAACTCAGACATTGGAGCTGATCATTATAACAGTTAATATTTCAAAATCATGAGAATATAAATATGACTATGACAGTAAAATTGTTTTACAATAGAACTTACATGGTTAGAGTTGGCAAACAATTAAGTAAACAAAAATATATAATATAATTTCAGGTAGTGATATAATATAGCAGGATTGGAAATGGAGTCTTTGAAAGGGCTTTGTTAGATTGGGCAAACAGTGTTGACTTCTCTGAAGGGCTGACTTTGAGCTGAGGTCTAAATGAGATCAGGGAGAAAGGCACAGGAAGATCCAGGGAAAGAGCATCCCTGCAGTGGGAAGCAATGGCAAAGGCCCTCAGAACCAAGGGGCTGTACGGCTGTTGTGGCTGTAGCATAGAGAAGGAAGACAGTCAAAGATGTAGGCAGGAAACAAAGCTCCATGAATATTTTCACATTTCTGCATGGCCAGGGCTTTCTGAGCAAAGAGCATTGACATCTGGGTTAAAGAATAATAGAACAACAACCCTAAAGATGGAGGTCTCCAAGATGATATTAAGTCTTATCTCTCATCAGAGTCACCTGTTTACTTTTCAGGGTGGTGAAGTTCCTTCCTCTCCCCAGAGAGGATTTGTTTATGTTGCAAAGTATCTCTTCCTCTCTCCTGAGGGGAGGAGGGACAGATGTGCCAGGTTCCAGTTTCATATTTTTGAGATTACTCTCCTGTGGTACAAACCCTATGGGCACGTACAAGTGGCACCATATCCTCACATCATCCTGCAGGGAATCAGTGCCTAGGTGGCTGGAGCTAAGGTGCTCTGTGAGAAATAACTGAAACCTCATGTTTCCTATCTACCTACCTACATGCATACACACATAGGTACATCCATAAATACAACAGAGGAACCATATCCCTTTGTACCTCACTGAAGAGTTATTTGATTTTTATTTCAGGGGAGAGGTTAATGCTTACTTTAGCCAAGGTGGTAGGTGTGGAGATTTTGGTAATAAGTAAGAATAGGGATGTACTTTGAATGTAATTTGTTGGAAAGATGTTAAAACTATTACATTAGAGGCCAAAACTGAACTCTCTACTTCTATTCTTGCCCATCTAGAGTCTGTCATACAGTAACCAGAGAATGTTCTTTAAAACCATCATTCAAATCATATCACTTTTCTGCTCAAAATCATTCAATGATTTCCTTTCTCACACACAGTAAAATCTCAAGTCCTTACCTCTTGCCATGCCTTACCTGAATTAACCCTGTGCCCACCCCACCACCATGGTGTCCCTCCAGCCACATTGGCCTCCTTCGTTTTCTTCTGGCTGATGAGGCACACTCCCGCCTCAGAACCTTTGCACATTTATTTCTGTCTGAAAAGTTCTTACCTCCGATATCTCTCTGACTTACTCCCTTGCTGAATATAGGCCCTGCTCAAGCACTACCTCAGCAAACAGCTTTACCTGTTCTTACCACTGTCAAAATCACCTCCCACCCAACTAACAATATCCTTATATTACTTTTTAAAAGCTGTTTATCATTCTTATTATCACCAGCCATGTCTTAGGTATTTATATGTCTGTGTGTTTGCTAGTTTTTCACTGGGATATAAATGTATAACTACAGAGACTTATGCTTTCATTGCTGAATTCCCAAGATTTAGGATAGTCCCTGGTACAAAGTAGGCTTTCTAATGGATGAATAAAAATGCATGAGTGGAGTGACTGGATTGGGTTGTAGAAAAGATAAAATGAGGGCATATCTAAGATGTATTAATCAGCTGGGTATATGTAATGCCGTTTACAGATTTATGGAAGAGGAGGGCAAGAACAGCTTTGAGGAATCTTACCTTGTTTAACTCATACCATTTGAAAAAGAGTGCATTTTTTAATGTTAAAATATAGTAATAATTAAAAAAATGTTTTAAGATGCAAATTCAAAAAATGAATGTAGAAAAGACACCCACCTTAGAGCACAAATATGTGAGTTTTGAATTTCACTAATATCCATGGAAATTCTCTAATTTACCTCTCTGGGTTTTCCTGGTTCCTATCCTTTTGACTTTTACTCACATTGTCCTTTCCAGTTTAGACTCATTGCATAAGGATTATTGAGATCACTCCCCCAGCCTCTCTCTTATTCCTTTCTGAGAAACAGTCTTTTAAGTACTTTTTCAGAAGCAGATTCCCAGGACATGATACCCATCCTCATCAAATGCCTCTGTTATCTTTGTAAGCGCATCATTATTCTCTTATTCCCTATTAAATGAGAACAGCTATTGACTGAGTTACTTTATAGATCCATATGGTATTTAAAATAAGAAGCACAATATTATAATGTAAGATGAACTAGTACACAGAAACACAGCCTAACTGGAATTAATTCAATCAATCATAATGTTGATGCTGTCAACATCAAGGGCTCAGATTAGTGCCAACATTGATTGTGGTTCTTTCCTGACAATTGTTTTATGGGTATTAAATGAAAAGCATAATAGCATTGAACTCAAAGGAATCCTGTTGTTGCTCCTTTTCAAACACAACTTGTCATCACTTACTGTAAATCTCTGCATCCGTTCAGCTTCTTTTCTAGCTTGTTATAGCATTGATTCAAAATCCTTGATTTTTCCTTAGTTGCATCTTGTAAAACAATTTACTACATGTCTTTCTGAGATCTAGGTAAAAGACTCCCACCGCCTTTGCCTCATCTACTTCCTTACTCACTGCAAAGACTTGATCAGATCCCTCGGGCCCTATCCCTTTCTCTTATAAAGTGTTGGCAAAACAGTACACTCGATGCTCTTCTCTTGAAAACTTGCATGCTTGTTTATTGTGATTGAAGCACTTACTGGTTATAAAAACATCAGTTTCCAGGAGATTTTTTTACAGTCAATTTAACACAAATCAATTGTCTATTCAGGTTCTCAGAGGGATGACTGAAATAGTATGTTTCAGAATTTTGTACCCCTTTTGTCTCTTTTCCCCTCATATCACTGCAAAGACTGCTGACCACTCTCTCTTTCTGAAACTACTATGTTGACCTTTTTCACGCCATTTCTTACCGATCCTCCCCCTATTTCTCTGATCATTTGCTCCTTTCCTTCCTTGTCTATCTTTTCCTCCAACAAGTTATTTGAACACTGGTGTTCATCAGGGTTTTTATACTCAACTCATTATCATTCTCCTACTATATATTTTCTCTGGGTGATCTCATTTATTCTTGTCACAAACACTGTTTTCTCCCTTTAAAGTCGGTTGTCCATGTGTCTACTGAACTTGTATACTAACTTGTCTTTCTGTAGGAATGTTTAAGTCAACATTTCCATAACTGGCCTCATTTTTCACTGCATAATAACCTTGATCTCCTTTTTCCCCCTCCATTGATTGTAACTATCTCCTACCTTGTTGCCCAATTCAGAAAAATTAGAGTCATATTAAACCTCTCCTTTCCCTCTTTCCAAATGTAATTAATCACATTCTACTGATTTTCACCTGTAAAACTTTCTAAATTCTGTTTCTTTTTCTTTGAGGCTCCCCTATTGCTGTGTCAGGATCATGCCAAGAACCTCCTATGTATTCTTGCTATGATGGGTCTTCTGAAAGCCATCTATACACTGCAGCTAGACTAATCCATTTCACATCAACTGTTCAAATCTGTCAATCATTCTCTATCATGTAGGATGAACTTTAAGCTCCTTAGTTTTGAGAATAAAGTCCTACATATTGTGACCTAAGTATGCAAACTCATTCCCTACCTCTGTCTATCTGGAAATCTGATTTCTGGCAATTTTAATCAGTTGCAGTTCCTTTACAAATTTAGCAGTGCTGATCTTTTTGTCTAGAAACCACTTTTTTCTTAATCTGAACTGCATTTTATTGAATTTCAGAAATTTCAGCAATATGTCTTCTATCCTGTACTCTCATAACATTTTATGTGCATAACTTCACCTCAGTTGTCACTTTATATTTAAACTAACCATTTCAATAAACTCATCCCATTAGCCTGTGAGTTAATAAAATAAAGCTTTAATGCCTTTTTCATCTTTTTGTAACTAGCGTTTGGCAAAAAATTTGGCTCACAGGAGGTGTTAAGTAGAATCTGCCTGAAGGAAGATAGTTTCTAGGGAATTTTTCAGTTTTTATTAACTTTCTTGAACTTTAAAACATTTCATACCCTTGATTATTTTCTCTCTTTAAAAACAAAATTTATTTCCAGGTTTTATCCTATAAATCTACAACCTATTAGTAGTTTTTCACACCTCTTATTCCTCTATTCATGCTTTAAGTGTTCAATAGATATTTAGGAATCTACACTTTCTCTACTCTCAAATTGTTCCCTCCTTTGTAGAGGACCATAATGAGTTCTGTGTTTTTCATTTGATATCATTATGTTGACAACTTCCAAGTAATAACCTTGATTCCAGACCAGTATGACTCATTGCCAAATAACATTTTCATTTGGTCTAACTGACATGTCAAACTCAATATATGCATGTTCGAATTTATTATATTCTCTCCAAACTGTGATTCATTTCAAATATTCTCTCCAAATGTGATTCATTTCAAATATTCAGTGGTCAATATTTCAGTGTTAAAACTTCCCTCCTATCCAGCTGCTAAAATTAGAGATCTGGGATTCATACTTAACACCCCCTTTCATGTCAGCACTCACCCCCAAAAAATAAAGCACCAAAATTTGCTGATTCTTCATCTTAAACACATTTTAAATCTAACCATTTTCTTCACGTCCCTTACACTCCCTAGACCAGGCTACCATTATCTTTTGTATACCAGTATAAAAGCCCCATAATTAGTACATGCTCATACTGGCTTCTCTTCAATCACCTTGATTTTAGCCCAGTGAGATCTGTGTCAGACTTCTATCTACAGATCTATAATCATTTGTGTTGTTTTAAGCCACTAAGTTTGTGGGAATTTGTCACAGCAGCAACTGAAGACTAATATACTACCTAAGAGCCAAATGGATACTCCATCAAGTCTTGCCTTACATTTTATCTTCTGTAACTCTATATTCCGTATCCTTCTAACTGCTGAAGGAAACCTTCTCTGACCCATATCTTTAGCCCATAGCATCCCAATCTCCTAATCTAAGTTATCTATCACTCTAGCTAACACTAGCATTTATCACAATCTAGATTAAATGATTTATCACATAATTACATATTGAATCTCCACCTCCTTAATAAGACTGTGAGTCCAGGAGGGCAGACGTCACACTACATCTTTTTAAAGAATTTCTAGAGCCAGCAAAGTACCTTGAACTTAAGTAGGCATTTAAGAGATATTTGTTAAATAAGTGAGTGATTGAATGAATGCATTTATTGACTGCCTTCTGTGTATTATCAGTGTAAAACTTTTGATATGCATTATTTTCTTTACTTCTAACAACATCTCAATAGTGTAACTATTACATGTATTTTATAGGCAAGAAAAGTGGAAGCTGGAGTAGCTAGAAATTTCTCTACAGGCCATATGGTTAGTAACGATATAGTCATAAGACAAAACAAAATTTTTGAGTATTCATTATGTTTTTCTTGAACTACACACAGTGGTTTTTTGAGAGATGCTACCAGGACCATCAGCAAACATCAGGTCAACAATTCTGCTTGAGTCCTGCTAGTAACTGAAAACATCTAGAAATACTAAAACAGCCTGAGATGAAAGTCTTTTTGTCTATCATTTTATATCCAGCACATGGTACAGTGCAGAGAATAAGTAACCTCTTAAATAACACAATTTGAATTTAAAAAAAGAATGAATGAAGTAATTGATGAATGAGCAAACAAATATTCTAGGTGACTACCTGATTTTAATTGGGGTGGAAAGAATGCCTGAGTAGTGAAATCAGAATAAATGAAAATCTCAGCACATAAATTTTTCAGTTATAGTTTTTTTCTGAAGCTGGTTCTGATATCTTCTCTCTTCCTCCCTAGTATCTTTAAGTATTGGGGGTAGGTAAAGAAAATAAGACCTTTCCATGTGAGGATACTACATTTCTACTAATATCCTGGAGAGTAAGAGAAGTGATTTTAAAGTGAATAGAATCTGCCTAAATTAATGTGGCTCTACTTGTGTTAAACTTTATGGAAAAGAAAAAGAAATGGAAAAAAAATAGATACTTAGCATATGTAGTAATAGTGTCAAAAAGAGCAATGAATGACAAATAGAAAGAGAATGAAAACAGCAATGTACACTCTCAATCTGAAACAAATAAAATTAACATTACATTATGAGGTTCATTTTTAATAATTCCCAGGAAATATAATGTATGGTGTCATCATCATTCCCTGTTCTAGCAGTTTTATGTTTGTAGCAACATGACAAAGTTCATCTTGATTTTCTGATTAAGCTGAATCCCTCTGTGATGTCCCTTGAAGCTATTTAAAATCTATAACTATTTAGAGACAATACTATCCTTCATTAAGATCTTTCAAGAGTTAGTCAAAATGTGTAGTTTATACCAGTTCACATGTAGCTGGTATGTTATTGGTGTGAATTTCCCCTTACTTCTTAAGAAGAAATGCCAAGGTAATATACCATAGAGTTTTAAAATATGGGCTTATAGTTAGAAAGATGTTGAAAATAAATCCCACTTCCAAAGCTTACTAGCTCAGTTTCCTCATCTGTTGAATGTGGATAATAAAAGAACCTGTTACAAAGAACTGTTTGGGGGAATAATGAGATAAGGTATGTGAAGTGAGTGCTGTGTACAATGTATGGTATAGCTTCAGAGCCAAATATATTTAATAAGAACTGTCATTATTATATCATAATTTTAATCATAATATTCTCATTACTAAATATGGAACATCTAAAAAATCTCATAAAAAAAGAAATAATGGTTTACTTGTTGGTCAAATACTGAAACTCCTTTATAGAGCTTTAGTATGTGCTGTCTTGGACAAAGACTATCATCTTTTTGTAGATTCTTAGCGATAGTCTGGACACATAGCTGTGACCTCTTTCCCGTACTCTGCTGAGTGACACCATGTTTCCTCTTCCCTATCTGAGAATCCTGAGATGCTTCCTCCACTGTTGATCAGAAAATAAATCTTGGAAGGGATTTTAGGTTTACTCAAGTATCAAAAAAAAAAAAAAAAAAAAAAAGCCAGCCATTTGGGTGTGCCAAGGAATTGGGATGTGATAGTTCATAGCTAGTGAGCACTCTCTCCTCTTTTCCTGTAAAATAGTGCTTAGAGATAAGAAAGTTTATTATTTTTAAAATTTTGAGTATGTGCTCTTTTATTTTCCAAAATGAAATCTTCATTTTAAAAATAATTATGCATCCTAAAATAAGGAGAAGTGAAATGAAGCCAGTCTTATTGGAGAGAATCTAGCATGAGGGGTTGATATTTCAGTGATCCATCTCAATTTTAAAGCTACTCCACCCCCTTTATTTGGTCGTATATTCATTTATTCACGAAGATTTATTGAGGACTTTCTATGCTAGACACTTATGTTTGTTGGAATAAAACTATTAAACTAGCCAGAATACCTGTGAATTGGTTCTTGACTTCTGATTATTTTTAAATCAAACAACCTTGCTTCTTCTCAAACAACAAAAACAACTGTATTCATGTATTCACACAGAAGTTAAGATACACAATAAAAATTCTTGTGATAATGTTAAGCATGTGGTTCAAGTAATCATTTTTTAGTATCTGTTTAATATTTTCTATGTATGTTTCAATATATTCTCAAGATGTCTTCCTTAAAATCCACTACCATTTAAAAACAAGTATTCCCAAATCTGAACTCACATATTTGTTATTTGTCACATTCTATTTGTCATCAGCTAAGTGTTACAATAAACTTCAATGTTATTTGATTTATTACAAAGTAAATGCTAATATAATATCTTAAAAGTCTATTTTACAATTTTTAAAACGGAGATTTATTTCTGATCTATGAAGAAGCAGAATATTTAAAATTGGCTTGGACCACAAAAACCTATTTCTAGTATTTATTTCCTTTCCATAAATCATTGTTCAGAACAGTAGGCCAATTTACTATTAGTTTCATTGATCCTTTCCACTGATCTTACAGTACTATAAAGAATTTTGTCAAAGGCTTTCCAAACATCTAAGTTTAAAATCCTCTTTAACTCCCTTCCCACATTTGTCTACCTGGAGTGAAATCCCTGAAGAATTTCACAAAAGTAGTGAGTGATTCCTTTTATTCCCTAAATGTGTGTTGTCTGTTCTTAATCAAGCTGAGCTTTTCAAAGTGGTTTCCATTTGATCTCTAAAAATAGTTTCTGAAAGTTTTCAACATAACAGAAGTTAAAGGAAACTCTCTGAAATATCTAAGTGTGTTTCCAAGACTGGCCAGTTAGTATTTTGTTTCCATCCTAAATTTAAAGGAATGTTTTCTTAATAGAAAAAAAGTAAAATATTGTCATGGCAAAAGCTACATGTCATTTTTATTTAAAACTTAAATTTGTTGGTAAGGAAAATTTTTAGTTTTCTATTAATTGGTTATCATATTGTATTATTTCTTCATTGACATCAGGAAGCAAAATTTTTTTCTCTTCTGTCATGATTCTGGGTCTATTAGAGCAGTTCTGAATTCCAGTAGCCATTACTAATAGGAGAGGAAGGGAACATCAATGTTTGTCAACGATTTGTCTTGAAACTACTAAAATGCTATTATTGTTTCATAGCAATTCACTCTATTCAGTATTGAGATTCATATACATCCACAGAAATCCTGTGTGGTCTTGTTTTGAAATACCTGATAAAAATGTAAGACTCTAATTACCTTTTTGCTCAGGATAAATGTGTGACTTCGGATGAACAACTAAAATTTTCTAAGCCTCAGTTTCCTCCCTAAAAGCAGAGGGCCAGGAAACTTTAGAAAATGGTGGAGGATAGAGATAATAAGATCAAAATGAATGTCTGCCTTCAAATTGCTGTGTTTTTCCATGTCCCATGTATTATAATGCACTTAGCAGTTCTTTGCAGACATGCACAAGCTTCTCAGTTTTCAGCTAGGAAGGATTAATCTGATCCCATTGAGGTGTCGTCTCCTCACTGCTATCCAAAACTGTGTAAACATATTCTCCAATTTTTTTGTAAAAATTAGCATATAGTTGTAACTGCATTGATGGAGGACTTTATTTCTTTTAAGGTGAGCCTCTGTATCCCCCCAAAATCAAGGTGACTTTTTGTGTATCAAATACTTTATGTTTAAAATAACCAAGAACCATTTTCCCCCTTAATAGCTTCTGACCCATTCAGTTCTCTTTCAATGAAAAGTTTGGTCATTGAATCATAGGTAGATATCTTGAGAGAAGAGTCAACTATTAAATCACCCTCCTTGACATGCAACCTTGGATATTTTCAGCCAGTAAAATACTAAAATAGATTTTTCTACTTTACCCACACAGAACAATGGTTCAAAAAAGATGATAAAAGAAAAGGATTTCCTGATATACAGACTACAGCGTTTGTGGGACTTCTTAATTTAGGGTTTATGGGCCCACTGAATTTTCAAAATAGGTTTCAGATAATCCACATTCTTGCTAAAGTCATGTGGTAAATCATATGTACATGGGCCTCTTACATTCTCTGGGAAAAATGATTCATGGTTCAAATAAAATTTACCATGGATTTCACAGTACACACATGCTCACGTACTAATTACCAATTTCTTTTACCTATTATTAAAATGTTTAATTGTCTTTGATTATCACCAAAACCTGAGAGAAAAGCAAAGCAGATATAATTCTACATGTTTCATAGATAAGAAAAGTATTACTGATAGTCTTTTTATTTTTTTTTGATATGGACCATTTTTAAAGTCTTTATTGAATTTGTTACACTATTGCTTCTGCTTTATGTTTTGGTTTTTTGGCCCTGAGGCATGTGGGATCTTAGCTCCCTGACTAGGGATTGAACCTGCACCCCCTGCATTGGAAGGTGAAGTCTTAACCACTGGACTGCCAGGGAAGTCCCTATTACTGATAGTCTTAACTAACATTTCCCAAAGCAAACATACAAATATGTAGGAGGGTCAGATTCTGAATAAGATTTCTGATCTCTGAACCACCACCTTATGTTTCCAACTGTTTCAATTACCAATTTACATTTTAAACATCCAGCATAGGTTCTGAAAAACTGTAATTTATCCAAATTGTCTGACTTCCCCCATCCAGGTACATTATCTCCTTAGTAATATTGATTGCCTATTGACCATTATTTTCCTCATGCATCTCCTCAAATTCTATTGTTTTCCTTCTAGTAGTGACCTTTATCAAGCCAATCTTAATTCTGTGGTTGCCCATAAAGTTTTCCCCAGTTGTCAACTTTAAAATTTCTACCACATATTTGATTAACTGTGTTGTAGTTTCCTATCTATTGCCTAAGAATTGTAGGCAGTACAGGAACAGAAAGAACAAGGCTAGTAATGCAATCTTGTTCTCTCACATATCAGATAGTGAGGTTGTCTCCTGAACTGTAAGACCATTTAATTAACATTTTCTTCTCATTTTTAACTGCTGATATTTCACTGGATAAGAGTTACAGGCAGACACATTTGCCATATCAATGAATAGAGTGAAATACACTCTTCATTGATTAAAATGCTAGCTATTACATTCAGAATAAGCAAGTCTGTTGGGACTGATGTGGGCAAAGTAGACTAAAAATTGCAAAAGTATTCCATGCTATTTATTAAAGCTGGAAAGGGGGAATTCATATGCATGAGAGTGATAACATGAATTCTAATTCTAACACTGAGGGCAGAAAGTTCAATAAGTGAGGCCTGTTCCTTTTTAGTACAGGTGCTACAAGGAACTATTGCTCCATATTTGAGAAACAAGCTTAACTTTGTTTTATTATTATCAAATTCTTGCATAAACATGGAATCAGCTAACAGATGGTTTCCTAACCATTGATTGAAAACTGAGTGACTAGTAGTTCAATGTGGGACAGTACAATTATCACTGGTATTTCAAATTGTGAGCAAGTTTTTGCTTCACTTTTCGTCTAAGCCTACGTCACTGCAATTTCTACTCATTTGTTCTAGAATGTAAAACATTTATATTAGCTTGCATGGGTTTAAACAGGCTCAATTATTTAAGCCAATTCTTTTAAGATGATGATTAGTCAACGTGATTTCCTAATAATTTTGGTCACCTTCTTTTTAGGTACCCCAGTTCGCATACTGCTTTAAAATATATGTAATGCTCAGAGCTGGATATACTACATTTTGCATACCATATGTATATATAGAGAAAGTTATATATAATAGTACTGTAATGCTCTGAGTTGACATTATTTTAAAAGATTTCCAAGTTCATTAAATATGTAAATACCCTCAATATATTTTTAGCAGTCAAGTAGAACATTAGCTTTTTTCACAGATCTAAATCAAAAAAAATCATTTTATTTCCTGAAAATATTTTCTTGCACATTTTGATCTGTAGTCTGTCTCTTTTCATTATTTTGATTATTAAATTTTAATTTATGGCTCTAGCTAATTAAGTATTCACCAACAAGCAGCAAATGAGAAACTATTATTAAAAAAAATACCACCTTATTAGGCAACAAAAGTAACATGTAACATTTATTATAGGCCAAGTTTTTATATGAATTATTTTAATTTTCACATCAACCTTATAAAATATATACTACCATAATTCCTATTTAAAAGGGAAGATTAAAGTGTTTAGATGACATGACCAAGGTTACGGATAACTTACACCTCTCTGGCCTGCCTTATTGCCTTTAAACCAAACTCAATTCTTTTTCTGCATACAATAATTTTACTTTTAATTCAAGACTCAGTCTTTCAATGAAAAATACCAGTATTGGATCCTCCTTAAAAACCTCCAGACATTCGTAGATAGACTTGAAATCAATATTTTATTTTCCAGGCCAGATATTAGAATGCCTTCTTCATCCACTATGTCCTCATTAGGAATTCCTTGAAGATAACTTGCATGTAGGTAACATAGGAATCCACTATTCTCAACCACAATTGATCAAATTGCAAGTGAGGACTAGACCCAAGTTTGGCCAATCCATAATCCTGATGCTCAATAGTATATGAACCCTCTGGTATAACACTCTTCCCGTGAGCACCATGGAGACTATCTGATGTAACTAAATATTTTAAATTTAAAATTAAGGTATAAAGACTTAGGCAAGTGTTAACAGAAACTAAAGTAAAATTACACAATTGCTTTATTGTGTAAAAACTAGTTGTGTCTTTTTCTCTTATTTATGACTGCATATTTTATTTCAAACATGAGTTTTAAAAGAATATAAATGATGTTCTGATAAGAAATATAAATGTTTAACAATTTCAACTTTTAACAATGCACCTTTTGGGCACAATTTGTATCAAGTATTTAAATGATATGAATAAGTAACTCATTTTGGTTGAAATAATCAAGATGTTTTCCAATCCGGAAATATAAATTATTTGTTATATCTGTAGTACATTTTTTCACAGTATTAAAAGGCTTTCTAGCTTCCTCTGATTTGTGCAAAATGTCACGAAGTGCTCTAGACTCTTCGTTATTAAACTCAACTACCCTTTGTTTTATCACAGATTCAGAAGAGTCATTTTTGTGGAATATTTAACATATTTTATTCTTTGCTATTTCATAATTTCCAGATTTAAAACAAATATATTTGTGCACATGTGTCTGTGTTAAGTATAATTGAAAATTAACAAAAATATTCTAAATTTTTGCTATATAAATGACCAACGTGGTTAAATGTATAATCATATGACTCTATAGAGCCTATAAAGAAAAAAGTACATTGGGAATTCCCTGGCAGTCTAGTGGTTAGGACTTAATGCTCTCACTGCTGAGGGCCCACTTTCAATCCCTGGTCTGGGAACTAACATTCCACAAGCCACGCGGCATGGCCAAAAAAATAAATAAATAAATACAAAAATAACACATCAGAACATACTTCCTCAGTTGTTTCCACAGAAAACTTCTCAATAATATAAGTTTAAGATAAGACTAACCAGTATAATATGGAAATATATCCTATTTATTATTTAATCAGATAATTGAAAAGAACCGGGAAGAAATTTTAACACATGCCAAGACCACTTGTTCTGTAACCATTTATGCTTTGCTTCACAGGCTATGATGCATTTCTGTATAATTTTAGCATCTTCAAGTTTCACCTTTCTTCCTTATAAATTTATTTTCCAGTTAATAACTTTGTAGCAAATATAGAGGCATTACAATCTAAATTATAAATTAGACAACAGTAATATAATTATGAGAAGAAACTATACAGAAAAGAAACAAAGGTAAAGCAGACTAATCGTAAACTCATTAACGCCAAACTGTTCCAATAACAATTTCTATTTTTGAAAATCCCTGGTTCCTCTGTATATCCAGGGACATTATCATGGGTTCATATCAATTAACAAGGGTACACACCAGGGAGAATTATATCATTTATGCATATGAGTAAGATGATTTAATTTCACAATTTTACAAGTAACTGGTTTATGGAGGACAATTTTCAGGAGTTTTACTATTACCTAGTTTTCTTCTATTTTATAGTTCATAATTCTCAAAGGAAATTAGTTAAACATGATTTTTTAAAGATATAGTTTCCTTCTGGGGCAGTGCGTAAGTCATGTTTTATATTTCAACATTCACATACAACACGTAAAATTGTCTTTTAAAATTATTGTCACTAGAAAATCACCAGAAATACAGAAAAACACACTTGATATGGCAAAAACATCTATATAGGCACCTAAAGTTAATGAAGAACTCAGAGTGAAGTAAAGATACCAATAAAGCAAACATTTAGTCATTCTAAGTATTCTTTTGTCTTAGATATGAATTTCCATGTATCTGCTGCTCATCCTTTCCAAGCCCCAACATTATTCCAAATAACTTCAAATCAGTTGACAAATCATAAATTTTTCTCACATGGTATTTCTAATATATGCCTGTGGAATTTCCTTTTCTTATGTGTACAAACTAAAATGTTATATATAATTTATATACACATAGTAAATCATAAATTTATTAGTAACATTTCCTTACTCAAGCTCTTTGCCATTCCATCTGTTCTTCACTTAGACAATTTGAGTTATCTCACATGAAAGCAAGATAAACATTTTCTATATTTTGTCACATTCTTCTCATATAGGTCTAATCATATTTTTTAATTCATGAAATTCATCTATTGATTGTAAAAGAATATTTAATTAGGTAAAATCTAGTTTATTAATATCTTCATTTTGACTTAGAAGAAGATGAATTGAATTGATTAATTGGTATATTTCATCCTTTAAAAATGAAGAAATTTCTAGACAACTTTAAATAAATGTAAAACTTTAATTTGGCAAGTTTTCAAAAGTAAAGATGTTTCTGGTTGCATCAAGGATTTTAAAAAAATGGTTAAAGATCCAACTTTAAAATATGTGCACGTTGTCTGAGAAAGGTTTGCTAATTTAACCATTTTAGTTCTCATGGAGTACTTGTGAGCATATGGCTGGCAACTATTATCTCTTTTTCTCTCACACATTTGTGTTGCACTACAACAGAACAAAGGATGGAACAGTAGGACTTTTTAGAAGACAGTCATTTCATTGTTGTTTACACCTAAAGAAAAAAAAATCTATGTACAAATATGACACACATATATATCTTTAAGTACTGTGTACATATTATGTAGTTGGGTGGCGGGTACTTTTGTTTTATACATATATATATATATATATATATATATATATATATGTATATATTTGTTGTTGTCATTTTTGTTAGTACTAGTTTTCTTCTAGTGCTTAGCATAGAATCCAAACAATACCACTTCAGAGGAGGCGCTGGCTATAGAGAATTTTAAAGAACAAATGTTTTTAGAGATTCTAGAAAAGATGTTTCTAGAGATTCAACTTTAGCAAATCAAATCACTCTGGAAGGAACATCTTTACAACGTGTCAAAAGAGAAATGCTATAAAGACCGCTTTGCATTTTATTCTATTTCTGTGATCATAAGGTTAAAGTGGTAGACATTAAATTGGATCACTTATAATAATTCAAAGACTGAATTTCATGGTAAAGTAGGCTCATAAGTCAGGATAGAGAGCATCTAGAATACATTATTATATTTTTCTTAGAAAATAATTTTTATTTAGAAAAAAGCAATTTATACTGATTCTTGAAATTTGGAAATAAAATTAAATTTGCATAAATAAAAATCATCAGTATCATCCTGAAATAACCGTTGTGATCATTTTAAGGAATTACCTAATATATATAGTATTCACTGTTAGTGCTCTGGCTGTATCTCCCTTTACAGTATTAGTGCACATTGGGACCCATGCTTTCACTCCCATTAGCCAGCATCTGTTTTGTTGGAGGTCTGCTTGAGGCTGCCAAAACCCTCTTAGCTATTCACAGAGAGTCAGAATTTCCTGGGAATTTATGACCACATTCCTGCCCCCACCCTACCAATCTTAATGACTGCCCTGTCGAGGTGGTATAAACACTCCCCTTGACTCTGGGTGTCACATACCAAGCTTTCCCTCTGGAATTGGGACAGAATTACCCTCTGAGGGATTTTGCTTGCATTGCCCTTTATTTGTTCTACTTTTATTCTTGCCCTATTTTCCCAGTTCCTTACTGGATTTTTTGTTTGTTTTTTTCGGAAAACATCCTAAGAAGTTACGTTCAGACAAAATGTCTTATGAGAACCTCATTTTTTTTACAGCAGCATACCATAAATATGTCTCATGCTTCATGTATTCAATGACTAAATCGTGTATTGAGGAATAGGGACATATAAATGTTATCGTGGGTAGCTTATACCCACGTCCATGCTCCTTTCCTTACTTTGTGTCACTCCTGACAACTAAAAATATGTTTATTAACTAACTAGCTAGAACTAGCCCATTGTCCTAAGTAAATTTGGATTTATGAAAAATCTAAAGGACTTAATTATTTTGAATAAAAACAAAGCAAAAAGAATATAGATTTTAAAAGTAGCTCTAGGGGCTTCACTGGTGGCGCAGTGGTTAAGAATCTGCCTGCCAATGCGGGGCACACGGGTTCGAGTCCTGGTCCAGGAAGATCCCACATGCCGCGGAGCAATTAAGCCCAGGGGCCACAACTACTGAGCCTGTGCTCTAGAGCCCGCTAGCCACAACTACTGAAGCCCGCACGCCTAGAGCCTGTGCTCCGCAACAAGAGAAGCCACCACATGAGAAGCCTGCTCACCTCAATGAAGAGTAGCCCCCGCTTGCCACAACTAGAGAAAAGCCCTGCGTGCAGCAACAAAGACCCAATGCAGCCAAAAATAAATAAATAAATAAATAAAAACTAGCTCTATACTAGACTACTGTATAGTCCTAAATTATTTGTTATAAACAGTTTAAAAAGAAAGTTTTTAAAAGTTAATATTAATATTTAGAAAAAGATACATCACCTCTCAAGGAAAATGGATAAGTTGAATAATAAAGATTGAGAACTTAATCAGCTATAATATAGCAAATAAAGAAAAAATGACTGAAACTTACAGCTGGTTTTGGCCAACACTGCTAGCTGTTGCCACTATTTTCTCTCTCCCTTCTTCTTTAATAATAGAATAATTATTTTTAGCTGGGCATATTAAAATGCCTCTTAAAAATAGTGTTTCTATTTCCTGGCTTCCCTAACAGAGAGGTTTGGCTATGTGACTAGGTTCTGGATAACAGGATAAGGTAACCTGTGTGCAACTTCTAGAAAATATCTTTAACAGGCAGATGAAAAACTTTCTCCTGTTGTTTGGAAAGTGGATATTATGTCTAAGGCTTAAGGCGTTATTCTTGCCCAAGAGGTAGAGAATGGTAGTGTGATTATATACATTACAGAATCAGTCTTTCATGATGATGCACTTGCCATTAAAACCTTGGAGTGTTTATGGCTCAATGTTGTCTATGAGAGAGAGAAGTTGATTGCTCTTTCACTTTAGTTACTGTTACTTTAAGTTTCTTACCTCTGAAATTAAATCAAAACAGTTAAAGAAAATGAAAAGGACAAGTAGGCCAAATTATAAATTAGATACGAAAGTGAGATATTATTTACACATATAAAGAAAAAATTAAAAATATTATCAGAAAAAGTTTATCAATTATTTACTAATACATTTGAATATTTCCAAAAACTATTATTTCCTGAAAGACAAAATTGATAAAATACATGGAAATCTAAATTAACCAGTAATGATGATGATGATAATGGTTGTAACATTAATACTAATTCTAATAATAATGATAATAATATAATTAAAGATGTATTATTGTCAAATATGAACTGTTTTTAAGATTTCTATGACACTAAATGATGAAAACTACCCAAAACATATTATGAAGCAAAGCCACATTTTCTTTAAGAACACTGACATGAGTCATCATCATCGTCATCAATATAAGTGTTTGATAGTCAGGATTTAAAAAAAATTTTATTTTATATTGGAGTATAGTTGATTTACAATGTTGTGTTGGTTTCAGGTGTGATTTAGAAATACAAAAAGATTTATCCAAAGTCATAAAAGTAGAAATTGACATGGTTATGATTTTAATCCTGTTTATCTGACACTGAAGTATATATTTTTATTGATTGCATGCACTATTCCTCTCAAAATTTTTCAAAATATTCTAATTTTTAGGAATGTTCATGGATATTACTTGAGGGAAGAAGGTTCAGCAGTAGAAATTTGGTAAGTAATGATTAATCAAAGTTAGTTAATTTTCTCTAGGCAAGCTTTCTTAGAATTATTAATATGCAAATGTAATTTTGGGCTTTTCAAGCAGTAAGCTATAATGTTAGGGTTCTCAAACATATTTTGTTCATTAAATAGTTCTGAGAGTATATTTGGTAAACCTGTGTTCTGCATAGCTAAATTTGGAATATTGCTACAGAATACTTGCAGGCATCAACAGACAAGTAAAATTTGTACACGTTAAATCAATCACCATTTTTGAAAAAGGCTCTACATGGATTTTCATTTCAAGGCCTTAGTCTTCAATATTGGTTTCAGTTTATCCCTCTATGCTTATCTTTTTCTGGAATCAGTTTTCCAAATTTCAAAATTAGCTTTCTCCTTTGTTTGTTACCTTTTGGAATTTAATCATTCACATTATCTTTCCACCTACAACACTGGTTCCTCTCAACAAAGGTTAGAATCCTAAAATGGTCTAATAAACTAACACCCTGTTGAATTCTCTTTTATTCTCGGATAGGGGTTGATTTGACTCTACTCAATTATATACAATTTTGATAGTTTTATATCTTTTTTAAATAATATATTTAGTTTATTATTTTTCTTGTAATATTGCATGATGTTGGACATTTAATGTTGAATTGTAGCCTCATCCTTTATGTTGTTATTATTATTAAAATAATTATTTCTATTGTTACTATGAGATGCATTGGATATATAAAAGGATTTAAAATATATAAAGAATACCTATTGATAAAACACCTTGTTTAAGAAATAAAATATTATATAGTTGAAATTACTAAGGGACTAGTTTATAGAGGCTGATAAAACAGTATAGCACCACAGGAAGTTACCAGAGAAAATCCTGGGAGAACTGTGGATGTACTTTATAACCTGTAGGGGTAAGGGCTGGCATAATGACTTGCAGAGGGACATGTAGGGAGATATACCTTTTAAAATATCTTTGTGACCTTTGTAGATCAACTGCTTTCAAAAGAAGCTGTCCTGGGAGAATTAATGCTTATCTTCATCATCAATATTATATTCAAGTTCTTACTATCTGCTAAGCATTTTGCTAAGCATTTTGTAAGCATATGCCATAAATTGTCACAATTAATTTTCCAAATAGTTTTATGAAGCAAATACTAACAATTTGGCAATCTCGTACACAGAGAAATAGGCTGTGATGGTTACTTTTATATGTCAATGTGGCTAGGCTACTTTGCCCAGATTATTTGGTCAAATATTATTCTGGATATTTCTGTGAAGGTTTTTTGTTATTTTGCTTTGAGATGAACACTTAAATTGGTGGACTCTGACTAAAGTAGATTGCCCTCCATAATGTGGGTGGGCCTCATCCAATCAGTTGGCAGACTGCCTTTAGACTCTAACTGCAACTCTTCCCTGGGTATACAGCCTAACAGCCTATCCTGCAGATTTTGGATTTACCAAGCCTCCATAATTCTGTGAGCCAATTTCTTAAAATCTCCCTCCCTGTCTCTCTCTCTCTGTCTCTCTCAGGATAAAGAAAGATGATATATAGATATAGATACAGATATAGATATGGATGTATAGATATCACATCATGTTGTTCTGTTTCTCTGGAGAACTGTAACTTATAGGACTTAAAATTCCTTCCTGAAGGATACATACCTAGTAAATGGTAGAACAAGATTTCAAATAAAGTCTCTTCAGTATTGTCTCTTAACTAGTAATTCAAAAGATACACTCCCAAGGTTAGAGCCAAAGAATTTTAAAACTTCAGAAAGGGTAAAATAATATTGTCTATACTATAGTTGACCTGATAGCTATAGTTCTGCCCTGTTCCACCAATCAATATGCACCAGTGTGTTTTAATATTTTCTTTAGAATTTCTGATTTAACTCAGTGACAAATACTCTTTTTTTTTGTATTTTTTAGAAAGTAAGTTAGAAAATAATACCAGTTATTTACAAATGTTACTACTATCAAAGGCACATGGATTTATTTGGTTATGAATATTACCCATTTAGAAAATTAAATTGGTCATATAGAAAACTTTAAGTCTTAAACCTCCAGCAGAATGTTAGTATATTCGAAATACTAAATGGAGATGGGCAGTCAGACAGCACAAGGCACAGATTTGCCAATATTAAATTAAAACTGACCAACATATATAGGCCTCTTCTGATTCCACAATCACCCAGCAGTTTTCTCCAAAGATTCAAAAGAATCTTTGAACAGGATCTGCTTTTACATGGTTTACTCACTACAGAGGGCTTGCCTCCAGATGAAGTTCATTACCAGTTTCAAAGCAGATCAAAATGGCCTAATTTCAGAGAGAGGTCTTTCTGGTTTATCCACACACTGGCTTCCTTCTCTCTGCCCATGTTCACTTCCATCTCCTCTTAGTGCCCGATTCCCTCACGATTATCATGCTATATTTCTGGACACTCCACCCTCACCTCTTAGTTTAATAATTTTCTCTTTATATTTTATTTATGAGCTTCTTCTTCCAGAAGATAACAGAAATTGGAATCTAGGTATTCATTTCAGCTCCTGAGAATTTTGGTTGATCTGTCATTTTCCAAACAAACTACTGAACTGTCTTTTTACTTTAATATTGTATGTGAACATCTTATATTATCTTCTTGCTGCACTTCGGCTTTTCCCTGAAACTGGTAGTTTTTTAAGTAGTTTGAAAGTCAGTGTGATATGTTATACTATTTTTCAGGAAATATTTACACTTTCATTGTCTGACTCTGAAGAAAAGGTATAATATCCCTCCCTGTTAATAATGGATACATTGCTTGCTTTAGCTAAAGGAATGTGATACCTCATGCCCAAGCAGAGCATTTATATATGCTTGGGGAGTTGCCTTGGACCCTCCCAGTCCTGTCATCCACCAGAAAAACATCCTGTATGCCAGGATGACTTGCTGAAACACTGCAACTTACCTACAGATCTATGAGAAAGAAATAAAGGTTTGTTGTTGGAAGTGACTTAGATAGTAAAGTTGTTTTTAATATGGCACTATTACAGCAAAATATAAACAGCATATCATAGAGTATAAGAGGTCCAGATATCCTGGGTTATTATTGCCATGTGAACGTCAGGTGAATTAATGAAAAGCTCTTTGAACAAGAAACTTTTGGTGAAAAGAACTTATGGAGCAACTCATGTCAATGAGTGTGTGGCAGAGATATCAAGTACACCAGGTGGGGATTTGGTTTTTTATTCTTGAATGCCATCTTTGCTTTCTTCCAGTGTAACATTTAGCTTTGCCTTCTATATAGGCAGATGATTCATGATTTAAATATTTTAATCTCTTCAAATACTGCCCTTCCTTTAAACACTACTCATGGTCCAAACAACTTACGGAAAAACCTGAGTGAACTTTTTGGCCAACCCAATACTTCTAGTTTACCTTTTCTTTCCCAAGATTCTTTACTTTTGAAATCTCAATCTTAATTTCTGAAACAATGCTTCCTATCATCCTCATGAAGCTGCTTACTGACATTCACAAGGCAGCTGAATCAGCCTATTCTTAAATAGATACTCTGTGCCAATAAATTCATTTTTAATTCATTTTTCTTTCTCCCTCATTTGGACAATAGGTAAGGAATTATGCCATATTTCACTGTGTACCTGCCGCATTGTAACTTCTCAATAAATATGGATATATGACTACAGTTTGGCTGCTCTCTAACAATCTCTAATTTCTGTTTCTTTTGATTCTAGCCAGATTTTCCTATATATGAATATAATGTAGATGCTTATGTGTCTGACTGAGCTACCTTATGTAATATATTTTTTATTTAATTCCATGAAAGTATTTCAGGTAAAAAATATCCAACAAACTAAAATACTGAGCTAGGGGAATTCAAGAAATACGATGATACATTCCTATGGAGAAATAGGCGGATTCATTTACAGATTGAATATTACAATTACTTTTTAAATCCCTTGAAGTCACAGAACAAATGGAAACAAGATATAGGTTTAATTATAAAATGAAAGGAAAAAAAGTAATATAATTAGAAAAAGGATAATTTTCTTGATAATAGTTCAAACAAATTTTCATACCGTATATAGAACTAAAACATTGATACAATTCACAACAGAAATTTTCAGAAAATCATAAATAGCTTTCATTTGGTCATTTCTTACTTAAGTCCTTAATAAAAGCCAAAAACATCATACAAAGATTAACTATAGTTCTCACTCCTACTGTCTATGAATTCCTAGAGACTAGGGTTTATGCTTTATTCATTTCAGTTTCCCTCAGACCAAGTATTGTCCTACATCATATAAGAAATGAATTTAACTGGAACCCATTGGCCCTTTTGCTCTTTTGTTCAGAGTTAAGTGAATGTGATTTAGCTATAAAATTTCATGATTTATACGTATACATAAAATTTATATATAACATGCTATACATGTTATGTAATAGTCCACTATAATAACATATTTAAAAAATATGTATTATATTTAAAATGTATCTACATTTTCCCATTATATTTTTATTAAAATTTCCATTATATTTATAATTTTTAATAAATTTTCCATTATATTTCCAATATATCTTTTAGTGCTCTGGAATATAGATATTTAAAGTCAATATTTTTTATTAAAGAATTCCTTTATGCTTTAAACAACAGGCATGCAGACAACAAGCTTGAGATTATGCAATTAAAATAATAATAAATTTTTCATTTAAGAAAGTAATTTTTCAAACTCACACTTTCTATAAGTTTTGGCAGAATTTACTCCTGGCCACAAACTTCAAGATTCTTGTATAATTAATTAAGTAAAATGATGCTAAAGTATGTAAAGAATATTTTAAATGTTATCATTTGGATATTTTTAAATTGATGACATGAACACTGACAGTAATAAATTGATATAAATAAAATTCTATATTAAGAATTGGAAAATTTAAATTTTGAGTCATCTGCCAGGGGCTATTGAACACATTTTTCTGGCATTAACCATGATCAGTGTGCCCAACACATCCTTACCTCTCTCAAGAATTTGCTGTCAAATAACTTGATAAGTAAATTATCATAGTTTGCACAAGATATAATGATCAGTCTAGTTCTCTCAGAAAATAAGTCAAGGTGTGGTTCATAAGGAAAATCAGTAGTTTAAGGGTTTTTGCAATTGTTATCTACCATGTCACATTAAAGAAAGCATGTTTTGGAATGCTCTAAGATCAGGGGAAGTGTAAAAGTTTGCCTTTTAGAGATTATATCTTAATAATTTCATTATAAAATTATCATTCATCTAATATAGTTGTTCATTAACCTATGTGAGGGAGGAAGAAAATTTTCCTCCACACTTCTAGGTTCTTCTGGCTAGTCTAAGAATTAAATTGACATGACATTATATGCAGATGACATGATACTCTATATAGAAAACGCTAAGGACTCACACAAAAACTATTAGAACTGATAAACGAATTCAGCAAGGTAGCAGAATACAAGATTAATATACAGAAATATGTTGCATTTCTTTACACTAACAATGAAATATGAGAGAGAGTATTAAAAAAAATTCATTTAAAGTTAAATTAAAAGAAAAATACCTATGAATAAACCTAACAAGGAGGTGAAAGACTTATATGCTGATAACTATAAAATATTGATAAAGGAAATCAAAGTTTGGAAGAATTAAAATGGTCATACTACTCAAAGTAATCTATAGATTTAATGTGATCCCTATCAAATTAACCATGACATTTTTCAGAGAACTAGAACAAACAATCCTAAAATCTATATGGAACCACAAAAGACCCATAATTGCCAAAGCAATCCTGAAGAAAGCGAACAAAGCTGGAGGCATAACCCTTCCAGACTTCAGACAATACTACAAAACTACAGTAATCAAAACAGTATGGTATTGGCACAAAAACAGATATATAGATCAATGGAACAGAATAGAGAGCCCAGGAAAACCCACATACCTATGGTCAATTAATCTTTAACACAGCAGACCAGAATATATTGATACAATGGAGAAAAGTCTGTCTTTTCAGCAAGTAGTGTTGGGAAAGCTGGACAGCCACATGCAAATTAATGAAGTTGGAACACACTCTCACACCATACACAAAAACAAACTCAAAATGGCTTAAAGACTTAAATATAAGACATTATACCATAAAACTCCTAGAAGAGGACATAGGCAAAATATTCTCTGGCATAATTGTAGCAATATTTTCTTAGGTCAATCTCCCAAGGCAAAATAAATAAGAACAAAACTAAACAAATGGGACCTAATGAAGCTTATAAGTTTCTGCACAGTAATGGAAACCATAAACAAAAGGAAAAGACAACCTATGGACTGGGAGAAAATATTTGCAGTGTGATCAAGAATGGCTTAATTTCCAAAATATCAAACAGTTCATACAACTCAATATCAAAAAAAACCCAAACAACCCAACAAAAAAATAGGCAGAAGACCTAAATAGACATTTCTCCAAAGGACACATACAGATGACCAAAAGGCACATGAAAATATGCTCAACATTGCTAATTATTAGAGAAATGAAAATCAAAACCACAATGACGTATTACTTCACACCAGTCAGAATGGCCATCATCAAAAAGTCTACAGGGCTTCCCTGGTGGCGCAGTGGTTGAGAATCTGCCTGCCAATGCGGGGGATACGGGTTTGAGCCCTGGCCTGGGGAGATCCCACATGCCGCAGAGCAACTAAGCCCGTGAGCCACAACTACTGAGCCTGCGCATATGGAGCCTGTGCTCTGTAATAAAAGAGGCCGCGATAGTGAGAGGCCTGCGCACCGCGATGAAGAGTGGACCCCGCTTGCCACAACTAGAGAAAGCCCTCGCACAGAAACAAAGACCCAACACAGGCAAAAGTAAATAAATAAATAAATTAATTAAAAAAAAAAAAGTCTACAAATAATAAATGCTGGAGAGGGTGTGGAGAAAGGGAACCCTCCTACACTGTTGGTGGGAATGTAAATTGGTGCAGCCACTGTGGAGAACAGTATGGAGGTTCCTTAAAAAACTAAAAATGGAATTCTTATATGATCCAGCAATCCCACTCCTGGGCATACATCCAGAAAAGATGAAAACTCTAATTGGAAAATATACAGGCACCCCAATGTTCACAGCAGCACTATTTACAAGAGCCAGGACATGGAAGCAACCTAAGTGTCCATCAACAGTTGAATGGATAAAGAAGATGTGGCATATATATGCAATGGAATATTACTCATCCATAAGAAAGAATGAAATATTGCCATTTACAGCAACATGGATGGACCTAGAGGTTATCATACTAAGTGAAGTAAGTCAGTCAGAGAAAGACAAATATTGTATGATATCACTTATATGTGGAATCTAAAAAATAATACAAATGAACTTATTTGCAAAACAGAAACAAACTCACAGACTTAGAAAACAAACCTATGGTTACCAAAGGGGAAGGGGGAGAGATAAATTAGGAGTATGTTTAACAGATATACACGACCATATATAAAATAGATAAACAACAAAGATTCACTCTATAGCACAGGGATATTCAATATCTTGTAATAACCTATGATGGAAAAGAATCTAAAAAAGAACATATATATGTATATATATATATATTTATATATTTTTATATATATATATATATATATATGAAACCAAATCACTTTGCTGTACACCTGAAACTAACAAACATTGTAAATCAACTATACTTCAATAAAAAAGTAAAATAAAATAAAAGTACTTTATTTCTAAAAAAAAAAAGCTAACCATCAAAAAAAATTAAATTGATACAAGATAGAGTAACAGGAGAAAAATCAAAATTAATTTTTTATATACAAGAACCCCAAATACCTGAGAGGGCCAGAGACCCTACATACATGAAAGGTTCAAAGACAAAAAGGTAAAATGAGGTATATATGCCATCCTGAGCTAAGGAATGGGATAGGGCTTGGGGCTTCCAAGGACAGGAGAGTCATTCACAGGATGTTAAGAGGAAGAGTAGATATTTGGTAATTAGATATATGTTGCCATATATATGGAGACTTTAGGTAAAATTCATCTGGGATAATAACTCCTTTTCTGGGAAAAAATGCCCAATTTAAATTTTCCTATGTAGTTAAATGAGGGGCAGTTGTTTCTCTTGAGCCCACAGGGGTCAAAATACTCCATACTTTGCCTTTAGCTCAAAATACTCCATATTTTGCCTTTAGCTCAAAATAATCCACATGCCAAAGTAGCACATCTTGGGAAGATCTGTTTTAAACCCCTATATATTCCAAGGTTGTATAGGTTTGGTCATAGAAAATGCGGAGAGTAGCATATCCTTAGGATCAGGCTCTTTTCTATTGCTCCAGTGTCATGTCGGTGGAGGGCATGTAACTGAAGAGAAAGCCAGCTATAGAGACTTAATGTGAGAGTGGACAAACCAAGTATCTATTACTCAAGGAGAAGTAGATTTTATTAGAAAATTAGTTGAGGGGTAAGAAACTCTTTAGGAGTTGTTAACTAGTTAAATTACTCCAATCGTATCTACATATAAATTACAATAAAACTGTGGACTGCCATATTTGAAAGGCTGGAAGTAAAATTATCAAACTAGAGAACAGAGGTATTTATTTTAAATCAATTATCACCTAAACCGTCAATGATTCTAATGAAAGGGAAATGAATTAGCAGAATCTACATGCTAATATAATTATTCTGAAGCTCCATATTTATATTAATGTATTTGATCACTAAACTGATCAATCATTTATTCACTGAATGCTGGAGTTTTCTGTCTGATAAAAGTAGGTGCCAAATATAAATCAAACATAGATTCTCCTGCATAAAGCCCACTGTCAGGACAGAAAGACTTTCCAGCAACAAAACTAACTATATTGCAAAGTTAAAATGGATAAATCAAATAATACATTTATTAAAACTTACTATGGGAGTTTAGGAAGAGTAGAACATATTTACTTCCATGGAAGTTAGTTATCAACAGAATGCCAGTAACATCTCTGTGCATTCAGTCTTGCTTTGGGGATTAAGAGAATAGGATTTACAAGTTAAGAACGTGGTTGTGGAGACAGATTGGAAGACCTATACATAGAGCAAGTGCGAGTCTCCGCTGACGTAACTGATAGAGACATTCTTTTTAGACATGGGCAAAAGATAATAATTGCCTGTTATGGGATGAATTGTGTCCCCCCATTCATGTGTTGAAGCCGTAACTCTCAATGAGACCATATCTTTAAAGACATAATTAAAGTTAAATTAAGGTCATAAGGGTGGGGCCCGAATCTAACACGACTGGTGTTCTTGTAAGAAGAGGAAGAGATTGGACAGCTCCCGCCACCACCTTCAGCCTAGCTTGTCCACCCAAGGATGGCAAAATGCAGCAAGGGTCTCAGGGCAGGCAGCCAGAAGGGGCCAGAATCCCCTGCCCAAGTCTGGATCCCTCTTCTCCGCCACCCCCTCCCCTATCTCCCATATGACTCCAGCCAGAGGTGGTGTTTCTAATCTGAGGATGACTTTGCAGAGCACAGCCCCTGCAAAGGGTCTTGGTCATTTGAAAGGGGGCACAGCGTCCCCTCTGGCCAGGGGTGTAAGAGAAGGAACAGTGAGGCTTTTTTGTTTTGATTTGTTTTAAGGTACTTGCTTGTTTAATGTAAATAATAGAAAGTCTTAAAATCTTTTCTGCAACACTGAGTAGTATTTTAATGTCATAGTTATTGCTATTATTGTTTTTGAGTTTGAGACTGAGCACAGATGCCCTTTAGATAAATAACATTTTTGAGAAGTGTTCCACAGGAGAAGTTTATGACTTTAATAGGTTTCTTTGTGTCAGAGGAGCATGAGGAATTTTTTGTTGAGAGACTTTTAAAAGCTCAGAATCCTTGTCTTCCCTCTGGCCTTTTAAACATAAGGATACAAGGATCCTCCGTGAGAGGCGCATTCGCCTTCTCTAGGTTCCCTGGGGATTTGCCCTGGGCTGGGATTGCTCTACTGAGGAATATTTAGGGAGGTTCTGAAGACCTCAGTGCTCCAGGACAGTGGGTAGAGGATGATGTGTCTCTTGGGCAGCTGATTTTAGAAGCTTAGAAGTGTCCTCCTCACTCTCTCAGGGATGCACATGCACTGGAGAAAGGCCATGAGAGGACATAGTCAAAAGGCAACCATCTGCAAGCCAAGGAGAGAGACCTCCTAAGAAACCCAACCTCCCCACACCTTATCTTGCCCCTCCAGTCTCCAAAACCTTGAGAAAATGAATTTATGTTGCTTAAGCCGCCTAGCCTTTTGCTATGGCAGTGCTGACAGACTAATACATGGCCCTAACGCTTCTGTGCCACTTAAACAAATATAAGAAGAAATTGTAGAAAAAAGAGTAACAGGATAAAATGACATGAAGAAAATTTACTAAAAAGAATAAAGCTAAACAAATGCAACCAAGATTTTCAACCAAATTTCTTAACAATCACACTTAATATTTTTAAATAACTAAAATTTGTTTAATACATTTTTTGCATCTACCAGAAAAGATCTGAGGCTTATTCCAGTGAGAATTGATGAAGTAGATACGCAAGATACCAAAATGCAAGGTCTCCATTTTGTGACGTTAGACTTAAGAGCTAATGCAATAGAACTATTCTTCTTGCACTTCTGGGCACTTTTTAACTTGTAGAGAATGAACAGCAGTCTGCTTCTAGGCATGCACAGCTGTTCACTCCTATGAGGTCCAAAGCATTTCTATCAGACAAGGTTCCACTTTAGCTTCATGTTTTTCAAAGCATAAATATAACAAATGCTCCAGAGCTATTAAGACCTGATAAACTGATTTAATATATATCAGTATTGATACGCTGATCAATTATTCCATATTATTTACAATCATTCCATGTCTAGTAATTTATTAAATGCAATACTCTTACTGCATAGGATGAGGTAAAGAAGCAGCAAATCATTCAAAGAGGAAACTGTGCCCTTATGCACACATATAAGGGCCTTGATGCTTAGGCTACATTGTGTGATTATACAGATATATCAACATGTAGATATATTAAGATTTGTTGGGAGGATTGGAGACTCAACTATTTCTATAACCGTAAGAAAAAAGTAATGGAATAAGGTTTATTCCACTCTTTGGAAATCCATAAAATTAAGATTAGATTCCAATTTTTAATGAAAGTCTGGATTTTACTCTGAATGAGAGAGAGAGTGAGAGAGAGAGAGAGAGAGAGAGAGAGTGACAGAGAGAAATGGCTAGATATACATATTAATTTCTTTTATGGGTACTAAGCCAAAGCCCAAGTGGGTAAAATTCTTTTAACTTGAAAATTATTTTGATGGACATTTTCTCTGGTAACTCCACATTTCAAATACTAGCAGCGGCAATGTTAATTTAAAAATAAAATATGCCTTATATATCACTGGGCATTAAAAATCCCCTTTTTCCTTTTCTCCAAAGGAAAGAAAGCTTGTGATGCTATAGGTTAACAATTGCTTTTCTCTATTGTTGTGTTCTTTCATATCCATGTCTGTAAATCTTTGAGATTTAATATGCTCTATATTAAAGTTACCACTGAGCATGTTTCAAATTTCTTCTCTTACTTAGAGACTACTCGGAAGAGTCTTTTGTCGTCAATATATTGTCTCAAGAAGTGTTTTGCTTTTCTCAACAATGAAAATTCAGCACCACCCATAACTAGAAAAACTAGTTTGTTGACAGTCTGCCCAATTTGATGGGAACAGAATCTAACAGCCTTGCTACACCATGTAAGAAGTTAATGAGAAAAGAGACTAATTGTGCCAAGTTTGAATATTGGCATGACATGACTTCACATAATTTTTCATAGATATATCTTCTTTGGTCTATGTGATCATTAATTAGTTGTTAAAATTAGAGTTGCTTTAACAAAAGTTATTTTATTTTTTCCATAATTATTTTCAGAAATCAAAAAACAGACACAAAATTGATTAAATAGCTAGAATACAGATCAAGTGCAAAAGGTTAAAGTTAATTTTAATTTAAAGCAAATGTGAATTTAGGGAAAACTAAAAGGACTTGAGTATATGAGATAATATTGTGAGGTTTAAAAGTTGATGCTATTCATTATTCATCTCTAATCAGTACTTAAAATTTAACTTTAGCGTCATAAAGGTTAAATTAAATTAGACATGATTATGAAGTTTTTACCACAAATAGGTAGACACTAGGGTGAATCATTCATCCTTGTATTTGACTTCTCTTTGTGTTACCAGTCCTCAGCCCAACTGCGTAAATTAAATCAGAACATTTTGAGGGCTTAAAAGCCTTATTGAGGTTGTCCATGCAGAATAGGGTTGTGAGATTCCTATGCAAGATATTTCTTTGGTAGTTAGTGAGAATAATGCTTTTTTTCTATGCTGGCTTAAAATTACTTTTAACCTGAAATGCATGCATGTTGCATTATTTATATAGGTCTCAATAAGCCTGATATTTGTGAATGAGGCTGTGTGCCTTCTGAATATTTTTCACATTACCTGCATCGATAATCAATCAATTGAGATGAGTTAATGTCACTTGCAACTGAAAGATTCCTAACACACATACCTATGTTAAGATGAAGATTTAGCTTCAGTATTTGCAGAATTTAGTTCAGACAATTAACAGCTGATTAAAAACATTTTTAACCACATTTTCTGTATGATTACATTCTAAGGCACTAAAGCAGAGGGTGTTCTGTTTGGGGTTTTTTTGAATGTTGAGTAGGAGATAAAACTATTTGACTATTCATGAAAGAAACAAGTTACAAGGAGAAACATATAGTTCAATACTTAACAATTAGGAGTTCAAGTTCATGGAGGCTAAAAATCTCAAAGTAAAATATTATGAAGAGGGAAAAGGGAAACATCTTCATGTTCCTTCTCTGTACTCCCTGTATAATTATGTACATAATAGGGAAGTCCCATTAAAAAACCAAGATGCCAACAAAGAATATATTAAAGTTATTTGTGTTTTTAAATTTTTAATTAAAATATCCTTGTTGTTGTTGGAGTAAGAAGGACATTTTCAATTTCTTATATAATAATAGTGGGCAGGGAGTTACAAAACGGTGAAATCAATTACACTTGGCTTTACCATATGGAGAGCTAAGTATTTCAGAGTTAGTTTTTTTCTGTCATGTGCACCTTTGTATTTTACAAGGCATCAGGAGTCTATGCATTACACAGAAATTAAAAAGAGAGAGAAACTTTATTGTATCATCCCCTACTGTGTAGCCAGTACGAATTCTTCTCAAGTGGGTTGGCATTTTCTTCTAGATCAGTTAATCAATATCATATTGTTGCAGAATAGGGATTCATTACTAAAGAGTTAATTTCCTTATAATTTTGAGGTTGAATGTTTTGCTCTTTAAAGCCTAATTTGCAATCCCATTGTATTCAGACCATAAGAGTGAGCACTGACATCCCAAGTAGACAGCAAAAGAGAAAGACATTGTGTATTCATGTTTAGAAAGAAGAAACCAGGGAGACATAGGCCCATAGAAATATATCCACGTGGTTGCATACACAAGCTGACTAAGATATTTTGTTTGTACTTTGTAATATATTTTACATACTGCGGTTGTCTGGGCAACATTCAGAGGACAAGGGACTTCACAAAGTGAAGGATAGCGATACATGTACCGAGAATTAAAATCCACTGAGTAAAACCGCAATGGCTTCAGTTTGGCATCTATATAAAACTGTCTTTCTTTTTAAGCTGGCTCATCCTTTTGTCAGTCAGTCAGACTCGAAACATATTGCTGATGTGATCTGTCTTTCAATCAGCCTGAGAGTGGCTTCATTTGTAAAGAGAGGGGGGTGAGAATGGAGGCTCATGAACGAAACCATCTGGGACTACCTTATGCTTTATGCATGTTGCACAATAAGAAGAAGTTTCTGATAATTCACTACTACCTTCTAAACTCTATCACCTATTTTGATCTTTATTCAGGCTTTATTAAATAACAGAAAAGGCATATAGGTAATTTATCTGGTTCATATTTTTCCAAGAGCTATATTTAGAGTGGATATTACTATGGAGTCCCTTAACATATCAATAATTTGATCAACTATACCAAAGCTTTGAGGTTAGAATATGTATGACACTTGATCTTGTGACATTGCAGTTATCTGAGACTTAATAAAAAAGGAAAGGAAATAGAAAAACTCTACAGTGAACACTGAATAGTTTGAAACCCAACATGTTCATTCAGAGGCATTTCCTAGCTTTTTTTTTTTGCCAGAGGTGAAAAGATGGCTGTTTTCAAAGATATACTCTAACAGTCAATCAAACATATTAAGACATATTTGCTGAAGACCCAGAGTTTGTAAAAGTTAAAGACCTGACAGGTCAGGTTCTGTGACAGATGAAACTATCATAACTCTCGAATTAACTGTAAGATTTTCAAAAGGTTTAAGTTTAAGGCTCTGGTGCCTTTCAGTGTTGACAGAATTCTGTAAAACAATCTGAACCTGCATTTGTCAAGATGAAATATATATGCAGGATTGTGTAGTTGACTTTGTGTATATTTGGCCAAGGTTGTTCAAAGTTAAGGTCTTGAGCAACAGCAAAGTTTCGTCTTATATTTTATTTTTGACCAAAAGTAACACAAATACCCCAATTCCATCACAAACTGCCCTAAATTTCTAAAGTATCCCCATGTATAATAATTTGTCAGATGTTTCTTCTATAAAGTGTAAAAATCAAAACAAAACAAAACAAACCTGGCTCTGAGAATTTATACAAACAATCTGCATCATGTTGAGCATATTTTCAGAGGAAAATTTCAGAAGGAAACTTCCTCCAGGGAAATGAAAATTCTAGTTCAAACACTCTCTTATGAGGATATTTTTGGCAGGAAAAATGGTAGTTGTGCTACTCATGATGCAATTGAATCCACATGAGTAGATTATAAATGGGATACTGGGTTAACTGACATGACAAGCATATAATCAACTTGAATATGGTTTTGCATTTTGTGGGCTTGTAGTGGTAATCATAAAAGGTACTGGAATTCCAAACTAGTTCTCCTCAAATTATATGAGCTGAAACAGTCTAAGTATTAAAACAGTCCAAAGCAATCCAGTATACACATATAAACCTCTCATTTTTAGTCCATTAAGAAGTTGATATTTCATATGTAACACTGAAGTGTATGTCTAAAATATAGGAAAATTAAGGAATATCATCATTAGGTAACAGAATAGAGTATAGGCATTATCCAGGATTGAATAAAACACAATATAATATTTAGATAAAATTTCCTTGAATAGTTTTGAACCAAGTGCTGAAAAAGGTCATGAAGGTGACTATCTATACTTATAGAGACAGTGGAGGCAACAACAGGGAGGGAAGGAAAAAGAACTGCAAATTAACATTTCAGTATCAATGAGAATGAGAGCCAATGAGTTTTGACTGGGGTGGAATGGTATATCATTCATACATTTATTAAACAAATGAAAAAATGCTGAGCACCTGTTTTATTTTAGGCATTTTACTAGTAAGGGTTGTCAGATAAGATAAAAAATATCCAGTTAAATTTGAGTTTCAGATAAACAACGAATATGCTTTTAGAATATGTATAACCCTTGCAATATTTGGGAGATGCTTATAGTAAGAACATATTTGCTGTGAAAATGACATTTGAATGGGTGTCTTTTTAATCTGCTAAATCTGGTGACCCTAACTAGATGTGGAGATAGAGTGATCAAAAAATATATAATATTTGACATGGCAGAACTCAGAAACAGAGAGATGTAAGAAAATGGACAAATTTTTTAAATCACCAAAATTTATATACCTAAAATATTAATGGAATGGAGAACGAAACTTTTAGGGAATTAAGTGGCTTGACTCACTACTCCAAATTTTATTTAACTTTTCAAAACAAGTCTATTTCTGACCATCTTTGCAATCACAGACTGCCTTCATCACCTGGCGGAAGATGTCTCGAATATAATCCATGCAGCAAATCCACAAAAATAGCTCTTTAATGAACATCTTGGTTATTTAAAATGAGAAGCATATTACCAATGCATATTTTAATAGTCTTCCTTGAAATCCACATTCAAATTTCTGAGTTTTTATGCTCATTTCAATATGAATAATGAGTTAAATTAGGGTTAATAAAATTATTTTCCCCAATAATTTAAAAATATTTTCCATGATTTTTTTCTATATAAACTTACGATCTCTTTATTGTTAAACAATTGGGTAAAATTGCATTTAGTTGTAACAGAACACCTCTATAATGCCATTAAGCAGTATGTTGGGGTTTTTTTGTTTTGTTTTCTTTTCTTTCTCTCTCTCATATAAACTCAGCTGAGGCAGACATTCTGTTTCTGCTCTACTTTCTTCTAGTTTTGCCTTTAATTTTCAAGGTCTCAAAATGACCGCTTCAGCTTCAGGCATTTCACCTGTATTTCTGTTAGGAATAAGGGAGGAACTCAAAACACGTGTCTAAAGTCACATTAATATATTTTGTATGTAGTTTATTATTTTTTAAATTGAAGTAAAATCCACACAATTTAATCTCTTTAAAGTGTACAATTCAGTGGCATTTAGTACACACAAAACTGCACAAACATCATCTCTAGGTCCATGATATTTTCGTCGCCACAAAAGGAAACAGTATATTCATTCAGCAATCTCTTCCCAGCCTTTGGTGAACACTAATCTGCTTTCACCTCGACGGATTTACCTAACCAGCATATTTCATAGATAGGGCATCATATGCTTTGTGACATTTTGTATCTGGCTTCTTTTATTTAGCATAATGTTTTTAAGGTTGATCCATATTGTAGCATGTATCAGTAGTTAATCCCTTTTTATGGCTAAATAAAATTCAATTGTACAGGTATACCACTCCTTTTTTTGCACTGCAGTTGATGTAAATTGGGGATATTTTCACCTTTTGGCTATTGAGACTAGTGCTGCTATGAACATTCTTGTACAAGTGTTTGTTAGGATGCCTGTTTTCAACTTTGGGGGGTATATGTTTAGTAGAATTTCTGACTTACATGAGAACTATGTGTTTAACTTTTTGAGGACCTGCCAACTGTTTTCCACTGAGACCATGATATTTTACATACTCAGCACCAATTAATGTGATTTTCAGTATCTTTACATCCTGGCCAATACCAGTTAATTTCTTTCTTTTTTTTATAGTCATTAAATGAGTGTGAACTGGTATCTCATTTTGGTTTTGATTTCTATTACCCTACTGACTAATGAGGTTGAGCCCCTTTTCCTGTGTTTATTAGCCATCTGCAAATTTTCTTTGGAAAAATGTTGAGTCAAGTCCTTTGTCTACTTTTAACTGGGTTGTTTGTCTTTCTGTTGTTGAGTTGTAGGTGTTTTTTACATATTCTGGATACTAGACACTCACTGGGTATATGATTTGCAATTTTTTTCCATTCTGTGGGTTGTATTTTCACTTCCTTGATATTATCCTTTGATGCACAAGAGTTTTTAATTTTTTTAAGTCAAATTTACCAGTTTCTTTCTTTTACTGCTTGTGCTTTTCATGCCACATCTAAAAATCCATTGTCAAATCTAAGATCATTAGGATTTATTCCAATATTTTCTTCTAGGAGTTGCACAGGTGTAGCTCTTACATTCAGGTCTTCAGTCCATCTTTAGTTTATTTCTGTGTATGTTGCAAAATAGAAGTCCAAATTTGTTCTTTTGCATGTGGATATCTAGTTGTTCAAACACCATTTGTTGAAGAGACTGTTATTTTCTCATTGAATGATCTTGGCATCCATGTTGAAAAGTCAACTGGCCATCTATGGGTTTGTTAATGGACTCTCAATTCTATTCTATTGATCTATATGTCTATAATTAAGCTTATACTCCTGTGTTTATTATTGTAGCTTTGTAGTAAGTTTTGAAATTAATCCTCCAATTTTATTTTTCTTTTAAAGACTGCTTTGTCTATTCTGTCTTTTGAAATTTCATATGAATTTTAGTATCAGTTTTTCTGTTACTAGAAAAAAAAATTTTGGGGATTTGGTAAGGATTACATTGAATTTTTAGATCACTTTGGGTCACACTGCCATCCTAACAATAACAAAGAGTATTCTTCCAATTCATGAACACAGGATGTCTTTCCATGAGACACTAACTTTTTATTTCCTTTCCAGCCACTGATGTCTACATATCATGGGCCACAGCTTTGTCATATCCCTATAACTAAAAGGAAACCTTGAGGACTAAGTTCAACCCTGTTCTGCCCTAAAAATATTGGGGTTAATTTATAAAGAAAGACTGTGAAATGGATATTGGGGGAAGGGCAATTAGCAGTCTCTACTATACCTCATTATAACAAAATTCATGTAGAATTGATATTTTCTAGTTTCATAATCATACATATATATTTTTTTAATGACTTTTTTAAGGCCCCAGTGGTTTTTTTTTTTTTTAAATAAATTTATTTGTTTATTTTTGGCTGCGTTGGGTCTTCGTTGCTGTGCGCGGGCTTTCTCTAGTTGTGGCGAGTGGGGGCTACTCTTCATTGTGGTGCGCGGGCTTCTCATTGCGGTGGCTTCTCTTGTTGTGGAGCACGGGCTCTAGGTGCACGGGCTTCAGTAGTTGTGGCACATGAGCTCAGTAGTTGTGGCTCGTGGGCTCTAGAGTGCAGGGTCAGTAGTTGTGGCTCACGGGCTTAGCTGCTCCTAGGCATGTTGGATCTTCCCGGACCAGAAATTGAACCCGTGTCCCTTATATTGGCAGGCAGATTCTTAACCACTGTGCCACCAGGGAAGTCCCCATAATCATATTTTTAAAGGCATTAAAATTGGTAGGACCTTTAAGAATCAGATTAACTTAAATTACAGAAAACTAAGAACCACTCTGCCAAGAGCCGTGGCTGTTATTGCAGCACACACACTTGGGTTTCTCATGTCATGGAAGTTAGATTCCCAAAAGCAATAATTTCAATAGACAAGAAGTAGGCCTGGCTCTGGAGACTGACACAGCATCAATTCTGCCACATTTTTTTGGTTAAAGCACTCATGAATCCTGTATAGATTAAAGGCAAAGGGAAAGACAGGCCACCTATCTTTCTAGATGGAAAAAATATCAAAGAATCTGTAGTTATATAAAGGCCACTAAAATCCATACTCCAGACACAAATTATTTATATTCCTTACACATACAAACTATCATCCTTCCAAGACTGTAGAAACCTAACGCATTACAGGAACAAGAACAAGCACAAGAACAAGATCAAGGTCTAAGATCTCATCGTTTAAATCAGGCACAGAAATAAATGAAGTTTCTCAGATGCAGTTATTTTAAATTTAAGACCTGTGAACTAAAAAGACAGGCTATCTGCCTAAGATTTTTCTGAGGACTTAACATAGGCTATTATAATCTCATAATGAATTTGATCTTACCTGGATGTTATTTCTTACTTTAAGAATCATTTGCAGGAAGAGCCTAGAAATGAGAAACAATTTCATTTTCAAATCCAGAATTTCCTGCTCCTTTATATTTCCCTAAAATGCTACTCAAAATCTTAACAGTTCCTTCTTTAAGCCATCTTCAGTCTTCCTGTATTTTATCATAGGCAGTTCGTTGAAGCCACATGTCATTCCCTATATTGCTCTTGAAACTCTCTCCAGCTAAATTGCTACTAAACCAGATACCCTTTCTATGTTCCACATTCCTGCAGGTGACACTGTCGCCAAACTGGCAACCATTTTACAACGGTTATCCCGCTCCTGAATTTTCAACAACATTTTCTCACTGTCCTTCAAGGCTTCAAGTCTTGACGTCTTGGCTTTCATGTACAGTCTCCTCACATCCCTTCCAGCCTCTGCTACCTGCCTAGTCTGAAGGCCAGTGTCACGTGTCCTAGGCTTTTGGTATGTAGTACTCCACTTCCAGATGCCCAATTTCCTTCAAGTTTTACGTTGGTATGTAATAAACTACTCTGTAACTCAGCGGCTTAAAACACCACTTTATTTTGTGAGTCAGAAATTTGGGAAGGATTTGGCTGGATTTTTCTTTTTCCTTTAAACTACATAGTGCTAAGTGGGGTGGCTAGGACTGGAGAATGTACTTTCCAGGTTGCTTTCTTATTCACTTGTCTGGCACTTGAGTTGGGATGCTAGAAGTCGATGCTAGGAGCTCAAATTGGGCTGTGGAAAGTGCCTACATGTGGTTTCTCCATATGTCTTGAGTTTCTCACAGCACTTGTGGCTGGGTCCCAAAAGGGATGAAGCTATAAGCAAGTATTTCTAAAGCAGACGTAGAAGCAGCCAGTCTCTTAAGGTCTTACCCCAGAAACAGGTACAACATCATTCTGCCATAGTCATTTGTTCTAGGAAGACACAGAGCCTGCCTAGATTCAAGGGAATGGAACATAATAGACCCCCGCCTCTAAATGGGAGGCTTGTCAAAGAATTTGTGGCTATCTCCCATCTTTAATCTGTCACTGTTAAAATTGACTAAAGCTGAATATATACACATCCTTTATCTCAACAAGCTTTCACTTCCAGTAAATTCCTTTAGGTATATACTCAACACACGTTTGTGCACATGTCCCCAAAAGACATGTTCTGGAAGGTTCATAATCGCACTGCTTATAATTGAAAAAAAGAGAAAATATTTAAAATCCCATTAACAGTGGAACTGATAAAGACATTGCAGTATATTAATACAATGATATACTATATAGAGTTGAGTACTTAATAATATAAAACTACCCAAATAAATATGGATAAACACTATAGACACAGTGTTGAGTAAAAGGTTAAATAAAAAGATTACATAGAATATCATTCCATTTATATAAAGAGGCAAACTGAATGTATTAGGTTGAGCTTCTGGGTTGTGAGAATGTTCAGTTTCTCGGCCTTGTTTCTGGTTCAGACTTATGTTCAGTTTGTGATAATATGTACATATTTCGTTTTGTATATTTTACTACAATAAGTTAACAAAAAAGAATGAAAAAAATGTGATCCCACACTGTATCAGTTTCCTGTTACTGTTGTAACAAATTACCACAAATTTAGGGGATTAAAACAACACACATTTATTATCTCAGAGTTCTGGAGGCCAGAATATGAAACAAGTCTTACTGGACTAAAATCAAAGTGTTGGCAGGGCTGCATTCCTTCTGGAGGCTCTAGGAGAAAATTTGTGTCTTTGCCTTATTTAGTTTCTAGAGGCCATCTGCATTCCCTGGCTCATGGCTCCTTCCCCCCATCTTCAAAGACAGCAGCATAACATCTTCAAATCTCTCTCTGACTGTGAGTGTCGTGGCTTGTGATTAAGTTGGGTCCATGCAGATGATCCGGGATAATCTTCCCATCTCAAGGTCCTTAACTTAATCACATCTGCAAAGTCCCTACTGCAATGTGAAGCAACATATTCACAAGTTCCAGAATTAGAACATGGACATCTTTGGGGAGCCATTACTCTGCCTACCACACATATTGCTATCTCTAATTTACATTCATATTTTCTTTCTGACCTCCCACCATTTCCTATTTTTATTCTCTTTCTCCCATAGTGAAACTTTGGTTTTATTTATCAAATGGGCCCATAAGAACCTTTTCCTCAAATCGCTTTTTGTTTATATTAGAAAATTTATGGATAAATTGGGATAATTTATGAATGAATTGGGCAGCTAGTACTCAATATCATTTTATTTTGTAGGCACTGTAAAATCACATGTTGTGACAAAATGGGCCCTTTATTACCAAACATTCAGTGCAGGGAATAAATAAACAAAAATCAAATCTAGCTATTTTAAATAGGAAATGATGTAATACGTGAAATCAGGTGCTTATAAAATTATTTCAAGGAAAGTATGGGCAGGTCCCTGGCTGAATAAGAGATTTATCCCATAAAATAGACAATAGATCCAGGAGAGTTATTACTATTTCTGAGTACAATAGAGCTAAGTCAGATAGTGGAATTGGACTGCTATCTCATCCTTCTCATGACCTTTTGCCAGTAGTTACTACCAAGAAACACAAAAATAGGGTGTTCTTGTCACTTCTACCTTCCACATCTTACATGGGAGCATGTACTTGTCAAGGTAGCTGAAAGTGAGTCTAGGAAATGTGCTTTTACTTTCACCATCTTCCAACAAAAAGGGGAGTAGAATGGATTTTGACTGCCGAATATGCTTCACAGACACCACATTCTAAAAGACTTTCAATAAAGATGTTTCCTAGATTTTCTACAATCTAGTATTATCTCTAAATTTCTGCCAACATTCTTAGGACATAATTCCAATATGTGCCACTTTGGATCAACTTTGCTGGATTGTGCTCCTATTATAACAACCCACCTTCTCGGTGGCTTAACCACAAGGAAGTTCTTCCTGTTCCCACTGCATGTCAGCCGCAGCTCTACTCTGGGATTGCTTCAACCACAGCAGTCAGCTATGACTCTTGTTCTGTTCTGCTTGGCTTTGCCCCATGAATATTCTTCATTCATGTATACGGGCTAAAGCAGCCACCATTTTGGAACATACTATTCTCTTTAGAGTGCTATCCAAAACTGGACTCAAAGTTTCCACTTAGAATTTGCATACTTCACTTCTGCTCATATCCCATTGGTTAAGTAAGTCAAAGGGACCAGCCACAACTCAATGAGGTAAGGAAATAAACTTCTCCTTCAGGATAACTCTGGCTTCTACAACAAACACTGGCCTCAGTGAAGTCCTATTCTTCTGCATTTCGTGTTTTTGAATTTTTTGAAATTCTCCTTATTCCTCCGTAAGTTCCATCAACTTAAGTTAGCCAAAATGACTCTTTGATTCTTACAAAGAAATGTAGGTATATTAAACAATTAATCATATATTTTTATGATTTATTATTTATATCCTCTGTATAGTATTTGGTAATTAGTAAATGCTCAATAATAACTATATAACCCTATGTGCCAAAAAGAAATCATATCATTTTCATGTGACAAAAATACGCTGATGGAGATCCTAGTATCATGACAATTTCAAATAAATGCAATTTGAGGCTTAAATTTTTTTTCAGTGTTCCCAATATCACCATTAGATAATGGCAGAGTCAGTATTTAAACTCAGGCAATCTGACTCAGAAACATGTACCTAACTGAACACTACGCATTTAACTGAAATAAAGAAACACTGTGTTCAGTTAGGATGTGGTGAACTTCAGTGATACAAATTAGTTATATTTATAGGTTGTACATCATGTAATAATTATAACTGAAGTTATAAAGTTAAATGTTCAAGGAATTGTTAATTTATGTGCTACGTTTTTAATTGCATATTTCCTAGCAGCTGCTTTTTTTTTCTTTTTAAATTTTTTATTGAAATATAGTTGATGCACAAAATATGTTACTAACACACCATTGTAAAGCAATTATACTCCGATAAATATGTTAAATAAATAAATAGAATAAATAAATAAATAAATAAATAAATAAATAAATAAATAAATAAAATAAGCTACAAGGATATATTGTACAACACAGGTAATATGGCCGATATTTTATAATAACTATAAATGGAGTAGAAGCTTGCAGTTGCTTTTAATATGACAGTTTGTAAGACTGTAGCACTGTAGGTGGATTTTTTGCAAAGATGGCCACAGTAAAGTCTCCTCTACCAATGTTCATGCCTCTTTGTAATTAACTTTGATTCTCTTCCCATCAAGAGGTAGCCTGTGTTTTCACCCTTGAATTTGGGCCTGGGAAACAGTTAATCAATAGGAGTGCTGTATCAACCTTTCTAAAAGCAATGTCATTAGTTCTGTATACAAGCAAAAGCTTGTAATTAAAGGAAAGAAAGGCATGCTTATACATTGCTATTTTTGAGGTTCAGATAATTATAGGTGCTACACAGAAAACTGAGCATATTTTCAAAGAAAAAGCAGGATTTAAATGGCGACAAAGGGTGTTAATGTATATCATTCTGAATTAAGCTTAAATGTTATCCCAACAATCTTGAATCTATCCAAAGTGTTTATGTTTACATCTCCTTTTCCATGCAGTAATTTTTTTTAGTATATTTAGTTTAAGTTCCCTTACAGATAGCAGTTTAGCTTTTGTTTAATTTTTCCTCACTAATGGGAATAATAATAATAACAGTAATAGTAATGATAATAATCATGATAAATCAGGCCTAAGAGTTCCCTTTCACAGTCAACTTAAAGACTAACTTTGAAAACTATAACTTGATGAAAACAGTAGTCACAGTACAAAGCTGCATTCTCCCCCTCAATGGAACTCTTAAAAGTGACATTAAATCAGATATTTCTGTGATGACAGAAAACAAAACAAAATAAAAACATAAATAGTATGAAGAGAATGCATTAAATTTCATATGGTTGATATTTTTTAAATAATATTCCTTTACTAAAGCTTATAAAATTTATTTTAGTTGTGTGTTCAAAGAGTTAATAACGTTGGTAGAAAAAAAGAACATTTGGCCTACATATTTAATGTAAAAATATTAAATAAATAAAATAAAAATTTTTTTCAAATATCTAAGTACTATACATAAATTCATCCTTTAATCCAGTAATTCTATTTATAGGCTCTATCCCCAAGGTGCACTCACACAGTGTGAAAAGAGGTGTGCACGGGGTATTTACTGCAGTCTTATTTGTCATAGCAGAAGGTTGGTGAAAATAGGCAACTGATTTAGTGAACTAAGAAAAGCCATACAGTAGAGTACTATGTAACTGTAAAAGGGAATGCTAAACTTATCTATAAAGAGAGGATAACAGGATTTATTAAGTTAAAAAAGGTAAAGAGAAAATGAAATACATATATTTACATATTTTTTTTGAAGTTCAGAAAAATTAAAAGTTCAAAACAATTAAAAAGCTAGCTAAAGAAGCTCCTATATATGCAAATATCTGTGTTTTCTCATTAAGCATTATCGGACAGTAACCTAACATTTAAAAAATATCTGCTTTTAGGTAAGGCTGGGAATAGATTAGAGAGGATAATATTAGAATGAAGCCGTCTATGAATGTACATTATATGTAAATATGACTTTGGAAACATATAAACATTTTGCATAATTATAAAACAAAATTAAATCAAAGATAAGCAAATTCATAAAAATTGAAATCGAAGAAAGTGAAAATGTGTGTAGAGGTACAAACCTGTGATGTAACCACACAAAGTGGCAGTCTTCCCAGTGGCATTCAACTAGAGTAATTTGATTACACATCCTGGTGGGATATTCCCTAAGGATAAAAAACATACAAAACAATATTTATATTAATATAATTGTTACTTTTTCACTAATTATATTGCTTATGGTATCATCAGTTTTGAGACTGTTAAGCATGTAGTGATGTAATGTAAGATAAAACAAATAAGTAACAAAATTTATGTAATAAGATATTAAAATTTTTAGTGTGGGAGAATAGGGATTGAATAGAAGGATGAGACAAATCATAATTTTGAAGGTCAATTGGGAACATTTTGGAACTTATATTTCATTTTAAAAAAACATCTTTTTCTAGCTTAGTTAGGTAAAAACACTGAGAAACAATTAGTACATCCATAGTCATGAACACTTCTTGTGTACAGGTTTTGGTCTCTATTACCACTGTAAGGGACAGGGTTTCTTAGAGCAAGAGCTGCTTCACATCAGGGATAGAAAATGTTTGAGATGATCCTCAAGCATCAAGGGCATCAAAAAACACAGCTGAAGAACTCAAGAGCCAAACTGAATAACTTCCTCTTTACAAACCATGGATAATTTGAACATCTTCAGAATTAGAACTTCAATATGCTGAAATATGTAAAAAATAATTAAATGCATGATTTCATAACGTTTAAAAACATATTTTTGGTCATTGTGCTGGAAGCTGAGAAGTCAACTATTTATTTGGAAAATGACAAATAAAAAGAAAAACTGGAGACTTTTTTGCCTTTTCTAAACAAATCAAAACAGAAAAACCAAAATACAAATTGTTATTCAGGAAAAATATATCTGTATAGAAATATTCTAGCTAATAAACAAAGAAGGGAACATAATTAGAATATTAAGTTTTGCAATCTTCAATAAAATAATCCCAATTGTTACTAGCATTACAAAAAGTTAGGCAAGCAGACATTATCTGGTGGCTGGTATAAGTACACAACACCAGTTTTGAAGTTGTCTCTATATAGATTGATTCTGATGTAATCAAACCTCTAGATTGCATTATCAATTTCCAGGAAATACAGTGAACAGAGGCACATACTTATAACACCACTGGGAAACAATCAGCAAAATTCAGGAAAAATAACAAAAATTCTTTAATAACAACAATTGAAATTAAAGAAAATAAAATGATGGAGGAAGAAACTATAAATTAAAATAGATGTAAGAAACAAATTTTTAAAATACAATTACCTTTTATTATTCTGATTCAAAGCTATATGAGAAAGTGAACACTGGCTAGATATTTGATATTAAAAAGCTATTAATATTTTTAAAGTGATGATTACATTGAGATTTTCAAAAGAAGCCCGTAACTTTTAGAGGCACATACAAAAATATTTACAGACTAAATAATACAAATCCAACAATGTTACTCCAATAAATTTATTTAGCAGAAGTCAAATATCAACATGTCAGATTTGAAGTTCCTACAGAATGCACAAGGATGTTGATTATGGTATTACCCATAGTGGTTTAAAAAGGACAGAAAGAGAAATCAAATCAACATTGTAATGGATGTATTATGGATTTCCAGAAAATATGGTTGAATGACAGATTTGTGGAAAAGTGAGCATAGTAGGATTCCATTTTCTTTAGAAGAAACACGAACAAATAAAACTTATCATTCTATATGTGTGCCTGATGGGTGTATGAACTCATGTGCATTCATATATACATTTGTGTAATATTATCATATGGATACCAGTAAAAGATGAAAGAATTTGTCCTAAGGTGGTGCATGGAAATATTGGGAGTAAGTGGAGGTGATTCAGGCTGATAAGGGAAAAGACAGGGAGAGCAGAATCAACTCAAAAAAGGAAAGAAAAGATGGACAAAAATTACAAGAATGTATACAATTACACCTATACATATAATTAAAATTTAAAATATGTCCATATAGGAATTAAAGATCAAACAATATAAATTAAATTAAAAAGAAACATAGCTCTAAATGGCAATTTTTTCCTGCTTCCAAAAAACTAGAGTTAACCACTAATAGAAAGTAGTAGAGAAAAATGCCCTTCTATTAAATATACATTTTAAAAGAAGATATTCTTAACAATAATCAAGTGAAGTCATGCTAGTTAATCTTGTATTTCCTCTACTTTTGGAATCTCACAAAATAACATTCTCTTTTTGGTAAAAGAAAGTTTTCTTTTTAAAATGTATTGCTATTACTAATATTAGTAAGCTATGAGATATGTAAATTATATACACTTTCCTTATTTGAAAATTCTACTTCATATGTTTATATTCTTTTAATAGCCTTCAGATAAATTTGAAACAAGATTGAAGAAGGTTATTTTATGCACAACTCAATAGTTTTAATTGCAACATTTATCATGCAAAAGTTCTGGCTGCCAAGAATGTGTTGGCACTAGGCAAATGTGTAGCTTCCCCACAGGGATTTTATTATCCAACATCAAGGAATATCTGCAGCATAGCGGTCATTGTCACCAAGAGCCTGCCCTAAGCAACAGAATAACAAGTTTGAGAAGAGAATAGAGAGAAACTTAATTTAATTTTAAAATATAATCTTTTTGTACAATACATGTTTTCCACTAACCCTTTATAATGGATTGCCATGTATAAATATTAATACACTAAGTCACCAAAGCCATCAAATCACTGTTATCAGAGAAAGTAAAATCCTAAAAATAGCAACATCAAATTAACAATAAAGACTATTTTCTAAGACTTCACTACTTAGTCCAATTTATGGGGACTTAAATAGATTGTGCTGCACCTATGTTTATTCCTAGAATATTTTCCCTGCATTATAAACTAATAAATAAACAAAAAATGAAGATATAGTTTATTCCAACCAAGTGCTTAAAAGAAGAATAAAGACCTTTCATAAAATCTGCCTACAATACAGAATACAGCAGTTAACATGGTTTTGTGGTCGTATTATAATAATTATGAGATAGATTGTGAGTAAATGTTTATTACTGATAATAATGCAATTAAAAAAATTCTGCAGCATTGAAATAAATTGAATTAGCTTTTAAATTAAAATAGCTTATCTTAAAACATATACACATATGTAACAAAGTAAAAAGAAACATTCCTTTTCACTTTAATATCAATATGCTTTTTTAGTGTTGTGAATATATAAAGTGAAAGTTATTAGTCATGTGAATCTCTACCGAAGAAAAAACAAAGAAATGTATTGTCAACCATCAGCTTATAGTACCAGTTATAAGACTGGACACAGAATCTAGTTACCTAACTGACTTTTTCTTTTTCTTTTTTTTTTTTTTCAATTTTCAATGGTGATTTATTCTGTGTTTATAATGCTTTTTTTCTTTTTTTTTGAATTTTATTTTATTTATTTTTTATACAGCAGGTTCTTATTAGTTATCTATTTTATACATGTTAGTGTATATATGTCAATCCCAATCTCCCAATTCATCCCACCACCACCACCACCCTGCATCCAGCCCCAAAGACTGACTTTTTCTATGTTAAGAGCTAGTATTGCGTGTGTGTGTGTGTGTGTGTGTGTGTGTGTGTGTGTGTAGAGGTTGAGGAGCTATTGATGGAGAAAGAGAAGCAAAACATGCCAGAACTGGAACCAAGAAAATGTATCAGCAGGATGTAGCCACACACAAACTTTGTGCTAGAAGATACAGAGAAATACATTTTATGTGTAATATCCTTGTTTTCATTCTGGTGTATGATCCAGGGATATGCCAGGGGTTTCAAGAAGCCATGAAAGGAACATGGTGCTTCTTTTGGGAATAAAAAATTTTTTTGAAGCAATGTTGTTGTCTGATGAGCGAAAACTCAATTCCAATTCCTTTCTCATTTGCTGGTATATATTAGAGAGGCTTGAGGGATAGCCACGTGAAGTATCTCTGCCCAGGAAAATGTGAGTCTTGGGGGGTTTCTAGGAAAAAAATGTGGTTGTGGTCAATACCTTACCTTTTTTCTTGCCTTGGGTGAAGATATACACTGGAGTTTAATTAGCTGTTTTGTAATCATGAGTTAAGAAAACTACACAGTGTTAGTGAAAAAGCAGAAATTTAGTATTTTTTTTCTTTTGTGAAATCATTAGGACCCTGCACTATTCCTAAATTCTCTTTCTCCAAATTTCTTGTTGTGAAAGCTTAAAAAAATTGGTTAGTAAATTTTATTCAGTTAATTCACTACAAATATTATTTACTCCTAGCTGAAATATTTCTGGTAGTACACAGAGGAAGTTAACTGATTTAACTTTTAATTTAAACCACTTTATGTTACATAAAATGTTGATGCTATAGAGTGGGAAGAAACACTTACTTTTTTTTTTTTTTTAATTAAATCAGGGAATTCCAAAGAAATCCCAAACTTGTTGAGGGCTACTTCATAGCAGACTTCAGATTGTTGGGGAATTTTCACTTTCCTTACACATATAAGGTTTATATATAACAATAAATGTGTTTGCAAACACAGACTCTATCTCTTCTGAACATGGGTATGCTTTCCACAGTCTGAGATAAATGACTGTCTATCATTATTAATATTATCATATTATTATTGAATTAGTATTAGAGTAATTTGATAATGATGCATATTTGGGGTTAATCATGATAATGAAGTAATTTGGGTGTGGTCAAAGTTAAGTGGAAGTCACAGAGGGAAAGAGAGAGAGAAACGGCTATAATCAAATGCAAAAAAACATCAGAGAGAAACTGAAGTCAGTAATGAATCTGCATAGCCAGAAGCCAGGGAGGAGGAATAGGAGCAGACTGGCCTATACATTATGGGGCAAGAAACATCAAGGAAATATCAAAGGCTTTCTTCCTTTGAAGCTGTATCTTAGGGCTGGAGTTGAGCCTTGTCTGGGTTTCAGAGAGCACTATTACTATGGTGCTGAGGAACAGCATATGGCCTGGGAACTGAGGTCACCTCAGATCCTGCAGAGCTGGAAGGTTACATGAGCTAATGATTACTGACAGGTAAGCTATTTTTAATTTATACCGAAGTCTGATATTGTACCATTGCCAATCACTACAATTAAAATGTGCGTTGCCTAGATTCTTCCACTCTAGCCACTAGAGAGTAACTGATACTGGATGAACTCTCCTGCCTGAATAGCTATAAAACTGGGCAGAATATATGAGACAACTGTTTTCAGGCATTAGATAACAGACCTCACAGAACTACAATCCTTTAGAGAAAGGAAACACACATTTTTACTTTCACACCACCTTTCTTCCGGGGTCACTTTTTGGCCATGGTAAAGAGAGGTAGAGACCAAGTAGGGCACGAAGTTCTTTGGTGTGCCCAGGAGGCAGATAGCAGATTTCAAGGCTCCTGAGGTAGCTGGAATTTATGGAGCAGGTTACCAGAAGAAGGGAGCTACACGGAGGGCAATCCCTAAATCTACATGGGGGTTTCCTGCAGAAGCTTGGCAGAGGATGAAGCCACATACATGCAGGGAAAGATTCAGTGGGACATGCATGTCAGGGAGATATTGGACCAGCCTAATTAGACTACAGACGCCTCACTGTGCATTTCCAGTATTCAGTTAAGTAAGACTCCATAAAAGCCACTTAGGAGTTAAGGACCATGTCCCAAGGACAACATTCTGGGCTAAGGATAAAACTGAAATAAAACAAAGAATAAACCAATCCTGACTGCCTGCCAGAAGGAATGCTAACACCCTTTAAAGCAGGGCTTGAAAACTTTTCTTGTAACAGGCCAAATAGTAAATATTTCAGGCTTGAGGGCCACACCCAGTCAACTCTGCAATTGCAGGCAGAAAGGAGCCTTAGACAATAGGTCAACAAATAAATGGGGCTGTGTTCCAACAAAACATTATTTACAAAAATATGCGTTAAGCAGATTTAATCCGGAACCATAATTTGCTGATCTCTGCTTTAAAGGAAGACAGTATAATCCAGATGCCCCAAAACTTATCCACAGTATTGAGCATAAACGAATATAGGAGTTTCACTTTTAATCTTTGGTGTGGGCCAAGTGGTAGGGGTCACTTAGGAAAGTATACCTAAGCTCTACCTATACAATGGCATGCCAGATACTTGGAAGTCGTTATTTTATTTATTTATTTATTTATTTATTTATTTATTTATTTATTTATTATCTCTTTATTGGAGTATAATTCTTTTACAATGTTGTGCTAGTTTCTGTTGTACAACAAAGTGAATCAGCTGTAAGTATACATATATCCCCATATCCCCTCCCTCTTGAGCCTCCCTCCCATCCTCCCTATCCCACCCCTCTAGGTGGTCACAAAGCCTCGAGCTGATCTCCCTGTGTTATGCAGCTGCTTCCCACTAGCTATCTATTTTCCATTTGGTAGTGTATATATGTCAATGCTACTCTCTCACTTCGTCCCAGCTTCCCCTTCCCCCGCACCGTGTCCTCAAGTCTGTTCTCTATGTCTGCGTCTTTATTCCTGCCCTGCCACTAGGTTCATCAGTACCGTTTTTGTGTGTTAGCATACGGTATTTGTTTTTCTCTTTCTGACTTACTTCACGCTCTATGATAGTGGAAGCCGTTAGTTTCACATTAATAAGTATCTTCATATAAATATGGAGATGTGATTCTTAAATTATTTTTATAAAATTTTTTAATATTAGTAATGTGACACATGTTTGCAGTTGAAATATCAACTGTTAAGAATGGGTTTAAAATGAACATTGTTTTTCCTAATAAACACTTCCCATCCTGCAATTATTTCCAGAGATAACAATTTTAATTCTTTTAATTTTTTTCCTGATAGTTCTATTCAGTATCTGAATGATCTGTCTATATACTATCCCTTGGATTATCAAATTTAGTCATTATCAATTTACATTTTCCACTTGGAGGTGAGATTTGGGCCCTCCTTTATAAATTCCATCTGTACATTTCCATTTTTGCTATACAATTATAGTACTATTTTTATTTTTCAATCAACAAAAAGTCATTATTTTTATAATTAAGCAAGTATTGTTAATTACAGAGCCAAAGTATATACTCTGCTTATATTTTCAATCATATACAGCTTTTATTATTATTATTATCAGACTTATTATTTTCTTTCTTTTCCTCTTGCAGAACTTTCTTATAAGGATTTTTACACTTTATTCAAAAGATGTATAACATCAGATATTTTGTTCAGTTCATAATTCACTCTGTGTGTGTGTGAGACCTTTATTTTTTATTTATTTTCATTTTACTCTTTACTTATTGCCTATCTATATCTACTAGAGGCTTCATTGTACAATCTGGTCTATTCTTTAGACCTATTCTACACTATCTTCTTGGGCTTCTTGATGAATTAATTTGCTGAGTTCCATTTTATTTTTCCTTGTTTTAACTTGTTTTTTTTAGAGAACAGTATCTACAAGTTCCTAAGAAAGTGTCAGTATGCCAACAAGTTTTGAGGGATATGCTGTATTTCATCAACTTAAAGATCAACTTTTAAAAACATTTCTGAAATTAAGATGCATTGTTACAATGAAGGTGCCTTACAATTATTCTCAGCCAGGCAACAGTATTGATATAGTGGTCGATGTTAGTGCATGCAGTGAACTTACTCTAAAAGCCATCTGTTGATATTTTCTTATAAGATAACAAGGGACCAGGATCAAAATTTACGTAATAGATAATAGTGGCTTTGCAGCATCGCCATTAGCTTGATGTCACACAGAACAATATTGCAAAGGAAATGAAAAACATTGATTATTCTGAGCCCAAAATAATTCCGAAGCATCATGCCCTAAATGTGAAGAAATTTTAGAAATGCTTTAACTCTCTCAGTCAGAACTGGCCAGATTATGCTAGAGATTGCTATAGGCTATCACATCAAATGTTTGTCTATCATACAGATTTATAAAAATTATTCTGCAAAGCAGCAATTTAAGGTGTTTCTACCTTGTAATTCAATCATCTTACTGAGGCTACCTCCATAGTTACTGAAAAAGTAGAGAAGAGAGAGAATGGAAAAATCTCACATTACATGGGTTTCACTGCATTAGCATTGGTTAGAAGTAATCACGGGGGCCCACTCATGTGCAGAGAGCCTAGGATGTGATGTCTTAATTTAGGGAAATAGAAGTAAACCTAATATTGGTGAATACAAATAATGCCTATCAGAGTTCACTACTTGATTGTCAAATATTTGATTCATGCCAAACAGACAGAACCCTCCCGAAGGAAGACAAGCCCCAAATCCCATTCACATTCAAGACTGAGCTCAAAGACTAAGCTGTAATACACTATAGTTTTCATATATATTTTTTAGATAAGGTCATTTTCGATCTGAGGACCTGTGAAAAAAAAAATTATCCATCCTTCATACCCCGTATACCAAAATTCAGTTGCCTGTTCAGCAAGAGTCCATATGTAGAGATACGGCCACTGGTCCACAGCATTCTGAAATGCTATGTGCACCCGGGGCTCCTATTCTGGGGAGAGGATGTTCTCATTTCCTGTTAAGGCACTGATTTTGTTCTCTGTGAGTACCTTCCTTCTTTTCCTCTGCGGATGCTGGCTTTACTCTCTGGGAAGGAGATTTCTTTCTCTTCTATTATCTTCCTCAGCCAGTGTGAAGTTGACAATGGGGAATATGCTCTCTTTGAGGACTGACTACTTTTCTTAGTTTACTGCCTGCTCAAAAATGATTTAGAGTGTTATTTTTTTATTTTTTTAGGTATCTTGTGATTACCCATTCAGTCCAGATTCATTTCTTTGGCAACTATACAAATTCTCAGATCTGCTGTATTTCCTTGCTTTCTTTGCCCCATGTCTTTTGCTCTTTGATTTGGCAGAGACAGTTTTGAAGTTTTTGCAGTTTTAGAGAAGGCTAAAACTTAGTCAAATTTTTTCCCTAAATTACTGGACTCGACACCTTTAATCTTATCTGTTATAACAGGGAGATTTGCTCAGTTGAAAGGCTTCCTTGCATGTTTCCTTCTCATGTGTTTCTCAAACTTGTTGTCTATTCATTAGAATGGAGAAGCAGCTGTCTTTTCCAATTCTAAAGTCCATGAACTTCTGGACTCTTCTCACACCTGTATGCAAATCAACCAATTCTTTAACACACTAATTTCATTCTGATGATACCTAGCAAAAACACCATGGATAACAACCAAAGTGTACTACTATTTCATTAAAAGTGTGATCTACTTCTCATGGTAGTGTACATAGTAATTTTAGTGAAAGTTTTTCCACTGAAACATGGAATGCCATCATTCCAGCCCCTATTGGTTCCTTCACTACTCATGGCCCAGCCATATATTTTAAGTTTCTAGGTCATTGCCCTATTTTTGTGTCAATATTTGCATTCATCAAAATGGGATATATTATATTGCAGTAACAGAATTTCAATGATTTAATGCAATAAAAGTTTATTTCTTACTTGTGCAAATTATTTTGCAAATCTAGCTCAATTTTCAGAGACACTGTCTTCTGTGTGGTGAATCAATGGCCAAGTTGCTTCAAACCTGTGGCTCCGTTGTTGCATGAAGCTTCTCCAACAATCACCACTTCAGTGCAGAAATTTCTTATTTCACTTCTGTTTCCATTTTATTATGGGGTCAACAGACATGGCAATAACTCACTGCATGCGGATTGAGACTCTCAGTCTTCCATGTATCCAGAAATGGAGGAAAATGGACACTTGTAAGATCTACCACTTAAACTGAGTTATTTTAGTCATATTTTCCTTTTATTAAGGAGAAAAATCTATACCTAAATAAAATTAAGAGATTTTTCAAAGGGTATAAAATAAGCGTTCTATGTGAAATAAAGCCTGTGTTACAGCTTTTTTAGCAGGGTTTTTTCTCTCTGGTGACACATAAAAATGGTATCTCTTACAACCAATGGCCTCATAGATTTGATGACAAATAGTACAGTTAAATATATAGACAGAAATAAATATCTATGAAATGATTTAGATAAAATTTATATGCATGTAAGTGTGCACTATTGTAAAAACCAGGTCAAAAACAATGTAAATTTTTTCAGTATATACATTTTTATGTCTTTTCTTCTCCACTTTTTAAAAACTTTACTTATTGAGTACTTACTTTCTGTCAGTAATAATTCTAAGCAATTACCCATATATCAAATTATTTATTATTGTAAATTATAAGAAAACTGTATTTAAAAGATAAAATCCATTAAACATAAAAATGATGTTATCCGTACAATAAAGAAATTTCCCAGAAATTTTTGAGCAATCCAACTGTTTAGTTTTATAGATTTTCACTAAGTTTCACAACTGTGCAAACCTGCCAATATTCAAAGTAGAATAATTGATTTCCATAGCAGTGCACTGACGATAGTGTATGAATCACAATTGTAAGTAATCACTGATATATATGTACTTTTATATAGTAGTCATTAAGACATGGGAAATGAAATAATATTAGTATTAAAAATAATACTTAATTATAAGTCATAGAATTGTCTATAATTTATTTGTAAGAACAAGAGTGGATTTGAAATTTTTAATTGTTAAAGGCTCATGAGGAAAATATTTATTCCCACCAGTATGTTATGATCCACAATTTGAAAATCCTGAGTGAATATAAGTTTGATCTACTTCAGTGTTTCTCATGCCTTCTTGTGCATCAGAGTCCCCTAGGATATTTTGATAGAAATCAAATTCCATTCATTCCAACTCAGGGCAGTAAAATTAAAATCTCTGGAGCTTCACATAGCTGCTTACAATTTTTTGAAGCCCTTTGTAATTCCAGTGTTAAGCTAGTGTTCAAAATCATTGATGCTATGAAGACAATAAAAACAACCATCAAAAACAACAAGATAACACTTTCTTTGTGGTTCAAATACCCTGCATTTAATTATTTTCTTTCATTTTTGACCTGCATTTTCAGGCAAGCTACCTAAACTCTATAAACTTTAATTTCCTCCTCTACTAAATGATTGATGACAGTTTCTATCCCAAAGAAACTATTCTGAATTTTTGTCAAATTGGCATTACTTCCAGTGCTGTTCTTTACAATGAAGGCAAAAGATCTGGAACCATGTTTACCAGAATGCCCTCTCTGCATGATATTTAGTAAGAATAAGAATGAGACAAACTCATGTAAGGCAAGGGGAATGGGAGTAAATTATGTGATTCCTAAGAAGAGGTTGTAGTGAACAAACATGAGATTCAAAGAGCTTGGAACTGCTTATCTATCACCTGCTTTAATGCTGATGACAGAGACAGGAGGGACATTCCTGAGAATCACAACAGGTTCCTTTGAGAACCACCTGAGCTAACAGATCAGGTTAAGGGCCACAGCCTCTACTTGCTTGACTTTCTGGTGTAGCAATCTTGGCCTTTTTGGTGACTTTACTCATCTTTGTTTCCCCACCTTTCTCATTTCTCTCCTGTAAATCCTAACTCCTATGTTAAAGTCCCTTATTCTGTTTTTCTGACTGAGCCTAGACTGAGATGGTATTATGGCGGAGTTTAAGAAGATAGCATAATCTTTGGTTTGGAGATTACAGCTATGCAGGACAAAGCTCCAGTTCCCTAATGTGGTCACTCTTCTTTCTGGCAAACTTTCTTGCCAGGACCTATAGGCCAAATAAATGAATGAATGAATGAATGAATAAATAAATAAACAACTAGCGTGTACAATATAGACCACTGGTGTCCTCAGTTCCATCGTACCCATCATATCAATGCTGTGCTCCACTGTTGTCACAGACAGATAAACTGAATAATCTCTAGTTCCTCAACATTTACCCTGGTATGGAGTTCTTATTAATATTATATGAGCTCCCCACAAAATCCACATAATGGTTTGCTCCACTAATTGTAATAGGGAAGCTCCCACTAGATATGTTTAATGCTTAAAAAGAAAATTAATCTAAAATCAAACTAAGCATGTACCCTGAGGCCTGAGAGAAAAATAACTATAATCTTAAAAGCTAATGAAGTTCCCCATATTTTGTATTGCTCTGTTAATTAATGAAACCAATAACATTCTAACTTGGTTGAAGCTTCATCTAGTTGTGTTTCTAGACTAGTCCCTGTGGCCAATACTAAAGTCCCACAAATACTACAGAGTAAAAGAAAGAAAATATATTCATTCTGTACCCAGAAGCAGTGATATCAGAATGCAGAAAACTTTCAAATATTCAGATTGGTTATATTTTTCTGCTTTTCATTTACTGAACTATCTTTGACATTTTTATCTCAATTTCACCTTTTATCATTAAACTGCTAGAAGCAAAGTAGACAAAGCAAAAAAATATTCAGTTTTTAAAAAATAATAGCATTTGAGGGTCAATGGATGGACCCTCAGGGTATTATGCTAAAGGAAATAAGTTAGACAGAGAAAGACAAATACCATAAGATCTCTCTGACAGGTGGAATCTAAAGAAAAAAAAAAAGACCTGGGACCTGACCCCACCCCAAGTGGGCCAGCACCAGCCCTGGGACCCCTTAGTTCCCACAGCCAATCACACTGGGACCCGGCCCTGCCACCAGCAAGCTGGCACCCACCACATGAGGCAGGGCCTTTTAGCCAACTGGGCCTGGGGCCAGCCCCATCAACAAGTTCACCCACAGTAATTGGCCCCAACACAACAGAAGGGCCCATGCGACCCACATAGGGGGCGGCTGTAGAGCATAGAGCTTTGGTGATCAGAGGGGAGTGTCCTTCTGGGCCCCATAAGACACCTCCTACATAAAGCCATTTCTCCAAAATTGGGAAACATAATTGATCAACATAATAGATAGAAATAAACAAGGAAAATTTGGCAAAAATGAGGAGACAGAAGAATATGTTCCAAATGAAGGAACAAAAAATAACCTCAGAAAAAAGAACTAAATGAAGTGGAGATAAACAATTTACCTGATAAATAGTTCAAGATAATGATCATAAAGTTGCTCACTGAACTCAGAAGAAAAATGGATGAACACAGTGAGAAGGTTAACAGAGAGTTATAAAATATGAAAAAGAACCAAACAGACTTGAAGAATACAAGAACTGAAAAACAAAACAAAACAAAACAAAAAAACAAAACTAGAAGGAAACAGCAGTAGGTTAGATGATACAGAGGAATGGATTAGTGAATTGGAAGACAGACTTGTGGGAATTATCCAAGCTGAGCAGAAAAAATAATTTTAAAAAATGATGATAGTTTAAGAGATCTCTAAGACAACATCAAGTATTATACAGGTCCCAGAAGGAGAAAAAAGAAGGGGGCAGAGAACTTATTTGAAGGAATAATAGCTGAAAATTTCCCTAACCTGCTAAAGGAAACAGATATCCAGGTCTAAGAAGCATAGAGAGTCCCAAACAAGCTGAACTCAAAGAGATCCAAACGAAGACACAATATAATTAAAATGGCAAAAGTTAAAGATAAAGAGAGAATCATAAAATCAGCAAGAGAAAACTAATTTCATACAATGGAACTCATAAGATTCTCAGCTGACTTTTCAGCAGAAACTCTGCAGTCCAGAAAGGTGTGGCATGATACATTCAAAGTGATGAAAGAAAAAACCTATGAGCAAGAATACTCTACCCAGCAAGGCTATCATTCAGATTGGAAATAGAAATAAAAATTTTACAGATAAGCAAAAGCTAAGTGAGTTCAGCAGCACTACACCAGGTTTATAAGAAATGTTAAAGGGACTTCTCTAAGCAGAAAAGACAACAACTAGAAATATGAAATTATGAAAGGAAAAATCTCATTGGCAAACATACAGTAAAAGCAGTAGATCAACCACTTATAAAACTAGAAGAAAGGTTAAAAGACAAAAGTAGTAAAACCATCTATATCCACAATAAGTAGTTAAGGGATACACAAGAAATCACTTTTGTCCTAATTCTTATCATCTAAAATAAAAATTACTATTTGTAGCGAGTTTTAAAACACTTCTCTAAAAAAGTATATTTAAGTCTTGACCAGGAGAATAAGTAGTAGTAAGCAACATCATTAGCTTCAAAGTTAGCTTTGGAAAGGATTCACATAAGGGAAGACATTTACTCATCAATGTTTTAGAATTATTTTTACGGCTTCATTGTGGAGAATAGATTGGAAGGGGATAAGAGGATAGACATGATTTCCAATCAGCAGACCTTTTACAGTAATATAGGTGAAAAGTGATGGTGTCTTCAATAACATAGTATATACAGAGAAAGAAAAAAGTAGGTGAATTTTACAGACAGATAAGTGGTGGTACGGTTGTAAGACTGGTGTTTGATGGAATATGAGAAGTGAGGGAGAAGACAGAGTCACAGATATTTCCTAAGGTAGAGGGAAGTATGGGAAGAAGAGATAGACAGGGGAAGAGAAGGAAAGTAAAAAGGTTTTAAAGTGATAGAGAATTCAGATGTGGATGTGTTGAGTTTAAGACGCATTGAAACTACTGAACAGTTATTTTATAGTTGAGTATTGGGAATTAGAGCTCAGATGGAGAAGGACAGAGGTACAGGAAAACTCAGAATTTAGTATCAGGGAAATCAAGAGATGAGTGTTTTACAAAAAAGGTGTTAAGAGTGTTAAGGTTGAGGGCTTCCCTGGTGGCGCAGTGGTTGAGAATCTGCCTGCCAATGCAGGGAACACGGGTTCAAGCCCTGGTCTGGGAAGATCCCACATGCCACGGAGCAACTAAGCCCATGAGCCACAACTACTGAGCCTGCGCATTTGGAGCTTGTGCTCCACAACAAGAGAGGCCGCGATAGTGAGAGGCCTGCGCACTGCGATGAAGAGTGGCCCCCGCTTGCCGCAACTGGAGAAAGCCCTTGCACAGAAACAAAGACCCAACACAGCCAAAAATAAATAAATAAATAAAAATAAAGGAATTCCTTTAAAAAAAAAAAAAGAGTGTTACGGTTGATATAACTACACTTCTAGAATTTTTTAAAATTAAAATTCATATTTTCACAAGAAAAAATATTTTAAGTCCTTCATATGATTTATTTTCTCCTGTCAACCATAATAGATGATACATAAATTCTGTCTTAACCAGAGGGTTTATAAACACAGGCTTATCCAAGCCCACTTACAGGCAAGACAAGTACTGCTTCTTGAAATGGTCCCACCATGGACCTTCTTGTCATCCAAACTAAGTCACCCACTTTCCTGGCTTTATCTTCACTGTACTGCATGGTCACTTCAACCAAAAGACCTTGAAGTTGTTATGAGTGACAAAGGTCTATTAAGATCAGAAAAAAGGAACAGTTAAAATGAGTAGCTAATATAGATAAGGTACAATGGGAAATATATAATTTTCAATATTTCAGAACTTTGAGAATGTTTAAATGTTGATGAGAAGGGCCAAATTGAGATTGATTAATATGAATTTATCATGATGTCACAAGCCCAGTTTTGTGATTTTTTTTTAGCAGCTCTCAGAAGTCTGCACGAAGGCAAAGAGGAAACCAAAATATAAATGAAAGTGTGTGTGTGTGTGTGTGTGTGTGTATGTGTTTTCCTAGAAAGTTGTGACAGAGGCAGAAGGGCAAGGAAATTGAGAAAATTGTCCAAAGAGCCATGAAAAAGTTGAGCCATGATATGAAGTCACTTGTATCACATAGAGTTCTTGGTTACAACAATCCGAATTATATCAGACAATAAATTCATTAAACGATATTTCATACCTCACGGACTCTCCAGTAGTGCCAGAGAGTTTGGCAGGGGAAGTTACTTAAGCAGGAGAAGTACATAGACTAGTACGGGAATTGCTTTACAGAAGAAACTACTGCTACAAGCATTCTGCAATGGGTAGTTCATCAAAGACATCTTGGCTTTTATAGGTAAATCAAGGGAGTGGGCAGCAAAATTCCTGATCCTGCTGTCCTCCTAAAGCTAAATATCTCCAATGCCTCCTCAAGAAAAATAGAATTCTGTGCATCTGTGCTTTCTCACTTTTGAATCACAGACCTGTGTTATCTCTGGTCCTATGACTAGAAAGGCAAGTTTTGGCTTTTACACTGGTAGATGTGAATCAGAGTAGGAGAAATTTCCCAAGCCAAAGAAAGGAGTTCCAAAGATGTTTGATGATCATCACATGAAAAATTTCTATTCTACATATCTATTCCTGTGTAATTCTCTGAATTTCCCTTATTTCTTCCCCAAAGATCATAAAAAGCATTGCTTTCAGAGTGATGAATTCATACTTTTCACTCTTCCCAGGATTTGACACACCGGTCTTTGCTAGCACCAATGTCTAGAAAACATACTTTGGGTCCCTTGTTACTAGAAAGATGCACAGATGTCTCTATGTTAACTCAGCTGCTTAAATACACGTTTTCAAACAAAATATTTGCAGCGCTGATGCCAAATTCCTTCTGACATTCACAATAATATTGAATTTGACTCAACCAAACAAGCGCAACAATATCTGGAACAAAAGTTTTATCTAAGCTTTATCTGGTTAGAGTATTTAACAATCTTCTTTAATTTTCAGTTTGAAAAAGAATTTGAGAAAGTATTCGTGATTGAAGTTGTACAGCCATTAAATTCAAAAGGCATGCTACTACTATTTAAAGCATCTTCTAGCTTAATGTTAAATTGTCCTTAAAATAGTTCTGGTTTAAGTCTGCAAAAAGCTTCACAATATGCTTAGTCTCTGTAGAACACTTTTCTCAAAGGTTGAAACTAAATTACTATGACATCTTCAATGTTATTTAAATAAAAACTTTGAAATCCCAGAGAACGTGTAACAAGTAATTCCTGTTATCTCCTTGTTATATAATCACGCCTAAAAACAGAAGTAGGGTTTTTTAAAAAAAATGACAAAGACTCAGTTCAAATTAATTGTTGTAAGTAAGCACACACAGAAACATACACTTAGAAAAAATAATGAGATGCTAATAAAACCTAATTTCCCCTATTTGCATATATCTCTATCACAGCATTTAGAGAAGAATGTATCCCAGTCTGATGTATAAAGGTATCTCCCTAATTTGTACCTTGAATGCCTTGATTATGCCTGTTTTTACATCTGTGCTCCTAGTGCCTAGCAATATATCTCATATTTATTAGGGTTTTTATAAAGGTAAAAGGAAGAGAGACATTAAGAACAGATGAGAAGCACGAAGGTGGAATGCAAGCAAGCATCTGGGAAAAAATGCATGTATTAATATTTCCTCCTGGTCACCACAGAGAGAGCTAAATATGCTAGTCATGCCATGGCAAACACCAATATCACTGTTATTATGTTAATGGAATGAACAAGTTTTGCTTCAAGAGAAATAATATGGTGACACATATTACCATATTTATACACCCAAACTGAAACTGAGACTTGATACAGAAATGCACTTTGATTTGGAAGGACAGGCTGTAAACACTGACAAATTCTATAGCCTAAAAAATGTGATTAGAGTGATGAGAAAGTAGAAAATATATGAAGAAACAGGGCATTTAGAATAGAGATAAGAAATAAAAAGTAGAACATTATAATGGTTCTCCATGTGAAATGGAGGGAAAAAATTGAAAATTCTTCTGCTCAGACAGTAGTTGTGCCACTTTCTGGTTTTATGACCTTGGGCATGTTACTTAATTTTTCTGCATGTGCTATTCCTCCTATATAAAATGTGGATATTAACACAACCTCCAGATGGTTCAAAGGACTAAATTAAAAAAAAACAAAAAACAAATAGCCACTGGATAACATTTTATATATTGATATTTTAAGGTATTTTTCTTTATATTCCTGGCATCTATCTTATTCAATCATTTAGATCTAATGATCTCTATGACCTCAGGGTGGGATGCTGAAGGAAAAAAATAATAAAGAAAAAAAAAAGAAAAGAAAGATGTTTACACTTCAAACAGAAATGCCTTTAGAAAAAATTGGGCAAAAATAACAGACTCCATGTATGCATCATTTTTTAAAAAAAATTTTTATTGGAGTATAGTTGATTTACAATGCTGTGTTAGTTTCAGGTGTACAGCAAAGTGAATCAGTTATACATATACGTATATCTACTCTTTTTTAGATTCTTTTCCCATATAGGCCATTATAGAGTATTGAGTAGAGTTCCCTATGCTATACAGTAGGTCCTTAGTAGTTATCTATTTTATATATAGTAGTGTATATATGTCAATCCCAATTTATCCCTCCCCCCCCTTACCCCTGGTAACCATAAGTTTGTTTTCTACATCTGTAACTCTATTTCTGTTTTGTAGATAAGTTCATTTGTACCTTTTTTAGATTCCACATATAAGCAATACCATATATTTGTCTTTCTCTGTCTGACTTACTTCACTCAGTATGACAATCTCTAGATCCATCCATGTTGCTGCAAATGGCATTATTTCATTCTTCAAAAATCAAATTTAAAAAAAAAATTTTTATTGGAGAATAGTTACTTTACAATGTTGTGTTAGTTTCTACTGTACAGCAAAGTGAATCAGCTATACGTATACATATATCCCCTCTTTTTTGGATTTCCTTTCCATTTAGGTCACCACAGAGCATTGAGTAGAGTTCTCTGTGCTATACAGTAGGTTCTCATTAGTTATCTATTTTATACATAGTATCAACGGTGTATATATGTCAATGCCAATCTCCCAATTCATTCCAACCCCCACCTTCCCCTTTGGTATCCCTCTTGCACGGTTGGTGGAAATGTAAGTTGATACAGCCACTATGGAGAACAGTATGGAGGTTCCTTAAAAAACTAAAAATAGAATTATCATGTGACCCAGAAATCCCACTACTAGGCATATACCCAGAGACAACCGTGCATACATTCTTTAATTTAATAAATGTTTACTTATCACCTACTGTGCTCTAGATTTTGTTTTCATTATTTTGGATATATCTGTGAAAAGGCAGCATAGACGTGTGACCTATTAAGCTTTTAATATAGAGATGAGATAAAAATTACCAGTAAATACAGTAAATAAGTAAATTATATTTTAAAAATGGAGATGAGAGTAAGCTAAAGGAGATTTAAAGAGGTCCAGGTTGGCGGGAAACTTGTAGTATTAAATAGGGTAGTCAGGGGTAGACTTAATTGAGAAGGTAAGATTTAAGCCAAGCTTTGAAGGAAGTGATGGAATTATCCAAGTGAATAACTGGGGATTGAGTGATCCAGTCTGATCCAGTCAGAGGAAATATCCAGGAAAAAAAACCAAACAAACACTAAAATTAGAATATTCCTTGCATATTTTAATTACGTGGGGAAAGCTGGTATAGCTGGAGATGAATAAGCAATGAGTAAGAAGTAGATGATGAAGTCAATGGTAACGGGGAATTAACATCCTAGAAGTAATGAGGGAAGTATAGAAGGACCGTGTAGACCATGTCAATGGCTTTGGCATTGCATTTGTGGAATGAGAAGAATTATGAGATATTGGATGACAGAAGAGTGACATGATTCACTGACTCTAGCTGAAGAATAAAGAATAGACTGTAGGTGTCCAAGCATGGAAGCAGGGGAATCTATTAGAATGCTATTTGCACTAATCCAAAGAGAGAAATAACAGTGGCTTGGGCCAGAGGTAGTAATATAGGATGATAAGTGACAGTACTTTAGATGTATTTTGAATGTTGAACAAGTAAGACTTGTAACACATTCAACACAGGATATAAGAGAAAGAGAAAAACCAAGAATGACTTTAAAATGTTTGTTCCAAACAAGTGGAAAGATTGAGTTGTTGTCAACTAATTGAAGAAAGGTTATTGGTGAAGCAAGCTTGAGAAGGAAGGAGCAATTCTATCTTGGTCATATTAAATTTGAGGTATATTAGATATCCAAGTGGAAATGTCAAGAGTGGTGGAATATCACGATGTAGAACTGTACTGGAGGAAAAAAATGGGAGTTATCAATATACAGATGGTTTTTAAGGCCATGAAACTTGACTACATCACCAAAGAATTACTGCTCTGACATTAAGTTTTTGGAGGTATGGTAATTATGGTAACAAGGTATTAGATCTTATATCCAAAAAAAGGGGCATGTTTGAGAGAAAATTAACAATAACTAGGCACAAAGAAAGTGTTTGCAGATATTTGTGCAGGTAGATGTGTAGATATGACAATAGGAGTCTATGAAATTCCTTCCAATTATCCCAGTGAAGTACACAGCAGGGGTATCACCTGAGAATGAGTATGAAAGGAAATACTGAGCAACTGACTAGAGACGAAAATGTGTGAAACAGTGATTCTTGGTAGTGGGAGAGTAAGTGACTTAGCGGAGTATGGTTTGAGAGCCAGGAAGCACTGAAAAACCATGCACATGTTAACTGAGACCCAGGCCATGTGGTTGTGTTTCCCCTCCAGCCATGTGAAGCTACACAAGAGCAAACACAGAATAGAAAGAGTTCAGGGTTAAACCATGGTTTTGGATTAGCTTCCTTCTAACTTACATGTCTCATCTAATGAAAGACTATTCATTGCTTTCTTCTTTATGGCTTTTAAATAATCCTAATTCTCTTTATCCCTCTCACCTCTAAGTAGCTCAGGAACTAATATCATTTTCAAGGATAATTGTAACAACATTTGAATTGCTCTCTCTCCTTTCAATTTAATGCAATATCGCTATCAATATTTTCTCAATATAAGGAAAGGATGTTATAAAGTGAAAATGTGATCACGTTTCTCCCTTTCAAAAAGTCAATGAAATTCTATCACTCTGGATAATTTGCCAAATTCCAGGGCTTTCATGATGTGGGTTTTTCCTTATTAACACTCTGTCTCTATATTCTGTCACATTTGCATTAGTACTCAACATTTTATCTAGATAGAATTATTTGCTGGTCCCTGATATGACACGCTTTCTCTTCCCTCTAGGCTCTTGCACAGGGTATTTATTTCTACTGTCCAGACTACCTATCTATAGCTCCCCGCTCCCTGGTCCACTTTGTCTTTGCCTGGAAAACTCTGATCAGGTAAGCCCGAGAAGGTGCTAAAAGCTAAGGTGTATTTTAATTTACTAGTTGATATGATTTTTGTCATTGCCCTCAACCAGGCTGATTTATTATTTGTTCAGTAACAGGAAAATAGCAATTGATTTAACAAAAGTCCCACTGAATTTAGGGGGAAAATATGCACTAATATCAACAATATTAATCACAAGTATCTACAATAATGTTTAGTTGAAGATATTCCCCCCCTTCTATTTTTTAAATAAATACATCCTATTAAGGAACAAAAATGAGCTGAAACTGAATCCCCAACTAAGAAATTATTGGTTGAATATACGGGAGTGATTTTGACTTATTCTATGTCATTACCTATGAAAATTATTAAGAAAAAACATTGAAAATAAAGTGTTCCTTTTGGATGGTGGAACATGATTTCAATGCCAATTCTTCTAGTGCATTTGAATTTAATGAAAACATAATCATTAATTTTGATTGCTATTACTTAAATTGTCCAACATCATTTTCCTGCAGCAGAGTCAAATGGGTAATTTCAAACTAAAAATGGCATACAACACTGATCTGAGGCGAGAAATATTGCTCAATCAATTTCTTCCTATGCTTTCAAAAGTCAGTGAACTCTACCATCTTAATACTATTCTTTCTAAATCAGAAAAGAATGGATTTTTTTTTTCTGATGTGTGAACCAAATGAGGGAATAAAGATTTAGTCATAGATTTTTCTATACTGATACAAATTTATGAATAAACGGACAATACTTCTAAACGCATCCAAGCATTCACAGTTTCAGCCAAGTTGTTCTATAGTAATAATACAATTGTAAGTGTTTTGTCATCATCTTATATTATTTAGTAAGATATGTTTGAGAGATTTATCTTTGAATACCTATTATCTAAGAATGTGTGCCAGTAATCGGTCTATTTCCTCTTAGATGCATTCCAAACACTTCCTCTTCTTGCTTTCCTTAGTATTATAGAACAAAACTGTCTAAGTGTCTGCTCTCTGGAATCAGAAGAATATAGGTCAAGAGTAGGAAAGAAGTGAGATTATTTCTAAGCTCTCTTCTCTGCTTCCAGTAGACTCACTGGCATCAGCTGTTTCTTTCCATTATTCTCTTTCCTACAAAATAGCCCTTCCCTCTGGGTCTCAGTTCCTGCTGAGGTTTAGCCCTTGCTATAGAGAACCAGCTTCCGGGCTCTCATAACATCTCTTCTTTTATGAGTTTTCCAGTCTTAGTAGTGGTTGTACTTTCTGCTGTTTCTAATCTCTACTTACTTTCTCATAAACTATGTTCCTTTGGTCTTCAGTAAACTGTAACCAATACCCTGTGTTAAATTTTCTCTGATTGAAACAATTAGATGGTTTTAAGTTTCTGTGCCTACAAACAGGTTGTTGTTTATTTTTCAGGTAAAAAAAGATAAAGACTAAGAAACACTAACATGATTCTTTCTTCTTACGAGACAGAATCACTTTGATAAAGTTGTACTTCCAACACAACCCTCCAAGAAAAAAAAAAAAGACCCATGTTCTTGGGAATTAAAACTTTATATTTCATATTACATATTAAGAAGCCTATGAAGAAAATCTCATCACAATGTCCCCTGGATGACACATGAGTATTTTCCCCCTTCCTGATGCTTGAAGTCAATTAATGCCATCAACTGATACATTTCTAGTGTTTTGTATGCCCTTCATAAGCACCATTCTATGCACCCAGAATCCAAAGAAATATAATACACAATCTCTCCTCTCAAAAGATGTAGTGGGAGAGAAAGGCTCATGGACAGAAAATTAGAGAAACAAAATAATGGAAAGAATGGAGATTTGTATGTAGCAATATATGAACATATAAGACAAGAATAAAACTCAGCCAGAAGAGGCTTGTGGAAGGCCTCATAAAAGAGTTTAGTATAATTTTAAATGTAAGTCTGTAATCAATATCTATAACATAAATATCTCTATTTGTGAATTCCCTAGAATTCATTCCTTATATATGACATATGTCCAGAAAACCCATAATGATTCATATCTGTTTACCTTAGGAAGAAGAGACCTAGCCCAGACCCTCACTGGCACACCACCCTGCACATCCAATAATCTGATACAGATTCTCATACTTCCCTCTTCTAAAATTCTTTTCTTACTAAAAAATTTGTCCATATATTCAATTTTTAAAAAATGTTCCCTTCGTCTTTACTTCGTATTGTAAATTCACTGTTGGTTTCCTTCTAATAACTGATTTCCTTAAAGCCTTTTCATGGGAAATCTGTATTTTCCCCCCTTTTACTCCTGTACTTGGGGCCATGGGTTTGGGTACTTTATTTTCTTGTGTCTCTTTGTTTTTCTAAATAATTTCTTCTCTTACCTCAATAACAATTTTCTTTTTTGTCTTTATGGCAGTTTTCTACTTTTTCTCTCTATAGTTCCATTGAGGCTCTTTTTTTTTTTTTTTTAATGTTGTCCCTTATTTCTAGCTTTCTAAATCCAATGATCAATTTATCTTTCCATATTTTTAAACTCAGATGTATTTGGAAAAAGTAATAACTGTTTACCTTTTTGTTTGCTTTCTTTTAGCTTACATTCTATGGGTTTTTCTATCTCACTGACAACTCCTTTCCTTTCTCTTTTGTTAGCTCCTCCCTCTCTCCTACTTAAAGCTTTGGATGCATCTTGGGTTTTCTCTTATGATTGTATCTATGCTCTCCAGTGAGCATGCATTCAGGCTTTTGGATTTAAAACAATTATAATCTATAATTCTATTCTGAATCTTCAATACTGATTGCCTTTTCTACAAAATTTCAGATATGCATATTCAATGCTCACTTGATACCTTATCTTAGATGTTTAGTAGGCAACTCAAACTTAACATGGGCCCAAAAGGCTTACTGATTATTTCCCCAAATCTGCACCTCTCCCAGTCTGAGAAGGTTCTTCCCCTTAGAAAATTCCACCATGAGCAGTACAATTTTTGAAGTTAGAAATGTATATCTAGTTTTTGATAATTCTTTCTTTTACCCTCATATAAATCTATTAGCAATTAATTTTGTCTCTAACTCCAAACGCATCTAGAATTCATCTAATAAAATCTATTACCTCTATGACCACTGTCGCGCAAGCTATAATCAACTCTTACCTGACCTATATGCTTCATGCTTCTAGCGTTGATCTTTTATAATTCATTCTTCAAAATGAAGCTAGAATGATCTTTTACAATTATGATCATAGTACTTTAATAATTAAACCACACATACCTAATGACTTAGTTATAATTTCTTTATCTGGATTACTTTTCCTCATATTACAGGCCAGCAATACATACTACTTCTTCAGGGAAGTGCTAGGGAAACTTTCTTAAACTCCCTAAATTAGATTAGGTCTCATTGGTAAGTGCTGCCAACATTCTGCATTTCTCATTATCATAACTTTCATCACAGTTATTATTATGAACATATATGTATTAATCATCTCAGGCTGCCATAACAAAATAACCATAGACTGGTGTCTTAATCAATGAAAATTTATTTCTCACAGTTCTAAAGGCTGGGAGGCCCAAGATCAAGGGGTCAAACTATTCAGTCCCTAGTGAGAACTCTCTTCCTGACATGCAGACTGCTTGCTTCTCTCTGTGTGCTTATATGACCTCTTCTTTGTGTGTGTATGTGGGAAATTGAGAGAGAGAGGGGGAAGGAAAGAGAGAAGGAGCTAGAGCCCCAGAGAGCTGCTTAGCTCTCTGGTGTTTCTTCTTATGAGAGCACTAATCTCATCATAAAATCTCTACCCTCATGATCTCATCTAACCTTAATTACCTGCCAAAGGCCACATCTCCAAAAGCAATCACACTGGGGGTTAGGAATTCAACATATGAATTTTGAGGGGGACACAGATATTCAGTCCACAACATCTTATACAAGATGTTATAGAAACATTTAATGAACATACATACACCTACACTGTTATTTTTTGTATTTCCCTTTATAATATAAAATACATGAGAGCAAACAACATTTCTATCTCATATGCTTATATATTTGGTGCTGAATAAATGTTTGTTGAGTGAATGAATAACTCAATGAGCAACTGAAATAAAGTTTTGGTCCTGAAATACAGATTGAATGCTTTGATGCTATTGTAATATATATGTAATGTTGCCAAGAAGATACTTAAAAAAAGAGAAAAGAAAAGGAAAAAAAAAAAAAAACTTTGCAGTGGTGGTTCTCAAAAAATAACCATGAGTTTGAAGACATAATGATATGGTGGACTTGGTTTTGGTTACAAAAAGTCACAGACTATCTTATTTTTATTTTTCTACTTTTTAAGCCTTTTGTCCTATTGAGTCAATAATTAAGGACTAATAATTTTACTTACTGAATAGGAAGAAAATCCAAGACTTTTTGATGTGCTTAGTATTGTCCTAATTTATTTCAAATGGTCTGGTATAAATTAAAGGATGATGCTTAATATCATTTTAAGATGTGATGCAGAGAGAGAGCGAGAGACAGTAAAATGGAAGGCACAACAAGTTCAGTATTGTCAGTGAGATTCTGATTTCAGGCTTAGATTTCAGGCATTTTAATAGGTTTTCCATGACAAAATATAAATATACACTATTTTCAACTCAGGTCGGGAGTGCAACTTTTGAGTTTGTCCCCAATGTTGTCTATTAGTTGCTTTTGGAATCTGAGGCCTAGAGTAGAAATATGCCCTAAGGGCCTTTCTTGGCCTTTCAAAGGATCTACTCATCTCTAATGCTACCAGCTGCAGCTGTAAACTGCTTTAGCAAGGAAAAACACACACATATGAAAATACATCTTTTTTTTCCCAAAAGTAAGTATTTTATGTTAGCTATCTGTATTTTACAAACATCTGTCAGTAAGATATAGAGCAAGCAGTTAGAAGAAGTGACATCCACAAAACTTACTGCTAAGTTTTACTTCCTCACTCACTGTGATTGCATCTAATAACCAATAAGAAACTGTGAGTTTACTGATTTGCAGAAGGTCTGGGGTGGGGGTGAATATTAGGTGACTTTTTAAAATGAGAAATTTTGCTTTATTCTGGTCTCAGAATCTTTCCATAAAATTTACTCAGTGGGGGTTATCTTCCCCTGCCCCTCCATGAAAACATGAAAGGCCCTATGCATTTTTTAGCTTATTCTTAGATAGTATACATTCTTGCAGGCATTTTAAGAACCAATATAGTCACCATTCAGTAAATACATTTCCAGTACAAGTCTGTATAAAAAATCAAAACTACATATAAGATAAAATATTTCTCCTCTCCCCAGGTCAGGTCTCTGTGTGAAAAAAAATTTCTTCTTGTCCCCATTGCTATCTATGCTTTATTTTAATAAACTTTATTTCTTAGAACAGTTTTAGGTTCACCAAAAAATAGGAAAGTACAGCTTATCCATCTCGCTTCCCCCACATATGCACAGCCTCCACAGTTATCAGTATCCCCCTCCAGAGGGGCACATTTATTGCAATTGATGAACCTATACTGACACATCATAATCACCCAAAGCCCATAGTTTACATTACAGTTCACTCTTGGTGTTATACATTCTATGGATTTAGGCAAATGTATAATGACATGTATTCATCATTATAGTGTCATATAGAGTATTCTGCTGCCCTAAAAATCCTCTGCACTCTACCTAGTCATCCCTCTACCTCCAACTGCCAGTAATCACTGATTTTTTTGTTATCTATTGTCCATAGGTTTGCCTTTTCCAAATTGTCATATAGTTGAATTCATATAGTATGTAGCCTTTTCAGACTGGCTTCTTTCACTTAGTAATGTGCATTTAAGTTTTCTTCATGTCTTTTTATGGCTTGACAGCTCATTTCTTTCTGGCACTGAATAATATCCCATTATCTGGATGTACCACAATTTATTTATCCATTCACTTATTGAAGGGCATCTTGGTTACTTCCAAGTTTTGGCAAGTATGAATAAAAGGGTAATGTTATTCCATTACATTAGCACAAAGACATTGTTAGTAATCTCCTAATAATGTATTTGACTTTAAAAAGACTGTAATTCTCTTTCTGAAAGAAAGAAATTAGCTTTACAGTAAAATGATGTCTGTACCAATAATAAAATGTTTTTGCCAATTAGAATTGATGGATATATTACCATTGATACACAATTTTTCATTAAAAATAAATGTCTATTAATAAGTCATTATGTATCAGAAAATGGAGAAATAAGATTAACAAGATAAAATGTCCCTTCTTTGAGTTTAGAATGGAGATGTGAGTGGAGTCTTTTTTTACCATGGAAACTACTTGCCACCTAGGTCAGTATTATTTGATGCAGATTAGAAATGTGGTTCTTTATCTTGATTCCATGAATTTCTGATTTAATAAATTTCTCTGAGTCTCTAAAATATGTATATTTAATAAGCATCTCAGATGACTCAGATATTTGAGAACCACTACTGTTCCAAAGAATGAGACCCTAGAGAGGTACAACAATAAAACACAATGAAATGGGGATTGATATCAGCAAGAGAGTGAAATAAGATATCTTTCACATGTATCTCCCCTCTACAACAATAACGTGGTATTTATACAGACAGAAATGCCTTTGTGGGCGCATTGGGATTGTGAAACCATGGTGAAGTCCAAGACTGAGGAGAGCTGTTTTGAGAAAGTAAGCCCACAGCTACGTGGCTGACTTGTAACCATGACCCTGGTTACAGACCCAGACATAGCTCAATATACCTGAGGAGTCAGCTACAGCCCAGTTTGGCTCTGGTTCTGTCACCAGCAACATACACCAAGGTACCCAAGAGTAATGAGGCACACCCATGCCTGGTTCTGTCACCAGCAACATACACCAAAGTACCCAAGAGTAATCAGGCCCACCCATGAAACAGATAATAGGTATACAGACCTCAGTCCTGGCTATAGAGTCTGAAGTCTACAGCCCATGAACCAGCTTCAGCCCCTCTTAACACAATTCAGGAGCCCCTGAATAACACTGATATTTTCAATAACCTATGGATAAGACAGCCTTTGTGGAAGTCCAGGAATCCAGTGGAGAAGTTGCAGCTCACTTTCGGAGCAAAAAATCCAAGATTATATGCATTGAATCAGGTAATATGAGAAGGTTCACATCAATCCCTGCCTAAGGTGTGACGCCTCAATGCCAAGAAACACCTTCTTGACTTGTGATTTCTCTCATGGGGGAAAGTAAGAGCATGTAAGTTAGCATCTGTCTCGCTGAGCTTTGTTGGAAGTTGCTGGAGACTCACTTTTATCCTGCCCCATCCAGAATACTGAGGTGTGCTACATGACTAGGGGGCAGAGGCTATCTTGGAGAGCAGCAGATAGGACTCTTGTAGGGCATTACAGGAATGTGAATCCAACTAACTGCATCACAGACTCTATCAAGAAGCCTGCCCATGAGTGTTGGGAATGACTCATCTGTGGATACCCACAACAGGCCCCTGGGCACCACCGGTGTTCCAGTCGCCTCACCCACACACACACCCCACCCTGTACCTGGCTCCTTGTGCATGTTCCTGATGGTGGTAAGAGTGAGCCATTGCAGACGGCTAGTGAGTACACACAAATTCTATGGGCCTGGGAAAAACCACAAACTTGTGGTTTCCAGCACCACCCTAGGGAAAGCAAAGGGGAGGCTGCCAGTGTCCAGTCTTGCTTGGCAGAATCAAGAGAAGGCATACAAGCTTAAGAATTCTGCCACAAGAGGAAGCAAGATGTGTGGAGTAGGCATGCCCACAGAGAAGATCTATGCCTCAGAATCCCCAGAGGGGCTGATAGAAAATACTTCACTCCCAAAGCCAGTCAGTAAAGGCTGAAGAAGGTGACTCCACTTCAAAATCAAAGACAGCAGTTCAAGATTTCAAGGAATATAAAAAATCAAGAAAACACGGTACCATCAAAGAAACATAATAATTTTCCAGTAACCAACCCAAAAGACATGGATTCATCCAATAAGAGGAGTAAGAATTCACTATAGCTGTAAGAATCCAATAAGAATTCAAAATAAGCTGTTTTATGGAAGCTCAGTGAGCTACAAGAAGACATGGAAAAACAATTCAATGAAATCAGGAAAACAGTACATGAATAGAATGAGAAGTTGAACAAGAAATAGAAGCCATTAAAAAATATCTAGAACTGAAGAATACAGTCACAGTGAAGAATTCAATAGAAATCTTTAATAGCACACTTGACCAGGCACAAGAAAAAAATCAGCGAGCAAACGTGAAAATAGATCATTTGAAATTCTCCAGTCAGAGCAGGAAAAAGAATGAAAAAGAGTGAGAAAAAAGCCTATATGAATTGTGGGACACCATAAAAAGAAAAAATTTACTCATTATTAGTTTTAGAAGGAGAAGAGAAGGAAGAAGGGCAGAATGCTTATTTAAAAAAAAATAATGATGAGAATTTCCCAAATTTAGTGTGACATTTGGGTATCCAAGTTCATAATACTCATGGTACCCAAAAAGTTTCAAACCAAAATAATCTTCTCCAAGATACATTATAAGAAACTGTCTGAAATCAGTGACAAAGAGAGAATTTTAAAAGCTGCAAGAGAAAAAAAAAAAATTCCTCACATACAGGGGAACCCCCATAAGGCTGTTTCTGCTGAGAAACCTTGCAGGCAAGGTCAGGGTGGAATCATACATTTAAAGTATTGAAAGAAAAAGAAAGTTTACCAAGAATATTTTACCTGGCAAAGTTGTCTTTCAGAAATGAAGGAAAGATAAAGACTTTCCCAGATAAACAGAAACCAAGATAGATCATCACCACTAGCCCTGCTTTACCAAAAAAAAAAAAAAAAGGTAAAATAAGTTCCTTAAGTTGAAATGAAAGGATGCTAACAAGTAACATGAAAACATATGACTATATAAAACACAATGGCAAAGGTAAGTATATAGTAAAATTCAGAATAATCCAATACTGTTACATGGTAGTAGGTTAAGCGCTTAACTCTAGTATAAATGATAAAGAACAAAAGTATTAAATATAACTATAGCTATAATACTTTGTTAATAAATACAAAATATAAAAAATGTACAGTGTGAGATCAAAAACATAACAGGGGGGAGGTAAAAAGGTAGATTTTTGGTATACAGTTGTTGTTAAGTTGTTAACAGCTTAAAATAGGTGCTTATATGATGTTTACTGTAAGCTTTATGGTAATCTCAAGGCAAAACCTACGTAAGATTCACAAAAGATAAAGAGAAGGGAATCAAAGAACATCACTGTGGAAAATAATCAATTTATAAAAGAAAACAGTGAAAGAGGAAGACAAGAACAAGGCAGCTACAAAATAGCCAGACAATTAATAAGGGGGCAATAGTAATTCCTTACATATCAATAATTATACTAAATGCAAATAGATTAAATTCTCCTGTCAAAAGACATAGAATGGCTGAATGAATAAAAAACAAGGCCCAAATATATGCTGTCTATAAGAGACTCACTTTAGCTTTAATGAAACACAAAGGTGCAAAGTGAAGGGATGAAAATAGATATTCCACACAAATGGAACCAAAAGACAGCAGGGATAGCTATGTGTATATCAGACAAAATAGATGAATCAAAAGTTGTAACAAGAGACAAAGAAGTCATTACATAATGAAAAAGGGGTCAATTCATCAAGAGGATATAATAATTAATTGTAAGTATACATGCACCCAACATCAGATGACATAAATATATTAAGTAACTACTAATAGACCTGAAAGTAGAGATAGACAACTGTACAATAATATTAGGGGCATCAATAATGCATATTAAACAATGGATAGACCATCCAGACAGAAAATCAATAAGGAAACACTAGAATTAAACTATACTGTAGAACAAATGAAACTAAAGTATAAATAAAGATAATTCTATCCAACTGCAGAAGAACACACTCTTCTCAAGTGCACACAGAACCTTCTCCAGGACAGATTGCATGTTAGGTCACATAACAAATCTTAAGAAATTTAAGAAGGAACTACAATTCTGCAGCCTGTGGAATGAAAACCATATTTACAGAAAGATAGACAAAATGAAAAGGCAGAGGACTATGTACCAGATGAAGGAACAAAAGATAACCCCAGAAAAACAACTAAATGAAGTGGAGATAGTCAACCCTCCAGAAAAAGAATTCAGAATAATGATAGTGAAGATGATCCAGGACCTCGGAAAAAGAATGGAGGCAAAGATCAAGAAGATGCAAGAAATGTTTAACAAAGACCTAGAAGAATTAAAGAACAAACGCCTAGAAAAATTAAAGAACAAACAAAAAGAGGTGAACAATACAATAACTGAAATGAAAAATATACTAGAAGGAATCAATAGCAGAATAACTGAGGCAGAAGAACGAAAAAGTGACCTGGAAGACAGAATGATGGAATTCACTGCCACAGAACAGACTAAAGAAAAAAGAATGAAGAGAAATGAAGACAGCCTAAGAGACCTCTAGGACAACATTAAATGCAACAACATTCACATTATACAGGTCCCAGAAGGAGAAGAGAGAGAGAAAGGACCTGAGAAAATATTTGAAGAGATTATAGTAGAAAAATTCCCTAACATGGGAAAAGAAGTAGCCACCCAGGTCCAGGAAGTGCAGAGAGTCCTAGGCAGGATAAACCCAAGGAGAAACACACTGAGACACATAGTAATCAAACTGACAAAAATTAAAGACAAAGAAAAAATATTGAAAGCAACAAGGGAAATACGACAAACAATATACAAGGGAACTCCCATAAGGTTAACAGCTGATTTCTCAGCAGAAAATCTACAAGCCAAAAGGGAGTGGTATGACATATTTAAAGTGATGAAAGGGAAGAACCTAAAACCAAGATTACTCTATCCAGCAAGGATCTCATTCAGATTTGACGGAGAAATCAAAAGCTTTACAGACAAGCAAAAGTTAAGAGAATTCAGCACCACCAAACCAGCTCTACAATAAATGATAAAGGAACTTCTCTAAGTGGGAAACACAAGAGAAGAAAAGGACCTACAAAAACAAACCCATAACAATTAAGAAAACGGTAACAAGAACATACATATCGATAATTACCTTAAACGTGAATTGATTAAATGCTCCAAACAAAAGACACAGGCTCGCTGAATGGATACAAAAACATGACCCATATATATGCTGTCTACAAGAGACCCACTTCAGACCTAGGGACACATACAGACTGAAAGTGAGGGGATGGAAAAAGATACTCCATGCAAATCGAAATCAAAAGAAAGATGGAGTAGGAATACTCATATCAGATAAAATACACTTTTAAATAAAGAATGTTACAAGAGACAAGGAAGGACACTACATAATGATCAAGGGATCAGTCCAAGAAGAAGATATAACAATTATAAATATATATGCACCCAACATAGGAGCACTTCAATACATAAGGCAACTGCTAACAGCTATAAAAGAGGAAATCGACAGTAACACAATAATAGTGGGGGACTTTAACACCACATTTACACCAATGGACAGATCATCCAGACAGAAAATTAATAAGGAAACACAAGCTTTAAATGACACAATAGACCAGAGAGATTTAAAGTACATTCCATCCAAAAACAGCAGATTACACTTTCTTCTCACAGGCACAAGGAACATTCTCCAGGATAGATCACATCTTGGGTCAAAAACGAAGCCTCGGTAAATTTAAGAAAACTGAGATCATATCAAGCATCTTTTCTGACCACGATACTATGAGATTAGAAATCAATTACAGGGAAAAAAATGTAAAAAACACAAACACATGGAGGCTAAACAGTACGTTACTAAATAACCAAGAGATCACTGAAGAAATCAAAGAGGAAATCAAAAAATACCTAGAGACAAATGACAATGAAAACACAATGATCTAAAACCTATGGGATGCAGCAAAAGCAGTTCTAAGAGGAAAGTTTATAGCAATACAATCGTACCTCGAGAAACAAGAAAATCTCAAATGAACAATCTAACTTTACACCTAAAGGAACTAGAGAAAGAAGAACAAACAAAACCCAAAATTAGTAGAAGGAAAGAAATCATAAAGATCAGATCAGAAATAAATGAAATAGAAACAAAGAAAACAATAGCAAAAATCAATAAAACTAAAAGCTGGTTCTTTGAGAAGACAAACAAACCTGATAAACCTTTAGCCGGACTCATCCAGAAAAAGAGGGAGAGGACTCAAATCAATAAAATTAGAAATGAAAAAGGAGAAGTTACAATGGACACCACAGAAATACAAAGCATCCTAAGAGACTACTACAAGCAAATCTGTGCCAATAAAATGTACAATCTGGAAGAAATGGACAAATTCTTAGAAAGGTATAACCTTCCAAGACAACCAGGAAGAAATGGAAAATATGAACAGAACAATCACAAGTAATGAAATTGAAACTGTGATTCAAAATCTTCCAACAAACAAAAGTCCAGGACCAGATGGCTTCAAAGGTGAATTCTATCAAACATTTAGAGAAGAGCTAACATCCATCCTTCTTAAACTCTTCCAAAAATTTGAAGAAGAAACACTCCCAAACCCCTTCTATGAGGCCACCATCAACCTGACACCAAAACCAGACAAAGATGTCACAAAGAAAGAAAACTACAGGCCAATATCACTGATGAATATAGATGCAAAAATCCTCAACAAAATACTAGCAAACAGAATCCTGCAACACATTAAAAGGATCATACACCATGATCAGGTGGGATTTATCCCAGGGATGCAAGGATTCTTCAATATACACAAATCGATCAATGTGACACACCATATTAACAAACTGAAGAATAAAAACCATTTGATTATCTCAAAAGATGCAGAAAACGCTTCTGACAAAATTCAAAACCAATTTATGATAAAACCTCTCCAGAAGGTGGGCATAGAGGGAACCTACCTCAACATAATAAAGGCCATATATGACAAACCAACAGCAAACATCATTCTCAATGGTGAAAACTGAAAGCATTTCCTCTAAGATCAGGAACAAGACAAGGATGTCCACTCTCGCCACTATTATTCAACATAGATTTGGAAGTCCTAGCCATGGCAATCAGAGAAGAAAAAGAAATAAAAGGAATACAAATTGGAAAAAAAGAAGTAAAACAGTCACTGTTTGCAGATGACATGATACTATAGATAGAAATCCTAAAGATGCCACCAGAAAACTACTGGAGCTAATCAATGAATTTGGTAAAGTTGCAGGATACAAAACTAATGCACAGAAATCTCTTGCATTCATATACACTAACAACGAAAGATCAGAAAGAGAAATTAAGGAAACAATCCCATTCACCATTGCAGCAAAAAGAATAAAATACCTAGGAACAAACCTACCTAAGGAGGTAAAAGACCTGTATGCAGAAAACTATAAGACACTGATGAAAGAAATCAAAGACAATTCAAACAGATGGAGAGATATATATATACCATGTTCTTGGATTGGAAGAATCAACATTGTGAAAATGACTATACTACCCTAAGCAATCTACAGATTCAATGAAAGCCCTATCAAATTACCAGTGACATTTTTTACAGAACTAGAACAAAAAATCTTAAAATTTGTATGGAGACACAAAACACCCCGAATAGCCAAACCAGTCTTGAGGAAAAAAAACAGAGCTGGAGGAATCAGACTTCAGATTATACTACAAAGCTGACTTCAGATTATACTACAAAGCTACAATAATCAAGACAATATGGTACTGGCACAAAAACAGAAATATAGGTCAATGGAACAGGATAGAAAGCCCAGAGATAAATACATGCACATATGGTCACCTTATCTTTGATAAAGGAGGCAAGAGTATGCAATGGAGAAAAGACAGTCTCTTCAATAAGTGTTGCTGGGAAAACTGGACAGCTACATATAAAAGAATGAAATTAGAACACTCCCTAACACCATACACAAAAATAAACTCAAAATGGATTAAAGACCTAAATGTAATACCAAACACTATAAAACTCTTAGAGGAAAACGTAGGAAGAACACTCTTTGACATAAATCACAGCAATATCTTTTTTGACCCACCTCCTAGAGTAATGGAAATAAAAACAAAAATATACAAATGGGACCTAATGAAACTTAAAAGCTTTTGCACAGCAAAGGAAACTATAAACAAAACAAAAAGACAACCCTCAAAATGGGAGAAAATATTTGCAAACAAATCAACGGACAAAGGATTAATCTCCAAAATATATAAACAGCTCATGCAGCTCAACATTAGAAAAACAAACAACCCAATCAAACAATGGGCAGAAGACCTGAATAGACATCTCTCCAAAGAAGACATACAGATGGCCAAGAGGCACATGAAAAGCTGCTCAACATCACTAATTATTAGAGAAATGCAAATCAAAACTACAATGAGGTATCACTTCACACCGGTTAGAATGGGCATCATCAGGAAATCTATAAACAACAAATGCTGGAGATGGTGTGGAGGAAAGGGAACCCTCTTGCACTGTTGCTGGGAATGTAAATTGATACAGCCACTATGGAGAACAGTATGAAGGTTCCTTAAAAAACTAAAAATAGAATTACCATATGACCCAGCAATCCCACTAATGGGCATATACCCAGAGGAAACCGTAATTGAAAAAGACACATGCACCCCACTGTTCATTGCAGCACTATTTACAATAGCCAGGTCATGGAAGCAACCTAAATGCCCACTGACAGATGAATGGGTAAAGAAGATGTGGTACATATATAGAATGGAATATTACTCAGCCATACAAAGGAACGAAATTGGGTCATTTTTAGAGACGTGGATGGACCTAGAGACTGTCATACAGAGTGAAGTAAGTCAGAAAGAGAAAAAGAAATATCGTATATTAACTCATACATGTAGAATCTAGAAAAATGGTACAGATGAACCAGTTTGCAAGGCAGAAATAGAGACACAGATATAGAGAACAAATGTATGGACACCAAAGTGAGAAAGTGGGGGCGGGGGGGTGGGATGAACTGGGAGATTTGGATTGACATATACACACTAATATGTATAAGAACCTGCTGTATAAAAAATAAAAAAATTAAAATTAAAAAATTTTAAAAATAAATTTAAGGAGCCTGAAATCATGCCAAGTATTTTTTTTTCCACCATGGTATGAAACTAGAATCAATAACAGTAGGAAAATAAGAAAATTCACAAATATGTGCAATTTAACAATATGCTCCCAAACAACCACTGGGTCAAAAAAGAAATCAAAAGGGAAATTTTTAAAAATTGTGAAACAAACAAACCAAAAAATGGAAGCACAACATACCAAAACTTTTGAGATGTAGTAATAGCAGTTCTAGGGGGGAAGTTTATAGTGATAAACACATATATCAACAAAAAGAGAAAGATCTCCAAAAAAGAAATTCATTCTATCAAACATTTAAAGAAGAATTAGAGTTGATTCTTCTTACATTCTTTAAAAATTTGAAGAGGAGAAAACACAACCAAACTCTTTTATGAGGCTATTATGACCCTAATACCAAAGCCAGATGACATTATAAGAAAAGAAAGCTACTGGCCAACATACATGATAAATACAGATGCAAAAATTCTCAACAAAATACTAGCAAACTGAATTCAACATCTCCTTAAAAGGATTATCAGCATGATCAAGTGGAATTTATCCTTGGGATGTAGAGGTTGTTCAAGATACACAAATCAGTTAATGTGATATACCACATTAAGAGACTGAAAGATAAACATTATATAAACCTCTTAATAGACACAAAAGGGTTTTGACAAAATTTGACATTCATGTATGGTAAAAACTCTCAAATAATTGGGTATGAAAGAAATATACCATAACATAATAAAGACCTTATATGACAAATGCACAGCTAACGTTATACTCAACAGTGAAAGATTGAAAGCTTTTCCTCTAAGATCAGGACGAAGGCAAGTGTACCTATTCTCACCACTCCTGTTCAACATAGTGTTGGAAGTCCTGGCCAGAGCAATCAGGCAAGAAGAAATAAAAGACTACAAATCAGAAAGGAGGAAGTAAAACAGTCTCTGTTTACACATGATATGATCTTGTGCACAGAAAATCCTAAAGAACCCACCAAAAAATGTTAGAACTAATCAACAAATTCAGTGAAGTTTCAAGATACAAAATCAACATGCAAAAATGAGTTGTGTTTCCATACACTAACAGTGAACTAGTTGAAAAATAAAGAAAGGAAATAGAGTAGAATGGTGGTTACCAGCGGTTGTTGCGGTGGGGAGCAGGGAGGTGGAAAGAAGCCAATGAAAGAGCACAGACTTCCAGCTTAAGATGAGTGAATTCTGGGAATCTAATGTAGAGCAGTGGCTGTAGTTAACAATACTGTACTGCATTCTTGAAAGCTGCTACGAGAGTAAATACTGAACGTTCTTACCACCACCAACACAACAACAAAACGTTAATTTTACTAGTTGAAGGATGTTTAACTAAACTTATTCTGGTAATCAGTTTGCAATATATATGTGCGTGAAATAATCACACTGTAAACCTTAAACAAATCTATGTGTCATTTATATCCCAATAAAGCTGGAAAAAAAACCCACAATAGCAAGGGTATTGTGTTACTCTGCCCAAATATCCTTGGCAGGGTTGAAACATCTATCTCCTAGACAAAGGAGCTATCAGCTGCTGGTAAATTATAACTTAGTCACTCAGAGTTGCCCTTATCCTCAGGGAGCTGCCTAGTCCAGGGTTATTTCCTCTCCCAGAGTTAATATTTGGATAGGGAATTCATAGTATCAGCCCTATGGACTTGGAAGGAATATCACTGCTCCAAAACTTTGTTTTGGAATTGGCTGAGGTCTCAGTTGCAACTGCATTGGTTGATGTTTCCTTCCTCAGTTTCTTACAAGTGTATCTCCTGTGTCTCTCCTCAGCAAACCATCTGTGTGAAAGTTTTCATTTCAGAGTTTGTTTCCAGAGAACTCAATCAAATAGCAACAAGAGCAGTGCTCACTTGACCCCATATTTTTCTTCTAGTTGAAAGGAAAGACTAGAAGCCTGTGAAAGTTTTAAATATATTTACAAGCAACATATCAACATGTTGGAAAATTTAGACCCAAGGATAGTAAGCTTCAAATCTTAAAGTATTTATTTTTCTGTCTCCATACTTGTGATCCCAATGTTTATCCCTCATTTTTTCCTTCCTCATTTCTTCCTTCCTTCGATCCTTTCTTTCTTCTTTCTATTTTTTTCTCTTCTCCCCATTTCCTGTCTTTTCCCTTTCTTAATTTATTGTTTCCTGTCTTCTTTTCTTCCTTTCTTTTGTCAAGAAGCCACACATTTATTGGATATATATCACTATTCCTGATGTGGAAGAGAGAGCAATGATCCAGACAGAAAAAAAAAACCCTGCCTTAAATGAGCTTACATTCTATTATGAAGAAACAGACAATCGTCAAATAAGTAACATAAATAATAATTTTGATAAGTTCTCTGAAGGAAAAATAAAGCATATAAGAGATATAAATATTACTAGGTTGGAATTACTATTTTAAATAGAGTCATTAAGGAAAGCCAAATTGATAAAAATAAAAGATTTGCACAGAAGCCTGAAGGAGACAAAGATGAGAGCCATGCAGTAATCTGGAGAAAAAGTATTCCAAGTATAGAAATCTGAAATGCAAAGGTCTTCTTTGCAGTTTTGCACCAAAAGCAGATGTATGCTTTTGGTGTATTTGAGAAATATCAAGAACATTAGTTTTATCAGAGCAGACCCTGTGAAACGAAAGTGATTTAGATGAGCTCAGACAAAAGAGTGAGGAAAAGTGCATATTTTTTAAAGAATTTTAGGCCATTGTATGGGATTTAAGTTTTACTCTGAGTGAGATAAGATACCACTGCAGAAACTAGAGCAGAGGGATGATGTGATCTAACCCATGCCTTAAAAGGATTCTTCTGGCTCCTATAATGAGAATACAATTTGGGGGGTTCTTTTCTTTAAATATGACTATGAATTTGAAAGAATAGCTGCCTATATTTCTTAAGTACCATGTAAACTTTCAAAATTCACTTTCCAGAAGTGAATTTTGAATTTTGAATTTCACAACTTTAACTGAATTTACATTTAACTTAGCATTTTATGTGAAAGCTCTCAAATTAATGACCTAAGCTTCCTTCCTAAGAAGCTAAAGAAGGCAGTCAGATTATTCCTAAGGAAAACAGAAGAAAGAAAATAATAAAGTTCAGGGCAAAAATCAACAAACAGAAACTTCCAGTCCAGATAGATGGCATAGGTACATTTCTCACCGCTCCTCTCCACTGAGTAAAATTATAAACCTTGGAAATAATAAAAGAGGCATCCAAAGTAGAACTCTGAAGGGTAAAAAGAAGGAGGAATACTGGTTTGGGACCACATGACCAGAAAAATAACAATACTAAGGAATCTTAAGTCTCCCCACCCAACAGAAGAAAGGAATCCTGATCCAATGTTTCCCAACTCTCAAACTATCAACAGAAGGCCATTCAGGTAGACTCATTCTTCCCCTGACCACAAACAGTGCTATAGCTATAGGCCTCAATAATTATTCCCTCATAGCAAGTTGCCCAACCTGGGAAGTGTTCTCCATCACCCAGAGGCAGGCAGGGATCTTGTGAAAAACATCCTGGTCCTGTAAGCCTCTTTGTCCTCATAAGCCTGATACACACCTTTTACTGCCAGAGACTAAAGGGTTGCTGGGGAGCACCCATAGTAGGTGATGCTACCACAGCAAGTACCTAGGGGAGAATATTCTAGGTTCTCCACAGGTAGGGGGGAATTTCAACCACAACAAGCAACTATCGTCACTGGGGGGAAAATGAACAAACTATACATGGGCTCTCTATATTATTTGTTAGAATTGCGTGGGAATCTATAATCAAATCAATGCAAATTTCAATTAACGTCAGTGATATAGAAAATACAAAACCAATAGAAAAAACATCAATAAAACAAAAACTGGTTCTTTTTGGAGTTATATAAATGTGCTAAGCCTATAGCCACAGTGACCATGAAAAAAGATACTAATGTTAAGAATGAGAAGTGACATAACTACAGTTTTTAAAGATATTAAAAGAATATTAAGGGAATATTAAGGCAATAACAAAAGGCATAGAAAGAAGATGTCAGTAGTCAGAGAGAAAGAATCTATAAGAATTTTTTTTTTTTTTTGGCATTGGTGTAGCTGACAGAAGAAATGCCTGACAACAGAGATGGATTAAGTGCTATTTATGTTTCATTCTTACATTAACAATGATAATTGTCATTCCTGAACTCAAAGTTTAGTTAGGATGACCAATACGCAAATATATATGCACAACTATTATTGACACTGAAGCTGAAAACAAAATTAACTCTTGAGTCATAGAAAAATACCTTATGGAAAATAGTGAGATTTATCCTTAACAGTGTTCTTACATGAGAGCTCAGCAATGTATTTTATTTAGGCTTTTTTCTTCATATTCCACAATGTATGGCAGTTCAGATATGATAGATACCAAGTGACATCTCAGAATCTTTGACATATTTTACATTGTAGGATAATCAGTTTGAATTTTGGGGTCGGGGAAATGACTTTGAGTTCAATGTAAAGTGGAATGGATGAGAGGAGGGAGACCAAAAAGTGGGCTATTATAGTAATTTAGCCAAAACATTATGGGTGCTTATGTGGCAAAGGTATAGATAGTTATAAAGGGTGGGATCACTTACAATATATTTGAGGTAAATTCTAAGAGACTGAGTGATGGATTAGGTATGAGAGTTTGAGTTAGAAGAAAGCAGAAAAAGCATGATGTCTATTTTTCTTGTTTATGTGGCTGGATGCATGGCAGTACCATAGTCTGAAAAACAGGTGGGAAATATTTTCATTAATGTAAATGTTATATCATGTTATTAAGACAACTTTAAATGGAAGTACCAGAAAAATAACTTTATTCTATTTTAATGGATAATTTAGTCTGTTCCCAAATGAAATGGATCTTTGTTAAAATGTCAGTGGACATTGATTTTTTTCAATGGTAATAGTTGCTATCATTGAAAATGTAATAAAATATTCTTGACAAATATGGACTGGGAAAAAATGGCACAGAGTTATATCCCAAAAGGAAACCTAAGGATGGCCAAGGAGTATAATTAGTAAATAATCAAATAGACAATAACAATATTAAATAGTTTTTTTTTCTCAATGTTCAATTAAAGCCATAGTTCCCATATTTTTTTTAAAAAAGGGCAAGGTAGAAAAGTATAACTGCATTGCATAGAAAATTGATAAACATTAACATATGCTTGAGTGCTTCAAAAATTATTTCTGAAAGAAAATTCAACTATGTTGATATAATTCTTATTAAAATATTTGTTTTCATAAACATGTAGTTAAAACATTCATTAGATAGAAAATATCAGAGTTAAAATGGTAGTATTCTTCATTTGTAATGCACATTTTGACTACATTCTCTGTATTAAAGATTAAACATAAGGCAAAAATTAATACCACAATATCTGACCTAATTAGAAGAAACAATATCTGACCTAATTAGGCTGTCAATTAGGAGAAACAAGGAAATACATAGATTGATAGAATACTGTATTATAAGTGCCATGATAATAGTCTGGAAGGCTCCTCTGGGGACATATTAGCGAACAGGACAGTAGAGATCTATTCTTATTAGAATCTCATTGTTCTTCACCTAGAGTCCTCCAAGGATGCTCTTAAGGTAGTCTTTCCTGTTGCTATGTAGGTCCATGCTTCTAGGGTACTGAATGAATTTGAAGTTACCAAAAGCTGCATACTATAGTATAATAATTACTGTTTTGCTCTGTCACTTCTAAGTGCTACTTCACATTGTGAAATAAAATTCATATTTTATGGCAAGACCAGAAAAATTAAACATAATTTTTTTTTCTCTGCCATTTGGCCTCCTCTCTCCCATATACTATGCATTGTGTATCTTCATTATGCATCCACCAAACCTCCCCCATCTGAAGAAATACCTGCTTAACCATAAAGAGCAACACTCCCCTACCACCAACAAGACAACTCCTTAAAAGGTAACGTTCCTTCTTAATCTTGTAAGGGGCCACAGTGACCATGACCCACTACCCACTAGATTGTATAAACCGTCAATAATAGGTCATTTAATGTACAGCTCTCTGTCTCAAAAACTTATGTAACTGTGCTTTGCCCTCTAACTGGTGGAACAGTTCTTAGAGCTTTCTGAGAGGCTGGTCCATTTTTATAATCCTCAATTTGGTGTGAATACAATTTTCCATTTCTTTCTTAGATCGACTGGTTAATTTTTCTGTTGACATCAACCTTCTTTTACTCCCAAGTGCTCACCTCAACCCTCATACATGTGAGTAAGTAAGCACAAGTAACCAAAGTTCTAGCTTGCATCTTCCAATTTATCTAGGTCAATATAAGTGCATGGTTAAGTTCTCAATAACAGTGAAAAAATTAGATAAATGTTTTTACTCATCCTATTGAATTCAGTGAAACACAGAAAGGGTAGTTAGTTTATTTTCTGTTAGCTATTGAGAATATCTACTTTTCTTTGCCATTCCAAGGCCCTTGTCCATGCAAGTAATAATAATAGGAGTGGTCTATCTTCCACCAACTTGATGCCATGAAAGTGAGAGGAGAATTTCTTAATGGATTCTCACCTGTGGGCTCCATGACTAGAAATTCTAGTGTGCAGCTGAGCCAAAAGAACAAGAGGTAAATCAATATCTTTAGTGGCTGGTATAAGACAGAATAGACAATAGAGAAAACACTGATATTATTTTCATCACAACGACTATCTGGCTATGCATAGACTTCATCTTTAAAAGGAGATCCAAGGTAATTTCTGGTGTTAAAAGATTCTGCTTCTAGAATGTCAAAGAGGATACATATATAAATTTAAAATAACAATTCCCCTAATATCTCGGGGGAAAAACACAAAGACATTATATTTTCCCCACCTATCTCTTTGTCTTGCTATAATTACTCTGCCTCAGGAATGCTGTTAAGTATAGTTCAGACACGGCATAGCTGTAAGTAGGTAGGATTGTAGTTTGACTTTGGCATATCATTGCAATTTTACCTTTTCTTCTTCTTATTGTCCCTAGATTATATGTTTAAGAAAAAAGATCAACAGGTTTATTTTTGTCTCACCTCTAGTTTTCAAAGCATGTAATGCCAATGATCTAAATTTAAAGGAAAAGTACATTTCTGCTATTGGTGTTAACGATTCTAATATTTCCACTTCCACACAAAAGAGCTCATATGCTACTGTCCTATGATGAAACAATAACAAAAAGAAAAATTTAAAGTTGCATCCCTCTCCCCTGTTATATTGGCAGCAATTCATTTTAGATTATCCAGGCACATTTACCCTAAACCAAACCTCCAGAAATACTAGCAATCAATTTTCCATCATCATCTGACCTAAATGTTTCAGTAACAATGATTCCACCAGTTCCATTATACAGATTAACTCTCTAAGTATGAAGATATAAGTATTGACCTGGGTTGCAAAGGAATCTAAGAGGAAGAATAAGATGGAAACTTACGGGCCTTGCAACATTAGTTTATTTTTCAGCTACAAACCATGCATATTTTCCCAAATTGCTGATAATTGTCCCAATATCAAAACAGCTAATGACTAGGAGTGCTCGTGTGAGCTGAGGAAAGACGAGAAAGTGGTTTGAGATAGATAGAACTAAAATATCTTAGAAATACTGACAGTATTTGCATATTACAAAATGGTATCTTTCCCCCAAAACATATTAGTTCATGGAGTTCAAACTATACTTTTTTTTAGGAAGAAACATTGAAGATATGCAATTAGAAGAAGAGCTAGAGAAAAAAAGTCTATTTGGAACATTGGTGCTAGAAACATAATTTCAAGAGGAAAACAAATATAATTGCAACACCATAAAAAAAGCAATCCTCAATCAACAAGGTTAATTCTTTATGAATATTCACTTCAGTAATTCTAATTTTATGTGAAAAGCTTTTTAAACACAAAAATCAAGCAACTATTGTAGAAGTTAAGCAACTCTCCACAAGCTCATACCACTTGTAAGGAGCTACATTAAGATTTACATCCAGATCTAGTTTGATTCTAGAAACTGAAGAATCTCAGTTGTAATATAGTCTGACATTAAATAGCCTCATGCATAAACAAAAGTACAGTGTACACAAGTAAAAGAATCATAAGTATACTATGTAGATATATCACTATAACAAGAAAGAACAGTTAAAAATGTAAAACCATAACATAGATATAAAAAATGACGTGTAAATAATTGCTACAGAGACATTAAATATTATATACATGCCAAAGAATCATAAAGCTGGAGGAAATTAATCTGAGCCGATGAGATACAAAGAATGGGTGGTTTGATAAATCTAATCGCAGGAAGAAATTTAGGTCTTAGGAAGGGATTGGACGCATCTGGGAAGATAAATTGAGGATACTGATGAGCACAGTGTCCTAAGAAACAGAAGTCCTGATTTCTAAGTTTCGTCAGCTATATGATCTCGAACAAGTAATAAAATGGTAAAAGGGTTAATTTAAAGAAACTTCAGAATTTAACCCAAGCCTTTTACTGGCGGAAAAACTGAGGACCATAAGAGTTAATGACTTCTCTATTTCCTGAAATCCTCACTAACTATGTACAGAGCTACTGGGCTCAGTTTACATATCTATAAAATGGGGAGAAAGTGTTAATCCTACCTAGTTTTCATGCTAAGCCTTAACCCTTTTTAAAAATAGATTATGGGTCTTAAAGAGCAGAGTTGTCATACTGTGTAATTATTGTTTCTTCTATAGGGGAGAACTTGCTTTCTCCTTTACAGTACAGTATATTTCTTAAGGAGAAAGATAGTCTCTTTCCCTTTTAGTTAAAAAGTCCTTAAACATATGAATGAATGAATGAGGTTGATATAAATGAGGTAAAATTACCTTAAATAGTAAAGTTTAATAAATATCAGGTTTTTGAAAATTATGTTTTTCAACATGAGATGTCATTTGTCATCCTCTACCTAAATATAGTGAGAAAATTTGATCTTTAGAAAACTTTTCTTTTAGTAATACTAAATCTATTTTTTCATGATGACAGCTTTTAGAAAATTAGGACCAGAATTCATATGAAACTGATTTTGCTTTTAAGCCTATACTATATTTGAGATATTTTTCATATAACTAGTTGCATACAACTAGGTATAAATTGGTAATCTATCAAACTTAAAATGTATTGAAGTTTATTGAAAGAAATGCCATGGACTTTAGTCAAAAGAACCTGGCCCCTAGAGAGATATACACACTCAGATGCAAACACAGACATAAACAGAAATACATTCCATCACTACAAAATATTTGATTCATCAAGTTTGGAGCCGATATTAGTGTATTTAATTAACTAATTATTTAACAACTACTTGTTCTATCATTCTATTCAGAGTTTTAATGACTTTCTATTTAACATTCTGTAGCATAACTGTGTCTATAAACTACAGCATCATTTACTGATTCAGACTTGTTCTTTCCTATTAATAAGAAGATACTGTTTCCTTTTAATGCCAGAATTTAGGAGCAAGTCTTGAATTGAACCCTACTCTCCTAAAAGGAAAAAGGAGTAAAGAGTACTTAACAGTGCTTGAATCAGACAGTTTGTACAAAATCATAGGAAATGTGCATTCTAAAGAGGCAGATAATCGTACAAGCATATTGCATGGAATACATAAGTGAAGCCCTGCCTGGAGGTCAAAAAGTAGAAGCAAACCAATTAAGCTAAGTATCCACTAAATTGTTTTTCATTGTCTAATTGAAAAGTGATCACAGGAATCAGGTTTAAATTGAAAGGGCTTTTTAATTTAAATCCGACCTTAAGCCAATGTTATTTAAATATGGTAAATAATGTATTCTGGAAGAAACTTTTCTAGAAATTCAAAATCCCACTTGAGTATGTATTTGGATCATTTCTGGGTTTCTTTCACTGCTATTTCCAGCCTTTAGTTAATGAAAGGAGCATACTTATTTACATCAAATGTGAACATTACAAATTTATTTGGAAATCTTATCTTAATCGCTATATGTTTCCAGTGAAATAAATCCATCCATTCATTCACTGCTTTTGCTGAATAATTTAGATCATTTAAGGAAAACGTGAAACATTGGCCTAAACAAATTCATCTATTCGTTCGTTGCTTTTGGTGAATAATTTAGCACATTTAAAGAAAACTGAGTATCTGCCTAAGTCATACAGGACTAATCATCCCCTCAGCTAAAAGACATCACTAGCAATCAATGCTACTTGTGACTTCATAGTCTTGATGAAACTTGATTCTTATGTTGATCCTATACAAAAATGTTAGAGTTTAGGCACTGCTGAAAATAAAATAGGGAAAGAAAGGGGGAAAGAAATTGCTCTTTCAAGGACCTATTCAGGGGACCAAACCCACACTTTGCCCTTCTGTCAACCATTATTTTCAGGAACCAGAACAGCTCTTAAAATACAGACAGAGAAGATCAAGAGGCACCATGCATGGCTTCATCAAAAGCAGCATGTGTTCAAACTCAGCTTCTCCCCAGGCCTAAATGCATTTCCCTTATGAGGCTACAACTTTCAAATTGGCTTTACAAGACTATTCTGTCTTTGGATAAATGGAGTTGGGCAGAGAAGAGTAGTTTCTGTTGCTCCAGTTCTTTCAGGCCCGAATTCTTTACAAGCTCAAGACCAGGCCAGCGAATGTTGGATTGTGAGGTGTCTGGCTGCAGAAAGAAGAGGAGCCTCCTAGGTCCTAAGCAATGAACCTTCCATCACATACACACACCCTACACAGACTGTGCTCTCTCAGTGTTTCTGGAATAATTCCATGAGGCCCTATTAAGAGTTTGCTTAATCAGAGAAAATATCAAAGCGTTTAATTGTTTGCAATTCTGAAGTTGCAGAAACCAACAGCCAATTAGTACTCAAACTCCTCTTTTCAGATGGGAAACTAATCTCTTTTTAATAGAAACTTTTCTACTCATTTTTTTTTCTTGGAAACACACTATACAACCCAAATCACACTTAGAATACAATGAAACAGAATATAAAATGATATTTTTCTGCAAACTATCATCTTTTCTGGTTCATTTTCAAGATCTTTGATATTTACATATGACCTTTCCATTTTTATTAACAGTTTATTGGATTTTTGCATTCCAGCCAGCAGAAGAGAAAGGTAATTTACAGAAAGATTTGACAGTTATATACACAGCTATAAACTTCAGTCCATTAACTTATTTCTCATGTAACCTTTAGACAATTCTACCAAAACATCCATATAAGCATATGCCTTTTCCCTTTATGTTAAAAAACTCTCATTATAGAGCCCTATTTATAGAATGTCAAATGAAAGGAGAACCATTTTATCATGTCTCTTTATGGTTTACAGATGTTTACAGCTCTAACTTTTTAAGGCACATAAGTAAAAGTCAAAGATATTTTTGTGTTGCTTAGGTTCTATTAGATGTGAATGGATATATATTTGACATCTTCTATTACTTGATTAATTTATAATTATGGATTTGATAAATGGTAATATATTGTTTTAATATATCTACTTTAAATAGTGGCATAGCATATTTTCATGTAATTCATCGTATTGTCTAAAGCAATACATAATGTTATTTCTGTACAAAGTATAGGAAAATTATCTATGTTAAAAATAATATTTGAGCTTTAAACTTGGCTAAGATTTTTTTTTTAATGCAGTCATTTTGGTAGTTTCTTGAAAACCCAAAGTCGATAGACTTCTATATAAATATAAGGACAGAACTGAATTACTGAAAAGTGGAAATGTTGCATATTATTTGGTTTATGCACAGCATAGATATGTTTCTAATTAAATATTAATATTTAACTGCATGGCATAGCAATCGAAATGGATTTTTTAAACCATTGTGTCCAGAGTCATTTTTTTAATGATAAAAGGTACCAAAGAGAAGCTGTAAAATTTTTTAAAAAAAGGAATTATAATGGAAGAAAATGTCCTTTTACATGAATCTTGTTTCATCATTCATAAAATACCACAACTTGGAGTGCTTTCTCCAACACGACTGAAAACCAAATACTATATATTCGTATCATCTTCACTGTACAAAAAAGGAAAAAAAAATAAAAGATATGGAAATTATGAAAATATATGAGGTTAAGAAATAGAATAGTCATAATGTACTAAAAGTCTCAGTTTGTCTGCATACCCTTTTTAGGCAGGAAAAAAGGACTAAGTGAACTATATCGATGTAACTTGAAAATTAATAAGAGGTACAGTTCAGACCAATTGAGTTTTGCAAGCACCATACTAGGAAGGTGAACACTGAGAAATAATTAGTGATTATACCTTGATGGATTTCTAGCAGGCCCATAAAATGGGTACAAAATGCGTAAGATAATAAATTATTTCCCAAAAAATGAGTTTAACCCAAGGCTTTCTGGAGTTTTTAAAACAAAGTCTTATTACATATTTATTTGTATATACAGAGTTACAGAGGGAAAAGAATGTTAGACCAGCATATTCTTGTGTTATAAATTAAACAATAGTGCCAGCTGATCTTAGGAAACAGACATGAGAGACAAATTTACTCAACAATAGTTTTTCACTGTACTTCATCTCTTTTATCTCTGCTTGGCCTCTTAAGGAAATGGAAAAGTTCCATAGTGCCATCTGGTGTGAATTAAGGGAACAGCTTCCTTCAAGCAGCATCTACTAGAATATTCCTCCAAGCAGAAAGCTCAGACGGCTATAAAAAGTAAGTCTTAAAAGATGAAAACCACTTAACCAATCTGATTATGACATATATGTTTATGCTCACTTTTGCTTTATCATCTTTCTCTAGGGATATTAAATTGGAATTATTAGGATGTGTAAACTTATGCATTAATAAAACTATTTGTATATATATAAAAGCAAAATAACAAATTTCTTATTGGTACATTACCAAGTTTTCTTCACACTTTCATTTAAATTGTCATTACTGCTGTGCTAATTTGCCAATACAAAATTAATAGTAGTGGTCCCAAATTTTTTCTGCAAAGTTTGGCATTGTGTGTATATGTGTATGAGCATGTGACTATCTGAATTGCAAATGTCAGATGCAGATTTTCATGAAATGCTACAAAATTATGGATATTGTGCTTTCTCCATCACACATCTCATTTTCACCTTTACTTATCATATAATTTTTGATACTTATATGATCTACAATTATATATTTCTATGATTTCTACTGAAAATCTGGTAAAATGTTTTTTTCTCTAAATAACTTCATGCTATGCTGAAGTTTTCTTAATTTCTAACCTTTCATTCATTTTACATTTTGTTTATCATGAAAGACTTTTTGTCTTTTATTTGTCGCTTGTTTTCTTATTGCTCCTTAGTTATTTGAAGGCCAATACTCTCTCTTTTATATCTTCTGTTACTTTCTTACACTGCATGCACTAATGTCCCAAATTATAGACTGAATATGGACCAGGCAAACTCTAGAGATTTCTTTTAAGACTAGAATCCTGTCCTGATTTCTGATTTTATTTTGATAGATAACATTAAAAAGAAAGAGTTCCTGGGCTTCCCTGGTGGCGCAGTGGTTGAGAATCTGCCTGCCAATGCAGGGGACACAGGTTCGAGCCCTGGTCTGGGAAGATCCCACATGCCACGGAGCAACTAGGCCCGTGAGCCACAATTACTGAGCCTGCGCGTCTGGAGCCTGTGCTCCGCAACAAGAGAGGCGGTGATAGTGAGAGGCCCGCGCACCGCGATGAAGAGTGGCCCCCACTTGCCACAACTAGAGAAAGCCCTCGCACAGAAACGAAGACCCAACACAGTCAAAAATAATAAATAAATAAATTTATTTAAAAAAAAAAAAAAAAAAGAAAGAGTTCCTTAAAATCCTACAGTACAGAAACTGACAAAATCATAGTTCCTCACATATTAAAATATTTACAACAAAACACTATTTTCCTCCAAATATTATACTGTTAAATATTTTTGTGTGCAAACTACCTGAATTTCCATTACTGTTGGAGAAACTGTGCAATAATCATTGTCTATAGTACACACTCCTGTGTGTGTGTGTTTGTGTGTTATGTATCTCTAAGAAAAACAATTTTCAGACAAGTCAACAAGGGGAAAAAGATCACTTTTAAAAGGCTTAACATGTCTTTAAAATTAACAAATCTCTCTGGAAAGGCTTCTGTCCAGTCACTCTTCAAAAATGGGCTGAACACTGAGAGTAGCCTTAATCACCATTTGCACGTTTCTCTAAATGTTTAAAGAAACCACAGTGGCCCATTTTAACATTGCTTAGGTAAATTCTATCTGAGGCTGGAAGAGCAGCTGAATACTTCTCAAAACATTAACCCTCACAAGTCATGTGTTTCCTCTATTAGTATAGTATAAAAACCTGATTAAATTCTGAACACCTAAGTAAACCAACAATAACTGAAATAAAGGGATACATAAAAGATATAAACTTTGTTTTCTTTTTCACAATACCCATATACTAATTATGCAAACCAATCTGCAAACTCTAAACAAGTAGTAAATACCCCAAAATGAACAACATACTATTATTTATATTACTCAAAGGACTTGTAAATGTCAGTAAAACCAAATTATGTGAGTTAGAGAAGTTAAGGAGAATTTCCCTAAAATACTGATTTCTAAATTATATCTTGAATAAAGAGTTGAATTGGGAGATACTACAAAACTTCTCATTCAACCTTGTTAGGAATGGGGCACAGTTAAAGCTAAGTCCTATATGTAGGAGCACATAAAGAATATTCGGGAAATCTGAGAACTGCCTAATTATAGCACAAAGTTAATTTCAGCAGAACAACAAATGAGCTCATATGGCTTTGTCATTTTATCACTGAGGTGATATGGAAAGAGAAGTGACTCATTCTTCATATTTAAAAGACCTTGTGTTTTCAGTAAGGTGAAAACCCTGGTTGAAAGCATTCTGTCACCAAAGTATTTCTGTAGGTATGTGCTGCAAAGGCACTTACATTGCACTGAGTAGCATTGGGAGAAGCACTTGAGAGCACTGGTCACAGATGCGTGGTAGAAGTTGAATATTGATTCTAAGAGCTAGAGCTATATTCATTGGCATCTGAAAGTGAGCTATGGGGGCTAATGGACCACAGATAATGGCCAAAAGTGTTACAATAGGCTCACATATTAAGAATAACTAATCCCTGTTAACAAGTAGAGTCCTAAAGACCTTATGTTATCACAGGGCCAAGCCAGAACCAATCTTAGTAAACCAAGCCATGGAACAATTATTTGAAGATGTTATTTGACTCATCAATTAATATTCATATTAATACTCATTTATGACCACCAGCATATGCAAGTTGCAAGTTCTTGCCAAAGATGCTACTTTGGAAAATAAAATAACATGTATTCAAGTGCATAAGTAATTGGCAATGATATGTCTCTCTTGAAGTTAGGTATAAAATAATTATTTCTTAGTTTGTGACAATGCTATCTTACCCAAGGATTTTTTTATGAATACAAGAGAATAAAAATGGCAGACAGAAGTTACTGGTTCAAGAAAAGTCTCAGGCATTTACATTTTGATACTAAGACCTAAAATTAAGACTATATGCTAATGCAGAAGGATGTACAATAATTCACTTCAATGCACAGCATACTGTAAAACTTTGTCTCCATACATAGAAAGTACTGAATAATGAGGAAACAAGATTGGTGATGGGTTTAGCTGTATATCTATCATTGTATTCATGAAATGAAAGTATGCAACCTTGTTAGCAACAGGATCTGATTTGATGTGAAAGATACTCATGATTCAGTACAAATTACATGCATATGTAGGTTAAAAAACAAAATCTGGTTCTTTACCTTACTAAATTGATAAAATATTTGTCCTTAAGGGAAATGTAATTCAAATATTTCCATGATGAAGTACTATGCTTCTCTGCAGTTCCTTTCTGATTGGGGATATAAAGGTGCCAAGTGGCAACTCTTGAATCCTAGAGAGGGTCGTACTGTATGTTTAGAATGATGGGGAGGCTCCGAAAATATTCCACATCACCTTGGAATGTTAAAGCAACAGAATTCACTTCAAAGGCCCATTATACAAAGAATATAACCTGAAATGGCAGCTTCCTATAGAGGCTGGAAAATTTTAAACTTTTCATCACTCTCCTCTGGTCTATCCCTTCTGAAATAATTTAAGCCAGAGTTAGCCATCCAAGTAATCATTTACATTCTTGGACTCACTCAGTGAATGCTCATGTATAATCAACCTAATTCCTAAGAACATTTTAAAGGCATAATGATACTGAATTTTTAAAACCAGATCATAATACTATACACTGTGTTGCAATGTTATAGCACCTATCAAATTAGATTCACAGGGCACTAAAATTCATTATTTAAAGATTGGAAGTCTCTGTCATAGATCAGCATTTTATAAATGAGGATATGCTATCAAGCTAGACAAAGAAACTTATCTAAAATTATAGATCATTGCAAACCAAGAAGGAAGGAGCATTGGTGCTTTTAGAAATTATATCTGTCCTTCAGAATGTGTTTATTATGATGGATTACCTATTAAGCTTATTTCTTCCCCAAGTAGTGATTTCAAAACATTTGCAGCTTTCACTAGCAATTCCACCTGTCATCCTCAACATGGTCAACCAGACTTTGCTTCTCACCTCTGAAGCCTCGTCTTGTGCCACTTACTGTATTTCTCTTGACTCTAGCCATTGTAGACTTCTTTATATTCCTGGATCATATCATGCCTTGCCTCTGTATCATCTTTTCTTCCTGAAAAGCCAACTCTCAAATTCTATTTTATAAATTAGGTCTTGTTTTAAACACCATTATTCTTAAGGAATCTTCTTTTGACCCTCCCCAAACTAGGTTTGACACCCCTCTGAAATGCTCTGAACCATTGCTTTGAAAACACACATACTCAGTATGGGTGCATAATAAGACTTTAGGTCACTGTGACTGAAGCAGAAATTAAGTTCCACAGAGGTAGAGAGATATAATTAACAGAGCTATCACAAAGACCAAAAAAGTAAAAATGCTATCTCGTTCAGATGTCCTTTCTCTACTGTTTCTGTTTTTGTTTCATGTTTGTGAGCTGAGGCAGAAAGAGGTTTAGAACTGAGCAAACTGCTTCAGATGAAAAGATGATTGAGCATATGTTTTCTTTTATGAAGGAGAGCCTACAGCATCCTTCATTGGTACTCGAGACCCCAGTGGACCCATTTAACCTGTGGATATGCCACAGAGCTCACTGCACACTACATAAAGAATACAGAAAGGTGAGGCACCTTTGAGGTTTGTGTAAGCAACATTCCATTTCCCTGCCTGATGTTGGAGCAGTTGGGAGATAGTTGTTCAAGTTACACAAATGGAGGTAAAATATAATTTTCTTTATTAATGAAGTTTTTTGATGAATGCAGATTTGGTGCTGAGCCAAGAGTACTTGCTAATTCTTCAGCAATGAATATGGCAAATTTCGTCATCCATACAAAGGCAAATGGTCAAATTTAAGGCTAATCACAGGAACAGGGCTTGTACTGGCTCAGCTTAACAAGAGTCAAGAACTATTGGGAATGCATGCTTCTTCTAGGAAGACTTACCCCCAAAGAAATCTAGGAGTTTTGAGTTACACATGCCTAGTTCTTGCCCTGAACTTTTTGTTGGATCCCTTCCCAGCGTGGAACTGAGTAAGGAAACAAGACGTTAACTGTAGGGATCACTTCTTCACGGAAACATGAAGGAATCGAGTCTCAAATCACAATAGAAATATCCTTACCTGGTAGTTCAATAAGCAGAACACGTGTTAAATCACAGCTTTGTCTCATCTGAATTCCTTTTTGGTTCTATTAGTTAATGGTTAATTAGGTAGAGTTTAAAGAACTTTCTGTACATTTCCTTGAAATGAACACCTTTACATTAGTATTTAAAATGTAACATGCTGAGTTGGAACTACTCATTCCCACTTGAAATCCTTGTTTTTCCTCAGCATAAAGGTCATTTGTGGAAATAACTATATACTGCCAGTACATTCCTTACTACCTTTCACTCCCCATGAACTATTTGACCAAATTCAGACTCTAGGTTTAGTTCCTTTGTATTGCTTCTTTTAACTGTTGTTTATCTTCCAGCCTCAGACTCTATGATGCTAAGTTAACTAGTCCCTCCCCACTTCCTCCCTCCCTTCCTTCTTTCCTCTCACACTTTTATCAATATTTAAATTAAAAAAAAAACTTTTTATAAAACTTCCTTTTAAAATATATTGAATTACACACCAACTCTAGTCTCCCCCACCCCTCAAAGTGCATCTTGTATTTCCCAAAGCCATCAGCTTCAAAGTAATCTTGTAAGTTATAAAATATGATAGGTAAAAAGTGTTTTAGAGATTGTCTAGTCTGATTCATTACTTTACAAATATGAAATTGAGGCACAGAGGATGAAATGGCTTGTTTGAAGCAACTTGGGTATTTAGTTAGGTGCTGCTAGACTATTCAACTAACTAGAATATGCTAGTATGACATTTCTTTTTTTGTAATTGTAGATGTATTCTAAACATTCATCATTACTAAAATACAACCTTTCCCACATCATCTTAAATGCTACTTCCTATAAGAAACTCTTCACAGATTAAAATGAACTCTGAATTTCCCTACTGCTTAAGTATCAGTTCAGACCATTTTCAGGTCTGCTGAAATATAGTTTTTAATGCCTGTATCCAAATACTTCTCTTTATGTGGGCCCCCAAACCACAGTTCAGATATGAAGGTTCTTGGTTCTACCAGCCATTTCGACCCAGTTGTGTTGCTCTAAATCCCACGTCTTTTTGGTACAAATTAAATGAGATTCTGCATGGAATTTCTTTTGCAGCACTGTATTCTCTAAATTAAAGCCTTGTGTTGAACTACATGTTCACTCGCCATGAAGCCTTAATCTCTACAAAGCTCTGGCCATTTTTCCTCCATTGTTATTGTTGTCTTCCTGGAGAAACGAGGGATGGGTGGCTTCTAAAAACACTACTGACCACTGGTTAACTGACTTATCTGAACTGTGTCACCTACATGGCTTTATGTATCATATCTATAATATTCCATATTATAAATAGGCTGATAACAGCATGGCCAATATCATCAGTGTTCCCGTTGTTATATACAAATAATGTTTACTGGACACATAGAATTATATTCTTAAATACAATTCTACTTAGAAAACAGCTTTTCTAAGTATAAAAATATAAAATTAAAACCACCAAACTAGTCAAACAGTTGGTACCCAGCACTTCCTGCCCCAGCACACTTTCCTATCTTCCTCTCTATAGGCACAGTACTCTACACCTCACTTAAGTTGCTATTTGGAATTAGCACCAGGTGATATGTAAGAACTGTAAGGTGCAGCCTTGGCCCACAAGGTGCTTATAGTCCTATCAGGTATCAAAATGAGTACTTGCTAAATAACAAATAATCTTACCACCAGTCTATGCTAGCTACTACCCAGTTCTCCATTTCCATTCAAAAACAAAACAAAACAAACAAAAACCTCTGTAAAGTAGTCAAAAACTCAGTTGTCTCCAATATTCATTCTCCTATTCTTTCCCGAGACTCTCACTGGTATTTTCTCCCAACCATTCCACAGACATTGCTCTTGCCAAGTTTGTTAATGTCACCAAGGTTGCTGAGTTCAATGGTTAAGTCTAAGTCTTTCAAGTCTTTGTCAGTAGTGTTTGACTTAGCTGATTGATTGCTCCTTTACCCTGGAAACACTTTCTTCCACTGGCTTCCAGGAAACTATACTTTCCTTGTTTTCCCTTCCATCTTTGGCCCTTCTCACTACCCTTCCTTGTTCCTCCTTATCTTCCTGATTGCTTATTATTGGAGTATCCCAGGACTCAGTCCTAGTATCTCTTCTGTAATTTCACTTACTTGTTTCCTGAATTCATTCAATTACATAGCTTTAAATATTATCTATACACTAAGGCTGATGGTTACCATATTTATATCTCCCACACAGACTTCTCCCTTCATTTCTAGACTCAGATGTTCAACAGATGATTAATGATTGATTTATTGAGCTATCAATAATATTTTTCTTTAATTGAATCACTAACAAGCTTCCCAAACTAATATGTATAAAATCAAATGTCAGATTCCACTCCCTTCCCCTCCAAAACAAGCCCCTTCCATCATCTGCCTGAACTCAGTGGCAACTCCAGTAGACCTCAATACAAAATCTTGGAATTATCCTTGGCTCCCCTCTTTCTTTTATACTCAACAGGCAAGTAGTCAGCAAAACCTGTGGTCTCTACCTTCAAAATCTAACTAGAAACAAATCACTTTCACCACTATAATCTTGGTCCAAAACGCCATCACTTCTCACTATCTATTTTACTGAGAATGAAGTTCAAAGTTTTAACAATGACAACAAGGCCTTATACAATCTGAAGCCCTCTTATATTTCTAGTTTTGTTTCTTATTATTCTCCCCTTTGCTCGCTTTGGCATAGTCCCATTTCATGGCTTTTATACTTGATGTTTCCTCTGCCTGTAACCAAGGATGGCTTTATGGTGTGCATCCAGTGCAGTTTCACAAAACCCCACATTCAGAAGAGGGCCCCTGTGTTGGGGTTTAATGCTTTACAGCCACACTTTTGAAATTATTAATTATTTTATCATTGCATATGTGTTTTATAAATAAAGCCCAATGGGCATATGATGCATAGGTCATAGACTTGGAGTCTTGGCTCATGTGAGGTCCTTTCTCCTGCCTCCTCTCTCTTGGCTGGACAGATTCTCAAGCACCCACTCCTCTCTCCCCACCCAGTAACCACTACCACCTTCTGCTCCCAATGGGGGCTTAGATGTGGATATGAGGTAAATCAGGACACAAAGGCAAGAGGCTGGGCTTGTGAGGGTCTGCACTTTCACAGCAAGTATCCCCTGCCCAAAGCACTGTGACATTTAATAGCAAATAAAACCCACAGCAAGTTGAGACACATCATGGGAGAAAAAGAAAAGCTTCTCGCTGCTTTTTAAACAGAAGGCCCTCACTTTTTATTTTATACTGCTCCTCAAAAATTATGTAGCCAGCTCTACTTATGACATTGTATCCCCAGAAATCCATATAGGTAACTCGCTCACCTTCTTCAATTTTTGCTCAAAAAAGACCTTCACATTAAGGCTTTGAATGACTACCTGTTTGAGAATCAAAACCCCTTCCAGACACACACTTTCCTTCCCAGAAAGTCATCCGTTCCTTTAATTTTTCTCAAGGGCATTTGTTCTTATCTAGCACACTGTATAGTTTATTTATTTATTTTTGTTTATGTGTTTCCCTTCACTAATATGAGCCCTGTGAATTAAGGGTTTAGTCAGTCCTATTAGTTGGAAAATAATCACATATTAACAGAATTTGGCTGCCAAGTGTAAAAAAATAGAGAAACCTCTACTAAATCGAGTTGAGAGACCAGAAGGCGGAGCTGTCATGCCCTGTGACAATAGCAGCCCAGCAGGAAGAAAACTCCTCTTTTTCCTGGCAAGGACTCAGCTAATGAAAAGCCATGGACTTTTCGTTGACTGCAGCCCTCTCAACTTCCTTTTCCTTTGTAGAAAAGTTTCCCCTTCATTTTGGGGACCTACACAGGGTTTGCTCACCATGGCTGCAGATGCTGAATTGCAATTCTCTGCTGATCACAAATAAGCCCATCTTTGCTGGACAAATATCTAGCAGTCTATTTGTTTTAAGAGAACATTTTGGTGGCCCGTATGGGGACCACAGAAGACTCCCGATGGCTCCAGGGCTGGTGAGCAAACAGGTGCTCTATTCACAAATGAACCCATTGAGGCTCACTGCTTTCTCAATGACTCTGGGGTTTGAAGGTGCATCTTTCTCCTGGATCTGAGCTTATGCCCTCATTGTATTTGAAGCTCTCAACTTTATTCAGGATCTATTCAAAAGTTTTGTCTTTTTTGTTAAGGCTTTGTTCTGTATACAAGTACTCATTTGGCATTTAGGTCTGATTTTGAGATCTAACTATTTCACTGAAATTGACTGGCTTTGGTCTATTCCCTTCAGAAGAAGGGCTGCTTCTCCTGAAGCTGGCTAACCTTCAACCCATTCCATCGGGAACAGGGGTTGTTTCTCTGAAATGGTTTTTCAGACTTCAGCCTATTGGAAGGTCTGTCTTCTGGAGACTGGCTAAAAAAGAGGGGGAAAAAAAAAGGTTTTGGACCATCATTGAATAAAAACTGCTAATTAAGAAAATCCTGAAACGTCTCTAGAATTATAACCAGGCCAACAGCCTGCAAACTTTTATGATCAGTCTTAGGCAACTTCATTGAGCAATTCCTAGAGCAACTTCCAGGGCTTTTCCAAAGCCTGTTGAGTAGAACAAAATTCAGGCTTACACACAAAAGTGTGACAAACTCATTCATGAAAATTACAATCCACTTCAGATTGTTTTTAAAGAAAATTCTGGTCTTCCTTCAGAAGCTGATTTCACCTGGGTAGCTTTTAATTCTGTTTATTAATGTGCTGAATCAGGACCTTTCCCTTTCAGTAAAAAGGACCAGGATGGAATGAGAAACTATGTCCACTCCAGATTTAGTTAATATGCAGATCAGTTTTCTCAGTCATCTCAGAGGAAGACTGTTAAAATTCTTAACCTTCAACTCCACCAAATGAAGGCTCCTAAACGAAACCAAAATTCTCCTAGTTTCTGCTATTATTGCAAACAAAAAAAGGTGGAACATTGGAAAAGAGATTGTTACAAACGTAAGTGCTTTAGGCACCTTCAGCCCTTTAACCAGCCTTTCCAACATCCTCCTAATTTTCAATGATGCGGCTCCAAGCACCTACAGAAGCTCTTTCCAATACTCCCTCTTTTTTTTTTTTCCCCCTGTGCCACATGGCTTGTGGGATCTTAGTTCCCTGACCAGGGATTGAATCCGGGCCCTCAGCAGTGAAAGCTTAGAGTCTAACCACTGGACTACCAGGGAATTCCCCAATCCCTTCCTCTTAATCAGACTGGAGAAACATTTCTCCAGATAGGGATGAATTCCTTCCAGTCCTAATTGACACTGGAGCCACATTCTCTGTGCTCAACCCCACTACTATAAAATAGACCCAGTTTCAGAGTACTAACATAGCATAAATTATGGGGATCTCTAATGAACCTCAAGAGGTTCCTGTTTCTGAACCTATTCCCTTTTGTTTAGGCCCTTTCAGAAATACACACGCTTTTCTCCTTATTTCCTCTGACTCTATTTATTTATTAGGCTGAGACTTCTTAGAGAATTATCATGCTGGAATTTCTTTTTCCCCAAAGGGGGAAATAATTCTAGAAATTGAGAGTACTCATCAAAGTAACCCACCAGGTGAATTAAATGACTCTTTGATATCTTTAATTTTTTTCCATCTCTGATGATACTAGAGCTGATTCTGGAAACATTGATCATTGAACACATCTGGAAACATTGAATCAGCTACCACTTTCCTTATGGGCAAAATCTCCAACTGATGTTGGCAAAATTCACAGTGCACTCCCATCAAGATGTAAATAAACCTCTCAAAAATTCTTCCGAGAATTAATCAATATCCTGTAAGTAAAGAAGCTCTTCAAGGCATAGCACCCATAATACAAAATTACAAGACTAAAGGCTTTATTGTACTAGCCCCTATAACATTCCCATTTTACGTGTGAGAAAAGGGATGAGGGTGGAGGTTGTCCAGGACCTCAGAGCAATAAACATCATTTTTTACTGTCAACACCCTATAGTTCTTAACCCCCGTACATTACTAAAATCCATTGCCACCAGCCAGAAGTAAATTCATTACTGTAATTTGTGCAGTGCATTCTTTAATATTCCAGTTGATGAATCATGCCAATATCTTTTGCCTTCATTTTGGAAGGAAAACAATTCACCTGGACAGTAATGCCTCAGGGTTATACTGAGAGTCCTTATTTCTCCTAGATCCTGAAGGCTGATCTGGATGACATAAAGTTCCCTAGAGGTTCTACTTTGTTGCAATATGGAAATGATTTGGTTTTTTGTTCTTCTTCTCAGGCCTCCTCACAGGATTGACAACATCCGCTTGCTAAACCTTTTAGCCTTAAAGGGGCATAAGGTCACCAAAGAAAAATTGTAGTTTGCCCAAACCTAGGTTAGATAATTGGGGTAGCCCAGAACAAGGGCTACACCTGTATCCAGATATACTTCATGGTGTCTTAAGTTTCCCCCAATCCAAAACTATATGCCAACTGCAAGGTTTTCTCAGGTTAGTTGGTTACTGCCAAAATTGGATTCCAAATTTTCTCTTACAGCCAAACCTCAATTTGTTTTACTCAGCAGTAACAAGCCCGACCCAGAAGAAAGAGATGATATAGTCTTTAAGGCCTTAAAAGAAAAGGAAGGGAATGCCCTTGTGGTTCTCACCCAAAACACAGGGAACACCATCAACACATAAAATATTACAGCCAGCAACTGGACCCTGTGGCATGGAGATACCCTCGTGTCTTAGAGCCAGTAAGCCCACTGCCCTTTTGGTTAAGGCCACAGAGAAAATCATTGTGGCATTCCATTTAACCATTTTGTACCTCATGCAGTAGAAGCTCTCCTAAATTCTCATCATGTTCAACATTTCTCAGCCAGCTGCCTCACCTCCTATGAAGTCCTTTTGTTAACTGCTCCTCACATAATTCTTTTACATTGTAATAACATTAACCTAGCCACTCTTCTCCCCTCTGTCACCAACAAAGTCCTTCACACTGCTTAACACTGACAAAACACCTCCTGACTCCTCATGATGACCTACAGGAAATTCTACTGGGTAACACTGATTTCTCAAGGTTCACTGATGATTCTTATTTAAAAGGTGACAATGACAAATATTGTGCTCAATATGCTATTACAACTTCTTTTGATGTTGTTGAGGCAGCATCTTTACCTATGGCTACTTTGGCCCAACAGGCTGAAATATGCACTCTTACACAGGCTTTTACTTTAGCCAAGAGCAATACTCCCAATACTTATACTGATAGTAGATATGCTTTCAGAGTAGCTCATGATTTTGAAATGTTGTGGGAGCAATGTGGTTCCCTTACTTCCAGTGGAAGCAAAATTTAAAATGGCCCCTATGCTTAGGAATTATTGAATGCAATATTTTTACCTGTTGTTTTAGCTCTTATTATGATTTCAGGGTATTCTAACTTTGACTCTCTGGAAGCTAAGGGAAATCACCTTCTTGATATTTCTGTAAGAAATGCTGTCCTTAAGGGGACAATAGTAGCCAAACCTCTGTCATTGTCCATTGTCTCTGATATTTCCTCAAATGATAACTGAGAAAAACTGGCTAGAGAGGCCCAAATATTGACCTCAGAAAAGGAAAAACAAGGTTAGAAATTCAACAGTCGTTTGATAAAAAGAAAGCTCTGGTTTTGATCAACTAACAACCCAGTCCTACCGGAAATTCTAAAATTCCCACTCTTCACCACTACACATGCATTAAACCATTGGTCTCCTGACAAAATGATAGCCTTCATGAATCAACATTGGTGGGGAAACATTAACAAAGCCACAAAAAGTGCCTACTTCACTTGTCCCACTTGTCCAAAGTACAAACAGGGAAGCCTGTTCATACTGATCCTGGATATTTTAAACTGCCTAATGAACCATTTAAGTTCTGGCAAATGGATCAAATGGATTTCATATGACTCCTTCTATCTAATGGGATATAAATATGTTTTAGTCACGGTCTGTATGTTTTCACTCTGGTGTAGAGTCTTCCCTTGCAGATAGGCTACTTCTTCTTCTGTGGCTAAAGTCCTATAGGAAAAGATTATCCCTACCTGGAAAACTCTTCTCAAACTTTATAGTGATCGAGGAGCCCATTTTACTAGCCATATGCTTCGACGAGTCTGTGCTACTTGGCTGGTTTTATAGCACTTTCCCTGGGCTTACCACTTTCAATCCTTTGGTTTAGTTGAACACATTAATGGCATTATTAAGACTCAACTGGCAAAATGTGTGGAGGCCCTCCAAACATCGTGGACAAAAGCATTTGTATCGGTCCTTCTAAATCTCAGACCCACCCGTTTTGGAACTCATGAACTCTCATCCTTTGAGATAGTAATAGGATGCTCAATGCACTTGGTTCCTGCTTCTTTTGACCCACGACTGATAAAAGGAGAGATACTCCAATATTGCAAAGGTCTAATTGCATCTATTAAAAATAACCATGTTTTGGTAGAGCAATCTTTTCACAGTGAACCCTTGGGAGATGAAGACGTTGAACATCACGTTTTGCAACCTGAAGATTTTGTCTATTGGAAAATACACCTCCAGAAGAACTCTCTTCAACCTCACTGCAAAATCCCCTTTCAAGAACTGCTAACCAACCCTTGTGCCGCCAAACTCCAAGGAAATGAATCTTGGATTCTGTGACACACCTATACAAAGCACCAAACCTTGACTGGACCTGCACATCTTTGGTGACCTGAAAGTAAAGATTTCCTGGAATCGAAGCAGACGACATCTAATGAAACAGTTCTCCCAATATTTCCAGACCAGGGCTGTTAGAAGTTTGTTGCCAAACCTTTGATGATGACATAACACTTCAGATGATCTCCAGTTTCTCTAATCTTGATAACGTATGGACTTTAGATTTAAAAATGCCTGAGAGTTCTCCCCCTACCCCTCTTTGTTACTCAAATGTGACTTTAATAGATTTCCAATATGTGCATTTTCCCTCTGAAATGATACACTACACCCAGAATAGATCTTTACTAACATTGAGGGACAAAAAGCTGCTGAAACTAGAAAATCTGACTCTAGATCAGCAATACTTTCAGAGAAAGATCTTGATCAAAACAGGGAAACGTTAAGAAAATTAATTAACAGAAACTTCAATTAAATAAAGTTGGGAGACCAGAAGGGGGGGCTCTCACTCCCTGTGACAATAACAGAGCCCAACAGGAAGAAGAAAGACTTCACTTCTTTCCTGGCAAAGCCTCAGCCAATGAAAAGCTAGGGACTCTGTTTACTACAGCCCTTCCAACTTCTTTCTCCTCTCTATAAAAATGTTCTTTCCTTGGGGATGAGGACTTGTATGTGTTTCACCATGCTTGCAGACCCCAAATTGTAGTTCTCTGTGGATCCTGAATAAACCCATCTTTGCTGGGGAAATATCTGGTAGTCTATTTGTTTCAGTCAATACTTGTTTTTATAGGGCAGCTTGGTACTTAAAGTCTCTTTGTGTTTAACTTGTAAAAGCACCATCAACTGTGAAGGGCAAAACCCCAAGAAAAAACTCTATGTCTACTTACTCACTGGGTTCAGCTATATAACACTGAGACGTAAGCCCAGGCCAGACTTATATTAGAGCAACTCAGGTGGAGAGTATACCTGGTTCCTCCATCTCAGATTAAGAAGGAACTGAAAAGAACTGTGTCCCTCCTGGTATTTAGCAACAGATATTAAAAGAAGAGAAATTCTTTATTGAGAAGATATAAATACATTCTAATTATCTAAACTACAAAATATATTAGATATATATAGTGTTTACATGCATATATACATTCATACATATATATGTCTTAGTTACAGAGGAAAAATTATTTTGTTTGTATTTTTTAAATGAATGTGTGTTTCTGCTATCTCAATTATTTTCTGGGATTTTTAATTCTGTGGGGATAATCGGGTCTTTAGAGAGGCAAGAATGGGTGAAAGCAAAACATTATTGAATTATAATGGTGTCAGGAGAGTGATAAATTATGGAACAGTACACCATGTTAGAGACTATAAGGTAATTTATGATATTACATAATAAAAACTATATTTATTCTACTAACTTTTTAACTTTAATTCTTTAATTCAAAATTAAAATCAGAATGGAAGTTTTCTTCATTGATTTAAGAACAAAGGCACAGAAAGCTGTAGTGCCTTTGGAAAACTACAAACGGCAGTAGCACAAATAGAGAAATTCAAAAGTTTTTACCAAAGTAATAGTAAGTATCTTCATAAGTCATCACAAATAAGACAACGTGGAAAATTGAAATAGGAAGGGGAGGCTCACTTTAATTCATTGCCTCGATGTGTATTTACTGAACATATAGTTTGTGTTAGGTACCCTTCTATTTGGAACATAGCAATGAATAAGACAGAAAAAGATCCCAGCCTCAGCCATCAAGCAGTGTACTAAAAAAGGTGAAAGTGATTACTAGATGAAAACAACATGTGGAAGGAGAGTTGAAAGAAGCTAAATACACAGTACATGCATGGCAAGAAATCTGTTGAACAAAACAAATTACACAATACTTCCAGAATGACTCACTGCCTTGGGGAAATACAAAGTAGAACACAAAGAAGAAGGAAAAATCACCGAAAACTGCAATCATAACAACTATGAGAAAGATGGCACTGAAAAACAGAAACTCAGTAAAAATACTGTAACAGAATCAACCTCATGTAGCGCACAAATTAGATTTCCCAAGAAGCCAGGGAGGAAAAGCCAAACGTAGATGAAGAAAATGATGGGCAAGGATCAATCATCCATTTTAAGCAACAGGCCTCCCTCTGATCATTAAAATAAATCTTATATGTATATATATATGTATGTATACACATATACACACATAAATACATACACACACATATATATTATATATATACATACACATACACATGCATATATATATATATATATATATATATATATATATACACACTATAGAGCAGTCACTGAAACATATGACCCTCTAACTGCAAGGCAATTAAATGGCCCTAAGGAATGTTACAAAAAATAATTCATAAATACTTTTCTTTAAAGTTTCATTTTAATGTATATGTAAGACATGCATTTATCATATAGAGTGATACATGTTGCCCTAATATGCAGTTGCCTTCCAAAAAACAACAGTTGCTTTGAAAATTCAATATAGGTTGTATATTGGGGTGTTTTCTTCTCCCTTTCATGGTTCCATATACTCTGGAAGTACAAATGTTTTTATTAAATTCAGATTCATAGTTAACTTAATCTGGTTACAAAATGTAAACGGTTACAAAAAAATATATGTATTTGTAAGGAGCTCAGCTGAGCTGGAGAGAGAGCTGAGCTGCTAGAGTAGCCAATTAAAGCAATCATGAGCGAAAATGAAAGTCATGTTGAAGCCTCTAATCACAGCAAAAGTAAAGCAAGATGCTAAAAAGGGAAGAGGCACCAACTCCCCGCTGTTTCATTTCCCCCACTGAAGGGCACACCATTCAAGGGTCTGATGGATCAGCACGGATGTGGGGTCTTCTCATTTGTGTCTTATTTTGTTGAGAGAGACTCCCAAAAATGACCTGGTGGTTTTCTGGACCCGGGGGTAGGGGTAGGGCTATGGAGGAGAAAGGTTAGGAGCAGAAAAGTACTGGGCACTGAGTCTGAGGGGGGAAAGTGTCTTCAAGTTTTACCCCTTCTCTCCTCATAAGGAGGCCTCAGCAGAAACATCTGAGAAAGATCTCTACCAAAGGCTCCTGATAAAGAAATCTAGGAATAAAGGTGTCTAGTCTAGGTATACAAAAATGCATAAAGAGCATGACCTTCCGGAAGGGCCTGAGTGCTTGACTGCAGCTCTCTTCAGAGACCGCAATGCAATGGCTGTGCACCAAGTCCGGTGGGAGGGCAGCTTTCCTCCTGAGACCTACCAGATAAAACCTTTGTAATTGTCTACAGTTGGACTTGAAAAATCATACATAGGTTTTTAACCACAAGCCAGACTCCTCACTGCTCTTAAACTCAACACTAATTACGGGAAATTCAGAATAAGTGTCAACAAGTATGTTATGTGCTTAAAAATATATAAACAAACATGTTTGGGAAGTTGCTGGTTCTTAACAAATCAAGGGGCTGATATTTCACCCTCTGGTTAGAAGAATGTGCCTCACATTTTTAGGATGTAGTCTATATATTTTGAGAGGCTAGGGATACAGTACTACTCTTCACAATTCATTCAACTGCTTGTCACAGAAATCAAAAAACCCTTCTTGTTATTTCTTACTTCCCAACTTTTCATACTTATGAAAACTCATGTAAGTTTTACTTTTTAATTCTTTAATATCTCTGCATTTTACCCACTGTTCAGCATTTTTTTCACCCACCAACATATGCCAAACTAATGTCTCTCACCTAGACAGCATTAATATCTATGGACTAATGTCTCTGCATCCACCTCTAAACTAGTATCTGAGAAATGTACATCTGATCATGTCATCCCCCACCTTCCAACGTGCTTGATTCCTGTCAGTAGCTTTCCACGGTTTTGAAAACCCCATCCAAAATCCTATATGGTCCTACATGACATACCCACTGCCTAACTCTACAGAGTCATTTGTGCATAATTGTTCCTCTACATTCCAGATACACAGAAGTATTTTCAGTTCCTCAGACACTGCACACTACTTCTTGTTTCAGAGCCTCTGTATATGCTGTTACTCTGTACACTGTCCAACTCCCATCCCAACTCAACTCAAATGAGGCATTAGTTTTTTATTTTCTTCATCCCCTTTATCACATATATCAATTCGCTAATTTTATTAATGACTGCCACTCAAGAGACTGGAAGATATTTCATGTAAGCCCCTAGGAAAAATATAACTGTAAAGTTATAAAAAATAAAAATGAATCAAAGCACTTCAGTACAAAAAATTCAACAAAACACAAAGGAAGATGACAAGAGAAGAAAAGAGAGACAAAGGAACTACAATACTAACAAGAAAACAACCAATAAAATGGCAATAATAAGTCCTTCGTGATCAATAATTACTTTAAATGTAAATGGACTAAACTCCCCTATCAAGTCATAAGGTGGCTGAATGGATAAAAACAGTAAGATTCAACTATATGCTGTCTATAAAAAACTCAATTTAGATTTAAGAACACACATTGGCTGAAAGTGAAGGGTCAAAAAGATACTCCATGAAAATGGTAACTAAAAAAGAGCAGGGATGGCTATAGTTGTATTTGAAAAAAAGAGACTTTAAATAAAATACTCTCACATGAGACAAAGAAAAACATTATGTAATGATAAAAGGATAAATCCATCAGGAAGATGTAACAAATATAACTGGCAATCAAAAACCTCCAACAAAGAAAACCTCAAGAACAAGTGGCTTCATTGGTAAATTCTATGAGACATTTAAGAAAGAATTAACACCAATCCTTCTCAAGTTACTCCAAAAATAGAGGAGGAGGGAAGATTTTCAAAGTCATTTTACGAGGCCATCATTACTCTGACACCAGCACTAGACAGACACCACAAGTAAAGATAATTACCAATATCTGTAATACCTGTAAAGATATTACACAGGCCAATATCTGTAAAGAATACAGAGTAAAAAAATCTCAACAAAATACTAGCAAACCAAATCCAACAACAGATTAAATGGATCACATATCATTTCCAAGTGGGATTTACCCCTGTGATGCAGGGATGATTCAACATATATAAATCAATTAATATAACACACTACATTTATAGAATAATGTATAAAAGTCACACGATTATCTCAATAGATGGGAAAGAAAAAACTTTTACAAAATTCAACACTCTCTAAGATAAAAACTCTCAAGAAACTAGGAATAGTAGGAATTTACATCAATGTAATAAAGACCATATATAAAAAGCCCACAGCTGACATCATACTCAATGATAAAAAAACTGAAAGCTTTTCCTATAAAATCAGGAACAAGACAAGGATTCCCACTGTAACCATTTTTATTGAACATAGTACTGAAAATCTAGTCAGAGCAAATAGACAAGAAAAATAAATAAAAGCCATCCAAGTTGGAAAGGAATAAAAATGGAAATAAAATGCCCCCTTTTATAGATGACATGATTTTATATATAAAAAACTCTAAAGATTCCATTAAAAACCTGGTAGAACTACTAATTCAATAACGTTACGGGATACAAAATCAAAAAACAAAAATCAGTTGCATTTCTATACACTAACAACAAACTACAATAAAAAAATTACAACACAAACAAATGGAAAGACATCCTATGTTCATGATTTAGAATATTTAATATTAAAATGTCCATACTATCTAAAATAATATACAGATTCAATGCAATCCTTATCAAAATCCCACTGATACTTTTTACAGAAATAGGAAAAAAAATTCTAAAATTCATGTGGACCCTCAAAAAACCCCAAAAATAGCCAACTCAAACTTGAGAAAGAAGAACAAAGGTGGAGGCATCACACTTCCTGATTTCAAAATATATTACAAAACTACAGTAACCAAAACAGTATAGTACTGGCTTAAGAACAGACACAGAAACCAATGAAAAAAGAAAAGGGAACCCAGAAATAAACTCACACAATCCACGATCAACTGATCTTCAGCAAGGGTGCCAAGAATACACAATGGGGAAAGGTTAGTACCTTCAACAAATGGTGTTGTGAAAAATGGATATCCACATGAAAAAAAATGAATCTGAACACTTACCTTATTTATACCGTCCACAAAAATCAACCCAAAATTAATTAAAGACTTAAAGGTAAAACCTGAAACTGTAAAACTTCTAGAAATGAACATAGGGGGAACATTTCATGACAGTTGTTGTGGCAATACTTTCATGGTTATGATACCAAAGCACAGACAACAAAAGCAAAAATAAACAAGTGGTGATATATCAAATATAAAAAACTTTTGCACAGGAAAGGGTGAAAAGGCAGCCTGTGGACTGGGAGAAAATATTTGCAAACTACATGTCCGGTAAGGGGTCAATACCCAAATTATATGAGAAACTCCTACCACTCAATAGCTTGAAAACAACAACAAAACCAAAATAATAACCTGATTCAAAAATGGGCTATTGACTTGAATAGACATTTTTCCAAAGAAGACATACAAATATCCAAAAGGTATATGAAAAAATGTTCAACATCATTTCCATGATGATTAAATGTCCAGTCGTTACAGAAATGCAAATCAAAACTACAATGAGATGACACCTCACACCAGTCAGGATGGCTGTTATCCCCCCACCACCAAAAAACAAACAAACAAAAATTAAAATAAAAAAAAAAGAAAGAAACATGTTAAACAGAGGAAGTGGAGAAAATTTGACCACTTTCAAAACTGGTGGTGGGAATGCCAATAGTACAGCTTATATAGAAGACAGTATAGAGGTTTTTCAAAAAATTAAAAACAGAACTATTATATGATCCAGCAATCCCACTTCTGAGTATTATCCAAAAAAATTGAAATTGGGATCTCTAAGAGATATTAATTAGCACTCCTATGTTCCTTGCAGCACTAATCATAACAGCCAAGATATGGAAACAACCGGAATGTCCACCAACATATGAATGAATAAGAAAATGTGCTATGTACATACAATGGAATACTACTCAAGTTTTAAAAAATGAGGAAATTCTGAAATGTGCAAGAACATGGATGAATCCTGAGGACGTTATGCTAAGTAAAATAAATCAGGTATGGATAGACAAATACTGCATGATTCCACTTATATGACATATCTAAAATAGCCAAATTCATAGAATCAAAGAATAGAATAGCGGTTGCCAGGGCTAGAGTGAGGGGATATTGTGGAGGTACTGGTCAAGGGCCAAAAAGTTTCAGTTAAGCAAGATGAATAAACTCTGGAAATCTGATGTACAGCAGCGTAGCTATAGCCAACAATAATGTATTATACGCTTAACATTTTCAGAGAGTAGATCTAAAGTTAAGTGTTCTTAACACAAAAAGATAAAATAATAAAAAAAAATTAACCAGATAGTTGAGAAGAAATAACTTTTTTCTTCAGAAATAGTTTCTGTATATGATTTATGAATTAAATTTTAATGGGACATCAAAACACATAAAGGAAGGTGACTGCTTTGCAAATAATGCTTTTAAAGCCAAGACATTTCATGTGTTCAATTCTCATGTGTTCGTAGTCTTCATAAAGACAAATCTCAACAAATTTAGTGTTAAATTTTATTTTTATAATATCACTAATTTGTAAAAACTGAGAAATCTGATTCCATTTAGCACTTATGGACATATAATGATATGATTTTATACAACTTTGGCTTGCTGATCTGAGAACCTCATGGTAATTATTGACTAGAAAATAATTTGAAAAAAAAACACCTAATCTTAAATTTTGCATTTAAATTCTTAAGGTACACAGACTACACATCTACTTGCACTTAAGAACCTCTGACTAAGGAATATAAAAGTGTTAAATAACCTTTAAACCATTGCCTTTAGAATTCTTGTGCTTTAATATTTCCTGAAGGATTTTGAAAAAATATTGAATATATATATTTGAATACATGTTTTTGAATACATACATTTTTTAATATTTGTGTGTCTGTGTGTACATATCCCCTCACATATGTTTAGGCTGACATGAAAAATGGCTGTCATAAATGTAACTAGTTGTAGATGTAATTTCTGATGTCTTATAAATATTAAATTTAAAAATAAAATTGCTACATGACTTATTTAAACATTTCAACCAAATCTAAATGCCACAGCACTTTGATATATTTAAAAGATTAAAGTTGAAAATTAAATTACTAACAACCCTGAATCAAAAATCAAGACATTCCAGTGTAGATTAGGGCAAGTGTGACAAGAACAAATTGGGAACACAGACAGGAATCCAGATTGCTAGAACCTCCCCACACTGCTCAGGCCTACTGTGAGTTACTAGTGAGGGCACACTACAAACTAATATCAGATTGCTATATATATAGACTGAATGTTTCAATCTAAAATCCATATGTTGAAATCCAATTTCCAATGTGATGGTATTTGGAGAAGGGGCCTTTGGGAGATGATTAGGTCATGAGGGTTCCACCCTCATCAGTGCCCTTATGAAAGAGGGCTCAGAGAGCTCCTTTGTCCCTTCCATCATGTGAGGATCTTAGGATTCTCAGCCTCTAGAACTGTGAGAAATAAATTTCTGTTCTTTCCAAGCTACCCAGTTTATGGTATTTTTTTATAGCAGCCCAAATGGACTAAGAAATATACTTGATATGTGGTTAGAACATAATATATTCATTCTGTATAGTACTATGTTTATAACTTTTATTACAGAATATGGATTAACCTATTCAATTACTTCTTTTATTAACTTAATGAATTTCCTTATAATCATATTTGCTTCATTTTAATCAGGGACAGGATATCTCACCTTAACTCAGTCTTCACTTACTGTTTCTATCCCCTTTTTCTAAAACACCTCCAAATTTCCCACCCTTCAGTAAACACAATAATTAATTTCAGTCACTAGTGTACAGCTTAATTTTGGCACTCTGGCCTTATAAGTACAGCTACAGTTATTAATCAGTATGGCAAGGTATTATCGGAAAGAAATGGTCTATAAATCCATTTATCATTACTTACATCTATATTCCACACTCACTGAAGGAAAAGGGCACTTCTTCTTATTGTAACATTTCCTAATGGTAACTGAAGTGCTCCTTGAGAAGAGGATAGGTGAGCTGGAAACGTGAGATGAGAGATTAGACTAGATGATACTGTGGTCATTGGTTGAATTACTCTGGAATTGTGTAGGAAGGGTGGGCATGCCAGTGATTGGAAAATAGTGTTGTTCCATGAATACATTTGTTAAATCAAAAAATGACATAAATACTAAAGGGATTAGAGTTCCAAAAATTATGAGTGGAAAAGCCAAACTATGATGCAGTCAATATTTATTACAAGCAGGACACACTTTAAGATTGATGTCTACAACATTGCCCTCAAAGCTTACACTGCCATTTTAACTCACTGCCTCATGAACAATATAAGGCTGTTTTACGGGTGATATCAGCCATTTGTCATTCCTACTATCCTTCATTCCTACTATCCACTGTTGAGGAATAAGGCACCTATCTATAAATAGGCCTCTGGTGCTATCAACTAGAACTAAAATTATATCATCCAGGTGACAAAAATTCTCAAATGTTCAGTCCTTTATAAAGGTAGAGTCCAGAATCACATTATTAAAATCACATCATTTGACAAAACATATGAAACATGAATGTTATTAAGGTATGTGCTCAAAATTGGCTTTATTATTGTTAGAACAAGTGATTCATCCTTTGACCAATCAGAGTTAACAATCAGACCACAACTATAGTGATACTAACCTAACTTTGCTTGGAAAAAAGAGGTATGCTTTACTCTTATTCAGGTATAAGATAAAATTATGAGTTGGTGATAATATACCAATTAAGGCAGTTGCATACAATTTTTAAAAAGCTGACTGAGAACTCTACATACTCTAAAGCCCATATTTTAAAAACCAGTTTTCTTTTCAATTCTGATAATCAGGAGTATTTATTTGGCATTTTCAAAATAAAACATGATGTGCTAACTAATAACTGTACCTAAAAATGGTACATCTGAAAATACCTATATCCAACTACAGGTGAAATAACTATGTAACAATACAGAAAGTTTCTACAACATATGGGATGAAGAACTCTTTCAACAGTATGGTTAGTAAGCTGAAAAATATAAAAATTTCTGTAGAGAAAAATAAAAGGAAATACAACAGTTTGTAGATATTACCTATATTCCTTGGCTGTAGTTATAATCATTTATTAATACAATTCAGTGTTTACCCCAAATATTCATTAAAGAGAATAAGTTGCTCTTAGAAATGAAATGGAGGTATTTGTAATGAGGTGGATGGAGTTAGAGTCGGTCATACAGAGTGAAGTAAGTCAGAGAGAGAAAAACAAATACAGTATGCTAACACATATATACGGAATCTAAGGAAAAAAAAAAAAAAAAGGCCATGAAGAACCTAGTGGCAAGACGGGAATAAAGACACAGACCTACTAGAGAATGGACTTGAGGATATGGGGAGGGGGTGGGGTGAGATGTGACAGGGTGAGAGAGTGTCATGGACATATATACACTACCAAATGTAAAATAGATAGCTAGTGGGAAGCAGCCGCATAGCACAGGGAGATCAGCTCGGTGCTTTGTGACCACCACCTAAAGGGGTGGGATGGGGAGGTGGGAGGGAGGGAGATGCAAGAGGGAAGAGATATGGGAACATATTGTATATGTATAACTGATTCACTTTGTTATAAAGCAGAAGCTAACACACCATTGTAAGGCAATTATACTTCAATAAAGATGTTTAAAAAAAAAAAAGAGAATAAGTTGCTTTTATAATAACAAAAAGATTTTGAGATTCTGATAATGTTACACAAAACTCTTAATGTAATTTGTTTATAATTTTTTTTTAAATATTACTAAAACATTTTCAGGATTTTTTATGACAGTTTGAAAACAAAGCATACTGTACAGAATGAATAGTAAATATTAAAATAGATATTTGCTTCCTAAGGAAGTTGCAAATGTAAAATAACCATAACTCTTTTATTCACTTTTCCATTGCTGCTACATGCCCAGTTATAACACGAACCAATGGAACCTATCTCCATTGTTCAGAGTATAAAAATTCTACCCATGGTAAGATAACTTTTTAAGAAGTATAAATTTTAGACGAGTTACCAAATAGCAGCTTTTTTTTTTAACAAGACCTTGTTAAATACCCCTAATAATAGTAACAACTAACATAAACCATATCCAAATCTATAATTAATTTGAGCCTCAAAACTACTTTATTATTACCATTACTGAAGTGGCAACTTAGGTGTATTGATTATATAACAGAACTTTATCCCAGAGTTTCTTCCAAATAATTTAGTGTTTTTTATTTTCTTTTCTTTTGTATAATCTAATTTCTGATGACGTTCTCTATTACAGTTATCTTTCCTTTTGGTAACGTCCTTTCATGGTCTCCCATTCGTTCCATTTTCATGTTTTCTTGTTCCATTAAATGCTACATTTTATTTTTTACTTACCTATTAAGAGAGAAATTACACTATACTAGTCAGTTAGTACTGCTCTGAATTTAGAAACTAAAACAGAGGTAACTGGTTCCACAAATATTTTTATGCTTTTGAGAATTCTGCATTTTAAAAGGGATAGTTCTTTACTTTCTTAGCACTGTTCTGAGATTCGCCTTCCTTGTATCTGCTAAATCACATGCCACTTATTTATCTCCTTTCCAACTACAAAGTTTTCTTGCTGTTTCTCCTCTCCATTTCACCCTTTGGTCTATGTTTAAAAAATAAAAATCTCTGTGCAATTGTTTTAATGAAATGTTGGTATAGATTGAAATTATACTGCAGACATATCTAGATTCAATTTAATTTAAGAATCCTAGATTTAGAATGCACTTCTGTATTGCAAATTTATTTTTCTTAAATCTGGAAAATAATCACCAATGGTATTTTTAAATGATTCTTTGCTAGCCATTTTCTCCATTTTGTTTCTCTGTAACTTCTATTAGCAAAATGCCAGAGGTTAAAATATGGGGGCGGGTCTCTTAATTTTTTCAATAATAACTGAATTGATATTTGTCTCTGCTCCAGAGTTTATCTTTTTTTTTGGTCAATAAGTATATTTTTCAGTGAAAATATAAGAATTATTGAAAAAGTCTTTCAATCAATAGTAGATCAGTCTCTATCTACATATCATTAGAAAATATGTTTAATATTAATAATTGTTTAATAAGCACTGTTCCATGTGTTTTACAGGCATTAACTTCTTTAATCCTCACCATAGCATTGCGAGGTTGGAAATATTATTGCCTCCATTTTACAGATAAGAACAATGAGGTTAAATAAATTGCCTAAGGTTACACAGCTACCAGGGATACGATTGGAATTCTGGCTGTCCAGCTTCGTTATGCTTTCAATAGCAACATGATTAGTTGTAAAATGACAAAAGAAGCTAGTTAAGGCATCACCCTCTAGTGAGGCTGTAACTATTTTATTTAAAACAAACAATAACTACATTGACATTATAAAAAAGATGTATCATAATAAGGTAAACTTGTAAAATGACACTAGTACATAATGATGATTGACACTGTAAAGATTAATTTATATTATATAAAGAAATAAGCCATAAAGAAAGCATGAAATAATATTTATATTTTATGGTTTTAATAATTAGAAGAGTGATTTGTTGAAGAGTTGATTTATGGGTTTAGTAATTTTTTCAAGTATGTATCTGGTTAGAAATGTAGGTATACATTAAATATCTATGGAATCATAAAGGAGTGAACAAAAACTTTTGTGTTAAAACAGTCCTTCAAATATCAGGAACTATTCAAAGAATAAAAAGTACTTATTAGTGGGCTCGTATAAAATATGAAGATGGAAGGGGAGTCCACCATCTAAATTATGTTGGTGGATGTTATACAAAAACTAATTAGAAAGAAGGTATAAAAGTATATTTAAATGATAAATTAGACAAATATTCTAAAAGGTGAGAGTTAATATGTAGGCACAATTCCTCATATCAGAGGAAATTAAGCCTCTTCTAATTATAACAGCCCTTACTAATTATTATAAAATACTAATGAGAAAAAATATACATTTTTAACAATGCTAATAAATCAGCTCTACATATAATCTTAACAAGACTATATGCCAGGTATCACTGGATATATACAAGTTAAGATATACTTACATTATGGAAAAGCCAACATTTTTTAAAATTTAAAATCTATATGAAAGATAACCATGTAAAGTTTCTATTATATAACAAGTATAGTTTTTTTGTCTGAGAGGAATCAGCCCAATGAGATTTGACCATGCCACAAGGTCCAGGTTTCAAGAGAGACAAAGTAAAAAAAAAGTGATACCTAGCAAATTTACTTAAACATTAGAGATGCTAAAAGTTGTAACTACAGTAAGGCATATTATAGGAAAAATAGTTAACTTTTATAGGGATTTGTTCAGATAGTTTTAACTCAATAGCATTAATGACACTTTAATAACTGTGTTCACATATAAATATATCTTCTGGTGACTGAAAAGTCCGTTGGGATTGCCATTTCTATTATTCAAGTATACTGATTTTATTAATCAATATATTATCAATAAAGATACGAGCAAAGCAGTTGTCAATAGTTTAATTAGACATAGGTTTTGGGGCATTGAACAAATACTAATAAAAAGTTTCCTCTGGTACATAAAAGTATCTCTGACATCAAAGATCATGCAATAGTATAATAGTATATGTAGCTGGGATGCTAAAATATGAGAATGTTGGGAATTTTTAATGGATTATGGTGATACATAACAGTATATATGAAATTGGTATCATTCAGGAAAAATAATTGGATGCATTATATATTCCATTTAATTTTGACTTATTCTACAAGTATATTTTTTACTAATGTAAATTGAAATATTTTTTCATAATCATGTGTATGTGTATATTTCAAGGAGATAGAAGTAAGTTAATTACACAGTTTTTAGCTATCATGTAGCTGTCTCTTGGAAAGAGCTTGGCTTCTATTTTTTAAGTATAAACACAAATTTTATAACATAAATATAGTTATAGATACTTACGCATTATTGGCATTTGAGACAACACATAGAGACAGTTCAAGCTAACAGACTGCAATAATTGTATGGCTATTACTTCATAGTCTGAGATGTATATTCAATTGGCTATTGCTATTGAAAGGCTCAAATTAAATGATAGAGAGCATATAACTCATGTCACAAAATTATGGTTTGTTGAAAAGGAACAAAGGTTGTGACCATCATTGTTGGCAGTCTGCGGTGAGTAATGATACATTATCTGATTTTTAAAATTGCAGTGACAAGAATCTTTTATATAAAGAGTAAATAATATAAATAATATGCAATTTCCCAATAAACTAAATTCGTAATAATTTTTTGAATGACAGGCCCTGACAATACAAAGTATAAAATATAATTTCTGAACAGAAATTAAAGTAGCTAATGAGGTTAATATATCACTTGATGGGAGTTTTAGAGACAGCTCAGGAAAAAAAGAAAGAAGTATTCTAAATAGAGAAACATTAGAAAGGCACTAGAATCTAAAAATGAAATGTTGTCAGATGACTTACAACTCAGCCTTGAAATCATTACTGAATACTGACCTGGAATCAAGTCGCTTAAATTTCATAGGTTACGTTTCTTATGTTAAAAAAAAACAAAAAAGATAGTAGAACAAGATTACTTTTAACCCTGACCTCCCGGCCTCAATTTTTGATTATTGTAAATATAATACTCAAAGATAACGGTTATGCTGTATGTCCAAAAGTAGTTATCATCTTAACCCTAAAACATGCTTTTCTACCACATTACTTGTGTGTGTGTGTGTGTTAGCATTACAGGTATGTGTATACATACGTTCAAACTCATTAAATTACACATAATAAATATGTGCAGTTTTTTGTATATTAATTATATCTCAATAAAGTTGTAAAAAATTTGTTAAGCAAGAGGCAGACTTAGACAAGCCGTCATGCTCAAAACCAAGACAATCTTCCTTTTGCAAACCAAAATAAAGAAAAAATATAAATATAGTCAACTGCCCCACAAAGTTAGTGCTTAAACAACAGACAGAAACAATGATAAATTTCTGTAATATATGAAATAAGTTGGGGGCAGGATTAACAAGAATCTCAACAATTAAAAATCCTGAAACACCATTTAAGCCAAAGAGAGATTACCTAATAAGAGGCGTTTTCTAATAAAAGTTGGACAAACATCCTTCAATCATAGGAAGTGGAGCTGGCATAAAAGAAAGTGGAAGAAGAGGATAATTAATTAAAATACTGAAAACAGTTTCAGGATTCTAGTTTTCATTTTCCCAATCAAACTAAATTTAAGAATGGTGACCTCTAAAATAAACTCAAGATCTATATCTGTACACCTCCAGAGGGGACATTTTTACTGTAGAGAAATGTGGGGTAGAGCTCTGGTGAATCGTAACTTCCAGAGGGACAAGAAGTTGACAGAACTAAAAGACTCAATGGGGACCTTAAAGCAAAGTCCAGCTAATTCCAGCATCCCATCATAAATATATTTTACTTTTGTAATTTAAATGTAAATGCTGAGGAAAAAAATTTTTAACATATAATTCTATATTCTGTCTTTCAAAAATCAAAGCAAGATATGCACTGTTGGTGGGAATGTAAATTGATACAGCCACTATGGAGAACAGTATGGAGGTTCCTTAAAAAACTAAAAATAGAACTACCATATGACCCAGCAATCCCACTACTGGGCATCTACCCTGAGAAAACCATAATTCAAAAAGAGTCATGTACCAAAATGTTCATTGCAGCTCTATTTACAATAGCCAGGACATGGAAACAACCTAAGTGTCCATCATCGGACGAATGGATAAAGAAGATGTGGCACATATATACAATGGAATATTACTCAGCCATAAAAAGAAACGAAATTGAGTTATTTGTAGTGAGGTGGATGGAGTCAGAGTCGGTCATACAGAGTGAAGTAAGTCAGAAAGAGAAAAACAAATACAGTATGCTAACACATACATATGGAATCTAAGGGAAAAAAAAAAAGGTCATGAAGAACCTAGTGGCAAGACGGGAATAAAGACACAGACCTACTAGAGAATGGACTTGAGGACATGGGGAGGGGGAAGGGTAAGATGTGACAAAGAGAGAGAGTGGCATGGACATATATACACTACCAAACGTAAAATAGATAGCTAGTGGGAAGCAACCGCATAGCACAGGGAGATCAGCTCTGTGCTTTGTGACCACCTACAGGTGTGGGATAGGGAGGGCGGGAGGGAGGGAGATGCAAGAGGGAAGAGATATGGGAACATATGTATATGTATAACTGATTCACTTTGTTATAAAGCAGAAACTAACACACCATTGTAAAGCAATTATACTCCAATAAAGATGTTAAAAAAAAAAAAAACTCAGTAAAGAAAAAAAAAAATCAAAGCAAGATAAAAATATATTTGACCATTCAAAAACATTCACCAGTAATATTATTTTTGAATAAAATCATAAGTAATCCAGTAAAGTAAATATTAAATTAATAAATATTAGAAAGAGGACAACCTAAAATAAAAGAAAAATAAAAAGTAAAGAAATCAGTAAACTGAGTCATTGTTGACTCTCTAGCAGTGAAATTTAGAGAAAGTGTTGGTAATTCACAAACGGATCTAATGTAATACATGGAAATATTGGATAATAATTCATTCAAGGAATACCAACTATTGAGAAAAAAATTTAAGCAGTGGGGAAAATACAGTACTCAAACTGTATGAAAACTATATCCTCATTAAGCTTATAAGGGAGAAAACAAACATAAAGATAAACAAAATATTTTACATATTCTAAATAGAAAAATAAAGCAGAGAATGGATAGAAGATATTAAGGAGGGCCAGGAAAATCTGCACACTTAGTGAAGACATGAAAGAATTCCGTGAAAATAGAATGCTTGACTGAAAAATGAAGAAAGTGTGAGAACAATGTTCTGGGAAAAGAACATTTCAGGCTGAAGGAATAGCAGCTATTAAATTGCTGGGATAGTTCAAGATACAATGAGGAGGGCAATATGGTTGGAAGATAAAGAACAAGATAAATAATGTAGTAGAAGATGATGTCAGAGAAATATCTCGGATTGGTGTGAGGAAGGAAGGAGTCAAATCATACATATCCTTAAAAGTCATTGTTGAGATTTTGGCCATGGTATGAATGAGGACTGTGAGCGGAGGAATGACAGGATGTGACTTATCTTTAATATCTTAACAATTTTTTTCCTGGCTAATGGTTGAAAATAAACTATAGGTAACCCAGGGCAGAAGCAGGGGGACTAGTTAGGAAGCTACTACAACATTCTAGGCAAAATATGATGGTGGTTTGAACTGGATGACATTGTAATTTTCTTTATATTTTGAAGATATATTTAATGAGATTCTTGACATACTCAATTGGTTTTGAGAGAAAGAATTTAAGAATGACTCTAAGTTTTTTGGCTTAAGCAAGTGGAAGAATGAAGTTACCAGTTATAGCAATGGGAAAGACTCTTAGCGAAGCAAATGTGGGGAATATTTGAAGTTCATGTTCAAGTCATGATAAACTTAATAGTCCAAATAGGTATCCAGTCAGATGTTTTTAGTTCACTGTTAGATATATGTTAGGCGTTAAAGAGAACTGGAAAAGAGATACACATTTTAGAGTCATTAGGATTTAGATGATATTTAAAACAATGAGACTAAATGAAATATACAAGGACATTAGTGCAGCTATAACATAGAAAAGTAAATCATCCCTGCACCATTGTAAAGTTTAGAGGTTGGAGAGATCAGAATAGTCCAGCAAAGGATAGTAATAAATACTATCCTATAGTATAGGATAGAGATGAAAGTGGAAAACTAGAAGTATGCTGTATCTTGGGGCCAGTAAAGAAAGGGTTTCAATGAAATGACAGTGATTTTTTTTTTTGTATGTCTACAGATAGGTTAATATAGATTAGGACTGAGGATTGATTTTTGTATTGATATTTAACACCATGTTGGTGATTTTTGACTTTTACTACGGCAGGTGGCATGAGAGTTCAATTGAAATATGTTTAAAAAATAATGAAAGGAGAGAAATTTGAGACAGCAATATAAACAGTTATTTCAAGGAGTTTTGCTATAAGTGGAAGAAGAAAAGTAGGAGATAGGAAAAGGGGAAGTGGGTTCAAAAATTAGTTTCTTTGTTTCTTTCCTTCTTCTTTTTTTTTTTTTTTTGCTTGTTTTGTTTTTGTTTTTGTTTTACCATGGAAGAAAGAGCTTCATGGTTACATGCTGAAATGAAGAGTTGAGAAGTAAAGAGGAGGGTTTTTTTTTGTTTTTTGTTTTTTTAAATGTAACAGAAGGGACATGGAAAAATGGCTGTTGAGATGAGTTGGTTTTTAATCCAGGAACAGAAAGGTTTTCTTAGGACCATGCATTGTTCAACTATAGAAAAGTATAGAAGGTGTACTATTTTTGTACTTATCCAACTATTAACCTAGAAGTAGTGAAATAAGAATCAAGCTCTTCAACAGAGAATGAGTAGTGAAAGATGAGTTAGAGGTTTGAAGAGAGAGAAAATATAAAACTCCATTTAAGAGAGTGAGAAAACAAATTATACACATATTACAATAATACAGTGGTCTACTTAAAAAATAATGATAGAACATACAAGTATCTATCAAGTTCAAAAAAGTAAAAAACAGAGAAATTTTCTTTAAATGAGCATTATTGAAAAGGAAATTGAGTATGTATCTCTAAGCAAATTTTAACTCCAAATGAAATAAATGATATTTTAGAAAAACCTATATGAACATATCTGCATTAAAAAGTTAACAACAACAACAGAAACTTTACTAGACCACCAATGATCTGAAGAAATCAAAGAAATTTAAGTTCAATGAATAGTATCTTGTCATGGCCATTGAAATCAGATTTTTTTCAGATTCTAGTATATACTGCAATCTTGGCAATTTTTATGCCCCAGTTCCCACATCTTTAAAAATACTGACATAATAAAAATACCTGCTTCATAATGCTTTTTGTTATTGTTGCATGAACTAAAAAAGTTTATGTAAAGTTTTTAGTGTGTTGCCTTGCATATAAATTAATATTATTATTATATTCCCTACTCCCTTGAAAGGTCCATGTCCATTGTTTTAATATGTCTTTTCAAAAATGTAAGGTACTAAAATGTTAGAGTATTTAAGGCAATAAATATTTCTATATAATGCTAACAACAAAATTGGCAAATATTATAAACATAAATGAATTCTATTTACCAGTATGGCTCAAATCAAATACAGTATTCAATACTGAATTGAAATATACCATTCTCATACTTACTATTGTTGTAAAATTTATTATACCAAAACTTAGTGCTTTAAAGCATCAACTTTATTTTGTTACTAATTTTGTAGGTCAGAATCTCCATAAGAGCTTGGCTAGGAAGTTCTCTCTTGAGTCTCTCATTTGGTTGCAGTTGAGTGTCACCTGAGGCTGCTGTCATCTGAAGTCCCAACAGGGCTGGTCATGCAAGATAACTTACTCACTTGGCTGGATGATGATTCAGTCAGCTTCAGCATTGCTGAAATTGCCCATTGGACTACCTCCACATGGCTTCTCCCTCAAAGTGATTTCAGTGTCATTTAACTTCTCATACTGTAACTCAGGAGTTCAAAAGTAAGTTCCCTACAGCCAAGGCAGAAGCTCCATGGCCTTTTATGACATAGTCTTGGAAATATCACAATGGTACTTCTGCTATACTCTCTTGGTCAAAGAAGTTCCAAATCTCTCATATTCAAGGGGTAGGGCAGATACTCCCACTTTTTGATGGGAACAGAGCCATAATAGTATTAACCACAACACATACCTAAGAGGAATTAAGGGATGAAGGAATGGTTTATGTCAGAACTTCTCAATAGAGATAGAAGAGATATTTGATATAATTCACTGCCTACACTTGATTAAAAAATTGAAGAGTATGCTACTAGGAATCTTCTGCAAATACTATTAATTGCCAGGGGAAAATAAAAACCTCAGTGGGAAAATATTTATTCATTTAACAAATATTTACTGAGCATCTATTCTGTGTAATAAGATACAGGATATCCTTCCATTGAACATAGAGCTACGAATAAACGATGTCTATACTAACATGAAATTTACTAGAATAGAGGAAAAAAAATAATGTACTTCATTTTATCTTTATATGCTTAGGAAATTCCTACTTCTTCTTTCAGACGCAGCCCTCTCAAGTCCTACATTAAAAGAGGCTGGCATACTATGGCCTGCCAGCTAAATCCATCCCATCTCCTGTTTTTGTAAATAAGTTTTATTGGAACACACAGCAACATCCATCCCTTATTGTTTCTGGCTGCTTTAATGCTACATTGGTAGAGTCAAGTATTGAGACAAAGACCATATTGTCTGGAAACTTGAAAATGTTTACTAACTGGTTCTTTAAAGCAAACGTTTGCTAACTTTTTTTCTATATAGAGATTTCTTGAATTTGCCAAACAGATGTTTTATAACATAAAAAATGCAGTTGGAATATGACTTTAATAGATCTTTTTATACTATATAAACTTTGTTTTCCTTACCACACATAAGTTTTTGAGGATAAGGACTATGATTTAATCATCTTTGAATATCCAGCTACTAATACAGTGTTAGATATATTGAGGTTATTCCATTAAGAAGTTTATAGCTGCATGAATAAATGACTGAGCACTGGGTCCAGTCTTCCCTCATTACTCTTTCTCTCTGACTGATCCCCTCTATTCCTGCAATTTCAGATAATACCTCTAGTGAAGTTTAATCCTCAGTATAAAGGTGTAGGTGTCCTTTATGTTTATTCAACACCTCAGAGGGACTCGCCAAGCTGATATGTTGCAGGTGATTCAAATTCAATACATTCTTATCAAGACCAATTATTTTCTTCTACTGGAAATATACTTCTTTTTGTAATCATCATTTTAAAACAATGGCTTTACCATTGTTCCAGATAGTATTGCATAATGATTAAGAATATTAGCAGAAGAGACAAAGAGAAAAGAAGATAACCATATTAAACTTTATCCAGGCAAGAAAACTGAATGTCAATCCTGAGCATATGAAGTAATGGATACGAAGTTACTAATTAGCAATCTAGTTGTGCTAATTCTACCTCTGAAATGTCTATTATATTAGACTTCTTGTTTCCATTCTCAATGCCACTAAAAGCATTCGTTTCCCAAAGACCAGAGACCTAAACTTTTATGACAGAAATCTAATTCTTCTAATTGTCCTGCCTCTTAACTGTGCTCACCAACTCATTCTTTTATTTATTTCACCCAGTACGTAATGCAAGAGTGTTAGGATGTAAGAGGCATAGTGCTAGGTGCTGAGTATAGGACAGTGAATAAGAGAGTTCTAGGTCTTCAAGCCTTCTATTTGGAGCAAAAATAAAAATTAAATTTAAAAAAATTAAATTATACAAGTTTTCTCTCCACATGGTATCAGAGTTATTTAATGAAAACAGAAAAGTCACTCTCTCCACTGATCAAAATCCTCTAATGAGTCTCTTTTGCTTCATGCAATCTCAGTTCCTTTGCACATCTTTCAAGCTTATCCCCTTTCTGATGTCTATCTCTTTTGTTTCAACTAGCGCCTTTTTCCTTTGAATACCATTTACATTAGCCATTTTACAGCGTATGTGGTATGCACTTTCACATTTCTGTAGCATTGCTTGAACCTCTACTTCTACATAAAGCCTTTCTTAAGTTCCTCCCTCAATTGCTATCCCCAGTAGAAATCAATCCCACCCCTACCCTCTACTGCCCGGGCATTTGTATGGAAAAACATATATTTCTATGTCAGGATAACATTTACATTAATGTTATATTGTACATATTTATTTGTATTTTTCCTTCAGTAAATTATATGTTCCTAAGTTTTAAATTTTCAATTGTTTTAATATTGCCTATGGGTATAGCACTGTAATATATGGGCTCAATATGTACTTATTGTGGCTTTAAAAATCCCATCACCGTGTTCTTCTTTTAATTTCAAAGATTATGAAAAGAAACATAAACATCAATAGAGTCTAGTATCTGAAGCAGTTTAGCAGGTTGAATGAAATAAAATAAAAATTGTTTGAAACACAACTATGTGTTTATTGCTCAGACTTCATAATATTTGCAAAAATATATGTATTTACATAGCTTATTCATATTATGGGTTCACATTATTTTTAAAAAGTGAACTTCATATGTTATTTGAGACAATATTTTTATGCAAGCATCCATTAGATAAAATAATATTTCTGAGATATTTTGTTTAGGATACATTGGTTTCTACTGGAAAAAAATAAAGCAAATACCACAAAGAAAAAAAATGGGCATAAAATTTGTATAATGGTAGAGTTATATAAAAACAAGGGAAACGTCAGTTTAGAATATATGCTATTATCTCTGTTTCTTAGAAAAACAAAAAGAAGTTGTATATTATGCTTCAAAGTTAAAAGCTTTTAAAGGTTTAAACATTTGAGAGGATATTTTAAGAAAATATTTCTAAGAATACGCTAAACTCACAATTTAATCTGAAGGATTACTTAATGTAATTTTTTTTTTAAACATCTTTATTGAAGTATAATTGCTTTACAATGGTGTGTTAGTTTCTGCTTTATAACAAAGTGAATCAGTTATACATATACATGTATGCTCAAATCTCGTCCCTCTTGCGTCTCCCTCGCACCCTCCCTATCCCACCCCTCTAGGTGGTCACAAAGCACCAAGCTGATTTCCCTGTGCTATGCGGCTGCTTCCCACTAGCTATCTATTTCACATTTGATAGTATATGTAAGTCAATGCACTCTCTCACTTTGTCCCAGCTTACCCTTTGCCCTCCCCGTGTCCTCAAGTCCATGCTCTATGTCTGCATCTTTATTCCTGTACTGCCCCTAGGTTCTTCAAAACCATTTTTAAATTTTTTTTTAGATTCCATATATATGTGTTAACATACGGTATTTATCTTACTCTTTCTGACTTACTTCCCTCTGTATGATAGACTCGAGGTCCATCCACCTCACGACCAACAATTCAGTTTCGGTATTTTTTTATGGCTGAGTAATATTCCATTGTGCATATGTGCCACATCTTGTTTATCCAGTCATCTGTCCATGGACACTTATGTTGCTTCCATGTCCTGGCTATTGTAAATAGAGTTGCAGTGAACATTTTGGTACATGACTCTTTTTGAATTATGGTTTTCTCAAGGTACATGCCCAGTAGTGGAATTGCTGGGTCGTATGGTAGTTCTATTTTTAGTTTCTAAAGGAACCTTCATACTGTTCTCTATAGTGGCTGTATCAACATATATTCCCACCAACAGTGCAAGAGGGTTCCCTTTCCTCCACACCTTTTCCAGCATTTACTGTTTGTAGATTTTTTGATGATGGCCATTCTGACTGGTGTGAGGTGCTACCTCATTGTAGTTTTGATTTGCATTTCTCTAATGATTAGTGATGTTGAGCATTCTTTCATGTGTTTGTTGGCAATCTGTAGATCTTCTTTGCAGAAATGTCTGTTTAGGTCTTATGCTCATTTTTTGATTGGTTTGTTTCTTTCTTTGATATTGAGCTGCATGTGTTGCTTGTAAATTTTGGAGATTAAGCCTTTGTCAGTTGCTTCATTTGAAAATATTTTCTCCCATTCTGAGGGTTGTCTTTTCGTCTTGTTTATGGTTTCCTTTGCTGTGCAAAAGCTTTGAAGTTTCATTAGGTCCCATTTGTTTATTTTTCTTTTTATTTCCATTTCTCGAGGTGGGTCAAAAAGGATCCTGCTATGATTTATGTCATACAGTGTTCTGCCTATGTTTCCCTCTAAGAGTTTTATAGTGTCTGGCCTTACATTTAGGTCTTTAATCCATTTTGAGTTTATTTTGGTGTAAGGTGCTAGGGAGTGTTCTAATTTCATTCTTTTACTTGTAGCTGTCCAGTATTCCCAGCACCACTTATTGAAGAGGCTGTCTTTTCTCCATCGTACATTCTTGCCTCCTTTATCAAAAATAAGGTGACCGTATGTGCGTGGGTTTATCTCTGGGCTTTCTATCCTGTTGCATTGATCTATATTTCTGTTTTTGTGCCAGTACCATACAGTCTTGATTACTGTAGCTTTGCAGTATAGTCTGAAGTCAGGGAGCCTGATTCCTCCAGCTCCGTTTTTCTTTCTCAAGATTGCTTTAGCTATTCAGGACCTTTGTGTTTCCATACAAATTGTGAAATTTTTTGTTCTAGTTCTGTGAAAAATGCCATTGGTAGCTTGAGAGGGATTGCATTGAATATGTAGATTGCTTTGGGTAGTATAGTCATTTTCACAATGTTGATTCTTCCAATCCAAGAACATGGTATATCTCTCCATCTGTTTGTATCATCTTTAATTTCTTTCATCAGTGTCTTATAGCTTTCTGCATATAGGTCTTTTTTTTTTTTAACTTCTTTATTGGAGTATAAATACTTTACAATGGTGTGTTAGTTTCTGCCCTATAACAAAGTGAATCAGTTATACATATACATATGTCCCCATATCTCTTCCCTCTTGCATCTCCCTCCCTCCCACCCTCCCTATCCCACCCCTCTAGATGGTCACAAAGCACCGAGCTGATCTCCCTGTGCTATGCGGCTGCTTCCCACTAGCTATCTATTTTACATTTGGTAGTGTATATATGTCCATGCCACTCTCTCACTTTGTCCCAGCTTACCCTTCCCCCTCCCCGTATCCTCAAGTCCATTCTCTAGTAGGTCTGTGTCTTTATTCCCGTCTTGCCCCTAGGTTCTTCATGACCTTTTGTTTTTTTTTTTAAGATTCCATATATATGTGTTAGCATACGGTATTTGTTTTTCTCTTTCTGACTTACTTCACTCTGTATGACAGACTCTAGGTTCATCCACCTCACTACAAATAACTCAATTTTGTTTCCTTTTATGGCTGAGTAATATTCCATTGTATATATGTGCCACATCTTCTTTATCCATTCATCTTGCATACAGGTCTTTTGTCTCCTTAGGTAGGTTTACTCCTAGGTATTTTATTCTTTTTGTTGCAGTGGTAAATGGGAGTGTTTCCTTAATTTCTCTTTCAGATTTTTCATCATTAGTGTATAGGAATGCAAGAGATTTCTGTGCATTAATTTTGTATCAAATTCATTGCTTAGGTCTAATAGTTTTCCGGTAGCATCTTTAGGATTCTCTATGTATAATATCATGTCATCTGCAAACAGTGATAGCTTTACTTCTTCTTTTCCGATTTGGATTCCTTTTATTTCTTTTTCTTCTCTGATTGCTGTGGCTAAAACTTCCAAAACTATGTTGAATAATAATGGTGAGAGTGGACAACCTTGTCTTCTTCCTGATCTTAGTGGAAATGGTTTCAGTTTTTCACCATTGAGAATGATGTTGGCTGTGGGTTTGTCATATATGGCCTTTATTATGTTGAGGTAAGTTCCCTCTATGCTTACTTTCTGGAGGGTTTTTATCATAAATGGGTGTTGAATTTAGTCAAAAGCTTTTTCTGCATCTATTGAGATGATCATATGGTTTTTCTCCTTCAGTTTGTTAATTTTGTGTATCATATTGATTGATTTGCATATACTGAAGAATCCTTGTATTCCTGGGATAAACCCCACTTGATCATGGTGCATGATCTTTTTAATGTGTTGTTGGATTCTGTTTGCTAGTATTTTGTTGAGGATTTTTGCATCTATGTTCATCGGTGATATTGGCCTGTAGTTTTCTTTCTTGGTGACATCTTTGTCTGGTTTTAGTATCAGGGTGATGGTGACCTTGTAGAATGAGTTTGGGAGTGTTCCTCCCTCTGCTATATTTTGGAAGAGTTTGAGAAGGATAGGTGTTAGCTCTTCTCTAAATGTTTGATAGAATTCGCCTGTGTAGCCACCTTGTCCTGGGCTTTTGTTTGTTGGTAGCTTTTTAATCACAGTTTCGATTTCAGTGCTTGTGATTGGTCTGTTTATATTTTCTATTTCTTCCTGGTTCAGTGTTGGAAGGTTGTGCTTTTCTAAGAATTTGTCCATTTCTTCCAGGTTGTCCATTTTATTGGCATATAGCTGCTTGTAGTAATCGCTCATGATTACTTTGTATATCTGCAGTGTCAGTTTGTTATTTCTGCAGTGGCAGTTGTTACTTCTCCTTTTTCATTTCTAATTCTATTGATTTGAGTCTCCTCCCTTTTTTTTCTTGATGAGTCTGGCTAATGGTGTATCAATTTTGTTTTTCTTCTCAAAGAACCAGAGTTTTATTGATCTTCGCTATTTTTTCCTTCATTTCTTTTTCATTTATTTCTGATCTGATTTTTATGATTCCTTTCCTTCTTCTAACTTTGGGTTTTTTTGTTCTTCTTTCTCTAACTGCTTTAGGTGTAAGGTTAGGTTGTTTATTTGAGATTTTTCTTATTTCTTCAGGAAGAACTGTATTGCTATAAACTTCCCTCTTAGAACTGCTCTTGCTGCATCCTATAGGTTTTCAGTTGTCGTGTTTCATTGTCATTTGTTTCTAGGTATTTTTTGATTTTCTCTTTGATTTCTTCAGTGATCCCTTGATTATTTAGTAACATTTTTTAGCCTTCATATGTTTGTATTTTTTACATTTTTTTCTCTGTAATTTATATCTAGTCTCAGAGCGCTGTGGTCAGAAAAGATACTTGATACAATTTCAATTTTCTTAAATTTACCAAGGCTTGATTTGTGACCCAAGATATGATCTATTCTGTAGAATGTTCCATGGGCACTTGAGAAGAAAGTGTATTCTGTTCTTTTTGGATAGAATGCCCTATAAATATCAATTAAGTCCATCTTGTTTAATGTGTCATTTAAAGCTTGTGCTTCCTTATTTATTTTCATTGTGGATGACCCGTCCTTTAGTGAAAGTGGGGTGTTAAAGTCCTCTACTACTATTGTGTTACTGTCGATTTCCCCTTTAATGGTCGTTAGCATTTGCCTTATGTATTGAGGTGCTCCTATGTTGGGTGCATAAATATTTACAATTGTTATATCTTCTTCTTGGATCGATCCCTTGATCATTATGTAGTGCCCTTCTTTGTCTCTTGTAACAGTCTTTATTTTAAAGTCTATTTTGTCTGATATGAGAATTGCTACTCCAGCTTTCTTTTGGTTTCCGTTTACATGGAATATCTTTTTCCATTGTCTCACTTTTAGTCTGTATGTGTCCCTAGGTCTGAAGTGGGTCCCTTGTAGACAGCATTTATATGGGTCTTGTTTTTGTATCCATTCAGCCAGCCTGTGTCTTTTGGTGGGAGCATTTAATCCATTTACCTTTAAGGTAATTATCGATATGTATGTTCTTATTACCATTTTCTTAATTGTTTTGGTTTGTTTTTGTAGGTCTTTTCCTTGTTTTGTGTATCCTGCCTAGAGAAGTCCCTTTAGCATTTGTTGTAAAGCTGCTTTAGTGGTGCTGGATTCTCTTAACTTCTGCTTGTCTGAAAAGGTTTTAATTTCTCTGTCAAATCTGAATGAGATCCTTGCTGGGTAGAGTAATCTTGGTTGTAGGTTTTACCCTTTCATAACTTTAAATATGTCCTGCCACTCCCTTCTGGCTTGCAGAGTTTCTGATGAAAGATCAGCTCTTAACCTTATGGGGTTTCCCTTGTATGTTATTTGTTGCTTTTCCCTTGCTGCTTTTAATATTTTTTCTTTGTATTTAATTTTTGATAGTTTGATTAATATGTGTCTTGGCGTGTTTCTCCTTGGATTTATCCTGTATGGGACTCTCTGCGCTTCCTGGACTTGATTGACTATTTCCTTCCCCATGTTAGGGAAGTTTTCAACTATAATCTCTTCAAATATTTTCTCAGACTCTTTCTTTTTCTCTTCTTCTTCTGGGACCCCTAAAATTTGAATGTTGCTGTGTTTATGTTGTACCAGAGGCCTCTGAGACTGTCGTCAATTCTTTTCATTCTTTTTCTTTATTCTGCTCTGCAGTAGTTATTTCCACTATTTTATCTTCCAGGTCACTTAACCATTCTTCTGCATCAGTTATTCTGCTATTGATTCCTTCTAGGGAATTTTTAATTTCATCTATTGTGTTGTTCATCCTTGTTTGTTTGCTCTTTAGTTCTCCTAGGTCCTTGTTAAAAGTTTCTTGTATTTTCTTCTTTCTATTTCCAAGATTTTGGATATCTTTACTATCATTACTCTGAATTCTTTTTCAGGTAGACTGCCTATTTCCTCTTCATTTTTTTGGTCTGGTGTGTTTTTACTTTGCTCCTTCATCTGCTGCGAATTTCGCTGTCTTCTCATTTTGTTTAACTTACTGTGTTTGGGGTCTCCTTTTCGCAGGCTGCAGGTTCATAGTCCCATTGTTTTTTGGTGTCTGCCCCCAGTGGGTGAGTTTGGTTCAGTGGCTTGTGTAGGTTTCCTGGTGGAGGGGACGGATGCCTGTGTTCTGGTGGGTGGGCCTGGATCTTGTCTTTCTGGTGGGCAGGGCCTCTTCCGGTGGTGTGTTTTGGGGTGTCTGTGAACTTAGTATGATTTTAGGCAGCCTCTCTGCTGATGAGTGGGTTTGAGTTCCTGTCTTGGTAATTGTTTGGCATGGGGCACCCAGCACTGGAGCTTGCTGGCCATTGGGTGGAGCTTGGTCTTAGCATTGAGAGAAATCTCTGGGAGAACTCTCACTGATTGATATTATGTGGCACTGGGAAGTCTATGATGGTCCAATGTCCTGAACTCAGCTCTCCCACCTCAGAGGCTCAGGTCTGACACCAGGCTGGAGCACCAAGACCCTGTCAGTCACAGGGCATGTGGCAGGGGAAGTAATGTTCCCCCAAGGACACAGACTTACAAATCCCTGGAACCACCTGGCTGGTGCACAGCAATGGGAACCTGGAGCCGCCGGAGGGGCAGGATGGTGGCCTGAGGCGCACAGGGCAGCCTGGTGTCCTTGGGGTCAGAGCCGGGCTATCTGTGCTGCCTGCACCACCCAGGGCGCCAGGGACTCCGCCTGAGCTTGATAGGCATCTGCACCCCAGATTTCTGTCATACACTATTAACTAAAGAGAATCAGCTTGGCACTTTCTACTGTACATTCTCATCCACTGAATGTTATTAACTCTGCATACTGCAATTACTCTCAGTCAGTGAATGCTACCTTGTGCTCTCCTGAGTTCATTGTGATCTGGATTTTTGTCCTTCATTTCTCTATAATCTATTTTTCTGCCTTAATTTTTATTTGAGGGAATATTTTTGACCCATATTGCCTGATAAGTGGTCAGGAAGTTAGATTTTTATCTCCTCCAAAGAAAAGGACAATTCTAAATGTAAAACATATGTTAGAGCTACACAAGGAATCTCTAAGGAAATCATGGCAGAAACAGGTAAAATTCAGAGAAAATTTTGAATTGTTGGAATTCCTATGCAATTTCATAAGAACACTTATAAACATTAGTGCTGCCTGGAAGAACTGAATCCCAATTGTATGCTGACTGAAAATGTGGCAGGGATTATGTTGTGATTTGCAGCAAGCCACCTCCATGGGAATTAAGATAAAACAGCATTGTTCAGGAAACAATCTTACTTCTAGCAAAAAAATGGCCCAATATAAACAGAGTATAATCAAAATATATATACCATCATATTAAAGGTGATTATCTTAAGGGACTGAAATTATAGCTGATCATTATTTTATTGCTATATTAAAAATTATCTACACATGAAAATATTGACATTATTGAAGCTAACAAATTTTAAAAATTAGTTGTCTCTCCATTTCATCCCATCATTTCAGTCGTGCTTCTTATATTTAGTTAAATGTCAAAAGTAGAAATATCATTTTGAAAGTGATCATTTTGAACTGAATTTTCCTACTAGAACTTTTGAACTGAATTTTCCTACTAGAACTTTAAAATCACTATTTACTTAGAAGAGAACTATACATTTAAAATATTTATTTAAATTAAGGCTCAATTAGAAGGAACAACTAAAATCTACCACTTTATTATAAATGTAATTTACATATAGGTTTCATATTCGTCTCTGCATTAAGAGTATAATCTAAAAAATGTATTAAAATGTTTGAAAGCTTATTTGTTCAAGTATACTTTCTCTTATTATTCTATAATGCCATTCAGAGTACTATTACAGAGTGCAAAATAAAATTTCATTACTGATTAGAATACATGTTTAAAGGTCAGCTGTAGCAAAGCATTTCAAAACTTGATTAGATTATGCTTGTTAAAGTTTCTGCACACCTTTGAATTTCAAAGTAATTATAGTTAAACAATATACTGGCAGGAAAAAATCGTGGTTATGTTACAAACTGTGACATTATTAGGTCAAATAAGGCATTTCTAAACTTATGCCATTTAAAGGTTCTTATGTTTCCAAAGAGAACAAAATTTTAGGTTTATATTGGTTTTAAACTAATTAGGTACTTTTATATATTCTATTTCCTTTAGTAAGGAATGTATCTAAATATATACTTTTAGACACTACATTTTTTAAAGTCTCTAAAATAGATTAGCTATTAGTTCCTTACATAATACTTCACAAGTGTTCATTTAACATGTTTATTTTCCAAAAGAACATTTTCAGTTATATTACTCTTCTAATTTTTTTGTTTTTTAAACTTATTAAAATTATTCTCCTAGAGTTGGCATAATGCTGGTTACTCAGGCTTTAGTCATTTTTAAAACATAAATTTGTGAAATAATGTCTTTTAAAATAATACATCTGATAAATTTTATCTTATATGTAGACAACCTGAATTTATAAATGGAGATATATTTATGACACTATATTCCAATAACACATTTTAAAATATTTGTAGTAGATAATATAGAATTGGAGAGAATGGCAGAATAAACATTCTTACAGATCGTCATATAATGCAATCAATAACTCCATGAGCAATTGTATATAGCCTGAATCTTGATTCAAAAAACTTAATGAAGTATTTACTTTACTGATAAGGAGTTATCCTAATCATCCTGTCAATCTCTGATAATAATACTGAATAATTAAATGAATAACTGTTTCCATATTTTTAAAGTTTGTTACCCAGTATTAGGGCCTTATATTGGATTGCAATTTTTAAAAATTTTGCCTTGATATTAATCATTATGCCAGTATTATTTTATAAAAATATACAATTATTTTTACTAAACCATTTCATATACAATTAACATCAATTGAAACCTGTGACATAAATTATCCTTTTAGTTATTAACTCAGTCTATACACAGTATTATTACAGGATGTCACAAAAATACCCATTAAGAAATAATTTCAAAATCCCTCAAAAGTCAACGTACTTTGAGAGAGAAAGAAATCCAGAGTGCATTGAATGAACTCATTAAATGCAATTTTATATGTCTTAAATCATCTCTAATGTCTGGCTTTGAAAAGAAAAGGAATTAATATAATCACAGGAGACAGATGTCCAATCAAATAATCAAATGTACCATATTCAGAAAGATCCGCAGATCTGATCTTTAAGAACATGCTCAGGTATATACAGTAAGGAAGATACAGTTTACATCACTCAGTGATTCTTTATCATGTTCAAATATCAGTCCCTTCTAAAAAGGAAAAATGAAACTAGAGTGCTTCTCAAATTGTTAAAACTTTGAGTAATTATTGCTATTCTGTTAAATTTTTATGGCTAAATCTATGCAATAAAGACCAAAAATAGCTTCTTTCCAAAGGATTGATCTTTAGACCCAGTGTACGATATTCTAACTCAGGTGACAAATCATCTAAAAAAGTTCCTGCAACTTTCATTGAAGTGATCTTCATATTATTTTCCTTTAGGAACTCTGCATTTATACACAATTGGATGTTAAAATATTGTCAAAATGGTGAACATTACTCATGGAAAAAGAGAATCAACAGGCGGATTAGTAGAATACTATAATGACTTTGGATCAAGTATGAAGATGATATCTCCATTTTCTTGATGAGAGTTACCTAATCTTTATTACACAAGGTAATATTACCAGGAATATCAACCAGGTAGCTTTCCGCTGGACTAGAGATAAATTTCCGTAGCATTTTTAAGCTGCAGTGTCACACATGACCTAATACATGTTTTTGCAAATACAAAAACAAAATCCCTATAATTTAATGCATTAGATAATTTTTCAATGAACTTATGTTTAAATAGAAAAATAATATCTATGAAACATTATGCGATTAAGCACTGGATGTTTACGGACTCATTAGAGTTATCAATTTTCTTATACCTTTACGGCCTTCACTATACATACTGCCTGGACCATATTTCCCATCCTCATTACTTGCTTAACAATGGGGAGTTATCAAGTTTTGGAGTCTCTTACCTTGCAGTAATGGGCCAGCGCTAATACAGTGCTCAGTAATTGCCTGGGACAGCCCACTGAAGGTGACTTAGGTTAAAGACTGCTGTCAGGCAATTATGTACACTTCCTGCACAGAAGGTCTGAGAGACATGTTTGCATGACCATGTACATATATCAGTTTAGTAAAAATAATGGTAAAGCAAAAATAATTACAAAAACAATAACGGTCTTCCCTCGGTATCCAAGGGAAGCTGGTTGCAGGACCTGTCTCAAATTCCTCCATAACCATAGTTCTGCATGTACTGATTCAATGACCCTTGAATCGTGCAGTACTATGGTTATTTACCATTGAAAAAAAGCTGCTTATAAGTGGACCTGTGCAGTTCAAACCCACTTTGTTCAAGGGTCAACTGTAACAGGTTTGATAACATCTAGGAGCATATTTTTTTAAAAGGTCAATAAAACACTAAAATTCTTTAGCAATTCAAATCAAGCAAAAATGGGAAAAATAAATCTCAGAAATATATTTATTTAGCAATAAAGAAGAATGCATATTTTGGAAATTATAACTATGGTCTCTGGAGCCAGAAATCATTGGTCCAAATCTTGACTAATGTTACTGGATATGATAATAGACATGTGAGTTATCTTATTTAGAATTTAGTTAACTCATCTGTAAAGTAGAGATATTAGTTCTTAACTCATGTTTTTTAAAATTTAAATGTGTGAATATATGTAAAATACAGTTATGCCTGGCATACAGTAAATTCTGTATGAATGTGTTCTCTTATTCAATAAAGACTACAAACTCCCAAAAGTCAGAGACTTTTGTCGGCTTTGTTCATGGTCATATCCTCTGTATTTAGAAGAATATCTGATAAGTAGTGTGTGATCAGTCAGTATCTGTTAAAGGAACAACTGAAAAAAGTAAGAAGTTGTAGCGGAGGCTCTAGTGTCCCTCTCGAATTCCAATTTCAGCACCTTAGGACTCAATGTCCCAGCCGCTAGCAAGTGCTGGTGATTAAAGGCTTTCAGGAATTGCCTCAAGCAGTAAAAGACATCTTCCCATGGCCCCTCCCCAGAGCATCCTGCACTGGCTGATCTATGCCAAGACATATAGGCCTGGTCCCCTTGCACCAAGGTGGAAAAATAATGAAGGACCATTCTGGCATTGGACTCCCTGTGGAATCATAGGATCAGCTAATGTCTTCGTCAAGACTGTACTGCATTTCAACTTCTCACTCTGACCAATCTTATTTTCTCCACACCCTCCCCGGGGTGTTGATCTCTAAAGCACTACCCAATAATCTTCCTACATCAAAGCTCCATGTTAGAGTCTTGTTCCTGGGGAACCAATGGCAAACAGAAGTTTTTTAAAGACTACCCTCACAAATATGCCTTTTCAGATGTTTTATGACTAAGATATACATATATTGATATATATATATATACAAACATAGTATGTATGTATACATATAAAAATACAATCCTAATAATTTGGTAATAAAACATTGAAAAAGATGAAATAAGAGAAAAAAAGCTGAAGCAGAAGGCTTGGAATTATTTTCTATTATTCATTTATACTAATTAGCAGACAAAATGAGATAGACTAAAACTAGCTTGTCTTCCTTCTTCCTCATTCCAAGGAAACCGTTTTAAGGAGCATTTATCAAATATCAAACCTAGCGATATATTTTTAAAAATTAAATAGTAAATCAAGTATGATTTATTGAATGAATAACAAGTTCATATAGCTTAGGAAGTTAGACTACAAGATTCTATCATATCAACAGGTCAAAAAAGAAATATCACATTGTCAGCTATAAGCGTTTGTTAAATCTCAACATCCATTAATCCATTACTGATAAAAGGAAAACTATGTATGGGAATTTATTTTTTAAACACACCAAGGAATTATGTGAATTCAAACACTAACATCAAATCTATCAAGAAAAATGTAGAATTTCTAATAAAGTCACATATAAGATAAATATGCTTAATATGTATGTTATGTGACATTGTGTTTTGTGTTGGCCTCAGCCTATCAATAGTGACATTATCAGTTAGAAATCCATAGGCACTCACCTGGGCCTGTACTATTAGTGGGGAGCCTTCACAGACATTTCCCCAACTGAAGTCAATGTTGGTGGCTGTACCAAACCTTGTGGCTCTTATTATGATTACAAGATTCACCACAGCAACAACCATCAGAGAACTTTGAGACGACAAAGTTTATTACTCATAGGTCCCGGAGGAACCATGGCATGCCTGGGGCCACAAAGTGAGGTCATAGGAGGGGGGAGAGAGAAAGAGAGAGAGAGAGAAGACCTGGGGTTCAGCTTTTCTTGGGGTGGATGGTGAAGTAACTAGGGTTTCGTGGGTTCACTCTTTATTGTTGAATCTAAAACACAAGAGTGGGAATTAAAGTGAAGGAAGGGAAAAGCAAGCAGTGAAATATTCAGTTAAGTCAACCAGAGCTCTTCAAACAAAACAGCAACTTCATGGGTGGGCCAGCCTAGCTCTTTATTTAATTGTGTAGCTGGCAAGATGGATGTTTTTGAAGTAGAGGCCTCTGCCATCAAAAGCTAATGTCAGGCAGTTGCAGTACAATCAAAAAGGCTAATTGGCAGGTGTTTTCACTACACATTGTTGTGGAAATTAACTCAAATACTTGAAAAAATGAAACGGGGCATAAATTTTGAAAGAAGACAAAATCATCATTTGTAGTAGATATCAATATAATAGTTCATTTGAAATACCCAAGACAATCAGGTAAAATCTAGGAGAACTATTAATTTCATCTAGTGCAGTAAGTGGAAAAGGATAGTTTATTGATAGTTATCACTCCATTGGATAACAATAACAGAAAATAAAAAACAAAAATTTCTCTACCTCATATCGTGTAACAAAATAAATTTGAGAAAGACTAAGTAGCTTGAAAAAGATACAAAAAATTAAACATCTCATTACTGTGATTATACATATCACATGTTATTATATTTTCCTTTTCTTTATTTAGATAAGGCATCTGAGCTATCCAAATCTGTTAATTATATATGTTTAATATAGTTTTGTATGTTTATTGTCACAGAACTTATGTATATATGCACAAATATCACTGATGACTATGGTTATGAAAACCTTGCAAAGAGATGATAGTCATTCTTTTAATTCCCCAGGAAGTATAGGGGTCATAATGGGTGCACAGTACATGCTTATCATATGGCTAAATAATGTAGAATAAATAAATACATAATATAATGCTATTACACATTGATGGTCTGACACCATCAAGAAATTAGAAAATTTTATTTTACAGCTTTCAAGTGTTTAGGCATAGGTAGTTGAAAAGAAAGCATGTTCCTCTAAGCAGTTTTAGGCTCAAGGTAGTACACATTTACACTTAGAGTATTTACCTGTTTTCAATGATAAAGTTTCAAGCAAATGTTTTGCACAGAAGACAAGGCCCCAAAGGATGCCCAAATATCAAGGCAAAAGGGACAAAGGTTATGTGGAGCAATCCTGACTCCTGGGCTCTCCACATGCTCCAGAACATATTAAATGCTTGAAAAGGAAGAGTATGTTTTGGCAGCATTGCGAGATCCAAGGCAAAACTGAAGATATAGTTGTATTCAATACAGACATAGATCTCTAGAAAGATATTTTCATAAGCAAGCATTGCAGGCATTCAACTGTGCATGCCAAGAATATCTCATGAAGCAGAGTGCAGGCCTGGAATGAACATGCTGGAATACAGAGGAAACTGTTGAAACAGTTGAAACTGTTGAAACTGCTTCAGTGACACCCATAGCAGCAGGAGATAACAACAATGGTAGTATCAGCGGCAAAAAAACGGCTATTTTTCCACTTATAAATGCAATTGAACATATGGCCAGCTTAATTAGGACTTTTCTCATTAACTCAGAATAGGCAGCCTCTACTGAAGCACCCTTGATAGAGAATCTGCGTGAATAACGATCTATAGGTTTGCAAAAAGACCATTTAATAAGTTGGAAACCAAGAAGTCAGCTATGAGCATCTGTGTAACATTTGCTTATTTTTACCATATTTAGTCACTCTCTGCTGTGTACCAGGAGCCCTCGAGCCACATTCAAAACTCCCACTGATAAGAATGGTTTATTTAATGCCACCTTCAAAGAATCTGCCTGTAGTTAGAAGTTGAAGCACCATTAAAACATAAGAAAATATTCGCAGAACTGTATGCAGAGAAAGTGTACATTTGTATGTTGTAATTATGTTAAGTCACAGGTGAAACATGAAAAATAAATTTGGTATTTTCCAATCAGAAACCTAGTACTGCCAGAATGGGTTCTCTTTCCTCTCCACAAATAAGTAAAATGAAAGCTAAAATGTTATTAGCATGTGAACCTCTTACCGTATAAATGCACAATACAATGACAGCATAATTTTTAGGAATACATAGACCATTCTTTTGCATTTCATGTACTTAACATTTAGGATTTAGAGTGAGGCAAGGATAGAAGATGATTAAAGGGCAGGTCCTTACAATTATAATGTCTGGATGAACTTAGACTAAGAAGCAAAGGTGGATGATATTTTTGTTAGAAATTTAAAGACATAAATAAGTAATTAAGACAGGAAGAGCCCAGGCACCTGAATTAGTGACCTGGTTTCAAGCATCCATTACTCCACCTTTCACCTAAGACAAATTACTTATCTTCACTGAGCTCATTTCACAATCAGGAAGATGGATGTGATAACATTACCCTGCCTCATAAGGGTGAGTGTGAGTGGTAACCTTGATAATGCATTTAAAGCTTTAACAACATATCTACCAGAGGAGCAGAGTTTAATAAACATGGAATATTATGATGAAGAACACTTGGATTTTAGCATTTAAATTATTTAGATTTGAGGCCCAATTCTTTTTATTTAGTTTTCATAGATGAGGCTACAAACTCAGTTGCTCTGAGCCAGTTTCCCAACTTGTTCTAATCATCAGAATCAGTTAAGTTAAAATTCTGGGTTCCCAAGGCCTTCCCTTGGCGATTTCAATTTAGTAGAAATTGGGCAGAGCATGGGAATCTGCCGAGTTTTAGAAATACAAGTCATGTGGCTAGAAATTAAACACAATCTAAGTGAAAATTTCTTAATGCCTTATAAAAAAATAGATAATAGCCTGGAAATGAAACATAAAGTAATCTTGTTTCCTCATGATTCTTAAATATTTAAGTAAAAACTAAATACTTGCTCTCCATAACCGAGACTAAACAATTCTTTAGTTCTCTGAAATGATGGAGAAAACACGTATGTTTTTAAAGCAGAAAACATACCTAAAATACTCCCCTCCAGTATAAATTGAGTATAGTAAATTGTATTAATCAATAATGACAACATAAAAGTGTATTTCTTTTCTTGTAGGTATTTCCTCACCTTGTGATGGGAGATGACTCTCTAGGGGTTTTTGATGTTTCTGCACATCTTAGAGCAGAGGTAATAATTTAATCTTGTTCCAGACTATTTATTCAAGGAGATTTGTACAGTGAGCAGACTTTGTGCAGAGATCATATATCCCTCCAGAGCAAAGGGCAGGCATTCTTACTATCATTATAAAAGATTTTGGTTCCCTAATCTCAGGGTCTGCCACCTATAATGAAGCTCCCTGTGTGTGCAAGTATCCTCTGACCCTTTTTGCATAGCCCTGTAGAAATTGGTGGTCAGAGGGCCAATTAAAAATGATAATACAATGCTTAGTGCCATTGCTGTGATTAATATATTGTCTTTTCTCTGACCCAGGAGACTTATGTCTTCTACCAGCATTCAGGAAAGTGTGGCATACTAACTTGTTGGCTTGCAAATAGGGTAAAGTCTAAAACACTTCGCAGTTCTTGACAGACGTACGTAATTTCTTTTGTGTAAGCTTCTTTTTAGATATCCTGAATGTACGCTCTGCAATATGTCTTGAAGATCTAAAGTTAATGGGAATCCTGACAGGAATGGTGTTATGAAAGAAAGGAGAATTAAGAATGGCTGAATTTTTGGTTGTAAATATGTACTTTGATTTCCAAAATCAAAGATTCTAAAGGAATGAAAAGTAAATTTAACACACCAACTAGATCTCTGATAATATAAAGATACTCCTGCAAATAAATTTCCATCTGTTTGGCTCTGGCTGGCTTCAAATCCATCTGTATCTCTTTTTGATTCTGATCAGATATAATTGCTCTCAGGGGAAAAGCTTTGTTGTCTTTCCAATGATTCATATTTTCTGGGTTAACCCTACACAGGGGGCAATTCTAAGTCACACATCAGGCAGCCTAAATGATCAGTAGTTAGGCATTAAGTTTATAAAACGTTTCAAGAACAGAGATTCTTAGTTTACATAACAGGAGAAGAAAAAAGAGAGAGAGAAAATAGACTAAGATTTCCAAAGCTAGCCAGTTAGTTGATAAGATTCAGGATAAAAATCAATGGCACAGAATTTATAGTTCGAAGTTACAAATTAGTGTGAGAAAGAGAATCACTGGCAAGGGAGAGGATACTTCAGGTTTCAGATGCCAGAGCGTTACTGGAACTCTCTTCCCTTCATTTGATTTATTTTTCAACTGCCTTAAAAAAAAACACCTAAGTTTATTTTCTTTTTGAATCTTTAAACTATAACCTATTCTTTTTTTTTGTATCTTTGAGAAATCTCTCCCTCCCACCATCCCCTGATGCCTTGCCCTCTTTAACCTCTGAGCAAACCAGTTATTCCATGAACTGTGAAATTTCTTTTTTTTAAACCTTGCTTAAATACAGCATCACTTAATAAGAATCATCCACAACTCATTCTTTCCATCTCTCAAAATAGTATAATTTTCACTTCCCATTTATGGTTTCTTATTTTCCTTTGCATGTAGATTCGGTATAATATACTATTCCCTTGGGTTTATAAATATGAATTCCATATTCTTCTTTCTCTTTGATTTGTTACTAGCCTTAGAGGGATAGTGACAATGATTCCTGGTTCTTTGAACCCTATCCCAGCATACACTGCTAAATTATGATGATACCATGCTGCCTGCAGTAGACTGTTTTCCTGCTGCCTCACTTCCGATATCCTTAATCTCTGAATTATGATGCCAAGTGAAAACTATGTTAGGGTATTGGTCATGCTTCTTTTAATTCACTGTGGTTCTCTTGATTATCTTTTTCATTATCACTAGAAACAATTTCCTTCCAAGAAGAAACAAGATACATGGAGTAGTGACATTTTAACACTACCAGACAGTATTTCCAAAGCTAAAATCAACAGAATCGGTGCCAAGAAGAATTAACATGTAGCTCAATATTATCCTCCATGGGAAGAAAGCCAAAAGAGTGGTGTGAGTTGCCAAAACTCTGTAAACTTTTAATGTGAGCACTGTCTTTGACTGTTATTTGCTATTTTTTTGGAGGAAAAAAATAATAACAAACTCACTTTTTATGAAAACAGTTTGTCTCTTGCAAATGAGATGGGGAATTAAAAAAAAGAAAGAATGAAGATTGGAGTCATACTGTATATTAAATTTCCACATTATTTTAAAAGTTTTCCAAATATTATAACTTCTGCAATAGGTTTAGAAATAAATTGGGCACACATATATCGATTTACTAGGTTGAGATGTATCTTAAAAGATGAAACCAGTTTTGTACTGAACCAAGCTTATATTGTCTTGCAAATGCCAACTGTCTACATTTCTCCCAACTCCAAGTTTCAGTGAAAATGTTCAGTAGATTGAAATTGGTCATTATGGGAATATTTATACTGCAAAAATCAGCAAATGCTATATTATGGGCTTTGTAAATTTAATTTATTTATGCTGAAGAGCTGGTTTACTGTAACACAGCTATTTACAGCTAAAGGCATAAACATACAATCATGGGCTATTATTAAACCTCAGATGTTAGATCTTCTGTTCAAAATTCTCACACTTACAAAAACTTAAGGAAGTCGCATGTAAGTACCAAATTGTGAGTTCAATGCAGATATTGATTAGTGCTTAACTTTATTTTGTTTTTTTAATTGAAATATAGCTGGTTTACAATATTGTATTACTTTCAGGTGTATAGCATAGTGATTCAATATTTTTATAGATTATATTCCCTTTAAAGTTATTATAAACTAATGGCTATATTTCCCTGTGCTGTACAATAGATCCTTGTTGCTTATCTATTTTATATGTAGTAGTTTTTATCTCTTAATCTTCTATCCCTATATTGGCCCTCCCTCCTTCCCTCTCCCCACTGGTATCTACTAGTTTGTTATCTATATCTGTGCGTCTGTTTCTAAATATTTTGTTATATACATTAGTTTATTTTTTAGATTCCACATGTGATAACATACAGTATTTGTCTTTCTCTGACTTATTTCACTAAGCATAATACTTTCTAAAATATAAAATATAATGTTTATAAAATATAATGATCTATTTAATCCATATTATACAATCCATGTTACAAAAAATATGGTTCCATATTCTTTCCTCTGTGGCATATATATGAGTTTATATCTATACATTTGTGTTATTATTAGTCAATATTTTACCCTCACAGTATAGGGCCTGATTCTGTTTTTCCTACTATTCTATCTCCATGACTGATACAACGCTTAACAAATATTTTTTGAAAGAATAAATAAATGAACAGAAAATAATGAATAAAATATCTTTAATACAGTATTTTTTCTTCAAATAATTCTTTCTGCAGAGTTATTTTCCCCAAATAGAGAAACCCGATGATTCCCAATTTGGTCTACCTTACAGTCAAAATACCTTTAATCCTATTCTTGTCTCTGCTTGGAAGGTTTATATGCTATTCAGATTACCCGGTGAATGCCAGTCATTTTTAATTTTTAGTTGTTTGATACCTTCCTTGATGAAATGGACCAAAGCAAAATTCATCCCTCTATCATGTGTTTAGTTAGATCTTAATATAAAACATTAAGAATAATAAAGGTTAAATTAAACTAAATAGCACTTTATTGATTGGAAGGTATATTTCATTTTGCATGTGTCTTTGCTTATTTTAATTAACAACTTAAAACTGGATCGAGTTACCATGTTCTTCTATTTCCTAGCCTATTTTCCTAGTGTTTTAGCTACTTTAATTATTGCTGATCACTGACCTGAAGCAAAGAAGCAATTTTCTTGTTAAAGTACTTATTACCAACTAAGTGCTTGCTATTCAGGGCGTAGAAAGCAAGGAAGAAAAGTAAGAGTTAAGATGCTAATAAAAAGTGCTAAAATTTGTATTCATTTCCACTTATGCAGAGATCGAATATCTTTTTTCCATGTAAATTTTATAAAGAATCTCTATTTACCTTAAATATCCTATCAAAAAATAGTATATAGTGTAGTAATATCCTGAATCATATTTTTAAATGTTACATCAGTATATAATAAATGGCAGATTTAATTTCCACTCTACTATTGGTTACTGTAATATTTTTGTTACTCTAATACTTTTGTTAAGGAGAGAAAAAAAGGCAAAGAAATTAGAGATTTATAATCATAATATATAAAAACTCTCAAAATATTTATTTTAATCTAATACTGTGGAATTTCATCAGACTTCATCATTATATTATTCTAACCAATATAAGCACACATCCTGAAAAAAATAAAATTTTCATTGAGTGTACAGGAAGGGGGCAGGGCACAATGTTTAAAAGAATGACAGCCATTGAGGACACGACATAAACTGGTTAGAACCAACTAGGTCCAAGATGGCAAAAGAGTCAACTTCCACTAGACCTTGAGCCTTGTATACGCTCACTGTAATACAACAGCATGTTAAATGACACACCCACAGGTGCCATGACAGTTCCGAGGCCGACCATAAAAGGTCAAAAAGTGGCCAGTAGCCCAATTCCTGGAAATCCCCACCCCTTCCCCAAAATAGTTGGAATAATCCTCCCACTCACTAGCCTAGGAAATTACCCACCCATCTAAAAACTGACAACCCCGTACCCTGGGCCCTCTTGCCTTCCGAGATGGCCCAAACTCTGTCTGTGGAGTGTGTATCTCCCTGAATAAACTTTCTTTCACTTTACTATGGCTTGCTCTTGAATTCTTTCCTGCATGAAGCCAAGATCCCACACTTGGCGGCCATCCCAGGGACTCACCTGAGACCTGGGATGTGCCATCCTCTGAGTTCCACTTTCTTTCCTGCAACACATTCATTCAGTATAAATAAAAGAAGTAACATTTAGCATGTATTTGTAATTAAGACACTTACAGAAAACCAACTTATTTTAAAATTAAATTACACTTTGGTAGCCATCTAATCCTAACCAAAACAATTTTATGCATAACTACTGATGAAATAAAATTCATATTTTATGTCAAAACAAGAAAAATTTAAACATAAAATTTTTCTTTGCCCATTTGGGCCTCCTCTCTCCCCTTTATTGTGTGTTGTGCATCTTCAATAATTAGACCTCCTTAGGAGATAACCCTCCTTCTTAATCTTGTAAGGGGTCATGATGGCTCACTACTGGCTTTATATGTGCAGATCTGAATTGTGTGAACTGTTGACACATCATCTGAGGTATAATCCTTTGTCTCAAAAACTCATATAACTGTGTTTTTACCTCTAATGGGTGGAACAGTCTTCAGAGCTTTCTGAAAGACTGTCTCCTGGGTTATAATTCTCAGGTTGGATTGAATAAAATTTTCCATTTCTTTCTTAGTTTGACTATTGATTTTTTCATTGACAATACAAATTCATTAATGAGTGTGTTCTATTATTATTATTTACTATTATATTTTAAATTGTTATTCCTATCTTATATGCTAAATTTAACTTGATTCTCCAGAAATATATTTCTGTTTTCACTTCAAACTCTGTGATATTTAACTCTTTAGTCTTATAACAGAAAAAACAAAACAAAACAAAAAAAACAGCTCTTAAGAGGCATCATGCTTATATCTTTAAAGCCTAATCAGCCAAGAACACCAGAATAAGGTTCTAGTCTGACAGCATCAGATTTACTTTGGATGCAGGGAAGGAAGAGGCTACACAGGAAGCCAGAGATACTGCTTCACAAGAGTTGAAGGGAAGTGTCTTTTGTAAGCTCTGGGTTTGTGCTGATTGATAACAAGGAGAGCCTAAATTAGGAAACAGACTGGACTGAATTCTGTTTCTTAAGTGAGAGTAGAAGAGGGTAATAACCAAAGATGGGGTAATGTCATAAAATGTGGGTAGCTTAGCAATTGGATTTATAGTAATGAATAAAAGAAGCCAAATGGTTCTGAGGCATCACTAGTAAGAAAGAAGTTATCACTTAGGGGGTTCAAATGACATTTTACAACTTCCACTTGACCTTAAGAGAAACAAGGTTTCTTGTTAGCTTTGGTTCTGGCATTATCTGTCTATCCTGCCCCATGGCATAAAGTCAGGGCTACTTTTTTCTTCCTCAGTCCAAGCTGATTTTCAGCCTTTTAGTACTTTTAAGTTTTATATTATTTTATCATCATAAATGAGTGATACTCATAGTCTGTCTGGGCTGCTATAACAAAAAAATACTATAAACTGGATGGCTTATAAACCTGACAAGTCTAAGATTAAGGTGTCAGCAGATCGGGTGTCTGGTGAGAGCCCACTTCATAGAAGACCATCTCTCCACTGTAACCTCACATGGCAGAAGGGGCAAAGCTGCTTTCTAAGGCCTCTTTTTTAATGGCACTAATTCTATTCATGAGGGCTCCAACCTCAAGATATAATCACTTCCCAAAGGCCCCACTTCCTAATACCATCACAGTGGGGGGTTAGGATTTCAACATATAAATTTGGTGGGGGAGGGGGGAGCAGGTCATAAACATTCAGATCATAGCATACTTCTATATAAATTTCAGTAATTTTAAGCCATAAATTATTTTTTCTTTAAAGGCAATTTCCCAACTTTCATGAATTTTCCCTTTACTTTTGTTTTCTTATTGATTTAATGGAGTTCTTCATATTTTCTAGCTACAAGGCTGTCAGATTTTATCTGTTTTGTGAACTTCTACTTCCACTCTATAGTTTGCCTTTTCACTTTCTTAATGTAATTGAAGGAGTTCTTACTTTTAATGTGTTTCATTTTTAATTTTTTTAAGCATTTGTGTCCTCATACATTAAAACATAAAAGGATATAAAATATTTTTTAAGAAGGTGGAAGGTAGGGAAGGACTTTCTACATTGCAAAGGTAGAAACCCAAAAGAGAAAAACAAGCCAAATGTGATCAATAATAAGTTTAAAATATTTTAGTACAAAAAAATTAAAATCAAATGGCATATTGGGAAATTTTCAATGTATGTTAGATATAATAGGAAAATCCACAACATAGTTTTTTTTCAAGTAAGTTAAAATATGACACATTCTCTAACTGAAAATTGTGAAAATATGAAGAAGTATTAACTCAATAAAGAAGAAATAATCAATGTGTATTTTCAAATAAATGTAAAATTATCAAACAGTATAGTAAAAGCAACAATAAAACACCATTCAATATCCACATAATTTATGAAGTATTTGGGAACGTACATGTAGAAGGAGAGTTGACTCTTTAACAACATGGGTTTGAACTGTGTGGGTCCACTTATATGCATTTTTATTTTTTTCTGAGTGACACGCTGGATGGCCTTTTGCTGATTAAGCCCCATTATTATTTATTACTTTTTAACAGCTTTATTGGAGTATAATTGCTTTAGAATGTTGTGTTAGTTTCTTCTGGATAACAAATTGAATCAGCTATACATATACATATAACCCAATATCTCCTCCCTCTTGCGTCTCTCTCCCACCCTCCTTATCCCACCCCTCTAGGTGGACACAAAGCACTGAGCTGGTCTCCCTGTGCTATGAGGCTGCTTCCCACTAGCTATCTACTTTACATTTGGTAGTGGATATATGTCCATGTGACTCTCTCACTTCACCCCAGCTTACCATTCCCCCTCCCATGACCTCAAGTCCATTCTCTACATCTGCATCTTTATTCCTGTGCTGCCCCTAGGTTCTTCAGGACCTTTTTTATTTTTATTTTATTTTTTTCAGATTCCATATATATGTGTTAGCATATGGTATTTGTTATTCTCCTTCTGACTTACTTCACTCTGTATGACAGACTCTAGGTCCATCGACCTCACTACAAATAACTCAATTTTGTTTCTTTTTATGGCTGAGTAATATTCCATTGTATATATGTGCCACATCTTCTTTATCCATTCATCTGTCGATGGACACTTAGGTTGCTTCCATGTCCTGGCTATTGCAAATAGAGCTGCAATGAACATTTTGGTACATGACTCTTTTTGAATTATGGTTTTCTCAGGGTATATGCCCAGTAGTGGGATTGCTGGCTCATATGGTAGTTCTATTTTTAGTTTTTTAAGGCACATCCATACTGTTCTGCATAGTGGCTGTATCAATTTACATTCCCACAAACACTGCAAGAGGGTTCCCTTTTCTCCACACCCTCTCCAGCATTTATTGTTTGTAGACTTTTTGATGATGGCCATTCTGACCAGTGTGAGGGGATACCGCCTTATAGTTTTGATTTGCATTTCTCTAATGATTAGTGATGTTGAGCAGCCTTTCAGGTGTTTGTTGACAATCTGTATATCTTCTTTGGAGAAATGTCTGTTTAGGTTGGTCTTCTGCCCATTTTTGGATTGGGTTGTTTGTTTTTTTTGATATTGAGCTACTTGTATATTTTGGGGATTAATCCTTTGTCAGTTGCTTTGTTAGCAAATATTTTCTCCCATTCTGAGAGCTGTCTTTTTGTCTTGTTTATGGCTTCCTTTGCTGTGCAAAAGTTTTAAGTTTCATTAGGTCCCATTTGTTTATTTTTGTTTTCATTTCCATTTCTCTAGGAGGTGGGTCAAAAAGGATCTTGCTGTGATTTATGTCAAAGAGTGTTCTGCCTATGTTTTCCTCTAAGAGTTTGATAGTGTCTGCCCTTACATTTAGGTCTTTAGTCCATTTTGAGTTTATTTTTGTGTATGGTGTTAGGAAGTGTTCTAATTTCATTCTTTTACACGTAGCTGTCCAGTTTTCCCAGCACCACTTATTGAAGAAACTGTCTTTTCTCCATTGTATATTCTAGCCTCCTTTATCAAAGATAAGGTGACCATATGAGTGTGGGTTTATATCTGGGCTTTCTATCCTGTTCCACTGATCTATATTTCTGTTTTTGTGCCAGTACCATATTGTCTTGATTACTGTAGCTTTGTAGTATAGTCTGAAGTCAGGAAGCCTGATTCCTCCAGCTCTGTTTTTCTTTCTCAAGATTGCTTTGGCTATTTGGGGTTTTTGTGTTTCCATAAAAATTGTAAAATTTTTTGTTCTAGTTCTGTGAAAAATGCCATTGGTAGCTTGAGAGGGATTGCATTGAATCTGTAGATTGCTTTGGGTAGTACAGTCATTTTCACAATGTTGATTCTTCCAATCCAAGAACATGGTGTATCTCTCCATCTGTTTGTATCATCTTTAATTTCTTTCATCAGTGTCTTACAGTTTTCTGCATACAGGTCTCTTGTCTCCTTTGTGCTTTTAATGTGTTTTCTTTGTATTTAATTTTTGATAGTTGGTTAATATGTGCCTGGGCATGTTTCTCCTTGGATTTATCCTGTATGGGACTCTCTGTGTTTCATAGACTTGAATGACTATTTCCTTTTGCATATTAGGGAAGTTTTCAACTATAATCTTTTCAAATATTTTCTCAGTCCCTTTTATTTCTCCTCTTCTGTGACCCCTATAATTCAAATGTTGGTACATTTAATGTTGTCCCAGAGGTCTCTGAGACTGTCCTCAATTTTTATTCATTCTTTTATCTTTATTCTCCTCTGTGGTAGTTATTTCCACTATTTTATCTTCCAGGTCACTTATCCGTTCTTCTGCCTCAGTTATTCTGCTATTGATTCCTTCTGCTATTGATTCCTATTGAATTTTTTATTTCATTTATTGTGTTGTTCATCCTTGTTTGTTTGCTCTTTAGTTCTTCTAGGTCCTTGTTAAACGTTTTTGTATTTTCTCCACTCTATTTCCAGGATTTTGGATCATCTTTACCATCATTACTCTGAGTTCTTTTCCAGGCAGACTGCCTATTTCCTCTTCATTTGTTTGGTCTGGTGGGTTTTTACCTTGCTCCTTCATCTGCTGCATATATCTCTGTCTTCTCATTTTGTTTAAGTTACTGTGTTTGGGGTCTCCTTTTCGCAGGCTGCAGGTTTGTAGTTCCCATTTTTTTGGGTGTCTGCCCCCAGTGGGTAAGGTTGGTTCAGTGGGTTCTGTAGGCTTCCTGGAGGAGGGGACTGATGCCTATGTTCTGGAGGATGAGGCTGGATCTTGTCTTTCTGGTGGGCAGGACCACGTCCGGTGGTGTGTTTTTTGGTGTCTGTGAACTCATTAAGATTTTAGGCAGCCTCTCTGCTAATGCGTGGTGTTGTGTTCCTGTCTTGCTAGTTGTTTGGCATAGGATGAACAGCACTATAGTTTGCTGGTCGTTGAGTGGAGCTGGGTCTTAGCTTTGAGATGGAGATCTCTGGGAGAGCTTTCACTGTTTGATATTACGTGGGGCCGGGAGGTCTCTGGTGGACCAATGTGCTGAAGTCGGCTCTCCCACCTCAGAGGCTCAGGCCTGATACCCGGCCAGAGCACTAAGACCCTTTCAGCCACAAGGCTCAGAAGAAAAGGGAGGAAAAAAAAAAAAGAAAGAAGAGAGCAACCAAACCAAAAACATATCCACCAATGATAACAAGCGCTAAAAACTATACTAAAAAAAAAAAAAAGGACAGACAGAACCCTAGGATAAATGGTAAAAGCAAAGCTATACGGACAAAATCACACAAAAAAGCATACACATACCCACTAAGTAAAAGAGAAAAAGGAAAAAAATATATATATTAAAAAAAGGAAGAGAGCAACCAAATCAATAAACAAATCTACCAATGATAATAAGCCCTAAATACTAAACTAAGATAAACATAAAACCAGAAATAAATTAGATACAGAAAGCAAACCCCAAGTCTACAGTTGCTTCCAAAGTCCACCGCCTCAATTTTGGGATGATTCATTGTCTATTCAGGTATTCCACAGATGCAGGGTACATCAAGTTGATTGTGGAGATTTAATCCACTGCTCCTGAGGCTGCTGGGAGAGATTGCCCTTTCTCTTCTTTGTTAGCACAGCTCCTGGGGTTAAGCTTTGGATTTGGCCCTGCCTCTATGTGTAGGTCACCTAAAGGCATTTGCTCTTCACTCAGACAGGACAGGGTTAAAGTAGCAGCTGATTAGGGGGCTCTGGCTCACTCAGGCTTGGGGGAGAGAGGGGTACGGAATGCGGGGCAAGCCTGCGGTGGCAGAGGACACCATGATGTTGCAATAGCCTGAGGTGTGCTGTGTGTTCTCCCGGGGAAGTTGTCCCTGGATCACGGGACCCTGGCAGTGGCGGGCTGCACAGGCTCCTGGGAGGGGAGGTGTGGATAGTGACCTGTGCTTGCACAGAGGCTTCTTGGCGGCTGCAGCAGCAGCCTTAGCATTTCATGCCCATCTCTGGTGTCTGTGCTGATAGCCACGGCTCGTGCCCATCTCTGGAGCTCGTTTAGGCAGTGCTCTGAATCCCCTCTCCTCACGCACCAGGAAACAATGGACTCTTGCCTCTTAGGCAGTTCCAGACTTTCTCCCAGACTCCCTCCTGGCTAGCTGTGGCACACTAGCTCCCTTCAGCCTGTGTTCATGCAGCCAACCCCAGGCATCTCCCTGGGATCTGACCTCCGAAGCCCGAGCCTCAGCTCCCAGCCCCCGCCCGCCCCGGGAGGTGAGCAGACAAGCCTCTTGGGCTGGTGAGTGCTGGTCGGCACCGGTCCTCTGTGCAGAATCCCTCTGCTTTGCCCTCCGCACCCCTGTTGCTGCGCTCTCCTCCGTGGCTCCAAAGCTTCCCCACCGCCCACTCCCTGTCTCTGCCCGCCAAGGGGCTTCCTAGTGTGTGGAAACTTTTCCTCCTTCACAGTTCCCTCCCCGAGGTGCAGGTTCCATCCCTATTCTTTTGTCTCTGTTTTTTCTTTTTTCTTTTGCCCTACCCAGGTACGTGGGGAGTTTCTTGCCTTTTGGGAAGTCTGAGGTCTTCTTGCATTTTTTTCAATAAAGAGTAACACAGTACTACATTATCCATGAATGGTAGGATCCATGGCCACAGAACTGCTGATACAGAAGGCTGACTGTAAAGGTACATGACTGTGCAGGGATCTGTGCCCCTAACTCCTGTATTGTTTAAGGGTCATTTGCATTTGGGAGGGTAAAGGGGCTCCTCAGGGCTCTTCATACACTATTCTGGGAATCATGAATCAATGATAATTCTTAAGGGAAAATTACTTATATGCACCAAAATCTTAAAATGTGATTTATATTAGGTTCAACACTTTTATTTATAGGAACTGATCCTGAGGAATTAATTAAGGACATAGGCAAACATTAGATGTGATTGTTTTTCTATCAGTATTATTTAAAAGTAACAAAATAATTTAAGCACTCTTTATTTTTAAGAATAAGAGTTTCTTTGAAAATATTTGTACACTATTAGAGCAAATTTTCTATTAATCAATAATATCAATTTTTAATAATTTTAATGTTTATTTTTTCACCTGTATTTTCACTTTGCAAAATATAGAAATGACATATTGAAAACCACAGTGGGATTCCCTTAAGAGTTTCTGGCTAAAAAAAAGTCTTCAGAGGCCTTCCAAGGGATTCCTGGTCCTTAAATTCTCCAATTACTGACCTATCTAAACTGAAGATTATATAGCCACTCCATGATTGTTGCTTACAAATTGAATAAAGCAACATCCTTGAATAAAATAGCATTGCCCAAAATCCAAGAAGCAACCCATGACCTTACATACATAGTCTTTTCCTCATATAACCAAAGTGTTTTGACCTTTCACTCACTAAATTTTAAAAGAACAGCTTTTCTTGGTCTATCCACACATAAATTTAAAGGCCATAATTTATGAAATTCACTGGGAACAAGGTCCTGCAGGAATCGCTTGACAGGATGGAGAGTGGGGAAAGAGGTTCTTTTGTGAAAAGGACAAAGCTCTCTGCTATGTTGAAAAACCTATAGGCCAATCTGGTCTGAATTTCCATTGTTCTTTATTCTTAGTTGGTCCAACTCTTATGAGCCAGACGTAGATCTTATCAGAGGGGGAAGTCACCTGAATGACTGAGGGCATGGATCAGTTGCATAATTGCCTGGTTCTTTCTGTCAGGAGGAAGAGATTTGGGAAAAGAACAGGATTTCCCCCTAGAGCTAAAGAAGACAGCACAGAGATCATATTTTCTTGCTTTGGGTATGCTCAGTGTTCTCTATTCTATGATCCATATCCCCATCACCCATGCACATACATCAGGCAAAGCTCAACTTTAAATCCTGTATATCTGGGACTTCCCTGGTGATCCAGTGGTTAAGACTCTGTGCTCCCAATGCAGGGGGCCCGGGTTCAATCCTTGGTTAGGGAACTAGATCCCGCATGCATGCCGCAAGTAAGAGCCCACATACCACAACTAAAAGATCCCTCATGCTGCAACTAAAGATGCTGCATGCAGCAACGAAGATCCCGTGTGCCGCAACTAAGACACGGCTCAGCCAAATAAATAAATAAATATTTTTTAAAAAAAATCCTGTATATCAGAATAAATTAAATGAGGACAAGTCTATGTGCAACAGGACAGTAGGCGAGAAAGGCACACACATTACTTGTAAATTTAGTGGAAACATGAATCTAGTTACATAAGAGGAAGAAGTGTAACAGTGATGGTGCAGTTTCTACAGACACACTCCAAATAGGGTTCCTGAGAGTAAAGCCAGTAGGATATTATACATTTGTCATCTAATTTGTGTGTATTCAGAGAAACAGCTTAATCTTAGCTCTATAGTTGCTAAATACAAATAAACACTGAACTGGAAGCTAAACATATCTCTCCCAGACTAACAGGGTGTTAGGTATAAAATTGGAAATTTTATTTAACTTTTTTGTGCTACAGACTCTAAAATGAGAGAACGAGCGTCAATAATCTTTGAAGTTTTTTTTCAGATTTAACATTCTGAATTGTTCCCCTTTGTTTGAGCTTTAGATTTGAAATCTTTTTTCTAATCAACAGTGTACTCCCTGGATTAAGGAAAACATACATATTTGCATATTGAAATACCAGTGTCTATCAGTATATGTGTATGTTTGTGAGAAAAAAGCACATTCCTTGAAAAGTAAGTTATCACTCCTCCCTCACAGGTTTCTTGTTGTGGGAGTCTGTCCTGGCTCCTCCAATCACCTCTTAAGAATAGTTGTCTCTTTCAAGTAAGTAGTTCGAAAAAGGGGAAAGTGGAGCAGTTGCTCCCAGAGAACAGGGCACTGCAGACATCATTCAAATTGATGCTAATTCCTTTAGAGTGATCCATTGAAGTGCTAATGATGCAGGCTTATTGCCTCTGGCCCCAATGTTCTGAACTCTGCTTCCTCTCTCAGTACTGTACTACCTCTACAGTGCAGAACGAAAGTTAGAGCTGTGGACCTTTTGCTAAGCAGTAGGCATGTTTCACAGACAACTTATCACAGGAAGTTACAGCAAAAGGGGAAAAAAAAAACTTTCTACAATGTGCAAGTGCTCTTTTTCTTATTTTAATAATGAAGATAAGTGACCACCTTCTAGGAAAGCCTCCCAGACAAGCCACATCTATAATTTCTTGGGTGTAATTATGTCCTAAAAACTAAAACTCCACAAGCCTACTGGTGCACTTTTTGTTGTTGTCCTCATGGATGGTTTTTGAATGTAGATAAGTCTATTAAGCAACTTAAGCAATTAGCATTCAATTTATGAAAGTTGCTGTTCCAAAACTTGACCTCCGTCTTAGACTTTTAAACTCAGCTTGCAAATCTCGGGAGACTATGCACATATCTAGAAATTTTTAACAAGCTTTGACAAATTTTGTTCCCATCTACAAACCAGACTCAAAACAAAATTTATATATTCAATATATTTTATTTATTCTTTAGAATTCGATTTTCAGATTTAGCCATCTTCTAGGTACCTAAATAATTCTTATAAATATAGTAAGTGAAATTTACAAATAGAGTGAACCTAACTTCTCTTTCATGCTGTAGTGTCATGCATACATTTAGTAAGATTTTAAGATAAAGCATAATGTTAAATCAATTATTCACATATATATTAAGTTTTAATTACAAGACAGTTATTCTAAAAGGCCAAGTTCTCTTAAATACACAAGAGTATATAATTGCACATTTGTCCTCTAGATTTAATTTCCTAACTTGTAGCTTTCCATTATGCACATGTTGTCCCCTCTTTGCTTATCTCTATATTTACTAGTTTCTCTAAGATCATTTTGATCTTCTTAAAAATTTATTTCTTTTCCTTGTTTGGTTTTTCAGTTTGAGTCATTACTTTTTCATAAGTCATTTAAAATGATATATTGTAAACTTCTTGCATTACAGTAACAATATTTCAAGTTTTTATTATTGTCTTCAGAATACTTATATATTCAACAAATACTTATACATTAGCTACCACATGCAAGGCTTTGTTAAAAAAATATTGAATATAAGAAGTGATGTGTCTATTTTCCTAGATTGGTTATAATTCTGATAAATTACCTGTATCTGGTATAGATGTGATGGGAAAATTGACTAACTCTAATTAAAGCCAGATCATTCCTTTGAATGTGATTTCTTGAGTAAAAATGTGGTTTAGGTATATCTGTTGCCATTTCTATTATAAATATAAATATATCAGGGGGCTTTCCCTTAAGATATTTTCTCTCCTTCACTAAAACAAATTCTTTTTGCTATATTCAAATTTGCATTTCGAGTTTCAATGGCACTTTTCTTAACCAGTATCCATTTAATCCAATTCTAAGTTACAAATTTCTTCCTGAACTTACATGGATAAATTTCCTCTTCTTGAAAATAGGCTTGATACATACAACTCATTTGACCTGGCATGATGAGCTTATTTATGAGAAAATAATATTTGGTTTTAGTCACCTTTGTTTTTTACTTAGTGTCTGATGTATTAAAAAAGACACTTTTTATTCACATATTTTAAATCTTTCTAGAGTAACTAGATGAATTGAACATAACCAGATGAACTGAATGTTGCTTTTAAGATGATGGTTTTTGTGTTAAGACTCAGGAGTTCCACCTTTAGTTTTATATATTAATGACCATGGTTACAGATATTAAGAATTGCCACAGAATTCTTCAGATAGCCTAATGGGAAGTCCTGGGGTTAACCATTATGTCTAATGACTTTTGAAAGATATGACAAAGAAACATGTATAAATGTGCTTCAAATAAGAATAGTTACTCCTTCAACAAAAAACTTATCATCATTCATCCATACGACTAATCTATAAAAATTTTAAAATTTGCAAAGAATGAAATTATTTTTATCATTTAGTTACGTAACATGAATGGAACAAAATATTGTTGTGTTTTAACATCTATAGGTACAATTATTTATATTTCTGCCAAAGAAACAATTAACTTTCATTGACAGAAATGAATATCTCTTTCCTCTAGAGAAACATCTAGCAAAACATATAGCCGAAGTGTTTGTAACTTTTGTCTAGATGTGATTTCATATTTCTGAGTTCATAGGTGGGTATTTTGTGTAGCCAGATGCAAAACTAAAAAATATTATATTTCAAGCTACCCAATGCTTTTCAAACACTTATCAAAATTGCCTACAGAAAGTGTTTTCACATTTCTATAAAAGTTTATCATTTTTACCTTAGAACTTTATCACCAAAATGAAAGACTGAGTAGTTGTGAATTCAAAAGCTATTAGCTAATCATAATTTATTATCATTTCAGAAAGGTGTTAAAAGTTTCTTGAAAAGTTTTTTTTCCCCTGAATTGTTTCCATTTTGCTATTATTACTAATAACACTACAAATAATACTGGTAGGTAAATGTCCTTTAATGAATTCAAACCAATAGTAGGCACCGTAGTATACAGAGCCTAAAATGGAGTTCAAAGACTGTTTAACTGTATGGTGTTAGAGAATGTTCTGGATTAAAGACCTAAATGTAAGACCGGATACTATAAAACTCCTAGAGGAAAACATAGGCAGAAAACTTTTTGACATAAATTGCAGCAATATCTTTTTGGATCTGTCTCCTAGAATAATGGAAACAAAAACAAAAAATAAACAAATGGGATCTAATTAACAGCTTCTGCATAGCAAAGGAAACCATAAACAAAACAAAAAGACAACCTACAGAATGGGAGGAAATATTTGCAAATGATGCGACTGACAAGGGATTAATTTCCAAAATATAAACAGCTCATACACCTCAATATCAAAAACAAACAAACAAACAACCCAATCAGAAAATAGGCAGAAGATCTAAAAAGACATTTCTCCAAAGAATACATACAGATGGGCAAAAAGCACATGAAAGGATGCTCAAGATTGCTAATTACTAGAGAAATGCAAATCAAAACTACAGTGAGGTATCACCTCACCCTGGTCAGAATGGTCGACATCAAAAAGTCTACAAACAATAAATTCTGGAGAGGGTGTGGAGAAAAAGGAACCCTCCTACACTGTTGGTGGGGATGCAAACTGGTACAGCCACTGTGAAGAACAGTATGGAGTTTCCTTAAAAAAACTAAAAATAGAGCTACCATACGATCCTGCAATCCCACTGCTGGGCATATATCCAGAGAAAACCATAATTTGAAAATATACACGCAGCCCAATGTTCATAGCAGCTCTATTTACAATAGCCAAGACATGGAAACAACCTAAGTGTCCACTGATAGATGAATGGATAAAGAAGATGTGGTATACACACACACACACACACACACACACACACACTGGAATATTACTCAGACATAAAAAAGAATGAAATAATGCCATCTGCAGCAACATGGATAGAGATTATCATAGTAAGTGAAGTATGCTAGACAGAGAAAGACAAATATATGTTATCACTTATATATGGAATCTAAAAAAAATGGTACAAACGAACTTATTTACAAAACAGAAATAGACTCACAGCCATAGAATACAAACTTATGGTTACCAAAGGGGGGGAGAGATAAATTAGGAGTTTGAGATTAAAATATATACACTACTATATATAAAATAATCAACAAGGACCTACTGTATAGCACAGGGAAACATACTCGATATCTTGTAATAAGCTATAATGGGAGAAAATGTTAAAAAATAAAATATATGTATGTATAACTGAATCACTTTGCTGTACACCTGAAACTAACACAACATTCCAAATCAACTATATTTCAATAAAAATTTAAAAAAATATATGTCTGTTTAACTGTTAGTTTACTGCTCACAAACATTGATTTCTATGTACTGATAAACAGATAATGGGTGAGAAGGACAAGTCTACAACAGTTTATGGGAAGAGCCAAGAAGATGGGTAGGATATGATAGTATACATACATATATATATTTTTAAATCTTGGGGATTTTTCCCTCCCTTTCTTTGTTGTTTCTTCTTCCCACTTAATTTATGTTTATTTTTTTCTTGTTTTTCTACAATATGGAAAACCTTTGATTTCTTTCTTATATAAGCATGTAAAGCTATAAAGTTCTAAGCATAGATTTATCTTGATTTGTTTCATTTTCATTCAGTACAGAATGTTTAAAAATTCATCTTGAGTTTTTCTTTTTCTTATGGATTTTAATTACATTTTAAATTTTCAAATATTTGAATATATTTATAATATAATTCTGTTATTGTCAAGTTAAATTTAACTGTGATCAGATAATATATTTTGTATAAATTCAATCTCTGCAAATTTGCTAAAATGTGTTAAAATTTGTTTTATGGCTCAGGATGTGGTATATCATAATCAATGTCACTATGTACTTGTACTTCTGTTGTTGGGTACAGTGTTATACAAATGTAAATTTGGCTCCATTGATGATATGATTCAAATGTTCTATAGTTTTACTGATTTTCTGGAGTCTACTTCTTTTATCAATTACAAAGAAAGGGGCGTTGAAATTTTCAACTGCATTTCATATTTGTTGATTTTTCATGTGTTTCTTATTCTTTTTTCTTGTATAATGCAGCTTTACAATAGTATACTCCCATTTCTCCATATTTTGAGGTATATTGATGTTTTACTAATGCATATATTTGAAATTCACCAAGTTTTGGCAATATTTTGCTTGAAGCAATCAATTATCCTTTAAAGATTCGTTCGCATAGTAAAATTTATATTTATTAGCATAGTCTACCTGCCTATTCCATCATATCTCTCATTTTTAGGTTTGATTCTATCCATAGATTTTTCTTCTGGTTATATGTCATATTGTCCTACTTCTTTATTTGTTGTTATTGTTTTTTTGTTATTAAATTTCTGTTGTTGAACGATACATTTTGTGCTGGTGGTGATTTTTTTTCTAATTAATTAATTAATTAATTAATTTTTGGCTGTATTGGGTCTTCCTTGCTGCGTGTGAGCTTTCTCTAGTTGCGGCGAGCAGGGGCTACTCTTTGTTGTGGTGCGCGGGCTTCTCATTGCGGTGGCTTCTCTTGTTGCAGAGCACAGGCTCTAGGTGTGTGGGCTTCAGTAGTTGTGGCACGCAGGCTCAGTAGTTGTGGCTCAAGGGCTCTAGAGTGCAGGCTCAGTAGTTGTGGCACATGGGCTTAGTTGCTCTGTGGCATGTGGGACCAGGGCTCGAACCTGTGTCCCCTGTATTGGCAGGCAGATTCTTAACCACTGTGCCACCAGGGAAGTCCCTTTTTTTTTTTTTTTTCTTTTTGTCGCACCACGTGGCATGCGGGATCTTAGTTCCCTGACCAGGGATCGAACCCACTCCCCCTGAAGTGTAAGTTCAGATTCTTAACCACTGGACCGCCAGGGAAGTCCCTGTTGTTGTTTTTAAAGACTGTTAAATAATGTTTTTCAGGCATTCTATAATGTGCAATGAATGTGTCATATAAATAACAAGTTCTCTACTTTCTGACTAAAAGAATTTTAAACAATTCCCGGCTCTTTCTGAACTCTGGGAATGGTTTGTCTTACATATCTCTAATTGTTTTCTTATAAATTCTTGCCCAGTCTCATGTGTTTTCAGCCATGCATATGCAGATTTGCATATAGGTAAAAACTAAGAGGTAACCCTATGCAAATTTCTGGAATGCTTTCTCCCTATACCTCTCTCCTCTCTGGAACTGTATTCTGTAAATATTCTAGTCCATTCAGTCTCCTTGAACTCAGATCTCTGTCTCCTCAACTCAGTGAGCCTATCACCTGTTTCCTCCCTGCATCACGTACTGAAAACTGCCTCCCCACAGAGAGTCTGAGCAATGGTACAGCTCGGCTCCTATATGTTCCTTATCTTAGAGACTACTGTTCTGTGCTGGTCGTTGCCTGATATCTGACAATTGTTGTTTTCATACATATTGTCAAGTTTTTTTTAGAATGTATGATGTCAGGAAAGTAACTTCACACTCTGACCCTCTCATGAGCACAAGTGGAAATGCTGTACCTCACTTCAGAATATTTTTTGCTTTTACCATACAATTTTTTCTAAGACTGAAATATGATAACTACATTCTTGAAACACTAAAATGGTTGATAGCTGCACAAAAAGATCCAAACTTAATAGTTGTTTAAAACACCCTTCAAGATTTTGTCCATGCTTGCCTCTCCAGCTTTCATTCTTACTACATCAATTATGTCAATTATATATAATGGCATATATATATATATATATATATATATATATATATATATATATATAATATTGAAAATATACTCAATTAAAAATAATATCTTACATGAAATAATCTGGGGTTTCTCTAACACATTTTTGGTGTTTTCCTCTCAATTTAATTCCATTTAATTTTCTATCATTCATCATTTTTTCCAGATTTTTTTCAGATTTTCCTTTCTTAACATCTGTACTCTCTAACAGATATAAATTTAATATATGCATAAAGCATTTCATGCTTACAACATCAAGCTTTCCATAACACTACAAGATATGGAGAGCAATCTTTGTCATTATCTCTCTATCACCAAGTTCCTTGCACAGTATCTTGCCAATAGCCATCTTATTTCTTTTATTTAACTTTACAGATGTCTTCAGTCAGATAGTAAGATCATAAAGAGAGGTCAATTCAAGTCTTAAGAACTGACAGTTCTCAAAGTTGAAAATGATGAATCCTTATAGGATGTGGATTGTGAATGCTTTCTCAATTATTTATTGTTGTATCAAAAATGACTACAAAACTTAGTGGATTAAATAGGAGCAATTTTACTATTTCTCATGATTCTGTGAGCTGCCGTCAACTAAGACACTGACTCGTCTGGAACATCCAAAATGGTTCATTCACACACTGATTGCTGGTGCAGTCAATTAGCTGGGGGCTCAGCTGAGGCTGTCAAATGAAACGCCTCTCCTCTTAACCATGTTATGTGCCTGGGCTTCTCAGAGCGTGGTGGCTCAGTTCTAAGAGGCATGTAGTGAAAACTGGCAATCCTTAAAGTAAGGCTGGGTTTCAAAGTTTGTTAATGTTTCTTGTTATGCATTTCCTTGTCAAGACCAGTCACAAGGCCTACCCAGATTCAGGGCAGAGAAAATAACCTCCACCTCTTGATGTGAGGAATGGCATGTATACACACAGAGAGAGGACGTGTTGGGGGCCATTGTCTGAGACTAGTTTAGTGTCCTAGAAGAAATTATATTCTTGATGTCTCTTTGATCCCTCCTTTCAATGTAATTTTCTTTTTTTGGCAGGTATGTGGATGGAATGTGGAAAGACCCAGGCCTACGGATGTTGAAACTTTGCTTCAGTCTTTATCCCTGATATGTTGTGGCTGCCTCAGCATCACTTCTTATTTATTTGAAACATTTATACTCCTTTCTGGGAACAAGATCTGGTTAAGCTTTATATTCTCAGATGTTATTGCAGATCCCTATCTGCGAAACGATTTTTTTCTCCATTCATTCCTGTTAGCCATCCTTCGCTCTAATCTTACAGTTTTTAAGAGTGTTGTTTTCCATTCTTTATCACAAGGCAGAACTTTACCAAAAGATATCAAAATGAACTAACAGTAAAATAAACACACTCTGAAAGTATATTTGATATGTTGTGGCAAAACAAGAAACATCATGATTTTTAAATTTTGAGACTTAATCCTTTCTAACATCTCCAGGAGTAAACAAACTGTAATAGGAAATACTACTCCTGTTTTGTTTCTAAAACCAAAATCAAAGAAATTGGGAATATTAAAAACTGTAAATATATTCCACTCTAGTAACTGAAAAAAGGTGTAATATATTACAAAACAAATTACTTTTCATAACTATTAAAATAGCAGATCTCAGACATCTAACAATATTTGTCTTGAATATAGAATAATCTTTAAATATATGGGAAAAAATCAATTACTCCATCCACAGTGTCAGGGATAATGCCTAAAGATATGCTTTTAAATATACCTGACATACCGATTTTTTTTTTTACTTTCTCAATATTCATCTCATATATGTATATGTGATTACAGATTTATGCCAGTCTAGATTTTGGAATATGATACCATCAAAATGAATTTTTATCCAGATAGTAGAGATTATTATGCTTCTTACATTTAACCATTCTGTAATGAAAATTATTTAGAAGTTTGCTTCCCTAAATTGATGGTTTTATCTTGAACTCTGAGAAACTATGAAAATCAGGCTCTTTAGGATACAGACACAAATTTACATCAGGTAGAATGTCTTTTAGCCAGGTTACAAAAAGGTAATCTAAATATGGCTTTAAAATTATGTAAATGTATTATCTTATATTAAAAAAATTGTGAACTAGGAAAGCTAGTAGGGCTTCTAATTCTTTGTCAATGCCATCATTAAGAAAAGTTCTTTCCATCTTTCTGTTGTGCAGTCCACAGCATGTTTATTTTGCCCTTTAATTTAGCTCCTATCCTAGGCACAATACAGCTATTATAATTCCTGGCATTCCATCTAGAGGTGTAACATAAAACAGAAAAACAGAATATCTATTTTCCATGTTTTGCTTTTTAAGAGCAAAGATGTTTTTCTTGGTTATCCTGTAGCAGACCTCTCCTTATTGCCCAAACTGAATCAAATTATGATTCAAAAGAACAATTCCTGTTAACAAAAATATTTGTCATTGGTTTAGGCTATTCAAATTTATTCCACATCTGGAGGCAGTCACTGTTACATAGTATGCAAATTATAGTGTTATGTGTGCTAGTGTGTGTGTGTGTGTGTGTGTGTGTGTGTGTGTGTGTTTTAATCTACATCCAGGGATTTTCCAGTAATTATAATCTGAAATCATTATTAAATCTGAGACCTAATTCCACAATTCAGCTATATTTGTCATTGATCAGTGCCAGAAATGTTGTTAATTAATTAAATCAAAGTTTGAAATAGATTTTTTATGGAACAAATTGATAGCTCATTAATCAGTAAAATCAATTTTATGAATTGAATATAATTGGTTAAATTAGTGAATTGGTGAACGTGTATGGATCAGCTAAAATATTGTAGTAACACTAGCTGCGTTTGCATGAGTGAGGCATAAGAATTTAGTTAGCCCTTCACTTTTTACCATTCAGAATGCTACGCAAGGTGTTTTTTTTGGAAATATTTCTGCGTCCAGAAACAGGAATATAGAAGTCAGTGGGTATCTGGTCCCTTTTATAAGATTGACTGAACTCAGCCTCTAGAATAGTCATGTTACCTTGAGTAAAACCTTTCATTAAAAGTGAGTTTAAAGACTGATGTGCTCTTGTCAGTTTGTATCAATTTGCAAGCACCAATAGTTAGATTCTCTTCCCAGTGCAACATAGAGAGATATAATATCTACTGCTTAAAATTTTGGCCAGAATAAGAGTATTTACATCATGGAAATCAGCAAATGCTAAATATCAATTTTTGATTTTCGTATGGCTGATGTATGTTTCTATGTATGTATGTATTCATATATGCACTGAGCTGGCTGGTGGGACTGAATGAAGTTATACAACAGATTAAATGATAGTGTGTTTATATGCCTCATTATTAATATATGATCTATGTGCAGAAGAATATGGTCTGAGACTTCCTTTCACACTTTCAAGTTTGTGAAAAAAAATAAATGTAGCCCATAACATACTCTAAATATTATTCTTCTATGTGCAAAAGAAAAGCAAAACAAATAAAACAAAAATAAAGCAAAAAACTCATAATTACGAACAACTGAACTGTCTTGAAAGTTCACAAATCATCTTCCCTAGGTGTGGATACCTAAATTAATTTGATTTCTGTTATTAAGAAAGCAGAATATGATTTGGGTGGGCAAAAAAGCTTTTACTAAAATTTCAAATCTATCTCAATTTTTTTCTCATTCTGTCTGTCTCTTTCTCCCTGCCCCTCACTGTATATATTCTCATCAGCCAGCTATTTCTGAATAATGAACACACCAATACTCATTTATTCTCATTAGGCAGGATGCAGGTTGGCTAGGGGGTTGGCTAACCTATGCTGGGTTTGGCTGAGCTGCTCTGCTCAAGCTGAAGCTCCATCTGGGCTTGGCTCCTGATGCTTGGTTAGGCTTAGGTCTGCATCATGTTTGTTAATTCTATTGGATTGGCCAAAAAGTTCGCTCGGGTTTTTCCTTAACATCAGAAAACCCCAAACGAACTTTTTGGCCAACCCAATATGTCCCAGGCTAAAGTGGCGGCAGCTAACCTGGTGGTGTCATTTTTATGTGACGATAGATTTGCAAAAGGCCAAACCTTAGCAAGTAGGCATATGAAAAGTAACCTCCCACTATTCAAAGCAAGTCACAGAGCCAAGTCCAAAGTTAAAAAGCAGGAAGTATATTCCCAACATGAAGTCAAAACATCATATAACCAAGTTCAATATTTTCTAAAAAATCAAATTAGGGAAATTATACCCAAAGTTTCACAGAAACAAACCTGTACAAACCTGGCATCTATACTTAGGATTTGTAGCAAGAAAAATTGTATTGAAACTAATTAACAAAACAACAGTATTAATGAGCTGACAGCTTCAGGGCTGGAGAGAATATTTTACAAATGTGCTTACATTTAAAACACTAAAATTAAGTAAGAAATTTCAAGTTATTAGGAAAACTCATAAGGGATGGATGAGTTTGCCTCAGTTTGAATGACCAGGATTCTGTCCTGAGCCAGAAACAAAGTACTTTATACCTCATGGCACAGCAGGCAGCATGACCATCATCTTCCCTTTTGTTCCTCTTGCCCTCAAGTTCCATGGAGGAAAGGGGGGGATGCAGATGTCCAGGCAGATGTGATACAGCTCAGAAATCCTGAGCTTAGAGAAACCCTGAGTTTATAAGGGACGTGATAGCAAATATGCTCAGCCTTTGCTCTGGAGGGAGAGGTTCCTTTCACTTTCTTGGACAGCGAAGAAGTTAGCTCTCTCATCTGGAGGGATGAGAGAGCTAACTTCTTATAAAAAATATCCCTAAAATATTTTAAAATGATTTGAACACCTGATTTTCTTGGGAGGTAGAACAGAGCCTTACTCTCTGGAAGATATATATTGTTTGCCCAAACTGAATGATCATAAATCATTTATTTGTCACTCATTAAATTATCTACAAAATATCAAGAGCATGTTAAGTAAAAAAGAAATTCAATATTTTCAATAGAGAGAAAAATTAAAGTGGTTAGTATTTAGTTTTATGCAATCACTGATTAAAAGCACAAGCTTTATAGCCAGACTTCTGATTTTAAATTGCCATTTACTAGCTGTATGAGCAAAGCCATATTATTTAACTTTTTTGGGTCTTTGTTTCTTCACTTGTAAAGTGAGAATCTTCATCATAATTTTCTTCTTCTTCTTCTTCTTCTTCTTCATCATCATCATCATCACCACAACCACCATAGCGACTATCTTACAGGATGAATGTTTAACATAGTGAAAGCACTTGGAAAAGTGCCTATTAGGTATCAAGCAATATATAAATAAACAATTATATCATAGCTTTTATACACTATTAAACCTTTACAAAGTCAGAAGGGCATTTGAAATTTATTTAGTTAAACTCTTATTTTCATGATGATAAAGACAATAGACCACTAAGCAAGTTTTGAAGGTCACAATTTCTTAGATGTGTGTACTAGTCCTGAGACCACAACTAATACCATCATCCTCCTTCTCATCTACTCATTCTCAGGGTCGCTCACCTGAAGACAACACTTCTGCAGGTCTACAGTGGTTTTTTAGTGGCATGAACCTGACCTTTATCCCTAAGGTGTCTGAGCCCTCATTGCTGTGCCCTTACGAGGTTCATTTGGTGCCACGGCCTATTTGCTATTGCTGATGACAACAGGCATCAAGAAGGATCACAGGGTATCCCCTGAGCCCTAGACATATACACCTCTGCTCCCATTACGTAGCAGCAAACTCTTGATCTTCATAATAATCAAGGCTAATTTCCCACACATTATTAAAACTTTTTTGTCTGCTGGTCTAATTCTATGTAGAGTCCGAAATAACCATGCAGTATGTAAAGCATATCTTTAGGGAATGGGGAAATGTTAGTGTCCCTAGGGGACTATACTACAGCTGCTGTAGGGGAAGCACAAATTCCCCAAGTGAGTCATTGAGAGTGACGGTAAAATTACCACCCCTTCTTCTATCCTTTTTTGATTTCTGGATCTATGTATTCTAACAACATTGTAAAATGGCCATTGGATCAAAGATAATACTGAAAATTGAAGGATACTCTCTCAACAGTGAAAGGGATCATCTCTAGACTGGTGCCCAGGTCAAACCTTTAAGAGACCATTTCAATATTCTACCAGGTGAGCAGTTTACAGTTGATGCTATATGTAACTATGGATCCCTTACCTATATGTGCATTGCCACACTTTCTATAAAATGAACATCTTTCTCCAAAGGAATGTTAGGCTGGATCCTATGTTAGCAATCAATATTTCAGCTCTCCGACAGAATTGCGGGCTGAGGCACTGCAGGAAGTGAAGGCAAACCCAGACCTGTAATGCACAGTGATCTCAGTAAGGATGAATTATTGCCCTTGTTAAGATCAACTTGTCACAAAGTGTTTAGTTGTTCTCCTTGACGGGTGCTACTGCATCAAGGGTTTGATATTTGTCTCTTCTGCTGATATTTGATATTCTTCAGGAGCAGCAACTAGGCAGTCTATGTGAATGAAAGTCTTTGCTATGCTCATGCTTAGCCTTTGACTCTGCCACCATAACTGGTGAATGAATTACGCGGACAATAATCTAACCATTTTGATGTGTCTTTGGTATTTCTGTTCCATCAACATAATCAGACATCATATCTGTGTAACTTGATGCTTATCTTTCCTATTATCTGTTACAACTTAATACTTCTGCTGTTGTTATTTCCTATTATCACTGTGAGTGAAGGAAAGATCAGTAGTGTCACCGTATCACAAGTTGTCCCACTGTTGTGATGAATCAAGTCAACAGTAATGTACTGACTATAAACAATGTGTAGAGCTCCAGACCCCCTCTTTCAGAGAACAGAAAAATATATTCCCTATCCTCTTAAAATAGGTACGTTTTCTTTCCAGGTCTTCTCTTTATCCCTGCTTTCCTACTCCTTTGCTCAGAATAAGCCAGTCTAATTTAAAACCTATGAATATCTATATTATTTCATTCTGAAATGATATCTTTGTTGAAGATATGGTGAAGACGAAAAAAACAATGAACCTAATGTCAATTTTTCAAGCACATGTATCAGTGACCTTCTTGCCTGACTTTTATTTAGCTTAGTGCAAGGCTTTAGTTGCACAGTTATGAGGCAATATAATCTAACGTGTTCTTCTCAGAAAAAGAAAATAAGTTCCATAGTTAAATAAATTTGGTCAACCTTCTTGGAGATTCATGAGGCAAATTACCCTTCAAAAGTTTCTGTGATGTCCTATGTTATAAATAAGTATATTCTAATACCCAGAGCTTTTTAAAAAATTTAATAATACAAATCCTACTCAAATTTTCTAAAGCATAAATTTATTGTATCAATTAGTCCATAGGATAAATTGTCTACAGGATGTCTGGATCTAAGAGCAAAACTTATATCATCAAGGGCTATTGTTCTTTTATTTCTTTCTCTGTTTATTTTCTATATGCTGGCTTCATTCTATAGAGGGAAGCTCTTTGTGTAGTATGAAAAGGACGGCTGACATATGTAGGTTTGCATTCTCTCTGATTGGTAAAGGGCTTTAACTAGACCCACCTAGGCTTTGGGCTTGCCATTGAAAAGATTTCTGATGCCAGCAGTACAATGATTGGCCCAGCAAGGTTTACATGGTTGGCTTAGGAAGCAAGAAAGCCATCTCAAAGGAAATTGAGGGATCAGGACATGCCTTCTATATATTCTATTGTATATTACTGAACTTGTTTGAACAGAGAAGACTTTTGTTAGAAATACCTAATAAAATATTTTTGCAGAGCCTATTCAGATATCGAAATTTTTATATTTATCTATACCTGTCTGTATGTGATTCTTTCCATTAACATGAAGAAATACAACATATGTTGAATTTCATATACATGCATAATGGCTTGAATAAACACTGTCGTTATATCTTTGAATAAAGAAAAACAGTGATGATTTTCTAGGCATTGGTAACACATTTTAAAGACCTCACAATTTGTTACATAATCCACTGGTAGACTATTGGACTTTAAAGATTTTTTTTAATACAAAAAAGTCAGGGTTGGATAATCTAGCCAAGAACATTGAGTGAGAAGTGCTTTGATGCTCAGCTACATAATCAAACAATGTGACAATGGGAAGTAGCAAGGTCAAATGAAAAGAAGCGGTGACAAATGGGCATTGATTTCAGGTCACTGAAGTATATCTTGACCAGTAAAGTGGTCATTCCAAGTTGCTAAGAATTTCACAGTCCACAGAAAATAGAAAGTATTCTAACACTGATAAGTGAAAAAACGTTGCAACATGTTTTTTTCTTAAAATATATGAGAAATATCCTGATTCAAAAATATCAAATTTAAAATGCAGTAGAAACATTCCATTTTTATATTTAAACTTGTCCATGTGTTTAGACTCAATGTTTGTAAAGGTTCCTATAATGTGAAATGAATAGAATTAGAAAAAGTAAAAATAATGACGAATAAAATTGATTTGAAAGTAAAATTCAGAATTTTAGCCAGAGACTATTAAATTTAACTATTAAATTAAAATTTAGTTGGGAACATGTCAAAAAGATGGAAACAGGTTTTTTTCACGTTTATAAATGCAGATTTCAGAAGACATTATAAAAATAACTTCAGGGCCTCCCTGGTGGCGCAGTGGTTGAGAGTCTGCCTGCCAATGCAGGGGACACGGGTTCGAGCCCTGGTCTGGGAAGATCCCACATGCCGCAGAGCAACTAGGCCCGTGAGCCACAATTGCTGAGCCTGCACGTCTGGAGCCTGTGCTCCACAACAAGAGAGGCCGCGATAGTGAGAGGCCCGTGCACCGCGATGAAGAGTGGCCCCCACTTGCCGCGGCTAGAGAAGGCCCTCGCACGGAGGCTAAGGCCTAACACAGCCATAAATAAATAAATAAATAAATAAAATTTAAAAAAAAGAAAACTTCAGCCCATCAACTAGTTTTTGAAACTAATCAAATTTCTAATGTTTCTATCCTCTAACTAATCCAAGGAAGAAAAAAAGAAATAATCCCTGACATTATTTGCTCCCTTATCACTCAGAATTCGCAATCAATCATGTATTGCTGATTTTAACCCATTAAAAACTTTCATAATACTTTACCTTTAAATCATTCCCTTACTACTTCCCTAGTTCAGACATATTATTTGCCTAAACTACTGCATTAATTTATTACTCTTCTTCCTAATTCCAGTTTTTCCTCCTAAAATCAAGAATTTCTCTCTGAAGTCTAAACTTGATATCTTACTCCGCACCCTTCAGCAGGTCACCTTCAGTTACTATGTGAGTTTGGACTCCTTATTATCTATCATCCACAAGGAGTATATAACACAACTTCTGCTATGACTAAGCTTTATCTGTTGGAATTTAATGGAACAAACAACTGAGTATCTCCTCACACATGTGACTGAACTTAGGATGAATTCTGCTGCATGTCTTAGCTCTCTGCTCAACCTGGCTTAAATAATATTTATTATTGCCAATAATAAGTATCCCCAAAATAAGATAGATTTCAGAGTTGATCAACTTATCCAAACAAAAATGTCAGCAATATCTAGGCATTTTCCATCTCTCAGCTCTGCCATTTTGGGTATTGGCTTCATCGCCAGCCTAGTAGCTATTCAGGCCTCATATATACACACAGCAATATTTTTAAAAATAAAAGCTACCATAATTTTCTGTGATTTTCCTTTAGGAGCCAGATAACCACCTGTACATATTTTCTTACATACCACTAGGTATGTTAGAATTGGGTAATATAATCATTTCTGAACCAGTCACATGCAAGAGGAAAGGGATTATCTCCAGAATAATCAGACTCACCACTGAAGGTCTGAGTAGGGCAGTGGAAACTGTGGGTCATGACTATATTTGGGAGATATGGCACCTGAACAAAACGGGCATCTTATTAGACAGACAGAATGAGGGAATGGATGCTATTTATTTTGTCTATTGATTTGCTAGGGAGGATTTCCTAATCCTAAACATCATTTAAAACATAAGTCAGACATTGTCTTCTTGAGGCAATCCCCTCTAATTCCTTTCACCCTTGTGCCAGAGTGAGTGGGCAATTCTTTCTTGGAGCTCTAATAGGTTATACCTATCATTCAGTATTAGGGTTATTTGTTACTATAATTGGTTCTTCTAATAATCTCTGAGTACTAAGAGAGCAAAAATATTTCATATTCATTCTACTGTACACAATATGATATTTCAACAATATCTGTTGAATGAATAGCTGAACACTCTGCAAATTATTCAGTCACTAAAGTGTTCTAGTAGAACCGCTTCTTTTGAGTAACTTAGAAAAACCTTTGGGTATTTGAAAATAGTAATAGGAATTTATTTTAAAATATTTCCTTTCTTATAGTCTACTCAAAACTTGTTAGGATTATAAAATAAAACATAGAAGATGGAGTTTCCCTAACTTTCTAAACTAGGTTAGGGATCTCTGATATATTCTGTTATTTTCAAGTCTTCCTTGAGGGAAGATATGCCAGTGGGCCTGTTTGTCACAGTTCCCTCAGCATTTAGCCAGTGTGTATTCCATGGGCACTCCATAAATATATATGATTAAGTAAATATACTAAGAATATTTACAATTTTACTTGCTATGCAATATAACATCTTATTTACCTTTTCCTACATATATATCTTTATTCATTAGTATGTTGCAGGAAATACCACTTAGGATCTCAGAGGAGAGTTCAAATTAATACCGTACTTATTGGCAGGAGTCCAGAGAGTGTCCATCCCTTTAAAGTTAGATCAGCTGCTTGTAAGCCTCAACTGACATCAGTCAAAATAGAGGTCCCCATTCTCAGACACAGCAGATTTCAAGGCCTCCATCACAAAAAGGGAGCCTGTGCTATTGGAATAAGATCTTTGTTTTGCCAGTCTTGGTACCTGTCACCAAGAGTCATGAAGGACTCTCTGAACACTGAATGCTTCTGGTCAGATCACCCACTCCTCTTTCCCTTCTAACATTCTTTGCTCCCCACCACTGTCTGTCTTGGGAACAAAAAGGTATAATCTCATTATGTCTTTTAAACCTGTCTCTGTCATTTAGCACAAGAACTTCAGTTCTGATAGATCAGTCCTTTTGCCTGGATTTCAGTCCCCATAGGATTCTATACACTGAGTTCCTTGTTTCCATCTTACAAACCTTATCAACTACCAAAATATTGCACTAAACCATCTATAACTCATAGTCAGTCATCAGCAAAGTTTGTGACATTTTGCAATTCTTCCTTGAACAATCCTTTCATCTTTTTTCACTCTGAAACCTGGTTCTGCTTTGAGTTGACTGTTTCAATGACAAAGTGTCAGTGTTTTGTTTTTCCCATACTTCTTGATCTACTGAAACTCAAGGTGGGTAGTTTTCTTCCTTGCTCTTCCTTGTCTCTTTCAAATTGTTCTTTCTCTCTTCACCAGAAAAAAAGTTATTCAGCTGTGAATCAGACTCTACCACCAACTGTTATTGCTTGTTTTAATTATCTGCTGATCCTTGGGTCAGTCTCCCTTCTGATATAAAGACTTTAGCTCCTGCCACACTGATGGTCTCTCCAACACAGCCACTGTCATGAATCTCAGTAATTTCAGTGTCTATTACCACAGCCTCTCAGTTTCGTGAAGTCCTCTCTTCCAATTGTCAGGTCTCCAGCCCCATCTTAGACTATATTAGATGTTGGCATTATCAATAGCTCTGTCATTATCAATTAACTCAATTTCAAGCACCTCACTCTCCAGCCACCATCTCCCATTTGCCCAATTTCTTCATTAAACATACTTTCAGTCTTACTGAGAGCTGTAAAGCATTGCTTCCACTAATATCCCTCCTCCTGCTTCTAGCCTCCTTCTTTGCTTACAGTTTTAATCCTATGTTTAATCATTACATATCATCTAATTCCTTTCTCATCTTTTGCTCTGCTGTACTAATATGGCTAAATTACAATCCTGTATAAATCAAATCTCTACCCACATAACATCTGTATCCACACAGAGAAACACAGATAGAACAAAACACACAACCATTCTCACTAAATTTATGATCACCTACCTCAAATGGTAACACTTCTTCTTAGTTTGAAGTGTTAACACTTCTTCTATTACAGGCAATTCTGTAATATTTCTTTAGTCCTTTCTCTTCCTCCTTCTCCTAAGTGACCATTTCAGTACTTCTCCTTTTCTTTAACATACATCTTTCCTTATCCTCACTCTCAAAATATGATCTGAGAAAAAGAAGCAATCACAAGAGAAAATCCAAAACCACTGCTACTTGCCTATACTTATCTGTACCTCTGCCCATATCGTCTATGCTTTATGTCAAAATGAATGAACTGTCTGTCCTCTTAGCAAAGGGTAGCCCCTTCATTTTACATTATACTTCATCTTTTCTGTACTACATGGGAATATGGGAACATTTCTCCAGAAATCCCACTGTCTGATTCTTGTAATATCAATCTCTCTACAGGACCATCCCCAGCAGTATAAAGACCAGATGTTATTTTCCCAACATAAGTAAGCCTTTTTTAACCCAGTTTTCATGCCAGATTTTCAACCATTTGTTTCCTTCTGTTTACCATAAAACTTAGTAAAGGAGTCTTCTATAATTGATCTCTATAAATCATCTCCCTATATTCTTTGTTCAACCCACTCCTTTCAGCCTTTTGTCACCGGAATTTCATTATAACTGTTCATATCAAGGTCACCAGTGACCTCCAAATCTCGCTATATACAAAGACCAATTTTTCAGGACTTTTTTCATTTAAATTTTAATAACTTTTTGGTAAAGTTGATTACATTCTTACACTTGAAACACTTTGTTTAATTACTTTCCAGAATATACCTTTTCTATTTTTTTCCTACCTCTCTGAGCACTCAAACCCCTTTGCTGATTCTTCTTTAATTCTCTGCTGAAATTTCCTCAGGGTTAATCCTTGGACACTTTTTTTGAATACCTATTGTTCTTCCTTAGTGATTTCACTGAATCTCCTCTCTTTAAATAACTTCTTAGGCTGATATCTGCCATATTTATATTCCCAAATTTAATGTCTTCATTGAATTCAAATTCATAATGTCCAAATGGCTATTCATTATCTCAGAGGCAACTAAATTCAATATGTGACAAACTCATCTTCTATGTCCCAAATGTGTTCCTCCTGCGAACTTTCCATCTTAGTAAATGAAACCCAGAAAGAAAATCTTGGAGTCACCAATGACTGGTCTTCTTTTTGTCTCTGTCTGTCTCTTTGTCACTATTTCATTCACTCCTCCTCTCTCCCTCTATCTCTCTTTCTTTGACACACCACACATATAACCCACCAACAAAGCCTTTTGGTTATAATTACAAAATATATCCACATATGATCATTCACTTCCTTTGTTACCTTCCTCATCCAACCACTGCCCCCTGTAGATAGGATTATTGTAATATCTTTCCAACTCTTCTAACTACTCATGCCTTTGCCTTCCTTCCTTATATTTTGCACTCCATTAAACACAAAGCATATCATGCCCCCCATCTGCTCAAAATTCTTAAATATCTTTCTATTTCACTCAATAAAAGCCAGTTCTGATCACTGTTACAGCAAAACTTGCACCAGAGTTCAATAGGCAAGGATGACTTTCAAGGCTACTGCAACCGAGGAGAGAGAACATCATTTCAGTCTGAACAAAATTCTATTGAAATAAAGGGCAAGAGGATTTTTAAGCACTGTAGTGAGCCAAAGGAAAAGTATTGGAGGATGGTAGGGCACTGTGTTTGCTAATTGGATTTACCCAAAGGCAAAACAAACTTCTGATATCTTTTAAGACAGAAGATAGTTTTACAACTTGGAGCAAGACATGCAGAGAAGTCAGGCTCCTATGCTCCCACAGAAATTGTACAACAGGGTGCTATCTTTCTAGACAATTACAGTTCAAAGGGATGGCTCCCCAGGTCCTTGAGAAAGACATTCCTGGGTTTTGAAAGTGGCAGGAGGCTTTTTAAAGTATTTACATCTAAAAGGTGCAGAGGTGCAGAAAAGGAATTTACAAGTTTTATAAAGTAAATTCACTAAGAAAAAAGATATATAGATATATCTGTATATCTATATCTATATCTCTTTCTCTCTATATATACACTGATGCATGTATTCATGTGTATGCTCATACCTATATGTATATTTACATATATTTATATCTCTCCTCTAGTTTCTCTTTATATTTCTGGTTTTGAATCTTGAATAAGATGTAGAGTGGAACAATGAGACTGTCTTAGATAAAGTTTCCCAGAGGCAGATACTGAAGTAAAGATTCATATGTGAATGACTTACTGAGGAAGTGACTTATTAACGAAGGAAGTGAGGAGCAGGACAACGGATGTTAGAGAGCCAAGCAAGGGTGCTATTTCTGAGGAAGACCCAGCAAAGCTGAATCCTACAGAAAATCCTAGAGTATAACTTTACCATTAAGGTTGACCCATCATCAATCCTAGAGTCAAGTAAAGTCAGCTTTCACAATTCTATATTGACAGTCATTGGCTATGGGATGAACAAAGGAAATGTAAACTCTCATACACTTTGGAATCTCTGTACATGAGTCTGAAACAGCAGTAGTGTCCCCAGAAAGTTTTCTGACAGCAGCATGCTACCATTGATCAGAAACTGAGGAACAGACACCCGGAAGTGCCCTAAAAGTAATCTGCTGGAATAGTCTGTTGGGAATGTTCAACTGAGGAAACTCTGTCACTGTTTTTATTCAGAAGCCTTTGTATATACAGCATATTGTATCTCTATACTACAGTGAGATCCTAGGGGAACTTTTCATTAAGTAAGCTTGGCCCTGCTTTTGTACAATGACTCATATTTGCACACTGGGCTTAATATATCTAGAGATAACATTTTACATTTTCATAAGTTCCTTTTGTCTCAACTTATAAGGTGATAAATACAAGAAGTTAAGTATGCTGGGCACTGAGTAACTTAAAGATAAAATCTTCTTACTTTAATACAAAGAAGAATGTCTATCAAATTTCAATTCTAGAGAGTTTACTTGCTCTATTTTCTCAACCAATTTAACACACAATTTTACAGTTAAGTTCCAAGTAGAAAAGCCAAATACTTTTGCTTATTTCACAAGTGAATGAAATCAGTGACTTATCCATGATCATTCCCTTTTTCTTCTGACTTTCCAACTATATTCAGTAAAAAGTACTTTATAGTTCCAATAGTAAAGTGGTTTTGAGTTATCTGGTCATTTGGACCCTATCCTCTCTTCTAGACTTATATTAAATGGTAGAAGTAATTTTTCTACCATTTTGCAGTGGGATGAACTTTTCTTAAATAACATTGCACATTGACCTTTGTTTTTATTCCTAAAAATGAAACTTTGATGGTATACTGTCTAATATTTTCCCACATATAGCAGTTCTGTAGATCATAAATATAATCAACAATAACTAAAATAGCAGATATTGATTAGTAAAAATAGAAAAGAAAATCAAAGACATAGTTATAGAATATAAATAGGTAGAGTAAACAAATAGATATCTACTATTTTACTAGCTATTGAGTGAAACCAAGTTGAGTTAAAAAATATTTCCCAAATTTTGATAAAGTTTATTTAACTCCAATGTCTGGCAAACTGTCCATTTTTTGCATATGATTATTTCAAGTATTGAGACAGTATATCACAATTTTAATAGATTTTGTAAAAAGCAGTTTTAAGTTTACAAAAAATATGGGAAGTTACCATATACTCCCTCCCCACCGGATTCCCCCTACTATTAACATGTTGCATTAGGGTGATACATTTGCTAGAACTGGTTAACTAATATGGATACATTATTATTAAATGAAGTCCCTAGTCTACTTTAGCATTCCCTCTTTGTGTTGTACAGTTCTAGGGATCTGGAAAATCATAATGCCATTTATCTGCTCTTACAATATCAGAAGAATAGTTTCACTTCCCTAAAAATGCCTTGTATTCCATGTATTTATCCCTTCTACTTCTCTACCTGAATCCCTGGCAGCCACTCATCATAGTTTTGCCTTTCAATGTACATATCACATTTTCATTCATAGTTTTTACAGCAGCAACACATTCTTTTTGTCTACAAATTAGTTGATCAAGGGAAGTTTTGAGTTTTTCAGACTTTAATATAAAGGATGATTGTGATCTAGAATAAAATATTTGCCTAGGCAGAAATTAAGACTTTTGTTTGCTTCTCCTTTCCCCTTCATGTCTGAAATTTTGGTGACAGAACATATGTCCTGATGAAGATTGACCTAAGTTTTCAATTCCTCTGTGTAAATATCAAGGAACATGATTTCCTGATTATGTGTTAGGAGAATGTTTAGTTTTGTCAGAATCTGCCAAGCAAGAGTTCCTGTTACTCCAGCATTTTGTGTTATCAGTGTTCCAGATGTTGTTTATTTTAATAGGTGTGTAGTGGTATCTCACTGTTGCTTTAATTTGCATTTCCTTGATGACATATGATGAGAAACATCATTTCTTATGCTGATTTGCCATCTGTACATCTTCCTTGGTAAAATGTCTATTAAATACTTTGACCCATTTTTTAATCAGATTGTTTGTTTCCTTATTATTGAGTTTTAAGAGTTTTTTGTATATTTTAAATAAGAGACATTTTTAAGATATGTCTTTTGCAAATGACAAAACAAAAACAAAACAAACCAGCTTATAAGGGAGAAAAAAAAACACAACAAAACTAACGACTAACAGAGAATCAGTAAAGTTTTCTTGATGGTTTGGATTTATCTCTAGCAACCAGGAAAAAAAAAGGCATGTTTGGTGTACAGCTGCACATGCCGCGTACCTCTCTAGCATACAACTTTCATGGCTCAGGTGAATACAAGAGAAATTTCTGTGAAAAGCCTCTTAAGTTATTATAGGATAATCTTTATTAAAAAGTTAAACTCATATTTCTCATAGAAATGTAAAATAAGTACATGCCAAAAAATTTGTGTAACTCAATTAATGAGGGAACCATTAAGGTGTTACAACCAGTTCAAAGGAGAAATCAAAACACCACATATCAAGAGTGTTGAAAGTAAGGTGAAAGTAGATACAAAATTGGCTTCTTCCACAATGGAGGTAGAGAGAGAAGAAGAATGGAAATTTGAGGGAAATCTGGAAGTATAGACCTTGGGTACTCAGTTTTTGTTTTATTTTTGTTTTCCTCATTTCAAAGCCTATCACAATTTTTTTTAAACAGAAGATAAAGGCAAAATATTATTTACTATAGGAACATTTTTTTACAAATATAAAATACAAAAAAGGACATCTAACACATGCTCTTAGAAATCAGGATAGTGGCTTTTATAAACTAAATGTTTCTATCTCCCTAAAATTCATATGTTAAAGTCCTAACTCCCAAGGTGATGGTATTTAGAGATGGGGCTAGGTTTCAATGAGGCTATGAAGGTGGTGCCCTTATTATGGGATTAGTGCCCTTTAAATAAAAGAGGAGACAAGAGCTCTCTCTCTCTCTCTTTGCTATTGAGAGCACAGCAGGAAGGTAGACATCTGCAAGCCAGGAAGACAGCCTTTACCTTAACTGAGTCTGCTGCCACCTTGATCTTCCAAGCTTCCAGAACTATCAGAAATAAATTTCTGAAATACATATTCTTCTCAAGTTCATATGTAACATTCATCAAGATAGACTAGTCTTGAGCCATCAAATATACCTTAACAAATTTAAAGTAACAGAAATCATACAATGTATCCCTCAAATCACCATGGAATTAAACTAAAAATCAATAATGGAAAGATAGCTAGAAAACCCAAAAATCTTTAGAGATTAAACAATACACCTCTAAGTAATACATGGGCCACAGAACAAGCATCAAGATAAATTTTAAAATATTTTGAATTAAATGAAAATTAAAACACAACTTATCTAAATTTGTGGGATGCAGCAAAAGCACTGCTTAGAGGTAAATTTATAGCAGTTAATGCATGTATTAGACAAAAGAGAGACCTAAAATCAGTAATCTAAGTTTTTACCTTAGGGAGCTAGAAAAGGGAAAGGAAATTAAAAGGAAGCAGAAGAAAAAATATATATAAATTAAAGCAGAAATCAATGAAATTGAAAACAAGAAACTAATAAGAGAAAATCCATGAAACCAAAAGTTGGTTCACTGAAACGTTAAATAAAATTAATAACCTGTTAGCCAGGCAAATCGAGAAAAAATTTTAAAAAAAGAAGCCACAAATTACTAACAGAAAAAATGAAAGAGTGGCCATCACTATTAATCTCATGGGCATTAAAAGGATGATAGAGGAATATCGTGAATCTATGCCCAGAAATTTGATAATTCAGATAACTGGGTCAATTATTTGAAAGACACTCTACCGAAACTCACAAAAGGATAAAGCAATAATCTAACTAGACCTATATCTATGAAAGAAATTGAATCAATATTAATAGCCTTAAAAAGTAGAAAGCACCATTTCCAGATGGTTTTACTGGTGAGTTCCGTGAAACATTTAAGGAAGAAATGATACAAATTCTCTGCAATTTTTCAGAAAGAAGAAGCAGAGGAAATACTTCCTGATTCATTCTATGAGTCTAAGATTGCCCTAATACCAAAACCAAACAAATACACTACAAGAAGGAAAATTACAGCCCAATATCTCTCACAACATAAATACAAAACTCCTAAACAAAATATTAGCAAATAGAATCCAACAATGTATAAAAATATACATCATAACCAAGTGAAATATTCCAAGTATGCAAGGCTTATTTAACATTTGAAAATCAATTAATGTAATCCATCACACCAAGAGGGTAAAAATAAAAATTATATGTTTTTATCAATTATTGAAGAAAAAGCATTTCATAAACTCTATCTATTCATGTTAAAATCTGTAAGCAAACTGAAAATAGAGGGGAACTTCTTCAATTTGATAAAGAGCACCAAAAAAGAAAAAAAAAAATCTCCAAATACTTTTAAAAATTATTTGAGAATCAAATCATCATGATTTTCCTAGCTTTATATTCAAAACCACTTCCATAATAATTTGGAATAAGCATACTCTGGTATATGTGTCCACATTTGTACATACAGATAAGTGATTTTTTTGAATGAAATAATAAATATGGAGCATGGCCTGGATAAATAATTCATAATTTGTATCAGTGCTTGTAAATGTGAGCAAAATGGATAGAATAGATTTTATTGTTAACTAATGATTTTGAAAAGTCAGATTTAACCGCAATGTGAACTTAAATACTAGTCTTACTCAAGCACTGGGTCAGTTAGGTTTTGAAGTTAGAGTATGTTAATGAGACAAAGGATTTTATTCTCATATGAGTCAGTATCATCATATATTGTGAAGCATTTTATTAAAGCTACACCCCTATGAGTATACAACATATGTCAAAACGGAAGGTTGCTTCATAAAACATATGTGTTTCTGGGTAAGTCAATCATAATCACTGGAAATTCAACTTCACCCTTCTTAGTAAGTGGCATCTTCATATAAAGGGTATAATGTATGAGAAATGTATGTTTGTAGTCTATTTTCAACAATATTTTGAACTTTGTAGTGAATCACGAAGTAGGAAACAAATTTGGCCTGGAGATCAACATTTTAATTTAAATTACATGTATGTTTTGTAAGTTCTCTTGAAATATTTTACATTATTAATTATCTTCATTAGGGAGGATCATAAAATATGCATAATGTGACTCCAGGTCAGCTCAACACAAAGCAAAAACAAAAAGTTATACCTACTATTCTTCTTATCCTGAATAACGTTAATTTCTTTGTTATAATTTACAGAGTCTACTGGATAAACATTTTTTAAACCTTCTACTTCTGAGATTTCAGTGTATGAAACTGCAGTTGTGATCTGTAAAAACTATTGTTTTAGGTAAAATGTGATTCTTACTTGCTAGGAGATCCAGAGACAAACTTGAAATTTATATTTTTATTTCTGGTTTTGTTCCACGCATTTTTATGAGAACTTTTACATTTACTCACTAATATTGACACAGATTTTAAATATATATATTTATTTATATATATTTATATAATAAATTACTTTCTTAACTTCTATAATTTTTAGATATTTTGTAAGCTCTCTTCATTTTTTAGCACAGTGGGGAGGGGATTTCAGGAAATTTTGTTGTAGGGTTTTTTCCCCCAGTATATTCCTCTAACTTCAGATCATTTTTGTCATATAATTTTGCTTTTTTTTTTTTTTTTGGTATCACAAAAGGTTTTGAATTTATTTTCTGTTAATAATTTTAAAAAATAGCAGTACAGATGACCTTTGATCAACACAAGTTTGAACTGCATGAGTCCACTTACACATGCATTTTTAAAATAAATATGCAGTTGGCCCTCCATATCTGGGCATTTGCATCCATTGATTCAACCAACTGTAGATCACAGACTTAATACACGATCCATGGTTGGTTGAATCCATAGATGTTGAACTTGTGGACATGGGAATATGGATACCATTGTGGATTTTGGTATTCCCAGTGGGCCCTAGAGCCAATCCTTCTTAGATATCAAAGGGAGACTGTAGTTGTTATAATTATTTAAGTGCACAACTGGGAGGAAAACATAATAAAGTGATAAAGTTTACTGATTCTATAGACAAAAGCTCAAATAGAAAGAATCATGTATCTGAAGTGAGAAGATCAGGGCTAAAGTTTCCCCCATACTTACAACTAGCCATATGAACTCACCTATACATATTAACTTCTCTGAGTGAGATTGTTTTATGATCTTTATTAAATAAGATAATGTTCCTCAATATGGAATAATATTAAAGTTGCTTTAATTTTTTTAGATTTCCAGTTGAATTCTGTTATTATTTTAATTAAAATGTTAAATATTTGCAAACATATAGGTAGATTTAAGTTTCTTATGCTTTTACTCATATGCAACTATGAAACAAAGACAAATTTAGAAATTAAATACAAAAAATCTAAAAATTAAACTTAAATTAGTACACCAATTTAATGTGACAAATGATTGTTTTTATAAATTTAAATAGCTGTTCATATTAATTAAATCAGCTAAAAATTGTTATTGAATGTAAATATTGGTTCAGTTATTGTGACCTACCCTAGAATTACAGTGATGAGAAAAAACATACATGACTTTATTCTCAGGAATGTTCTTTTGAATTTAGCATGACTGCACCATGATTTACAATGTAATGACACAATTCTCACAAAAGTGAATCTGTTCAAATAACTCAAGAAAACATTATGTAAATTAACATTCAATTGACGTTAGTTACAGAATAAAACATTTCTGGTTTTTTAAAAATTATTTCATGCAAATGAAAGGTACTAAATTAGTAATAATTCGCACCAGCATGACACTAAACGAAACTACAAATGGAAGCGCTAAAATCACTTGCCTGTATTTGGCTATAAGGATCCAGGTGACACACAATATGCTTACAGTATTTTTTTAAAAGATTATCTTGAAAATAATTTTTTAAACCAGGAATTCCCAGTACATAATGCTTTTTTTTATGGCTGGGTAATATTCCACTGTGTATATATACCACATCTTTATCCATTCATCTCTCAGTAGACACTTAGGTTGCTTCCATGTCTTGGCTATTGTAAATAGTGCTGCTATGAACACTGGTGTGTGTGTATCTTTTCAAATTATGGTTTTCTCATGATATATACCCAGGAGTGGGATTGAAGGATCATATGGTAGCTCTATTTTTAGGAACCTCCATACTGTTCTCCATAGTGGCTGTACCAATGTACATTCCCACCAACAGTGTAGGAGGGTTACTTTTTCTTCACATCATCTCCAGTATTTATTATTTGTAGAATTTTTTGATGATGTTCATTCTGACTGGTGTGAGGTGATACCTCACCGTAGTTTTGACTTGCATTTCTCTAATAATTAGCAATGTTGTGCATCTTCTCATGTACCTTTTAGCCATCTGGATGACTTCTTTGGAGAAAAGTCTATTTAGATCTTCTGCCTGTTTTTTGATTGGGTTGTTTGCTTTTTGATATTGAGCTATATTAGTTGTTCTGTATATTTTGGAGATTAATCCCTTGTCAGTTGCATCATTTGCAAATATTTTCTCCCTGTTTCCTTATTTAGATAACTGGCTTTGATGCTCTATATCTAGCCTTAGAATTTCTTTGGCTTAGGTTCAGTTATAGCCATATACTACACTCCAGGGATGGTTAGATTGAAATTGAGGAATGATAACATGATTTATCCAGATTCACTTTGATGATCTGCTTCTCTGACCAAGAATCAATCCACTACTTATATCAGCAAATTTTAGGTGCTAAGTCTCAATGTAAAATAAACTATTTTATTATTTTATACTCACATGTTAACATGTCCATCCCTAGAACTACATACCAATGATCTAATTAGTATATTCATATCTAGGAAACTACACTTTCCAATCAGTTTTGAACTTTGAGCTCTTCTGATCTAATTAATTTGATTATAACTACCAACTCATTTACCTGGAATTATGTTTGTAGTCCTAAAACTACTGGTGTAGATAAAGATTAGTCTTTTGTTTTGTGTTATAATGCTCTGAATGTGCTTTGTAATAATACATTTGCATAGAACTAAGTCCATGAATTAGGTAGGTCATGCATTATTTTATCAATATTATTATTTCTGTTTTTATACGTTAATTCACTGTGGCTTAAAAATTGCTTCTAAATTCATGAATGTTAATATTATGGACAGAACTTGAACACAGATCTTCAGACACTAAGTTATTTCTACTTACCAATTTAATCGATATTATATCAGTTAGGTCTAACACTTGAAGTGTACTATAGTAGATACTAAGCATATAGAGATTGATTAAAAAAAAAAGAAAAAAAAAAGACCTCTGAAACTAAGGCACTTTGAGCTCCTATAACAAAATAACATAGACTGAGTGGCCTATAAACAACAGAAATTTATTTCTCATAGATCTGGAGACTGGGAGTCAGAGGTCACGGTTCTGGTGAAGGCCCTCTTCTAGCTTGCTGACTGCCAATTTCTTGCTGTGTCCTTACACAGTGGAAGAGTTGAGGGATTTATCTCAGGCCTCTTTTATAAGGATATTAATCCCATTCATGAGGGTTCTGCCCTCATGACCTAATCACCTCCCAAAGGTCCCACCTCTTAATACCTTCACCTTAGGTATTAGGTTTTCAACCTACAAATTTTGAGGCAACACAATTATTCAGAACATAGCAGAAACTAAGTTATTATTCACTAATCTATCATCAATCACTGAACATTGATTGGAATGATGTGTCATAATAGATAATTCACTATTATTATCACCAGTAGATATATAAAAAGAGATATGTACAACTGCCTCCCTTGAAGTATCAGAAAAGGTTCACAAAAAAACTGGTGTTTGTGTTGAATCTTAAATGGTTTACATGACTGAGTTTAAAAAGAAAATTATTTCAGGTTAGAGGAAGTACCATGTGAAGTAGAATGGTGGAAAGATATAGGCTAAGATCACTGTATTCAAACAGTTGGTTCATGAAGAAACAGTGGAGATCTTTAATCAAGAGTTGACAAGATCAAATCTCTTTTGGTAAAAGATAACATGGAGAGCATTAAAGAAGAGTCTGTAGAGAAATAGGAGTTGCTGGCAAAAACAATCAAACAAAAAACAAAGAAAACAAAACAAGATAAAATGTTAAAATGATGCTGCATTGATCTGTCAGAATTGAACCAACTGAGAAAGTGCCATGAAGTGTACAGAAGGTTGAAGGATTTAATGATCATCTAGATTTTAAGAACTAAGGAGATAGATGAGTTGTGGATTAACTGTGCAGATGGCAATGCTATCAACTAATGAAACAAACCAAAATAGTAATGATGATAATAATAATGATAATGAAAACTATGAGTCTGAAAGGGAGAATTATAAATTGGAATTTGTGTGTATGCTAGGAATTTCTGAGATGCATCCATTCAATAATTTCAAAAGTGTATGTCTATTAAACACTTATTGTATTCTAGGTGCTGGTTTTTTATTTATGAATAAAACAGGCAAGATGAGATATTATAGGTTAGTGGATGAAGTAGGTAGTAAGCAGATTAACAAACAAATACATAGATAGCTGGAACTTGGAGCATTTTCTATGAAGAAAATTAATAGAATGCCATGATAGAAGAACTGAACTGATTTATTTAGATAAGAATGTCTTATCTCTGAGCAGGGAACAGCTGAAAACACAGGCACAGGCCTTGGAGGCAAGGTCTGAACTGAATATACAGACTGGAAGATCATCAACATATAGCTGGTAATTGAAAGTGGAAAAGCTTCTAAGAGACAGTGTGACAAATTAGAAAAAGCCATTTAGCTAATGATAAACTAAACTGATTAACTGCCCATATTTATTTGTTTCAACAATACTGTAAAGAGATTGAGGCTATATTTATAGGCTTTTAGAAGGGATTATGTCATAGTAGGGTTTTTGAAAATGGATCTATATAAAGAGAAAAATGAGTATTCCCAAGCCAGCCAGTAAATCAACATCGTAGACAGCATAAAATATTGAGGTTCCTTTTTCTGGTTCATTCTTTATGACATAAATCTAAAATTAAATAATGTTCATAAGATATAGTATAACTGTAAATGGTAACAATTTACTGGGATATGTAAACATTACTGTACATTCTAGGAAATAAAATTTTAATGCTAAAAATAAATTCCTTGGGAGTAGCTGATTTCTTACTAATGAGTAAAGGTAAACCCAAACTAATGCAATGATTTCATCTTCATTTTTCTGGATAACATTAAACTCATGATTAGAGAAAGAAATAGCATATTGTGAAATGAATTCTTCAAATGATATACTCAAATAAAAATATGTTTATTCATATGGATAGGAGTTGGTTCTAAAACTCTAAGTATTTTAATTATAACAGTACTTTAATCATATAAACATACAAGAACTTGTTCTTGTTACTGAATATAATACTCATTTTAGTCAAGCAATCAAATGTGTTTTTTCATCTACTTACATATTGATTTAATAGCTGAGGTAATACCTTTCTTCTAAATATTCTTATGTTTGATGCAAAGAAAACAAAAACAAACAAAAATCTCTTATTTAAGGTCAATTGTAAGTGAGGTTGCCTGTTGATTAAAAAGAAAAATCAATTCAGGCTATGTCAAACCAAAAATGAATAAGTTTTTGTACAGACCAAGACAAACCTGAAGAAGAGATTGAAACTAGTCACTAACCACTATTTTTAAAAAGTTATGTTAAGAAATCTAATTTGATCAATTAGCAACTGTTAGTGCCAATTTGAGTTAGTGCCCATGGTGAGAGTGGTTTGTTCATATTCAACTGCAGAGAATACTACTAACTGGTAATGAGATGTTATATAACCATAGAATAGGATGTGTACACTATACTACACTACAGAGCAGAATGTTTAATTTTCAGATATTTTAGGAAGCGTTTTGAAAGCAATGATCTCAACAGTTTCAGTACAATGAATTAAAACAGTATGTGTCACATAAAATGCACTATGTGTTGGAAAATATAAAATAGTATGTTTCTGAAAATTACCTTTCCCCAGTGAAATATAGTTGTATTTTAAAGTTTTTATTTCAGTGTGTATTCAGTCTCTAAGAAATTAAATTCAAAATATATATTTACCTTAAAGATATGTTAGAATGGAAAAATTATTAGTTTACCTAATTACTATTAATTAGTCAGTGTTCTAGTCTTCCTAGACTTTATAATTCTCCACCCAAGAAAGAAACTGAAAATCCAAAAGAAAGGACTTTCATGATATTAATCCAGGGAATGTAAGGCACCATGATTGACTAAAGAGAAGAATTTGGTTGGAAGAGATCACCAGTGTCCTTTGAGCTATAGTGTTTTGTATACAGTGACATTAAGTGGGATTTAGAGATGGTCAGATAGGTGAACTATTTGGTTGGCCAATAAATTAACTCTGAAGACTTTTTGAAAATTAAGATCCTAAAACTCTACATGGGTTTCATCTGTTTTTAAGGCTATATTTTTTTTCATTTTCTTTCTTTCTTTTTTCATTTTTTTACCCCTCCAGAGGAAGAGGGGGACTGGATGTTGTTTTCAAAGAAAAAAACCAATGTAGTAGCTGTCCAACTAAAACATGATTTTACTTCAATGCTGGCCAATACCCTTAATGGCCACTTATTTTTCCTACATTTCAAAATTGTTTTGAGTAGTCAGGGAGGGAAGTAGAGTGCCTGTAATTCCTTCTTACTCCTCAGTTTCTTATATAATTCAACAGCCAGCAGTGGCTCTATTGTCTCTGGAGTCTTTGTTTGGCTAAAGATGCCACTTCCTTAGGTTCATGTTCCTTTATTATAGAAAATATTTTAATTGCTGAAAGACAGCTATCCAGTTACAGCATTTTTTATTCACTTAATCAAAAACTTCATCCAAGCCACCTGCGATTGCCCTGCTACATGTCTTTTCTACCTCATTCCACATCTTACAGCTGAGGCACAACAGGTCTTCAGGTCTTTCAGTCTTTCTCTGGCTCATGATATATTTATGGTGTTCATAAAATCCTCTCCAGAATGACCATAATGATATGCTCTCCTGAAATAGGAGAGAAGAGCGAGGTTCACTCCCTCGCCTCTGCCTAGCTTTGGGTATCCAGAGAAGATAGAAAACATCTTTCAGTGACTTACTTCTCGCCACCCCTCACCCTACCATTCCTCAATATCTCTTCCCCAGGCAAGCATTGGTTAGATTACACAATGACCAGTCTTAGCAGCGCATAGGATCAGCTGCCTGAAATGCAAGGTGAGATAACTTTGAAATGCACCTCCCTATCCTCTCTACTCCCAATCCCACTTGGATCTGAAGCCATCTTCTTTACTACAATTAACTGAAGTGATCCACAGTTGGTTCTTTTTCCTTAATTAGCAATTAGTAGAACTGTAAGAAAGTAGGTGTGTATAACTAGCAACCCTAAATCTCCAACACCCCTTATCATTTCTAATACAAATGCAGGGCATGTACTCTTAACACCAGATACTTAAAAAAAAAAAAAAAAAGATAGAAGAATACAGACATCTCTGTTATCTTATTTATCCCCAAAGTGGAGAATATGAAAAACAGAAAGTTAATCAATATTTAAAATCATTGGGAAATAATTAGAAATCTTAATCATAATACGTTGTAAGCAAAATGTCTAGCATAAACATTGAAGTCAGGATTAAAATGACAATACATGTAGTAGCACCAATATTATTTAAAATGTTTTCTGGGTAGTTAATAAAATCAGTTAACAGAAAGTTGTGAACCATTACAATTGAAAAGAAGAAATTTAATCATTTCTAGATGCTATAACTTACTTGAAGATACAAGAAAATATATTAAAACACTAATCCAAGATAATATATTAAAACACTATCCTAAACAAAATGAGGATTAAGGAAAGCTATCAAAGCAAGAACTTTCTTATAGCTTCCCCTATATAAAGAGCTGCAGTTGTAAAATGTAAGGGAAAAAAATTGCATTTGCTACTGCATTAAAAGTATAAAATATCTAGGAATAACATAATATGAAATATACGAAGGCATATAAAGTACTCAGGACAAACATTCAGAGACACTGATGCTTAGAGTATAAATTGGAGCAGTTTCTTTAGGGAACAATGTGACAATACATAGTACTTTTGAAACATACTTTTTTTGCCCCCAGAATTTCTACTTATGGTAATTTATCCTACAGACATACATATGTGCAAAAAATGTATGACAAGTTTATCCATTACAGCACTATTTTTAATGGTAAAAGACTAAAAACAAATTAATTGCTTGTAAGTTAGGGGAAAGAAAAATAATTAATGGTACATTTTTTAAAATGAAATAAAGCCATTTAAAAACCAGTTATTTAGGTTACCTGATAAGGAATGACTCAAATATAGACTTTGGATGTCAAGGATTTACAGTAGCTAGGAGTAGAGCATACTTGTAATTTTAAAAGGTGTACAGCCACACATGCACACAATCACATGCACTCATATATATGCATAGATCCTCACTTGCATACACGCTTGTATATGCATTGGATTCTTGTGGATGGTTATCCCTGAAATGAAAACTGCCTACCCAAGAAGAGGCTGGGTGAATGTATAAGCACCACAGTGCTTTTAAAGTGGGACTCTCTGTAAAGAACTAATCACTGGTGTCCTAACATATCCATGCATGCAAAAAATTAATCTCATAACTTTTAATCTACAATGACTAGTTTTGTACCATCCTAGGGAGAAATGAGAAAATAAGTACTCCAATTACATTCTCTGCTCTGTGATTCAATGAAGAAGTCTGATTTAGAAGGCTAGAAGGTATGAGAGGGATATTTAAATTATATATCATTTGATACTGTTTGATTTTTTAACACTTGAATATATTTATTCTTTTTACAATTTCTATTTTGTGATCTAAATACTGTGTTTAGTGAACAAAGAAGTAATCTCATCCAAAGAACTGCTTCTACAACCCAGAGTCTTTTCATAGATGTCCCTACATGGCTTAATGACTTTTATGAAGTCCACACAACCAATTTCTTGACCCTCAGTCAACTGGGTCATGGCTATAAAGCAGTTCTGACTATAGATCTTGCCTCTGTGATGAGCACTGAAATGGTGGATGTGTCCTAGAATTTCCTTTTGCACATGGATTCTGAGTAATGAACAATGGACCATTTTCCTTTGCTCCTTCTTCACTTTGAAGCTGAATGTAACTAACACTTCCAATTTAAATCCTAAAGTGGAAATAATGTTGAGATAACTGACAAATGAATGACAACTATAGTTCTTCACATTACAAAATAGTACATTAAACAAATTTCTCTTGTGAATTCCTTTATTCTTTGGTCACATTTGATCTCTCTTCTTTGTTCTTGGATCTTCAAATCTTAAAGGCAGTCACAATACTTGACCTAGTAATGATGATAGTTCATGTTCTTCAGTCAAATACTGGGTCTATCCTACTGGTAAGGGCAATACTTTGATGGTTTCTTTTGGAAAACAAAAAGTCAAATCGGAGTGCAAGAAAGCATTAAACTTTAGAATCAAAATCTACCCTGAATTTCTCCCTAGCTTATGCTTTATTAAAACTTTCCTTGATTATAAGCATTATTACATTTGTTGTACAAGCAGACTAACACAATACTCATATCCATTCTATGCCATGATTTAAGACCATTTCTTATAAAAATGGATGCCCACTTTTCCTATCAAGTCAAAAAATTTGATCAAAAAATACATAAATGTTTAAAGGGGCAAAGATGATAAAACTGTTTATGAATATCATTTAAGTTACTTATTTAAGCACATATTTAATTAGCATGTGTTAACTTAGAAAACCTGCTTTTGTACTTTACCTTTCATAAAATAATTTTATTAAAATCATTTATATATATGATGCCTTCAGTATCACGCAAACATTTTTTGGTGTCATCCAACAGTTTTTAGCGTGCATTATCCTCAGTATGTCTTAACATGAGATACAGCACTTGTGGAAATCATATATTATGCTGTCACTGAAAATATATTCCAAATCCATTAGTACCCGTTAATAGCAGTGTTTTATTTTTTCATTCCTGCAATATATGTAAATATGTGATCTCAAAAATGTCAACACTCACTGATTATTTTTTTATAAATAATCTTTATAAGATTTGTTTACAATATTACACTACAATAAATGTGTGGTCACATGTCCCAGGAACATCACTACATCTTTGCTAATTCCTTTGCCTTCTATTTTACCTATTTCACTGGTTAACCTTTTTAAACATCCAGGATTGCTTGAGCTTATTTTAGTATCTTCTAAATCTAGGATATTTTAGTCTAATGTAAATTCTGGGCAATATGAAATCCCTTATACTTAAAAAAACAAGGCACATTATTCCTCTCTGAAAGGTAATTTTTAGGAGGAAAATATATATTTGTATTATATTTTTAAATATAGTGAAGATATTAATTCACTGCTACATTGAAAAATCAAGCAAGAGTATGATGTTTCAATCATATTTTTATTAGTCACAACAATTAATAAATATCGGAGAAGAGACAACTTTTACTACTGTTTCATTTTGTTTTGTTGTATTTAATTTTTTATATTGCCTTTATGACTTTTACTAATTGGAAATGTTAAAAACGATATAGGATTGCAGCTAAGAAGTTATGCTGCACCATATTTTAAAGTTTTCTTAAGAAGCTCCAGTACTGTCTCATAGCTCCCCAGTGTTTAGGGTCTAATGCTTTCTGCTTTCTGTAGTTCAGTTGATGAGAGATGAGAGATAAGAGATGAGAGAGAGAGGGAGATTGAGATTAAACTACTTCTAACACTTTTTATCACTGATTAAATGGTTTCCAGTCAACTATTAAGAGTTGAAGAGTTGGATTGTTAACAGAAACTTTAGATTGCAACTAAAGTTGCAGTGAGAAGCTGGATAAGAGAAAATCTAGCCTTGTGGAATACCTGGAAAATAACCCTATTTCAAACATATCACTTCCCAGAGGAAGAAAGGAAAAGGAAGGTGGCTTGGGAACATAGAAACAAAAACCAATATATTGCCCTTTTAAATGGCAAAGAACTAAGCAAAGGCAGCATCTCTTACTTACCCGCAGCACTATTCACAAATTAATTTTAGTTTAAATACATAAGCAGAGAAAGACCCTACACATGGGAAGCAATCAACCATTTATATCACAGAGTCCAGCACTGGAAATAGTGAAACAATGAATTCTTATTTTTGAATACTAGTAATTATTTTTGCTTTACATTCCCATGCTTGATGAAAAGCAATGGCAAAGATTTCCCCCCAAATTCTAATAGTTTCTGAAATGTGGCACTTAATTTTATATAAGGAAATAAAAAGCTTTGATAATATAATACAGTTGTCTAGACAGATAGACATATAAAAATTTTTTAGTAGAGTTTTGGATTTACCAAAAAAAAAATAAAAGCAAAAAAAGACAGTCTTGTCATATTATGCATTTCTCCCTGGGGTGCCCTGAGCTCCTAAATGATTTTTTAAAAAATTTGCATACATTAAGGCTCACTCTTTGTGCTGTAACTGTCTATAGGTTTTGACAAATGCATACTGTCATGTATTCACAATTACTGTGTCAAAGAGAATAGTTTCACTGCCCTAAAATTCCCCTGTGCTTCACCTATTCAATTGCCTTCCCCTTCCACCAAACTTCAAGCAACCACTGATCTTTTTACTGTCATTATAGTTTTGCCTTTTCTAAAGTGTCATATAATTGGATTCATACAGTATGTGGCATTTTCAGAATGAGTTCTTTCACTTAGCAACATACATTTAAAATTTATCCATGTCTTTTTGTGAATTTATAGCTTATTTTTGATCACCAAAAATTATTCCATTGTATGAGAGTAATGCAGTTTGTTTATACATTCATCTATTCAAGGACATCTAGGTTGCTTTCAGTTTTTGGCAATTAATAAAACTTCTGTGAACATGTGGATGCAGATTTTTGTGTGAACATGTTTCCAAATCCACTAGGTAAATTCCTAGGAGCATGATTCTTGGAGTGTATGATAATATAACATTTACCTTTGTAAAAAAACAAACTGTCTCTCAAAATAGCTGTACTATTTTGCATTTCTACCAGCAATAAATGAGAGTTCTTGTTTCATTTGATGCTATCCAATTTTTTAGATTTTAACTATTCTAATAAGCCTGTAGTGGCATCACATAATTTTGAGATGTCCTAATAACAAATGAGGTGAAGCATGTTTTCATGTGCTTAATTGCTATTGGTGCATCTTTTTTGGTGAAGTGTCTGCTCAGATATTATGTTTAGTTTTTAACTGGTTGTTTGCTTTCTCATATTGGAGTTTTAAGAATTCTTTATATATTATACTTTGAACATAAGTGCTTTATCCTTTATGTGTTTAGCAAATATGTTCTCCCAGTTAGTAGCTTATTTTTTGTACAGCAGAAGTTTTAACTTTAATAGAGTCCAGCTTATCAATTTTTTTTCTTTCTTGGCTTGTGCGTTTGGTGTTGTATCTAAAAGTCAATCACTAGAAGACATTACTTAGATTTTCTTCTATATTTTCTTCTGAAAGTTTTATACTTTTGTGTTTTTTACTTAAGTCTATGCTCCATTGTGAACTAATTTTTGCAAAAGGTATAAGGTCTTCATCTAGGTGATTTTTTGCTTATAGATGTCTACTTGATCCATAACATTTGTTGAAAAGAATATTCTTTCTCCAAAGTATTGCCTTTGCTTTTTTGTCAAAGATCAGTTGACTACATCTATGTGGATCTATTTCTGGACTTTCACTTCTGTTCCATTGATCTATCTATTCAATTACTATTCATTCTGGACTACTGTATCTTTACCGTAAGTTTTGAAATGGGGTAGTGTGAGTCCTACAACTTTGTCCATTAGTTACAGTATTGGGTTATTTATTCTAGGTCCTGTGCCTTTCCCTAGGAACTTCAGAATAAGTTTGTTGATGTCTTGACTTGAGGCTACAGAATTCTGCATCCATTTTCACATGGCTTCTTTGTTTCAGTCCTTTCCTTCTTTTCTCTTCTAAGGACATTGTCATTTGACTTAAGGTCCACTTTAACCCAAGATGATATAATCTCTAGATCTTTAAAATAATTACATCTTCAAAGACCCTTTTTCCAAATAACATCACATTTCAGGGGTCAATCTTTTTTGGGAGCTACCACTCAACCCACTACAGGAAATATTCCCTCTGCTTCTGTGTTTTGCAAAACATTGTGGAGAATTGGTTTCATTTTTCCTTAAATGTTTAGTGAAATCCATTAGTGAAACCATCTTGAACTAGTGCTTTGTGTTTTGTAAAATTATTAATTATTGTTTCAATACCTTTTAAAGATAAAGGCTTATTGGAGCAGGAGGGAGGGGCTGGATGGGGGCAGAGCCTGCAGGGCAGAGCCGGCAGAGGCTCTGCCCTGGGGCCAGAGGAGCGAGGAGGACACTACAGAGGAGGCATGTGCCACCAATGCAGCTGCTGCTGCTGCCACTGCTTGCTCTTCTCCGGAGCCGCCACTGCTGCCGCCATTTGCACGGGGACCCTGGTGACATGGGCTCAGCAGAGGGGTGGAGGGAGGGAGGGCCCAATTAAAAAAAAAAGATAAAAGCCTATTTTCTTTTTCCTTGTGCAAATTTTAGAATTTCATGACTAAAGAGTTTGGTTAGTTTCATAAAAGAACCTGAATAGCCAAAGCAATCTTAGAAGATCAAAGAAGACCAAAGCTAAAGGTATCATGCTTCCTGACCTCAAACTATACTATAAAGCTATAGTCACCAAAATAGTATGGTAGTGGCACAAAAACAGATCTATCTATCTATCTATCTCAATGGAACAGAATAGAGAGCCCAAAAATAAACCAATGCTTATACGGTCAATTAATCTATGACAAAGGAGGCAAGAATATATAGTTGTGAAAATATAGTCTTTTCAATAAATGGTGTTGGAAAAACTGGACAGCTACAGGCAAAAAAAAATAAATAAAAAAAGAAAACAGACAACTTTCTTACACCATACACAAAAATAAGCTAAAAAATAAAGTCTTAAACGTAAGATCTGAAACCAGGTCTAACAGGCACGTGAAAAGATTCTCAACATTGCTAATTAGCAGAGAAATGCAAGTCAAAACCACAATGAGATATCACCTCACATCTCTCAGCATTGGTATTGTCAAAAAACAATAAATAACAAGTATTGGCAAGGATGTGGAGAAAAGGAACTCTCTTGCACTGTTGGAGGGAATGTAAATTGGTACAACCACTATGGAGAATGGTATGGAGGTTCCTTAAAAAATGAAAACAGTAAACCAAAAGGTATATGTGCCCCAATGTTCACAGCAGCATTATTTATAATAGTCAAGCTATGAAAGCCACCTATGTCCATGTACAGACAGATAGATAAAGAAGATATATAATACATATAATATATATGTAATGAATATTAGTCATTAAAAAAAGAATTAAATATTGTCATTCATGAAAACATGGATGGACATAGAGGGTATTATGCTCAGTGAAATAAGTCAGACAGAGAAAGAAAAATACTGTACATTTTCACTTATATGTGGAATCTTAAAAACAAAACAAATGAACAAATATAACAAAACAGAAACACACTCAAAGATACATTGAACAAACTAGTGGTTGCCAAATGGGATGTGGTAGGGGATGGATGAAGTAAGTGAAGAAGATTAAGAGGTACAAATTATCAGTTATAAAATAAGCCACAAAGATATAATTTACATCACAGGGACTATAGTCAATAATATTGTAATAACTTTGTATGGTGCATAATCTATAAAAATACTGAGTCACTATTTTGTACACTTGAAACTATTATAATGTTGTAAGTCAACTATACTTCAATTAAAAAGGAGATTGGTTCATTTAATCTAAGTTATCAAAAATGTGCTTATAGAATTGTTCATAGTGCTTCTTTATTACCATTTAAAAAAAATTTCCATGTAATCAGTACTGATTATCTCTCTTTCATTTCAGATTTAGTTATTATTTTCTCTGTTGAGAAACTGCTTTTTCAATTTCATTGATTTCTGCTCTGAATTTTATTTCTTTTCTTCTGGTTGTTTTAAGTTTAAATTGTTTTTCTCTCTCTAGTGTGCTAAGATGGTAATTTAGATTAATGATTTTAGATATTTTTCATCTTCTAATATACACATGTAGTTTGCCTCTAAGTATTGCTCTTGATGCATCACAACATTTTTGATAAGATGTGTTATTATTTTTAGTTAGTTCAAAATAATTTATAATTTCCCTTGAGGCTTCTTTGTCCCTTTTGTTAATTTGAGGTATATTATGCAGTTCCTTCAAATTTGGGGATTTTCTTTCTCTCTTTGTGCTGTTAATTTCTCATTTAATTCCATTGTAGTTTGAAAATATGCTTTGTAATATTTCAATTAAAAATGCCAATGTGTGTTTTACGGCCTGTAACGTCTTTGTGAATGTTTTACACAGACTTGAGAAGAATATATATTTTGCTGTTGTTACTAGAATACTGAACAAATCTTAATTTGGTCAAGTTGACTATTAGTGCTGTTCAGGCCTTATTTTCTGTTTGATCTATCAATTAATAAAACAGAAGTGTTGTAGTCTCCAACTGTAATATTGGACTCTCTGTTTATCATTATGGTCATATTAATTCTTCGTGTATTTTGATTCTCTGTTGTTAGACATATACATACATTAAGTATTGTTATGTCTTTGTGGAGAACTGACCTCCATATCACTACATAAAGCCACTCTTTATCCCTAATAATTTTCTTTATTCTGAAGTCTGCTTTGCCTGAAATTGATATAGCTACTCCACCTTTCTTTTGATTTTAGTGTCGGCATGGCATATTTTCTCCATCCCTTTAGTTGTAACCTGACTACTTATGTATAAAGTGGGCTTCTTATAGATATAAATATATACAGTTGAGTTTGTTTTTCAAATCTACTGACAATCTCTGTTTTTAAATTGCTGTATATGAAGTATTTACATTTATGTGATATGGACATAGCTGAGTTAATCCATCACAGTTGTAACTGTTTTCCATTCATTGCATTTTTTGTTCTTTCTTTTTTATTTTCCCTCATTTTTCTTAACATTATAGTATTTAGTGGGTATTGGAGTTATCTTGTAACAGAGTATTTCCAATTATTCCCTCCCATACCATATGTCATTGCTGTCATTCATTTCATTTATGTATATGTTAAAATCATCCAATACATCGTTACTGCTATTAATTTACATAAACAGTTGTATTTTAGATCACTTAAGAATAACAACAACGACAAAAAAAGATTTCATTTCCCCTTCTTTTATCCCTTCTTTGAATCTCTCCCTTTATGTTGATCTGAGTTTCTGGCCCATATAATTTTCCCTTTTCATGAAGAATTTTTTTTTTTTTAAACATTTCTCACAGGAAAGAATCTGCCAACAATGCATTTTCTGTTTTTGCTTGTCTGAGAAAATTTTTATTTCTCATTCACTTTAGAAGGAGATATCATTGGATAGAGAATTTCAAGCTACAGGTTTTACTGTTTAACATTGAAAAGATTTCCTCCTCCTCACTAACTGCTTGCATTGTGTCAAACATGAAATCTACCTTAATCCTTATCTTTTGTTCTTCTATAGGTAAGGTGTTTCTTTCTCTGATTTCTTTCAAGATTGTCTCTTTGTCCTTAGTTTTCTAGAATATGGAAATGATATGCTTAGATACACATTTCTGGGGGTATTTATCTTGCTTAGAGTTCTCTCAGCTTTCTTAATTTGTAGTCTTATGTGTCATTTATTTTAGACAATTCTCAGCCATTATTACTCCAATTATTTCTTTTCATACTTCCAGGATTCGTATATGCCAGAGAAAAAAACTGGAAGTCTAAAATAGACACTTGGGGCTCTGGTAAATCACAGTAAGCTCATGTCTAAGTCCTAAATGATTTGTCTTTTCTTCATTACACTATATCAAAAGACATTAATTGTTTAGACCTAACCTTAAGGTTAAGCTCTTCAGTTAGTAACATAATGGTAGTATTTAAAAGTTCTGTTCAGTACATCAAGCACTAATTTCATGTTGGAACTATCTAAGCCACCTACCTCAACAACAAATTTAAATCCAATATTTTAAAAAGAACCAAAAGGGAAATATATTTTGTTTGAAAGCTTTATCTTAGTGTATAAGTATTTATTATGTTTTTATTCCATGGACATTGATGAAATGATTGAAAGAAATCTTTAGAAATATGATATCATAGCATTGATATCATATTTTCTTCTTATATAATAAATAGCTGCAGAATGAATTAAATTCAGTGTTTTACTTACTTCATAATACCTCTATTGAAAGTAAATCAGAAAACCAGATTGCAAAAACAATTTAACTTGAAAACCTTGTTTTCTCTGTTTTCTGGCCAATGGCTATATCTAAACAAATTAAAATTGAAACTGGTTTAAATACTCATTTTTCTGTTTTACTTTATGCTTTTGATTTGAGAAGCTCTGCTATTAGTTCCCTGATTAATGACTCTAACTTAAAGAATCAATGTGTGCCACTGGAAGTGTTGTTGTATAATTGGTTCATTTTTCATAGATGGCCAGATCCTTGTTTTTTCCCTCCTCCCTCTCCTCTAGGAGGAAGGAAAATAAGCATTCTCTCTTTTTAAATTTATTTTTTCCAAATACTTACTTATGTATGGATATTCAAGGTACATTTATGCTCAGACAGTCAAATTAATTTCACCTATCGTCAAGTCACATTAGTAGCTTCTGGACAATATCCAAAATAGGCATGAGACTGTTGCTTTTCAGATACAGAATATTTGCATTTAAAATGACCATATGTCAAGTACATATATTACAGTAGAAATAATCAAGAACTGAATTAAAATAATTACTTAAAGAGGAAAATCACAATGATGCTTCTAGTTTGGGAATTTCCATTGCTTAGACATCTGTTTATTGTACCACACCCAAATGAATAGAACTTATATGCTAGTGTCATTATTCTTTATGTAGTATCCTCTCACCTAGACAACTGTTTTCCAAATATTACAGGAGGTGAAACCAATTTAGTTCACTTAAGTGCACATTTCCTACCAGTTAATTTAAAAAAAGACACTGGTTTGTATTAACCCATTATCATAAAAAGTACAAAGGTTTAAAAATTTTTTAAAAATCAGAATTTTTACAGAATTCATTCTTGAAGTGTTTGGAAAGATATAAGAAATCTCTGTACTTTCCACTCAATTTTGTTGTGACCCTAAAACTTCTCTGAACAATAAAGTCCATTAAAAAAATTAATTTTCTGATTCCTAAAATAGCTGATTATTTAAAACTTATGCCAGAATAGTATTTGGAAAACATAAAAATATATTTTAAATGTCATATGTAAATTGTAACTGTATGCAAATTGCATTGGTAAACTAGTTATGAATCCCCAAAGATAAATAATTCAAACTTAAAACCTTATACTTTATTATAAATTCACATGTATGAAAGGCCTATTTCAGGTATAATTGTGTGTGTGCATGTTTTAATTTTTTGAAAATATACTTTTAACTTCTGCAAAGTATTGATTTAATTTACAAAAAAATTATACTGTGTTTAGGGATTACTTTTAGGTTCTAGACATTTTTTTTTGTCCATGCATGAAACCACATGAGCTTTTTAAATGCAAACAAGTTGAAAACATACACCTCACTTCATTCAATATTGTTTTATAGTAGTGTATATTACCTTTGATAATTACCTTTCTCTTAGATTAAATATATTTGAGTGTGCATAAGGGCTTTTATCTCCACAAACTTGTAAGAAACAAACACTCTTTCACAGTTTTGGAGCTCAAAATATATGTCTTATCTGCACAAGACAAAATATTAAATTCTAGTGAATTCTTGTTATAAACATGCACTTCCTAAAAGTTTGTTGAGTTGAAATACATAATTATTATATACATGAAAAAAGGAATATAGGTTTTCCTCCAAATCTGTGTTACCCAAGCTTCAAAGATGCTTCTCGTAACAGTATTTTAGTTTAGTTCTAGATAAATATGCAATATTCTACATTGCCAACATGTAGGTAAATATGGGGTTGTGTTTAGCATACACTCTGAATTTCAAAATACCTTCCTCAAATTCACGTGCAGACCTCTTATCCTCCTCAAAGTGTTGCAATACTGTTTCTGGAAATCAAAAATGCATTGTAGGATAAACCAATAGTTAGATTAATAATGTAAAGATCTTCTGCAAAGCAGCGATACCAAATATTTAATTTGAAAGGAACTTGGGAGTTGATATTTCAAAAATAGCATTTATGTCTTCATAAAATATCAGAACTATAATACCTCATAATGCTAATTTTTTTGTGATAATATTATTTTTATTTTGAAAGAAAAATGGGGATTAAGACATTCACTTTAGTATGTAGTTCTTTGCAGATGGTCTCAATCTGGTCTTGTTTAAAGAATGTTTCCTGTATTACAATCAGCAGGAAATAAAAAGCAAAAGCAATAACTATAAAACATCAACAACAAAAACAACACAAAAAATCTCCCCAAATCTCACTTTTGACCTATGTTGAATTTCTTGCAGCGTTCTTTCAGCAATTCTACAGAGTATGACAGAATATACATTGCATGTGCGACTCAATGGATTTAGGTCTGGAAATCATGAAATTTTCCCTCATGTCACGTTTTACTTTTTCCCCTCAAAAAATAAATACCAAATGATCTCATAATAAGTAGTTAATCCGAACAGATCAATAGCAATGGACAAAAATTATTCCATACAAGTTGATATCTTCAGCGAGTTTCACTGCTGAGTTCTTTCAAACCTTTAAGTAGCAGATACTTTATCATTAGAATATGTTTGAGGACAGAAGAAAAAATGGAAAGCCGTGATTTTTTTTAAACCAAGTTAATCTTGATTATGTAGACTGATTCTTGCAACACAAAGAACACTCTCATTTACAAATTCACATATATATTAAAAAATAGAGTAACAAAAATAATTCAATGGTATATTCAAAGAATAATTCACCTACGGTTAAGGTTTATTTTAAGAATGTCAAGATAATTTAATATTAGGAATTCTATTAATATAATGCATTGCATTAATAAATGGATAAGTAACTTTTTTCACTTCAATGAAATTCTCAAAATTTATTAAATAAAAAACCCCAATTTTTTTCTTTTCTTATTGAAGTATTATTAATGTGTAATATTATATGTTATAGGTGTACAATATAGTGATTCACAATTTTTAAAGGTTATACTCCATTCATAGTTATTATAAAATACTGGCAATATTTTCCGTGTTGTACATTATATCCTTGTAGCTTACTTTATACATAATAGTTTGTACTTCTTAATCCCTTACCACTATATTGTCCATCTCCCTTTCCCTCTCCCCACTGGTAACTGCTAATCTGTTCTCTGTATCTGTGAGTCTGTTTCTTTTTTGTTATATTCACTAGTTTGTTGTAGTTTTAGATTCCACATGTAAGTGATATTATACAGAATTTGTCTTTCTCTATCTGACTTATTTCACTTAACACAACACACTCTAACTCCATCCATGTTGCTGCAAATGGCAAAATTCCATTCACTTTTATGGCTGAGTAGTATTCCATTGTGTGTGTGTGTGTGTGTGTGTGTGTGTATATACACACACACACACGCACACACACACCACATCTTCTTTATTCATTCATCTGTTGATGGACACATAGGTTGCTTCCATATCTTGGTAATTGTAAATAATGCTGCTATGAACATCGGGGTGTGTGTATCTTTTCAAATTAGGGTTGCAATTTTTTGGGGGGTGGGTATATACCCAGGAATGGAATTGCTGGGTCATATGGCATTTCTATTTTTAGTTTTATGAGAAATCTCCATACTGTTTTCCACAGTGGCTGTACCAATTTACATTCCCAACAACAGTATACTAGGGTTCCCTTTTCTACACATCCTCGCCAACATTTGTTAACTGTGTTCTTTTTCATGATAGCCATTCTGAAAGATATGAGGTGATATCTTATCGTGGTTTTGATTTGCATTTCTCTGATGTTTAGTAATGTTGAACATCTTTTCATGTGCCTGTTGGCCATCTGCGTAACCTCTTTGGAAAAAATGTGTATTCAGGTCTTCTGCCCATTTTTGAATTGGGTTATTTGTGGCTTTTTTTGATACTGAGTTGTATGAGGCGTTTTTATATTTTGGATATTAACCTCTTATTGGTCACATCATTTGCAAATATTTTCTCCAAGTCAGTAGGTTGTCTTTTCATTTTGAAAGGTCAACAATTTTTATGATAACTATTAGAAAGCTCTCCTTCTGCTTAGCACTACAGGAAGATTATATGTATGTAATATAATATATATGATATATAATATATTACATACATATAATATATATAATATATGCATATAATATATATAGTATATTTTATCATGTTTTGTATTGCACAGCCCTACTACTTAGACTGCGGTTTGATACCAAACCCCAATGTAGCAATCAAAAGAAGGCTAGGGCTTCCCTGGTGGCGCAGTGGTTGAGAATCTGCCTGCCAATGCAGGGGACACGGGTTCGAGCCCTGGTCTGGGAAGATCCCACATGCCGTGGAGCAACTAGGCCCGTGAGCCACAATTGCTGAGCCTGCGCGTCTGGAGCTTGTGCTCCACAACAAGAGAGGCCGCGATAGTGAGAGGTCCGCACATCGCGATGAAGAGTGGCCCCCGCTTGCCACAACTAGAGAAAGCCCTCGCACAGAAACGAAGACCCAACACACCCAAAAATAAATAAATAAATAAATTAAAAAAAAAAAAAAAAAAGAAGGCTAATGACGTATGACGTGGTCTAGTGTGGGATTCAAGCCTAGACCAGACCTCTATTCTAGATGGCAATGCATAAATCAAATCAAACTGTTTGTTTTTAACATTACAAATGTAAGAAATATAAAGTGAAAAAAATTTGTGAGAAGATGAAAGGTATACAGAATGCAACATGAAGAAACTATGTCCCTCTTGAAAATATGAGTGTTCATAGGCATAGTGCAGAGGAAATTTCAGTAGTGATAATGGCAAAAATAGAAAGAATGAATGATGTAAATTAAGCCATGAGTTTGACAGAGCCACTGGACTAAGAAACAATCACAATTAGAATTAATATTGAGATTCCAGAACTGCTGTCAGTCTCTTAAACCTTCTCTTATATAATGAAACATTTCAGTTTTTTGTCATTTGTGTCAAAAGCTGCTAAAACTACTTACTACGCTCCATTTATTTACTGATTCTAAAAATTTAACTGAATGACCTGTTCTTTGCCAGGCACAATTGTAGGTATTGGGGATGCAGTGATGAACAGGGTTAAACATATATTTCATGGAGCCTGCATTCCAGTGCGGTAGACAGAAAGTAAAAAAAGTAAATGTATAAACAAATATCATAACGTAGCACATGATAAATGCTATGAAGAAAATATGGCAGATGCTGTAAAGCAAAATTGTGAACTTCTAAAAAAAAGTCCCTCCCCATCTCCTTCACAGTATGTGACCTTTACGCCAGGCATTGTAAGAAATGTCTCTGCTTGGAGTTAAAAATATGGTTCACTATAGAAAGATTTTAAAGGAAAATAAAGAGACAATATTCAGTTTCCAACACACTGAATAGAAGTGTTGGGGGAACCATTAACCTCACTTAGATTGTTGCCTTGAAGGAAGGTATTTGAAATCACTTTATGACCTTTTTCCTTCCATTAAAGTGCCAGGAACTGAGGCCTGGAAACATCTCTTAGACTCCTCCTACCATCTAGAGAAAATAACCTTCTCCCTGTGATGATGCAACCATGATTTCTGCCCCTTATGAGCAAAATAAGTATCAGATGCATGGCAGTGAAATTAATAATAGTAATAATAATAATAACAACAATAATAAAAATACAACAACAAAAAAGGGAAACCTCTTGAGAGCCTGAGAGTTGAGGAAATTAGAGAAAGGGAAAGAGAGAGGGAGGAGTGTAAATTGGGCCAATCTGGCCCACTTTTTTCTCCTCTTTGGGCTTCAGCTCAGGGGATTAGATAAATGAGGAGTAAAATTGAAATCTCTCATATACACACCCATACATTAAAATTCTGGCAAAAACAGCTGCTCTCTGGCTTCCACAGTGCATGCCCATAGTGTAGATATAGATCAACCTATGGACACCCTGGGGTCAGACGAAGTGGACCCCAAGGCTTGTCCCTTGAGTGCGTGGACATGGAGTTGAGAGGTAGTGAATGTAGCATGGGACTCACTGCAGCAGGATAAGGTAGGTGCACCACAGTGAGAGGTAGGGTATGGAAACAACCAGGACTTAGCCACAGGAGCCAGGGTGAAGCCAAGACAGCTGGGAAGATTAATGGGCTAACCAAGTTGAGGGACAGTTTCAGACCTCAGACACAGATGCCAATCAGGCAAGGAGTGACCAGATGGACAAAAGGGTCATAAGGAAGCAGAGAAAATCAAGCCAACAGACCTGCTCTTACATCTTCTGCAGGTCTGTGTGAGGTACAGCCTTCCCCACATCATACAGGGATACCGTCTCAGAAAAAGGAGCTAAGGGAAGAGAATCTCACTTGAAAAAATGAACCTTGAGGTCCCAGAGACTCTCAGTGCTAATAAAAGGACAACTTGAACATACTGGTTCAAGGATTATTTTAATCTTTGAAATGGACACAGTGTCTTTCGTTTAGGAAAAGTATAAAAGTCTTATGACTGATAATAATGTGGGTTATTGGATAGTAATTTAAAAAATATTTTTTATAGTACATACTTAAATTTAGCAGTTTTCTTCTTCATCCCTTTCTAGTTTTTATTTTTGTTTTGTTTTGTTTTGTTTTTTTCCCCCTATGAGGCTGAAATACAAAATAAGAGTTTAAGGCTTATTCTCTTTTCTATTATCCCATTTAAATTTATTTAACACTATTGTTATTTTATGCTTCTTTGTTTATGACCTTATTTATTCATAGTTATTTATTCAAGAAATATTTATTAATATCATTTTTGCAAAGCACCATGCTGGACTCTGAATATAGGCAGTCATGAATAAACCATGGTGCCTCCTCTCACAAAGCTTATATTCTGTATACATGTTAGATTATGCAAATAATTGATTGTGCAATTAATTATTAAAATACATTAGTGATAAGAACAACAGTTAATATTTATTAAGTTCTGACAAGACATCTTACGCAGTCAGCTAAGCACTTACATACATTATATTTTTAAATTATTATTAAAACTAATGAAGAAGCCAAGCCAGCCTTACAGGAAGTCACTTGAAGAAATATAAGATTCCATGAAACACCACTGAACTAAACTTACAAAATATAATTTGTCTCATTTCCACTGACAGTCAAACCTCAGGAACACTGTGAGAAACACAGGTAGTAGTGGGGAGTTTGTGCAGGAAAATAACAAAAACTTCTTTCTGGTCAAATTTATCTCTTTTGAACACCTTTGTAGGGATAATATGTAGATACGTTACCTTAAAGCTTAAAGTCAGCATTTTTTCAAAGTGAAATAGAGTAGTAGTCTGTAAGAATTTATAATTGGATTTTTCCTTTTCCAAAAGTCAGATTTTTTTGAGGTATAATTTAAACACAGTAAAATATATTCCATTTAGCTGTATATTTGTTTCATTTATATATATATTTATATACATTCAGTATAAACACACACACACATATACATTTGATGTATACACACACACACAAATACACACACATAAAAGTTCCCTTGCTCATCTGTGCTGTCAATTCCCTTCCCTCCACCCCTACTCCCTGGGATCACTAATGTGATTCCTGTGTTTTCAGTTTTGCCTTTTCCACAGGAGCATATAAATGGGATCATTCAGGTTATAGTCCCTTTGCTCTGACTTATTTCACTTAGCATTATGCTTTTGAGACGCCTCCATGTTGTTGCATGTAATCATTAATTTTTCTTATTCTGTTGTACCAATGTATCATCATTTGTTTACCCATTCACCAGTTGATGGACATTGGGTTGTATTCTATATCTAATGATTATGAACAAAGCTTTTATGAACATTCACGTAAGAGTCTTTGTGAGGACATGTGTTTTTATTTCTCTTGGATAAATACCTTGGATTAGGATTATTAAATGATCAGGTGGTTAATATTTAATTTTATAAGGCTATATAATTTTGAATTCCTATTAGCAATATATAAAAGTTAAATTTGCTACAAATTCCCATCAACAATTGGTAGTATAATTTTTTTTATCTTTCTAAAAGGTGTTATTCATTTTGATGATGGCTCAAAAAATTATCATATTTCACCCAACTTAAACTGGCAAATTTTTTTCTATAATTGTAACTATATGCAATTAGGATTCAAAGAGGTACTTTGAAACTTTTTAAGAATTTTTTCCATTAATGCAAATTGAATATTATTTTAAATTTGAGAAACAATGGAATAAGTGCATGTATTTATTGTTTGCTATCAGAAATATTATTAAGTTAACCATCTAAATTTATGCTCTTTAATGTGCCCTGTAAAAAGTTATTAAATTTGGAAGATCACAAAAGAAAGAAAATTCCTGAAAAAAGAACAAGAGGTACACAAGAGTGATAAATGTTTTGCCACTTGCCATACTCTTAACCTTGTTTCAACATATAGAATTGGCTTAGTAAATAAATCTATGTCTGTATAAATTTTCAGGAAAGTTTTCCACCAATATACAAAATAAAAGTATATGATTACAGCCAGTTTGAAGAAATGTCGAAGTTCTCATACAAAAGAATGCCAGGGTACCCCATGATCTTTTAGTTCCCAACCTTTGCCACCCTACTTTTGATTAATGCAGCTAAGGTTATGGTTATGGTTACTGAAATAAATCTGGTCTATAGGATGGGGGGGTGCTTGGGAAGTCATCTCTGAGTAAATGCAATGGAATAAAAGAATTCTCCAAGAAGAGAGAACAACGTGTTATTTCTGTAAGACAAAACAACACCAAAAACTTCATAATAGTTAATATTTCTCTTCATTTTCCCTTTCATAATGTATCTAAACAAAGTTAATTTGTGGACTGATGTTAGAATAATTTTCTTAAGTGTCGTGATTAAAATACTATTAAATAATTCACCATTGTCTGATGTAGCAAAATGCGATATATGAGAGATGTCCATGCACCCTGTACCCTTAACAGGAAACTCACTTTAATAACCTTGTAAATGCCATGAACCACCTGAAATCTTGTTAGAATGAAGATTCTGATTCAGTACGCCCAGGTAAAATCTTAGAGTCTGCATTTCTACCCAATTTTTAGGTGGTGCCAAAGCTACTTGTCTATGAGTCATGCTTTGAGTAGCCAAGTAATGGATCACATCTTCCCTACTCAAAGTTATCTCTTCATAATTCTCTCCTTTCTCTTGGATTATTATATTCTTCCTCTCTAGTGGATGATTCCTATCAACATAGAAGCATGGTGTTATTTCTCCTATCTTCATCAGGATTTCACATCCTAAACTCCACCTAAACTATTCTTGCAAATTCGGCAGTGGCTTTCATGCCCTCAACCCAGTCTTCAATTCTCTCACTTCACCCTATTGGATCTTTCATATGTATTTGATTTCTCCTAGAAATGTTTTTGTCACTTGGCTTGAAGCAGTCTCCTGCTTTTTCTTTCTACTTTATTGGCTCCTCCTCAGATTTCCTTGCTTATTCCTACTCAGCAACTGAACCACTGAATGCTGGGAAGCTCCAGAGTTCAATCCTTGGTACTCTTCTTTATTCACACCTACCCATCATTGATTTAAATATCATCTATTTCACAAATGTATATCACCCGACAATACTCTGAACTTATGACTTAAATGTTGTATAGCATCCTTAACATTTCCCCTTCTAACAGACAACTCAAAAGTAATGTGCTCAAAAATATATATTTATATAGTGATCACCAATCCCTATTTCTCCCTTCCTCCACTGCACAAATTCTCCCTTTCCCACTTAGTAAATGGCAATTCCATTTTTCCATTTGCTCATTCTAAAACACTGAGAAATCATCCTGGAATTTCTCCAGTTTTTTTTTCAAAGTTTCCTTTAACGTATCAACAAATGTGTACAGCTCTACTTTTACCATATATCTAGAATCTGAATATTTATCATCATGTGTCTAGTTAACATTTTGGAAATAGCTGCCATCATGTCACACATAGGAAAACACAATAAGCTAATTTTGTCCTCATTACTTGTAATTTAATTTTTATGGTCTTTTTTCAATACAAATGCCTGCATCCTTTAAACATGTGATTTATACTGTCACTCACCTACTCAATATCCTTCAAGAGTTTGGCTCCCCACATGATTCATAATTAGATGAGAATCTAAGTTCTCATCCTTGTCTAATAGGATGTACATCATCTTACCCCATTGCCTATTTAATCTCACTACTTACTTCTCTTCCCCAGCTCACTCTTTGCTGTCACACCAGCAGCCCTGATGATCTTCAAACATAGTAGGCACATTCCTGCCTCAGGTGCTTAATCTGGAAAGCTTTCTTACACATATGTGCATGACTCCCCCAGTTATTTTAAAAAATTAAATCCCACCCACTAAATTAACGTTTCCTTACTTCTATGTTTAAAATTGCAACATACCCTCCTCTTACACATCCAGACTCCATATAGTGTATTCCTTTTCTGATTAAAAAAAAAATAAAACTTTTTGTAGTTCTTTCGCCATATGACACACTACATGCAGTCTTTTTCTTATTTTTTTTAATTGAATGTCTCTTTCCCTCTAGAATGTAACCTCTATGAGAACAAGACTTTTTATCTGCTTTGTTTACATCTCTATCCCCAGGCTGGCACATAGTAGATATTCAATAAATAACTGCTCAATAAATAAATGAAGAGAGTAAGGGAGGATAACTGATGATTGCTTCAACTTTAAGTGAAAGTATGCCACTGTAACACTGGTTTGTAAAACATATTCATTTCTGGTAATAGAATACAAATATTTAGTAATTTTTAAATAGAGGGAAATTAGCATTAAAGTCATATGAAATACTAAAAAGAAATAGTAATTATTGAAGAACTATGGCAGAATATTACCCACTGTGGAAATGAAACACCATTGTGGCCTAGAATTATGTAGGAACTCAGAATCATATTTGACAGTAACCCTTTGCAAGGAATCTATCCTCAAAGAATAACCACATCTATGCATCAAAATATGTGTGCAAAATGTGATTATTATACCATAATGTGAAATGGCAATCAACTGGAAACAAATATTCCTTAAAAGAGTAAGAAAAAAAGTATATTTAAAAAAATTTTTAAATTTAAATTATAATTTTTTTTTTTATGTTAGAGTATAGTTGATTAACAATGATGTGTTAGTTACAGGTGTACAGCAAAGTGATTCAGTTATACCCATACAAGTAGCCTTTCTTTTTCAGATTCTTTTCCCATTTAAATTATTAAAAAATATTGAGCCGAGTTCCCTGTGCTATACAGTAGATCCTTGTTGGTTATCTATTTCAAATATAGTAGTGTGTACATGTCAATCCCAAAGAAAGGATACTTGTATAGGTATAACTGAATCACTATGCTTTACACATATAACTAACACATCATTGTTAATCAACTATACTCCAATATAAAATAAAAATTTTAAAAATTTAAATAAAAAAGTATGTTATTTATGTACTATGAACACCATGTCAGTCATTAAAGAAAAAATAACACCTACATGGGCTGAGAGGGAAAATCTATTATGTGGCTACACAGAAAAGAAAAAAAAACTAAAAGATATATAAAAGTATGATGTGATCCAAACTCTATTAAAATGAAATATTTGAGTAATATGTGTGTGTTCATGTGTGTTTGTGTGTGTGTACATACACCTGTTGAAATGTTAGCCATGTTTATTTCTGTGGGGGAGTTAGAAATGTGACAGACCAGGGTCATAAAAGACTTAAAACTTTTGTTCTATATAATTATGTATTTCATGAATCTTTTATAGATAGATTGCACCCCTGAATTACTTTTACATTTCTTTTTAAAAATAGCAGAAAATGTCAACCTAGGTTCAATGTGTCAGAAACATTTAAATTTCAATAAAATTAAAGAATAATGAATGTACTTACAAAGAGCAATACGTTTCTCAGACTTGGAAAGAGAAACCTTTTTCAGTGTCTGGAAACTGCTTATTTTTTACATGAATGCTTAGAAGTTTTAAGAGGAGTGTAGAACAGGCAAAAAGCTATCATTACTTTTGCTACTGGTTATAGAATCTATCAAGTTTTATTCTTATCCTTTCACAATTTCCCTACTACATATACATACATAGCTTTGTCTATTTTAGTTTATTAACCTATCTCCATCCTTCTTCTAATCTCCATTAGTATAGATACACTCTTCCTATATAATCGACCCCTTTCTCAGTAGCAGTCACAATAAAGCAACCCTAACAGCAAATAAGGGAGAGGTGTTAATGAACTGAAAATAACACTTATATGACTTCCCAAAGAGCCGAACACTATAACCCTAACATCCCCTAAGAAAACTTACTCTGCATAGTGCGAGAACATTTTGAATTGCTATGACTTTCCTACTCTCCAACATAATGGCTTCCAGATGGTTTCCTATTAGAAAATACTGGTCACGGAGGATAAATTTGGAATTCCATTCGGAGTTTGTGAACATCTTTGAATTATTAATGTATATTGGTGGCAATTTAATATTTAAAGGTAATTATTTTACCCATTATCAATAATGCACGTTCTTTTGAACTAAATGCCTCCCCTTAAGACATTGTTTATGCACATAAAAAAGAAATACATGACATTTAAAATTGCATTATATCCAAAGTATTAATCTACTGTAAAGAGTACAAATAAATTTCAAGAATAACTTTTAATTGCAATATTGTTAAGAATAAAAGCATTTGTGGCAAAAATTTAAGGAATTTCTATTAGCAAATTTCTTCACCCATCATATGATTCCATATGATACCTATGACTCAACATGTTAGTGGGTATATTAGAAAATAGGTATGGTAGTCAGTATAATGGATTCCGAAAGATATCAGCGTCTCAATCTCCAGAACCAAAGGGAATTGACAGATGTGATAAATGCTGAGGACTTTGAAATGGGAAGATTAGCCTAGATTATCCAGGTGGATCCAATCTACCCACATGAATGCTAGAAAACACTGAACTTTTCCTGATTGTAGTCAGAGGGAAAAATGAAAGAAGAAAAAAGTCAACATTTCTGACTTTGACGAAAGAAGGGGGGCGCCCAAGTCAATGACTGTGAGCAGCTTCAGACGGAAAAGGGAAAGAAACAGAGTCTTCCATGGAGCCTCTGGTAAGGAACGTAGCCCTACTGACATCTTGATTTTAGCCCAGTGTTTCCGTGTTGAACTTCTGACTTACAGAACTGTAGGATACAAACTTTGTGTTGTTTAAGTCACTAAATTTGTGGTATTCTTACAGAAACCATGAATAACTAGTACATGAGAATACAAAGATAAATAAGACATGCCCACTCTTCTTAAGTGAGTTAAGTAGTGTAATAGTGGTATCTATTATCTTAGTATTAAAAATGAAAATGATGACAAGGAGGAGAAGGAAGAGGATAAGCAGTAGCATAGCATTCACTGAGTGGTTACTATGCACCAGGGATTTTTCTGAGTGTTTCACATAAATAAACCCAAAAGCAATACTTGTATGTTGTTTCCTTATAAGATATTGTCTCTTTTCTACAGACAAGAAAACGGAGGCACAAAGACTCTGTGTAACTTGCCAAAGATCACATACACAGGGGCTGGTAGAATTGGAATTTAAAATTAGGCACCTAACTTGTGAGGGGTTGAAGTGCATCTTAAAATAAAAATAAAGTTTTGGCAAGTAGACAAAATGTAAAATGGAATTCCATTCAGAGTTTGTGATATCCTTTGAAAAATTCCATTTCTTGGTGATTGAAAAAACTCCCTTTAATGAAATCAAACAAATTAACGTAGGGCCTGGCTCAAATATGCTCCAACTACCCTGACTGGTAGGGTAGTGAGAGGTGAACTATTACATAGATATGAGCACTATCTGTCCCTATTAGAGTAGACTCTAGCAAAGGGAAGAAGCAATGCATAATTAAAGTAGCGTATGTATTTAAAATTACTAATTATGGGGATTTTTCAAATTGGCTTTTAAAATGTGAGATGATAGAAACTGGTTAAGGAGGTTATCTTTTTGGGGGTTGGTTGATCGGCAGAGGTTAGCAAGTGGTTGGATGCTAATGACATTGAAAGTGAAAACATGGAATTAAGATCAGACGTGCCAAAGAGTTTGCATGCATTAAGCTGAGATACCGGCAACACAGAGAAGTACATATGTGAAGTAGGTAGATGATATATATCTCCATCTATCTCAAATAAAGGTCACTATCTGGGAATCATTGGCACATATATCACATTCAAAGTTGCCTAAATCCCCTAGAGAGAGAAGGAAAGGAGGGAGAAATGGTCAGGATAGAATCCTAGAGAATAGCACCAATTAGAGTGTGGAAGAGTGGAAGTCTACAGGAGTTTGGACTGTGGTTGAAAAACCTCTAAAGAGTGGGAGCAAGCCATGAAAAAGAGTAATTTCTTGAGAAAGTGGTTAGTTCAGTTAAGGGCTGCTCTGATACCTAAATTTAAGTCTGAACAGCTGAACAGAGGTGATTGGGTGCCTTGGAATCACTCTACACTTGATAGAGTGATGGAAGTATGAGCAAGAGTTCATGGGGGTTGCAACATGAATGGGCGGAACAGGAAATGGAAACAGCATGTACAGGTCTATCTTTTAAGAAGTTTAGATATGAAGGGAATAAATGAAGTGGAACTGTTGCCATAGAGGAATGTGGGGATCAAAGGAGGTTTCATTTTGTTTGGTTTTCTTTAGAAAATTGTAGGAGTTAAGATATGTTTCTAGGCTACTGGCAAAAATATTGCAGACATGAGAAGCTTATAGCACCAGTCAGAGAATGTCTGAAAAAGTGAAACTGTTGAGAATGTAAAATGGGAGAAGCATTTGTGGATAGGTTGACTTTGACAGGAGAGGAAACATTCCTCCCTTTTAGCAGTTGAGAAGAAAGCATCAATAACACAGACACAGCAAGGGTAGATTTTGGATGGGGAGAGGGAGTTCCTGTGTCAATCCCTAAAAAGAGTAGAGAGCAGGAGGGAATTTGAGGGGTGAACAGACTGCTGTGGACATGTGATGCAGTTCAAGACTTCAGTGATTGGGACAACCCATGAGAGAAAAAGACTGTCCAGTCACAGTGTGAGGGAGTTCACAGAACTTTGGTCCTTCTTAAAATTATTGGTATTGCACAGTCATGCTGCTGGATGTGCCACTTTTAGAAACTTGTTCTGTAGTGTTTAAAATGTCCTCTTTTAAGTGATAACTATCATGGAGGATTCAAGTAAAATGGCATTCAATTATTCCAAACTTCTATTTAGTGAGAACAAATTAGTTTGAATATATATCATTATTTTTACAATCAGCTGAGATGATCAAACTGAAAGAGAACAGTGTGGTAGTTACTTGGAGAAAGAGGTAGTGTATATAAGAAGAAATGCCTCAGTGGGTTGTTTCTGTAATCCTAAGATTACCTATGAGAAGGGGAAACAGCAAAAGAGAACTATTTTCCATTCTGTTGAAGCTTAAACCAGGAAGACAATAACTAGAAGGCAGTTTGGTACTATAATTCACAAGTTGCGAATCCATGATTTATAATGGTATATAATAATGGTGGAATCCATATTTCTATGACATTAGAAAGCACTGAAGATTTGGACTCAGTATTGCTTGGAAATTAATAACTTTTATACCTTTTTCGTATTTCTATATACTATACATCGTATAATACTATATTCTTTATAATTATAACTTGCGCTAGAAAATGCTAAATACTACTCTAACAATCACAGTTATTTTATTAGAGCACCTCACACTATATTACCTTTCTGAGGGCATGAATATAACACCTCACCTGAACTTCTGTTTCTCTGTAACAAACATTAAAACATCTTGCTATCACCAGGTGCATAGTTCCAGTATGGAGTCAATTGATTCATCAATTGCAAGATCATCTCTTACTGTTTTCATTATTCTCATTTCTACACTTGGAATTCAAGAGATGGCGGACAAGTTAGAATCAATGAACTAAATTCATTTTCTCGAAAGGAACTTGTTTTTTCTTCATAACAAAATACACTCATGCCCATGATTTTAGAATCCGTCTTCTCGACTCTACCCTTCAATGTGATGGTATTGGAAATAGAAAATTTGGAGGTAATTAGGTTTAGATAAGGTCATAAAGGTGAGGCCCTCAGGATGGGACTGATACCCATGTAAGAAGAGACTTTAGACAGCTCGTTCTTACTCTCTTTCTGCCATGTGAAGACACAGCAAGAAGATGGCCATCTGTAAGCCACAAAGAGAGCTCTCAGCAGATCCCAGCAATGCTGGCACACTGATCTTGGACTAGCAGCCTCCAGAACTGTGAGATAATAAATTTATTTTGTTCAGGCTACCTAGTTTATGAAATTTTGTCATGGCAGCCCAAGCTAAGACACCAAGCATGTTTCCTTATTGCTCCTTGGGCGTGTGGGATGTGGCAAGATCTCAGAAAAGATACCTGTGATGCACCAGCAAAGAATGGATTCAAGACCCAAGAGCTCCAATTATTGAATATAATTATTCTCAGTCATTTCCTAAAAGTAACAGAACTACTGAACCAAAAGACACCCGATTAAATGAATCCATGCACATCTCAGTAATAACCATCATGAACAAATATCTAATGACTGGAGAAGCCTTATGCAATGCACATCTGAGGTGATGGATTTAGACTTGATAATGACTGTTACTTAATTTCTTACTATTCCACCAGAGTGTGAGTTCAGAATCATACTTTAATTGACATATAAACTAACAAAATTTAACTTTTTGGTACTCTTGAATTTATGGATTACGAATTGAGATTCATATCCTTCTAAATTATATTGATTGGTTAAAATATATGTTTATTAAATAAATATTATTCATTGGGTTATTGGGTTTATCCTTCTGTAAACCATTAAATATGGCAATTGGGATATAGATAACAGACTGATAGATATGCAAGTATACTATGGATAATATTAAATCAGATATAGAAACAATAAAATGATTAAGCAATTAACTTATCAATTTCATGCTCATATTTAGCATTTTAGTGTAATATTTCTATTATATGTAATTATAGCTTGAACCAACAAATTTAGGTTATTAAAAATTAGTTTAGAAGAGATAATCAAGTAACAAAAAGATACATATTTAAATTTAACCATTAAAATAACAGCAAAAATACATTCTTTAGTAAGCACTGAGATCAATATAGATAAAGTAAAATTTTCCAAAAGTACTGGCTAAGCTATATTTAATAATTTAGGTTTAATAGAGCATTCCATTTCCTGAGGATTCTCTCAGTGGTGTCATGTGTGTCCATAAACACACATATATATTCACCAGTAGCATCTATACATTCATCTAGGTATACATATATTCATATACCCATAATACTTTTTATTTTTTATATAAAATTCTAAAATACTGAATATAAATATGCAACAATTATGGCTATTTTCACTGAGAAACATAGATATAAAAATTAACATGCCTGTAGAAATTCACAGAACTAGAAGTCATGCCTTACTTATTTAATCAGATATCTTCTTAACTGTTTGACTTATATGAAGTCATTTAATAAACCTGTGATGCATTATCCATATATATAAAACAAACAATATGATCTTAAATACCACTCCATTAAAATGACATATTCCTAAATTGGAGGAAATACAACTTTAAAACATATGCCTCACAACTTTCCTCTGTTCATACAGTGAATACACATCTTGTGCCATGTGAGATGTTTTCATCTCCAACATAATCAATTTTATTTTAAATATGAATTTGTGAGTTCTTTCTTACAGTAAGAATGCTCCCAAAATTCTACGCAGGAAAACAATGAAACGGCATTCTAATGCATGCTAACAAGAAAAGTTAAAACAGTGAACTTAATATCTCACAGCCATTTATAAATAATGAAACAATATCACATTCAGAGCACATTCGGGGAAGGCAAACACATCATAGTCTTAAATAATAAATAAATAAAAAGGACTTTAAGGGCTTAATTTATAATCTTTCATCCTCATCTACTGTGTATTCAGCCACACAACTCAATAGTATTGACAAATCTAATTTTCTAAAAAGCTGGAGGTTGTTTTTTGGTTCAACAGTGATAGGAAGGTTTTCCAGTGGGCTTCTAAATCCAGTGAGTCTTGTATTACAGCAATGAGGCAGCAAGCACAATGAAATGCATTCTGGCCAAACAATTCCCTTTTATATCCTTAATAATGTTTATGTACCTTAATAGGGTAAATATCATTCTAGATCTTTTATTGATTTTCTAATTCATGTATTAAAATGTAGACCTCAATCTCAGTCAAGTTTTGAAGTAATCAGAGGTAAGCAGAATTGTGTGAGGTAGGAGATTGAATAATGGCATTAGGAAAGTATTGGTTAGTTTTAAAAGGTATAATGAATACCATGGGTAGAAACTTCATTTTAAATCTGAAATCATTAAAAGGTTGCCCAAGGCCAAGTTTGTTTCACTGTTTGAAACAAAGGCCGGCACTTGTTAAATCATCACTACAAAAAGCTATAAAAATAATACTTTAAAATATGATAGCGGTAACAAAGTTAATATGGGAACTTACTGTGTTAAAAGTTTGTTACAGGATCAGCTGAACCTTCAGGATTTTATAACAAAGAACTTCCTTTTGGTGATACTTGAAACCATATACTATTGACCATTAGTTCAATCATATTACAACCTGAAAAGAAGTTATATATTATATTAGCTAGTTAGTCAAATAACAAACATATCCATTCAAAATACAATGTTAGTATTCAGGGATTCTGAAATAAGCATTCAAAAAAAATACTGAAAACATCTCTGCCATAATTTACATACAAGATTCAATCATTTAAGAAAGGAGACATAACTTGTACTTTAAAATTTCTGATAACACAGAGAAAGTATTTTACTTTTCTACTCATCAAACCAGGGGAAAGGAAAATACAGCAATATTTATCGAAAAAGGAGAAACAAAGATGTGCTCTACAGAACAGGTGAATCACAAGGAAAGAAAGGATGGGGCTTGATCAGCATAGAAGCATAAAATTCGACAAAGATTTATCAAGTGTATACTATATCTATTCTAGATTAGAAGGATGATGCAGTAAACAAAACTGGCAGTAAGATAGAAAAAATAAATATAAAATATTTTAGAAGGAGATAAGCATTATGAAGGAAAATAAAGCATGTAAGAGAAGCACCACTTTTCAATAGCCTAATCAGGAAATGTCTCTCAGATAAGGTAGTGGAGCAATATGAAGGAGATAAGGAGGTGAATCATGCTGATAACCATGCTGATATCCAGGAAAATAATATTCTAGGGTACAGCAACTGCAAAGGTTCTTACATTTTTTATTTAGAGATTGCCACATAATTTATGTGTAAATATATGTACAAATATAAATCTTTTAAAAGAAATTATTACTATGTATACTTTTACAGTATGAGGCATTCTTAAAAATGAGCAATTGTACCTGGGAATTTGGTAATATTATTTAGCAGCATCTAAATTTATTTTGCAATATATACGTGTATTGAATCATTATGTTGTATACCTGAAACTAACATAGTGTTACATGTCAATTATATCTCAACTATAAAATAGCTCAAAGAGAAAACTGATTGTCCCTAAATTAATAGAACATAACATAAATATGAGTCACATATAAATATAGTAACTTGACAATACAGTTATTAATTATACCAGATTATTCAAGATGGTGTTTCATGTACCAAGCAATTCACATGTATCCTATTATTTCTTCCATAATAGAATATAACACACAGGAATTCAACTGTATGCCTATTTTTCTGGATCCTTGTAATTTTCATCAGATATATATATATATATAATTTTTTTTATCATTCTATTCGAAGTTCTCATTCCATTCTCTGCTTCTAGTAAAGCTAACAAAAAGCAAGTACTGAATAAACAGTTTTCAAATTAACAAATATATGAATGGATAGGTGCATGCATGTATGAATGAATTAAGGAATGGGTTAACTGATAACTTCAGGTGGTGTATAAACTGTCCCAGAAACAAAAGCAGTATATGTATATATAGTATATATTCTGGAAAGTTCACCATGATTGAATGCCCAGAATTATATAAGTAAATTATAAAATTAAATAATATAATCAAATTATATAACGATTTACCTAACAGAATTACATTTTATAAAAACAACTGTCACAGAATAAGGTAGTTTTTGTAGTTGTACTAATTACGGAAGTATATATAATTTTTCAAAATTGAGCATTAAGTGAAAACATGCAAACTGTCACAACTGAATTCCATACTCTGTATCCACTTTGTGTACGTCAGAAAAAAAAGTGAAGGAAGGATCTCTAAAAATTCCCTCCTCCATAAAAGCAACAAGAAAACTAGCAAGAATTATCAGAATCATATTTTTCAGAACTCTGGAAATTAACCAAAGGCTTGCAACAATCTAGGAAGGTTAATTCAAGAAAAATGACTGAATCTTTATAAGAATTGTGAGATTTATTGTATTTTAACTTGCTCTAGTCCCATTCCCCGTTCTCCGACTGTATGTGAGCCTTGAAAACTAACAACTTGCATTCATGTTGAAAACTGGCAGTCTTGCATGCACTGGAGGGAAAAGACTAAGGCTCGAGCTCCTTCAAAGCTCATTCCAAGAGAACTGACATTATTTTATCTATTTGTGGTTTCCTGAAAGACTCCACTGGCGAGGTTGTTTGTATTTGACTTGGCTTAGAGATCACTCTATGTGAAAAGCCTTTCCCCCAAGGGTATTTGTCCAAAATAATTACAAGCAATTGTTAAATGTCACAGCCTAAGACTGTAAATAAGAGTTGGGGCAACTAACTAACAACAACAGCAACAACAAAAATCTGTAAAGAAAAATCTGGGTAATGAAGTGTTCACAGAGGCTTCATGAATCTCTACATATTCATGGGAACCTAGAACGACACATGCACACAGAGGGCATCTTGCCCACCCAGGACTGTACACAAGCTGAGGAAAATCTGAGAAGGCCCTAATCTCTCCTCTCTAGCTAACCTTTAGGATGTACATCGAGTAAAAAGTCAAGTCTAAGGCAGAGCTGTCAACTGCCAGCGTGAATACTGAAGGCATGACCTACATACATACAGAATTTGTTCACAAAGTTTGGGAAACTTACTGGCTCCAGGCAGTTAAGAAACCTTTTGTGCTATCATTAGCTGACCACTAAATTAACTAAACAGAGACTACAGAAGACACACATGACAAAGAATACAGACTGGACAGAATTATTACAGTAAAGTCACTAAACAAAAAAACAACTAAAAGAATCAGCAATGACAAAAACCTTGGGGAGGAGTTGATGTCAAGAGTAGCCACCTTACCTAATTAAAAATGTCCAGTTTTCAGCCAAAAATTACATGACATGCAAAAACAACAACAGAATATGGCCCATATATAAGAAAAAAAAGTATTCCATAGAAACTGTCATGAGGAGATGCAGATGTTGAATCCATTAAACAAAGACTTTAAATCAGTTATTTTAAATATTTTCAAAGACGTAACAAAACGTCTATTGAACTAAAACAAAGTATCAGAATAGTGCTTCATCAAATAAAGAATATCAAGAAAGAGATAGAAATTAATTTTTTTTAAACGAACCAAATAGAAATTCTGGGGTTGAAAAGTCTAATAACTACAATGAAAAATTCACTAGATTCACAGAAGATTTGAGCAGGCAGGAAAACAAGAAAAGAGTGAACTTGAAGATAGGTTAATTGAGATTATCCAAGCTGATAAATAGAAAAAAAAAAAATACTAAGAAATCTACAAAAGCAGAGCTAACAAACAAGTTCAGCAATTTTGTAGAATATAAGACCAATATACTAAAATAATTTTTATGTCTATATATTAGCAATATACAAATTGAAATTAAAATTAAGAAAATAATTCCAATTATCATAGCATTAAAAATAATAAAATGCTCAGGAATAGTTGAACCAAATTAAGCAGTAACTTGTATTCTTTTGTATTCTTAAAACTACAAAATACCATCAAAAGAAACTGAAGAACACCTAAATAAATGAGAAGACATATCATGTTCATGACTGGAAAATTTCATATTGTTAAGATGGCAAATACTCCCCAAATTGATCTAAAAATTTTATGCAGTGAGATATTAGAATAAAGATAAAAACATAGATCAATGAAATAGAATTGAAAGTCCAGACATAAACCCTTACACTTATTGTCAGTTGATTTTCACCAAAGGTGCCCAAGGTAAAGCAATGGGGAATGAGCAGTCTTTTCAAGAAATGGTGCTGGGACAATTGGATATCCACATACAAAAGAATAAATTTAGACCCTTATGTCACATTAAGTACCAAAATTAAGTAAAAATTAATTATATTTCTAACTGTAAAAACTAAAATTAAAAAAAACTTAGAAAAATATAGGAATACATGTTTATAAACTTGTTTTATGCAATAGTTTCTTTGATTTGAAACCTAAAGCACAAGAAACCCAAGAAAAATAGTTAAATTGAAAGGCATCAAAATTGAAAACTTTTGTACTTCAAAGGACACTATTAAGAAAGAAAAAAAGGCAAGTTGTGGAGTGGGAACAGTATTTACAAATTATATATCTGGAAAGGGTCTATTATCCAGGCTATATGAATGATATTTATAAATCAGCAATAAAAAGACAAATAACCCAGTAAAAAATGGGCAAAAGATTTAAATAGGCAATTCTCCAAAGAAGACCTACAAATGTCCAATTAGCATATATCAAAGAACAATGGCCAAACTGCTATGAAGGATTCAGTTGCAAATCTGAGAATTTAAGAGTCTGATGATATATATGCAATTAATATTGTCCATTTATTTTCTTTCCTAGAATTATCAATCTTTTAACTTTTTTTTCAATAGCTATCTTCCAACAATAAATAAAACTCCAGGATAACAGGAATATATAGGTCTGTTTACATTTTACTTCCTGATTATATGTTATGGTACATGTTCAAACATTTGTTAGCTAAATATGTGAACCAGAACAAAAGTCTCATCACAATCAGGATGATTTGGGGAATCACAATAACCTTCATATAATCAAAATTGGATTACAGGCAAGATGTCAGTTCCTCCCAACTTGATATATAGATTCAGTGCAGTCCTAGTCAATACCCCAGCAAGTTATTTTGTGAATATTGACAAACTGATAATAATATTTATATGGAGAGGCAAAAGACACACAATAGTCAATGATATTGAAAGGAAAAAAAAAAAAGGAGGACTGATGCTACCCAATGTCAAGACTTACTATAAAGCTACAGTAATCAAGACAGTGAGTATTGGTAAAAGAATACACAAATAGATCAATGGAATAAACAGAGAGCCCAGAAATAGACCCCCATAAATATAGTCAACTGATATTTGACAAAGGAGCAAAGGCAATACAATGGAATGAAGACCCTTTTTTCAACAAATGATGCTGGAACTACCACAAACGCACGTGCAGAAAAGATGAATCTAGATGCACACATTACCACCTTCACAAAAATTAATTTAAACTGTATCAGAGATCTAAATGTGAAATGCAAAACTATAAAATTCCTAGGAGATAACATAGAAGAAAACTTACAAGACCTTGGCAATGGTGATTTCTTTTTACATAGGCTAATGTCCCAAATGCAGGCATCTTATGTGGTAATGTCACCTATGAATAAAGATCCATTAAAGAAATAATTGATAAATTGGACTTCCTTAAAATGAAAAAACTTCTGCTCTGCAAAGACAATATCAAGAGAATTAGAAGACAAAACACAGTCTAGGAGAAAATATTTGCAAAAGACACATTTGATAAAGGCCTCTAACACAACATGCAAAGAACTCTTAAAACAACAGTATGAAAACATGCAATCTGATTAGGAAATGGACCAAACGCCTTAACAGATACTTCACCAAAGAAGATGTACAGATGGCAAATACATATATGAAAAGATGCTCCACATCATATCACTAGGGAAATGCAAATTAATGCACAATGGGGTACCAATATATACTTATTAGAATGGACAATATCCAGAACACCGACACACCCAATGGTGGTAAGGATTTGAAGCAACTGGAACTCAAATTCATTGTAAACTGTGGAACATCCAGACAATGGGATTTTAACACTAAAAAAACAAGCTATCAAGTAATGGAAAGTATGAGGAATCTTAAATGCATTTACTAAGTGAAAGAAGTTAATCTGAAAGGCTACATACTATATGATTCCAACTACCTGACATTCTAGAAAGACAAAACTATGGAGATAAAAAATATCAGTGGTTGCTAGGGGTTGGGTGTTGGGGAAAAATGAATAGGCAGAGCAAAGAGGATTTTTAGGGCAGTGAAATTACTCTGTATGATATAATGATGGATATATGTCACTATACATTTGTTCAAACCCATAGATTGACAACAAGAGTAAACTCTGAGATAAACTATGGACTTTGTGTGATTATGATGTGTCAATTTAGGTTCATCCTTGGTAAAAACTGTACAATTCAGGTGAGTGATGTTGGTAATAGAGGAGGCTATGCAGGGGGTATGTGAGAAACCTCTGAACCTCCCTTGCAATTTTGTTTAATCCTAAAACTGTCCTAAAAATAGTCTTAACACTGTTATATAATGTAACAATGTTTTGTTTTTAAGAAATGTAACTATGAACTATTTTAGAAAGGTTAGCATTTATTTATTCTCTCATTAATTACCTGTGGGACCTTAGAAAATTCTAGAAACCGCCTTGGGATTCATGTTTTTCACACAAAAGAGAAAATTAATTCATAGCTAAAAGATATCTTCAGACCTGAATAGTCTCTTTGTTCTACATCCTTCTTTAGAGCAAGCCTCTTTTTTTTTTTTTTTTTTTCCAAAAAGGCAGACAGCCACAGGTAGCAACTCATTTGGAGGTGCCTGGAGTTTGGAAGCTTGACTACCCTAAGTTTTCCTACAAATGGACCTTACAGAGCTTGTTTGGGATTCTAGAAGGAAAGGAGAGCATGGCTACTGGTATACCCTAAAAAATGACTAAAGAATGATCCTCCTCCATCGGGAATTGTTGTCCTCTTCGACAGAGCATACTGTAGCTATGGGAGAAACACATATGCGGTAGTGCGGAAGGGGACAGCTGCCTAGCCAGCCAGATCAGCCGAATCAACCCTGGAAATCAATGGAATGACAGATGTCACAGCCAAATCCCCTCATATATAAGCCTCAGTTTAAAATAAGTCTCAGAATTCCAAATCCATCAATATAAATAAGAAAAAGTGATTTTCATCCCTTTTTTTCCATTTTTTTCTATTCTATTAGATGACTTTACCTCTTATTTGACTAAAGCCTCACAAAGTTTGCCTTTCCTGGTGAGTGTTCCATATTCTGGATCTGTCTTTTGTCATGGTTTTTACATTAAAATCATACTGCTTTACCTCCAATTCCCTATAATCAATTGAAATATTAATCATATGACTTCCATCTTAATGTCTAGCATAACACAGATAAGCTTTCATGAACTATCCTCTGCATGTATCTCTATTTTCATCCTTCTCATGTTCTGTGGTGCAGAAATAGAACTCTTGAAACTCATAGTTTCCCAAAACATCCACTATATATTTGCATTTCCTTTGCTCACATTTCTCCATCTGCCTGCATGTGCTCCAATATGTCATAGTTTCTCACTTTCAGGACTAAGCTGTAAAAAAATTTCCTTAATATTCACAGGTAGATAGGAATAAATGACTTCTCATTCCTTAAATCCAACAGCATACAATGACATATATCCTCATGCTATTATATTGTTAATTAATCTCCCTTTTCAAGATTATAGAGACTTAGAAGATGGTATTTTGTCATGTAAATAGTTGGCTTATTAACATTTGGCATTAACAGGTACATAGTAAATATTTATATGTTTGTGAATAAATAAAATAATTAAATTCAAAAGCAATTTGGTATGCTAATTTATTCTCAAACATGTTATTTATTTGTTTGTTTATTTATTTATTATAATGTTACAGATACTTTGTAAGATGTAAAACTTGTGCCCCAATAGAATGGAAGGTACTGAAGATAAATGACAGAAAAGATCACAGGTCCACCTCTGAAACATTAATAACTTACATAAGCATGAAAAAGCAGAAAGCCTCATCATTATTAGAACAACTAGAAATATACATAACAGAAAATATTCTCAACACGCTAACTCTAAGGTTAAAATAAAAAATCAACACTGGGAGAATTTATCGTGTAGTTGGTGGGACTATATTTTTAAGACAACTGTTCTTTTTCTCCTATGATCATTTCATATTTAATCTCAATTTTTAGATGTCAACACATGCATTTTTCAACTGAGTTGGGAACTAATAAACAGAATTAGTTTGGTTCTGTATAAGAAAGTAGCCACAGACATTTTACTGACAATCACCCATTTCACCACAAAATGTGAAGAAATTTCTATGTTCGGCATCCTGCATATAATTCTGGGTAGTTCTGAAAAGACAAGTAGTACTTAACAGAAAGTTTCTATGTTCAGTGTATCTTCAAAATGACCCTTTTTCGGGTGCCATCTGCTTTTTGATTTTTCAACTGAAATAAAACCAGTTTTTAGAGATCCTGATACGTCACATGTGTAGCTATCGACATTTCTTGTTCACAATACATCAATATATTTACCTTGAAGGCCATGGAAGATACTGAAACAAGATGGGGAAATAGGAAATATTTAACTTTGACAGACAATTGCCCTCTGGACATGTGAATATCATTTCAGGTCTGGGCAATGATTATACAATGTTAGACAAATATTTACATAAACACTGTTGGATCCATTTTATTAGTTATGCTTTTTTATTTGCTTTTTTTACCTATAACTCAAAGAACATCATGCATTTTTAAAATCTTCTTGTATAGCATTAGATACTAGATGGAATATTCTTTTCCCACAAATATTGTGACCACCTGCCCTCTTCTCATCGAATTGTTGGCTTACACTTCCCTAAAAAAATGTTATTTCAAACAACTAGAGTAACTTTTTGTTCTGATGTACTTTTCTCCCTGAGGGAAAGCAATATCCAGAAGTATAAAAGAAAGTTTTGAAAACTTGTGGACCAAGGAAGCTCTGCAAGGCATGTGGATAGAGGAACTAGTGACTCCTCTCTATTCCTCACTCCCCAGTATGTGTGCCCTGCGTAGTCACAGAGGGACCTACTAGTAGGGAGACACAGTCTCTGCTTGGAGTTCCTACTGGTGTCTATTAGCTGGATGCTGAAAGGCTATGAAGTTATTTCTCTGTTTTACCCAAACTCTGCTTCTGTCATGTTTTCTGTTACCTTTTTTGAGAGCAACTCCATGATGTGTTTTAGCTACTAGTCATTTGTGACGTTGTTCTCTACAGTGGTCCCCGGGCTGTTCATCACACTTGAGAATTTCCTTCACATGTGCCATTTATTCATGTATGTGTGGGGTATACCTCAGGACACAGTTTCATATCATATTCCTTTGTACCTCAGCTTCAGAGACATAGAATTTAGTATTAGGAAATATAGCTACATATGATATAACACCATCCAAGTCAACTGAACCAGAACCAAAAGACATATTTTTATTTCTCCATCAGTATAATGTAAGATTTATGATGACAGGTATTTTGTTAATTGACAGATTGCCAGTGTTTAAAACAGTGCCTGTCATATAGTAAATGCTTAATAAATATGTTTAACAAATATATTTCTAAACTTCTAAACCAAAATATTTTTCTTGGTCTCATACCATTTATGGATCTTATAGTATTACACAGAAATTACATTTTGTTTATAACTGGTACTAACACGAAAATGAGCAAATACAGTAAACTCCTATATACATGCTTTCTTAATGTTGTCTAATTGTGTTCTGATTTGTAATTATATTCAAACGCATTTTACAGCAGTTAGCTAAATAATTCAAGTAGGAAAAGTTATCTGAATATCTTCCATACAGAGTTAGCTTAATAAATAATCATGAGATGTTAGTAGTATTTTTTAAAATTCTCTAAACACTATGTTTTGGCATGGCTTATTGTTGGCCTATTTAAATATGTCATACAGCACTTCTTGGTGTAATCACTTTCATATCACACAAATAATAGTATTTATCAGGTCAACCTTTTCGATGACAAGTATCTATTGCTGAAGTTATTTTATTTATTTTTAAATATTTATTTATTTATTTATTTGGCTGCACCAGGTCTTTAGTTGTGGCATGCAGGGTCTAGTTCCCTGACCAGGGATTGAACCCAGGCCCCCTGCATTGGGAGCACGGAGTCTTAACCGCTGGACCACCACAGAAATCCCTGCTGAAGTTATTTTAACAGAGCTAAGAGAAAATGAATCTAACAAAATATGCTGCAAATTCCTTTGATGGGACAGATAAGTCATAAAAATGTAAATATATTTCTTATTTTTATTAAAATATAGTTTACATAACGTGAAATGCACAGACCTGACATGTGCAGTTTGATTAGCTCTGGTGAATGAAAACACCTATGTCACCCACACCACTATCTAATCACTATATTTTTGAATGTTTGTCACTACCTAGATATTTTTATAGTTTTTTTTGAAGCCAGAAATTATTTTTCTTTAAAGCTTCTCAAGAATCTTTAAAATGTTCAGAGCCCCTAGAATAGCCAACTTAAGATATTATAGTCAGGTGGTGACTGATGGTTTCTCCATTGCTAAAGCCTCAGAACGATCCTGGTATAATCTATACCTCCAAAATTTTTCTTGTATGAACGTTGATATCTGATGTCTGTTTTGCAAGAAAGAAAGGTGTGTGATCAGAGAACAAAGCCATCAAAGCATTGCTGAGTCACAATATTATTATTGCATTGTAGGTAGAATAAGTAGAAACATATGCAGAATCTATGTGAAAACCTTTCTTGCATTATTCTTTGAAACCAGGCCCTCCTGATTATCAGTTTGAAAAGCTGGGATCATGATGAATCTTACTGGTATTAAATGAAGCTCTTTCACAACTGAAATGGGCAAATACCCCTCAAGATGAAAAACATTACCTGGAATTTTTTTTTTTACCAAAGTCAGATCGTCAATATTTTATGGAGAAATCCTCAGTAAAATGCTTTAACTATAAATTTTTCTTGGTTTGTGGTAGGTTTATGGTATAAATTGTTTAACATCTACTAGCTGTTCATGTGGAAGGCTGTGGATATTCAAAATTATAGCTCCTGGTACAAATATTATATATCTGAATGATACATAATATTAGAAAAGTATAGTTCTGCTCATCCAAAGATTTTACTTTTGAATAGGAAATTATAGTAGTGGATGATTTAACTTGAATAAAATAGGTTCCTTAGAATGAAAAGATTTGTATATCCATTTGAGTAACTTAGAGGAATGAAAAAGACCAGCTAACAAATGTGGTCTAAAGCCCTAGAAAATGATACATCCTGTTAGTTCTCTTCCTCTTTGATAAGAACAGATGGACAGAGAGGCTTTCCTTGCCCTGCAAACTTTGCTAAAGCTTATGAATAATGACACATTAGGCAATTATTAAAATTTAATGCAACCAAATTTCTCAATTTTTCATTTCTATTTTGGCATATCCTCCACTCACATGTTCAGTGATCCCATCTTTCTATTCTATTGTCACAAAACACATTTTTGGATCCTTTATTCACACTTTTGTGTAGAAGTGAGGTTAGACTATTGTGAACTATACTGGTGTTGGAACTGTAAAAGAACTCGATTTAAATTGATGAAATTCTAGGAGCATGTTATTCATCATCCTGTACTTGAGAAGGGCCTCTTGAGCCTCCCAGAGCTTTCATAGCACTTTTTAAATAATATCATTTAATTAAATGTTTACATAAATCAATCAAGTCAAAAGTATGTCAAAAACACAAGGGGAGATATGGGAAAGCTCTTGACAAATAATTGAAAACATGGAAACTCTCCTGAACTAATAGATTTGTATGTAAGTATGTGTGTGTGCATGCCTGTAGACCTAATACATCTTGCTAAATATTAGCAGTACCACAGTAAGTGTTTCAAAATAAAACTGAGAGGGAAATGAATAAAACAATCTCAATGTTTTCCAAGAAATATGAGAAAATAATGGAATGTTACTGAAATAAAGGGCAACTTGAAATGTATCCAGATATTTATAATATGAAGTAATAAAAAGTCAGAAGGGACTCTAGTAAAGAAATCACATGGCCAAATCACCAAGGGAAATAAAATTTAAAAGATGAAAGTAACATATACAAATCTGCAAAAGGGAATTTAATCCCCATATGCTCTCCAAGCCCTCATGTTTGGCTGTCTGCAAGATATTTCTACTTGAATATCCTGCTGACACTTAAAACTTAACATGTCTATAGCCAAGCTCATTATTTTCTCTGTGTTCCCATCACTGTCAATATCATCATTATACTCCTGGCTCAGCAGGCTATTAAATATATAGTTGTCTTTGATTTCTTCTTGTCCTTATCAGCCATATCCCATCTATCGAAAATCTTCTTCCAAAGCATTTTTTCAAATTTGGTACCTACTTTTAGTTATTACAATCAGAACCCCTTCCCATGTCATAGCCACTCTTCTGGAATAACCACTATAAAAATGTGTCTACTGTCAAATCATATCTTCTTTTATTTGTCCAAATAACAAAGAATCATTTTAATGATTTAACAACTTCTGTAGTCCAAATGTGGTCCCAATTTATACCTTTAATCAAATTAAAACCATGATTAATCTAAATCAAATTGAAACCATAATGAATTTCCACAGGTTTCACTTTTGTTCTCCTTCTACATTTTCTTCCTGCATAATTCTATGCACTTAGAAATACTCCACTGACTAACTGAATAGTCAACAAAACATATTTCCCTCTCCTAAATTCTAGTCCCACAAATAAAAGCTAACAGTTGATCTTAGTTTGGAACTACACTCATTTAAACTCTTTACATACAATATTCAACCTAATAAATTGGATATTATTATCTCTAGTACAGAAAAGAGAACACTAGGACCCAACTTGATTAAACTAATATATGGAGGAGCCTGGATATAGGCTTCAGACAAGATGATTCAAGAGGCTACATGTTTTCACATCTGTGCTTTTCTTCCTTTCCTTTATTCAAGTAAACCTACAGCTGGTTTCCTATGGATCATCTCCATTTGATTGTTCCATTCTATCTTCTAAAGTGTTTTATCCAGATGAAATCTATTATCTTCAGGGATATCCTACTACAAACTCTCTCTCCTGTTAAGAACATGGACACTAGAACAAAATTCCCTTGACTCGTCTTACAGCTCTGACACTTAATGGCTCTGTAACTGTAGGCAAGTAACATTTCAAAGCCTCAAATTCCTCAAAAATACCTCTCTTCATTAAGAAAGTCAATAGAATTAATGCTTTCCAACAAATAAAATAGGATATTTAAAAAAATAAGTAAGCAAAAAATAGCTATTAGTTTTATTGTTCTCAATGTAAATTCTTCTCCCCTTCTTTCCTTCCTCCCTCCATCCTTCCTACCTCCCTTCCTTCTTTCTTTCTTCCTTTCTCCCTCCCTCCCTTACTCCTACCCTTTTCTTTTCTTTTTTAATACATCGGCCTATAACTACGTTTGTAGTGATAAGTCTCGTTCAAAAATGTCACTTCTACAACAAAAGTCTTCACAGCCTCCTACTTGTGTGGAATTTTCCACTTTGAACATTGTTCCCAAGATTCATCCATGTTGTAAGATAATGCAGTGTTTACATACCTTTAAGGTGGACTATTGCTCCATGTATAGCTATACCACAATTTGTTTATCCAGTTATCCACTGATAAACACCTGGGTTGTTTCCAGTTCTTGGTTATTAAGAACAATGCTGCTATGAATATTCATAAACAAGTTTTTATAAGAACCTATATTTTTATTTATCTTGAGTATATACCTAGGAGTGGAATTGCTGGGTCATATGGTAATGCTGATTTTAATATTTTGAACTGTTTAACATCTTGCCAAACTGTTTTGCAAAGTGGATACACAATTTTACATTCCTATAAGCAATGTACAAGAGTTGTAATTTCTCCACATACATTTTAATATTGATTATTGTTTGTCTTTATATTTTTGTCTTAATAATGAATGTGAAAGAACATCACTGTGGTTTTTTTTTAACATCTTTATTGGAGTAAAATTGCTCTACAATGGTGTGTTAGTTTCTGCTTTATGACAAAGTGAATCACCTATACATATACATATATCCCCATATCTCCTCCCTCTTGAGTCTCCCTCCCACCCTCCCTATCCCTCCCCTCTAGGTGGTCACAAAGCACCAAGCTGATCTCCCTGTGCTATGTGGCTGCTTCCCACCAGCTATCTATTTTACATTTGGTAGTGTATATATGTCCATGCCACTCTCTCACTTTGTCCCAGCTTACCCTTCCCCCTCCCCGTGTCCTCAAGTCCATTCTCTACTTCTGTGTCTTTATTCCTGTCCTGCCCCTAGGTTCTTCAGAACCTTTTTTTTCTTTTTTTTTTAGATTCCATATATATGTGTTAGCATACGGTATTTGTTTTTCACTTTCTGACTTACTTCACTCTGTATGACAGACTCTAGGTCCATCCACTTCACTACAAATAACTCAATTTTGTTTCTTTTTATGGCTGACTAATATTCCATTGTATATATGTGCCACATCTTCTTTATCCTTTCATCTGTCGATGGACAGTTAGGTTGCTTCCATGTCGTGGCTACTGTAAATAGAGCTTCAATGAATATTGTGTTACATGACTCTTTGAATTATGGTTTTCCCAGGGTATATGCCCAGTAGTGGGATTGCTGGGTCACATGGTAGTTCTATTTTTAGTTTTCTAAGGAAGCTCCATACTGTTCTCCATAGAGGCTGTATCAATTTACATTCCCACCAACAATGCAAGAGGATACCCTTTCTCCACACCGTCTCCAGCATTTATTGTTTGTAGATTTTTTGATGATGGCCATTCTGACTGGTGTAAGTTGATACCTCACTGTAGTTTTGATTTGCATTTCTCTCATGTCTAGTGATGTTGAGCACCCTTTCATACGTTTGTTGGCAATCTGTATATCTTCTTTGGAGAAATGACTATTTAGGTCTTCTTCCCATGTTTAGATTGGGTTGTTTGGTTTTTTGATATTGAGCTGCATGAGCTGCTTGTAAATTTTGGAGATTAATCCTTTGTCAGTTGCTTCATTTGCAAATATTTCTCCCATTCTGAGGGCTGTCTGTTTGTCTTGTTTATGGTGTCCTTTGCTATGCAAAAACTTTTAAGTTTCATTAAATCCCATTTCTTTATTGTTTTTATTTCCATTTCTCTAGGAGGTGGGACAAAAAGGATCTTGTTGTGACTTATGTCATAGAGCTGCCTATGTTTTCTTCTAAGAGTTTGATAGTGTCTGGCCTTACATTTAGGTCTTTAGTCCATTTTGAGTTTATTTTTGTGTATAGTGTTAGGGAGTGCTCTAATTTCATTCTTTTACATGTAGCTGTCCAGTTTTCCCAGCACCACTTATTAAAGAGGCTGTCTTTTCTCCACTGTATATTCTTGCCTCCTTTATCAAAAATAAAGTGACCATATGTGCATGGGTTTATCTCTGTGCTTTCTATCCTGTCCCATTGATCCATATTTCTGTTTCTGTGCCAGTACCATACTGTCTTGATTACTGTAGCTTTGTAGTATATACTGAAGTCCAGGAGCCTGATTCCTCAAGCTCTGTTTTTCTTTCTCAAGATTGCTTTGGCTATTTGGGATCTTTTGTATTTCCATACAAACTGTTAAATTTTTTTTTCTAGTTCTGGGAAAAATGCCATTGGTAGTTTCATAGGGATTTCATTGAATCCGTAGTTTGCTTTGGGTAGTATATTCGTTTTTACAATGTTGATTCTTCCAGTCGAAGAACATGGTATATCTCTCCATCTGTTTGTATCATCTTTAATTTCTTTCATCAGTGTCTTATAGTTTTCTGCATACAGGTCTTTTGTCTCCTTAGGTAGGTTTACTCCTAGGTATTTTATTCTTTTTGTTGCAGTGGTAAATGGGAGTGTTTCCTTAATTTCTCTTTCAGATTTTTCATCATTAGTGTATAGGAATGCAAGAGATTTCTGTGCATTAATTTTGTATCCTGCTACTTTACCAAATTCATTGCTTAGGTCTAATAGTTTTCCGGTAGCATCTTTAGGATTCTCTATGTATAACATCATGTCATCTGCAAACAGTGATAGCTTTACTTCTTCTTCTCCGATTTGGATTCCTTTTATTTCTTTTTCTTCTCTGACTGCTGTGGCTAAAACTTCCAAAACTATGTAGAATAATAGTGGTGAGAGTGGACAACCTTGTCTTTTTCCTGATCTTAGAGGAAATTTTTTCAGTTTTTCAACACTGAGAACGATGTAGGCTGTGGGTTTGCCATATATGTCCTTTATTATGTTGAGGTAAGTTCCCTCTATGCCTATTTTCTGGAGGGTTTTTATCATAAATGGGTGTTGAATTTAGTCAAAAGCTTTTTCTGCATCTATTGAGATGATCATATGGTTTTTCTCCTTCACTTTGTTAGTCCCCGCCAACGAAGGGGCTTCCTAGTGTGTGGCCACTTTTCCTCCTTCACAGCTCCCTCCCAGAGGGGCAGGTCCCATCCCTATTCTTTTGTCTCTGATTTTTCTTTTGCCCTACCCAGGTACGTGGGCAGTTTCTTGCCTTTTGGGAGGTCTGAGGTCTTCTGCCAGCATTCAGTAGGTGTTCCGTAGGAGTTGTTCCACATGTAGATGTATTTTTGATGTATTTGTGGGGAGGAAGATGATCTCCATGTATTATTCCTCTGCCATCTTGAAGGTCCGTCCACTGTTACTGTAGTTTTGAACTGCATTTTCTTAATGATAGTGATGTTGAGCATCTCTTCATATGCTATTCACAATTTTGTGTATCTTTTTTGGAGAAAATTCTATTCAAATATTTTGCCTGTTTATTAAATTTTTTATCATTTTATGGTTAAGTTTTAAGACTCCTTTATATATTCTGGATATATGTCCCTTATCAGAAGTAAAATCTACAAATGCTTTCTCCTATTCAGTATGTTACCTTTTCACTTTCTTAATGGTGTCCTTTGAAATACCAGAGTTTAACTTTGATGAAATCTAATTTATCTGATTTTCTTGATTTCTTGTGTTTTGTCATAATTAAGACTCCACTGACTAATCCAAATTCAAGAAGATGTTTTCTTATATTTTCTTCTAAAATATATGGGTTTTTAATAAGCTTTTTTTTTAAAGTATATGATTCACCTAGTGTTATATGAGGCATGAATCCAACTTCATTCTTTTGCACGTGAATATTCAGTTGTCCAAGAATCATTTGTTGAAAATACTATTCTTGATCACTGAATTATCATGGCACAGTCTCAGACAATCATTTATACAAAAATAGAAGAGTTTTTATTCTATTATATTAATTCTATTCCATTAATCTATATGTCTACTCATATGCCAGTACCACACTGCCTTATTTTAAAATCAGTAAGTGTGAGTCCTGCAACACTTTTCTTTTTTTCTCAAAACTGTTTAGTCTATTATGAAGCCCTTGCATTTCCATATAAGTTTTAGGATTAGCTTGTCAATTCTACAAAAATGACAGCTGCGATTTTGGTAGGGTTTGCATTGAATGTGTTGATTAACTTAGGGACTATTTTCATCTTAACTATATTAAGTTTTCTGTATCAAAGAAAAATTGATATAGACATGCTACCTGAAAATATAATTTTATTTCTTCCTTTGAAACCTGGAGGTCTTTCACTTATTTTTCTTGCTTTATTTCCTTAACTAGAACTTCCAGTACAATTTTTGTCCTGTTCTTGATCTTTCAGAGAAAACTTTCAGTCTTTCACCATTGAGTATGTTAGCTGAGAGGTTTTCACAGTTGACCTCTATCCAACTGAGAAAGTTCCCTTGTGTTCCTAGTTTGTTTAGTGTTTTTACCATGTAAGTGTTGCACTTTGTCAAATGCTTTTTCTGCATTAAATGATCATGTGTTTTACCATTTATTTTATTAATATGGTATATTCTATAAGTTTACTTTATGTTAAACCAACCTTGCATTGCTGGAAAAATCCTACTGGTCATAATACATAATCCTTTTTATATGTTGCTGGTTTGCTAAAATTTGGCTGAGGATTTTGCATCTCTCCTCATAATGGATATCTGACTGAAGTTGCCTTTTCCTGTGACATCTTTGCTTATTTTTCTTAGTAATATTGATCTCACAGAATGAGTCAGGAGTGTTCCCTCCTCTTTATTTTCTTTGAAATAATTTGTGCCATAACTTGTTCTTCATGTGTGTGGTAGAATTCACAAGTGAAGTCATCTGTGGCTAAGCTTTTCTTGTGGGAAGTTTTTGATTACTAACTCAATTTCTTTTCTTGTCATAGGTCTATTCTGACTTTGGATATGTTCTAGGTCAGTTTTGGTAGTTTTTTTCTTTTAACAATGTGTCCATTTAATCTAGGTTATTTAAGTTTTTGGCATACAATTGTTTATAGTATCATCTCAATCTTTTTTTTTTAATTTATGTGAGATCAGTAGTGATAATCCTGTATCAATTTAGATTTAAGTACTTGAGTCTTCTTTCTTTATTTTTTGGCGTGTCTCACTAAAGATCTTTTAATTTTTTGATAACATCAAAGAACAATCTTTGGTTTTGTTGATTTTCTCTATTGCTTTTCTACTCTCTTTTTGTTTACTATACTGTAATATTTATTCCTTCCTTCCTTCTGTTGGCTTTGAGTTTTGGTTACTCTTCTTTTTTTTAACTTCCTTAAGGTGAAAGATTAGATTATTAATTTGATATCTTTTTTTCTTAAACTTTCATTGGAGTATAGTTGCTTTACAATGCTGTGCTAGTTTCTACTGTACAACAAAGTGAATCAGCTATACGTATACATATATCCCCTCTTTTTTGGATTTCCTTCCCATTTAGGTCGCCACGGAGCAGAGCACTGAGCTGAGTTCCCTGTGCTAAACAGTAGGTTCTCATTAGTTATGTATTTTACACATAGTATCAATACTGTATATATATATATATATATATATATTTTTTTTTTTTTAACATGGACATTTACAGCTATATATTTCCCTGTAAGCACTGCTTTAGCTGCATTCTGCTAGTTTTGATATGCTGTGGTTTTACTTTCATTTATCTCACAATATTTTCTAAACCCTCTTGTAATACTTTTTTGACCCATAGGTTACTTAGGAGTATGGTGTTTAATTTTCACATATTTGTGTATTTAAGAAATGTTCTTGTTTTTGATTTCTAATTTCATTCTTTTGCTGTTGGAAAGCATATTTTGTATGATTACAATCCTGTTAAGTTTATTCAGACTTGTTTTATGCTCTCACATATGGTCAATCTTGGGCAATCTCCCACATATGCTTAAGAACAATGAATTTTGCTGCTTTTGAGTACAGTGTTATATAGACATCTGTGAAGTCTAGGTGGTTTATAGTGTTGTTCAGGTCTTCTATTTCCTTGGTATTCTTATACCTATTCATTACATGTATTGTTGAAAGTGGAATATTGAAGTCTCCAATGATTATTTTCAGATGGTCTATTTTTCATTTCATCTATAAATTTGTTCTTCATGTATTTTGGGGATGCAATGTTAGGTACCTATTTATAATTCTATGGCTCCATGCTGGATTGGCAATATTATTATAAAATTTATTTGTTCAAGTAACAATTTTTGTCCTATTGCCTATTTGTCTGATATTAGTATGTACACTCAGGCTGGTTTTTTTGGTTGCTCTTTGCTTGGTATATCTTTTCCTATCCTTTTACATTCCACCTATTTGTGACTATAAAGCCTATCACTTTTAGATAGCGTAGAGTTGGATAACATTTTTTATCCACTCTGACAATTTCTTCCTTTTGAGTGGAAAGTTTAATATATTCTTATTTTATGCAATTACTGATAAGTTATGATTCATATCTGACATTGTGCTATTTTTCTATATTTTATGTTTTTGTGTTCCTCTCTTCCTGCACTACTGCCCTGTTTTGTATCAAATAAATATATTCTACTATTATGTGTTTGTCTTTATTTTAATATATATTTTTGAGTATTTTTTAGTTACCCTGGGGTTTATAATTAACATCTTAACTTAAAACAATCTAGTTCAGATCAATACTAACTTAATTTTAATAGTACTCAAAATTTTGCTCCATTAAGTCTCCTTTATTTGTGTCATATTTTTTACATATTACATATTTATACATTATAAGCACCTCAATGCAGTTTAATAATTATCGTTTTCAGTTTTCTTTAAAATACATAGGAAAATAAATAATTTACAAACTAAATACATTTATACTGCCAGTATATTTACCTATGTAGTTATTTTTACTGGTATTCTTTATTTTTTCATGTGTGTTTGAGTTTCTGTCTAGAGTCCTTTTACTTCAGCCTTAAGGGCTCCTTTCAGTATTCCTTGCAGGGCAAGTCTGCTAGTGATAAATCCTTCCAGTTTTTCTTTATCTTGGAATGTCTTAATTCCCCTTTGTTTTTGAAGGACACTTTACCAGATATTTACTGATATTGTTGGTGGACAATTGTTTTCTTTTCACACTTTGAATATATTATTTCTCTGCCTTCTGGTCTCCATGACTTCTGATGAGAAATCAGCTGTTAATCTTATTGAGGATTCCTACTACATCATGTTTTGCTTTTCTCTTGCTGCTTTCAAGATTCTGTTTTTGTCTTTCTACAGATTAACTATGATGTATCAAGTTGTGAATTTCTTTAAGTTTATCCTCCTTGGACTTCATTAAGCTTCTTGAAAGTAGAGCATTATGTTTTTCATCAAATGGAAAATTTTCAGCCATTCTTTCTTTAAGTATTCTTTCTGTCTCTTTCTCTTCGGCCTTCTATTATATATACATATATAAAATAATATCTAAATAATAAATAAATAATAAATATATATATATATACATATATATATATGTATATATATATATATATATATATATATATATATATGTATATATATATATAATAGTCTCTGATATCCTGTAAGTCTCTGAGGCTTTATTCATTTTCTTCACTTTTTATTTATTTCTGTTTCTCAGACTGGGTGATCTCAATTGACCTGTCTTACAGTTTACTGATTCTTTTTCCTGCTACTTTTAGTCTGCTGTTGAATGCCTCTAGTGACTTTTAAAATTTAAGTATTGTACTTTTAAACTCCTGAAGTACTTGGTTAATTTTCAGATCTGAAATGTTTGATTTTGACAATTTTGCCAATGATTTTATTGCTTTTATGGGTGGGCAACTTTTCAGAGTATAGTACTCCACCATTCTGGAAATGCTTCTTACTATTTTTATTTTGGTGCATTCTCAAATATTTAACAGCACCCCTAGACTTGATCCACTAATGTCAGTAGCATTCTGTGTTCCAGTTATGGGAACTAAAAATGTCTCCAAAAATTAAAAATGTCTTTTTCGTGGAAAAACTGCTCCCATTTGAGAAGAACTGAAGTGATTCTAAATAACTTTTCAGAAACACTTAATTTTCTTTTATAGTACTTACCAAAATTTAAATTTGAATGATTATTTGTTAAATTATTATTCTAATATCTTGTTACCTCACTGAGTTGGAAACTCCATGATAATAGGTGGCAGGTGTGTCTGTTTAACTACTTAACACATATAATCAAAATAAAATCCCTGAAAAGTGGACTAGCTGTATGCTATTTTCTATATCTACTTCTATATCTGAGACATACTTTTTACATTCTTATTTTAAACCATGTTAAGCATTTTTTAGCAAATGATGTTAAATCATTTTCACATCTTTGTTCTCTGTAAATTCTGTCCAATCTGAAAATTTGCATGTAGCCAAATATGTATTCTATAGCTATAGACTAAACAATTGCAAGTATGAAGGAGGTTCTGAAGCAAGAATAAAAACAATTTTAATTTCAGGTAGTAATCAATTTTAAGTCTTATTGAAACACTCATATCATGACTTACTGGAATTCTGCAAATATCTCCAACCTATACCATTGTTCTAGATTTTTTTTTAAAAAAAGCAATACAGGATCTTCTCTTGCTAATTGTAATCTGGAGATTTTTATTTTCACTTAGCTTTAGTAAGTTTTTGTAAGCACAGTTTTTCCCTTCATGTTTGGAAAATCCATTTGGTAAAATATCTGCTTAAATACTGATATTTATAATTTCATGATAAAATTATACATGTGATAAAAGACTCTGGGCTCTGTACTGAACTAGTTATCACCCCTACTCTTCTTCTGACTCTTCAAAGCAACAAAATCCTGCTTAGACTTTAAGAGCCAGTAATCTTTTTTTGATATTTTATTTGATAGTATAGACTATACTATCAAATAAATAAAATATTAATTTACTTATGATAAAGTCATATCAAATTATACTAAAACAATAATTTCTGACTCCAGAGTCACACATAATGTTATGGTTATCAGCATATCTCATCAACTAGAGTACAAAGAACTTATACCATGTTCATATGTAAGAATGCTTTATTTTCCCTTTCACCACAAAAGGGTAATATTCTGTTAAACTCTTACATAATAATAATTAGGAAAAAAGTCATTTTTTTTTACATTTTTATTATTTGTGAGTTTAAATACTTAAATATTTGAATGAAAAATGTCTATCTCTATTTAAAATATATTTAAAATATATTGTTTACTTTTTAAAAAAATCTCAGAAGGTTAATATTTATTATATTGAATGGTAAGAGAGTTTTACATATGTTACAGATATCGATGCTTTGGATTTTATATTTATTTTTACTCAGTTTTCTTTTAAAGTTGATTAATGTTGTGGGTTTACGATTTTATTTATGGTTTCTTCATTTCATTTTATTCTTAGAATCACCTACCCCTTCCCAATATTTTTAATTGTATATAATTCCTTCAAATTATTTATGCATGTACTCTAAGATTTATATTTTTATGCCTTTATAGGTAGTACAAGATATGAGATAAAGATTTTTTCCAAGTATTTTCTTAACATATGTTTCCTATTCTATTGATTAAATTTTCCTTTTTTCTTGGGACATAATTCTTTCTCTGTAAAGGACAGTTTCTTTATTCTTCATGCCACTATATAAGGAATGGCAAAAACTGCACCCCTTTTTTTGACTAAGTTGCTTGTGCTATATTAATTATTCAGGGTGAACTTTAAAACTAGCTCATCTGGTTTTACAAAACTTCTTATAAAGTTATAAATTTGATTCAAATTACATGAAATTTTAGAAAAAAAGTTATAGTGATGGAATGCAATGGATTTATACATCTGGCTGTGCTTGAATTCTTCCTCCATCCCTCCCTACATGTACGAAAGCAGCAACTTGAGCTCCTTCTGTGTCTCAATTTCCCTACCTTAACTTAGGGATCACATTAACATCTGCCTTACAGGACTGCTGAGAGTAATACATGCATTAATTGATGTAAGTCAAAGAGTTTAATTTCCACCACAGACCAAGCATTCAATAAAGTTTAGCTGTTATCATTATTACAAATTATTCTCATGCTAGGTTCTTTTCATTTAGTAACATAGGCTATCCATACAAACAAACTACTTTTGTGTCCCTCACTGGTTTGTAGTTTTCTGTCTAAAGATTTCTGAATATTGCTCATGACTTTTAGTCTAATTATTTTATTGTTTATTTAATTGAATTTATTTATTAAATCTTTTCTGTTATATTTTCTGATTTTTTTTTTAAATAGAAAAAATTTATTTTAAATTAATTGGAATACTATAGCTCTCTTACTTCCTAATTACAGCAACTGTAATTGTAAGAATATTTTTAAAAATCACATTGCCTGTAAACAATAAAAGATTTTCCTGCTAATTTTTATGTGTTTCTCTATCATGTTTTCATATTAAACTTTATAGGTGTTCTGCAACAATTTAAAGTGATAATGGATGATAGACACCATTGACTAAACTCTGATGTTAATGAAAATTAATTTATATTTTATTGTATGAATGACATGGCTTTTGAGATACTTTAAGAAAAGTTTTTAAGAAAGTATTCTCTATTTTTATATGTAATAAGTAATCAAAATTCAGAAAATGTGTTGTTAGGTACTATTCAGAAGCACTTTATTTTTGGCAATATTTATTTATTTTTCAAATTTCTACAATAATTATTTATCCGGTGAATGTTTCTTATTTTTTTGACTTATTTTGATAGTTTCCAAATTGTGATTTAAAATTAAGGGGGAAAAAGCTAAAATATATTGAGGTGATTATACAAGAGGCACTGCTCAAAGCATTTTACTCATTCTCTAACATCTAATCCTGAGGCCAGTACAATAAAAATATTCTCCATTTCACTGATGAAAAAATTGAGTCCAAGTTAAAATAACCTGCTCATGATCACATAATAGGTGGCAAAGCCAAGTTTAACCTTAATTTACTAGTTGAATTCTGTGGCCATTATGCTATGAAGTATGGAAGTATGAACATTAAATCTTCTCTTTCATTTAGCAAATGGTAATTATGTACATCATCTTAATCAGGAATTGTGCAAAGTCCAAGCAAGTTTACCAGAGATAAATATTTTCACCTTCTTTAATGGGGTCTCAGTACAGCATTGCATCAGCTTATATCGGTTCTTACCCTATAAAACTTTCAAGTCAGATTGTAGGAGAAAGAGAAATGAAAATTAAATTTTAAAGATGACAACAAGAGTAAAGGACCCAGTACAGTCTATCTTGGTTGTTTTCTATATTGAAGGAATTTATTACACTTACTTCAAATGTTTGGTAATCATGGCTGTGTGTGTGTGTGTGTGTGTGTGTGTGTGTGTGTGTGTGTGTGCATGTGTGTGTATAGAGAAAGCCTTATGAAAGCCTTTCATCATCACAAGCCATTTTAAAATGAGACTGAAATACTTGTTATCAAAGAATATATATTGTCACTTTTCTGGTATGATAATGGAACCTGAATGCCTTTATTTCTTCTTTTCAAGTAAAATGGAACAATCATGTGAGTCCATGCTGGAAGCCAAAACATCATCCTACCAATAAGATTATAATAGTAAAATTTACTTGATAATTGATGCTATGCATATTTTAATGGCTTTGAATCACATGAGACTATTTAACATTTTAATTACAAGTTTGAATGCAATATAAGTTGTTATAGTGCTCTATAATATGTAGTATTGCTATATGTCTCTAGTGACTTATTTTTCTTTTTTAAAAAAGAAAAAAACAAATGGTTCATATTGACAGTTCAAAGAAAGAGTAAGAGAATTTTATGCAATTTGTTTTAATCGCAATGAATTTTTCTACTCAGTTTTCACAGCTTTCTTTTTCAGCCTTATTTTTTTTCCTTAAAATCACCATGCTAATACTTTTACTTTTTAAGAGGATTTTAGAAGATAGAAAAGCTAGGAATGAGATAAGTAAACAGAAGCTGAAAAACAGAAAAAAAAAAAAACTGCTAACCTCTGGGCATCCAATTATTTTCACTGTGAGATAACCTTTTAGCATTCATCTGTAGACCCTTCAAAACAGTGTTTTGTACTGCATAGTTCTAAAATGAGTGCTTTTAGTTTTTTAAGTTTATGAAGGAGTGAGAATAAAGAGAACATATGGCCTTAAATAAACTTTATCTTTTCACAATCTGCATAATCTGCCACTGGGAAATGTTTTCTGCTCTGTAATAACTGATTTTTTTCTTACCTACTCTTCAAGTATAAATGAAATTTTATTGTAATGCTCCTTGATACTAAATAATTTATCATTTAGCATTATGTTTAATAAAGTACAGAAACCTATATTAATGTTGATGCCTCACTTGGCTCATATCAAATGTAAGTTATTTCAATAGGAGAATTTTTTTTCTATAAACCATAAATGAACAATGATCCTAGAAATTATGTATATCACAATATTCCTCCAGCTACAACTGGGTTGTAATATATGAAATGCCCAAAAAGTAAGTCAAAAGATATTCACTAGTAAAATCTATGCAGGTTTAAAAAGACAAACTACAATATTAGGGCAATTTATAGTTATTGATAAAAGAGAATACAGACACATATTGTCAGCCTGACAAATTTTATTTAGATATTATTACTTGCATATAATTTCAAATATTTTTATAGAAATAGTCTGGACATTTTTAAACCATTGCTGTTTAGAGCTCTTAGCATTACTTGCACAATGAGTACTGACTTCTAAAAATAATCTTGTTTTGGCTTCTAGGAGACTATACTTTTGGTTTTCTTCTTTGCTCTCAGACACGTTCTGGATTTGACTTGCATTTCTTTATCTTGTACCCAATCTCTAATGATTTTTGTTCCTTGAGGTTCAGTTCTGAGCATTCTGTCTTACTCTTAATAGTCCCCAAATTTCAAGTGAATTAATACGTACTAAGTTTTAGTAACTCTAAATGTACATCTTCAAATTATATTTAAGATTTTTATCTCTGATTTATATACTCAGCTTCATGTTTACATATTTAGCTGTTTATTAAATATCTCCACTCATATGTAACTGAAGTATATGAAGTATGCCCAAACTGTACTGTTGACCTACATATGTTCATATACTCTTGGTCCTCATCTTAGTAAATTTCACACATATACTCATTTGTGTACACATTTGTATAAGCCAGAAACCTAATACTTGTCTTTCCCTTTCCTCTCCCTCTCCTTGACTACCATACATACAGCCTCCTAAATGTTCTGATTTTCATTTTCCTATCCTTCCAAATTAAAAAAAAAAAATGCTGTGAATCTGTGGAAGAGGCTAGTTGCTCACCAATTTTCTTTTATATTACTAAGAAAATAGGAAAACTACATTTCTCAGCTTCCTTTACAGATGGGAAACTCTGTTTGACTGATATTTCAATGGTGTGTAGGATAAAATGATGCACCTCATGTCTATATCTGGCCATATAAAATCCTACTAGATATTAATCTCCCTTTCTTTATTTGTTGGCTGGGCAGAGGGAGGGAATCCATGGGGAATTTTAGGAGAGTCTATAGTAGGTCTGAATCAGAGAATTTTCTGTGGTGAAGGAAAGATTCTGTATCTGTAGTGTCCAATACACTCACCACTAGCCACACATAGCTACCGGGCACTAGAAATGCAGCTAGTGGGACTGAGGACTGAAAAACTAATTTTTATATTTTAAATTTTTAATTAATTTAAATGTAATTTAAATAGCTGGACAAGGCTGGAAGCTACTGTAGTGGACAACACAATTTTAGAGGATGGTGGGCCACAGGATGTTAAAAGCATGAATCCCTTAGTCATCATTTAAAAGAGAACTCTCCATGAGAGCTACCCTAACCATATCAGAATTCAGCATTAATAAGATACAGATCTTGATTTTATTTATTTTGGAAACTACAAGGCTGTTTATTATTGCATCTAACATTAACTTATTAATACAAGAAATTTTCTTTTAGAAATGGGTAGAATAGTGACCAAAATATAAATAAGTAACTCAGGCTTAGCAGTTGGATTGGGGTGAGGGAGGCAAGGAAATGAATATAACAGGCTGGAAAGCTAGATATCCAGATTATACAGTGGAAAAACAGTAAATCCTCACTTGCAGTTCTTAAGACAGAGAACATGGGTCTCTAGAGCAGCTAACTCTAGAGAAGGTTTTAGAAAATATCTGGTCACAGATATGAATGTTGGCTGTTACTGGCCCTTTTCAACATGGTATTCCAAGAAGAAGATAAGAATCATCACTTTGCAAGCTGGGATGAAAGAAAATTCAGATAGAACAAATGTTGAAATGTGAAGCGCTTAAACACACATTGTTTCTTGATTCCAAGGAATAAAGTATGTTACATTAAAATACTTTGAAAGACTTCTACTGCAAGGTATGACAGAGAAGTTTGTTTACACTAAGTCTCTCCATAATATTAAACAAAACAAAGCAGGTGTTTGAAGGCATTGGAGAATATAGAGCAGTCAAGATTTGAATGGTTAGGACTCCAGAAAAAGGTGATATATTGAGATAACACTACATTCAATACCAGGAACTCCAGGAGCTATGCAAACAAAGAAGAGAAAGGGAAATTTCTCTGTGCAGCCTCAGGAGCAGTGGTTGAATCCCTGCAATTGGCTTGACAAATCCTGCCTCTGTGTAATGCCTGAATAGACAATGAATGTTCCCAAAATTGAGGCAGTGGACTTTGGGAGCAAAGTAGACTTGCAGTTTGCTTTCTGCGTTTGATTTGGTTTTGGTTTTATGTTTATCTTAGTTTAGTTTTTAGTGATTGTTTTCATTGATGGGTTTGTTTATTGGTTTTGTTGCTCTCTTCCTTTTTTTTCCCTTTTGTGAGTGTGTATATATGCTTCTTTGTGTGATTTTGTCCATTTAGTTTTGCTTTTACCATTTGTTTTGTGCTTCTACCTGTTAATTTTTTTCTTCTTCTTCTTTCTTTTCTTCCGTGCCGTGTGGCTGGCAGGGTCTTGGTGCTCTGACCAGGTGTCGGGCCTGAGCCTCTGAGGTGGGAGAGCTGAGTCCAGGATATTGGGCCACCAGAGACCTCCAGTCCCATGTAATCTTAATTGGTGAGAGCTCTCCCAGAGATCTCTGTCTCAACAGTAAGATCCAGCTCCACCCAACAGCCAGCAAGCTCCAGTGCTGGATGCCTGATGCCAAACAACTAGCAAGAAAGGAACAGGACCTATCCATTAGCAGAGAGGATGTCTAAAGACATACTAAGTTCACACACACACCCCAAAACACACCACCGGATGCGACCCTGAACAGCAGAGAGACAAGATCTAGCCCCACATACCAGAACACAGGCACCAGTCCCCTCCACCAGGAAGCCTAAACAAGCCACCAAACCAACTTCACCTGCTGGGGGCAGATACCAAAAATAACAGGAACTACCAACCTGCAGACTGTGAAAAGGAGACCCCAAACACTGAAACTTAAACAAAATGAGAAGACAGAGAAATATGCAGCGATAAAGGAGCAAGGCAAAAACCCACCAGACCAAAAAAAGAGGGAATAGGCAGTCTATCTAAAAAAATAATTCAGAACAATGATAGTAAAGATGACCCAAAATCTCAGAAACAGAATGCACAAAATATAAGAAACATTTAACAAGGACCTAGAAGGACTAAGGAGCAAAAAAACAATGATGAAGAACAGAATAAATGAAATTAAAAATAGTCTAAAAGGAATCAATAGCAGAATAACTGAGGCAGAAGAATGGATAAGTGACCTGGAAGATATAATAGTGGAAATAACTGCCACAGGGCAGAACAAAGAAAAAAGAATGAAAAGAATTGAGGACAGTCTCAGAGTCTTCTGGGACTGCATTAAATGCACCAACATTCGAGTTATAGGGGTCGCAGAAGAAGAAGAGAAAAAGAAAGGGTTTGAGAAAATATTTGAAGAGATTATAGTCGAAAACTTCCCTATCATGGGAAGGAAATAGTCAATCAAGTTCAGGAAGTGCAGAGAGTCCCATACAGGATAAATCCAAGGAGAAACACGCCAAGACACATATTATTCAAAGTATCAAAAATTAAATACAAAGAAAATATATTAAAAGCACCAAGGGAAAAGCAAAAAAAAAAAAAAATACAAGGGAATCCCCATAAAGTTAACAGCTGATCTTTCAGCAGAAACTCTGCAAGCCAGAAGGGAGTGGCAGGATATATTTGAAGCGATGAAAGGGAAAAACCTACAATGAAGATTACTCTACCCAGCAAGGTTCTCATTTAGATTTGACAGAGAAATTAAGACCTTTACAGAGAAGCAAAAGTTAAGAGAATACAGCACCACCAAACTAGCTTTACAACAAATGCTAAAAGAACTTCTCTAGGTGAGAAACACAAGAGAAGAAAAAGACCTATAAAAACAACCCAAAACAATTTAAAAAATAGTATAGGAACATACATATCCATAATTACCTTAAATGTTAATGGATTAAAAGCTCCAAACAAAAGACACAGACTAGCTGAATGGACAAAAAACAAGACCTGTATATATGCTGTCTACGAAAGACCCACTTCAGACATAGGGACACATACAGACTGAAAGTGAGGGGATGGAAAAAGATATTCCATGCAAATGTAAAAAAAAGAAAGTTGGAGTAGCAATATTCATATCAGAAAAAATATACTTTAAAATAAAGACTATTACAAGAGACAAAGAAGGACACTACATAATGATCAAGAGATCGATTGAATAATAAGATATAACAACTGTAAATATTTATGCACCCAAAATAGGAGCACCTCAATCCATAAGACAAATGCTAACAGCCATAAAAGGGGAAATTGACAGTAACACAATAATAGTAAGGGATTTTAATACCAAACTTTCAACAATGGACAGATCATCCAAAATGAAAATAAATAAGGAAATGAAAGCTTTAAATGATACATTAGTCCAGACGGACTTAATTGATATTTACAGGACAGTCCACCCAAAAACACAGAAAACATTATCTTCTCAAGAGCCCATAGAACATTCTCCAGGACAGATCCTATTTTGGGTCACAATTCAAGCCTCGGTAAATTTAAGAAAACTGAAATCGTATCAAGTATCTTTTCCAACCACAACGCTATGAGACTAGATACCAATTACAGGAAAAAAAAAAAAGTAAAACATACAAACACATGGAGTCTAAACAATATGCTACTAAATATCCAAGAGATCACTGAAGGAATCAAAGAGGAAATCAAAAAATACCTAGAAACAAATGACAATGAAAACATGACGACCCAAAACCTGTGGGATGCAGCAAAAGCAGTACTAAGAGGGAAGTCTATAGCAATACAATTCTAGCTCAAGGAACAAGAAAAATCTCAAATAAACCACCTAACCTTACACCTAAAGCCATTAGAGAAAAAAGAACAACAACAACAAAAACTTCCAAAGTTAGCAGAAGGAAAGAAATCATAAAGATCAGATCAGAAATAAATGAAAAAGAAATGAAGGAAACAACAGCAAAGATCAATAAAACTAAAAGCTGGTTCTTTGAGAAGATAAACAAAATTGATAAACCATTAGCCAGACTCATCTGGAAAAAAAGGGAGAAGACTCAAATCAACAGAATTAGAAATGAAAAAGAAGTAACAACTGACACTGCAGAAATACAAAGGATCATAAAAGACTACTACAAGCAACTATATGCCAATAAAATGGGCAACCTGGAAGAAATGGATAAATTCTTAGAAAAGTACAACCTTCCAAGACTGAACTAGGAAGAAATAGAAAATATGAACAGACCAATCACAAGCACTGAAATTGAGACTATGATTAAAAATCTTCCCACAAACAAAAGCCCAGGACCAGATGGCTTTACAGGTGAATTCTATCAAACATTTAGAAAAAAGCTAACACCTATCCTTCTCAAACTCTTCCAAAGTGTAGCACAGGGAGGAATACACCCAAACTCATTCTAAAAGGCCACCATTACCCTGATACCAAAACCAGACAAAGACGTCACAGGAAAGGAAAACTACAGACCAATATCACTGATGAACATACATGCAAAAATATTCAACAAAATACTAGCAAACAGAATCCAATAGCACATTAAAAGGAGCATACACCATGATCCAGTGGGGTTTATCACAGGAATGCAAGCATTCTTCAGTATACACAAATCAGTGAGTGTGATACACCATATTAACAAAGTGAAGGAGAAAAACCATATGATCATCTCAATAGATGAAGAAAAACCTTTTTAACAAAATTCAACACCCATTTATGATAAAAACTCTCCAGAAAGGGCGCATATAGGGAACCTACCTCAACATAATAAAGGTCATATATGACAAACCACATCCAACATCATTCTCAATGTTGAAAAACTGAAACCATTTCCTCTAAGACCAGGAACAAGACAAGGGTGCCCACTCTCACCACTACTGTTCAACATAGTTTTGGAAGTTTTAGCCACAGCAATCAGAGAAGAAAAAGAAATAAAATAATCCAAGTTGGAAAAGAAGAAATAAAACTGTCACTGTTTGTAGATGACATTATACTGTACATAGAGAATCCTAAAGATGTTACCAGAAAACTACTAGAGTTAATCAATGAATTTGGAAAAGTAGCAGGATACAAAATTAATGCACAGAAATCTCTTGCATTCCTATAAACTTACAATGAAAAATCAGAAAGAGAAATTAAGAAAACACTCCCATTTACCACTGCAACAAAAAGAATAAAATACCTAGGAATAAATCTACCTAAGGAGACAAAAGACCTGCATGCAGAAAACTATAAGACACTGATGAAAGAAATCAAAGATGATTCAAACAGATGGAGAGATATACCATGTTCTTGGATTGGAAGAATCAACATTGTGAAAACGACTAGACTACCCAAAGCAATCTACAGATGCAGTGCAATCCCTGTCAAACTACCAATGGCATATTTCACAGAACTAGTACAAAAAATTTCACAATTTGTATGGAAACACAAAAGACCCCAAATAGCCAAAGCATTCTTGAGAAAGAAAAACGGAGCTTGAGGAATTAGGTTCCCTGACTTCAGAGTATACTGTAGAGCTAAAGTAATCAAGGAGGTATGGTAGTGGCACACAAACAGAAATACAGATCAATGGAACAGGGTAGAAAGCCCAGAGGTAAACCCATGCACACATGGTCACCTTATCTTTGACAAAGGAGGCAAGAATATACAATGGAGAAAAGACAGCCTATTCAATAAGTGGTGCTGGGAAAACTGCACAGCTACATGTAAAAGAATGGAATTAGAACACTTCTGAACACCATACAGAAAAATAAACTCAAAATGGATTAAAGGTCAGACACTATAAAACTCTTAGATGAAAACCTAGGCAGAACACTCTATGACATAAATCACAGCAAGATCCTTTTTGACTCACCTCCTAGAGTAATGGAAATTAAAAAAATAAATAGACACATGGGACCTAATGAAACTTAAAAACTTTTGCACAGCAAAGGAAACCATAAGTTAGACAAAAAGAGAACCCTCAGAATGGGAGAAAATATTTGCAAATGAAGAAACTGACAAAGGATTAATCTCTAAAATATACAAGCAGCTCATTTAGCTCAATATCAAAAAAACAAACAACCCAATCCAAAAATGGGCAGAAGACCTAAATAGACATTTCTCCAAAGAAGATACACAGATTGCCAACAAACACATGAAAGGATGCTCAACATCACTAATCATTAGAGAAATGCAAATCAAAACCACAATGAGGTATCACCTCACACCGGTCAGAATAGCATTCATGAAAAAATCTGCAAACAAATGCTGGAGAGGGCGTGGAGAAAAGGGAACCCTTCTGCACTCTTGGCAGGAATGTATATTGATACAGCCACTATGGAGAACAGTATGGAGGTTCCTCAAAAAACTAAAAATAGAATTACCATATGACCCAGCAATCCCACTACTGGGCATATACCCTGAGAAAAACATAATTGAAAAAGAGACATGTATCACAATGTTCATTGCAGCACTATTTACAATAGCCAGAACATGGAAGCAACCTACGTGTCCAACAGATGAATGGATAAAGAAGATTTGGTACATATATACAGTGGAATATTACTCAGCCATAAAACGAAATGAAATTGAGTTGTTTGTAGTGAGTTGGATAGATCTAGAGTCTGTCATAGAGAGTGAAGTATTCAGAAAGAGAAAAACAAATACTGTATGGTAACACATATATATGGTATCTAAAAAAAAGTGGTTCTGATGAACTTAGGGGCAGGACAGGAATAAAGATGAAGACGTAGAGAATGGACTTGAGGACATGGGGGTCGGGGGAAGGGGAAGCTGGGATGAAGTGAGAGAGTGGCATGGACATATATACACTACCAAATGTAAAACAGATAGCTAGTGGGAAGCAGCTGCATAGCACAGGGAGATCAGCTCGGTGCTTTGCGACCACATAGAGGGGTGGGATAGCGAGGGTTGGAGGGAGGCACAAAAGGGAGGTGATATGGGGATATGTGTATACATATAGCTGAGTCACTTTGTTGTACCACAGAAACTAATATAACATTGTAAAGCAATTATACTCCAATAAAGATATTAAAAACAAAATCAAGAAAAGGCAATGGCTAGGAGGCTAAAAATCTAAATATATATTTCAGTAGTTGCAAGTATTAGGGAGATTAAAATTGGAGTAGGGACACCACCAAAAGAGAAATAAATTCCCCAGATTTCTCATTAATATCCTTAAAGATCTCTACCTTCATAACTGAAAACTAGTTTAATTACGTAGTACTTACAACACAGTCCATTTCCCTTGACTGGATAGAATTAAACTGCCATACAGTAAATTCCTAACTGACAAAAAATCTGTCTTTTGTGGAAAAAGATAACATTATTCAGACAATCTGGCTATTATTGTCACGTTGTTTGGCATCAAATAAGCAATCATCATGAACATTGGAAACAAGAACAAATAGCCAAAAGCAGAGAGGAAAAAAAATGAAATAGACCATCAGGCGATCCAAGTTTGAAGACAATCAAACATGGACATGAAAATAACTATAGCTATTAGGTACAAAACAATATACAAAAAGGAGTATTTTTCACAAAACATGGATTAAAAAAATATAATGGAAAAAAGAGACTGAATATTTGCTCTATTTATTTTCCTTTTCAAACTAATGTTTACTTTCACATATTAGAAATGCTATTTCAAAAATCAGTTGAACATATATTTAATAAATTTTCCTTTCCATTTCTAGTAATAATACTTGAAGACTCCATCAGAGAACTTTCCTATAAAAACAACTCTCAACCCATCCAAATAAATTAGAGAGAGAACAGAAGTAGACGGACAATGGTGGTAAGTATATATCTGGAGGAGCTGAGTAAGGTCTGTTAAGTATAACTTTCCCCATTATGCAGATTTTAGCCTAGGGTTGAGTCGACTGGCCTGACACCTGCATAAGGACATGTGTACCAGTAAAAGAAAAGAACAGAAAAGTTATACTCTCCTTGCCATGGAAACTTCAATCAATCAATCAATCTGTGGCTGCAGGAAATTCTAGAATGAAAAGAACTAGATATGTCTGCCTATAAAAATGACCTTTCAACCACAACATGTATAAAACAGAATCAGATATTCTCAGCTAAAGACAAAATTATGAATTAAGGCTGGAGCTGTCAGCGAAGAACAAGAGTTTTCACTTCAAGCCCAGAAAGATTATTGCCTAATTTTACAAAAGCGACAGCACTCAACTCAGAGAATACTAACTGATCCACAATATCTACTAGTTAATACTCATAAAGTTCAGAATATAACCCCAAATTACCTGACATATAAAGAAATCAGAGAAAAGAGAATCAACCACGTCTGACCATTGAAGAAAACACATACTGAAACTATTATACAAGTTTTAAAGTGGCTGTTATAACAATCATTAATGAAGCAAAGTAAAAAAACAAAAAAGTCATTCAAAAAAGTCTACAAAACTTCAAACAAAATAACTAAAAAGAATTAACTAATGAATTAGGAGTGACAGAAAAGGAATTCAATGGGAGCTCTAGAACTAGAAACTGCATTATGTGAAATTTAAAAATTTACTAAATGGACTTAATGTCTGAAAAGAGATGTCAGAAAAAATGAGTAAGTGTATTTGAAGACAGAATGATAAAAATTATCCAATGTGAAGAACACAGAGAAAAATAATGAAAAAATGAGCAAAGTCTTAAGGTGCACGTTAATGATATCAAACAGTCAAACACAGATGTGATGAGAATCCCACAGGGAGAGTTGAGACAGAATAGAAATAATGGTTGATAGTTTCCCAAATGTGGTGAAAGCAGAAATTTAGCGATACAAGATGCTCAAAAAAATAAGCATCATGGAAAGAAGCCCACACAAAGGTGTATCATAGTAAAGGTGGTGTAAGCTAAAGACAAGTCATGAAAAGAGCTATAGAAAAATGACATAGATCACACACACAGTGTGTTGTGTTTGTATATATCGATTAATGTTGAATTTATCAAAAAACATGGACTCCACAAGTGAGTAGTGCATCTTTAAAGAACAAATATATATATATATATTTCCCAGAATTCTAGCAAAAACATCCTTCAAAATGAAGGAGAAGTAACGACAATTGCAGATAAATGAAACCTAAAAGAATTTGTCACCAGCAAGCTTACCCTACAGATAACACTAAAGGAAATTCTTCAGGCTGAAGAGAAACCATACCAAATGGAAACTTTGACCCTCAGAAAAGAATGAAGTTCATCAGAAATAATAAATACCTAGGTAAATGCAAAGGACTATTTTCTCTCTGCTTTTATCTTCTTAAATTTTTAAAACTCAAATAATCTCTAAAACGAAAGTTGTAACATTATCTGGTGGTATTTACATGTATAGATGCAATCTGTGTAAGAATTATAAAGTTTGGTGGGAAGTAACTTTGCAAGTTATTTTAGGTAAAGTGGTACAATAATAACTATATATATGTAGACTGTGAAGTTAAGGAGGTATATGGTAATCACTAAAGCCCTCACTATTATTTCAAAGAAGTATAGCTAAAAATACAACAGAAAAATTAAAATAAAATTTTTAAAGTATTTCAATAATTAAAATGAAAGGGAGTAAGGAGGAAACTTAACAATAAGTTAAGTTAAAAAACAAGTAACAAAAAGGCAGACTAAAACTCAAGCATGGGAATAATTGCACTAAATATTATTGGATTAAGTACTGATTAAAAGATATTGTCAGAATCAATAAAAACAGTAAGTTCCAACTCTGCTGTATATAGGACACTTACTTTGAATATAAAGTCACAGGCTGGAAAAAATGGATAGGAAAAATATACCATTTAAACTAAATGTAAGAAGGCTAGAGTAACTATATTAATATTATAAAATAGATCTCAAGACAAAAAGTATTTTCCGAGTTAAAAGAGAAACACTATTGTAATAACAGGGTCAAATCATCAGAAAGACATAATGATTATAAATTTGTATACAAGTAATAGCAGAGCTTCAAATTATTATCATATAATTTTATGTAAATGTAATTCGCTGTTTTACTTATAAAATATTATAATTATATATAATATCATATATTATATGATTATAAATATATAATATGTCAATGTTATTAGTATATACCTTTGCATATATTACACAAGATATATAAACACAGATATCCCCTACTTTTGGAAAGTTTGCCTTACGCCATTCCATTGGACGAAAGACCTACATTAGTACCTGCTTTTGCTAACCAAAAGAAATCTAAAGAGGATTTTTACGGGAAAATGCAAAAGCAAAAATGGCATTCAGTGTTTGTTTTCCATTGAGCCGTTATAGAGGCATCGCACACCTGGAGCAGTGAGAGTGGCATCACCAATCTCCTTCCCAGGGAAGTACACTCAGCATCTCAGCATCAAGCCACCAGAGCTTTGAACTGTGTCTGTGGTCTGTGAGCATCTGTGCTTTACCTTGGTTTATTTTGCACATTTGTTGGTAAGACGTGTCCTAAGGTAATTGCTTCTTTACACCATTTATGCTTACAAAAGGTTTCATAGGAATGTTTTACTTTTGGATAGTGGGTGTAAATTTGTATATAAATTATAATTATAAATATATAAACAATAATATACAAATAATTGTATTTATATAATATTTACTAAAAAGATGCTATGGAAAATCTATAGCTAATATAATATTTTGGTGAAATAGTGAATGTTTTTTCCTTAAGAAAAAGAAAAGCCAGAATGCCTACTTTTACTGTATCTACCTAAAATTGTGTTTTATGTCCTAGCCAGTGTAATAAAGCACACAAAATAATAAATAAAAGACATATCAAATGAAGGGAAGACATAAAAAGTCTTTATTTGCTGATCACATGATTATTTATGTAGAAAACTCTAAGTAATCTACAAAAAGCTACTAGAACTAATAAGTAAATTTAACAAGGTCACAGGAATTAAGTTCAGTATATAAAACTAAATTATATACTAATATCATTAGTAAACATTTAGACAATAGGATAAAATTAATTGACAGTAGAATCAAAATTAATACATTCAAAATAGTTTTAAAATAATTTCAAAACCTGCAGACTGAAAACTATAAAGCATATTAATAGGGAATCAAAGATCTAAAGATCCATAGAATATTCATGGATTAGAAGATAATATTACTAAGAGGGCAATTCACAAAATGATTTACAGATTCAAGTCATTATAAATATAAATCCTAGCCAGGATTTCTGAAAAATAATCAGCAAGCTTAAAATATATATTCAATATAAAGAATCTAGAATAGTCAAAACTTTGAAAATGAACAAGATTGAAGAACTGACACTACCTAACTTCTAGACTTCCTATAAAGCAACACTATTAAAAACAGCATGGTATTGCTACAACAAACAAATGTAAATGGAACAAATTAACTAGTCTAGTACTAAATCCACACTTATAAGGCCATTGAATTTTCCATAGAAAAATTACTTCTAAATCAATCATACACTTAGAGCTAAAATAATTAAGCTTCTAGAAGAAAACATAGAAGAAATCTTTGTGAAATTGGGTATGAAAACAATTTCTCAAACACTATAAAAAGCAAAATTAAAAAAAGATACAAATAATCTTATCAACATTAAAATTTCTTCTCCTCAAAATCTAAACAAAATAGAGACTACACAAGCCACAGTGAGAACATATTTGCAAAGTTATACTTGCAAAATCATCATGTCCAGAATATATAAAAAACATACACAGTGAAAAAACAAAACTCATATTTTAAAAAAATTGATATATTTGTATAGTAAGTTTATAAACACAGATACACAAATAACCAATAAGCACATGAAAAGATGGTCAATATCTCTAGTCATCAGGGAAATGAAAATTAAAAAAGTACTTTTACGTACTCAATAAAATAGCTAAATTTGAAAAGATCGGCAAACACAAGTGTGAATGAGATGTGGAGCTGTCATCCTGCCCTGGTGATAATCATCTTTAGCAACTTTAGAATACAGTTATCACAGCAATTTACAAGGTTAAATGTTCATCTACCTTCCATTTCTTTGAATTACCAAGGAGAAATAAAAATAATATATGTCACACAAAAAATCTTCTACACAAATGTTCTCAGTAGTATTATTATTAGACAAAAGCTAGAAACAACACAGTTATTCATCAACTGGTGACTACCTAAATTGTGGGCTATCAGTTCTATGGAATACTATTAAGTAAATTGAAAAAATGAAATATTACCACATAAAACAACACTGAGGAACCTCAATAGCATTGCTCTAAGCTGAGGTTGAGCAAAAGAACTATATAGTGTTTGGTTTAATTTATATGAAATTTTAGCAAAGACAAAAGGATAGTGATAGAAAACAGATCAATTGTTGTCTTGGGCCAGGGGTTAGGGAATTGACTGCAAAAGGGCTTGAGAAAATGTTCACAATGATGTAGCTCTTCTATATCTTACAGTTCAGGTTATATGACTAGATAAACTTACCAAATTTAGAAAACTATACACTTAAAATGAGTGAATATTATTGAATGTCAATTATAACATGTTAAATCTAAAAATGATCATCTACTTGTTAACTTAAGTGGACACAAACTTTTCCACAACCAAACATAAATCCTAACCAAATAGAGATCCTTGTCTCATGCAATTCACTCTCCCTCCCCCTTCTTCCTCCCCCCCTTCTCTCTCTGTCTCTCGCTCTCTCACACACATGCACACTAGAATTGTGTAGGCAATACATACATTTTATTTCATCTCATATTAATAATTCAAAGATGGCAAAAATTGTTCATTCTTTCAACATGTATCTTATTGACAATTTCACTATCATCCTTAAGACCGTATATCTACAGTAGTATAGAGTAGTATATTAGGGCTTCTAAGTTAATGTCTGTTTTCTGCATTAAATGTATTCTGTATCACTGTAAGTTTAGCTATTTGCCTTTATTTTCCAACTTTTTTCAGATGATAGTTTGCCACTTGTTAATGTTTATACTGTGTATTCTTAACATATTTCTCATGTGCTTTCTCATTCTATATGCACAGCCAGGTAAGAGCCTGTGTTGAGTCCTGATCACATTAAGGATGATAAATTTGGTCTTTGTGATATCTGTTTATCACTTAAATCACACTTTCTGTTCTGTTCTGATCTGTTCTAGATTATTACTGATTAGCTGACTTTGACAGAATCTTGACATCTGGACAAATGAATATTTTCTGAAATTCATTATTAGTATTATCATCAGTAGTAGTAATGTTGGTTTAAGGGGTACATCATATAAATGAATAGAAATAGCATGTCTGAAGAAAATATATTCATTTTATTAGTATGTAAAGTTTTATTTATTGGCATCATAAATTTCCAATGTTTTACAATCCTTATATTTTTTGAATAGAGAATACGCATGGTTTTATCTTAGTTTACTTTTGGAATATATTAAAAATAAAGTCATTTTCCCTTAATATTACCACCTTTGGAAACATATTTTTTTTGGCTTTAACAAGTATTTAATGTTTGTATTAACATTTCTGTAATAATTTCATTACCCTCAATTATTTCTAATTAAAAGGGCTATTTTTAACTTTAATATCTCTATTCAAGCACCTTTAGAAAACTATGGATGAGGGTATTTGGTACACTTAGATATAAGTCAAAATGATAATTCATTCAATTTGTTTATACTTATTATGATTTTTAACAATATTCATCATATTATTTTGTGCCCAAAGGTTTGCTATACATATGAATGTGACCATGAATTTCACTTCAGGTTTCATAAGAAAATTTAAATTTAGAGGGCCACATAGACTATTTCCTCCAGTTACTATTTTATTCTGGGAAAGGTTATTATTTATTACTTCCAACAAATGTCTGCTAAAAAGTAAATCTGTGACCAACGCTGTAGTCTGCAAATCAAAAATTAACCCACTGGAGTTAATTAGTTAATTTTTGAAGAGGTACTTGGGGAATTATACGCTCAATAGCTCTTACTTTTATTAATAGGATTCCCAATGCAAAGCTTTGCAAAACATCTCACAACGTGGAAATCTTCTGCAGTATCTGTCATGTCAGCTCATGCTTATCACACTCTGAGGCCAAAAAGGAATATAAAACATGCTCCATAACCTTTCCTAATTAAACACAACAAAGCTCAATAGAAGTAAATTTCTGTCCAACAGCTGCCATTTAAAGTAGTTACTCATAAAAAACTCAGTGAGTGCCTTGTGACGTTAGGGTATTATCATTTACAAATCACAACATACTTATCATTAATAAGAAAACTTCACAGTAATGTATTGTAAAGGAGTTCTAAGTATAAACTATAACTTTTTGAAAACTACCTGATATGTTCTTTTACAAAAAACAAACAAAAACCACCCAAAACCACGGTCTTTAAGGTGGTTTGTGATTTCATATATATTTTAGAAGGAGCTTTTTACAAACAAAACAAAATCCTAGTTGAATTTTGACTAAAATTGCATTGAGTCTATAGATCAATTTTGGGGAGAATAGACATCTTGATGATACTGATTGTTCTGATCGAGGTTCACATCATATCTTTCCATTAGCAATGCTTTGTAGTTTTCTGTGCTGGAGTCATGCAAATCTCCCCATACTTTACTTACTACTACTTGATGTTTTAGGAATTTTTAGGATTTAGCTTCATTTTCACTTTCCTGTTATTTTTTCTCCTGTGATGATTAGTACCCATTTTTATATTCAGCAGGATATCAACTGAAGGATCAGGACTACATGCAAATACTTCTCTCTATATCGTCGCACAAACTCTCCCAAAAATATATACAATTTTAGGGACAGATGTCCTCGAATTTACATCTCCAGGGTACAATTCTTTTATATGAATTTTGCCCATATGATTTCCATATAGCTTCCATTACTCAGACTCTTCTCTTTTTTCAACAGTTACTGCAATCACCTTCATTTTTATGTCCTCCTGTACTAAATCTCCATTTTTCCAGTGATAATCAACTTCTCAGCAGCTCCAGCTATCACAGAATATATGCGAGATTTCGTCACCTACTTCTCATCTGCTATAAACAGATACTGAACATTTTTATTTACTCAAAATTGCTGACAATAGTTTAAGCCATATAGGCTTCCTAATCTCCAAATGATAAAGATTAACTAACTTTAAAATGTTTATAATGGATCTTATATCCAAAGTATTTTAATCAAATCATCACTGTATGTTTGCATATATGTAAATATTTACATTAACTTTAAAAGGCAATACTGGATTAAGACATCATTTAAAGCTATTTTAAAAATCACAAAGGTACTAAATATTGATATAATGAAATGGAGAATAGTGTGTTATCAGAAGTCATATCAGAGAGAGTACACTACTACATGGTTGTAAGAAATATTTTCAGGGCTTCCCTGGTGGCACAGTGGTTGAGAATCTGCCTGCCAATGCAGGGGACACGGGTTCGAGCCCTGTTCTGGGAAGATCTCACATGCCGCGGAGCAACTAGGCCCGTGAGCCACAACTACTGAGCCTGCGCGTCTGGAGCCTATGCTCCGCAACGGGAGAGGCCGCGACAGTGAGAGACCCGTGCACCACGATGAAGAGTGGCCCCCGCTCGCAGCAACTAGAGAAAGCCCTCACACAGAAACGAAGACCCAACACAGCCAAAAATAAATAAATAAATAAAATTAAAATTAATTAAAAAAAATATTTTCAGTAGTTATATGGAATAGAGAGCTGAATATTTCAAATGTGTATAAACTACTTTCTAGTGTTGGTAGATCCAGAGGGACTTTTGATTTGCTGACTTTACAGCAACATCTTAGCCACTGATAGCTACGAACGATAGTCCTTCTCCTCTTTTGCTCCATCATGCACTCAGCATCCTCTCAAAAAAAAAAAAAAAAAAAGGAAAGTAGAAATACTTAAAGACTATCTCCTTGAAGACACAATAATGTATTAGCTTGCCTCTCATGGCCACCTTCCCAGAAATGAGAGCTGGATCTGAAGAAAAATAGGTAGGTGTGAGAGGAAGAACATGGAAAAATTATTTGAGGTTACATACATATTATTATATTACATACATATTATTTGATGAGGTTACATATCCAATTATATATTGATTTTTAAAAAATTATGTATGTCACTCACATTGTTTATTTTAAAGATGTTGTTTTGTTGTTTTTAATTTATTTTATTTATGTATTTATTTTTGGCTGTGTTGGGTCTTCGTTGCTGCGCGCAGGCCTTCTCTAGTTGTGGCGAGCAGGGGTTACTCTTCGTTGCGTTGTGCAGGCTTCTCATTGCAGTGGCTTCTCTTCTTGCGGAGCACGGGCTCTAGGCACGCAGGTTCAGTAGTTGTGGCTCGTGGACTCTAGAGCGCAGGCTCAGTAGTTGTGGCACACGGGATTAGTTGCTCTGCAGCACGTGGGATATTCCCAGACCCGTGTCCCTTGCATTGGCAAGTGGATTCTTAGCCACTGCACCACCAGGGAAGTCCTATATTAATGTTTTGATGTCAACATTTTATTTATTTTCTCTTGAGTAATAACTCATACCATTGCAATGGAGAAAATAAAATATAATCTTTTTGTTTAGTAAATGTTCTTTATCCAAGATTTGTCTTCCAGGGATTCAATATGTTCTTGTCCTCAGGCATTTGGTGTTAAGATATTGCATTCTTGTATAGAGTCTCTGGTTACAATTTTCAGATAGTTAGTTCTCAGTCTTCATATCTCTAAATGTCCAAATTGAACTTTAAGAATATTCTTTCTGGAGTATTCTTTTTCCATTGCCTGGAAATGACCTTTGTATTCATATCTGAGCCTCTCTATTTCTCTAAATTTATATGGAGCCTGTCTATGTTTCTTTTAGTCCTCTTGGCTGTTATAACAAAATACCATAGACTGGGTGGCTTATACACAACAGAAATGTGTTTCTCATAGTTCTGGAGAATGTAAGTCTGAGATCAGTGTGCCAGCTTCGTTGGATTCTGGTGAAAGCCCTATTCTGGGTTGCAGACTTCTGACTTCTTATGCTCACATAGCAGAAAGAGTGAGAGAACATCTGAGGTCTCTTTTATAGGGCACTAATACCAGTCATGTGGGCTCCACTCTCATCCCAATCACTTCCAAAAGACCTCATCTCCAAATACCATCACACTGGGGCTTAGTATCTCAACATATAAATTTTAAACACTCAGTCCATTGAATGTTATTTTTCTCTTCCATATGTTAGGTACATACTGTTCAATACAGTAGCATTGGGAGGAATTTCTCATGAATATGTTCAAGTTTCTGCATGGTTTAGACTTTCTGAGGAAAGGGCACTCACAACCTGATTGAATGGAAATTATATATTGAAGCTAGTGACAGTGCATCACTCTAGAGAAATTTAGAGATTTACATCCCTGCAGTAATTTGCAATTCCATGGTAATGAAGCTACAGATTTTCCCCTTCACACCCTGGATAAAATTTGTTTAAATTCCAAAGTAAAGGTCTCTGTTTATTTCTGTTTCTGTCTCTCTCTCCCCTCTTGGAGGAGAGGATTTACAGATATGACAACCATCTTATATAAACTTCAACTGTCCTAATTCTGGGATAACTTTATTGAGAATCAAACCCACTGCATATGGAGGTGATGTCTTTTATTCATTCACATAGTCCTGTGGGCAACTGGGAACTGGCCCAAGCTATGAATAGTAACTTTTTGTTAGTCTGATCCACAAAGCTTGTGTCTCCTCCCACAGTATACATGTAGTTCTCTCTCTTTTCTCTCTCTCTTCACAGTCCTTCCCCTCCTTACCTCCCATACACCCTCCCTCTCCCTCCCCCACCAAGTATGTGAGATAGATATAGATATATCTCAAATATAAGTTTAAAACTGTAAATTTTAAATTGCCATTTAAATTTAAAATGACACTGTACTCTTCCCTGAGGATCTGCTATCTTGGATATTTTACTTGCAACTAAATATATATACACATATTAACATATATTAATAAGTTGTCTTTATGTGTACATGTATGTATGTGTCTGTATATGTATACACACATATAGATATCTATATCTATCTATCCATCCAACTTCTAGTTTATTAGCTTGCAAGTAGGGCATCATTTCCTTTCACTTTGTTTTCTTTTAAGGTCACTAATAGAGAATTTAAAATAGCATATGCTTACATTATATTTCCAATAGACAATGCTGCTCTAGACTCTGCGTCTTTATGAAAGACTTTTTAAACTCACGTTGGCTTCTGCAAGATTTTATTTTAACTCTGAGTCAAAGGTGAAAATATAGTGGGTAATTCCATGGCACTTCATGTTGAACACTTTTAATACATCTTGTTGGTAGCATTAGCACAGCAATGGCTTAAGGGCATTACTATTTAATTACTTCAAGCTCTCTATCTTATGGGCAACGCATGTTCTAATCATACTTATTTTTTCCTTGCTTTTGTTTGGATTTACACAAATTAAAATATCAAAAAAGACATAGAGACATTTGAGGGCAAAATTGAATTGAAAGGATAGGAGTTGTGGCAAAGTGCAATTAAAAATCATGTCATTTTGAGTATTTTATACTAAAAGTTATAAGCCTCAATTAATTTCCTAGTAGAAATTTAAAAAAAAACCCTGATTGTAGTCACTGTGAGAACCATAGATAACAGCTTTTTCATCTTTAGGATCACAAGCTAATATTGGAAAGTAAAAGCAATAGGCTGGCATTTATTGTGATAAGGGTAGCTAAACTGAAGCCACTAAACAGTCAACATTTATCATTTTCCTCCAGAATTGTTTTTACTTTAAAGGTACATTTTCCGATTGATAGAGTGACTCATAATGCATTTTTTAGAAACAAAGAGTATTTTTCAACACTTTAAAAAAGTGTCAGACTGTCGAAATTGAAATAATAAACACTATTAAAACAGCAATAAAATAATGAATGTTTGATACTTTAGAAATTATAGTAAATATGGAGGTATACTAAATATGATATATATATATATACATATATATATATATATCTCTCACTGGTATGCTTTAAATCAAGAAAAAAGCAATATCCACGCTACCTTAAAAAATTCACAAGTGATAAAAACCCTTAGTGAAAAAAGTAATACTGAAATAAAATTAAAAATTCAGAGCATATTGATCCATGTTTTGTTGTGTGAAGTGCTTTATAGAGCTCAATAGCAGAATTTTAATCCATATGCTTCACACTGTTGATGCCAAATCCAGCTTTCAAGTAATTGATGAGCATATGCTTTTACCAAGTTAGATTTATTGATGTAAATGAAAAATAATTTACTAATATTAAGACTTTGTAAAACTTTCTTTCCTTGTTTTGTGATTTTAAACAGATCAGGTGATTATTTTAAACATAGTATCATGTCAAGATTTTTTTAAAGGACTATAATTTTCATTTTTGGTGTTTAATAATGATCACACAACAGTGTTTATGTTGGAAAAGATTTCAACTTAACCTTATGGCTTCATCTGTTCACATATATAGCAAGTGTCTAGCCTAAAAAAAATTGTTTTTCACATCATTAAGATATCCTTAATATTTCACTCAAGAAAAATGTCATTTAAAATACTAGATTATTTTTTTAAATAATCGTTTCTCAATTCCTCTAAATAAAAAACATACCAAAAAATTTTTCTCAAATCCTCATAGGCATATGCAGAATTCAAGGGCTTATTTGCCTTTATCTTGCAGATCCTAAATTAATTTGATAGGTTCCATAGACACATGGTGACATCATGTATCATGTAGTGTAAACACGACAGACATGGTTGTCTCAATCAGTTGTCCTAATAAGTGAGAGTGCCCAATCAATTTAATTTTTAGATGTCATTCTATGGTAGAGTCAACATGGTTATTAAATGACTGTTTTACCTTTATTGTAATACTCATTCATTTATTCATTCATTCAACAAATATTTTGAGTATTTACTATGTGTGAGCATTTTACTAGGTGCTAAAGTTATGGCTTTGAACAAATATAAACTTCTCAACCACATGGATTTTATAATTTGGTAAATATGTAGAAGATTGAAAATAACAAACATTTCTAATTTTACTGTATTTTACCAAGTTGTTTAGTTGTTTAATTAACATATCTTTTGGGTTTAGGCATTTCAGGATAGAAATACACAAACATTCTTTGTATTCTCAAAAGAATGGCTATTTCAAAGTGCTGCTTTTAACCATATGATTCTCTACCTTTCACTTAACATATGTGTGATATTTAAATTTAAAATTGTACTACACTTTTCCTGAGGATCAGTTATCTTGGGTATTTTACTTGTAATGCAATGAATTTTGGGCTGAGCTCTATCTATGTTAGATAGCATTATCTCCACCTTTACTTCCTTAAACTATGTCAGGAACCTATTCTGTTTCTACCACTACTATTCCGTTATTTTATTTGCCTCAACCACTTAGTCCTATAATCAGTAAATACTTTATGTGCCCTTAGGCACTGAATCCAAGATTGACTTTAAATCCATTAAACTTTGCTGTTAATCACTGTAATTATGGCATATATAACCAGTTATCATTTACCAGCATATCAGGAAGTTCATGTTTATTTTAAAACCACAGGAAACTGCTTATCGGCAGGTCACTTTAGAAGGATTTTAAAAATTAGCAAAATTATTTTGTCCTTATACTCAGGTTAATTGTTATCTACCTCTGGAGAGAAAGCACTGCAGGGCACTTACAATTTAAATAAGTGAGATATAGGTATAGATGATATAGATATAGCTATATCTCACCAATTATATATTTTCACTTTTTATATTAGTGAAATATATGAAAATGTAAATAAATAAATAAACTTATTTATATTTGTTTCCTTCTCTACTTCCCTTATTTCTTTCTTTAAATCCATCTGGCGAAACAAAATTGAGTAAGGTTTAAATGATTTTGAAAAATATCTAACAAATGTTTTGAAAGTAGAAAAAAATTATTTAAAAAACACTAAATAGAAAAACTGAGTGGGAAAGTGTCTGAATTTGAGTCAAATAAATGACTCAGCCAGGACGAGTTATGCCTGAAAGATTTTCTCTAAGGTGTGAGCTTTTCAACTATATTTTGGAAGGAGCAAAATGCATGGCCTACTACACACAATGAAGAAGATATTAAGTGGAAGGCTGAGATTACAATGTGGAGACAGGGACTGACTTTAGAAGAATGGTAGGTCACTGAGTTGGGGAAGGACAATCAAAGATTTCTGAGTGTCAGAGAGCATGGAGTGTGGAAGTAGGATTATATACAACGGTTAGGATGTACCTGAGATATGATTTTTTAAAGACAGGAACCATTTTGAGAAACTATTTTAGCAATAGTATACAAAAACGATGATAGGGACTTCCCTGGCGGCACAGTGGTTGGGAATCCGCCTGCCAATGCAGGGGACACGGGTTCGAGCCCTGGTCCAGGAAGATACCACATGCCACGGAGCAACTAAGCCCGTGCGCCACAACTACTGAGCCTGCGTGCTGCAACTACTGAAGCCCGTGCGCCTAGAGGCCGTGCTCTGTAACAAGAGAAGCCACTGCAGTGGGAAGCCCACGCACCAAAACAAAGAGTAGACCCCGCCCCCCGCTCGCCGCAACTAGAGAAAGCCCGTGCGCAGCAACGAAGACCCAATGCAGCCAAAATAAATTAATTAATTAAAAAACAAACAAACAAAAAACCAACGATGATAAGAGTAGGAAGATTTCAACTTTGCTTAGAGTTTTAAGACTTCTTGACCTTTTTATCACCTATGTTATCTTCTTGCCATGGTCTGTTTGGAGAAATGGAGTTAAATTTCTTGCATTTCCTAAGTAATCAGTGAATATAAAGAGAAGTTTAAAGCACTGTCAAAAGAAAGTTCATCAAAAATAATGTCACCTGGCCAAAGAAAACTTATTTTATAAGATGGTCACTGAAAAACCATGAACAGAACAGTATGAAAAGCTTAAATACAGTGTATTAAATAAACATTAGCCCCTGTTTACAGACAAGAGAGATATTTACTAAATGTTTATTTACAAAAGCAACAGAAATTCTGCTGTAGTTTTAGTCTAATAGATCTTAGCTGGACCCTAAATCATGAGCAAATTCCAAAACTATAAACAACAACAAAAATTCATTAAAATTAGAGCATGCTTTAATAATTTATTGCTGAGATCAAAACAAGCAATTGAAATTATTTTTTTCATTATGAAATGAGACCTTACAATGTAAATTTTTTAAAAAGTCTATATTCCAGGACATGAAATTGAGGAAAAATATTTGAAAACTTTTCCTAATATTTAACATTAAGGAATTCATGGAAACATTATACTTATTTTATGACAACTCGTTATAAAGCTGTAATTATAAAATCATTTTCTTTGTCTTTTAACCTATAAAAGAAATATTTCTCATAATTAACTGTGAGCAAAATTTAAGGACAGAGCACCGTTTCAAATTTTAATCTACTTCTAAATATTTCCAATCTATCATATATAGAAATATTCAAGCATAAGTCATGACAAGAATCATTCCCCTAAACTCAAAAGTATACTTTAGGTCAAGATCTCATTATAAACAGAAGACAAATTAGGTTCTCCATTTAAAAACAAAACAAAAAAAAAGAACACCTTTACTATTTCTATTTGCTTGTTTGAAATTTACTTCTGTTCATTTACACTACCTTTTTTGATTTTCAAAACTAAAAATTCTAAATGACTTTTAACACTGAGTTTGGCTTGTGAAAATATTTATAGACTTAATTCCATGTGCAAAGGCACCCACTGATATAATTTTATCTTGTTTCATTCTATTTTCATTATTTACTATGGTAATGATTTCTGCTAAATGACACTGAATGCTTCCCCCATTTAATCTATGTCTTTAAATTCAGAGGATTAATCACTTTACAAATCAGAAAAGTAAAGTTGAAATAAATGAGAGAACGATTACAAGCTGAATATTAAATCTCTAATGGCAATAATATCTTAGAGGAACTCTGAATAGCTGAGAACAATATTTTTAAAACCTGTTAAATACTTTATAAATATTTTTGTATAAAGCTATTTATTAATTTCTTAATGACATACATGTTACAAACTAAAAGTAAGGAAACTGGATTGATAGGAGTGGTAATTCAATGTTGCCTAATTTTGAATTGAATATTGTCTGCTTTTTACTGTTCACATATCATAATTTGGTCTTAAAACCATATTTTTAACTCTCTCAAGTATTCTAAATGCCAAAGTTTTGGTTCTTGAGTAAGCATGTTCATTTCAAAGGATATGCTATGTGCAATAAAGAGTACAAGAGTGTTAACTTCTGATATTAAATTTTTTTATGATAAATATGCTTTAATAGATTTAAATATAAAATATTCCAAGCAACGCCTAAAATTACAAATTACACAAATAATGATCTACATAAAATATGTATACACAAAAACATGTCTTTTAGCAGAAAATGAAAACTGAAATTAAATTACAAATTTAGTTGCCTACTCTTCAGTTTTAATCAGGTGATTTTATTTTCAATTAGTCTACTTAAGCTTTTTTTCATTGGTGTGAAATATTGAAATAACTCATTCAAAACTAATGTTTTGTCTACTTTTATATGGTTTGTATTATCACTTGTCATTTCCTCTATGCCAAGCATTAGTAGGCATAATACATCAATATTCTTAGCTGAGCCACACGATAAGCCAGAATTTTGTAAATATCTGAAGAAATCTTATATATAATATGTGCAGAAAAAAATCATGTTTATTAATTATGAAATTTTCATTGTGTATTTATTCTATTACTTATAAGACAATCAGGAAATACTTAACATTTGATATCATTATGTCCATGTCCCCAAATATCTCATTATTGATAAGTCTGAATTCTGACTGTACTGCTTATTATATATGAAATCATACTCTTTTGGGGGATAGAGAGTGCAACGGTCATTGAACTGAAAGTCCATGGAACTTTTTCTGCTATTGATCAAGGTAGAACACTGATAGTTAGCTGGTAGATATACTTTTACACACTGGGATACAAGAAGCACCGGGCAGTGATCCCTAAGAAGAGTGAAACAAACAAGTTGAGGTCTACAATTACCTCAAGTTACTATATGGAGAGATTCTCTAGGGCAAGGACAAAGAGGGAAAACCCAAACAGATCCTGTCAGTCGCCATGAATTGAAGAGAAAAAGCTGAAGGTTCAGATTGGCCAAGCTGCTAGAATTTTCAGGACAGATGGCAGGAGAGCAGAGCACTGCACTAAGAGGAGAGAGATGCAGACAGATCATGTTAAGAAGAGCTACAGAAGGTTCCATTGAGGTCTTCAGCTGAGAACTGATCAGCATCAACATGCAAGGAAACTATAGGTGCTAGAAAATGAACCACCAAAAAAGAACACATAGGAGATGCCCCAGTGCTCGCAAAAGGCTAGCAATAGTGTGTGTTCTAACCAGCAATTTGGGGAAAAACCTCGTAATACATGAAATATTAGACAGAGTATTCAAAAAGGTATTGTCTCCATTGTAGGGCAAAATTATCCCTAGACTAAAGGCTGCTCTGTTCTTGCCAGACTAGATAGATACATAGATACATAGAGAGATACGGAGATACATAGATACACAGATACATAGAGCTAGACAGCCTGAAAAGTATCAAACTGTTCCAAGTAATTTAACTGCATCCAAGAACAAAGCACAGAAATATTTAAGGGAATACAAAAGTATCCAGAAACCAGTAAAGTAAATAACAATATCTGGAAACCAATAAAAACTACCAGGCATTCAAAGACACTGGAAAATATGACGCATAATGGGAAAAAACAATGTAAGAGAACCAGACACAGATGATGATATATTCAATTAAAATTGCCCTGAAAAAAAAATGAAACAGAAATAGTTTTTACTTTAATGAAAATCTGACTATTATAACTACATCCCTTGCTGTAGTTTAAAGAAGAAACAAATAATAAAATGACTTACTTTTCATATTGCAACCTAACATTTAGGTCCCCTTTGTCCCATGGAGAAATTTCATTCTGTACTTCTTCCAAGGGCTATGAAATTTGAAATCCACCCTCTTCTGAGATTTCTTCAAGTAACCAAAGGGTGATTTTCTCCTGCCTTTCTCTTCCTCCAAGTTTGACTATGCTGTGCAGTAAATGGACCAGATGTTCAAAATTCATTCCCTTGAATGGTTGACAAATGTCATCCTTAATCCAAGAATTTCAGAAATTTTGCAAAAATTTTGAAGATTTTAAGGTAAACAAAGGGGCATGTGGAAAACTTTTGTGGTCTTCTGACACCACCAAAGTCCCAGTTCTGCTTTTCTCCACCATCTAACCTCTTTACTCCATCCTTCTAGAATGACCTTGGTGGCTCCAAATTCTATGTCTGCTTTTCCCACATGTTCCCCTAGATGCAAACTCATACTCATGAAAAAACTCAGCAAAATAATAATAATAAAGGAACTTTACAGTATGGATATGATCATTTGTCTCTTCTCTGCCCTCAGAGCAGTTACACATGTGCCTTATAAAAACGTAGGGCAATGCCTAAAAAATACCCCTTAAAATCACTAACTATCGCAGTCTAGTTTTAATAGTTTGCCTTTTCAGATGATTTTACATGAATATCCCACTAAACATATGTACATTTATTCTGATTTTGCATTTAATCTTTTAAGAATGATCCCTTATTATTAAATGCATTTGGGGAGACTAATTGTATGGGCTCCAGAATACTTCATCAAGCATTTAGGAATACAATCTTAAATCATATATATTTAGAATCATGTCTCAGGACCTGTGTGCTCAAATATTGAAGTATTTTTCATGGGAATGTTAGAGTTATCCTCCAAGGAAAATTATCTCATACAATCATCAACACAACTGCGATCTGCGACAAGCCAGGCACCATGCTGTTCTATTATTTCATTATCTAATTTAATATTTAAAATACTATTGTGGGTGGTCTGTATTATATCCATTTCATGCATCACAGACCTGAGGCTCATAGCTATTAAGCAAAATGCCCAAGACAGAATCAGTTTCAAACCTGTCCTCCTGACATAAAATCCCACAATAATGTTGTGTTTATATTTTTTCCCCAACATGGTATAATTGATGTGTATATGTGCATTTTAAGTGTTTGCTAGTTTTATCTTCATCTTAGGGATATTCAATTTGCCTAATCAGTTATACAAACTTCAAGGATGGTTAGTCTTTATTCAAATGTCCACAACTTAGATAGAACTACTATCAGGCTAGTCTTTTTCTTGGATCATCACCAGCAGTCTTAACGAGGTCTTAACTAAACCTAATGGTATTACAGACATTGGATATCATTGGCAAAATGAGTGGCTTACTTAATTAGTAAAACGGATGTGAGAAATGAGTTTCTTTGGCAAATGCAATAGGTGTTCAAAAGCTGTGAACTGACTGGAAATACTGTACAGTTACATTGTTTACTGCACATAAAAATGGGTTTAGGTCAGTTGGTGAAAACTCTGTTAATCGTACCACATACTGCTTCAATGTGGAACTTAATGATAGGTTAAAAAATGTAATTCTTTTAGTTTATTTTCATGTGCCATTTTTCATACAAATTTCTGGAAAGAAACTACAGATCAATTTTTAAAGTTTTCAGCAATTTACCACAAAGAAAACCTTTCCCCATTTCCATTAATTTGTGTGGCTGACTTCATGGTTTTTTTTCTTTTTAATTTAATTTTGGGTGCGATTTGGAGGCTCTCCAACAGACTGAACACATCTCGGTATGTACAATGATTCCTAAATCCTCTTCTTAAGGTTGTTCTAATGACTCAAGGACTACACATAGTTCCTTGAGTTGTATGTCATACATGTTCTGTAGTTACCAAGTATTTTTCTGTTGGATCACATATTATCACATGGAGATATCAAAATATTCTTATACACATATAGTAATATCTTCTGTTTAAAAAAAAATAAAATATTATAAATTATTTCAAATCTCTACTCCTTCTTAAAGCTGAATATCTTACACAATTTTCAATGATTCATTTTTATCTTCTTTTGCAATCTGCAAAGATAAAGCATATTTTCCCCATAACACAATTTTATTTTCTACCTGAATAATTTAGGCATATTTCTTTATCCTTGGAATAAATAAAAGTCTTTTTGATTTGGTTTTGTGTACTTTTGACTCAAAAAATACTTTTAACTCAATTTGTGTTTTATAATGCTTTTCTTCCATTGAATTTCTATTATTCATGAGTAAGATACATTGTTCACATCAAAATCTATTCTCCCCTCATTTCAATCACTTTTGCGTTTTTTTCCTTAATTAAGGGAAAACTCCAGAAGTTTATTCTCCACATAATTAAATGTTTTCCGTTATGTCTATTTAACACTTAGCATAATAACTTTTATAGCATAACACCTTTAGCATACTATTTTTCCCTCTGTATTATTTGGGTTCTTTCTAAACACACACACATACACCGCCCACCCCACACACAAATTGGATACTGTTTATGTCCAACTCTCAGATATAAATAAAGACTAAATTCCATGTAGATAGCATGCACTAATTTTTGTGTCCCAAACAGAGTATTCTACTCACATCACATAGTCTTCTGTCAAGCTAAAATAATAGTGAACTCAAAAAAATCTATACTTCCTGGAATGCCTTGCTACCAGAGTGTTTTAGATTTAAGATTTTTTGTTTGTGTGCTCATTATTTTTTGCTTTATTTAGTTAGTTATTTTTCTTTTTTTTTTTATTATTATTATTATTTTTTATATATATATTTTTTTATTTTTCCTTTTGATTGGCATTTGTTACTGCATATTATGGAAACACCATTGCCTTAAGATATAATGTGCCCCTACAAGACCAATTCTATGTATCAATCTACCACTTGTTTTTTTTTGAATTTGCTACCTTTGAGATAGAAATTAGAATTACTTTTTAAATTGGGAATGCATTTTGATTGAAATCAGACTAACAAACGTGTTACTTAGTTATTTGTTTCTTATAGACCCCAAACCTTTTAACCCAGGTTGGTGACCATGGGATGGAGGGGCATTAAATGTTACAATATCTTGCTTTCTCTCTGTGCAGCAGATCTCCTCTGTTTGCTGAAAAAGTTACTAATTATTTTTACTAATTATTTTATTCTTAACCTAGCTAATCTTCGGTTCAAGGGACGTTTCTCAACATTCTGACAAAAGGAGTTTTGTCTCTTTTCTTTTTTTCAGTAAGTGAGTCGTTTCTCACAGTTATTTGGGAAGCGGGCTTCCAGGCTAGTCCTCCATTTGGCTCAAGCTGGGATGAAGTGAGAGAGTGGCATGGACTTATATATTCTACCAGATGTAAAGTAGATAGCTAGTGGGAAGCAGCCGCATAGCACAGGGAGATCAGCTCGGTGCTTTGTGACCACCTCGAGGGGTGGGATAGAGAGGGTGGGAGGGAGACGCAAGAGGGAGGAGATATGGGGATGTATGTATACATATAGCTGATTCACTTTGTTATAAAGCAGAATCTAACACACCATTGTAAAGCAGCTATACTCCAATAAAGATGTTAAAAAAATAAAAAATTAAAATTAAAACTCACCTTTCCATGGCAAAAAAAAAAAAAAAATTCTTTTCTATTCTTTTTATTGATTGTTTATTATTTTCATTGACAGTACTAAAGTTGAGCCACCATTATAAAAGACTATGTCACAAGAATGCAATGTGTTAGAATTATACTTTGTTTTTCAAAAAAAAATAGGAGAATCTACTAGACTAGAAATTGTTTCAAACAATACAAACTAGTAATTCAAAATTATATCTAGGACTGAGCAAAGAACAAACTTTTCTTTTTTTTTAAATAAAACTATCAATATCGTGGATATAAAGATTATTTGCTTTTGAACTTCCTTTTAAAGTTAGTTGAGGAAAATCAGAAAAGATAAAACTTACAATGATAAGTTGAAGTCTAAACTAAAATATTTAATTAAAAAAAAGCTGAAACTGGAATTTCAATAGTAATAAAATCACCATTAGATGAAAATGAGACCAAAACAATATGACCTACTTGAAAAATACTAAACACACCCTTAGCTAACCCTTTGAAAAAAATTTTAAAGATAGATTAAACAGAAATATTAGAAAATATTATAATACAAGTGACAGATAAGTGATGGTTATAAAAAGGGCATTTACAAATCACGAAGAAAAACTCAAATTTATCTCAGAGAAAACAGGTAAAACATACATGAAAAGACAAGTCCCAGGACAGAATTCAAAATGAACAATATAACATATAACGAAATGTCCAACATTTTCAGCAATCAGAGAAATGCAAATTAAAGTAAAAGTGGGATGTCATTTTATACTTATTAGATTGGCAAACATGAAATAGACAACATTTATTTTTGTCAGGGATCTGAATAAAATGTCTGTGTTTATGTACCATGTCAAAAGTATGAATCATTACATTATTTTGGAAAAGCAACTCGATAACATTACATACCATGTCAGAAGTATGAATCGTTACATAATTTTGGGAAAGCAATTTGATAACTTCTACTACAATTCAATGTAATTGTATATACCATATATCATATATCATAAAATCAATCCCATAATGATATGATATCTACATTTACATATATGAGAATATTTGTATTTACTGCAACCTATTTATAATAGAAAAAAATAAGTAAATTATTGTTGATAAAAAAAATGATTAAACAAACAATGGAACATATAAACTGGTGGATATTATGCAGCCACTAATAATAATTAATTAGAGGATTATACCTAATTGATATGGTGAAATTTCCATGGAGTTAAAAACTAACAATTGGATGCTACAGAGTAGATAGAAGTATCTGTTCCCACCTGTGGTTAGAGAGTCAATAACTTACAGGAGCTAGGACTTCCCTGGTGGTCCAGTGGTAAATAATCCTCTTTCCAATGCAGGGGACACGGGTTCGATCCCTGGTCAGGGAAATAAGATCCCACACGCCGTGGGGCAACTAAGCCCACGTGCCACAACTGTTGAACTTGTGCGTCTCAACGAGAGAGCTCACGTGCCGCAAACTACGGAGCCCACGCACTCTGGAGCCTACGCACCACAACTAGAGAGAGAAAACCTGCACGCCACAACTAGAGAGAAACCCGAGCACCACAATGAAGAGCCCATGCGCTGCAACAAAAGATCCCGCATGCCTCAACCAAGATCCCGCGTGCCGCAACTAAGACCCTACGCAGCCCCCCAAAAAAATAAAATAAAAAAAATTTACAGTAGCTTAGACAACAGGTGAGGATGGCTGTTCCAAGATTTGACTTCTATGAATTCATGACTTGCTTTGCATAGTAGGGTAAGACAAAGCCCAGAAATATAACAGTTATAGATAGTTCTTACAGGGAGTGGGATAAAAACTAGACCAACACATCACATAAACATTCTCAAGAAGAGGGCAGGTCAAAATAGCAATATTTTTAGTTACCTACTTTTATGACACTACAACAAGCAGTAAGAGGAAGATCTCACACCCTTCATCTAAAATTATTCCAAGCATAGCAAGTTTCTTCTTTGCTATTGGTCTTACAGCTCTCAAGTTCTCTAACAGGTATAAACTTCAGTATGAGCAGAGAGGGTTTAAAAGTGTTTCCTAGGCCTTTCTCACCTTCTGAGATGGCCCACACTCTGTCTGTGGGGTGTGTTTCTCTCTAAATCAATCCACTTCTTACCGATCACTTTGTCTCTCACTGAGTTCTTTCTGCGATGAGACATCAAGAACCTGAGCTTCATTAAGTCCTGAAACCAGGTGTGTGATCTCAGTTGGAAGACTGTGGGTTTAGGCCGGGTTTGAGCCCGGACACGTGGGTTCAAGTCCCAATCTGAGGTGCACGGTTTCAGTTGGGGCTCAGGCCGGAGGCAGCTGGCGGTTGGGGTGGGCCAGCTGGTCTCCGGGGGCACGGGGCACCATGTGGCCAGGAAGGAGGCAGAGGCCACAACACGCCCACGGGAAAGGCATGACAGAATGTTCCATCCCTAGAGCGCTCTGGTCCTCTCCCTAAAGCAGCCTCCATTCCTGTTCCTGAAAATGCTCTTTCCACTCACCTTCGTCTCTTGAAAATTTATTTTCTTCCTGTCTTTGAGAGAAGCCAGGAGGCCCTTCTCTCATGGGGTCACTGGAGGGAGGGGGGTGTGTGGAGAGGGACAAGGCATTCCTGGCCTTCTAAGCTCTACCCGTGCTGGCCTTGTCTTCGTGGCAGCAGCCCGGGCTGGGGGCCAGGTCTCCAGGTATGTTACGAGCCATCAGGTTTTTGTGGGCTATCCCCAGGTCTAACGACCACACCATGCAAAAGGTTTATGAGTGAATGTGTAGGGCATAACTGTCTCATATTTGAGGAACTGTCTGGTCAAGGAATTTTTCATTAAACATCCAACAACTATTTATTGTGTACTTACCATGTCAGGCTTGGCTGTAGCTCTAGAGGGATTTCAGAGAGCAAGACACACAAATCTCTGCCTACCCTCATAGAGTGGAAGGAGATAGGCAATACACAAAAGAGAAAAAAAAAAGTGTTTTCTAGCTTCGGACAAATTAGCAAAGAAATGGTAGAGGACACATGTTTTACTAGAAGTTCTATTTCAGATATAAAATACCTATAAAAGCTAAATAAAGTTTTCTCTTTTTAAAACTTTGTATTAAAGATGTTAATTACTAAAACTAGAAGCAGAATTCTACTTTCCAGCCTTCGTAAAAATGACATAGAAATGTTAAAGATAAGTAACGGACAAATCCAAAAAAAAAAAAACAAAACAGGATTTTTTTTTTTTTCCAGTGAAACAGTAAATGAAATTTGGAATGAGGTCATTTTTAACTTATCTTTTTTGGTTAAACTTATCTTTTTTTTTTTTTTAAACTTGTAAAACTAATTGTTGCCAAAGTTGAGGGCAAAAATTGGTATGGTCTTTCTGGAGGAAATATTGGCAATATATTTAAATGTTTAATATCATTAACCATCAGTTTTATTCCTAGGAATTTAGCCTAAGGCAGTAATAAAAATTATGGGCCAAGATTTCCTTACAAAGATGTTCATGACTTTATAATTGATTTACAGTTCCAGAAAACCCAAAATTAATGTTAATAAAAATAAGGAAATTTAATATTGTGGTTCATCTATAAAATATTAAAAATCAATTCAAAAATATAATGGCTTGGACAAAATTTATAAGGTAATGCTAAATTCAGAGAACTGATTTTATTTAAATTCATGTGTGCATGTATAGAATAAGTCTGGAAAAGATGTATAGAGTTATGGTTGTATTCAACTGAAGGTACTTTCTGTCTATTGTTTTTAATATTTTAAAAATCTTTTCCCAAGAGTACATATAACTTTTGAAATTATAAAAATGTTATTTGTGAAAAATGAAGATTCAGATTTGGCATCTCAATTCAAAATTCCCAACATCAAAAGGCTATTTTGTGTGATTTTATTTTCAGTGATGTCTCTTTACTGATGTTTAAAGTGGCTGTGACTAGCATTTCCCTACCTTTGATAAGCTTTTCCTTTAGACCAGATGAGGTACAGTGAATAATTTTTTTTAGCTTATCTCACATTAAAGTGTGAGGTTTCCTTGTGGGATTTAAAAGCCACAAAACTTTATAAACATAAGAATTACTTCCACATTAAAGGACTAAACACAGCAGGATACTACTGTAGGCCCAGGGAAAGACTTAGTCACTGAATTGAAATGGAATACTCCCCTCAGGTGATCTAGAAAATGTCATAATCTTTTCAATATGATGAACTGAACAGGCTTAGGGAGATCAAGGTAAAAGCCAGTTTGGAGGCTAAAAGGTGCAATCATCACAATTTGAACTTTTAATCTGAAAGACCTTCAATTTCCTCTCCCATCGGCATCCACGGGATAGCTTAACTATAGGATTCACCTAATTCCAGCTCAACGATTTGAAGGTACTTTAAAAGCATCTATAAAGCACTGGGATCATTCAAGAAGCTAAGAGATTTGGGCATTCAAAGTCTCCGAATGCTAGCATCACAGATTGTAACTTTTAAGTACTTTCATGCTTCAAATATAAGGATAGGCCCCCTTAAGATTATTGCCAATAAAGACATAAATGTCAAAATCTGTTAGACACTTATAGGACTGTTGTAATTGATGTTATGTGGATAAGACGGAGTAGACTGATGTCTGAAATTTGTGATCTTTCGGATGACAGTGTTCAACTGCTATAACTGTGACCCAGAATCCTTTAATTGGAACCATAAATTTAGCAAGTTAAATGAAATAGTGAAAAATAGCAGCCTTTCAGGGGACACAGATTAAGGATCAATGTGCAAGTCTTAGAAAAATACAATAGGCTGCAGTGACTGACAGGGATGTCCCATTTCAAAAAATGGGTAAAAGAGCTCCCTCTGAAGCACAGAACCTGCATACAAAGACATAAAGGGATTTCACCAAATTGTCAGGAAAATGGAGTGTCAGGCACATTTTTAAACTCAGGAAAACTAGCAAAGAACATCTGTGTGGTTAAGATAAAGTTCTGCTTCAAAATTAGGAGACTGTGCCAATGACAGACAGAATATGGGAAAATGCCATTTGGACAAAAGGAAAAATGGATTCTAGGATTATAGGAAATACATGTACTAAAGAAAAATGCCAAACTATCATTCTATAGGTTCCCATGCAAATTAATTTGAATTTTTAGATATTTTTAGGGAACACAGAGAAGTAGGACATAGACTCTATTCATGCAATTCTATTTAAGAATACATACATTATTATTTCTAGCAATGAATCCATACAAATAAGACCTAATGTTAAAATTTTATTACTTTTCAAATACATTTTAGGTACTACTTTAAAAGTATTCATTTGTTTAATCCTCACCACAAACCTGTAAGTATCACTGATTTCTCCATTTTACAAATCAGCAAAAAGGCAAAGAGATATTAAGTAATTGGTGTGATGTCATGCAGATAGTAAGTGAGAGAGTCGGGAGTTAAACCCAGGAAGTGTGATTTCACTGCCCACAGGCTAATCAACACACTAGCATCCCCACTCTGAGGAGACATAATAAAGCCCGTCTTCACTCTGCCAGAATCAGTATCCAGCATCAAAATATATTATTGACTGTGAGAAAAAGAAACTGAATTACTGAGAACCTGTTTGACTCTAGATTTCATACTGTCTGGTATGTGTAGATGTCATTATCTTTGATACTATCCAACTACTATATTACTTACATGGTATTTCTATGCACAATGTAGGACCTGCAGACACACACACACAGTCCTTACTTATTCTTTCCCCATGTTGTGCTAGCTCAGTGGTTCTCAGACTTAGAGTGCGTGAGAAATACAAGGGAGCCTTTTTTTTTTTTTTCAAGGGAGACTTTTATATAAACACATTTTGATCTGTCTTATTCTAAGAAAATTAGATTCAGAAGGCATGAGGTAGATCCAAGAATTTGCATTTTTAACAGATTCCCAGATAATGGCAAGACTGCTGATAAAGGGATCTCACTGACCAGTGTTCTAGCAGAAAACTCTCCAACATTTATCTTTCTCCAAGGATATTCATGACATTTTTTAGTTCTGATTCTTCATGGTTGTTAACTCGCAATATCTAAAACTGCTCTCTTTACATTTCTGAAAAATCAGGCCCAAGGTTCATTCATCAGGCTATTTATTTTCCCATGTTAGGGAAGTTTTCAACTATAATCTCTTCCAATATTTTCCCAGACCTTTTCTTTTTCTCTTCTTCTTCTGGGACCCCTATAATTCGAATGTTGGTGCACTTAATGTTGTCCCAGAGGTCTCTGAGACTGTCCTCAATCTTTTTCATTATTTTTTCTTTATTCTGCTCTGCAGTAGTTATTTCCACTATTTTATCTTCCAGGTCTTTTATCCGTTCTTCTGCCTCAGTTATTCTGCTATTGATTCCTTCTAGAGAATTTTTGATTTCATTTATTGTGTTGTTCATTATTTGTTTGCTCTTTAGTTCTTCTAGGTCCTTGTTAAACATTTCCTGCATTTTCCCCATTCTATTTCCAAGATTTTGGATCATCTTTACTATCATTACTCTGAATTCTTTTTCAGGTAGACTGCCTATTTCTTCTTCATTTGTTTGGTTTGGTGGGTTTTTACCTTGCTCTTTCATCTGCTGCATATTTCTCTGTCTTCTCATTTTGTTTAAGTTACTGTGTTTGGGGTTTCTTTTTCCAGGCTGCAGGTTCGTAGTTCCCATTGTTTTTGGTGTCTGCCCCCAATGCGTGAGCTTGGTTCAGTGGCCTGTGTAGGCTTCCTAGTGGAGGGGACTAGTGCCTGTGTTCTGTTGGGTGGGGCTGGATCTTGTCCTTCTGGTGGACAGGGTCATGTCCGGTGGTGTGTTTTGGGGTATCTGTGAACTTATTAAGATTTTAGGCAGCCTCTCTGCTCAAGGGTGGGGTTGTGTTCCTGTCTTGTTAGTTGTTTGGCATGGAGCATTCAGTACAGGAGCATGCTGGCCATTGGGTGGAGCTGGGTCTTAGTGTTGAGATGGAGATCTCTCAGGGACCTCTTGCCGATTGATATTATGTGGGTCTGAGAGGCCGCTCGTGGTCCAATGTCCTGAACTCGGCTCTCCCACCTCAAAGGCTCAGGCCTGACACCAGGCCAGAGCACCAAGACCCTGTCAGCCACATAGTTCAGTAGAAAAGGGAGAAAAAAAGAAAGAAAAAAATAATAATAAATTTAAAAATTATTTAAAAAAAAAAAAGAAAAAAAAGAAGAGAGCAACCAAACCAATAAACAAATCCCCCAATGGTAACTCGCGCTAAAAGCTAAAGTAAGATAAACATAAAAATCAGAAACGAATAAGTCACAGACAGCACATCCCAGGTCTACAGATGCCCCCAAAGTCCACCGCCTCAATTTTGGGATGATTCGTTGTCTATTCAGGTATTCCACAGAGGCAGAGTACATCAAGTTGATTGTGAGGATTTAATCCGCTGCTCCTGAGGCTGCTGGTAGAAATTTCCCTTTCTCTGTTCGCACAGCTCCCAGGGTTCAGCTTTGGTTTTGGCCCCACCTCTGCATGTAGGTCGCCTGAGGGCATCTGTTCCCTGCCCAGACAGGACGGGGTTAAAGTAGCAGCTCATTAGGGGTCTCTTGCTCTTTGAGGCTGGGGGGTGGGAGAGGTACAGTAGTTATAATTGGAATGCGAGGCGAGCCTGCAGCAGCAGAGGCCAGCGTGATGTTGCCAACAGCCTGAGGTGCACCATGTGTTCTCCTGGGGAAGTTGTCCCTGGATCACAGGACCCTGGCAGTGGCGGGCTGCACAGGCTCCCGGGGGCGGGTGGGTGAATAGTGACCTGCACTTGCACACCAGAGTCTTGGTGGCAGCAGCAGCAGCGTTAGTGTTTCATGCCTGTCTCTGGGGTCCAAGCTGATAGCCATGGCTCGTGCCCTTTCTAGAGCTCCTTTAGGCAGTGTTCTGCCTTCTGTGTGCAGATCGGGAAGGAATCCCCTCTCCTCATGCACCCCGAAACAATGGTCTCTTGACTCATAGACAAGTCTAGACTTTTTCCCGGACTCCCTCCTGGCTAGCTGTGGTGCACTAGCCCCCTAAGGCTGTGTTCACGCAGCCAACCCCAGTCCTCTCCCTGGGATCTGAACTCCAAAGCCCGAGACTCAGCTCCCAGCCCCCACCCGCACCGGTGGGTGAAGAGATAAGCCTCTCAGGCTGGTGAGTGCTTGTCGGTACCGATCCTCTGTGCAGGAATCTCTCTGCTTTGTCCTCTGGACCCCTCTTGCTGCACTCTCCTCTGTGGCTCTGAAGCTTCCCCCCCGCCCACCACCCATCTCCGCCAGTGAAGGGGCTTCCTAGTGTGTCAAAACTTTTCCTCCCTCACAGCTCCCTCCCAGAGGTGCAGGTCCGGTCCCTGTTCTTTTGTCTCTGTTTTTTCTTTTTTCTTTTGCCCTACCCAGGTACATGGGGATTTTCTTGCCTTTTGGGAAGTCTGAGGTCTTCTGCCATCATTCAGTAGGTGTTCTGTAGGAGTTGTTCCATATGTAGATGTAGTTTTGATGTATTTGTGGGGAGGAAGGTGATCTCCACATTTTACTCCTCTGCCATCTTGAAGGTCCCCCCTCATGTAACTTTTAAGTGAGTTAATATCATGAGGTTATTATCAAAGTTCTTGTTATGTTTCTATTAATGCTTCACTGATTAACTCTTACCTTCTAGATGTCTACTCTATTCCTTTCATATGTATTATACTCTTGGAATATTTTCCAGTGTGTTTTCCCTGTTCATTTATTTATTTCTGCTATTTTTTCTTTACTTTTGTTTACTCATCATACAATACTGGGGAAAAATAAACTATAAAGCAGCAGCCAACATGAAAAATAGGCAAAGAGGAAGATGAAAGATAATATGATCCACGGCCTATCACAATACTAAACATAAAAAATACACAACAGTCATAATCCTATATACAAAGAGACATTATGTACCTGTTGAATTGTCAGTTCAATTAAATTTTATTGGCAGAACAACAGAAAAAAAAGGAAAGCTTGAAAACAGGCTTATGGAGTTATTAGAATGAGCAAAGGAACTCAACTTGTTTCTACAAGGCTTCTGAACCCAGATTCTGAAGCAGTATACATCTGCAACCCAGAATTCATTATAATGGGGTTATCAGACACGACATACTTGAAAATTCAACAGTAAGACAGAAAGAAAGGAACAGAAGGAGTTAGATTTTAACAGAAAAAGTGCATTAGATTTTAACAGAAAAAGTGCATTTTACAAACTAGATTTATGATAAAGAAAAACAGCTGAGTCAGATGACAAACCTCTGGCCAGGCTCACCAAGAAGAGAGAAAACCCAAATAAACAAAATAAGAAATGAAAATGAAAGAGGGAAATTACACCTGATACCACAGAAATACAAAGAGAATACTATAAACAATTATATGTCAATAAATTGGACAACCTAGAAGAAATAAAGTTTCCACAAACATACAGCCCACTAAAACTGAATCAAGAAGAAATAGACAATTTGAACAGACCAATAACTAGAAGTGAAATAGAATCTATTAAAAAAACAAACAAAGAAACAAACCAAAAAAAAGAAACAAAACCTCCCTGCAAACCAAAGTCCAGAAACAGATGGCTTCACTGGAGAATTATACCAAACTTACAAAGAACTTATACCAATCCTTCTCAAACTCTTCCAAAAGACTGAAGAGGAGGGAATATTCCCAAAGTCATTCTATGAAGCCACCATCACCCTGGTACCAAAACCACACAAAGACACTACCAAAAAAGAAAATTACAGGCCAATATCTTTAATGAATATAGATGTAAAAATTCTCAACAAAATATTAGCAAAACGAATACAACAACACATAACAATGATCATACACCATGACCAAGCTGGATTCATCCCAGGGTCACAATAACGGTTCAACATATGCAAATCAATCAATATGGTACACTGCATCAACAAAAGAAAAGACAAAAACCACATGATCATCTCAACAGATGCAGAAAAAGCATCTGACAAAACTCAACATCTATTCATGACAGAAACTCTTACCAAAGTGGATATAGAGGGAACATATCCCAACATAATAAAAGCTATTTATGACAAACCAACAGCCAACATAATACCCAATGGTGAAAAGCTGAAAGCCTTCCTGCTAAAATCTGGAACAAGACAAGGATGCCTACTCTCACCACCTCTCTTCAACATAGTTCTGGAAGTCTTAGCCACAACAATCAGACAAGAAAAAGAAGTAAAATGTATCCACATTGGAAGGGAACAGGTAAAACTGTCATTATATACAGATGATATGATGTTATATATAGAAAAACCCTAAAGACTCCACAAAAAAATACTAGAACTGATAACCGAATTCAGCAAGATAGCAGGATACAAGATTTACAGAAATTGGTTGCATTTCTTTATACTAACAATGAAATATAAGAAAGGGAAAGTGAAAAAGAATCCCTTTTAAAATTGCATCAAAAAATACTTAGGAATAAAGCCAACTAAGGAGGTGAAAGGCTAATACACTGAGAACTGTAAAACACTGATAAAGGAAATTGAAGATGATTTAAATAAACAGAAAGATATCCCATGCTCTTGGACTGGAATAATTAATAGTGTTAAAATGGCCATACAACCCAAAGCAATCTACAGATTTAATGAAATCCCTATCAAATTACCCATGACATTTTTCACATAGCTAGGACAAATAATCCTAAAATTTATATGGAACCATAAAATACCCAGAATTGCCAAAGCCATCCTGAGGAAAAAGAATAAACCAGGAGGCATAACTCTCCCAGACATCAGACAATACTACAAAGTTATAGTAATCAAAACAGCATGGTATTGGCACAAAAACAGACATACAGATCAATGGAACAGAATAGAGATCCCAGAAATAAACCCACACACCTATGGTCAATTAATCTTTGATAAAGGAAGCTAGAATATACAATGGGGAAAAGAGAGTCTCTTCAGCAAATGGTGTTGGTAAAGTTGGACAGCTGCATGTAAATCAATGAGGTTAGAACACACCTTCACACCATACACAAAAATAAACTCAAAATGGATTAAAGACTTAAATATAAGACATAACACCATAAAACTCCTAGAAAAGAACACAGGCAAAATATTATCTGACATAAATCATACCAATGTTTTCTTAGGTCAGTCTACCAAGGCAATAGAAATAAAAGCAAAAATAAACAAATGGGACCTAGTCAAACTTGTAAGCTTTTGCACAGCAAAGAAAAACATAAACAAAATAAAAAGAAACCTACAGATGGGGAGAAAATATTTGCAAATGATGCGACCAACAAGGGCTTAATTTCCAAAATATACAAACAGCTCATACAACTCAATAATAAAGAAAAAAAAAAACAGTCAAAAAATGGACAGAAGACCTAAATAGACTCTTCTCCAAAGAGGACACACAAATGGTCAATAGGCTCATGAAATGATGCTCAACATTTCTAACTACTAGAGAAATGCAAATCAAAACTACAGTGAGGTATGACTTCACACTGGTCAGAATGGCCATCATTAAAAATTCTACAAATAACAAATGCTGGACAGGGTGTGGAGAAAGGGGAACCCTCCTACACTACACTGTTGGCGGGAATGTAAGTTGGTGCAGCCACTATGGAGAGCATTATGGAAGTTCCTCAAAAAACTAAAATAGAGTTGCCATATGATCCAGCAATCCCACTCCTGGGCATATATCTGGACAAAACTATAATTCGAAAAGATACATGCATCCTTACGTTCATGGTAGCATTACTTACAACAGCCAAGACACAGAAACAACCTAAATGTCTATCAACAGATGAATGGATAAAGAAGATATGGTACATATATACAATGGAATATTACTCAGCCATAAAAAAGAATGAAATAATGTCTTTTGCAGCTACATGGATGGACCTAAAGATTATCATACTGAGTGAAGTAAGTCAGAAAGAGAAAGACAAATACCATGTGATATCACTTATATGTGGAATCTAAAATATGACACAAATGAACTTAACTACAAAACAGAAACAGACTCACAGACATAGAGAACAGACTTGTGGTGGCCAAAGGGAGGGCGGGGGGGAGGGCTGGATTGGGAGTTTGGGACTAGCAGATACAGACTATTATATATAGAATGGATAAACAATAATGTCCTACTGTATAGCACAGGGATCTATATTCACTATCCTGTAATAAACCATAATGGAAAAGAATATGAAAAGTATATATATGTATTTACTCTATAAAAGTATATATATATATATATATATATATATATAACTGAATCACTTTAGTGTGCACCTGAAACTAACATAACATTGTAAAACAACTACAATAAAAAAAAAATAAAGAAAAATAAAATTTAACAAATTTTCATAGGTTGATTCAGATTGTACACAGTGAAGCTACAGTTATTATCTAATGGGTCATATTCATTTCATCAATGATCCAATGCTCTATAAAACTCTCCTTAAAAACTCCAACAAGATTATTCATTCCCTCAATTCTACCTTTTGTAATTTAAACAAGCTATTTCATTTCATATTCTATACCAAATTTTAATCCGTTTTTCCTTTCAGTTTTGTTCCCCCACCCCCAACCAAGAAAACTGTGAAGTCTCTGAGCACAGAGAATATATCTCATTCTCCTTTACTCCCCTAATATACAATATAATGCAATGGAAGGTACAATGACTTTGCATTGCATGGTTGAATAAATGAATGAGTGAATGAAGTTCATCTTTATGATTATTAAACATCTTTCACATAGGTTGTTTCAGATTAATTTATTGAGGTATTTTACTCTCTCTCTTCTGAGTGGTGAATTCCTCACTGAGGGACTTGGAATGACTCATACAGAGTCAAATCCTGCACAAGGCCAGAGAAGTCCAGGGTCAAATGTACATTCTCTTATTTGATGCTAAAAAAAGTTGATTTTCAGCATGAGAATGTTTCATCAAAGTTTGATTCTGTTGCTTTGTTTCTTGCTTTATTTCCTTGTTTACTGTGCAGATAAGCAGAAGTAACCTAAACACCACTGAAATATATAGAAAAACAAATCTTTGCTGCTGAAAATGAATCTAAGTTTATTGTTGGCAAAGACTAGAGAAAGGCTTTAGATAATCTATGGTATTTTTGGCTCTCTCCCATGGGAAACCAAATACTATAATTTTTACAAACAGGTTTTCTCTAAACCATGAATATATTGTTTTCAGAACTGTTTGTATCATGGTCATTTAAAACTAAAGATGATATTTTTTAATGGAAACAATGGTATGCCAGTGAATGTCATAAAGGATCCTAGAGAAGTTGCTCATAATACATTACAGAATACACTAAAATTATAGACTCTTTGTCTCTTCCTTTTTCACTCTTCCTGGATACTTTCTCCCAGATGTCTATGTCCTCCTACAAATAACTTTAAATCAGATATTAGTAAACCATTTTTGACATAGCCTCTACCACTGATTATCTTAAACTTCCTTTTCACTCAGTAACACTTTCAGTCTTTCAGCAAAGTTTCATTAGGTGGTAGGTGAAAATTAATTATATTGTACCAATTCACACCAATGCTATAATCAATGTTTGCTATTGTTGGAGCTATGAGACAGACATTTCTGATTTTTTTGGAAATAGAATATTTATTAAAAACAATAATCTGTAAATCATAAAAAAATTTAACACAGTTTAACAAAGTTAAATAGAGTTAATCAGTAAATACTGGAATGAATTTTTTTTTTTTTTTTTTGGAAGAGGTGGTGGAGGCTATGAATTTTGAGAGAGCCATTATTGAGAGTCTATCAAGGGATGGCTATTCTAAAGGTTTTCTTGTTGTTGTCGTTGTTTTGAGAGTGGGTCTTTGCTCTTTCCTTCCTTCCTTTCGGATTGCACAGTTTCTGAGAAGTTCTAAGCCTTTTCAGCTCTCTCTAAGGAGGCATAGCAATGGACTACAGGTAGAGTGATATAGATAAAACAGAGCTTAGGGTGATCTTACATAGTTTATATGTAAGATAGATGTTTGTATTTCAAGAATTCCTTATAAATTGTTCTGTAAGTCTTACTTCATTAAAACAATTATATTTGTAAGTCATTAACTATAAGCAATGACACAATATGGAAGTATAATCATAATAAATTTTTGAATACAAACTTCCACTTAAATTGAGAATGTCAAAGTAGCAATGCTATATTATATATTATAAACATGTATTTTGTGTTGTTTTATTGCAGTGTTATGCTAAAAAAGTCTTATACTTCTATTTTTATTGTTTTTCAATTTTCCCCATTGTGATATTTTATATAGGTTAAATTTGTATGACATATATGTTTTATATATTTTGGTATAATTACATTACATATTACAAAATAGAGTGTGCATTACATATCAAATAGCATTTTATATGTTTGCTATATGTATCACATATATTGTAAATCTTTGCTATAATTTGTACTCCCCACAGTATGTGCTCATGCTGTCACAAATATTTCACGTTTTTAATTTAATATTCACAACAATCTTAAAGAATAGAGAGCTACCAGTATTTTCCCACATTTCATAGGTAGTATACTGAGGGACAGAGAGGTTGCATGCATTGGTCAAGATCTCCTAGAATACCAGAGGGAAGCTGGGCATCAAACTCGGCTACCTGTCTTCTAAAAATATGCCCTAACCACTATTCCATACCATATCATATATGCCGATATAATAGAATAGACATAATTAGCTTGACTGAAAGCAATATTTTTAAATGCATGTATAAGAGATCATTTATTATATATTTAATCTCTTGCTGAAAAAATAGTTGATGAAAAATTTGATGCAATCTCTTCAACAGGTAAGGAAGCTTAGAACATTGAAAAGGTGGCACTTATAAACACAAACACTATATTTCTAGCATAGGCTTATACATGATGTCCAGACTTGCTCCCTTCCCTGCCATTTAAAGCAGGCCATTCTTTATGATTAGTTAATATATCCAAATGTAGTTATATGAATTTTCTTTTTCTATTAAAAATCTTAAGACATTGATTTCTCTTTCTGACCTCTACATTATTTTTCAAGAAGTAAACTCCTAATAAGTATGAGAATGACTTTGAAAATTGAGATCTTTCAATGTAACTAATTTAAAATCACTGGTAAACCCACATGTTGATTATTTTAGTCTATGCACAGAGTCAATAGCAATCTTGAGGCTAAACATCAAACTGCCTCATTCAGTATTAAAATAGTCCTGTTGATTTGCTAAACGACAAACTGAACATGCTTTGGTTAAGGCACCTTCATAGACAATAGTTTGATATTGTTTTGCTTGCTTGATTTCAATAAATATTTTATCTTTTTATTGCAAAGTTAAACTTAGCGTGCGCTTTCAAAATCATTTATATATACTAAAATTCCAATAATGCTGCAAGGTTAAGCCCTAGTACAAACCATAAATAGCAGAGTTCACATACTATAATGTCATTAGAACTCTTCCTTCTCTGAAACTTGTCATATGATCATAATTTTTTCAGAGTCATAGTTTCTCAAAATAACATTTAATGCGTAATAAAACCTTAGACATTTTTACTATTCAGTTAGTATAAGCTAATTTTTAATGGAAATTGATCTTATATATCCTGATTATCTGGGGGACAGTGATTAGTGGCCAGATTGAAGATATCACATTACAGATCTATAGATGGCAAAGGTTTTCTCAGAAATAAATTTCAAAACTGATCAATAGTCTCCATAATAAGGAAATGGGAATAGTTTCTGTTCTCAAATAATAATGCCTCATGATGTTTTCTTTCCATAACAGTTGCACAATGATTAAAAAAAGAAGTATTAATTTTAGAAGTCACTTTAGCATTATCCCCAAGCATTAGGAAAAACTGGCACAGAATGTAATATAAGTACTGGCATGTAGCCATCCAATATGTATTTTCATTGCTATTTCTCATCTTGATGTTAATGTTGCTGTTTCTAGCATTCCTATTTACAAAAGGCAAAGAAATAATTATTAGAAACATGAAGAATAAGTATGTATTGCTAGTTACTTGAAAGCATATAGACCTTTAATTTTAATTTGCATTATGTAGGTGAGAAGACATTAAATTACTCCACTTTGCTGAAGATTAAAAGTTTCAAATATAGAGCATACACTTACTTTATTGTGTAATTTGAAACTACCTAGTGTCAGAAAATATACAGAGTATACAGTGTTAAGGCTCAATTCAATTTCCAAAGGAAAATCTCTAAGTATTCTACTAATATAAGATCTTTTATGGTAAAACTTATCTTCAAATCACATAAATGATACAATTCAGATATTCTACTTGTTTTCAAGATCATTTCTTCAGATATTTTATGGTTCTCAAATGCAGCTACAATTTGTGTATATATATGTGAGGTATATGTGTGGCTTCTTATATCACATAGCATAAAGGATATTTTATTTAACTCCATTAAATACTCTTTCTTTTATTTTTTTTCAAGTGATTCAATTTTTATCCAAATTCTAGGAGTTACACGTATAGCTATATAAAATTTTTAAAATATTTTCATATTTTGCCTGTTCCTAAATTTAATTTACTACTGTGTAAAAAAGCTTATGAATTATTAATGAAAATTTTTAAAGACATATTGTTATAAAGTAACACATTATTTAGATTCTAGAATACAGCCTGACCACATCAAAATGCTATAGTGTAAGCATCAATTCATGTCTCAATCTAACAAGATGTATTAAAAAATGCCTCATCACAGCTCATAAACATTCTGCCCATCTGGTTTGCCCTCTGCTATCAAAAGTCACCAAAAAACAAACAAAAATATCTCTCCTTTGGGAAGCAATCGACACAGATGCTGGGTTATCATTCATTCATTCACTTAGATATTTACTGGATGCCAGAATCTCTGTTCTGGGCACCTGAAAGGCATCACTGAACAAAACAGATTGAAGGAAAAAAAAAAAAAATCTTGCCCGGCAGAGTTTACAGAAGCAGCATAATAAACAGTAAACTGTATAGCAAACTAGAAGGTCAAAGTAGTATTGAAGGGAAAAAAAGGAGCAGGGATAAGTTGAATCACATACACCAATCTGTGAGGGGATAAGGACAGGTCACAATTTTAAACAGAATGATTCAAGTGGGGCCTCTGTGAGAAGATGACATTTATGCAATGACTTGAAAGAGAAGAAGGTGCTAGCTATGTGGATATCTGGAGAAAGTTCTCTTCACGTGGAGGGAACATCCAGTTCAAGGGTTTATAGCTGGGACTTACCTGAATGTTTGAGGCACATCAAGGAGATGATGTAGGTGAATCAGTGATTAAGGAGGAAATAGTAGGAGATTAATTCAGAGAGCAAACTGAGGACCTGATTGTGGTCAAATGCTGTATAGCACTGTGAGGGTCTTGGCTTTGACTCAATGAAATTGGGAAACTTTGGAGGATTTTAAGCAGAGGAAAGACTTGCTCTGTCTTTGAAGGATCACACTGGCTGACATACTGAACATGGTTTGTAGGAGAATGAGAATAGAAGCAGGTTGACTAGTTTAAAAGGCTTAGCCAGGATGGTAGCATTAGAATAGCAGCAGAGGTTTTGAAGTAGTGGTAAGACTTTGGACACAATTTGATGGCTTGGAAACAGGATGTGAGAGAAAAAGAAATAAAGGAAGCCTGACTTTTTTGGTCTGATTAAATAGAAAGATGAAATGTTCATTAATTGAGATGGGGAAGAGTAAACCATCAAGATTTCTGTACTATGCCAGATTACCAACTTTTATTTACATCAAATAATATGATTACGAAATTTAATTTGATAAATAGTATTGACTCTTCTTTGAAGTCTACCAATACTTATTTTGTGGATGCTGGACATTACGTTTTGTTAGCACTTTGAAGATGTGCTATTTCCATGACCCAAATGAGCAATTAATTAGTGGGTTGGTAAGATTTCTACATGATTTTTGCCTAGGTTATAGATCCACAGGGATATCATTGATCACAGGCTCAAGTAGTCTCATTGGTACTGTCTGTTTAAAATGCTTACATTACACCTTCAAGCTAGCTGAGAAAAATAAAACTTTCATTAGAATACTAATCAGTGTGCTGGAGACCTCTGTAGGGAGACATTAAATGTGTGCTTTAAATTTAACAAGTATTCTCTTTGAAGCACATCATCACTTTTGTCATGATAAATGTGTCTCTTTTACTAATATGTAATGAAAAAGTGCTTGAAACAAAATATTTCTGGAGATTTTGTTTTGCTACTTGAAATAATCTTTTGGTAAATTTTATTAATTTCAATATTGTGAATGACAGCTGGCAACACCTCACAATCTAATATCCACTAGTTAAACACGGAACAAAAGGAATGGCAGAAAGTAGAATAAACTATAAAAATACTATTCCCACATAATCAGAACTTTTGTCTATTGCAAATTATGGAGATAAAGTATATCTTTAAAAACCTAGAAAAACTTAAATGAGAGGGGTATTCAATAAAATATAATTAATAGACAGCTGTTAATATCCATGTGAAGATGATGCCTAGAGGCCCACTGATTTCCTGCGTGAAAGATAAAGGCCCATTTAAAATGTCAAAAAAAAAATCTTAGAATATTCTCTTATATTATTTCATTTACTATTTACATGAAGCTATAAATTTTGTGAGAGAACTTTCACTAGGGGGAGATTTCTGTAAAATTTCTGTAAAGGGAAAAAAGTATTATATATATGTGTGTATACATATATATATACACTCCTCGATGAAGCTTACCCAGATTTTATACTTTCTCCATCTGTTTGTCTGGCTCAATAATTCCGGGCACAAGTATGTTGAAAGCAAGTGATACTGTTTGCCCAACAGAAATCTACAGTCATCAACCTCATTTCTATTTCTGCCTTCCACAGTTGGGCCAGAGAGTTTTGCTTAAGATTTAAAAAAAAAAGAAAGAAAAAAGAAAACACTGTAATGTGACTATGTTTTTATCTGTATAGGTTTTCCCAAAAGAACCTGTAATATTATCCAAAAGTATTGGGAATATTAAGGGAAGGAAGAATAAAAGATTTCTTTCTTTAGGAGGGTGCTCAATCAATTAGAGAAAAGCTAATAACTAGGAATAAAAGCTTCTCTTTCAAACCACTAAAATAACTACCCACCTGAAAATAGCTATCTTTGTAATATGCTCCTCTGTGGCTTCTAGCAAGAAATACTTCTTCACCTACTGATAGTTTCATATGTATATTTGATGTTAAAAAACTATTCTAGTTCTATATATATCCTAACATTTTATAACATTTTAATTTAGATTGGCTTAATCAGTTCTTAAAATTATGATTCTCTAACTGCATGTGTAACACAAGTTATCATCAAGTATGAATCAGTTTGTTTCTCCATATGACTTCTAAATGCAGTCTTCATAATCTATGTATTTAATATCATTTACTAAAGTTGTACCCACCCTATTCCTACCCACTTGGTACATGGGCACTAATTTATTTAGTCATTCGATATATTTTTAAGCATTTAATATATAGTAATTTCCATGGTAGTTGCTAGAGATACAGCAATATAAATGACAGACATAATGCTTGTCCTAACAGAGCTTAAAATATGCAGGACAAAAGGATCTTATACATATAATTAAGAATAATCTCTTACTTATTTTTGAAGTTAAATACTGGGAAGATAGATGTATAACATGCCATGGAAATGTGTATAGGAAAGATAACTTATTCTGGGAAATTTCAATAAAGTTTCCCTAAGGAAATGGCATTTTAACTGAGAACTGAAATATAAAGTTATGTAGGTTGAGGCAATAGTATGTGTGAAAAAAACGTAGACGGACCTATCCAAAGAGGTAAGATAATTTTGTTTCTTTTTAATTAACTGGAGTCAACAAGCTAGACAGAGGCTACATATTGCATGATTCCAACTATGTAACATTTTGGAAAAGGCAAAACTATGGAGACTAAAAAGTCAGTGGTTGCCAGTGGTTGGAGGGAGGGAGAGATGAATAGGAGGAACACAGAGGATTTTCAGGGCAGTGGAACTACTTTGCATGATGCTATAATGGTGGATACATGTTATTATAAACTTGTTTAAACCCTTAAAATGTACAGCAGCAATAAGGGAACCCTAATGTAAACTATGGATGCTGGGTGATAAAGATGTATCAATGTAGGTTCATCAATTTCAACAAATATACCACTCTGATGAGGATGTTAATAAGGAAGGAGGCTATGCACGTGTAGTAGCAGGGGGTATATGGGAAATCTCTGTATCTTCCACTCAATTTTGCTGTGAATCTAAAACGGCTCTGAAAAATAAAGTTTATTAAAAACAAAAACAAAACAAGTCTAGGCTAAGGGGTCATAAGAAGAAGAGAGAGAATTGTTCTACTAATAGAGACTTGTAAATTTTAATAAATATTTTAGACCTTAAGAGAAATGGGAAACCATAACATAGTTTAATTAGCATAGTGACATGTACAGGTTCTTATTCTACTCTGGGAGCAGAGTAGTGAATGGATTGGAGGTGTTGAGGAAGAGAAAATAAAGCAAGATCAGTTTCAAGAGGCTGCTATACTAGACAGAGAGAGAAATGAAAGCTGAAGACACTGGGAATTAGATTAATAGATATGTGAGATAACCAGGAGGAAGAACACAGAATTTAGAGAGGAAAGGGGTGAGGCACAAGGGATTGAGTGGAGTCAAAGATGATAGCCCAGATTCAGGCTTCTCAGCAGTGTTTATGCTGGTGGCATTGGCCAAGCTAAGGGAACACTGTAGAAGAAGCTAGCTCTGAGGAGGGAAGGGGAGAGCCCATTATGTTTTAGTATTGATTATTAGGAATCCATGCACAGTGTACTAGCAAATAAAAACCATGGAGAGGATCTGAAGTTGAAAATTAAAAGGAAGGACTTCAATAAGAGCTTTGTTCTAGAGGAAGAAGCTCTGAACCAGGTATCTAGATGTATCAATGGCATCTAATGACCTTAGGCAAGACATTTAATTACACCAAACATTACTTTCTTTATCCTGAAAACATAGAAGGTTGAAAATGCAATTTAATCTTCTTTTTGCTACTATCGAGCTAAGATTGAATCATTTCATCCATTTCAGTTTCTTAATTTCCATAACGAAAAACTGGAAATGTAATCAAACACTACTGTATATTTGAAAGTTACTGAGAGAGTATATCTTAAAAGTTCTTATCATAAGAAAAAAATCATAACTTTGTATGGTGATGAATATTAACTAGACTTATTTTGGTAATCATTTTGCTGTATATACATATATCAAATCATTACATTGTACACCTGAAACTAATATAATGTTATATGTCAATTATATCTCAATTAAAATTTGTAACAAATTAAGAATATCATTTAGGAATCATCTCCATGTCAAACCCATTTTAACATACTTGATGCTTACCCTGTTGCTTGGAAAAGGATTCTGAAATCATGTCCAAGCACAACAGAGGTCTCTTGATTCTCTCGGAGTGTGGGAGGAAAAAGTGGGGAAACATAAGTCCAGTGGGAACAATCTCTGGACAAGATTTTGTGTTTCCATCTCTATATTTTTATGATATATTTATGAGTCTTTATATAAATTTTAGACAATTCCAAGTTCATGGAACCAAACAAAGAACTGCATACTGTATAAGAGGAAATATTTTTAAAACTGAAGAGCACCAAGTACATCATTATCTGTCACCAAGTTTACAAGAGGTTACAAACACGGTTGCCCCTAGCAACAAGACTACTTGTATCTAAGGAAAACCTTCTATTGCAGTGCAGTTTTATTCCTCCAGAACTCATCATGAGTTAGGATGAGACAAATTGCCCCATTTATGAATAATGGAAGAAGAAAGATAGTCTTTTCAGCCTGTCCCAGTTTGTTGTCAATTATCTAATTCTTTTTTTTTTTGTATGTCAGAATCATCTGTAAAAAGACATGGAATAGAACTACAGAATCATCATTTATTGATTATATGGCAGTACCTTCTTAATTTTTTTTGAAATAAGCAAAACAACATATAAAACTATAACATACAGAACAGAAATAAGACTCACCTGAATAGCATCCTAAGAATTAACAGGCATTACTATCTGAACACCTGGATCTTAAATAAAATTGCCAGAGAGGGGAGAGGGAGAGAGAGAGAGAGAGGGGGACAGAGAGAGAGAGAGGGAGTGTGTGTGTGTGTGTGTGTGTGTGTGTGTGTGTGTGTGTGTGCGCTTGTGTGACAGATTTTATCACTATGCAATGATTTTTTTGCTCACTCAATCCACAATATGAAAAGCAAACCATACGTGTAATTCTGTGTAACAATATACAGCTTATTTCTATATGCAAACTATAAATATAATACAGAGCAGCTTTGATTTCACTCTGCAGGAAGGAATAAAGTCCTTAGTCAGGTTTGTGTAGGATATATATGTATTTTTTCCTGTTTGACTCCTAACTGTCTTTTTTTTTGGCTTTTTTTCTCCTTTAAGCGTACTTAGTGTTATTTTGTGGCTCAGGTTATTTCCATCCCATGCCAGCGTGTGCTGGGTTATGCTTTTCTAGGTAGGAGTGTCCTGGCATCTAATTTATACTAATAATGTTTATTTTTTTCTTATCCCTCAAGTAACTTTTCATAATTTCACTTTCTAGCATTTTCATCTTTGCCTTTGCTCATTTTACTCAATTTAACCATCTCTCTCATCTTTTCCCTCTACTTTTCAGCTATTAGAAAACATCTATTTATTCTCTGAATACCTTTCACCCAGGTCTCTCTCATGGGCACATTTTCTTTTTCAGCTGATTAGTAGGCCTAATAACTTGGATGGACCAAAGACACATTAAAGTTAACATGTACAGAAAACAATTCATTATCATTTTCCTCAAGTTGCTTTTCCTTTCATATTCTCATTTTTTTTGTGTCATAATCCTAGGTGTCATTTTTGATGGTTTGCTCTAAATCTCTGTTCACAGTATATGCAAAGCTGGGCCAAATCTACTTCTGTAAAGATCTCTGGAATCCTTTTTCACCTGCACTGCCCCTATCCCGTTCCCCCCACTATCTTCTTTGGCGGGGGTTACTGTGACAGGATTCTAATAGAATTTATACTTTTTAGTCTAATCTCCAATAAATCATTTTCCATATAGCAGAATCCTCTTTACACAAAGAACATAAGTCAGTCCTCATCTTAAGGTCCTATTTAAAGTTTAAATTCCTCCTTACGTTTTCAACTAGTGTCCCTAATCTTTTAAATACTTCAGTTTCTAATTCTCCGGCTCATGTTTACCTCTCCAACATTATCTCTTGCCATCAGCACAACCCCCCATCTTTGCATCTCTAGTGTACCATGCATATGTACCATAACACTTTGCATCTCAGCCTGTATCCCACATTACTATCTATAACAATGTACCGAAACATCTGGTTCCTCAAGTGACTCACTCTAATCTCTGGACCTTACTCCAAGCTGTCCCCTCTGCTTAGAACACTTTCCTAACCCATTTCCCTTCTTGTTTGACCAAATCTTCTTTCTCCTTCCCTACCCTGCTTATATGACTCTTCCTTTAGAAAACTTCTCATCAACTTCCCCCCACCCAGTCTATATGTATTAGTTGCTCCTCATTTCCATGACAACAGTGTTGACAACTACTGCAGTATTTCCAATCTTCATTGTAACTATGCTTTTACTTGTCTTTATCTTGTACTCTCATAAGAGTTCTATCATCATTGCACACTGAATGATTTTTGAGATTCTTTTTTTTAACCATTCAGGTCATCATATATCATATCCTGTTGGGACTATTATGTTAATTGATTTCTATATTTATACCACAAATCATGATGGATTCAGATCAACAATATGTTCCACAGGTCATACAGTTGAGTATATATTTTGTGGGACCTTTCATACTGGTTAATTTTCTATTTTATGAAATATAGCCATGATAAATGATTATAACATTTGTTATTTATGGAGACAGAGACCATAAGTATATTTAAATGATTTTGATATATAATTTTCAAACTGCTTTCTAAAAGCAATATGCTGATTTGAATGATCAATTACAGCATAAGCAAATGCTATCTTTCACTGTTTCCTCAACGGGAGGGATGTTATTTTTAAAATATTGGCTAATTGGGTAAAAATATAGAATGTTTAATTTTCTCAATTTACTAAAGTAAGAACATATTAACCTGTTTTCCTTAATTTGTATTTTATTCTTTGTTGTCTATTGCCTCATTTACGTATCTATCTGCTGAACTGTAGTGTGATACTTGTTAATTTTTATAACTAATTTAAGTATTGAGGGACATAACTTTCATCTGGGTTATGTACACTTAAAATTGCCCTGAATATCTTCTTTAGATTTGATTCTTTGGTTTGCATTTATGTGTAGACATTTAATTTGTGTGTGCTAGTGTGAGTATATGCGTGCATATTCAACAGTTTAAAAATTTTTTTATCCAGCTTTATTGAGATATAATTGACATACAGCATTGTATAAGTTTAAGGTCTATAGCATAATGATTTGATTTACATACATCATTAAGTGATTATCACAATAATTTTAGTGACCATCGATCAACCCACATAGATACAAAATTAAAGAAATAGGGGAAATTTTTTTTTCTTGTGATGAGAACTCTTAGAATTTACTCTCAACTTTCATATATAACACACAGCAGTGTTGATTATATTTATTGTGTTGTACATTACATTGCTAGTACTTATTTACCTTATAACTTGGAAGCTTGTACCTTTTGACTGCCTTCATCCAATTCCCCTTCCCCACGTTCCCCACCTAGGGTAACCACAAATCTTATCTTTTACAATGAGTTTGTTTTTGAAGTATAACTGACCTACAACACTGTTAGTTTCCTGTCACACAACATACTGTAACTAGAATTATTGTGGTGATGAGTTTGAAATGTATAGAAATATATTCAATCTCTTGATTGTATACATTTACTAACTTAAAAAAATCACCCATTATCTTCTAGTTAATTTTCCAATACAAGGTGCCAAGTCAACTGAATATTCAGAAGGGATCAAAAGAAATTCTTATCCTTACCTCACACTTTAACAAATATTAATTCCATATGGATAACAGAGCTAAATCTAAAGGATTAAAAACTAAAGTTTTAAAAAATAAATGGATTATAGTCTTATGATTTGATTATGCCAATTTATTTTTAAACAGAATGGAAAATCTCTTTCTAAAAATGAGAAAATAATAAATCAGATTCTATTAAAAGTTAAAAATTTTTATCAAAATAATAACACAATAACATGGTTTATTCTCATGAACATAATTGGAAACAAATCTGATACAAAAGATATTATGTGATTCTACTTACATAATGTTCAAAAATAGGCAAAACTAATCCATGATTTTAGAAGGAAAGATTATGACTACCTTTTGTAAGTGTTGCTTAGAAGGAATAGTATGGAGGCATTCTGGGATTGTGATATGTTTTGTTTCTTGATCTGGTTGCTAGTCGCATGGGCAGCCTCAGATTTTGAAAATGAATCAAATATACACTTATGATTTATGAATTTTTCCTGTTAAATGTTATACTTCAATATCATTTTAATAAAACTAAATACTGTTCATATATACGAGAGTACAGGAAATAAAGTATATGTGCCACTATTACTTTTAAAATAATCTACATTTAAATGTATAAATATATAAAGAATAGATGCAAATAAGATATTACAACAAGATGCTTGTTTCAACTTAGACATTCAATACATTCAATGTATTCTGCTTTGACTATAAAACTACTGAGAGATTTGTTTTTGACAACAGTGATTATGTTTTGGGTAGTAACAAAGAGAGATTCCAGCATTTTTATTTTATATGACACATACTTAACATGTTTAATGAATTCCTCAAATGCTGATAATGTGTTTATAGTAATTTTTTCCTGCTTTTAAAAGAGCTAATATCAAATAATTGTAGAGAATTTTACATTTTGACTGACCGATGAACTAGTATTATGACTGGTATTGCTTATTAGAATATCTACGAATCAAATGCCAGATGCATACAGATAAATAATTTTAATTATAAAATTTGTTTTAATATTTCACACCCGCAATGAAACATTTAGACACATACATGTGTGTACACACACAAGACAATATACAGCATAACCATGCTTACATATCATAAGAAACCTTTTATTCCTCTTTTTAAACAAAATCAACATGGAACTGGACAAATCAGATTATTCAATTCTAGAGAATGAAGTCAAAGAAGTAAAAGAAAATACAGTTGACCCTTGAAAAATGAGGGGGTTCAACCCCCGGCAGTTGAAAATCCTTGCATAACTTCACAATTGGACCTCTGCATCCAATGTTCCTTATCAGCAGATTCAACCAACCACGGATCATGTAGTACTGTAATATTTATTGAAAAAAATACTCATAAAGTGGATCCCCAAAGTTCAAACACCTATTGTTCAAGGGTCAACTGTATTCCTACTGAAGCTTGGGTCCCAAGTCCCAAAATGGCTTCAGCTAACTATCCTGAATTATGTCTCAGGCTCCATTTGCTTGAAGAGGTTTGACTTAAACAGTCAGCTTCTACCCCAACTCCAACCCAAATCTTAACTTTGAAACCATGCCATCCCAGGGTTGGGAAGAGTAACAAGCCAAAGAATGGAAACAGAAGTAAGAGGACATTTGCCATAGTGCCTACGAAAGGAGGGGTCTAGAGTACATGTCCAGTGACATCTTGATAAAGTGAAGTACAGCAGCCTCCAAACCTATTTTAATTTTTCTGTCTATTAGAAAGAGTAAACCTTAAAGGGAAAATAATGATGGCTCAGTATTTCATGAAAAACAGCTTGGGACTTTAACAGTTGAAAGTGAGAGATTCAGAACAAAGCAGAGGGAATAAAGACAGATTCTATCTTCCATATGAGAAAATACACGGGCCTGTACCATACCTACAGCTCTAAAAGAGTAAGAGATCACAAAAAGAGAGATAAAATAAATTTTTACATGTTGTGACTTTTACCCTTTAGCCTATTTGAAAGCTTTAACCCGTAAGACTGTTTTCTAGTTTGAATTTTGGGAATTTGATCAATAAAGTTTGGCTTTCCTCCACCCAGTAGCATGGAGTAAAGAAGTAGGAGAGGTTTTGGCATTCTCATTTCCCAAACATCTCATTTCTCATTTCCAATTACTTTAAAACTACTTTGGTGGTGACTGGGGTGGGGGGAGAGCTATAGTAACTATGAAATTAATTTTATAGATATAAATAATTTGATAAAGTAACATGAATATAAATTATTCATTCATTTATGACAAATGTGCTAAATACATATGCATCAAGAATAAAAACATACTTATATGTCTGATATATTTATGAAATGTAAATGATAGAAAAATACTGCATGGATATAAAATACAGTATATATTGATAAGCTACAAAAGACAAGTTTAGCTTAAGATATTTAATATATCATGTAAAACATAGGATGCTCAGAAATAATTGAAGGAATAAAGACCTAAAAGGAAAAATGTATTACCTTCCCCCAAACACCTATCTTTCATGAAGATGAAAGTCTCTGTTTTAGAGCAAAACTATCAAACAAAAAATTGCCTTCATCAAATTGTATTCTTCTAAATATTCTTATCTCTTCTCAGGACAGGGTAAAAAACTAAGAATAAGATTTTGAAGTCCTTTTTATGGTGACAAATCTGGGTGGGCTTCCTTTGGGACTTTTGTGAAAGGTAGGTGACCAGATGAATCTATGTAACCTTTGAGGAACAGAGCATGCAGCCACCAATGGAAAAGGCAGGTAAAAGAAAAGGAAGGTGAATCAATAGATTTTTGTTGATAATAAGCATCTGTTCTAAATCCCAGTTATTTTTTTTTTGCAACATGGTATGTCCTTAGAAGTTGAACTGACAGTCTAGAGGATGTCTGGTAATATTTCCCTTTAAATTAAGGCAACCTGAACTTAATAAATTTACCTCTTCTGGAAAAAAAAAGGAAACTATTAGGCTGTTATCTATGATTCTCAAGTCAGTCCCACTGCAATCTGTATGCACCATTCTCCATATCACATTAGACAAATGGAACATGTAATGTTTACAAAGTTCCTAGAAAAATATGTCTAAAATATTTCCCTAGTGTTTGTGAGAGATAATGTGTCTATAAAAGTAAATTGAGGTCCCAGAACATTGAAACTTCCTTAAATAACATAACATCTACTTTAAAATAAGTTGAAATAGATTAAACTACATTAAAAGAGGTTTATAAGGGGTCAAAATAGAAAAAACATTAAACAAAATGAAAATATTTACAAACTCCAATATAAAGTCATGAAATATTAAAATATTGCTGTAGTTACATGATACAACATGAGAATAAACCTGTAAAAATATTAAAAAATAAAATTATTTTTATGTATAAGTTCAAATATTGTCTAATTTTACCGGAGGCTATTATGAAAAATATTGAACTACAAATTTATAAGCATATTTGTGTATACATATATGTGTGTGTATATATATATATATATATATATATATATATATACACACACAGTTGCATTATACATGCATATACGCACACACATGTATCCAGAATGGCTTCCACATAAAGGTGTACATCATTATCTCCACTTTATTCTATTTATAGGAAGCAAGATATTATATAAAGCCAGCCCACACTCAAGAGGAAGGAATTACATTTCTACATTTTTAAATGAGAAATATTAAAGAATTTGTGGTTATATTTTAAGGAAAGAAGGAAGGGAGGGAGGGAAAGAGAGGGGAGAAAAGAGAGAGAGAAACAGAGAGAAAGAGACAACAAGCAGCAAGCTTCAGTACAGGTGACAATGTAGGTAAATATATAAACACACGGTGTGATACAAAAAACTACACTAGTTTTTGAAAGAAATCTGATAAATCCCTGAGAGAACTGACCATGTTGTTTTTTATAATTCTACTCCATTTCTTAAACATCAATAATGTAAAGAAATATGTATATAAGATGACTGACACAGCCTTTTATGCAGAGAAGATATTGGTAACAACCATAACTCATTTATTCAACAATTGTATGATAAAGGTTAAAAGAAATGAACCTAGGTAAGGTGTAACAAGTTCTAATGATTGTATTTTAGAATTATCAGGGAAGACCTCTCTGATTAGGTGATATTTCAGCTAAGACATAAATGAAATGACAGATCAAGCCATGCAGATATCTACACAAGAATTACATCAGCTAAACGACAAGTCTAAATACCCAAAGGCTAGAACATGTTTGGTGTCTCCAAAGAAGCGTTAAGTAGAGAGGTAGAACGGGAATAGAGGAAATGACAATAAAAATGTTATGAAGTGAAATCTGAGGAGTAATGGTGTGTGTGTTGGGGTGGCGGGGGGCAGGAGTCTCGTATGTAGGGACGGGATCTCAATGAGTGAAGGAAAATGAGATTCAGGTAAAATGTGAGGCCCCTTAAGAATGTGGAACACGGGTATTATGATGTGACCTGATTAATATCTTCAAATATCACTGCTGCTGTTGTATAAAGATTTTAGGAAACCAAGAGAGAAGCAGGGAGAATGACTAGAGTACTATTGCCATATTCCAGGTGGAAAATGGTGCTGTCTTTGACTAGGAAGTGGTAAAAACTGGTTGTATTACAGATAGGTTTCTAAGTTAAGAGCAGAATTTGTCAATAAATTGTTGCAGGATGCAAAAGAAAGTGGGAAGTCGAGGAAGATTTAAGGGATTTTGGTCTGACAACTCAAAGAACAGAGCTGCCATTTACTGAACTGAGGAAGATAATGGGAAATTTAGTGCAAAGTCAAAATTTCTATCTTGGGCACATTAAGTATAAGATGCCTATTAGATGCAAAGTTGAAGATATCAGTAGACTACTAAACTACTTTGTAGTTTAGAGGAGAGTTTCAGCCTGGATTAAAAATTTGGGGAGCTGTCATAATATAACGGGTCTTAAAAACGTGGGGCTAGATGAACCAAGAGAAAGAATGTATATAAAAGAGAAAAGGCTTTGGGGCTTAGTTCCAAACTTACAGCTAGAGAAGATGAGGAACTACCTACAAATGTTGCTGCAACAGTTAAGTAGGAAATTGAGAGATGGCGGCAGCTCAGAGGCCAAAGAGGGGGAAAAAAAAGTATTGCAATAAGGAAGGAATGAAGACTTGGTCAAATATTACACATAGTTTGAGAATGATGTTGACAATTTAACATTGGCTTTTCTGGTATGATGGAAGCCAGAGTATTACTGGAGTATGTGCAAGAGAGAAAGGAAGTGAAGAGATAATATGGAGATAATATGGTTAAATAGCTAAATAGCTTAGGGAACAGACATATTATTAGAATACAATTTAGCTCTATATTAAAGAATGAACTAGTCCTTAAGGTGTGATCTTTTGAGAAAAGTTTAAGTAAAAAAAAAAAAAGTAGACTATGGTGGATATTTTCATCCCATTTGGCTGAGTAACAGCGTGGTAGAAATTTTTTAAAAAACACATGCATATTTATATTTGTGTCTATTTGCACGCTAAGGGAGATATAATGATTGAAAGTTCATGTACCACACTTCCTGCTTTTATCAATGGGGTAGTGGTGGGAGGATCGGAAAAAAGAAGAGGTAATTGACTTTGTTCAATTTACTTTCATATTTTCTGGCTGATTTTGTGGAATCTGAATGACTCTTGCAGTTTCAAAGAAAGTCTAATAGAGGGTAAATGTACAGGCAAAATAGACTAGGAGATTACTGTTTATGCAATCCTTCATTCAACCCACAGATGCTTAGTAAGTCAGGCAATATGCAAGGGCTATATTTGTGAACAAGACATATGCAGTTCCTGTCTTCAAAGATTCTACATTCTAGAGCAGTTGTTTTCAACCCTGGCTGCATGTTAGAATTGAACAATCTGGATGCATAGCCCATACCACAGAGTAACTGAAATGAACCCTTGAGGTTGAAGTCTGGGCAGCTATATTTTTTAAAGGTCACTAAGCCATTCTATTGCACTGAGAGTTTCGTACTGCAACTCGAAGAAATGGCTAAGGTTTAGTAAATATATCTAACCTGTAAAAACAATATTTTGGAGAAAACTAGGATGCCCTCCCCACAAACACACACCACTTCACCCAGATAAGTGAACAACAAAATTTCAATGTCTTTCCGTAACACATCCTTGCTGGAATTAATCAATATATATTTTTGTGTATACTTTTTATTGTGGTAAAATATATTTACATAACATAAAATTTACTCTTCTAACTATTTTTAGGGGTAGAATTGGTAATCAGCATGTTTTTAAAGGAAGAAGTAGTTTGTGGACTATCAACAACTACAACCATATACTACTTTCTGTGTGTGGCAATGACATCTAACAAAAAGTTAGCTTCCAAAAAAATTCCATTGGCCAAGTTTTTTGTTTTGTTTTGTTTTTGTTGACTATTATTTGGAGAGGACATTATTTGTATTTTGCTCTTTGTTCACCAATAAACAAATTGCATAAAATTATACCTTTACTACAAATTATATCAGTATAAACCATGGAAGTGTAGTCCCTTTAGAATCTGATGAAGTACCTTGGTAAGGAAATAAGCACTACTTTACAAAAATCATACACCAAGCACTCATCATCCCTCAGGTCTTATAGTTGGAAGGGTCCATAGGCTCACCTTCTTTTAACCATCCTGTCTGTTGATTTATTTTTTTAAAATAAGCATATTTAAACCCAGAAAGACAAGGTGAACCAGAGAGGCCTTAGCTACATAACAGAACCAAGACTGATACCTAGGTTTGTGAGTCCTGCGGTCTCTCCTCTATTAATAAATTCCCTCTTTACACTTCTGCACATCAATGTATTAGAGAGTTTCAGCAATGCTATTTGTTCATTTATAACCCATTCTGTTCTGTTCGTCTTTTCTCTACTTGCTGTCTCTTTTATTTCTCACTTTTCTCTTCTCCTTCTCTTCTTTCCTGGCTAAGCTGTGATGCTATACTTGCTTTTCTTTATTTTCAAGGCAAGACTGCCTTTGGCTGCTGGCCAACCTTCACTTTCTTTGAAAAAGACAAGTGCTGTTTGTTATGTGCAACGTTGCTGTTTTCTGTTCTTGGAAAAGTCAAACAGAGAGTATATTCAGCCAGCATTTTTTCCAGCTCATTTGAACAAAGATGTTTCTTCCTCAGATTTCCATCAGAAAGTGACTTCAAGCAAGCTCAGCCTCTGGCATTCAACCGGACTTTCAACATTGTGATGGGATCTGGCTTTTCAGTTCAATCATGTGCTAATTTAATCTGCTGACTTTTTGCCTTCCTCCCTCATTTTCTAAGAACATTTAACCATGGGCAGTCATTTTATCTTCAAGAGTTTTCAGTCCCCTGTGGCATGTTCTCCTCATAGAATACATTCAAACAAAATCAAATGCATACAATCAAATCATGCTTATAGAATCTAGGGAGAGATTTACTAACAAAATAATTTTTTGGAAAATACAAGTTATAATTAAGGGCAACGGCCTGATAGCCATTGACTTCACATAGTAATTTAATGTAACAACAGGAGTGTTTTTGTTTTTTAAGCTCATTGTTTTGAGTAACTAACAATGAAAAAGTGGCACTCATAACCTCCTGAGGAATCAGGATAAAATGTTATAATCAAATAATAATAATAATAATAATAATAATAATAATAATAATAATAATAATAATAATAATATAAAGCCAAAGGATTTCTCTCTAAATGGCTTGCTTTAATACATAAGCATTCATATAGATATACATACATATAGTTTTTCATTTAAGAGGGTATTAATCCATGCTTTTCCCATAGTTCCCCCACCCCCACAAATAGCTTCAAGTAGATTAGTGTTTTCTCTAAACTCTATTCACCTAAGTTTTATAACTTTACATCATCAGGTGTGTTCAGCAAATCTGAGCTACATTTTGATCATCTCCTAAGATTCTGTGTTTCTGCCTCCTAGCCACATGTTTAGCTCCATTGTTCTTTGAGATAGCTAACAGTACTTCCTGATATGTTATTTTAAAAATAAATTTAAATTTCTCTTCTCAGTTTTTCTGATAACACGTTTTGTTTTATTCTATATCCTTTTGTGTATAAAATTAATCATATTTTTTTCTGGGTTTTCACATAATGATGTGTTGTCCAGATAGATACTTACATTTCTTCCGATCTGACTTTAAAAATTATGGTTGTATGAACTTTAATTTTTATTTATTAAAAGAGGTCAACTCTAAGTGTAAATTAGTTGGATTAAAATGCTGGATGTTTGCATAGAAAGGATTTGCTTTCTCAAAACCTAAGGCAGAAATTAATTCAGAATGTTAGTTACCTTTGAGCATAAGTGAGCTACAGTTGAATATATAATCCCTAATTCAATTCTCACCTGGGTGTTTTGGACTCAAATCTATTTTCTAGCTGTACTCAATCAGTACATTGGAGAGGATCTGGAAACAGAATCAAAGTCAAGTGTAAATTCTTTCTGAAAAATGAACATCATATTTCCATAATTAACTTGATTGTTTACAAAAATTTAGTTTCCAGCGCCTTTGAAATTTTGAGCCTGTATAAGAAGGTAGGTAAATGACTAGAAAAGTGGGGTATTAATAGCATTTTTATTATGTTTTATGAAAATCACCTAAAACCTGACCCTGTTTTTTTCTATATGACTTTATTTTAGTTAAACTTTTTCACTCTAATGTACGGATTAGGTATTACAAAGTTTTAGGTGTGTATGTGTTTTAATGTGGTTGCCACGATACCAAAACAATTTCTTAAGGGATTTGTGTCTAGATTTGAACAAATGGATAAATTCACGTCAGGCGTCTGCCTGTGTGGGTTTGTTCAATATATTTAAGCATAAAACATGTCATATTTTGTTACATTTATAAACCAAATTTGTGCTTGCTCAACTACTACCTGCTAGAATTAATAGAATATATAACCTCATCATTGGCGGCAAGGGAGACCCTTCTCTCCTTTTGGAGAGTTAAAAAAAAAAAAAGGAATATAAAAAGGAAGAAAAAAAAGAAAAAAAAAAGGAATAAGCAAACCAAGAGAACTGGGTAAGGAACTCTTATCTTCATTCTACTATGAAGCCAATTTTAAAACATTGCCCAAGAGTGGCTTTCCTGAAATATAATTTGGACTTTAGTCTCCCCCAAATCCCTATCACCACCCAAAAACCAATATAAAACAAACATCTTTTTGTTTGATTGTTTACTGTGTAAAATCAGTTTCAAGAAAATTCTCCTAACTCTTCTTTTCAATTTGCTCACCAGTGGTAAATACCTCCCAAATATATTAAAATGTTCTACTCTTGCCTAAATTTTTATGGTCTGCTTAAAATTGGTGGGGTTTATGCCCATGACCTTTTTGACCTCCGTGATAAGTTACTGAACAGTTACTATAGTTTCCAAGACCACAGTGTTTAAAGAACATTTGCTCCCATTAGGACCCTCTGACCTTGAGGATTTTCTGTGGGAGGGAGCAAAGGATTTTGACATTCTGGCAATCTGATATCCCTCCATTCAACCAATTTTGAGACAAACTCTCTTATATTAGGACAGTCAACCCACCTTGACTTTGCCCAGATTCTGTAATCAAGAACTGAGACTCTACAATGTTAAATAAACAAACCAGCAAATGAAACACCAAGTTACTTTGTGAGAGGAAAATAAGATGGTTGTAGGAACACAGGTCATTTGCCCAAGGATAGAGTGTTTATTAATCTCCACATAGTGCAAGCAAGCTACAAAGACAGTCCTCTTTTCCTATCATTTCTTGTGATGTTTCTATAGACCTAAGGAGAAGCCTTACTCTAGGAAAGAAATAGGTCCTATAAAAATCTAAAACACTGGGTTGCAATTCTCTTTCTTCCAGTGGTGGCAATAGGTTTTTTTATACATTCAGTGTACTGAATAGAAGGTAAACTAACCCAAGATCACTACCTTGACCATTACCATTACCTTCTCCTTGAAAAGGAGATGGTACTGCAGTGACAGATAAAACCTATAATTCTTAATAAATGGTCATTCATTTACTTTTTAATGGCCATAATTAAAAAGAAATAGAGATATGGACATCTGTATATTTTTCAAAGCTGTTAAAGTTTCATATAAAAGTAAATTATAGTATTTCATCATATACTTTTAAAATGTATAAAATATAATTAGTTTCTCAGTAAATCCACCTATAGCTCTTATGATAAACAATCTGGACTAGAGTCATTTTGGGGAAATAAATATAGAAGGCAATAAATTTTGATAAGCCTATGTCAACTTTTGACAAATTTCAAATATCATAATCACTTACTTATTCATTGAACTTGGCCTAATTAAATTCATTTTCTATTAAAAAAACAACAAAAACAAAAATTCAAACATACCTTCAAAAATCAGTACTTCTAAACATGATAATATTCTAAAAAGTAACTCGCATTAATTCAAAAGAATATCTAAGAAAATTCCACAATGTGCTAGATACTTTGTAGGTAATTTGGGAAGATTTTTTTTCCAAGTAAGGAAAATATACGTTGTGTTCCAAAATCAGTGGACCAAATATTTAGTCTCCCAGAGAGAATGCGCTGAGGAGTAGGGATTTAATTTGGATGTTTCCTTCTTTGTAAACAGGGAATCAACGATATAGACTTCCATTTATTCCACATTTAAATAGCCATAATATCCAAACTCTAAAATGAATATTTAATTGAATAAGAGAGAGTAACTTTTCTATTGGGTAGATTTGTTGCATTTAAAATGAGAAAATTTTGCTAAAATCTGATCCAATGACAAATAAGAAACATTACTTCACATATATTATTTTGCATCATCTTAGTAAGCAAAGATTTTAAGTAAATAATCTTTTACAAAAACATACACTGTTATCTCAAGTCTCTTCTGAGAATTTCCTTTATTTCCCAAGATGATTTTGCTAGTTAGACTTGAAATATATTTTCTTTGATAGAAGGGGCTTTATCACAATTTTCAGTACTATACCACTGAATTAAGAATTCTCATAAGAATGCCTCTCAGTAAAATTTTCACTTTTACTTTTACAGATATGTGAATGTAATGTAAAACTTAGAAGAAAATTTTGCTTGTATTTGTGAATTTATTAAATTACTTTTTATTAGACAACTTTTATAGGGAAAAAGTTGTATTTATTTGCTTAGGTTACAACATTAATCTATTGATAAAGCATATCATAAGTATATTAATGTAAGGCAGGATGTTCTTTTCCCCCAAAAAAATCATCTCTGAGAAATGAAGTCATCTTTCATTTAATTCCTTACAAAGTCTCTCATAGTAACAGGCACTCTCTCAACTACTTACTTTTATATTATTTTTATTGAGTTAGTTGATTTACAATATATTAGTTTCAGGTATATAACATAGCAATTCAATATTTTTGTAGATTATATTCCATTTAAAGTTATTACAAAATAATGGTGCTATTTCCCTGTATTGTTATCCTATTTTTATAGCTTATTTACTTTACACATAGTAGCTTGCATCTCAGTCCCCTACCCCTATATTTCCCCTCTTCCCTTCCTTCTCCCCACTGGTAATGATTAGTTTTTTTCTCTATATTTGTTTCTTGTTTATTTTGTTATAGCCATTAAAAAAATTTTTTTTAGATTCCACGTAAGTGATAACATACAGTATTTGTCTTTCTTGTTTGACTTATTTCATTAAGCATAACACCCTCTAGGTCCATCCAAGTTGTTGCAAATGGAAGAATTTCATTATTTTTATGACTAATACTCCATTGTGTGAGATATATATATGTATGTACATATGTGTGTGTATATATATGTATGTATACATACACACACACACACACCCAGCACATCTTCTTTATCCATTCATCAATTCAGCCATAATCTGGTTTTTTTTTTTAGATACATAATTTATTTTATTATTCAGAATCAGTATACTTACTAATTTTTATTTATACTCTGACTCTTTCCACAAAGGATTTAGATGGTTATATAAAATTTTTTTTTTTTTGGATTTTTTTATTTTTTTATTTTTTTCAAGGTAACAGTAGTGTTTTTTTTTTTAATTGCACACGTCTATAGACCTAATAAATAGGTTTTTCCATTTTTTTTTAATACAGCAGGTTCCTATTAGTCATCAATTTTATACACATCAGTGTATACATGTCAATCCCAATCGCCCAATTCATCACACCACCACCCCCAACCCCCTGCGGCTTTCCCTGCTTGTTGTCCATATGTTTGTTCTCTACATCTGTGTCTCAATTTCTGCCCTGCAAACTGGTTCACCTGTATCATTTTTCTAGGTTCCACATATATACGTTAATTATGATATTTGTTTTTCTCTTTCTGACTTAACTTCACTCTGTATGACAGTCTCTATATCCATCTACATCTCAACAAATGACCCAATTTCGTTCCTTTTTATGGCTGAGTAATATTCCATTGTATATATGTACCACCTCTTCTTTGTCCATTCGTCTGTCGATGGGCATTTAGGTTGCTTCCATGACCTGGCTACTGTAAATAGTGCTGCAATGAACACTGGGCTGCATGTGTCTTTTTGAATTGTGTTTTTCTCTGGGTATATGCCCAGTAGTGGGATTGCTGGATCATATGGTAATTCTATTTTTATTTCTTTAAGGAACCTCCATACTGTTCTCCATAGGGGCTGTATCAATTTACATTCCCACCAACAGTGCAAGAGGGTTCCCTTCTCTCCACACCCTCTCCAGCATTTGTTGTTTGTAGATTTTCTGATGAAGCCCATTCTAACTGGTGTGAGGTGATACCTCATTGTAGTTTTGATTTGCATTTCTCTAATAATTAGTGATGTTGAGCAGCTTTTCATGTGCTTCTTGGCCACCTGTATGTCTTCTTTGGAGAAATGTCTACTTAGGTCTTCTGCCCATTTTTGGATTGGGTTGTTTGTTTTTTTAATATTGAGCTGCATGAGCTGTTTATATATTTTGGAGATTAATCCTTTGTCCGTTGATTCATTTCCAAATATTTTCTCCCATTCTGAGGGTTGTCTTTTCATCTTGTTTATGGTTTCCTTTGCTGTGCAAAAGCTTTTAAGTTTCATTAGGTCCCATTTGTTTATTTCTGTTATTTCCATTACTCTAGGAGGTGGATCAAGAAAGATCTTGCTGTGATTTATGTCAAAGAGTGTTCTTCCTATAAACCCATGCACCTATGGTCAACTAATCTATGACAAAGGAGGCAAGGATATACAGTGGAGAAAAGACAGTCTCTTCAATAAGTGGTGCTGGGAAAACTGGACAGCTACATGTAAAAGAATGAAATTAGAACACTCTCATCAAGTTTTGACTTCTTTCTCTGTCTTCTCCTTCTGGGACTCCTATAATGTGAATGGTGGTACTGCTGATGTCATAGAGATTCCTTAAACTGTTCTCACATTTTTTTTTCTTTCTGCTGTTCTGATTTGGTGGTTGGGTGATTTCCACTATTCTATCTTCCAAATCACTTATGTGTTCTTCTATCACTAATCTGCTGTTAATTCCTTCTAGTGTAATTTTCATTTCAGTTATTATATTCTTCAGTGCTGACTTGTTCTTTTTAATATTTTCTAATTTGTTAAAATCCTCACTGTGTTCATCTATTCTTTTCCCTAATTCAGTAAGCATTCTTATTACTAAAGCTTTGAACTCTATCCAGTAAATTATTTGTTTCATTAGTTGTTTTTTCAGGGGTTTTCTTTTTCTCTAATTTGAAATCAATTCTTCTGTGTTCTCATTCTCCTTAACCTTCTCTATCTCTATGAGATTAGGTGAAACAGCTACCTATTCTGGTCTTGATGGGGTTTCCTTGTGTGGGAGCATCCCTATACAGTCCACATGTACCCAGTGGCCTTGGTAGGTGACCTGGATCTGACATGAGCACAAGTTCTGTCTTCCCCCAGAGTGTGCTGGCAGCTATTGCTTTGGTAGGACGTGGAGGGGCTAGAGCCAAAGTCAGGTATGAGCTGGGGCTTCTCCTCTGCTCAGTGGCCAACACCACCCTATTAGGGGCAGGGTAGGATTCCAAGATGCTGGAGCAGAAGCCCTAAGGTTCTGAGCTGGCTCCATTTCCACCGTGTGCTTTCTCCGCCCACCCCCACCCAGTACCGTCACCCTCACCCCAGAGGGGAGCAGTGCTGGAACAAGAGGGGCTGGAGCGGGTACTCAGCATGGATTGGGGTGTGGGCTGTGTCAGTCAAGGCCCCAGTCAGAGCTTCAGACTGCTTCCAATGGGCTGCCACCTCAAGTGCCAGCAATGGCCGCCCTCACCGGATTCAGATGCTGTACCAGGTTTGAACAAGCCCTACTGCCCACAACTGTGTGTACCCCTCAGCTGAGGTAGCCTTCACACAAATGTGGAGCTGTTCCTCTGCAAAAGAGGGGTCAGAGCGGGCACTTGACTCAGGCTAGAGTGCAGGAAACCTGCCAGAGTCCCAGGCAGTTTCAATCTGTTTCTCTGCCTCATTTCAGGAGTAAACAAGTATTTGTGCACTCTTCACAAGAGAATTTTAGGTTTCTTATAGCCATCCTGTCCATCCCACTGGTTATCAAACCTGGGACTTGTCTTCCAGGTTTTGGAGGGCTGGGGTGCCTGATATGTGGTTCAAACTGCTCACTCCAAAGGGAGGATCTCTGATCCCAAGTAAATCCCCTCCTTTTCTATGTCCCCTCCCAGGAGCACAGGCCCTGACCTGATTGCTTCTCTTCCCTTCCTACCTGATTCCATGTGGATCCTTCTTAGGGCCTTGGCTGTATCAGTCCTTCTGCCAGTCTCCAGTTTGTTTTCAGTGAGAACTGCATCACATGTAGATGTATGTAGATGTATTTGTGATGTGTTCATAGGGGGAGGTGAGCTCTGTGTCCTCCTACTCCACCACGTCATCTTGATTTCCCCCTATCAGACACTTTATTTTAAATAAATTTTGTAAAAGGTGTATTAATTTGAAATTATCTTAGTCAAAGCTAATATTGGGTGCTATAGCAGTCTTCTGATGAAATTCCATTAAGGGAAAAGATGAACAGGACTATCCTGCAATCATTATTGCTCAGCATGTTATCACAATTTTAAGTATACGTTGCCTCTGTAAATAATCTACATTAAAAAATCAATTTAAAGGGCGATAAGAGTTTAGTTCTGCAGTAGAACTAGTCTGGAGTAGACTGCAACAGGCTTATCATAAACTATCTTCAAACTGACTTTTTAAAAAGTCTGAATATCTCAGTTTCATAAAAAAATATAAAAAAAGAAAACAACACAGGTGGTTGGCTCCTTCCCTCAATCAGTATCTGAAAATTCCACCAAACAGAGAGATGGATATATCTGAAATGTTTAATATATTAAAGTTCCAAAAATAATTGTTGAGAGACATAAGTTGTTATATCATGTTTGTTGCAGGGGAAAGACCACTCAGATAAAGATGCCTGGACGATTTGGGTGTAGAAAAAAATATATATATGTTGCACCATCCCTGGCACTCACATGATTTTGGATTTCTTGCATGAGATAATTTGTTTCTGATAGCATACTCAAAACTGAGCGTAAGCTATTCTGTTACTTGCAGTGGAAACATTTACAGTAGCCGTTTTGGAAATAAATGCAAAAATAAACAAACGGTTTTGCACAGCAAAGGAAATCATAAACAAAATGAAGACAACCTATAGACTGGTAGAAAATATTTGTAAATGATGCAACCGACAAGAGGTTAACTTCCAAAATGTACAGACAGCACATACAACTCAATATCAAAAAAACAACCAACCCAATCAAAAAAATGGGCAGAAGACCTAAACAGAAATTTCTCTAAAGAAGACAAACAGAAGGCCAATAGGCACATGAAAAATGCTCAACATCACAAATTATTAGAGAAATGCAAATCAAAACCACAATGAGGTATCACCTAACACCGGTCAGAATGGCTATCATCACATACACAGTAAATACTAGTGTGTGCCGTGTGCCTTGATTCCAGATTCTTTTAGTTTCAACAGCTATAGTCTCTCCTCTAATTCATCATAGCCCTTGCTGAAATGTGTGTCCAACTGAGAGAACAATTTATTCAATACTACTTATAGAGGTCCACTCTGGGTCCGGTGCTGTGTTGCATTTTAGGAATATAATAAAAGGAAAAGATAGGCATATTCTTGCCCTCATTGGTGTGAATATTAGTCAACTCTAATGCTTATCCTGGTTTAAAATTTCACCCCTGGTCCTGTAACTTAGATGTTGATTTTTCCTATGGTCAAAACCCACTGTGTTCTTCAGTTCCTCTAGATTCTGGACCCAGCAGAATTTTCACTGTAATCTTCCTGCTGAAGTAGTTCCTTCACTCCATAGCTGATGTGCTGCTGGCTTTCGTACACCCTGACTTTCATGTCTGCCTGACATCCCATATAACGTTGGATTTCACAGTTTATCCTTGTATTGAAAGGATGGCTTGTATTTCCTCCAAACTTTAAAAATGGCTTTATAAATATGAATTGCAGTCTACTGATTTATAAATTATATATATCAATAAATATTTATGTAATATAGAATTAATATTTTGTATTTGTTATATTTAATATAAATTAATATATTTATAAATCAACAATTTACTTTTTATAAATTATATATTTATGTTATAAAATAAATTCAATTTCTTCTGGAGAATACATCTTAACATTTCAGTCAATTCTCTAATTTTTTTTTTTCTGTTGTATAACAAGCTCGATATGCCTGCCTCAAATTTCTCTTACTACCTATAACTGGGCCAGGTCTCCTGGCACCTGGTTCTTTTCAGGAACAAGAAAAGCTTCTGAGTCCTTTCCTGTCTATGTTTGTCATTGTCTTTTTTATTATACCTGGTGTACAACTCTCTGCTGAGTCAGGTTATGATAGATTTAAGGGAAGAAAGGTATCTTTGAGTCACTACCAGGGTAGTAGGCATTGCTTCATTATGAAACGCAGTATAAAATTTACCTTTCCTAATAAAATAGAAACAATTGAAATTGAGGAGTTGAGAGCATGACCTCTGGAGAGAATTCTGGTTCAATTTCAAACTATCATTAATTATCTAGGTACGACTCAGAATTCTACCTAACTCTTAATAACTTATTTTTTTTCATTTTAAATAGGAACAATTATACCTACCACACATTATTTTCAAGGGTGAAATTAGACAGAATGCTTAATGTTTAACATATTGAGTGACTGGAACTCAATAAAATTCAACCATTTCTCATGCTACTATCATACAGACTTTGTATCAAGTTCATGTTCAAAATGTATTAATTTCAAAAGGTCAAATTTTGCAATTTGTTGTGAAATAAAGATATAAAAGTTTTAAAACATCAGTTATTGGTGTATATCCTAGAAATTAAAAGTTATCTTCTACAACTCAGTGAAATTAAGAAACATTATGGAATCTGATAATAAGATGCTTGTCATGGTTTATTACAAACACACACTTTAAAAGTCCCATTTTATTTTTATTTTAATTTTTGAATTTTATTTCATTTTTTTTATACAGCAGGTTCTTATTAGTTATCCATTTTATACGTATTAGTTAAACTCTAGATGATAAAGTGGACATTATACAACTATGAAAGCACTGATTCTGAAATAAATATCAAGTACTTTCTCTTATTTTTATAGCATTAAAAAGTGAACTGTTTAAAAAGACAAATGGTTCTGCCTTACGCTGCCCTACCTCTTCTTTCAGTTCCTTGTGGTCTCCTCTTCCGGGTGACAGTGTGAGAGTCTTAACAAATACTGGTCAGGGTGTTTTATTCAAATTCTTGGGAGATATTTTTGGACAAATACTTTCATCTGAACAATCCAACCTATACCTATTTTTAAAGAGTATCTACTAACTTAATTTCTCATGGGCACCAGTGAGAAAATCTACCATGCAATGAGGCCTTTCCAAATGGAATAAGTAGTTGTTACCCGACTGTAGATTTAAAGGTTTTCATCTATTTTGGGAACCAGTGAAACAAAATCAGACAATATTGTAATTTTGTGGTTTATATGGTGAAGATCTAGCCATTTTATTTTAATGTTGGTTAAAAAAGTTAAAAATATGGCAAAATACCATAAGTAAATGACAAACTGGAAAAATAACTTTGATTTATTTCACAAAGAGTTAATATCTATATTTATTTATATTTATAAACATTTCCAAAATAGGGAACAGACCAATAGGATGACAGAAGTTAGCAGAGATATATGAACAGGCATTTAATAGGACAAAAGAAATATCAATAAGCCATGTGAAAAATGCTCATCCTCTCTCATAATAAGACCATTGGAAGTTACAACTATACTGAGGGTTATGGACTTCATAAGTGTGTCTTCCCAAAATTCATATGTTGGAATCATAAACCCTAAAGAGATGGTATTAGAAGGTGGGTCTCTGAGAGATAATTAGGGTAAGTTTAGGTCATAAAGGTGGAGCCTTCCTCATGGGATTAATGTCTTTATAAAAATCAAGCATGAGACACATTTCTCTCCACTAGGTGAGGATATAGTAAGAAGGCATCCTCCTGCAAATGAGGAAGAGGGTCTCTTACCAGGAATCAAGTAGCCCAGTGCCTTGATCTTAGATACCCTGCCTCCAAAACTGTGAGAAAAAAAAGATGTTTAAGGCACCCAGTCTATTGTATTCTGTTACAGCAATCAAAATGATTAAGACACTAAATTACCATTTTTGTTCCATCAGATTGGAACAAAACAAACATGTGAAAACCTACTCCACAGACAGGTCAATGGGATCAGGCCATGCTATGCATTTCTGATGAGAGCAAAAAGTGATACAAATCTAGGAGGGAGATTTTGCAATATCTGCCAAAAAGTACATGCATTACCATGTGATCCACAAATCCAGTTACCTCGAGGTCTGTCCCCCCAAAATACTGGTAAATCTACAAAGGAAGGTACATTCATTGAAACCTTGTTTTGTAGACTTGACTTTAGAATCATGTAAACTTTTTATAATTATATGAGAAGTTTAAATACCAAAGTAATCCCTAAAAATTGAAATCTCATAAACAAAAACAAAACAAACACATCTGTGTAATTAGTTGGTGGCATAACCACATGGAGAGAAATTACCGTAATTGACTTCAAAATACAATAACCTAGTTGTATATCTCTTCTTTTATACCATAAAAAGAACTACAAATATCTTAAGTTATTTTCAGTAATAATATTAGTAGTAGTAATATGGATATTGACATTCTGAATCTTTTTTATTCTTGTATTTTGGGATATGACAAACGAGTACTTATGTTGGTATACCTATTTTACAAGTTTGAGTAAAATGACCAAAGTCTTTTATTTTTACCTCCTGCATAAATCAACCTATCCAGTAACAGCAGGTGTTTAAACTGTAGAGAATTTTTTTTTTAATTTTTATTGAAGTAGAGTTAATTTACAATATTGTGTTAGTTTCAGGTGTACAGCAAAGTGAATCAGTTATACATATACATACATCCACTCATTTTTTAGCTTCTTTTCCCATACAGGACATTACAGAGTACTGAGTAGAGTTCCCTGTGCTATATAGTAGGTTCTTATTAATCTATTTTATATATAGTAGGTTGTATATGTCAATCCCAATCTCCCAATTTATCCCTCCCCCACGTTACACCCTGGTAACCATGTTTGTTTTCTACATCTGTGACTTTACTTCTGTTTTGTAAATAAGTTCATTTGTAGCCATTTTTAGATTCCACATAAAAGCAATATCATATAATTGTCTTTCTGTGTCTGACTTAACCTCACTCAGTATGACAATCTCTATATCCATCTATGTTGCTGCAAATGGCATTGTTTTTTTCTTTTTTATGACTAATATTCCATTGTATATATATATCACACATCTTCTTTATCCATTCCTCTTTTAATGGACATTTAGGGTTGCTTCCATGTTCTCACTATTGTAAATAGTGCTGCAATGAACATTGGGATGCATGTGTCTTTTCAAATTATGGTTTTCTCCTGGTATATGACTAGGAGTGAGATTGCTGGGTCATATGGTAGTTCTATTTTCAGTTTTTTAAGGAACCTCCATACTGTTCTCCATAGTGTCTGTACCAGTTTACATTCCCACCAACAGTGTAGGAGGGTTCCGTTTTCTCCACACCCTCTCCAGCATTTATGGTTTGTAGATTTTTTGATGATGGCCATACCGACTGGTGTGAGATGATACCTCACTGTAGATCTGATTTGCATTTCTCTAATAATTAATGATGTTGAGCATCTTTTCATATGCTTTTTGGCCATCTGTATGTCTTCTTTGAAGAAATGTCTATTTAAATATTCCACCCATTTTTTAACTGGGTTTTTTGTTTTTTTGATATTGAGCTGCATGAGCTGTCTGTATATTTTGGAGATTAATCCCTTGTTGGATGCTTTGCTTGCAAATATTTTCTCCCATTCTGAGGGTTGTCTTTTTGTTTTGTTTATGGCTTCCTTTGCTGTGCAAAAGTTTTTCAATTTAATTAGGTCCCATTTTTTAATTTTTGTTTTTATTTCCATTACTCTAGGAGGTGGGTCATAAAAGATCTTGCTGTGATTTATGTCAGAGTGTTCTGTCTCTGTTTTCCTCTAAGAGTTTTATAGTGTCCAGCCTTATATTTAGATCTTTAATCCATTCTGAGTTTATTTTTGTGTATGGTGTTAGGAAGTGTTCTAATTTCATTCTTTTACATGTAGCTGTCCAGTTTTCCCAGCACCATTTATTGAAGAGACTGTCTTTTCTCCATTGTATATTCTTCTTTCCTTTGTCATAGATTAGGTAGCCATAGGTGCGTGGGTTTATCTCTGGGCATTCTATCCTGTTCCATTGATCTATATTTATGTTTGTGTGCCAGTACCATACTTCCTTGATTACTGTAGCTCTGTAGTATAGTCTGAAGTCAAGGAGCCTGATTCCTTAAGCTCCGTTTTTCATTCTGAAGATTGCTTTGCCTACTTGGGGTCTTTTGTGTTTCCGTACAATCTGTAAAATTTTTTGTTCTAATTCTGTGAAAAATGCCACTGGTAATTGGATAGGGATTGAAGTGAACCTGTAGATCGTTTTGGGTAGTATAGTCATTTTCACAATATTGATTCTTCCAGTCCAAGAAAATGGTATAGCTCTCCATCTGTTTCTGTCGTCTTTGATTTCTTTCATCAGTATCTGAAAGTTTTCTGCGTACAGGTCTTTTGCCTCCTTAGGTTTAGTCCTAAGTATTTATTCTTTTTGTTGCAATGATAAATGGGACTGTTTCTGTAATTTCTCTTTCTGATCTTCCACTATTAGTGTATATCAATGCAAGAGATTTCTGTGTATTAATTTTGTATTCTGCAATTGTACCAAATTCATTAATGAGCTCTAGCTGTTTTCTGGTAGCATCTTTAGGATTTTCTATGTGTAGTATCATGTCATCTGCAAACAGTGATCATTTTACTTCTTCTTTTCCAAGTTTGATTCCTTTTATTTCTTTTTCTTCTCTGACTGCCGTCACTAGGACTTCCAAAACTATTTTGAATAATAGTGACGAGAGTTAACATCTCTGTCTTGTTCCTGATCTCAGAGGAAATGCTTTCAGTTTTTCACCATTGAGAATGATGTTTGCTGTGGGTTTGTCATATATGGCCTTTATTAGGTTGAAGTAGGTGCCCTCTATGTCCACTTTCTGGAGAGTTTTTGTCATAAATCAGTGTTGAATTTTGTCAAAAGATTTTTCTGCATCCACTGAGATGATCATATGATTTATATTCTTCAATTTGTTAATATGGTGAATCACATTGAATGATTTGTATATATTGAAGGATCCTTGCATCCAGGGGATAAATCCCACTTGATCATGGAGTAATGTGTTGTTGGATTCGGTTTGCTAGTATTGTGCTGAGGATTTTTGTGTATATGTTCATCATTGATATTGGCCAGCAATTTTCATTTTTTTGTGATGTCTTTATCTGGTTTTGGTATCAGGATGATTGTGACCTCACAGAATGAGCTTGGGAGTGTTCCTTCTTTTGCAATTTTTTGGAAGAGTTTGAGAAGGATAGGTGTTAATTCTTCTCTAAATGTTTGGTAGAACTCTCCTGTGAAGGTATCTGGTCCTAGACTTTTGTGGGTGTTAAGATATTTTTTTTGAACTTTTGAATTTTATTTTATTTATTTTTTTTATACAGCAGGTTCTTATTAGTTATCCATTTAATACATATTAGTGTTTGAAGATTTTTAATCTCAGTTTCAATTTCAGTACATGTGATTGTCTGTTCTTATTTTCTATTTCTTCCTGGTTCAGTCTTGGAAGGTTGTACCTTTCTAAGAATTTGTCCATTTCTTTGAGGCTGTCCATTTTATTGGTGTATAATTGCTTGTAGTAGTCTTTTATGATTCTTTGTATTTCTGTGGTGTCTTTTGTAACTTCTTTTTCATTTCTAATTTTATTGATTTGGATCCTCCTCCTTTTTTTCTTGGTGAGTGTAGCTATTTATTTTTTTAATCTTCTCAAAGAACCAGCTTTTACTTTCACTGATCTTTGTTATTGTTTTTTTTTTCATCTCTATTTCATTTATTTCTGCTCTGATCTTTATGATTACTTTCCTTCTACTAACTTTGGGTTTTGTTTGTTCTTCTTTCTCTAGTTGTTTTAGGTGTAAGGATAGGTTGTTTATTTGAGATATTTCTTGTTTCTTGAGGTAAGATTGTATTGCTATAAACTTCCTTCCTAGAACTGCTTTTGCTGCATCTCATAGGTTTTGGGTCATCCTGTTTTCATTGTCATTTGTCTCTAGGTACTTTTTGATTTCCTCTTTGATTTCTTCAGTGATCCATTGCTTATTTAGTAACATATTATTTAGTCTCCATGTGTTTCATTTTTTTTTTTCCTGTAATTGATTTCTAATCTCATAGCCTTGTGGTCAGAAATGATGCTTGATATGATTTCAATTTTCTTAAATTTACTGAGGCTTGTAAAGCATTTCTTATTTTTCAAATTTCAGGGAACACCAACACTGTAAAGCTTGGAAATTAAGAACGTTTGTCCGGTTTTCTCAGTTTTAATAAGGAAGAAGAGCTGTCATGGATTTTGTATTACAATATATATAGGCAGCTGTCAAAACCATCTAAATTTAAATTGTCTAAATGAACAACTCTTAAAACCACAATTTATTATACTGAAATTTGAATGCCAAACCCTCTAAAGTATCAGAACTGTTAAATTAATTACACAATGAGGTCATTAGATTGAGATGGCTCTAATGTGGTGGTGGCCTAGTTAAGGAAACTAAAATTTAAGCCTGTAAATGCCTCAAGGTTATGAAACTGAAATACTAAGGACAACTAATCACAAATAACCAATGAGGCTTTAAGGCATAGCCAACCAAAATTTTCCTTTCTTTGTTTCCATATTTTCTCTGTGTTTTTCCCCTAACTACTGTGGGAGCAGTGTTCCTAACCACTTCTGATTTGTGCTGCCTCATTCCAAACAGATTTTCACTCAAACTCTTAAAAATTTTAATATGCAGCAGTTAATCTTTTAACAGACTACATTTTTAATAAAGAAACTAATACAATAGAGCCAATTCTATACCTGAAATAAGGCTTTCATTTTCTGAGCAAAAATATAATAGTTCTATTAGAATTGGAAATAAAATACTATATAGTATATAATACAAAATAGTCTAAATTTTAAGCGATTGACACTTCAAAACAGCTATTAAGATCTAGAAAATATTGGCAGATAAAATTTATCTTTTATTGATATTTCTCAAATAAATGTCAGTTCATTTATCTAATTTGCTTGAGGTCTTATTCAAACACATATTTATAAATTTAAAGCACATGAACCTTTCTGTATGAGGTCATCAGGTCTGTTTTAGTACAGAAAGTATAGCATTTATAAGAAAGGGCTGATTTTACTTAGTACTGCTTACAGTAGATGGTACAAATGAGAAGCTCTGGATACTCTTGGAACATTTCCAGCCTTTGCTGCATGTACTTATCTAATGCATTTGGATTCATGATTCAACTATAGATAATGGAAGCTAGATTAAGGCTATTTCTAAACAGTACAAAATGTCAGACGAAAAACTGTTTCAATGACTTAAATTTCACAAGTTCTAGAAAATTGCTTTTATAACAATCAGCCATTTGAAGCAATAAAAATCCTCTAAAATCACTGGAAAATTGTTGTTTCCTACTGGCATTCTTGTATTCCAGATTTATTGTGAACGTTTGGGGAGCTATTTTACATTTTACCAGTTACCATTTTTTTATAAATTTAATTCAATTTTCAAAATATTACATAAATACTAATTAGATATTTTCCTTTGATTACATTAAATACTTTTTTGTTTCTTTTTTTTGCCTCAACCACTATTTTACTACACAGTACTCTGAATATTAATACTCCTAATATTAATGAATTGTGAATCATTTTTATTTCATCATATGCATATGTGAAAGAATGTGTCCTTGCTGCTTTGCTAATCTATATTTCTCAGTCCCTAGAACCTAACAGCAATTCTATAAATAACAGGAACTCAAGTATATGTTGTATATCTGCGGGGCATATCATTATTTTTTTTTGAGTAAACTGAGAGATTAATGAAAAATAAATACAACATGATCTCCTGGGTTGGATTCTTTTTCTCTAAAGGATTTATTAGGGCAATCAACAGAACAACGGACGAAGGATTAATCTCCAAAATATACAAACAGCTCATGGAGTTCAATATCAAAAAAACAAACCCAATTAAAAAATGGGTGGAAGACCTAAATAGACATTTCACCAAAGAAGACATACAGATGGCCAAGATGCTCAACATCACTAATTATTAGAGAAATGCAAACCAAAACTACAACGAGGTATCACCTCACACCAGTCAGAATGGCCATTATCAAAAAATCTAGAAACAATAAATGTTGGAGAGGGTGTGGTGAAAAGGGAACCCTCCTGCACTGTTGGTGGGAATGTAAACTGATAAAACCATTATGAAGAACAGTATGGAGGTTCCTTAAAAAACTAAAAACAGAATTACCGTATGACCCAGAAATCCCACTACTGGGCATATACCCTGAGAAAACCATAATTCAAAAAGAGACATGTACCACAATGTTCATTGCAGTACTATTTACAACAGCCAGGACACGGAATCAACCTAAATGTCCACAGACAGATGAATGGATAAAGAAGATGTGGCACCTATATACAATGGAATATTACTCAGCCATAAAAAGAAACGAAATTGAGTTATTTGTAGTGAGGTGGATGGACCTAAAATCTGTCATACAGAGTGAAGTAAGTCAGAAAGAGGAAAACAAATACCGTATGCTAACACATACATATGGAATCTAAAAAAATTGGTACTGATGAACCTAGTGGCAGGGCAGGAATAAAGACATAGACATAGAGAATGGAGTTGAGAACATGGAGTGGGGAGGGGGAAGCTGGGGTGAAGTGAGAGTAGCATCGACATATATACACTACCAAATGTAAAACAGATAGCTAGTGGGAAGCAGCAGCATAGCACAGGGAGACAGGTCGGTGCTTTGTGATGAACCGGAGGGGTGGGATAGGGAGGCTCAAGAGGGAGGGGATATGGGGGTATATGTATGCATATGGCTGATTCACTTTGTTGTACAACAGAAACTAACACAGCATTGTGAAGCAATTATACTTCAATAAAGATGTATTAAAAAAACTTGATGAGGTTTGAGCATTTGATAATAATTAATCTATCAATGTTATTTCTTATTATTTTGGCTGGCCATTTTATGTCAGCAACCTATCTGCAAATGTTCAGAAAAATAAAAAGTTACTTTTAAAATTCTCATAACTATTCTGTATACTTGAAGTTATTTCAAAGCACAAAGAAAACTGACCAGGGAATATTGAGTGAAATTTAAAAACTAACAGCATATCATCTGTATGTCAATCTATCTAATAAACAAAATTTTATCCTTAAACCTAATTACTGACATGGTTCAATCAATGTTATAATGTTAAAGATACATTTTTTAAAATGCTACAGAAGATTTGATTCCTGTTAGGGAAATCATTTCTAATTATCTTTAAAAAAATTAACCTTTAGTATTTAATCCTATCAGAAATGAGTAAAATCTATTTGAATGGCTGTCTGACAGCAGATGATAAATATAATCCTAGAAAACATCTCTCTTACTATGTGGCACTCACTATTCTAAATACCATATATAATTAAATTATTTCATTATCATTAATGCCCTAAGTTATTGATCCCAATTTTACAGATGAGGAAACTTTAAGGCCCAAAGCAGTAGATAGGGGATTTCCAACTTCTATAACAGGCCAATGTCTTTTAAGTTGGACCAATTATGGTCATAGAAAAAGAAGATGGTAGGGAGCATATCTTGCTTTTTGCCAATTTCTTCATCCTTTTAGTTCATATTTGAATCAGTTGAGAAAGTTCAAAGAGACTATTTGTGTTCCATCAACATCTGCTCAGCATTCCTGAATTAAGTACCAAATTATAGCTAATAGAGAAGTTATGACACTTTAATAAGCATATCATCTCATTCTTAGAATGACATAAGAAAAATGGTTGTATTTATTTTAAATAACCTCATTTATTACATTGTTTTTACAAGCATTATAGTTAGAGTAATAAGTTAATACAGAATTCTGCCTTAAATTACCATGAAGAACAAACATTACATTTGGGTTAAGGAATTTCCTATCAGTATTTTTTAATGCAAGTTTAAGTCCTTAGAACCAACAGAAACATATGCTCTTCCTTAAAGGTAAATTAGGCACTTTGGGTGGATACATATCACATATTGCATTTCTAATATTTATACATATAGATTGTTTTCTAAAAAGTATCATTAGGCTAGATAACATTATTATAAGCATATTTTGTGAGATCTAATTTATATTCTGTTGAATATTAGTGAACTTTACATATATATTAAATGAAATAAGTGAATATAATATTCCTAACTTCTGTAACAATACATGAATAATCACACATGACTATGCCCTCTAAGGCGTAATAACAGAACCATACAAGAACTTCTGTAAACGATCTGACCTTTAAACGTGAGGAAATGTCATCTTTGTCTCTCTACAGTCAACATCTAGCATTATATTTGTGCATAATATTTGAGGGATATATGAGACAACACATTAAATCAGCATGGTTTTCAATAATGAGGTAAAACTAAAATGGCTATGTAAATTGGTATATAGAAAAAACAAAAACAAAACAAAACAAAACCCCTACCCAACATGTTTTATTAATTGTTTTGTTTGGAATGGTTCAATAGTGGCTTAGCTCCTATTTATCTATGCATTTATTTACTCAACACATGGTTTATGAATATCCTGAACTGAAAATAAAACAAAAATCAAATATTCTAAACCAAAGCATGTCAAGGTTCTCTTGACCTCAAAAGAGCAAAACCTCTCCTCTGATCTTTTCCTAATTTTTTCTGAATTGTATGATTTTAAAACTGATTTAACCTCTATTTTGGGGACAGTGGAGATGGGAAGTGTAGATGAATAAATACATATTTATTCATACATACAACACATTCATATGTGTATGAATATGTGTATTCATATGTGTATGAATACAATATATATAACACAATTATAAGAAGATTATTCATCATATTGGCTAGATATGTGTTTTATAAATATGAACAAGGTTATATTTTATATTTTTCTTCTTGAATATTACATGAATTCATATGACACTTTACTATTTATAAGTCACGGAATTTATCTCCTCTTATATTTATTTCTATATTATTTTAGCTCTCTAACTTGTTGGAGTGGCTATTTTTAATATCTGTGGCTTGAGGTATCTTATAAGGAGAGCATAATAAATTGGACTGAAAAAATTTTTATCAGTGGGTCCAGTTTTACCTTGGTTAGCCTATACTGAGAATGTTTCCAACGAAAAAGTTATTGGGAAGGCTGAGTGTTTACCAAATTATTAAATCCTAAGGTCATATTAACCTTGGTGAATTCAGCATTGCCATGAATTTGGTTCTACGTCCAGATGAGTTAGGATCTTAATTTCTTCTGTATCAGAGTGGACTGAAAACATATTCATAAAATATTCTCAAAATATTTAACACAATAATATGTAATCCACAATGTCAACATGTTAAAGTACACTTATTCTAAAGTAAATAAAGAACTGAACTGTCTATGTGCCTGTCAAACACATTTCCTCCTTTTGAGTAAGTGACATGCTGAATACAATTACCAAAATGCTTTGAGCATGGTATTAACAAAAGGAGATATAGATATTGTTAAAGGTATGGGCCTCTGGGATACTTACAAGTCATGATTTAAATAGTTCAATGTTTGATTAATGTCCTATTTGAGAAGCATATTTCTACAACGACAACAAAATTTTAACAAAAATCTTCTTAAAAAGTTGAAAGTTTTGCTTGCTATTCTAGTCACTATACTGGGAGAAATATAGATTATAGCAACAATATTTCTTAAAGCCTTCTCCTGTCCGTCTCCCAAGTGAGATCTCTAGTCAAAGACTCTCCTCATGCCCTCAGACTTTTCAGGCTCCAAAAAACTTGGAAGATCAAGAGATTATGTACTCCTTGGGCAGTGAGTTACTTGAGAAATAGTTTTTGTTCTGTTTTCACTACTTTTTTATCATTAATTTGAGGATTCTGATGTTGCTGCCGTTGCTGTTGATAATGATGACAATAATGCTGAAACCCACCACTGTGGCTCTTGTTATTCCTCTACCTGTTTCTCTTCCACTGCACACATCCTACATACCTATGACTAAAGACTTTTTTCCCTCAGCTTCATTTCAAGAAACTTCAGGCCAGGTGGCTTTAAAAATTGACAAATTTCCATGATTAATTAGAAGCAATTCCAGAATTCAAATTCTGACTATTCCACTGATTTTTATATTCTATTGGTTTTATCTACTCAGCTTCTTGACTCTGTAGTCAATTGACCTGTATAGATTAGGTTATATAACCCTAGCTATGGTGGCACCCTTTGCTGAATTCTAAGCAGTTCTGAGTTACAAGAACTCTGAGTATAAGTAGGCATGCATCTCATTGGCTTAGAATCAGGACTACATTATTGATATTCCTATTCTGAATTTATATTTGACCTATATTTTGTTCTCTTTTCTGTACACCAGTCTTTTCAGATCCAAGGACACAAACTATATTTAGAGTAGCTATATCTTTGCTACTTATGTCTGGATCTTCTTCAAAACCCTTATTTAAGTGCTTGTATCAGTCATGGTACAATGAGGAGAGAGAAATCATAGAGTAATTTGAACAGGGAAAGTTTAATATATAAATTAATTAATGTTAACAGAGAGGAATAATAAGGAATGAGAGACAACTGTACAGAATAAGATACAAGGAGTTCAAGAAAGAGCCCCCTCTTGACCCTCAAAGGATGACTTTCAGAGCTTTTTGTAAATGGAACCAGTGTCACTCATTGGGAGAAAATGTGATATGGCACCACATCAGGGGAACTTGATGACTTGTTGAAAATCTGCCACTTGGACATTTCTATAAATCTACCACTTAAGAGTGTTGGGAAAATCAAAAGACTTGCATTTCATATATATATATTTTTACTTCTTTATTGCCATCCATATAACTTGGTGTAAATTAACCTTGAGTTTCATTCTTACCTATAATGAGCAACCCCATCATATTCAGTCAATGAAAACAGCTAAGAGCCTTATAAATTATGAAAATAACAAACAAATAAAAAAATGACTGATTGAAAGCATCAGAAAGCAACTAAGGTACCAGGACTTGATAGTAAAGACCCTATCTATAGAGGTTCATCAAGATTGAATTCAGAGTAGCCTTCTCCCTGAAAAGCTATTATTTGCTATCCTTATCTTTAGTTGTAGAGCCTGATCAGAGAGTATGATCAGGAACTTATGTTGTTTCCACTGAGCTGGTGCAACAGATAGTGAAGTTCATGGATGCCATAGCAACCAGGAATTAAGAGGACAGAATGGCAGAGAAATGGAAGGATGAAAGTCAATCCAGGCCTTCTGTATACAATCCCTCAAAAGGCATTTACCAATTCCTGAATTGGACATGCCTAGAGTAAAAGGTCAAAAACAACAAAGAAAAACGGCTACTGAGAAAAATAACAAAGAAAAACGGCTACTGAGAAAAACAAAAAAACAAAAAAACTATACCAAGGTCCTGGCAGTCTCAGAATTCTAAGGCAAACACTGATATAGTTGAAGTCCTAAAAAGGAAATCAGACCCTGCAATCACTTCAGGTTTATAGTTCATAGTTCTAAAGGGTTATGCCCTAAAAGAAAGGACAAGTAAGAAATAGATGAACCTTCACAACTTTAAAGCTTCAAGCATTCACAGTCATTGCTGTAGTAAGGTGATTTGTTTGTGTGCTGTCAGTAGAGAAAAAGATAAAGTCTTTTTTGGAGGATGATAATACTATCCAGAGACTTCACAACGTTTCACTTAAAGTATCCAAGATCATACCAAGCATGCCAGCAAACAAAACTCGATGAAAAAACAATAGAAAGACCAAACATAAGCCAGGTATAGAAGACTGATTAAATTATAAGAAAAATAGAAAAGATGAGTGTGGTTGAGTTACACTCTCTGATCAGCCTCTTAATCTGAATCACATGGACTTAAAAAAAATAGAATTGCTAGAACTTAAAAATGCCAAATCACTTGAATTACATTAACAAATAATTTCAATACAAGAGAAAATGATGGCCTTCTTAATAAACTGTATCAGAATAATTGTCCCATATAGAAAAAAATTATGACTTCTAATTCACACCACATACAAAATCAATTCTAAATGGATCATAAATAATCTGAAAGGTGAAACAATAAATTTTCTGCAACAGTGCATAGAAGAGTAACATTTAAATAGCATACTATTTCCTCAACATTACACAATATTTACCATGAAAGAAAAGACTGATAAATTGAACTTTATTAAAATTAAGAAATTCTTAATTCTTAATTCATTAAAAAACAATTTTGAAAGACTGTGTAAATGGCACTCCACAGATTAGAGTGAGATATTTGCAATACACATAACCAATTAAAGATTCATAGAAATACATAAAAAATAAGTACAAATCAATAATGAAGAGATAAACAACTATATCTAAAATAAAAATGAGCAAATCAATTGAACAGGCACTTTAACAAGTTGTTATCCAAAAGTAAGCTTATAAAAATATGCTTAACATACTTAATTATTAGCAAAACACAGATAAAACTATAATAAAATATCATTATAAAAGAATTAGAATGGTTACAACTAAATAAAAAACAGCAATGCCGAGTGTTAGCAGGGATATAGAGTAACAGGAACTCACACACTTCTAGTGAAAGTATAAATTGTTACAAACACTTTGAACTGTTTAGCAGTATCTACCAAATCTGAACATATGTATACTTAAGAATCAATTAAATTCTTAGATATAGTTTAGAAATTTATGTATACACTTCACAGAAATCTGTATATGTTACCAAAGTGCAAGAATATTTAAGGAAGCACTATTCGTAGCATCCCCAAACTAGAAATTACCAAAATTATCACAACAGTAAAATAGGTAAAGTAGGATGAAAAACTTCAGAATTACTACTAAAATGGAATATTATACATTAATAAGAACAAACTATAACTATGTACAACAACACAGATGAACCTCACAGTGTTTAGTAAAAATGAAATCCATAGAAAGGACAGTGAACACCGATTATGTTTGAGAACATGCAGGGCCTTTTTACGGTAGTAGATATTAGTAGAGTGATTACATTTTTGGAAGGGCTAGTAACTAAGTAAAGTCATAAGGGAATATGTTGGAGGCTGGTAATATACTAGATCTTGATATATTTGATATTTCTACAGGAATGCTTACTTTTAAAAATCCAGTTATCTATATGCTTAAAATTTATTCATTTTAATTTGTGGGGTTATACTGCAATTAAAAAGCAAAGGATAAAAACAGTTTACTATGTCTAGGTCTTACCTCATTTACTAAGAAGTGGCTGAACTTAAATATCAAAATGAGTGTACAAATTTCTATGATTTCCCAATAAATTTGAGATAGTTAAACTCCTTTTGTATTTTGGGCTACATTTATAATAGATTGCAAATCACTCTATTCCCAGATGACTTACTTTACTCAAAGCATTTATGTACCATGTTATCTTATTTCACCCATCTAATGTTTTGTGTCTGAAACAAAATCCTGTTTATGGACAAAATTTTGTAAGTACCAATATGAGTGTTTAATTCCCCTATGAAAATCCATTTGCTGAGGGTTAAACTGAAAAAAACACAGCAAGGGATAATGTAGGGGAAACTGTGCTTAGTTTTTTCATATTCAGTATATTATGTTGCTAGGAAAAATGTGTGTATGTGTGTGTGTGTGTGTGTGTTTTAATAATTGGGTTCTCCATTAATCTTATTTAAAAGAGAAAGATTTATATGTTCCAAGGAAGTTTTAATGGACTATGAAAATCACTGATTTCAGAGGACACAGTATAGCTAAAGTCTGAGAGAGATTGGAAGATAAAAATCTCACATTAAAAACAAAAGAAAAAAATTATTAACTTTTCTATTTTCTCTACTTGGCCCTATCTTGAAATGTGAATGAAGATCTGATAGCCTATATTGATAGCTATGTACAGATCCACATGCTTTATCAACTGGGTTGGAGCTTTATTTATTTATTCTTTTTATTTTTATTTACCAAATATTATTTTACAGTATAACATGTGCCCATCCCTTAGGGTGACAGAAAGGTTTGATCTGCTCCCTTCCTAATTATAAAGCCCCACTACCTACTTACAGGCGTTTGACAAGTACAATTGCCAGACACAGGCTTTCCCCTAAATACTGTTTGGAGTCTAATCCAACACAAAGTAGCACAGTCAATTGAGGCTTCAAATTTCTGTGCTATAATATATGAGCATATTTTTAACTGGTATTATTACTTAACCAAAATTTATAAAAGTCTAATTCATCATCAAAATTTATTACTTTATATTATTTTACAAAAGTCTTTAAAAAAAAAAAGCAGGCACAAGAATTAAGCAGTTAAAAAGAATTGAATGAAATTTGGATTGTTCTGGTGATACTGATCAGTGGTTTACTATCTATAAATATACCTTTAAACAACATGTTTTTTTCTTATTCAGAATAAAGACACTTTCAACCTTTTAGCCTCCAAGTTAGGATCACACTTCTCAGGGACTGCTAATATTTTCAAATAACACTGGTTCATTCTTACTGCGTTTTTACTATGTACTGGATATTTTGCATAGATTAACTCCTATGTGGAATTATCTACGGTCCAGTCATCCTGTGTATTATAGAAAGTTGAGGCATCAGGTGTACCATTACCCCATCAAATGACTGAAATTGTTACTAAGAAGCCTATCAGCTTGTCAAAGTTAAAAGTACCACTTATTAGCACTGATATCAGACATGTGTGTTACATTTAACTCTTCCATAATTAAATTCTAAGAGTGCTAATAGTATTTGTTTCACACATGACTTATCTCAATGCTTTGTTGTGATATATATCAATGTGGTGAGGGAAGAGAAACACATGTCAAAGGAGTGATTTTTTTAGATAAGAGACCATATAGTCTTCAAACACTGGAAAGATTCCTAACCAGGAAATTGTAAACTTAAAGGATTCCAAATTTATAATTTTGTTTTTTCTTAAGCTCTGTCCAATTAACAGGCACATTATGCAATCACATTCATTTAAATTCAAATAGAAGTCCTTTAGAACATTTTATAAGTTATCCACTGTATTTATTGGTTGTGCTACAATCAACATATTAAAGTTCAATCATTCTAAAAGTAAATTAAAAAAAAATATTGAGGATTTCTGGTTTTCAGTTACAGATGTAAGGAGCCTGGAAGCTAGCACTCCAAACTAACAACAAGTAAAAAACCGGAGAGACTGGAAAAAAAAAAAAAAAACAAAAACTCTTCTTGGATCAATAAGAGAGGAGAGGATGCAGAGCAAAACATTGACCCCAATATTAGAGACAGAGTGGTGAACATGGGGAGTCACGACTTACCAGAGCAGAGACTCGAGAGTGAAACTGCCACAGGAACCAGTGCCAGGATAGGAAAACTGAAAATGTAGTCAACAAACTGCTGAAGGCTCAGTGTGGACAACTCTGAGAGTTAAAAACTTCATGAAGAACCAGTCGGCAGTGGAGGGGGTACCCCACAATAATGGGAGATTTGCTTCCAGGAGCTTGGCCAGGTTCCCACAGTAAATACTGGAGAAAAATCCCCTCCTGCTTCCTGCAAGAAGGGAAAAGGAACCATTTTGAAATACGCCAAGGCACTCTGTTCTTCTTAATTAGGCCTGCCCTCAGGTGAAACTAGTAACCAGAACCTAATCTGCTGTATTGTTAGAGCTTAACTGACATAGGGAAGGGAAATAACACAACTCCAGCCCATGGGAGAAAAAACTCCCATTTAAAGATTGAGAAAAAAATCCAGAAATTCTTGTGAAGCTCACAGTCCAGAGGCATAGGCTGATACCTAATCATTGGACCATAGAACACTTCCACTCTCCCCGCACCTTACCTGCACATTACTAAAGAACTATTTATAGCAGTCCCTTTTGCCCAGTTCATCATGTTTGGTTATCAAGAAAAAATTGCAAGCCATTCCAAAAGATTAAAAAAAAGAGATTAAAAAAAATACAATTTAAGAGGCAGAGCAAGCATCAGAACAAGAAATCATAGGAATGTTGAATTATCAGACTGGGAATTTAAAATAACTATGATTAATATGGTAAGGGTGTTAATGGATAAAATAGCATGCAAAAGCAGATGGGCAATGTAGGCAGAGAGATATAAATGCTAAGAAAGAATCAAAAAGAAATACTAGAAATCAAAAACACTGCAACAGAAATGAATAATTACTTTGATGAGCTTATTAGTACATTGGACGCAGCTGAGGAAAGACTCTCTAAGCTTGAGGATTATTTCAACAGAAACATCCAAACCTGAAAAGTAAAGAGAAAAAAGACTGAAAAAAAAGAACAGAATATCCAAGAACTATGAGACAACTACAAAATGTGTAACATTAATATAATGGGAATATCAAAAGGAGAAAAAAAACCAGAAGAAATATTAGAAATATTAATAACTGTTAAGTTCCTCAAATTAATGTTAGGCAACAAACCACAGATCCAGGAAGCTCTGAGAGTACAAAGTAGAATAAATACCAAAAATCCTACACAGAGGCACATCATTTTCAAACTACAGAAAATTAAAGATAAAGAAAAAAATCTGAAATAAGCCAAAGGGGGAAAAATGCATTGCCTATAGAGGAACAAATATAACAATTACATACTTCTACTCGAGAAACTATGCCAGGAAAAGAGAGTGGACTGAAATGTTGAAAGTATTGAAAGGAAAACAAACAATAAAAACCCCCACCAAACCAGAATTCTGTACCCTGAGAAACTATCCTTCAAAAGTGAGGGAGAAATACTTTCCCAGAGAAAGAAAAATTGATGGAATTTGTTGGCAGTAGATCTGCTTTGCAAGAAATGTTAAAAGAAATACTTTAAATAGAAAGAAAATGATGTTGTTTTAAAACTTTTAATTGGTCTAACAGATAACAGTTTGTTTAAAATAATAATAGTAACAATATATTTGATTATATATGCTTATGCATATAGTGTGTGTGTATATAAATATATATACACACACACACATATATATGCTTATATAATGAAGTGAATTACAGCAATAAGACAAGGGATGGGGAGAAAAATTAGGATTATGTTGTTATTATAAGGTACTCCCACCACCTGTGAGGTATGGTGGTGTGATCTGAAAGTGAATTTGGATTAGCTATAAGTGTACGTTGCAAACTCTAGGGCAACCACAAAATGAAGTAAAAAAAGAAGTATAGCTGATTTTCTAAGAAAGGAAAGAAAATGGAATCGTATGCAGTGTTCAATTATAATCTAAAAAAGCAGAAAAAAGAATGGAAGATAAAAATTAGGAACAAAAAATAAGGACAACAAGTAGAACACAGTAACATTACACGGCTATTTAAATGACCCAAATCCATAGCACTGATAATACTAAATGCTGATAAAGGTGTGGAGCAAGAGGAACTCTTTTTTATTCATTGATGATGAGAATGTAAAATGATACAGATATTTTGGAAGACAGTTTGACAGTTTGCAAAATTAAATATACTTTTATCATATGAGCCAGCAATCACACTTCTTGGTATTTGCCCAAAGGAGATTAAAACTTACACCCACACAAAAACCTGCACACAAACGTCTATAGCATATTTATTCATAATTGCCAAAACTTGGAAGCAACCACAATGTCCTTTGGGAGGTGAATGAAAACATAAACTGTGGTACATCTATACTATGGGATATTATTCAGCGATAAGAAGAAATGAGCTATCAAGCCATGAAAAGACATGTAGGACCCTTAAATGCATATTACTAAGTGAAAGAAGCCAATCTGAAAAGTGTACATACTGTATGATACAACTATATAACATTCTAAGAAAGGCAAAAGTATTGAGACAGCAAAAAGATCTCAGTGGTCGCCAGGAGTTGGGGAGGCAGCGGGATAAACAGGCTGAGCACAGAGTCTATCTGGGGCAGTGAAACTGCTCTGTATGCACTGTATGATACTATAATGATGGAGACCCGTCATTACATATTTGTCAAAGTCACAGAACGAATGGACAACACCAAGAATGAACCCTAATGTAAACTATGGACTTTGGATGATAATGATCTGTCAGTACAGTTTCACTGATTCTAACAAATGTACCACTCTGGTGGAGAATGCTGACAAGGTGTGAGTATATAGGAAGTACTCTTAATTTTGCTGTGAACCTAAATTTGCTCTAAAAAAAATAAAAGCTACAAATAAACAAAAAAATTGTTTCTACAATTTTTTTCTTTTTCTAATTAGAAGCAAATTCTATGGTAGTAAACATGACATAGATTTCTAACACTAGTTTCCCAGTGCTTTACCGGTGTAACTCAAGGTATTAATTTGAACACATATAGATCACATAGATTCCTTAGTAACTAAAAGAGATCAGCACAAATGTCATAATGAATTATCTGCCAGTTCTAGATGGAGGGAATTTGAAAATGTCAACTATTAGATCATTTATTAATTTATTTGCTCACATTTTTTCTTTCCCTTGAGGTTCTGCTCAATATAATACTTCTGTGTAGAAATTCAAATCCATGAAAAAGTATTACCATATGAAAATGACTATTCTCCCCAAATTAATCTAATAAATCAATGGCATTAAAAAAACTTTCAATGGGATGTTTGATGGGTTTGACAAGCTAACTACATACTGAAAAATATCAACTAATATCTTTACACATGAAAATATGCAAGAATATCAAATGAATATGAAGAAGGACTTGTTACATGAGGTAACAGCAAACTGTAAAGCTGTAAAAATTCAGAGAGTAAGTTACTGATGCAGGTAAGAGAACATTATTGTGGGTAGAGTGAGGAGAGTACTTTCACTCTTTATACTTATATGTGTCAGTATTCCTTTTCTTATTACAAGAGAATGCATTTGTATATTATTTGTACAATTTAAAAACTTAAGAGGAATAGCACTACTTGCTAACATTTTGGAGAGCTATGTGCTATGAGTTGTTCCAGGTGTTTTCACAGGTCTTGTCTTGCTGAATTCTCACAGCAGCCTTATTGTCCCTATGTTTCATAAGAGAAAACTGACACTAGAAAAACTAACTTGCCTAAAGTTGCACAACATGGAAGTGTCAGAGCTGGGATTTGAATCAGGCAGCCTGGCTCCACATGCTACACTGTTAACCACCATACAATGCATAGAGTTCCCTGAGCTAAGAAGGCAATATATCCAGTTTATATTAGGAAGATAATTAAGACAAGTTAAAGAAAAATGTGTACGTTAAATTTTCAAAAAAATAGGGATATATATACACACGTATGTGTAAACATATTTACACTGCATAATGTATATTATATATTTAACGTATTCAATTTCCATATATATAGAGGATTCAAGACAATCTATTTATAATAAAATATAAATAGTGTGTATCAGTTTGCTGCTGCCTAACAAATTACCACAGACAGTAGCTTAAAGTAACACCTATTTATCAGTTTATAATTCCCTAGGTCAGAGTCCAGCAAGGCATGACTGGGTTCTTTGCTCAGGTTATCACAAGATAGGGTTTTTGTGTGGCAACACTGAAGCGTCAGACAGGCTGTTCTCATCTGGAGGCTTGGAGGAATATTCTGCTTGAGAGCTCATTCAGATTGTTGGCAGAATTCATTGCCTTATGGTTGTAGAACTGAGGTCTCCATTTTCTTGCTGTCAGCTGGAGCATTTGGTTCCTAGGGGCCAGGCAACCTGCCCTCTTGCCATGGGCCTCATTCTTCTTCAAAGCCAGCAATGGAAAATTTCTCATGGCTCAGTTGCCATTCATGATTTAAACATATCTTACTTCCTTTTTGGACCACTTAACCCAGATTTAACAGCCTCATGTAATTATGTCAGGCTTACCCCAATATTCACCCTACCTTAGGATCAGCTGATTTAGGATCTTAATTGCATCTTCAAAATCCATTACAGTAGTGCCTAGATTACTGTGTTGATTAATTTTAAGCTTTGGTGCCCAGTTGCTCAGTCAAACGCTAGTCTAGATGTTGCTGTGAAGGTATTTTTAAGATGTGATTAACATTTACAATCTGTAACTTTAAGTAAAGCAAATTATGCCCCATAATGTGAACGGGCCTCATTCAATCATTTCGAGCAAGGCCTTAAGAGCAAAAGACTGAAGTTTCCTGAAGAAGGAGAAATTCTGCATCAAGGTTGCAACACTGAAACCCTGCCTGAGCTTTTAGCCCTTTGGCCTGTCCGAACAAGACCACAACATTATCTCCTACATGAATTTCCAGCCGGCTGGCTTGCCCTGTAGATTTTGCACTGTTAGCTTCCTTAATTGTGTGAGCCAATTCCTTAAAGGCTCTCAGTCTCATTCTTAACTCCTGACACTTTCCACACATTCTTGTTTAATCTTTTTAGTCACTGATTTTTAACAGCAGGACTTACTAAAAAATTCATAGATATAAAGAGGATTTTTCTCTGAGATAGGGTTGCTATATTTAGGAAATAAAAATAGACAACACACAGTTAAATTTGAAAATCAGATACAGAATGGATAATGTTTTAGTATAAATATCTCCATAATACTTATACTAAATACTTAATACTTACACTAAAAAAAAAATCCATTATTTATCTTAAATTTGAATTTAGCTGGTGCCCTGTATTTTATCTGGCAACCCTACACTCAGAACATTTTTTAATCTTGAGATTTCAATGAATCTCCCTGTTTTCCTTTTTGTTTGCTTATTTAAAATTTGGAAAGAAATTGTTTAAATATTTAGGATGATACTTGTGTATGTAATGGTTTCAGCAGTCAGCATATAATTAAACCAGTTGTGTTTTAGACTGTAAATACTTCCAGAGGCAATAATACAGAAGCTCATGCTGTTTTGAAGCCATTTTAAAAAAAACTGATACATATTTATGTATATGGAGCTTGCAGAAAGTTGAAAGATTCTATGAGGTATTCTGAGACTTTCAAAACAAATGGCACATATTGCTAAGTACACATTAGTTAGCAAGCACTACAATTCACTTGTGTAATAAGCTGTTCAAACAACAGTATTATGTACTCCTCTCCTTTCCCAAATTCACTGAAGACACTAGCTCTGCTCTTGAACTTCCTATTAATGAAGATGGAAGCAGTGTGAGAAGGCAGGTTCACTTGTCCTGGGCTTAGGAAATGCAGATCACAATCATGATTGGGGTGTACCACCATTTGTCCAAGAATCCTTCAGAATGAAAGTTGATCCATTTTTCAAATACAGAAGACAGCACCAACTTCAGATAAAACAGAATCAACTTCAAATGGATTACTGTCAGGATTCAGTGAGAATATATTTGTGAAAATATTTTATAAAAACTGTACATTACTGTCAATGTTATTGTGATGCAGTAATGATTCATTTGTTCTTCAGTTGAACTATAACCTCAACTCACTGATTTAAAAAATGTTTCTTATGAAAATTAGCACATATTTAATTTTAACTTTTGTCAAGTAATATTCTCAAAAAAGATTACTGACATTGCAGACATTCTATAGAAATCTAGTTATTACCCTGTTACCAACCAATAGGTTTATTTAAATAGAAACATTGTAGTTGAGGTTAAATGAATAAACACAGTTCTTTTTGTATCATGATCATTTGTATAGGCACTGTGTATTTTGTTTTTTTAAATTAATAGACTTTCTTTTTAGAGTGGCTAAAGATTTACAGAAAAACTGAGCAGAAAGTACAGAGAGTTCTAATATATTCCCTTCTCCTTGCCCCATCAAAATCCTCTAATATTAGTCTTTTGCACTGATGTGTACTTTTGTTACAATTGATGAACCAATATTGATACACTGTTAAAAACCTATAGTTTATTTTAGAATCCACTATGGGTTTTGTCAAATGCATACTGTCATATATCCACAACTACAGGATGATACAGAATAATTTTACTGCCTTCAAATTTCCCTGTGCTCAACCTATTCTTTCCTCCCTTCTTCCTCCCAACCCCTGGCAACCACTGATCTTTTTATTAACTTTCTAGTAATGTCTTTTCTAGAATGTCCTGTAGTTGAAAGCATACAGTATGCAGCCTTTTCAGACTGACTTCTCTCATTTAGCAATCTGCATTTAAAGTTCCTCTGAGTCTTTTCACAGCTTGAGAGATCATTTCTTTTAGCGCTGAATAATATTTCATCGTACGGATGTACCACGGTTTGTTTTTCCATTCACCTATTGAAGGATATCTTGGTTGTTTCCATGTTTTGGAGATTATGAATAAACTATAATATAAACATTTGTGTGCAGGTTCTCACGTGTACGTAAGTTTTCAACTCATTTCAGCAAGTGCCTAGGACTGCAACTGCTGGATTATAGGCAAGGCTATGTTTAGCTTTGTAAGAAACTGCCAAACTGTCTTCCAGAGTGGATATGTAATTCTATCTTTCCACCAGCAATGAATGAGTTCTTATTGCTCCACCCTCACCAGCATTTGGTGTTCTTAGTGTTTTGGGTTTTAGCTTAATAGGGGCACAGTCGTATCCTATTGTTGTTTTAATTTGCAATTCCTAATGAAATACAATATTGAGCATCTTTCCATATGCTTTTTTCTACCTGTATATCTTCTTTGGTGAGGTGTCTGTTTTGATCTTTTCCCCACTTCTTAATTACATTATATGTTTTCTTTCAGTTGAGTTTTAAGAGTTCTTTGTGTATTCCTGATACAAGTCCTTTATTAGATATGTGTTTTGTAAATATTTTGTCCCAGTCTGTGGCTTATCATTTCATTCTGTGAACACTGTCTTTCTCAGAGCAGAAGATTTAATTTTAATTTATTATGTTGACAAATCTGGGTCTTTTACATTTCCATATAAATTTTAGAATTAGTTTTTCGATGTTTACAAAGTAACTTAGGTTTTGCTTGGGATTGCATTGAATCTCTAGATCAAACTGCAGAGATCTGGAGAGCTAACATATTAATAATATTGGGTCCTATCCATGAACATTCACTATCTTTCTATTATATAGGTCTACTCTAATTTCTTTCATCAGTTTTGCAGTTTTTCACTACAAAATACTGTGTGTATATTTTGTTAGATTTATACCTAAGTATTTCTCTTTTTTTAGTGCTAATGTAAATGGTGTTTTGTTTCACTATAAAATCTGAATTATTCTTTGCTGGCATATAAAAAAGCAATTGACGTTTGTATATTAGAATCATCCCGAAACCTTGCTATAATCGCTTATTAGTTCTAGGGCTTTTGCTGTTGTTAGTTCTTCGGGATTTTATACACAGACAATCATGTCATCTTTGAACAAAGATAGTTTTATTTCATCCTTCCTAATTTGTATGCAAGAACTGAAAAGTTTACATAATCTGTGGATTGCATGATCAGGGGCAACTGTTTCATACTGGTCCAGTTGAATTTATTAATTCCCTCATTTAGCAGTATCTAAAATGTGAAGCACTATAGTGATTGCTAGTGTTAGACTAGTAGATAAGAAATGGTAGTGAAAATTTTCAAGGAGTTTCCAACCAAGTTTGAGAGATAGAAAAGTAAACCAAAATTCCTATAATGCTATCTTGAGAGCCAAACAAGGTTCCTAGAGGTTAAATTTAAGCTGAGACTTGAGGCTGTTTATGAGTTAAATTACATGAGATGAAAACGAAATAATATGCAAAGGCTTAGATGTTATACAACATATTCCCTTTTAGTAACAATATACCTTACAGTATGACTGGAGTAGAAGAAACAAACAAACATGGAATTGAAAGGAGGTGAGTGATGATACTGAAGGTGGAGGTAAGGAGCTGAACCTGAGGAGACTTATTTCTGTAGTTTACAAGTTAGAAATTCATTTTGAAAACTAGGGAAAGCCACTGAGGATTAAATAGTGAGGCATCATATATGCAATTATAAAATATTAAAGAAAATTTAAAAGATGAATTTGGATTATTCATACCAGATGAAGAGAGACAAGTACAAGATGTTCTTATGACTTCAACAGAATCAATGGTAGAACTGATTGGGTCTCTACTTTGGTAAAAGGCATTGGAAAGGATTCAAAAATATTGATATAAATTATGACTATCTTCAAAGATTTTATAATCCTGATAAAGTTAATAAATTAATATTAACAATGACTTTATAAATACAGAAACTAGATATATAGGAAACAAGATAATCTAAGGTTGGCCAGAAATACTGCAGTGCGTTGGAATATAACAGGACAAAAATAAAATGGACAAACCTGAGATAAGAAGAGCCTGGGAAATAAGACTGCCCAAAACTAAACACTAAATGCTTAAGATAATGGTCCAAAGAGTCCTATGTTCATTTATTTACTTATCCATTCACTCAATAGATTATTCAATGGACATTTTTTTCAAAACTACCATGAATTAGGATGCTGAATATAGAGATTCATAAGAACAAATTTTCAAATAAAGGTTCAGAGACAAAGCTACAAATCAATAACCAGAAAAATATTAATGCATAATGATACTCATATAATCAGGACAAATAAGGCAAAGATAAGGAAAACAAAAAAGAACTTGGAAGATTTGATAAACTTTCTTAAAGATAACTGTCACCTAAAGGGACATCAAGGATAACTATTTCTTAGTAAAGTGCATAGCAAACAGAATAATGATAAGAAGAGACAGAAAATCAAGTAGAATAGACAACTTTTTTTTTTTTAAAGGATTTTCACCAGTCATCTTGCTAACATCTAGGTTAGGGCGAAACTTTACCAGACCTTGTTGAAAAACTTTGGAAACAAGTAAGTCATCTCTGGAAATATCCATATCTCATTTTTTTTAATACCAAATAACTTGATCAGATACAAACTAAGGCTCTCATAACCCAGATTTCCAACTACTGTTAAACCAGATAACAGCCCCCGCTGATACACACACACATGCACAAAGTACTTCCAAAGAAACTTTAAAAAAAAAAGAAAAAAAATGCAAAGTGCCTGGCAACAGTGAGGTAGGGAGAGTTCTTTTGCTTATTAACCTAACCAATTGTAGTTGGTCTATAAGGTAAGTGTAAACATCAAAAGCAAAGGCAGGTCTGCATGGAAGGATGGGCCTGATATGGGGAAAGTCCAAGTATTCTTGCTCACCTACCACTCTAAGGGTGGGACAGACTGGACAAAAAGGGATCATTCTGGTATTAAACAGTGTGAACTAAAGAGAATCTTCATTATCTCTGAGATTCCTGATAAGCTGCCATGACATTTTTTTCCAAATAAAAATGTATCTTGGAAATAAGAGTATGATAGAAAACTAACATATTTTCAAAAACAAGGTTTCTTTCATGACTTTATTTTCACAACTGTTCTAAATGACTAACCTGCACTTCTTCCATGCTACACATTTTACTAAGTATTAATATCAGATAAAGGCACTAAAATATCTCTTCTTGGATTAAGGAAGATACACAACCTTGCATAAATAAAAATACATATGTTTATAAAATTACAACTTTTATTTATGTGTGTGAATATTAAGTTTTGCTACATGGCATAACTGTAAAATATAACATTTTCTTTTTAAAAGTTTTTTGACATTATTATTGTGGGGAAATGCTTCAAATATTTCAAAATAAATTTTAGGAATACACAATTAACATACCTGATAGTAAATCCTTCAGTCACGTTACACTATTTTTTTATATAAATTTTTAGATTGACATAAAATCTAAGTTTGCTACCATCAGTTCATCAATTCTTTATCATTGCTACAGGGCTCCCCAAAAATAGACTTCAAAGCCATTTTGTTCTATTCTGGAATATCAAAAGAAATCTCTATTTTACTTTACTGTATCAAAACTGATAAAATGCCATTTTAACATCAGAGAAATAATATTGACTATTAGTGAACTTGACACACATCGATACAACTTTCATGAATTTTTTTAAGTTTTGAAGCTTTATTAAAGGTTTGAAAGGTATTTTTAGTCTAATGGATAATTTTTATTAATAATAAAAGCATATAATTGTGATTGCCATTTTATATGAATATAATAAGTGATAATTCTACTGATTTAAATAACTTATTCACATATGAGAATAATGATTTTGCTTTGGATTTGTTTCTGGATTTATTTATGGAAATCTCAAATCTCTGAAAAAAAGTTTTAATATAGAAATATTTAACAGCTCTTGTTACTCAAAGTCACTTTGAAAGCATTTGGGAAGAGCAACTAAATCTTTTTCTTCCCTATAAAAGTTACCAAATGCATTTGTGAATAAAAACATGAAATTTTATTATGAAGTGATATTTGATCCTAAACCTCATTAGGATGAAATAGAATTTATACTTGTGAAGCTACCTTGGTATTTAGGGCAAAACTGTTAAACTGGAATCATGTTAAATTTTCTACATGAATAGTCTATTTTAACGGGGTTTAAAAAAACCTGCATATTAATTTAAAGTTTACTGTTGCCCAAGAAGTTATATAACAGGATATTTGTTTGTATTTATACAGCTTTACAGATTGTGAAGCCTTTATATCTTACCCTTTTATTTCAGTGCTTATAGATCAACTAAACTACTTCGCTATTTTGTAAGAATTTTTAATTTTTTTCACTATTTAACTCTCTGGGGTATACTCTTGTCTTTAACCATATGAAAAATTTCTCTTAGTCTTAATAAAAACTGCAAGGAGTTCTACCAAGGGAGTTATATCCCCATGTTTCTACCAAAGGAATTATTAAAGCCTTTGATTGTAATAACTATTCACTTCAGCTACTGCCTTATATACACATTGACAACCACGTTCATCTAATGGATAGTTATAACATATTTTGGTCAGATATTTATGTAGAGAAGAACACGTTTTAAATATAGAGCAACGTCTCACTTTCAGCTATAACCAGATGAAATCCAGTTTATAAATAACATGTAGTCTTCCTTCTTCTGGATAGTACTCCTCATAATTGCAATTGTATAAATAATTTAGTTTAAAATAAAATATGAAGGAATGGTGAAAGATACTGTTATTTTTAACAGTGAGATTTTACAGTTGTGTAGTATTATTTGTCAAATATAACAGGAGACTTACATATCCTTGATATATCAAATTAATGAGTTTAACCCATGAAAAAGAAATATTAGCATGCAATTAATAAAGTTAACAAAGCTACAAAGTTAAAACTTTTAAAAAACTTTACAGGCTCTAGTGAGATACTATGGACTGTTCCATTCCAAAAACTATTATCCACAGTTCATGTATTGACATCCCAGCTAATAACACTGAGACTTAGCTGTTGCTAGGCCATTGCTGAAAGTTAGGGGCCATTTTTCTTTTCCTCAAAATGAAGAGTAAATAAATTAGAATTTCTAAAGAATTTATAATAGTGTCTGCCACGTAGCATGTATTACATACATTTTTATTTTCAGTTACATAGAAATTAGTTCATTGTACTAATCTTTCACTTATATTATCTTCATATCTCCCTACTGGCTTTGAGAACATAAATATAAAAACAAAGATGTGTTCAAAAATGTCTACAGAACTTATTTAATTTTCAAGTATCAGAAGACATGGAATATAGTAATAAATAGTAAATTGTCATTTACTGATCTCATGCATCTACATTCTAAGTGTTGTGAGGAGGGTGAGACTGAGACAGGTTAATGAACAAACAAGTTATCAAAAATGATAATGAATAAGTGTGATTTGAGTGTCTTGTCTATGGTGACCAGGAAAAATTTCTGATTAGTTGGCGTTTTAATGGATAAACTAAAAAAAATGAGGGTAACCCATATAAATATCTGAGGAAAGATCTGTCCAGATTTCGAAAATGAGACAATAACATAAATGCACTATGTTGGGAGAAATGTTGTGTCTGAACACAACACATCATCTAGTGTGGCTGCAAGAGAATAGGGAGAGGCAAGAGAAAAGTCATAGGAAAAGATGGCAAGTGGGTATCAGCAAAGGTGGAGTAGTTTATTAAATTGAATATATAATTTAATGTCTCACTCTTGGCAATATCCTATCTCTAAACTATTAATTTGTCAAGGAAAAATCAGATTAATTTCCCTATGCTAAAATTAATTTTCAGAGATATCATACTCCCTACCACACTGTAAAATTGCAGGATGGAATATTAAAGTCCAGAATTTTTTTTTTATGTCACATTTTAGAAAAATGAATTAACCAGTGTCCATATCAGCTTTTTCAACTTACATTGTTGAGGAAGGAAAAAAAGTTTACAAATGGGAATTATTTACCTGGACTGTTTTTTGGGACTTGAAACTAAAATGATGTTTTTGACATATCAGAATTCAATGACCACCTCTGAAGTAGCTACCTTACAAAATTAAAAAAATAATAATTCAAAGGTTCTATCAGTGTTTAGGAGTAACTACAATTTTCATTAGCTGATTTCTGTTTTCTAATTGAATAATTTTAAATATCACTCCCAGAGTTCAAAAGTAATTTCTGTACTGGATACTGCAATATAAAACAAACAATAGTAATTGACATTTTGATGAAACGCAAAAGCTCTCAGAGGCCAGTTTCCAAATAAAAGTGTAATAAGAAATAAAATAATTTTTATTTTAATGTTTTCAGAACATGGATTAAAGCATAACTTTAATTATAATTTTAACTTACAAGTATCAGAAAAATAATTTTTGATATCTCTGAATCTGATGATTAAACCAGCCTATTTCACTTATTAATATAGGTCCATAAGGTTATATGTGCATCTCCTGCATCCACTAAAAAAAACCCACTAAAACCATTGGAGGTTGTTGTCCATGGTTATTTGGCAGCTACACCTGACTTAAATCCATGTGAGCCTATCAATTTATCTCAGTATTCCCACCAGTCAATTACATATAACTCTGCTGTTCAGTAATACTGCATTGTGTGTGCATGTCAGTGACAATACTCTGTGAACATATAAAAATGAGCAAAAAAGCAGAGTAAAGAGAAAAGGAAGCATCTTTTTAATAGTAGAGCAGAAAAATAAATTATTACAGAAGTTTGAATGTGTTATTGAATTGAGGCAATTTACTGAAAATATGGGGTCAGAAACTACTACCATATTTAATTTAAAAAGCATAATCATAAGTTGTTGGTGTTTTATTAGAGACAGTAATGATCTAGAAACAATTAAAAACAAAAGACCAGTCCACAGCTTGAAAACTGAAAACCATGACAATGTCATAACTGAAAGGATTTGACAAATGAAGAAATAATTTGACAAACTTGGACAATTTTTGACAAGGAAGTGAACATATATCTAAGACCACCAGTTATTCTGGATATGAAACAAGCTCATATGCAGCATGAAGTGAGTGTGACTACGCAAAAGGTTGGCTGCAGAAATGTGTTATGATGCAAAGTAAATGAAAATACAAGGTAAAAATTCTTTTTCATCATGAAGTAGCCAAAACTTACAATGAAAACTTTGCTTCAGTAATGAAATTATGAAAGCTGTAACTGAATAATTTCAATGCTAATGGAACAGCCTTCTACTCATGCTCTGTTACTATAAAAATGAATGAATGAATCCAAAAAACATTAGCATGGCTTTGGAGAAAGTATCACTGGATTGAAGGTGTGCTAAGACCAGGTTGACTGTTCCTGGTCACAGGCCACAAGATAAAGACAGCAATAATTGAAAAACTCAGCACTGGAAACATTCAGACAACTTTTGTGTGTATTATCATACATGGCAGACAGCATGAGAAACCAGAGCAAAAAGTTTTAGCTAGATCAATAATCATTCTGTACCAACAGTACGAGCTCACCACAGGCTAGCCAGACTGAACTTTATGTAAAAAACAATGTTTTCAAAATTTACTTTTCCCCAAACATGGTCTTTGTGAAACAGCAATATGGCCAAGGAAATTTATGTGCCGAGGGGAGTCACTATAAACAAGTTCCTGGAGCTGCTGCTTGCTGCATTTAGCAGAGAGTTGGAATTTGATCTTGGGGATGCCACTTACGCAGCTGGGAATGAGTTTCTGATTTACAAAGATGTTTGAGTGAATTTTCCTAAATTCTGATCTTGTAATATTTTTATTATGTAGTATGTTTTAGAAATTCTTCTCCAAGAGATTTAGGCAGTTATGGGGTTTCGTATCACATGCTCTCTGTTATCCAAACACAGTGATGTCTGGGTGGGAAGAGGCTGTGGCTGGGTACCATGCACAGTATGAAATGACTTGTGCATTTTCAATAGGGATACTCCAAATCTAAAAACCATATTTCTCAAACTTACTTGCTGCCAGGATTCTAGATGTGTAGAAGATGGAACACACACAAGAGATTGGAAAGCAGAAAATTTAAAATGTTCACAATAAATTGATTTATCTTTCTAGCATGGTTGGAGTAGTTTTATCTGGAACAAATCAGGCAGACATTACAGTGTGCAATCCCTATTTACTTATTCATCTCCTATTTCACAAGCTTTTAGCTAATGCTTGATGAGTATCAGATGTTTTTAATATTCATTCATTTACTCTTCATGACAACGTTAGAGGATAGGCACTATTACTTTTTTGTAGGTGGAGGGAACCGAAGCACAGCTGATTTCCTAACAAGGCCAAGGTCACACGGTTAATGAATGGTGAAAGCAAGATTTGAATTTAGCTAGTCCTGCTCCAGAGTCCATGCTCTAAACCACTACGCTAGGCTACCTTTTCTGTTATCTTTCCTAGCCTCCCTAGAATCTCAGATATTGAGTAATGTGGTGGTGCATCAATGGAATTTCCAGAAGAATTTTTAGAAGAGTATTATAGTGTATCTCGTTGTTATTTATAACTAGAAAAACAAATATATATATACACATTCCGAGCTATGCAGTACTTAAACGTTGCCTATTTGGGAGATTCTGAAAATTATTTAATATGACCCTTTCTTCATAAAGTAGCATGCGTATTATTGCCAGAAACTAAAGAATTATGAGCAATACAGTAATTGATTACAAAGGTGCATGCAAAAAAAGACACTCTCAAGGATATCTAGGATTAGTGATTTCACAAGGTTGAGATTAAGTCAGTGAGGAGTCAATTAACACAAAAAGGCAAGACACTAATAATCCATGGCACGCAGTGGCAAAATACTTAGTTTAAATATTACCTAAGGTTGCCTGAAATGAATTGCCTATTGAGAGCTAAGCTTTAAGAGATGCAGTGGTATTAGGACAGATGATCATGACAATGTTCACACAGGTCAGTAGGGTTGAGGGAGGGAGGGAGGGCTGGCAGTTTCTACTACGCTACAAAGATGGTGACCAGCTCTAGATTTAAATTCTCACCTCAAAGCCTGGTGAGAACACCAGGATTTTCTTTTTCAATAAAGTAACCATTTATCTTGTTAACGGCAAGGTTCACATAGGTATAAATTCAAAAATAAAATCTAACCCTTCAGTTTGGTGAATTATGGCACTGCGTTAGTTTCCTAGGGTTGCCCTAACAAAGTCCTAAAAAACGGTAGCTTAAGACAACTGAAGTTTATTGTATCCCAGTTCTGGAGGCTAGAAGTACAAAATTAAGGTGTCAGGAGAGTCATGTTCTCTCTGACAGCTCTGGAGCAGACTCCTTCCTTGCCTCTTCTGGTTTCTATTATCTGATAGCAATCCTTGGCGTTCCTTGGCTTGTAGATGCATCATTCCAGTCACATGACTGAATTCTCCCTGTGTGTCTTCACAATGCCTTCCCTCTGTTGCATGCCTGTCTCTGTGTCCAAATTTCCCCCTTTTTATAAGGACCCCTGTCACATTAAATTAGGGCCCACCCTAATAAGCTCATTTTAACTTTATTCTTTCTGTAAAGTATACCTATTTCCAAATAAGGGAATATTCTGAGGTACTGAGAGTTAGGGCTTCAACATATATTTTTTGAGTTACACAATTCAATCCATAATAAGTGTAGGTTGAACATATAGCCTTTTCAAATATGTTAAAAATTAGGACACCTATTAAGTGAAAGCAGGATAGTGAAATTTGGAAACAGATCATTTGATAGGATTCAAGTGACAGGAACATGATTCTAAAACCTCTCCAAAAACCTCTGGCAAAATATGATAAGGCTTTCTAGCCTTTTTTCAAACAAATATAATGAATCCACATGAGGAAATAGCATTGATGAGAATGCAAATTCCCCTCATACTCCTTTCTTATCTTCTTTTATTGCCACCAGATCTACAATATACATAACACTCAAGATGTTCCAAGAGAGAAACTGCAAAGCCAAAACTTGTATAAAATGGTTTATACACCAACATAATTGCAAGATTTGGCTCATACATTCAGGCCAGGAACCTAGGAGTTATGTGTGGAGATTTTTAGATTGTTAGATGGAGAAGAAAATAATAGTATATTAGGCCAAATTTATTAATGTGGAACACTTGCCAGAAATTTCTGAATCAACCTACTAGTTTGAAAAGCTAGGAGTGGTTGTAACTGCTGATTCATTTCTTGGCTTAATCTGGAAGTTATTAGTGGTTTATTTTATTTGAAGTTGATTCCATGATAAAATACAGAGGAAGATATCCAAACACTTAGAGAATTGAAATGTTGGAGTTAATGAATTATATGTGATACAACATTCACCTCCTACCTATGTCCCTGAGAGAATTCAGAGAACACTGTATTTTCCAAAGCACTGAGACATACATTGATGAGTAGAATATCAGCCTTGCAGTTCCTTAAAACGGTTCTATTTGTTATAGAAGAAATGCTACCACTGAAGTAGATTCTCTATTTGGAATCGATTGATGGATTCCTGGAGTGGCAGAAACAAAGCAGTAACACAAAATTGCTAAAGCAATGCTGTCTTGGTTTCTCTAACAGCCAACTACCTGCATTTGTAATCAGAACATCAACTTCATGAATCTTTGGCCAACCAGTGGTATGAGGCCTAGGACTAAAGTCTCACCAAGATCTTTGATTAACTTAACTGGAGTTGGGGAAAGGCGGGAGGAGGGAGCCCTCTAATTCTGGAGACTAATATGAATTTCCTTCAATGGCCCTGATGTAATTCCCAGCCCTGAGTCAATTCATAGATACAGAATTTCTTCAAAGAAGCTGAGGCTGGGTTTTATTTTGAAAGAATCCTGAGAGAACTCCAGAAGTACATCTTCCTTCCAGTCTTCCCCGATGGACTTGCAGTCATTTATCAGAGAAAATGTTCACTGGGGAAAGCACATTTTGGAAGAATTTTGGAAATGTTCTCTGAGCTGACACTTACGTCCCTGGGAACAGAGAATTCTACCATTGTCCACAAGCCAGAAGGGGCTTATCTTGATAAATGATTCATAAAGAGCTCAGTAGGCCTGGGAAACTGTTCTATAGTGATTTCCTCAGTTCCAGATTTATAACTTTTTAGACTTACTTTATTATAAAATAATTGAAGATTACAGAAAGATGCAAAGACAGTACAGAGAGGGCCAATGTACTCTTTACCCAGTTCTCCCAATGGTGACATATTACATAATTATAACCAGGAATTTGATGCTGGCACAATATGTGTGTATAGTTCTATGACATTCATTACATACAATTAAGGGCATCCAAAATACAAAACTATTCCATTAAAAAAAAAAAGTTATCCCTTATGCTACCTCTGTAGTCACATCCACCTCCGTACCCCTAATGTGGAAGCACTAATGTGCTTTCCACCTCTATCATCTGTAATTTTGACATTTTGAGAATGTTATATAATTGAATTTAAACTATCGGCCCATAAACAGATCCAGTATATTTTGTTGAAATAACCAGGTGCGAAACAACTTAGAAGATTCCCTTAAAAGTTCTTGAAGGACAGTTCCCTCTCCAAGGGAACTTGGGGGGAACTCTTCCTTCCTCCAGCGAACAGGAAGGAGCTTTTTCTCCCCTTTCCTTCCTTCTCTTTCTTTTTTTTTTAACAATATATGCTTCCCTAAAATTGGTATTTTATTGAAACAAAGTACTTATTATTTTGTAACTTTTTAACAGACAGTTTAAATGTACCCAGGTTGGGGTTTGATCATTCAGATCACAGTTGTCCCCCACAACTCTGCCACCCTACTGTCCCTGAATGTGAGCTGCTCCTTTTTACTTCCTGTTCCCCAGTCAGAGACACCACCTACGTTCTCCACCTGCCCCAACCCTCCCATCATTCAGATCTCAGAACACATACCTCATTTCCTCTCACGGTTTTCTGGTTTTCTCTGCTTTCTCAACTTACACAGGCCCCTTTCTGTGCCAAGGGCTGACAACAGGTTACACCGCGGCGCCACCTTGAACCTGCGTGGTGCGTGTGTACGCGGCGCGGCCGGTGCGTGGTGCGCGGTCGTGAGCGTGGTGGGCGTGGTGGGCGTGGTGCGCATGCGTGGGAAAGAACCGCGGGGTTTGTAAAGTTCCGCGAGCAGTCGTCTCAGTCCAGCCAAGTGTTCACCCAACGGGCTGGTACCCCAAGGTGACTCAGCTGTCATGTCGTTAGATCCGTGGGGCTGGAAGAGCTGACCGTCCTCTGACTCATGGAGTAACTTGTAAACAGGTAGGGAAGAGAGAGGTGGGGGCCCAGCCTTCGGCCTGTATGTCTGGGGTGAGGGGCAGAGTTTCCTCACCTAAGAACCCTGCCGCTTAAAATATGGGAGGGGGACAGCAGCAGCAGCATCTCCTGGACATGTGTTTGGGATGCAGAATCTAAGTCAGAATCTGCAAGTGAATTTGCATGTTGCAGTGTGAGAAGCACAGACTAGCCGTCTTTCTGGTTCCTGTGCGCATTAAAATTTGAGAAGCTCTGGCATGGGAGTTTCCCAGGATTCCAAGTAGAAGTCAGAACACCAACAACTAGCATGAATGATCGTAATAGGGTTGAGGTCAAATCCTTACTGAGTGTTCTGGAGCCACAGGTGATTCACAAAACAAAAGAGATCTCTCTGATAGTGTAACATTTGAGCTGAGCACCAGAATGAGTGAAGCCGTGGCCATAACGGTATCCAGACAATAAGCGGCAAGTATAAAGGCCCTGGAGTGGAATGTGCTCGGTGTGTGTGAAAAAACAAGGAGGCTGTGTGTCTGGGGCAGAGTGAGGGAGACTGTGATAGGAGATAGTGGGGATGGATTTTGTTGACCTTGTAGATCATGATAAGGGCTTGGGGTAGTATCATGAGTGTAATGGGACGCCATTGGAGGGTTTTGAGTGGAGAAGTCACATGATCTGACTTTTAACAGGTATCTCTCTAAGTGATGTGCTGAGAATAGACTGAGGGGGAAAGACAGGGAAGGCAGGTCAGAGGCAACTGCATCCTGGAGAGAGATGAACAAGGTGGCTTGGAACAGGGTGGAAGCAATGGAGGTAAGGAGACATGCTTAGAACCTGCTCATATTTTGAAAGTAGAACTGGCAGGATTTGCTGATGATTGGTTGATGGGCCATTGTGTACACCTGGTTAGATCAGCCTTCCCCGAAGACTTCATATATCCCCTTTTGAGGCTGCCACAGGCTGGGGAATTTGTCTCTCTAACAGGAAAAGAAAAAAAAAAAAGTTCAGGAAAGTTATCTCATAAAATGATAGAAATTATGAGGGTAATTTTTAAAGTTTTATTATTTGGAAAAATGGAAAGTTGGCAACCCCTAAGTTTTTGTTATTGTTGTAATGGTAAGGGTCAATAAAATTCAAAATCTGGGAACCTCTGAGATAGAGGCTGGTTTGTGAGGTCTATAGCGTTTTGTTTTTGTTTTAGTTTTTTTTTGCCATGCTGCTCCTCCTGCCTCTCGTTGTATATTGCCTTGTACTGAGGTTACATGTCTACAAGTCAATTCTCTACTGTTTTGGACAGTGACTTTTTTTCTTTTGGTACCTTGTTCAGTAACTACTTGCTGAATAAATTAATGAATGAGTGGATGACTTTCAGGAGCTAAGAATGTGGGCTAGATGAAAAATCATTTTTGCATGGTGTTTAAGAATCATATTTTCATTAATCATAGTGTAGTATATAATTAAGCCTAGGCACAGATCCTATCCAGATCTGCATTTTAATAAGAACTTATGCATTGTGAGTGTCTAACAGGAGTTTCATAATGATGATCATTCTGTGAACAACATGATTATCTTCCTTAACTTGGCTTTATAAGACTTGTCCTGTGAGAAGTATGCAGAAGGACCTCATCCCACAATCAGCCTTGTGTGGGAGGTGTTCTTGCACAGTCCTGAAGAGGTGTTTCAGAAATTTCCTCATCCAGGAGAGGGGTTTGGGCATCAGAGGGCTACTCCAGATAAAGCTGGAGGAGAAGATAATGCTTCCTTATGCAACTATTTAAATAAACCATCATTTTTCACTAAGAGGGAGAGCAGGGTGATTGCTGTGTGCTGAAGGGGGGCGGGGGTTGATGCCACTACCAGCTAGTTCTGATTCCATTATGAGAATGTGTTAACCAGGGCTAGGAGGGCTTTACAGCAACATCACTTCCCAACAGTTTCTTGTTTCAATGTCCAAACCTTCCATCTTTTAATTTTATTGTTTTAATGACCAAACCTTGCATCTCCAGCTTAGACATTTCTTGTGAGCTTTCAGACTCATAAATCCAAATGGCTATTCAACAGCTCTATTCAAATTATTCAAAGTCATCTTAAAATACTAAATATTTTCAGGTCTTATGGCCTCAAATTTCACAGAGCCTCTTCTTGATGTCTCCAATTCCCATGGTTGGCAGGAACAATTACCTCATTCTTTGCTCAAGCTGGGAATCCTTCTTAACTCTCTTGTTCATTTTTCACATCCAGGGTAGTAAGAAGAATTGTAGGCTTTGTCTCCTAAAAGTCTCTTGAATCTCTCAGATTGTCAGCAGCATCATTGCCGAACCTTTAATCCCCCTCTAACCCAGTATCACCTCTCAGTGGTTCTCCCATGATAGCTGGTCTTCCCAAACCACCATGGTCTCCTGCAATCCCGTCTCCATGCTCTTAGACTTTAGGTTTGAGCAGCAGGGACTTCCTTGACCCGAGTATCCAAAAGAGCCACACAGCCGACCCTATATAACCCTATATTCTGCTATATAAGTTTCATATAGCTGTTGTAACAAATTATCACAAACTTGGTGGCCTGAAACAACAGAAATTTATTTTCTCATCATTCTGGAGATCAGAAGTCCAAAATCAGTATCACAGGACCAAAATCAAAATGTTCACAGGGTCACACTCCCTCTGCATGCTCTAGGGGAGAATCCGTTCTTTGCTTCCTACATCGTCTGGTGGCTGTCAGCATTCCTTGGCTTATGTTCACATCACTCCAGTCTCCAAGGTCAGAATCTTCAAATCTCTCTCTGCTCCATTTTCATATTACCTATTCCTGTGTGTATGTCAAATCTCTCTCTATCTTCCTCTTTTAAGGTTACAATTAATTGCCTTTATTACCAGCTTGCTTAGATAATCCAGGATAATCTCCCCATTTCAAGATCCGTAATCACATCATTAAAGACTTCTCCTCTCCTTTTTTGACCATAAAAGTTAACATTCAAGCATACAAAAATGGAATCAGGCAGCCACTGAGGATCCGGGATCAGACATATTCCTGCACCACTGAGGACATGAACTTTCTTTGAACTGTACCAAACCCAAGGACACCACAAGCCATATTCAGGATGACATCTGTAAGCTGCAGCCTTATGGTCTCAAGGTTCCTCCTTGTAACTATGCAGTCATTTCAGACTCCAACCAACTGTTGCTTAACAAGAACCCTCATTTCTTACCAGCTCCAATTATAATTATTGACAAACAACTTATGAAACAAACTGTGGCCTTGTAGCTTTTGCCTTTATAGCTTCCCCCATTTTTAGTCTGGGGGAACACAATCTAAGTGCCTCTTGAATCTGTGTCTCTGGGGCAGCAGTCCTAACAAGTCCCCCAATAAACACCTCTTTATTTTAATCAGGTCTCCGTTTCTGAAATTTTGGTGAACATAGCTGGCGTAGTTGGCAGGATCTGGAGTGACCCCCTACTCAGCAGTCTAGCACCTTTTCTGACTCTATGTATGGTACCTACACGAACCCATTGTGTCCAGCCTTCTCTTCAGTTGCATCAGAGCTGCAAGGTGAGTGCTCCTGGATCCGAACCTCCCATTTGGTTGAGGTTCAGGTCCTTATTTGAGGATTTCTTTTAGGTTTTTCTATCTCAAGATTTGGGTTCAAGGTTTTTCCACCTTGTGATTCAGGTGCCAGGTTTTCTGTCTTCACCGCTTGGTAAGAGATTTGGGTTTCAGGATTTCTTTCTACTTTTAGTGAGTTCTCAGAATAATGAGAAGTTGTTACAGGAAGAATTTAAAGGAAGATGCACCCACCCCCACCCCACCGAGGAACCTCTGCCGGCTTTATATTTAACACCTGTGGACCCCTGTCCTGTAACTATTTATCTAAATGGGTCCATTTAACCCGGGACTATTTAAATTTACATTGTCCAAGGTGGGGAGTTCTCAAAATTCCCAAATTAGTCTATCTTCATACACCACTAGAAAAAATATCAGAGTTAGACAAAATGAGTGGGAAGCATATTTTAATTGGTATCTAGAGGACTCTAAGCTTAACATTGAGAAAATTACTTTCCTCCCAACTGTAGAGGAAAAGTTGACTCAGACTGTTTCTAAACTTAAGAAATCAAGTGAACTTCCTCACCCTCTCCAGTCCTCTCCCAAATTCTGTACCTTCTCCATCCCTTTACTTACCTCTTTCCAATGAAGGGTACCTTGATTGTGAACAAGCAGTCTGTAGGGTTTTGAAGGCAGGAGACCATATGATTAGATATAGTTTAATGCCAGTGAAGTCTTGTTTTGGGAGGTGGATTAGAGGGTACTTATTATATTGTTAAAAATACATACATATATACATGGAATATATATGCTATGCAGGGATCAGTGATGAGCTTGTGAGACTGTACCATGAACTAAGGAGTATATTTATGCAGTTCTGAGCAATTGAGATTAAAAACAAGGGTACTCTAAACTGCATTTGTATATACATACACTCACATACATATGTACACACCCCCTCCACATACAATACACACATACATTCACTATTATGTAGCATTTGAATATAAAAATTTAAAAATACCCTTTACAATAGCATCCCAAAACATGAAATACTGAGGGATAAATTTAACAAAATGTAAGACTTCCATAGTGAAAACTATGAAACATTGCTGGGAGAAATAAAAGAAAAACCTAAAAAAATAGAAATATATACGGTATAGATAGAAATTCAATACTGTGAAAATGTCAGTTCTCTTCACATTTATCTATCAATGCAATGCAACCCCAATCTAAATCTCTAGGTTTTTGAAAACATAAATTTACAAGCTGATTCTGAAAGTTTTATAGAAATTCAAAGGATCTATAGTTAGAAGTAAAATTGATTAGATATTGGGTATATGGATTTTTACCTCATTAGGTAATAAATAAATGATAGTTATTTTCCAAAGTTATAGCAATTTACACTTTCACCAACAGTAAGGAGAGTCCCCACTGCTTGGAACTTTCTTGCTAATATACGATGTCAGACCTGATAGATATATAATAGTATCTCTTTGTAATTTAAATTTAATTTCCCTGATTTCTAATATTACACATCCTTTTTAGCTTATTGGCCATTAGACTTTCTTTTTCGGTGGTTCTTTCACTTTTTTCTTTGTAATAGATACAAAGAAACTTCTAAAATCTTTGATTACTTAGTGTTCTGTCAGTTATATGTGTCATCAGTTATTATTGTAATAATAATGTTGCATAACAAACAAAAATCCGTCTTTAGTGGCATACAAAATAAACATATATTTACCCCATCAGTTTGAGAGTTGGATACCTAGGCTAGGCACACTGGCACTTTCCGTGTCTTTGCTAGGTTCATCTACACATCTAGCAGTCTGACAGGATTTGGCTGATCTATTAATATAAAATAATCCATGTATTAATATATTATTTAATTAATCACTCTTTTATTTAATACTTAGTTTAGTTTCTAATTGTTTGCTATTATTAGCAGAGCTATAATGAATATTCTTAGAAATTTTGCACATTCTGAATTATAAGTTCTTTTTTTTTTTAACCAGGGTAATTGATTTTATTTAATTCATCTATGCATCCAGCAGAAATTATGTATTTTGAACCTATTATATATCAGTAGGGAAAATGAGGAACATAAAAAATTATGCATGTCAAAATCCTTGCCCTAGAAGAAGAGATATATAGGATATATATTAAGTATATGCTCCAGAGAAACTCTTGTACATATATAATAGAATGTGTTCATAACAACATTGTTAATAATAACAAACACTGGAATCCAACAAAAGGCCTGTTGATACTATATTAGACTGATATATTGTAGTATAGCTATTCATCAGAATACTATACAACAGTGAAAATGACCAAACTACAGAAAGATGAGTCATGATGGTTAAATTGCACAAATAAATTGTTTAGTATAATAACAGTTGTAAAAGAATGAAAAAGAGTGTTTTGATTGAAATAAAATTTTAAAATATGAAAATTTAATGTACTTGATGAATTCATACCTAGGTTTTAAAAAAACTATAAAGAAAAAGCATAAGAATAGTCATCTCAAAATTCACAACAGTGGCAGTAGATAGGGAAATGCTGTGGAATGGGCCATGTTGAGTGGCTCTAAGTTACTGCAATGCATATTTCTTAACTTGAGTCATGTATAATTTATAGATAACCAAAAAGAAAGTAGGTAGTTATTGACATTCCTTTACTATATAGAATTATAGAGGAAAATTGCATTTCAGGAAGGGAAAAAAAAAAAGAAATTCAAAGAATATAGATTAAATTATTTAAAAAGAAAAGCAAATTTTGTGTACTTAACTACTTCAAAATTTTATGTAAAGCAAGAGAGATGAAGACATACTGTATTTATGTAAGAACAGACAAAATAAATCAGTGGAACAAAGTGGAAGTTCCATAAATAAACTGACACATATATGATGAAATGATTTTTCAGCAAAATTCCAAAGCAATTCAATGGGAAAATAATTTTTGTTTTTCTAAAAATGGTGTGGAAACAAGTGGATATCCATATGACAGGGAAAGACAGAATCTCGGCTAACACCTCACATCACACAAAAAAATTATTTCAAGATCAATCATAGACCTCATCATAAAAACTAAAAATATAAATCTTATAGAAGAAAAACTAGGAAAATATTTTCATGGCTTTGTGGTTACACATAAATTTGTTAGAGAAACCATAGAAGGCACTAACCATGAAAAGGTTGTTGATAAATTGGACCTTATCAAAAGTTAAAACTTTGACTCATTAAAAGACATTATTGTGAAACTTAGTATGTCAGCCATAGATTAGGAGAAAATATTCAACTATATCATCAAGGGAATGGTTTCAAGAAACAAACATACAGAAAACCCTGCTAAAATTCAATAATAAAAAGACAGCCTAATTTAAAAGTAAAAGCCTTGAACAAATACTTTACAAAATAAGATCTATGGCCAATAAGCTCATGAAAAGATGCTCAGCATCATTAACCATTAGGGAAATTCAGATTAAAACCATTATGAGATATGACTGCACAATTACTAGAGTGGCTAAAATGAAAAAAAAAATGGTGACCATATCAAGTATTGCAGAGGTTGTAGAGCAACTGGAACCCTCATACATTACTGGTGGGGGTCTAAAATGATATAACCACCTTGGAAACCATTTGGTAGTTTCTTAAAAATTTAAACTTATATATAGCCTGTGCCTCACAACTCAATTCCTAGAGAGAGATGAGATATATGTCCACAGTAGCCTTACACAGAACTGTTTATTGCAGCTTTAATCATACTAATCCAAAGCTAGAAACAACTAAAATGTCCATAAGCATGTGAAAGGGTAACCAAATTGTAGTATTTCCATTCAGTGGAATACTATCAATACTTAGTTAGGACAAGGTATCCAGATATTTGATAAACACTAGCATAGGTGTTGCCGCAAAGGTATTTTATAGATGAGATTAACATTTAAATCAGTAGACTTTGAGTAAAGCATATTTTCCACCACAATGTGGGTGGGTCTCATCCAATCAGTTGAAGGCCTTAAGAGAAAAATCTGACAACTCCCAGGAAAAGGTAATTTTTCCTGCAGTCTGTCTTGGGATTTGAGCTGCAACATCAACTTTTCCCTGGATCTCCAGCCTGCTAGCCCACAACTGCATGAGCCGATTTGTTAAAATAAAGCTTTATTTTATATATAATTATATATATTTTATATATAATTATTATCATTATTATATACACTCATCATGTTGGTTCTCCAGTTTCTGTTGAGTCTAATATAGATTTTGGTACCAGAAGTGGTTCCAGAGGAACAGAATCTTAAGGATGAGTTTTCTGAATTGGTTCTGGAGATTCTGGAATTGTTTCTCTGATCTGTTAGATTTAAAGACACTAAGACTATTTTCAGTAGTAAAAAGAGCACTGATAGTCCATAGTGTGATGTGGCAATAAACATATGCAAAATATCACCATTGGATACTCCAAATACTTTATAAGAGGTAAGCATCTAGGTGACCATATATAGGATACCTTTGGACATTTTTGTCAAACATGTAGAATGAGAATGGCTTGTTGCTCCTAACTTCACTAGGCAAAGTGGGGAAAGAAAAGGATGAGTTTAGGAATTCAAATTCCCAGCTCAAGTGCTATATATGTGACCTGAAAGCCTCTGTGTTTTCCCTGAAAGAGTCCCTTATCTCTTATAGCCAGATAGGTGAGATTGCTGAAAGCCAAACCCAGAATCTTTTCCTGCAAGCAGCTGAATTACAATCAAATCGAATTCCCAGCCTTTCAGGGTGCCTAATGTTAAAGTGAATGCATTGATTAGGAAGGAATGGGATCCTTAAAACTGAAATGGGGACACATGAAAAGATCCTGATGAGGCTGAGGACGTCGAAGCCTTAAATTCCGATGTGTCTTCTTCGCCTATAGGATTAGACAAACCACTGCTGTCTGAGGGTATTAACTGTGCTTTGCCTGAGAAAACTTGAATGGCCTCCCCTGAGGTATTTGCCTTGCAAGACCCAGCCGGTTCTCCTCAGGACCCACCCCCACTACTCTTCTTTTCTTCTAGGCCAAAAACTAGACTCAAATCCCAGCAGGCCCCTAAGGGTATGATAAAAAGTGTGACCCATGAGGAAGGGTGCTACACTCCAAAATAACTGCATGATTTTTCCAATGTGTATAGACAGAAAGCCAGGGAATAGCTATAAGAATGAATATTAAGGGTATGTGATAATGGTGGAAGGAACTTAAAGTTGGATCAGGTTGAATATAAGCCCATTAAACAGAGATTCTGGGTTTAATGTTGCAGCTTAGGGTGTTAGAAAGATCTGTAATGTTTTGTTAGGCTGAATTGACTGAAACAAACACCAAAAGATGACCCATACTAAATAAATTAAAATGCCAGACCTCCCTTGATAATTGTAGAGGAAGGGATTCAACGGTTTAGCAAGATTGTAATGTTAGAACGGATTCATCATTTAAGATCCACCCTAGGAGAGTCTAGAGGACATACCTTTTACCTTGACAGTGAAAATAAATTTGTGAAGGGCACCTCAGTGTCACGGAGCTTCAGCTCTGATTGCTCTTCTTGTATGTCACAAATTACAGCAGGAACTGCTGCCACTGAATTGAGAAGCATGAATGAAATGGAGTAATTGGATCCCAGGGTGGGAGGAGCCAGGTGGCAGCACTCAATTGCCAGAATTAAAAGAAGTGTGATTACCATAATGGACAATAGAGTCAACACAGCAACCTGAATAATCTGAGGTGCAGAGAGCTATGGTGCTGGCAAGTTGATCACAGTGTTTCTAGGGGTGAAATAGATAGGAAGCCTAAGTTCTTACTTGCACTATATAAGGGGAAGGGTTCTAGATCAAATGAACAAAGTTCTAACTTGAATCATAAAAAGAAAGTCATGGTCTGTCAATAAATTCCCAGATTAGAGCAAGTTTGTAGATCCAAAATTTCTTGAATAAACGGGGGAAGCCAAGTGCCCCTGAAGAACTCTGCTACACTGCCAAAAATTTATACCATTATTCTTTCTCCCATCCTTCACCAAAAGGACCTATGACCTTTTACCAATGTAACTGTGCATTGGAGAAAAGGAAATCATCAGAAATTTCAGAGATTACTGGACATTGGTTCTGACTGGCACTAATTCCAGGAGACCCAAAACATCTCTGTGGTCCACCAGTCAAAGTATGCCCTTATGGAGGTCAGGTAATCAATGGAGTTTTAGCTCAAGACCATTCCACAGTGGTGCTGGTAGGTTCCTGATCCTATCTTGCAGTTATCTCCCCAGTTCTGGAATGCATCATTGGCATAGACATAAGTAGCAGCTGGCAGAATCCCCACATTGGTTCCCTGAGCTGTGGATTGAGGACAATTATGGTGGGAAAGCCCAAATGGAAACCATTAGAACTGCTTCAACTTACAAAAAATAGTAAGCCAAAAGCAATACCAAATTCCTGGAAGGATTGCAGAAATCAGTGCCACCATCAAGCACTCAAAGAATGCAGGGATGGTTACTGCATCCCCATTCAACTCGCCTATTTGGCCATGAAGAAGACAGATGGATCTGAGAGCATGGCAGTGGATTATTGTAAACTTAACCAGGTGGTGATTCTAAATGCACCTGCTGTAACAGATGTGATTTAATTGCTTGAGCAAATTAACACATCCCCTGGTACTTGGTATGTAGCTGTTGATCTACCACACGCCTTTTTTTCCATTTGTCTGTAAGGCTCATCAGAAGCATTTTGTTTTCAGATAGTAAGGCTAGCAATACACCTTCACTGTCCTACCTCAAGAGTGTATCAATTCTCCTGCCCTGTGTCATAATTTATATTACAGGGATCTTGACTGCCTTTCCCTTCCACAAGATAGCACGCTTGTCCATTATATTGACAACATTTATGCTGATTGGACCTACTGAGCAAGAAGTAGCAAGTACTCTAGACTTATCATTAAAATATTTGTATGTCAGAGGAAGGGAAATAAATCTGAAAAAAAATTCAGGGGCCTTATACCTCAATGCAAATCTAGGAATTCCCTGGCAGTCCAGTGGTTAGGACTCGGCACTTTCACTGCCTTGGCCCTGGGTTCGATCCCTGGTCGGGGAACTAAGATCCTGCAAGCCAAAAAAAAAAAGAAAATTTGAGGAGCCCAGTGATGTGGGGCATGTTTAGATATCCCTTCTAAGGTGAAGCGTGAGTTATTGCATCTGGCCTCTACTACAGCCAAGAGGGAAGCACAACACTTAGTGGGCCTCTTTGGATTTTGGAGGCTACATTTTCCTTATCTGGGTGTTCTACTCTGATCTATTTACTGAGTGATCCAAAAATCTGCCAGTTTTGAGTGGGGCCAAGAACTAAGGCTCTGCAACAGGTTCAGATGGTTGTGCAAGCATCACAAGGTCTACCAAATCCAGTGGTATTTGAAGTGACAGTGGCAGATAGGGAAGCTGTTAGGAGCCTTTGGTGGGCCCCTATGAGTAAATAGTAGCACAGACCCTTAGGATTTTGGAGCAAAGCTCTGCCATCCTCTGTAGATAACTACTATCTTTTTGAGAAACAGCTCTTGACCTTTTACTGGGCCTTAGTAAAGACTGAAGCCTTATCCATGGGCACCAAATTACTTTCCAACCTGAGCTCCTATCAAGAATTGGGTGTTATCTGACACACCAAGTCATAAAGTTGGGCATACACAGCAGCACCCCATCATCGAATGGAAGGGGTATGTATGAGATCAAGCTCAAGCAGGTGCTAAAGGCACAAGTAATTTACATTAAGAAGTGGCTCAAATGCCAATGATCCTCACTCCTGCTACACTACGTTCTCTCTCCTAATCTGCACCTATGGCTTCATGGGGTGTTCCCTACAATCAGTTGATGGAAAAGTATAGAAAAGTCATGCCTGGTTTACAGATTTTTCTATGTGAAATGTAGGCACCACCCAGAAGTGGACAGCTGTAGCACTATAGCCCCTTTCTGGAATGTTCCTAAAAGACAATTGAAAGGAAATCCTCTCAATGGGCAGAACTTTAAGGACTACTCCTGGTTGTTCATTTTGCGTGAAAGTAGAAATGGCCAGGCAGACATTTATATACTGATTTATGGGCTATGGACAATGATTTGACTTGGAAGAAACATATTTGGAAAATTGATAACAAGGAGGTCTGGGGAAGAGGTATATGGATAGAGCTCTCTGAATGGGCAAAGGATGTGAAATATTTGTGTCCCATGTGAATGCTCACTAAATAATGACTCCAGAAAAAAATGATTTTGATAATTGAGTGGATAGGATGATCTGTTTTTTGGATGTCAGTCTCTTTCTGTAGGTACTCTTGTCATTGCCCAATAGCTCATGAACAAAGTGGTTATGTTGGAAGGGATGGGAGTTATACATGGGCTCAGCAACATGGGACTTCCACTTGCCAAGGCCAGCCTGGCTACAGCCACTGTTGAGTACCGATCTGCTAGTAGAGACTGACTGACACTGAGTCTCTGGTATGGCACCATTAACAAGGGTTATCAGCCAGCTGCCAGGTGGCAGGTTGCTTACATTGAATGACTTCCATCGTAGAAGGGACAGCACTTTGTTCTTGCTGAAACAGACACTTGCTCTGGACATGTATTTTCTTCTTCTGCCTGCAAAACTGCTGTCTGTTGACTTATAGAATGCTTTATCCTCTGTCATGGTATTCTATGCAACATTGTTTCTGATCAAGGAACTCACTTCACAATGAATAGTATCACAGTGGGTCCAAAATCATGGAATTCACTGGTCTTACCATGTTCCCTACCATTCTGAAGACACTGGATTAAATGTAATGGTGTAATAGCTTTCGAAGAATCAGTTACACCACCAAGCAGGTGGCAATATCAGGGCAGGGCAATGTCTTCCTGAAGGCCGTATATACTCTAAATCAGTATAGCCACAATGCATGGGTCCAGAAACCAAGGGGTGGAAATTGGAGTGGCAGTACTCACTCTTACCCCTAGTAACTCACCCGTAAAATAAGTCACTTCCTGTTCCTGTAGTCTTATGATTTACTGAACTAGAGGTCTTAGTTCCAAAGTGAAGGAGGGAGGCTTCTATCAGGAGGCACGACAATGATTCCATTAAACTGGAAGTTAAAATTGCCACCTAGCCACTTTGGGCTCCTCGTGCCTCTGAATCAACAGACAGAAAAGAGTATTACTGTAGTGGTTGAAGTAATTAATTCTGACTCCCAAGAGGTAATTGGATTGCTACTACACAATGAAAATAAGGAAGAGGATGTCAAGAATACAGAGATCCCTTAGGGTACCTCTTAGCATTACCTTGCCCTGTGATTAAAGTCAATGGATAACTATTACAACAACCCAGTTCAGGCAGGACTACTAATGACCCAGACCCTTTAAGAATGTAGGTTTGGGTAAAGAACCATGATCAGTTGAGGACGAAGAGTATACAGAATGGGTAGTGGAAAAAGTTATAAATACCAGCTACAATCATGTAACAAGTTACAGAAATGATGACTATAATAGTTATGAGTATTTTTCCTTATTTTATTATGAAAATTTCTTATGTGTATACACACATACATATACATATATAGATATATCTTTGCTTTCTTTCCTCTTATTCCGCTATCATGTAAAATAGAATATAACTTTATATCACAGTATTTAAGTATCATTAATTTTATAACACAGTATTTAAGTTATTACAGGATATCAAGAATAAAAGTAATGAACTAAGGACTTTGCATCCTCTTCTGGGGAAAAGGTAGCGCATTTTCACAGTTTGCAGGATAGTTGTATCATGCTCGGTGGAAGCATAAACTTGCTTTTGTCTTTATTTGGAGATTAGGTGTGGTTAATGTAATGTGCACAGGTTCCAAGCTAATAAAGAGTGGACTTGTGTTGGTTACTTTTATGTGTCAACTTCGCTAGACCATGGCATTCAGATATTTGACCAAACATGTTTAGATATTGCTGTGAAAGTATTTTTTGGATGAGACTGACATTGAAATGAGTAAACTGAGTAAAGCAGATTAACTTCCATAAGGTGGGTGGGCCTTATCCAGTCAGTTGAAGGGCTTAAGAAAAAGATCAACCTCTCCTGAGGAGGAGGGAGTTCTGCCAGCAAACTCCTTGAGGACTCAAACTGTAGTATCAAGAATGTCTGAGTCAGTCCATCAAGTACAGCGTCCTGACTATTGGAGTTGCTGGATGAAGACAAGGATAAATGGAGGGATAAGGTAAGGAGAAAATTATAAATATTAATTATTGCCTTGGGGCTAATTTCAGAAAGGAGAAATGTAGGTGCTAGTTAAATGTGTTATTTCATTTGTTATGTGCATATTTATATTTGTTAATCAATTTTCCCTTTCCCTCTTCTCTCTTTCTTCTATAACTGTATTCAGGGGATGAATTGTTATTAAATATATAATTTAATCCTTATTTACAGTGTCACAGGATTGTAACTGAATTTAGGGAGGAATGAACATTAGCCAGAGAAAGGTACAGTGACTAATGAAACATTATCTCTTACCTTTAGGTGAAAGGGCAAATGGATTTCATTTTTATGAAGTACAATAGTGTTTCTTTAGACAAGGATATATTGGGTTGGCCAAAAAGTTCGGTTGGGTTTTACCATAACATCTTACGGGAAAACCCGAGTGAACTTTTTGGCCAACCCAGCGGTTTTGTTGTCATTGTTGTCTTCCATATGGTGACTATGTACATGGATGTTGAGTGCTCAAAATAGTGAAAGTAAAGTGTATTCTATGGATTAGCTTACTCCGTATCTATTCTTCTTCAACATTGTCTTTCAGTAAAACAATATTTCTCAGGCTTCCTTTTCACTAAGGTAGGGTTCTAGATATGGTCTAGGTTAGGCCAAGCAGTAGCCCCGACATACAACCTGGAAAGAAGATGTGAGCAACGTGGAACACTGGATCAATGGGAGATGCGTATTTCTTCTAGGCATACTGCTAGAACTATTTGGTTCTTTTAGTTCACTTCCAGTGGAGGGTCACTATGTGGTCTATAGTATCATAAATGGCAAGTGAAACAGCATGACAGTAGTGGTTTTCTGATAGAATAGTCTTGTAGTATGGAAGAATATTGTTGGCTGCAATGGATTTTTCAAAGACTACTTAAACTAATACATCTGTTTCTGCTAAAACCATCTAGAAAGGTGAGGATATCTGTAACTCAGAAACTTAAGCAACATAGAGTGAATCAATTTTCTATATTATATGTTTTCTATATTATAATAACTGAGAATCTTTATTTAAGAAGCATACTAATTGGAAATGCAAACCAAAACCACAATGAGATATCACCTCACCCCTGTGAGGATGGCTATTATCAAAAAGATAAAATATAACAACTGTTGGTGAGGATGTAGAGAAAAGCATATCCTTGTGCACAGTTGGTAGAAGTGTAAGTTGATGCAGCCACAATGGAAAACAGTATGGATGGTCCTCAGAAAATTAGAAAGAGTACTACCGTATGATCCACAAATCCCACTTCTATGTATTTATCTGAAGGAAACAAAATCAGTATCTAGAAGAGATCTCTGCACACCAAATGTTCATTACAGCATTATTCACAATAGCCAAGTTATGGAAACATCCTAAGTGTCCTTCAATGGATGGATGGATCAAGAAGATGCAGTTTGTATGTATGTGTATATGTATACATATATACATACAATTAAATATTATTCAGCCTTGATAAAGAATGAAATCCTGACATTTGTGACATCATAGATGAACCTGGAGGGCGTTATGCTTAGTGAAGTAAACCAGATAAAGACAATACTATGTGGTCTCCAAAAACAAAAACAAAAACTGATTTCATAGATACAGAGAATAGAATGGTAATTTCTATGGGGCTTACGGGGAGAGGAAATGGGGAGATGTAAGTCAATCAGTATAAACTTACAGTTATAAGATGAGTAAGTTCTAAGGATCTAATGTATAGCATGGTGACTATAGTTAATAATATGGCATTGTATTCTTAACATTCACTGAGAGTGGATCTTAAACATTCTCACCAAAAAAAAAAAAAAAAAAGAAAAAAGTTAGCTATGTGAAGCAATAGATGTGTTAATTATTTTGATCTTAGTAATCATTTCACAATGTATATGTATATCAAATCATAATGTACACTTAAATATATACAATTATATTGGTCAATTATTCCTTAGTAAAGCTGGAGGGGGGAAGAAACATCAAAGGGCAAAGCATGTTTTAAGACTATTGTAGTCCATGTACAAGTTCCTTTTACTTTGTTGACTTTTAAATTTAGTCATCTTCATAAACCTTTTAAGCTAACTTTCTCATGACTTAAATTCACCTGGCAGCCAATTTCCAAAAAGCAATCACATAGCAGCATTTCATTTTTACCAATGGATGAATACCACAGAGAAATCACAGGAGCAATTTCTTTCATTTTTCCAAACAAGTATAGCTGTTCTTACTAGAACCACTCCAGTTAAAGGTCACTTGCTATTTCGGTTAGAATGCCTCTTTTCAGAGTTATACTTCTCAGCCATTTAAATTTACTTTAAATGTGCAATTGATATCTCTGGGTACAATTATTTTACTGGAAAAGTACATAAGTATATTTATTTTCATGGCACATACAGATAATAGAATCTGTTTTAAAGGGTAACACTCAGCATCTATCATTCCATGAGAATTTGTGGGTTTTTTATTTGCAAATTATATATTTTAATAAAAATGGGTCAAAAAAAAATGGGTCAATAATATCTACTGATTTTAATGAAATTCTTAGAATATAGGTATCATTTCAGATTAAACTCTTCTGATGCAAAAGGATATATAGGTTGGTATAAATGTGGGTTAGGAGTAGAAGAATCTCTCCTCTTAATGGATATGAGTGTGGTGATTCTTCACATCTCAGAACATGTATCAACCACAACTCACTGACTCAGGAGCAGGACAGAATCTGATGTTTCATAATGTGGTTAAATGTTTCTAGTTGTTTGGTCACTTGAGACTAACTCCATTTTTCTATGCACTACATGTATGTAAGATTATTTGTCTCAGCTATTGTGTGGCCAGGTAATAATGCAGGGATTTTTCATCAGAATATGAGTTAGTTTTGCGTATCAGGGAAAACGTGTTGTGGTTTTAAAACATGATGATTTTTGATGCTATGGTGGATGGTATTTTTTTTTCATTTTATTCCTAATGTCTTTGTTGATAGTATATAGAAATACATAACTAAATGCATATATACACACATGAAGCATACTTATATATTTATAAATATACATACATTAAATTGATTTTATATTTCCATATATCCAGGATTCTCACTGTTTAGAATTGTTAATTCTAATAGTTTTTTTCTGTATAGATTTTGTTGGATTTACCATGCTGTCATTAAGTCTTCAAATAATGATCTTTTTCATGTGCTTTTCTGGGACCTCAAATGAAATGTCAAATGTGATTCCAGACTTCAGGGGAAAGCTTAAAATATTTTACTCTTTTTGCTCTAGTAAGTTTTCTGTTAGCATTTCTATCTGATTGAGAAACATCTCTTATCTTCCAAATTCAATAAGAATTTTAATCATGATGGTGTTTAATTTTGTCAAGTACTTTTTTTAACTTTTAGAGAGGGTCACGTGATTATCTTTTTTACAATATGGTGACATCTTGTATAGATTGATTATATATTGTCACATATTAGCACTTGTAATGCTGGAATAAACTCCACTTTTTCATATTGATGAATATTATTTGCTAATATTTTATTCCGTTTCATGACTGCGTTGCATCTTTAATTTTCTTTCCTGTAATGTTCTTATCATTTTTAGGTTACAGGGTTATACTCCTTTATAACATGTGTTTTGAAGCATTCTCTTTTTTGTTTTTCTTTGAAAGAGAATGTGGTATATTGATGTTATTTCCATGTATTTGGGGAGAAAATTAACCAGCTCATATGGGCCTGGGGTTTTATTTTTGAAATGAGTTTTAATAACAGATTAAACTATTTAAATAGATATTAGATATTTCAGATTATCTATTACTCTCATTTTAAAGTTGATTATTTTATAAAAACATTTAATCAAAATTTTCAAATTTATTGCTGTAAAATTGTTTCTATTTTTAAAATAATATTTAATGTCTTCTTGATCTATAGTAATTCCCCTTATTTAATTGTCAGTATTAAGTCTGTTCTTTTTCTCTTTCATCAGTCTAGTAGCTAGGACTTTGCAAATTGGCTTAATAGTTTCAAAAAATCAACTTTTGTCTTTGTTGATTTTCTCAGTTCTACATTTGCTTTCTATTTTATGCTTGTTTTTATCTGTGTTAGTTTCTTCTGTTTTTTACTTTGCTTTTTGTTTTCTTGCTTTTTAAGATAATAGCTTAGATCACTGATTTTTAGCCTTCATTCTTTTCTAATATGTGCATTTAAGGCTATCAAATTTCTTCTAAGCAGTATTTCAATTGTAATGCATTTTTGGGTCACATCTTCATAATTATTCAGTTCAAAATATTTTCTTGTATGAGTTTTTTGGACCCATAGATTGTTAAGAATCAAATTCTTAATTTTTAGCCATTCTTGGATTTTTTTTCCCATTATAGTTTAGTTACTATTTTACAGTTTAATTTTACTGACCAGAAAATGTACTTTAAATGGTTTTAATCCTTTGAAATTTACTGAAGCTATTTTCATGTCTCAGACTAAGGTATATTTTTAATTTCAATAAGAAATTTTGTTACTGTTAGGTACCATGTTCTATATATGTCAAGTAAGTCACTTATCACTTTGATTTCCAGATACAGATCTTCTGTATCAAAATTGAGATTTTCTTCTTTTGTTTAATCATCCATTGAGAAGATTAACTCTCCTACTGTCTCTTCCTTTAATGCTGTTCATTTTAGTACATTTTGGAGTAATATTATTGGTTACATTCAAAAGTATGCAAGATGACACCCTCCTAGGAGACTGATTGCATTGTCATTATGAGACATTCCTTTTTATTCTTAGTAGTGTTCCTTTCTTTAAAGTTATACTGGCAAATATTATAATAATTCTTCTAGATTTATACTGGTTATTGATTGCATGATAAAATCTTTTCAAATTTTCTATGTTTTTATATTTTGCTTATATTTCCTGTGAACCTCATATAGATGGCTTTAACTTTTAAATTTCATCTTATATTTGTGTTTTCATCAGAGTATCTATTCTTATTTATATTTAATGTAAATTCCTGGTGTATTTTTATTTAAACCTACTGTCTTACCCTTTGTTTTCTATTTGGTTCACTTGTTGAAATTGTATGCTTTCTTTCTACTTGATACTTGACTTATTGTGTGTGTGTGTGTGTGTGTGTGTGTATGATTTTATATTTTTAAAGTTAAACTCAAGGGATGTCACTGTTTTATTTCTTTATACAGTTATTTTTTCAGCCCTTCTTCCAATTTGTCTCTCCTTCTGAAAGAAGTAACATATCAGGTCTTAACTGAATTCTCTTTTAAGAACCCTTTTCTTTCACTTGTTTCTCTGTATTCTTTTTTTAAAGAAGTAAAATGTAGTAAAGTTTTATTAAAGGCCTTTAAGATTTATTTTTCTTCTGGACATAATCTCTGGAAGCAAATAATAAAATTTATATAATATGAAATTTAGGTTTCGTGTTCAATTTCTTTTGTTCTTATGAACATTTTAAATTGCCTTAGAGAAGAAATTTTTAAAATGTGTACAAAGTGTGCCTAACAAAATGCTGGAGTAGATAATTTCTTGATGTGACAATACTGTAACTTCCACAGAGGAATAAGTACAAAAGAGATAATATATTGGAATAAAATTGGTGGTAGGATCTCTTCAATAAGCTCCACTTCATTGACACACAGCAGCGTGCTTACATCAGCAAACATTGACTCTTTTCACCATGCTCTGAGCTACTAACACCAATTGAACTGAAAGCTTATTGAATGTTGTTTGTACTTGTTCCCAAATATGGTTCACAAGTGGGATTTTACATTTTAATTACATATTTTAATAAAATATTTGATGGGCAGTTGGAATGAGAGTCTGTAAGTGAAGAGAATGTTTCATTAAATACTAAATGAATCTAAATAACTAAATATTGGGGGAAATCCAAGACAGTTAAGTTGCTAATAAGAATGGTATCAAATTAAATGTGGGCCAACACTATGAAATAAAATCCAGAAATAAAGTAATACAATTTAGATTAATTATTGTCAGTGTGTTGTTAAATGTCTTTAAGATCTAATTCTCGAAAGAAAACTAAAACTAGAAATGATAAAAGATTCATCATGGTTATGATACCACAGGACAATCAGTAAGACAGATTCAATGGAAAGACAACAATAAATAAAAGAACCCTTAGACTTACTGAAGTGTTTGACAAATAGAGAACACTGAAAATCTACTTAAGATAATATTAGCTTATTTGTGGCTTTAATCAACATGTCATGGGCTGTTGACTCTATGAACAGGAACACGTGTATCTGTTTTGGAGTAGGCTACTTTCCCAATTACAGATATTTCTATGGAAAGTATATCAGTAGGACATCCAGTGTCAGACCAACGAGAGTGAAAACATGTTTCAGTGGTTACATGTTACCAGTGTTGAAAAGCAGAATTTGTGCATCCAGCTGTTGCAACATCTCTCTTTAAAAATTTCTTTAACAAACAATAAATGCTGGAGAGGGTGTGGAGAAAAGGGAACCCTCTTGCACCCTTGGTGGGAATGTAAATTGATACAGCCACTATGGAGAACAGTATGGAGGTTCCTTAAAAAACTAAAAATAGAACTACCATATGACCCAGCAATCCCACTACTGGGCATATACCCTGAGAAAAACAGTAATTTAAAAAGAGTCATGTACCACAATGTTCATTGCAGCTGTATTTACAATAGCCAGGACATGGAAGCAACCTAAATGTCCATCAACAGAAGAATGGATAAAGAAGATATGGTACATATCTGGACAATGGAATATCACTCAGCTATAAAAAGGAACAAAATAGTGCAATTTGCCAAGACGTGGATGGACCTAGAGACTGTCATACAGAGTGAAGTAAGTCAGAAAAAGAAAAACAAATATCGTATAATATTGCTTATATGTGGAATCTAGAAGAACGATACAGATGAATTTATTTGCAAAGCAGAAATAGAGACTTAGACATAGGGAATGGATGTATGGATTCCATGGGGGGAACGGGGTGTTGGGATGAATTGGGAGATTGGGATTGACATATACACACTATTGATACTATGTATAAAATAGATAACTAATGAGAACCTACTGTACAGCACAGGGAACTCAGTGCTCTGTGGTGACCTAAATGGGAAGGAAATCTGAAAGAGAGGGGTTATGTGTATACATATAGCTGATTCACCTTGCTGTACAGCAGAAACTAACACAATGTTGTAAAGCAACTATACTCCAATGGAAATTAATTAAAAGTTTTCTTAATCATCTTAACATACAAATAGGATATCATGAGCACATAATACACCCTCTGAGCTAATTTTTGTTATGTTATATCCTTGGTAGAAGTCCTACCAACTTTTTTATTTTAGGTACAGAGATTTCGCATATACTTACTACAAGCAATGGCCCTGCACTGATAACATCATTATCCCCCAAAGTCCACAGTTTACCTTAGGCTTCCCGCTTGGTGTGGTACCTTCTGTTGTTTTTGTCAGTTGGATAAAGACATGTATTCACCTTTGTAGCAGCATACAAATTGGTTTCACTACCTTGAAAATCCATGCTTTGTCTATTCATCCCTCCACCTCTAAGCCTGGCAACCACTCATCTTTTGTCTCCATAGTTTTACCTTTTCCAGAATGTCAAATAGATGGAGTCATACAGGATTTAGATTTTCAGATTGACTTCTTTCACTTTTTGATATGTATTTATGATTCCTTCATGTCTATTCATGTTGTGATAGCTCATCAATTTTTAGCACTGAATAATATTCCATTGTCTGGATGTAACACAGTTTGTTTATGTATTCACCTACTGAAGGACATCTTGGTTGCTTCCAAGTTTTGGCAATTATGAACAGAGCTGCTATAAACATTGTGTGTACATTTTCAGTTCCTTTAGGTAAATACCAAAGAGCACAATTGCTGGATCATATGGAAGATTATGCTTAATTTTGTAAGAAGCTGCAGAAGTCTTTTTCAATGTGACTGTACAATTTTACATTCCCACCAGCAGTAAATGAATGTCCTTGTTGAACCATATCCTCAACAGCATTTGGTGTTGTCAGATTGGGATTGACATATATACAGTAATATGTATAAAATGGATAACTAATAAGAACCTGCTGTATAAAAAAATAAACAAAATAAAATTGAAAAATTCAAAAAAAAAGTGTTTTGGACTTTGGCCATTCTAATAGGTATAGTATATCATTGTTGTTTTAATTTGCAGTTTCCTAATAACATATGATGTTGAGCATCTTATTACATGCTCATTTGCCATATCTTTTTGCTGAAGTGTCAGTTTCGAACGTTTTGCCCATTTTAAATTAGGTGCTTATTTTCTTACTGAGTTCTAGAAGTTTTGTGTATATTTTGGGTAATTATTTATCAGATATGTCTTTGCAAATATTTTCTCCAAGTCTGTGGCTTGATATATAGTCTTGAACTGTGCATTTTGGTCTATAATCCATTTTGAGTTAATTTTTGTGAATGGTGTGAGGTCTGTGTCTAGTTTCTTTATTTTTTCTTTAGTTTTTATTTATTTATTTATTTATTTATTTATTTATTTATTTATTTATTTATTTGCATGTGGATATTCAGTTGTTCTAGCACCATTTGTTGAAAATATTATCTTTGCTCCATTGTATTACCTTTGCTCCTTTGGCAAAGATCAGTTGACTATATCTCTGTTGGTCTACTTCTGGGTTCTCTCTTCTGTTCCATTGGTTTATTTGTGTATTCTTTTGCCAATACCACACTTTCTTGATTACTGTAGTTTTAGTAAGTTTTGACATTGAGTAGTGTCAGTCCTCCAACTTTGTTCTTCCTCAATATTGTGTTGGCTATTCTGGGTCTTTTGCCTCTGCATATAGACTTTAGAATCAGTTTATAAATTTCTACAAAATAATCTTCTGGGATTTTGATTTGGATTATGTTTAATCTGTAGATCAATTTGAGAAGAACTGATTTGACAGTATTGAATCTTCCTATTTATGAACATGTACTACCTCTCCATTTATTGAGTTGTTCAATTTCTTTCATCAGAATTTTGTATTTTCTTCATATACATCTTGTGCATATTTTGTTAGTTTATACCTAGGTATTTGATTTTTTGGTATGCTAATTAAAATGGTATTATGTATGTAATTTCAAATTCTACCTATTCATTCTTGGCATGTAGGAAGGCAATTGATTTTTGTTTATTAACTTTGTATCCTGCAACCTTGCTACAATTACTTATTACTTCCAGAAGATTTTGTTTGTTTGTTTTGTTTCTTCCAGATTTTCCACATAGACAGTCATGTCATCTGTGAACAAAGACAGTAAGTTTATTTCTTCTTTGCCACTCTCTACATTTTTATTTCCTTTTCTTGACCTGTTGTATTAGCTGGAACTTTTGGCACAGTGTTGAAAAGGAGTGGTGAGAGGAAAGTTCCTTGCCTTTTCCCTAATCTTAGTGTGGGAAACTTTGAGTTTCTCACTATGAAGTATGTTAGGTTTAGACTTTTGTAGATGTTTTTTTATCAAGTTGATGATATCCCCTCTAATCCTAGTTTCCTGGCAGTTCCTATTATGAATGAGTATTGGAGCCTCCTCCCCCACCAAATTTAACTTTATAAATAATAACTCACTTAACAGGTTACTTCACTACATGCTAATGCAATTTTTGTTTTGTCAAAAGAATACAGAAGAAGTAACATTATTTTAAGCTAACTCTATCATGGGTTTGTTGGTGAGATTTTACGAAATGTTGGCTAATATCTACCCTGACGTTATATTAGGGTAAACTACTGTGGGAAACAGAATAATGCCTCTACTCCCAAAAATGCCCATGTCCTTATCCCTGGAACTCTGAATATGTTACCTTACATGGCAAGAAGATTTTTCTCATGTGATAAAGTTTAAAGATCTTGAGATGGAGAGATTATCTTGAATTACCTGGATGGGCCTAATATAAGTACTAGGGTACTTATAAGAAGAATGCAGATAGTCAGAATTAGAGTAGAAAATGTGATAACACAAACAGAGGATACAGATATTAAACTGCTGCCTTCACGGATGGAGGAAGGGGCTATGTACCAATGCATCCAAGTGACCTATAGAAGTTAGAACAGGCAAGGAAACAGTTTCCCCCCTACAGTCTCCAAAAGGAATACAGAACTGCTTACCACTTTGGCCTTTGGACCAACAGAACTACATAACAAAATAAATTAGTGTTGCTTTAAGTCATTAAATTTGTGATGTTTGTCATGGCAGGAATAGGAAATTTAAACTACCACTTTTCATTATACTATTGTGAGATGAGTTTGGGAAAACTGGTCATTTGTTTGACTTGGAGAAAATTTACATAATTTAAAGCAAATCCTGGCTGTTCTATCGGTTCATCACAGAGAATTGCTTTTTATTTAAAGAAATGCCCTCTTTTTTGTCATCTGTGCTTACTATAGGGCTTATCTGTTTATACAAAACTAAGTCTTGGTGTTACATGGCTGTATTCAACAAGCAGAATTGACTGTTACATCCAACCCAGTATTTATCAAAAGTTCAGCTGAGAAAATAAGTAAAACTATTGGGAAAAACACTTAATCTCTTTTCATTTGTGCTAAAAAGATACCAAGATTCAGTCATATTAGCTGGTATTTGGGTTCCTATAACAGTATTGCTTTTTTCCACCCATATTCCAGTCTTCCTTTCCATTGTCTCATGATTAATTGTCCTTGTTTAATAAAGGCTCTGTTGAGTCATTCCTGAATGATGTTAGATCCTGGTGGATAAATTGTTTCTTTTATATTTTGTGGATGCTTTAGACATAAGATTTCCTTTTTGAGTAATCTTTTAAAAGCTTTAGAGACAAGCTTGCATTTAATTCATGGGAAGAAAACTATATCCAACTTTGAAATAGTCATTTTATCTTCATTATTAACTCTAGTTATTCTCATCCCTGTTTATATATCTTGTAAATTATATTTAATTTATTAATTTTATCATATTTTATGAACTCTTCTTATAGGCCAGTTTAAAAGGTTTAGGTGCATAACTAATTAATCAGATAAAATTGGTGAAAATACATAATATCAAACCTCTATTTTTAAAAGTTGGGTATAATGATGACAAAGTAACAGGATTCATTTGTATTGGTAAAATTTTCCAGCAACACAGTTGAGTTAATTACTCCCATTTTCTTAAGGAAGCATTATTTATTATAATTTCCTGTGAGTTTCTTTGAATAATTTTAGAATTTTCCTTAATTCCCTGGTATTCAGAGAGTTGAATGATCAATTTTTTTTGGAAACTTACTGAGTCCATTAATTATTATTTTATATATATATATATATATATATTTTTTTTTTTAATTTATTTATTTATGGCTGTGTTGGGTCCTCGCTTCTGTGCGAGGGCTTTCTCCAATTGCGGCAAGTGGGGGCCACTCCTCATCGCGGTGCGTGGGCCTCTCACCGTCGCGGCCTCTCCTGTTGCGGAGCAAAGGCTCAGCAATTGTGGCTCACGGGCCCAGTCGCTCCGCGGCACGTGGGATCCTCCCAGACCAGGGCTCGAACCCCTGTCCCCTGCACTAGCAGGCAGACTCTCAACCACTGCGCCACCAGGGAAGCCCTATTTTGTATTTTGATTTCACTTGTTCTGTTTTACTGAAACATTTTTGTTTTAAAATAAAATTTGAGCTTATGAAGGCAAAAGCTATTTCTATTTATTTCATTTTTTTTTAGTCTTTCATTATGACTTTCTTGCTTTTTTTGTTGCTTTCTCTGGGGGTTAGCACAATTAATAAGCCAAGTTAGGAGAAAAGAATTTGCTCTAAACATTCTTAGTATAAAAGGCTTAATATAGGAATTAAAAGTTAGATGACTATCAGAAAAGCTGAGGACAGAGTAAAAGTCAAGAGAGCTTCTGAAAAGTTCAGAAAGTTGCTAACCAAGATCAAGGAAGCACATATGGAAGTTCTCCCTTGAGATAACAAATTAAGGATGTCAGAATCACACTGTAAACTGCTCAGAGTCTCCCTATTACTCAACCAGTCCCTAACTTGAATATAACAAATACATGCAGCTGTGAATCCAATTTGCATCCTGATTTATCCACATGGAGAATCAAACTTTAGAGTTTCTGTTCAGCAGTCTCAACCAACAAGTTGTGTGTGTGTGTGTGTGTGTGTGTGTGTGTAGAAGGAGAGAGGGATGAAGGAAGGAGAGAGAGAGAGAGAAATAAGCTATTTTTAAAAATTGGCTCATGCAATTGTGAAAGCTTGGAAAGTCCAAAATGTGCAAGATGGGTCAGCAGACTGGAGATGAGGGAAGAGTGGAACTTCAAGTCCAAAGGCAGTGTACTGGCAGAATTTCTTCTTCCTTAAAAGAGGCTAGTCTTTGTGCTATTAAGGTCTTGAATTCGTCGGATGAACCCCACCCACATTATGGAGGTCACTCTGATTTTCTCTAAGTTCACCAATATAAATGTTAATCTCATCCGAAAAATTCACCTTCACAGAAACATCCAGAACAAAGTTTGACCAAATATCTGGGCATCATGACTCAGCCAAATTGACACATAAAACTAACCATCACAGCCATACTACAAGCTTTCAGTTTCTTTGTTTATTTCTTGTTCTCAGAACTTAAAACCATGAGTTTAATGCTTTATTTATCCGAGTTTTCCAGGGTGTTAAGGAGTCATCTCATATTATAACCTCTTTGTTTTATTTTCATCCATAAGATTCTGTTATTACTAAAATGTGCTACAATCTCAAATCTCACTCTTCTTTAGGCCCTTGAATACATGCAAATAGAATTTATGTAACTATTTTGGCCCTTGTGTACCAGGACCTCATTTAATATTGGTAATGAAATCATTACTACCTTTTATTTCTAATCAGATCGAAGAACTTATTCCAGATCCCCATGTTTAAGGTTCTATTCTTTTGAGACCACTTTCAGTATCTTAAATTGCATTTATACAGTAAAATGTATGCCAGTTAATATATTCTGAGTATAAAATATTTAATATAGGAATTATGGACTTACATAATAATGGCAGAGCTGAATAGTGAAGGGCAGGGATGCAGGTGCTAGAAGTCAAAGAAGCCAAGTCTGAAGATCTGATCCTACAACACTAAGGAGTGTATTTCTCTCAGTCTCCCAACAAAGCTGTTGCAGTCTTCAGGAATTAACTATACAGGAAATGTGTTTTGAAGAAATATAAATGCAAGATTCTCTTCTGCAGTTCAGAAGAGACCTTTGAGAGGGATGACAGTGATGCCAAGTTTATAACAGTCACTCGCACAAATGTCTAACATGTGGGAGGAAATCAGAAAATATGTATTTAGTTAAATTGATTTGTTCCATTACTGCAGGTGCTATGATGCAACATTTAAAACTGTCTGGTTTGCTCAATAAAATGGAATAGTCAACTAATTGTTTCTGCTATCATACACATAACCATGTCATTCACTGATCATGGTATGTGGTATTTGTCAACAAAACATTTTTTTTAATAGCACTACTCTAAGAATAAAAGTTTACCTCCTATGTTTGATTCTTGGTGTAATGTATTTCTCTGAGAACTCAGTTATCTTTGAAGGGGAATCCTCCTAACAAAATGTTTAGTACCAAAGACCAAAAATCTCACTGTGTTGTCATTAAAAGCCAAATAGCCATACCAAAGTATCTACCTTACAAATGGCCCATTTCTTTTGAACAAATTGACCAATTCAAAAGAAATTCCTTCCTCCCTCCCTCCCTTCCTCCCTCCTTCCTTCCTTCCTTCCTTCCTTCCCTCCCTCCCTCCCTCCCTCCCTCCTTCCTTCCTTTCCTCCCTCCCTCCCTCCCTCCTTCCTTCCTTTCCTCCCTCCCTCCCTCCCTCCTTCCTTCCTTTCCTCCCTCCCTCCCTTCCTTCCTTCCCTCCCTCCTTCCTTCCACCTAATTTAATCATTTCCCCTTTAGCCCATTAGCCCAGCATGTGAATGTAATGAATAAGTTCTGGGCTTATCAGCTAGTGCTCAAAACAAAGCACATTAGTTCTTAAGAATCAAGTCATTCCTCTGATCAAAAAGTTTAGCGTATTACCATGTTAGAATGCTTTCCAGATTCCTAGAGAATCTTAACACATTCATCATGATCCTACATAATCTTGCCATTGCCTGTGTCCGGAACCTAATTTTCTTCCACTGGTTTTCTTAATATACTTCAGCCATACCAGCTTGCTTTCTCTTCCTCAAAATTGCCAAGCTCATTGCTGTCTCAGACCTTGGCATATGCTGCTTTCTCTGTGTGGAATTAATGCCCTTGGAACTGACCATGTCTGACTTTGCATAATCATTCGGATCTCAGCTCAAATAGACAATTTTCAGAGAGGCTCTTCCTGATACATATATCTTGCCTCTTCCCAGTAATTCCCTCTAGATCAGTCCCTTGTTTTATATCTCTACTACCATTTATATCTGAAATTATCTCAATTATTTAACGTTTATGATCGCTTCTTCTCTATTAAATATCAGGGATGCAGTTTGTTTAGTGTTGCTTTCTTGGTGCCTGGATCAGTTTCTAGAGCAATCTGTGTGTATTTGTGTGTGTGGTTATCTACATATACACAGAATAAAAATAGATGTAATTAATGAATTAAATCTCTGTATCTTAACTCTTTTCACATAAAACTGAAGACCCACTGGAGACTTTTTTAATTTGGCAAAATCTCTGTCAGATTCTGGAAGCCACCCAAAGAAGACATACTATCTAACCAAAAGCAGTGTGCTTGCTTTTAAATGTAACAAGGGAAACCCCAGTACCTAGATATTTCTCCCAGCTGTATTACAGATGCTGGCCTTTTTGATGTAGAATTCTTGGAACTGCTATAGTCTACAGATGCTCAAATTGCTTAGTGAATCTCCATCTTTGTACTTCTGGTAAACGGCTCCAGTTTCCCAAATCTGGCCTATAGCCTTTTGTTGACTAAGCCAGCTGTCTGACTCATGACCACTGCTATTTCTCTCCCAGAGGCCACTTCTCACTTCTCTGAAGCACACCTTCTGATTTCTGTGGGATTGTTTCTCCTCAGTTGCTTGTTTTCCTAATGTCTTTGACCCAGATGTGAACATACAAATGCCTATTAATTGCCCACAAGGACAGTGGCTGCACCTTCAGTGGTACTTTAATTAAAGTCAGGGGTGGCCCAAGGGAAACACATAAATATAGAGACACATTTACAAATGCTATTAGGTGGAGCTTCTCTAATAGCCCATAGACCCACAGACCCAGAGACTACTGCTGATCTCTGTCAGCCTAGGAAGATGCCTCCTTGCCCGTTCCCAAGACCATGCTATGTGACAGCATCCGGCTTTCCTTCTCCTCACAGAAGTATCTTTGAATATGCCTAGGAAATTACTGGAGCAAACTTTTTTTTTAAAGGTGTTTTCGAGGTTTAAGTGACATGCAACAAACAACACATTTAAAGTACAATTTGATGAATTTTGACATATCTAGACTCCCCTGAAACCATCAGCATAATCAAGATTTCTTTGACTCATGAGTTATTTAGAAGTTTATTTAAACTTTAGATATTTGGGGATTTCTCAGTTTTTCTATTATGGATATCTGATTTATTTCTGTTGTGATCAGAGAATATGTATTACTTGAATCATTTTAAATTTATTGAGACTTTTTATGGCCCGTATATAGTCTATTTTGGTTAATTATCCATGTGATCTTGAAAAGAATTTATATTCTAATGTTGCTGGAAGAATTACATCAATTTAGTTGATAATATCTTTTAAGTCTTCTGTATACCTAGAAATTTTCTGTAGGAGATGAAGGTTTTACTACAGTCGTAAAAATGTCAATTATGGACAGATCTTGAAGATCTACCAGATTTTGTTTCATATTGTCTGAAAATCTGCATTTAGGTACCTAAGTATGATTGGTTAATTGATTATCATTATAAAACAGCTCTCTGAACCCCAGTATGATTTTTTTAAACATTTTTATTGGATTATAATTGCTTTACAATGGTGTGTTAGTTTCCGCTTTATAACAAAGTAAATCAGCTATACATATACATATATCCCCATATCTCCTCCCTCTTGCGTCTCCCTCCCGCCCTCCCTATCCCACCCTGCTAGGTGGTCACAAAGCACTGAGCTGATCTCCCTGTGCTATGCGGCTGCTTCCCACTAGCTATCTGTTTTACATTTGGTAGTATATATAAGTCCATGCCACTCTCTAACTTGGTCCCAGTTTACCCTTCCCCCTCCCCGTGTCCTCAAGTCCATTCTCTATGTCTGCGTCTTTATTCCTGTCCTGCCCCTAGGTTCTTCATAACCTTTTTTTTTTTTTTTTAGATTCCATATATATATATGTTAGCATACGGTATTTGTTTTTCTCTTTCTGACTTACTTCACTCTGTATGACAGACTCTAGGACCATCCACCTCACTACAAATAACTCAATTTCGTTTCTTTTTATGGCTGAATAATATTCCATTGTATATATGTGCCGCATCTTCTTTATCCATTCATCTGTTGATAGACACTTAGGTTGTTGTCATGTCCTGGCTACTGTAAATAGTGCTGCAATGAACACTGTGGTACATGACTCTTTTTGAATTATGGTTTTCTCAGGGTATAGCCCAGTAGTGGGATTGCTGGGTCATATGGTAGTTCTGTTTTGAGTTTTTTAAGGAACCTCCATACTGTTCTCCATAGTGGCTGTATCAGTGTACATTCCCACCAACAGTGAAAGAGGGTTCCCTTTTCTCCACACCCTCTCCAGCATTTATTGTTTGTAGACTTTTTGATGATGGCCATTCTGAGAGGTGTGAGGTGATACCTAATTGTAGTTTTGATTTGCATTTCTCTAATGATTTGTGATGTTGAGCATTCTTTCATGTGTTTGTTGGCAATGTGTATATCTTCTTTGGAGAAATGTCTATTTAGGTCTTCTGCCCATTTTTGGATTGGGTTGTTTGTTTTTTTGATATTGAGCTGCGTGAGCTGCTTGTAAATTTTGGAGATAAATCCATTGTCAGTAGCTTCATTTGCAAATATTTTCTCCCATTCTGAGAGTTGTCATTTCATCTTATTTATGGTTTCCTTTGCTATGCAAAAGCTTTTACGTTTCATTTGGTCCCATTTGTTTTTCTTTTTTTTAACATTTCTCTAGGAGGTGGGTCAAAAACGATCTTGCTGTGATTTATATCATAGAGTGTTCTGCCTATGTTTTCCTCTAAGAGTTTTATAGTGTCTGGCCTTACATTTACGTCTTTAATCTATTTTGAGTTTATTTTTGTGTATGGTGTTAGGGAGTGTTCTAATTTCATTCTCTTACATGTAGCTGTTCAGTTTTCCCAGCACCACTTATTGAAGAGGCTGTGTTTTCTCCATTGTATATTCTTGCCTCCTTTATCAAAAATAAGGTGACCATATGTGCATGGGTTTATCTCTGGGCTTTCTATCCTGTACCATTGATCTATATTTCTGTTTTTGTGCCAGTACCATACTGTCTTGATTACTGTAGCTTTGTAGTATATTCTGAAGTCAGGGAGCCTGATTCCTCCAGCTCCCTTTTTCTTTCTCAAGATTGCTTTGGCTATTTGGGGTCTTTTGTGTTTCCATACAAATTGTGAAATTTTTTGTTCTAGTTCTATAAAAAATGCCATTGTTAGTTTGATAGGGATTGCATTGAATCTGTAGATTGCTTTGGGTAGTATAGTCATTTTCACAATGTTGATTCTTCCAATCCAAGAACATGATATCTCTCTCCATCTGTTTGTATCATCTTTAGTTTCTTTCGTCAGTGTCTTACAGTTTTCTGCATAGAGGTCTTTTGTCTCCTTAGGTAGGTTTATTCCTAGGTATTTTATTCTTTTTGTTGCAATTGTAAATGGGAGTGCTTCCTTAATTTCTCTTTCAGATTTTTCATCATTAGTGTATAAGAATGCAAGAGATTTTTGTGCATTAATTTTGTATCCTGCAACTTTACCAGATTCATTGATTAGCTCTAGTAGTCTTCTGGTGGAGTCTTTAGGATTCTTTATTTATAGTATCATGTCATCTGCAAAAAGTGACAGCTTTACTTCTTCTTTTCCGATTTGGATTCTTTTCTTTCTTCTTTTCTCTGATTGTTGTGGCTAAAACTTCCAAAACTATGTTGAATAATAATGGTAAGAGTGAGCAATCTTGTCTTCTTCCTGATCTTAGTGGAAATGGTTTCAGTTTTTCACCATTGAGAATGATGTTGGCTGTGGGTTTGTCATATATGGCCTTTATTATGTTGAGGTAAGTTCCGTCTATGCCTTCTTTCTGGAGGGTTTTTGTCATAAATCGATGTTGAATTTAGTCAAAAGCTTTTTCTGCGTCTATTGAGATGATCATATGGTTTTTCTCCTTCACTTTGTTAATACGGTGTATCACATTGTTTGATTTGCATATTGGAGAATCCTTGCATTTCTGGGATAAACCCCACTTGAACATGGTGTATGGTCCTTTTAATATGATGTTGGATTCTGTTTGCTAGTATTTTGTTGAGGATTTTTGCATCTATGTTCATCAGTGATATTGGCCTGTAGTTTCTTTCTTTGGGACATCTTTGTCTGGTTTTCGTATCAGGGTGATGGTGGCCTCATAGAATGAGTTTGGGTGTGTTCCTCCCTCTGCTATATTTTGGAAGAGTTTGAGAAGGATAGGTGTTAGCTCTTCCCTAAATGTTTGATAGAATTCACCTGTGATGCCATTTGATCCTGGGCTTTTGTTTGTTGGAAGATTTTTAATCACAGTTTCAATTTCAGTGCTTGTGATTAGTTTGTTTATATTTTCTATTTCTCCCTGGTTCTGTCTCAGAAGGTTGTGCTTTTCTAAGAATTTTTCCATTACTTACAGCTTGTCCATTTTATTGGCATATAGTTGCTCGTAGTAATCTCTCATGATCCTTTGTATTTCTGCAGTGTTAGTTGTTACTTCTCCTTTTTCCTTTCTGATTATGTTGATTTGAGTCTTCTCCCTTTTTTTCTTGATGAGTCTGGCTAATGGTTTATCAGTTTTGTTTATCTTCTCAAAGAATCAGCTTTTTGTTTTATTGATCTTTGCTATTTGCTATTGTTTCCTTCATTTCTTTTTCATTTATTTCTGATCTGATCTTTATGATTCCTTTCCTTCTGACTTTTGAGGGTTTTTTGTTCTTTGTTCTCTAATTGCTTTAGGTTAGGTTGTTTATTTGAGATGTTTCTTGTTTCTTGAGGTAGTACTGTATTGCTATAAACGTCCCTTTTAGAACTGCTTTTGCCGCATCCCATAGGTTTTGGGTCGTCGTGTTTTCATTGTCATTTGTTTCTAGGTATTTTTTTATTTCCTCTCTGATTTCTTCAGTGATCTCTTGGTTATTAAGTAGTGTATTGTTTAGCCTCCATGTGTTTGTAATTTTTATAGTTTTTTTTCCTGTAATTGATATCTAGTCTCATAGTGTTGTGGTCAGAAAAGATACTTGATATGAGTTCAATTTTCAGAAATTTACCAAGGCTTGATTTGTGATCCAAGATATGATCTGTCCTAGAGAATGTTCCATGAGCACTTGAGAAGAAAGTGTATTCTGTTGTTTTTGAATGGGATGTCCTATAAATATCAATTAAGTTCATCATGTTTAATGTATCATTTAAAGCTTGTGTTTCCTTATTGATTTTCATTTTGGATGATCTGTCCATTGGTGAAAGTGGGGTGTTAAAGTCCCCTACTGTAATTGTGTTACTGTCAATTTCCCCTTTTATGGCTATTAGCATTTGCCTTATGTATTGAGGTGCTCCTTTGTTGGGTACATAAATATTTACAATTGTTATATGTTCTTCTTGGATTGATCCCTTGATCATTATGTAGTGTGCTTTGTTTTCTCTTGTAATAGTCTTTATTTTAAAGTCTATTTTGTCTGATATGAGAATTGCTACTCCAGCTTTTTTAAAATTTCCATTTGCATGGAATATCTTTTTGCCTCCCCTCACTTTCAGTCTGTATGTGTCCCTAACTCTGAATTGGGTCTCTGGTAGGCAGCATATATACAGGTCTTTTTTTTGTGTGTCCATTCAGCCAGTCTGTGTCTTTTGCTTGGAGCATTTAATCCATTTATATATACGGTAATTATCAATATGTGTGTTCCTATTACCATTTTCTTAATTGTTTTGGATTTGTTATTGTAGGTCTTTTCCTTCTCTTGTGTTTCCTGACTAGAGAAGTTCCTTTAGCATTTGTTGTAAAGCTCGTTTGGTAGTGCTGAATTCTCTTAGCTTTTGCTTGTCTGTAAAGGTTTTAATTTCTCCGTTAAAATCTGAATGAGATCCTTGCTGAGTAGAGTTATCTTGGTTGTAGGTTTTTGCCTTTCATCACTTTAAATATGTCCTGCCACTGCCTTCTGGCTTGCAGAATTTCTGCTGAAAGTTCAGCTGTTAACCTTATGCGGATTCCCTTTTATGTTATTTGTTATTTTTCCCTTTCTGCTTTTAATATTTTTCTTTGTATTTAATTTTTGATAGTTTGATTAATATGTGTCTTGGTGTATTTCTCCTTGGATTTATCCTGTATGAGACTCTCTGTGCTTCCTGGACTTGCTTAACTATTTCCTTTCCCATATTAGGGAAGTTTTCTACTATAATCTCTTCAAATATTTTCTCAGCCCCTTTCTTTTTCTCTTCTTCTTCTGGGACCCCTATAATTCGAATGTTCGTTTGTTTTTGTTGTCCCAGACGTCTCTGAGACTGTCCTCAAGTCTTTTCATTCTTTTTTCTTCATTCTGCTGTGTGGTAGTTATTTCCATTGTTTTATCTTCCAGGTCACTTATCCATTCTTCTGCCTCAGTTATTCTGCTATTGATTCCTTCTAGAGAATTTCTAATTTCATTTATTGTGTTGTTCATCATTGTTCGTTTGGTCTTTAATTCTTCTAGGTTCTTGTTAAACGTTTCTTGTATTTTCTCCATTGTAGTTCCAAGATTTTGGATCATCTTTACTATCATTACTCTGAATTCTTTTTCAGGTAGACTGCCTATTTCCTTTTCATTTGTTTGGTCTGGTGGGTTTTTACCTTGCTCCTTCATCTGCTGCATATTTCTCTGTCTTCTCATTTTGCTTAACTTACTGTGTTTGGGGTCTCCATTTCGCAGGCTCCAGGTTTGTAGTTCCCGTTGTTTTTCATGTCTGCTCCCAGTGGGTAAGGTTGGTTCAGTGAGTTGTGTAGGCTTCCTGGTGGAGGGGACTGGTGCCTGTGTTCTGATGGATGAGGCTGGATATTGTCTTTCTGGTGGGCAGGACCACATCCAGTGGTGTGTTTTGGGGTGTCTGTGACCTTATTATGATTTTAGGCAGCTACTCTGCTACTGGGTGTGGTTGTGTTCCTGTCTTGATGTTTGTTTGGCATAGTGTGTCCACCACTGTAGCTTGCCAGTCGTTGAGTGGAGCTGGGTCTTAGCATTGAAATCGAGATGTCTGGGAGTACTTTCGCCGTTTGATATTACATGGAGTCGGGAGGTCTCTGGTTGACCAATGTCCTGAACTCAGCTCTCCCACCTCAGAGGAACAGGCCTAACACCCAGCCGGAGCACCAAGACCCTGTCAGCCACATCGCTCAGAAGAAAAGGGAGTAAAAAAAGAAGGAAAGAAAGGAAAAATATAAAATTATTAAAATAAAAATAAGAAATAATTATTAAAAATTTTAAAAAATTTAAAAGTAATTTTTAAAAATGAAAGAAAGAAAGAAGAGAGCAACCAAACCAAAAAACAAATCCACTAATGATAACAAGTGCTAAAAACTATACTAAAAAACCCCCAAAATACAAAAAAACGGTCAGACAGATCTCTAGGACAAATGGTAAAAGCAAAGCTATGCAGACAAAATGACACAGAAAAGCATACACATATACACTCACAAAAAGAGAAAAAGGAAAAATATATATATATTGTTGCTCCCAAAGTCCACTGCCTCAATTTTGGGATGATTCGTTGTCTATTCACGTATTGCACAGATGTAGGGTACATCAAGTTGATTGTGGAGATTTAATCTGCTGCTCCTGAGGCTGCTGGGAGAGATTTCCCTTTCTCTTCTTTGTTTGCACAGCTCCTGGGGTTCAGCTTTGGATTTGGCCCTGCCTCTGCGTGTAGGTCACCTGAGGGTATCTGTTCTTTGCTCAGACAGGAGGGGGTTAAAGGAGCAGCTGATTAGGTGGCTCTGGCTCACTCAGGCCCGGGGAGGGAGGGGTAAGGAATGCGGGGCGAGCCTGTGGAGGCAGAGGCCGGCGTGATGTTGCAACAGTCTGAGGTGTGCTGTGTGTTCTCCCGGGGAAATTGTCGCTGGATCACGGGACCCTGGCAGTGGCAGGCTGCACAGGCTCCTAGGAGGGGAGGTGTGGATAGTTACCTGTTCTTGCTTAGAGGCTTCTTGGTGGCTGCAGCAGCTTTCTTAGCGTTTCATGCCCATCTGTGGTGTCTGCGCTGATAGCTGCAGCTCGCGCCCATCTCTGGAGCTTGTTGAGGCGGTGCTCTGAATCCCCTCTCCTCGCGCACCCTGAAACAATGGTCTCTTGCCTCTTAGGCAGTTCCAGAGTTTTTCCCGGACTCCCTCCCGGCTAGCTGTGGCGCACTAGCCCCTTCAGGTTGTGTTCACGCAGCCAACCCCAGTCCTCTCCCTGGGATCTGACCTCCGAAGCCCGAGCCTCAGGTCCCAGCCCCCACCCATCCTGGCGGGTGAGCAGACAAGTCTCTTGGGCTGGTGAGTGCTGGTCGGCACCGATTCTCTGTGCGGGAATGGGAATCTCTGTGCTTTGCCCTCTGCACCCCTGTTGCTGTGCTCTCCTCCGTGGCTTCGAAGCTTCCCCCTCACCACCCCCAGTCTCCGCCAGTGAAGGGGTTTCCTAGTGTTTGAAAACTTTTCCTCCTTCACAACTCCCTCTGAGTGGTGCAGGTCCTGTCCCTATTCTTTTGTCTCTCTTTTTTCTTTTGCCCTATCCAGGAGCATTGGGAGTTTCTTGCCTTTTGGGAAGTCTGAGGTCTTCTGCCAGTGTTCAGTAAGTGTTCTGTAGGAATTGTTCCACATGTAGATGTATTTCTGATATATTTGCGGAGAGGAAAGTGATCTCCATGTCTTACTCTTCCGCCATCTTGAAGGTCTCTCTCCCCAGTATTATTTTTGCTCTTAAATCTTTTCTGATATCAATAATGCCATTCCATTTTTCTTTGGATTAATGGAAGGATGTCATATTATTTCCATTTTTTAATTTTAACCTATTTTGTCTTTATATTTAAAGTAGGTTTAGGACTTCCCTGGCAGTCCAGTGGTTGAGACTCTGTACTTCCACTGCAAGGGGCATGGGTTCAATCCCTGGTCGGGGAACTGGGATCCTGCATGCCACGTGGTGTGACCAAAAAAACAAAATTAATTTAAAAATTTAAAGTGGGTTTTATGTAGGCAACATATAGACAATCCTTTGTTGTTTTGTTTTGTTTTTATCCAACCTGGTAATCTCTTTTATTTAATTTAGGTGTTTAGATCATAAACATTTAAAGTGAATATTGTAATTGACAAGTTTATATCTTGTTATTTGTTTTCTATTTATCCTGTTCTTTGAGTTTTCCTTTTTTTCTACCTTCTTTTGAATAAATTGGGTAAATTTTATTTTCCATTTCATACCCTTTGTTGCTTTATTTACTATAAATCTTATGTTATTTTAGTGGTCTCATTAGGCTTTATAGTTTATATTTTTAACTCATTATATTCTATTTTCAACTCATATTATACAACTCAACATGTAGTTTAAGAACCCCATAAGTGTGCACTTTCACTTCTTATTTAATATTTTAAAAACAGGAGAATAGGCTCATATTCATAAAATTCACTGGCTTTAGCAAATAACTCATGACTTACAAGCAAAAGTCCTGATATTATGATGGAATAGTTCTTTTAGGACACCAAGTTTGTGACAACAAACTTGTACTGTTATACAAAATGCTGTATGTTTTCTTAACTACTAAAGTATTCTTCTAAAGACAAAGTACATATAAATAAGAACTGTATTAATTTTCTAGGGATGCTGTAACAAATTACCACTAATTGGGTGGCTTATACAACAGAAGTTTATTCTCTCACAGTTCTTGATGGTAAAAGTTAAAATTCAAGGTGTCAGCAGGATGCACTCCCTCTGGAAAATTCTGGGAAGAATCTTTCCTTGTCTCCTCCAGCTTCTGGTGCTTTCTGACATTTCTAGACTTTCTTTGCTGCATCACTCCTGTCTCTCCCTTCATGTTCATATTGCCTCTTTGTCTTCATGTTCCTGTTCCTTTCATCTGGCCCATCTGCATAATTTAGGATGACCTCATTTCTAGATCGTTAAATTAATGATATCTGCAAAGACTTTTTTCCAAATAAAGTAACATTCATAGGTTCTGAAGGTTAAGGACTTGGGCATGTATCCTTGGTAGGAGTGGGACACTATTCAACTCACTACCCAACCAAAAAGTAAAAGTGGATGTAGCTCAGCTCACTTACCCATTATAGTCCATTTGCAAAATTTTTGTTTCCTATCACCCAAATTTATATTGCTGGTTCAGAGGGCATAATTTTCATAAGTGCCCCAAAAGTAATATCATCTAAACAAAAACTAAGAGTATTGTTGAGTCATTTTTGCTCTTCATATCTTTGAAACAACAAAGAAGGACATTATTGCATTTTCTGGAGTGGTTGTCCTAATGGTCCAGGGGAAACATTGTTTCTTGTATCCAATGGACCTAAACTAGAGAACAACTGACACTCAGAACAATTTATAGCATGTCTTAATTTTTACATGTTCAGGGATGATTTTAAAGACCACAATATCTACAGGACCACAAATGGCTCACAGTCTTCAGAATAAATGTTTCAGTTACTCAGTCAGGTTGGGGGAAAAAAAAGGCATCAGAATTAATGTCTGAAGTCAAATACAACATGAAATGGTTAGTAAAAGAAGGAAGTCATAAATACCAAATACAGCCACATAACCATACAGTTTCAGAAATGAGGAACTTAATTTATAAACTATGTGTTCTTCTTTATATATTTATATATATTGGATATATATGTGTGTATATATGTGTATATATATATATATCCCATCTGGAAGAAAGATGGGCATAATTCAGAGCTGGATATAGTGATAAATAAGAACTTTTGTTTACTTTTTTGGGAGATAGCAGGTAACACTTCATTTACAGAAGGAATAATTACCTTAGTTAGAGAAAATCATGCTTCAGTTTCAATTATTTTTACTTGAAACTTAAATATACATAGAAGGTTATCTTTTGAGGAAAATTAATCGGTGTAGTGCCAATTTCACCCATGTCCTCCTTTGTATCATCTTCTCATTGTTTCATGCCTGAAAGAATGGAATTTCCTCTCTGAGAATTTCTGACAGTAGATTACTGTTTTAATTTCTAACTTGGGAGATGCACATATGAGATTTAAAATGTTGGAAGATGGACTTCCCTGGTGGTGCAGTGGTTAAGAATCCGCCTGCCAATGCAGGGGACACAGGTTCGAGCCCTGGTCCAGGAAGATCCCACATGCTGTGGAGCAACTAAGCCCATGCACGCACAAATACTGAGCCTGTGCTCTAGTGCCCATGAGCCACAACTACTGAGCCTGCATGCTGCAACTACTGAAGCCCGTGCTCCTAGAGCTTGTGTTCCACAACAAGAGAAGCCACCACAATGAGAAGCCTGCGCACTGCAACGAAGAGTAGACCCCGCTCACCACAGCTGAAGAAAGCCTGTGCACAGCAACGAAGACCCAATGCAGCCAAAAAAATAATAAATAAATAAATAAATAAGTAAGTAAATAAATAAATAAAATAAAATGTTGGAAGAGAAGTAGAAGTTGAGTTTAGTAGACAGATTTTGAAGTAGTCTCTGACCTTTCCATTTGATTTTGTGTTATCACAAAATGTCCTTATTTATCAGTGTATCCCTGGAACATATCAGATTGCCTGCCACATTTAAGGACTCAAAATATTTTTTTTTGAATTAAGTATAAAGAAAATACTTTATAATAGCTTCATTGAGGTATATAATAGCTTTATTGAGATATAATTCACATACCATCCAATTTATGCACAAAGTGTACAATTTAGTGGATTTTTGTGCAGCAGTTACTGCAGTCAATAGTAGAACATTTTTATCACCCCAAAAAGAAACCCTCTATCTGTTAGCCATAAATTCCGATAACCTCCCAACTCCTAGATAACTATCAGTATACCTTCTAGCTCTATAGATTTGCCTATTTAAAAAATTATGTATAAGTTAAATCATACAATATGTATTCCTTTGTGACTGGCTTCTTTCACTTAGCATGTTTTCCAGCTTCATCCATGCTAAGCATGTATCAGTACTTCATTAAAAAATCTTGTTTAATTCTTCAAGAATAATTACAGACATGATGATGTGATAGAAAAATTAAGTCACAAAGATACAGTAATCCACTAATATTGGTTCAAAATGTATTAGTTAATTACATTAATTTGATATAATGCAGCTTGAATTCATCTAAATTTTTATTCATAGCAGTTATAGTCACAGAGCTAAATTAAAAGAAGCAGGACAGTAAGCATTATTTTTGTCAAGGGTTCTTGAAGAATGTACTACTATTAAAACTTCATTGACATCCACCAGCATAAGTTTCTTTGGATTATGTCAATTTTTTCAGAAATAGTATGAGTCAGAAAATCATTGTCACCTTTCATGGAATAACTTGAAAGTGATGTGATCTTCTTTCAGAGCCTAACTTGATGACATGTTCTAAAAATGTGTTTTCTAGAAATCTCATTATATTCTGTTTTTCAGTGTATACCCTATGTGCTTTTATGTATTTTTAATTGTGTTTAATTCTGGACACTGACATTTATTTTGATTGATGTCCTGTTATTTGTCATGAAATATAATAAACCTTTGGAAATGATTTACACTTTTCAATAGCTGTGTCCCTCTGGTAATTCCAGGCATTCTTCATCATAAAACCTGACTTTAAGACTTACTATAAAGCTACAGTATTCAAGAGAGTGTGGTATTGGCATGAAAACAGACCGATCAGTGGAAACAAATAGAGAACCCAGAAATAGCCCTGAACATATATGTAATTCAATTTTTGACAAAGTTGTCAAGACAATTGAAAGGAGAAAACATAAACTTTAACAAAAATGGGGCTATGACAACTTGATATCCATATGCAAAGGATCCATACCTTGCACCATATGCAAAATTAATTCAAAATGAATCATAGACCTAAATATAAAACCTAAAATTGTAAGGCTTCTAGAAGAAAATATCGGGAAAGTTATTTGTGACCTTGTGTTAGGCAAAGACACCTTAGGTGCAACACCAAAAGCATGACCCGTAAAGAAAATGTTGATACTTTTGACTTGATCAAAATTCAGAAAGTGGTCTAAAGACACTGCTAAATTAATAAGAGGTAAAACATACTCTTAAATATTACCCAGCTTTTTCAATCCTGGGTATTTTCCCAAGAGAAATGAAAGCATGTCCTTAGAAATTTTGTACCCAAATTTTTTATAGCTGTTTGTGTTAATCAAAAACTGGAAATAACATAAATGTCCTTTAATACATAAAATAATATACATGTTTCATATCTATACAATAGAATACTACTAAACTATAAAAAGAATAAACTATTTACTCACATAACAAGGATGAATTCCTTTATCCCTTAAAATATTTGCTCTGACCCATTTTCTCTGTTCTCTTCTTTTGGACTCTTGAGTCCACATATTTTAGACTGTTGGATTTTTGTCATTCATATCCTGGATATTCATGTCAATTGTCAGTGTTGTATTTCCTATAGAGAGAAGACTATGGGACATGCATATATTTGGTGGGTATTCACATCATGTTAATCACAATATGGGGTGGGTGTGTGTGATACATATGTTCACTCCCACTGAAGAGACAATATACATAGAAACACATGTTCACACACATACACACGTTCTTACACACACAGACACACCCTTTTGGTAGTATATTACTGTGCCTTAGAGAAAGTGTGTACTTAAATGATAAAAATATAATGAAATACATTTAAAACAATCTTTTTCTTCTTTTCTACTTACATTCCTCCTTTGCCTTATCTTCCCTCTGTAAAATGATGAAATACCTAAAGACTGTAGTAATTAGGTGAAATACAAATATATTGAACACACAGAATGAAAGGAGTTTCATTTGTGTGCTATACTAGCTTAAATATAAGCCGTCTTATAAGTGTTTGATATTCTGTTTCTATTCTGACACAGAAAACCCATTATCATTTTCAACTTATGGTAACCACAACAAAAAAACCCAATCTGAAGAGTGACAATAGTAACATTGCTGTTTGTAATGGTGTATCTAGAAAGTTGCATGCTTATGGCATTTATTTCTTTAAAAAGCACTATGTTTAATAGTAATTTATACTTTACTATGTTTTGGTGAATTTATACACTGTTAGAATTTTTTGAAACGTTATTTTGCTCATTCTTGTTTATTTGGTTAAACACTTGCCTTGACAGTATGTTCACTGATTCACCGTAATTTAATTAATAAGTCCTTTGGCATAATGTAAAAATTATGCAAAATGTAGATATAAATCTTTTGTAGTAGAGTGAGCTTAATGACAGAAGAATTAGGTGTGACGATCCAGTTCCTTTTTTCAAGAAGGGATCAGCTAGAAAGCTAGTTGACCATCATTTAAATCTATTTTCTCTGTATAAGCAGTATGTGATGTTCTGCTTATCTCTAATGTCTCATAGCCTCAGTTTCTCCAATATAAAATGAATATAATAATGCTTAATTCAAAAATTTGTGGGGATTAAACTAGAGATTACTTATAACTTTCTTGTCATACTGCGAACATCAGTATATGAAAGCTATTCTATTGCTCAGATCTTGTTGATTTTTATACAGCAAGATGTCACAAAGTAGTTCATCTCCTAGGAAAAAGAGATGAAGTAGTTCCTTCTATTCTTCTGAACATCTTTTCACATTCTGTGATTACAGCATTTTGGATGAAATATGCATTGGGTGAAACTGAGCACAAACACACACACCCGCATGCAGGCGCAGTAAGGTGACATAAAACGTCCAAATTTACAAGGTCTTATTGAAAAGAGGAGATCAGAAGAGCAGAAGAGGTTGCATATGACAGAATATACAGTAGCTTAGCAGTCGCATTTTGGTGGTATTATCTGAACAAGGTAAACCCAGTACATTGGCAGAGTTTAATTATTGACTTAATACTGCATTTTTGTCAAAATTTACATTATCTTTCCAGAAGTATGTGGACTTCCTTTTAAGTGAATGTTGACAAATACTGAGTTCTGAGAAACACCCAGTCACGTTCTCTGCTGAAGGGAGGAAGGACAATTAGTGGTGTCATGATTTTGACAATATTTCAGCCTCCATATTTCTATCTTTCTGGAAAAACTTACCTGCATAATAAATGATACATCAAATTCTGTTTTATAATGTTTTAATTATTCCCTTGTGTCATCACTTAGATTTGAAGTAACTGTATGGAAGAATTCTTATTTTTTTTCCATTGTGTGGATTCAGTAAATGCTTGTACCATTTTTGATGCTTTTATTTTCAAGTGAATTTTCAATGCAGATTATATCTACCAAAAGAGAATGCCAAGTGTAAATAAATATATTTTGATTAACATCATTAAATATATTACACCTATAAACATTAAAACTGGATTGTTTAAATGTGAAATGATCACAGGCTTAAATGTTTAGAATTCATTGTTCCATATTATTTCAAATATAAGACATTTCATTTAAAATTTTTCATTTATTTTTTTATATAGTTCCCTTAATATACAAATTAAATTTGTAAATATCAAATATGGTTCAGTTTCTATAAGAGCACTTTATTGTTCTTATTGGATATCTTTTTTATTTTAATATTTTTGATAACTTCATCAGTTTACCTACCATATGGATTGTATAATTTTAATAGAATTCTACTTTGACAAACCAAAATTAGAGAGTTTTTGAAAACCCATAACCTGTAAATTTCAGTGGGTAACTATAGAGAATAGTCGAATTATCTACCAAAACCCAAACCTTCAATACTAAGAAAATATGTCATTGGCCAGATTGTTAAATATCCAGAAAGTTTACTCAAATGGCAGTTGAGCTCTTTTACAAAAACAATATTTTATTATGCCATCAATTTTGCATATATAAATCTCTGGATTATGTTTGTTCTTGAGTTCTTTTGCTATCACAAATGAGCATTTGGTATTCATAGTTAGTACAGGAAAACATATGAAGAATGGCTGGAAGTTAATTTATTTTCATATTCTTAAAAGCACGTGCAAACAAGAAAAATAACTGCTTCAGAATTGTCTATTATGCAGATTATAATTTCATAGTTGTTTCTCTCATCACTTACATCATGACTGCTGATAAAAAATAATAATAATTCTAGCATAACTCTAACAGTGACTGAACTGCCAAAAATATCACTGCCAATGAATTAAATCATGTTGTTTACTATAATTTGCTGACTTTTAATCTGAAGACAGTACATTGTGGAACTAATGCTGATGCTAATTCTGCATTTTTATGCTCTGAAATGACAATGATATTATGAAAAATGAATCTCGTTTTAGTGTGCATTTTGGATACAAAGCACAAAGACATTACAAAAGACATCTTGATTGAAGTCTGTTAAAAAGTAATGTTTTTAGAAAACCTAAATTATTCTTCTTATTTATATCCTACACTGTCAATTTTGTGTGTGGGGGGGGAAGGGTGGAACATGTAATAAGTGTTACAGAAAGAAAGAAATATTTATTTTTTATGGCTATATACTGAAATATATGTCAGAATGTATAGAACACTAGCAATAAAAAATGTATGATAGAACATTAAAAATAAAATGTGAAGCTTAATTTTACAAGGTTAATATAATACTACAATTTGTAGCATTTTAGCAATAACACCATTTGCCCTTGATTATTTAGTAACTAGTTGTTAATTTACTTGATTTCATAGCTCTTTGACCCTTGCTATCAGTCCTTTTGGATACTTTTTAGCATATGAAAGGCATGGAAAGAAAGAACACCAAACTTAAATTATCTAAGATTATTATTATCATTCTTATTATTTTCGTTTGTTAACAATTCTATCATTATGCTTAGTGACAAAGCTGAGTAAAATAAGATCTGGAGAAAATCTCCCAAATGAAAATTAGCATGTTCACAAATGTCAAAGGAAATCAAGATTAGAATGATCTTTACTCTAAACAGTTTTCTAAAAAGAAGTGGAACTCTACTCAATATTCTGTAATAACCTATGTGGGAAAAGAATCTGAAGAAGAATGGATATATGTATATGTATAACTGAATCACTTTGCTATACATCTGAAACTAACACAACATTGTAAGTCAACTATACTCCAATATAAAATAAAAATTAAATTATTAAAAAAAAATAAAGAAATTGCAAAAAAAATGGTGAGAGTCAGAGTTAAAAAAAGAATTCAAAATAGGAAGATATTGCAACTAAAATTGCTTCCTTATATTTCTAGTCATCTCTCCAGCAGAAAAGTTAGATATTTTCTAGTAAGGTTTCGTGGGTTTCTCAGTTGGAGATTTACAATCACTTTTTAAAATGGATAAATCATTTGGTTCAACTGTAAACTTCATCCAAAACTTGAAAATGTCTTAACACAGTTAAATTCAAATTCCATAACTTGTAAAGATCCTCAAAAGGTATATGCTTTCTTAAACTCTATATTATTTTACTTGATTTGTTCAATACTCTTAAATGCAAAAATGAATGATATAACTTGATTTCTCAAATAGATGTTCTTTGGATATCTCTTTATTTTTGAAATGATCTAACGCCAACATGTAAAAATTATGTAAGTTAATAAAATCATAAATATTTTCAATTTAGAACATGCATGGTATCCAATAGTGAACTTTTTTGTTAATTATGTATTCCCCATTTAAGTCTGCATTACTTAATATACATGTTTAGTTTATTCAAAATGAAACTAAGAAATTCCTATTGCCCACAATATAACTCAGATATCAATAGAAATTAAATGATAAAACCTGATTAGTACCTAGGATTCTGTATACATATAATCATGTTGTATATAAGTAAATAAACACTGTTCTGTTTTATTCCCTTCTAGACGTATGGTTTTATCTATTTTTTGGCCATTTGTAACGTTTAGGACCTGCACATTCTTGTTGTGTCGTGAGTCTTAGGGGGGATATGGTTGTTCTTTCACCATTTAATATGATTTTATTAGTTTTCTACTCCTGTGTTACAAATTACCAAGAATTTGGCAGGTTAAATCAGTATACTTTATTATGTTATACTTTCTGTTGGTCAAGAGTGGGGCATGAGTCTTTTGATCAGGGTTAGGGTGAACTCAGGTTGTCAGCCGGATGTTTTCTGATCTGGAGGCATCAGTGGGGAAGAATTTGCTTTCAACTTAATTCAGTTTGTTGGAGAATTCATTTCTTTTTAATATCATAGTAATCTTTCATATAATTGTAGTGTTGTTTTCATAAAACAATTTGAAAAGTATTACCTCTTAATTTTTCAAAGAGGTGGTGGGACATGAATATTGTTTATTTCTTAAATATCTGATAGAATTTATGGGTAAGTGTCCATCCTTATTCCTGGTAATGTTTCTTTTTCCTCAATCTACTTGTCTAATATGCACATAGTCACTCAAGATTTCTTTTGATGAAACATTTTATGGTATATAATTTTTCACCTGCTTTTTATCTTTTTTTTCCTTTTGTTTAAAGTGGGTTTCTGTAGACATTATATGATTTGTATTTTTTTCTATTGTGACAATCTTTGTTTTAAATGGGAGTTATTAGATTACTTACTTTTAATATAAATGTGTTGCTGTGTTTGGATTTAAAGCTTCTATCTTGCTCTTGTTTTTCTGCTGTCTAAATGTCATATAGGAGGAGTTCCAAGGAAGCGGGCTCAACCAAGCAGGTGGGGGGCTGAGAGAGAATAATGACCTAAGGGAAAGTGCCTTTATTCGGGGTCAAGGTGGAATGCACAGTAAAAGGCATGAGGGGACTTCACTGGTACATTTAAATATCACTATGTCACAGTCAGGGGAGGGTAAGAAGGGGAGCTGGTGGCAGGGACCAGACATATCACACTGGTGCACCTGATCACCTAGGCAGGGTGCTCACAGCCTCTTTGTGGGGATGTCGAGGCATCAGGAAAACATCAAATTTTAAAAATTTACAATGTAAATTTACAAATTGTAAATTTGTAAAATTTGATGTGATGTGTCAACATCGTAAACAATGCTAATTGGGATGGATAACACTTGTCACCGTGGTTGTGGAGATGTTAAAGGTGAGTGGGACAACTTGAAAAAGTGGGCCAACTCTGACAAAAGTAACAGCTAGGAAGAGTCCTGTTGGGCATATGAGGAAGGTTTGAAACCTAATTCACAACCAGGCATACCACTTTGCGCGATCACCAAGAGAATTTGTCAAGTGTCTTTGATTTTAAGGAAATCTGATAGAAAACTTTGGTTATGTTTTAAAGGTTCTTTACCTTTTGGCCTATTTCTCATAATTTTGCCTGTACCTGTTCAGAGCTAATAATGAACATACAGCAGGATGTATGGGACAAATAATTTTTTCCTGGCTAGTAAGTAGTCAAGAGCTAGTATGTCATCTTTTACTATTTGAGCTAGAGGCTTACAGGCTTGTTGCATAGGAACAATATTTCATGCACTTTTTGAATGTAATGTAAAGGGCCACTGAAAAGTGTTAGTTGACAGTTATGATTTGATTTTGTTGACAAAGCCTGCTTTACTGGTGTCATTACTAGTGGCTACTGTGACTCTGGCAAGTCCTATTAAGATAGGAATAAATAGCATCCTTTAGGATTCTTACCTGGCATCCTTTGATTGATGGAAACAGGGAGGTGTCTGGTGGATAAAGAACTATGGAACTCCCCAGCGTAGCAACTGCACAATGGGGTATGGCTTCATTAGGGTAACCCTGCTGGGGAGTTGGCAAGGAAAAATATAAAAGGTGCTGTGCCTGTGAATTTGGGCCACAATAGAACCTGAAGTTATAATTATTCATAGCATAATGTACCTGAGAGAATGTGGTGTTGTGTTTAACTAAAGGGAAAAACTGGTTGTAGTGGTCATGATTGGAAGTGCAAGGCAAGAGAGAGTTGTGGAAAGCCGGAAAAGGATAGTAGGAAAAGGCATCAGGAAGTGGGTGGTCCTCTCCTCAGGGAGTGAAGGGGTTGACTAATAAGAAGCAGGTGCCTCGTGGGGAAAGCAATAATCTCCATTAATTTTAGTAACCTCTACCAGATTTCCCTTTAGACCTTGTAGTGTAGGGATGAAAGTTTTAACTGAAAGCAAAGAATATACCAAGATCACAGCCTAAGCAGACAGTGAACTTAGAAACATAATAAAATCCCTAATATCAAAGGAACAAAAGCAAAAATGTCCTATGACTTTAAGGCAGTCTGTGGACATTGCTTGGGCAGAGACCTCAGTGTCCGAGTGAAATTGTCCCTGGCACAGGGGGTGAAGTCATCTGAGTCAATGTCATCTACAGTGGTGAGCTCCTGGGTTACGTAATGTCATCTGGTATGTGGCACTGGAGTATCCTTTCCAGGTGAGTATCCACTTGAATTGATGTGGGTTTCTGGATTGTAAGCCAGTGGAAGCACCCAGACCAGTAGTAATAAGACCAACAGTCAACAGAATGGTGTGCAGATGTACTTGACATGGTTTTGTTTTTGTTTTTGTTTTGGTAGAAATCTAGGTTCAAATGGGTCCCGTATCAAATGAGCAGCTGACCAGCCTGCAATGAGATCTATAGTTAATAAGCCCCAGGAGATTATGTGCCCAGGATCTGGGGGGGAAGAGCTAAAATGTATAAAATTAGGTTAAGACCTGGGAAAGATAGAGAACTCTAGGGGGTTATTTGCTATATTGGAATTTGAAAAGGAGTTGTTCAAGGAGAATAATATGTCTCCCAATTAAACTAGTTATATGGGAACTATCAGGCACATGAAAGTTCTACCGAATATTTCTTTCAAGAGCCCAATGTCTGTGAGTGTATTCATGGTTACCAAAGGGGAAAGAGGGAGGAGGGATAAATTAGGAGTTGGGGATTAACAGATACATACTACTATATATAAAATAGATAAACAACAAGAACCTAGTGTGTAGCACAGGGAACTATATTCCATATCTTGTAATAACTTACAATGGAAAAGATTCTAAAAAGCATATATATATGTATGTGTGTGTGTGTATATATATATATATATATATATATAAATAACTGAATCAGTTTGCTGTGCACCTGAAATTAACACAACATTGTAAATAAACTATAATTCAATTAAAAAAAATAGTCCAGCATTAGTATTTTGAAAAGAGAAAATGTACATTTTGGTTGCTACCAGTAATGTCTGTAATTCTGAAGAGAATAAGGAGTGTCCTGGCAAGGCCTTGTTTTGCAACCTTAGTATATGTAGAAACATGTGTGATTTTGATTTATATTTTGGGTAACTGGGGTGGAAGAGTCTCCCAGCGTTTTTTTTTTTTCACCCTGAAAGAAGCAGTTTTTAGGCAGTGATTCAGTAGTTTATAATAAATGTTAAGATGGGGTCTTTGTTGGCCAAGGCATATGGCACTAAGATGATTGACTGAAGTTTGGCCAAGTATATTGTTTCTTGGGTCCCACCCATCCTTTATCAAAGACATTCTAGCTAAGGGATCAAAAGCAGCAATATTCCACAAAGCTTCATCACGTGTGATGGTTATTCCACTAACTCCCATTGCTGTTCTCTCAGTTAATTCTAAGCAGTCACCAGGTAGCCAAGGGGTCTGGAGAAAGGATGACCTGGGGAATCTGGTAATGTACTGAGTATGGGGGAAGGCATTCTCTCCTGAATGTGGAATATACCAGAGAGCCCAGGTTTGACTCCATCCTGTTTTAAGGAGGCCTCAGTAGCAGTGCTGAGGTTGTGAAGTGCTGTTTTCATGACCCAAGGTAAAGAAGCATCTGGGTATGGAGGGTCACAGGCTAATGGTATGTGAGAGCCTCTATTTCCAGGCGAGTCCACTAGGTAGCCAGTCATTTGTTGCTTTAATGGTTTATAGCCCAAAGCCAAGAGGAGCAATTTGTTACATTAGAAGCCCTGGGGCAACTAATGGCCATAGGTTATCCAGGGACCCTAGTAGGCATGGGAAGAAGTTGCCAAAGTGTCTACAGTGAAAGAGTTTCTGATGGCACTATCATCAGTGCTTGTTGATTTTAATTTGTAAGTAAAATTTGTAAATGAGGAGTGTGTTGGCAACCAAAAAGGACTAAAAGATGTTGGACTCACGCGTTATTAATAGGTGTGTCAAATTAATCTCTTTGGAAGAGGATGTTATCAATGTAACGTCATACCTGTGTTCTTGGAGAAAGGTGGATGTAGTGAAAATATTGTCTGCAAAGATCGTGTGTGATGGCAAAACCCCTGAGGTACTCCATGGGTAGTCTGGAAAAGGTGTATCATTGTTCCTTCAGAGGCAAAAGCAAACTGCAGTTGAGAGGCTGTTGAAATAGGCACTGAATAGAACGTGTTAACCAAATCTATATCAGCAAATAATGTACTGGTTATTGATTGAATGGAATCAGTAATTTTAGTAATACTATATATTAGGTATGCAGGTCTTGATGGATGGGAACACAGGCCTTTATGGATGGGAACGCAGTTGTAGTAATCCACCATAAAGTTTGCTTTATTTTTCCCAGATTTAAGAATAGGCAAAATTGGGCTGTCAAATAGAGAAGCCATGGAGATAATCACCCCTTTGTTGATTAGGTTTCATATAATAAGTTTTAATCTTTAAAAGCTCTATTTTAATTTAGTTTGGACCATATTAGCTGGGTGGTTCTTGGGGTTACATTTATCAAGTCAATTTGTAACTGTCAAGTACTTTAATTTTAATTTATTATTCATTGTGTTACAGCTCAGTATGCTCAATATGGAATACTTTAGGATTCCATGGGTACTAGGACTATGAGAAATTTAGGCAAGTCTACAGTGAGGCATGTCAGTTTTTCCTCTGTTTGTATTTAATTAACTTTCTTAAGATTATAGGAGGCACTGTGTCTAAATTTAGTAGAATCCCCAGGTATAATTATTTGAGCCCCGGTGTAAATTAAATCTATGAAGTTTTGTCAACTGATGCATTTTAGCTAATGTTAAAGTTAATTGAGAACCTATGTTGTATAGGCACAAAGTCTAATCTCTGTCATCTTTACCTTTTGTTACACAAATTCTTTAGTATATAGGTTTTATATATAAATTTTGGATTTCCAATTGGATCAAATTATTAAACTTTGTTTTAATTTTGTTTTATATATATATACAAACATGTATACATATATAATGTATTATATATTTTATTAAAATATATATAAACTTTTAATTACGTTATTTAATTACATTTTATTTTCTCCCCCTATATCTAGGAATTTTTTAATTGATACTGTTGACACATTCTGTTAGTTTCAAGTGTACAGCATAACGATTCTATATTTGTACATATTGTGCAATGATCACCACAGTAAGTCTAGTTAACATCTATTACCTCACATAGTAACAAATATTTTTTCATGTGGTGACAATTTTAAGATCTTCTCTCCTAGCAACTTTCAAATATGCAATTCAGTATTATTAACTACAGTCACCATGCTGTATATTATATCCCCATGACATTTTTAAAAATCTTTACGGGAGTATAATTGCTTCACAATACTGTGTTAGTTTCTGTTGTACAACAAAGTGAATCAGTCATATGCATACATATATCCCTATATCCCCTCCCTATTGAGCTTCACTCCCACCCTCCCCATCCCACCTCTCTAAGTCATCACAAAGCACCGAGCTGATCTCCCCGTGCTATGCAGCTGCTTCCCACTAGCTAACTATTTTACATTCGGTAGTGTATATATGTCAATGCTACTCTCTCACTTCGCCCCAGCTTCCCCCTCCCCGCCCCCATGTCCTCAAGTGCATTCTCTATGTCTGCGTTTTTATTCCTCCCGTCACTAGGTTCATCGGTACCTTTTTTTTTTTAGATTCCATATATATGCGTTAGCATACAGTATTTGTTTTTCTCTTTCTGACTTACTTCACTCTGTATGACAGACTCTAGGTCCATCCACCTCACTACAAATAACTCAATTTCGTTTCTTTTTATGGCTGAGTAATATTCCATTGTATATATGTGCCACATCTTCTTTATCCATTCATCTGTCGATGGACATTTAGGTTGGTTCCATGTCCTGGCTATTGTAAATAGTGCTGCAGTGAACATTGTGGTACATGTCTCTTTTTGAATTATGGTTTTCTCAGGGTGCAAATATTTTCTCCTATTATGAGGGTTGTCTTTTCATCTTGTTTATGGTTTCCTTAGCTGTGCAAAAGCTTTTAAGTTTAATTAGGTCCCATTTGTTTATTTTTGTTTTTATTTCCACTACTCTAGGAGGTGAGTCAAGAAAGATCTTGCTGTGGTTTATGTCAAAGAATGTTTTTTCTGTGTTTTCCTCTAAGAGTTTTGTAGTGTTTCATCTTACATTTAGGTCTTTAATCCATCTTGAGTTTATTTTTGTGTATGGTGTTAAGGAGTGTTCTAATTTCATTCTTTTACATGTAGCTGTCCAGTTTTCCCAGCACCACTTATTGAAGAAGCCGTCTTTTCTCCATTGTATGTTCTTGCCTCCTTTATCAAAGATAAGGTGACCATATGTGCGTGGCTTTATCTCTGGGCTTTCTATCCTGTACCATTGATCTATATTTCTGTTTTTGTGCCAGTACCATACTGTCTTGATTTCTGTAGCTTTGTGGTATAGTCTGAAGTCTGGGAGCCTGATTCCTCCAGCTCTGTTTTTCTTTCTCAGTTTGCTTTGGCTATTCAGGGTCTTTTGTGTTTCCATATGAATTGCAAAATTTTTTTGTTCTAGTTCTGTGAAGAATGCCATTGGTAGTTTGATAGGGATTGCATTGAATCTGTAGATTGCTTTGGGTAGTATAGTCATTTTCACAATGTTGATTCTTCCAATCCAAGAACATTTTTATAACTGGAACTTTGAACCTTTTGACTCCCTTCACCTATTCACCCACCACCCACCTCCTGCCTCTGGCAACCACCATTCTGTTCTCTAGAACTGTGAGTTCAGTTTTTGTTTGTTTGTTTGTTTCAAGATTCCACTGTAAAAGAGATCATACAGTAAGTATTCTTCTTTCTCTGTGTGACTTATCTCACTTAGTATAATACCCTCCAGGTCCATCCATATTGTTGGAAATGACAAGATTTTCTTCTTTTTTAATGGCTGATTAATAGTCCATTATATGTATAGGTAGATAGATAGATACAGATATCTGTATATATCACATTTTCTTTATCCATTCATCCATTGATGAACACTTAGGTTGCTTCCATGTCTTGGCTATTGTGAATAATGTTGCAATGAACATGGAGGTGCATATATCTTCTTTGAGTTAGTGTTTTCATTTCCATTGGATAAGTACCCAAAAGTGGAAACACTAGATGGTAGTTCTATAGGGGTTTGTTTTTAAATCAATAAGTTATCTAGGGCTAGCATTATGTTTGCTAGACATGGCATTTGCTAAATATGTTGTTTCCTTTTTTTTTTCTCCTTTCTGTCTTTTTTTTTTTTTTCTGTTTTAGTCTTTTAGCTTCCTGAAACCTGAGTCATTAGTTTCTGACTCTGTCTTATAAGAGGAAAAGAGGGAAAGTGGAAGAGGCCAGGTCAGCCTCTTGGCAACATTTCCCTGGGATGACCCCTGTCTGCAGGAGAATGTTTCCCCCTTCCCACCTCCTGTTTTTATTTTCTTAAGCAAAATCTTTTTATAATTATGACTTGTATCTCTTGGTGATTAAAAGTATTTTCTCTCTCTTTAGATGTTTGGCAGGGGTGGGGCCTGTTTAGGATGATCCATTCAACCTCCGAGGGGCTGAGGTATACATTTAGGAGAACAATAGTAGCCTCAACTTTGTCTCTTATTTTCTTTTTTGTGATAATTTAATTTTAAGGAGGAGATTCTTAGCATGTCAAACCATAGCCATGCCACAGCCGATTGACTGGGAGATCTGTAATCACAAATGATCTCAAGAAAAATTATGATTTTATACATTATCAAAAAAATTGTCATTAGAGTAGGGACAATATTTTCTTGAAACTTTCTACATCCTAACCAGAAACAAACTCCTCAAAGGTTGGTTTTAATCTTTGTTAACTTAGATTCAGTGAACTCACTAAAGGTTGATATCCCCCTACTGCTAGTACATGGCCATGCAAAAGTTGTCATTGATGTCACTCCATGCTGACTGGCTCTTTGGAAACTGAACAGCTTCTAGAATTTTGAATCTTCCGTAGTATCTGTTCAGCTCAGAGCTCCCTATACCTCTTCTCTCACAATCTACAGAGTCTTGTCCTTTTTATGCAGAGATTATTACTTAGACAATTCAAGTAATCCCTATTCATATTTAAGGACTTCCTCCTCTCTGGTACCCTGACCTACAAATTTTCAGCAGCCTCTGCATCCCCAACTCTTATCTCCATGGCGGCCATCATATTTTTGTACTCCAGCTTCCTACATTACAATCTTGAAGGTGCCTATAAGAGGAAAGCTGAGCAACTGTGTGTTTCATTTCATATTTTTCCCTTCCCACAGAATTTGCTTTTTTGTATTGGATGTTGTCCAACATCTAAAAACATTTGGTTTATATATTTTGTTCAGTCTTCTAACTGTTTATGGGTGGAGGGTACTCTAAAATGATTAGTCTGTTACGATCTCAAGATGACATTGACCTTTATTAATTTTAATGATAATATTATGAGGAACTTTAACAGTTCAACAGAATCTGACACAGATATATAGACATTATGTGGTCATTTCTGTATTTTGTGCCACTATAAAACCTATTTTAAAATAAAAGTAATATGTCCCACATTGAAAGTGAGGACTAAGACCCTTTCAATCTATTCAACATTTTCTTGCATCCATATATTCTGGACGACATATTAACACAAAACAAAACAACAACAACAATGTTTTAAAAACCCAGGAAGTTACCATAGAAGCCAGTATCCCACCACAGAACCCAAGAATTTAGAGCACAGTGGAACTTAGGGATAATGTTGGTAAACTCTTAATTTTATAGAAATTGAAACCTAAATAAAAAAAATACTTAAGTTCATAGCAGAAAATTACTAATGGCTTTTGCTATCAGACCCAGGATTTAGATTAATGGAATTTAGGTGTAGATCCTGTTGAATTCTTCCCATTCCAAGCCCAAAATTTAAAATATCATTTTAAATAAGTAAAAACAAGAAAAAGTAAAGAATTTAAGTAAAAAATTATAGTTTTTTTTGGATTCAAAATAGCTTTAATTAATTTGTTTTTACAGAATAAATTTTTTAAATACTCAGCTGAATAAATATTTGGTAAGCATATCTGTATTATTATCATAGCTTAATTGAGAATAGAAAGGTTATTATGGCTCAAATTATCATTATATTCATAAATAATGTTAATTTCAACATTTTATCACAAATTGCTTAAGCTTGATTTTGGGGGGTTTATGCCAACATTTCAAGCCATAAACATATTTAATTTTTCATGGAACATGAGGAGCATAATAAATTAGGTAAGTGACAGAATGCTCAGTTAACATAACTTATGACTGGGAAGATGGAGAGAATTCTGTTATAGCCTCTACAACTATGTGTGTGATTATTGGCTAATTCTTAAACCCTATTCAATCATTCCACAAATATTTATTGAACTCTTCCTATATCCATGGCTCTGGAGCTACAGAATGATAGAAAAATGCCCTCATGAGGCTTATACTCTAACCAGAAAACAGACAATTTGATAGTTTTTTTACACCAACTTGTACAGAATGTGTTATTATGTGTGTGTGTGTATTCTTCAAAATTAGCACTTGGTATGGGGAAATAAAACTATATACAGACATATAGACAAAGGAAGACCCCTTGATAAAAGGATGTTTAAGTTGCAACCTGAAAAACATTCATGAATGATCCTTAAAAAAGATACTTTATCCTAGAGAGAATAGAATATATGAAGTCCAGGAGAGGAAGAGAAGTTTGCTATTATTATTTCTTTTTGATAAATGATTATCTAGCATATATATGCCAAGCAGTGTATCAGGCTGAGGGAGTTGGTAAAGGTATATAGTATACAAAAAAGTACATTTGAGGTAACACTAATGAAGGCTGAAATGGAAACCAAGTCATCTTGATATATACCAAAGAGCTCAACTCCCTCATCTTCTTATATGTAGATCAGCCAAGACATTGATATGAATATAAGGAGACTTCTATCTATTGAGCCTAAGAAGAAGGTCGTCTCTCCATTCCACTCCAGGTCACTCCAGATAAGTGATCATGAAAAGGTCAGGCTCTTCTTTAAAAACTAAAGTTTAAGTTGAAGAAAGGAATAGAGAATTAGTAAGTGCTCCCTCTAAAATAATAAGTCTACTTAGAGTAAACATTCCAAAATAAGAAAGTTCTGTTCAATATGTAAGGTGAATGTAAATCTTTTTCTGGAAATGATTTTATTTTGTGTATGCCAGGAAATCAGCATTTGAAACCTTTAAGAATAAGGAGTTTATAGACTATGGCGAGTTTACTAGGTTGATAATGCCTCAGGAATTCTCTTGAGAAAGAGCCAACTGGAATTCCTGAGAATATCCCAGTGTTTTGTTGTTTACATGACATTTCTTGCCAAAATTTACACAATGCTTTTATTCATGACAAAGCAGCCTGTGGAAATATTAATATAAAATTATATCTGACAGTTGTAGGCTAATCAGTTGAAGAGCAGCAGTGTTGTTATACATACTAAGAACAATGCATAATTTACCTTAGGAATTTTGCAAGAAAAATATTCCATGTGATACTAAAACTTTATCATTATTATTAATAATATAAATTTTCTTGATAAGTGTCTTTTCCATGAGGGTAACGGGTTATTAACTATTTTTACCACCAACAGTGTTTTCCTAGGATTGCATACATTCAATTTACCTAGAATAAAATCTAATTTTTATAAGTACCCTTTGTATATTATTCTCTGAATAACAGAACCATCAATAAAGTATTCTTGCTGAATGATTTCCTAGTGTTCTGTAAATTTTATAGAATTTATGATTATAGGTTTTGAAGAACTACTGTGCATAAATACCTGATTACATATATAAATTTCAGAACTCCCCCATTTGACTTTGAAATTTTGATCCTTTATTTGAGAAATGAAAGCATAAGTACAAGAGAGAGGAGAAAGCTTCCTATGGCTGGCTCAGAATATCCTTTATCCCACTAATCTTCAACTTGGAATCATTAACTTCTTAAAATGGCCATGTTTACTAATTGCAAGTGTTCTCATCAACATTGTTCCTAATTATAATACTCTAGTTTCCAAATCCCACAGAACTTTATACTTCAGTTGTTTAAAAAAAAAAAAAAAAAAGAAAAGAAAAAGAAAAACATTTCCTGACTCTCTTCATTGATGTCTCCCATTGATAAATTTATGAGATCATCTTCACTGGTAACCAGAGAATAATATAACATCAAATACTTTGACTACTTGAATGCTAATGGAATTAACAAATACAACAAATGATTTTATAACATTAACACCAAATAAGGGAGTCTGAAGTAAAGCATAGAACTTTTTATTTTATTTCATTTTTTATTTTTATTTTTATTTCATTTATTGAAGTATAATTGACTTACTATATTATGAAAGTTTCTAGTATACAACATATTGTTTCATTATCTTATACATTATGAAATAATCACGATAAATCTAGTTACTATCTGTCAACATACGAATTTATAACAATATTATTGACTGTTATTCCCTGTGGTATAGATTACATCTTCATGACTTACATATTTTATAACTGGAAATTTTTACGTGTTAATCCCCTTCACCTATTTCTCACATCACTCTACTCCCCTCCACTCTGGCCATCACCAGTTTGTTTTCTGAGTCTGTGAGTCTGTTTCTGCTTTTTGTTCTTCCATCTGTTTTGTTTTTTGACTCTAAAAAACAAAACAAATGGAATGTATCTTTCTCTGTCAGACTTATTTCATTTAGCATGACACCCTCAAGGTCCATCCATGTTGTTGTAAATGGCAAGACTTCATTCTTCTTTATTTCATTGTACATATATACCACATCTTCTTTATCCACTCATCCACAGATGGACACAGGTTGTTTCCATATCTTGGATATTTTAAATAATAATGCAGTGAACATAGAGGTGCATATATCTTTTAAAATCAGTGCTTTTATTTTCTTCAGATAAATACCCATAAATAGAATTTCTGGATAATATGGTTTTATTTTTAATTTTGTGAGTAACCACCATACTGTTTTCCACAGTGTCTCTACCAATTTACCTTCCCAAAAACTGTGCACAAGAGTTCCCTTTTCTCCACATCTTTGCCAACATTTGTTATTTGTTGTCGTTTTGATAATAGCCATTCTGACAGGTATGAGTTGACATCTCATTTTGGTTTTGATTTACATTTCCCTTATGATTAGCGATGTTGAAAATCTTTTCATGTGCCTGTTGGCCATCTGTGGGTTTTCACTAAAAAAATGCCTACTCAGGACATCTCATTTTTAGTTGTATTCTTTCTTTCTTTGGATATTGAGTTGTATGTTTTCATTGTATATTTTAGATATTAACCCTTTACCAGATTTATCATTTACACATATATTCTCCCATTAAGTAAGTTGCCTTTACCCTTTGTTGATGGTTTCCATTGATGTGCAAAAGCTGTTTAGTTTGATGAGGTCCATTTTTAAATTTTTTTGTCCTTGCCTGAGGAGATAGATCCAAAAAATAATGCTGAGACCCATGTCAAAGAACATGTTTCCTATATTTACATCTAAGAGTTTTATGGCTTCTGTTCTTAGATGTAGGTCTTTAATCCTTTTTGAATTATTTTTGTTAATATGATGTAAAAATTGGTCTAGTTTTATTCTTTTATATGTAGCTGTCCAGCTTTCCAAATACCTTCAAATCTATTGAAGATGCTTTCTTTTCCCCATTGTGTATTCATATCTCCTTTGTCATAGATTATTTGACCATATAAGTGTGGTTTTATTTCTGGACTCTTGATTCTGTTCCATTGATCTATGTGGCAGTGTTACACTGTTTTGATTACTTTTAAATATAGTTTGAAGTCAGAGAGTTTGATACCTACAGCTTTGTTCTTCTTTCTCAAGAATGTTTTGGCTATTTTGGGGCTTTTGTGGTTTCATAAAAATTAAGGATTGTTTGTTCTTGTTCTGTGAAAAAATTCCATTGGTATTTTGATAGGGATTATGCTGAAACTGTAGAATGCTTGAGTAGTGTTGATTTTTAACAATAGTAATTCTTCCTGTCCATGAGCACAATATATCTTGCCATTTATTTGTTCCATCTTCAATTTTTTCATCAGTGTCTTAATGGTTTTCAAAGTACAGGTCTTTCACCTCTTTGGCTAAATTTGTTCTTAGATATTTTATTCTTTTTGACGCAATTGTAAATGGAATTGATTTCTTAATTTTTGTTTCTGATAGTTTGTTAATAGTGTATAGAAATGCAACTGATTTATGTATATTTATTCTGTAGCCTGCAACTTTACTATAGTCATTTATTAATTCTAAAAGATCTCTTGTAGAGTCTTTAGTGGTTTCTATATATAATAAGTTATTTGCAAATAATGGCAATTTTACTTCTTTCTTTCCAATTTAGTTTCTTTTTCTTTTTCTTGTATGATTGCTCTTGCTAGGACTTCCAATATTACGTTGAATAAAAGTGGTAAGAGCAAGCATCCTTGTCTTCTTTCTTATCCAAGAGGAAAGGCTCTGAGCTTTTCACTGTTGAGTACAAGGTTAGCTGTAGGCCTGTCATATATGACCTTTATTATGTTAAAGTATGTCCCCTCTCTACTCCCTTTGTTGAGAGTTTTTATTATAAATCGTTGTTGAATTTTGTCAAATGCTTTTTCTGTGTCTACTGAATTGATTGTGTGGTTTTTATCTTTCATTTATTAAAGTGGTATATCGCATTGATTGACTTGCAGATATTAAACCATCCTTGTATCTCTGGAATAAACCCTAATTCTCATGGTGTATGATCCTTTTAATGAATTGTTGAATTTGGTTTGCTAATATTTTCTGGAGGATTTTTGCATCTATATTCATCAGGGATATTGGTCGTAATTTTCTTTTGTGTAGCATCTTTGTCTTGTTTTGATATCAGAGTAATGCTGAATTAATAGAATAAACTTGGAAGTGTTCCTTTCTCTTCAGTTATTGGAATAATTTGAGAAGGATAGGCATTAAATCATCTGTAAATGTTTAGTAGAATTCATCTGGGAAGTTGTCTAGCCCTGAACTTTTTTTTGATGGGAATTTATAGAGTACTCTTTCAGTTGCATTACTAGTAATTAGTCTGGTCAGATTTTCTTTTTCAAATTATTTATTGGAATGTAGTTGATTTACAATGCTGTGTTAGTTTCATGTGTACAACAAAGTGATTCAGTTAAACTATCTATCTATCTATCTATCTATCTATCTATCTATCTATCTATCTATTCTTTTTTAGATTCTTTTCCATTATAGGTTATTACAAGATATTGAGTACAGTTCCCTGTGCTATACAGTAGGTCCTTGTTGGTTATCTATTTTATATATAGTAATGTCTATATTTTAATCCCAAACTCCTAAGTTATCCCTCCCCCCTTTCCCCTTTGGATGAATTTCCAAAGTATACAAACAGCTCATAAAACTCAATATTAAAAACAAAACAAACAAACAAAAAAGAACCCAATCAAAAAATGGGTAGAAGATCTAAATAGACATTTCTCCAAAGAAGACATACAGATGACCAAAAGGCACATGAAAAGATGTTCAGCATTGTTAATCATTGGAGAAATGCAGATCAAAACTACAGTAGGTTATCACCTCATACTGGTCAGAATGGCCATCATCAATAAATCTACAAATAATAAAAGTTGGAGAGGGTGTCAAGAAAAAGGAACCATCCTACACTGTTGGTGGGAATGTAAATTGGTACAGCCACTATGGAGAAGAGTAGGGAGGTTCCTTAAAAAACTAAAAATAGAGCTACCATATGACCCAGCAATCCCACTACTGGGCATATATCTGGAGAAAACAGCAATTCAAAAAGATATATGCACCCCAGTGTTCACTGCAGCACTATTTACAATAGCCAAGACATGGAAGCAACCTAAGTGTCCATCAACAGATAAATGTATAAAGAAGATGTGGTATTGCTTATATGTAGAATCTAAAAAAAAAAAAAAATGGTACAAATGAACCTATTTACAAAACAGAAATAGAGTCATAGAGGTAGAAAACAAGCTTATGGTTACCAAGGGGGAAAGAGGGGAGGGATAAATTGGGAGATTGGGATTGACATATATACACTACTATATATAAAATAGATAACTAATAAGAACCTACTGTATAGCACAGGGAACTCTACTCAATATTCTGGAATGACCTATGTGAGAATAGAACCTAAAAAAGAGTGGATATATGTATATGTATAACTGATTCACTTTGCTGTACAGCATAAACTAACACAATATTGTAAATCAACTATACTTCAATAAAAATTGATAAAAATGAAGGTGTGGTATATATACACAGTGGAATGTGACTTAGCCATAAAAAAGAATGAAATAATGCCATTTGCAACAACGTGGATGGACATAGAGATTATCATACTAAGTGAAGTAAGCCAGACAAAGACAAATATCATAAGATATTGCTTATATATGGAATCTAAAAAAATTGATACAAATTAACTTATTTACGGAATAGAAATAGACCCACAGACATAGAAAATAAACTTATGGTTACCAAAGGTGAAAGGGGAGGAGGGATAAATTAGGAGTTTGGCATTAACATATACACACTACTATATATAAAATAGATAACCAGCAAAGACCTTCTGTATAGCACAGGAAACTATACTCAATATTTTGTAATAACCCATAAGGGAAAAAAATCTGAAAAAGTAGATATATATGTATGTATAACTGAATCACTTTGCTGTACACCTGAAACTGACACAACATTGTAAATCAACTATACTTTAATAAAAAAGTGAAAAAGAAATAAAATGCTTGGGGTTGATAATTCTCCAGAGTGGCATTGAGAAGACATGTAGTTATATCTTTGTCTTATTTTTAAGTTTAGATTTTTTTTTTTAAACAAGTTAAGTTGGAAACAGTCTGTTGATATATAATCCACCATGATTTGGATCTATTATCAGAGTTCAAAGTATGGGACAGATCTTTCCACTGTAATATTTATCCTATACAAGTAATGCTGGTTAACTGGACCTGATTTAGACTTTTGACAATTCATAGATAAGAGAAAAAATGTAAAGAAATAGTAACTAAAGAAGTAGACTTGCTATCTTGCTCTGTGAAGAGAAGCCTCCTGTAGGAGATGTTATAAGCTCAAAATCCACGCAAGCTTGGATTTCTTCACTACGTCACCAAAGGGAATGTGAAGCCATGTGCTGAGGCACAGCTTCAGTTGCCTAGAGGTAAGGACCAATTTTTCCCCATGTAGATACAAGACATTAATATACAGTGATGATAGGGTACTGTAACAAGCATCCAATATTAAACTATTGATGTGGCAGTTGCTTTAGGAAATATTTAAAGGAATAAATAAGTTTTGTTATGAGAAATGATGGCTTACACAAGCACAAACATACCTTTCATATGGATATGATGAGTGAATAGAAAAAGCTGCATTTGTATTTTATCTAAAATTAATAGAACAGAATAAATGAGAATCTTAGGATTTACAAAAGACAGGAGCTGAGGTGAATTTGAGGCAGTATAGAACCCTTTGGGGATTAATTGGAATTAGTGCTAACAATTAAGAAATGTTCATTGGAGGGGTTGATACACTGTAACGCTTTGTATAATAGATTGACCTGGTTATTACATATAAAGCAGAATGAAACTTGGGAATTACAGTTATCACAGGGGAGTCCATGAAGGCATTCCTCCACTGGCATGATACCTGAGGTAAAATATGTTAAGCAGGCTGAGCATAATCAAACTTGCTAATACCTTTTCTGGTTCAATCTCAGAGGCTAGCTAGGGGACTACATGTAGAATGAAATGCATATTAGTCATCTATCACTGCATGGCAAATTACCTGTCAAATTAACACTTGTTAAGTGGAGCACAGGATGTTGGATGGTGAGCCACGGTTCCACAGAAGACCGCAAAGGAAGGTGAAATAGAGAAGTTTATTATTCACAGTTCCTAGAAGAAGTACCTGGCACACCTCGTGGGACCCCAAAGGGAGGCTAAAGCAACGTGCAGACAAAGAGAGAGAGAAAGGAACTGGGGAACATGGCTTTATTAGGGTCTATAGATAAAGTGTTTTGGAGTTCCCAGACTAAGACCAAATTGGTGAATTCAAACCAAAAGAGCAGGCTTTTGGTAAGTCCCGTGGGTGGGTGGGGGGAATCTTATCAAAGGGTTACATAAGGTGAATGCATTGGGAAGCAGAGGAGACTGTTGATTGCAAGGGCTGTTGAAGAAGTCATATCAGGGACTTATATTTGCTTGTGACTCTGGGCTGCTATCTAGGGCATATGCTTACATGAGGTTTAAGGATCCTGCAGGCCACTTGGCCAAGTAAAATGGATACAGAGGCAAAAATGCTATGGAATACCTTAGCTACTCTTGACGTTGCCCCCAAAAGTTAGTGGCTTAAAACAACAAGTATAACATTATCTTACAGTTTCAGTGGATCAAGAATTCTGGAGTAATTTACATTAGTGAATTTTACATGTGGTTGCAGTCAGCATGTCAGCAGGAGCATTGTTAATATGAAGTCTAATCTGTGGCTGAATGATGTAATTCCAAAATGGCTCTCCTACAGGTTTGTTGGCAGAAGGCCTTGATTCCTCACCATATGGGCTTCTGCTCATGAGATGGTACCTGACTTTCCCCAGAGCAAGTGAACCTCAAGAGAAAACAAGGAAGAGACTGTGGATGTATTTTATAAGCTAGTTTCTATCTTCAAAACCAACCACCGCTATTTGCACTTCATTCTATTAGAAATAAGTTACTGAGTCCATCCCACAGTCAAGGAAATAATTAGGTTCCAGCTATTCTAGGAAAGGGATATCAAAGAATTAGTGAACATGTTCTTTTTTTTTTATGTTTTAACTTTATTGAGGACTAATTGGCAAATAAATTAAATATATTTAAAGTGTACAACATGATGATTAGATATACATGAACATTGTAAAACAATTACTAACATAAAGATAATTAACACATCCTTAGCCTCACATAATTAACCTAGTGAAGATGTTTTAAAGCCATCACAGATGCAGTATATCTTCATGTGGTGCCAACAGGTTATGTTAATTTTCTTGAAAATGGGACAAAATCAGGAAATATCTGATTGTGATAACCAGCACCTATATTATAATTAATTTCCTTATGGTAAAATATTAGCAGAACGTCATAGACAAAAGTAGTTTTGTGATATGAAGAAGTTATTATAACACATGGCATTCTGAGATTGACTGGTCAGTCCAGTCCATATGAGAATGACATATGTTTAGACTACTCAGGTATTGCCAAACAATGACAACAAAACCACGAAAACCAAGAACGACAAGAACAAATATGTAGCAATAAAATCTCTGTTATCTCAGAAACAAATACCGTATGCTAACGCACATATATGGAATCTAAAAAAACGGTACTGATGAACCTAGTGGCAGGGTAGGAATAAAGACGCAGACGTAGAGAATGGGCTGGAGGACACAGGGGGGAAGGGGAAGCTGGGATGAAGTGAGAGAGTGGCATGGACATATATACACTACCAAATGTAAAATAGATGGCTAGTGGGAAGCTGCTGCATAGCACAGGGAGATCAGCTCCGTGCTTTGTGACCACCTAGAGGGGTGGGATAGGGAGGGTGGGAGGGCAGCTCAAGAGGGAGGGGATGGGGGAACATATGTATATGTATAGCTGAGTCACTTTGTTGTACAGCAGAAACTAACACTACATTGTAAAGCGATTATACTCCAATAAAGATATTTTAAAAATCTCTATTATCTCTTATCTCACATCAAGATAAATAAATAATTAAGGATTATTATTACTTGCACTTTAGAGAAATTGTATTTCAAACTTGGGTGTGCTTATGATATCCATGTAGCAAGTGGCATGTAAAAATACCATTTTTAAATGAGGAAGAGAGAAGCAGCAGGATGAACTGACTGAACTTGGAAAAGAAAAACTGTAGCATGGTTAGGTCCTTTAAGAATAGTTCTTATTCTAATCTACTTATTATGTTAGAAGAATCTGGTAGAGGATCTAATTCTGTCTGGAGATTCTAGCAGAAGTCAGTGAAGAACATTACTACTTGGGCATAGCGTGACAAACTATACTTTTTAAATACATTTAAGTCCATCATTTTTCTGTAGTGTGCATGTATAGCTAGGAAATGGCTTCCTACTTAGGGACTTCCTTTTCTGGCTCTTATGCAATTAAGCATGCCATGTGAGTAGTTCTTGCCAATGCATGTAGGTAGAAGTGAACATACAAAATCTGGGTCAAGGTTTAAAAGAAGCAGGTACAAAATATCCAGTTTCAAAGCGTTATATCTAAACCTGAAATATATCCAGTGAAGATCCTGGAATTTAGCATATATGGTACGAATGGTTGGAACTATAGGTTCCATCTCCCCTTGTCCGTCTCTGACTTTGCAGTGGGTGTGGCATGAATGTATACTATCTGTGGAAATAAGTGTGTGTACAGATATTTCATGTGCTGCATTTTGCTAAAACCCTATTCTCTCCTTTATAATATACAGTTATAGCTAGAATGCACCTGCAGAGCTAGGTACTTCATTTCCCAGTCCTGTTTGTACTTTGTTATGATCACGTGAATAGTTTTGCTAATGAAAAGTGAGTAGAATTTTTGTGCCACTTCTGGTAAAAAGATTATTGCATAATTGGTATATTCCTCCATACTCTCTTTCCCTTCCAACATCTGAATAAAATGACAATAATATTGTGAGGGTAGTGACACAAATAACTATGTGGAAGAGAGTCATCCACCAATCAGGGACATCTACCTTAGACTCTTATGTGAGCAAGAAAAAAAAAAAGTCTATTGTCTTTGAGCTTTATTTATCTTTAGTTTGGTTTTTATAGAAGTTTAGTATACCGTAACTAATGCAAAGTGCCATTGGGCCTTAAAACTGAAAGTATTCTAACAGCTACAATACTGCAAGCCTAGCTAACACTGGCTGAGATTGAACAAGATGACTTGAAAAGTCTCAAACAGCTCTGGGACCAGATGTTTCAATGAAAATCTTTTTCTGTTATGAAATAATAATCCAAAAACATTTTTGGAGCTTCTTTTATGCCAGTCACCTTTATAGATTCCAGGGATGCAGTTAAGGTAAACATATACAGAAACTAGTTTGTACACTACATCACTCAAGGGAGTTCCATTGGGAGTAGTGCAGCGTACTTGTCATGGAACAATTCTCATAGATTAAGGTGTTAATTGTGACCCTAGCCTAGAATTATTGGTACTTGGTGAATTACATACAGTACTGAATCAAGTGGACAATCTTCTTGCTTTCATAAAATTTACAATCTAGAGTAAGAAATAGGCAATAATTTAACTATAAATAAAAGTAAACTATAAATCTCTGTAGTGTTTTGAGTAAAAGTTGAGCTTAAGAACAGACTAATCATGATAAAAGATGCTAATTTATATAGGGATGTCAGGAAAGGCCTCATAGTGTGAGTAATATTTGAATACCACTTGATATGAGATACTACTAACCTATGTATATGGCTATTTGAGGGAAAAACATATCAGGCAGAGGGAAACACAAGTACAAAAGTTTTGATAGTGGTATATGCTTAGTATATTCCATGAACAGCAAGAAAGCCAGTGTGGAGAGAAAGTAGTGAAAAAAGTGGACAGTATTAGAAAATGAGTTTGAAATGCTACACATGTGCTAGATCATGGAGGACTTTGTGGCCCTCAAGGCCTTAAGAATTTGTTTTAATTTTAATGGGAAATTAACAGTGAGAGAAGCTCTCCCATGATACAAATAAAATATTTAAAGAAATAAATACTATTCATATTTTTCCAATGCTCCCAAAAGGTAATAAAAGATATTCTTGGACTCCAACTTCCTGGATCATGATCTTGAAAGTGTCTATAGGAGGGAAGCTGAGCAATTGTGTGTTTCACACAATTAGCTCACTGACATTTTCTTTTGAGATGAAATTTGTCTATGAGAATAGGAGGGAGTCCATCATCAAGTAGCAGCTATTCTGACACCATCCAAGCCAGACCATCTTTATATTATATTTTGTTTATGGTTTTTTACATTGGAAACTTTAAATTCCAAAGAAAAAGATCAAGTTTGTTTTACTGGGAATATCATCTTATTGACTGAGAAGGGTTATGGTTGGATGTCTTGAATCATTCATCCAGTTCAGAAAATGATTCTCAAAGAAAGAAAGTCTAATCTGTCTAATGAACTGATTTTTATGTAGTATGCTTTGCACACCAAACCCAGGTAAAAAAAACATCCAATTGTACCCTAAGGATTTATGTTGACTCTGGCTGTCTGTTCCAACAGGTAGACTAGAAAGAGGTGTTGAAACCTTTCTGTTTAGGGATAAAAATTGTGCAACTGTGTATAGGCTTTTGAATTGTAAATGTATGTTGTTGGAGGAGTGAAATGCTGTAATATGAAGGCAGAAATTTTGGCACAGGCTTTAAAGATGACAAATTGGGTCTGTGCAAAAGTGGGTTCATGAAGTGAGTTATGTAAGCAGTAGGTTCAAGACAATATTTTTCTAGGTACCCCTGAGGCTGTTTATGTTTGTCAGGATTGCCCGTCTTGCCAACAGCACAGAGCAGGTTTTGCTTGGTTTGGCACACATAAGTTTGAATAGGATACTTAATAAGTGTCAGCTCTTTTCCAAGGGCCATGAGCAAAATTTTACCAGAAAACACAACCATTGAAACTCAGTACAAGAAATGTGAACATAATTTTATGTGTTGGCATCAGTCTGAATGACAACATGCCAAGGGCCTAGATACAGTAGATTATAGCTGGAAGCTACTTGTCACATGTGGATGATCATGTTTGTGCCCCAGCAAGAGATCATTAATTTGTTCAACAAGTATTCATTGAAATGCTGCTAAAGGTCAAGCTCAGTTCTAACTGCTAGAGATTCAAAATAACCCATATTGTTCTAAATATGGTACCCAAACTATTTCTAGCTTTCACATGGCTATATCTATATCTATGTATTTATATATCTATATCTATGTTATCTATCTATCTATCTATGACTATAGATGGATTCTTTTTTTTTTTAACATCTTTATTGAAGTATAATTGCCTTACAATGGTGTGTTAGCTTCTGCTTTATAACAAAGTGAATCAGTTATACATATACAATATGTTCCCATTTCTCTTCCCTCTTGCATCTACCTCCCTCCCACCCTCCCCATCCCACCCGTCTAGGTGGTCACAAAGCACCGAGCTGATCTCCCTGTGCTATGCGGCTGCTTCCCACTAGCTATCTATTTTACGTTTGGTAGTGTATATATGTCCATGACACTCTCTTACCCTGTCACATCTCTCCCCACCCCCTCCCCATATCCTCAAGTCCATTCTCTAGTAGGTCTGTGTCTTTATTCCCGTCTTGCCACTAGGTTCTTCATGACCTTTTTTTTTTTTTTTTTCCTTAGATTCCGTATATATGTGTTAGCATACTGTATTTGTTTTTCTCTTTCTGACTTACTTCACTCTGTATGACAGACTCTAACTCCATCCACCTCATTACAAATACCTCCATTTCATTTCTTTTTATGGCTGAGTAATATTCCATTGTATATATGTGCCACATCTTCTTTATCCATTCATCTGTCGATGGACATTTAGGTTGCTTCCATGTCCTGGCTATTATAAATAGAGCTGCAATGAACATTTTGGTACATGACTCTTTTTGACCTATGGTTTTCTCAGGGTATATGCCCAGTACTAGGATTGCTGGGTCGTATGGTAGTTCTATTTGTAGTTTTTTAAGGAACCTCCATACTGTTCTCCATAGTGGCTGTATCAATTTACATTCCCACCAACAGTGCAAGAGTGTTCCCTTTCCTCCACACCCTCTCCAGCATTTATTGTTTCTAGATTTTTTGATGATGGCCATTCTGACCGGCGTGAGATGATATCTCATTGTAGTTTTGATTTGCATTTCTCTAATGATTAATGATGTTGAGCATTCTTTCATGTGTCTGTAGGCCATCTGTATATCTTCTTTGGAGAAATGTCTATTTAGGTCTTCTGCCCATTTTTGGATTGGGTTGTTCGTTTTTTTGTTATTGAGCTGCATGAGCTGCTTGTAAATCTTGGAGATTAATCCTTTGTCAGTTGCTTCATTTGCAAATATTTTCTCCCATTCTGAAGGTTGTCTTTTGGTCTTGTTTATGGTTTCCTTTGCTCTGCAAAAGCTTTTAAGTTTCATTAGGTCCCATTTGTTTATTTGTGTTCTTATTTCCATTTCTCTGGGAGCTGGGTCAAAAAGAATCTTGCTGTGATGTATGTCATAGAGTGTTCTGCCTATGTTTTCCTCTAAGAGTTTGATAGTGTCTGCCTTTACACTTAGGTCTTTAATCCATTTTAGGTTTATTTTTGTGCATGGTGTCAGGGAGTGTTCTAATTTCATACTTTTACATGTACCTGTCCAATTTTCCCAGCACCACTTATTGAAGAGGCTATCTTTTCTCCACTGTATATGCTTGCCTCCTTTATCAAAGATAAGGTGACCATATGTGTGTGGGTTTATCTCTGGGCTTTCTATCCTGTTCCATTGATCTATATTTCTGTTTTTGTGCCAGTACCAAACTGTCTTGATTACTGAAGCTTTGTAATATAGTCTGAAGTCAGGGAGCCTGATTCCCCCAGCTCCATTTTTCGTTCTCAAGATTGCTTTGGCTATTCGGGGTCTTTTGTGTTTCCATACAAATTGTGAAACTTTTTGTTCTAGTTCTGTGAAAAATGCCAGTGGTAGTTTGATAGGGATTACATTGAATCTGTAGATTGCTTTCAGTAGTAGAGTCATTTTCACAATGTTGATTCTTCCAATCCAAGAACATGGTATATCTCTCCATCTATTTGTATCATCTTTAATTTCTTTCATCAGTGTCTTATAATTTTCTGCATACAGGTCTTTTGTCTCCTTAGGTAGGTTTATTCCTAGATATTTTATTCTTTTTGTTGCAATGGTAACTGGGAGTGTTTCCTTAATTTCACTTTCAGATTTTTCGTCATTAGTGTATAGAAATGCAAGAGATTTCTGTGCATTAATTTTGTATCCTGCTACTTTACCAAATTCATTGATTAGCTCTAGGAGTTTTCTGGTGGCATCTTTAGGATTCTCTATGTATAGTATCATGTCATCTGCAAACAGTGAGAGCTTTACTTCTTCTTTTCCAATTTGGATTCCTTTTATTTCTTTTTCTTCTCTGATTGCTGTGGCTAACACTTCCAAAACTATGTTGAATAATAGTGGTGAGAGTGGGCAACCTTGTCTTGTTCCTGATCTTAGTGGAAATGGTTTCAGTTTTTCACCATTGAGGACAATGTTGGCTGTGGGTTTGTCATATATGGCCTTTATTATGTTGAGGAAAGTTCCCTCTATGCCTACTTTCTGCAGGGCTTTTATCATAAATGGGTGTTGAATTTTGTCGAAAGCTTTCTCTGCATCTATTGAGATGATCATATGGTTTTTCTCCTTCAGTTTGTTAATATGGTGTATCACATTGATTGATTTGCGTATGTTGAAGAATCCTTGCATTCCTGGGATAAACCCCACTTGATCATGGTGTATGATCCTTTTAATGTGCTGTTGGATTCTGTTTGCTAGTATTTTGTTGAGGATTTTTGCATCTATGTTCATCAGTGATATTGGCCTGTAGTTTTCTTTTTTGTGACATCTTTGTCTGGTTTTGGTATCAGGGTGATGGTGGCCTCGTAGAATGAGTTTGGGAGTGTTCCTCCCTCTGCAATATTTTGGAAGAGTTTGAGAAGGATAGGTGTTAGCTCTTCTCTAAATGTTTGATAGAATTCGCCTGTGAAGCCATCTGGTCCTGGGCTTTTGTTTGCTGGAAGGTTTTTAATCACAGTTTCAATTTCAGTGCTTGTCATTGGTCTGTTCATATTTTCTATTTCTTCCTGGTTCAGTCTCGGCAGTTTGTGCATTTCTAAGAATCTGTCCATTTCTTCCAGGTTGTCCATTTTATTGGCATAGAGTTGCTTGTAGTAATCTCTCATGATCTTTTGTATTTCTGCAGTGTCAGTGGTTACTTCTCCTTTTTCATTTCTAATTCTATTGATTTGAGTCTTCTCCCTTTTTCTCTTGATGAGTCTGGCTAATGGTTTATCAATTTTGTTTATCTTCTCAAAGAACCAGCTTTTAGTTTCATTGATTTTTGCTATTGTTTCCTTCATTTCTTTTTCATTTATTTCTGACCTAATGTTTATGATTTCTTTCCTTCTGCTGGCTTTGGGGTTTTTTTGTTCTTCTTTCTCTAATTGCTTTAGGTGCAAGGTTAGGTTGTTTATTTGAGATGTTTCCTGTTTCTTGAGGTAGGCTTGAATTGCTATAAACTTCCCTCTTAGCACTGCTTTTGCTGCGTCCCATAGGTTTTGGGTCGTCGTATCTCCATTGTCATTTGTTTCTAGGTATTTTTTGATTTCCCCTTTGATTTCTTCAGTGATCACTTCGTTATTAAGTAGTGTATTGTGTAGCCTCCATGTGTTTGTATTTTTTACAGATCTTTTCCTGTAATTGATATCTAGTCTCATAGCGTTGTGGTCAGAAAAGATACTTGATACGATTTCAATTTTCTTAAATTTACCAAGGCTTGATTTGTGACCCAAGATATGATCTATCCTGGAGAATGTTCCATGAGCACTTGAGAAAAATGTGTATTCTGTTGTTTTTGGGTGGAATGTCCTATAAATATCAATTAAGTCCATCTTGTTTAATGTGTCATTTAAAGCTTGTGCTTCCTTATTTATTTTCATTTTGGGTGATCTGTCCATTGGGGAAAGTGGGGTGTTAAAGTCCCCTACTATGATTGTGTTGCTGTCGATTTCCCCTTTTATGGCTGTTAGTATTTGCCTTATGTATTGAGGTGCTCCTATGTTGGGTGCATAAATATTTACAATTGTTATACCTTCCTCTTGGATCGATCCCTTGATCATTATATAGTGTCCTTCTTTGTCTCTTGTAATAGTCTTTATTTTAAAGTCTATTTTGTCTGATATGAGAATTGCTACTCCAGCTTTCTTTTGATTTCCATTTGCATGGATTATCTTCTTCCATCCCCTCACTTTCAGTCTGTATGTGTCTCTAGGTCTGAAGTGGGTCTCTTGTAGACAGCATATATATGGGTCTTGTTTTTGTATCCATTCAGCCAGCCTGTGTCTTTTGGTGGGAGCATTTAATCCATTTACATTCAGGGTAATTATCGATATGTATGTGCCTATTCCCATTTTCTTAAATGTTTTGGGTTTGTTATTGTAGGTGTTTTCCTTCTCTTGTGTTTCTTGCCTAGAGAAGTTCCTTTAGCATTTGTTGTAAAGCTGGTTTGGTGGTGCTGAACTCTCTCAGCTTTTGCTTGTCTGTAAAGGTTTTAATTTCTCCATCACATCTGAATGAGATCCTTGCTGGGTAGAGTAATCTTGGTTGTAGGTTTTTCTCCTTCATCACTTTAAGTATATCCTGCCACTCCCTTCTGGCTTGCAGAGTTTCTGCTGAAAGATCAGATGTTAACCTTATGGGGATTCCCTTGTGTGTTATTTGTTGTTTTTCCCTTGCTGCTTTTAATATGTTTTCCTTATATTTAATTTTTGACGGTTTGATTAATATGTGTCTTGGCGTGTTTCTCCTTGGGTTTATCCTGTATGAGACTCTCTGTGCTTCAAGGACTTGATTAACTATTTCCTTTCCCATATTAGGGAAGTTTTCAACTATAATCTCTTCAAATATTTTCTCAGTCCCTTTCTTTTTCTCTTCTTCTTCTGGGACCCCTATAATTCGAATGTTGGTGTGTTTAATGTTGTCCCAGAGGTCTCTGAGAGTGTCCTCAGTTCTTTTCATTCTTTTTTCTTTATCCTGCTCTGCAGTAGTTATTTCCACCATTTTATCTTCCAGGTCACTTATCCTTTCTTCTGCCTCAGTTATTCTGCTACTGATCCCATCTAGAGTATTTTTAATTTCATTTATTGTGTTTTTCATCATTGCTTGGTTCCTCTTTAGTTCTTCTACATCCTTGTTAAATGTTTCTTGCATTTTGTCTATTCTATTTCCCAGATTTTGGATCATCCTTACTATCATTATTCTGAATTCTTTTTCAGGTAGACTGCCTATTTCCTCTTAATTTGTTAAGTCTGGTGTGTTTTGACCCTGCTCCTTCATCTGCTGTGTGTTTTTCTGTCGTCTCATTTTGCTTATCTTACTGTGTTTGGGGTCTCCTTTTCACAGGCTGCAGGTTCGTAGTTCCCATTGTTTTTGGTATCTGTCCCCAGTGGCTAAGGTTGGTTCAGTGGGTTGTGTAGGCTTCCTGGTGGAGGGAAGTAGTGCCTGAGTTCTGGTGGATGAGGCTGGATCTTGTCTTTCTGGTGGGCACGTCCACGTCTGGTGGTGTATTTTGGGGTGTCTGTGGCCTTATTATGATTTTAGGCAGCCTCTCTGCTAATGTGTTCCTGTCTTGCTAGTTGTTTGGCATAGGGTGTCCAGCACTGTAGCTTGCTGGTCGTTGAGTGAAGCTGGGTCTTGATGTTGAGATTGAGATCTCTGAGAGATCTTTGCCGTTTGGTATTACGTGGAGCTGGGAGGTCTCTTGTGGACCAGTATCCTGAAGTTGGCTCTCCCACCTCAGAGGCACGGCCCTGATGCCTGGCTGGAGCACCAAGAGCCTTTCGTCCACACGACTCAGAGTAAAAGGGAGAAAAAATAGAAAGAAAGAAAGAAAGAGGCTATAATATAGTGAAGTAAAATAAAGCTGTTATAAAGCAAAGCTATACAGACAAAATCTCACCCAGAAGCATATACATATACACTCACAAAAAAAGGAAAAGGGGAAAAATTAATATATCCTGCTCCCAAAGTCCACCTCCTGAATTTGGGATGATTCGTTGTCTATTCAGGTATTCAACAGATACATCACATCAAGTTGTTTGTGGAGCTTTAATCCGCTGCTTCTGAGGCTGCTGGGAGAGATTTCCCTTTCTCTTCTCTGTTCGCACAGCTCCAGGGCTTCAGCTTTGGATTTGGACCCGTCTCTGCATGTAGGTCGCCTGAGGGTGTCTGTTCCCCGCCCAGACAGGACGGGGTTAAAGGAGCAGCTGCTTTGGGGGCTCTGGCTCACCCAGGCCGCGGGGAGGGAGGGGTACAGAGGAGGCAAGGCGAGCCTGCGGCGTCAGAGGCCGGCGTGACGTTGCACCAGCCTGAGGCGGGCAGTGCGTTCTCCTGGGGAACTTGTCCCCGGATCACGGGACCCTGGCAGTGGCAGGCTGCACAGGCTCCCGGGAGGGGCGGTGTGGAGAGTGACCTGTGCTCGCACACAGGATTTTTGGAGGCGGCAGCAGCAGCCCCAGCGTCTCACGCCCGTCTCTGGGGTCCGCGCTGATAGCCACGGCTCGCACCCGTCTCTGGAGTTCGTTTAGGCGGCGCTCTGAATCCCCTCTCCTCGCGCACCAGGAAACAAAGAGGGAAGAAAAAGTCTCTTGCCTCTTTGGCAGCTGCAGACTTTTTCCCGGACTCCCTCCCGGCTAGCTGTGGTGCACTAACCCCTTCAGGCTGTGTTCACGCCGCCAACCCCAGTCCTCTCCCTGCGATCTGACCGAAGCCCGAGCCTCAGCTCCAGCCCCGCCCACCCCGGCAGGGGAGCAGACAAGCCTCTGGGGCTGGTGAGTGCTGGTCGGCACTGATCCTCCGTGCGGGAGTCTCTCCGCCTTGCCCTCCGCCCCCCTGTGGCTGCGCTCTCCTCCGTGGCTCCGAAGCTTCCCCCCTCCGCCACCCGCAGTCTCTGCCCGCGAAGGGGCTCCTAGTGCGTGGACACCTTTCCTCCTTCACGGCTCCCTCCCACTGGTGCAGGTGCCGTCTCTATTCTTTTGTCTCTGTTATTTCTTTTTTCTTTTGCCCTACCCAAGTACGGGGGGAGTTTCTTGCCTTTTGGGAGGTCTGACGTTTTCTGCCAGCGTTCAGTGGGTGTTCTGTAGGAGCAGTTCCACGTTTAGATGTATTTCTACTGTATCTGTGAGAAGGAAGGTGATCTCCACGTCTTACTCTTCCGCCTTTTTCTCTCCTCCCCCTCTAGATGGATTCTTATTTGCCAAAAGAGAAAGAGGAGTGCTCAATAGGAACTTTATTTATAAGTTCAATGTTGGATGTGCTGGCAGCTGGAACTAAATGTAGTGTAGGGTGCATCTTCACGGTACTTACAATATATTTGGTGCAATTGACTTATAAAAACAAATAATTAGGGAACAATTTTTGTCAATGTATGATTAAGTGCTAAAATTGGGCTAAGAAAAATTAATGTTGAGGAACCAAACCTCATGGGTGAACAATGCACCATGAAGCAAAAATCAGGTTAAGAAAATAAAGATTAGCTTACAGTGGAAGGGTGAAAAATAAACAGCAAATATTTTAACCTGCAAATAAATGTGTTCAAAAGTTCTCTAATTTTGTACTATGAAAACTTAACCCCAAAATAAAGTTACCATTGAGAGTTAATTTAAAGAGAATATCAAGTTTATTAAATATATAGAAATTCACATAACATACCTAAATATATAGCTTTGTTCTCCAGAAGCAGTCACTCACCAGTAGTAACAAGCACACCTAGTATCCAGATATTGGTCTTAATACCATTTTCTAGTAAAAAGAACCGAAGGTCCTTGGAGAAATGGCTCATTCTAGGACTTGGTCAGGAAATATACAGAATGAGCCTGGAGCATCTGGTAGTGTCCGAAAGCAAGGAAGTGCTAAGGAAAAGAATGATAGGGGTATGACAAAGGGGCACAGGAAACTGTCAGGACAAGTCAAAGAGCTCTCAGTGGTGAAAGTTGGAACATTTTGAGCCACATAAAAATACAATAATAGTATTGGATTATACCCAAAATATAAAATAAATATCCATATGTCCATACTGATATAAATGACTGAATTCATACATAAATGGGGGAGGATAGATAAATCTCCAGTGCATAAGAATGCCAAATAAAGTAACCCTAAGGGAGGTAAAACCTAACTCCCACTCCTTAAGTGTGGAACACACATGGACTTCCTTCCAAAGCATACTCTATGGAAATTGCGAAAAAAAGAGTAACTTTAGTGGAGAAATCTGGAAACACTACCTCAGCCAGAAAATCAAGGTAAATCAGCAGTGATAAGTAATGTTCAGTGGTATGTAACCTTGACATGTTATAATGAAAATAGCACTTCTCCTCTGTAGTGTTTCTCCCCCAAACCAGTAACCTAGGTCTAATTAAGAAAAACACATCAGGCATATCCAAATTTAGAGACATTCTTTAGAATACCTGACCAGGACTTCTCAAAAGTGCTAAGGGCAATAAAAACAAGGAAAATCTTAGTAACTGTCACAGCCAAGAGGAACCTAAAGAAATGTGTCAACTCAATATAATGTAGTATTCTGGATGGAATTCTGAAGTAGAAAATGGATACTAGGTAAAACTAAGAAAATCTGAATGATATAAGGACGTAAGTTAAATAATAATTTATCAGCATTTATTCACTAATTGTGATGTGTACCATACTGATGTAAGATATTACTAATAGGGGAAACGATGTGGGATATATGGGAACTCTCTCTACTATCTTCTCTATTTTTCTGTAAGTCTATAATTAAAGTAAAAAGTTAAAAAAAAGCAATTTAGGCAAACCATAGACCTGGAGACAATATTTGTAAAACATACATATGATAAAAATATGTACTTAGAATATATAATTTTTACAACTCATTAAGAAGAAGAGAATTAACTCAATTTTTGAGAAAACTTTGGGGAACTATAGAAAAATTATCTTTTTTTTTTTTTTAATAAGTTTATTTATTTATTTATTTTTTTGGCTGTGTTGGGTCTTCGTTTCTGTGCGAGGGCTGTCTCTAGTTGCGGCAAGCGGGGGCCACTCTTCATCGCGGTGCACGGGCCTCTCACTCTCGCAGCCTCTCTTGTTGCGGAGCACAGGCTCCAGACGCGCAGGCTCAGTAGTTGTGGCTCACGGGCCCAGTTGCTCTGCGGCATGTGGGATCTTCCCAGACCAGGGCTCGAACCCGTGTCCCGTGCATTGGCAGACGGATTCTTAACCACTGTACCACCAGGGAAGCCCCTAGAAAAATTATCTTGATTGAGGTGATGGTTACAAGACTGTATACATTTGTCAAAACTCATTGAATTCTATAATTTTTTTAAATGAATTTCATTAAAGAGTATAGCTCAATAAACCTGTTTTTAGAAAAATGTATTTAATTATTCAAAATGGCAGAAAAAATGAATTTCAAAAAACCCTTGGGCTTCCCTGGTGGCACAGTGGTTAAGAATCTGCCTGCCAGTGCAGGGGACAAGGGTTCGAGCCCTGGTCTGGGAAGATCTCACATGCTGCGGAGCAACTAAGCCTGTGCACCACAACTACTGAGCCTGCGCACCACAACTACTGAAGCCTGCGCACCTAGAGCCCATGCTCCGCAACAAGAGAAACCACCGCAATGAGAAGCCCACACACCGCAACGAAGAGTAGACCCCACTCCCCGTAACTAGAGAAAGCCCTCACGCAGCGACGAAGACCCAATGCAGCCAAAAGTAAATAAATAAATAAATTTAAAAAAAAACAAAACTCATGGGGCAAATAGAAATACCAACATAAATATCAATAACCACATCAAATCGAAGTGGTATAAAAACACCAATTAAGAGGCAAAAATTCTCAGATTGGATAAAAAAGCAAGACTCAAATATATACTGTCTATAAATACCGCTTCAAATATAAAGACATAAAATTTTTAAAAGTAAAATAATAGAAAAGCATACAATACTAACTTCAATAAAAATAAAATTAGAATGTTTATATAAACATCAAAGTAGATTTTATAATAAAATATGTTAACCAGAGATAAAAAGATTATTTTCATGATAATGAATGGTTCAGTTCAACAGGAAAGCATAAAAATTTTTATGTCTATGCACCTAATAACATGAAAAAAATTCTCAAAATAATTTATGTTGAATGACAAAAAGGACAAAAATAGTATTTATTGCGTGATTCCATTTATATAAAATGCTTGAAGGCACAGAATAATCTATAGTTACAGAAAGCCTATCAGTGTTTTCCTGGGCATGGTGGTATGAGAGTAAATTGAGAGGAAAAATGACAAAATGGCAGAGCAAACTTTGCAGTGATGGATGTTTTTGTTGTCTTAATTGTGATGGTGGTTTCATGGTTGCATATATATGTCAAAATGTATCCAGTTATACATTTAAATCATATATGTTGTATTGAAAACCACTTATTACTCAATAAAACTCTAAAAGTAAGAAGTAAAAATAAATTTTAAAATCAATACGCAAACATATCCTTCTTCTCAAAACATTTAAATGGGTTCCCATCATACTCAGAACATAATCTAAAAATATTGCCTTAGTAAGTTCTGAAAGGATTTTCCTTCTGCCCAAGCCTCTAATCACTTCTCTGGCCTTTCTTCCAATGCCTCATTCTCTCTAGCCTCACAAGACTTGTTTTTTTGTGAACACAGCATGTCAATTGTAATTTCATGAAATTTATCATTGCTGTGTTCTCTATCCATTATACTTTTCCTTTTATTACTCTTACTTTTAAATTTTCTTTGATTTTCTAAATATGCCATTATATAAAAACTATTATTTATCAATATTGGTTTTTTTCTTTCCAGTGGTTAAGGATTTACATGTTTTCTGCTCTACAGTTTTAGATAAAAACTTCCAAAAATATAATAGTGTTAATAGAGTCTTAGTTCTGTTTTTTATACATATGAATCTACTCTTTCACTCTTAATGAACTATAAGTATTGATTTAATGTTATATCACTCTTACCTTTATTTGAAAATAATCTTCAGATATTTCTAGAATTAACCAAAGGCAAGTGTTAATATCTATAGACAATATTTCATTATTTTACATATTAATAAATAGTCAAATACGGAATCTTTGTGTTACTTAATTCTGTGTTATATGTGTAAGATGTTATTTATGTTTGGATTCTAAAATTTATTTGGGATAATTGTGTCAGAATTTTAAAAGTAGACTCCTTATGTTTATTGCATTCTTTTTGTCTTTTTCTTCTATAAACATTATTCTATTTTCACAAAAATTAGTATTCCATCCTCTTCAATTTTTTTAGAGTACTTTCAGAAGAAGAGATACTACCTCTTCTTTGTATGTTTGGTAGAATTCCCCTGTGAAGCTATCTAGTCCTGTACTTTGCTTGAAGTATTATTATTTCATTTTCACTACTACTGATCGGTCTGTTCAGATTGTATATTTCATCTTGATTCTGTCTTGGGAGGTTGCATGTTTCTAGAAATTTGTCCATTTCTTCAAGGTTGTCCAATCTGTTGGTATATAACTGTTCATCGTATTTCCTTATGATTTTTTGTATTTCTGTGGTATTGGTTGTTATTTCTCCTTTTCCATTTCTTATTTTGTTTATTTGCATCCTCTCTCTTTTCTTGTTGATGAGCCTGGCTAAAGGTTTATCAATTTTGTTTATCTTTTCAAAGAACCAGCTTTTGATTTTATTAATCTTTATAATTTTTGTCTCTATTTTATTCACTTCCTCTCTTATCTTCATTATATCCTTCCTTCTGCTGACATTGGGATTTGTTTTTTTCTTTTTCTAGTTCTTTTAAATGGATGGTTAAGTTGTTTATTTGAGATTTTTCCTGTTTATTGAGGAAGGCCTGTATTGCTGTGAACTTCTCTCTTAGAACTACTTTTGCTGCATCCAATAGAATTTGGAAATTTGTATTTCCATTTTCATTTGTCTTGAGGTGTTTTTGTTTTTGATTTACTCTTTGATTTCTTCACTGACTAGTTTTTTTAGTAGCATGTTCATTAGTCTCCACGTTTTTGTGATTTCCCCATTTTTTCCCCTGTAATTAACTTCTAGTTTTATACCATTATGTTCAGAAAAAATGCTTGACATAATTTCTATCTTCTTTGTTGAGACTTGTTCTGTGGCTTAGTATAAGATTTGTTTTCAAGAATGCTCCATGTGCACTTGAAAAGATATGTATTCTGCTGCTTTGGGATGGAATGTCCTGTAGATATCTATTAAATACAACTGGTCTGTTGTGTCATTTAAGACCACTGTTCCCTTATTGATTTTCTGTCTGGAAGATCTGTCCATTGATGTAAGTTGGGTTTTAAAGTCCTCACTGGTATTGTGTTGTTGTCGTCAATTTCTCCTTTTATATTTGTTAATATTTGCTCTATATATTTAGGTGCTTTTGTATTGCGTACATACATGTTAATGAGTGTAATATCCTCTTCTTGTGTTGATCCCTTTATCATTATATAATGCCTTTCTTTTTCTTTTGTTTTAGACTTTGTTTATAAATCAATTTTGTCTTATGAGTATTGCTATCCTCACTTTTTGTTTCCATTTGCATGGAATATCTTTTTTCATCCCCTCATATTCAGTCTGTGCGTTTTTAGTTCTGAAGTGAGTTTCTTGTAGGCGGCATATAGATGAGTCTTGTGTTTCATCCAGTCAGCCACCTTATGTCTTTTGATTGGAGCATTTAGTCTATTTACATTTAAAGTAATTATTGATAGGTATGTACTTATTGTCATTTTACTTATTGTCATTTTATTACTTGTTTTCCAGTTGTTTTTGTAGTTCTTCTCTGTTGCTTTTCTTTCTTTGTTCTTTTTATTATTTTTTATGTATTTTGCCTTAGATGACCTAGATGTAGGAAGAGATTTTTCTTATTCCCAAATCATGAAAATATTTATCTATATTTTCCTCTAAAAACTGTGTCATTTAAACTTTTATGTTGAGGTTTATGAGCCATCTAAATTTAATCTTGGTGTATAATGTGATATGAGGGTAAGTTTTTTTTTTTTTCATGTGAATACCCTGTTAATCCAACACCATTTATTGAAAATACAGTTCTTTTCCCATTAGATTGTTGTGGAATATTTGTCAGAAATAAAATTACTGTACATATGTGATTTTGTTTATGAAGGAGATTGCTGTGTACTTTTCTTTCTTCTTGCTCTCACTTTTTTTTTTAATAGAATGTCTTTTTTAGGATTTAGTATTAAAGATGTGCTGATTCATACAAAGAGTTGGAAAGTGTTCTTTCTTTATTTCCTGACACAGCTTATGTAAGAGTTTTGTTATTTACGTCTTAAGTATTAAATAGAATTCACCAGTGAAACAATTCTGTGCCTGGAATTTTATTTGATAGAAAGTTTTTATTTTTTAATTTTTATTTTATTTTTTAAAATTTATTTATTTTTAAAATTTATTTTATTTTTGGCTGTGTTGGGTCTTCGTTGCTGCTCGTGGGCTTTTCTCTGGTTGTGGCGAGCGGGACTACTCTTCGTTGTGGTGCGCAGGCTTCTCATTGTGGTAGCTTCTCTTGTTGCGGAGCATGGGCTCTAGGTGCGCGGGCTTCAGTAGTTGTGGCATGCGGGCTCAGTAGTTGTGGCTCGCGGGCTCTAGAGTACAGGCTTAGCAGTTGTGGTGCATGGGCTTAGTTGCTCCGCGGCATGTGGGATCTTCCCAGACCAGAGCTTGAACCCATGTCCCTGCATTGGCAGGTGGATTCTTTTTTTTTTTTTTTTTTTTAAGATTTAATTCTTTTTAATTATTTATTTATTTATTTATTTATTTATGGCTGTGTTGGGTCTTCGTTTCTGTGCGAGGGCTTTCTCTAGTTATGGCAAGCGGGGGCCACTCTTCATCGCGGTGCGCGGGCCTCTCACTATCGCGGCCTCTCTTGTTGCGGAGCACAGGCTCCAGACGCGCAGGCTCAGTAATTGTGGCTCACGGGCCCAGCTGCTCCGCGGCATGTGGGATCCTCCCAGACCAGGGCTCGAACCCGTGTGCCCTGCACTGGCAGGCAGACTCTCAACCACTGCGCCTCCAGGGAAGCCCTGGCAGGTGGATTCTTAACCACTGCAAAACCAGGGAAACCCAGAAAGTTTTTAAATAAAAATTCACTGTATTTAATAGATATCATGCTATGAATATTTTCTATTTCATCTTGTGTCATTTTTGCTAAATTGTATTTTTTTAATAGGTATATCTTCTAATTTTTTAAAAAAATTGTTGGCATAAAAGTGGTTCATAGACCTTTAATAGACCTTTATTAATGTTATGTCTATCAGACCCATGAAGGTACATCTTTACATGCACATCTCTTGAATTCTTGATATTGGTAAATTCCATACTCTAATTTATTTGTTCTGTCTACCTAGAGGTTTACTTTGCTTTTAATCTTGTTTTTAGTGTTTCAAAGAGTCAACATTTGGCTATATTAACTTTCTTTATTGTTTGTCTCTTTCTTTCAATTTTTGGCTCACCTCCAGAGCCTTACTGCTTCTATTCACTTTGAAGTGCCATAAGGTCATTCAATTTTTTAATTTTCTCAAGAATTTATAGTCATTATAGATGCCGTATCAGAATTGGAAGCCAGATATTGGCATTTTGAAATTTAAAGAATAATCTATGTCATATGTAAAAGTGTGCAGTGGAATCTACATGTCATAGCATTTTGTCTCCATCATAATCCATGAAAAAGTACCCAAGAAAAATTATATTAGTTTGTATTCTTCCAAGCATAATTCTCTTAGTGCACATGCAGTAGTGCACAAATGATAAACTAATTACAATGAATGAATTTTAACGTATAATTATCAAAGAAAATATTTTTGGAATGCATTAAATAATCAGAAAAATAAAAGTATTACATTTACTCTTCTCTATTTAGCTCACATATATGAATGAATGATATTACTAGAATGAGGAAGGGTTAACTATCAGTTATATTCATTAATTTGGTATATTTGGATACAAACGCTAAGAAATCTTATTCACATAATTAAGTAGATTGGAATTGAAGTATCTTGTTATGGTGTTTATCCTTTTTTTCTTTTAAATCTTTCTGTTGTATAGCACAATTGTATAAAATATAAAAGATTTTTTGGTCCTATTTAAATTTTGTTTAAATCCTTAATTGTATATTCTCTAAGTTTCAAAATATTTTATTACTGAGGCATTGATACAAAGTCATTTACTTCCTCATATTTCAAAGGCATGTGTAAGAAGAGATATAGTAAAACATTATCCAATGAATGGCTACTTATTAGGCATTACCCTTTAAATTAGAGACATCTTGTATAACCTAAAATGCTGTGAAAATTAACATATTGTCATTTTAAATACTCCATTGTCAATATGTTTTTGATAAAATGTCTTTATCTTATTAAATATATTCTTTCTATATATATATGTATTTTTTAAATACATCTTTATTGGAGTATAATTGCTTCACAATACCATGTTAGTTTCTGTTGCACAACAAAGAGAATGAGCCATATGCATACACATGTCCCCATATCCCCTCCCTCTTGAGCCTCACTTCCTTTCCATCCTCCCTATCCCACCACTCTAGGTCATTGCAAATCACTGAGCCATTCTCCCTGTGCTATGCTGCTGCTTCCCACCAGCCAACTATTTTACATTTGGTAGTGTATATATGTCGATGCTACTCTCACTTCACCCCAGCTTCCCCCACCCCGACCCCCATGTCCTCAAGTACATTCTCTGTGTCTGCATCTTTATTCCTGCCCTGCCACTAGGTTTCATCAGTACCTTTTTTTTTTTTTAAGATTTCATATATATACGTTAGCATATGGTTTTGTTTTTCTCTTTCTGGCTTACTTCACTCTGTATGACAGACTCTAGGTCCATCCACCTCACTACAAATAACGCAAATTCATTTCTTTTTATGGCTGAGTAATATTCCATTGTATATATGTGCCACATCTTCTTTATCCATTCATCTGTCGATGGACATTTAGGTTGGCTCCATATCCTGGCTATTGTAAATAGTGCTGCAGTGAACATTGTGATGCATGTCTCTTTTTGAATTATGGTTTTCTCAGGGTATATGCCCACTAGTGGGATTGCTGGGTCATATGGTAGTTCTGTTTTTAGTTTTTTAAGGAACCTCCATACTGTTTTCCATAGTGGTTGTATCAATTTACATTCCTACCCACAGTGTAGGAGGGTTCCCTTTTCACCACACCCTTTCCAGCATTTATTGTTTCTAGCTTTTTTGATAATGGCCATTCTGACTGGTGTGAAGTGATACCTCATTGTAGTTTTGATTTGCATTTCTCTAATAATTAGTGATGTTGAGCAGCTTTTCATGTGCTTCTTGGCATCTGTATGTCTTTTTTGGAGAAATGTCTATTTAGGTCTTCTGCCCATTTTTGGATTGGGTTGTTTGTTTCTTTATATTGAGCTGCATGAGCTGTTTATATATTTTGGAGATTAATCCTTTGTCCATTGATTCATTTGCAAATATTTTCTCCCATTCTGAGGGTTGTCTTTTTGTCTTGTTTATGGTTTCCTTTGCTGTGCAAAAGCTTTTAAGTTTCATTAGGTCCCATTTGTTTATTTTTGTTTTTTTTCCATTACTCTAGGAGGTGGATCAAAAAATATCTTGCTGTGGTTTATGTCAAAGAGTGTTTTTCCTATGTTTTCCTCTAAAAATTTTATAGTGTCTGGTCTTACATTTAAGTCTTTAATCCATTTGGAGTTTATTTTTGTGTATGGTGTAAGGTAGTGTTCTAATTTCATTCTTTTACATGTAGCTGTCCAGTTTTCCCAGCACCACTTATTGAAGAGGCTGTCTTTTCTCTGTTGTATGTTCTTGCCTCCTTTGTCGTAAATTAGGTGACCTATGTATGTGGGTTTATCTCTGGGCATTCTATCTTGTACCATTGATCTATATTTCTGTTTTTGTGCCAGTATCATACTGTCTTGATTACTGTAGCTTTGTGGTATAGTTTGAAGTTGGGGAGCCTGATTTCTCCAACTCCATTTTTCTTTCTCAATATTGCTTTGGCTATTCGAGGTCTTTTGTGTTTCCATACGAATTATTTATATTTTTAAATATTGTGGTTGTAATTAGTTTGTTTATTTCATAAAAGCCACTTGTAAAAGGCAAATTTTTTTTACCAAACTAGCAAAAAATTTGCCTTATTTTCCATTAGAAAATATTTCATTATTAATTTTAAAAAATATTTTAACATTCATCTTTATGATATACATTTTATTTCTGAATTCTAGCTCTAGTAATATATGGCCATAAATTTGACACTTAGGTAATAATTTTTTTTCATGGGCCAGTATGTCTTGACTCTAGTATGAGGCTTAGTTTTTAGAAATGGAAAAGGTAAAAAAAAGAAGTCCCTCAGATTTTATGCACTTCTTGATTAAAGGAGTCTTTACTCATGTCAATATTTTACTTTCAAACTTGCTTCTTTGTTTGGGTACTTAGGACAATAGGGCAACACATTACAGTAAAATTCATTTCATTGAGATATATATATCTTTCTTTCACATAGTGGGGTTAGGTGGTTGTAAATAGTGAGGTGTAGGGAAGGAGATTGTGCACTATCCCTCAATTACATACATGTCCTCAGGCATGTGAATTTTAGGGGGGTTGTAGCTTGGAATCAGTAATCTTAGAAATCCATTGCCTTAAACAATCCATGTCCTGTGCTCCTTGAAAAGTATTGTACTCTGGATCACATACCCTAATTGAAAGGCATACCTGGTCTTGATGAAATTAGCATAGCTGAGGCATCTCAGCTTGTATAAATGTGGAGGTGATAGAAAGGCAATAAATGAGAAAGGGACAGGACTAAATTATAATTAAGGAGACATTTTTGGACATATCACAAAAGTGCGTATGTATAAAATAACTGATATTCTTTACTTTACAGATTTTTATTGTTCATTTAGAAAGCTTCTAAAGCTAAAGTGTGATTTTTGCCCTTTTTTCTATTCAGTTTTTTTGTCTTTCTTATTAATTTATAGGAGTGCTTTATGTATTCTGGATAGAAGCCTTTTGAGAGTTATATATGTTGGAAATATTTGACACCACATTTGGTGACTTCTCTTTTTATCACTTAAGGAAGAAGAACTCTCTTAAAATATTTTCCATCCATGTCAAGCCAGGGCAAATATTCTACTTTTTATCTTTATGGCTGTTAAGTTAATCCTTTGACAAAAAGGGCACAAATAAGGCAACTTACTCTTTTATATGCAGTTTTTTATATTATTATCTTCCATTCTCTTATTTGGTTCTACAAGTCTATTAGGCAGGACTTCATTTCTTCTACAGCTAAAATTGCAAAACTCTTGCCAGCCATTTAGTATACAAGAAAGGCTATTGCATATATTCTAACATATTATCTTTATATTAATGAAAGTATTCCCAAATATAAGACAAACTTACAAATCATTTTTGTTTTTACCGAAGTAGCGTTCTTTTACCATTACAGATAAACTGCATATTAAAAATCCAGACACGCTTTGTAATAGTTCTTTGCATTTCAAATTTTCCATGACACATAAAAAGGAATGTTTAAAATTAAGTTGAATTTATTGGAAAGGAGTCAGTGAGTCAGAGCAAATGTTGAATTTTTCACTTAAATCTTCTCTGCATGTCCACTTAAACAATTCTCTCTTCCTCCAAATAGATTCATAATAATGACTGAAGTTTAATTCCAATAAATGAAATTGGTTTGTTGTTCGGTAAATGTACACTATAACTGGAGAACTAAAAATATATCTAGCTAATCACAACATTTATCAATGTCAATGAGATTAAAATATTACATTATTATTATCATGAAGTTGAGAATTATTCTTAAGAAAGAGGCACATCCTCAAAACAAATGAGGAAAATTACAAATCCAGCACTAGCCTAAATTGAATGGATTCTTGATGTGACAATGTAAAAATCCCTTTCCAATTAAAATTTTAGTTTTAATTTAGTTCACTTAAGATCTGTCCTCATAAAAGTGTTAGATTATTGTCACTCTTAGCAAGAAGTAGATTAGAGTTCTGTCCTTTAGATGAAACAATATGAGTAGTAGAACTCCCTTAAAGTCATATGTCGAACATGCTTTTAGAGATATAATGCAATGCTAAAGAAGAAATGTATTCTGTCATAAGAATATAAGAATATGGTTGTATAGAACTTAAGAAGAAACATCTTTGCCTAGAAAAACTTATAGTCAAATCATTTTTACATTTGCATTCCTTCTAAATAACTCAGGGTTTTACAGGTGTGTGTGTGTGTATGTGTGTGCGTGCATGCGCTACTGAAAGAGTTATGGCATATCATTTTTAATTAAATTTAAACAGTATCTGTAGTCAACATCCAAAAACAACACCTAACAGAAAAGAAATTTTAAATGCCTTTGAGTTATTTGTCTAAGTGTTAAATTAAACCATGTGGATGGTGTTTGATATACCATCCTTCTAGTGAGCATATATAAAAATGCAAGACATATATACACTACCAAATGTAAAATAGATAGCTAGTGGGAAGCAGCCACATAGCACAGGGAGATCAGCTCGGTGCTTTGTGACCACCTAGAGGAGTGGGATAGGGAGGGTGGGAGGGAGATGCAAGAGGGAGGACATATGGGGATATATGTATATGTGTAGCTGATTCACTTTGTTATACAGCAGAAACTAACACACCATTGTAAAGCAATTGTACTCCAATAAAGATGTTAAAAAAAATGCAAGACTGATTATTTATGTTAAATATATGAATGTATAAGGGAAGTTCTTCCTGTCATCTGGGTATTCAGGCTTTAGATTTCTGGATGAATCCTGTTATTCACTTCAGTTGTGTTGATTTTTATGGACACTGCCAGTATGTCTTCCAGTTGATTTCAGTTCAAAACCCCTTTGATCCACAATTTTCATTTTGTGCAGTACCTTGTAGCTCTCATTAGCACTTGGTTATCTGGAACATTAATTTGTTCTGAGTTCAATAAGTAAACATTTTTTTAATGTTTTGTTTTATTCTTTAAAATAGAATTATGTGAAGAAGTGGGAATGACCAATATTACTATTTTAGTTAAATAAACACTTAAAAACTTGAAGAGTCATAGTTATTCAAATGTAGGCTTATAGAATAATTTAGTAAGAGTGGATCTTTGAGGTCAAGTAACTCTATTTACTTTTAATCCTCATTTTGTAAATAATAAAAACTAAACAATGAATGTCTCAAATATACAGTTCTTCTCACTTTCATTATTTTCATCTTTGCTTCTGGAATTAATGTCTAGTTTGTTTTTAATCCAATACTTTATTTTAAAACATAACACCATATTTAGAGTTTAACAAATAGCACATGATGTATGAGTTTTGGTTCAAATAATAATTTTTAAAATTACATATCACAATGTTGTTGTTTCTTCATAAACAAAGCAGCAGTTTATTATCCACAGGGAATTTTCCACTTTGAGCATAAAAGTCATAATTAGTGTGAGATTATTTTCATTACTCTGAGAAATCTATTTGTCAAGTGGTTTATTAAGAAAAGGAGCCGAGGGCTTCCCTGGTGGCACAGTGGTTAAGAGTCTGCCTGCTGATGCAGAGGACATGGGTTCGAGCCCTGGCCTGGGAAGATCCCACATGCCGCGGAGCAACAAAGCCCGTGAGCCACAACTGCTGAGCCTGCGCGTCTGGAGCCTGTGCTCCGCAACAAGAGAGGCCGCGACAGTGAGAGGCCCGCGCACCGCGATGAAGAGTGGACCCTGCTCGCCGCAACTAGAGAAAGCCCTCGCACAGAAATGAAGACCCAACACAGCCAAAAATTAATTAATTAAAAAAAGAAAAAGAAAAGGAGCCGAGGGCTTCCCTGGTGGCACAGTGGTTAAGAATCTGCCTGCCAATGCAGGGGACACGGGTTTGAGCCCTGCGCTGGGAAGATCCACATGCTGCAGAGCAGCTAAGCCTGTGAGCCACAACTACTGAGCCCGTGTGCCACAACTACTGAAGCCCGCGTGCCTAGAGCCTGTGCTCCGCAACAAGAGAAGCCACCACAATGAGAAGCCTGCGAACCGCAATGAAGAGTAGCCCCCACTCCACACAACTAGAGAAAGCCTGAGCGCAGCAATGAAGACCCAATGCAGCCAAAAGTAAAATAAATAAAGAAAAAAAAGAAAAGGAGCTGAGGGATCACCCCAAATGTCTACAAATGAATCATGTTTGTTGTGTTCTAGCATCACAGTCCTCTACTCCCCCTGAGATTCCAGCAGGATTGAGAATCTCATCTGGGTACATCAGTCACAGGAATCTTCAGACATTTTATTTGTTTGGTGATGCCAATACACTTCAAAATAGACTTTCTAAACAAGAGAAAAATATTCCTGTAAAGGAATATCGTTATCAGAAGAAAAGGGCAAAAGAGCATGCCACAATGACCCTTGTCCTTACATCAGAGATGTTTTTCAGAAAAGTCTCCTCTTATCTTTTATTTCCCAGCTCTTGGCATCTTGTGGTCTTCTTTGAAAAGCCACTGCTTTCTTAGTGCATGCCGAACAATTTCCTGAAGGATGATTTGACATATCATCAAGGAAGAAAGTTAGTACTGTTTAAGATAGTTGTTACTGAATCATTAGAGGCTTTCATTGGGTGTCATCATTTAACAGATAAGAAAATTCAAGTTAGAGTGCAGTAACATGCATCACTGAACCTGGTAGCTAAAGCAAGGGCTAGGACATGTAAGCAATTCCAGTTGCAGCCTCCCTGTTTGCAGCAGTCTTAAATGCAAATCACTGCTCCTCTCCATTCCCCCTCCCCTTTCTTCCTTCTTCTCTCAAGATATTCTTTATATAGTGTTAACTGGCCTCATATCAGATACCAAAAAGTAGGATGAATATTGGGCATCTACTATGAGTCAGGTACTATACTTGACACTGGAGGTACAACGTTGAATAGAAACAGAAAAAAGAATTAAAAGTTCTAGACTTTATGGAACATTCTAATAGATAGTGTACAGATAATTTAAAACAAAAATCACTAAAGTCTGTTAGAAGGTGATAACTGCTTTGAAGAAAATTTAATTAGGGAAGGGGAAAAGTTTGTGTTGGTCAGGGTTGAAGTCATTTGCAGTTGTAAATACAGTTCTCTGGTTAGACTTGAGAAGGTGGAATTTCAACAAAAACTGAAAGGAGGGGAGAAAGTAAGTCATGCACATATTTGAAAGGAGAGCAGTCTAAGCCAAAGACCAAAAACCAAGGCCTACCGACCATTTATAGCACCCTCCCTTCTGCCTACCCCTCCTCCTACCCCAGCCTATTTTATAAATAAGATTTTGTTGGAAAACAGTTGCATCTATTGTTACATATTACCTATGGCTGCTTTTAGGAGCAGAGTTGCTACAAAGGCCATATGGCCTGCAAACCCAGGAAAAAAATTAGTCTGTATTTTACAGAAAAGTTTGTGGACCTTGGTTTAAGTAAAAGGAAGAGTTATTACTGTAAATCAACTATACTTCAATTTTTAAAAAAGAGTTGAATTCAAAGCCCCAAGGCAGGAATATATGTGGTCTACTTGGAACACTCCCAGTGCATGGAGAAGGCAGATTTGGGCTGCAGCAGAAGGAATAAAGCAAGAGAAATAGACAGTAAGGTCAGAGAGGTGATAGGTGTCCACCTTACTGATTAGTATCAGAATGAGTATCAATATCCAATAAAACATATTTTCTAATTTATTTCACCATTCGCTTAAAAAAATACTTATTTCCCAACACTATATAGGTGAATACATGTGTCCAAACATTCACTGAAAAAATGGTTCTTACGGAACTATTATATAGTTCGGTAATCTAATCTCGGTAATCTAATAGGTGCTAATCATTTTTTTCTTTTTAGATTGAACGATCTCCAAATGACTCAAACATAATTTAGTTTAGTTTTTAATCTCCCTTTTTATATATCAGGCAGCTGAAGATCTGGGAGTTTAATAATTTTATGTGAGATTACACACAGAATAAGAAGCAGAGTAAGGACTGAAGCCAAAGTATCAGTAACTATATTTACAAGTGTTGACAAAAGTATTCATATGCATTCAATTAAAATATACATACATATACACACATCTCATGCATTTCAGTCTGTGAGGCAATTAGCATTACTATATCAGCTCATTAACTCTAAATATTCAAATGAATGTTTGGCAACTTAATTCACCAATCACCTGCATATCTACAGTCTCATTTGATTTTCAGAAATATGATTTGGGTTATTGATTGTGATTTTTCATTTGAATTATATTCTAATTTTTTAAAAATAATTAGATACTTCACATATTTTATTTTGAAATTCTGTCCCCTCGTCGTTCACTCAGTACTCCTTAGGAAGGTGACTATGGTTCATTCTACAGCTGATTTAAGAAAAAAAATAAGAAATAATTTCCACACCAACAACATGTAAGTTTTTTGCATATTGAAATTATATCAATTCTTAAAAAAACAAAAAATTCTGTATTTGTGTTATATGTCATAATCTCTAGAAGTTCTCAACTGTAAATAGGATGGTATTTATTTGGTAATCTCTTGTCACCTTCCCTGTGTAGGTAATGACTAGTGAGACCCAGAATTGATCGTTAGATAATATGACTGTCAAAACAGGGACCTCTTGAATTGAATGTTTATATTACTTGGGAATCTTGGGGTTTTGTAATATTCATGCTACTGGCTAGGTATGTGGAATCATTTTATTGAATATATGTGACTAATACAGCAATCATGTTGACTTACTGGGGAGATTATCATTACCAAAAGAGAGAATTCAACTCATTTTAATTACTTGACTTATAAAATATAAAAAAGAAGAAAGAAAATCTCTAAGCATGATTTAACAACAAAAAAATTATATGTCTCATGCAAGTATACACACACACACACACACACACACACACACACACAGACACAACTTGAATATCTTATAAATCTGTATTTTTGGGAAAAAATAGTTTTCTGTAATAATATTAAATATCACTTAAAATTTGAGAATAATTTTGGTAATACACCTGAATGGTGATAAATAATTTGAGATGTCAGGACTTCCCTGGTGGTTCAGCAGTAAAGAATCCTCCTTACAATGCAGGGGACGCAAGTTCAATCCCTGGTGGGGGAACTAGGATCCCACATGCCGCGGGGCAACTAGGCCTGCGCACCACAAATACTGAGCTCGCACACCTCAACTAGAGGGCCTGCCTGCTGCAAACTACAGAGCCCATGTGCTCTGGAACCCACGCGCCACAACTACTGAGCCCACGTGCCCTGGAGCCTGCACACCACAACTAGAGAAGAGAAAAAAACACGCACGTCATAACTAGAGAGAAGCCCATGTGCTGCAACAAAAGATGCCGCAGCGAAAGATCCCACGTGCCGCAATAAAGATCCCGTGTGCCGCAACTAAGACCTGACACAGCCAAAAATAAAATAAAAAAATAAATAATAAATCTTTAAAAATAATAATAATTTGAGAAGAGGTTTCTATATGCAATGTAAACTTCATTGTTTTTTGCTATTGGATGCCCCTCTGTTTTTATTAATGTTGTTTTAAGTAGACTGGGAAGAAATGATACAGTATTTACTAATCAATTTTCTGATTCTGTAAGTTCTATATTTAAAAATTAGTATCTATTTTTTTCCAGAAATCTGAGCCCTACGAACAATTCCAGGCATGTCTCACGTTTCTGGAGAAGAGGGCTTGAATTTTCATTTTACTTACCTATTCTTTCTTCTTCCTCATATGTTTCTGTCCATCTCATATAAACACATACACACACAAAGAACAATCCAAGAATTGCCAATTTCTGTGTCTATCCCTTCAGATTTTTCCTTTATTCCTTGAGTTTGGATTTAACACAGAACTTAATGAATGTATAAGAGCGGAATATAATTTGTTGAGTGCTATAGAAATCAGTAATGGTGCAGAATTCTATGGTTCTAGATTTTCTACTAAATTAAAAAGTGTCTAGTATGAAAACAGACCTACTACTAGGTTGTGGTTTTCAACTGTATTCTCTGTAATGTGATTCAAGAGGATGGTACAGTATATCATGTGAATAAAAATACCTGTGGTTATATAAATATGGAACATACTGGTTTAACACACTTAAGCAGATTTTTCAAATTGGAAGACTTCTCAGAAAAGCCATCTCATAAAGTGTACTGAAATGCTTTATACATCCATACAGACCTCATCTATTTGCAGAAAATCTCTGGAGGCAGGTGTGCAATACTGGAACATACTTTAGGGAAAAAAACAAACTATACTACCTGTGAGAATAAAGTGTGTAGGCTGCTTGACTTAACTGTCTCACCATTACATAAAAATCCAATTAATGCCTTAATTGTATACCACAACGATTGTCTTGTTCAACCATTCATTTATTTTAGAGATTCCTTACCATATTTCTAAATATTTTTCTATTTATTATTTAAACTATGGACATTACAAATAAGCATAATATAAATAAAACAATAATTTAAAATATTTTAAATTAAAAGTCAGCAAAATCCCAGATGTTTTCTTGAAATTGTTACATAATATATTGTATTTATGACATTTTATAGTTTACAAAACACTACCACATATATTCATTTTACATCACAAAATAATTCTTTATAATTATATTCATTTTGCAGATGAAAAAGCTAAGACTCAGTAAAATTATTTTACTTTGACATTTTACAAACATGTTAGCATTTATTAGTTAAGAACTAGTCCCTTCTTTTCTTTCTCTGCTTCTTTCAAAGTATATAAACTGCATCAGGAGTCCTTCAACTATAAATGAGAGAAAATCAAGGTAAATTATTTTAGCCAAAAGGAGATTTAGTGGCCTCAAGTAACTGAGAAGATCAGAAGTAGATATGGCTTCAGACATTGATACAACAAAAATATAATGATGTATTAGCCAGGTTCTCCAGCAAAATAGAACCAACAGGGTGTGTGGAAACTCAGGAAAGAGTTGAAGTTCAAGTCCAAAGTCAGCCTGCTAGCAGAATTCCTTCTTGCTCAGGAGTTGTCAATCTTTGTTCTGTTAAGGCCGTCAACTGATTTGATGAGGCCCACCCACATAATGGAGGGTAATCTACTTAAAGTCGGCTGATGTAAATGTTAATATCAAAATACACTTTCACAGAAACTTCCAGAATAATGCTTGACCAAATAACTGGGCACCATAGCCTAGCCAAGTTGACACATAAAATTAACCATCACAAGTGATGATCTTTTTTTTCATCATCTCTTTATGTATCTCTCTCTTTCTCTTTCTAGCTCTCTTAATCTGTTTCTGCATCTCTGTCTTACCACTCTCTCTCTCTCTTTCTCTCTCTCCCAATGAGCATAGAAATGCCAGTCTCTCCTTACAAGTTAAAGAATATTAAGAAAATGAGTGAATTTCTTTTCTGGTTGCTTTAACATATTCTCAAAATCTTTGGACTGACTTAGTCCAACAGCTTTTACAAATTATTGTGGCTATAAAGATGCAAAGTCTGATGATACTGGGTCTGAACCAGATCGCTAAGTATAAACATTGTAATCTCTTGCTAGAACAACAGAGGTACCCAACGAAAAGCCTAAATTATATCACTCCCATTTTATTAATCATGTAACTTTTCATTTAAAATAAACCATTTTATGTAAAATGTTAAGGTAGCTATTTTTTAAGTTAAACTAAAGTTTAATGAATAATGATCTTACTGAAATATTCTCATTCAGATGGAGTATATTGAAGAGAGGGTTATAATGATAAATTGGTGTTAAGCTTCTCCAGCTGTTCTTTCTTGCCACAATGATGAAAATCTTTCTTCAAAATGGGAGCAAATAAAACATTTACAGTGAACCGAAGAGATAATATTTTATGTATAAGAGCAAAAATTTGAATGAAAATGTATATTTCAATGTTTAAAGCTTGTGAATACTTTGATATTAATGGATTATTATAATTATTCAGTCTGCTTTATACTTCTTTTTGTTTAAAATACTCAATATGAAATTATTTATCACATATTTTCAATGCCCTGAAATAAATTGGAAATAAATTGGAAATAAACAGACTATTTTTTTGCTTAACTGTTATATAAAATAATGCCATGTTCTCAAGAACCCAGGCTTCACACTTCCAATATTAGGATACATGCCTATCTCATCAGCCCAATTATATGTGGTGGTGAATTGTCTCTATGTAGATAAAATTCATACATTCCTCTTAATAGATCTTAGCATTACTTATCAAACTTATAATAACATTCTTCAAATTTCAGAGATGAGCATCTCTGAAAGAAAACTGATTTCTAGTTTGTGCCAGTAAAAGTTAATATTCAGTTAGAAAATTATCCAATCTTTTTAAGTTGAACATAGCATTTATTTCCCGATGCATGCAGACATAAACATTCAAAGATATGTTCGAATGTCTCTAAACTTGTTAGACTTTTTTTTATAATCTTTAACATTAGTTCTTAATTCCACTTGGCATCCTTCCCCTGTACGTTTTAGTCACAAGCTTTTAGAATAGCTTCTTTAAATGGAATGCCATATTTTCCTATTTGTCCCTTTTCTGCTTTTCAAGTGCCTTTAGTCTTACTGCAAAGTATGGTCTGAAGACTTAGATACTATTTTTTTGCTTAACTGTTATATAAAATAATGCATGTTTTCAAGAACCCAGGCTTCACACTTCCAATATTAGGATACATGCCTATCTCATCAGCCCAATTATATGTGGTGGTGAATTGTCTCTATGTAGATAAAGTTCATACATTCCTCTTAATAGATATTAGCATTACTTATCAAGCTTATAATAACATTCTTCAAATTTCAGAGATGAGCATCTCTAAGTCTAAAACGACAAGGAAATTGTTGGAGTGTCACATCATAATTCCTGGATAATATTTTGAAAGGGCATCAGTATAAATGGTGTGCATTTATTTCTGAATCTGCTTGAGCTGTTCATATATCTTTAGATCATTTCTTTGCAGTGGTATGCGTGGAGTAACGTAATTTGAGTGTGTTGTGTGATAAACCTTTAGGATGATTTATAGATATAAAACGACAATTAATTCTATAATGGGTGAACCAAGTAATGTCAGAATGAATCCATAGTGACCATTTAAAATAGAATTCAAGAAAAAGAACACTTTATTTGCTGCATAAAAGCCTGTGAGGCATTGCTATTGAATAACGTAAGCAGAATGCAGCCATATAAATCTTCTTAATTTACATCTTGGGCTTCATTATGCATATTTGATAGCACTCTGCAGAACTTTATAGACTTTTGGAATTTTACCAATCCCGAAAGCAGTGCTAAACATGCCTGTTGGAACATTTAACTGAAGTAAGTCACTGGAGAGTTCCTCAATGAGTGTATAATTATCAGTTATTTGCATTCCTTGTAGATTTAAAGCAATAGGGCCTATTAACAAAATAATGGCCAATGCTTTTTGAATGCAAGTATTGCTTGAACCATTTACTATCATGCACAACTCAGAGTATATATTTTCAAGTGTGCATTGAAATTGAGTTAGTTTGTTCACCTCATCTAAATAGGTGGCATGATACAGTCACATGTTGAAATGTGTGCCAATGAACCAACTTAAAAGAACCACCTGATATGATCTAGAGACCAAATCTTGAGTGTGAATTGATCTTATCACTTACCATGTACATAATTGATTAGAGTATACAAAATAAAATTGTAGTAACTTCTATTAAAGTGTTTTCAGTAAATCAAATTATTCCAACCTTCAACAAGGTTGAATTATAACTATTTTTCATCTTTTTAAGAAGGTTCTGGCTCAGGAAGCTTGGCACTGAATGTGTGCATTACCCTTTTATAAAACACAAGTGTTAGCTGTTTGTTTTTTTCACAACACTAACTACATTATGATTCATAAATACGAGAGAAGTAGGCTGATGATGTAAAATTATAAAACTGACATTCATTGAAAGAGAAACATTTATCTGATTATTTTACCTTGCCTTCATTTTTCCTTCTAACAGCCTAAATATCTGCCTACCCATGTGTATAGTGGAATGATGAGTTTAATCTTAGACCACACATAATCGGGTAATTGATTTCTATTATGAGGCATATAATACATTTGCCACAGTAAAATAACAATGCTAAGTAAACCCTTGAAATTAGGATGCATTAGATGTTACCATGCTCTATAGGGAATTAGCCAGAGTTCTAAGCCTTGCCAAATACATAGTTGCTTTTTAATTCCATCATACAGAGGAATGTTTCTTTTGTTAAACAATGTAAATAATATATAAGTCTCTTGAGTCTGAGACACTGCCCTGTTAATATTAAGAAACATTTGATGTGGAAGTTGTGAGAATTAATATCATAATGTTATTGACTTTTGAATTATAACTGAAAATTATTGTCATTTTGCTTGGGGTCCATTTTTATTTTTATTTTATTTTATTTTATTTTTTATTTTTTGGTCCATTTTTAAGTTCCAAAATTCCTACTTGACTCCTATGGATGGATAACTCTTCAATAATTTAATATCAACATCTCTAAAATGGGCATAATCATAAATGGTACTTCCTAGGGCAAAAAATACCTTCACCCAGTAAGCTTTTGAAAATGAGGGAATAAGATTGAGAACTTGACTCTACACTCTGAATTATCATATAATGGAGAAGAATGGAGATGGGTGAAGACCACTGTGTAATGTGAATGACATAGCACATGTACTATATGGAATGATATTTAAGTATGTAGTTATACAATTATATGCATGTATGAGTCATTGTGGATGGTGTTGCTCAGCAAACAAAGAATAGGAGAGTCACCTATACACGTGTTGGCACCACTATCCAGACTCCACCTGGGAGAGGATATCTATCAGGGTTAATTTGGATATCTTATCTTCCTGGTAGGCAAATCCCAATCACGTAGAATTGTATGTTAGGCTAACAAAGCCTGATATTGCTCATGTGTTGTGTAACTAAATCAATTTGCACCATTTCCATGCTCACTGAGAAAAATTCCAATTGTAATTTGGCTTCACATAAAGCTTGTTGAAAATGAGAGAATGATGGTAAAGCTGATCTAATTCTGAGAATTATATTTCTCCTTATAAAAAATGAATTGACATCATGACATTGTGTACCCTTCTCTCATAAGCTTTGGTTGTTATGAATTAGAATTCTTAAATTTGATTACTTTGGGGACACAGGTAATATCAAGTTTCTGTGCCTTAAAGACGGAGAGTTAAAACTACACTCGCCAAAGTCACACAGATCAAAGCCATCTGGTGAGGATCTCTTTGGGCAACCTGCCAGTTTCCCCTGGTAATGACCCTCTCATAATTATGATACAGAATATTCTATTTTCAACTGTATTCTCCAAGGCATAACAACATATTACTTGTCTTGTTTTGCAAATATCAGTTGCAATGCTTCTAATAAAGCCTTCTAATGAAACACACTAGTTGGGTTCAAATTTTGCTCTAATTCTTACTAGCTGAACGATTTATGGCAAAGTACTTAGCTATTTTTTGCCTCAGTTTCTTCACTTCTGTAATGGTTAATAATGGTACATTCCTTTTAGGGTTTTAAGATGATTAAATGGCTGAATGTTTGTAAGACAAGGCCTGCTACAGACTCTTAACAGGCTTTTGTTAATGTAATTAACTATCCTTGGATCACTTTCTGCACATAAAATAGGTTGGCAAATTTTGTCAATTCTGTCATTATAATGCCACTTAAAGCAGTTCTTGCTTCTGGGAATGTATCCCTACTGACTTGATTTCATTCTTTAAACTCACATGTAAACTATTTTAATATTTTCCAGAATTCTCAGCCTGCCTAAAATATTTTACCATTCTGATTCCATACTGCCTCTACAGTTACCTTCTTTAGGACATTCATCTGATTATTAAACTTCTTCTCCTCGTATTTAACAGTCACTGAGTATTGCTTATAGAGTGAATTCTAAACTCTGCAGCAAGACATGCTAGGCCATCCACAATCTGTTCCTAATCTCACTCTTCAGCCTCATTTCACATTATGTCCTTCAAAATCACTGAAGTCTAATTATACTCTTCTGCTGGTCCCCAAATGTGTCAACCAAGTTTTCGGGGGGAGTAACTACTGTTCTGTTGTGAAGAGCTTGAGCAGTGAAGTCAGACTTCCTTAGGCTCAATCCCCAGTGATATCACTTATTTGGTTATGAGCTTTGGCAAATTCTTTAATCTCTTTATATTTCAATTTCCTGGAAAAATAAGACCAAGCTCATAGAATTAAATGAGATAATACATGGCCCTTAGCACTCATGTTTGATACTCATTATGTAATTGGTAGAAGACATCTGTCATTTTTTGGTTACCTTTGTTGTTCCCTCAGCCCAAAACGCTTCTACCATTTTCTTTAACAATCTCTTACCGTTATGCAAAAACCAAATTAAATACCAGTAGTACGTCAAATATGTCCTGTTCCTCCAAATACAGCATAAGGTATTTCTGTTATAGAAACCATGCATTGTGTTATTTTTACTTACGTTTAGAATTCAGAATTGTTTGTTTATATGTCTTTTTCTCAGACTAAACAGTGAATTCATTGAAGGAAGAGACCATGTCTTATTAATCTGTGTCCTCCAGCCCTTTCCCATCAAAAATGCTGCCTTAAAATATTAGACCTTCCAAAGAAAAGTACCCCTTACTCAAAACAAATTGAGGAAGGAAGACAAGTCAGGCCTCATGTCTCATATTTTGATACATTTTCTACTTCACATTCAACCCATTGCTCTTCCTACATGGTTAGCTAGCTCTTTGACTTTGAGGAAATTTCTTGTTCCATCTAAGACTCAGTTTCTTCCTCTGCATTGCACTCATAATGAGAGTACCTATTTCAAAGGCTGTCATGAGGATTAAATAAGATGATTCATGCAGCACTGATTGTCCCCGTAGTGAGTGCTCAGCCATTTTTACGAATTGTTGGTATCATTATTATTTTTTGACTGAATTATGGTTTGGGATGAGAAAGAAGTGAGGCTAGAAAACATAATAATTTCTTTTTTTAAAAAATTTATTTATTTATTCATTTATTTAATTTTTGGCTGCATTGGGTCTTCGCTGCTGCATATGGGTTTTCTCTAGCTGCTGAGAGCGGGGACTACTCTTCGTTGCGGTGCGCGGGCTTCTCATTGCGGTGGGGTGGCTTTTCTTGTTGCAGAGCATGGGCTCTAGGCACATGGGCTTCAGTAGTTGTGGCTCACGGGCTCTAGAGTGCAGGCTCAGTAGTTGTGGCACACGGGCTTAGTTGCTCCACGGCATGTGGGATCTTCCCGGACCAGGGCTCGAACCCGTGTCCCCTGCATTGGCAGGCGGATTCTTAACCACTGCACCACCAGGGAAGCCCAAAAACATAATAATTTCTTATTTCCATGTCTAATATAGGAAGAAAGGTATGTGTTTTGTGACTCTATCACTACAATTGTAAAATGGACACTGGGGAAACTGAGATTTCACCATATGAATGCAAAAAATGTCAATTGTAAATGTGTTTTCCTCAAGACAACTTAGAAAAAAGCAACATTCCTTGTTATTTATTCTTGGTTAAATCCGAGAAATCTTTCAGAAACTAAATACAGTATAATAAAATAAAACTAGTCCAAAAAAAAAAGCAACCCTCTAATAAAACAGCATATACCTACTATTTAAGTATATAGGCAAGATGGTGTGTCATTCCCCTTGCTACCTTTATTAGATTATCTTTGATTTGTATCATTGTCAGGTGAAATGCAGTCTTAGAACTATCTCTTGATATTTTAACGTTAAGACGTTTTTATAATGATGTATAGATAACATAGGTATCTGATCCAAGGAACAAACGTCATTAATTCCACTTATGCCACTTCTGTGATTAGTCCGTTTTCCCCCTAATATAAGCCCTATAACAAATGATATCTATGCATTTTAAGAAAAAAACTACTTTGTTGATTTTTGATGCTGTTTTCTCTTTCCCTGTTATGTGCTGAAGTGATTAGCAGAGGTTTTCAAAGTGAGATCTAAGATTCACATGGTGTGCTCAGTAAAAATGCAGGGATTTTGTTCCATTCCAAACCTGCTAATCCACATTTCTTGGAGTGAGGAGGCTTGAAGTCTAAATTTTATCTGGTTTCCTAGATGACGTTTATGCACATCAAAAAGTGAGAACCAGTGAATTAGATGGATGCTGTTTAGAAAAATGTATTTATGGATATTTTCCAATTTTCAAACTGATTTATAAGAGAACATAAATACATTTTGCAAGTTTTTCCCCCCTACCATTTACTATGGTCCTCACAGTTTTTAGAATTTTAGTATTAGGTTGTTTCTGAGGCCAGCTTGTGTTAACAACCAATTTGGTACTGTTTCATTCTGTAAAGTATTGCTCAGCTTTATACTGAATTCACAATGCTGCCTCAGCGGTTTGAACTACTCTGCAAAGCAATTACAGATTTCCCTGCTTTCAGAGTGCCTTTGAAAACTAAAGCCCTTCTCTATAATTAGAGGTTTCTGTTACAAGTACCTTTGTAAATACACTCAATTCCCTTGTAAGTCTGGCCTTTTACTTTATCTGATGTTGTCAGTATATGCAACAGGGATTACATTTTACTCATCCTTAACAACAGCAATAGATAGTTCACTCATTTACCTTTCTTTTACTCCATTTTTAATTTTTTTTTCTTTTTTTGAGGGCTTGGAGTCTGATTTTTGTTTGTTTGTCTGTTTGTTTGTTTTAAGACATAGTTCTGTCACCCATTAAAATCTCCAAGTAATTTCATTAGGTCAGAGACTCATCTGATACCTGAACAAATACTACTTGCTTGTCTACATATTCAGAAGGGTGAAATTTAATTACTTATTTATTGTTCAGTGAATTAGGTCAATGGAAGCAGTCAATCCCTTCTCAAACTCCTTGTAACACACAAACAAAACACCATACCTATACCCAACAGTTCTGGTGTGTTTTGTAGCTCCAGAAATTTAACTTAAAAATAGTGCATTTTAAAATTTCATCTGATTATTGGTCACGTGTTCTTAGGAATGGAGAATGAATTAAAGAATGAAATCCAGGTTTAAATAATCTCTATATTCCATATACTATTATTCCAATGAATTAGGTGTAGTATATGTATTTCACCATATATATAATTAATAAAAAATTATTTATTAAGTATATATATATACTTAAAAAATCAATTAAGTATATACATAAAATTTACTTTTTATTTATAACTAATTGAATAATTATCAAGTTAACATCCTAATTGGTCAGTTTTATCTGATTAATCTTATGTTGTTACATAACAGAAAATTGAATCATATGATCTAAATTTGGAAAAAATATGGTTTGTATTGAAGTTGAAATTCATAATTTATATTATCTGTAAGGGAAAGAGGAAACTAATATTGACATTTTGGGCTTGTTCTTTGACATTTGGAATTCAAATATCAAGACCACTGATCCTTAAACAACTAAAATAAGAAAGAAGAGGACTCCATGCAAGTAAAGAAAGATAAGGACCACAAAAATATTCAGTAAAGCAATGAGTGGGGATATAGTTTTTCCTTGGCCCACATACTATCAGTTGATTAGAACATATAGTGTCAGCAGATCCTTCTGAAAATATAATGTTTGTGGTCTTTACTTATTAAGATCCAGAGATGGAAAAGAAACTTATTAGGACCAACTCTGAAACTTCATGAGTGTGAAAGTCAGTGCAACGAGGACACCAAATAAAGAGATACATCTTTAAGTTTGATTAGGTCCCATTTGTTTATTTTTGCTTTTATCTGTTTTGCCTTGGGAGACTGATCAAAGAAAATATTGCTATGATTTATGTCTGAGAAGGTTTTGCCTATGTTCTCTTCTAGGAGTTTTATGGTGTCATGTCTTATATTTAGGTCTTTAAACAATTTCGAGTTTATTTTGGTACATGGTATGAGGGAATATTCTAATTTCATTGATTGACACGTGGCTGTCCACCTTTCCCAACACCACTTGCTAAAGAGACTGTCTTTTCTCCATTGTATAGTCTTGCCTCCTTTGTCATAAATTAATTGACCATAGGTGTATGGGTTTATTTCTGGATGCTCTATTCTGTTCCATTAATCTGTATGTCTGTTTTTGTGCCCATACCATGCTGTTTTGATTACCATAGTTTTATAGTATTGTCTGAAGTCTGGAAGGGTTATGCCTCCACCTTTGTTCTTTTTCCTTGGGATTGCTTTGGCAATTCTGGGTTTTGTGGTTACATATAAATTTTAGCATTATTTGTTTTAGTTCTGTGAAAAATGTCACAGGTGTTTTGATAGGGATTGCATTAAATCTGAGCTTGATTTAGATAGTATGGCCATTTTAAAAATATTAATTCCTCCAATCCAAGAGCATGGGATATCTTTCCATTTCTTTGAATCATCTTCAGTTTCCTTTATCAGTGTTTTCTAGTTTTCAGCGTATAGGTCTTTCACTTCCTTGGTTAAGTTTACTTTTAATTTTTTTGTTTTTTTTTGACACAATTTTAAGTGGTATCTAAAAAATAATACAAATGAATCTATATATAAAAAAGAAACAGACTCACAGACATAGAAAACAAATTTATGGTTACCAAAGGTGAAAGAGAGGGGGCAGGGATAAATTAGGAGTATAGTATTAACAGATACAAACGATTGTATGTAAAGTAGATGAGCAACAAGGATTTACTGTACAGCACAAGGAACTATATTAAATATCTTATAATAACCTATAATGTAAGATAATCTGAAAAAAATATATATAGGCAAAAAAAAAGAGATACATCTTACTCCAGAGCATGTGCAGAGCATATGTAGAGGACATATTAAATGAGACTAGGTGAGTGGACATTAGTAGGAAATCCAACCAGAGGTGGATGCATTGACCAGCAACAAGTGGTGTGTATCTATTGAGTTATCCATCCTGTAACCTTTTTGGGGAGCCCATATTCCTGAATGAGTGCAGAGGAAGGTAGAGGGCTGAGTGTCTAATTTTAACTGGTGGATGCTTTTCATAGTCTTCTGGTTTTCTGGCTATAATCGTGCTATTCATAGCTTTGTCTGTGAAAATACTTGTGGTACTGACTTCAATCTGAACTTAAGACTAAATTGAAAAAATATAGATTTTCTTTTTTGTTTTCATTCACTTTTTTTCTGTGATTCATTCATAAGACTTATTGCTAAATAACCAAGAATGTTTTTAGCAATGCAAAGACATGCTTCCAAAGTAAGATTCTCTTGTTCCATAATTGTTTTTACTCTTCCCCAAGGAAAGTTAGTTGTGATTAGAAACTAACAGTAACTAACTAGATGTAATTAGAAAGTATCAGTTTTTTGTGATTGATTTTTTTTTTTTATGATATCACTTATAGGTGGAATCCAAAAAGTAAAACAAACTAGTGAATAAATAAAAAGGAAACAGACTCACAAATATGGAGAACAAACCAGTGGTCACCAGTGGGGTAAGGGAAGGGAGGAAAGTCAGGACAGGGGTAGGGAATTAAGAGGTGCAAACTATTATGTATAAAATGAATAAGATACAAGTATATATTGAACAACACAGGGAATCTAGCCAATATTTTGTAATAACTATAAATAGAGTATAACCTTCAAAAATTGTGAATCACTATGTTGTACACACTTAAATTACAGGATATTTTACATCAGTCATGTCTTAATTAAATAATAAAATAAAATCCACAGCAACATTTAGATTAAAGAGCTTCATAGGAACACATATGCTGCTACAACCCTGGTATCCATAGGAAATGGTGTCTCCTTCCTAGACCTTCCCTAGAAAGCGCTGCTGGTTGCCTTGAATATGGCAGAAGCTTTCCCTACTCTGGCAAACCCCACTGGCATTGACTCATTAACACTCATTAACATTCTAGAGTGGTTCCCACGGCCTGATGAATGTGCTGAAGACTGGGTGTGATTTTCAGTGCTTGGCTTGCAGCTGGGAGGAACCACGTGTGCCTCTAGGCACAGGGTCTGCACCAAGCGCAAATGGCTCTCCCTTTACTCCCGGGGATAGACTGTGCTTTCTTTGCTCTGCACAACTTAGAGGAAATTGAATGACATCCCAGATCTTATACTGTGGCATTCCAGGAAATTGGTAAACAGACCCAATGTCAGTCAACAGTCCCTTAACTGAGAACCATGGTGCAGAGTCTCCTGGGACGAGGCCAAACAAATACCAATTTCTTAAAAGTTTAGTTGATTGCTTATTTTTAAAAAATGCAGTCTTAGAGACATTCAAACTCCAATAATTAAAAAAATGTAACTCTTAAAATAAAGATGGTTTTTAATATATTCTACAATATTGACAAATATAAACCATCCGAATATTTGCTAGATTTCTCTAGATTAATTTTTCTGGTAATCAAGTGTATAAAAAACAAATGGTTTGCTATTTAAAATATTTTTTATATTATCCTTTATTTAGAAGTTTTTACATGGCTTGCAGATGGAATACTAAAATGCTTGGGTTTTCAAATGACTGATTACTTCCATCTGCTCTTAACCACATTTCTCCTGTCTCTTTTACAGTTATCCAAAGGCATTCAAAGTTTTTTTCTTAATCAATTTCATAAGTTTTATAGACATTTCATGAAGGCAAAAGTTCAAACAATAACTTTGGCTTTGACACATGATATTTTATATTTTGCTTTTCTCCTTAAGGTCTTTAGGGTGGTTTACAAAATCCAAACCTTTTAACAAATATACACAAAACATGCTTTTTTACATGCATATGCTTAGGGAAATTAGCAATAAATTAAGGACAGAAAAAGTTAAGATAAAATCTGAGAAGAGGTTGGAATCTCAAAATGAGGAATTATAAGCTTAGAGGAGCAATACAATTTATGCCCAGATTGTGAGTGATGTCCAGAAAGGAAAATGAGAGAAAAAAAATCCAAGCCTTGCGTCTGCATATTAGCTTCTACAAGAAAATCTGGTAAGAGAATCTGTTCAGTATCTGTTTGCACTGAAGAAAAGCATATAAATGACCCAAACATATTAGGGAGTTGTTTGAAATTACCCACTAAATACATATGTAGATTCGATAAAAGCAGTCCATACCTGCTTTCATTTCCAATATTCACATATTTGGCACTTATGAGACAACAGGCTCTAGGAGACTATAAGTGATATTTTAGTCATAATTTGATAAATGCATGAATCATTTTAAAAAAATCAGAAATAGAAAAAATATTTCTTTGTATGTGTGTCATTCAGTTTAAGCTAGATTGTGCTATAGGATAAAACAGTCCCAAATTAGTCCATGAGTAAATTCACATCCACTCTCACATTCACATGTAGGTTGTGAGTGTGTATCTGTACACTCAGTCAACAGTCACTACATCACTGCAGACCTAGGAGCCCTTTCAGAGCATCTGTCTTTCATGGTATGGCTCAGCTGCCTAGCCTGTTTTATATGTATGGCTTATCCATCTCAACCTGAGAGCTTCTTTGCCACCAGAGCAGAAGATGACATAAAGGTATTTCTGTCTATCTATAACTACATCTAAATCCCTATCTATCTATCTATCTATCTATCTCATCTGTCTTTGATGTATGTGTATATATATATATATATATATATATATATGTATTTATTTATGGAAAACCATAACTTTAAAGGTAAGAGAGGGACTATTGGAAATGGCATTTTTTCCTATTAAGTATTAATGAACATCATTTTCTTTACTGTCTTAAAAGAGTTCTGTCCATCACTGTTGACATGACATATCTAATGCATTCCATCAATTTAATGCATTTGGCATGTTTTACACATATTTGTAGTTTATGTTTTAATGTGAAGTCTCAACAAATAATCTACTGGCTAGAATTTTGTCATTAATTATGCACCATAAAAAACTTTCCACAGCATTCACATTGCTCTGTGACATGCTTTTTGGACAACAAAACTATATCCTGTTATAGGGGCCATTTTATCTTTAAATTACTTTTATCAACAAACATTTATTGACCACTGACTATGGCATGAACTAAAATAAATATTTCAGTAACTAGGTAAAATAGTATTCTATTATATTAGAAGATATATGATGGATCAGTTAATAATATCAGGATTTTAGAAATAATTATATTCTAAAGAATGTGATTTTTTTCTTTTTAGTGATTTCCCAGTAGCTTGTACTATGCCTCAGAACTCATTAATAAGTTCCAAGTTGTCAAAACATCACTTGAAAGTATAGAGATATGCAATCAGATTATTAGGAATATATTATTCTTTAAAGGAAACTTCCAGGAAAAAAATTGAGTGGAATTGTTTTTGAGATACCTATATAAGGATATGGGCCCATTGACCATGGTTAACTAAATAATAAACCACTGTATTTTTTGCTACTGAGTATATGTACTGTTCCTTTTTCAAGAGCATTTTTTTCCTCCTGTTTTATAGAGCATTTCGGAAACAATGAATTTATGTGATTTGTTTTACCTCTAAAGAGTTTTCTCATGTATTTAATTGAACTACTTTGTTTTTTTTTAATTTTATTATGATAAATATATATAACATAAAATTTGCCATTTTAATGTGTACAGTTCAGTGGTGTTAATTACATTCACAATGCCATGCAACCATCACTACTATGTAAAATATTTCTATCACCCCAAACAGAAGCTCTGTAACTCTTATGCAATAAATCCACATACCCCTTCACCCCAGCCCATGGCAATCCTGAAACAACTGCCTTTCTCTATGAATTTGCCGATTCTAGATTTTTCATATATTATTCCACTTAATATTTTCAAGGGTTATCCCCTTTGTAGGAAGTATCATACATTCCTTTTTGAAGCTGAATATTATTCCATTGTATGTATTGGGTGGGCCAAACAGTGCCTTCGTTTTTTTAAGTAAAAATAAAAAACATTTTTCACTTTCACCAAGAACTTTATTGAACAACATATTCACCCTTTCGTTCCACTACCTTCTGCCATTTTTCAGGCAACTTCATAATTCCATCTTCCCAAAACTTTTTACCTTTTTGAGCAAAGAACTGTTCCAGGTGCCTTTTACAGTCTTCTAGGGAATTGAAATTTTTTCCATTAAGAGAATTTTGTAAAGACCAAAATAGATGGAAATCCGAAGGTGCAATGTATGGTGAATAAGGTGGATGAATCAGAACTTCCCAGCGAAGCTGTAACAATTTTTGCCTGGTCATCAAAGAAACATGTGGTCTTGTGTTATCCTGTTTGAAGATTATGCGTTTTCTGTTGACTAATTCTCGACGCTTTTTGTCGAATGCTGCTTTCAGTTCGTCTACCTGGGAGCAGTACTTGTTGGAATTAGTCGTTTGGTTTTCCAGAAGGAGCTCATAATAGAGGACTCCCTTCCAATCCCACCATATACACAACATCACCTTCTTTGGATGAAGACAGGCCTTTAGTGTGGTTGGTGGTGGTTCATTTCGCTTGCCCCACAATCTCTTCTGTTCCACATTATTGTACAGTATCCACTTTTCATTTGCTGTCACAATTTGTTTTAAAAACGGAACGTTTTCATTACGTTTCGGTAGAGAATCACATGCGGAAATACAGTCAAGAAGGTTTTTTTCACTTAACTTACATGGAACCCAAACATCAAAGTGATGAACATAACTAAGCTGCTGCAAATGACTTTCAGCACTTGATTTGGATATTTTGAGTATGTCAGCTATTTCCTGCGTGGTATAATATTGATTGTTCTCAGTCATTGTTTCAATTTGATCGCTGTCTACTTCAACTGGTCTACCCAACCGTGGAGCATTGTCCAGCGAGAAACCTCCAGCACGAAACTTTGCAAACCACTTTTGACATGTTCGATCAGTCACAGCACCTTTTCCATACACTGCACAAATCTTTTTGTGGGGGGTTTCAATTGCATTTTTACCTTTCTTGAAATAAAGTATAATATGCCGAAAATGTTGCTTTTTTTCTTCTATCTTCAATATTAAAAGAGCTACACAAAAATTCACCAGTTTTGGTAAGTCTTTTTTTAAATGCATGCTGATGTGACAGCTGTCAATACAATCTAACAAAATTGTTTCGAATGTAGTTAAAGACAACTAAGTGCTACTGGAGCCATCTTACAGAAAAAAAAACGAACGAACCTTTTAGCCAACCCAATATATACTACACATTTCATTTATTCATATACCTGTGTATGGATACTTGGATCATTTCCACCTTTTGGCTATTGTGAATAATACTACAATAAACACTGTTATAAAAATATCTGAGTCCCTCTTTTTATTTCTTTTGGGTATGTACAGTTGACTCTTGAACAACATGGGTTTGAACTGTGCAGGTCCACTTATATGTGGATTTTTTTCAATAAGTACTTACTATAGTACTACACAATCTGTGGCTGGTTGAATCCAACTGTGGGTTCGAAGGATTATAAAGTTATACCTGGATTTTTGACTGTGTGAGGGGTCAGTGCCCCTAAATCCTGAGTTATTCAAGGGTCAACTGTACTTAGAAGTGGAATTGTTGGTCATGTGGTAATTCTATGTTTAACTTTTTGAGGAACCATCCAACTGTTTTCCACGGGGGAGCACAATTTTACATTACATCAGTGATGCATAAGGATTCCATGTTTCCCACATTTTTGTTATTTGTGGTTTTTTTCTAGTTAAAATAGTATTTATTATTTATTATAGCCATCCTAATGAGTATGATTGTGGTATTGATTTCTGTTCCCTACTGATTGATGATGTTATGCATCTTTTCATGTGCTCATTAGCCATTTGTGTATCTCCTTTGGAGAAATATCTACTCAAGTCCTTTGCCCACTTTTTAAATTGGATTTTGTTGTTGTTGAGTTGTAGGAATTCTTTACATATTTGATATATTAAACCCTTGTCAAATATATGTTTTGTAAATACTTTCTTCATTCTGTAGGTTCACTTTTCACTCTAATAATTTTCTTTGATTCACAAGTTTTTAATGTTTAAAAGTTCTAAGATCATGAACTTACACCTATGTGTTCTTCTACTTCTAAAAGTTTATTATTTTAGCTCTTATAATTAGGTCTTTGATCTATTTTGAGTTAATTTTCATATATGGTATGAATTAGAGGTTTAACTTCATTCTTTTGCCTTTGAGAATCCAGTTGTCCCAGACTATCTGTTGCAGAGACTTTTCTTGAATGGACTTGTCTCTCCTGTGTACAATCAACTGGCCATATACATGTCTAAACTTATTTCTGGATCTTAGTTCAATTCCAGTGGCCTGTGTACCTATCTTTATGCCAGTATCACACTGTTTTGATAACTATAGTTTTGTAGTTAGTTTTGAAAACAGGGATTGTGACTCATCCAACTTTGCTCTGCTTTTTCGAGATCATTTTGATGATTTGAGGTCCTTCAAAATTCCTACTGAATTTGAAGATTGACTTTTCTATTTCTTGAATACTTTTTAATCATTTATATTCTTAAAAGTATAATTACTGGTAAACCTTCCAGAGAAACAAAATTAAGTACATTTTCCCATTTTTAAAGAAAGGTCAGCACTGAGGTATTTGCATTTAGATCCCTATCTTTTTCACCTTACTATGGCTTTTTTTTTTTCTCTCATGTTAATGTCATAGTCTTCAGATTGTCTTGTTCACTCTTTCTAAACTTCTCTTTATCCAGTGCTCTTTGCAGAATCTGAAGTAGTTAGGTATATAGAATACAGTAGATGGTATGGCACTCTGTCAGATCATTTTCTTTGCAACTGTCTAGGAGGCAATTAATAAACAATATGTTACACAGTTCTTCTTGCCCTTCCATTTTACCCTTCTGTTACTGTAATTTTTTTCTTTTTTAATGTTACAGGAAGTGAAGTTACAATGATTTCATGATCAATGATCAATAATAAGCTTTTACATTGATTGATATTAAATATGCCTGGTATATTGTGCAATCAAAAAAAAAGCCTACCTAACTAATGAGTGAAAACTAAAACAGACTAAAAACTGTAAGTCAAATGATTATATAAGATCAGGGAGAAAAGGTGATAGATAGGAGTTAAACACTGACTTATATCACAGATACTGAGTTATTAAATAAATGTTAATCTATTTTAATAAATTAGTATTTTACTTTAATATATTTTATATTTATTATACATTGTACATTATAATTACTAATTTTAATAAGTTGAAATAAAATAGATTATTAAAATTACTTAATAATCTATTTCATTATTTAATTCCCCACAACAAAGGGAATATTAGCACTATCTCCTGGAAACCATTATCAAATACAAGTCTTAGAGTGGATTTATCTAAAATTCATAGTTACTCAATATATTTGCTTGCCTTCAAAGTCCTTGAGCTTTTCATTTTACCCATTGTCAGTAGAGGTTATCATAACATTATACCATGCACTTCTTTACTAAACTGTAAAATTTGGAAAATCAGAAATCAGGACAATATGACTTAAGATCCTAGACATGTTTCAGTTACTAAGTTGTCCCTCACCTCAAAAGTTAAAACTAATATCATACAATAATAGTTTTGTACAAAAGTACTATATTTAATATCCTTTTTTATTTGTCTGTTATCTTAATAATATAAACATTAAAATAAAATGAGGAAACATCTGTCTCTCCTTAGGCGAATCTACATTTTTTAGTGAATAGGCGTATCAAGAATTCTACCTAATCACAGTCAGGAGAAAAACCAACAAACTAAAAAAAAAAAAAAGAAAGACATATTCACAGGCAATGACAATACTTTTAAACTTAATTAATTTTGGTGAAACACTATATTTAGTAGCAGTTTAAGCGGCAATATCTTCTGCTCACAATAATATATTAAATAAGTGATTCTTTCACCACAGCCTTGAAATTTTTGACCTTCAAAGGTCTTGCACAAAGATAAACACATCTACTGTGATACCTAGGTTGCGCCAACCTGCTTTCTGAGGTGATAGATAGTCTTTCTTCTACATCTGTAGTGATTACATTTTTCTGTGAAGCATGAAATATAATTACAGTGAGATTAGAGAGCATTACCTACATGTGTTATAATTGCCCATGAAATTAGCAATTTTCTGCTAAAAAATACCTACAGTGTTTAGTACTTTTTTAATTCATCTTGCTGAACTGGAAAGATTTATGATTTGTTGTTTACATTAAATGATTAAAAAACCTAATTTTTAGAAATCTCACTTTATTGCTCTATAGTTTTACTTTTTTGCTAAAGAAAATTAACTGTAAGATGCCATGTTTGTTTCAATTTGTATTCATTAAAATCCAGTTTGAAATCCCTAGCTGAAGCTTTGCTGTCATCTGTCCTAATGAATATGTATAAAATAAAGTACAGGATAAATCTGAGAATTTTTTTTTTCTAAGTACTCTGGGCTCTTTTGGAATTGAATGCTCTTGCACTAACTACATTATCAAAAACACAGTGTGCATGGTATCAAATTGTTTATTTAAACGGATAAATCTAGAGGGCGAACAGCTGTTGTGGAGAACAAACACAGTGGAAAGTTTTAGGTAATAGGAATTTAGAGTTTAGTTATAAGTTGTCCTTACACTCCTCACAGTGGAATGTTTTACTTTATGTATTAGAAACCTAATAACAATCTGCTTTTACATGGACCCAATTAATTCAACATCCACATGAAAGAGAATGGAAGGAAATTATCTTCATTCTCACTGCCTCTACCTTAATTGCAGGCCTTTATCACTTGCCAACTGGGCCATGACAATCACATGCTAAACACTCCCTTTCTCCACGTTATCTCCATCCTAACTATTCTCCACACTACTGTCAGTGAGGTAAAATATGTTCTTGCTCAGGTGACATTCCTCATTAAAATGTGTCAATTGGAAATTTGTTCCTACCGTCCTCTTTACCATGCCAGACAGTCAGGGAGAAGGCACTTCTCATAAGCAAATGAAAACTGGAAGTAGTTAGAATTAACTAGAAAGGAAGCACCTGAGGGACTCTGAAGACTAAAGCTATATAACCTAGAGGAAGTCTGGGCTACTCAAATCAAAATAATGAATTTAAGTAATACCTACATGGTGAACCCTCCTTTCCCTGTTGAAATCTGAGATAAATATTTATGTCTCTTAGGTTGCAAATCTGATTATTCTTTCTAGAGAAATTTAGGGGCACAGAAATCTAGTATTTCTGAGAGTTGTAATTTCCCCCCTAAACTCTTACAGTAAATAAGTCATTATATTGAGATTCATCAGTTCACAAGTTTCTTCCTTCTTATACATAGTTTATAGTTAGCTTTTTTGTGTGTGTCCTACACTTAACTATAAGTGAACAGCATAGGTTCACTTGATATTTAAGGAACATTTTCAATGAAAAACTGACACCAAAACAATGAAAGTATAAAATGAATTATAGGGAACGACAATTCTAGAAAAAGAAAATTCAGAATCCTTTTTAGAATCCTCAGAGTGTTAAATAAGTTAGTATATTAATGATAATACCAGAATGCTATGGGGAAAAAAGACATCTTGAGAGCAAGAATATGCTCTTCAGTAGAAATTATTGTCTGTGCTTCCTCTTGGATAATGGGGCTCAATTTATATTGTCACTGCAGTTAAAGAATATTTTTTCCAATGTTCTCACGTGGACAGGTATGCCCATGTGAATAACTTTTTATTACAAAGATGTAGGTAGAGGTGTTGCTTTGAGATTTAGGAGGAAGTTGCTGTAAATAACTAACTGAAGTATTAAAAAGTATAGTATGTTGACATTGATTGGTGGCCCAACAAAAACAAGAAAATACCTAGCTCTATTATAGGTTATGGAGTTAAAGAAAGCATGTATGTTTATTTTGTGTGGAGGTGAAGAGACGGATGGTGAAAAGCAAGGTACGTCACCTTTTGTCATTTTAATCCATGTACATGTGTTTTCTAACATGTATATTAAATTAAAAAAAAAATACAATTACAAGAATTGGACTTCTAAGTGTGATAGGGTAACCCAGTTTGCCCGTTTATGCTTGATGTCCTAGCATAATGGATTTTAGTGTCCATTTTCACTTCAAAATATCTGTTTAGATGGATAAATTAGATTCAATCTACTTGAAATCCTCAGTCATTGGGAAACCATTAAAGGGAGCTATAGATTTCACTTTACTTTACCATACTTAAATTAAGCAGAAAGCCTGGTCTCTGGATCTCCAGGTTAGATCTTTTCCTTCCCTCTCAAAACGTTATTGTCATGTGAATTCACGTAAAATGAATGTGCTCTGTGTTGATATGTATGCTAGAAGATTTGAGTTCAACCACACATATGGTTATGGGAGTGGACCCAAAATAGGAGGGATAATTGAATTTTGTATAGGACCTTATGTGGTTTCTGAGATTTTTCATGTCCCTTGAAGTCCTATGCAGGCTATTCTTTGTTTATGCTAAGCCAAATAAAGATGAACTGGTATTACTTTGTTATGTTTTTATCTTTTCTTTGACAATTCAAGGGAAGTCATAACTTCCTGATGTGAGATAATTAAAAGCGAAATATCTTGTATGAAATAGCCAAATACATTCTAAATTTGTTCTACATGACAGCAACATGGGAAAAGTGAGGACTGAAGCTGTTTATTATAGATATCAACCGAAAGTGCTAACAACATAAACAAAAATAATTCTACTCAATTTTGTTGTGTACGTATTTTAAAATTGTTCTGTGAAACGCCATAATACTGAGCTTGTTTTGGTGTACTGATTACAAATAATTCTACTAATTGATTTGTCCTTATAGTCAATAAGTATTTTGATATATTTAAATACAACCTATGAGATTTTTTTTTTTATCTCTATTCAAGATAGGAATTGTAAAGAAAGAACAAATAGTCGAATTCCTAGTTTTGAGCTCTTTAGAAGACTTAGTAAATGCTTAGCAAAAACAATAGCCTGAAAACCAAAGTACTTTTCAAGCCCAGGCACTTGAGTAAATAAAAGACTTCTCTTTGGGATTCTTAGAATATGGCTTTGCATATAAAAGATTAGAGGACTCACAGGACACAAACTTTACCATATTGCCATAGGTGAGAAAGAAATGTGCATGAATCTAAGAAATTAAGAATTCCTAGGTTTCCTTGTTAGGTAAAAATACAAAATTGGGTCAGCTAGGAAAAGTGAGAGTCTGAAGGGATAGTGGAAGTTTTGATGTAGGTAAAATATTGAGAAGGGGCCTAACACAGCATGTTTGACCCAAGTCTGGCTAAGGGCAGGTTTACTAGTTGCCTGGCTCTACAATGAAGGTTAGATAGCCTTGACCTTTGCAGAGAAGCTCTGGGTCCACCATGGTACCAGAAGTTGCTGCTAAAGGAAGTATCTGTGATAATAGCCCAGAAAGAATATTTACTGAGGCCAGTACTCCTAATCTTCTATGAGGACAGTAGCCCAGAGTACCCACCCCTACCAAAGGGATTTCAGAATTGGTTCAGATAAGTACAACTGAACTAGCTTGGGCAGGGGGAAAGAAGAACACAGAGTGTACAGACCTGACACCCGAGAGGGGAGCAGGGTCACCAACATTATCTGATGAAAAAGCAGAAGAGACCATTGGGAAGGAGGAGCTGTGCCTCTGGGCAGGAGAAGCTATACTTCAATAAAGGGCAGGGAGAATAGATAATAGATGTGTAGAACAGCATGCAAGAAGGACAGGTGTGTCTTCTAGGAAATTAGATTATTCCAAAGAAATTGCTTATTCACCCCACCCTATCAAAAAGTGAGTTTTAAACTTGAAGTGACTGAATTTCTTTTTCACAGTAAATTGATTTTTCTGCCATCAATGGGCTATTTAGTTATATCAGGAAGGAGGATTGTTAAATGTATGCAAATTTGTTAAAACCATACTTGATCTATGTCCTGCATTTATTCATGTATAATAATGGAGAAAAGGATGATTTGACTCCTTTTAAAAGTTTTGAAGATCTCTTTAAATTGTCAACAAATGCATTGAATTCATGTCCCTGGTACTTAAAATATACATTGTGTTTTTTGTGATGTCTAATATTTACAAAGTGAGTTTCTTGTCAGATGTTGTCTGACATTTATTTCAATCAAGAAAATAAATGATTCCTGAGATTTCCCTTTGCCTTGTGGGTAAAAAGAACCCTCTGGGAAAGTAATACAAGCTATTTTGTTCTGTTGGGAGATGTTGTCATTTAAATAAATATTTAAATATTATTGTCTCAAAAATATGAAAGCATATTTTAAAAAATATTATAAAAGAATAAAATAGGCAAAAAGGTTACTTGGAATTGTTTCTGTGAAACGAGTACATTGTCTAGTAGACCCTTAAGGGGTGTCTTATTCTGTAGGGGTCTTTTCATTTCATAGATTTAGTCTATTTTGGAACTCTGTAGAGATAGAATTTAACTTATGGAGAAATTGGTGACCCATGTTTTCTTATTGAGGTAATGTAACTGGTTCCTGCCATACTGAATTGTCTTTTAAAGTAACTTTAGTATCTTACTGGAGCTGTCATTAGTTAATTATATAAATAATATCTTTAAAATATATTCATTTTATATTTGTATGAGAGAAATGATTTTACCTCTTCTTTTCTTTAATTGTATTTTAATGTGTTAGGATATTGTCAGGAAAAAAAAATGACACTATTTTTCCTGGGAACTAGAGTGACCCAAGATCAACTTAATTGATACTCCTGTGTGTCCATTTATTATGGAAAGAGTACAGAATTTGAAATCACCACCTCAGCTTTTAAATACAGGCATGAGTCTGCTTAGAATTCAGTCCATACACAGTTTCATTTTAGTCTGCTGCTCACTTGAAATGAGTTGAAATAGGTCAAAGAAACTAAAACAGTTTTAATAGGATTTATTTTTCTATTATTAAGACTATTAAAGTTTTCATCAATAATTTGAGAAACAAAATTTTTTAAAATAGTAAAGTCAAATTGGAGTCACTGAATTTAGATATGTATACATGTATATTTATGTATATATATACACATATATACATGCATATATTGTATATACTTATATGTATATATGTGTGTATGTGTATACACACGATAGACACAAATATGCATGTATGTATCTGTACATATATATATATATATTATATATAATAGCCTCCAAACGAAATAGAAATTTAGTGAGTTTTGAAAATACTCATCAACTCAATTGTTAAAACTGCAAGCACATACAGGAGGAAAGAATAGGTGTAGAACTTTGAAGAGTTATTTAACTTTAGTCTTTATATCATGCCTAATGGTATAAAATGAGCTAATTCTTTACTGTTTAGACCTGAACTGCTTCTAATATCTTGAAATCATGCTCATTCTTTTCTATGATTTCATTTATACTAGAATATACTTTCTCATTCCCATTTTTCCAATGGACCTATATTCTTGTTTGAGTAAGTTCAGAAGTCACCATTCTTCAATTAATTCTCCCAAATAAACTCTAAAAAGTGAATTGCTTTCTTATTTATGCCAACTTATCCTTGTACACATTTTTAATGTTTTGCTTTTCGTATACTATTGCATTTATTTTACATCTGTTACCACTGAAATATTCTTTGATGGCAGAAATTGTTTTGTTTGTATTTATTACTATTATTAACATATTATGTAGCACATATTGAGAGGTAGTCAATGGCTACCACAAATATCTCCCAAAGATTAAGACTAATAAGAAGATAGATTTATTATTTTCTATTTTCATAGTTTTTGTTTTTGTTGTTTTTTTCTGTTTTTTTTTTAATATAGTCTTTTTATCCTAGTAAAGAACGTTTATTTATTTATTTATTTTTCCATAATGATATTATTTGGATCTCCATGAAAGCAGCATGAGTATTTGGAATTATCTGGACCAGAAATCAAAAACAAGCTGCTAAATCTATCAGAGTTCCTTTACTCCTGGTTCTGAATGCTTACCACAGCTGCAGATGGTCAGGAAAGAGGTGAGGAAGTTGGAAGGATTCACTTTGGGCCGTGGCCTCTGCAAAGAAGTAGACGAAGCAGTGATTTTCAAGGACCAAGACTGTTCTTAAGCCTAAAGCAAAAACATTAGTCAAATAAGCAGCAAGATTTGAGAAATATCAGCAGACAGACGCAGACATTGTACAAGTAGGAGTAAAAGAACACTCACCTTACCAGGTGGCTTCTGGACTTGGATATCCAACCAAGACTTTCAGGGGGAAAAAAAATATGACGTCAGTCATCTAAGAATAGTACTAAGTACAGTCTTCAGTCTAACTACTTATAAAGTTTTCAGCAATGTTTTAATTTTTACTTTGTTTAATTTAGCTTGTCCCTGAGGCAGTTAGTGAGAGCTAAAGACAGCTGCTGATTCACTGAGAAACATGTAAGAGTTTAACTGTTTCCTTTAGGCAGAGTTGGCACTTGGTTTGTTGGATGGAGATAGTCCCTCTGTAGCTTCAATGAATTTTGAATATTCTGTGTCATTTAAAGGGTCTTACTACTTACAGCAGCATGCTACAAATGGAAAACACAGCAGCATTTAGCACAAGGCATCCTGGCTCTGTTACTCACACTCTCTATATTAATGAGCAAGAGAATCTGAATTTCAGTTTCTTCATTGGCATAGTGAGCAGGGTAACATGTCCTACCTCACAGGAGTTTTGTGATTTTACATAAGATAAGGCATGCAAAGTCCACAGATATAGCAGTTTTAAAACTGGTAATTCATCTTTTCTCTAAAGTTACTCAGTCTGCCTAACGTGCTAGATTCTGTTCTGCTCACTATTATCATATAAATTGTGTATCCAGTAACAACAGAGATACCTAGCAAAATAGGCTCTTGTGGAAGATTTTGCGGCAATGACTTTTAATGAAACGCTATTGAGAAATAATAAGACAAGATACAAGAAGAAACTTTTAAAGAGCTTGCACATTGGAACTTGGCCTCTCTTGCTACTCTGTGAATCCTGAAGCCATCATTGAACCAGCCTGGGCTAGGCATGGTGAATGGTGAGAAAGAGGTGACCCAATCATTTCCATCTTCCATGCTGACAGCCGGAAAGCAGCCAGACACGTGAGTGAGGTCGCCTGGGACTGGACAACCTGCAGCCAACCTGTCAACTGACTGCAGGAACATGAGTTACCCAAGCTGAGTCAGGCCCAGGTTAGGAGAGCCACACAGCTGAGTCCAGACCAGTGCCAACCTGCAGAACTATGAGATACATAAATGGTTGATCTTTTAGCCATCACAGTTTTCTGGTTTGTTACATAGGGACAGATAACTGATGTATCTCTTACCATATTTCTGAAAAATAAGTTAATTGACTGAAGACAAAAATATAGAGAAAAAAGAGGAAGAGAAGAAGGATTAGAAATGCCAGATACATTAATTTAGGGGAGCAGAGGTGATCACTGGGGGAGAAGAAAACTCTCCAAGAGCACCTTGGGAAGGCTTTTGTATTAAATACACCAAGAACATGATTTAACATTTAAGAGCATTTTATTATCATTAATTAGCATAGATAACTTACTCCATCCATCTAAGAACTCATTGGCAAACTGAATGTCACAGTAGTAATGAAAAGAGCAGTATGCCAATTTGGTACAATATTAATCTTGAAGAGAGCAGGGAAATTTGAATAAGAAAGATGATCTGTAGTGGGGCTGTAGTGTATACATATTCCTGAATTAATAGTTGACATATTTCAACCTTTTCCAGGGTAACATGGTGTTATAGAAGAATAATAGGAGATTCATATAGCTCCATAGTATGTTTTGTCAGCAATTGGTTATTCTTTCTTCACACCAGCAAAAATATGTTTTCTGGCTTTAGGATACAATCTCAAATTTGGTGCAATGTGCCTTGGAAAACTAAAAGAAAAACTGAGAGTGACAGTTTGTAGTCAAAATGAAAAATTGCAAACCACAGAAACTATAAATTTTTAATGGTGGCTTTTCTCTTGGGAAAATTGGTCATTGTAGATGGAGCTCAATCACATTTGTAGCACTTGGCTCTTGTCTCTCACAGTCCTAGCCTCATTCTGAAAAAAAAATGTTATTCAAAGTTTTGTTCACAAAATGTGAACATATACAGTTATGTCTAAAAACTAACTTTTCAACAAACGTGATAGAATTTACACTGTTAAATTAGTATCCGCTTTTTGAATGGTTACATCAGGAGGCTATATAATTACTTTAATAATGTTGCTCTTATTTATAATATAAGTTATTTAGAATTGTTTCTGGAGCCTCAGTTTCAAGTTCTATATTATTTATTCATTTGCTAGAGAAATCAAGCTTCTATGCTGTGTACTCCCATGTCAGTGAACATGTGCTATCCATACTGATGGCACTAATGTTCAAAGAAACTGCAGTTATCTCTACCATACATTAAACAGGCCCTTTAGGTACTAGGAATATGTGGTTTGCCTTAGGGACAGGCTTTGAGATGCTTTCAACCTGTAGTAGAAAGTGATTCTAACACTGCATATCCACAATCCTATTCATCTATGTTCATCACCCCAATCAAAAGCACTGACAGTGGTGAGAGTTTCTCTCTGACAATAAGCCATCACTTAGGTTCCACACAGTTTCTACTCAGATCCTTTGCATTTGAACTCAGATTTATCTGATTCCTTCCCCTCTATGTCCCACATTCACTGTGCTTTACCAACTGCACAAAATACAAAGAGGAGATGAAAATAAATCTCCTTGTCCCTACAATCGGAGATAAAATGGAAGGAGCATGAGTTTTGGAATCAAACAAAACAACCTTCAAACCCAATATTAGGCACCTGCTTCATGATTTCACACCTACCTTGCTATATGGTCAGGCCACTCAAGATGGCAGTTCTCTTGCTCTCTGTCCATCCCCTGCCTGACCAGTGCCTGCTTCACCTATACCCTACTCACTTGACTGACCTTCCTACGTACTTGCCCCAGGCCCTAGCTAGTGATAGCTGTTCTAAGGGGTGGTGAGGGGTGTGCCCCCGGCTGATTTCCCTGGTAACTAATGAGCCAAACTGATGTAATCCCTCCTATAACTGGCAAGCTCCCTTTCCCCTCAGGAGCGAAGCCTGCCAACATGTCCTGCCCGCCCGTCCACCACACATGGTGGAGCGTTGCTCCAGGACCTTGCCTCAGACATGTAAGCTCCCCCATCCACTAAACCACTGATGTCTCTGTTACTGACTCTGGGCTCTTTCTTCGGTTTAAAAGCTGGGCAAGTGCAGGCCTTGTAGGCCTGCAGGGTGCAGCCCAACACTTGCAGTGTTGCTGTGAGCATCAGAAACTGTATGCAATGGACACATGGGCTTTGTGACCAAATGGCTTTATAATTTCATATTTAAGGAAACCTCTCCATTCTAAACACAAGATTATGATCAATAAAATTAGAATAGAGATAATTGAAAGAACACAGTACACTAAAAATTATAACTATCTCTAGATACATAACAGAAAGCTAAAATGTGAATTAGAAGTGAAGTCACAAGTATACTGAACTCCTCACACAAAAGCAGGCAGGGGAATCTAGAAGCTATTATCATGAGGGAAAGTTATGACTAGTAATGCTCCAACAGATTGCAGTATTAATTTATTTCACCAGGAGTAAATTTATCACTTTTTTTTCCATTATGTTGCCTGCCTTTCTTAGTATAGTATTTCTTTATCATTTTATTTTTTAAATTTTATTTGTCAGAACGTCTAAACAAGGAATTTATGTGAAACAAGTGGCTGCATTTCATCCTATTATATGATTAAGGTGTGGGTTAGAGTTTCCTCAACCATAAAATGAGGCTAAGGGGGAAAAATGTCTGAGTTATGCCTGTGCTCTTTTTTTCCCCAGTCTGATTATTAAGAGAAGCAGAAAGAAACAGACCTAGTAAACTAATCATAATCTGTACCATGAATGAGCCTACTGGCTCAGTGGCCGGATCTTCGATGTCTCTATATTTCTACAGAATGGGAGGCACTACTGCCAATAAAAGTCATGATGTGGAGGGGCTTGGAGGAAGTAACTTGAAAACAACAAAGTACAGTTAAAGAAGAAAGACCACACAAACTCCCACTCAAAATGAGCCTACAAAATAAAAAGATAGAAAAGGAATACTGATACTAAAGAAGACAGCCCACACATACACACACACACACACACACACACACACTCACACTCACATGCATTGCACCACAAGTTTACTCCCAGTAAAATATAAATAACAATTTGATGACATGAACACTCACATGTTCATATCTAATCTCTAAAAAAGGAATCATAGGTAGGAAACCAAAATAAACCTTAAAATACATATAATAAGGAAAAGAGCAATCTATTAAACATGGAATGGAAAACCATAGATACTGAAATTTGTAAAAATTAGCATATACAAAACGTATAGGCTGGACAGTGTTCAAAAATTAGGAAATTGGGAATGAATAATATGAAATTTACCAAGAATTCAAAATAGAGTTAGGATAAAAAATAATTTTTAAGATATACAAGTCTTCTATACAAATATTGTTTAATTATAAAGAATTAAATAGTGATGTCATCATAATGAACCAGAAAACCAAAAAAAAAAAAAAAAATCCTTAATGATAATAGTAATAACACAACAGCAACAATGACAGTATTATTGAATGCTTACCATATACCAGGCCTTGTTCTAAGTGCTTTACACATTTTTATTAAAAACAAGCTTACATTATGTACTACCATTATACTCGTTTTAAAAGTGAGAAAACTGATGCAGAGATATGTCATTTACACAGCTAGTAAGTGGTAGAATTTGCATAAATGTTTGCTAGTATTCTTGATCTTAGTAGTATACCATACCACCCCCTTATAAATATGGCAAGATTTTTCTAAATTCACTTATGTATTAATTAAATTATAATACAAAATTATCCTTTGTTTTTTTAAAATGTATTTAGTGAACTTGACAATTGACTTCTAAATTTCACATAAAGGAATCAAGGTAAATTTAAAAGCAAAGGCAATTTGTATAAGAAAGACTAAGAAAGGGTGATGGTTTAACAATATCTTATATGAGGATTTATTTTATATCGGAATTTATTTTGCCCATCATTTATTTACACTGATAAATTAAACCCTATTTCCCAGGCCACCTTACCTACTGGCTTCAGGCTGGCTTCAGGATGGATGGTACTACAGAAGACTAGAGAGTGGGAGTCAGGTAGAAGATGGATTATTTCTGCTCCTTTCTCTCTACTTCCAGGCAGCATCTCTGGCAGTGACTGCATCTTCCCCAAGGTTCTAGCTACATCCAGGCCAAATTGTTCCTACCATCTTAACCACAGGACCTTGCAAATACCAACTCTTCCATGGCTCCTTCCATTCTTGGGGGTTGTAATGCCTTTCTTCTGTTGCCAAACTCTGGGTTGCCTCCCCATTCCCTTTCAGTTCTGCCACCTTTACAAATAATTCCCATAGTAAATTGACTGTATTGAACTCTTTGGCATGGTTTCTATTGGCTTGATCAAATCCTGGGTAATACTGCAATATTAATTAAAACAGTATGATATCGGCATAGATATAAAAAAATTGACAGAAAAGAACCACATATGTGTGAATATTTGTGACAGAATTAGCTTTATAAATTAGTCCAGAAAACCTTTATTATATAATAACTTCCTTTGGGAGCAATTAATTCATCACATGCAGAAGGAAAAGTATGAAATTAGTTCTTCACCTCTCACTGTACATAAATATTTTTCTTAGTCTTGACCTCACACTGTACATAATATATTTCTCAAATACTGAAGATAGAAAAATAAAATAAAACTTTAACATTGTTAAAAATATAGAGAGAAATGTATTTGTTAAGTAAAAATAAATTTCTTCAATAAGACACTCAATTCAAAAAATAAAAAAGGGAATTAGTAAAATTGCTAATGTTAACATTTCATTTCGACAGAAGATACATAAAGTAAAAAAATAAAATGAAAGAAACTGAAAGATTTTAGTATCAATAATGTATAAAGAATGTCTAAAATTCATTTAAAAAGACAATTCAATAGAAAAAAGCGAAAAACTTACATGCAGTCAGTTCACAAAATGTGTGATTTGAATGGCTAATAAATATGTGAGATGATGTTTCCTTCTACCAATAATCTAGAATATATAAACTAAAAGAATAATAAAATACCTTTTTGAATTTAACAAAATTATACAAGATGTTTTTAAACATTTTCTTAGCATATGCTATGGGCAAAATAAGAGGAGATGCAAAATAGTATACTTGCATTTTTGCTGATGAGATGCAAATTGTTAGAACACTTTGGAAAGGTCTTCAGCAATAACAAAATTAAAGACATACATACCCTAAGACTTGGAAATTCTGCGTTAGGCATGAAATCCAAAGAAAAATTTTCACACTTACACAAGAAAACATGCAAAATTTCTTTATGGCGAGGTTGTAATGGAGGATTGGAAACATCTTGTATTTATACCAGTAGAACAATGGAAACAGGTTTAGTGGGGTGGTGTGTGTGTGTGTGTGTGTGTGTGTGTGTATGTGTGTGCATGTGTGTGTGTTCTATATAACAGTAAAAAGTAATGACTAAATCTATATGAACCTGGGTTGATATTTTGTAAAAAAAAATACAAAAGGCAAAGTACAAAATATATATGCAGATGATAACACTAAGGGAAATTTTAAGAAGACAATACAGTATATTTTTACACTATACATGGATAGAAAATACATAACAACAATGTTAGGAAGGCATATATGTTAAATTTAAAATGCTGCTAAATGTTAGGTTGGAAAGAGAAGAAATGGGATAATGACCAGAACAAAGAGGACTCTTTTGTATGAATATTATTTCTTTAAAAATATATATATATTGGGAAAAATGGAAATTTTAATACTTTAACAATATAGATGATGTTTGCATGTATTACCTATAATAAAATTTAACTTGCCTATATTATAGAAACAAAAGTAGAAAAATAAAAGTCAAAATTTCTTTGCATGTTAAAAAATAAATTTCTGGGTAAAGTGAGTATGAGTAATATTAACTTATTAGTTTATGCCTTTCTATAGTTTATAATAGCATTTTTTTATAATAGTGATTCATTTTACAAACAACATGTAAGTTAATTATCTCAAATGGCATCAATGGGTATTTGAAACTGTTTTTACACTAAATAATAATCATAGTAACATAGTTTCTATGTATTTTAATATAGCTTCGAATTATATCTCTAATGTAATCTATATCTGTATTTTACATATAAGAAACTGTTTAAATGGTATTATAAACCTCTCTTGATTTTCCTTTTTTTTTTTTAACTTTTTATTTTATATTGGAGTACAGTTGATTAACAATGCTGTGTTAGTTTTAGGTGTACAGCAACAATAAAAAATGATACAAATGAACTTATTTACAAAATAGAAACAGACTCACAGACTTAGAGAACATGTTACCAGGGGGAATGGTGGGAGGGAGGGATAGTTAGGGAGTTTGGGATTGACATGTACACACTGCTATATACAAAATGGATAAACAAAAAAGACCTACTGTATAGCACATGGAACTCTGCTTAATATTCCGTAACAACCTAATTGGGAAAAGAATTTGAAAAAGAATAGATACGTGTATATGTATAATTGAATCTCTTGATTTTTCTTTTGTACAAATCAATAGATTAATTTACAGAATAGTTCTTTGCTAAAATGGTGGATAACAAAGACGATCAAATACAGTAGCACAGTCAAATGGAATCATTAATCTACTTCCCTCTCAGTATAATATTGTCTTCTTATACATATATTTTACATAATGACACTTTGATAACAGTATTAAAATATAACACTTGGTAGATGTTTGCAAATTAGATAGTTTTAGCTATTGTGTGACTATGAATAGAGTTACAAAACTCCTTTACAGATAGAAGTAGCATGTTTGTAGGACTAATAAATTAAATGTATTTTTATCATGCTGGGGGCTATGACAAAAATATGTGCCAGTCTAAATTATTTAGTGTTTCTTTACCCTCTAGGTTTTAATAAATTCCCTAACAACACAGAACATATTTTTCACTTTTTGTAGTATTTTTGAAAATAAATCTATTCTAACATTTCTGAATTAATTTAAACTTTGTGCTGAGGAAATAATTCTACACTGAAATGAGTTGCATTGAATGATAATACTACATACAGATGCCCTCTCTAATTATAGTATTTTTCTCTAGAATCTTAGTTCAACAAGGTCTCCTGTTGAGTTTAAAGCAATTGCCCAGGTAACATTTGTATCTTTCTTTTTTTTTTCCTGTTAGTGTTAATGAGAAAGTTTCTTTGGTCTTTCCTTTCATTGTTTGGAGCTAATCAGTTTAAAAATCACTTCCCAAATGTTTGTTTTTGGCCTGGTAAACTGAAACTTAAATATTTATTTTGAACCTATCTTATCACTACTTCTTCTGGTTTCCAGTTCTTATATCAGATGAGCAGACAAGTAACACAGAGCAAAATATAAATAAGATTTGATTTCCCAGAAAGTAGCCTTAAAGTGCTTCTTCTAGTCAGATACTCTGCTAGAAACTGTGGAGTCAGAAAAGAATATATAGACATGGTTCCTGCCTTGCGATTCTAGTGGTGCTACTAGTCTAGTGGATGCTGCCTGTTTTTAAATATACTGAAAAAGAATTTAAAACAAAATGTTTTCTTCTCTTCCTAGAAATTGATTTCAAAACTTTAAGTCTGTCATTTGAAATTATTAATAGAAACAATTGAAATGAGAGATGGTATTTTAAAACCAACTTATCAATTATTTCTCAAAAATAAACTCAAAAATTTTATTTGAGCTTTTTCATCTTCACTATACGATGATTACATGTTGGGTGGTTTACAGTAATGCTGAGATAAAAATCAGCAAATGTGCATATATTATATATCTAATGGCTAAAAGAAATGGTTCATATCTGTATTATACACACAAGTAGGGCTATGTATGTATATTTATAGATGGGTAGATAGAGTTAGATAGGTAACTAGCTAGCTATCTTCATATCATTTTGATAAGTGATTATTCTCCAAAAGGAGAACGAACTAAGAATATTTTTGTAATAGTAATTTTGATGTGGATATGTGAATGAACCTGATTTTCAGATGTTCAAACTCCTGACAATAGACATGTGATGGTGTTAACATTTAGAATGAACATGCAGAGTGCAGTATAGCTTCAGTGTGAAATGTTCTAGTTATCAAAACACTCTAAGCCTTCATTTCTTTGCCTGTAATGTGTAGATAATAAACTAAATTTTCTCTCGAATGTAAAATCTATGTGTGAAGTACTTTGTTTTATTCAATACTGCAGCCCAGACCTAGAACGTAGCCTTGCATACAAGAAATATTGAATACACATTGTTGAGTAAATAGCAATCAGTGACTCAGTCAATCAATGGATGCCTCTCACAGAGAAGTTTTGAGTTGATCTTAGGCACTTTGCATAGTACCTACCATATAAGCACCCACTAAATAAAATTTCTATTATAATTCTTACTATCATCATTAATAATATAGCTTTTCTAGGTTTATATCATAATTATCATAGAGTGTATAAAACTGGCGGTCATGCCCTTTTCCTTTATAAGATTTGAGTTGTTTTCCATTTTAAATTGGTTTGGGGTTATAGTCACGATAAAGATTAATGTAAATACAGAATTTTATTTGACAGTGTATGGAGGCACAATCGAAGTGACAATGTGAATGAATATAGGCAGAAAACAAAAATAAAAGGTAAAACATGTTTATAAAAGCTAGCTTTCTTGTTTTAAACATCATTTAGGATAAAATGATGAATCTGTACACGTAAGTCTGCACAAAACATTTTCTAATGGCAAGTTAAGGAGTCTAGACTTGATATCATATAATCAATAGTGATTCTTAAGCTGGTGGCAATATGATAAATATGTTAGAGTAACAAGAACAATATGGTGCAAAAGTAATAAAAAAAAATTTCAGCTTTTAAAGCAATTTGACATCTTCTGTCAGAATTTTGGTATTTGGTTTGCTTTTTGCCTCAACAATTTCACTTCAAGAACTTAAACTTTGGACATCATCTGTTCAAATTTAAATTGTTAGATATAGTCAAAGCATTGCTTATATTGCTGCATCATTTAAATCACCTAATAATGAGAGAGTTATTAAACATATTATGGTAAGTCCATTACGTAGACTAATTTGTAGTCATTAAAAAGAAATGAGGGAGGGTGTTTAATGAAAAAAAGGATGGGGAATGTGGGGGGAAATTATGAAGGATTGCCTTTATTGCTTCTATAATTTCTATGAAAAATGTGTTCCTATCTATTCATAGCGCAAAGTTTCATAAAAGAGTTTGGAGATACTAATGCACATGTAAGAAATTTATCTATACTTTTTTAGATTTTCTGGTTCAAATACTCTTTGTTTTTATAATAATTTTTTTAAAAAGTCATTTTAAAAGGAAGTATCGGGACTTCCCTGGTGGTGCAGTGGTTAAGAATCTGCTGCCAATGCAGGGGGCACGGGTTCGAGCCCTGGTCCAGGAAGATCCCACATGCCGTGGAGCAACTAAGCCTGTGCACCACAACTACTGAGCCTGTGCTCTAGAGCCTGCGAGCCGCAACTACTGAGCCTGCGTGCCACAACTACTGAAGCCCGTGCGCCTAGAGCCCGTGCTCCGCAACAAGAGAAGCCACCACAATGAGAAGCCCACGCACCACAACCAAGAGTAGCCCCCGCTCGCCGCAACTAGAGAAAGCCCGCGTGCAGCAACGAAGACCCAACACACCCAAAAATAAAATAAATAAATAAATAAATAAATTAAAAAAAAAAAATGAAGTATCAGGTAGCAGTATGCAGGGTGGAATCTAATAAGGCAAAAATTGAACTGGATGCTGGAACAAACTGAAGATGAATGTGACAAGGATGTGGCTTTGATAAGGTTCTGAGTTCTGTTGATCTACTAGTGAGTTGCTAAGTTGAGACGTAGGATGCTGTAGAAATTCAAGAAATGGTTTTATTGTTGTTTTTACTGTTATTCTTCCTGTTTATGTTGTTTGGGTCAAAGATTCTTAAGTAAAGTTTAAATTTGAAATGACAGATGAATATTTAATTAAACCCTATGTGTGGAGCAAAACATATTTTCTCATCTATGTAAATTAACACGTATTTATATCTTAGGTTTTTAGAACAGTTTATTTGTATGTATTCTTGGTTCAGAAAGACATAAGGCTGAATATAGAGACACGTAGATATAATATAACATTGTTGAAATAACAAAGATAAGTAATAGTAGGGTAGGGCCATATCATGTCATTAGCAATGAGGGTAATACAGTACAATGCAAACCAATTACATGAGATGGTTAGGACACCAATTTTGTTTTTATTATTCCATGAATCCCATTAGTGAAAAGAATTCAGGGTAATTGCAAAGTAGCTAATGCCTATGATATCAAAAGGCCAGTTATTTTAGAGACTTAATATTAGAATTTTTTTACCTTTGAGAAATCATAAAAATCAAACTACATAATATAATTAACATCATCCTCAACAATATTTCCTACAGTGAACCAAACAAGAATTTTGCTCGTATGTTTCCTAGAGCACTTTTTAAAAGGGGCATATGCACCAGTGTGCAATTCAGTAACATTGGCTCATTTTGTGTGTGTTGCAGGGATTGTGGTGACAGAGCAAAAATAGAATATTAAAAGGTCCACATGTACATTTCCTGCTTATATGGATTGCAGTGTTAATTTTGGAGAATTGAGTGGAATAGGCTTTCTCTCATATGTCGTTTCTTAAATTATACTTTTGAAGGTGGGTAGTTTTCAGATTGTACCTAGATGGAAACTATTATGCGTTGCTCATTAAAAACAGACCCAAACACCTTAGCAGCACTGAATAAAACGTAAAACTCTGACATATTGTGAAAAGCAGAGTGAGGAAAATCTATTAGAAAATAACCAATTTATTACCTACCTTGCTTTATTACTTGGTAACTTGGCCATTTCAATTCCTGGTATCATGACTATTATCAGTCAATATTTCATTAGATATTTCATATTCAAGTGATTGAAATGTAGTGTGAAAGGAATAATTATTTAAATGTTTGCACAGTGATAACAAAAATATTATATATTTTAGGGATGGTAAAAAAGAGACAATAAGTGCAAGAGCTTTAATTATTAATATAGTCTCTAGGAATTAATAAGGTCCTTCCTATATTTTAAGTTTCATAAATACATACATTTATATATTTAAATATATTTTATTTGTTTATTTTTATGCCATTGCTCTGATGTGAACAACATTAATATTTTAGTAAAACTCCCGTCTTAATTACAGAGAGGATAATCTGAAGCCCATTATCTTAATTTCAAGAAGCAGTGTATTTAACTATACTCCATATAGCTCTATATGATTTTCGGTAGGAGAAATTTTGTCCCCTAGGGCACATTTGGTAATACGTGGCAACATTTTTGGTTTTCATAACCGGGGAAGATCATGGCATCTAGTGGGTAAAGCTAGGGGTGCTGCTAAAAATCCTGTAGTACACAGGAAAGGCCCCCAGACAACAAACAGTTCTCTGGCCCAAAATATTAAAAATGTCAAAGTTGAGAAACTCTGCTCTATATTTTACTTATTTATTTTGCATATCCTCTATCTTTTCATAGACTCTAGGATCTATAGGAAAGGTATCTCTTGTATCCTCAGTTGCTAGGATAGTGCCTGACACACAACAGAGGGTCAAAAGCTAGTAGTTACAAGAATGTTAAAATTAATGAAATGGGAAGTTTTAAAATTCACACATAGTGGATGGACCTGGAGTCTGTCATACAGGGTGAAGTAAACCAGAAAAAGAAAAACAAATATTGTATATTAACGCATATATGTGGAATCTAGAAAAATGGTACAGATGAACCTGTTTGCAGGGCAGGAATAGAGACGCAGACGTAGAGAACAGACATGTGGACATGGGTGGGGGAAGGAGAGGGTGGGAGGAATTGAGAGATTAGGAGTGACATGTATACACTACCATGCGTAAAATAGATAGCTAGTGGGAAGATGCTATAAAGCACAGGAAGCTCAGCTCGGTGCTCTGTGACGACCTAGGTGGGTGGGATCAGGGTGGGGGGTGGGAGGAAGGTCCAAGAGGGAGGAGATACATGTATACATATAGCTGACTCACTTCATTGTACAGCAGAAACTAACACAACATTGTAAAGCAATTATACTCCAATTTAAAAAAATAAATTTAATAAAAAATAAAATTCACACATAGATATTCCTAGATAATTTTGCTTTTTCCCATAGACTGTTCTAAATATATTACAAATAAAACCAAACAAAAATTGTATTTATAAAACCTTTTCAAGAATATTTTAAGAAATTAGTTTTATACTTTTTTCAGAAGGAAAATCTTTAAAAATCATGATATTTATGACAAAATGTAAATGAGTAAAAGAGCTATATTAGTCACAATTAAGATACTGCAGTGGAAATTTTGTATTCAGTTATTCCTGAACCTAGCTCATTTATCGCTTTGATAAAGACTTATCCAAATAACCCTCATCTCTTCTCTGAACCTCTCTATCACTTTTAGCCACTTCCACCCATGTTAACCTTTAATAGTATTAGGATATATCTATGTCTTAAAGAATGGCAGCAAGTTTCATTAACACAGATACTCATTGGAAGGCTATTGGACAGAATTTCTGACAATGTACTAAAAACAAAACATCATACAACAACTCAGTATTAGTATGACTCCTCTTAATTTTCTATAAAGCACATATACTTTAAATTTGATCATCTCTTAGAATTGCACTGAGGTTTGCAAGCTTAATGTGAGAATCCCATTTCAGCTGCATTCAGTATTTTCAATTCAGAAGTAATTCATTTTTCATCTTAACTTAGAAGTATAAAGCATGAGAGAAAATATATTTATTGCCATAAAACCAAAGAAAAGTGTATGGGAACTTACTGAAAAGCTTGATGAAAATTAAGAGAAATTTTGAAGCATTAGTAACTGCTTTGACACTGAAAGGCATCATTTTGGAATCTATTGCTCATTTTTTCGCTATGGGTACAGTTAGTTCTAAAGTTGGCTTTGTTCTTTTTGTGGTATTTTATGTACTATAACAATTAATTAATTAACTAATTAATTAGACTGTGAGTTATTGAACAATGATTTTTTTAATCCTTGTGATAGATTCTTGGCAGAGGTGATAGATTTGACAAAATAAATGAAATAAGCTCCCCATGCAAAAGAACTTTTATCCTAATGAGAAAAGCAAACACAGATGATAACACAGGACAGCATGTAGATTCTTAGATAATCACATGTTTATTTTCAAACTTGGTCCTACAAATGAATTCTGATCATTACTTAAATTTTCTATTGCTAGAGAATAAATTGAATAAAAGCCCAGTGTTTCTGAGTAGTTTTATCCTAATTCCTATGACCTATATATTTTAAATATATTCGAGAAATATAGGTTGACTTTAATTCCTAGTTTTGGCCAAATACCTGATTTTAAATATTTCTTTTTGAACTTATATCTGTTTTCAATCCCAATTTTCTTTGGCTTATTTCTATATCTGCTCCTACATTTGAACTGTCATGCCTTCATTAGATTATATAATCTTAGGAAAACTTATTAAAACAGGAAAAAATGTCCTCGAGGCAAGTCAGAACAAATAGTTGAATAAGTAAGAATGAATGGAAACATACTTGGAAATATTATATTGTAAAAGCAGTCAGTTTCTGGAAAATATAATTAATACTATAATTAAAATTTATATGAGTAAAATAGGTATCCAAAAGCTTAGCTCAATGAGAAAGAAGTGTGAAGGACAATTTATACTCTTTAAATTAAAGATCACTGATGTTAAAGAAAACTTTTTTTATAAATGTATGAAAAGCACAGATGCAATAGGGAGATACAGAATTGACTATAGTCAGAGTAATAGAGTGAAGAAAATAAATGAGTATGTCACAAAAAGTGGAAATTAGGTCATGTCTCATGCTAAAAGTCACAGAACTGCTCAATTGTGTATCAGGAGAGAAGTAGTATATAAGAGATAGGAAAGTAATAGAAAAGCATTTTTTTAGTTATGTAACACCAACAGGTCATGGAAGGAAATTTTGTCATCGCAATATATAAGACAATATAGATAACAGAAAGATGAAATGTATTTATTATTTTCTAACTTTGTAATTATTTCTAACTAAATATCCTGAATAAATATTAACCGGGATGTGAGATTGAAAATAGAGAATTAGAAAGAAAAATGCTTTAGATTACTATCAACGCATACCCCATTGTGATCTATTTCATTTAATTCAGTATTCTTAGTCCTTAAAATTTTGCCTCATTACCCTATGATCATCATCATCCAAACTGACCTTTTTCTTACTATGTGTGCTGGACTGTTTTTATATCAATAAGGTTATTTGGATTTATGTTTCCCAGGTTCCCATTCCAGAAAAGAGTTAGACAAAATTGAAAATATGCAATATTTAGGAGATAAAAATAAAGCAGCAGCCATTTTTCTCTGAAGGTTGCTGTTGATGAAAGGAAATGAGAGGCTGAAACAGATGTGCTAGTGGGGTCCAGTTCTTGCTCTTTCTTGCATCGCTAAGAGCTCTCCTTTCTGATTGCTTGCCCTGCTGATATAACAGTCACTCTTGGCTCAAAAGTAGACTTTTTTTCCCCCCCAAACTCAGGAAGCCAGTAGCTACAAAAAGAACACAAAGCCAGGATCAATAAAATTAAAACAGAGATAATTAAAAGAATAGAGTGCACTAAACAATAATAACCATCTTTAGAAAGGTAACAGAAACCCACTATGTTAACCAGGGGTGAAGTTACAGGCATGAATGAATTTTTCATACAGAACAGGCAGGAGAATCTGTCAACTATTATTTTGAGGGGAAATTTTTGACAACAGTGCTCCAACGGATTGTAGTATTGACTTATTTCACCAGGAGTAAATTTGTCTCGCTCTTCTTTGTCATTATTTTGACTGCCTTTCTTAGTACTTCTTTTTTTTATTTTTAAATTTTATTTGTAAGCACATCTAGACAGAGAATTTATGTGAAGCAAGGGGCTGGATCTCATTAAACTGAGGATGGCAGTTGCCACAAAGAGACAACATCCTGCCATAGGCTTGTACACCGTGTCTCTATCATGCTCCTTCTCTAGAAGTTGCATGAACCTAGCCTCTAGAATTTCCTGGAAACCCCGACTATATCACCTATACTGGGGTGGGTTGCTGACCTTTCTTTGATCTTTCTAGCCCCCTTTTTAGATCTTTAATTTCCTTGCTCCTCCAAAATTGTGTAAAGAGGAATTCCTTATTTCTTTATACCCACAGTGCTCATGCTTTGCTAATTGAACTCTGACTAACACAAGTAAGCATCATATTCTAAGTTCTATCATGTACAGCTTCTTATTCTATCATAACTACCCTTTCACCATTTTCTGTTTTAATTGAGTTGCACTATGAAAATAATTTTCTTTCTAATTAGCTAAGCCTAGTTTTGAAAAAAGAATACCATCAAGCATATCTCTGCTTGCCAAATCAAGCTATTCGTCTAAATCACTTGGACAACTTTCTGAAAAATACAGATACTTGGACCCTATTCCAGACCTTTAAAATCAGAATCATTTGATGTAGATCCCAGGAAACTATGTATTTTAAAAGACTCATCAATGAGGTTAAAGTATCAGCTGTGTTTACAAACTACAATGATATAGAATTATAATTAAATTTATTATTTTAATAATAATAATATGGATTTGAATCCTGGTACATCCACTATGTAACTTGTGAAAGTTTCCTTTTTTTTTAAATTAATTAATTAATTAATTAATTAATTAAATTTTGGTTGCATTGGGTCTTCATTGCTGCGTACGGGCTTTCTCTAGTTGCGGTGCACAGGCTTCTCATTGTGGTGGCTTCTCTTGTTGTGGAGCACGGGCTCTAGGTGCGTGGGCTTCACTAGTTGTGGCTCACGGGCTCAGTAGTTGTGGCACGTGGGCTCAGTAGTTGTGGCTCATGGGCTCCAGAGCGCAGGCTCAGCAGCTGTGGTGCACGGGCTTAGTTGCTCCACGGCATGTGGCATCTTCCCGGACCAGGGCTCAAACCCATGTCCCCTGCATTGGCAGGCGGATTCTTAACCACTGTGCCACCAGGGAAGCCCGAAAGTTTCTTAATCTCTCTAAACATTATTTTCCTCATATTCAAATAGAATTATAATACTATCTAACAGGTTAGTAACAGAGTAGATTACAAAGTTACTGTTTAATTACTAATGATTAATTATGATTAGGTAAGCTAATGATTATAAAAATGATTTTATTATAATAATAAAATTATTGAATAACAGAATCAGTCTAAAATATCGTATGATCAAATCTCAACTTAAATCCTTCTAAATTAGCTCACTGTTACATTAACAAAAACAAGTCACAAATGTGACTTACATCCTGTAAAAAAAAGTATAGTTATCCTAGTAATCCTTTGCTACCTATGCAGGAAATCTTGAGGCCATCCTAGAATTTTTCTTTTCATTATAGTAAACATTTTTTCTGAATGAAACTTTTTTTTTAGTGGGGAAAAGAGAAGAAAATGAACAAAATAATTAAGAAACAGTATAATAGGTAGAAAGTGATCATTGTTAAAGAGAAATATACAGGAGAGAAATCTAGAAAGAGTATCAACTTTGCTGAGGACAGAGTCAAATGTAAGAACAAAGTGGATGCCCGTTGGATATAGTAAGAAGGACCATGAAAAATATTATAGGCAATTTTTATAACTCATATATACAGGAGAGTTCATATTACCACTTTATTCCACCACAATACCAAAAGTGTTCTTGAGAAGTGTATTATAAAAATACTAAAAAATAGCTAATTCATAGACTAATTTTTTTTTAATTGACAGTGTCATTCACAAAAAAATCCTAATTTTTTTCCCCTGTGGATTATAGATGTAGGCATTTGCCAGCATTAAACTAGGATTCTAAAGAGGTATTGTTAAAATAATTACATTTTAATACTCTACAATATCTAACCACTTTCTAAAAATGAAGAAGGTGCAAACAGCAAAAAAATACTATGAAACAATAAAATTTAGTCCCTGTTTTTGATAAAAATATTTATCAAATTAGGAATAGACAGGAATTTTCCATATTTAATAAAGGGTATCTTCAGAAAAGAAAAAAATATCAGAAAACAACATACTTAAAGGTGATATGCTAGACCTTACTCTTTGATATTAGAAATTAGATAATAATGCTTATTTATAAATACTTCTATTCAACAGTTTACTGAAAGTTCCTAGCTTCAGGTAAAGGAAAAAGAAAATAAGAGAAATTGAAGAAATAAAACTACATCCTCAAATGACATGATTATAAAAGCAGAAAATCTAAAAAAATCTACAAATAAATTATTAGAACATTTATTTATTTATTTTTTTAATTAATTTATTTATTTAGTTTTGGGTGTGTTGGGTCTTCGTTTCTGTGCGAGGGCTTTCTCCACTTCCAGCGAGCAGGGTCCACTCTTCATCACGGTGCGCGGGCCTCTCACTGTCGTGGCTTCTCTTGTTGCGGAGCACAGGCTCCAGACACGCAGGCTCCGTAGTCGTGGCTCACGGGCCTAGCCACTCTGCGGCATGTGGGATCTTCCCAGACCAGGGCTCGAACCCGTGTCCCCTGCATTAGCAGGCAGACTCTCAACCACTGCGCCACCAGGGAAGCCCAGAACATTTATTTTTTTAATTTATTTATTTAATTTATTTATTTTTGACTGTGCTGAGTCTTTGTTGCTGCGCATGGGCTCTCTAGTTGCGGTGAGCGGGGGTTACTCTTTGTTGCGGTGCATGGGCTTCTCATTGCGGTGGCTTCTCTTGTTGTAGAGCACGGGTTCTAGGTGCATGGGCTTCAGTAGTTGTGGCACTCAGGCTTAGTAGTTGTGGCATGTGGGCTCTAGAGTGCAGGCTCAGTAGTTGTGGTGCACGGGCTTGGTTGCTCCGTGGCATGTGGGATCTTCCCAGTCCAGGGCTCAAAGCCGTGTCCCCTGCATTGGCAGGCAGATTCTTAACCACTGAACCACCAGGGAAGCCCCTAGAATGTTTATAAGTTAGTGAATTTATGAGAATGGCTGGATACAAGGTTAAAGTACAAAAATTTGCATGTTATGCATGCTAAATAAACAATTAGAAAATAAAATAGGAAAATAAAACCATTTAAAGAAACATCAAAAAGCATCAGATACATAGGAATAAATCTAGCCAGAAAAACATACAGTGCCATTAAGTGATATAAAAACCTAAATAAATGTAAAGCTATACCATATTATCTATTGGTAGGTTTAACGGTATAAAGATAGCATCATCCTCAAATAAATTAAATTGTTTAATGCAATCTAAGGTTTTTTATGTTTCTTTTAAATTCCTGTTAAGATACTGACAAACTCATTTTGAAATTTGTATGGTGATTCAAAGAGCAAAGAATAGCCAAGACAATCTTGAAGGCAAATAACAAGAGGGTGGGACCATTTTACTCTCTTAAATATAAGTATTTAGTATAAAGCCATATTAATTAAAATACTGGGCTTTTTAAAAAAAAATTTTATTGGAGTATAGTTGCTTTACAATGTTGCATTAGTTTCTACCGTACAGTAAAGTGAATCACATGTCCCCTCTTTTTTGGATTTCCTTCCCATTTAGGTCACCACAGAGCATTGAGTAGAGTTCCCTGTGCTTTACAGTACATTCTCATTAGTTATCTATTTTATACATAGTATCAATAGTGTTTATATGTCAATCCAAATCTCCCAATTCCTCCCACCACCACCCCCTTCCCCCTTGGTATCCATACATTTGTTCTCTATGTCTGTGTCTCTACTTCTGCTTTGCAAATAAGGTCATCTATACCATTTTTCTAGATTCCACATATATGTGTTAATATACGATATTTATTTTTCTCTTTCTGACTTACTTCCCTCTGGATGACAGTCTCTAGGTCCATCCGTGTCTCTACAAATGACCCAATTTCATTCCTTTCTATGGCTGAGTAATATTCCATTGTATATATGTACCACATCTTCTTTATCCATTCATCTGTCGATGGACATTTAGGTTGGTTCCATGTCCTGGCTATTGTAAATAGTGCTGCAATGAACATTTGGGTGCATGTGTCTTTTTGAATTATGGTTTTTCTCTGCATATGTGCCCAGTAATGGGATTGCTGGGTCATATGGTAATTCTATTTTTAGTTTTCTAAGGAACCTCCATACTGTTCTCCGTAGTGGCTGTATCAATTTACATTCCCACCAGTAGTGCGAGAGGGTTCCCTTTTCTCCACACCCTCTCCAGCATTTATTATTTGTAGATTTTTTGATGATGGCCATTCTGACCCGTGTGAGGTAACATCTCATTGTAGTTTCGATTTGCATTTCTCTTATAATTAGTGTTGTTGAGCATCTTTTCATGTTTGTTGGCCATCTGTATGTCTTCTTTGAAGAAATGTCTATTTAGGTCTCCTGCCCATTTTTTGATTGGGTTTTAGTTATTTTGATATTGAGCTCCATGAGCTGTTTGTATATTTTGGAAATTAATCCTTTGTCCGTTGCTTCATTTGCAAATATTTTCTCGCATTCTGAGGGTTGTCTTTTCATCTTGTTTATGGTTTCCTTTGCTGTGCAAAAGCTTTTAAGTTTCATTATGTCTCATTAGTTTTGTTTTTATTTCCATTACTCTAGGAGTTGGGTCAAGAAAGATCTTGCTGTGATTTATGTCAAAGAGTGTTCTTCCTATGTTTTCCTCTAAGAGTTTTATAGTGTCTGGCCTTACATTTAGGTCTTTAATCCATTTTATTTTTGTGTATGGTGTTAGAGAGTTTTCTAATTTCACTCTTTTACATGTAGCTGTTCAGTTTTCCCAGCACCATTTATTGAAGAGGCTGTCTTTTCTCCATTGAATATTCTTGCCTCCTTTGTCGTAGACTAGCTGTCTAGACCTAAAACCATGAAACTCCTACAAGAGAGCATAGGCAGTATGCTTTTTGTGCCCTGGTCAGCAGCTGGGAATTGGTTTTTGGACATGAGTCCACCTTCTCCCCAGGTTGCCAGCCTCCTGAATAAAGCAACTTCTCCTTTCCTACCAACATTTGTCTCTCCAGTATTGGCTTTCAAGCAGCGAGCTGCTAAACCTGAGTTGGGTTAGAATATTGGTGGGGATGTGGACAAAAGGAACCCTTGTGCACTTTTAATGGGAATGTAAATTGGTATAGCCATTATGGAAAATGGTATGAAAGTCCCTCAAAAAATTAAAAATAGAGCTACCATATGGACCAGCAATTTTACTACTGAGTATATACCCAAGGGAAATGAAACTGTACCTCAAAGAGATATCTACACTCTGCATGAACTACATGTTCATTGTAGCATTATTCAAAATAGCCAAGATACAGAAACAACCTGTGACCATTGGTGGATGAATGGATAAAGAGATTGTGAGATATGCACACACACATATATGTATATACACATATGTACATATACACTCATACATATACGTACACACACAATAGAATGTTATTGAGCCTTAAAAAAGGAGATTCTACCATTTGCAACAACCTGATGAGCCTGGAGGACTTTATGCTGAGTACGATGTCAGAAAGAAAAATACTGCATGATCTCACTTACATACAGAATCTAAAAAAGTAAAATACATAGAATCAGACAGTAGAATGGAGGTTACCAGGAGCAGAGAGATTGATCAAAGTGCACAAAATTATCATTATGTAGGATGAATAATTCTAGAAATCTAACATAAAGCATGATGACTACAGTTAATAATACTATATTGAATACTGGAAATTTGCTGAAAGGGTAAATTTCAGGTGCTCTCACTTCACATACAAAAATGGTAGCTATGTGAGGAGATAGATCTGTTAATCAGTTTGTAGTAATTGTTTCACTATATTTATGTATGGTGAAATATATATTCATCATGTGGTACACCTAAAAGATAATTTTCACTTGTAAATTTTAGTTAAAAAAAGGAAAAAAAGAAGAAATATGGTTTAGAAGACAGATGTTGAATGAATGAATGAAAGTCACTTCACATTTCATGGTTTGTTGTAAATGCCTAATGCATGACATCTGTTACTATCCCATATAATTTAATGGCCATGTACTTTTAATTCCTATAGACACACATAATCTGAAAGAACAGAAACAAAACAAAATAAGAAGAGCCCTAAATGAAAGAGAAGAGGGGAATCATACAGCAGATAACTTGTAATGCCCATTGCTTTTATTTTTTTACTTTTTCAAGGTAGTGTTAAATTCACTTATTTTAATAAACAGTAGAAATGTGCATGATGTAGACAGTGGAAAATTAAATGAATTCCTTACAGCCCATATTTTCAAAGAATGCACAGGGATGAAATAATGATGGTAGGAAAGATTATACAGAAAATGATTTGGAATAATTTCCTAATTTATGTTAATAATTCTATCTATGTCCTCTCCTAGAGGAAAATGGGGAATTAACTAAATGCTCTTCCACAGAGAACAGTAACAATTTTATTCATTATTCTACATTTTAACAACATCTATGACTTTCTGTCCAGAATTCTTGAACCAAGCACTTCCTGAGTGATTTTATAAAGTTGTTGGCAGGTCATGCGAGAGAAGAAACAGAGATCATTGTTTATTAAGGATGAATTGCTTTTTGCAAAGTCCTGCATCTTTATCTTAGTTAATCTTCTAACTGATCTTTCTTGCAAGGTAAATTTATATTCCCCACTTTATGAATAGACAGGCTATATTATCTGCCTGAGTTCAAACTGAAAATGTATGGTAGAGCCTGCAGTTGAACTCATGCTACAGGATTCCACATCAACAGCCCTTTCTGCTCTGCCACACAGCCATTTATATAACATGTAGAAATTAATGGTGTCAAGTGTAGGAGAAAGAGAGCAGGAGGAACTTTCAGGTAATGTAACCTCTTGTGGAACAATGGGATGGCCTTGAAGGAAAGGACAATTTTAAATTTGATTTGGAAGAAAATGATTGTTGAAAGTGGAACATTATTCTCTAGGGCATTCATCCTTCTAGATTATGTACTCATACATGTAATATAATATTTATAGCATAATTAATAGGTATTTTCAAGGTATGGAAATTTCGCCTTACAGAAAAATGCATTGATTTGTGCTTAAGTGGTCTTTTGGAAATTCAAGTTTGTTTTTTTTAAGATTTTTTAAAAAGTTTAACAAAAAAAGTGTTTTAAAGAGAATTTAAAGAAAGAAAGCAACTGTAACTGCATCAATTTGTGTTTAAAAGCAGTGTTCCTTCTTAGACCTCAGATAATTATGTCCTTTTTGTTACAGATGCAAAGAAGCATCTCAAGTTTCTCTCAAGCAAAATATATCGGTTAATATAATTCAATGATTAAAAATTTAGATGTTGTTAAATCAAATTACATGTGAACTTAGGAAAGAGAGACTTTTTCAAAAGGACTATTGCAATAAGGGAAAAGAGACTATTGCAATATGGATATAGATAACAGTCTCATGGGCAGGTAGAAGAAGATTGTATATTATAGGGAAAGGACGTAAGTCTAGAAAGAACGGGCATAGGATGTGGGTGGCATGACTAGAGGACAGTTCATCATGGACTGTTTTTCCTTGTGTTCAGCAGGTTCTCAGGAGAGGACATTAAGGAGTGATTATATGCTAAGGGTTGGTCAAAATTCAGGACCTGAGAAAGGAAAAAAGCTTAACTAAAGTTTAGTCAAATTAGTTAACAAGCACTTTTTTTACTATTGAGCAGTGGACGCCAGCGGTTCAGCTATTCTTTTATGAGGCAAATAATGGTTATTTGGACAATCCCTGTCTGGCCTTGTCATATGTAAATGAGGGGGATATTCGTGAGTGTTATGGAGACTCATGGAGAAAGAATGGTTCTTTGCAGTAAGCTGTTTCCTGAACAGAAAAGGAGGGGATTCCTTAACCTTGGCTGATTCCAGGAGCATAGAACTCAGGCTAACAGTTTTACATTGTCAATGTCAATCATTTTTCCCCTGTGCTATTTTTCACAAAACAAAGTCAAAACCTCTAGCCAACTTATAACATACTTGCAAACAATTAAGACATGAAAATAATATAAGCTCTGTTAAATCAGTTAATCAAGGAGGCCATTAGACTGAAGTGGCTCTAAAGCCCTGGCAGCCTTATGTAAGCAAACCAAAATCTAAGCCAGTAAATGTCTCCAGATTATTTGTTAATGCAAGTTTGTGTGCCCAATGCACAGTGAAGCCAAACAAACTGAAACGTAGGCATTTGGAGCAGAGAAAGGTTTATTGCAAGGAGACTCATGCACTGAAGGGCCTCGAGCTCCCCGAAGGGTTTCAGCAAAGCATTTTTAAAGGCCGGGGTGAGGGGTGTGGGTCTCAGGGTACGTGATCAGCTTGTGCACAGTTCTCTGACTGGCTGTTGGTGAGGCAGCAGGGAGGTCTCACAGGGGTTAACATTATCAGTCCTTAGGCTCAAGGAGGCCTGGGGCTATGTGCTCATGGTCTTCAAATAGTTCTTCCATTTGGTGATGGGGGGCGGGGTTCACATCTGCAAAGCAACTCAGGAAATTTGCGTCAAATACTATTCTAGATACTTCAGAGAGAAGCTAAAGCAGAGGATATGGGGGAAGACCCCATAGGGTCCAGCCCGGTTACATTATGAAATCAAAATCAAAGGACAACCAATCACAAACAGCCAACTAGGCTTTAAGCTGTAGCCAGTCAATAATTTCTTTACCTTGCTTCTGCCTTTTCTCTATAATAATCTTTCCCCTAGCACCCGTGGGTGGAGTGTTCCTAACCAATTCCTGTTTGGCACTGCCCAATTCAAATCAATTTTTGCTCAAGTAAAATTAAAAATTTAATATGCATCAGTTTATCTTTTAATAGCTCAAATTTTGAGCTTCTTTTTAGGTCCAACACAGTTAATCCTTCAACTATATGGAGCAGTCTGCAACTCAGGCTATTATTCCAAGCTTGGTGTGCTCAGATAAACTTATTCTGTGTCCTCTAGGCCATGTTTTTGTGTCATGCTGTCCAAAGACTTACTTTCTGAGGGTCGGAGTGAGTGCTTTTGGCCAAATATTTTAGGTACTTGAACAAATGGCAATTTGATTAGTTTTAGAAATGTTTATAAGTCTTGCTTCTTTACAGATTTGAGATGAGCTTTTATCTCAATTAGTTTGAATTACACCTATTTTACCACACTATAAAGATGTCTGCATCAAAGGATTTTTGAGAGCAATCGATCAAATAAAATAGATTGTCTGAAAAGTTTGTGGACTTTATTTTTGACTTATTTTCTGAACCAGTCTGCATTCAAGTTGCAGAAATATTACTTGATAGCATGTGCATTCTGAATTTTCTAGACACAGAAGGGAAATTTAGAGAAGAGTTGGGAGAATTAAAAAGAAAAGAAAAGAAAACAGAATACTTCCTTCCACACTCAGAAATAATAATAACAACAATAAATAATCGTTATCAGCTCTAGCGTGCTTTATGTGTGCTTGGCCCTGTCCCATGTTAAATAAAAACTTTATATATCACTTCACTATCCAAACCTTCTTTGCTTTTCTAGTCTGTATAATAGGACACTGGGCTGCAGGTAGCTCCCAAGCATTTTCTCTTTCAGTCCAGGAACCGAAAAGAGCCTCTCATTTCCAACTTCAAAAATCCTAGGCAAACTAGCCAGTGATATGATTTTATATGTCCTCTCCTGGACAAGCCAACTAGTAATTAGGTTTTGGGGTAATACTGCAAAGGTGATTTGCACCTGCAAATCTGATGCATATTCCTAAATCAGACTACTCTTAAAGAGTTGCTTTGTTACATGGCTGCTTCAGCCATAACCTTCAATATAGTAAAAAAAAAAAAAAAAAGAAAACAACCATTTCTATATAAATTCCAGTGGGGTGTGTGGGAAGGGTGGTAGGAGAGAGACAAAGAAAAAGAGAGAAAGAGAGAAAAGGAACAAAAAAAAGTAATAACTTCACATTGCAATGCATAACTCTCACTCTGTTAAAATTATGCTTTCCACTAGCACTCATTGTTTGCAATGTAATACATTAAATGTTTATTCTGGTTCATTTTTCTCTGTATCTTTTGTTTCATTAAAAATTGATGAATGGAACAGATAGGTATAAAATGTAAGACTGACATTGTTTATCAATTCCACAGAAAAAAATGATAATCATTATTGAAGCTCTTAAAATGTTTAAACATACAATTTTGAGTGGATTACCTTAACATACGTTCACACGCTAAAGAAGTCTGTTGCATCCTATGGTTGCAGAAAATTATTATGGCCAAAGTTAACTGCTGAATTATTTTGGAAGATTTATTTGAAAAAGAACTACTTTTCCTTCTTTTAAAAGAGTTTGCGTCACAATGTTAACTGTGATTTCAAGTTCCAAATGTGATATAAAACAAAATCTAATGAGCACCTGAAATAATGTCTTTGCCATTCAGAACTCTAAAGCAAATTGTTATTTGAATATCATGCCATTTCATAATTCTAAGGTTGTGGAAAGGAAACAAGTATAGTAAAATTTTGAACTTAAAAGACAACTTAAGGTAACATATTTTATAATTTATTTGGAAAAGAAACACATCTTGAAATTTTAAAATTTTTCATGATTCTACCATTTTTTCACAGCCTAGGTTTTCTGATTCCTATTCTAGTATTCTTGCCAGCACACTATTCCTTGTGTCAAATCAAACTCTAAAGCAACTTTCAACATAAAAATTTGCTAAAGGTCAGTTGGTGATAACTACCAAATCATTACATAGCATTCCTCAGAATTAGAGTGTTATTGTTTCTTGCTCTTCATAACAGAAATAAATAACTCTGAAAATTGTCTGGAGAAATAAAATAAAAAACTAACGAGGAAAATGAAAAGATAAAAATAGGAAATATGTCACTTTTTATTTTACATTTGGATATTAAGTTTAGGTCCAAGTGTTGGGATATATAAAATAAATGTTAAAACAGCTATAGAAAAAATAAAGCCAATTATCTTGGAGATTTGATTGTTGCAATAATAGAGAATCTAAAACAACATAAATAAATTTCCTAAAATGTAGTAAAACATAAATCACTTTAACATCTTAAAAAATAAGCTTGATTTTTTAAAAATTTTATTTCTGTACAAAGGATTGGTCAAATGATAATGCATGACTAAGTTAATTTTTCCCTCTAGAAGCAAATGATAAGTACTGGGGAGAAGATGTTGGGCAAAATGGCTGAGGCAAGATGCAGAGCCTGTGTGAGGAAAGTGAGAAACCACCTACCAGTAACTGAGGGACTAAGAACAGGCAAACTTGAATGTGTAGATTGGCCTGATTCATTCCCTAAATATTTCTTACCTTCTGTTTTTGACTTTTCTAGAACTCATTTAATAAACCCCTCCCCTCAGTATTACAACTATATCTGTTAAAAGTACATCCTTAATTTTTATATTCAATTCACATTCAGACTAAACAAAAACTATATCTTTGGATCATGCAGTTCATTAGTATATCATATAACTTTAGTGGGTATGTTGGCTTTTGATTTGCTGGCTTAATAGTATATACACTAAGGACCATTATATTAGTTTGCTATAAGACTAAAGTGTGGAAATTTATCTGAAGAGTGAAATGATAATATTTCGATATTCAGTTTGTCATTTACAAATCTTTTTAAATTTTTTATTTAAACCAACTGTGTTTTACAATAATAAGTTAGGATCTCAAACAAGATTTTAAAACCTTGATGGCTGATAAAAGTTAATAGTAATTATATTTTTGACACAAAACTATTCCAGAGGCAGGTTGCATTAGTTTTCTCACTTAAATTTTACCATAATTTTATTTAACAAGTGAAGGAAATGGAATTTCAGGGAGGTCATGTAACCAATCAAAATAACATAGAAAAAAGAAAACTTAGAATTTAAATCAAGGATGGATGGTTTCACCACAAAATTAGGCTCTTATCTATTAAAGTTAGATACTATACTCATCATCACTAACCAATTTTCTACTATCCTGGGAAATCAACAGAAAAAGATTATGGATAACAAAATTCTATCAAAGCAGTTTTTAATTTATCCTTATAACCACCAAAGTAGTATCTTCTCATTGTATAGGTAATTTAAAAAGGTATATTAAATAAGTGTAAGTACTTACTCTGCATTACAACTTATAAAACAGTAAATAACTGACTCAATAGGAACCTAGTCTTCTGACATCTATTTAGTGTTATTACCACAGCACTAATTTAAAATTGGATTTTCCTTAGGCATGGCTTATCTGGATTTTTTTAAAAGATTATTTTTCAAAAATATCATTTTTTTCTGTGCATTGTTTCCTGCTTCTTCAGAAAGCATTCAATAGATGGGAACACTGGCCTCAATTCATTCACTTGACAGATAATAACCAATTACCTTTTATGTACAAAGTACTTCATATAACTTTTATCATGTAATCATAACTGTAAACCCATGAAGCAAGTAGTGTTTTATCCATTCATATTGCTGAGAGCACTGAGGCTCAGAAACATTGTGCAAAATATCCATTACCCTTAGTTAAAAGTTATTGAGTAGATATTTAAACCATTTCTCTTGAGTTTTAAAGCATAAACACTTATATCAGACTATGTTCCAGAAAGGATTGCAGGTAGGAAGACTAACCAGTAGATTGTTGAGGCAGTTCAGGTGAGAGGAGATGGTATTCTGAAGTAGGACATTGATCATAAGTAATGAAGGGACCAAATAATACTTAGGACATAAAGGCACAAAAATTTACAAAACAGATGTGAGGATTTAGAGACAGACAACAGTAAAAGGTTTATTAGATGTGAAACTGAGTGGATGGTAGTGCTGACAATATATAAAGTATGAAACAAAACCAAAAGCCGATAGGGAAAACTTGGATTTTCATAGCTTAAATTTGGGATTCCAGAGTCAGTGAGATGTTTCCATAATCATGGAGGTCATCTAGGAGAGAGATATAAATTTAAGAATTATTAGCACATAGTTATTAGATTTTGGCATAGACTTAGTTGAGATCACCTAGGGAGATGGTAGAATGAAAAATCATTTGACTTTGGATGGCATTCTATAAAACAAAAATATAGATGGTGGGCCAAAATGTAGTACATGCAGCAAAGAAGGGTTACTTAGAAAAAAATTTACAATATGTTATAAGCAAGGGAAGTAGAGGGTCTCAGAAAGAAAGAGTGAGCAAAGGTGTCAAATGAAGCAGAAAATTAAGACCTAAAAATATCCTTGGTATTTGACATTCACTTCTTTGGTAGATATACACTGAAGATCTACTGTGTGCTATGCACTACCAACACAGAGGTGAAAAAAATAGACACGCCCTTTTTCATCATGGAGATTAGAGTCTAGTGGGGAAGAAAATCATAAAAGAAAAGTTATTACCCTAAATCATGATGAGTACTTATTAGAAAAAGAAGAGTGGAAACAGAGAATAAGAAGTTCCCTAATTTATATTTGAAAGTTAAGACAGGCTTCTCCGAGTAAGTGACATTTAAATTGAGATCTAAAAGATGGCAGCTTAAAAGTGACCCTAGGGATTATATTTTCAAGGAAACTTAGGGTAATATTCAGATTGCATTGGGTTGAAAAATTAATGTTACATGAGAATTCAATTTAAAGAACAGTGAAAAGAGAAGAAAAGTGAAACTTGGTAAAGGTGATCTGGTATGTTAAGGATTCTTGGAGGAAGAATTTCTAGACAAGGGGACTATTTTCAACTAAAGCTATCAAAGCATATGTTGGAAGAACCCCATGGAGGTGAATACAGCTAGAGCATAGATACTGAGGAGGGAAGTAGAGAGAGATAAGGTCAAAGAGGCAGTGATTCAAGGAGGAGTGGGAAATAAGTCAGTGCTTTATAAATCATTATAAGGACCTTGGATTTTACTTTGAGGAAATGAGAAGTCTTTGCAGGTTTTGAGCAAAGTGGAATAATCTGATTTACATTGAGGAAGAGCATCTTGGCTGCTATTTTGGGGATAGGCTGTAGAGGGAAACGGTAGAAGGGAGAAGACCTTTTAGGAAGCTAGGTAAAAGATGGTTAATAACTTGTACTAGAACAATAGTAGAGGAGATGGTGAGAAGTGATCATAGTCTTCTTCATACATTTTGAAGACAGGTTCAACAAAATTTTCTGGTATAGAGGATTTGAGAAAGAGAAGAATTAAAAATAATTCCAAGATTTTAGACCTGAGCAATTAGAAGAATGTAGTCACCATTAAATGAAACGAGGGATGAAGAATTCGAATTCAGGTTTAAACATGTTAGCCTTAAGATATCTATTAAACATGATCTTTTATATATGAGACTTGAGCTTGAAAAAGAGATTTAGGCTAGAGATATAAATTTGGATGTGATAAACAAAGTGATGTCACTTAAATGGATGGAGCAGAATGAGATCTTCTAGGGAGAATGTTTGGCTAGAAAAGAGAAGAAAACCTGGGGTGGAACCTAGGGTATCCCCAACACCTAAGAGACCATTGACAGTTAACTGAAACCAAGCAGCTATTGAGGTGAGGGAAATAATAAAAATAGCAACAGAAAACCAAAAGAAAGTATATCTAGGAGGAGGAGATAATGCTTTGTCAAATGCTGCTTGTAAGTCTAGTAGGATGAGGACCAAAAGTTGAGCTTTAGATTCTGCTGCACAGAAGTCACTGATGATCTTGATGGAAGAAGTTTCAGTGGGGTGATGGGGGCAAAATCTTTCCTAGAGTGAATTTAAGAGAGAATGGTACAGAAGGAACTGGCGACAGCAAATTTAGAAAAATGTCAGAGTTATGAGATAGTAATCATTGGGGAGGTGGAGTCAATAATATTTTTATGTGTTTTAAACATGAGAGAAATACCAGCATTTTGTCTGTTGACATCAATGATCTAAGAGAAATAATAATTGAAAAAATGCCGTGTGACAGAGAATTATTGGATGAATGTCTCTGAGAAAGCCAGAGGAAGGAATCCAGTGAACAAGTAGAGAGTCTCGTTTTAAAAGGACTATGTATATTTCATTTGGTTTGCATAGTGGACATAGTTTAAATGCTGGGAAGGTGACATAAAGTTTGAGGAATAAAATACTTTACGCTGATAGAAGAAAGTGAGTTCAGTAAGTATATAGACCAGGGCTTGCCAAACTACATCCTGTGTGTCAAACCAGCCCGCCACCTAGTATTATAAATAAAATATTATTGGAACAAAGCCAAGTCTGTTCATTTACATATTGTCTATTGCTGCTTTCACATAATAAGGGAAGACTTGCGTAGCTGTGGTAGAGACTGTATAGCCTCTAATGCCTAAATACTTACTATCTGACTCTTTACTAAAAAAGTGTGCTGACCCCTGGTATAGATTATTCTTTCCAGAAGATTACTTTGCTGTGGGAAAAGAAATTTGATACTAAGTAGGGATGATACAAGGTCCAGGGATTTTTTTTCCCTAAGGACAAGGTATCAAGTTTATGGGTTGAAAAAAGGAGGAAGTGAAAGGAATAAATTGAAACTAAACAGAGAGAATTAATGACAGAAAGGAAAGAAAAAACACTCTAGAGGAGTCCACAGAGACCAGGTTTTTAAAGGAGAAATATCAGCAGCAGATAGACTTGTTAAAACAATAAAGGGAAGGAAACCCATGCATGCCTCAGTGAAGGTGCAGAGTTTTCCCTCATGTCTTGTAAGGTCATTTCCATCATAAATATCTGGCAGATTTTTTCCATTGATTTCTTTATTGTTTTAAAGCTGAGTATTTATTAGTGTGGTTCATTAGGATAAAAAATATATTTGTTTTACCTAGTTGTGTGCATATTTGAAATGATCCTCATCTTCCACCCTCATTTTTTGAGGAAACTAATTCAATACATAATATATGTCAACTTTAAATAACTTGTTTATAGGCTCAAAATAGAATTGATTAGAAATTTGAATAGAAAAATTGCTCATTTGTTAAAAGAAAGTGTCCAGAAAACAGAAAAAAATGAACAAATTTCCAAAAAAGCATATTTATTTCCAAACAGAAAAACACAGAATTTCTTTGATGCAGCCAGATTGAATGACACTGCTTCCCTCCTGAGAAGCAATACCTGTTCTTTCATCTCCAGTGGATACCTCTGACACTGGATTACCCCTCTGGGACCTCTGTCAACCTGCTGATAGATTTTTGACCCTTCGGCCACTCAACATCTCCAACTCTCATGTTCATTGAAAACAGATATCTGGCTTCCCATTGTCTTTTTGGACTCTCCTCTGACCTGCTTTCTATGTAGTGTCAGTGCTCTGACATTACTTATCACACTGTAGTGTGTTGCTTCTTTTACCTTAGACCCTGACTGGCATGACCTGTGTACATATACTGGCAGATCACAAAGGTCAGAGAACACCTGATTTTAAAATAATAATAATATATTTGCAGTACTTTAAGCAGAGTGGAAAATGCTGAACTGAGGGTTTGCTGCTGTTACAGTAAGAAGGGTTTGGAATATTTAGTAACATTAGAATAACAAGTTATAACAAGAAAGACAGCGGTTTGTGCAAACAAACAAGAAATTTTAGAATCGTATTTGTCACCTTCTTTTCCTTTTTACTAATTATTTTCTTATGTTAGGCTGTCTCTTCTTAGCTGGTCTCCTTTTTGTGCCATTCTGTTCTGATCCATGTTTTTATACTCTTCATCTGCTTCAGTGTCATAGTACTTCTAGGATAGAAGACTCTTTAGTTTGATTGACTCTCCTCATTCAATCACTATACTGAACTCCACCTAAGGTCCCTAAATTGTGCCAGTTGGAGTTTTCTTCACCAAAAGCTATGTCCAAAAGATGTCCAAAATTCCTATGAATATTATTTGAAAATTCTACTTTATCTAAATTGTAGGTTTTATATTCAAGTTTGAATTCTATCACTGACCATCTTAGAAAAGGTTCACTGCCTAATTATTTTGTTATCTTCTTTAAGATTTTTTTAAAGAAATATATAGAGTTATTTCAGAAGTTTACATTAATTCTGATATGACATTTTTCATAGGTGCATTTTGTTTGACTCATAATGGGTTTGGATTTATGGCTCTTATTATGACTCCTTTTAATTACTAGCCTACTTTTTAATCAGAATACTTCATGTTAAATACAGATTTATGATTTGTCTTGAAAACATGTCCAATCATCATCATAGGGCTCACATTCCTTCTCAGAAACACTAAGGTAAAGCAAGAGTGACTGCCCACTTTAGATTCTTGTGTCCTATAGAGTGCCCAGCAATGTGTATTTTTTAATCCACTCATCCAAAATTTCATTTACATTATCTCCCTGGTTCCTACACAACTTCTTTGGCTTAGCAAACATACAGTACTCTGAGTATTAAAACTTATGAAGAAAATGTTTCTGAAATAATCTCATGCCTTATTCAATGGTTAATGATAATTATATCTGAAGATTTGTGGCAAATATTTTATACATTAGAACACAGGGAAATAAGAGTAAATCATCCAATACTGGTTTAATTTTCTTTCATAAACTGTTTGGAAGTAAAAATATAAGGCAGAAAAATTCATAGTCGAAAGTGTACATGTTGATGAATTACTACAAAGTGAGCACAACCATGAACCATCACCTAGATCTGGAAATCAAGCATTACCAATATCCTATAAGCTGCTTTTTGCCACTTTCCCAGCCACTAACTTCTTGTTTGCCTCTTTGAACTTTATATAAATTCAATCTTTTGTGTCTGGCTGCTTTCTCTCAGTATCATGTTCGTGAGATCCATTATGGCATTGTGTTGTAGCTGCATTTCATTCATTTTCATGTGTATACTATCCCATTGTATAAATATACCAGAAGTTATTTTAATTATGCTATTTTTGATATTTGGATGATTCTTATTTTTTGGACATTACCAGTAACTCTGCTGTGAACATTCTTGAACAAGTATTGTGGTGAACATATCTGCACGTACTTATTGGGTATATACCAGGAGTGGATTTTCTGGGACATATGCTATGCCTAGCGCCAACTTTAGTATCCACTGAGCCAAATTCTCTAAATCAATGTTGTCAACTGACACTCCCAAAATAATTGTATGAAAGTTCTAATTGTTCCACATCATTAATAAAATGTAGTGTGATCAATCTTTTAAACATTTAACCATTTTATCATCTGTGTAGTGATATGTTTTATAAGCACTAATCTTTTTTTTTTTTTGGATAAGATGACTTTTATTTATTTATTTTTAACATCTTTATTGGAGTATAATTGCTTTACAATGGTGTGATAGTTTCTGCTTTATAACAAAGTGAATCAGCTATACATATACATATATCCCCATATCTCCTCCCTCTTGCATCTCCCTGCCACCCTCCCTACCCCACCCCTCTAGGTGGTCACAAAGCACCGAGCTGATCTCCCTGTGCTATGTGGCTGCTTCCCACTAGCTATCTATTTTACACTTGGTAGTGTATATATGTCAATGCCAGTGTCTCATTTCATCCCAGCTTACCTTCCCCCTCCCCGTGTCCTCAAGTCCATTCTCTACATCTGCATCTTCATACCTGTCCTGTCCCTGGGTTCTTCAGAACCATTTTTTTTTTTTTTTAGATTCCATATATATGTGTTAGCATATGGTATTTATTTTTCTCTTTCTGACTTACTTCACTCTGTATGACAGACTCTACATCCATCCACCTCACTACAAATAACTCAATTTCGTTTCTTTTTATGGCTGAGTAATATTCCATTGTATATATGTGCCACATCTTCTTTATCCATTAATCTGTCGATGGACACTTAGGTTGCTTCCACACACACAAAAATAAACTCAAAATGTATTAAAGACCTAAATGTTAAGGCCAGACACTATAAAACTCTTAGAGGAAAACAAAGGAAGGACACTCTTTGACATAAATTACAGCAAGATCCTTTTTGACCCACCTCCTAGAGAAATGGAAGTAAACACAAAAATAAACAAATGGAACCTAATGAGACTTAAAAGCTTTTGCACAGCAAAGGAAAACATAAACAAGATGAAAAGACAACCCTCAGAATGGGATAAAATATTTGCAAATGAAGCAACTGACAAAGGATTAATCTCCAAAATTTACAAGCACTAATCTTTTTACTGGAATTATCTACACATTTTTGCCTTTCCTCAAGTTTAAGAGTTCTGGTCATATGGGTTAATTCATTCTTGTAGTTCATAGATTAGAGACCATTTCTGAGTTATTTTTAAGAACATGCTAAAACATTTCTAAGAAAATGTAGAGGCTATTAGAAGTAGGAGTCAGAATTGATATTTCTAAAATATTCCCCACTTAAAAAGAAAAATAAGAAGAATAGCTAAAGTATTCTTGTGTTCAATCTCAAAGCCTGAGTACTAATTGCCCAGTAAGGAAAAAACTGGTCAAAACTGGGGAATGGCTGTCAAAGAACTGAGAGTCACAGTAATTCAGGCAAGTCAGAATGAAAGACCAGAGAATCCACCTAAGGAAAGAAGAGGTGGTCAGGAAAAACAAACAAACAAACATATGTAAGTAAGCAAGGGTTTATTTGAGGATACTAAGCAAAGATGGAAACGACTAAGAAAAGAATGCTAACAAACAAAAGGCCTAGAACCTAAGACAGAATTTTGGTATCCAAGGGTCAGAGTAACCATAAAAATGACATTTAAAACTTTGACTCTGAACTACCACTGAACCTGGTTAACCTCTAAGTGTGAAGGTGCAAATGTTGGCAAGTGTATTCATCTTATTTGAGTTGAGGGTGCTAGGGAAGGAGTCTGACAACAGGTGTTCTCAGGCACTAATCACAATACAGGCACGAATAGCAATGTTGTGGATACACACCACTTTAGAAATAAGCGATGACTTAATCATCAAGGGTAGAACTCCATTTCTTCTGCAAATTTATAGAATTCTAATTTCCAGCAGGCTCATTATTGTCCTCCTTCAAGTTAATGAGTCAATTTGAAGGTTTAACTTTGCAGAAAGCCAAAACCTTAGCAAAGTTCCATTTTAACTATATTGAGTTGCCCTTGAAAGTTTTCTAATAACATAGAAATAGTGTCTCATTCATGGGAATTATAGCAGTGAATGATTTTTAATAGGCAATAACAAAGTAAACAGTGGCAGGTAGGAAAAGGCTTTATTCTACTTTCACTAACATGTCTACTGGGGTAAATTTGAATTTCTTTTATAGCAAGATTCCTGCTTCAGATAATAGAGCTAAACTGAATGTTTGTGTTTCAAAAGGTTTCTACAGCATCTCACAAGTCAGTTCTTAAAAGCCCTCTTCAAAAACTCAAGGAGAATTTTAAAGTTTAGAAGGTTTAAATCTATATATATTTTAAAATCCTTTGAATATTACCTCTGCATAAAGAATATGATGGCACCTGAGTATTTTAATTGTCTAAAAATTTTTTAAAAACCTAATGTCTACAGAAAATCATGCCATTCATGGCAAATAGTCACATTTATACGCCAGTTTATAATATTAAATGACAACTGTATGATTAAAAATATAATTAAAAAAATTATTTGGGAATTTTGTAGTTATTTATCCCTATTTTTTATCTCAAGCAATAAGAGCATATATATGCATTTATGTATACACACACAGTAAGTATACGTGTGTGTGTGTATATATATTTGTATTTCTCACAATATTTTCAAAGAAGATAAAAATCCTTGGTTACTTTAGATATTAAAAAGCAATGTTTTATATTTTCCTTGTGTATAGGTAGGTTTTAATTTAAGCTGTGACAGAACCCCAAGATAGATATTTACTTCTCTCCAACGTAAAAGTTGAGATAAATAGTCCAGAGCTGGTGTTTGCTCTACAGTGTCAGGGACTCATGTTCTTTCAATGTCATTTTGCCTTTGTGTGCAGCCTCCATCCCCATGTGATTCAAAATGGCTTTTCCAGTTCCAGTTACTAAAATTCCTATTGACGTTGACAAGAAGATAAAATAGAAGGAAGGCATATGCTTGCTAAGACAGTTCTTAAGTTAGCGCTCACAGTTTCTACTGCCATTCTTCTTGTCACAATTTAAACTTATGATCGTGTCCTAAAGAAGAGGCTGAAAATACAGTCTTTGTTCTGAGTGGCCATAGGTACAGGTAAGTGTGCTATTAATATGAAAGAGGATCATTGAGGAACATTTTGCAGTCTGTGTTCACCACCTGCTATCAACAGTGGTGATGTTGGCAGATGTATCTATATATATTTTAGTATGATATTAAACTAGGAGCATGTGAAAAATATATATATTATATATCACCCAAGGTAGGAAATAAGCGTTGTTCTGTTGTTGAAGGTATTGAATTAGAAAACTGATGCTTCAATTGATTATATTAGAAATGTATTTGTATGAATGCACTTGGGGCAAAAGTAGCACTAAGAAAAATTTTTTAAAGCACCATTAATCCTTTAAAGCCAACCTTAAAAGGGAAAAAATAGTGACATTTAAATGACACTCCAGAGTATAACACTGTTTCAATGTCACTTTCAATGTTGACATAGCTTCAGATGAAGATATAACTTTTAAGAGTCATTTGGGTATTATAATGAGAAAAAGACAATTAAGTAAAGCTCTATAAATTCCTCTAAATACTCAATTAAGAATATAAGGAGAGAAGAGACCATTATTGTTTTCTCAATAAAAATTGAGATTAAAGCCAAAAATATTTTTTCACAAAAATTTGATCCAGAAGTTACACTCACATGAATGTAAGCACAAAGATAGAGTCACCACCATACCCCTATAGCACTTTATAGTATCAAAACATCTACAGTAACTTAAATGATCAATAACAGTCAACTGATTGAATAAATTATAGTTCATCTGAAAATAGAATATTAACCATTAAAATGAAGTTGTTAATGTATATCCATTGGTATAGAAATATATTTAGGCTATAATACTGTGTGAATGAAAAAAGTACAAGACATTATATGTAATATGATCCAGATTTGCAATACATGTGTGTAATATAATATGGATTCACATGCATTAACATGTCTAGAAAAAATAAATCAAATGTTGACAGCAGTTAGCTCTATGTAGTGGAATTTTGATAATCAAAATTTTGTATTTTTTTCAGATTATGAGACTGACATGCTGCCTACTGTGCTAAAAAGATAGTAATATTTTCTATTTTTCAACACATATCATGTATTATCTGAAAATTATTACAAAAATCACAGATATGATCAGTAGGATAATTTTAATGAAGTAGAAAATATTTGAGATATTTACTTAGGTGAAAGGCAGATTATATACTAATATGCATGTGTGAACCCTCTTTAGTAAAAATAATGTAATATGCATTATGATAAATCAGTAGTATGTACAGCAAACATTATCTGTGGTCAGTTTTGTGATTAAGACCCATAGATGATTTTTATAATAAAATTAATACTATATATTTTTAGATGTAGCCATATTATTAAGCATTATTTTATCATTGTCAAGATGTATGACTTTTACAGAGCTTTGGCTAGAATAAAAAAAACAGGCCCATTGCATGTTCCTTCTAGTTCTTACCATCTGTTCCTATACTTGACCATGAGAGCCTAAGAGAAGGCTATTTCTGCCACAAAAGTATCTAACTGCTGACAGGAAAATCCTAGGTAATTGGCCTTCAGTAGTCTTGACTATACTAATGGAGGTAACACCTAAAAATACTTCTATTCAAAAAGTTCTGATGGAATTACATCAATTATTGTGAATCAACTGAGCCTGAAAAGCATGTCTGGTGGCAGGAGCCAGCATGATGCTGCTTCAGCACTGGGGGCAGTGCAGGCTCATCAGCCCCTCCAGAGGGCCTGTACTATCTCCCCTTTACCCCACACATGCAATTGCTAAGATGGGCCAGAACCTTCTCTTTGCAGTAGTACGGTTTAGCCAGGAGCCTAGGTACAGATTCCAGTAGCCACTAGAAGTTGGTTTCTGTCTGTTGACTTGTTAACTATAAAATCATTTATATTTGGAAATTTTATTTTGAAGTGATACTGCATTAGTATTTGTCAAGAGCTGGTTGTGGAGCCCTAACTAAAAAGTGAAAGGGAAATTTTTGGTTCATCTGGTCAAAACATGGGACGTGCCTAGGCAGAACTTGTTTCAGGGACCTGTGGATTCACATCTAAAATGATCGACCTCTGTTTCTCTGTCAATCTGTCTATCTTTTTCTCCAATTTTTCCCTCCCTACTTCCCCCTATTTCTGGTTGGTGCTATTTAGTTTTCTCCAACTGTTAGTCAAATTTCACCACATCCATAGGGTTCTTTCAAAACCTTTGTCTCAGCTTTGATGTGTACCATATAAAATGTCTGGGGAGAATGTACTTTACATATCCACAGCCTCACACATCCCACATGTGAATTTTATCTTCCAAACACCTCCTGAACATGTCAATCTCTGTGTACTTCTAGTATGTCCACTTAGGCCAGCTGCTGTCATCCCTTGCCTGGATTTCTGCAGTAGTTTCTAAATGTTCAACGTCCTGCATGCCCCTCCCCCTATCATACACTGCTAAATAATTCTCCAGACTTGAAGTAACTTCCCAAGATTTCCCCCCAGGACACATAACCATTCTCCAGAGTGAAGTTAGAGAAATATTTTCAAATTGAAAGTCTAATCATGTCCCATTCACATAGTCTCATATTAAAATGCATCCATGGTCTCCCAGAATCCTGACCTTGGCCTGAACTGCCCTTTGGTAAATGGCTACCCCTTCCCACTCCAATTTCTTCTTTCAGAATGCATTCCTTATCTTCCCAGTGACTTTTCTTTTTCTGTTCTTAAGTGGACATGCTTGCTAAAGGATCTTCTCCCTCTGCATAGACATTTCCTTATTATTTGAAAAATTGGTTCTAATTTTCTTAGATCTTAGATAAATGTATTTGTTTCCTGTTGCTACTTAACATTGCCACAAACATAGTGGTTTAAAACAACATAGATGTATTACCTTACAATTCTGCAGGGCAGAGATCCATATCAGTCTCATGGGGTTTATATCAAGATGTTCCTGCTGGAGGCTTGGGCAGGATCCATTTTGTTGGCTTTTCCGGTTTCTAGACATAGCCCGGCTTCCTGGGTTCATGGCCCCTCTCCATCTTCAAAGCCTACAGTGTAGCATCCTCAAATCTCTCTCTCCGACTCTGACCCTCTGCTTCTGTCATCCCATTGTCTCCTATGAATTTGATTCTTCTGCCACTTTTTTTGACAACTTTTGCAGTTATATTGGGCATACCCAGATTATCCAGGATAATCTCCCCATCTCAAAATTCTTAATTTAATGACATCTGCAAAGTCCTTTTTGCCATATAAGGTACCATATTGATAACTGCTGGAGATTAGGAAATGGTCATCTTTGGGGGAACATTATTCTGTCTACTTCACTAACATCATTTCTTTCTATGGGAAGTGTCTCAGAACTCATTTTTCTGATGAAAACTCCCTAATATGTTCTATCAATCTTCATTTACTTGTATCCTTCCCAAACCTAGACTCTTGGCGAACAAATGAATTTGTCCAGTTAATGTTCTCTTAATATTTGATCTTATCAGGTTAGACACAGAGATGTAGCACTATGATTGGCTCATCTTAAGTCACATGTCCACGTATGTAGTCAGGTGCATTGAATCTGTTACCAGAAGAAGGATGAGGAGGTGGTTGGCATTCACAAACATAAGCTACTATATTGCCATTTTCTATCCTGTCTTCTTATTTTCCAGCATTAACACAACTCTCTTAGATTCAAATAAGGCCAACAGTACTGAAAAAGTGAGAATGAAAGTTGACTTACCATTACGTATGGACTAGAAATTTCAGGAGTTACTCTAGCTTTAGGAAAATTCTTAGAAGTTCTTCTGGGAGGATAATACATATAGGAATACTAGTTGTTAGTTTTTAGACACAATTTGATCAAATATTCAAAACTATACTGTTTCTGGGGACTGAACTTGGGAGTGTCAGTGTTGTGTACAGCCAGGTAGAATATGGAATTACAGGCAGAATGACAGATAGGTCCTAAATTCCTAAGATAAAAGGGTGCATTTTAAATCAGAGTTTCAGTGTCCCAGTGATTATTGATAAAACAAAGGCAAGACCACACTCTTAAGAGAATACTAAGGAAATAGAGAGGTCAGTCAATAAAGTCCCTAATTAAAGGCTGTGGCATTTCAGGAACGCTATAAATCAGAAACATACACACACACACACACAATTTTCATCAGTTCCTAAATAAATTAGTTTTTAAAAATCTATTGAAAGTAAGGTCGAAAAAGATACCCCGGTGGGTCTATTTGCAAGGCGGAGTTCTGCTGTGTGTGAGAAAAACAACAAATACTTAATACAGGTCTTGTATACTCAGAGCCGGAGGCAAATTCACTGTGAAGCTAAATAAGCTTAAATATCAGATCAGAGCTCCTCACTTTTTGGATGCCTTCCAGGCACCTTGCAGGGACCTTAGCAAAGTGTCTATATGGTCATAATTTTGTATAAAATAGGCAAAATCAAGATTGTTTTTTATTGCAATTGGTTAAAACAACACTCCAACTTAATCTTTATTATTTTTTTTTTCTTATTTACCCTTGTGCTAGTTGCATTAGAATTGCTGAGAACATTTGGGGAAACCAGTTAACAGGAAGTTGAGTTGGGATTTCAATTCGTTTGTTTTTCCTGGATATATTTGTATGACTTATAGTTGCCTTTGTCAACATTTACATCACTACCAGATGTCTGATGTAGGAATGACTTCCAGGGATACTCCTGACCGATTTTACTGATTCTCCCACGTTATTACATGAAGGTTCATGGCCAGAAGTTGTATGACAATAAAAACACATCCCTTGACAATCAGCACTGGCATGTAGGTAGTACTGGTATGTAGGTAGAGAAATAGAAACAAACTATCTATAGTATAGAGACAGAAACTACTCTTTCTTTTTTTTTATTGAAGTATAGTTTATTTACAACAATGTGTCAGTTTCAGGTATACAGCAAAGTGATTCAGTCATATATTTTTTTTTTCAGATCACTTTCCATTATGGATTATTACAAGATATTGAATATAGTTCCCTGTGCTATACAATAAATCCTTGTTGCTTATCTATTTCATGTATAGTAGTTTGTTAATCCCAACGTCCTAATTTATCCTTCCCCCCACTCCCTTTCCCCTTTAGTAACCATAAGTTTGTTTTCTATGTGTGTAAGTCTCTTTCTGTTTTGTATACAGATAAATTTGCATTACTTTTCAGATTCCACATATAAGTGATATCATATAATATTTGTCTTTCTCTGTCTGACTTACTTCACTCAGTATTATAATCTCTAGGTCCATCCATGTTGCTGTAGATGACAATATTTTCATTCTTTTTTATGGCTGAGTGGTATTCCAGTTGTGTGTGTGTGTGTGTGTGTGTGTGTGTGTGTGTGTATTCCACATCTTCTTAAACCAGTCATCTTTTGACAGGCACTTGGGTTGTTTACATGTCTTGGCTATTGTAAATAGTATTGCTATGAATATCATGGTGCATGTATCTTTTCAAATTACAGTTTTCATCTTTTCTGGATATATGCCCGAGAGTGGGATTGCTGGATCACATGGTAGCTCTATTTTTAGATTTTTTTTTTTTTTAAGGAATCTCCATACTGTTTTGCATAGCGGCTGCACCAGTTTACATTCCTACCAACATGTAGGAGAGCTCCCTTTTCTCCACACCCTCTATAGCATTTATTGTTTGTAGACTTTTGGATGATAGCCATTCTTTTAATTGTTTTTTTTTTTTAATTTTTATTTATTTATTTATTTATTTATGGCTGTGTTGGGTCTTTGTTTCTGTGCGAGGGCTTTCTCTAGTTGTGGCAAGCGGGGGCCACTCTTCATTGCGGTGCGTGGGCCTCTCACTATCGCAGCCTCTCCTGTTGCGGAGCACAGGCTGCAGACGCGCAGGCTCAGTAATTGTGGCTCACGGGCCCAGCTGCTCCACGGCATGTGGGATCTTCCCAGACCAGGGCTCGAACCCGTGTCCCCTGCATTGGCAGACAGATTCTCAATCACTGCGCCACCAGGGAAGCCCCTGGATGATAGCCATTCTGATTGGTGTGAGGTGATACCTCATTGTGGTTTTGATTTGTGTTTCTCTAATAATTAATGATGTTGAGCATCTTTTCATGTGCCTGTTGGCCTTCTGTGTGTCTTCTTTATAGAAGTTTCTATTTAGGTCTTCTGCATATTTTTTGATTGGGTTGTTTGGTTTTTTGTTATTGAATTGTATGAGCGGTTTCTGTATTTTGGATATTAACCCCTTGTCAATCACATTGTTTGCAAATATTTTCTCCTATTCCCTAGATTGTCTTTTTGTTTTGTTGATGGTTTACTTTGCTGTGCAAAAGCTTTTAAGTTTGATAGGTTCCATTTGTTTAATTTTGCTTTTGTTTCTTTTGCGTTGGGAGACTGATATAAGAAAATATTGTTACAATTTATGTCTGAGAATGTTTTGCGTATGTTCTCTCTAGGAGTTATATAGTGTCATGTCTCATATTTAAGTCTTTAAATAATTTTGAGTTTATTTTTGTACATAGTATGAGGGAGTATTCTAATTTCATTGATTTACATGTAGCTGTTCAGCATTCCCAACACCACTTGCTAAAGAGACTGTCTTTTCGTCATTGTATATTCTTCCCTCCTTTGTTGTAGATTAATTGACCATAAGTGTGTGGTTTTATTTCTGGCCTTTCTGTTTCATTGATCTATATATCAGTTTTTTGTGCCAATACCATGCTGTTTTGATTACTGTTGCTTTATAGTATTATCTAAAGTCTGGAAGTGCTATGCCTCCAGGCTTTGTTCTTTTTCCTCAGAATTGCTTTGCTCACGTGCCCGCAAAAGTAACACTACTTCTAGCTGTGTGGTGTTGGAGCAAACCCATTTCTCAAAATACCCATTGTTTACCTCATTACTCTGCCTCAAACCTATTTAACCTAAATGGTTATGTCACTTAATTTAGACCAAGAAACAAATAAATTCCAAATGGAATTAAAGTAAAATCTGTGACACTTCAAACACAAATGACTCATTTTTGGGAACAAGTATTAACCATTTTTATCTTTGGAAGAACTGTCCCACACAAGATGTAAGTTTATCCTGAAGGTGGTGATGGTGTCACCCCTGATTATAGGGACAAGAGATGAGCTACCACATTATTAGTTTAACTCAGGGCCAATCAGAGCTTGGGGCCAGTTGAATCATTCGACCCATACTGCACATCCAATAAAGATCTCAAATTTAGACTTATCAAGTTATATATAAATGAGTTTTACATATGTAGTCACAGACTATTGGATATAAATAGGATGTTTCTCATACAACTTTAAATTTATATACCATTACTAGATTTACCACCTAAAGCCACAATGAATTAATTTTATTTAAAAATTAAATTCAATAATTATCCAGTTAAGGGGAAATTGTATTGCATTTTGTAGTGCATTTTGTAGCATGAAATGTATTTCTAACTGCATACATTCATAAAGACATTAGAGAAACCCTAGTTTAAGATAATAATGCTCATTTCTATATAGAAAAGGACATTAGGGAAGACTAAGACACTCTCAAGCAGAACTGGCCCAGTAACTGAAAAGAGAAAGAAAAATTGAGAGACTGAGAGAGAGAGAGAAAAAGAGAGAGGGAGAACCCTTCCATTTACAGATATAATTCGTGGGAAAGCATAAATGGAGAAGAAAACACAGCATAAACACAACACCTTAAGAGTGTCCTGGACAAAGGAGAATTTGAGCTCAGACTTGGATTTAGGTTGTAAAGATTAAGTGTGAAATCCCAGGCATATAGAGAGCCAAAAAGGTCAGAAAGATTTTAGACTGCCTTGATGTAATTATAATAATAATTTTAGAGAATTTGTGAAAAGACAGGTGGAATAAGTAAGTTCAGGTGTTAAAAGACATGCTAAGGGGTTAACACGTCTACTCTTAAAGTTTAGAATTTAACAAATGGTCACTTTCACCAAATCTTATATTGATATTTTATAAGTTCTAAGTTTAATTATGGAAGAAACTGTTTTACAGTTATATTTTAAAGGTATGAATTTATAGGGTATGAGCTTTCTTAATTGTTTTCTCATCCTGTGTTTGTGCAAAAAGTTTTCTAAGTCACATGGCCTGTATTTAGAAATGTTCTTAGAATCTTCTTGCGTCTGGTTGCATAGCTTCCTATGAATTAGCAGAAGGAGGGTCTAGACAGAGATGTTAGGGTGGAAACTATAGATGAGGTATATATTTAAGTAAGGGACCTTGTATTTTCTTATCTGAAGTTCCACATAATCCAGATTATATGAGAATAATGCATTTTTATTGAATGTTTAATTTTATTTTATGTCGTGCTGTGTCTATAAATATGTCAATGGTGGTTACAGTTTGGGTGTTCTTTTATACCTACGTATGAGGAGGTCAGACTTTCTGAAAGCATGACATCAATTTTTGTTCATATTCAAATTACTTGAACCCACTCCAAGAATATAGATTCAGATTTTCTGGGGGCGCAACTCAGAAATCTACATTATTTTTTTCACACTGAAAGCTGCAATCCATTAGAATGAGGTCTTAATGCTAGACGTAAATTGTCATTATCCAGCAGTGGCTGAAATGATCCAAGTCACACTATTACAATCCAAAATATAAGGTTAAAAACAAATTTCCAAACTGAAATTTAAACAGTTTCCATCCATGAGGACATCATTTATATAAAGCACTATTTGAAAGATTGTTTTAGTAAAAAATTTTAGTGTGTTAAAAAATGATAAGAGAACAATCACACACAAAAAATCTAAAATCGGTGTATGACCCAATCAGATAATATAATTGTATTAAGTAGAATTTGAACAAATTTTTCAAAACGATTTTTTAAAATTAACCATCTCTTTCAAATGAGAAGCTGTTGGCCAAATTTTTTTTTTTTTTTAATTTATTTTTGGCTGTGTTGGGTTTTCGTTTCTGTGTGAGGGCCTTCTCTAGTTGTGGCAAGCGGGGGCCACTCTTCATCGCGGTGCGCGGGCCTCTTCACTATCGCGGCCTCTCCTGTTGCGGGGAACAGGTTCCAGACGCGCAGGCTCAGTAGTTGTGGCTCACGGGCCTAGTTGCTCCGTGGCACGTGGGATCCTCCCAGACCAGGGCTTGAACCCGTGTCCCCTGCACTAGCAGGCAGACTCCCAACCACTGCGCCACTAGGGAAGCCCCCAAATTATTTTCATAAAAATGAAAGTAATATAAACTAAGAGAAAAAAGGTGAAACTTATGGGGTAAAGAGAAATAGAGGCTAAGAAGTTTCAGAATCTAAAAACAAACAAAAAAGGAAGTTCCAAAATATGACAGTGAGAACTGACAATGGGTGCCTTTTATGAATCTATACAAGCAAACATGAAATACAGATTGTAATCCCCAGACTCCTAGGACAATTTGGTAAAACTTTACTTTTTTGCATTTATTTATTATGGTAAAAAAATAACATAAAATTGACCTCCTTAACCATTTTTAAATGCGCAGTTCAGTATTATTAGTATATTCACATTGTTGTGAAACATCTCCAGAACTTTTTCATCATGCAGAACTGAAACTCTGTATCTATTAAACAACTCCCTTTTCCCTCCCTAACCTCAGCTGCTGGCAACCATCATTCACTCTCTGTTTCTATGAATTTGACTACTCTAGTACTTCATGTAAGTGAAATTATACAGTATTTGTCTTTTTGTGACTGGTTTATTCCACTTAGCACAAAATGTTTTACACATACAATAGAATATTATTCAACCTTGAAAAGGAAGGAAATCCTGTCATATGCTGTCATAGTAAGCCTTTACGTTTATATTAAAATGTCAGTTTCTTGACTTCATACTTGTAAATTTGCTATTTTGTACTGGCTTAAATGGTCATCTCAGTAAATACATTTTAAAAGAAAAAAACATAGGAAAACCTTATCTGAAATTCAGTATCCCTAATAACCTGTATAAGTCATCCACACATTTTGTCATATACTGCCACATATAGAACAAAGCATAGGTAGGTAGGTAGGTAAGTAGATAGATGAAAGAAAGACAGAAAGAAAGGAAGAAAGGAAGGAAGGAAGGAAGGAAGGAAGGAAGGAAGGAAGGAAGGAAGGAAGGAAGGAAGGAAGGAAGGAAGGAAGAAAAAGAAAGAAAGAAAGAAAGAAAGAAAGAAAGAAAGAAAGAAAGAAAGAAAGAAAGGAAGGAAGGAAGGAAGGAAGGAAGGAAGGAAGGAAGAAAGGAAGATAGATAGATAGATAGGGAGGCAGAATGACTCATCACTGGATCACTGGTTTGGACATTTTATAAAAGGTAAAGATGATACCCTGCATTACTTTTCAGTCACCTTCAGAAGTTAGCAGTGTTGTTGAGACATTAAATACAAATGCAGTGGATCAAATATCATTCCAACAGCCTAACTTCATTACATTTGGTTGTATAAAACAGGAAGATATTGAACCTAGAAGTAGACAAAGCACCGCCAATGATGATATATGTTTTAGTGGAAATGCAGTTGATGCACTTGAGCACAGCCCCACTTGGTGAAAGTCATTTTGGGAAATGAACTTTAGGATATGCTACTTCAAAACCACTGTGTTTAGTTGATAGTCCATAAATTCTCTATTGGAGATATTATGGTCTACAGTGGATTCTGCTTAATTGGCATATCTCAGTGGAAATTGAAATATGCCAATTAGACAATGATTGTCTCATTTAAATACATAATTGTTCATATGAACTATCAGATACATTTGAAATTAGAAAGGATTTTTGAAGTGCAAAACACTGACCAAACTGTATATGTACATAATTAAGACAAATTAGAAATGCAGATGTTGGGCATGATAAAAAGCATTATCATTAAGGCATAGTCCCATTTTTTTTCAGCAGTTTAATGAGTATTATAATCCATCTGGTCAACACAAACCCAAAATATACCTAATAACCCCAGTCAAAAACTGAATTTAAATCTGTATTGATATTCTATGCTGATATTATTTTAGAAATCCACCAAAATCTGCAGAATTTCTGCCTTTTAATACTTAAATGTTCTTAATTAAAACATTGATTTAAGGCGAATTAATTTCTTATTCCAGGGACAAATAATCTTTTTAAATTTCAAAAGAATTTTTACATTTAGAGTGTAAGTCAGTAGGATGCCCCTCTCATATAGGAATCTGTGTACTAAGATAATTAATATGGGCAACTATATTTCATAAAGAAAATTCCTATTTGCTAAAATGAATCTTTACAACCTGGAGGGCATCAAGAAATTCATGAAGGATGATATATTGAGAGTTTTCCCTACTTGTTAGTAAGGCATTAATAATGATTTACTAAGAATTTTGCCCTTAATTCACTCCACAACTTAAAAATTTTCGTGGATATATATATACATATATATATATATATATATATATATACATACATATACATATATATGTATATATATATATATATGTATATACACTCTATGAGTATACATACATATATATGTATACTCATAGAGTACTTTTAGTTATGCTAAGTGAAAGGACAAAGTCTCATTTTTTTCTGCTAGTATTAGTCAAATATTTAAAATATTGAAAAAGTGATTTTCATTACTGTGTGGTACTAAAACTCTGTATAATCAATCACATATCCTCCAACAGTCTCATTTTTTCGATCTTATTTTATATTTTATAAAACACTTCAATGAGTTTCACAGCAGATTATTTCTTCAGAATAGATCTTAAATGTAAAATTATTGATCACACGATATGAAAAATTCAAGTTTGGATACAAATTTACTTACGGATTTTTTAATCAATTTATAATCCATAAAAAGTGAATAAATACTCCTGTTTTCCTAATCCCTGATAATTGCTATAGGCAAATTTCCAAAACGGCCCAGAACAACCCTGCTCCCTGGTGTTCAACTCTTGTATAACCTGGACACTCTGGTGCCCAGGGAGCCTGTGGCTATGCTGGGATTGTGGCTCCATTGACTAGGTTATATTATAAGGCAAATGGTGGTAGGATCGTCATTCCTGTGATCACATTCCATCAGGCAAGACTCTGTTGTAGCTGACTGGAGGTGAAGAAGTCAGAGAGAAGGGATCCTGCTGGCACAGGAAAAAGCAAATAGTCATTTTGTAAACTGCCCATGGGGGTGGGAGCAACATGGCAAAGAACTTAGGGCAAACTTTGAGAGATAAAAGTGGCCCCCAACTGATAGCTAGCATGAAAACAGGGATTTCAGGCCTACATCTGCAGGAAACTAAATTCTGCCAAGAACCACATGAATTTGAAAGGCGTTCCTGTCCCACCCCGACCCCGGGCTCCAGAAAAGAACAGAGGCCAAGCAACTCCTTGATTTCAGCTTCATGAGATCCCAAGCAGAGAATCCAGCTAATCAGTGCCCGGAGTCTTTCCATCTAGCCCAATTGCTCATGTACTTTCATTCAGGTCAGTGTTAACTGCAGAAATTCGTTGCATAAAAATATCACTGTTTTTGACCACAGGGCACTCAGTTTGTACACTTTCGTGACTATTCTTCAATCTCATCCAGACCAACAGTACATTAACCCCTCCAGCTATATCTTGTCAGCCTGCTCCTGCCTTTACTTTTCTCCTTATTTAACTCAGACTCAAAGTTTAATCATTTAATAACACCTATAAAGGCTGCTTTCATTTTCCATTGCTGTATAATAAATTAGCACAAACTTAGAAGCTTAAAATGAAACACATTTATTATCTCACCATGTCCAGGAGCCCAGGCACAGTTTATATGGCTCCTTTGCTCAGGCTGTCATGAGGCTGCAGTCAGTTTTCTGACTTCATCTGAAGCCCAGGCTCCTCTCCCCAGATCCTGAAATTATTGGCAGAATTCATTTTCTTGCCTCTATAGAATTCATAGTATCTTGCTTCTTCAAGGCCAACAGGAAAATATCTTTGAATTCAGGGAAGGCCTAAGTCCTCTTTTATAGAGATAAACAGATTGAGCAAGTAGGACTTGCTTAAATCCTACCCAGGTTAATCTACATTTAACTCAGTGTCAAACCAATTAAGGCCTTAATTACACCTGCAGAAACCCTCAATCTGCCACATAGTGCATCCTAATCACAGCTGTACCAGCAGTGGGAATCTTGGGAGCTGTCTTAAAATGTTGCTTACCACAAAATTGGTAGGCAATAATATATACATATTCCTTGACCCTCTGTCCTTTCCATTTTACCTCCCTAACAAAAGAACAATCCTGAGTGAACCCAAAATCTTCGTTCTTCACTTAAAAGCTGGGTCATGGGAACTTGGCTACATCCCATTACAAATCTTCAACCCAGATATCTCTTTTGGGTCATATACACAATTGCCTTTTTATAGCTCTTCCTAAACGTCTTACTGACACTTTATATTCAACATGTATATACCTAATTCGTGTTCACTCTCTTAACACCTGATCCAACTCTAGTCCCCCCTCACATAAAGAGCATTGTAAAACACCCCACCGCTCAAGCCAGAAATCGGGTAGTCAATCCCAAAATATCATAGTCCCTCCGTCCCACGTCCTCTGAACCATCAAGATCTAGTAATATTACCTCATTAGTATATGTTAAGCCTATCCATTCTGTCCAGGAACTGCTACTTTGGGCTGTTGTATGAGCAGGAGATAAACTTTTGATGTGTTAAGCATAAACATTTGGAACTGTTAATACACTAGTTAATATACCATGAGCAGTGCAGATGTAGGTTCCTTAAGTAGGGTGTTGCAATAATAAAAATAAATATATATAAATAAATTAATATATTTATATATAAAAATAAATATATAAAATAAATAAATATATATAATAAATAAATAAAAATAAGTTATATAACATTGGCTTAACAGACAAGTTGTAGTTGGACAAAGAAACTAATATAGGAAGTTTGAATTTGGGGAGAATATTATGCTATGGTAATCTTTAGTAAAAATCAAAACCCCCAAATAAACCAAATTGGTTGCCTATAATTACTTAAAATTAATTATAGAAGAGGCTGCAAAAGAGAATCATAGATGTGTGTGTTTGTTCATTCCTGGCTATATTTAATAAGGTACTAGAAGAAAGTGATGAGCTCATGAAAAGACTAGATGTTCTGAAAAGAGAAATGCAAGAAAAGAATAATAGAATTTAAAGATGGAGGCTTGCATACTTGGTAAAGCTTCTGCCTCTTGATTCCAAATAATCTGAAATAGGATTGAAAAACTTTTAAGTATAATACAAAGGTCCATTAAGATTGACTTTGCTAGCAAAGACCAAATTAAGCTTGTAATTTTTCCACCCAAGCAATACTATTAAATAGTGTGTGTGGCTGGGGGGAGGGGGCAGGATTGAGGCTAAAAAAATAAGTTAATCACTACTGAGAATTATATGTAGCTAATGAGTTTGGTGTAATAATTTGTATGTTACTGACTGGAGGCAGATGGATCAGAAACACTCATATATAGATTCTCTGACCTTGAGGAGGTCATAACTCTTTACTCCTTAGGTATGGGATGCCCATAGGCACTTACTTCTGAAGAGTATGAAGGGGGATGGGGGGACAGTAAATTTAAGGTGGCGAAACCTAACACTTCTTCAGCCACATAATTAAGGTCAACAGCAGTGATAAGTCATGTTGATTGTATGTACCCTTGATACATTGTGATGAAAGTGGCATTTAACGTTAGTGGTCCTTCTCCCTAAAACTCAAAACCACAGTTTAATCATGAGGAAAACATCAGCAAAATCCCTATTAACAAGTCTACAACAATATACCTAACTGGAACTTAAAACTCAAGACCCTTAAAAGCAAGGAAAGTCTGAGAAACTGTCACAGCTTAGAGAAGACTTCACAGCCAATAGAGACTACTTGAGCTCTTTCCTTGCTCTATACATCTATAAAATAGGACTTTTTTCCACCTTTCACAATACTGATGCCTATAAATGTGAGATGATTCTGTAGTTTTGATGATCATGTGGGGAAAAGACTACCATGTTTTTCCATTATGAAGAAACTATCTCTAACTTTGGTAATCTGGTAGATTTTTTTTTCTTTTTTTTTTTTTTTATATCTGCTGTGTCCTTAGTTCAGGGGAATCCAGTTTTTCTAAAGAATGGAGTCTCTTAAAAACATACACGTGTTGAAATACTTTTTTTTAATGAGTTTTCTTTAGAAATGGAGATCCACTGAGATGTATAGGGGGACTCACACCCATGCCCTGACTAAACTGTGTTGCCCAAGAAGTACACCTAGTATATCTCTGGAATCCAGGCCTGCCAAGTTATATGAGTCAATAATTTCCCATCGTTGTATAGGCTAGAATGCATTATGATTTCAATCATTTTCCACTGAAAGAGACCTAACTGATAGACTAATAACAAATATTGCATCTTTAATGACAACATTTTCTGGGTGTTTAAATAAATGTTTATTAAGGTGATTCAAAATAATAGGTGTAGTTTATACCTAAGATTTAAATCCATAAGGTCATTTGCAACCATAAAACATGTTGCTATTTTCCACTGAGGATACTATATTAGAATGCAGAATCTAAAACAAGCTCTTTGGAAAGAATGATTATTCTCAAAATGGCAGCTTTCCCCCATTAATCTAAGCTGTTTAATGTCAGGATGAAGCAAGAAGAAAAGCGCTACAGATTGTAGATTTGAAGCTATATCATTTTAAGGGGTTTTAGAGCAATACAAATATCTGAAATTTCTTTGTGCTTTTCCACTGGTAAATCATATAAGTCACTTTTTTTTTTAAATTACCTTCAGATCTCTAAGTTATTTTAAATTTAACAAAAATGTATGGAAATATTTTCATCACATCTGCAGAGGTGAGTATGCTAAAATAGATGAGGCATTGCTTGATTATTCCTTTATGTCTTAAATTATATTAAGTTCTCAAATGAAGTGGGTAGGTGGGAGGATTAGTGTCTTTGTTTTAGCTCCAGAGGTACAAGCTAATTTGCTGCAATTCAACTGAGTATGAGATAGAAGGGGAAATTTTGTTTTAAATAGATTGTGAGGTCAAAATATTCTAATAGTTAGATATGTAGAGTTAAAGTTTACCAAAATTATTAAATCATGAATTTATTTAAGACAGGAATTAATATAGTGAGCATTATATTATAGTATTCTCTTTAACTCAGCAAATTTCTAAATTAATCTTCATATAAGGCATAGCTTATTCTTTGACTGTCATGATATAGTTTAGCAATTAAGATGTTAGTATAAGTTAACTTTTTAACTATATTTTAATACAGTCAGACCATCTGATTAGTAATAGATGCTTTCATTTCCTGATCTGTTTGTTCACGGTAAAAAGCTTGGAATCATCTTTGATCCTTCTGTCTTTTTCAATCCCCATGTTCAATCCTCAACTCCCATTGACTCTATTCAAAACTTATCTAGAATACACTTACTTATATTCACATCTACCATCATCACCCTGCCACCATCCACAATCATGCAGACTCCAACATGGTGTCCCTGCTTTCATTTTTGCCATTCATAAACCATCCATAATTTGACAGCCAAAGTAATCCTTTTAACATATAAGCAAAGTCATATGATTTTTCCACTCAACCTCAATGGCTTCCCATCTCACAATCAAAGCCAAAGTTCCTACAGTCGTGTAAAATGTCCTATGTGATGACCTACACCCTTGTTATCTCTTGACCTTCAACTCACCCTCTATAATTCCTCTCCTGCCGTTCAATCTTATAGCTGCTTCTGAAATATGCCAGTGATTTTACAGCTCAGAAATGTTCTGTTTTACCTTTATATTTTTCCCTAACTTATATACACACAGTTTACTCCCTGACCACATTCAAGTCATTGTGTTTATGTCATCTTATCCACAGATGAAGATTCTATTTGAAACTTAACCCTCTCCCAGCTATCATCCCATTCCTTTCTGACTTATTTGTTCTCCATGGTACTTACCATATAAAATACTACGTCTTACTTTTTTGTTTATTAACTTCCTCTCCTGCTAGACCGTCTTCTTAAGATGGCTGTATTTCTTGTGTATTTTGTTTACTGTATCCCAGCACGTAGAACCTGCCATGTAATATATGCTTATTTGGTATTTTTGAATGTGTTGATAAACATTAAGTCTAACGAATGTAATGATTTTTTCAACTATAAGACTAAAACCAATTTAATATGTAATAAATTGTCCTTAGGCTGTACCTTTCATATATTGCCTACGGTTTCTAATTAAACCCATATAAATAATGTAAACTAGAGTTCAGGGGATATTACTATTAATTGTGCTTTTAAAAGCCAGTAAAAGAAGGTAATAAAATTAAAAAAAAAAAAAGTCAGAGCCAAGTAATTATTCCAGTCAATTAATTGGTATATATTAAATGCATGAATTATCTGCTAATGAAATTCTCTTCATTATGCTCATCATTAGAATTTTCTTTAATCCTAAAGGGCACTAGCCCAATATCCTCTTTTCTCTACATACTTTTACACAATCTCCCCATGTCATGCCTAGAAGGTCACCAAGTTAATTGGCTGTTGAGTACTTAAAGTAGCTAATTCCAGTTTATAAGTTATCTGATTTTTAATTTTAAAGTTCTTTGGTCAAGGTTACAAGGTTAGCATAACCTCAAATCAAGAACATGTTTCTGGGCAGGGCAATGCTTGCTTCCCTAGTCAGTAGCTCAACGAAACTATTGATGTTGATATAATTGCATGAAAATCCATTTGAATTTACTCAAATAGGAGAGTATGATATATGCTTTTCCTTATAATTTTTATGTTAGTCTTGAAACATTTTTCAAGGTGTTGTGACTGGAGAGTGAGAAATCAAAGGGTAGTGATAAGTAAATATCATAAGTTTGAAGTCTTTCAGCGCTTACTTTACATTAGTAAATAAGCATATTTGGTTAGTCATTTTGGCATGTTAAGAAATGGTCCTTTCCGTTTTTACATTCTAAATACAGTTTGTTCAGAATATATTTACTTGTTTAATTCTCATGCAAACGTTTGAAATGTAATTTGTTTTATCCTCATCGTACAGATTAGGACTCCAAAATTCCGAGTGTCATATGATTTTTGTTAGGGATCAGGAATCAAATAATTCTGACCTTGGTGCCTTTACTCTTTCTTCTACACAGGTTGCAAACTCATACTGGTAATCAGGTAACAGTAAATCAGTGAATCATATAAGGTGTATCAAAATAGGAAGATGAAGAAGTTGGCAATTCAAGAGTGCAGGCTAAATCCATAAGGACAGCCAAAGCTTAAATTCAGTTCATTGTTGCCTTGCTGCACACTCAGAATCGCAGGGTCTTCTATTGTAAGCCAGATTGTAGGTTTTTAAATAGACTGCACTCATTTTTTAAATGCTGTATCATATTTCTGACTAGGTGAAGTCTGATTAAGAACTGCAGGGTTTAAGTGTTGCACTATACCATATTCTTCTCACTAATTTAAATGTATAGTGGACATTGTTCTTCTTAATGCTGTCAGTTCCCAAAGGACCATTATCATCATAACTCATTAAATTCTGTCCTCTTGAGCTCCTCCAGATGAATGGTTTCCAAACTGAGTCCTGCTCAACTCTAGGCTCCACAAAAGCAGCTAAAGAACCACTGTAGGTAGTGAGAGAAATGCTGAGTATTCAAGTTGGTGACTCCCTGATCTTACTACAGACAGTGTAGCTTTTCATTTCTTTGTTTTGGGAAATAATGACTTAAAGTATTCTGCAGATAAAAGTTTGGAAAATTAATGTTCAAAGCTGTGCTTAACGGCGTCTTAATTCCAACTGAAATAAAAATTATTAAAGGCATTGGTGACTTTTGTTTTCTAATTTAAAAATTGTCATCATGGGGCTTCCCTGCTGGTGCAGTGATTAAGAATCCACGTGCCAATGCAGGGGACGCGGGTTCAAGCCCTGGTCCGGGAGGATCCCACAGGCCGCGGAGCAACTAAGCCCTCGCGCGCCACAGTTACTGAAGCCCACGCACCTAGAGCCCATGCTCCACAACAAGAGAAGCTACCACAGTGAGAAACCCACGCACCTCAATGAAGAGTAGCTCCTGCTCGCCGCAACTAGAGAAAGCCCGTGCGCAGCAACCAAGACACAACACAGCCAAAAATAAATAGTTATACAAAAAAAGTTGTCATCATGTGATTCCAAGGATTTTAATGAGAATCCTGGAAGTAGCTCTCTAGCTGCTTTTCCTACAATGCCGTATAATGGGGTCAGAATGTCTGACATGTAGAGGCTGCTTGATTCCATTTTGCTCAGTTGATTGACCCTCTGTGTGAGGCAAGGTGGAGTTTTCCCAGGAAGAATAAACCAGTTCAAAGGTGTTTGACTTTCCTACTAGTTAAGCTTTCTTCAGAGTGGATTGTCTGGTCATACGGCAAGTTGTATTACTTGTCTTAATGCTTATATGCTTTCCTATAAACAATTTGTATATTTTTGGTGTCCCCCCCCCTTATGTCTTACTCTTAAGACCCACAGCTGCTTTATTATGTGATATGAAGTCCCCTTCTCTTGACTACTTCTTCATGGCTGAGAAGTGTGTATTTTTTCTTAGCTTAAGATACTGTAGCTTCTAATTTTACTTCATTTATACATTTACTTCATTTAATGAAGTTGCCAATAATTTATTTGTAATTTTATATTTATCCAAGGAAATCATTAATCATTTCAATATCTAAATAAATATTAAAGGGCCATACTCTATAATTAAGCTGTTCTGTAATTTTGGAGTTGACAGTTTAGCTAGATGTTACAGTAATGTAATAAAAAGTGTCAGTTTGGCATATTAATTGAAAGCAAGGTACTAAGGAAAACTTGACATAACAGTTTGGCCAAAAAATGGTGAGATAAAGAGATTTAAAAAGTAACATCATAAAAAAAAGACTCAAGAATGTTTTCAAAAATGGAGAAAAAAATGGGAGATTCTTTCCTTTCTGTTAAAAAAATGGAAATTACCTAATTTTGCCCACTTTTCCTTTATTCATTAAGACAAATGGGTATCCCTACATCGTGTCCCAGTTGACGTTAAGATGAATCTAACAGTATTCCCCAAACTGCCTGTCCTGCATATTCCTTGTCTATTCTGTGTTTAACTCAATTGTCACTGACTAACAATAGAATTTTTGTTCTTTGCATTTTCTATTTACACTCATCGTCTCAGTTGTTAGATCTCATGCTCTCCTAATAGTCTTCTCCAATTATCTTTTAGTATATTCTTGCTGATGCTGCACACCTGTATTGTACACCCCCCTTTATTAAAAAGGAAACTTCACCCTTATCTGAGCTTTATGAAACCTACACTCTTACCCTTTACATTTAATCCACATCTGTTCTGAGTTAGCTTCAGTTCTGCAGGGGAGAGACAAGTTTAGATAACTTGCTGCAAATCCATTATTGTGCCCTGCCTGACAAGAGGAAAGTCAGAACAACTCTTATCGACTGGACTTGGAAATATGGTAAATGAAATGGAAATTCAGCTTTTGGACGATTGGTGTCTACTTTTGGTAGCCAGTGATCAGAGTTGAGGTTTAATTTGAACTTTCACTTTTTATCTCTAGATACAGTCTTTCTCTATTCTCTAGAAAAAAAATTACCCTTTAAATACTAGGCCTTTTCCAGCTGCTATAACCTATTTATGGACTGTGCTGGCTATTACGTTGTGGAAAAACCTGAGAAGACAATATTTCTAGAATGCTGTTTGACTGGGCTGCCAGCAAGTTTAAAAGCACTAGTCAGAAAACAACAGTCCTCTTCAGGGGAGACTATAGCAAATACCTGGCACCCTTTCCTCCATTGCTTTATTTTTTCCCCATAGCATATTATAATCTCTGATACTCTGTATGATATATATATATATAAATGTCACTTCTTCTCCTGACACCACCACACTTGAATAAAATTCCATGGGGCAGGATATTGTTGATTTTATTCAATGCAATCTCCTCAGTACCTAGAACAGTCCTGCTATAGAGTAGGCACTGAGAAAATTTTTACAGAATGGATTAATGAATTCCTAGAACTTATTCAGGCATGCTAAAAAGCTCTGGTTATATTGATGTAGTGAAGACTGCCATTGAACTTGACCTGCAACATCAACTCTTCTCATGATCTCCAGCTGGCTGGGCTGCCCAGTGGATTTTGGACTTGAGAGCCCCTTTCTCTCTGTCCTTCTCCACAAACATAGACACACACACACACACACACACACACACACACACACACACACACACACTGTTAGTGCTTCTCTGGAAACCCTGGCTAATAGATCTTTGGATATTAAGATACTCTAACTGATTTTATTAACTTACAACACAGTGAGTTCTTGCTCCTGCTCCTTATGTTGTTGGACTAGTGGAGTTTCAATTATGGGAATTCAACTTGAACATCATTGAAGTCATTATTGAGAACCCCAAACCTTCCAATAGTGAAGAAAATAATTGGATTCTATTATGAAACCAGCCTCACCACATCCCCAGAAAAATAAAAACAATAACAACAACAAAGACCAGTCACTCTGGGGTATACACTGGATTCTCATTGAGATAAAGGTGGGCAATATTTGTCTCAGTGATAGTGCCATGAAAAATTTGTAATTAAACCATTACCTCCATTACCTGCATGTGTGAACCGAGTAAGAGGTGCTCACATTCTAGTGACAAAACTACAAATATCAGTCAAAAAACTTCACCCTTGTGAAACCATAAACCAAGAATGACTCAATCTCTGGTGCTTTTCATCAGCCTCAGCCACAGCATTTCAGGAATTCATGACCCAGTATAGCCTTGATTCTATGTGTTATAATCTTACCACACCCACCCCTGACCCCTTCCGAAACATGATGACCAACAATCTTCATAGCATGACTCTAGCAGATATAAGAACCACTGACCCTATGACTACTTAAGCATGCTGTTCACAGCAGAAGTCAGTTATATAGTGGGACCAGAACCCATTAATCAGTGACTGATTTAATATGTGGTGACTTTACTTTATGAGAGTTCATTACCTCATTTCTTTAACATCTGAACCTTCAAACTGGAAACAACATAAGCAAAGGAGAAATCTCAGACTTATGAAGTGAATACATTTTTGTGTGTGTGCATTTTGTACAAATTCGCTCTTCAGTAGGGGTCACAAAAGGAAGACCCTAGAGCCAGATGTCTTTTCATTCAAGTAGAATGTCAATAAAAAGAATATCAAGAGCTCATCACTCTTGAAAATTTGTATTTTTTAAGCCAGAGCTGAAGATATCTATATCGTGTAGCCAAAATAAAACAATAACTACACATACAAGCCTCTGGATTAAGATGCAGAATGGGCCTGTTCATGGCCCATCACGTACATGTCTGTCACTGACTTACTTATAAGAGCTCTACAACTTTCATGACCCCATCTCTGAGATCAACATAATTTATTAAAAATGTTAAATGTGCTTAGCTAAGTCTTTTTATGGTTCTGTATATGGAATAATATATCCACATCCTGCCTTAAGCATGTCCTAGACATAGATAATTTCAAAAATTACCATTCACTGACATACTGAGTGTCCTATGACATCACAATGACATTTATAATCAATCTAATCCCACTCATAATTTCTGTTAGGACACGGTCTCTTTAATAATATCCCTATCATCTCTTTGGTTTGCCTCAGCAAATTTATCTCATTTTATCAAAGAAATTTTCTGTCTCATAAAACGATTTTAACACCAACAGCCATCATAGGTTTTATTAGGATATTGAAAAATATTGTTCAACTACACACCTCTCTTCTCTCACCTTCCCTAACCACACAGCCCCACCCCTTCAGAATTTTGTTCCCCATGGAAATTAATAATTTTGTATGGTCTCTACCAGCCTACATATGTATACATTCTTAAAATGTATACAAACAGGGTTATCATATAGGTACAGCTCTACATCTTGCCCTTTCACTTAATAATATTTCATACAGTCTACATATTAGTACATATAAAACTATTTGATCTATTGTAATGGACATACTAACAATGCTAGTTCTTTTAAAGACTACCACTTATTTCTAATTCTCTTACATTTTTCAAAATGTAAATGGACTTTTTTTAAAATGGATTCACCACACCATATTTAACCACATAGCACTTGATGACTGTTCCAGTTTTTTGGGGCACAAACAATGAGCATTTTGAACATGTGTTTTGGAGAGCGTATCCTTAGGATAAATCCTAGAGCTATTTTGAAGTTACACATGGGGATTTTTAAAAATAAATTTTCCTTATTACATGCTTCTATGCTTACCCTCAAGATGAGGAAGTGTTTTGCTGGAGACAATGAACATGTTACTGTTGGCAGGGGATGGGATGGGGAGTTGGGGGAAGGTACACCATGAGTTTTGATTGTATCTGCGTTGTGAGCAAATGCTTGCTGAGTCCTATCCCCGTGTTGCCGTGGGGGGCCAGAAGCAGACACAGTGTGGACAACCCAAAGAATTGCCCATTTTTAGGTAGCAAGTCGATCTCTGCTTCTTTAAACTTGGAAGGATTTAAGGGCTAGTGATGGCTAATGACAAACCTAGCCCATGGTTTGTAATCAAGTCACTGATTGACCTCTACACCTCTTGCTGCTGTCTGGCAGTAAGATGTGACCTGGACATGCTTTTTCTAGTTCTCTGGTAGGCAGGTCACTCAGCAATGCAAGTATCTTCTCAGGTAGGGTGAGACCCAGGGATAAGGCATCTGGCACATATGAATAGCTATAGGTAACATTTATTCAATATTTACTACATGCTGGGCACTGTTTTAAGTGCTTTATGTGAATTAACACATTTAGTTCTTAGGACAAACCTGTAGTGTAGGTACAGTTATTATCCATATTTACATAGGAGGGAAATGTGGTCATTATTGGTGCTGTTCAGCAGATTGTTTTTTGGTTTTTCTTCTAAGTATATGATGAGTTTGCATACTCCCACCCACTTGGAAGTTAGGGATAGCCACGCGAGTGGCTTTGGTTAAAAAAATGTGAGCATAAGTGTCATGTATCTCTTCCAGGTGGAAGCTTTAAGAGCCAGTGGGTGATTGGTTCCTTTCCCTCTGTCACAGAGACTGGCAATGCTCAGTATATTAGGTACTCTGTCAGTAGGGTCCCAAAGTGAGGATGATGTGTAGCAGAACCCCCAGACAACCCATGATGGACGTGGAGTGTGAGTGCAAAATAAATTTTATTATTTAAAAAAAAAAAAAAAGAAAAATATTGTTCAAAACTGTCTCTCTCTGTAGCTGCCTGTCCATTAGCCATCACTCATACTCCAATTGCTGCATAGAAATATCAAGTAGACCTTGGGAAAATGTCTACACTATTACAACTCTATTAGAATGAAATTGAAAACTACCAACCTCACATCTTCTCTGGCCATGACTACGTTTTCCTATAGCAATTCACTGCATATACTTCTACTCTTAAAACACCACTCCACAATAAATGTACCTTCTATCCTGCCACTTTTCTGTAAGAAGATTGCAACAAAACATCAATGTTCAATCAGTACCCAGGTGATATTGAGTGAGAGTAGGACACACAGGAAGAGCAATAGGACACCCGACAATATGTCAAGAGAGTTACCTATTATATGCTGATAGAAATTGAATTTTCAAAGATAAAATGTGATTTCCAAATCCCACCTGGCCTTCCATCTGACACATTCATACCACCTGCTTCTGATGAAAATTGAAAGATTGCTTGCTAGGGCTGGTCAAAAATTATAGAGTCAATCAAATCCACCACCTCCTATCTTCAGTTGCCTTGAAAATACAAACTCTTTTTAGCTTCCTTGATTCCATGCTACTCCTAACTCCCCTAGATCCTGTGCTGCCTTCCATTTTCATCTGTTAAAGCTAACATGGACATAATAATTAACCCTGGAAGTTTGACCATAAAAAAACCTACTGAGATTGAAGTAATTTTTCAAGGATGCCCCACTCCTATCCTTGTTCCAGCTTGTTTGCTATCATCGATTTTTTTTTAAGCTAACTTTCAAATACTTGGCTGTATGACTCTAATGTTAATCTCACCTTTAGCAATTTGGAATTGTTTGCATTAGATCTCAATTGGCATCTGAATTTTAATTTGGCCTAATTGATTCTGACTTTGCTTATGGATCTATTCTAAGTTTAAAACAGTGGGCTATGTCCCTGTTTTTCTGAACCTTATTTGGGGTAAAAGGAGAGGCAATATCATAAATGACTGAACCTTTCATGGACTATAGCAAGAATAAATATGATTCTTACACTTAGGCCTTGGGAAGATCACCTTTGAAGTCGTACTGTCACTTTAGCCATGTGTATGAGTTATAGACAAATAAAGGATTCTATTCGTGGTGTCTCTAGGAATACGATATTTAATTTCCATATTCAGAATTGTTTTTATTAAGTTTCATATCTTAACTTCAGACCTGCCTGTCTTTTTCAGCAATTTACAAAAGTGCTTGAGGGGCGATGAGAATGTGGGAAACATGCTAGCAATGGCAATTTTCCATGATTGCCTGGGGAGTTTTTAGAAGAGGGCTTGATGAAGATTTTGATATTGAAAGTAATCTATTAGTCTGCTAAGGCAGATGAAGAAAGGAGGATTAGAGCACTGTATTCAGTCAACTTGTGCTCTCATCTGTATTGACTAGACTTGTTGTTGAAGAGATCAAATTAACTAGAATGTAATATCTGTACATCAGTTTATATGTTTTGCAGACACAAGCATTTATATTTGTGCCCAACAAACATTAGTGATAATTATATATCTCTCTATATAATTATCTACGTAGATAATTATATATATATGTAACCGATATGATCAAAATATAAGGACATTATCAGTCTCTGTTTATTTCTATCTATATGTATTTTTCCTAGGAAGTCCTGAAGCAAATGACCATATATGCAAATTCATAAAGATCAGATGAAAACTAATTTGCTAATTACTCGAGCCTCTCAGGGTGTGAAAACAGCCTTATCTTCTTTTTCTCCTAAGTTTTAGAGCTGATTAAATTGAATAGTTCTCCAAGGTGGCTTTACCTAACAATTAATGCAATGATTTTTAAAGTATTTACCTCCAGGTTAACACCTGCTCTGTAAGCTTTGGGATACCTGTGTCTTATTTTGTAGATAAATGTTTAGAGCAGAAATCCAATAAGACTAATCAAACCTGAGGCATTGTTGCAGGACATTAATTTACCTGAACCTATTAATTCTTGTCTGCTTTCAAACCATATTTACTTATACAAGGGTCTGGAAACTGAGATAAAACCAGTGCAAAATGCATATAAAATGGCAAATAACATTTAGATGGGTGTGTATGTGTGTGTGTGTGTGTGTGTGTACGTATATATGTAAGTATAAGTGTGTGTACAAATATTTATTAGGAATTCAAGTCAAATATAATACAGATTTATCCACATATAAATGTTAAAAAATATTTTATTATGATCTCAGAAATTTATAGTATTTTTTGTAATCCGTTAAATGTACATTTGCTCTAAATGTACAATGAGGATTTGAGAAATTTGTTCATATGGTGACGGTGTAAGTGCTACCTAAAAACAATGTGTACTACATAAGATCCGGCAATTCTCTGTAGCATCCATTTGCATTACTAAATATGAAATCAGAAAGTCAGCATTTTCCAGATACATTAAGAGCAGGGATGGGCCTTCAAATGATACATATATTTTATTTACTTAACCATTGGTACACAATCAATGCCAATTGAATCTGATTTTAGTTCTTGAATTTCTTTTTGAGTATTTATGGCTCTTTGTTAGCATTGGTATTTTAGTATTTTTTATTCTTAGAGATTTTCCTAAAACAAACAAAGAACAAATTTTTAAATAGAACGTAAAATGTATTCTACATTACAATTGCCATCATTGGGTGATTTTGTAAATATAAAATACATTATAAATTTTTGTAATAATATTATTTCTATGTATTAAAAATTTGATGTTTAATCATCATAGGAATTGTTTACTTATTACTCACCAATTATCCCAACTATGCTAAAAGAAAGGCTACAATAATATGAAAAGAAAGGAAAGAGAATTGCCCAGAAGGTAATACAATGCTGAAATAAATTATCACTTTTTCATTATCCTTAATTTTTCTTTATTGACAAAAATTTTACATCAGCTTTCAAAAAAGGTATAAAAGAACTCTGGAGACATTTTTTGTAGTAGTATTTAATTTTTTTTAGGCTTCATTAAACACATATGAGAATTCGGATTTTCATTTTCTTCCATAATAGCAAAGAGAAGAAAATTGACAGAGGAAGATTTATCACAGTTATTAGACAAATTATAAGATAACTGCAAAGGGTCAGAGAACTGTACCCTAACCTCCAATGATGACAGTGAAATTGATCATATAAGCACAGTCTCAGAGTATGACTCTTCATATGATATTATCTTAATTGAATTTTTATACTCAAGAATTAATAACTAAACAATACACTTCTAAGAAAAAAAACTTAGTAAGTTATGCAATAGGAAGACCTTCATAACATTTACAGAATGAATCTGGATGGTTCTATTGTGCCAAAAACATGTGACAAAATTAACTTTTATGATAACCGAAATCTACTTGATGCTGTTCAGAAGAGGACAAATGCTGAAGATAGGTATGTGTACAAAAGTGATTGGAAATAAATACACGATGTATAAGTGAAAGAAATAATTGGATAGATAATTAAAATTGGTTTTATAAATATGAAATGAAATAAAATATGAAATATTTTTGGAATTATAGAGCAAAGAAGCTGGCCATTCTCTCTTCAACAAAATTATGAGCCATTAAAGTTTTAAATTACATTGCATTTTTATGCTGTAAGTGCAAGAAGAACCCAAAGTAAGGATAAGCTGGAGCATATTAGAGCTGTACTGGCTCTAATATGGAATCAGTATTTACAAGATGGCTACATTGCAGGCTTATGGATGAGAGTTGATTGGAAGTTAGTTGTATTCAAAGGATGTTGCCCATTTCAGGTATTTATACTTTCAAACCCAAGAAATTATGAAGTGTAATTTATGTTTAGTACATTTAACTTCTCATTAAAATTTCTAATAAATTTGCTTGTCATTACTGTTTTACTCTTACTTTTGTAAATTATGCATAAAATGACTTTTAAAATCTAATCTTCTTATAATATGTGTAATGAACTCTACCATACAGGACCAAATAACTGCAAGTTTTAAATAACTCTGCAATTTAGGAAAAAAATGCAATTTAGGGAAAAGGACCAATAACAACAAAGTTAATATCTGGGATTTAATTTAAATTATGTTCGTAGTCGCTATCACCTTATGTTGTTTAAATATTTTATGGCTTATATGAATGCATTACTTTACAGTGATAAGAGTGGATTAAAATGATAATTTGAACAACCATACAAACCAGAGTAATTCAAATAAATTTATGTTAGATGCTAGAACTAAAATTCAAAGAACTTTAATTCATAATTAACCAGAGTACTCAGCCATCTCTATTTCATTCACTGTATTTTTACTATTCTTCCATTTTTATGTCATAATACAATTTTTAAATAATCTTAACATTGAAAATAACTTCAGTAAAAGGAAAAAAATGCAGTTGCATGGAAAAATAATATTTTAAGAAATTGTCTTTTCGATACTCACTGACCGACCTCATGACCTAATCAGCTCCCAAAGGTCCCACCTCCAAATATCATTACATTGGGGATTAGGTGTCAACATATGAATTTGAGGGGCTATCCCTTATGCATGTGAAGTTACAGCAAAAAGATGACTATGAATCAAGAAGTAGGCTCTCATCAGACACCGAATCTGCTGGCCCCTTGATCTTGGACTTCCCAGCCTTCAGAATTGTGAGAAATAAATTTCTGTTGTTTATAAGCCACCAAGTCTATAGTATTTTATTATAATAGGGCAAAGACTAAGACAGAGTAAAATCAATTTTTTATATGGAAAAAAAAATAAGGTATGGGATAGGCAGAATAGGTCTCCCCAAAACTGTGCATCCCAGAGCCTGTGAATATGTGACTTTATATGGTAAAAAGTACTTTGCAGATATGATGAAGGTTATGGATATTGAGATAGGGAGATTATCCTAGATTATCTGGGTGAATGGAGTGTAATCACAACACTGTGTTCAAAGGGAATTGCGGCTGCAGAAGAGAGACACAAAAAATGCAACATTGTTGACCTTGAAAATGGAGGAAAGGGGCCATGAGCCTAGGCTCCTCGGTAGGCTCTAGAAAATGGAAAAGACAAGGAAGTAGTTTCTCCCCTACAGCCACCAGAAAGAGATGCAGGACCTTCAACACATTGGTTTTAACCAAGTGAGTGAGTTGTTTTAAGCCATTGTGTTTGTGGCAATTTGTTATGCAACAATAAAATGTGAATGCAATATGTGAAGGTGATTTTCCCCAAACGTATACCTCCATGTTCTGGAGTCTAGTAAAACTGAGACTTTATTGACATGAGAAGAGACGGTGAACATCCAAAACAATTGGAAGGGCAAAACATTTGGAAGAAAATGATTAGGACAATATTCTCCTTCCTTAACATAATAACACAACACAACTTTATGTCTGATTTAATGATTCCTTAAACAATACTTAGCTCTAAACTGCATTACATATGGACCATTAATTATCTTATACAATTCTGCATGCTTTTCAGATAGTTTCCCAAATCCATCTGTCCTCTTTTAAATCCTTCTAAAGCATGGTCTTTCAGAAGTCTTTGTGAATCACATCAGGAAACAAATTAATGGCATTTTATGTTTATGTCTATTTTTATAAATGTACTTTGTTTAAATAATGTAGGCATAATTCATCGTTAATTAACCTTAGAACATGATATTTGCTGTATTTCCTTTATATCTAGGCTATCATTCCAAATGTACAGCACTAGTTTCTTCAAGTATTTAAAGCGTGAAGAGAACCAGTGTTGAGTTTCTCTGTGGAAAAGTATATAGCCAACCCTTCAATCAGAATCAGTAATCACTTGAAGATAAATATCTGAAGAAAACTTGTTGATAAACAGATTCATGTGTAAGGGTGATTCATTATGGAAGAAGCTGAGAAAAATAATTGTATTTGTCAATACCTTCAATTCTATGTGATAAGAAGAAAATTATTTGTTCTTCTGTTAATTGAACAAATATATTTTAAGTGCCTACAGTATTTAAAGCACAAGTGATATGCTCAGGGATGCATAATGATCTAGAGGGACCTGGTTCTGACCTGGGAGAGCTGTACTAAGAGATATTTAATTAAGTTTTATACTTGTATTAACCTCTTATAGACAGTATACATTGTATCAGGATTCTAAGGTCTGAAATTTGATTTTATGGATCCAAAGCACTGTCCTTGAACAATTATTTCACTATTAAACACCAGTTCCCTCATTAAAAAACAACTAAACAACAATGTAATTTTAACTGTACTTACCTGGCAGGAAGGAGGTAAAGTTCAGAGGTCACAGTGTTCTTCAAATATGTAGCACAAACCTGATTGATCTAATATTCTGCACAAGTGTCTCCCTATCTTTGTGTTGGAAAAACTCAAACTTGCCAATTAGTGTCCCGGTTTCCTTTGAGTTACCACACATACCTTCTAAGAAGTTCTCTGTTTTTGAGAGACAGTAATGGTGGTGGAGACCATCTGGACTGAAGATGTGACTGAACCCAGTTAAGGCCTTTATATAAGCTTTTAAGATTCTAGCGGGCAGGTGCCAAGATCTACTCATCTACATAACAGACAAGCCTGGTATGTAAGTTTCCTGGCTTGTTAACTCTGCTGCTAATCAATCTGTAGTGATCTGCCTCTTTCTTTGGTCTTTCCTTGCCCTCCATGTACAGAGACCAGTTTCAGATTTCATCCTGGGAAGCTGCTTTGGTTGCAAACCAACAATTGGCAAGCCAGACTGAAAAATGAAATGGATCTTGGGAAAGAGGCATTTGCAGGGGAAACTTCCAGTTAACTATCTGCTTCTAAGTGGGCAGGGCTGGCCTGTATGTTAGATGCTTGTGGACCACTGTGTGAGTACCGGGATGCCCAGAAAAAGCAGGCTGGTTGGATGCACTAGTTTGAGGAACTGTGCAGAGTGCGCTGTGGCAAAGAAGGGAGATGAATGCTAGGCAGCAGGCTGGCCTCTACTGTGGGTAGGTCTGGCTCTCCACTCATGCCCAACCAGAGGCTGAAGCTCAAGTTAGATAGTTGTACGAAGAGCTGAGGTTAGAGAAGGACATGTGGGTGTCCACTGCTCTGTAGCTTCAGGCTTGCAGACATGGTTGGAGAGCAAGATAATGAATTGGAAACCTTAGCATGTTGTTTTGCAGAGCAACGAGTATTACAGAACTTCCTGAGTAGGTCCCCACCAAGAGTCTTCAGCCTGGAGTCATTCAAGCCAATAGAACAAGACCGAGTTCAGTTCAGAAGCAAAGGAAAGCTTTATTCTTCAATCAAATAATGGAGATATGTGAACTCCTGCTATAGAGTCCACGGTCTCTTGGACAGGTGGTAGGCAGGACTGCTTTACAGGGATTCCATCAGTGGGGTTGGGGTGGAATTCTCGCGGGGCTGGCGCAGCTGTGTTGCTTAAGGCTCCAGATTGCATTGCTAGATGCAGCGTCTCTGCACATGGCTCACCACCATCTTAAACTGTGGTGTTGTGCACAGTGCTTCTGCACACACAGCCTGCCAAGCTGCAGTGTTGGTGCAGCAGTTTAGTACCAGGAACTCTGGTCTGGGGCACGGGGCTCTGCACGCAGCCCCCTGTGAGCAAGTGAAACTAGGCTAACCACAAAGGAATAGTTAAAAAAGGTTAGATTTCATTTCATTACCCAAATTCTATTTTTATTTTCTGGGAGTTGTTAATGGGCTTTGGCGGTGATGAACCTTCATCTGTTTTTGTTCTCATTCTTGTGGGGCACGGAGGGGCAGTGGTCTGTCTTCTGTAACTACTTCCTCCTGAGTTTCAGCATTGTCATAACCTGGGTGGAGGAGCAGAACTGCTCTGCAACTGCCTTTGGATGTGCTTGATTGTCACCAGGCCTCAGCCCTGACTGTTCGTATCCCTGAGCAACCTTCGCGGATCTAACCCTTTGGAGACAAAGAATACCAGGCAATTGAAGATACATGGCCCAAATGTTAGCAAGAGAATAATGGTCACGTGTGAATTTTTTTTCTAAAAATGAAGGCATCTAGGTCTTTGGCCTGTAGGCAAAAGTGTGCCCTGATATTGAGGCTCTGCCGTAGCCTGAATATCCCTGGTCATACTTTGGTGTTTTTTCACAAGAGAAGCTTCAGTCCAGAGAGAGATTCACACGAGTAGTCAAGGGGATCCATTGCCCCAGGTTGTTTCCAGAGGTTGGGGCTCGGGGGCCTTCTTCACTGGAGTGTGACATCCCCACAGAGTGATCTCTGCAACCTGAGGACAGAATGAGTGGTTAGGATCACCAGGTGAGGTTCGTTCCACTTATGAGTGAGCTGACCTTGCGGGCTGCCGGTTTTCCAGGTTTTTAGGTGTACCCAGTCTCCTGGCTGAAAGGGGTGGAGGGCTGGTCAGTGGGTGTGGCAGCACCTGTTTACCATATTCCACGAGAGCTTTCATGGTTTCTCTACCTGGAGAGCACATTTGAGTTGTTCCATTTCGAGGGGGATAAGGGCTTCTCTCTGGCTTGGGGAGTGGGTCTATCATAGATGAGTTCAGATGCATTTAAACTTAACCCTTGGGGCTAAATACATGTGGAGCAGGGCAGCTGGAGTTTCCAGACGTAGCTTGGCTAAGGCCTGTTTCGAGGTCTGATTGGATATCTCTGCTTTCCCCCATTGGGGTCTCCAGGCTGAGTGCAAGGTCCATTTTATTTCCAGTGCACTAATTATCCCCTTTGTCATTTGAGACACAAATGCTGCACCATTATCGCTTTGTAGGGATCCTGGGAGCCCAAACCTGGGGATTATTTCTTTTAGTAATATCTTAGCCACTTCAGCTGCCTACCTGAAATTGCCCAGTACTTTTGGCATGACAGTGAAATCAATCTGTCAGTATTCTCTAGGATATATTACTCTAGTCTAAACGGGATTTATCTGGGGACTTCTGGGTGGTCTGGTGTTGGAGTGGTTCATTGTGCAGATGGGGCATGTCTCAACTATCCTACTGATTATCCTTTTCATACCAGGAGTTACCATGACCTCAACTAACCAGTTGTATAGGGCTTTGTTCCCATAGTGAGTTCCTTGATGAGCCTCCCTGACGTCTTGACAAGGTACAGTTTGGAGAAAGAAGTATTGCCCATGTTCGTTAACTAGCCACCCATGACCTCCTACATCTCCTAGACTGGGATTTGTCAAATTCTTCCTTTGTATAGATTGGGAGATATTTGGATGGATCTGGCCTTTGAGGTATGAGGAGTTGTTGCCAAGTTACTGGTTCTAAGGCCTCCCTTTTGCTAGTTGCATCTGCATTGTCTCCCTTTATTACTTCTGCATCCCCCTTTTGGTGACCCCTACAATGAATCACTGCCACCTTTATTTGGAAGCCATACTGCTTCTAAGAGCTTCAATTTGCTTAAGCCATGTTTTGCCTGTTTATTCTCCACGGTAAGTATACCTCTTTCCTTCCAAATAGCCTCATGTGCATGTAGGATGGCTTACACATACTGGGAATCGGTGTAAACCTTTAAGATCTTATCTGTCCTGAGCTGTAAGGCTCAGGTGAGGGCTATCAGCTCCACCTTTTGTGCAGAAGTCCCTGGGAGTAGGCTTCTGGCTTCTGTGACCAGGGTCTGGTAGGCTACTACATATCCTGGCAGCCTTTTTCCTTCTCTCATAAAGCTTCTCCCGTCTGGGAACCATTCTTCTTCAGTGTTTGGGAGAGGCTCACTTCTGAGGTCAGGGTGACTAGATCATGTCTACGGTCTCTATACAATCATGGTCCAGGGGCCCCATTTCTGTGGGTAGCAGGGTGGTAGTGTTTAGCATTTGGCAGGTTTTTATGGTAGCCATGAGTTGCCTAAAAGCATAGACTGAACTTGAATTGACCTTCCTGAGGATAGCCATTCTGTTTCCTTAGAACTTACTAAAGCCTGAACCTGGTGTGGGGTCCATATAGTGGCTGGCTGACCAGACATTAACTTTTCAGCCTCCATTAGCAGGGTTGTAGTAACCGCTACTGCCCGTAGGCAAGGAGGTCATCCCTTAGTGGTTTGATCTAATTATTTAGATAAATAAGCACCCTCCCAAATAAGGGGTCCCGGTTTTTGACCTAATATCCCAAGGGTGATTCTCCTTCTCTCAGGAATGTAAAGCTTAAAGGGTTTAGCTAAATCTGGGAGGGCCAGAGCAGGGACCTGAAGTAATTGCTTTTTCAATTCTTCACACATTCTGAATTCCATTCAAAAGGATCATCATCCTGTCCTTTCACTTTTCATGTAGAGGCCTAGCTATTAGACCAGAGCTAGGGATCCAGATGCCGCAAAACCCAGCCATCCCCAGAACATCTCTAAGCCATCTTCTACTTTTCAGAGGGGCGAGGCTGCGAATGACTTCTTTCTTTTCCTAGGGTAGGCTTCTCTGACCTTCTGTGAGAATGAATACTAGGAAGGGCACCCTAGTCTGTGATATTTGAGACTTTTTCTTGGATACCTTACATCCTTTATTGGAGACTTTTTCTTGGATACCTTACATCCTTTATTGGCTAGGTGGTTCAGGGTGATTACAGTATCTTGTCAGAGGCCTCCTTAGTAGGGCTGGTGATCAGAATATCATCTGCATACTGGAGGAGGAGGATGTGCCTAATTCAAAGTATCTAAATCTGTAATCTAATCTGTACATGTCCTCTTAACTGTTAATTGTGTTATTGATGATTTTATCTTGTTTGAAGATTGATTCATCCTTTTTAATTTGATAGAAATAAAGGTTTTTTTTTTTCCTGCTTTAAAAAAAAAAGAGGATTCCCTCCTCCAGTATGTAGATCTTTCAGGTCTTTTTTTTTTTTTTAATTTTTATTTATTTATTTATTTATTTTTGGCTGTGTTGGGTCTTCGTTTCTGTGCAAGGGCTTTCTCTAGTTGTGGCAGGCGGGGGCCACTCTTCATCGCGGTGCGCGGGCCTCTCACTATCGCGGCCTCTCTTGTTGCGGAGCACAGGCTCCAGACGCGCAGGCTCGGTAGTTGTGGCTCATGGGCCTAGTTGCTCCACGGCATGTGGGATCCTCCCAGACCAGGGCTCAAACCCGTGTCCCCTGCATTGGCAGGCAGATTCTCAACCACTGCGCCACCAGGGAAGCCCGATCTTTCAGGTCTTTAGCTAAAGTTTCTCCAAAGATAGTGGGGGAATTTTTGAACCCTGTGGGCAGGACTGTCCAATAGTATTGTTATTGTTGTGTGTTTTGGTCCTGCCACTCAAAGGCAAAGATTTCTTGTGACTCTGAAGCTAGTGGGATACAGAAGAAGGCACCTTTTAAATATAATACTGAATTCCAGGCCCTGGTGGACGGTAGAGTGGCCAGCAGGGCGTCGGGATTAGGGACTACTGGATGTACATCCTCAATGGCTTCATCAACTGCCCTGAGGTCTTGTACCATCAGGTATTCCTCATTTGGTTTCTTTATGGGGAGAATGGGAGGTGTTGAAGCTGATTGTCATGGTCTACTAAGGCCGTGGTCAATTAGGCCCCATGTAATAGGAGCAATGCACAACAAGGCCTCCTGACAGAGAGGATACAGTTTTCTACCGGGCCATGTATGTCAGGGTTTTAGATGGCCCGTTATAGGACTGGTTCCTACAGATTGTCCCACCCATCCCTGGGCCCAGACCTCAGGATTTACTCTGGGGAGATCAACTTGCTCTGTTCGAGGAGGTTTGTCCTCAGCCTTTAATGTTATCATATTGTGCCCTTTGTCTACGGGGATGCCGATCTCCAATTTATGTGATAACTTTTTCTATCAGGGGTATAGGACATTTGGGGACATAGAAAGTAATGAATGAGCATGTGTTTGTCTAATTTATATTGCAATGGCTCTATGAATTCCTGTTCTTGGGCCTTCCCTGATACCCCCATAATTTTACAACTCTTGTGACTTTGTCTGATCTGGTATTCAGAGCCGAGTAAGTGGCACCGGTGTCGACCAAGAATTCAACAGGCTTTCGCCCTTTGTCCAATGTCAGCCAGAGTTCCTTGGGGGTCAGTTGAAGTGCCAGCTTAGGAGCCCCCTGGCCCTGTCATTCTTCATCTATTTGGACCATCTGCCTTTGAGGGTAGTGGCCGGAATCTACCATTTCCTTCCCCCTTCAGGGTTGGTGAGGGCGTTCTCCCTTCCAGTGACCCTCTTACTTATATATGGTGCACTGTTTGGATCTTAGTGTCCTTGGCTTGCTATCCCTCTGTGCGGGCCGGGAGTCTCTCACCAAAGTTGACAGTCTCTGTGGGTGGTGAGTCCAGATTCCCATGCTGACCTGTTGACATTGGAGGGCAACAGCCAGCAGGTGGGCTTGCCTGTGGGCTTTTTTTTTTTTTTTTTTTTTTTTATTTATTTATTTTTGACTGTGTTGGGTCTTCGTTTCTGTGCGAGGGCTTCCTCTAGTTGTGGCAAGCAGGGGCCACTCTTCATCGCGGTGCGCGGGCCTCTCACCATCACGGCCTCTCTTGTTGCGGAGCACAGGCTCCAGATGCACAGGCTCAGCAGTTGTGGCTCACGGGCCCAGCCGCTCCGCAGCATGTGGGATCCTCCCAGACCAGGGCTCGAACCCATGTCCCCTGCATTAGCAGGCAGACTCTCAACCACTGCGCCACCAGGGAAGCCTGCCTGTGGGCTTTTTTATTCTCTGACTTTTCCTCCTCTTATATCTCGGTTATTAAACACGGAGGCAGCCTCAATTAGGGGAGAGGTAGGGGTATCTTGTTCTATTTTCAGCTTCTGAAGTTTACACCTAATGTCGGGGGAACTTTGGGAAATGAAATATGACCCCAGGATTGCATTACCTTCCAGTGAATCAAGGTGTCAGTGGTAGTATAGATTAAGAGGCATTCCCTTAGGTACTCTAGGAATGCCAAAACGTTTTCTGTTGGCTCCTGATTGATTTCCTTTATCTTATTCCAACCGACAGGTTTCTTTTCTGCTGCCTGAATTCCCTTTAGCATCATATTTTTATAATGGGTCAGTCTCTGTCTTCTACCCCCTTCTCCGTTGTCTCTGTGGTGCCAGTTGGATTCATTATCTGGGACCTCTTGAGTCTCTGGTCTGAAAATAGCATGACCTGCATTGTTTCTGTTCTCTTTGCCTCCTTCCTCTTTGGCTTTTGAAAAGACTGTGGCCTTTTCTTCCCCTGTTACGAATACATTGAGGAGTCTCTGGATGTCAGCCCTTGTGGGTCATGGATCTGAAAGATTGCCCTAATCAGATTTAGGAATCCCTCTAGATCTTCCCTCAACCCCTTACTATGTCTTTTCTAGTTATGCAGCTCAGAAGTAGTAAATAGGATGTGTACCTGGATGAGCCCTCCTTCTCCATCAGGGACCTGCCTCAAAGGGAGCACTTTTCTTGGGAGGTTATTGGACCCTGGCTGATAATTAGTCCCACTTCATGTACTTGCTGGACTGTGTTCTGGAGGAGGAGCTGGTATGGAGGGGATCCCTCCAGCCTGTGGCCCAAATCAGGATACATGAAGGAAAGGGGTAGGGAGGAGAGGTAGGAGGAGGTTTAGGGAGGAGATCAAGAAGACCCTCTAGGGGAGGGCCAAGGACTGGTAGAAGGCACTTAATCTCCTTTGGTATCACCTCAGTGGAGGAGAGCCCACATCCCTTTTGAAGGCCTTTGTTCTGATATAAGGCCATAAAGAACTGGACATAGGGAGTTTCATCCCATTTCTTTTGTCTCTGGCATAGCAGGTCCAATTGTAAAATTTTGGTGTAATTCAGAGACCCATTGATGGGCCAATTTTCCCCATCTCTCAGCCAGTATCAGGGCCAAGTTATATTATATAGGGAAATTAAATGTTTCGGGGTCAGGGAGTGATACCTGAAAAGCTTCCAGTTCTGTAGAATACACCGTAATGGGATATCCTTCAGTATGGTGGACGTTTGGTTCCCCATACCTTAGATGGTCTGTTGTGGATTAGTTTCCAACCACCAAGGGGGTGGGGGTGGTTGGAGTGATTTGTTGGCACCCAAAGGCCACAAGGTTTGACCCAAATAAGGTTTCCGGTTTGGGAAATTTGGAACCAACACCAAGTTGTTAATGGATCCCTCAGAAGACCAAAATAGGAGGCATCCAAATGGTGTGGACTCTGATATAACTGGGGGTTCCCCTTGAATTTGTAACAGCCCATGCTCGAGATTGTCCATCCTCAGTCAGAATATCCCACAGGAGGTTAGAGGAGACTTCCTTTGGGCCAGAGCAGCTTAGCCACATTAGTTCCTGACCAACTTGGACCCTCAGGGAGCGGCACAGCTGTCTGAGGCAGCGGGGGTGGGGTGGAGTCTTCTCTTTCTTGCTTTTGGGTGAAAAGGAGGAGTTTTTGGACTTCCCACTGGGTAAGAACTAAAATCATGAGGGATTCCCGTAGGGTACTCACCAGATCACTGGGGCAGCTGGTATTCTGTGCTGATACAGGGAGGAGAGCCTGTGGAACCTTCGTTGATAAAGCATCGCCCAAGTTTCCCTCCCAAGCAGAGGGGGGAGGAGGGGTCTCCAGTTGTGGGTGTTTCCTGTTCTTGCCAGCAGCTCTCAGGGCTTCCCAATAATGGGGTTTATGTCACTGGTCTCATATATACCTTGGGACCCTTTCACCCATGGACATCCCCAGTGCCTTTTCCTGAGCTTGGATAGAGCATCCTCGTTCTCTTTTGTCAGGTGGTCCTTATTACCTGGGCCTTTTCTCCTCTCTTGGCTCATGGGGCTGGCCACTTTCCTTTACCAAACCAAAAATGACTGGAGAATGCTACTGTTGACCCCTGGAGGTCAGTGAGGAGAGCAGAAAGCCCTGGTGCAGCCTCCACTGCCTTGTACAGTGGTCAAGAGGACAGCATTACTGGTGAGACAGTGGGCAAGACTGTCTTCGCTCCCTCTCGTCCACAGGTCCCCAACATCCCTAGGTGTCCAGTACCACAGGAAAGCCAGCCAGAGGCAGCGGGTAGGCATGCATGAGTTTCAGTCTCCCATCCCCAACAATGCCACAGTATGATCCCCTCAAGGGGGCACAGTCCAGATTACTCTGGGGGCTACCCTGTGTGCGCACCACACCCGGGAAATCAGGTTGCTGGGCAGGATTGCTCTGAATTTGGCTGCCACCATCCTACCCCGTCAGAGTGAACTTAAAGACCAGAGTCAGTTATCCTCACTCAAACCTCCCAAAGCCTCTACTGTCCTGTTGGAGCCAAGGTAAGCCCAGAACTTAGTGGATAGGTGCAGATGAAAAGGCCATGGTACATCTCATCTGGTCACCAACATATTATTACCAACTCTTCTGAGTTGGTCTCCAACCTTTGTTTCCTTCTGCCCTTCTTTTGTTTCCTTCTTCCTTGTTTGAGCCAGTAGAACCAGACTGAGTTTGGTTCAGAAGCAAAGGAAAGCTTTATTCTTTGATCAAAGAATGGAGAGGTGAGAGCTCGCAACCTAAAGTACACACTCTTCCCAAAAGGCCCTAGGCAGGGCTGCTTTAGGGTTCTTGTTGGTGGAGGGTGGGTCTGGTGCAACTGTGCTGCTTACGGCGCTCCAGATCAAAGTGCTGGGCGCAGCATCTCTGCACAAGGTGCACTGGCGCCTTCTTGAATTGAAGTGTCCTATGCAGTGATTCTGTACAAGGCCTGCCAAGCTGAAGTGTCGGGGCAGCTATTTCGTACTAAGAACTCTGGTCTGAAGTGCCAGGGGCAAGGCCGCTGCACAAGACACCCCTATGAGCAAGTGAAACTAGACTAAGCATGAAGGACAAGGGAAAAAAGAAAGGTTAGACTATTTTATTACCCAGATTCCATTTTTATTTCCTGGGAATTCTCAATGGGCTTTGTGAGTGACAGGACACAGCTGCTGTAGATTAAGGTCCCAGCACTTATGACAGAGCCTGATTGAGACACTAAGAGGTGGAATCCCTGTGAAAGTGAGGAGAGCTGATAGAAGAATGTTGTGGTGATTGACAGTAAAATGAAATGCATGAAACACAGGTGCCCTCGACCCCAAATACAAAGGAAAACAAAAGTACAGCAACAACCCTAGCCAGTGGTGCAGCCCCCAATTCAGGAAACATTCATGATGATAGAATCTTTATTGATATAGCTGCCAAGTTCCAGCACTAGGCTAGGGACAGTTTCCAAGCATGGTTAGTGCTGCTGTGGGATGGAGAGGGCAGTGGCATTTCTCTGACGGCAGGAAACAGAGAAATGAGCATTGTCATCATACATCCTGCCTGCTGGCAGTGCCTGCATGGTGCTTGGGGGTTCCAGATACTCACTCACTTTTAGATTGAATTATACTAGCCTGCAGGGAGGCTTAGCCCAGTGAGGCAGACCCTGGAAATCTATAGAGGAGATTCAACAAATTCTTAGGGAGTTGAGAATGAAACAGGCCGTCTACACCCCTGTCTTTGAAGGCCCTTATTGGGCCACATTCACTATAGGAATGAAAGCCAAGATATTCCAGTCAGCCCCCAGCGCCTGGTATGGGATGCTGATATCCATGACCAGTCATGGGACAAGACATTTATGATGATGACATTTATTATGATGTTAGGCAATCCATTGCTGATCTGGGAGAAATTACGCATCTGTTGAATGGGCACAGGCTGTGGGAAAGATCTGAGACCGAGAGGAAGCTCAAGAGGTCAAAAGGCTATACCAACAACTGTTAAAGTGTCCAGTAAAAGTAACCCAGAAGCAAATATGGTTTGACCTCATCACTGCCAAGACCCCAACGGCAGGTCACTCTGGCTGATCAAGTCTTGGACCAACGAAACAAAACTAGTTCTTTCATCAAGTCCCTGAGCAGCTGGTACCCAATGGAAGACACTGTTGACATCTTTTGATGCTGTAACAAGGCTGGCTGTGGCATTTCAGGCCATTCCAGGAGGCTGTCCCACCTAGTGAGACAGTGGCACAAGTCTGCTTCCCATGGTCACAGGCACATGACAGAAGAAGCAGATGTCACAATGGGGCCATTGACTTTCCTGGGAATGGCTAGTGATCATGATATGGAGGGTCAAGCTCTTCTCCTACCTCTCTGGACTTGGCCTTAGGCCTGGTCATGCTGGTATCCCTGACGCTGGCTACCTTTTTCCTGAGTCTCACCAGGAGGCATCATGCTGCTTCCCACCCTGTGATGTACCTGTATCTGCTTCCCATTAAAACACAATGCTCTGTTGACCCATGGAAAGACTTAAAACCTAAACAACTGTTCAGACCTGCCCCAGCTTGCCCCTACCATCTGTGATGGCCCACTTCTCAAGCAGAGGCCTCAGCAGTACAGTTCTGTTCAGGACAGGTATAGGAGGCAGACTAAGATTTTTCTCCCATGAAGAAATTCCTGGTATAGGAGGCAGACTAAGATTTTTCTCTAGGTGAGGGCCATTGGAAGCCTTTGGAATAAAATGGGCCCATTATGTTGACGGTATAATGTTAACAAGACTTGCCTCTTCTGCAGAACAGTCTGTAAACTTTGCTGGAACATCTGTGAGGGAGAGGATGGGCAGTAAATCCACAGAAAATTCAAGGCCCAGGTACCACTATAAAGTTTTGGGGAGTCGTTTGGTGGGGAAGACATGCATTGTTGCAGAAGGGTGGTTGATAAAGTGTCAGCCTATCCAACCCCTAAGAACATGAAAGACATTTAAGCCTTTGAGAGTTTTGAGAACTTTTATTTCCAATCTGGCACAGTGTCTCCAACCCTTAAAGTGCCTATCTTGGTAAGAACTTCCCTTCCTATGAAGGGATTGGGTTGAGAGTATGTTCTATCAACCCACCTCTGCCATGGTTCAAACTGCCACTTTCACTAAGTGGCAGCCTATTTCCAGAGGAAGAACAGTCTGTCTGCCAGCCCACTGTCTCTAGAAATGCAGATACTACTAGGCCCTGTAGAGTATGTAGATCCTCCAAACGCCCTGCCCCTATTCCTCTGGTGGCCCCTATGACCTATAGAGAGAAAGTGAAGGAGATTCCCGCTGATCCCTGGTGTATAAATGGGCCCAGTTTGGGACAACCCTTCCTCAAAACTGTAGGCACTATTCAGCCCAACACTGACACTGTCTGGATTGAAACAGGAATGAACCACAGCAGCCAGTGGGCTGAATGTTTGCCTGCCCCTTACTCATGACAGTTGGGCTGCTCTAAAGGGATTAACCCTATGGCTTACATGATGGGAAGCCGAGGAGTGGATGATCATGAATAAGCCCTTGTGGGGTTGGGATATGTGGAAAGACATTTGAGTTTGCCTGCAAGCACCTGAGGCAGTCTTGGCTTCCCTGCCCTGGCTCATAAGGCACAGACACCCCCTGGTGATTAGTAAGTTGATGCCCTAGACCGGGTACAAGCCCTAACAACTGACCCCTCAGTAGATATGGCAGATTGGGTACTTAGAAAGAAGGGCCCCCGTAGGGCCTGCGTGTGATGGCATATTGCCAAGGATGCCGGATTGCCTTTGAAATACAGTGACTTGGTTAAGGCAGTAACAGCACATGCTCTGTGTTCTAAACAATGCCCAGGGTAACGGCCAAAGGCCACCCACTGGAGTTCCCAACTGGTGAGGGATTGTATAGTTGATTATATTGGCCCCCTTCTTCTGAGTGAGGATTCCAAATACTTGTATGCCTAGGTTTTTGTGGACACTGCATCTGTCCTAACCCAAGCTTTCCCCTGTTGCTACCCAAATCAGGCTGCCACCATTAGGAGGTCAGAGAAGCTGGATACCATGTACTGGTACCCTCATCAAGCACATAGTGATTGGGGGTTCACATATCAAAGGTCATGATGTGCAAGACTGGGCAACAGAACATGACATTGAATGGAGGTTCCATCTCACCTATGACCCACAAACAGCAGGGTTGATAGAAAAGAAGAAGGGAATATTAAAGTAGCAGATTAAATTACTAACAGCTAAAACCAGATTGAATGGGTGAACTAAAGTACTATCCCACCCTTTAATACATTTGAATGATCAACCAGTAGGGCTGTTGCCCCAAATGCCAGACTGGAGACCCCTGCGGAGACACCCAACATCATAAAGGTATGGAAGTCTCAGGAAACAGCCATTGCCCTGACTCTCACCATGGCTCAACGTGCTATGCTGCTGAGAACACCAAGCCTCATCAGTCCTGGGAAAGGCATTATCTACTGGAATTTGCAGTTTGATGTCCCACCGGGATGGGTGAACTACTTTGCACCCCTGGGTGAGGGGAAACTATTCAATCTCCACTGGGATCCCTTTGTTCTACTGCAAGCTGGACCTGTGGAAACGCACTGTATCTGGACTGGAACATGCACCATTGAAAGAGGGGAGAAAGTGGGACTTCTTTTTTTTTTTTTTTTGCTTTTGAGTCCTTGTGGGATTTTTTTTTTTTTTTACTCAAACAGAAAGTCACAAAAATTATAATCATCCTCATCAGTTCACTCAGTCCCATGTAATTAATTCTTTTTTTATCTTGATCTTTTGTTAGCACTTTTATGAATTCATCAGTTTTCCATTAGACTTCTGAAAATCCTTATTCATTCAGTTCAGCAATATAGTCAGTTACCAGAACCTGTACTTCTCAGAGTCTTTTCCATGAATTCCTTGAAGATGAAACCCTTTTATAGAAACATTTTTGCAAAAGCATCAGAGTACACCCAGAACTGTCTGTAAATGACAAAAGACTTAAAAATGACCACGGTTAAAGATTTGATGAAAGTTCATAATAATGCAGTTGACAAGGAAATTTAGTTATTTCTGAGATATACATTTTAAAGTAATAACTAGAATTATGACTTATAACATTATACCAGAACATATAAGATTTTTAGAAATTTCATGTAATGTCTGAAACATTTATGTTAACATATTGCCATACAAATAACCCAAAGAAAGTTTAGTATTAGTTGTTTTTTTGTTTGTTTGTTTCTTTTTTATAATGCAGGTTCTTATTAGTCATCAATTTTATATACATCAGTGTATACATGTCAATCCCAATCGCCCAATTCAGCACACCACCATCCCCACCCCACCGTGGTTTTCCCCCCTTGGTGTCCATACATTTGTCCTCCACATCTGTGTCTCAACTTCTGCCCTGCAAACCGGTTCATCTGTACCATTTTTCTAGGTTCCACATACATGTGTTAATATACAATATTTGTTTTTCTCTTTCTGACTTACTTCATTCTGTATGACAGTCTCTAGATCCATCCATGTCTCAACAAATGACTCAACTTCGTTCCTTTTTATTGCTGAGTAATATTCCATTGTATATATGTACCACATCTTCTTTACCCATTCGTCTGTCGATGAGCATTTAGGTTGCTTCCATGTCCTGGCTATTGTAAATAGTGCTGCAATGAACATTGGGGTGCATGTGTCTTTTTGAATTATGGTTTTCTCTGGGTATACACCCAGTAGTGGGATTGCTGGATCATATGGTAAATCTATTTTTAGTTTTTTAAGGAACCTCCATACTGTTCTCCATAGTGGCTGTATCAGTTTACATTCCCACCAACAGTGCAAGAGGGTTCCCTTTTCTCCACATCCTCTCCAGCATTTGTTGTTTGTAGATTTTCTGATGATGCCCATTCTAACTGGTGTGAGGTGATACCTCACTGTAGTTTTCATTTGCATTTCTCTAATAATTAGTGATGTTGAGCAGCTTTTCATGTGCTTCTTGGCCATCTGTATGTCTTCTTTGGAGAAATGTCTATTTAGGTCTTCTGCCCATTTTTGGATTGGGTTGTTTGTTTCTTTAATATTGAGCTGCATAAGCTGTTTATATATTTTGGAGATTAATCCTTTGTCCGTTGATTCGTTTGCAAATATTTTCTCCCATTCTGAGGGTTGTCTTTTCGTCTTGTTTATGGTTTCCTTTGCTGTGCAAAAGCTTTGAAGTTTCATTAGGTCCCATTTGTTTATTTTTGTTTTTATTTCCATTACTCTAGGAGGTGGATCAAAAAAGATCTTGCTGTGATTTATGTCAAAGGGTGTTCTTCCTATGTTTCCCTCTAAGAGTTTTATAGTACCCGGTCTTACATTTAGGTCTCGAATCCATTTTGAGTTCATTTTTGTGTATGGTGTTAGGGAGTGTTCTAATTTCATTCTTTTACATGTAGCTGTCCAGTTTTCCCAGCACCACTTATTGAAGAGACTGTCTTTTCTCCATTGTATATCTTTGCCTCCTTTGCCATAGATTAGTTGACCATACGTGCGTGGGTTTATCTCTGGGCTTTCTATCTTGTTCCATTGATCTATATTTCTGTTTTTGTGCCAGTACCATATTGTCTTGATTACTGTAGCTTTGTAGTATAGTCTGAAGTCAGGGAGTCTGATTCCTCCAACTCTGTTTTTTTCCCTCAAGACTGCTTTGGCTATTCGGAGTCTTGTGTCTCCATACAAATTTTAAGATGATTTGTTCTAGTTCTGTAAAAAAATGCCATTGGTAATTTGATAGGGATTGCATTGAATCTGTAGATTGCTTTGCGTAGTATAGTCATTTTCATGATATTGATTCCTCCAATCCAAGAACATGGCATATCTCTCCATCTGTTGTTATCATCTTTAATTTCTTTCATCAGTGTCTTATAGTTTTCTGCATACAGGTCTTTTGTCTCCCTAGGTAGGTTTATTCCTAAGTATTTCATTCTCTTCAGATATTTCTCTTTCAGATTTTTCATTATTAGTGTATAGGAATGCAAGAGATTTCTGTGCATTTATCTTGTATCCTGCAACTTTACCAAATTCATTGATTAGCTCTAGTAGTTTTCTGGTGGCATTTTTAGGATTCTCTATGTATAGTATCATGTCATTTGCAAACAGTGACAGTTTTACTTCTTCTTTTCCAATTTGTATTCCTTTTACTTCTTTTTCTTCTCTGATTGCTGTGGCTAGGACTTCCAAAACCATGTTGAATAATAGTGGTGAGAGTGGACATCCTTGTCTCATTCCTGATCTTAGAGGAAGTGCTTTCATTTTTTCACCATTGAGAATGATGTTTGCTGTGGGTTTGTCATATATGGCCTTTATTATGTTGAGGTAGGTTCCCTCTATGCTCACTTTCTGGAGAGTTTTTATCATAAGTGGGTGTTGAATTTTCTCAAAAGCTTTTTCTGCATCTGCTGAGATGATCATATGGTTTTTCTTCTTCAGTTTGTTAATATGGTGTATCACATTGATTGATTTGCGTATATTGAAGAATCCTTGCATCCCTTGGATAAATCCCACTTGATCTTGGTGTATGATCCTTTTAATGTGTTGTTGGATTCTGTTTTCTAGTATTTTGTTGAGGATTTTTGCATCTATATTCATCAGTGATGTTGGTCTGTAATTTTCTTTTTTTGTAGTATCTTTGTCTGGTTTTGGTATCAGGGTGATGGTGGCCTCATAGAATGAGTTTGGGAGTGTTCCTTCCTCTGAAATTTTTTGGAAGAGTTTGAGAAGAATGGGTGTTAGCTCTTCTCTAAATGTTTTATTGAATTCACCTTTGAAGCCATCTGGTGCTGGACTTTTGTTTGTTGGAAGATTTTTAATCACAGTTTCAATTTCATTACTTGTGATTGGTCTGTTCCTGTTTTCTCTTTCTTCCTGGTTCAGTCTTGGAAGGTTATACCTTTCTAAGAATTTGTCCATTTTTTCCAGGTTGTCCATTTTATTGGCATAGAGTTGCTTGTAGTAGTCTCTTAGGATGCGTTGTATTTCTGCAGTGTCTGTTTTAACTTCTCCTTTTTCATTTCTAATTTTATTGATTTGAGTCCTCTCCCTCTTTTTCTTGATGAGTCTGGCTAATGGTTTATCAATTTTGTTTATCTTCTCAAAGAACCAGTTTTTGGTTTTGTTGATCTTTGCTATTTTTTTTTGTTTGTTTCTATTTCATTTATTTCTGCTCTGATCTTTATGATTTCCTTCCTTCTGCTGACTTTGGGTTTTGTTTGCTCTTCTTTCTCTTGTTCCTTCAGGTGTAAGGTTAGAGTGTTTATTTGTGATTTTTCTTGTTTCTTGAGGTAGGCTTGTATAGCTATAAACTTCCCTCTTAGAACTGCTTTTGCTGCCTCCCATAGGTTTTGGATCATCGTGTTTTCATTTTCATTTGTCTCTAGGTATTTTTTGATTTCCTCTTTGATTTCTTCAGTGATCTCTTGGTTATTTAGTAACGTATTGTTTAGCCTCCATGTGTTTGTGTTTTTTACGTTTTTTTCCCTGTAATTCATTTCTAATCTCATAGTGTTGTGATCAGAAAAGATGCTTGATATGATTTCAGTTTTCTTAAATTTACTGATGCTTGATTTGTGACCCAAGATGTGATCTATCCTGGAGAGTGTTCCGTGCGCACTTGAGAAGAAGGAGTAATCTGCTGTTTTTGGGTGGAATGTCCTATAAATATCAATTAAATCTATCTGGTCTATTGTGTCATTTAAAGCTTCTGTTTCCTTATTTATTTTCATTTTGGATGATCTGTCCATTGGTGTAAGTGAGGTGTTAAAGTCCCCCACTATGATTGTGTTACTGTCAATTTCCTCTTTTATAGCTGTTAGTAGTTGCCTTATGTGTTGAGGTGCTCCTATGTTGGGTGCACATATATTTATAATTGGTATATCTTCTTCTTGGATTGATCCCTTGATCATTATGTAGTGTCCTTCCTTGTCTCTTATAACATTCTTTATTTTAAAGTCTATTTTATCTGATATGAGTATATCTACTCTGGCTTTCTTTTGATTTCCATTTGCGTGGAATATCTTTTTCCATCCCCTCACTTTCAGTCTGTATGTGTCCCTAGGTCTAAAGTGGGTCTCTTGTAGACAGCATATATATGGGTATTGTTTTTGTATCCATTCAGCAAGCCTGTGTCTTTTGTTTGGAGCATTTAATCCATTCACGTTTAAGGTAATTATCAATATGTATGTTTCTATGACCATTTTCTTAATTGTTTTGGGTTTGTTTCTGTAGGTCCTTTTCTTCTCTTGTGTTTCCCACTTAGAGACATTCCTTTAGCATTTGTTGTAGAGCTGGTTTGGTGGTGCTGAATTCACTTAGCTTTTGCTTGTCTGTAAACCTTTTGATTTCTCCATCAAATCTGAATGAGATCCTTGCCGGGTAGAGTAATCTTGGTTGTAGGTTCTTCCCTTTCATCACTTTAAGTATATCATGCCACTCCCTTCTGGCTTGTAGAGTTTCTGCTGAGAAATCAGCTGTTAACCTTATGGGAGTTCCCTTGTATTTTATTTGTCATTTTTACCTTGCTGCTTTCAATAATTTTTCTTTGTCTTTAATTTTTGCAAATTTGATTACTAAGTGTCTCGGCGTGTTTCTCCTTGGGTTTATCCTGTATGGGACTCGCTGCACTTCCTGGGCTTGGGTGGCTATTTCCTTTCCCATGTTAGGGAAGTTTTCGACTATAATCTCTTCAAATATTTTCTCAGGTCCTTTCTCTGTCTCTTCTCCTTCTGGGACCCCTATAATGCGAATGTTGTTGCATTTAATGTTATCCCAGAGGTCTCTTAGCCTGTCTTCATTTCTTTTCATTCTTTTTTCTTTATTCTGTTCTGCAGCAGCGAATTCCACCATTCTGTCTTCCAGGTCACTTATCCGTTCTTCTGCCTCAGTTATTCTGCTATTGATTCCTTCTAGTGTAGTTTTCATTTCAGTTATTGTATTGTTCATCTCTGTTTGTTTGTTCTTTAATTCTTCTAGGTCTTTGTTAAACATTTCTTGCATCTTCTCGATCTTTGCCTCCATTCTTTTTCTGAGGTCCTGGATCATCTTCCCTATCATTATTCTGAATTCTTTTTCTGGAAGGTTGCCTATCTCCACTTCGTTTAGTTGCTTTTCTGGGGTTTTATCTTGTTCCTTCATCTGGTATATAGCCCTCTGCCTTTTCATCTTGTCTATCTTTCTGTGAATGTGGTTTTTGTTCCACAGGCTGCAGGATTGTAGTTCTTCTTGCTTCTGCTGTGTGCCCTCTGGTGGATGAGGCTATCTAAGAGGCCTGATGGGAGGGACTGGTGGTGGGTAGAGCTGGAAAGTGGGACTTCTGATCTCACATATGCCACCCCCAGTCCACCTACTCACCCCTGACAGTGCTGCCTCCCCTGGCCAACATGCATGTTATGCAAAATCAGGTCAAGATCCTAAAGCTATAGCCACGTCAACATCTAAGGATCAGGCCACATGAATAATTCTTACAGAAGAAGTTGACCTTCCCATATGATCCCTACTAAATACCTGTCATTTTGACCTTAAACCTTAGACTTTGGCTGCTGCTCCTGTGGTGTCTGGTTATAGGATAGGCACATTCTCTTTAACACTGGTACACTGATTTGTCTGCTGTTTTTGTCCCCTCCATTGGCCTGGAAGACATTATAGCACATATAGAAGCCCTTACTAAATTCATCCAACAAGGCTTAAATGATAGCCAACAAAGCCTGTCCTTACTGAGCACTAAAATATCTCTAATGAGAAAAGTTGTCCTCCAAAATAGGATTTCTGCTTCACAAGAAGGCAGCTGAACCATTATCCAAACAGAATGTTATGTGTTCATACCAGATGAGTTGATGTATTATCTTTATTAAATCACTTGAGGACACAAGTGAACACCCTTAGTGATCTCGCCCTGAGCCTAGGGGACTTAATAAATCAATGGTTCGAATCATAGGGCTCCTGTTGGAAAAAACTGTTACTTATTTTGGGAATCATTATCTTAACCTGTGTTTCTCTTACATGTGCCTATATTGTTGCTATGGCATCTGCCTCCATTGTGGCTAGATAGCTGTCAAATGAGCCACCTCCATGCTAGTGAAACCCCTTATTGGCCTCTCAGGGCACACTGTGGAAGAGGCGGAACATATAACATTGGAAGATCCAGTCAGGAGTGGTGAGGTGTTGAAGGAAGTTATGGAGAGGATGTGATCACAGGTTGACCCTTGAGCTGGACTGGGCAATCGGAGGCTCCTCTCCCCCCTCCCCTGTCCTTGGAATGTACGTTCTGCCCACCAGTCCCACAGAGGGAGTTGTTTTCAAGGATGCAGCCTTGATTCTGGTGGAGAGTTGCAGAGATCTACTCATCTTGTGGCCGTCCAAGACAAGCCTTTGTCAATCAGACCCCTTGCTTCGTAACCCTGCAAGCTACCAATCAGGAGTGGTTTGCCTCTTTCTCTGTCTCTCCTTGCTCTCCATGTACAAGGGTCAGTTTCAGATCACGCCTGGGAGACTCCCGAGGTTTCAAACCAACAGCATATTATATGTATATGCATGTATATGTATATTATGTTCCTTAATCCAAACAATTATTACTCTAGTTTTATAGATGAGTGATATTAGGGGACAATGCTCCGTGAATAGTTAGACATTTCTGCAAGCTTGGGCATTTTTTGAGCAAAGAGCATTGGCATCAAATTTATGAGAAGGAATGAGAAATATGCAAGTTTTAGCAAAATGCAAGCACAAATTACTTCAGGTGAAAAGAGACTACGCTTGTTTGAGAAACAGGAAGATAGCTGATATGGCTGAAGAATAATGATCTCTAGGAAGATTATGAGATGAAGACAGAGGTAGGCAGACAACGCATGGCTGAGAGACGTGGCAACAAGATGGAATTGTGTTGTTGGTGCAGTGAGTAGCCATTTGATGTTAAGCAAGAAGGAAATATGGTTCGATTTGTTGTATAAAGAGCTCCCTGGTTACTGTGTGGATATGGTTAGAAGGGGAGAAATATGGAAGCAGGAAAAAACAATTAGAAGACTTTCTGAAGTAGTTCAGGTTAGAAAGTTTGTAAATTGTCCTATTTATCCCGTTAAATATTTTGTACCTTTTGTGAGCAAATTTACATTTGCAAACTTTTTTAAAGTAAAATAATTCTATATGATTTTTCTACAAGAAAATTGCTGCTTCTGTCTCCTTTTTATCCGTCCAATACATTGCTGTTCTTTTATGTGATGTTCCCCAATTTAAATACAATCTATAATTTGGAATATGAGGATTTGGTGCACTTTCCGCATCCTGGTTTTTCTTTTTCTTCTCACCTAGCACTAAAACAAGATTTCATGCTTTCCACTACCCAGATTTACAACAAAACAGACTAGAACTTGAAACTCAAATGCAAAGAAAGCAACTGTATATTCTTCCTTTTTACTTCACTTGAGTTCATTTTCTTCTTAAGCATGTTTGTTTGTTTTGGTCTAAATATTTTCATTCTGATAAACAAGTGTTGAAATTATCACAGTTTCAAACTGCTCTAAAACTAAGGCATGCATACGAGAGAGATGTTTCTTTGTCATATAATATTTGTGCTGTGTTCACAATTACTTCATTATTTTGTATTTATTTTAGTATAACTTATTAAATAATTATTTTATTTATGTCTCTCTTGGTAAAACTCATTTATAAAATGACATGGGAAAAATGAAGACTCACTTTCTATGCAGTTTATTTAAAGTCAAATACGTAAGCCAATCTATATGTATAAAAAGTTGTAATGACTTCTTACAAATGTCACATATCATCAGGAAACACTGTGAGTTTTCTAATGTGGAATCAGATTGTGATGTTTCCTTACGTACAAATCTTCACTGACGTCTCTTGCTCATGTGGTGGTGTCAACATCTTATGCCAATGGGGCAGGAAGGGAAGAAACCTTCCATCACTTGTCTTGTACCTGAATCTTTAAAATTATCATAAACAATTTCCAACCCTTCTCACTGTGCTCCTACTACTACTGGATTTAATTTTCAGAATATGCCATGATGTATTTAATCCATGTTTTTGTGTATACAAAGCATATTTTATCAAACGCTATTCTCCATTTTTCGAGTGGTGAATATCTATCCAAATATGAAACCGTTACTAAGCATTTTTTGACCTGTAAAACTTTTGATAATATTTTATTTAAAAAATTTGGAGTTTTCATACAATCAGATATCTCCTAAGTGACCCATTGTAGCACTTATAACAACTATTGTAATTGATGTTTCATCTCTCTGTCTGCATCTCATGACTGAATTCCTAAAGGGCAGTTATGACTATATTTCATTCACTTTTATATGCCCAAGTCTTAACTCTGACAAAGACTTGGTTTCAGGGAGAAAATGATTAATGATTAACTGACTAAATAAGTTGATTAAACAATGTTGATCCTGTGTAGGATTACATCTTGTGTAATAATCTACTGTGCTTCAGAGAAGTAACCATATTTAACAAGTTAGTAAGAAAACTTAAATATGGAATAGAAACATTTTTGAAGAGACAATTTTACTTGATGGATGTACTTAATTTGTAACTTTATCTTTTTTCCTTATTTCTTTTTATGTATGTATGTGTATTTTCCACTTAACAACTTTTTAAAAAACATGAAAATCAGATTTTATTTCATTCATCTTCTTGACAAATTGTTTACTTTAAAAAATTTTGTTTCTGAGATGAGATTTTGTTTTATATATGAAAAGTGCAACATTTGCATTGTCTGACTGACCTCAAGTAGACAGTGAAAAGTAAAGAAGCAAAGACTTTACTTTCATTCATTTGTCTTCTTTGCCTTTGCTTTCGTACCCTTCCATGGATTAATCACTTTGAGGTCAATTGTGCAGTCATTACTCCTCTTGGCAAAACTCCTAACTGAAGTCAATTAATGAATCAGCTGAGAAAGCAGTAGCTTTACTAATTCTTAGTGTTTAATCAGAAGAAAAATTGGCTTTAATTTTACTTTATTTTGTCAGGGGTTAGAATCCATGCAAATATACCAATCTCTGGTCAGTTCCTGAATCAAATAACTATTAACCTGAATTAATAAAATAATTAAATCAGAGAAGAACATTAACTAGAAAAATGAATAACGTTGCTTTAGTAATAGGTTTCACAGTTGAGAAAAAGCGTCCTTCCTGGAGCTGGTTAAAGGCAGGAATTCTTCCTTAAGTGTCTATTATGTATTAGCCCCTGAGCTAGACACTATGATTTTTCACTTTAAATTCCTTAACTCTCCGTCAAAGAGAAAACTAAGATTTCTGATGAGACGTTAAGAAGTTTAAATGCAAACAGAAAAAATAAAGCATGATATTATTATATGTGAAGTTCATTTTAAAAGAATCTTACATAATTTACAACCTCATAAATAATTACGGAACATGTTATGCCCATCAGAAATCACATTTCCAAACATTACTAATTAAATAAGTTCAAATGTCATGTCCTCTACTATCAAGTATCTAATGGTGTAATAAATCACCCCAAAAGTTAGAGAGTTAAAATATCAACCATTAATTTACCTCACATGCTGATGGTTCGCTGTTAGGCTGGGTTCAGCTGGATGGTTTTGTTAACCTGGATCACACTTGGCTGATACCAGCTGGTGTCTTTGTGTGGCTACAGTCAGCTGCAGGATAACAAAGCTGTGCTGTTTTAGGGCAGTTGGCTCACTAAATCTGTGTGTAGCAAGTTTAACATTAGGATGAAGTCTCATCATCTGGCAGGCTAGCCAGACTTGTTCACAAGGTAGTTTGGCTTGAAATCAAGAAAGAGTATGATAGTATGCAAGATATCTTGAGTTCTGTACTCAAGATCAGAATAGTATTGCTTCTGCCACATTTGATTGGCCAAATTTAAGAGAAATTTAGAGAAAGGTGTTGCAAAATCACATGTAATAAAAGGGCATGCACAGAAGGAGAAGTTAAGATTTGTGGCCATTTTCACAATCGACAAAATCCTCCTTAAAGTTTTTGATAATTTCCAAGATTTATTGTTTTCTGCCTCTTAGTTTCCATATAACTCATGACATTAGAATCCATATGATGCCTTTATAAAAATGAAAAACATAATGATATTATAGTATTTTGTATTAAAATCTTTTGCAAAGAGGTGTTATTTTCTCCTATTAGGCAATGATCTAGAGTGCATAGGCTTCATTTTATGCACTGTGTCCATCAGGGTTCACCAGAGAAATGGAAGCAGTAGGGTGTGTGTGTGTGAGAGAGAGAGATTCATTTCAAGGATTTGGCTCACATTATTGTGGAAGCGAGCAGGATGGAGACACAGGAAAGAGTTGCTGCTGTAGCTCAAGTCTGAAGCAGACTGCAGGTAGAATTCTCTTCTCTGGGGAGTCAGTCTTTTTCTTCTTAAAGCCTTCGAACCTTCAACTGATTGGATGAGGCCCACCCACATCATGGAGGGTAATCTGCTTTACTCAGAATCTACTAATTCAAATATTAATCTCATCTAAAAATACCTTCACAGCAACATCTGGACTAGCATTTGACCAAATATCTGAGTACCATGACCTACCCAGGTTGACACGTAAAATTAACCTTCACAATTATCATCTACTATTCTCCACAAAATCTTTCAAATGTTAACATTTTAACTAAAAATAGTATTTCTAATAAATACTTAAGTAATGCGATAAGTGAATGAATAAAAAGAATATCTAAGCAAATAAGAATAACTTCCAATTCTATGGAGGTAGAGTTAAGAAGCACTTCCCTTCCTCTTTTGTATATTATCCCTAAATAGCAAGTTTGGTGAGAAATGCAAACTTAATCTCTATCTTCAATGATAATGTAAACCATGATATATCAAAAAGGGCTACCAAATGCAGTTAAGATCAAACCAGGGTGACAAAAATAATGCCTAGAGAGGACATCTGCTTTGCAAATCTAAAGCAAAGCCAGTAGAGCTCAGTTCTACAAAGCAGGTGCCACACTAAGTAGGGGGAAAAATCCAATAATCTCTTATTTGGAACCACAGGAAAGGGGTACACAAGTTGGCATCAGGATTCTCTTGGATCCTGTCACTAATGAGTAGAATAGAAGACACATCAAAAGAGGAAGAATAGACATCCCATCTTTGCCAGAAGCAATCTGTCCATGAAACTGAGTAAAGATAAGCAGGGGCAGGGTGGGGAGAGAGGAAGAGAGAGGGAGATAGAGAGAGATTGAGATTACTTTTAAAGTAACCAGTCAACTACTAACCCCTGTTGGCTGAGGAGTAAAAGTAAACACACACACACACACACACACACACACACACACACACACACAGGTCTGTTTGTTGAGGAGCTTAAATGAGAACAGGCAGAATTTTTCCAGCAAGACATTGTGTTGGCTCCTTTATTCACTTTAGACATTCTACAAGTGGCTTGGCAAGAAAAAAAACATTACCTTAGTCACTCCAAATTAAGGTAAATAAGAATAAAAGGATGCAACAGGATATCTATAAGAAGAAAAGATAAAATGGCAGATTATGATCACTCATTGAAAAATAATGCTGCCCCTGAGCAGATAAAAATTATGACCCAACATATTGCCATGAAATCAGGGAAGTAAATGAATAAGCAATGTGATTTCAGCCTACTGCTTTCACAACAGTGTGAGCCAATTTCCTGGAAGCAATCTCTAAGATAGATAGATAGATAGATAGATAGATAGATAGATAGAGTCAACTATCCCTACTGCTATAATAAAGCATCATGTCCATGGAAAACCATAGAATTGCAAACAAATTCCAAGGCTATTTAAAATATTCCAGATCATACAAAAGCAAGAAAAAAAAACCCATAATAAAACCCTTTTTTAAAGATATAGAAACCTGACCCTACTCAGATGTCATGAAAAATAACCCTCTGACCAAATCACATGTAATAATTTTTAAAAATCTAAGTGAATTTTTAGCAATAAGAATCCAGTAAGTCATTAAAATCCAGTAAGTCATATGATCTGGATTTATACCAGGGACAAAATGACTAGGAATCGTAATTGGCAAAAAGGATATAACCTTATGATTGAAATTATAGATGTTGAATTTTTTTAAAAAGTTTTTAAATAGGGGAATTAGAAAATAAGAGATAAAATTACTATTGTAGGCAGAAGAATAAGAATATTAAATATCAAAGGCATGATTTGTTTTACTTGCAAATAAACATTGCTACCATGAAGATGTCAACCTTCCATAAGTGATTTCTATACAATCTTAATAAAAATACCAATAGGATTAGGTTTTTTGGCGTTTGTTCACTTTGAGAACTAGATACATTGATTCTAGAGTTGATATAAAAATTTTGGGAAAATTGTCCATGAAAATTCTGAAAAATTGAATTAGTGAAGGGTGACTAGACCTAATATATAATTATTTCCATGTAAATGAATTAAAGCCATGTGGTAGTAGCCCAAGAAGAGAGAAACCAATCAATGAAATAATAGACATTATTATATTATCTTGTATTATATATTGTTTTGTCTTGTATCATTTTATATCAATAAGTAAATGATTCATTTTCCAGTAGCATTTGGAAAACTTAGATAGTAGCATTTTCCCACTTGGGGAAAAAAAAAAAAGGAAAGGTGATGTCTACCTTACTTCTTAGGTAAATAAATTCAGAAAAGATAGAAGTTTTGAACATTAAAAATAAAATCCCAGAAGGGTTAGTAGAAAATATGTGAGGATTTTGATGTACTGTATTAGTGGGAACGATTTTCTGAGGATGTGTTTAATTTCATAAGCCAAAAAAGAAACCATTAATCAATGTACATACATACATACATGGACATACATATATATGCATATTTATATACATGTATATATGTATATAAATATATATAATTTCTAGCAAAACACTAAAAACCATGTTCAAAATATTTTCATGGCAAAACCAACAAAAATAATTCAAAAGATTAAAAATATAGAAAAATTATATTTTCTTAAAATATAAAAATATACATTTATACTTGTACATGTTTGCTCACAGTATATATGATAAATGTAATTTAAATATATATATATAATATGTAATTATATATAATTCCATAATGTACCAGCATAGGGGTATGTTCTATTTCATGTTAAAGGAATCTACAGGTTTAAAAATTAACTTAAATATTAAGTGACTTAATTTTTTAGATATGTAAAGTATTCTCTCATAAATATTGCCTATTAAAATTTACCAGAGAAATAATTTTATCTTAACACTTACAAAACCATAGGAAGCAACTTCTTTGATTGCTATAAAAATATTTTTTTCCAATTTGTTATTTTTACATAGGAAACAATTTATACAAATGTTTATATCTTTAGATATTTTATGACTCCTTAATCATATGCATTTGGAAAGATTAAAATCAAATTAATTTGTCTTGATTAATGAGGTAGCATTTTTTACTTTATAAAAGTCATTTCTATTTTAATTCATCTTTGCACCAGTTTGATAACTTGGCCCTGATGTGATGTTATGAACTATGAACAGGACCTTCTGATTAAGTGCTATCCTGTGAACCTGATTTTGTTGTAATAAACATAAAGGCTGATAGCTCTTTAAGTATCTAATAAAATTTTTAAATGATTGATCTACTGAAAAAACAAATTAGGAAAGATATCTTTCTAGCAACAAAGAACTACTTAAAATAATTTTTACATTGTTTTCTTTTTTCTTCTTTCTGTTGCTCCTCACATGAAGATTTTCTTTTAACAACAAATCCTCTTTATCATTAGCCATAACCTCTCTTTGTTTTCTCATCAACAAAATAGTATTAAAAATAAACAAATACAATGAATATACCTTGGCCTGTTTCATTCTTGACTCAATTTTGTTATGTGTTAATTAGAAATACAAATCTAAAATAGACTTCTAAATTGAAAGATAATCTCTTTTTGATTGTTTTATTGAGAAGATAATCTGTAGAGTAAAATATATTCAGGTCTAACCCTGATCAAATATATATCTTTACAAAAGAAAAATTAATGTAATGGGAAGATTTTCAAATTGCATAGGGCTGCTTTTTGTAATATGACCTTTCAGCATACAACATACTTTTATCTGTCAGGAATATATTATTTTTGTGCTAGCATTGACCTAAGTCATACATTTTTGGATTAAGTTGATTAGATGTTCATACTCTGGTTTTGTGGGGCTTTTATGGAATTATAGTTAACTGGGTTCAGATTCTGTTTTATCACTGATTAGTTAAGTGACTTTGATTAAGTGATTATCTAAACAGTCACATGAGATTTCTGTCCAATATTTTCTAATTCAATATATTTATAAAGCTTTTTAAATTTCTTCTTTTGCCTTAGTTTTTGTTTCAGCTATTATATTTTACAGTATTCTTTTTTGTTACCATAGATACTTTCAGAAACAAAATGGGAAATAGCAAGAAGCATAGAAAGGAAAGAATGATGTAACAGAAACAGGAAGAGAAAAAAAGGAAAAAGGGAGGATGGAGAGGAAGTTAATTTGTTTACGTTATTTTCCATTTAATTTCTGGACATTTGTGCTAATTTGCTAGATCCACATATCTCATCATTCACCATGGTAGATTCTAAATTTAAAAACAACCAATGAGTCGGCCGCAAAAGCCGCGGCCGTCGGAGGTGGCTGCGGCAGCGGGTGAGGGGGACCGGGAGTGAGGGGGTCGGGGCCCAGGGGGCCCGCGCCAGCGGGGATCAGCGCTCCGGGCCGCGGCAGAGCGGCCAGGGGCGCCATGGGGCCCCAGAGGCTGGCGGGAGGGGAGAGGGTGGTGGGGCCTTGTTTTTCAGGGCCCATCTCCCCGATCCGGGGGATGAGGGTCGGGCCATCTCCCGGGCGACAGTCACCTTCTCTCTTCTCTACTGTTTGGCTCTTTTGAGCTGGCGACAGCGTGAGGGCTTGGTGTCCCGAGCCGTGGTCGCCCTAGTCCTCGGGGGCGGGCCCGGGCGTGGGGGAGTCCTTCGAAACACGCTTTTTCTCACGGATGTGGCCATGTTGCGACCCTTGAGCACGGAGGGAGTTTAGTCGCCAGGACTTGCATTTTGGCAGTTTCTGCCCTGGAAGGGCTGACCCCCTGCCCCTGGTCACCCAAATTGAGAGGTTGCCTCGTGCCTCCCCCAGCCCCCTCCCCCAACCCGGTCGCCCCCCCTCCCCCCCCCGACCGTGCGCCTGCCCGCTTCTCTTTTTACTTCTGCTAGTTTCTCGATCCTTCCGTTGCGTGACTCGGACAGCCTTTGTCTCCCCGAGTGCTTGCCTGGCCCCGGGACCCTCTCGGACTGTGCATCCAGGGAGGGTGGGAGTTCCAGGGTTCTCCTGTCAGCTCCTGTTCGAACTGCAGCCTTTGAGCCTGGCATTCGACTGCACAGTCAACTGCAAGTTGTTTGGTAACTTCGTTTCACGTTAAAGTTTGTACAGTTCTGCTTGAGTTTTTAAAGCAGTAGTTCTTTATTAGGGAAATAGATAAGTGCGTCCCCACTGATGTATTTTGGTTTTAGAGACAGTTGTCTCCCAAACCCCAGCCATGGTGTTAAAAATAAATAAATAAATAACCAATGAAACCAAATAATTTCTTACAGAAAACTTCTCCTTTATATTTTGGGGGGAGAGACTAGTTTTGTAACAATGACTCAAAATCTTGAGGGAATAAGTTTGAGGGGACAAATTTGAGTGCATTAAAAATGTGTTGGACGGTCATATATATTGTGTATGTAAGTATGTATGTGTTTACCTTTGCAAATTATATCATAGGTGAGAGTCAAGTAGATCTAGTGTAGAGAGTGCTCCAAGTCAATTAAAAAGAGCAAAAAACTTACGGAAGAACAGACAAATTAGCACAGTTCACAGAAAATGAAATTAATGTGGTTACATGTCTCTTAAACTTATGAAAAATATTCAATCTCATTCATATAAGTGTAAATGTAATTTAAATTTAAAATGAAACTGAGATCTCATTTTTGGTTTAGCTTTATAAACTAAAAGATTTGAATATATCCCAAAGTTTAACAACATATACCATTTTGAGGCTGCTAGGATTCATACACTCTTAGACTGTATGCAAATGGGTGCCTCTGTAATGGAGACAAAAACAGCAATATCTAACAAAACTACATGTAAACTAAAACTTTGACTCACCAATTATCTTCTAGCATTGCATCTCAATTATGAACCAGTAAATATGTAAACTTACATATGCATAAAATATTATTTTTAATTATAAATGACTAGAAAGAACTGAAATGTCCTAAAATTGTGTATTGGTTGAATAAACTATGAAATGCACAATGAAAATCAAATGCCGCCCTAATAACTCTCACACTTCCAAAATGTTTCTTTGTGAATCATAATTTATGTAACTTATCTCTTTATTAGTAGTTAACCCTCATTAGGAAAATAGTCACCCCAAAAGTGTATATGTCACTTTTTTTTTCTCCACTATTTTTAGGTAAATTAAAGATCATGTAAAGGAAGTCTTTAGGGGCTTTGAGCTGAATACTAAGGGATGATAGTATTTGAGAAAATGAAAAGTACAAAGAGGTAAATACACATAAATGAAAGGTACAAGCCATTTTTAGGGGAGAGAAAGCTCAATAATTTCCAAATGATCATTTCAAAAGTTTGTGGTGTGGAGGGCAGGCACTCATATATATTCAATTCTAGAGAAGCTGTTAAAAATGAAATGACCACTAGCAAATTAAATTGTGTTGGGCACAAAGTATATTCACTTGCCATGTTGCAAGCACTGTAAAATCGTTCACTGAATTTTCATAGCAATATTTATCCCCAAATTACATTTGTGGTGAAGGAAAATTGATGTGAAATCAAAGCCTACCCTGGTCATGACTGCTAGTGGCTTAGCATACTACTTTATTTTGCTCTTAGGGCTACATTTCAAACTGTTTTATTTGTTGGGGGAAATAGTGAAATCAATAAGAATACTGTCAAAGTCCATAAATGACTTACTGTGAATGAAAAGAATGGGGTTAAAGTTCCTTTATCTGAACAGCATCAAAAGAAATACAAAACAAGTTAAACAAAGCAAAAGAGCATCTATAGATCCATTATTTATAACATCATTTTTGCAAAATAGAAAACTGATTCCAAAATACTTATTCCAATATTCTTTTGGATATAAACCCATTGACTCCACTTACTTGGGAATCTAAAATAGTCAAACTCATAGAAACAGAGAATACAGTACTGGTTGGTGGTGATAAGGTGTTGGGTGAAATGGGGAGTTGTTGTTTTTCCATGGGTATAAAGTTTGGACAACCTGGAAGAAATGGACAAATCATTAGAAAACCACAACCTTCCAAGACTGAACCAGGAAGAAATAGAAAATATAAACAGACCAGTCACAAGCAGTGAAATTGAAACTGTGATTAAAAATCTTCCAACAAACAAAAGCCCCGGACCAGATGGCTTCACAGGCAATTTCTATCAAACATTTGGAGAAGAGCTAACACCTATCCTTCTCAAACTCTTCCAAAATATAGCAGAGGGAGGAACACTCCCAAACTCATTGTACAAGGCCACAATCACCCTGATAGCAAAACCAGACAAAAATGTCACAAAAAAAGAAAACTACAGGCCAATATCACTGATGAATATAGATGCTAAAATCCTCAAAATAATACTAGCAAACAGAATCCATTAAAAGGATCATGCACCATGATCAAGTGGGATTTATCCCAGGAATGCAAGGATTCTTCAATATATGCAAATCAATCAAGGTGATACACCATATTAACAAACTGAAGGATAAAAACCATATGATAATATCAATAGATGCAGCAAAAGCTTTTGACAAAATTCAACAGCCATTTATGATAAAAGCTCTCCAGAAAGTAGGCATAGAGGGAACTTACCTCAACATAATAAAGGACATATATGACAAACCCACAGCCAACATCGTTCTCAATGGTGAAAAACTGAAACCATTTCCACTAAGATCAGGAATATGACAAGGTTGCCCATTCTCATCGCTATTATTCAACATAGTTTTGGAAGTTTTGGCCACAGCAATCAGAGAAGAAAAAGAAATAAAAGGAATCCTTATTGGAAAAAAAGAAGTAAAACTGTCACTGTTTGCAGATGACATGATACCATACATAGAGAATCCTAAAATGCTACCAGAAAACTACTAAAACTAATCAATGAATTTGGTAAAGTAGCAGGATACAAAATTAATGGACAGAAATCTCTTACATTCCTATACACTAATGATGAAAAATCTGAAAGAGAAATTAAGGACACACTCCCATTTACCACTGCAACAAAAGAATAAAATACCTAGGAGTAAACCTACCTAGGGAGACAAAAGACCTGTATGCAGAAAACTATAAGACACTGATGAAAGAAATTAAAGATGATACAAACAGATGGAGAGATATACCATGTTCTTGGATTGGAAGAATCAACATTGTGAAAATGACTATACTACCCAAAGCATTCTACAGATTCAGTGCAATCCCTATGAAACTACCAATGGCATATTTCACAGAACAAGAACAAAAAATTTCACAATTTGTATGGAAACACAAAAGACCCTGAATAGCCAAAGCAATCTTGAGAAAGAAAAACAGAGATGGAGGAATCAGGCTTCCTCACTTCAGACTATACTACAAAGCTACAGTAATCAAGACAGTATGGTACTGGCACAAAAACAGAAATATAGATCAATGGAACAGGATAGAAAGCCCAGAGATTAAACCCATGCACATATGGTCACCTTATTTTTGATAAAGGAAGCAAGAATATACAATGGAGGAAAGTCTGCCTCTTCAGTAACTGGTGCTGGGAAAATTGGACAGCTACATGTAAAGAAATGAAGTTAGAACACTCCCTAACACCATACACAAAAATAAACTCAAAATGGATTAAAGACCTAATTGCAAAGCCAGACACTATAAAACTCTTAGAAGAGAACATAGGCAGAACACTCTATGACATGAATCACAGCAAGATCCTTTGTGACCCACTTCTAGAGAAATGGAAATAAAAACAAAAATAAACAAATGGGACCTAATGAAACTTAAAAGCTTTTGCACACCAACGGAAACCATGAACAAGACGAAAACACAGCCCTCAAAGTGGGAGAAAATATTTGCAAACGAAGCAACTGACAAAGGGTTAATCTCTAAAATATACAAGCAGCTCATGCAGCTCAATATAAAAAAAAAAAAATCCAATCCAAAATTGGGCTGAAGACCTAAATAGACATTTCTCCAAACAAGATATACAGATTGCCATCAGACACTTGAAAGGATGCTCAACATGACTAGTCATTAGAGAAATGCCAATCAAAACTACAATGAGGTATCACCTCACACCGTTCAGAATGGCCATCATCAAAAAATCTACAAACAATAAATGCTGGAGAGGGTGTGGAGAAAATGGAACCCTCTTGCACTGTTGGTGGGAATGTAAATTGATACAGCCACTATGGAGAATGGTATGGAGGTTCCTTAAAAAACTAAAAGTAGAACTACCATGTGACCCAGCAATCCCACTACTTGCATATACCATGAGAAAATCATAATTCAAAAAGAGTCATGTGCCACAATGTTCATTGCAGCACTGTTTACAATAGCCAGGACATGGAAACAACCTAAGTGTCCATCAACAGATGAATGGATAAAGAAGATGTGGCACATATATACAATGGAATATTACTCAGCCATAAAAAGAAATGAAATTGAGTTATTTGTAGTGAGGTGGATGGGCCTAGAGTCTGTCATACAGAGTGAAGTAAGTCAGAAAGAGAAAAACAAATACCATATGCTAACACATATATATGGAATCTAAAAAAAAAAAAAAAAAAAAAAAAAATTGTTCTGAAGAACCTAGGGTCAGTACAAGAATAAAGACGCAGATGTAGAGAGTGGAATTAAGGACATGGGGAGGGGGAAGTGTAAGCTGGGACGAAGTGAGAGTGACATTGACATATATACACTACTAAATATAAAATAGATAGCTAGTGGGAAACAGCTGCATAGCACAGGGAGATCACTCAGTGCTTTGTGACCACCTAGAGGGGTGGGATAGGGAGGGTGGCAGGGAGACGCAAGAGAGAGGCAATATTGGAATATATGTGTACGTATAGCTGATTCACTTTGTTTTACAGCAGAAACTAACACAACACTGTAAAGTAATTATACTCCAGTAAAGATGTTAAAAAAAAAAAATTCCAAAAAGATTTTCAGTAAATGCGGATTTATAAATTTATGTATCCCAGTGTTTCGTCACTGTTTTTGACCATGGAACCATTTCAGTCTACAAAATAATATTAATATAGTTGAAACTGTTGTCCTTGAAACACTAAGCCATGCAAAAATCTAAAGGTATTCTTGTAAATTATATTTGGCTATAGCCATCGTATACAACAGGATAAGACTGAAGGATTCTGCCTTTGTTTTTATTAACCATGAATAGTATCAATATCTTAAAAATATTTTCCAACTGTCTCTACATACCATTCATAAATAAAAACATTTTCTTAAATTCTATATTTACTGGCTTAGTTCCTTTGGCCTAGTTCCATAGCCAAAGGAACTATGTCTCAGCCCTGAAATTTGTTTAAAAAATTAAAAACAATCAGTTCTGGATGGTTTAGACATTGACCTCTTGCAAATGAAGAAACAAGGGAAACAAAAAAAAACTCATTATGATTTCAGTGCAGTGCCATGACTTTTTTCGCCACAAATATGAGGCTCATGGAAGACAGTGATAAATAACATTGATTTGGAAGCTTAGAAAGTCTTCTGAATTTCTGATTCTTAAAATTTGATAATTTTATGATCTCAGCTCAGTAAATTAACTTCTCTGTGTGTCAATTGCCTCATCTGCCAAATGGGATTTTAAGTAGTATATTTCCTAGAATTGTGAAAACTAAGTGAGTCAGTCCATTAAATTTTCTTGGAACAATGCCTAGTACATAGTAAGCACTCAATAGATATTACATTATGATAATGAAAGTTAATTTGAAAAATTTACTAGATGTTTATTAGTTTAAATATTTATTGAAATAAGACTGGAAATTATAATTTTATTTTTATTTTAACATATACGTAGTGAACAACATCACTTGCCATGAATAAACTGACAAATGTATTCCAAATAAGTTCTTAATTACAGCTGTCATTTCTGGGTTCTGAGTGAGAGTAACAGCCACCTGCTTTAAAAGTGACGCTAGCATATTAGAACTCAGTGCAAGAGACTGTAAGGCATTTACCAATCCACTTTAATTCAATGTTAAGTTTAATAGGACAAGAACTTAATACTCCATCTTTCAGTAGAAATGATATAATAGCACTGGATGTATGTCTTTCAATATATCTAATGCCTTCATCATATAAAAACAGGTTATGTATTGAAATAATCTGTAACATAAAATATTAAAATAATAAATAAAATATTACTCCTTTCACCAAGAAACAATATCACTGTTAAAATAATTGGGATACTTAAACTTTGAACATAAATGTAGCGTGCATTGGTATGCAGCTGAAGATTACAAGTTTAGCAAAAAGAAGATTTAAATCAAGATAATTCTGCTTGGAGACTTCTATTGTATCTTTTTCTACATTGATAATCAGGTTACATGATTCATCATCATTAACAGTTTTCTTCTGAGAGAAATATTATACAATACTTTGCAACTAATCTATACATCCTGAGGATTTTGTTTGCTTGTTTGTTGTTTGCTTGCTTGCTTTATAATACTATAAATATCCAAATCAAAACACTACTGCAGATACATTGTGTATAACAACCATGTTTGTCACAGTGGTACACTGGAGAGGACTACCTTGGGACTGAGTGGAGAAATCACTTTCCTTTTCCATTTGCCAATGAGTAAATGAGTGGTTGTTAAAAGGCAGGTATGATTAATAGTTCATATATGGTTTCAGGAGCTTCTAACAGCATAAGAGTGAAATCAGTTATCAACAAAATATAATAGCTATTTTGCAGAGTAAGTGGGATAACATATAGCTTGAGAGACTTTTGCTTGTGTTAAGAGGTCAGTTCTTTCCAGTTTGAAAGAAAATATGTTATTGGATTAGACAGACTAAAATAAATAAAATAGGCATAAATAGAGATCAAAGAATCAGCAGGGTTATTTATTTTCCCCCAGCCATATGAATATTCTTGCCCTTATAATAGACACCTTTTAGTATTTTTGGATCTCAAACACTAGTGTAAGTTGTAAATACTTTTGTAGTTGTTTTACAGATACAGATTTGAGGACTCCACTGCCAGAGATTCCTATCAGTAGGTCTTGATTGGGGTCAAGATATCTGATGTGTTTTAAGAGCTGCATAAGAATATGATGCTAACTAGCCCACGGTTTAGATGCAGGTAATATCACTAGTAAACAGAGGGTACAGAAAATAAACCTGATAGATTCCAAAAGTATTCCCAGAAAAGAAGCCACTACAAGCAATGGAAACACTTCTCTGCTGGAAACACATGTATTATGGAGCCTTGCTACTCAAAGTGGCATCAGATCAAAAGACCAGTAACATCTGCTCACCAGGAAGCATTTTGGAAGTGCCCAGTCTTAAGCCCAACACCTGTCTTACTGAACCCAAATCTGAATTTCAATGAGATCCTCAGGTAACACATTAATGTTTAAGAAATAATGAAATAAAAGGAACAGAAGAGGTACATCTGCTCTGTCATTATACTTTTGATCTGGAAAATATGTGGTCCTATAATGTGATTTCTGCATAGAAATAAATCCTGCCATTATAAGTGTGCCATCTGGTTTTTGCTTGTTTGTTTTATTGGTAACGTATTTTCTTCCTGAAACATTATTTAGCATTTATTAATGTGACTACATCGGAAAATAATTCACATTTATCTTCAGGTGAAAAAAAATAAAATATGCTTATCAGTAAAAGGACAGGCTATCAAAATTTGTAAGACCTCAGGGAAAAACTAAACTCCTGCTCTCTAGGTACTAATTTTTCATTTGGTAACTCAGTGCACTAAATGGTAAAAATCCATTGTTTTTGAAATCTATCAGATTTAAATTAGAGCTCATGTAGCATTAATGTGTAGATCAGAAAGGTGGTAGACTGACTTGTTGAGAAGCAAAGGCCTAGAAATAGTAATAGATTGGTCTTTTGGATTTTTTTAGGCCTTTAGCTATATATTCCACTCACGGAAAGATTAACTTCCTAGAGAATTCTATCATGTTACAAAATGCCATTAACTCCTGATAGTCATAAACACATTAAATAACAACCATCGATGTTGCTTTGACAGCTCTAAAGAATTTGTATGCAGTTTTAATGATGGAGAACCTCACTCATCATAATTTCTGAGTGTGGAATTGATCCTTGGAAGAGAGGCTGATAATTTGATTGTTCTATAATGTGCTAGTGCATAATTTCAGAAAGAGAAATCACTTTATGAAGAAACGAATTACATGCAAATGACTCTCTTCACAAGATGTTAAAATTAGAATTACTTTTCAAAAATGAAGAAAAAAATAGTGTGAAGTAAAATGCCTTAAAGTGGTAGATGGTTAAAGAATACTATAGACATACTATTATCCTGGGAAAGTGCATGAAGGAATCTATGTCAGGGAAAGGAAACTTGTGCTGTTTCATTTTTATTTTTTAATGTATCAAGAATATCCTATTGTCCTTTACTTAACCTTCTGAAACCTAAATGACAATATGAATTGTGAAAATTTCAGTTGATATTGGAATTAAATTGGTCTTTGTGGGAGACATATCACAAAAGTCTCTCCAGATAGAAAAAAGAATTCATACTTTACTTAATAAGAGAGCAGTGAAAGAAACATACCCATCTTACAATGCATATTTATATCTTATTAAAAAGCATTATCAAAAATAAGCCAATATAGTCTAGAATGTTAGAAATGATTTTAAAGAAAAATAAGTTGGGCTTGATTTAACTGTAGTAAAATAATATTTTATCTTAATTATCATTGCTTTTCCTTTTTTTCTATATGCTCTCTTCTCTTCTCTTTCTGAATTACTGAAACCTTAGTTTGAATAAAGGAATTGAGGTGGACTCTAGGTGATCGGGTTTAGTCTTCTAAACTGTGTAGTCCTATTATTTATCTCAGACATCAAAAAATTGTCATGTGAATATTCAAAGATGTGAGAATCAAAGCCAATCCCCCCCCCAAAAAAATCCACTTAAGAATCCTTACTTTGCAATTAAAAGCATATATATTTTTGTTGAGTAATTAATTAATTAATTTTATTCTTAGTCTTCTCATTAGAAAAACAGGATTCTTTCATATATACTATCATAATTTTGCTTTCAATAGCTTCCCATGTTTATTTCTCATCTGCTTTCACAGAATCCTATCCTTTCTTGACTTTCTATACTCCCATGCTGATTTTTTTCTCTTTAATCTCTCTTTCTAAAAAATTTTGCAAATATTTCTTTAAAATTTTAGAAAATCCCAAAATGCCTAAAAGTCATAGAAAATGTTCAGTAAATATATTTTAAAATTAACTAAGCTTGCTTCAATGCCATTTTTCTCTGTTTCTTCCTTTCTATGCAGATTTACATTCCTGTCTCTTTCTCTCTCTTTCAGAACTAATTTCCTGGACCACACACACACACAATTCCAAGTCTGGTAAATATTATTAAGAAGTTCATATTGCTATTCAACCTGTTTTAGGGACATTTGTCTTTATAAATTAGGTCAGGTGATGCTTCCCTAAGAAATGGGACTTGTAGATATGATTAGGCAAGTATCAGAGATGCCACTTGGAAAATCTCTCTCAATAAAAAGATTAAGAAGAGTGAGTGTTGACTATTAAATTTAGTGAGAGAAGTTATTTATGGCTTTGAACGGTAAGTTTACCAGAGTAGGGAGAAGCACATGTGTGATTGATTGGAATAAAGAGATGATAAAACATGGGAATTTAAGTCTTACATTTATGTAGCTCCTGTTAGGAGTTTTGCTGTGGAAGCGTTCACGAAGATTTGGGGGAATGGATGGAGGAATACATAAGATCAAGGAATGAGTTTTTCTTTTGTCTATCAGTGTGTTTTAAAATGGTAGTTACTGAAGCATGTTCATTTGATGATAGGAGTGATACAATATAAAGGGAACAAATCCTGACACCTGTGGGCAGGAGAATTTTGTGGGTTTAAAAGATAGTGAATGTGGTTTGATTTTTTTTTTAAAGTGGAGTGGCCTCAGCTAGATATGGAGAAGAATTCATTTACTAAAATGGAATAGAGTGTGTATGGGTACAGTTGCAAATACAAGTATTTGATGGTGGAAAGAATCAATGGAAGAAGTGCTTTTCATTTGATGAATTTATTTGCTCAATGAAACATGATTTAATATCTCCAAGTAAGATTGAAGAGTGTTGAAAGCCTGAGGAGCAAAAACAGTAAAAGCAAAATCACTGCAGGAAGTTAATACTATTGAGGGAGAATTTGGAAACAGGTGAGGAGTAGGGAGAGCCTTGGAGTTAAATCAGGTTTGGAATTTTCCAGATGACCTCACTGAGGAAGATAAAGGAAAGGGAATTAAATTTGTAAGCTTGTAGGCATTTCCATTTATTGACAAAGTAATCTAAAAATGGTAAATAAAGAATTAAAAACATAACAGAAATAATAGAGAACATAAAAAGTGATGGTGTCAGTATATCACTGAGATACCTCAGTGAGTCAAAGGATTTTTGAACTGGCAGTCCTAGAATAAATAAAGTAGAATGATTCTGGGTGATAGTCAAAGAGTGGATGGTTTGAAATAAATACTGTGAAGGGGATGTGACTTTGGTTTTAACTAGATTTTGTATTACCAATGTTTTAAACACTTCATTGCCTTACAGGTAGGTTTTAGATATAGACTAAACTCCTTATCTTTCCCTACAACTAACTTCCTGTTTTAGTCTGACACATCCCTACTTTTCCAACCCTGTTTAGATGGAAAAAGAAATTATTTTACAGGATTCTCCTATTAAATCCTACTTCTGCTTTATATCCCAGCTACTCTCAGCTTTAAGCTTAAGTGTTTCTGACATGCAAAAATTAACCAGACAACCAGAGAACAGGTTAGGGGTGCTGGTTCTGTGCCTTCTCCATGCCCTTTTTTACCTTAAAGTACCATATATTACCTAAAATTCCAATTGTCTCTCTTACATGTCTTTGTGCCTTTGAGTTTCTTTCACTATTGTATAACTGTACTTGGAGTACCAAACACGATGGGGAGAACATAACATGCTACAAATAATTTGTTTTTTTCAGAAACACATGCTTAAACTTGCTAAACGACAAAACATCTTCCTTACTCTTGACTTGCTATGTAGCATAGGTTTGTACCCTGAGTAATCAGAAATTTTGCTGGTGAAACTAAATTTGAGAGAATTCCAGATCCCCTTATCTTCATTAAAAATACATGGTATTTTATAAGCACTAATTATTTTTTCACATATAAAATATATTTGTTCTTAGCCCAAGGGACAAACAGATGACAGGGCTGCTTTAGAAGGTATTATTTTAATTTAATAGAACATAAATTAGAGATAGGTTGATTCCAAGTATATTTGAAACTACATAGAATTCTAAGTATTCTATGAAATCAAAGAAATGTCATAAGTTGGGATGCTGAGAAAATGATTCTCTCTATACACACGCACACACACACATTCAAACATACATGTATATAAGGGTCATGGAGATTTTTACTATAAATGCACATATATTATACATATGTCTGTGTGTAGTACCAAATATCTGTGCAGCACAGATAGACATTTTAAAGATTCCTATTTTTAAAAAATTATGTTTAGACAATTTACAAATTGTTGATTTCTGTTTTTATAGGGCTTTAAAAACAGAAGTTAATTTTCTCTATGCATATTGATGTCTTAACTGGTGTTAACACAACACATATTTTAAGCAAGTAAATCAGTTATTTTTTTTCTAATTTGTGAAAATGCATCCATATATCATGAAGGCCAAAGAATTAAATGACATATAAGAAACTTCCTTAAAAAATGGTCCATTTTTAATCCTATGTAATGCAATATCTAGATTCATGTTGGTTTCTTTATGGAAATTTTTAAAGTAAATGTATTTTCTAGGTATATTCTTAACACATCTCTTGGCAAAAGAAAAAAATGATATTTAGAACTAATGGTATTTATTTTTGATAAGATAGGCTATTACTAAATATCCTGGGGTTCATATTTAAAATACAAGGTCAATGTATTCCAGGCACATATAGAATTCATGGAATATGATATGCACATTTCTCTGGTCTCCATAGATTCTAATGTATTAGAAGCCAAGAAGAATATAAGCACATGTTTTATATATTTTCTAACTCATGTCACCTCCTTGCCCTCTTAGATTTTGTGATTTTTTTTCAAATAAGAGAGATTTTTGGAGGAAGTTTCATACAATCTAAGTAGTTTCATCAGTCTTTCCCAATACACAACCAAGCTTGAATTTTTATTTGATTGCATTATTTTTATATTTTAATGGCCCTGGAAAACTGAAAGAAAAAAAAAACATAGACATTCAAACCACTTTTATAGGCTGCCTTAACTCACATAAAGAGTATTATTGAATTTTTCAAGACCATTTGCAACCTGGGTAGATACAATATTGTAATCTGGTTGATTTAGCTATATTTAAGGAAAGTCATTTGCTCACTTATCACATAGGTAATAAATTAAGTCATGTCCACATAAAGAAATGAAACAATGCCTCACTACATTAAATGGGTGGTATAATTTGCACCCTAATTTCAAGGAGGGTAATAGGGAAGAACCAAAAGCAATGGTAATACTCTTCCATTCCTTATCATATCATGTATGTACCTTATTCTGTTGGGAAACATTCAAGATGATATAAATAAAATAGAAAACAAATTTGTGAATAATATATTTTACTATTGAAATTTGTTCTTAAAATGCCAAGTAATATCTTAGTACAGGTAAAGAATTCAGATATTTTTGTATTTTCAGGATCTTCTTAATGTCAATAAATATTTAAATAGGGGTCTCTAATATAAAAATGTGATTAAAAAGAAATAAAATAATTCAATTGCAGAAAAAAGTAGATACATAAAAATATAAGTGGGCAAACAAGCCAGCACATGCTAAATAACATATGAATTAGATGGACATATTGTGTCTCAGGAGTCCAGAGCTGTCAATCTCCATTTCTGCTACCATTTTTCCAGCCTTTTTTTTTGCATTTAATATCTCGTGTATTTAATTGTTTACTACTCCTTTCTCCACTAAACTGTCAGATCTTCTATTTTGTTTGTTTTACATTTCATCTGGCTCACTTCTGTATCTACAGTGACTAGTCAAATGCATAGTACCTAGTATTTTTTCAATCAGTGTGTGTAGAAGACATCAAATCAAAAGTGAGAGATGAGAAAATTTAATGAATATTAGAGGCCCATTGGTTTATGTTTTTCAAAAAGAAGAGAGATGGAGCACATTTGAGGCCCATAGTAGTATCTGTGTTGGGAATGGGATGACAGGTGGGCAGACAGGCATATATATCAGTTGGCTTAAAGGGGAGATTCATGTATAGATTACCAGGAGATAAACCGGAAATGCCTTGTTAAACCAATGTAGGTCACTGTGAGTCTAGGTTATGGGGTTTGGATTATATCCAGCAATAATAAATATACAAGTAAGGAAAAATATATCTGACATGAATAATACACTGTTTCCAATGTGAAATATCCTATTAAAGATACATTTCCAATAAAAATATTAAAATTTGAATTATGTTGGAAGTAAACAAATTGGTAGTACAATGATTTGTTATGGCTGAGCTTATGACTAAGCTAGTTTTTGTTTACTTCTTGTTTTACTTCTTTTTTTGTAATCTAACTCCCTGGCTAAGCATCCTATTTAGATTTGCTTATACGGCTAACTACTACTGTGAATAACTTCCAGAATGGCAAATTAACCTGGCTAATTTAACCACCAGAATTCTAGTCTAATCGCCCGTTGATGTATTCCTGATAATTAACAATCTGTGAACAGCTGCATTGTCCGATATCCAATATACAGCACAAGGAAAATGATCATTTGTACATTGTGGATTTCGTGGATTAAATGAAGAGCACTTTTTTTTTTTATTAATAGCTACACTTTTCATAAATTTTATGAGTTAATAGGGTTCAATTAATGTTGCCAAGTGGTGTGCTTCATGCATATGTCTCTGGGGTTTTGCAAAGTTGAGAAGAATGTATAATGAATGGTTGAGCAGTTATATTGGTACCCTAGTAATTAGAGAACGAGTAATTAATGTGCATCTGTGTTAGGCTCCTGGGTACTGTCAACGACCCTGTAGTGTGAAAAAAAGAGAAATTATGTGCTTGGCAAGGGAATACAGCTTTTCTCTTTTTCTTAAATTTTAGATCTACATCTGTGTTTAATTAGAAGAAGAAATGAATTCCCATTAACACCATTAGGCAACATGCTATGATTGGTTAAAGCCTACATGGACTGTGAAACTGATCTAGACAGCTCAGGAGATTATAATGGAATTTTTTTTTAATCTCGGAAGAATTGTTTTTTAATAAAATAAGGATGCTGAATAGTCCCCACCTGGCTCTCTGTCGAACACCTTCTGCTTTTTACTTTTGGCTGCTTTCTAAAACTATGAGCGATCTAAGCAAAAATCTTTTGAGCAAAAGTGACTTACCATACCAACCAGTGGATTTTTTTTTTCCAGCCATAAGGGGTGAGGTGCAATAGCATCACCTTGTAATAGGCTCAGTATACAAAAATGTCACATATTTTAGTGACAGTATAAAATAGTTTACTAAAAGATAATAGTCACTAATGTTACAGATGACTAGCTGTGCTGATGCTTTAGTTTCCAGAGAGATTCAAATTAAATTGCTTTTATCTCCTGAAGCAGAATAACATTTCATATTCCACGTGATAATAAAATGTATCCTTAGGGCAAGTAGTATGCCTGTTTTTTTAAAAAATGAAACAGGCATGATTTAATTAGTATGCAAGAACATAGGCTGAGATTTTAAGAGAAAGATGATTCTCTTGAGTGTTCTTGTTCAGTGGCCCTCTATAATTCTGCTTTTTGAGAGACTTCTGAGTGGCTGTATTTGTAATTAAACATTGCCTTTACTTAAAGTTTTGGTAATATTCTGCCAAATATCCCACTGAGATATTAACTTGAAATGATGACATTCACTCTTTCATATATAATTATGCTAGAAACTTGCTGTGCACTATTGACTATAAAGTTAGAATTTTGGGGAAAAAAAGTTCAGTATTGGACATCAACAAACAAATTATATAAGTAGGTTAATGGTGGATAATTTTACCCACAGGAAAGTTCAATGTTTGCATTTAGATGTTAGTTTTAAAGGAAGACACAAAGTATTTGCTACTCTTATTTAAAGCTATAATGTTTAAGGAACATATATCATAAATTTGAATAATTTCTCCAAAAATAATATTAAAGTAGAAAAATATATAATCAAGTACATAGTACAAATTATTAAGATAATTTAAAATTATAATCTCTATTTTCTTCTTGCTCTAATATTGGATGATTCACTCAAGATTTGAAAAGTATTTTTTGACTGAAATACTGGAATGAGTTGCATTTTAGGTTTCTAAATTTTTTAAGTATTGCATTTTATAAGCTCTGAAATCAACAAGTCCAAGACAAAACTTTGCCTGTGTGCTTACTAGGTAATATGACCTTTATTAAGCCACTTGGCTTCTATCATTTTCCTTCCTTATTTAGAAAAACTGAAAATAATATCTATATCACGAGGGTCATTACAATGTGGTGATGGTAAACATGTGTAGTGATGATGACGATGATGACGACAGCAAGGACTAGTGTTGGTAAAGATTATTACATGGCAGGTTCATCACAAGTGAAGTAGATTGAAGATGGCCTTAAACTACTTGCTACTCTTCCCATTGACAAGTGAATTTGAATTCACCTCGGCTTATATGTGGACTGGCCTTTGTAAATTGTCTGACCAATGAAATACAGCGAAAGTGGAGTTCTAGGACTACTGAGGTAGGGTCATAAGAAGCCTTGAAGCTTCCATCAGGCCTCTTGGAAGGGTACTCACTCGCAAGAGGTTCCCTTATGAAGTCTATCTGCCCTTCCCATGCCACATGGAGAAGCTGTATATAGTCATTTTGTTTGGAAAGACCAAATGAGGAGAATGCCTTGGTGGTCCAGTGGTTAGGACTCTGTGCTCTCACTGCTGAGGGCCCGGGTTCGATCCCTGGTCGGGGAACAAAAATTCCATAAGCTGCGTGGCGTGGCCAAAAAACAAAAACAAAAAAACAAATTAGCCTCAGATGATAGTCAGCACCAAATATTACTCCTGGGTGTGGTCATTTTGCAAGTCTAGCCCCTTCAAGACTTCAGATGACTGCAGCCCCACCTGACACTTGAGTTTAACAGCATAAGTGACTCCACATGATAACCATCCAGTTGAGCCTATTCAGTATATAGACCAGCAAGAGATAATAATGAATTGTCATTTTAAGATTTACACCGCAACAGCTAACTAAAACAACAAGAATACCATTAGGTAAGCATTTTAGTATGCTATTTTGCTTATTATGAAATTGAGTCTTAATAAAGTCCAGTAATTTCCCTCAGTTTACACAATAAAAAGAAAATAATAATTTTTTTTAGCATTTACTATATGTCAAACACTGTTCAATGAATTTTGCATATTTTAACTCATTCAATCACCATAAGGTTAGTCCTTTTACCCTCATTATCTGCTTCATTTTCTAGATAAGGAAATTGGGATGCAGAAAGCTTAAGTAACTTGGCCAAGAAATAATAGAACTGGTATATTAATCTAGGCAGATTAGTGTGAGTTGCTCTCTACAACTACTGTACTGTCTCTCAAATAGTTGAGGTTGGATTTGAACCCGTGTGTGATTGTTTTTAAACCCCACTAAATGCTTTGTTTATATCTTGGTTTCCCTATCTCTCATACACCTTCTAGGATCACAGCCCATGTTAGCTAATCTAGATGAACACTGTATAGGTCTGACACTACAACCTGAGCCACCATCTGGGTTTTGTGTTTTTACTTTTGTTTCCTCCATTAGAGCTACAAGATCCATAAGCACAAAAACTATCTCTCACTTGCTCACCTTTGAATCTCCAGTGCCTAACAAATTGCCTGGCACAGACAAGGTGTTCAATAAGGATTATTGGAATGAATGACCACAGGGAGATCTTGGCTACCTAAGAGATGCTGAACATATGAAGACTGAGCTATTCTTGAAGGGTCAACCCTGAAGCCAGATCAGCTTTTCCAGTCCCTATCCTGGCTTCCTTATATACCTCCTTCTCTACTCCCCCTGCATCCTAAACAAGAGAGTGCCAGAGAAAGCATTCCTGCATTATTATCAACCTAATAAAACAATCCATTCTCATAATATTAATATATGAAAATTTTTACTTGAAAATGATGATAATGATCGATAACTATCATAGGCAGTTTGAATTATTTTTTGTGTACTGATAAAATAACAAAGCTCAAGTGCCACACACGTGGCTTGATGAGACAAGGCTTCATCAATTCAGTTTTGAGCATGATTGACACAGTCTTTCAAAAAAAATTTGGATGTATGCATTTTGTATTGAAAACAAGAAGAGAGGTTACTTGACTATTAAATAGCAGTCATCTTTAACTTTTCTCATTCCTTTCCATCTAAGATATTTAAAGCTAAATAAATTAGGAGAAGTTAAATTATTAAACTATCCCCTCCAAACAAAACACAGGCATTTCTAGGCAAACATGACTTGTATGCTGGTTTTGAGTTGTTACTCAGATCTCCAGAAGCCAAGATGGCCAGTTCATTGTTTTTCTCTCTTGTGCCCATGGAAACCACAGTTTCCTCTTACTATATTTTGTTTCATTTTAAAATTATTGCACAAAATTGAAAAAAGCCCAGACAAATTGTAGTCAAATAATTCTGTGCAGTTGCTTCGTATCAAGGGATAAATAAGTTAATAATAAAATTACTATTTATATATGGCATCATAATATCTGCAGCATTCTGAAATTTGATTTAATGGTCAGCATTATAATGAAGTTACAAATTTTTATGTTTTTCAACAATACTTCATGGATCATAAAAATCATCATAAGCTCTGAATCTGCTTTGCTACTGCTGGAGCTGAATTTGTAAATTCTACAGAAGTCAATTTGTCTGTGTCTGTGATAAATTAAGAGGGTAAAATATAGTGAACATTTCTAAAAGAACTTCATTGTGCCAAAAGATCCTTAATTTTTAATCTTCAAGGAGTTTTAAATACCTTGCTCAGAAAGATATAGAAGCAAAAGTAATTTTTGAGGTATACCTTTATAGAAAATTCCATAATCAGATGGATATATGCTTTTGTTAATATACTATTGTATTCCCATTTTAGGATAAGTTAGCTATCATATTTTACATGTCTGAAAATAGTTGCTTCTCTCAGCAATGTGTTTTAATTTATTTTTAGTCACTCCTATTTTTAGGAGTTTTTTTTTTTTTAATTTCAAATAATTTTAAAGACCACAATTAGATTTTATGTTCATTAAAGAGAGCACAGGTTTTAAAAGGTTGAAAAAGACCAGTTTGAAAAAATAAACCACAGGGGAAATCTCATGCCAACTATCATATTTTAATTTAGTACTTGACTACTACGTGCTCAGAAATAATGTAGTCAAAAGATGAAAACAATAGGAAGTCAAAAAAAAAAGCTATACATTGAATTAGTTCCTGTTTTCTAAGCAGTGTCTGCCAGTGACTTAGTAAAGAAAAAAATTCTAAGTATATCTGAAGGCTTGAGACCTTGATTTTTACATACCCTACTATAATCCCCTGTGTCCAAAATTCTTTGTCATGTATTCTGTTTCTCACAATTTAGGATCTATTCCTTCTCTTCCTCTGTGATCTACTCCATTTACCCTCAAGTTGGAGTTTCCCTGTAATATTATTATTCTTAAAATAGAGAAGGGAGTTTGTAAAATTATTTCTTGCATGACTTACATATCTTCTTATTGCCCTATTGAAGCTTTGAACTATGTAGTCAATCTCAAATCATTATATACCTAGTTCAATGAAGTACTATCCAACCACTAAAGAAAAATTCTCAAAATATTATGAGTTCATTTACATTGTTAAAGCAAAAGCTAGTCCCTAAAAACAATCTTAAAATCCCCTTTTCTCTCCCATTTATTTTTCCTTTAGATGTTCTAAAGCCTTTCTTACCAATTCCCAACTCCCAAAGTCTTAAGCCATTGATAGTACTTGGTATGTTTATTGTTTGTTTGTTCTTTATATTTTCCTCTGTCTTTACTTCTGTACCTTTCTCTACCTCTTATAGATTTACCAGGGTACAAAGAAGCAATCAGACAGGATGTGAAAGGAGGTAAAAAAACTGAACTAGCAAATCCAGAGTCTTATTTACTGGAAAGGAGTAGAGGCCAGGATGCATGCCCTCATGCCCTTCCAAACTGTAATGGTGGTTGTGTTTATCTCCTAGATTCAAGAGCAGTGAGTCTCCTCAAATTATCCCTACAGTATATCTATGTAGGTAACTTAAAATCCGAAACATGTCATAAGACTCTAAGGACTTGAGTTGTAAAACATTCAATTATCATAAAGAGTAAAAGCATATGTAAAGCATTTGAGGCTACTGATATTTTCTTCCCCAAATGATCTTTTGTCCATTAAAAATGGAAAACAGTTCTGAGTGTTTTCAGATAAGTTTCTCTAATGCAATCTAATTAACACCTCCCTATCAATATATCACATATATTTAATTATATCTGTTTTTATGGAGGTTTTTTAAGCAGAATATTACAAAAACATGTTTTTGCTGTAAGGTGAAAAAACATTTCATGATAACATATTTTTTGGCAAGTTTGATTCTGGTGTTGATATTTTCTCCATGAATTTAGTCAGATGTGAGATCTTTGCAAATGTTTCACTTATCTGCCAATCATTAAATGCTTTTCCCTAAGGGAATGAACATATTTATCATTTTTGTAATGAGTAGTAACTAAAGACAAAAGTCACTGAATCAGGGTATTCATATTATTCTTCATTAAATGGTAAAGCTCTACCTGAGTAGAATTCTTGCCACAAATTATTAAGACAAAGAGGAAAAAAAAAAAAGAATTAAACATCTTTCTCTTTCCTATTGCTTTCAGATTGTTAAAGAGTGAAAATAAAATCTTACTTCTTAATATGTTAAAATTCATAAATTTGCTAAGATAAAACTATATTGGATGTTCAATAACAAGAAATGTTCTTTATGTAGCACTTACTATGTTTTGAACATTGTGTTAAGTGTTTTATGAACATGGTGTTTCATATTTAGAGTTAGGAACTGCATCTTTATTTTAGAGAAGAAATTAGTGAATTTCAGAAAGGTTACATTAAATTTCCATGATTACACAATTCTTAAGGGTAGAAGATGAGATAAGCATTTAAATTTCTACTTCTATTTAAATCACACATTTTCCAATGATTTGATACATATATATATATATATCGTGAAATGATTACCATAAGATTAGTTAGTTAACACATCTACCAGGTCACTTAATTATCTTTCTGTTTTTTGGTAGGTAGTGAGAACATTTAAGATCTACTCCTTTAGCAACTTTCAAGTGTATTATATTGTTAAATATAGTCATCATGCTGTACATGATTCCCTAGAACTTGTTCATCTTATAACTGGAAGTTTGTACCCTTTGACCAACCTCTCCCCTTTCCCCCTAACCCCCTAGCCCCCGACAACCACCATTCTACTCTCTGTTTCTATGAGTTTGGCTTTTTGGATTTCACATATAAGTGAGGTCATACAGTATTTGTCTTTCTCTGTTTTACTTAGCATGATTCCCTCAAGGTCCATCCATATTATCACAAATGGCAGTATTTCCTTCTGTATTATGGTCAAATAATACTATATATTATTATATAATGGTATATATAATAATACAAATATCTCATGTTTTCTTTATCCATTCATCCATTGATGGACACTTAGGTTGTTTCTGTGTCCTGGCTATTGTGAATAATGCTGCAATGAACATGAACATGCGGGTATCTCTACAAAGTAGTGATTTTAATTACTTTGGATTATATACCCAGAAGTGGTAGTGCTGGGTCATATGGCAGTTGTATTTTTAATTTCCAAACGAACCTCCGTGTTATTTTCACTAGTGGCTGCACCAATTTACATTCCCACCAACAATGCTCAAGAGTTCCCTTTTATCCACATCCTCATCAACTCTTGTGATCTTTTGTCTTATTTATAATAGCCATTCTGACAGGTGTAAGGTGATATCTCATTGTGGTTTTGATTTGCATTTCCCTGATAGCGAGTGATGCTTGAGCACCTTTCCATGTGCCTGTTGGCTATTGTATGTATTCCTTGAAAAAAATGTTCAAAGAGATTGAGTCAGTAATCAAAAATCTCCCCCCCTAAAAAAGTGCCAGGACCAGATGCCTTCACTAGGGCATTCTACCAAACATTTAAAGAAACTTAGTGCCAATTCTTCTCAAACTTTTCCAAAAAACTGAAGATGAGAGAACACTCCCAAACTCATTTTATGAGGCCAGAATTACCCTGACGCCCAGAGAAAAGAAAAGAAAATTACAGGAAAACATCACTGATGAATATAGATGCAAACATTCTCAACAGCACATTACAAGGATTATATGCATAGTCAAGTGGGCTATATCACTGAGACACCAGGATGGTTTAACATCAGCAAATCAATTAACGTGATACAGCACATTAACAAAATGAAGGATAAAAATCATATGATCATGTCAATAGATGTAAAAAAAGCATTTGACAAAATTCACATCATTTCATGGTAAAAACTCCCAACATGTTGGATACAGAAGGGGCATACTTCAACATAATAAATGCCATGTATGACAAGCTCACAGCTAACATCATATTGAGATGAAAAGCTAAATATTTTTCCTCTAAGATTAGGAATAAGACAAGAGTGCCCATTCCCATTACTCCTTTTCAACATAGTGCTGCACCTCCTAGCTAAAGTAATCAGGAAAGAAAAAGAAATAAAGCACATCCAAATTGAAAAGGAAGAGGAAAACTTGTCTCTATTTGCAGATGATATAATTTATATGTAGAAAATCCTAGACTCCACCAAAAAAACTGTTAGAGCTAACTAACAAATTTAGTAAAACTGCAGGGTACAATATAAATATAACAAAATTAGTTGTGTTTCTGTACACTAACAGCAAACTATGTGAAAAAGAAATAAAGAAAACAATCCCATTTATAACAGCATCAAAAAGAATAAAATACTCAGGAATAAATTCAACTAAGGAGATCAAAGATCTGTATACTGAAAACTATAAGACATTGATAAGAGAAATTGAAAAAGACACAAACAAAAAGATATTCCATGTTCATGCAACAGAAGACTCAATATTATTAAAATGTCCATACTACCCAAAGCCATCTATAGATTCAATGAAATCCCTATCAAAATTCTAATGGCATTTTTCACAGAAGTAGAACAAAAAAAACTCTCTAAAATTTGTATAGAACTGCAAAAGACCCCAGAGATCCAAAGCAATCCTGAAGAAGAAGAACAAAGCTGTAGGGATAACAGTTCCTGATTTAAGATTATGTTATAAAGTTATAGTAATCAAAACAGTGTGGTACTTGCATAAAAACAGACACATAGACCAGTGGAACAGAATCAAGAGCCCAGAAATAAATCCTGCATGTAATGTCAATTAATATTTGACAAGGCAACCGTGAATACTCAATGGAAAAGGTATAGTTTCTTCAATAAATGGTGTTAGGGAAACTGTACATTCATATACAAAAGAGCGGAAATCTACTCCTATCTAATGCCACTCATAAAAATTAATTTGAAATGGGTGAAAAACGTCAGTGTAAGACATAAAGTTGTAAAACTCCTAGAAGAAAACATAGGGGAAAAACTCCTTAACATTGGTCTTGGCAATGATTTTCTTGGATACGACACCAAAAGTACAAGTAACAAAAACAAAAATAAACAAATAGTGCTACATCAAACTAAACAGCTTCTGCACAGCAAAAGAAACAATAAATAAAATGCAAAGGCAGCCTATAGAATGGGAGAAAATACTTGCAAATCATATAGCTCTGAAGAAAGTCATTTCTGGTAAGATGACATTTGAACAGAGATCTTGAGAAAGGCAAGAAATCAGCTAAGAAGATGTCCAAAGGAAAAATAGACCAGGCAGATAGGAAAACAAATGCCTGGGCTCTGAGGAAAGAGCATACCTTCTTTCTTTAAGGTCATAAAATGTGCCATTTTGGGTTGAGAAGAGTGAGCTAGGGTATGGTGTAGCATTTGAAGTTAGAATGATAGTTTGGAGATAGTTGGTTAGAGCCTGGTCAAATATGATAAGGTATTTGTATTTTATTCCAAGTAAAATGAGAGTTATTAGTGGAATTTAATAAATAATTACATGATCAGACCTACAGTTTACTAGTATCACTCAGGCTGCTCTGTTGGAAAATGACTGGGAAGTGTAAAGAGGAAAGCAAGTAAACTGGGAAGAAGCCTATTGTAACCATTCATGCCTGAAATGATGGTATCTTGGATATTAGTACTGTTGGTGATGACAAGATTAAAGTCTGGATTCCACAAGTAGAGCTGAAAGGTTTCTTGACTGATGAGATAAGTAGTAAGTGAGAAATAGAGAAGTCAAAGATGACTCCAAGTCTTATGGACTGAACAAATAAGAGAATGTAGTTGCCATTTAATGACATGGGGTAACATTATAAGAGGGGACTTTTACTTTTAGATATGTCAAGTTTGAGAAGCTTGGTAGATTTAGAAATGGAGATAGCAAATATTCTGTTTGATATCATTCAGGAGTTCACAGAAGGTGTTGAAACAGGAGATAAAGACATTGGAGTTATCAGGGTGAAAATAATGTTTAAAGCCATAGGAATGGATAAAATCATCTAGGAAGTGAATAAGAAAAGATATGCAAAACCTGAGCCCTAGGCCAGTCTATTATTTTAAAGGAGGAGGAAGATAACACTAGCAAGAATGAGAATGAGAGGCAGTGAGGAAAGAGAAGAACTAAATTAGAGAGAAATCGAATGGCTCTAATTAGAGGAGAAGGAGGATGAAAGGGAGGAAGAAGAGGGGAGGAACAAGAAAGAGGACAAAGAGGAAACATCTCATGAAAGATAAATCAAATGATTCTGATAGTTAAATAAGGTAAGGACTGAACATTGAATTAGCAAAGCACAAAGTAAGAAGTTTCTGTAGATTTTCTCAATAAAATAAGGAGCTAAATTCTCAGCTGAAAATGTGGAAGAAGAAACTGGTGTTTATGTTTTGAGGAGAGAAGAGAGTGAAACAACCCTTTCAAAATTAGGAATGTGAATCATGCAAGGCAAAGTAGAATGAAGGGCAGTTTTCTCTCATTGCTCTCAGCAGGACTACACAGTTCCGTCTAAGGCAGTCTGCTCATGCTTTCATGAACATACTTAGCACTTTTATTAAGGTTATTCACTTCTCTGTCTCTTCTGTTAGACTGTAAGTTCTTTTAAAAAAATGACCATTTTTTAGATTCCTGACAATCATGTTTTTCATAGAACCATATTAAAGAATTTTCAGTGAAAAAAAGGGTCCAAAGTTAAGTGGCAGCCTAAGGTCAGGCAAAGACTAAAGAAGAACCATGAATTTTAGCATCTACAAATTATAAATACATTAAGAAGTGTCATCAAACATTCAAGAATTTGTGCATGGATATTAGGCAGCACAGAGCTAGAGATCCTACTGCAACTGTGGTTAAAAAAATAGAAATTCATAATGATGTATGTAGAGAACAGCAGATCTTAAAGGGTCTAAGTGGGTGTTAGGATATGAACAACATAGAAGACATTTTATAATGAATTTACTACCTTTGATAGAATTTTCATCTCATTCTTGCCTAGTTTGAAAATTATTCCAAGAGTGTAAGTTGTCCTAAAGTGGAAGCAAATAAAGTCATCTGATTAAATTGACTCATTCCAGTATAGATTGCCACATGAAACTGACCACTCTAATAATAATATTTTCATTGTTGTCTAAAGCAAAGTGAGAGTATCATAAGAAATACTGAAAAAACTTGACATAGTTGATATAGACATCTAAATATAAATTTATTCAAAATAATTAAACCCAGGCTTAAGAATGGGAAATTATGAGAGTGATAGTGGAAATTTTTCATTGATTAGATGTGCTGGATCCTGTTCAGATATTTCCTTGGATTTACTTGACGGTGGTTTTTGCTTGATGCTGCTGATGATCTGTCAGGATGATTGTCTGGACCTAGAGAATTCTTATAGGCTATAGATGGAGCTTTATGAGCTTCATCACCAATACATGGTAGTGGCCTTGTTGTGGCAGTGTCTGGTGGTCCTCTATAGCACCTGGCCCTTTTCCTTCACATCACTTATGTAAACAACTGGCCATGGCTTGGGACATGCTTGCTGCCCCTCTTGTCCCTGAAGCCAGAGACCTGAAGTGTTCACCTACTGCACGTTGCAGCAAACTCATCCCACACCCACCCCACAATGGGACCTGCAAGACTGAAAGATAAAGAAAGGTTGTGAGTGTTGCTGGCACAAGCCTTAGAGACTGCCACTGCTATCTTGAGATCTGGTTTCCCTGGAAACTACCCAAAAAAGAAGAATGCCTGGAAGTGCCTGGATTGACACCCTGTGGAGTAAACTTTGACCAACGGACATGCAAGCAAGTAGATAACTAGACTCTTTTTCTGCTCTGAACAAAGTATTCAATAAAACAGTAGGTTATATTAGAAGACATCCTGTAAAACAGAATTATCAGCTGCACTTCTTATAATTTCAGATTAGTGATACAGGCTTATCTTTGCTTCTCTTCTTTCCTTTCCTCATCAGGACTAAATTCCACTTAGATTCTATTTTTCCTGGAACCTAGTCTAAAATGAGATTTCTTTATACATGCATTTAAATCATTCTTAGGGTAAGGTCTATTTCTTTAAGTCTGTATGAAGAATAAAAGCAAATTTTGTTGCAGTTTTTCTTTATTAGGTCTAAATAAATCTCTTTTAATAATGAGGACTTTTCTTAAAAGTAAAGTATAGGAAACAGTTTAAGGGATAAACAGATTGACTTTAAAAAAAGTAGTGTTATTCTAATACGGCACTTAATTCCCAGAGTAGTAAAGAAAGAGAGAGAGAGAGAGGGAGGGAGGGAAGGAGGAGGGAGGGAGGGAAGGAGGAGGGAGGGAGGGAAGGAGGAGGGAGGGAGGGAGGGAGGAAAGAAAAGAAAAGAAAGAAAGGAAAGAACGAAGGGAGGAAGGAAGAAAACTCCTTGGCTATTTCCATGAAATCAGAGCACCACAGTAAATACATGAATTTAATTCAGAAAGTCTAATCTCATTACTCCAAAATGATTCACACACTTGTTCCCTTATTTACTCATTCAATTGACATATATTTTTGAACAACTACTGTGTGCCGGGTACCATACCAGCTGCTTGCAAAATGTTAATGACCAATAAAGAAAGGTACCTGCTCTCTTAAAGCTAACATTTTCTTGGGTAAGGTTATGCAATATACATAATAAGCAAATAGTATGTTACAAGATTATAGATTTTACTGGGGGAACAGTAAAGAAGAGAAAGGTGGCTCATTGCAAGCAGTAGTTGGAAGTAGTTGCAGTATTAAATAGAGTGACTGGGATAGGCCTTGCTGAGAAATTGAGATTTGAAGAGAGGCTTGAAGGAGCTAAGTCGAGTAGATGTGTAGGAGAGAAATATTCCAGATGGAGGCATTAGCTCATGCAAAGGCACTGAGGTTTTGTCTGGATATAACCAGGAGGCTCAGTGACCAGACCTTACAGAGTAAAAAGAAAGTAGTGTATATAAAGCTAGTGAGGAAAGAGGCAAAATGTGTGAGATCTTTGGGGAACGATAAGGATGTTGACTTTGCCTCTGAATGGAATAGGCTTTGCAGAGTTTTGAGGAGAGAGGCAATATGATCTGCCTTATATATTAAACGTACATTCTGTTGGCTGTATTGGTAACAGGCTGTGAAAATGAGATTAGAAGCAGTTAGGAAAGCTATTTGCAGTAATCCAGGTCAAATATGGTGTTGGCATAAGCTAGGGAGATTGCAGTGCAGATGTTGAAAATGTTAAAATTCTGAAAGTAGGGCCAATAGGATTTTCTAAACGGTTATATATGAAGTGTGAGAAAAAGGCAAGAGTCATAATACTCCAAAAACAATTGTAAAAATGTACTTGCTTTTCACTCAGAAGGGAAAAGCGATGGATATTTTGGGTGGGGGAGGTGAAGAGATCAAGAGTGTAGTTTCAGACACAGTGAGTTTAAGGTCTCTGTTAGGTATGCAAATGAGGGTGCTAAGTAATCTGTTGAATATACAAGCCTGTTTTTCAGAAGAACAGTTTGGACTGGAAAGATTATTGGAGAGATTTGAGCACGTAGTTGGCATTGAATATTGTAACACCAGATGACACCAAGAGGAAACTAAGTGTAGATAACAGGGTAAAGATTTTCTAAAGATGAACGATGAAGGGTTGGGGAAGAGAAAACATCAGAGGTGACTGAGAAGGAGTGTGAAGTGAGGGAGGAGAAAACGCAAAAGTATATGGAATCCTAGGCCAATAAAATAAATGTTGCAAGGAGCTAATAATCTACCATGTCAAATACTGCTGCTAAATCAATAAAGTGAGAAATTAAAATTTACAATTGAATTTACCAACATGTATGTAATAGGTGACAGTGAAAGGGGCAATTCCATCTAAGTAATGAGTATAATCATGATTAGAGGGGGTTTAAAAGAAAATGAGAGAGAAATTAAAGACAGTGAGTAAAGATAAAAATTTCGTGAAGTTTTGTTTTAAAAAGGAACAAATGTATGGTTTGCTTAGCTGGTAAAAAAATGGATCAAGAAACTTCTTGAACGATGAGTATAGATTCTAGGGTAGATGTGATGTTTTCGATCTGTGACAAATAAACTCTCATAGCCCACAAATGTACCTACATCTGGCAATGTATCTGGCATCTATGCCCCTGAAAGTGTGGGCACAACTTGTGATTTGCTTTTAATCAATAGAATATAACAAAGATAATGGGGTGTCGCTTTCATGATTACATTACATAAAATTTTAACTTCGGTCTTGCTAGTAAACTCTATTGATTCTCTTTCTTGCTGGCTTTGATGACATAAGCCATCATATAGTAGTGCCCAGGTGGAAGAACTAAAGGTGCCCTTGGACTGACAGCCAGCCAGGAGCTGAGGCCCCAAGCTGAGAACGCTCCAGAAACTGGGTCCTGACAATAACTGTGTGAGCCTGGAAGAGGATCTCTCCCCAGTAAAGCCACAGATGACACCCCAGCCCTGACTGACACTGTGAGTGTAGCCTCATGAGAGACCCTGAAGTAGATTATCCAGCTAAAACATGCCCAGATTCCTGACCCACAGAAACTGTGAGATAATATATGTCTGTGGTTTTAAGGCACTAATTTTTCAGTAATTTATTACACAGCAATAAAAAATGAATGCTTGGTCTTTGAAGATTCTCCTCTGATTCCTTCAATTGTTTTAGTAACTGGAAGAAAGTCACCACGTAGAAGTGAGTATGGGGAGGAGATGTTTGGTGTTTAAGGAAAACAGGGGGTGCAAAGTTGTCATCTAGGAAGTTGAAGAGAGAATGGATTAGGAATACATACTATGACAGCCTAGCAGCATGAAGAGTTCACTCTTCAAGTTCAGGCCATGGTATTTAATCTGAGAATATTCAGTTTGGTTGTCTATTTTTCTCTAGCCCTACTCCAGTTTAGGTTTGGAGTGCTGCCACCCTGAAGCCACTGAGCTAGCAAGATTTGAGATAGTGGTCTGAGAGTGGAGTGAATGAAACTGAGATCACAGTAATAAGTAATAACAAAGTCTAGGTCTTGTTCATGGCAGTGAGTAGCTGAGATGCGCAGAAGACACAGTCAATGGAAAAGAGTCATTCAAGAGACTGAGGGACCAGTTATGACAAAAATCACCTATGTGAATATGAAAGTAGCCAAAAAGAAAGACAAAAATATATTGAAAATGGTGACAGTGACCCAAGAAATAAAACTTTTTTTTTAACATCTTTATTGGATTATAATTGCTTTTGAGTGTTGTGTTAGTTTCTGCTGTATGACAAAGTGAATCAGCTATATGCATACGTATATCCCCACATCCCCTCCCTCTTGCATCTCCCTCCCACCCTCCTTATCCCACCCCTCTACGTGGTCACAAAACACCGAGCTGATCTCCCTGGGCCATGCAGCTGCTTCCCACTAGCTGTCTATTTTACATTTGGCAGTGTATATATGTCAATGCTACTCTCTTACTTCATCCCAGCTTACTCTTCCCCCTCCCTGTGTCCTCAAGTCCATTCTCTACGTCCGTGTCTTTATTCCTGTCCTGCCCCTAGGTTCATCAAAACCTTTTTTTTTTTTAGATTCCATATATATATATATATATATATATATATATATATATATATATATATATGTTAGCATATGGTATTTGTTTTGCTCTTTCTGACCTACTTCACTCTGTATGACAGACTCTAGGTCCATCCACCTCACTACAACTAACTCAATTTCATTTCTTTTTATGGCTGAGTAATATTCCATTGTATATGTGTGCCATATCTTCTTTATCCATTCATCTGTTGATGGACACTTGGGTTGCTTCCATGTCCTGGCTATTGTAAATAGTGCTGCAATGAACATTGTGGTATATGACTCTTGTTGAATTATTGTTTTCTCAGGGTATATGCCCAGTAGTGGGATTGCTGGGTCATATGGTAGTTCTATGTTTAGTTTTTTAAGTAACCTCCATACTGTTCTCCATAGTGGCTGTATCAATTTACATTCCCACCAACAGTGCAAGAGGGTTCCCTTTTCTCCAAACCCTCTCCAGCATTTATTGTTTGTAGATTTTTTAATGATGGCCATTCTGACCGGTGTGAGGTGATACCTCATTGTAGTTTTGATTTGCATTTCTCTAATGATTAGAGATGTTGAGCATCTTTTCATATGTTTGTTGGCAATCTGTATATCTTGTTTGGAGAAATGTCTATTTAGGTCTTCTGCCCGTTTTTGGATTGGGTTGTTTGTTTTTTGTTATCGAGCTGCATGAGCTACTTGTATATTTTAGAGATTAATCCTTTGTCAGTTGCTTCGTTTGCAAATATTTTCTCCCATTCTGAAGGTTGTCTTTCCATCTTATTTATGGTTTCCTTTGCTGTGCAAAAGTTTTTAAGTTTCATTAGGTCCCATTTGTTTATTTTGTTTTTATTTCCATTTCTCTAGGAGGTGGGTCAAAAAGGATCTTGCTGTGGTTTTCGTCAAGGAGTGTTCTTCCTTTGTTTTCCTCTAAGACTTTTATAGTGTCTGGCCTTACATTTAGGTCTTTAATCCATTTGGAGTTTATTTTTGTGTATGGTGTTAGAAAGTGTTCTAATTTCATTCTTTTTCATGTAGCTGTCCAGTTTTCCCAGCACCACTTTTTGAAAAGGCTGTCTTTTCTCCATTGTATACTCTTGCCTCCTTTATCAAAGATAAGGTGACCATATGAGCTTGGGTTTATCGCTGGGCTTTCTATCCTGTTCCATTGATCTATATTTCTGTTTTTGTGCCAGTACCATACTGTCTTGATTACTGTAGCTTTGTACTATATTCTGAAGTGAGGGAGCCTGATTCCTCCAGCTCCATTTTTCTTTCTCAAGATTGTTTTGGTATTTGGAGTCTTTTGTGTTTCCATACAAATTGTGCAATTTTTTGTTCTAGTTCTGTGAAATATGCCCTTGGTAGTTTGATAGGGATTGCATTGAATCTGTAGATTGCTTTGGGTAGTATAGTCATTTTCACAATGTTTATCTTCCAATCCAAGAATGTGGTATATCTCTCCATCTGTTTGACTCGTCTTTAATTTCTTTTATCAGTGTCTTATAGTTTTCTGCATACAGGTCTTCTGTCTCCTTAGGTAGGTCTATTCCTAGGTATTTTATTCTTTTTGTTTCAATGGTAAATGGGAGTGTTTCCTTAATTTCTCTGAGATTTTTCATCATTAGTGTATAGGAATGAAAGAGATTTCTGTGCATTAATTTTGTATCCTGCTACTCTACCAAATTGATTGATTAGCTCTAGTAGTTTTCTGGTAGTATCTTTAGGATTCTCTATGTATAGTATTATGTCATCTGCAAAAGTGACAGTTTTACTTCTTCTTTTGTGATTTGGATTCCTTTTATTTCTTTATCTTCTCTGATTGCTATGGCTAAAACTTCCAAAACTATGTTGAATAGTAGCGGTGAGAGTGCGCAACCTTGTCTTGTTCCTGATCTTAGTGGACATGGTTTCAGTTTTTCACCATTGAGAACGATGTTGGCTGTGGATTTATCATATATGGCCTTTATTATGTTGAGGTAAGTTCCCTCTATGATGCCTACTTTCTGGAGAGTTTTTATCATAAATGGGTGTTGAGTTTTGTCGAAATCTTTTTGCATCTATTGAGATTATCATATGGTTTTTTCCTTTAATTTTTTAATATGATGTATCACATTGATTGATTTGCATATATTGAAGAATCCTTGCATTCCTGGGATAAACCCCACTTGGTCATGGTGTATGATCCTTTTAATGTGGTGTTGGATTCTGTTTGCTAGTATTTTGTTGAGAATTTTTGCATCTTTGTTCATCAGTGATATTGGCCTGTAGTATTCTTTTTTTGTGACATCTGTGTCTGGTTTTGGTATCAGGGTGATGGTGACCTCGTAGAATGAGTTTTGGAGTGTTCCTCCCTCTGCTGTATTTTGGAAGAGTTTGAGAAGGATAAGTGTTAGCTCTTCTCTAAATGTTTGATAGAATTCACCTGTGAAGCCATCTGGTCCTGGGCTTTTGTTTGTTGGAAGACTTTTAATCACAGTTTCAACTTCAGTGCTTGTGATTGGTCTGTTTATATTTTCTATTTCTTCCTGGTTCAGTCTCGGAATGTTATGCTTTTCTAAGAATTTGTCCATTTCTTCCAGGTTGTCTATTTTTTTGGCATATAGTTGCTTGTAGTAATCTCTCATGATCCTTTGTATTCCTGTAGTGTCAGTTGTTACTTCTCCGATTTCATTTCTAATTCTGTTGATTTGAGTCTTCTCCCTTTTTTTCTTGATGAGTCTGGCTAATGGTTTATCAATTTTGTTTATCTTCTCAAAAAAAACCAGCTTTTACTTTTTTTGATCTTTGCAATTGTTTCTTTCTTTTTCATTTATTTCTGATCTGGTCTTTATGATTTCCTTCCTTCTGCTAACTTTAGGGGGTTTTTGTTCTTCTTTCTCTAATTGCTTTAAGTGTAAGCTTAGGTTGTTTATTTGAGATTTTCCTTCTTTCTTGAGGTAGTATTGTATTGCTGTAATCTTCTCTCTTAGAACTTTTAATGCTTTTGCTGCATCCCATAGGTTTTGTGTTGTCATGTTTTTATTGTCATTTGTTTCTAGGTATTTTTTAAATTTCCTCTTTGATTTCTTCAATGATCTCTTGATTATTTAGTAGTGTATTGTTTAGCCTCCATGTGTTTGTATTTTTTACAGTTTTTTTCCTGTAATTGATACCTAGTCTCATAGTGTTTTTATCAGAAAAGATACTTGATACGATTTCAATTTTCTTAAATTTACCAAGGCTTGATTTGTGACCTAAGATATGATCTCTCCTGGAGAATGTTCCATGAGCCCTTGAGAAGAAAGTGTATTCTGTTGTTTTTGGATGGAATGTCCTATAAATATCAATTAAGTCCATCTTGTTTATTATGTCATTTAAAACTTGTGTTTCCTTATTTATCTTCATTTTGGATGATCTGTCCATTGGTGAAAGTGTGATGTTCAAGTCCCCTACTATTATTGTGTAATGTCGATTTCTCCTATTATGGCTGTTAGCATTTGCCTTTTGTATCGAGGTATTCCTATGTTGAGTGCATAAATATTTGCAATTGTTATATCTTCTTCTTGGATTGTTCCCTTGATCATTATGTAGTGTCCTTCTTTGTCTCTTTTAATAATCTTTATTTTAAAGTCTATTTTGTCTGATATGAGAATTGCTACTCCAGCTTTCTTTTGATTTCCATTTGCATGGAATATCTTTTTCCATCCCCTCACTTTCAGTCTGTATGTGTCCTTAGGTCTGAAATGGGTCTCTTGTAGACAGCATATGTATGGGTCTTAAAACTTTTTAAAGAGAGTAGGAATGATTTAGGGGTTGGCAGATGATGGTATCAGTGAGATAAATATGGTGGATGAGATAATCACAAGGCACATGATACAAAACTGGAGGAGAGTAGTGGAGGTGAGAGGAAGAATTGTCTAAAAGAGACAAAAGGGAGCAGCAATAAGACCTCTTTCCAGCTTTAGGCTCAGTGATATGAAGACTGAGGAAGAAAAAGCAACCAGCATTTGAGGGAACTGCAGAATAAGTGCTACACTTGAGGGAACATATGATTTTTTGATTTACAATTCAGCTAAAACATGAAAAGATGGTTTGGAGAAAATATTGAGGATATAGCAGATGTTGCTTCTTATGGACGTTAAAGTTCAGAGGGCTCTGTCAATACCCTTCAGCCAAAGACCACAAGGAACACACATATATTGAATAGTTCAGTAAAGTTGGGTTTATTGGCTTGTCAAAACCTGTTGCACCATAATGCAACATTGGATATTTCAATTAGAGAAGGGTAGAAAGGATTTTTATAGGATTTGGTCTTTTGTTAGATTTTTTGGTAGAAAGTACAAAAAAAGGGGAATTTTGCTCTGGACTGGATTGCTTTAAAGAAGTGCAGTAATTCTTTAATTTGGTATTTTATTAACTCCTATCTAGAAAATCAGAAGAAGAAAAGAGGCTACATCTGATTCGGAAAGAAGCACTGGTCACTCCTATTAGCCAGTATAAGAGAATATTTAGTCAATTTGATGTTTAGTACAATGTTCTTCCTTTTGTCTGTGTTCAGACATAATTATGAAGTTGTCTGGGTTTTGGTTTTGTTTTCATCTATCCAGTCACAGTGTTTTTGTCTTATGTTGGTGTTCTGTGCAGTTTTATATTCAGCGGGAGAACACCATGACCTAATTGTGAGCTCTAGGCCATCTCTTGTCTATCAGGGGATGCATTTCCCTTTCCCAGCTAGGAGAATGGTCTTAGAAGTTGGGAAGGAGTGTGATAAGGAACAAATTAACATAGTTATATATACAGGAATTAGTGTGTAAATATGAGGGTGAGTATAAGAGTCTAAGGCTTTTTGTGATGACTGTTATGAACAGGGATGATTAAGGTGCATGATTAAGCATAGTATAATATGCTAACTCATTCAAGAGCATATTCTGTAACTGTTGATTATGATAATAATAAACATAATCATGTTTTTAGAAGCTATCATCTATTTAGTGCCTATTTTCATCAAATGTTTTACTAAGTATATTATATATCATTTAATAGTTTATTTAATTATCACAAGGTAGTTTTATTTTTATTTTTTAATGAGAAAACCAAGACCCAGTAGTTTAAGCCTCAAAATCACATCCTTAATCCTGACTTCAGAGCTCTTAACCACTGTTTCCTGTCAATTATACTAATGATACAATGTTCAATAAAAATATAGACTAGAGAATTTCAGTTAATCTGAGGTTGCAGCAATATGCAATTAATATTTACAGATATAAACAAAATGAAAGAAATCTTGGAAAGAAAATAACAAAATGTTTAAGATTGAACAGTGGAACCAGGAGCAATTTATTTTTATTTCTAATGGTGCTATAATATTTTTGTGCAATTAATAATAATGTTTACCAACAATTACTTGTCAGAATAAAGGTCACTTTTTAAAAAAATTTTATTTTTGGCTGTGATGGGTCTTCATTGCTGTGCGTGGGCTTTTCTCTAGTTGTGGTGAGCATGGGCTACTCTTTTTTGTTGTGCGTGGGCTTCTCATTGCGGTGGCTTCTGTTGCAGAGCACAGGCTCTAGATGTGTGGGCTTCAATAGTTGTGGCATGTGGGCTCAGTAGTTGTGGCTCACGAGCTCTAGAGTGCAGGCTCAGTAGTTGTAGCATTTGGGCTTAGTTGCTCTGCGGCATGTGGGATCTTCCCGGACCAGGGATCAAACCCGTGTCCCCTGAATTGGCAGGCAGATACTTAACCACTGTGCCACCAGGGAAGTCCCTGAAATAAATGTCATTTTAAATAAAAATCTTCCATTGAATCCCCCAAGATTCTGAGCAGTAATTATCCCTTGAGCTAACTGTATTTTATAATATGAATATAATTACATTGGAAGCTAGAATAATTTTCTCCGAATTTTACTGGCTACTGTGAATCATTTCAAGTTAAATCCAGGAGATTATTTTCCAAAAGATTTATCCAAACGTCTAACTACTTATAATTAAGCAGTAAAGAGTATAATATAATTTCTTTGCTTATCAGATAACTTAATTTAAAGATGAGCATATGCACATATATTTTAGTTATTGCAATCTATTATTTAATAGGGAATTTAAATGCAGTTGCTGTGTTTTCAGTCATTCTTTTTTTTCAAGTATATGTTATTTTTTTTTTTATTTTAAATAATTGAAAGCCACAGATCTACAGAAAAATATACAAGGACAGACAAAGTATGAGTATTTCAATTAGAGACTCAATTTTGGAAATTATATATTATATATATTAAGTACAGTTTATAGATTTCATGATAACTGTATGTCTTGAAATTAATCAACTACAATTTATAGGAAACTTAGAAGAACAAAAAGTTTATGGTAAAAGTATATGATAAATAGCCTAGTTTCTTAATCAAATAAATTACAAGGAAAATTAAAACATGAAAAACAGAGGCAAATATATATATATATATGAAGAACCTAAAGAGACATCAACTAACAGCAATGTTTAGACTTTATTTTGACCCTGATTCAAATAAAAAAGCTATAAGTGCAAAAACAAGAGAACATTTGACATTTATAAGACAACTGCATATTTGAACAAAAGATATTTTATATTAAGATATTATTACTTTTTAATTATGACCATGTTAACGTGGTTACTTTTTTAAAGTTCTTAACTTTTAGAGATACCTAATGAAATATTTATGAATGAAATGATATGATACTGGAGGACGTAGTGGGTGGGGTATAGATGAAACTATATTAATCTTGCATTGATGACTGTTAAAGCTGAGTAACAGAAATGAGGAAATGGTTATACTATTCTATTTTTATATTGCTTGAAATTTTCCATTCTCAAAATGAATAAAAATAAAACTAAATCATTACATATAAAAAAACAGCAGAAACTTTGACTACATAGAGATCACAGAGGAATTTTTTAAAGATAACTTTATAGATATATTTTTCTTTTATACCAACTATATGACTTATACTGGCTTTATTACTTTCATTAATTTATTATATTTGTATCTATTTCCATATTTGGTCTAACATTTCTCCATGTCTAATTAGTTCACAAGTGTATTATAACTCTAATCACATAATTACTCAACTGACAAACATTTGAATGTCAATATCAAAATATTCCAAAGAAAGCAAACTGAGACCAGAAATCACTTATTCAACTGCTTTCCTGAAAGAAAAAAAAAAATTATTGTGGATCATGCATCTTGTGCTTCCTTTAATTAGCATAGTTATTCAGTTATCCTGGATTTTAATAGAAGCTCAATCAGTCCATATATGAGGGCTGACTATTAGGATGAATGCATAGTGGGATAAGTGGATGGATTACTTAATAGATGGAATAGCATGGAGTAACATTTTTAAATGGTATGTTTAGTCTGGGAAGCTAAAAACTAAGGAGAGGTATTTTATTTATCTGCAAATATTTGAGGATTTCTATTTTAGAATTGAGAGTAGACATGTACTTTTTGCTTTATTTTTTAAAAAATTAATTGGTTTTATTTATTTATTTTTGGCTGTGTTGGGTCTCTGTTGCTGCATGCAGCTTTCTCTAGTTGTGGCGAGTGGGGGCTACTCTTCGTTGCGGTGCACAGGCTTCTCATTGCGGTGGCTTCTCTTGTTGCAGAGCACAGGCTCTAGGCGTGCGGGCTTCAGTAGTTGTGGCATGCGGGTTCAGTAGTTGTGGCTCGTGGGTTCTAGAGTGCAGGCTCAGTACTTGTGGCACATGGGCTTAGTTGCTCCGCGGCATGTGGGATCATCCCGGACCAGGGATTGAACCCGTGTGCCCTGCATTGGCAGGAGGATTCTTAACCACTGCGCCACCAGGGGAGCCTGTACTTTTTGCTTTAGATAGCAGATGGGAGCTACTTGTATGAGATTTATAGGACCATAGTTGCTTGAATATAAGGAGAAATTAAATATTTAGGGATGTCTAGCAATGAATATGCTGCTTCTTAAACTAGCATGTTACACTAAATTATTGACAAAAATTAGTTCTGTCAAAGGTGCTATACAGATAATTTATGTTCCTCCATTGGGAAGCCTAATAGAGACAATCTAGTTTCAGTTCAACTCTGTGATCCTATATTTTAAATTACTACAAAGAAAAATTATAAAGTATAAATATATCTTTATTTACTCAGGAAATGACTTAATATTGTTAGATCTTGGATTTAAGTACTTTTATTTTATAGCTTGTCCTGGAAAATGAGTGACAAAAAAAAAATCACAGTATGAATGGTAGCACATTTAAAAATTGTCTTCCAAATGTCAATAAAGAACATTAATGTTTAGAACTTGAAACATAAGCTTCCACTGAAGTATAACTAGAAAGCCTCTGATTCTAAGCCATGATATACTGACACCTCACAAACCTCTAAGTTATTGCATGGAGTCCAGTTTTCCATATTTATACCAGACTGTCATTAGATTGAATACTTTGCATCACACACACTTCTACTCTTTATTGTTTGCTTCCATTGTATTCATTTTTAAACAGACATTAATATGTTATTCATATACCATATAATTCATCCATTTAAAGTACAATTCAGTGTTTTTTAGTATATTTATAAAGTAGTATCCTATTGCTGCAATCAATTTTAGGACATTTCATCATGTCACAAAAAACCTTTGGGCCCAATAGCACTACTGATTCCACCATTTCCCTCACCCCTAAGCTTAAGGCAACCATTAATATACTTTCTGTCTCTATAGAGTTACTTACAGTAGCTATTTTAGATAAATGGAATCATACAAATGTGATCTTTTATGACTGGCTTGTTTCACTTAGAATAAAGTTTTAAAGGTTCACCCATGTTATAGCATGTATTATATTAATATGCCACATTGTATTAATCCATTCAACAGTTGATGGACATTTTTGCTGTTTCTATTGCTGTTATTATGAATAATGATGCTATGAACATTAACATACAGGTTTTTCTCTGGACACGTTTTCATTTCTCTTAGTTATTTACCTAGGAATACAATTTCTGGATTACATGGTAACTCTATGTTTAACATCTTGCCAAACGGTTTTCCAAAGCAAATGGTGTCTCATTGTGACTCTTATTGGCATTTTAATGAAGTGTTAATCATTTTTTCATTTGCTTGTTAGCTATTTGTCTAATTCTTTGGCAAAATGGCAGTTCAGATCCTTTCCTATTTTTAAAGTCTTCTTTTTATTACTGAGTTGTAAGATTTCTTTATATATTCTGGATATAAGTCCTTTATTGGGTTTAGAATTAGCGAATATTTTTTTTCCCATTCTGATGGTTGTCTTTCACTTTCATAATGGTATCCCTTGTAGTGCGAAAGTTGATCATTTTGATGAAGTTTAATTTATCTATTTTTTTCTTTTGACATTTGTGATTTTATATCATATTTAAGAAATCTTTGCCTAGTCAAGATTTACTCCTGTCTTCTTCTAAGTATTTTATAGTTTTAGCTCTTACATTTAGATGTATAATTCATTTTAAGGGCTTTTTTTTTAATGTATGGTGTGAGGAAACAGTTCGACTTCACAACAACTGTGGCTGTACAGTCATTCAAGCACCATTTGTTGTAAAGATTATTCCCTTTCATTCACTGAATTGTCTTGACCCCCTGGACAGAAATTATAACTCTAAGGTTTTATTTCTGGACTCTCAATTTTGTTCTATTGATCTATCATTATGTCTATATTTCCGATTTCTAAATCATTTTTCTTCTATTTCCAGAATTTACTTTTTCAAACATTTCCCCCTTTCCTACACCTCAGCTACCCACTTCCATAGCCATACTCCAGATATTGCTCACTCATATCAATACTACCTTCATCACATCTAAAATCTTAATTTCAATTATGACACTCTGGTCAACATCTCCTAACTCACTTGCCACATCAAAATTCTTCAATTCATCAGGAAATCTAGTTCATTGTCCCTCTCCTTTTTCCATATTACTCCCCTGATATCTTAAGTTATCTTCCAGTCTAGCTGAGATTCCATTGTTCATCATAACACTCTCACATAGAATGTAACTCATCAACCGCTATCTCTCCCCTACTCACTTCTTGAAACCCCAACTCCAATTATAACTCCCTGTGTATCATTTAAGATGACTGGAAAAAACTATGCTACTTGCTTACTGGATGCTTAGCAATGGTCTATAGGAATCCCACTTTTTTCCCCAATTAAATTTGTTAAATTCCACTCTCTGAAGTGAGAATTTCAATCTCTCCTAAAAATTCTTCCTCTTCTCTACTGCAGAGGCTTGTTGTTTATTCAGAAAATAGAAGTATTTGGACAAGAACTGCACTATCTGTTCATTATGCCAGCTATCATCTCTCCTTCACATGTATCCATATACCCTGAACATCCTTTCTTTACTAAGAGAAGACCTCTTCTGTTCCCCAAGCCATCTTCTGCACTTCTGTAATATATCCTGAGTTCTACACAATGCAAGCAATGCTCTTGCTGTTAACAGCCTTTTAACTGGAAACTAAGTATGCTAAAACATCTACCATGAAAAAATATCCCTGCAATAACCCAGTTCTCACTAGCTGACATCCCATTTCCTTGTTCTTCTTCACAGAAAAGACAAAGTCAAATACATTCTTCATTATTTGCTTTCTCAACTCTTTTCTTCAAAATCTTCTCTATAGCCCACTTCAATCACACATATATCCCCTCCAATCTAATTAAAAACCCTTAAAAACCACTTCTGTTGAGGTAAGTAAGGATTTTCACTTTACCCAATCATGATAAAACGTCTTAGTCATTTTATTCAGTCTTCGAGAAGCGTTACTGGTGTTCTTTCTTCCTTTGGTTTCGGGAGTATCACATTTTCTTGGTTTCCTTCTATACCTTTATTCACCTGCCATTATCATCTCTCACTTGAATTATTGTGGGAGCTTCTTAACTGGTGTCCTTACTGCTACTTTTGTTCCTTATAGTCTACCCTAATTTTTCTTAAGATTTGTAAAATTCAAAATATTTTGGCATAGATCTTGTATATTATTTTCCATAAATTAATAAAAATTTTCATACAAAACAGATTTTAAATTTTATTTTAAAAATTTCAAACCTACCAAAAAAGGTGAAAGAATAGAACAATGAATATCATATGCCCTTTAACTAGAATTACCAATTTTTAATAATTTACCACACTCATTTCCACCATCTCTCTCTTTCTGTGTATGTGTGTGCATTTTTTAAATTTTACAAAAATTTTTAAAAGTAGTACAATTGAAGTGTGTTAGCCATTAAAAAAATCACATAACAGAGGTCTCTGTCAATATATAGGTCATGCTGTGAGACCTCTAGGATTATCCTTTTTTTTGAACTAAATCTTGTAATTGAGTGTTTTTCTCTATTCATGCTGAAGTATGCCTTTAACATGCAACCAAAGACTATTTTTAAAAACAGTTGGTTCTTCTTTGTGTTAACTTTCTAAGTCAAATTAATGACAGTATCAATACCTCTAATTTAGTTTTGCCACAATTTGATCACTACGAAACCAAAGTTGACATAAGAAAATAAATAGGCTCTAGATAGTATATATGTTGTATTGGTGAAAAATGTGTGTGTATATTTATATATATATATATTCCAATGTAAATGAACAGGTCTTATAAACTTATGAAATGGCTAAAAACCCAACTTGTTTAACAAATGTAATGTAGCCCCTGCCAAAGGTCTGATGGCCACCACAGATTTGCTGTTTGAACCATGTATGCTGTGCCTTTCTGAGGAGGCTAAGAATATACCATTTTTCCATTAAAAAAAAAAAAAAAGAAACTCAACTGCCAAGTGATTGGTGCTTCTGTGGATTCTCACTTCTGTCACCTGGCATGGATCAACACACCCAAGAAACAAGGAGGACTAGGACCCATGAACATTCCCTTGATATCAGACCCCAAGCGCACCATTGCTCAGGACTATGGAGTCTTAAAGGCCGATGAAGGCATCTCATTCAGGAGCCTTTTTATTATTGATGATAAAGGTATCCTTCGACAGATCACCATAAATGACCTTCCTGTTGGCCATTCGGTGGATGAGTCGCTGAGACTAGTTCAGGCCTTCCAGTTTACTGACAAACCTGGGGAAGTATGCTCAGCTGGCTGGAAGCCTGGCAGTGAAACCATCAAGCCTGATGTCCAGAAGAGCAAAGAATATTTCTCTAAGCAGAAGTGAGCACTGGGCCATTTTAGGGCCAGGCTGCAGTAGGTGGCCATGAGAACAAACCTCTTTTGTACTATTGTCATGCTTAAAACACAAGACCTTACACTCAGCCCAGATGTGGTGTGGGACAGGACAGGCCTTTCCTGCAGGGGTTGGGGAGGCCGGCCTTTCTTCCTCTGGAGGGAATGGCCTGAGCTGTATTATGGGGCAGGCAAACTGATGTGTATAGTAGTAGGGTATCACTTTTGGTCTTTTGTAGTTTTATTAAACTTGAGCTGAGAAAAAAAAAAAAAAATTCAGCACTATTTACAATAGCCAGGACATGGAAACAACTTAAGTGTCCATCGACAGACGAATGGATAAAGAAGATGTGGCACATATATACAATGGAATATTACTCAGCCATAAGAAGAAATGAAATTGAGTTATTTGCAGTGAGGTGGATGGACCTAGAGACTGTCATACCGAGTGAAGTAGTCAGAAAGAGAAAAACAAATACCGTATGCTAACCCATATATATGGAATCCAAAAAAAAAAAAATGGTTCTGATGAACGTAGGGGCAGGACAGGAATAAAGATGCAGATGTAGAGAATGGACTTGAGGACATGGGAAGGGGGAAGGGTAAGCTGGGACGAAGTGAAAGAGTGGCATGGACATATATACACTACCAAATGTAAAATAGATAGCTAGTGGGAAGCAGCCACATGGCACAGGGAGATCAGCTCGGTGCTTTGTGTCCACCTAGAGGGGTGGGACAGGGAGGGTGGGAGGGAGACACAAGAGGGAGGGGATATGGGGATATATGTATGCATATAGCTGATTCCCTTTGTTATACAGCAGAAACTAACACACCATTGTAAAGCAATTATACTCCAATAAAGATGTTAGGAAAAATAAAATATTTGATAATGAAAAAAAATTTTTTTTGTGCACAAAATAAATATAAAATTTATTAAAACACCCACAATATTTTGAAGATACCAGTAGTAATACAGTTCAAACCCAGTTGTTTGTGTAAAATATAATAAAATACAAATCAAAAAAGGATACATATTTGCAATTTCTAGGCACCCTAAATTAAATCTGCTGAAACACTGGGAGAGAATGCAGGGCAAGGAGGGTAGCTCAGGAGGCAAACCAATAAAGTGAGAGGAAAAAATATTTAAAAAAAGGAAAAATTATACAAAATAAAATTACCAGCATAAATTTACTGTACTAAGAATATCTATAGTTTAATAATACACATCCTATTGCCTTGAGACATTGCAAAAATCTACCATTCATCCATCAACCCCAGATAAACTTCATTTCAAATAGCCACAGTTACAAAGTCAAGATGGAATATTCAAGTATTATTTTGTGTTCAATTTTGTGAAAATATTTTACAAAATAGCAGACATAAAGCTATCTCATCAAATATTTCAGTGTGTGTTTCCCATGGACACATTCCTACTGCTCTACACCACAAATATCATATAAATATTTTATCAATAAAATAATATGTAGTGTAATATCTACATTTCCCCAATTGCCATCCCCCCAATTTATACATATATGTTCCCCCAGATCTAAACAAGAACAATGAATTGACATATATCTTTTGTCTCTTTTACTTTAGGACATCCCTCCTACCTTTTATTGTTTTTCATGACTAACATTTTGAGGAGTTTCATGCACTACTGATAGTGACCAAAGCACTCTTTTCACTTCCCAGAATGTACAATGCTAGGCTCCTGAATAAGGCATCCAATAGAACTTTCACCTTCTTTACAGGCTACAGGCTTCATAGATCACCATAATGGCTTTTTTGAACAAGTTCAAACTTGATTAAATGAAAAATGTCACATTTTAATCATCAGTCAAACATCAGAGGCGAATTGGAATAGAGTCTTACTCCATTTTTTGATGTTTGACTGCTGAGAGCTTTTAAGCCTTGGCCCTCTCCTCTGCCGAACATTTGGGCAAGTTTATAAGGAAGCCTGGGCACTCCTTCCTTTAGCGTCAGTGGGAGGTTCAAACCACACAAGCCCCTTCCCACACTTGCGAATACTCATCCCAGCCCCTCCCTTCTCACTACAAAAAAAACATCAAACTAGTTCACTTCCTTGCTACCTCAAACCATTTTTGAAACAGCTTGGTGGTCCTGCCCTGATACTCTGAAAAGCCTCATAATCTGAGTGTTAAATCTTTTCATACCCTCTAGTATGTATGATATTAGTCTCAATATCCACACCAAAACCAAATTTTGGCTAGGTGTCCATGCTGCTTTGGTAGGGTGGCCACATCACCCCAGAAATGAAATTTCAGTTCTTTTTATGTTAGGAACGGTATTTATAAACCAAAATCTGGGTGCTCAAACTATATTGTGAGAAATACATATATTTCCAGAAGGCCCAGAAGGCCTTCTATTTCTCATTTAGAAAGACAGTTATATTTTAGTTTTTCCTCTGTCTAGTCAGCCACCTCCACCCTGCTACTGAAATTGATGCCTATTGTAGCAGAAAAATAAGAAGATATTTTTAAAATGGTAATGTCTGTTCAAGTTCTTTGCCCATTTTTTTAATCAAGTTGTTTTTGTTTGTTTGTGTTTTGCTATTGAGTTGTAGGAGTTCCTGAATTATTTGGGAAATTAGCCCTTTATCAGATAAATGGTTTCTCCTATTCTATAGGCTGTCTTTGCATTCTGTTTTTGTCTTTTTTTTTCCTGTGCTATGCAGAAACCTTTTAGTTTATTGTAGTCCCACTTATCTATTTTTACTCATCTTGCTTATAGTTTTGATGTCGTATCTATGAAATTATTGTCAAGACTAATGTTAAGAAACTTTTCTGTTGTTTTTTCTTCTATAAGTTTTACAGTTTCAGGTCTTACATTTAAGTCTTTAATATATTTTTATGTATGGCATAAGGTAGAGGTCTTTTTTTTTTTTTTTTTTTTAATCCCCTCACTCGAATCTGGAAACTGATTCTGCTCAGCTCTGGACTGCCCTTTCCTTTCCTCATCAGGTCAAAGTGACTTCTCTTTCCTCAGGTGTTTCCCTCTGGTTTCACTGTAACTCTTTGTAGTCTTACATTTTTCTCTGACCTCCAGAACATCTCCATGATTGGACTAGGAGCTTGTGCTGCTTTTCCAACTTGTCAGCAATAAGCATCTAAGCACTTACTTTTCATTATGTGATAAGATATTGCAAAAAATGTGATAAAGTTATAGTTGTAAAGCAAAATTAGTCTGTTGGAAAAATACTCAGGTGGTCATTATGTTTTAGCTTTAATGAGGTACTCTATTCTTTGAGACCCAATTGTTTTTATAGCTAGGAAACACCACAGCACATTACTTTCAGTTAATTACAAGAATTTGAGAGATGAATATACCAAAAGCAGAGTTCATAATTATCATAGAAAACTCTCCAGAGAATTTAAATAAGATATATTTCTAGAAAAATGTTTCTCTTTAAATTAAAGTTTAAAAATCAATCTTCGATTCTGGGAGAAATGTCTGGCTAGGCTTTTATGTAAATACTTTAAAAATATTCTTGATAGAACAAAGTTAACTATGGGCTCTTAGATCTCTGTGCCATTAGCAACAAAATGGGTAGTTAAATTCTGGCTACTCCTAAAATAACTAGTAATAAGTATAGAGGCTAAAAATTTGGAAAAAAGCAAGAAAGGAAATAATATGACATTTTAAATAATATACCACATTTTGAGATAAATTGTTTTTATAAGCATAATTATGTAAAGGAAAAACTTGAAATTATATTCGAGCTCTATTTTATAAAATAAACTATGACCTTAAAAATTTACTGTATCAAAGTTTGTAGTTTGCATTTTTATTCAAATGATGGCAGCATATTTAAAATTATACAAAATATTATTCCATGAGTATCAATTAGAGTAAACAATTACAGCATATACATGTATTTAAAATTTGGGGTGATTAGTTCACACTTCACTCTAAGAACTAACTGAATTGCTGGAGAATGCTTCCCATTAAAGATATGTATAAATCAACTTTAAATCTTCTTTAAATATAGTGTATTTTAAAAGAATATCTCAACTTTGCAATGCCATTTTCCTTATGATATAAGCTTCTCCTTGTTTTTTAAATTTATATCATTGGCTTGCATTATCTGAGTGTTCAGTTTACACTAGTGAAAGCTGTATGGGGATATATTAGATATATCTTACATCTTAAATTTTATATTTCATTAAGTGATAAACACATGAAAAACTCCCATACATATGTATATATGTATGTCTGTGTATATGTGTGTGTGTATAAAATATGAAAGCAAACTATGAAAAAAAATTTTCCCTTTTCTTAACTCCATGTTAAGCTTTCACATTATTCCTTTTCTTCCCTTCATCTCTACTTATACAGTAGCTATAAAGTAGACTAGCAGCATACCGGATTTCCTCACTGTATGCCTAAAATAAACGAGGACATCTTGTGTCAGGGCTGTTTTGATCAGCACTGTGTAAGCTCTCTGAACAGTTCAACCACAATAAATACACTTGTGCTAAAATATATCTAGATAAACAAAAGTATAATGTATAAGTTCTCTATAGGACTCAATCCTTATCAGAGATTTCTTCAAGTATAGCACATTAGGTAAATTGCACTGGGTCTTATTAACTATGTTCTTTAAATGTCACTCTTCAGAAGTTGAATAAGAAAGCATTATCACTACAATATCATAAAATAAGCAAATATAGTAACTACTAGATCATACAAATTTTACTCAATTTTATTTTTTTACTTTTTAACATCTTTATTGGAGTATAATTGCTTTACAATGTTGTGTTAGTTTCTGCTGTATAACATAGTGAATCAGTTATACATATACATATATCCCCATATCTCCTCGCTCTTGTGCCTCCCTCCCACCCTCCTTATCCCACCATTCTATGTGGTCACAAAGCACCGAGCTGATCTCCCTGTTCTATGCAGCTGCTTCCCACTAGCTATCTGTTTTACATTTGGTAGTGTATATATGTCAGTTCTACTCTCTCACTTCACGCCAGCTTACCCTTCCCCCTCCCCGTGTCCTCAAGTCCATTCTCTACATCTGCGTCTTTATTCCTGTCCTACCCCTAGGTTCCTCAGAACCATTTTGTTTTTAATTTCATATATATATGTTAGCATACGGTATTTGTTTTTCTCTTTCTGACTTACTTAACTGTGTATGACAGACTCTTGGTCCATCCAACTCACTATAAGTACCTCAATCTCGTTTCTTTTTATGGCTGAGTAATATTCCATTGTATATATGTGCCACATCTTCTTTATCCATTCATCTGTCGATGGACACTTAGGTTGCTTCCATGTCCTGGCTATTGTAAATAGTGCTGCGATGAACATTGTGGTACATGACTCTTTTTGAATTATGGTTTTCTCAGGGTATATGCCCAGTAGGGGGATTGCTGGGTCATGTGGTAGTTCTATTTTTAGTTTTCTTAAGGAACCTCCATACTGTTCTCCATAGTGGCTGTGTATCAGTTTACATTCCCACCAACAGTGCAAAAGGGTTCCCTTTTCTCCACACCCTCTCCAGCATTTATTGTTTGTAGATTTTTTGATGATGGCCATTCTGACCGGTGTGAGGTGATACCTCATTGTAGTTTTGATTTGCATTTCTCTAATGATTAGTGATGTTGAGCAACCTTTCGTGTGTTTTTTGACAATCTGTATATCTTCTTTGGAGGAATGTCCATTTAGGTCTTCTGCCCATTTTTGGATTGGGTGTTTGTTTTTTTGATATTGAGCTGCATGAGCTGCTTGTATATTTTGGAGATTCATGCTTTGTCAGTTGCTTTGTTTGCAAATATTTTCTCCCATTCTGAGGGTTGTCTTTTCTTCTTGTTTATGGTTTCCTTTGCTGTGCAAAAGCTTTTAAGTTTCATTAGGTCCCACTTGTTTATTTTTGTTTTTATATCCCTTACTCTAGGAGGTGGGTCAAAAAAGACCTTGCTGTGATTTATGTCAAAGCGTGTTTTTCCTATGTTTTCCTAGAAGAGTTTTATAGTGTCTGGTCTTACATTTAGGTCTTTAATCCATTTTGAGTTTGTTTTTGTGTATGCTGTTAGGAAGTGTTCTCATTTCATTCTTTTACATGTAGCTGTCCAGTTTTCCCAGCACCACTTATTGAAGAGGCTGTCTTTTCTCCGTTGTATATTCTTGGCTCCATTATCAAAAATAAGGTGACCATGTGTGCATGGGTTTATCTCTGGGCTTCCTATCCTGTTCCATTGATCTATATTTCTGTTTTTGCACCAGTACCATACTGTCTTGATTACTGTAGCTTTGTAGTATATTCTGAAATGAGGGAGCCTGATTCCTCCAGCTCCATTTTTCTTTCTCAATATGGCTTTGGCTACTCGAGGTCTTTACTGTTTCCATACAAATTGTGCAATTTTTTGTTCTAGTTCTGTGAAATTTGCCACTGGTAGTTTGATAGGGATTTCATTGAATCTGTACATTGCTTTGGGTAGTATAGTCATTTTCATAATGTTGATTCTTCCAATCCAAGAACATGGTATAGCTCTCTGTCTGTGTTGTGTTTAATTTCTTTCATCAGTGTCTTATAGTTTTCTGCATACAGGTCTTTTACTTCCTTTGGTATGTTTATTCCTTGGTATTTTATTCTTTTTGTTGCAATGGTGAATGGGATTGTTTCCTTAATTTCTCTTTCTGATCTTTCATCATTAGTGTAAAGAAATGCAAGAGATTTCTGTGCATTAATATTGTAGCCTGCTACTTTACCAAATTCATTGATTAGCTCTAGTAGTTTTCTGGTAGTATCTTTAGGATTCTCTATGTATAGTATCGTGTCATCTGCAACAGTGACAGTTTTGCTTCTTCTTTTCTGATTAGGATTCCTTTTATTTCTTTTTCTTCTCTGATTGCCATGGCTAAATCTACCACAGCTATGTTGAATAATAGTGGTGAGAGTGGGCAACCTTTTCTTGTTCCTGATCTTAGAAGAAATGGTTTCAGTTTTTCACCACTGAGAACGATGTTGACTGTAGGTTTGTCATATATGGCCTTTATTATGTTGAGGTAGATTCCCTCCATGTCCCCTTCCTGGAGAGCTTCTACCATAAATGGGTGTTGAATTTTGTCAAAATCTTTTTGCATCTATTGAGATTATCATATGGTTTTTATCCTTCAATTTGTTAATATGATGTATCACACAGACCAGTTTCCTATATTGAAAAATCCTTGCATTCCTGGGATAAACCCCACTTGATCATGGTGCATTATCCTTTTAATGTGCTGTTGGATTCTGTTTGCTAGTATTTTGTTGAGGATTTTTGCATCTATGTTCATCAGTGATATTGGCCTGTAGTTTTCTTTTTTTGGGACATCTATGTCTGGTTTTGTAATCAGGGTGATGGTGGCCTCATAGAATGAGTTTTGGAGTGTTCCTTCCTCTGCTGTATTTTGGAAGATTTTGAGAAGGATAGGTGTTAGCTCTTCTCTAAATGTTTCATAGAATTCACCTGTGAATCCATCTGGTCCTGGGCTTTTGTTTGTTGGAAGACTTTTAATCACAGTTTTAACTTCAGTGCTTGTGTCTGTTCTGTTTATATTTTCTGTTTCTTCCTGGTTCAGTCTTGGAAGGTTGTGCTTTTCTAAGAATTTGTCCATTTCTTGGAGGTTGTCCATTTTATTGGCATATAGTTGCCGTAGTAGTTCCTCATGATCCTTTGTATTTCTGCAGTGTCAGTAGTTACTTCTCTTTTTTTATTTCTAATTCTGTTGATTTGAGTCTTCTCCCTTTTTTTCTTGATGAGTCTGGCTAATGATTTGTCAATTTTGTTTATCTTCTCGAAGAACCAGCTTATAGTTTTATTGACCTTTGCTATTGTTTCCATCATTTCTTTTTCATTTATTTCTGATCTGATCTTTATGACTTCTTTCCTTCTGCTAACTTTGGATTTTTTTGTTCTTCTTCTTTCTCTAATTGCTTTAGTTGTAAGGTTAGGTTGTTTATTTGACATTTTTCTTCTTTCTTGAGGTAGGATTGTATTGCTGTAAACTTTCCTCTTAGAACTGCTTTTGCTGCATCCCATAGGTTTTGTGTTGTCATGTTTTCATTGTCATTTGTTTCTAGGTATTTTCTGATTTCCTCTTTGCTTTCTTCAGTGACCTCTTGCTTATTTAGTGGCGTATTATTTAGCCTCCATGTGTTTGTATTTTTTACAGTTTTTTTCCTGTAATTGATATCTAGTCTCATAGTGTTGTGGTCAGAAAAGATACTTGATATGATTTCAGTTTTCTTAAATTTACTGAGGCTTGATTTGTGACCCAAGATATGATCTATCCTGGAGAATGTTCCATGAGCAATTCAGAAGAAAGTGTATTCTGTGTTTTTGGATGGAATGTCCTATAAATATCAATTAACTCCATCTTTTCTTTCTTTTTTTTTTTTAAATTTTATTTATTTATTTATTTATGGCTGTGTTGGGTCTTCATTTCTGTGTGAGGGCTTTCTCTAGTTGTGGCAAGTGGGGGCCACTCTTCATCGTGGTGCGCGGGCCTTTCACTATTGGCCTCTCTTGTTGCGGAGCACAGGCTCCAGACGCGCAGGCTCAGCAATTGTGGCTCACGGGCCTAGTCGCTCCGCGGCACGTGGGATATTCCCAGACCAGGGCTCGAACCCATGTCCCCTGCATTGGCAGGCAGATTCTCAACCACTGCGCCACCAGGGAAGCCCAACTCCATCTTTTCTAATGTGTCATTTAAAGCTTGTGTTTCCTTATTTATTTTCATTTTGATTGATCTGTTCATTAGTGAAAGTCAGGTGTTAAAGTCCCCTACTATTACTGTGTACCTGTCGATTTCCCGTTTTATGGCTATTAGCATTTACCTTATGTATTGTAGTGCTCCTATGTTTGTGGCGTAGATATTTACAATTGTTGTATCTTCATCTTGGATTGATCCCTTGATCACCATGTAGTGTCCTTCTTTGTCTCTTGTAACATTCTTTATTTTAAAATCTATTTTGTCTGTTATGAGAATTGCTACTCCAGCTTTCTTTTGATTTTCATTTGAATGGAATATCTTTTTCTGTCCCCTCAGTTTCAGCCTGTATATATCCCTAGGTTTGAAATGGGTCTCTTGTAGACAGCATGTATACAGGTCTTGTTTTTGTATCCATTCAGCCAGTCTGTGTCTTTAGGTTGGAGCATTTAATCCATTTACATTTAAGGTAATTATTGATATTATGTTCCTATTACCATTTTCTGATTTATTTTGGGTTTGTTTTTGTAGGTCCTTTCCTTCTCTTGTATTTCCTCTCTAGAGAAGTTCCTTTACATTTGTTGTAAAGCTGGTTTGATGGTGCTAAATTCTCTTAAATTTTGCTTGTCTGTAAAGGTATTAATTTCTCTGTCAAGTCTGAATAGATCCTTGCTGGGTAGAGTAATCTTGGCTGTAGCTTTTTCCCTTTCATTGCTTTAAATATATCCTGCCAGTTCCTTCTGGTCTGCAGAGTTTCTGCTGAAAGATCAGCTGTTAACCTTATGGGGATTCCCTTGTATGTTATTTGTTGCTTTTCCCTTGCTGTTTTTATATTTTTCTTTGTATTTAGTTTTTGACAGTTTGATTAATATGTATCTTGGTGTGTTTCCCCTAGGATTTATCCTTTAGGGAACTCTCTGTGCTTCCTAGACTTGATTGACTATTTCCCTTCCCATGTTAGGGAATTGATCAACTATAATCTTTTCAAATATTTTCTCAGAACCTTTCTTTTACTGTTCTTCTTCTGGGACACCTATAATTCGAATGTTGGTGTATTTAATGTTGTCCCAAAGTTCTCTGAAACTGTCCTCAATTCTTTTCATTCTTTTTTTTTTATTCTGCTCTGTGGCAATTATTTCCACTCTTTTATCTTCCAGGTCACCTATCCGTTCTTCTGCTTCAGTTATTCTGCAATTGATTCCTTCTAGAGTTTTTTTAATTTCGTTTACTGTGTTGTACCTCATTGTTTTTTGCTCTTTCGTTCTTCTAGGTCCTTGTTAAACGTTTCTTATATTTTTTCCATTCTATTTCCGAGATTTTGGATCATCTTTACTATCATTATTCCGAATTCTTTTTTGGTAGACTGACTGTTTCCTCTTCATTTGTTTGGTCTGGTGGGTTTTTACCTTGCTCCTTCTTCCACTGCATAGTTGTCTGGCTTCTCATTGTTTAACTGACAGTGTTTTGGGTCTCCTTTTTGCAGCTTGCAGGTTCGTAGTTCCCATTATTTTTGGTGTCTGACCCCAGTGAGTGAGGTTGGTTCAGTGGCTTGTGTAGGCTTCCTGGTGGAGGTGGCTGGTGCCTGTATTCTGGTGGTTGGGGCTGGATCTTGTCCTTCTGGTGGCAGGTCCGCATCCGGTTGTGTGTTTTGGTGTGTCTGTGAACTTAGTATGACTTTGGGCAGCATCTCTGCTAATGGGTGGGGTTGTGTTCCTGTCTTGCTAGTTTTTTGACAAGGGGCGTCCCTCACTGGAGCTTGCTGGCTGTTGGATGGAGCTGGGTCTTAATGTTCAGACGGAGATCTCTGAGAGAGCTCTCACCAATTGATATTATGTGGGGCAGGGATGTCTCTGGTGGTCCAATGTCCTGTAGTCAGCTCTCCCATCTTGAAGGCTCAGGCCCAGCATCTGGCCAGAGCACCAAGACCCTGCAAGCCACATGGCTCGGAAGAAAAGGAAGAAAAAAATGAAAAACAGATAGAACCCCAAACCAAGTGGTAAAAGCAAAGCTAAACAGACAAAAATCACACGAAGAAACATACACACACACACTCATAAAAAGAAACATACAAACAAGAACAACAACAAAATCTAAGAGAAAAAGAAAAAAAAAATGAACAGACAGAACCCTAGGACAAATGGTAAAAGCAAACCTAAACAGACAAAATCACACAAAGAAACATACATATACACACTCACAAAAAGAGAAAAAAGGGGAAAAATTTTTTTAAATTTTTAAATTAAAAATAAATAAATAAAAAATAAAAGGAAGAGAACAACCCAACCAATAAACAAATCCACCAATGATAACAAGCACTAAAAACTCAGATAAACATAAAACCAGAAACAAATCAGACTCAGAAAGCAAACCCCAAGTCTACAGTTGCTCCCAAAATCCACCGCCTCAGTTTGGGGAACATTCATTGTCTATTCAGGTATTCCACAGGTGCAGGGTTTATCAAGTTGACTGTGGGGATTTAACCTGTTGCTCCTGAGGCTGCATGGAGAAATTTCCCTTTCTCTTCTTTGTTCGCACTGCTCCTGGGGTTCAGCTCTGGTTTTAGCTCTGCCTCTGCATGTAGGCTGCTCTCAAGCATCTGTTCCCTGCCCAGACAGGAGGGGTTTAAAGCAGCAGCTGTTTAGGGTTCTCTTGCTCACTCAGGCTGTGGAGAGGGAAGAGTACGGTAGTCATAATTGGAATGTGGGGCGAGCCTGCGGTGGCAGAGGCCAGTGTGTCATTGCAACAGCCTGAGGTGCACCGTGTATTCTCCTGGGGAAGTTGTCCCTGGATTACGGGACCCTGGCAGTGGCGTGCTGCACAGGCTCCAGGGCGGGGAGGTGTGGGTAGTGACCTGCGCTTGCACACAGGATTCTTGGTGGAAGCAGCAGCAGTGTTAGCAGTTCATGCCCATCTCTGGGGTCCGAGCTGATAGCTGCGGCTCATGCCCTTCTCTGGAGCTCGTTTAGGTGGTGCTCTGAATCCCCTCTCCTCGCGCACCCCGAAACAATGGTCTCTTGCCTCTTAAGCAGTTCCAGACTTCTTCCCGGCCTCCCTCCTGGCTAACTGTGGTGCACTAGCCCCCTTCAGGCTGTCTTCACGCAGTCAACCCCAGTCCTCTCCCCGGGGTCTGACCTCCAAATCCCGAGCTCAGCTCCCAGCCCCCACCTGCCCCAGTGGGTGAGCAGACAAGCATCTCAGGTTGGTGAGTGCTGGTTGGCACCAATCCTCTGTGTGGGATTCTCTCTGCTCTGCCCTCTGCACCCGTTTCTGCTCTCTCTTCCATGGCTCCAAAGCTTCCCCCCACCCACCTCCCTGTCCCCGCCAGTGAAGGGGCTCCCTAGCGTGTGGAAACGTTTCCTCCTTCACAGCTCCATCCCAGAGGTACAGGTCCCATCCCTATTCTTTTATCTCTGTTTTTTCTTTTTTCTTTTGCCCTACCCAGGTACGTGGGCAGTTTCTTGCCTTTTGGGAAATCTGAGGTCTTCTGCCAGGATTCAGTAGGTGTTCTGTAGGAGCTGTTCTACATGTAGATGTATTTTTGATGTATTTGTGGGGAGGAAGGTGATCTCCATGTCTTACTCCTCTGCCATCTTGAAGGTCTCCCCCCTACTCACTTTTATTGTTGTTAAGGAAAGTCATTTAAAATATGAAATAAGACAAAGGTTAAACAGTGTGTCTTTTCAATATCATACTGGGGCACTGTTTAACAAGCCCTCTAAAGGATTATTTAATTCTGTAGAAGAATATATTTTGATTTGCTATTTACTATTCAATTAGAGCCAAAATACTATAAAGTTACATGTTATGTTGTACATCTTATATGGTAGAGTTGCAAAGATTTCCTCTCCCATAGAAGATACCATCGAAGGCTATCTGTTGGGGTTGTTTTGTTTGTTTTTTGGTGTCCTTGTTTTGTTGTATTTTTTTTGTTTGTAATAATTGCTGTGTATAACTGCAAATATGACAAAGGTTTGGATAATTCCTAGGGTTCATGAGACTCTACAGGACATATTCAAGTGTTGTAATAAAGGCAAAAACTACAGGACAGCAAAAGAAGGAGAGTTCAGAAAACTTTGGAGGAGGTCCAAGAGACATCAAGGCTTATGTTATTTGCACAAAGATATGCATAGCCTTTGGGATGAACTTTCAAGATGTGTGCAATGAAATTTGGTTTCAGAGAACCCCAGACAGATGTTTTCAGCAGTGTATTTTATGTTTCTCTGGTCACTTAGCCAAGCCAAGTTGTGCAATCTGTTACTTCAGGAGATAGTCATCCATAAACAGACCTTTCTTATACCAGTGAGCTTCAGACTTTAAACAGCACATCACAAATTGTTAGTAAAATAGGCTTTATTTTGGCCAAGAACCAAACCAGATATCCCAGTATCTCCAGAGATAAGCATAGAGCTTCCCTCATCTAACTATAAAATAACTCTATCCTGAATAAGAACATTAGACAGGTTATAACCAACCCAGCAATCTTATTTTAACAATTTCTTAATGCCTATAAATACCAAAAAACTCAAAATGTTTTTTATAACAACTTTTTGAAATTGTAGTTTCCTCATTGATGTGCTGATAATCTTTGGTAAGCACTTATTAATATTTTTATGTCACCTAACTTAATTTTTAAAGATTATATATGAAATTACATTTTATTTCATTCCAAAATGTTTTTCCTTTGCCTATCACTTCTTTTCCTTCTATTGCTGCTTTTGATTTGTTTTTTCGTAGTTGCTTTGTGTCATTTGACTAAGAGAAAGAAGTTTCCAGACTGTGTAATATGATCCATGCTCTTAGATCCTTTATGAATGAGGTTCCAAATTATTTTTTATAGAATATACTTATAAGAGAGAACTCAATTTATTAAAGTTATTTGCTTGTCCTTGAGTACTTATGCTTCCATGAAATTGAAAATATTTTCCTCAGCATTATCTAGAAGGAAAATTTATAGGGATTGTGTAAAGCACAGTGACAGACTCTCCTGTGATATTTCTGTTTGTAGTTGTTACACTCATTTTCTCTCAACTTCTGTGTTAATCCTTATGCTATTCCAAATGAATGAGTTAAGAACAAGGCAACTATAATCCTTTCTTTCCACTTTAGCTCACCAGCAAAGATGCTTGCAGTGAGGACTTCTTTCTTTAATCAAAATCTCTCAAAAGAACTGGGATTTTTCTTTATTTATTTACTGCTGTTTTCCCACTATGAAGTAAATGGGATATGGAGGTTAGGCTCAATGCTTTAAACTGATATGAAATATAGTATGTTTATTTGTTAGATGAAGTGGGTTTGTTTTTAGACCATTAAAATATAACCTAATTTTAATGTGTTTTTTAAGATACGTTGAAAAATGCAAAATACATAAATAGACTATGACTTAGAGGTGATAACTTTTAAAATTAAACAATTTTTAAAGTGGCTTCTACATATAAGCCATTCTTTTAGAGGCTCTGGATATAGTATTGAACAAAACACATAAAACATTTGTTCTTATAAAGCTTACATGATAGGAAACAGAAAACACATAGAGAAATAAATATTTGTTTTTCTTTCAAATAAGGTTTATGAGAAAAAATATTCCAGAGTGAAAAGGATAAAATATGTGCATAGGTAGGGAAGGTACTATTTTTTATGGGCTAGTAAATGAAGATCTGTCTCAACAATGTGACATTTGACCAGAGACCTGAAGGAAGGGAAGGTAGAAGCCTTAGAGTTACCTCAGAGAAGAGATTCCACCTATAGGGGAGTGCAAACACCCTGAAGCCAGAGCATATTTGGCATGAGGTATGAGCAAGGAGCGGTAAGGTGGCACACGACTAAAGTAGAGCAAGCAAACAAAAGACTGATAGGGGATCAGATCAGAGGAACAGCAAGGAATGAAACATGTAAAGCCTCGTAGGCCAATTTGAGAGATGGAAAGTCACTGAAGAGTATAGAATAGGGGTAACCTGATCTGATTTGAATTTAAAGTAATTGCTTTGGCTAACACATGGAGAATGAAGCGAAGAGGATGAGGACAAAAGAAAGGAGACTAGTTTGGGTGTTATTACAATCAATGAGACAAATGGTAGCTTGAACAAGAATGCTGTTGGTGTATTTAGTGGGAAGTGGTTGGAATCAGAAAATATGGAAAGATGGAGCCATGAACATTTGCTGATAATTTGAGCATAGGAAATGAAACAAGGAGACCAGTATAGCAAGGTAACTTTAGAGTTTTGTTTTTGAGTAATCTGAAGAATTAAGCTGCTGTTTACTGAGATTCATGGAGAAAATTTGAGCAGGTGGAGGGTGGATCAGAAGTATGCTTGTATATAAGTATTAATCAGATTTATATCTCAGTTATATATATCTTAAATGTTTTACTTCAGTTCATTATTTCAGAGAAGTGAAGAAAAAAGGAGAGAAGAAGAGTGAGAGAGAAGGAAGTAAGAGAGAGAAAGCGTCATTGCTGAAAGTAGGGATTCATGAAATAAATAATTAAAAATAGAAGGATGATTTATGTCAGTAAAAATTATCTTACGTCAATATTTCTGTATAATCATGGGAAATTAGTTGATTTATTTGATTCATAGAGAGACTTTTTTTACAGCACTGAATACATTTTTACAATGTTTGGAGAGGCAATATCTTTAGGATCCATTTGGCTATTCTAATGTAATAACACATTGCATGGATAAAAAGAAATTTGGAAAAATCCATTTGATATTTACAATGGTAGCCTGGCTTTGTCTCAGATTTCATTTTGTAAGCTCATCTTTGTTTTGGGTAAAACTCATTTTCAGAAGAGAAGTGGTGGTAAGGAGACAGTAATACATATATATGTTTCCCATAAACTTCTATGGATGTCTTCATTGTTATTGATGAAAATACAGCTCTGATATTTGAGGTTATGAGTTTCTGAATGTATACACCAGGAAACTAATCTCCAATGAACTACATTTTAACTAACATCCTTTGCAAAAAACACACACATTCACATGAAGGATTCCAGCTGCTTTGCTGAATTTTCAAACATCAGCTAAGTCAAGCACCCCACTAGTCACAGGTGACAAATAATGCTCGAACATCTGCTTGCTAACAATATAATCTGGCTCATTTACTATCACCAGTTTCCTGGTATTGTGCCCACAGGAGATGTTCAATAAATACTGAATGAAATGCTTCTACCTGTTGAGAAGACTAAATAAACCTGTGGGGTGGGGGAGTAATAATGCCATGGCCTTTTTTTTTTTTTCTTTTAGAAATAAGAGTGCAGACCTCATGAAACTTGTGAAATGTAGTGGACATCATTGTGTTTTGATAGCGTGGTCTGAGTTTAGGATGAAGTCTAGCACAGGAAATCTAAAATAGGTCACTGCCCCTGAGAATGTTTCTTGGGTTTGGGAGGATGATAATTTCAATTTCTGCTCAGTTTGTTTCCAGAGTAAGCAGTGATCCCAATGATTAAACTTCTACCACTGGGGATAGTTAGAATTCAGAGTTTCAGCTAGCTGTGAATGAGTCAACAAATTGCAAGCCGTTTGGTGTATTGCCCATAAGAACAGTTAGTTGTAAATGTTCTTAGATAAGGCACTGAAAATGCAATGAAATAAGGCATATTATTTTTTCAAGGGTAGAAAAGATTTTACATTAAAATGTATAATCTTAAAGTGTTATCGGCCGTATTTCAACACTTTATTTTGCATTATCTAATATAAGTGTTTATTTGAAAATCCAGCAAAATATTTTAATTATTTGCATTTTAATTTAAAAGTGTAGATTAAAGATTACAGTTACATACTATGCACTTTCTTTTCCAACCTTTTTCCAGTGTACCTTTAACATACATTAACTTCTCTCAGGCAGGTATTTCATAACTTTCCTTTCTCTAACATGCCACGCACATACATACACTCCTTCTCTCTCTCTCTTGCTCTGTGTGTGTGTGTGTGTGTGTGTGTGTGTGTGTGTTCCTCTCTCTCTCTCCCTCTCTCTGAGGATTATCTTGCTTCTTATTTAACTGAGAAAATAAAAGCTAACAGAAGTGAACTTTCATATTCTTCCATTATATTATGTAATAACCTACCTATATCTGTACCCATAATCTCTGCTTTCCCTCCTCTCAGTCTTACTGCTCCTTAGTGCAATAGCCAACATCCATGTCATCATGTCATCAATGTCTTTGATTCAGCAATGATCCACTCTTTCATTCATTATCAATAGTTCTCAATAAGAATAAGAATAAGAACATGTTGTAATATAAAAAATCCTTCCTAGATTGCTCTCATCACCCATTCCAACACAATCTCGTCATTGTTTTTTAGAGTAAAACTGTACTAAATATCTGCCTACATGTTTTATGTCTTGAGCACATTCCTCTCTGATTTTGCCTTCGTCACTCTTTTGAAATTTTTCTTACTGGAATCACGAGTAACATATTAGGACAACTAAAAGTCAGTTCTTTTATTTTACTCAACTTTTCAGCAGAATTTTATATAATTGACTTTCCCTTTCATCTTTAAATACTTTACACACTGTGGTGTCTGGGACATAACAATTCCTTGGTTTTCCTTTTTCCTCACTTTTCTGTTTTGACCTGCAAATAGATATTGGAATAAATTTTGGAGAGACCTTCTATAGGTGACAACTTAAGCTTTAGAAAGGATGAGATTCTTTAATGATTCTGAGTATGTGAAAAGAGGGTTCTAGAAATAATTTCAGTAATAAAATAAAATTTAAACAATTTGAGATATGGACTGAAGATTTGCATTGGATTTTAAAATTAGATGATTAATTGTGAACTTGGGGAACCCTGATACAGAAGATTGGTAGTTATGGAATTTAGGGTGCTGAGGGAGAAACTTGAATCAGTAGGCTGTCTAATACTTCCAAACATTAATGCATATGAATTACCATAGGACTCAGTTAAAATAAAGATTTTGATTCCATGGGTCTGGATGTGCCTCCAGAATGAACATTTCTGAGAAGCTCCCAGGTGATGATGATGCTGTGTCTATGAGTAGCAACTAAGAGTAGCAAGAGTCTAGATCTCTTTCAGGAAGTTTTGTCATTAAAATAAAATAGAGAGGAAGCCAGAGGATCTTAGAGACATGTAGACATGTATAACTATTTTTAATGAGAAGTGGGTGGAACTTTTTTTTAAGCAATGTAGGATGACTTTTGTGGAAAATGGAAGATATGAAGATACAGGACAGAAAAAGGAGCAGGGGTATATAACTCAGAGCTTGATGAGAGAACCAGTAGATTTTATATACATATATAGGAGAAGGTATATATTTACATGTAATAATGATATTTTATAATTATATAAATTTATAAATTATTTATGTGTATTATATATTATTTAATATAATTATATATCTATATAATATAATGTACAATATATAGTTTATAGTATAATGTATAATAATATATTAATTGTGTATATTAAATATATATATATTTAAAGAGATTTATTACCACAAATTAGCTTACATGGTTGTGGGGACAGGCTAGGCAAGTGTGAAATCTATAGAGCAAGCTATGAATAAGGAAGAGTAGGAGGGAAACTCCTGGGAAGGGGTTATGCTATAGTCCAGAGATAGAATTTTCTCTTTAGAAAAACTTCAGTTCTGCTCTTACATCATTTCAAATGATTGGATTAGTCTCACTCAGATTATCCAGTATAATCTATTTTGCTTAGAGTCAACTAATTGTAAATGCTAATCACATCTACAAAATACCTGCACAGCAATACCTAGGTTTGTGTTTGAGTGCATGCCTATTGGTTCTAATGTGTTTTGTGTGTGTGTGTGTGTGTGTGTGTGTGTGTGTGTGTGACATAAATGAAAGTTACCTGCTGAGCATAAAGTATGTGAAAATGGAGAAAGAAACTTAGAGGGAAATATGTGTTTTATGTATAGAATCTAATTTTTGAAATTAAAATAACTAGTTGGCAGACACTTCTCTAGTGCCATTGGAAAACAACATGTACTGATTAGAATGTTGCTGGCCAAATATTCTCCTGTTTTTAAATTTCCCAATCTTCTCTTTATCATGCTATCCAGAAAAATATACTTTGGGATTGGTGTTCTCTATATTTTACTTGATCTCATGTAAAGATATTTTAATTTTTAAAAGTAGTTTGAACAAAATAAAATTCAGGTGGTTGGAATAGATAATGAAGTATTAGACACTCTTCTAGTTGTTGTTTTTTTTCTTTTTCTTTTTCCTTTATGGAGATGCTTAAAAATCAGTAGCATACAATTACAGATTTATAATGTTATTACCCTCCTAGAGGAAAAGTTTCCATTCTGAGCTGAAATATTTCAAATGATTAAAGATTGGTTTATAATCCCTTTATGCAGCAATATTGGTAATTCTTTTGAGTGCATTTTTGATATGTCATAGTCTGTAAAACAAAACTTTCACTGGAAAATATTTATTCTTTATGGTCTGTTCTTTGCTAATAAATGGAACTTCTCTAATAGAATCTTTTAAAAATAAGTAATGTATTTTAAAAGACAAGTATGATCTATGTTGAGTGTCCAAATCTTTGCTTAAAATATTAATTTAATAATTAATTTGTTAACTAGCAAGAAGAATATCCATTTAAACATTCTACTTCACTTTGAAGATTTTTGAAGATCACTCAAATAGATATACAAAATTACTATACCAATTAGTTGATCCAGAGTGCAGATCTATATAGTGCTTGGCTTGGTAGCTATCCTAGCAATTAAAATATTTTCCAGTATTTTCAAATTGTAACACTGTTACTGGATTATCTTAGTTTGAATACATCTGGATAATAGTGTTCTAATAGCCAGTATCAAATTATTAAAGAATGTGCTAAAAATAATTATTCATCAAGCATTGTGAAGTATCAATCATTATGAAGAATATAATTAAATATTTTTGAAAGAGACATGTCTATCATATTTTAGAATATAAAGGTCTTTTGTTATTAAGTTATCTAAGATAGAAAACCAAATACAACATATATTTTCTCTTATAGATAACCTGATTAAGACAATATAGCTGACATTTATTTACAATAAAATCATCTTTCTTTCTTAGAAATTCTAATATATCAAGGATAATTTCGACGAACAATTACAGCCAAATTTCTTGAACGTTTTTTAATAAGAAACCAGGAATTCAATAAAAAGCAAGCTAATACTACAGATAAAATAAATGAATGATTTTAATGTTTGTAGAGGACTATAATCAATAGATGAAATAATATATTTCTAAAATGTTCTCTCTAACTTTTGGTTATAGCATATCTCTCTTGCTAAAATTTACTTCCTAATTAGATTGTTTCTTTCTGCATTCTTCCTCATACTTCTATCTCTGTGCCTTTCACTTCCAATTAATTCCCCCAAATGTTGCCAGTTACATTTCCAAAACTTAGATGTTATCAAAAATCACCTATCTGTAAATATTCAGTAGCAATGTATGTGAAAAGATAATGGTTTAATCACCAAGGTCAAAAACAAATAGAAAATATCAAGTATCAAAATATTTTAAAGCTATAAAATCATCTTAGATTTATTTAATTAATTACTATATAAAACATGACATAAATAAGCATTTTATTCTAAAAGAGACTTAGTCAAATAGAAAAAATATAACTATATAATAATAACTGTAAAACATATTTAGCTACATTTAAATTTACTATAATTTAAGGTTATATTTATATTTACTACATTCTAGGAATAATTCTAGGTTCTTTTAAATGCATTAACTCATTTCATCTTTGCAACAACCTATTCTAGTAAGCAACATGACTATCACAAGTATATAGATGAGGACACAGAGACAAAGGTTTATGAAGTTACCGGATTTCATCCAAAAGTAAATGGTCTGGACAGTTTGGCTCTAGAATCTTGTTCTATTGGAATATGAATAAGGGTTTCAATTCAATGAAACCATTATATCTTATTGTTACTAGTAAGATAAATGAGCAGTAATATTCTGAAAATTCAATCAGGAAAACAAAATAAAAGAAACAGATATGGAAAACATAGATGAAAATATATATTAAGATATAAGAACATTTGATAGACCCAGATATTAGAGCATCATTAACTCATGACTAAATAAGAGAAAGTGATTTCCAAATACAGGAAGACCAAATTAAAGGAAGTGCTATTGTAAAAAACAAAAAATAACCCCACAAAAAACAAAAACTACAACATGCAGGGTGCAATTTTCAGAAGTGGTTAAAATGGTGAGAGAGGTTGTCCACAGAATTTCAGTTAAAACTACTAAATATAGGGGAGCATTCTTATATAATTTTAAAAAATCTAACAGAAAGAAAAAGAAATGTGGAGGCTTCCAATCCAAGAGGAAAGAACATGACATAACCAAATTTCCATTAAAAAAAATTACTGAGTTATAATTGTACAAAAGTCATGAAAGTTGTATGTGAAGTCGTACAAAAGTTTTGAGTTATGGAGAGTTATGGAGAATGGTTAGGAGGCCATTTAGAAGTAGAGGTAAGGAAGTCCTAAAATAAGGCAGAAAAATAAGTTATAATTTTAAAATAGCTGTGTAATCCAGGACAATCTTTTTCTATCAAGTTGGTATTCCTATATAATTCCTTCAACTTTGCCAGAGGCCTAGGAAAGTTACTCAAAAGGAAGGACCTCTGAAGACAAAGGACTGTCAAACAGAGATGTTTAAAATATGCAAATACCGTTGAGTTTAAGTGCTTTGAAAAGCAACACAAAAATGGGAAGAATTTTAGCTCCAAATTCTGATTCAGCCTTTTTCAATGCTTATCCTAAGCAACATATCAGCACGTCAGTTGTTGTTACATGGAAAATAAACATCTTGTTGCCTCAATATTTGGGGACATGCTGCCCACCCCGCGTCCCCTGGAACACAAACGCATTCAGAACTGCTCATAGGCTAAAGTGTTCTGTGAGCCTCCAAGTGGAAAACCTTACTATAAGTGTTTCTCATAATCATCTGCCCTTCTTGAGTTTTTTCCTGAGTTAATCCAGGCCTGGTTCTTTTTGGACTGCAACAGAAAAGGAGTGTAATTGTGGGAAACAAAATAAACCAAAAATAAAAAGAAGAAAGCTGAGCACACAGAAAAAAAGTGCTTTGGAATCTCATAATGATCTGAAAATTGAAGAATATGCGAGAAAGTATAGGCCTAAACTACAGAGTTTGGTATCTCCCTTAAGGAAATTCGAAGCTACTGTTGTTGGTTAGAAAGATCTGTAGGTACATAGGTGGAATGATTACATCACCATACCTTATCTTCCAAATCTATACAGTAAATGAAAAAAGTGGAGCAATAGTTGTTGAGCCACTACTGCCTGTCAAAAATATGCAGAGGTGCTAAGTGCTCTCTCTCAAATGAGAGAGACAGATACATGCGTGTGTATATATTTAATATATATATATATTTAAATCTATAACTCTATGACTATCTGTCTATAAAGAGGCTGAAATTCTTCTCTAATTAGCACTGCCATGTATTCACATATCTCATACTTTATAGATGTCCTCATTTTTAACTTATCCTTAATTAGAAGACCATTTCAAATACATTACTATAACTTTGGAAACGATTTTAATGCACATCTTCAAATAATTCTCATTTTTATAGTTGTTATTTTTATTTATTTGAATTTGTATTGATACCTCACAGTGATTACACTTATGAATTCCTGTAAATCTAATAACAGCTAACAAACAGGTGAACAGTCAGTGAATAAATTTCAACTATTTTTGAATAATTCCTGAAGAATTACCATAGTTCTCTGTAGTAAAATAATAATAGTAGAGGATTAATACGTAGAACTGCTCAATGAGATACACTTTGGGTGTGCTTACCTCCTGAAAACAATTTCTAAAATGGGTTCAGAATTTTAACCAAAATGAGCCTCCATACCTCTCCTGTCACCAAACCCTCACCCCTTGCCCCTGTACACTATTCATTTTCTATTGCTTCCTAATAAATTAGCACTAACTTAGCAGCCTGAAACAACACCTGTTTATTATCTTGTGGTTTTCGTATGTTAGTAGTCCAGGCACAACTGAACAGAGTTCTTTGCATCAGGTCTTACAAACTTGAAATCAAGGTGTCAACTGACCTGCCCTTTCTGGAGCCCAGGTTCCTTTTTCAAGCTCATGTAGTTTCTGACAGAATTCACTCCTTGCTGCTGTAAAACTGAGGCCCTGTTTTCTTTTTGACTGTCATCCAGAGACTGATCTTAACCTGTGTGCTGCTCCCCGCAGCGACTTGCCAGGTGGCCCCCTCCACAGGCCCTCTCACACTTCCAATCTCTGACTTTTCCAACCTTCTTTTTAAAAAGGCACACCTGATTAGTCCAGGTATCCTCAGGCAATCTTCCTTTTGATTAATTCAAAGTTGACTGATTAGAATCTAATCAAGTGAATGATAGCCCATCTTATTTATTACACCTGGGGACTGGAGTCTCGGGCGCTGTATTAGACCTTGCTTACCACAGTAGAAATATCTTTACTATTTTGTTTGTACCTTTATCGTTGGCATGTTTGTGCCATTATATACTACAGGTTTGAGGTAATATTAACTTCAGCAACAATAACATATTAAAATAATTGTTTTTATTACATTAAACTGTTAATTTCTTTTGCGGTGTTGATTTGTATAAACTCTCAAAAACATCACAGGATGAATGTATTTAAAGCAGAGCCATTACCTGAGTTTCTTTGAAGTGTCTTAATATTTCTCACAAGTGATTACTTTAAAAGTCACCAGTTTTAATCATACTGTAAGAATGCTCTTAACCTTTGCAACACTAGACGTTGATGTTTTTGTCTACAATATATTCATATTTCTTTCTTAAAGGGATACTAATGACAAGCTGATATTCTTTTGTACGTTCATAATATGGTCAAAACCAATAATTGTCTTTTTAAGGGTCATCGTTTTCTTTTTAAAGTCAGATGAACGAAAATATCTTAAAGGGTTATGACAAATGAGTCAGATTCCCTCATTACATCCTTCTCTGGGTTCCTAGAGAATTTTATACGTCAAAACAGATGGCATTTGGCAAGCAAATGCCTGAAACTTAGATGTGTTCACCAGAGGTTCTCTTGGAAATATTTCTGTGAGTACAGAGGGAAAGTCGCTTGTTCTCGACAGCTTTTCCACCACAAGACCATGTTAGGCAGCAAATCATACATAAAGGGTACTAATGAGGTTAATAACAAGAATGTTTACAAACTTCCCACTAAGGAATATATCTAGAAAAATAAGAAAGGCACAGTGTACCTGGAATTTCAAAAGACTGAAAGGAGAATTAGTTACCATGTTTTGAATTGCAAGCAATTATTTTAAAGTAATCCATTTGTTCCTATCTGCTTTTCCTTTAAATCCGTATACCTTCTGCTTTTACCCTCTAGAATTGTTATTTACCCTCATATAATTTTGCAAAATCTGCATTGGCCCAAAGTGACATTTAATGAAAATGAAAATACTCATAAGAATTTTCTGTTGGCCCATGCCTAAGTCAGTCAATATAGGTCTATTCTCAAAATACAAAATACTGTATGTTGATGAGAAGAACAGTTCTGAAGAGTATATTAATTCTGACATTCGGTACGAGCACAAAAATTTTGTAAGACAAACTAAAGAGTAATGATAATTTTAATATGTGTACAGTACTTAATGTACATAGAATACTCCCAAGCATAATTTAAATAATCTCATATAATTCTCTAGGTCCCTTTCAAATTCAGAGATTCAAATAATGGAAATTATAGTACAATTTGTAATTTCAATGATTCATGATATTTAGACACATTTTTTGATCTCCAAACAAAAGTGCATCTGTATAAAAAACCAGAACATTTCTTTGACCAGATACTCATTAATACTACTGATGTTGAAAAGTACAGGTCAAACAGAAAATTAATCTTAATAATACTTTAATTCTAATTAATTAATAACCTCAGTGATTTGTTTAGCCATAAGGTGTATGTTTTCTTTAAGAAGGATTCTAGAAGAATCCTTCTTTAAGAAGGATTCTGATATTCCAAGAATAGTTACATATATCTATGTCTTTGTCTGTATCTATATCTTATATATCTAATTATATGTTAATTTTATTTATGATACTTTTATACTGAATTAGATGGCAATTCAAAGAAAAAACAATATTTAAGAATCATACTACTCTTTTACAAAAATTATTTGTCATATGGCATCAATATTCTTTGCAAAATTTCTGGCATGAGGGACAAGATACCAATAAGTCAAACTTATAGAATTTACTGTTAGTTTTTGAGAGAATGTTTTTGTTCCAGTTCTCAGCTAATGGTATGCATTTGATACCATGAGGTTTCTACATGGCAGGCCAAGAGAGATTGTTGAACAAATCCAGTCCTTATCATGCTCTGAACACATAGCATCTGTCATAGAATGCTAAGGACTATTTCCTTAATGTAAATTGCTTCTAAATGTAGAAAAGTACTATTTTTTCCTAGATGAACAACTTTTCATTTCCAGACTTTGGCTAACTGGGCTTCTGTTATCACATATAGTTTTTCAAGTAGAGTATAAAAATCATAATTTAAATTTCTAACAAAATCTGGAAGTTGGAAGATTCAAAGTTAAGGACATAAATATTGACTAATACAAAGTCCATTTTATTGGAAATGTATGTAAATATTAGAAAAATAAATTTAAGTGGAAAGTCTGTAGAAAACTCTGCTGTCATTAATAACAGATACTGTTTATGTAGCAATTACTCTTTGCCAGTCTCCAAGTATTTAACACAGATTAACTCAAGAATCCTTCGCAAGTCTATGAAATAAACACTGTGATATACTCATTTTATAGATGAAGGGATTGAGACACAAAGAGGTAAAGTAATTCAGGTAAAGGCAAAGCTAGATTTCAGTCAAACTCTGCAGGCTCTTAGATATTATCCTAAGAATTGCTGTTATTGTTTAGTATTATCATCATCATCATCATCATGATTATTATTTTACCTTAAGACAGCAAAAGAAATATCTCAAGATTGTAACAAGAAGGATTTTTTTTTTTTTTTCCAAATATGGGTTGCTTCTGGGTAAAGAGATCAAAGATCAAGGACAGTTTTGCAGATCTGTTGCTTTACTGTCAATCAGAGCAGGATCCAGTTTAAGCAATGTAATTTATTGTGTTACATATTTTTAAAAGTCCACTGGTACAATAAAAATAAACATTTTTTTTTTTCCTTTGGAGACTTGCATAGCTCTTTGTACAACAGTTGCTTAAGGAACACATCAGTCTTCAAGTCACTTAGAATATTACAAGACACTTCGTAAATTTGTTCCAGCCATTTCTCACAACATGCCTTCATATATGCACTGATCTCCAGGTCTATTAACTATTTAATATCTAGCAAATGTGCAAACATACTCTTTTGCTCCTCCTCCGGTCTATGTGAGATGGTACCTGTTCTTGGGAAGGTTCTTCCAACATTTCTGTGTTTTAGAACTTTTCTATAACATATGAGATCATAGAGGTGTCCTTCTGTCTCTAACTTGGTGGTGCCATTTTTCATATGGCATTACCATTAATTCAACTGATATTCATTGTGTCATTAACCTAGTCTGGGTGCTGGAGGTAAAGTTAAAAGAAATAAATCCATTTCTTAAAGAAACTTAAAATCTAATAGGGCAAATAAGGAAGTAAGCAGACCATTTCAGGTTAAATGAATACTCTAGTTAACTTGACATTTATATGATTCACAGGGTGATGGATCCATTAAGCTGTCAAAGATTGATTAGTAATGTAGTAAATCACCCAACTAACTCCTTTTATTCAGACTACTACTCTGGTGTCATGATACAATTTTCTCTGATGTACATTAATCAATCCCCTAATTAAAGCTGACCTTTTATTTAGTCTTCAATATATGAAGCTAATGTACCGACTTAATAACAACAGAGTTAGGAGAACTTACCCAGCAGATGTGGGCCAAGTACAGAGGTAAAGTGAAGTCATTTAACTTGGTATTTGTCAAAAATAAGATGATATTCTGTTATTCCTCTAATTATTCAGGACCTGGATGAGGAAGAGGGATGTTAAGAGGTCCTAACACTAAAGAAAGAGAAATTAAAATGAGTTGCTTGTTTTTGTAGGTGGTCATGCTGATAAATTTTTAGAGGAAAAATAAATGCGTAGATAGGGTTTTAATGAGGTTGGCTATTTGACCCTGAAACTTGGACTTCTGTAGGACAGTGAGGCCTTTTCACCTTGGTAGAGTGTAAAGATCAGGTTGACTGGGTTTTTACAATTGAACTGAGGCATAGGAAAGAGATTTTAAACCTTAGGGTACCTAGTATATTGACCTTGGCTTTATCCACAGCTGAGTGGTTGTTTTTATAGAGCAGTGGTTCCCTAGATTAGCAGCATTAGTATCACCTGGACAATCTCAATTTTGGTTTCAATTAGGGTCACCTGGGGGCACCCCATACAGACTTGTTGAGGGTAGGACCCAGGTGTCAGTCGTGTCCTAAAACTCACGGGGTGATTCCAAGGTGCAGACAAGACTGGGAAACTTTAAGCAAAGATGAGGACCTCTGGCAATTTGCAAACTTTGGCAGCCTCAGCAAAATCAAAGATACCTGTGTGTGGGGAGCAGCGTCAAGAAGCATAAATGAAGGCCAGAAGAACATGTCAGTTACAAGCTGTTGGGTTCTAAGTGCAATAGACTGGATGTTTCTGTCCTCCTCCAAGTCATATGTTGAAATCCTAATCCCCAGCGTAATGCTATTTGGAGGCGGGGCCATTGGAGGTAATTAGTTTAGGAGGGTGGAGCCCTCTTGAATGGGATTAGTGCCTGTTATAAAAAGGGCCCCAGGGAGCTCTCTCGCTTTCTTTCCACTGTGAGGGATTTGTGGAGACGTTGACAATCTGCAACCTGGAAGAAGGCTCTCACCAGAACCTGACCGTGCTGACACTAATCTCAGACTTTGACCCTCCAAAACTGTAAGAAATACATTCTTGTTGTTTATAGCCAGTTTACAGTATTTTGTTGTAGTCCAATTGAGACAGTTAAATAGGGACTGCTGGGGCATATATTCAGTACAGGCACCATAGCCAGAGGCACCTTAGCTTTAAAGTACAGGCTACTGCAGTTCAGTAGTCAGGTACAGTGTTTCTTAAATAATAGTTGTGGCTTAGGCCACAATTACAAAGTAAAGATCTCTCTCTCTAGATTTTGCTGTTTGATTTAAAACGTCAAGATAGCTCCATTCACCTTGTATTCCTACCTGTGTAGGATTACTAAGTTTAGCAAATAAACATACAATATGCCATTTACATTTGATATTAGTTAAAGATAAATACTATTTTAGTATAGGTAAATAAGTATGTGTCCCAAATATTGCATGAGACTTATACTAAAAAAGTATTTGTTTGTCTGAATTTCAAATTTAACCAGGCCTCCTGTTTTTTTATCTAACAACCCTATATTAGTGTGATACAATAGGCATTTTAGGCCTATGTTTGTAAAGTTACATCAGCTGTTCCAAATTATTTTCTGCGTTAAGGGCCAAGGGGGGATTGAAGGAAATTGTTTAATACATGTAGCTTGTCTATGAAATTATGTCCTTGAAAATATTCAAAGAATTGCTCAGTGAGCTTAAGGCAGGCAGGTTTGTAGATACTGCTTGGTCCTGAAGAAAATATATTTAAGAAATTTGTGGAATTCTAACAGTGTTTTGCCTAGCACATGACTGAGGTGTAGATCCACACTAGGCCTCTAGTGGCAAATATAGCATTAGAAATTTTAATTCAAGAATCTGAGTGATTTTCCAGCTGAAGTGAATATGGAATGGTAAGCATAACTTACAAAATGCAAAATCATGACATTCATACAAGTATAAAGTGAATGTATTTCAGTCATGTAAATTAACTCATTAATGAGGAAAACATTAAGATGTTAAAACTAACTCAAAATATGAAGAACACACTCACACACATATATAAAGAATGCTGAAATAAATTTGCTAAAGATGCAAAGCTAGTTAATATCATATACATAGGGCAATAAAATTTAATATTTGGGCTCATATTTTCTACAGGGCAAAAATCAATTTTATTTCTGTAAACAAAATGTATATGCATTTATGTTTACATTATTATCAATTTTTCACCACTTCTACACCTAAGGGTTGTGAAATAGAATAATCAATAGAAAGACAATAAAAGTACAAAACCCTATACAATCAGATAATCCTCAGAGGTGCACTAATCAATACCCAACAGTGACTGAAAAGATACCCAGTAATATCTTTGGTCAGGTTCTAAGTCTTTGAAAAACTCTCTTGACAATGGTAAGGCAAAAACTTTCCTGAGCAGGCATATTCCTCAGACCCTGGGACTTTGAAAATGCCCGTCTCAGAGAGGTAAGGATGCTCTGTCACCAGATAGCGTCCTCATTCAACCCTCATTACCTACAATTTTAGGCTGAAAATAATTGTATCTCTCAGTGTTATAATTGTTCCTGTTTCTTCTCTGCCTTCTTGCACTATAATTTTTGGTTTTGCTTTATTTTCCCCTATGTGGACTATGATATTTTCAAGCTCTTTACTCAGATTTGCAATAGATGTAACTGCTTTTATTTTTCAATATTTCAACCTTATCTCTATCTTGATTTTATTTTGTATAGTAGTGGGAACAATCTATGAAATCTGAAGAAATTTCTGCAATTCAATGATTAAGTTACATTTTTACTGTATTTTCTGCCATCAGTCAGTACTCTACTCTCCAAACCCTACATCTAAATTATATCTAATGTATTAGCATGGCTTTGGGGAAAGACATTTGTTATGTGTTCAACATGCATCTCCATTGAGATATACTCTAAACCTCACTGAACATGACCATTCCTCCACATTGGAATTTCTGAGGCATGACCTTTCCCAAATGGTTTCCAACCAAACAACCTATGACTTATTTATTGATGGTATCACTTTGTCAGAGCTTCAAGCTCTTTCTATGTTAGCCTCATCTTAGTATTATATTTATGTCAGATTTTTGACCACATAAGTAGAGTTTGGTATCCCAGCAAACTTTTGGGAGTTCTAAGGAATTCTATAAGGCTGCCTGTAACCCATCAACCTAGGCATACCAAATCTCAAAGTCTAGTCTCCTTTGCCATGGAAACAAAAAATTTTGGGAGCTTGTGCCTACCGTGGACTTACAGTGGAAGTAGTGCATAGCTTCTCTCTGTTTTAGAACCCTGACACATCAGAAGGGTCTTTCTCCACCCCCATGCCACTGCACTGTGCTCAGGTAGTGACAGAAGTGGAATATATATCCACAGCAGCACCTCAGTCTTTGTTGATTTCCCTTTAGACATTCCTTCTTATGCTAAGCAATGGTATCTTCCTCTGGTCTGGGGAAATGGGAAAAATCTCTCTTTGTGATATATATTGGAGTCTTTCAAGAGCTTCTTTTGTAAAAACAAAGTCCTGGATTTTGGAAAGCAAAAAACTTTGTCATGGGACTATATTCCTCAATGTCAATTTGAAAGTCAGAAACTGCAAATTGCTTTTTTTCCACCTCTATATCTCTGTAATAACCATTGTAGTACATTTTAGATAGTAAGCCTTGGGTTTCCTAGCTACCTCTCCTAGGGAGAAGTACAGAGAAAAAATTGCAACCGTGTGAAAATATGCATGGGGGAGGTAAATTAGGGAGGTAGCCTATTTTGTTTTCTGAACATGTAATCAAGAAAGTCTAAACCCTGCAGTGAGTGCTGTGATGCACTCTCCCCCTCCCCCAGATTCCAAATTTAAGACCAAGGCATTCCTTCCCCTGGTTGCCTGGAGTGTTGCTAGCCAAAGCTTTCTCTCAGCTTAAAAAGCCACATCATCTAAGGTTAGACCAGCCCCCAGGAGCAGTCTGTATTTAAGGACAAGTAGGAGAACAAAGGCCCAGCCCTTTGCCTCAATAAAGCACTTCTGAAGGACCCTTCCAACTCCAGAGCTTCCACAGACATCTGCTGAGGTCTTTGTTACAAATGCATTTGTACTTCATCCTTTCCCTCTGATGACACTGATTCCCTCACTTCTTTCGTGTTATTCTGAAGAGCACTCCCCAATAAACCTTCTGCATGTGCATCTCTATTTTTGGGAAATATGACTAAAAACTCCCTAAATTAAAAATTATATACTTGTATATATAATCTCCTAGCTGACCAATAATTATTTGTCATAAGAGAATGGATCAAGAGACAATAGTCCACAGTTAAAAAAAAAACTCCTCCTCTTCCTTGCTTCCACCCAACCTTCTTTTCTTTATTCCTTCTGCCTTAACTGTTCTTGGACACTCTAATGTATAAGTCTGATCTGCCTTGGAGAAGAGCAGTTTGAATGGGCCCGAGAGCCCCATTTTATTTGTTTCCTCTTTTACCTTCCAAGGACAACTTTACAGAACTACAAGGAATCCCAAGGCTTTAGGAAACACCTTTACAATATCCCCTGATTCAGCTACTTTAGGGAATAGAGATCTTGCCATCCTCCCAGGGCAATGGTTCAGATATTAACTGTTATATCCACACATGCATGTTGTTTCAACACAGTTTTAAGCACGTGTTTTTATTTTAATAAATGTTTATTAACTTAATGAATTTATAATGTTTTCCAATCACTTTAATTTTATTTAAGTACCTCTCTAATCCTATTAGTAGTTATAACATCAAAATAATTATAGAACATTGCTGTTAGAGCCAAAACATAATCCTGTACATTTGGTAAAATATGTAAATATTTTAATCAAACCCCTTTGATAAACGGAAAAAATGAGTTGATGTTGGAATGAATTACTATTCTTTGTTGGCCATCTCTCTGGAATTAAGGGGTAAGGGGGAAAAATCCTTAGCCACCCAACAGACATATTTATGCAAAGATAAATGTGTTATACCCTGTTCTTAACTTTTCATTATTGTACAAAAAGGATTCTGGAGAGAATCTCGAATTCAAGAAGTCAGAAATGTTGACTGACTTTCTGGGGGTAGTTTGATTATTATAATAAGAAATATGAATAAACTGAGATGTTGATAATCACGTTATTAAGACATTCATATCTTGTCACAGTCTTGTGGCTTCCACATTTAAACTCTGTGGTAGACACAATTGTTGGCTACTTAACAGCCAGAAACAAATCCTTTCTTGCCAACAGAAACCCAATCTGTTTACCACCATTCAGCTGAAACTGTCCTTCAGGAGAGAAGAGGGCAGTGCCCTCCTGCCTAGCCCCATGGAGGGAATCTTGATGGGTTTAGGCCACACCTGTTAACCTCATTCTCATGGCCAATAATTAGTTAAGGCATAGGCATGTGATAAAATACTGGCCAAAAAGAAATGAGTGATAATTTGTTCTGGGTGGATTATGGGATATTTCTCTTCAAGCGTGAGTGCACACGTGCACACACACACACACACACGTTCATGTGCAAACACAAGCCTAGAATCTACTCTCTGGAAATCTTGAATGAAGACATGATACTTAGAACTACTATGTCCATCTTGCAACAATAAAGGTAAAAGCCAGTGAAATTTTATAGAATTTGAAAGGACTGATACCACTGAGCCACTAAAAACCCAACCCTGGCAATACTCTCCCATGGAAAAAAGACTTAAATAATGAAAGCCATATTCATTTCTATAAACCCACCTTAGTTTGGTATTCTGTATCCAAAACCAAGAATATCCTAACATATATTTCACAAACATAGACATTGAAGGCAATTTGAATCTCCTCTTTATATGATCCCTGGATCTCTCCTACTGACTTGAGAATTCTTAATATATCCAGCCAACTTTCTACTTTTGTGAGATTATCCCATGTTCAGCAGACATTTGTGTACATATCATATGTATGTTACACCATTTAGTGCTGTTGCTCGTACAGTTGTAAGTCTCTGTAGCATTTTAAACAAGGGAATACATTAGTGTCCTAAGGCTGCTGTAACAAATTACCATGAGCTAGGTGGCTTAAAATGACAGAAATATATTCCCTCACAACTCTGGAGGCTAGAAGTCTGATGTCAAGTTGTCAGCAGAGCCATACTCCCTCTGAAGACTCTAGGAACATATCTTTCCTTGCATCCTCCTAGTTTTTGGTGGCTGCTTGCAATCCTTGGCATTCCTTGGCTTGTAACTATATTACTCCAATGTATGCCTTTGTCTCCACAAAGGCCATCTTTTCTCTGTGTGTCTCTGTGTCTATAAGTAGCCCTCTCATTAAAAGGATACAGGTCAGTGGCTCTATGGCCCACCTAATCCAGTATGACCTCCTCTTAACTTGATTGCATCTGCAAATACCTATTTCCAGATAAGATCACACTCACAAGTTCTGGGTGGACAAGAAGTTTGGGGGAACACTGTTCAACCCAGAATAGGGAGTAATGTGACCTAATGATACCTGAGTTTCAAAAGATTGCACTTGCTGCAAAGTGTACCACCTTCCTGTTTCTCTAATATTCTGCATTTCTAACTTGATGTAGGGATGGAAATCTGATCACTAAATAAATTAGAGTTATATGTAATTACTAAGTCCTACGAGAAAGACAAAGCTCTTCCTCTGTACTCAAAAACAATTTGCATTAGATAATATATCTATGCCTTTTTTAGGCTTTTTTTGTGACTACTGTGTCTTTCTTTTCAGATTTTACCTATTTTCTGGTTAGGTGAAGTTATCCATGTGTTTTTCAGATAGATGAGCTATTGCTGATTGTATGCAATTCATGTGTTCATTATACCAGTATTCATTCAAAAAATGCTTATTTCCAGGTAGTATTATTGGCTGTGGGAATACAGCAGTAAATAAAAATAACAACAGAAGTAAGAAAATAAAGTTCTCACTTATATGGAGCTTAAATTCTAAAGGGAAAATGAGAAAGTTGGACATTAAGCAAATATCTAAAATATAGATAAATAAAATAATAATAGGCAATGCCAACAAAGAAAGATAAAGGAGGACAATACAGAACTAGAGGGTCTTTCATTTTGGATCAGGTGGTCAGGGAAGACATCTCTAAAGAAGTGACATTTGGCAGAAATGTTAATGATGTGAGAGCTAAAAGCCATTAATGACCCCACATTTTCCTCAGGATAAAGTAAAATTTCACATTCTTGGAAAGGCCTTTTGAGATCTCTTTATTGATTAACTCACCCAGCTTCATCTCTTTCACTGGTTAAAATCTCAGAATGTGACTTATGCTCACAGAGTTAAAGCAATTTAACTTTAAACTTTAGAACACAGACATGTACACATAGTATTTTATTTAATGTTTTCATGTAATGAAAACATCAAATTTCAAATTATAAGCAACTTCTAAAGCCTGATATTTAAAACGTATCTTTCATGCAAACATGTAATTCTGTTTGGCCTTTTTACCTATGTAATTTATAAATTTGTATTTAGTTATTCTTAATAACCAAATTCATTTAAGCTATTGAATTAGAATTAATATTTTGAAATTCTATGCCTTTTTATTTTTCTCACATCTCATAATACAGTTATAAACCATGGTTAGTATTTTAACTTTTTCAAATCCCAAGAGAGTTCAAATCCTTTTTCATTCAGTGGTAAGTGATGATACAGATAACAATGATAAAAATCTTATATGGAGGAACTGTGAAAATCTATCAATATATTCCAACTGGAAACAGAATGTCTAAGGTAGCAATTAGACAAAATAACATATCCTTCTAGACGAGGGTTTTAAAAATCAATTAAATTAAAATGTTTCTAAAGAATAGTTAAGTCTAGTCACCTCTTAGGCACATGTTCTCAATTATTTGAGACAAAATTTAGCAAGGCTAGAAGTAGTGTACATAAGTCAAACTCTGCTGACAAAGCAAATGCAAAGTAGAAACTATCAAATATCTTCAATAGCACCATCTTAAATTACAAAAGTACATGACTTCAATGGGGTAAACTACTAGCAGAGGGGTGGGTTTTAACAACCACTTTAGTGTTAATTTAAGATTGAAACAAATAGGAGCCCTGAACACATGCCAAACAGAATATAATTAATATGAGGCTTACATGAGAGTCAATTTGCTCAATCACAGGTGCAGTAAGGATTAAAATATTGAACTACAATGTGTGTCATCATTGGGGAATAGTATATAATTGCAATGTGTTAAATTATTTAATATTTCTAGTGCATGTGATTCATCTAGCACACAGAACTTGTTCTCTAATTCTAGTTTGGAAATTGGGGCACACATTTTGGAGTGTATGGGTGTTGTGGGGTGGGAGGTATGGGGCTGAGAGTGTTACAGGTATTTCAATGATATCAGATGTGAAGAACTGTCTCTAGCTTGAAAAGCTCTTGGATGGAGAGGGAGGCTGTACCACAGAGCTGAGGAAGGCATATTGTGTATCCTCTTACACACAAACGCACAAAGAAATGCTCAGCATTTTATGGGCTCAGACCCTGACTGTGGAGGACCCAAGGATATTGAAAATTTATTGCATCAGGTATACATGTGTGGAGACTTCATTCCTTAGATACATTTCAGGTTCTTTCCTTATTGGAAAATTGTCCTTTTGTGGTGTTGGCAAGGGCAAGTGGAGGCCCTTTTGACTCCTTGTGATAAAGTCTGTGCAAAGGGAAACAGTACATTGTATCCATGTTAACAGGGTACACACATAAACATATCTTGATGGTGCGGCATGGTGACCTTTCTCTCTTTCCCCCCCTCTTCCTGCGAGGCCAAGGAGCCTCCCTCCAGCTCCCCAGCTCCCCTTCCTCTGCTTACTCCCTCCTGTGAGCTGGAACAGTTAGCTTTGAAGAGAGCCCTTGCATGTTGACTCAGTCTGTCAATAATCACTACTTCAACTCTTTGGTATCTTCCCTTTTTTTCCCCTCTGTTTTACTTCGGTTTAACAACAGAGCCTCACCCAACAACTGCCTCCGTGTGTGGAACCAACTGTTTACTGAATTTGTCTGTGCAAGGCACACAGCTATCTCATTCCCTGGATGGGGTCAGGCTAAAAAAGGTCAAACTCCTGGGTCCAGCAGCTAGCTCTGTATATGCCCACACGCTTCTAGTTCTCTTGTGGCTTCCTCCACGTCTGGTGTGAGTGGAGTATTCTTCACCCTCACTGTAGGCATGTAAACAGTGTCCAGATTAGAAGATCCTGACTAACGGTAGAGGAGAAAGGATAGTGAAAGAAGAGGGAAAGCACGGAGGGCAGTGGGAAGACTAAGACAGAAGACAGTGACTTCAGTGTCCTTTGGCATCTACCACATACTCAGTCACTAATGGTGTCATTTAATGGAGAAATCTTTGAAGAGATTAATACAGTTCCTTATTGTGTTGACATATTGATAGCTGTATCACACAAAAGGGTCACCTCACAACTTCTATAAATCAGTGGATGACTGAAAATTTCTAGAATATATTGATTTGTGCCACAGCTTAAGTCACATGTTAAACACTTTCTAAAAACCTAGTTTAAGTTAATTTCAATAACAAAGGTTATGGTGGTTTTATGCTGATTCACAGATTTATATTGATTATTCAGTATTCTGAGTATTATCCATGTACCTAAATGAGTGTTTAAAAAAGGAGTTTCTGACTTGGACCTAGGTCTGTTAACAAGTTCTGAAGGTGTAGATAAAATTGAAATGGCTGGAAGTGTCTCAGTTACTGTGTATAAATTTGAAATTTCCCAAAATCTTAGAATGGCCAGGTTATGAGTGAACTAATATTCTTTAGCGATATAATGAGTTTCTTTATAACTAGTTTCCAGTTTACTCTGTAACAGATGATAATAACTTAGCCATATATTTTTCTTTATGAAATGACAAATATGAGCATCAGTATTTTTATTGATGTCAACTGAATTTATAAAAATGATTTTCTGAGGACAGAGCACATAATCAACAGATCTTAATTTCTTTAGATGATGGGAAAGATATGTATAAACAACAAATGAAAGTAATTTGTCACTAGCTTTGGTTTTCTTTACTCTTTTTATATTGTATTTTTTTGTTCTGATTTCTGGCTTATATGGTAGATTTTAAAACTGAAAGAGACAGGAAAATAAATTGATATAGCTGTAACCAGGTATGGAAAGTCTATTATCTAGAGAGTTTTAGGATGGGCTGTTACTTGCATTTATCTGTGTCTCCATTTTTCTTTTAACCTCAAAGTTTCATATTGGTGTTTGCTCAAGGGAGCGGTCAATTCTTGATTGAATACTTTTCTGAAATGGGTTGGTCTAAGGTCATCCATTTTTCAAGGATTCCTAGAGAATTTATTCTTGTCTGATATGAAGTCTTGTTCTCTTTTTTATGGTCAAGGCACCACATTTCATCTCACAGCACACTAGGCTAGCTTTCCTGGACTAATCCCTTACCCCATAGATGTTGCTTCTTGCCACCTTTATCTCAAGACTATAAACCCAGCATTCCCCAGGTGGGCTTTCTTGGTAACAGACCGCTTCATGCTCTCTACCTCTCACTTAAAGAAAAATTTCTCTCTCCTGAACTTTCCCTGAGTTTCAAAACATCTGGATCAAGGGTTAATGATAAGAGGAATGAGAACAGCAGTCAGGCAGAATTGGCAACAATTTAAACAGCAGTTCAGCCATATAGCAGAGTCACCGGACCTTTAGTCCTTCCCTGAAGGACATAGATAGCACTGTCTGATGCACAGTCCTAAGTTGTTTTTACAGAAACCAGACTCTTGTTTCTAGTACTGACCCCTTAGAAACTAGTGCAAATTATGTCACGATTTATTGTACACACACACAGATTCACATGCAATACAAATCTGATTCTATATTTTATTTAGCCAAAATGGATGGATTATATACAATTATAAAACAAAAAGATTATTTTCTTGTTACTAGAATGACCTTTATTTCATATAATTATTTGGGATATTACATTTATATAAGCTTTATATTTTAGTTTGAAAACAGAGGTTTTTTTTTTTCTTTTGTGGACTCTTAGAACACCTTAACATAAGCATTTGTGAGAAGAGATTTGTTTAAGCTACTATACCAGAAGTGCTCAAAAGTAGCTGCAGGGATTGAACACAGAAAACTACACAGATACTATTCTGGAATAGCCCTTGGCTACAAAGGACTAATTAATCTGACTGCTTATACTCTTCTAAATAGTTCGTTTTGGACCTAACTTATGGGTTACAGATTCTTGTTAAGACATTTCAAAGAAAATTTGTTTTAAGTTTCAAGAAGTGCTTCATTGAATTAATAATAGCCTAAGAGTATTAAAGTGCAGGTTTCATCTAGGGAGTCATGAAAAGAGATGCATAGAATTAACTGCAAAGCAGATGTCCCATTAATACAAACAACCCTCATTCCAGGTACCCAGAGACACGAAGACAATTATTTTAGAAACACCAAATTTTGAAATTTGCTCAATCTACAGTAAAGGCAAAAATGAGACACTCATTTGCCAGAGGAAGCCCAGAGCTTGTGAACATTTTTATTTTTATCATTAACTGTAACAGAGAGAGTATCCAAAGCAATGGCAAACGATTCTGAGCAATCTTTCCCTTTGGAAAATAAAAATGCTCGTATTGCTCCTATCATTAGGCAAACAAAACCCGGAAACCTTGATTAAGCCCTTTTGCCCTCAGCTAATGTCATATCTTTTCCTTCACCTCTAAGCTTTGTAATGGTGTATCGTATTCAAATTTTTTTTCTTAATCTTCCCATTCACTCCTAATTACTCCTAGTAATACTGAAATATTTTTTTTCTAAAATTTCCAGAGATGAACTTATTGTCAAATTCAGTAGATAATTTTGCTCTTTATGTAATTGCTCCCTCTCTGAAATTTTTCATATTAATCCATTTCTTTCTCCTTGAAACTCTGTCTTCGTTATGGTACAACTTTCTTCTGGTCATTCTCTTCTCTCTCTTGTTTCTCTTTTTCATTATATCCCTTATTTTACTTTTGCTTCCACAACTTATTAGTACTTCCATAAAAAGCAGTCCTTTATCAATTGTTCTCATTCTACAGTCTCCCAAAGTAAATGCCTCAACTGCCACCCATATTAATCCCCAGATCCTCTTTCTCTGCTGCGATATAGACTTTTACACTCGATGCAACAGTATCCACACCCTAATTTAGGCAACTTCAGCCATTTCCCAAAGTACATAACCACCATTGTATTCACTCCAGTCCATTTTCCATCAAGTCATAAGAGAATTGTTTTGTAAATTGCAAATCACTTGCTCAAAATTCTTTAGAATTTCATACTTTTCAGGGAAGGATGCAAACTCCTTACATTTGTATATACAAAGTCCAGCCCTTTTTCTCCAGTTCTGTATAATTTTCTTTACAATAAACTGTTTGATTAAATCACATGAAAATATTCCCTGGTTATATAACACTATTCAGTCTTGAATTGAGAATCTTCTCTAGGAACTGGACCTACAAAGAGAAATAAGACAAATTCTTCAGTTTGGGAGCTCTCATTCTACTAGAGTGCAGATGCTAAATAAAAAGGTAATTACAATAAAGAGTGATAAGTGTTATAATAATAGAGAGATGTACATCTATTTAGGAAAAGAACTTATTTCAGACTGGTCTGGCTCCCAAGAAGAGAAAATACATGTCTTAAGTCTTAAGGAATTTGAAATATTTAGGTAAAAAACAAGATAAAAATAAGATACTTAAGGACAGGGATCATTTTTTTAAATGTTTTAAAAATAGCATTTTTATGCTATTTTTAGCATAAACTTTTATCTCTAACTTTTATCTCTAGCCTAGCACTTCCCCTGAGCTATGACTTTCATGTTAACTACTTTCTCAATATCTCTACTTGATGTTTAATAGTCATCTAATAATCTCATTAATGTTAAATATTTACTAATATCTAATATTAATCCCTAAAATCAGTGGTCTCTAGATGTTTCTATGTCCTCCTTACAACTTCCTCTTTTCTCACTCTCCCCCTTCTCAAAAACTGGAAACTCCATTCTTCTAGTTGCATAGGCCAAAAACTTTTAAATCACCTTGATTCCTTTTCTTCTCTTACATCACATCCAATCTACTTGCTCTTTTCTCCATCTGGAAAGTACTTTCCCCATCTCACTGTTTACTGCCTCACCTTCAGATATTTTGCTCAAATGTCCTTGTTGTCTTTTGAAACTTACCCTAATTATTTGATTTTAAACTGCAAACACTTTCCCAGCCATCTTGGTTCCCCAATTCCTGCTTTATTTACCTTTGCAGCACTTAACACATCATATGATAAATATTTACCACTCATTTGTTTATTATACATTTTCTACCACTAACATGCACACTCTATGAGAATAGGAGTTTTTATCTATTTGGTTCACTGCAGTATAGCTAGTGCTTAGGGAGTTCCTGGCACATATTAGGTGTTTAATAAATATTTGGTAATCGAGACAATAAATATGTGAATTCATTATTGGACCATATTGCTATTTTATAAATGGCAGTGCTATTTGAAAATTTGAAAAGTTAAATGAACTGTATGAAAGTATTTTGCCACTGTACTCTAAAATAACTAAATCAAATCTACAATAGTCCCTCACTGATAAGAGTTCTTTGGGATCTTGTACTTTTTCATTGGAATAAATGATAAATGGTGTTTATCACCATATTTTTGTGCTTTTTAAATGTTTTAAATAGGCACTCTGCTAAACGTTTTTGATATATCATCATATTTAATTCTTGCAACCAATCTATGAGATAAAGTAAATTATTTGACTCAATTAATATTAAGAGAGTTTAAAAATATGGCTAAATTGGCAGAGTAAAAATTTGAATCCAGGCAATCTTACCCATGAGTACATGTTTAAGCTACTCTCCTTTATATAGTCTGATGAATGTAAAAGAATAAGTGTAATAAATAGAACTTTATTTTTTCTTCATAAAATTAAAACATTTTGGATTCTTCCAAAGTCCCAATTCTGTTATCTTGATAACCATGTATTTTTTAAGATGTAAGTAGACCTCATATGGCATCAGGGAAAATGAAGACCAGTTTTATATAGCAAAATCCTCTATATTTTATGTATATATACATAAAATATTTTTGTGCATATTCAGTAGAAATGTCTGTATATAAAGTTGCATTCCCTTTGCTTTCTTTGTTAATGTTGTATAAGGATTTGCTCATTATCTATTAAAAGATGCAGTTTTCTAATAAGTAAACTATCTTCTTCTTTCAATTTTCCTCAGTAATTTGTACCAGTTCTTTGCTACCACATCTGTTATGAATTAAAAATGCCTCTGGTCATGTTCAACCTCTAGTTTTTAGTTAAAGAAGTTTTAATGGATTGAATTTAAAAATTACTCCATGAAAATATTCAACATCTTTTTTACACTTTGTCTTTGTACTTCACCTTCAAAAAACACTTTGATAATCTCTGATGGTAAAGTCTATGTAGGTCTATTTATTTCTAACTTTGTTTCAAAGAGCTGAATTGGTAGTCTCCTCTGGCCCAAATTTAATTAAATACAGGTATAATTTTCTAGTTTTCCATCAAGTTGGTTTAGCAGTGTTATATTCCTCTAGGGCAGTTTGGCTTCTTTTTTGTTTTTGTTGTTTTTATTTGACAGCTTGTGTCAAAATTGATTCTGATTCCAAACAGATGGAATTTTCTCCTTTATCCAGTGTCCTTAACTACCCCAAGACCTACAATTGACAAGATGCAGCTAACTCTCCCTTCTGATGATTCTTAGACATTTCAGACATCAAAGTTCCCTCCTGAAAAAATTATGTTCAGTCACTATAACCTCTAAGTAAATGGATTTCTCTTCAAATGTGTGGGATCTTTTCTTTCTTCATTGTGAACAGCAGATTATTCTCCTTTGTACTAAATTACTGTCTGAGGGAAATGAATGTCAGAAATTTGGCCCATACAATATTCCATTTGCTTGTCATTGTCTACCAGGTCTTTTTGGCAGAAACAAAAAGGAATAGCAAGCCACTTTGAATAAAATGTTCTGTATTAATCAAAGGGAAACACCAACACATTAATTTTGCTTCTACACCATTAAATTATAGGCATGACAAAATATGGACTTAAAACACTGCTTTATAACAACATCTTCAATAGAGCCAGTGCTTTACCAAAATGTTACACACCTCATGTTTGTAATTAAGCTGCCATACTTGCATTGAGTTACTCCAAATTCTTTTTCATTTATAAGCAATACAGACTTTTGAGTAACATCTATTGAGTTTTCCCAAAGAAAATAAAATGTGCAGGCAGATGGTCAAGCTTATTTTTGAAGCCAGACTAAGAGTTCTGAATCTCCCAAATGTTCTGATTTTTTTCCAGCAATTTGTATTGGTATATAACACATACTCTGGTGGGAGGACAGGTTCATCATCTCCTTGTGGACTAGCTCCATTTTTCTAATGCAAAGACAAGTATTGGAGGGGGGCGGATTTTCACTTCACTTGTTCTCACTGTTATTTCAGTTTAAGGTATCTTTTGAAGGTTTTAATCCGTTGAAAAAGGGGTTGTCTTTTCAAGGTAGTTAAGAAGGATTGAACAAACCTTGAGGCAACCAGTGCAGAAAACTGTCAATAAGATGCCCTCAACTTATGCATTTAACATAAATTCTGAACATAGTTAATGAATGATTGCACACTTGAATGGAGATAGAAAGACTTCCTGATTTGGCTCATCTTCTATTCTCTCTTTATCAGTTAGCTTTGGAGACACAAAACCACACCAAATCTTAGTAGCTTAAAACCATACACGTTCAGATTACAACTCTGAGAGTCAGTAATTTGGGCTGGGCTTACCTGGGTGGTTCACATGTTCTCAATTTGGTTCACTCAGTTTTGTACAGTCAGTCACCAGTCCTATTCATCTGGGATAACCTAATCTAGAATGACCTCCCTCTTCCTCCTGGATTTTCATGGGTGGTTTGTTTACCTAACAATTGGGTTATCAAGCAAAAAGTGTAAGCACCAAGGCACACACTCTTCAAGCTTAGGGTTAGATCATATTTGCCAATGTCTCCATGGCCAAAGAAAGTCCTATGGCCAAATCATAGGCATATGAGCATTTCTATAATCTGTCACTGACTCCCTGGCTTTATCAACGCACTATAATCAGCTAGACTGTCGATTAATTGAAACCTTGCTGTTCTCCATGAGAAATATATATCAGTTCCTTCAAAGACAATCATGTGACTAACTCTAGTCCTCCAAATCCTATAAGTATCCTTTTCTAACCACCTTTTTTTTGATATGCCCCATAGTTATCCTGAAGTGCATTCTAATAAAGCTAATAAAATTTAACTGGTTTGGCTAATAATATATTTCTTGTGGTCTTTGTGATCAGTGGGTTTTATTAACACATGTTGAGCCTCTATTAAGTGTTAGACTATGTGCTAGATGATAGCATACAAACATACATAAGGAATGGTCTCCATCGTTGAGGATTTGATAGTCTAGTTGGCAAGAATATCCTAAAATTTAAATTATGAATAACATAAGATGCTTATGTGGTCCATAAATATGTGCTTTATAGGAATTATTATTTAGCCCTTAGCCAGAGAATTTTTAATGAAGATCCGATCCCTTCCTTATGAAGAAAGAGTCCAAAAAATGACATGGAATCAAGGAGCAGTTTTACTTAAAAAAAAAAAAAAAAAAAAGTATTGTCTACCACTTCCTCCAGGTAGTATGATTTTACCTAAGAATCTACTGTGGGACTTTTCCAATTTTAGTGGATTCTCTCCCCAAAACATTACTAGATCCATATAGTGCAGTTTAAAGTCTCTCAGTGCAGTAAGCAATAGCCAGAAGAAGACAGTTTCATATTCCAAGACTGAAAGCTTCTACCATTTTCTATCAAGAAACGGCATTTTAAAATATGGTAGAGCTGGCACTGGAGGGGGTGGGCTCCCACCAGAGCAACGGCACGTGCCCCAGTAGTTGCTGCCTTGTCCCCCTCATGCCTGAGCAAGACCCAGTCTGTCACCACCTCCTACTGGCTCCTGCTGCCACAGGCACTGGAGGAGGATCCCAGCTGAGTGAGCATGCACACCCCAGTGATTGCCTCCTTATACCTAATGCCTTACACCTCACAACCTAACCTGATATCTAAAGCAACTAGAGAAAGAAGAACAAATAAAATCCAAAGTTAGTAGAAGGAAAGAAATCATTAAGACCAGAGATCAGTGAAACTAAAAGCTGGTTCTTCGAGAAGATAAACAAAATTGATAAACCAGACTGATCAGGAAAAAAAAGGGACAGCACTCAAATCAATAAAATTAGAAATGTTAAAGGAGAAGTTACAGTGGACACCACAGGAATACAAAGGATCATAAAAGACTACTACAAGCAACTCTATGCCAATAAAATGGACAACCTGGAAGAAATGGACAAATTCTTACAAAGATACAATCTCCCAAGACTGAACCAGGAAAATAGAAATATGAACAGAAAATCAAAGGTACTCAAATTTAAACTGTGATTAAAAATCTTCCAACAAACAAAAGTGCAGGACCAGATGGCTTCACAGGCGAATTCTATCAAACATTTAGAGAAGAGTTAACACCTACCCTTCTGAAGCTCTCCCAAAAAATTGCATAGGAAGGAACACTCCCAAGCTCATTCTACAAGGCCATCATCACCCTGATACCAAAACTAGACGAAGATATCACAAAAAAAGAAAATTACAGGCCAATATGACTGATGAACATAGACAGAAGAATCCTCAACAAAATACTAGCAAACTGAATCCAACAAAACATTAAAAGGATCATATATCATGATCAAGTGGGATTTATCCCAGGGATGCAAGGATTTTTCAATATCTGCAAATCAAACAGTGCAATACACCACATCAACAAATTGAAGAATAAAAACCATATTATCATCTCAATAGATGCAGGAAAAGCTTTTGACAAAATTCAACACCCATTTATGAAAAAAACTCTCCAGAAAGTGGGCATAGAGGGAACCTGTCTCAACATAATAAAGACAATATATGACAAACCCACAGCAAACATCATTCTCAATGGTGAAAAACTGAAAGCATTTCCTCTAAGATCAGGGACAAGAAAAGGATTTTCACTCTCACCACTATTATTCAAAACAGTTTTGGAAAGTCCTAGCCATGGCAATCAGAGAAGAAAAGGAAATAAAAGGAATCCAAATTGGGAAAGAAGAAGTAAAACTTCCACTGTTTGCAGATGACATGCTACTATACATAGAAAACCCTAAAGATGCTACCAGAAAACTAGTAGAGCTCATCAATGAATTTGGTATAGTTGCAGGATACAAAATTAATGCATAATCTCTTGCATTCCTATACACTAACAATGAAAGATCAGAAAGAGAAATTAAGGAAGCAATCCCATTTACTATCACAACAAAAAGGATTACAATACCTAGGAATAAATTTGCCTAAGGAGACAAAAGACCTCTACTCAGAAAACTATAAGATACTGATGAAAGTGATAAAAGATGACACAGATGGAGTGATATACCATGTTCTTGGATTGAAAGAATCAATATTGTGAAAATGATTTTACTACCCAAAGCAATCTACAGATTCAATGCAATCCCAATCAAATTACCAATGGCATTTTTCACAGAATTAGAACAAAAAATCTTAAAATTTGTATGGAAACACAAAAGACACTGAATAGCCAAAGCAACCTTGAGAAAGAAAAATGGAGCTGGAGGAATCAAGCTCCTTGACTTCAGACTATACTACACAAAGCTATGGTCATCAAAACAGTATGGTACTGGCACAAAAACAGAAATATAGATCAGTGGAACAGGATAGAAAGTCCAGAGATAAACCCATGCACCTATGGTCACCTAATGTATGGCAAAGGAGGCAAGAATATACAATGGAGAAAAGACAGTCTCTTCAATAAGTGGTGCTGGGAACACTGGACAGCTACACATAAAAGAATGCAATTAGAACACTCCCTAACATCATACACAAAAATAAACTCAAAGTGGATTAAAGATCTAAATGTAAGTCCGGATACTATAAAACTCTTAGAGGAAAAAGTAGACAGAACATTCTCTGACATAAATCACAGGAAGATCTTTTTTGATTCACCTCCTAGAGTGACGAAAATAAAAACAAAATTAAATGGGACCTAATGAAACTTAAAACCTTTTGCACAACAAAAGAAATCATAAACAAAATGAAAATTCAACCCTCAGAATGGGAGAAAATATTTGCAAATGAAGCAACCAACAAGGGATTAGTCTCAAAAATATACAAACGGCTCATGCAGCTCAATATCAAAAAAAACAAACAACCCAATCAAAAAATGGGTGGAAGATCTAAATAGACATTTCTCCAAAGAAGACATACAAGTGGTTAAAAAGCACATGAAAAGATGCTTAACATCACTAATTATTAGAGAAATGCAAGTCAAAACTACAATGAGGTATCACCTCATGCCAGTCAGAATGACCATCATCAAAAAAATCCACAAACAATAAATGCTGGAGAGGATGTGGAGAAAAGGGTACCCTCCTACACTGTTGGTGGGAATGTAAACTGGTACAGCTACAATGGAGAACAGTATGGAGGTTCCTTAAAAAAGTAAAAATAGAGCTACCATATGATCCAGCAATCCTACTCCTGGGCATATATCTGGAGAAAACCATAATTCAAAAAGATACATACACCCCAATGTTCACCGCAGCACTATTTACAATAGCCAGGACATGGAAGCAACATATGTCCATCAACATAGGAATGGGTAAAGAAGATGTGGTACATATATACAATGGAATATTAGCCATAAAAAAAAAGAAGAAATAATGCCATTTGCAGCAACATGGATGGACCTAGAGATTGTCATACTGAGTGAAGTAAGTCAGGCAGAGAAAAACAAACAGTGTATGATATTGCTTATGTGTGGAATCTAAAAAGAGGCTACAAATAAACTTAACCACAAAACAGAACTAGAGTTACAGATGTAGAAAATAAACTTATGATTACCAGGGGTTAAGGAGGGGGGAGGGATAAATTGGAAGATTGGGATTGACACATACACACTACTATATATAAAATAGATAACTAATAAGGACCTACTATATAACACTGGGAACTCAATACTCTGTAATGGACTATATGGGAAAAGAGTCTACAAAAAAGTGAATATATGTATATGCATAATGGATTCACCTTGCTGTACACCTGAAACTGACACAACATTGTAAGTCAACTATACTCCAATAAAAATTAAAAATATAAATAAATAAATAATTTTTAAAATTAAACAATAAAAAATATTTTTTTAAAAAATTAAAAAATAGAACATAGTAGATAGCCTAATGTTTTAAATACCGTCCTTATTTGCAGAATGTCTATTTTCTTGATATAATCTCTCTAAAGTTAATGTTTGGGAATATTAGATAACGCTAAATGAAGATGCTATTAGACGTTAAACACTTTAAATTCTATTTTCCATCACTAAATACGTCTTTATCTACCTCTTTTTTAAAAAAAAAAAAATCTTCATTTATATTTTCATTCCTTTCCAGGCCCCAGAATGAGAAACATTATTCTTTTATTCTAAAACAAAGTCTTCCTTCTCTATTTCTTCTCTCTTCTCTCTTGATTGTCTTGGGTCATGGTTCATCAATTAGCCCCTTTTATTTCTTTGTATTTTTAGTCTTGCCCTGGCTGTGGGCCCTTTCCCTTCTTCGACCCCCCCCCCAAAAAAAAACCTTCAAAAAACAGACTCTTCTAGGTGTTGATGGCTTTGAGAAATCTTCCCTTGATACCATTTCAAGCTATCATTCTATATTTCTTCTTCCTGTGTTTGATAAAGGCAGTTCTAGTAAGAACAAGCTTCCCAAAAATCCTTCTACTACTATCTATGTTTTACATCTTTAAATGTACTACTTAAACTTGCAATGCCCTGACTTCATTAAAAATGGCTGACACAAGGTCTTGTTCATTTGGCCCCAGTCCTCAGAAATCACATAGTATTCTGCATTCTTCACTGTTCTCTTTGCCGAGAAGAGAAAGCAGGAATTGTGGATGGTGGTAAGTGAGGATTAGTTTATCCTAGTCTCTAGCAGGAGGGGATATCTTTTGTTATCTTCTCAGGTGATTCTAAGAGTATTCTCATTCATATGACTGTGGTTGACTTTAAGAGACATACCACCCATTCAATCCTTACATTACGATACTTTGAATCATTATTTTGTGTGCATTTTTCCTAAATTACTATCTTATATTAAGGAAGGATTCATACTTTACACTAATTTGTTTTTCTAGTACGTCGCACAGGGTCCTAAACCTTTAAGATGATCAGTAATTTTGGTGTCTATTGATAAGTCAATAATCTCAACATGCTGGTGTGTGGAAAGTTATTTGGAACACAGTATGAAGTGGGAGACAGGCATGGAGATGGGAAAATGGGGTTTGGTAATTTTAATATGTAAGCATTTCCTTATTGTATCTTTTTAGCTTCGCTCTAGAGAGAGACAAACAACAAATATTTTAGCTCATTCCTTCCATTTTTTCCATTTCCTTCAAAATAACTAAGTTATTTGTAGACTAGCAGTATGATACATCTATCAAATTCTTGCAGAAGCAAATCAGAGACACAAAGGAGGGAAAGATGATGAATTTGAGAAAGTATTCGTTTTTCTTGAGTTTCCCAGTTCCTTCCAAGCAACCAAGAGTGTTTACACTTCCTATTGTTTTCAGTTCTGGCATAGTCAAAGTCAATATGATGTGAATAGAAATGGATATCTTTAATGGAAGAATCAGGTTATGACCAAAAAACAAAACAAAAACAAAAGCAAGGTTGTATTCTAAATAAAATATTTTAGTACCCTTGGTTCCATACTCTGTGACATGTTCTTAAAGCCCTTGGAAAGATTCAGCTGACAATCCAATTTCTATTTCAAAGCAGACACAGTAAAATCCTAAGGGAGAATTTCTGTGACTTGCCTTGATTAGTTCTTTAAAATCAAAATAAACATGAAAGAAAGACCAGTTCATGTGAAGAAGAATATAAATAATTTCTATTGTGATAATAATAATATGGTGTAGAGTCAATGCAGAGGTAATACCTGATAATATTTCTTGATTAAAAAGACTTGTTTCATGTCATAAAACACTTCACATTCAGATACTATTTGAAATTAATTATATATCCTAATCAGGAAAAACTGCAAAGTAAATATAAATTAGTTTAATTTGTTAAATGTTGAAAATAAATGCTGTAATAAGAGTTAAATTAATAGGTGCATTCAAAAAAATACAGCCCATTCAGCATAAAGTGTGAATCTATGCATGTGTGGCAGAATAGCTGGTGGGTACCTCTGACCTGTTATTAGAAATAGCTGGTTTGAAAGCTAATACAAGAGCTTGGTAATGCTCTTTCCTCAAAGCATAACGCAGATTTATCATGCTTTTCCTTTGGGGTAGATGAAGTGCTGGCATAACAATTCATTGCAAAAATCAGTATGTTTAAATCCAAAAGGACAGACTACTTCAGAAACACTTTGCCTCTTTAAAGGCAATTTTCAGAGCTGCCGCTACCCTAGAACTTTGTCCAAACTATTTCTTCCTCTTAAAAAGCACTATAAATAAATCTGTTCTGTGACCTTCAATTCTCATCCTCTCCAGCATGTATAGCTTGTTATTAAAAGAGAAAAATACCTCCTTTCTTACTTAAAACTTGTATATATGTACAATTTATACCTTACCTATCTACCTTATTATACTTTCTAATCAGCTGTCTAAAGTTGCTTTGCATATGACCTCTTTTTGGAAAACAGAGGAAAACATTCACTTATCTCTGTGTTCCTTGGAAAAAGTGAGGTTATTTCAAAAGTTTACATATACACATGCACATGTGTCTGTGTGGGCACACACACATGCACGTGCATGCACACACACACAAGAGTGCTTTAAAAGTTTTCCCTCTGACGTTGCCCCATGCTCAGCCAGCATTCCATTTCCCTACACTGAAGCAACTGACTTCAACTTCTTGTTTTGTCTTTACCAGCACTTTAACTACTATCTTGAATTCCCTCAGCCCAGCATTAGATATTCTCATCAAAATCTTATCCAATAGAGGGAGATGCAGGAAGATGGCATTGTGGGAAGACATGGAGTTAGCATCTCCCCACAACTAGAGCCCCTGCCGGCCGCTGGTGGGGGACTCTGACGCCCGAGGAGATGCGAGGAACCCCATAGTGAACCCGTAGGACATAGGGGGACTGAGGGGGGAGGAGAAGTGGAGGCCAGACAAGATTGGTGCCCCTGAGGCCGGGGAGATCAGGAGAGGCAGGAGGGAGGGACTCTCCAGGAAGAGCAAGAGAGGAGTGGAGGACAATCGACTGGCCCACTCGGGCTGCGGAGCCTGCTGAGCTCCCAAGCCAGTAACCCGCCTCCAAGTCCTCATCTAGGCCGTGTGGGTCCTTGGGGGCAATAGGAGGGAGGCTGGGGAGATCAGAAGAGGCAGGGAGGGGCCCTCTGGGAGGAGTGGGAGAGGAGCGGAGGGTGATTGCCTGGCCCACTCAGGCCCGGGGAGCCTGCTGAGCTCCCTGACCAATCCCGTGCCCTCCAAAGCCCCCTCCAGGCTGCATGGGTCCTTAGGGGCATAGGACGGAGGCCAGGGAGATCAGGAGAGGCAGGTGGGAGGAGCAGGAGAGGAGCAGAGGGTGATTGCCTCACCCACTCAGGCCCGGGGAGCCTGCTAAGCTCCCAGGCCGATTCACTGCACTCCAAGTCTCCCTCCAGGTCCCGTGGGTCCTTGGGGGCATAGGAAGGAGGCTGAGGGGAGAACAGGAGAGGCAGGTGGGAGGGACCTTCCAGGAGGAGGAGGAGAGGAGAGGAGGGCATTTGCCCCACACACTCGAACCCAGGAAGCCTGCTGGGCTCCCAGGTGAGGTTCCCTGCCCTCTGAGACCAGGGGTGGGAGGCAGACCTGGGCCCCTTCTGTTCCTTGAGCCTAAGTCCCACCCCCCACAGCCCCCAGGGCCTTTTCCAGCCCTGTGGGTCCTGAGCATAGGCCCCACACACCACCCAAACCTCGCCCTTGCTTAGGCCCTGCCACAGCCAAGGCCTTTCCCCCACCCCCCGACTTTTTCTTCTTTTCCCTCCTCCTCTTTTTTACTACTGTGGTACTGATGTACCTTCTGGTTGTTGATTCATCTATATTTTTATTTTTATATTCTTTCTAACATATCTGTTAGTTTCTTAGTCGAATTTTATTTTTTACTTTGTTATTGTTCTTTTTTTTTTTTTTTTTTTTTGATGCCCCTCGCTGCTTGCAGGATCTCGGTTCACGAGCCGGGGGTCAGGCTAAAGCTTCTGTGGTGGGAGCTCTGAGTCTGAACCGCTGGACTAACAGAGAACCTCAGACCGCAGGGAATATTCATCAGAGTGAGGTCTCATGGAGTTCCTCATATCAACACCTAGACCCAGCTCTACCCAATAACCTAAAAACTCCAGTGTTGGAAGCCTCAGGCCAAACAACCAGTAGGACAGGAACACAATCCAACTCATAAAAAAAAAAAAAAAAAAAAGGCAAAAAGTTATGTCACAGATGAAGGAGCAAGGTAAAAACCTAAAAGACCAAATAAATGAAGAGGAAAAGGCAATCTACCTGAAAAACAATTCAGAGTAATGATAGTAAAGATGATCCAGAATCTCGGAAATAGAATGGAGGCATGGATTGAGAAAATACACGAAACGTTTAACAAAGATTTTGAAGAACTAAAGAACAAACAGAGAGATGAACAACACAATAACTGAAATGAAAAGTACACTGGAAGGAATCAATAACAATAACTGAGGCAGAGGAACAAATAAGTGAGCTGCAAGACAAAATGGTGGAAATAACTTCTGAGGAGCAGAATAAAGAAAAAAGAATGAAAAGAATTGAAGACAATCTCAGAGACCTCTGGGACAACACTAAATGCACCAACATTCGAATTATAGGGGTCCCACAAGAAGAAGAGAAAAAGAAAGGGTCTGGGAAAATATTTGAAGAGATTATAGTGGAAAACTTCCCTAACATGGGAAAGGAAGTAGTCACCCAAGTCCAGGAAGCACAGAGAGTCCCATACAGGATAAACCCTAGGAGAAACACACCAAGACACATATTAATCAAACTAAGAAAAATTAAATTCAAAGCAAAAATATTAAAAGCAGCAAGGGAAAAACAAAAACTAACAAACATACAAAGGAATCCCCGTAAGGTTATCCGCTGATTTTTCAGCAGAAAGTCTGCAGGCCAGAATGGGGTGGCTGGATATACTTAAAGTGATGAAAGAGAAAAACCTACAACCAAGATTACTCTACCCAGCAAGGATCTCATTCAGATTTGATGGAGAAATTAAAACCTTTACAGACAAGCAAAAGCTAAGAGAGTTCAGCACCACCAAACCAGCTTTACAACAAATGCTAAAGAAACTTCTCTGGGTGGGAAACACAAGAGAAGAAAAAGACCCAAAAAACAATCCCAAAACAATTAAGAAAATGATAATAGGAACATACATATTGATAATAACCTTGAATGTAAATGGATTCAATGCCCCAACCAAAAGACACAGACTGGCTGAATGGATACAAAAACAAGACCCATATATATGCTGTCTACAAGAGACCCACTTCAGACCTAGAGACACATACAGACTGAAAGTGAAGGGATGGAAAAAGATATTTCATGCAAATGGAAATCAGCAGAAAGCTGGAGTAGCAATACTCATATCAGATAAAATAGACTATAAAATATTAGGACTATTACAAGAGATAAGGAGGGACACTACATAATGATCAAGGGATCAATCCAAGAAGAAGATATAGCAATTATAAATGTTTATGCACCCACCATAGGAGCACCTCAATACATAAGGCAAATGCTAATAACCATGAAAGGAGAAATCAACAGTAACACAATAATAGTAGAGGACTTTAACCAGCTTTAAAATGCAACTTTAGAAATATTCATTATACTTTTGAGTATCATAAAGCAATGTCATTAAGAGTAAAAGGCAAGGAACAAGTTAATTTATACTTCATTGGTAAATAATTTTATGTGATACACTAGGAACTTACCATTGTTTACAGATTGTTTTCAAATGTATTTAACGTATATTATTTAAAATGTTTGTCTACTTTCATTAGGCTCTGAGCTCCTTGAATATTGCATCTAGCAATTTGTTGATATGAGTGCCTTAATGAAGATTTCTTCAATTGAATTGATTTTAGCCTTTTGGTTATAGTATATAACTTAAAAGGGCTAGATAGCGCTACCAAGTTCTTTTAGCCTTATGGTCTTCAAAGATCTCCACTCATAAATGATACGTATGAAATTGAACTGCTATACACTGCTCAACAGAAAAATGTTGGGGCAAAATCTGGATGGACATAAAGATATGAATGAGTGGCATCGCCTTTGCAAATTATGTTATATATAAAATCTATTACCATCATTTAAAGAGTGACAGCATTATTTTCAAGGTTTTCATAAATTTTGTTACCTTCCGATATTTTGGGAGGGGCTTTTTGATTCTTAAGTTGTTAATGCTAAGTTTTTCATTTATCTCTGTAATTTAGTGCTATAACATATGTTAGAAAATGGATATATGAAAGAAAAATGAATATGAGGAACTCTGTACTCACAATTAATACCTATTTAACTTTTTTCTTTTTTTTGGAAGGTTCCCTAAAATTTAGTTGTCATAGGATTTCCTATATACTAAAATATCTAGGCACTTCTGGCCTTTGATATTGATGTAACCTAAATAGCCAAATCGATTTTAAAAATGTTTGAAGTTTTCCAGCAATTAGACATTTTCTTAAGACTCTTCATAATGGCATAAATATTAATAAATTTGTTAGAACTGGATGGTAGTAGGACATTGTTTTTAATCTTCTTTGAAGCAACAAGAGACCCAAATCTCCCTGGATTAAAATAATATCTTTTTATTTGTTGGTGGAAAAAGACGTTTTTAATGAAATGTTTGATTAGACAATCTCCATTTCTCTTTGAAAGCAATTCTTACGTATGAACTCAAAAATCTCTCTTCTATGCCCATAGTACTGCAGATTGTGCCGTGGTTAGATCAAGTTCTCTTTGATTCCCACCTTAGTTGAACACATTCTTTTTCTCTAAATGCAGTGTTTTGAAGCCTAAGGAGTGTTATATTCACAGGCCTTTTATTATACATATAAGTTTAACATTTTGACAACAGTGTTGAATGTTGGGATAAGTTTAATATGCATGATCTATATAGTTAAGAGACATTGAAGTTTTTTTTATTGTTTTAAAGTCTATACATAAACATCATTATATAACCAATATCACTTTCTTTTGATTATTGAAACAAAAATTCCTATTACTTGACTGAATCACAGTTTTGTTGTGTTAACTTCTAGAGTCTAAGGATGCCAAATTGTCCTATGTAGCAAATCTTTGTTCACAGTTAGCCTAATTTCTCCATTTTTATAGGCAGTTCTCTACTTTCAAACCCCAATGGATATATGATAAAACTAATTTTTTTTTTTTTTTCCAAAATATGGTAGTGGTTTTACAACTATCCTTTCAATCTGGAATGAGTCAGTATTGCACCAGGCAGCTGGGGAGGGAGGGGGGCGGCGGTGTTGATTTCATTCCCTTTACTATCTGAATGTCTTTTGGAGAGAAAGAGACTGAATAACATTTGTGGACCAGGAAGTTTTTTTTTTTTTTTAATTAATTAATTTATTTATTTTTGGCTGTGTTGGGTCTTCGTTTCTGTGCGAGGGCTTTCTCCAGTTGCGGCGAGTGGGGGCCACTCTTCATCGCGGTGCGCGGGCCTCTTACTGTTGCGGCCTCTCCCGTTGCGGAGCACAAGCTCCAGACGCGCAGGCTCAGTAGTTGTGGCTCACGGGCTTAGTTGCTCCGTGGCATGTGGGATCTTCCCAGACCAGGGCTCGAACCCGTGTCCCCTGCATTGGCAGGCAGATTCTTAACCACTGCGCCACCAGGGAAGCCCAAAACTAATTTTTGATGGATGTTTCATTGTGGGTGCAAGACTTGTCATTACGTTAAATAATCTATGCACATTTTTCTTTTCCATCATTTCTTCTTTGAAATTCAAAAAATATTTCAGATATTATGATTTTTCCAAACCATCCTCAGGTATTGTTGTTCTTATTGTCAATCCTTTCTGAAAGGGGAAAAGGAAATTTGTTGTAGAAAAGCTTTGCCCGCCGAGTACTGTTATTTTGTCTTCTATGTAGCAGAACATTGAATCTATCATTTCTAAGACTGTTCTGAGAATTCTATAATTGTAGCACTTAGATTTAAGAGACATAATTTATCATCATTCTGTTGGCAATTGCTGTAGTATTTAAGTCAAATTCAAAAGTACTTTTGTAATTTCATTTCTGAAGTTTACACTGACCTTTCCTTTATGTTGAATAAATAACCTAAGTTTCTCTTACATTTGGTAAATCTAGTCTATGTTATAAAGAAAAGTGTTTGCATTTTTATTTCTTTTTAAAAATGTATTAATATACTGTCGTTGAGAAAATATATTCTATTTATTACCCCTTTCAGCATGAGGTCCAACCATGAAAGAACCACTTCCTATGGTCCTTTTTTCCTTAGTATATTTTGGTAACTCTTAAAATACTTTCAAGTTTAACAGAGTTAGATTTTAATAAGCTTATGTTATCTGTACTTATCTAAGTAAATGTTTAGTTACACACATGGAAACTGTCTCTATGGCTTTGTACAAGTTAACCTCTGATGCAGAGATTTATAGAGATATTTGTTTCCAGGTGTAGTTAATATTATATTTTCATTGCTGGTTAACATTATAGACCCAGATATGCTTGCAATTGTTGATGGACTAGTTGCCTTTCAAGCAAAAAAAATGTGATAATGTGTAAGTCCTGTTGTATATTTCTTTTGTTTATGTACCGTCATGCATTATGCTTTTTTAAAATAATGATGTGCTTTATTAGCAAATTTGCATACAACGTATCCCAATGGATTAAAAAAAGAAAGCTTCCAAAACCATTTGGTTATCTACTTGTGCTGTTTATCAAATTCTTCCTTTTATTTTCAAGTTTTAGCATGCTAATGAGTACCCTTCATAGTTTTAGTTCCCTCCAGGTGAATATCTCCTTTCTTTGCCACTCCAGTGTTTCCTGTAAGATTAGCTATTACGAGTCCTTAAAATTAACTGATCATATGATTACACTGTTCAGAACATTAATATTCATCAATGCCTGCCATTTAAGGAATTCCATATTCTGGTACTGTCCAACTTTACAAAATTGTAATTCATTTGTTTTCTATATATTCTTTTTTTTTTTTATAAATTTATTTATTTATTTTTGGTTGTGTTGGGTCTTCATTGCTGCGTGCAGGCTTTCTCTAGTTGTGGCGAGTGGGGACCACCCTTCGTTGCTGTGCATGGGCCTCTCATTGCGGTGGCTTCTCGTGTTGCGGAGCATGGGCTCTAGGCACGGGCTTCAGTAGTTGTGGCACGCAGGCTCATTAGTTGTGGTTCACGGGCCCTAGTTGCTCCGCGGCATGTGGGATCCTCCCGGACCAGAGATCGAACCCGTGTCCCCTGCATTGGCAGGCGGATTCTTAACCACTGCACCACCAGGGAAGTCCCTTGTTTTCTATATGTTCTCTACACCAGTCCCAAAGTGATGGTATCAAAGTGTTTATTACATGTACTTGAGGAGATAAAAAGCTTGCACCAGAATGTAAATCAAAATACTTTATAAAGCATACTCTAGTTAAGCTTCCATTACATTTTCATGGTAAGATTTTCTTGATAAAGGAAGCAGTGCATTGCTTTACATGCTGAAACAAACTCCTTATTTCTTCATGATGGTTACAAACAATTCTTGGATCATTACTACTCCATGTATGACACTTTTAGTTATTCTGCTTGTACTCTAGATTTACACATGACTACCCAGGGCTTTTCTAACTTCCCTAGGAAAATTCTAACTATATAATTTAGCTGATGCTACTTTCTTGTATAAGAAAGATCTATCTCATTCCCTCTATGTATGATTTACTCATCCTACAGTTTCACAGTTTTCCAAGAGCACTGCTAAATTCAGGAGATGTACAAATAATTACTATATTTCTCTGGCTGAAAATTTTCACTTGCTTATATCTCTGAGCATGAGTGAGCCTTAAATTTATGGAACGTTAAAATTACTATTAGCCAGGAGAGAAATAGTTTTCATTACTTGGGTGTGCATACAAGTAGTTCTTGAGGACATGACTGGACAATTTTAATATTTTGACATAATGTTCCACATAAGGGTCCCTTGAGGAAGGAATATGAGTGTTTATTATTTTCTAATATCAAGAAAGTACCAGAATGAATGTCTAAGGCTTAGAGAAAATCCAAGGGACAAATATGGAACACTGTTTTAAGAAATATGGTATGAACCACAATCATTACTTCACAGAAGATGACATTTTATAGTAGAACATGGCCATAAATGATTTTGAAAAGTAATTAAAAGTAGATCTTTGTGAAGAAATTTTAGGAAATCCATAACAATTTATTTCATGAACATTTTTCTTTAAATGTATACAGAATTAGATAAACTGTATGCCAGAAACAGTTTAAAGGCATTTTACATAATTTAACTAAATCAGTACCTTTACCATAACCCTGCAAGTTTTACAGGTAAGAATAATGTGAAAATGAATGGATTAATAACAGTGAGGCTCCCAGAACAATGCCTGGCCCATATCAAGTATTATATTATTACAGTTATTTCCAATTCAGAGATGAGGAGTCTGAAACAGTGAGGTTAGTTAACCTTTAAGTCACGGCTAGCTCATGGAAAACCTGACATTAGAACCCAAAGATTCTAATTTTTAATTTTTATCCTTTACTGCCCTTTAGCCTTGAGTTACACCAATAGTCAATAACTTCCTGTGCAGGGGATGAATAATTCAACAAACATGTACAATCAAACATGTAGACAACAATGTGCTTGAATAGCTTTGATAGAGGTACATAGAACATGCTGTTAAAATTGTAAGAAGCATTACCTTCACCAGACTTTGGTAAATAGCAGGGATGTCTTCTGGTTGGAAGGATTGTCCAAGGCAAATTTTGAAACAGGAATAAAACTTAAGTAAAGACTTGGTGTTGACAATAAAGGAAGAGGTGTTTGCAACAGCAATCATCCTGTAACATTCTCCCACTTGTTTACCTCATAGAAATAGAATAATACTTTCTATTTCTTCCCTCTTTATTTTTCTCCTTAGTATGTATCACTATATATTTTACTTATTTTGTTAGCCTCTTCCACTAAAATGTAAATGAATATGGGCAGGTATTTTGTCTCTTCCACAGCAGTATTCCCAGTGAATAATGGAACTGCGTGTGGTTCATATTGCTTGATAATTGAAATCTTATCAAGGTCTGTGTGTGTGTGTGTGTGTGTGTGTGTGTGTGTGTGTGTGTGTCTGTGTCTGTGTATTGGGAGTGGGTGGAGATAACTTTAGGCAGGTAGGCAAAGACCATGGTAAGGTATGCTGTATTAAAGTGTTTGTACTCTATTTTTTTGGTGATGGATGTTAATTAAGATGGTGATGTAGTCCACTTTTTAGATTAGAAATGTCTATTGAAACCATTTGGAAAATAAATTGGAGAAGTATAAAGAAAGGCTTGGACACCAGTTAGGTAATTATTACTGTAATCTAGGCCATTAAATTGTAACAGTTAATGAGAACTATTGAATTGAGACTCTAGATATTCCTTATAATCCCAGTTGAAACTGATTTCTCATAATGCACAAGAAAGGGAGGGTTATGTTAGAGGAGCAGGTATAAGCCCTGTACTATTATCTATCATCCTTCTCTGACAAGTTTACTTATCTCATGTTTAAGTGACTTGGTTGAACTCTTAGTAAGCAAATTACTTATAGTGATTTCAAGAGTGTACAGTAGGGATTACAGTATTTAACTGTTGACTATTAGGAATAACTATCCTGTTAAAATTGTCACATGTATGGTAGTCACATACTTGATTTTCCAACTGACATTCCCTCTCTCATCCAACTTCCTCACAACATAATTTTCTTTTACTATGTTTTATCTCATTTCTAGAACCACAGGTTTTATCAAAGAGAACAAAGGAACTTTTTCTCAAAAAGAAGAAAATACTCTGTTTTGGGACATCTGTAGCTCTGAACTTTCCATATTTGTTTTGTTCAATATAATTCACATATAAAGGCAATTACTCCAAAGCATCTTCTGATACTTTCTTAAGATTATTAATGACTTATAAGGTTTTTTTGTATGTAATGAGTTACAATCCAAAATTTAGTGAGGGGAAGCAGTAAACACTGTTGTTTTAGATAATGTGTTATATATTTGAGATATGACATGAAATGTTTTGTACTGCTTGACTGTGCCATCATATTTTCTTAGCAAATATTAGCTTTTTATAATGTTTGCCTGTATGTTGCATGTAAGTATAACATTTAAATCATTTAAGAAGTTCTTGAACATTAACTATCTTTCATTTAATATGGATAATTAAATGATTTACAGCCATAGTCTGTATAGCATTGATACAGGGCTAAGCCAATGAACCAATGATAGAAAGTGAAGAAATACTCCTGTACATGTATGGAAACTTGGTATTTGATGGACAAAATGAGTAGACTATTCATTCTGACTAGTCAATAAATGGTTATGGGATAATTGACAATTGAGAAAAAAATTTTTCTTTCTCTCTGTTTTTTTAAAATAATTTTACTTCATATGTATGTAATATAAATAGTAGGTAGTATTTTATAACTTATGTAGACAGTATCTTACTCAGTGGTAAGGAAACATTTCTCCAAATTGATCCCTTGTTAGCTGGGCTCCTGCGAAAGACATTGGCCTTCTGCATAGATGCATAGAAACAAGCAGCCTTGGTTGACTACAAAGTTTGGCCCATAGCCCTTTCCTAGCCAAGTCCCTATCATGAGGGAAGGAATGAGGGACAGAAGATCTCCCAACCATAAGCAGAGATAGCAAATAATGCCCCATCAAATAGCTGCAACATCAAATACTAGACCCCAGCCCCTGGATTGTACCACAGGTGGGACTGATGTTGTATTGGCAGAATAGGGCTAGAGCCAAGATTCTGCATGTTGTATTTTAGGACCAACCCCTGATGACACCAGAAGTAGGTTCCCTGATCATGCAGCTTCAAAGCCCCTCAGTCAAAAGTTGGGGTTCCTTTTTAAGTTCTCTTTAAGTGTGATGTCTGGCCCTGCCAGATAGCTGTGCAGTGTCTTAAAGGATGACAGGTATTGGGTGACCTATGCATCTGCTGCTGATACTGCCCCTGGGAGGTTTCCCCATTCCAGGCTGCACCAATGGGCCTGGGCTCAGAACTGCTTAGCTGTTTGCTCCTGTTGGCATGACACATACTATACACAGGTAATTAAGGATTCATCACTTACCTACTAGACATTACATTGGAAAGATATGATAATTGCATGGAAATTTTAGTAAAATCATAATGGAAAAGAATATGCTGTCTTATGCAAAAAAAAAACCCAAAAAAAAACAAGGGAAAATAGAGTTCTACACAAAGAAGAGTTTAGCAGTTTAGCATCTAATTTTCTTTATGTAAAAATAAATTTCCGGAAAATAGTTCTCCAGGTAAAGTGGAAGTGTATCTTAATCTGATATAAGGAAAATTTTTACAAATATAAGTTGGTAGAATTGCTTTAAAATAAAGTAAAAATTGTGGGAAACTGATTGAAACTTGTATTCATCTAGTAACATTTAATCAGGAATCCTGATTAAATATATATAAGAAAAAAAATGGATGAGTGAGAAAAAGAATGATAGGCTCAGGGACGAATCATCCAGGCTTCCCTTGCTAGTGTTCAATAGCAAGCTGGAAAAGACATCATTTGGTACCAATAAATTTAGTTTAGCACAGGAACTATCACTTGGGAAATTTCTCATCTCTTCATATATTAATTCAGGAGTACTATGTGGAAATGTCAGCATTTTAAATATTTTCCTGTCAAATCTCACCATATTTGTTATTTCCACCCAAATATCCAGGTACTAGGCAGGTACTATCAAGAACCAGTTGTGCACCTGTAGTCATTTTCATTTAGCAAATGGTACAAAGCTAGTGTGAAATAGAAAATGCCATCTTTACAAATGTATTCTCACTTGGAAATTTCACATGCTTTATGTGCCCTGCCCCAGCAGTGCTTATATTAATCCCATAATGCAAAAATGTCTAATTAGAACCAATTTGATAAGCAGCCAGTTATCTGCATTAAACATATGTGTTACTATTCGTTGTACAAGTAAACCTATTATTTCCAAGAGAAATCAGAGTCATTAGATCATAAAGGCTTACTGAAATAGAACTCTGCTAAGCAAAATTAGGGATTTCTATTTTAGAAGAAAACATACGTATCATTTCAAAGTAAATGACACATTAATAGACATAATTAGCACTATAAAGTGTTCAAGTATCTTGAGAAGATTAATATGAGTATTGAGTTTGAATGTGGTAAATTGCTTCAGAGGCCATCTACATATTCTATTATGAACAGGTTTTAAGCATATTAATGCTTTAAACAGGCTTAGGAAGTAACAGATATTCTTTGAAGCAAGAAACAAGAAAATGAATATAAGAAGAGAATTGAACTCCTCAAAATTATCAGAGATTCCTTATGAACTAAACGTCCTCCTTTTTGATCTTAGTGACAAATTACTGACTCATAGCATCACAAAATAACTCATCATCTGAAACTGAGCTCCATAACAATATCTTGCTACTTCTCAATTTCATGGGTGCACCATTCTTTCAGTATTGTGCAGGGATTTACACTCCTGATAGTAAGATTTCAATGGAATGATACAGTTTCAATAATAGCTAGAGTTCTTGTCACACTATTCACACTTGCACTGATAGTTAATGGGTACTATTTCAGCATCTTAATTGCCTCATGAAATAACTATTTTAAACAACTTATTCTTATGAGGCTTTAAATAATATTTCATTTTCAGATAATGCAATTGCTGTCCATGAGGCTTTCAGGATAAAGTTCAAACTCATTAGACAAGCTGGTACCTAAGATACTTCAGGATCACTGTCTTCATTTCTGTTGTAATTTCTTCTGTCTTTCAGATTCTCAAGCCCCACCCATTTCAGTTGTGCTGAAGTTCTTACAGATTGAGCTGGGGGGTTGCTACTTCTTTGCCTTGTCCTTTCCTCTCCACTTGATTTCCTTTCATTCACCCTAAAAGATTCAACTCAGCCAAATTTTCCAATATTTTATTTTGTCAAAGAACTCAAGAGTTCATTAGATGCTTTTTCCTTGTTCTGATTTTACTTTCTGCTTATCCAATTATGACACTAATCCTGCCAGTATAATTCCTGATTTACATGTTAGTTTCTACCTCTAGATTTCAAAATCTTCTAAGACCAGGTGGCTGTTTATCTAACTTTGTACACTCAATATGTAACATAGTTTTTGTTTCAATGTAGGTGTGCTGAATTTTTTTAAAATGAAACTAAGTCAATATTACCAGATCAGTTATACAAAAATGGCAAATGATAACGTAGGGGATCAAGCCAATAGAGTACTGATCTTAATTCTCACCTCCTAATTTGAAATAAGTAATGCAGTTCACAACAATGCCAGGATTATTGATTGATTATTCATTCACTCAACAAATATTAACTGAGGGCCTGCTATGTGCCTGGCACTTTGTGTGAGGCATTATATAAATTTGTTAAACAACGATATCCAGGCTTAGCCAACACACTACTCTAGTCATGTAAATAATAATGAAAAACTAAATCATATAAATAAAAAGTTTGAATATATTGAAATTTCCTATGTGTGAACTGTGTGCTGTCAATATAGACTATGATGTTCCAATAGTGTATCAGTAGTGGTAGATTCCAAGAGAAGAATGATGGAACTGGTCTCATATCTCTGCCAAGACTTTCCATTGATTTAATTGCTTTGTGTATTGTTTTACCATTTCCCTGTAGGTCTTGCTTTCTTCTGTTAGACCATACAACAGTCTTTCTAGCAAGTTATCCTTAAACTTTGCACCAGGTAGTTTTGTTCATTGGTTTCATTCCTCCTCAGGATGCAGTTCCTCATCCAGCCAAGCAGAAATTCTACATCCTTTTCTTAAAGGACCTGATATCTTCTCAAGCACTTGAATAGATGTTTTAAACTGCTCATGTTAAAAGAATAATCAGCTCACTAAAATGGAATAAACACTGGTAGGTGGTTGGTAGTGAAGGTACAGATAATCAAGAAATACATATATAGAGAATAAAGATACTAAAAACTTGTACCATTTTTACCCTGTCCTATTTCCCAGATATTGTAGCTATTATATTATCAAAACCTGTCAAGAAAGGAAAATGTAACATTTCCATAGAAAATGTCAGAATCCTTCACTTATTTGGAAGAAGAGGGATGAAAAGATTTTTAGTAGGCTAGTTAATAAAGCCAGATATTTAACACAGTATCTCATTAATTATTCCTACCTAGGTCCTTCCTAGGTATGTTAAATTTATTATTTTTTTGAATATGAAACTAAATTATATGTTAAGCTGACCCTCTTTACCCAAATGCAAATTAAGCTTTATTCCCTATCCCCACTGTTGAAGTTATTCTAGTACTTTTCTTAAACTTTTCTACATAAACCAAATCTGAATGACTTCTGTGTCTCCAAATATAACTAGAATTTACTGATGTTATGTTAAATATCTCATTAATAGTAACAATATCAATCCAAATTTTCAATGTGAAATGTGCCATTGCAAAAAATTAACCATGACAGCTAACAATTTGAATTTTTATTTTTGATTTACTAATTGTTATGCTAAAATATCAGTAAGTCATGCTAAAATATCAGTAAAATGTCAGTAAGCACTTTATCAAAATTTAACTTAAATTGAAACATATTACATGTTACTTAGGTATTTCTGAATTGGGACATGTAAGATAGTTCCTTCAGTAAAGTTGATTTCTTCAGAAAATATTTTCCAACTAATCTCGAAAAGAACACTTCCTACGAGTGAGGCAAAAAATTAATATTGAAAAAGTTATACTTAATGAAATTGAGGGTAGAACTGGTATTCAAAAATAAGAAAGATTAGCTTGTTTAGGCTTTTCTTTACATGTTCCCACTTTATACTTTTTAAATAGACTATTTTCTAATGAGTTTTAGGTTCACAGAAAGTGGAATTTCTACTCATTTTTAAATTGTAGATATGCATAAAGCTATTAATTTCATTATGGTTGAGACAGAAAAATGCCAGAGTCCCAAAACCAAGTCCAGGATTAATATATTAAAACATCAAATTCATAGGTGACAAATGATCATGTTTCTAAGTTGAGAAATAAAAGAGGTGGCCTATCAAGTGTCCACTATACGTATATATATAGTCAATTTTAATAACAGACTATTTTTTCCCTTTCCCAAAACCTATTGATTTTTCTTATAGACAGTTTCTGTGTGCTATTAAGAAACAAAAGAGGAGATATTAGCTTTTGTTGCTTCTAATGCATGGGAAAAATACGAAAATACAGTTAAAATCTATAAATTTTTCATCAACATTTAACAATTCACTATGAGACCTATGAAGTCCAAGGAAAATGCTTTTTTTATTATTATTAAAATGCTTCCTTGAGTATCAGGTAAATCTTTTAGCAAATGCCGCTAGCATTTTCAAGTGACATTTACAATAAAAATTACCTAATATTTATCTACCTATACTATTTATTTAAAAAGTTGAAAATTATAACCTAGTTACACTGTCACTATCTTGCTGTTTCTTAAGGTTGGAAATTCCTCACACTTTAGAAAAATGGAATTTTACTTGTGACATATGAAGGTTGATTTCTGAGAAACAGTCATTAAAATATTTTGCATAGACATTTTAAATATAATCATTAGAATATGCTGGCTTATTTTATGGTAGCAAAGATATAATAAAGAAATTAAATGATATATTCTGTAAACACCTTTAATAATATTGACAACAATATTATTACTGTCCATGGTATTTATAGGACATCTATTATGTAAAAGTTACTGTGTTCTTATTCTAGTTGCTGCTTCATAGGAATACATAAATTATTAGAAAACATGATATGTGATAAAAAGGAAATATATGAGGAAGTCATTGCATTACACTTTAACTATTTGGAGGAAGTAGAATTAGAGATTAATAGGAATTTCACAATTACAATGGGCAGGGAGAGCAAATGAGATAAGACAGAATGCAAGAATACATGCATGTAATGGAAAATCCTGGGCACATTCAGAACAGAAATGTGTTACTCTTGGCTGGAACAGTGTTAATCACTTACAAATGTTTTTGTCCATTCTATTTTTCCTAGAAACTTGATCCACTGATTTTTTCCACCTAAAATCTCAATCTAGTTTTTTATCTAATCCTGATTAGGATAATAGAAATATCAACAACTACATCTACTCATCTGATGGGGCTTAAAATTTTAAGGTTTCACTCTCAAATTTGGAACTCAGTGATACACTGACAATCAGAGTTATTGTTTTTTAAGTTGCCCTTGATGCCAGTATGTTTACAGGATCTTTTACTAGGGACCACAGCTCTAAAGCCATGTTGTACCAACATCACTGCCTTTTTTTTTTTTTTTTTTACTTTTTCAGTCTTTCTCTATGTTGTGCCACCCCTACTGCTACATTTAATTTATTATTTTGCAATATATACTATATGCCCTGCAAAACACAGCACTATTAAGAACATCAGACCTTCGACAGAGACCCATATTTCTTCTTGTCTTTTTCCTGGATGGTAAATATGTTTCTTCCACTCATAGAAAAAAGGGGCCTCTGTCCTTCTGTCCTTATAGATGGAAGAGACAACAAAATCAAATTGCAAAAGATATGGAAAAGATATTGACATTTTTACAAACAAGCTATCACAAAAGTGAAAGAGTAGAAATACATGGAAGAGGAATACCAGATAATCATCTGTGCACTAAAACTGACTAGAAGAATAGATGAAATTCAGAAATTAAGAATTCAAATGAAATGCTAATATTATCATGTATTACCATTCTAAAAATTGACTCTTTTGCTTCTAATAATGTGCAAAGATAAACGGCTGCTAGATAGTAGAGCTGTTTGTAAACAATTCCAAGAAAGTGGTTTTGAGAACAATTTTCTGTACACTTCACTTTGAGTACATTTTTTAAAATATCCTGTGTATAAAGGTTTCAAAAAATATATATAGGCAGTTGTTGTCACTTGAGAGGAAATATTGGGTGGGACTATTTTTATACTGGGTTGATGGCTGAGCTACAGAGGTGATTCCTTATAATACCTGGTTATATGAACATTGACAGCCAGAAAGAAAATGGTTGTATCTGTTTACCTACTCAGCAGTGGAGTAAAGGTAAAGGAAAAAATTAAAATGAGAAAGCAACTCTGTAACAAGAAATATACTTTTCCCAAATGATTTCCAAGAAATGGTTTAATTAAATACGGATGGCCACAATGTCAGAAGTGCATATTATGTATCACAAAACAGGGTTACAGAACTGAGTAACTGAATATATTATCAAGAAGTAATTCAGGGACTTCCCTGGTGGTGCAGTGGTTAAGAATCCGCCCGCCAATGCAGGGGACACGGGTTTGATCCCTGGTCTGGGAAGATCCCACATGCCGCAGAGCAACTAAGCCCGTGTGCTACAACTACTGAGCCTGTGCTCTAGAGCCCACGAGCCACAAATACTGAGCCTGCATGCCACAACTAGTGAAGCCTGTGCATTCTAAGGCCCGTGCTCCGCAACAAGAGAAGCAACCGCAACAAAGAGTAGCCCCTGCTTGCCGCAACTAAAGAAATCCCATGCGCAGCAACAGAGACCCAACACAACCAAAAATAAATAAATAAATAAAATTTTTTTAAAAAGAAAAAAAATTAATTCATATCAGCCCCTGATTTTAAACCACATGAGGGCAGAGATAGTATTTTGTTCACTGTTGTGTATCCAGTGCTTAAAAGTGTACCTTCCAAATAGTAGGCATTCAATAAATATATGTTAAATGAATGAATACATGCAAGAATAAATGAATAGTATAGGCTTGCTCTGATTAGGGCAATTACATTTGCAAAATATCGTCCATGTGCTAAAAAAGTATATAACCTCCATTGACCCCTGTAGAATTAGCGCATAGTATGTGAATAGCAGAGAATTCGCTTCTAAATGGCCAGTCAGAAGTATGAATATTAGCAGTCTTTGATCTTACAAATATACGTAAATTTATATACTTCATCTGTTTGTTCAGCAATCATTTGTTGAAAGCTTAATTCAACAAAAAGTAGAGGATGTCCTCATATTCTCTCCTGGTCTAGAAGGTTGGTGAGTTGGTCTTGAGCTCACTGGGTAGGTCATATGTAAATTTAATATGCAAATTGCAAAAAATGCAAGTATAAACATATAATAAAATCTAGTTATAGATGAGGAAACTTAGAATCAGTGAAACTAGATTATGAATAAGTTAACTTCCAGAGAGGATGGGCAAGTTTTGTGTTATACAATTCTAGCAAATGCATTAACATTTTAGCCTTTATGGAACAAAATATCTAGGAGATCAATTTTATTTTGTGGTTTATAAGTGAAACCTTTTTAATATCAGTGACATTTTATTGATTTTAAAGCAAATTTGGACACAGTAATCAACATCGAGCAAATTCAATAAATAGGAGAACACATTTTCACATTTTATTGAGAAGTATGCAGTTGGGCATTAGCAACAATGATGATTAATACCCAGAGTCATGTGTTATAAAGATTATGATAATTTGGGCATTATATATTAAGAAGCTGTAGAGAAATTAAGGAGAAATATTTTATGCTAGCAATCGTTTTCTTTTATCAAAGACAATGATAATGCCTTTTGTTTTACACCAAGTTTTATTAAGTACCTATATTTGAAAACTCTAAAGTTGCTTAGTCTAATAATGATGTAGTTCAGGGACTTATTAGTAGAATTTTAAATGGATGGTTATAATGCCTGTGTTTCAACATACTTTTATTTTCGTCTACCCACATTCTGCTCCTATAAGTATGTATATTAATAACACGTCTTCTTGGTTAGTTGTCACATCATTATATAATGTCCATTGTTATCTCTTGTTAACTTTTTTGACCTGAAGCCTATTTTGTCAGATACGAGTATGGCTACACCCACTTTCTTTTGGCAACCATTTGCCTGGATCATCATGTTCCATTTCTTAACTTCAAGCCGATGTTTATCTTTAGAGCTGAGATGAGTCTCCTGGAAGCAGCCTATAGTTGGGTCTTGTTTTCTAATCCATCCAGACACAGCATGTCCTTTGATTGTTGAATTCAATCCATTTACATTCAGGGTGATTATTGACAGATACGGATTTGGTACTACCATTTTATCTTTTATTTTCTGGTTGCTCTATAACTCCATTGTTTTTTCTTGTGTTTCTGTCTGCTGTTTTAGCTTTGTGCCTTTCTAAAATTTTCTGTGTCCTCTTTTTTTTAAAAAAAAAAAACTTTTGTGTCTCTGCTCTAGATTTATTTTGTGGTTACCATGAGGTTTGTATAAAATGCCTATAGATAAAATAGTCTGATAGCTTCTAATTTTTGTCTATACGAGATCCATCCTTTTCCTCTTCCCCTTTTATGTTTTTGTTATTTCAAGTTATCCCTTTTTATGTTGTGAGTTTGTTACCAAATTGAAGCTATAGTTATTTTAACTTATTTTAACCTTTAACCTTTATGCTATAATTGTTTAACAGCCTATTCTGATTTACAGTTGCAATTTTCTGATTAGTTCTGTCTATTTATTACCTTACTCACAGTTTTGTGTACTTTTGCCTTTTTGTTTCAGGTAGAAAATCTCCTTTCAACATTTCTTGTAAGGTAGATCTAGTGGCAGTGAACTCCTTCAGCCTTTGTTTGTTTAAAAAAGCCTTTATATCTCCTTCATATCTGACAGGTAACTTTGCTGAATAGAGTGTTCTTGGCTGACAGATTTTATCTTTCAATATTTTTAGTATGTCTTTCCACACTCTCCATCTCTCCTGGCCTGTAGAGATTCTGCTGAGAAATCTGTGTATAGCCTAATTGGGGTTCCCTTGTAGGTTACTATTTTCCCCCCGGCTGCTTTTAAAATTCTTTTTGTCATTGACTATTTTAATATTATGTATCTTGGAGACATCTTTTTGCATTGAGATAATTAGGTGTCCTCTTAGCTTCACGGACTTATACATTCAGCTCCTTCTCCAATTTTGAGAAATTCTCAGCTGTTATTTCTTTAAATAAACTCTCTGTTCCCTTCTCCCTCTCTTCTGAGATACCCATTATCCTTATGTTGCCCTTCCTAATGGAGTAGATAGTTCTTGGAGAATTACTTCACTTTTTAAAAATCTTAGTTCGCTCTCCTCTTCTGCCTGATTATATCTAGATTTCTATCTTTTTAAAAAATTTTTATTGGAGTATAGCTGATTTACAATGTTGTGTTAGTTTCAGGTATGCAGCAAAGTGAATAAGCTATACATATACCTATATCCACTCTTTTTATAGATTCTTTTCCCATATAGGCCATTACAGAATACTGAGTAGACTTCCCTGTGCTATACAGTAAGTTCTTATTAGTTATCTATTTTATATATAGTAGTGTGTACATGTCAATGCCAGTCTCCCAATTCTCATTGATTCTCTCTTCCAAATGGTCTGCACTATTTGCAATGCTTCCTAATGCTGCTTTTTTGTTTGCTGTACTCATACGGGACTCATGAATGCAAAACACCATTGGCTATCAGAGCTAGGTGATTTGGGGACCCATACCTCAGGTGATAGCCTTAAAGTTAGGCCATTGTATGTGTAGTCCAAACCCTTCATTCCTCAGAGAGAAGCTGGGAGTTGGGTGTTCCCTTCTGATTTTAAGTCACTGTTCAGGGAATTGGGTTTATAGGAAGAATGTGCCCCAACCTTTCCCATTTGTTTTGATGTGGGTATTTTCACAGTCACTGGATACGTAGGAGTCACTCAGCTAGTTTCTGAATTTCTCTTAGAGGGAGTTGATCCACGTGTAGCTGTATATTTGGTGTGTTATTAGGAGGAGGGAATGTCAGAAGCCTTCTGTGTCACCATCTTGATCTCAGGGGTTTTAGAAGCTCTTTTTGTTAATTGAGAGAATCTATGAAGCACACCCATGAATACTTCAGAGGAACGTGTGTGTGTGTGTGTGTGTGTGTGTGTGTGTGTGTGTGTCTGAACTGTACTTAGATACCTTCAATATTTAGTGACATTAAACAAACATTTATTCCTCATAGTTTATGAGAACTTAACAAAAGTTTTAAAAATCACATGGTTGGTCTGCTTTGAACTATGGTTTGGTGGCATTGCCCTAAATTTATCTTTGCTCAAAACAGTTTCTTAATTTTAACATCATTTGATATCTGTAGAGGATGAGGATTTTTCAAATCATAAAGTCCTGATTCTTTCATGTTTAAATTCCTTCCTTTAGTGTAATTCTCTCCTCTCATATCTTATTATAAGCAATAAGAAGAAATCAGATGACATTTTCAACATCCTGGCTGGAAATTTCCTTAGCAAAATCATCCAGTTCTTTAGGTATTTATTTTTTACATTCCACATTACTGCAGTTTTTATTTATTTATTTATTTTGCCAAAATCATTGGGGAGGTATGAATAGAGGTTGGAAGTATTATTCTGACAGAATTACCTCCACATGGATATATGAAGTCAGGGAAGTAGAGGGTAAACCTAACATTCCTCAGCTCTCCTTTCACATCCCCTCCCCTATCTTAACATATTGGGCTTAACCAACAAACCTCTGCTTGTTAGAGATGCATCTTGTCCTTACAGAGGAAAACAGGAGTTTATCAGCACAGGCCAGCTCCTGTTCCTACCTTTATGAGGCAGCTCCAAAAACTAGCATCCTCTGTACTTTGTGGATCCTTCTGAGCTGCTACAGTTTGACTTGGAGCTCAAAAGTCCTGAAGTGATTTTGAATATAATACCAATTTTTCCATCCCAAGAACTTGGAATGCTCCAGGATAGTATTTCACTACTGTTCCCCATAATACACTGTCAAAAATAGCTATTTAAAGGTTATATAATGAAGTAAAATCATATCACAGCTATATTATAATAATATTATGGCAGTAATATATAAATGCCCCCAACATAATCCTTTCAAATTACTAAATAGCCAGTGAAATATCAGTCAAAACATACTATTTACTTGGCAATGTATGTTAATAGTCCAATACTCAGATATCTAAATTGATGTCATAAGGAATTAAAATCCATAATTCACCTACACAATTGCTTATAATATTGCAGTTCCAATGGCTATTAACCAAGGGTTCCTACAGTAAGCCAAATAACTGAGACTTATGGCTGCAGTGTGAGTTGTAGCTGTGTAGTACTTCCTGTGAATGACTGTGTATATTTCATTACTAGATTATTGTGGCAGCACATGTATTTCATGCACCCAATCCAGCTTTTATTAGAAATAAAATGTTCCACATCTAACTTATATTTATTCTTTCCCAATTGGTTCTCAACATATATAATGCCAATGTACATGTCTGTGTCACACTTTTCGTATATAATTGTGATGGGAATAAGCGCTTTGGGCATTGAATCATTGTTGCTTCTAGTTTTGTGAATTTGCTTTGTCTGAAGGAGTCTTGTCTTCTATTGATGCAGACACCAAGATGAAGTAGACATTCTCTTACAGGTTATCACAATGTCAGAGAATTAGAGATCAACAAATAACCACCTTAATATTGCTCTTTTTAGATCCTGAAAATATTTTAAACTTAATAGAAAGAGGCAAGTCAGATTGTAAGAATTCAAAAACAGATTATATTTATCACTTAAAACCACTTATATGTAGCAAATGAAGTTTCTATGGCTAAGCTCACTACAAATTTATGCTACCTACTTGTAAAATCTGTTTCTCCCATTCATAAAAGACTAGAAAGAATAATAATACATCAATTTCAAAAAGCAAGATTATTCCTATATGTATGGCTTTAATAAGGATGAGATATTAACCTCACTTAGAAGTAGATTAATTCATCCAAAGAACACTTAGTAATTTTTATGAATAATTTACTCAGGCAGCTTTTAAAGTCATTCATGACACAAGTTTGCCTCTCCTGTAATCTACAGATGAATATATCTAAGTAATTTAAGCAAACATAACTTATTTTTATTAGTCAGAGATGGCATAAAGTCATGCCATCTACTTACTTATGTGCAGGCTAATGAGTTTTATTCAGTGAATAAGTAATCAATACTGCATATTCAATTTGGTTCAGGCTTTCTGGTGAAAATTAAGTAGTGCTATTCAAATTATTTAGCCCTTTTCCTCTAAAAATCTCATTTTCTGTAATAGAAAAGCTGTCCATGAGCATGATTTTCACTGCTGCCTATAAGATTATCATCATGAATGATGTGGTAAAAGCTTCAGATTGAGCCATAACTCAGAGATAATGTTTTTCTCTTATTTTGCAATTGATAACTTGTATCTTGAATTTTGTGGGAGGGATAGGCTTAATGACCAAAGTGTTATGGTACTATACAGATTTCACTGTTACGCCCCTCTACTTTTTTAATGTATGAAATTATTAATCATTTATATCTTTCAGCAAAGTACTCAATACTAGTTAATTCAATGTTAAACTTGAAATTAATCACTTTTTCAGAGATAGCGTCTTTCTCATCTGAAAATTGTAATTCCTATTTAATAAACATATTAATTACTGCTTCTGTATTTATGGAATATTTATTTTGCTTTTCTCCCAAATCAACTGAGGAAGCAATGCCTATAAAACCAACCCCCAAAGCCACATCTGTTAAAATTATAAAGTGTTAATAAAAAAAAAGTTTGTCTGGTCATGCAGACTTTTTCTATGTAGAAGGTAAAACATACTGTATATCCACCTGCCAATAATTACGCAGCACTTGCTCAAGGTGCACTTGTTATTCATGTGCATTTTCTTTTGCAATTTCAAATAACTTTCTAGCTCATATTCTTCACACATCAAAATTTACTGTAGGTCCAGCATATAGCCCATTGTGGAAGTTTGCAATAGAAAAAATATATATACTTAATATTCTGGAGATAGGTCTTCTTTTCCTGACACTGTCAGAATAGCATTGTTTTGTGCTTTTCATTCACTTCCAAGAGAGATTTTTTTCTCTTGAAGTGTAGAACTGATGGTACAGGGAAGCTTAAGTCTTCATTTAAAGGCCCACAGATGCATTGAATCATTACTGTTCTAGTTTATGTAACGTAGTCTGTATTCACAGCATAAAAATATTGGTTAAATAAAATTTAGTTTAAAAATAGCCAAAACAGAAGAAGAAAAGCAAGAGGCATATATTTCTGAGAGATGTCTTGGATTTGGGTGGATAAGTCTTCAAATATAAAACAGGTTAATAGAATAGAGGTTAGAGTGCCTTTATAGATATAGAATACATAACTAGGATTAATGAAAGGAAGCTACAGAGACACATTGTAGACCAGTAGTAATAAGAATTCTTTACTTCTGTTGCCATAAACCAGATTAGTTGCTGTGTTCTCTCAATGTCAGGAATGAAGAAACATAAGTGGCAAGGTAGCAATTAATTACAAATCTTATAGACGTGGTTCCAGAATTGGCAGCAGTTAGAAGAGATTCTTGATCAGATTCAATTTATTTTCCAGACTCTTTGATTTTACATTGTCTATATGGCAGAGTCAGTATGTTCTAATCTCTAAAGTAAAATGCCATCAAAAGACCACTGTAGTTAGAGGCACAATGATGTGAAAGAGAAGATTCTGGATCCTCACTACCTGGGTTCCAAAATGAGCTCTATCACTTACTAAGCCTCACATTAGACAAATAAACTGATATTTCTAGGTCTCAGTCATCTCACAAAAATTGAATAGGACCTATTTTTGTGAGAATCACATGATGTTATGTTCATAAAATATTTAACACATACTAGATAGAAAATCAATGTTAATAATTTAACACTAAATTCTGAATAATATTTGCCTCATGGTATCTTCAAATATCAATTTTAGTGTCACAACTTTCAGTTGAGCTCTTCATAAATTTAGTGGGATATTTAATAAAATCTCTGTACTCCCTTTATTGAAAAACTTATTCAAAGGCTGATGATCTTTATTCTCTTTCCTCACCTTGTGTTTTTTTTTTCTAAAATTAGAATTTAAACTTTTAAATTTACATTTAGGCATAACTTCATCCCCAAATTTTGGTATGTTGAACTTTTATTTCTATTCAGTTCCACTTATTTTATAACTTTCCTTATGACTTACTTTTTAACCTATAAATTATTTAAAAGTATGTAGCTAAGTTTTCAAATATTTGGGTGGTTTCTAGATTTCTCATTTTTATTGACTTCAATTTTCATTGTATTTTGGTAAAAAAAGAAAAAACAGAAATACCCTGTACCATTTAATCCTGTAAAAATCCATCAAAATTTGCTTTTATGGCTCAATATATGGTATAAATTAGTTTAAAAAAATGAATTTTCAAAAATGTGTATATTTGTAGTCAGTAGTAGTGCTATATTAACTATCAATATATATAGGATAGCTGATAGTTGTTTCCTATCTCTTTTATGACAATTTTTTTTTTCTTCTTTCCTCTTGGTGTCCAATCTTGTTCTCAAAGCAAATTTTTGTAAGTTCTTTTTATTATTAATTTTACTTTTTTTTAAAATTAATTAATTAATTTATTTATTTTTGGCTGTGTTGGGTCTTCGTTTCTGTGAGGGCTTTCTCTAGTTGCGGCAAGTGGGGGCCACTCTTCATCGCGGTGCGCGGGCCTCTCACTATCGCGGTCTCTCTTGTTGCGGAGCACAGGCCCCAGACGCGCAGCCTCAGCAATTGTGGCTCACGGGCCTAGTCGCTCCGCGGCATGTGGGATCTTCCCAGACCAGGGCTCGAACCCGTGTCCCCTGCATTGGCGGACAGACTCTCAACCACTGTGCCACCAGGGAAGCCCTATGACAATTTTTTAATCTAGTTGTTCTATTATTTTCTTATAGAAGGGTATTCTATTCTCCAATTATGAATTTGAAATTGTAATTAGTCCATGTAATTTACATATTTATGTTAGTTATATGTCCCTGATAAATTACCCACTTATTACAAAGGATACAACTCAGGAACAGCCAAAAGAAAGAGGTAGGTAGAGTAAGGCATGTGGGAAGGGAAGTGGAGCTACCATGCCTCTCTGGGCATGCTGTACTCCCAGCACCTTGATGTATTCACCAACCCAGGAGCTTTCTGAACCCCTTTGGTTAGGGCTTTTTATGGAGGCCTTCCTATGTAAGTATGAATGATTAAATTATTGTTATTAATAAAAATTATTATTAATTTCACCTCCAGCCCCTTCGCTCCATCACCAGAGGTCAGAGAGAAGAGCTGAAAATTTCTACCCTCTATCCATATAGTTGTTTCCCCTGGCAACCAATCCCCATCCTAGGGTTACCCAGAAGCCCCCTGCAATCAGTCATCTCATTAGCATGCAAAAATGTACATAACTTGACAGATTACAAGGGTTTTAGGTGCCATCTGCAAGGAAACAGGGACAAAGATGAAATATACATTTCTTATGTCACAAAGGGACTTTTGGAGACAGTTACAGTGCTAGATAGCTGGCAGTACCTTGCAGGACTGTGGCAGGGCTCTCCAGGAGCATCAGCATCAGATATATGGGGCTGTTTCTCCCATAGGTGGGATTCATAGGTTCAGGAATCAAGGGATGAAAATGAGAGCAGCATCACTTACTGTTACCCCTAGTGACCCACTAGCCAAATATTTGCTTCCTGTCCCTGAAACCTTATACTCTGCTGGTCTAGTGGTCTTAGTTCCAAAAGGAAGGATGCTTCCACCTGGAGACACAACGATGATTTACTGAACTGGAAGTTAAGACTGCCGTCTAGCCTCTATTGGTCTCCTTATGCCTAAAAATCAATGGGCAAATAGGGAAGTTATTGTGCTGGCTGGGATGATAAATCCTGACTATCAAGGGGAAATTGGGCTACTACCCCACAACAGAGCTAAGGAAGAACATGTCCTGAATACAGAAGATCCAAGGAGTCTCCTGGCATTACCATGCCCTGTGATTAAAGTCAATGAAAAACTGCAACAACCCAAACCAGGCTAGACTACCAATGGCCCAGACCCTTCAGTAACTAAGATTTGGGTCCCCTCACCAGGTAAAGAAACATGACTAGATGAGGTGCTTGCTTAAGGCAAAGGGAATATGGAAAGACTATTGGAAAAAGGTATTATAGCTATGAATACCAGCTTTGACTGCATGATTAGTTACAGAAACAAGGAATGTAATTGTCATGAGTATTCCCTCCTTAATTTGTTATGAATATGTTCATGTGTATGTATATATATATGTCAAATATCTTATCCTCTTATCATGTAACATAAAATGCATTGACTTTATATTATAATATACATTTAAGTTATGGGATATCAAGGAGAAGAGTCAACATCAACAAGGACTTTGCTTCCTATTCTAGGGAAGAGCTAGAGCATTTTCAGTTGTATGCAGGATAGTTGTATCATGTCAGGTAGAAGTATAACCTTGTTATTATCCTTATTTGTAGATTAAGTATGGTTTAAGGAGATGTATATGGGTAACAGGTTGACAAGGGGTATACTTGTGATGGATAATTTTATGTGTCAAGTTGACCAGCCTATGCAGTGCTCAGCTATTCGGTCAAACATTATTCTGGATGTTTCTGTGAGGGTGTTCTCAGATGAGATTAACATTTTGAAAACATCATTAAAATATATATTAAATAGAGATGATAAATAGGTGACATTGAGGATGTAATCAAGCTCTGTAGTAAGGTCTTCAAATACTTAAACAATGCAACAGCTATTTTGGAAAGAGTGGTCCCAACAAATGAAGCTTTTATATCAACATTATAAGTTTGAATTATTTTGCTTGTTGGAGCCCTCCATGAAATCTCTGGCACAGAGCAGGATTTAAGAAAGATTGGCCAGTGTCATCTCTCTAAGAAAAAGAGAAAGCCATGGTTCATATTTCCCCTGGCAGCAACTTTTAATCTCCAAAGAAATCTAGATCATTCAAATTATCCCCCAAATCTTAAGATTTAAATCAATAGAATTTGAGTAAAGCATTTGCCTGCCATAATGTGGGTGAGCCTCATCCAATCAGTTGAAGCTCTGAGTAGAGCAAAAAACCAGCATCCTGAGCATTAAAGAAAATTCTCCAGCAGATTGCCTTTAGTTCTTCCTGGTTTTCCAGTAAACTGCCTAGTAAGGAGATAATACATACACATGCATGTATGTAAAATTGATACTGTCTCAATCTAGGGCATGTCATGGGCATGTTGAATGCATTAGGAGCACTGACCCTCCATGCAGTTGAAAATTCACATATAACTTTACAGCTGGCCCTCTATACCCACAGTTTTACATCCTCAGATTCAACCAGTACTGTAGTACTGTAGTATGTATTAGCTGAAAAATATCTGCATATAAGTGGACCCACACAGTTCAAATCTGTGTTGTTTAAGGATCAACTGTATATTAGTATTTCTTATCAAAGTAACTAATTTGCCATAAACATCTTGATTCTCTTAAAACAACAAAATTTATTTTTTCTCTCTGAAGTGGTCCATGCATTTCATGCTTAGGAAAGAAATGTAAATATCTTTGCTAACCAATAATTTACTATAAAAAAAAAACCAACTTTACAATCAATTTTCAATAAGGAAAGAGATGGTGAAGTTAATTCTTTGGGCATGTTTTATTAATGAAATCATACTAGTATTCCTTTTATCATAATCCTATATTTTATCTTTTCAGTTACCTTTTGTAAAATTCTGCCAGAAATTATAATTGTTATTCAACTTAAGACAATTTTTTCCTAGTAGTAAAGTTTCCCATTTATGGTCTTTTCATGTGAACTCTTGCTAATTCCTTTTCAAAATATTTTTTGTAGACATAATCTTTTGAAATTTCTACAGCTAATCAGTTACATGTTAATAATGTAAGTAATTATAATAAATGCTTATGCTAATCTCTCCTAATATAGTAAAATAATCTATGGTTGGATGTCAAGGACATTTCAGAGTGGATTAATTCATTAGATAAGCCAGCTGATATGTTTTTGCCATGAGCCCTGAAACAGCATGGTACGCTCTGAAATCAAATGTTTAAGTGGATTTTGAATTCATTGAAATGAATACCAAAGGAACAGTATATAGGATATCAATGTAAGCTAAAGGGAAATAGCTATTTCAAGATAATTTATAATTATGGAATACAGAATTCTGCATCAGTCCTATTTGCCTTCCAGTGCAGGACCACTGACTTTGCAAGGGGTTTTTCTGGTATTAGGGGCGTTTTTGTGTTTGTTTTTTGTTTTTTTTGGCAATACTGAGGAAGATAGAGCAACGCAGGAAAGGTTGTAAAAGCACTAGACTACAAGTTATGTGCCCCTAAAATATTTGAATCTCAGTTTCTTTATACATAATATGAAAATAATTATGCCTACCCAGCAGATTGTTCTAAAGTTTAATGATAAATTATATGCATATCTGCCCCATGTCTATAAACTTGGTTTATATTTAGCATGTAATTTCACACCATGGAGTGTAACTCCACAAATCCTCAAAAGAGTAAAATATGACTAGAAACAAACAACAAACTACCCCATGTTCCTTCAGTACATATCTGACTGCTCTGCTTGGTTAATGAGTAAAAGGGTCAATGAAAAATTGGCCACTTAAACTTGAGTGTTTCACCTATCAAAGGAGTTATATGTTGTCTAATATCCTAAAATATTGTGACAGCTACATGTAAAATAATGAAATTAGAACACTCCCTAACACCATACACAAAAATAAACTCAAAATGGATTAAAGACTAAATGTAAGGCCAGACACTGTAAAACTCTTAGAGGAAAACATAGGCAGAACACTCTATGACATAAATCACAGCAAGATCCTTTTTGGCCCACCTCCTAGAGAAATGGAAATAAAAACAAAAATAAGCAAATGGGACCTAATGAAACTTAAAAACTTTTGCACAGCAAAGGAAAACATAAACAAGACAAAAAGACAATCCTCAGAGTGGGAGAAAATATTTACAAATGAAGCAACTGACAAAGGATTAATCTCCAAAATATACAAGCAGCTCATGCAGCTCAATATCAAACAAAACACAACCCAATCCAAAAATGGGCAGAAGACCTAAATAGACATTTCTCCAAAGAAGATATACAGACTGCCAAAAAACACATGAAAGCATGCTCAACATCACTAATCATTAGAGAAATGCAAATCAAAACTACAATGAGGTATCACCTCACACCAGTCAGAATGGCCGTCATCAAAAAATCTACAATGAATGCTAGAGAGGGTGTGGAGAAAAGGGAACCCTCTTGCACTGTTGGTGGGAATGTAAATTGATACAGCCACTATGGAGAACAGTATGGAGGCTCCTTAAAAAACTAAAAATAGAACTACTATATGGCCCAGCAATCCCACTACTGGGCATATACCCTGAGAAAACCATAATTCAAAAAGAGTCATGTACCACAAAGTTCATTGCAGCACTGTTTACAATAGCCAGGACATGGAAGCAACCTAAGTGTCCATCGACAGATGAATGGACAAAGAAAATGTGGCCCATACATACAATGGAATATTACTCAGCCATAAAAAGAAACGAAACTGAGTTATTTGTAGTGAGGTGAATGGACCTAGAGTCTGTCATATAGAGTGAAGTAAGTCAGAAAGGGAAAAACAAATACCATATGCTAACACATATATATGGAATCTAAAAAAAAAAAAAAATGGTTGTGAAAAACCTAGGGGCAGGACAGGAATAAAGACACAGATGTAGAGAGTGGACTTGAGGACACGGGGAGGGGGAAGCGTAAGCTGTGACGAAGTGAGAGAGTTGCATGGACATATATCCACTACCAAATGTAAAATAGAAAGCTAGTGGAAAGCAGCCGCATAGCACAGGGAGATCAGCTCAGTGCTTTGTGACCACCTAGAGGGTTGGGATAGGGAGGGTGGGAGGGAGATGCAAGAGGGAGGAGATATGGGGATATATGTATATGTATAGCTGATTCACTTTGTTATAAAGCAGAAACTAACACACCATTGTAAAGCAGTTATACTCCAATGAAGATGTTAAAAAAATAAAATAAAAAATAAATAAAATATTGTGAAAAAAATTTATAAGTAACCTTTTTCCGACTTAGGATAGTCAGATTTAAAAGAAAGCTATGATCAGTAACTTCTGTTCTCTTGCGACACACTGAAGTAGCCAAACTTCAGTGAGAAAAACTAAGGCCCACAAGTAAAGAGAAAGCAAAAAGGAGAGATGGATATGGAATGCCACCAACATCTGATACATTGGTTCTAGTTTTACCAGAGACCCAAATATAATATATCCCTGGGATGTATTATGTTTTTACTTTTCTTTGTTTCCCACGAGTAATAATGGATCTTTCTCCAAACTATGAATGCTGATAATAGAAGCAAAAGTAGAATAGAGAAGGAGGATGTATGATACTGTATAACTGCTCTGCTTGACTGAATCAAGAACATACACATACATGCACACGCACAAACACACGCACACGTTCATTTCCCTCTAATGAAAGTACAGGCATTCAGAGACATAATACAGATTTCTCATTTAGGCGTATGCATGGAAAAGCAGATGTTGGATGTTTCCCTGCTAAGTCCAAACCATGTTTCCTAGCCATTAGTTCTGTCGTGTTGTTGTTTTTGTTTTTGCTTCTCAATTATTTGCCATATTATAGTAGTTCATAAAGAAATCTCACTTACACTGAATTTGAAACCACTCCAAGTTTGGGGACAGTATCTCTCCACAGTATCTCCAGAATATTAACAGAATGCCAGGCAAATAGTAAGATTTCATAATATAATTACTGAATACATAGTTGAATACCAATATGTGGTACAGAAAGGTGTTAATGCATCAATGGATAGGCAGTGTTCGAGAGGCTGTATGGGGTCTAGAACTAAATTATTTGGTCCTTGATTGTCCTTCCCATTTCCAGAGTGTTTGAATAAATGCATTGGAATCAATGTCTTTCTAGGATTACCTCAATAGTAACAAACTTATGGTTGCCTCAAATCCTTCTGGTAAGTGGTTACAAAGATGTTAACAGTCATTCTTTACCCTAAGATGAGCAGTCCTCAAAAAATCAAGCATGTTTGTCATCTGTCTTCCTTCATGACTGAGGAATACCTCATATATAACACTAAGCCTTGGGATAGCACTTAGAGAATCCCCCAGGAAAACATTAATTTCTATTGTTCAGTAGTTAAAATAATGCCTAGGCATTTTGGTAAGCAGAGCTTATCAGTGATTAATTCACACTGAGAGATGTTGTGTAAGTATTCCTTGGGGCACATGCCATGTGGAACTGATGCATGCTAACTTTATTTTTCTTAAATTTTAATACTGTAACTGTATATTTTATATTACCTCAAGCACAGCACACTTGTCACTGACATGTGCAAGATTCCTCAGCATACCAACATATTCACTAATGAGGTAACACATGCCACATAAGTAAATATTAAATATGGTATTCACTCTCATTTAATTATCTTATGCCAAATGTTTCAAGTAAGGGGTGAATATGCAAGATTTCCATTATATAATCCCAACTTGTACTTATTAGTACATTGTTCATTTGAGGTTTTCTTAAATTCTGGACTGATTTTGAGACCTCAGTCAAGTTCCTGAAATGTCCCCTTATTATCGAAGTTCAAACTGAACCAACTCTTATTTTCAGACCCATATCTTTATTTTTTGCCTTAATTCTTTTCTCCCAACATTACAAAGTACACATGGCTTTATTTAATACCTTCATTAATCCAGTAAAGTAGATTATCAGCCCATTCTTTTTTTATAGTTTTGTAAATTAACTGAGAGAGCCTGCCTCTGAAATAAACATCTCACATCTTAAATCACTTTTGAAATGCGGTGGAATATACTAAATTTAGAAATTCTGAGCAAATGACCTTTGCTATATACAAAAAAATCGTAATATAATTTGCAAAATTTTGGCCTTTTCTCTAAGTCCTCATGACAAAATATCTTAGTAAAGGGAGGCATATTAATCACAAATAATGTCTTATAAATGATTTTGAGCTTCCCAATACCTATTCTTTCTTTAAATTTTTATTCAGCTCTCTAAAAAATACACATAATATGTCTCAACATTTATATATTTATCCTGCCAGAGTACCTGAGGATTCTTTAGATTACTGGTCTTATTTTGACAGTTTCTTAAAATTTATCTTTTTTGTACCCATTGGCTATCATCAAAATTTCAGGAAATCCAAATGTCAGAGTTGGCTGTGGATTTATTTAGAGTAAGAATAAAGAAAAAGTGATGTGGAGCTGAAAAATATATCAGCTCATGCTATGTCTGAAGGACATAAGGTAAAAATTGAAGAAAAAATTCACATGGCCAAATACATCTCTGAGCTCAACTGATTATTGTTGAAAGGCAGATCTGCAAGGTTTTCAGGGTATTTTTTCACTTCTTTAAGGTAGAGGTAGGATCTTTATTTTATTGCATAGGATACTTATTCTGTTCGTCTTTTTGTCTTCTTCCAGAAAGTGAGAAGTCTCTCTGCACATTTCAGTATTATTTACATGGGAAATACAGAGCCGTACATAGGTAAATAACTTAGATTGTTATCACAAATATACATAGCTCAAAGTATACAACCCACATTCTCCCTGTTCACACAAAGTAAACACACTAAAACAAACTTTTATAATGCAGAAGTAGTGCATGGATTAGAATATTAAAACAGTATAGTGAAAAATCAAACATTTGTGTGAACTTGACTTTCTTGGAAGAATCAAAAAATAGAATTTTTATTTTGAGATAGGACAATGATGGAGACATTACTATACTGTCATCCTATCCCTGAAATACATCAGGAAAAATAATCAGTAAGAAAGCAGGATTCCCTTTGATGGACTTTTAGGTAAGATGTTTAAGCTGTATGTATCATAGATTGTACATGTTCTATCTGTTCAACAGAGTTCTGATAAGCATAGCATGAAACTGTTTTTAAAAATACATATTTTACTTTAGGAATATTAAGAAGTATCAGTAAATATATCTGGATCTTACATAGAGTTCATAACCATAGTAGCTTAAAACACTAAGTTTAGTATTACTTTGGTTCGATAGACACTGTCCCTCTTGTGTGTCTTACCAGCTCTTCACCGTCCCCTCAGCTCCTTGTCTCCCACACACATACTGACCTGGCTTCCTTAGGATCTCTTAGGTTAAACTTAAGGTTTAAGCCCTGATACTCAAGCTTTATTTATTTATCTCGGAATTTTACAGGAATCATTGACACCAAAATCTCTGAGTTAATAAGTGATTCTGTGTCTGTATAGACCCAGCTGAATACACTCATATGAGGCCTTTTCAAAAATCAGAGCTTCACCCCCTCCCCGCCAACACTAACCCAGCCCTAGTCTCTTTCCCTCATCACCTACATGACTTCAGAGATGATTTTTTTTTAATTGCCATCTATGTCTCATTCTTCTCTTGATCAAAAATAACCATTTTTCTGGGTCATTGGATAAAAAGGAGTCAACCATATCCAACAGAAAGCTTTATATTGTGACTAGACAGATTGTAAATCTCTTTGGAAGCTGAAAAACTATGCTGTCTTGAGAAAAAGCAAGAAAAAAAATTTACCTTTTTTTTTTAACCAGGATAGAATAATTCTTAACAGCGAAACAATGTTTTTACACTTGCAAATGAGAGCAGAAATTTCAAGTACGTTGCTCGCAAATGAAGGAGAAACTTGTTGCCTTCAGAAAAATAAAGCAAGATTGGAAGGTTATTTAACATGAAATCAAACAACTGAAATTGACTGTCATAATAATTGAAAAAACCTCATAATAAACACCAAAGTCTTGGCTACAAGACCTTTGTTACAGTGATTTTTTTTCATGCATTTACCGTTCTTGAAATTAGGATGACATCAACTTCAGTTTCTAAATTATTTTGTTGTATAGCAAATTGTATGGTAATAGAATGAAATTCTGACCTGTACTAGAGAATGAACTATGTTGGTGTACATAAAACTCAGTGTAATTAAGAATTCTGTTACATCTACAGCTTTTCGTATGCCAAGTAAGACTGTAAATTTGAAAAAAACAAGATAGAAAAGTTTGTTAAATAGTATATTAAAATTTGTTGAGTTCTGGTAAGATGCTTATTGTATGAGTAGGTTACATTTTTTCAGTTATTTTGAAAATGTGTTTCAATGATTCCAAATAACCTCTAAGAGTAATAAAGGCCAGTGAAACTGAAGAAATGATGCTGCCGCTTAGTGAAGATGCTAGCTCTTCAGTATAGGCAAGCCATTCATCAGAAAACGAAAGGACAGAGGTTAATTAAACCGCTAGTTTAGGAAAAACAAAATAAAAGTTATTTACAGTGTTAATTTAGTCACCTAGGTTATCTCTTTTGGGATTGGTAGTAAATCCTCAGTTAGCTGCTCACAGGAGTCAGAATTATAGTGTCAGGGAAAACATTTACTCATTTATTAAAGTGGAGCTAAAATAAAATACCCTCCTGCTGTAGGATTCTAACCTGTAATTCAAAAGACTCTTGTGAGGGGTAAAACAACTTCCTCCCCCATTCAGCTCTTTCCTATTTGTAAGCAAAAAGTTGATTATCAAGGTAAAATAGAATAAAAATCTAGCTTCTGCTGCCCACATTTACTGGAATAATATCAGAAAAAACTAAAAATAAAGATTTTCCCTTAAAATATAAATTGAGGTTGATGAATTTCTGTATAGACTGGCATAAGCAGATTGGGACAGAACCCACAAATTAATTTAAAGCTCTGATTTCAGGCTGTTCCTCATCTTCATATTAAAACCAGTGAAAACTCTTGGGAGTATAGAATTAAGACCATTTAGCCCAGCCACCAGCCCTGACAAGTGTGAGGTGCTTGCTAGATCCTTTACAATAGCTGCTATCTCCGTGGTTCTGTAGTCAGCTTCCATTCTTACAAAGGACACAGTCTTATGTTTAGCAAGTTCTACCTAAAAGTGTTTTTTTAATATTTGTCTACTTATATTTACCAACTTTTGATCTAAATTCTGCCCCTGAAGACAGAATAACTTGGCGACAATAATTGTAATATAAAATGAAGAGCAATTTCAGTAACACATCAGGTATCAAAATATCAGTAGAAATATTTTTTTAGTTACCTATGAATTGAGTCCTACATTTATGAGATTACATAAGCTATATCTTTCTGGCCTAATCTAGCTGATTTTTGGATTCTTGGATTTTGGAAACATTCTATAGCACAGTGCAAGTACATAGCAATATTTCATGAATATAGGATTTTGTGAAATTAATGGAGATGATATTGGAGAACTACAAAGCCAATTGCAATCAATTGGGTAACATTTACAAGCGTGAAGATACGATTGGTTTTCAAAGGAAAATTATTTGAAAATCAAGAATGAATGAAGCTGGGGGAAATGAGTTAAGATCTTGAAAGTCTGCAAAAGTAAAAGTATATGATCATGCTGTGAAACTCAAATTATACTGTGATATAATCTGTATAGAAAACTGTATAAAAATTCAACATGATTCATTCTGTATTTTAAAGATTTTGCTTAACTCACATTATAGCTAATGTTCTCTTCATTTTGTTTCAGTTTTGTTTTCTAGATAAATTCTGGAACTATTTTTGAAATCAAGCATGAGCACTCTCAGAAATATCATTTTTATTGACATGCACTTTTTAAATTTTGTACAGTTACATAGGTATAGAATATTTTTGAATTTTTTATAGCTGGAACTCTTCAGATAAAATTTTATATTAAATTCTAATATAACATTTAGGAGGAACTCTTGTTTACAACCATGTGGCAAAACCTGAATCTTATTATCTTAAACCCCGGGAGCTCATGGCATACAGATTAAAAATAAATTAACAATATTCAATTATGTGAACATAGCATAGTTTACTTAACAGTACTTTTATTTTTGAGTATTTTAAAAATATACTATTTGCAAGGATGCAAATGAACACCTTTTGCCATCCAGTAATTCACATTTCTCTCATTATAGTCTATGTATAAGTTCTAATAATAGAAAATGATTCTAATAATGAAGGTTTTAAGGCTTCTGATTATATTTGATTCTATTACCAAATTACTTTCTAGTGTATATATTGTGACCATGCCAAACAGCCTGTGTTCTCTTGCTGTTTTACTGCTGCCTGTGTTGGATGAGGGTGTCCATTATTCTCTCTGGACAACTGCTCTAGAGTAGATACCAGTTTAAATATTTTACACATTGTTTGCCACAGGCTTATTACATTTTTATATATGTAATAAGGAACCAATATTTGTTATTCCCTATATTTTAATCTTTCAAGTATATTAGATTTGAAGTTTAAGAAGAAAAGAAAAAAATTCTGAAGACAACAATGAAGGGCTGTGTTTTACATAGTGTTCTCACTATGTAAGAGTGAGAGTCTTACTCTCTGGGAGTCTTTTGTTTCTGTGCAAGTTCCAACTGTGGCACTAGATAGCATTCTGTGCTTGGATATTTTACCTATTTCTCTAAGGCTCCCTGGCCCTAAATAGTCACCTCTTTGAACCTTTACCTGAAGCACTGAATCAGAATCGATAGCTCCTTCCTTTACGTCACCCCTAAAGAGCTTATATGCCTTTTATTGTACCCACTGCACTGCCGTGCATGCATTTGCTTGTGTGTGTCACTTATATTAGATTTCTATCTATTTGAAGTTTTATTTATCATAGTGTTTACAGTCCATGGCACAAGTATCTGGCTCATAGTAAAAGTTCTTTTAGTAATACTGATTTGACTTGTTTTAATGACTAAATACTTAAGCTTTTCACATATTAAGTTGATGGGACCTCTATAATTGTATAACTTAATTTAAACATCAGAAACGTTGTGAAACATAAGTCACCAAAATTCCTGTACATCTGTTTTTCACTATTCCCATGCCAGTTAGTCTCAAGAATATTAGCACACTTACAGACACTGACTTTAAAACAAAGCAATCCTCAGAGGTCTACTCTGATATCAATTCTGTTGGCACTGCACCTGACTTTCTGGTCTTTTTCATTAGTCTATCTCGTAAATATCTCTTACATATCTCTTAACAATAGTGGTATCTTATCTTGATCCTGAAGTATTTTGAAATATATCAGTAATAAAAACAAATAGTTTACTTCTTTGTGAGACATCAAAACAAATTATATCAAGAGAAATGTCTGGTTTCACATGGCATCTGATAGTAGTCTATCATGTATTCTTTCCCAGCTTCTCACTAAAATTCCCATGAAGACAAAAATGAAAGCTGAAAGTTTAAACATTTAAAGGTATTATATAATTACTTGGAAGATTTCACAAATAAGAAGAACAGAGTCGATTTGGAAAAAAAAAAAGTATCATCTATAATTTACTTCACTTAAAAGCAGCCCAGTTTACCTAAATATAGATGGATAAAAGACACTTTGGTGCCTCCAGGGGGCACTATTTCCTTTCATATAGAGAGCCATAAGTAAAGAACAGAGCAGGAAAGCTTGTGGGATCCCCAAAGCTGGTGGATACCACCTTATTCACAGATCAAGATAAGTAAGCCAGGCAAAGACAGAGGCAGGACTAGACCTAGTGTCTCTGAATGTGACTAATGACAGTGTTAGCAGAAAGCAAAAACTTTCAAGTTTCAGAAAACGAGCATGAACTTAAGAGTAGATCCCAGCTTGGGTACAAAAGAACTGCACTTGCTGAATATCCACCAAGCCAGTAGGCGTAAGAAGATCAGGGGTTTAATGAGGTCGCCTGGGTAGCTTTTCAAGATACACATACTTGCACTCCACCCATATCTCTAAGTTTAGAGTACAGTAATTTCCAACTTTTTGTGCATAAGAATCAGAGGAGAACCTATAAAAATTCAGAATTCCAGAATTTGTTTTTTTAGTAAGTCTGGGGTGAGCTTCAGAGTTTTAATCACATGAAATAAAATGTGTTCCAGCCACAGATGTAACAGTTCTGAGCCCTCATGGAGCCTACATTATAGCAGGAGGTAAGGTGGAACTCTAGACAATAAATAAAACAAATTATGTATTGTTAAAAGATAATAAAGACTATGGAAAAAATAACTAATAACATGGTAAAGTGGGGCCAGAAAAATCAGAGCAGTAAAAGCTGCAGTAAGAAATGTGGTGGTTATGGTAGCTGTTGAAAAGTGGCCTTTGAGCAATTTGAATAACATAGTCAAGTATTGCAAGTGTAAGTGGTCATGGAAGACCCTTTTTGTGGAGTTGGGAGAGGAGACTATTTTTTTTTAACCAGGAAATTCTCATAAGCCTCTCCTCCCTCCTCTCAACATTTACCTACCTACCTCAGAACTCTGAGGATGTTATTTCATGAGAAAGTAGACCATTGAATAAGTTTACTACAAAAGATAGAGTAAAAACTCCTAACAAAAATGTTTTATATAGAGATTAAGAGGAAATTTTCAGAGAGGTTTTCAAATCCATTGTAAAATATAATGTATAAAAATATAGCATTTATAAATTTAAAAATATATTTAAGAGATTGAGAAAACATAATTGGAGAAGAGGTAACTCATCATATAAATAAGCACTTGGAGGAAAACAAAATTTTATTAACAAATCTAAAAATATCTAGAAAGCAGAATTGAAGAGTAGTGTAGAAACTAAAGTTGAGATACTTTCAAAGACATTGAAGAAAAGGAAAACGAAATGAAAGTATGAAATATGTGATATAAAATATAGTGCTGTATAATATACTATATCTAATGTAATAATGTGCAGCTTTTCAAATTTTACAATAATTTATTACATTTAAAAATACAAATATGTTTTAAAGACACATATAACCTAGAAAATACTGAACATGTGTGAGGTTACAAATCTCAAAAATTAATTACTTCATAGTTTTATTTTTTTTATTTTTTATTTTTTTAAAATTTGTATTTATTTATTTATGGCTGTGTTGGGTCTTCGTTTCTGTGCGAGGGCTTTCTCTAGTTGCGGCAAGTGGGGGCCACTCTTCATCACGGTGCGCGGGCCTCTCACCGTCTGGGCCTCTCTTGTTGCGGAGCACAGGCTCCAGGTGCGCAAGCTCAGTAATTGCGGCTCACGGGCCCAGCTGCTCCGCGGCATGTGGGATCTTCCCAGACCAGGGCTCGAACCCGTGTCCCCTGCATTGGCAGGCAGATTCTCAACCACTGCGCCACCAGGGAAGCCCCATAGTTTTATTGATAGGTTAAAATAAACTGCTAAAGCAACTAGAATAAAATACTAATAAAGCAAATGTGAGAATAAGATACTTGGAAAATCCAAGACAATCAAGTGAAATACACTGAAGCTAATGTAAAGTATATATTTGTTAATTTTTTTTAATAAATGCTAAGTTATTTATTAATTTATTTATTTTTAGCTGTGTTGGGTCTTCGTTTCTGTGCGAGGGCTTTCTCCAGTTGCAGCAAGCGGGGGCCACTCTTCATCGCAGTGCGCGGGCCTCTCACTGTCGTGGCCTCTCCTGTTGCGGAGCACAGGCTCCAGACGCGCAGGCTCAGTAGTTGTGGCTCACGGGCTTAGTTGCTCCGTGGCATGTGGGATCTTCCCAGACCAGGGCTCGAACCCACGTCCCCCGCACTGGCAGGCAGACTCCCAACCACTGTGCCACCAGGGAAGCCCTGTTAATTTTTTTAAGGTAGTTTTATTAAGTGCTAGTAATAAGCAGTTAAAATCATAATGACAGGCAATCTTTTTTTTTTTTTTTTTTTTTGGCTGTGTTGGGTCTTCGTTTCTGTGCGAGGGCTTTCTCTAGTTGCGACGAGCGGGGGCCACTCTTCATCGCGGTGCGCGGGCCTCTCGCTGTCGCGGCCTCTCTTGTTGCGGAGCACAAGCTCCAGACGCGCAGGCTCAGTAGTTGTGGCTCACGGGCCCAGTTGCTCTGCGGCATGTGGGATCTTCCCAGACCAGGGCTCGGACCCGTGTCCCCTGCATTGGCAGGCAGACTCTCAACCACTGCGCCACCAGGGAAGCCCGACAAGCAATCTTATTAACAGTCACAACAAAACATAGTAGCTAGGAATAAACTGATTAAAAAATTTTGTGATCTAGATAGATATATACATACATACATATATATATAGATAAATACATAGATACATGGATAAATTAGGTAGAGTTCTATTTTTCTATTAAGTTTATGCTTGTTCATAAAATATATCTGTGTGTTTTGTTCTAGACGTATATGGGCATTGATTTGCTATATCATGTATACATCTGTGAATTAATAAACTGAATTTTTCAAGCAGGAAATTTCAAATAAGCCATATATTCCCAGAAAAAGAAGGGAACAGACCATAAACATGAAGTATTAATGAACACCAGAAATAAACAACAAATAGTACTCAAACCAGTGTTTCAGTATGATAGGTTACACTACAGAGTTCTCTGGAAGAAAGCTAACTGAGCACAAACTCCAACTCAAGTATTCTGAGATATAAAGACTTCTGAAAGGGCAGATCCTGTTAACTTCTTTCATTCTTCTGTAGGGAAGATTAATAGGGTTTTGGCAGAAAATAAATGGCAAATACAAAGGTGTAATTGAGAGTTTAATAAAGACACTCATTACGAAGGTATAAGCAAGTTTAAGAAAATTAACAAAGGAGGGTGATATCCAATATTAATGGGAAGCCATTGTGGGATATGAATGTGATCAAGTAATTCTATTTGTAGTCAAACTGTCAGTCATCTATAAAGGCAATATAAAACATTTGTGACAAAGGCTAAAAAACATAGCACATAAAATATAGAAAAAACCCTTACATATATTTTATAAAACTAAAATTTATTAAAAATAAATATTCAAGGATGAAGAATCCATGACACAAACAGTACAACTAATTTCACCCAAAATCTAAGAAATTCAAATTAAATTCAAATTCAAATAAAAAAAGAATTGCTAAATTTAGCAAGAATATTTTTTAAAGTTCTAAAATATCAGCCATGATATTGTTTGAAGAACTCATACTACAATTACATAAAAAAAATATATATTTTATATAAAGTTTTAAAAGCATTTATTTTTAAATTTGTATTATAATATACTTGCATATTACTTTTTAGTGTATTGTACAATAGTATTTTTCCCCTTTAGTATAATTATTTGTTTCACTGTTCATTAAATATTTTAATCATTCCCATGACCACGTAATGTTATTTATATTCTTGGGTTCCTGACTGTTCTATTCTGCTTCATAAGTCTCATTGTCACCAAGATCCTTATTCACTGAAAAATAAAGACTGGATACATAGAAAAATTTGGGAGGACTAATGCCAACAGCATTATGTATTTAAATATTTTTCTCTATGGTGTTTGCATATTTAAAAATTTTTTTTCAGTGTGTGTATTTCATCCCCAACTCTTTTAAAAAAATACCTACAAACTATTGGTTATACTACTTTAATAATTGTACCCAATGGTGTTTGTAAAATAGAGTGTCTACAAAAGAAAATCTATTTAATAAATGTTCAGATATATCATTCCACTTTTTTAAAAAACCCTCTATGTGTGCTAGTATGGGAACAAGATTTAAACTCTAGCTTATGAACTCCTATACTTCTGTATTGTTCTATTTTAGATTGTGCTGTAATTTTAATAAGTTACGAAAGGTCAGTTTAGTGAGATTCCAAAAAGTTAATGCAAGATCATTATCAAGTATTGGTAACAGGGCTCCTTCACCTCTGTTAAGGAACTCAGGCATTTATTGGCCAAATTTCCAGATAAACATACAGTTTTTCATCTTATGGATCTCAGCAGCAAGTTCTCTCTCTTTTCACGTTAGTATAACAGTATCACCCCAGATGCCAGACTTGTGTGCCAAGTCCATCAGTTTATTCTTGTTTATGAGTTCCTTATTCATTTGTTCAACTCATATAACTTTGATGAATTAAATCTGTGATTGAACCCTTAGAATATAACTGGAAAATCTTCTCATCTCTAAACTGATAGTGATATTACTAATTAATTTTTATGATACGTTGTAGCATCAGAAATCCTAAGGTATGTAACAAAAAACACCCCTCAATAATGTCAAAAACAATAAAAATTACACATCTAATTCTGCAGAATTATGGTCCTGATTCAAGTGCTAATAAGTACATTAATTTTCACTTTTCATTTTGATCCCAAAATATAATTCCTATTTCTTTAGATGTTAGTAAAAACATATTACCCTCTGAAAACTGAAAACTTCTGTACATTGGTGAAATGAGGTGGTTGGCTGTGGCCAGTTCTAACTGCACAGGACTCTATTGTTTAACATTTGCCATGATGACTGGCATTAATAGGTTCCTTGGCTGGCAGCACTGTCAGACAAAGGAGAAATTATGTGAGATGGATGCATGAACTTCCATTCCTCCCAGAGCTGAGCACTTGTATCCAGCACTTAGGAATGTAAGCAGAGCACAGGAAGGAGTCACCTCTGTACTTAACATTTTGCGGGTCCTGTAACTAGAGAGTCAGTTTTCTGTTAGCATTCTCACTTCAGACCTCCAAGTTTGTTTTTGAAAATTGCACAGTATTAAGGCTGCTTTCGGATATTTGAAAATAATGTATCTCTCTAGTGCAATGAAAAATGTCACAAATTAGGCAGTGGTAAATATTGATGGATATGCTATTTTATGAAATAAAAGTTCAGGATTGTTACAGTATATATCATTTAAAAAGCATGTAGCCCAAGTAAAAGCCACAATTAGAGATAATAATTGTGCCCTGCACATATAAGCAATATAAGCACTCTCTATCCTCTTGTAAAGTAATCTTTTTTCTAGAAAACGGAAATACTCTTGCAGTCATAAATGCAGGCGGTTTGCTGTTTTGGTTAGTGCCTTGCTGTGTTTCTCTCTGGGAAATCATCTCTCTGGCCCCATGTTTCCCTCTTGATTTAAATTGAATCATGAAAGCTTATAATAATGTAAAGGTAGAACTGGAAGAAAGGCTAATAATGATCTAAAAAATACTATAGTCCATGTTGTAACCATTGACACTTACATTTGACCTGCAGCATAAACTATGTGAGAAAATATAAAATGTGGAGGAGTTGACGGACTGGAGTTCAAAGGAGATCAAAGAACACGAGAGGGATCTAGAATGATAGGAGGTACTGACCAGAAAATGGAATTAAAAAGATGAAATTAGAGAGAGAACACATGATAATGAGGAGAAATGTTCAAGGAACTGAGAGGAGCTAAAATTATGGGAAATGTCAAGAATAGCGCAGTGATCAAATCAATAATGGATGCATAAAGATTTACTTGAGATTTTTCCAAGTCAAGAGGAGGAAGATTCAGTAAGTCACTACTGAAGGTAGAGGTGAGAAAACAATAAAGCTGTAAGGTGATAATCCCCCATTTAATACATTTAAATATTTTGTATATTTTAATCTAGATATGCTATATTCTAGATGTAAAAAAATCAATTTTTTTTTTAAACTTCCAACAAAGTGCAGAGCTTCTTATCCTTCAAAAACTAAATTTCTGCCTTAGAACTCTTGCCACTTTCTTTTCCTTACATAATCTCCTATCTCCTCTGTAATTGTTTTTTCTAGTTCTTATTAGTTTTTTTTTTTCAATATCCTTATTGGAGTATAATTGCTTTACAACGGTGTGTTAGTTTCTGCTGTATAACAAAGTGAATCAGCTATATGCATATGTATATCCCCACCTCCCCTCACTCTTGCATCTCCCTCCCACCCTCCTTATCCCACCCCTCTACATGGTCGCAAAACAACGAGCTGATCTCCCTGTGCCATGCAGCTGCTTCCCACTAGCTGTCTATTTTACATTTGGCAGTGTATATATGTCAATGCTACTCTCTTACTTCGTCCCAGCTTACTCTTCGCCCTCCCTGTGTCCTCAAGTCCATTCTCTATGTCTGCATCTTTATTCCTGTCCTGCCCCTAGGTTCTTCACAACCTTTTTTTTTTTTTTAGATTCCATATATATGTGTTAGCATATGGTATTTGTTTTTCCCTTTCTGACTTACTTCACTCTGTATGACAGACTCCAGGGCCATCCACCTCACTACAAATAAATCAATTTTGTTTCTTTTTATGGCTGAGTAATATTCCATTGTATATATGTGCCACATCTTCTTTATTCATTCATCTGTCGATGGACACTTAGATTGCTTCCATGTCCTGGCTATTGTAAATAGAGCTGCAAAGAACATTGTGGTACATGTCTCTTTTTGAATGATGGTTTTCTCAGGGTATATGCCCAGTAGTGGGAGTGCTGGGTGATATGGTAGTTCTACTTTTAGTTTTTTAAGGAACCTCCATACTGTTCTCCATAGTGGCTGTATCAGTTTACATTCCCACCAACAGTGCAAGAGTGTTCCCTTTTCTCCACACCCTCTCCAGCATTTATTGTTCGTAGATTTTTTGATGATGGCCATTCTGACTGGTGTGAGGTGATACCGCATTGTAGTTTTGATTTGCATTTCTCAAATGATTAGTGATGTTGAGCATGCTTTCATGTGTTTGTTGGCAATCTGTATATCTTCTTCGGAGAAATGTCTGTTTAGGTCTTCTGCTCATTTTTGGATTGGGTTGTTTGGTTTTTTGATATTGAGCTGCATGAGCTGCTTGTATATTTTGGAGATTAATCATTTGCCAGTTGCTTCGTTTGCAAATATTTTCTCCCATTCTGAGGGCTGTCTTTTCATCTTGTTTATGTTTTCCTTTGCTGTGCAAAAGCTTTTAAGTTTCATTAGGTCCCATTTGTTTATTTTTGTTTTTATTTTCATTTCTGTAAGAGGTGGCTCAAAAAAGATCTTGCTGTGATTTATGTCATAGAGTGTTCTGCCTACATTTTCCTGTAGAGTTTTATAGTGTCTGGCCTTACATTTAGTCTTCAATCTATTTTGAGTTTATTTTTGTGTATGGTGTTAGGGAGTGCTCTAATTCCATTCTTTAATATGTAGCTGTCCAGTTTTCCCAGCACCATTATTGAAGAGGCTGTCTTTTCTCCACTGTATATTCTTGCCTCCTTTATCAAAGATAAGGTGACCATATGTGCATGGGTTTATCTCTGGGCTTTCTATCCTGTTCCATTGATCTAAATTTCTGTTTTTGTGCCAGTACCATACTGTCTCGCTTACTGTAGCTCTGTAGTATGGCCTGAAGTCCGGGAGCCTGATTCTTCCAGCTCCGTTTTTCTTTCTCAAGATGGTTTTGGCTATACGGGGTCTTTTGTGTTTCCATACAAATTGTGAAATTTTTTGTTCTACTTCTGTGAAAAAAATGCCACTGGTAGTTTGATAGGGATTGCATTGAATCTGTAGATTGCTTTGGGTAGTAGAGTCATTTTCGGAATGTTGATTCTTCCAATCCAACAACATGGTATATCTCTCCATCTGTTTGTATTATCTTTAATTTCTTTCATCAGTGTGTTATAGTTTTCTGCATAGAGGTCTTTTGTCTCCTTAGGTAGGTTTATTTCTAGGTATTTTATTCTTTTTTTGCAATGGTAAATGGGAGTGTTTCCTTAACTTCTCTTTCAGATTTTTCATCATTAGGGTATAGAAATGAAAGATTTCTGTGCATTAATTTTATATCCAGCTACTTTAATAAATTCATTGATTAGCTCTAGTAGTTTTCTGATATCATCCTTAGGATTCTCTATGTATAGTATCATGTCATCTGCAAACAGTGACAGTTTTACTTTTTCTTTTCTGATTTGGATTCCTTTTATTTCTTTTTCTTCTCTGATTGCTGTGACTAAAACTTCCAAAACCATATTGAATAGTAGTGGTGAGAGTGGACAGCCTTGTCTTGTTCCTGATCTTAGAGGAAATGGTTTCAGTTTTTCACCATTGAGAACGATGTTGGCTGTGGGTTTGTCACATATGGCCTTTATTATATTGAGGTAAGTTCCCTCTCTGCCTGCTTCCTGGAGGGTTTTTTTTTTTTTATCATGAATGGGTGTTGAATTTTGTCAAAAGCTTTTTCTGCATCTATTGAGATTATCATATGGTTTTTATCCTTCAATTTGTTAATATAGAGTGTCATATTGATTGATTTGCATATATTAAAGAATCCTTGCATGCCTGGGATAAACCCCACTTGATCATGGTGTATGATCCTTTTAATGTGCTGTTGGATTCTGTTTGCTAGTATTTTGTTTAGCATTTTTGCATCTATGTTCATCAGTGATACTGGCCTGTAGTTTTCTTTTTTGTGACATCTTTGTCTGGTTTTGGTATCATGGTGATGGTGGCCTCATAGAATGAGTTTGGGAGTGTTCCTCCCTGTGCTATATTTTGGAAGAGTTTGAGAATGGTAGAGTTTGAGAATGGTAGGTGTTAGCTCGTCTCTAAATGTTTGGTAGAATTCTCCTGTGAAGCCATCTGGTCCTGGGCTTTTGTTTGTTGGAAGATTTTTCATCACAGTTTCAATTTTAGTGCTTGTGATAGGTCTGTTATATTTTCTCTTTCTGCCTGGTTCGGTCTCGGAAGGTTGTGCTTTTCTAAGAATTTGTCCATTTCCTCCAGATTGTCCATTTTATTGGCATAGAGTTGCTTGTAGTAGTCTCTCATGACCCTTTGTATTTCTGCAGTGTCAGTGTTAGTTCTCCTTTTTCATTTCTAATTCTGTTGATTTGAGTCTTCTCCCTTTTTTTCTTGATGAGCGTGGCTAATGGTTTATCAACTTCGTTTATCATCTCAAAGAACCAACTTTTAGTTTTATTGATCTTTGCTATTGTTTCCGTCATTTCTTTTTCATTTATTTCTGATCTGATCTTTATGATTTCTTTCCTTCTACTAACCTTGGGATTTTTTTGGTCTTCTTTCTCTAATTGCTTTAGGTGTAAGGTTAGGTGGTTTATTTGAGATGTTTCTTGTTACTTGAAGTAGGAATGTATTGCTATAAACTTCCCTGTTAGAACTGCTTTTGCTGCCTCCCATAGGTTTTGGGTCATCGTGTTTTCATTGTTATTTTTTTCTAGGGATTTTTTGATTTCCTCTTTGATTTCTTCAGTGATCTCTTGGTTATTTAGTAGTGTATCATTTAGCCTCCATGTGTTTGTATTTTTTTACAGATTTTTTTCCTGTAATTGATATCTAGTCTCATTGCGTTGTGGTCAGAAAAGATACTTGATACGATTTCAGTATTCTTAAATTTACCAAGGCTTGGTTTGTGACCCAAGATATGATCTATCCTGGAGAATGTTCCATGAGCACTTGAGAGGAAAGTGTATTCTGTTGTTTTTGGATGGAATGTCCTATAAATATCAATTAAGTCCATCTTGTTTATTATGTCATTTAAAACTTGTGTTTCCTTATTTATCTTCATTTTGGATGATCTGTCCATTGGGGAAAGTGGGGTGTTAAAGTCCCCTACTATGATTGTGTTACTGTCCATTTCTCCTTTTATGGCTGTTAATATTTGCCTTATGTATTGAGGTGCTCCTATGCTGTGTGCATAAATATTTACAATTGTTATATCTTCTTCTTAGATTGATCTCTTGATCATTATGTAGTGTCCTTCTTTGTGTTTTTTAATAGTCTTTATTTTAAAGTCTATTTTGTCTGATAGGAGAATTGCTACTCCAGCTTTCTTTTGATTTCCATTTGCATGGAGTATCTTTTTCCTTCCCCTCACTTTCAGTCTGTTTGTGTCCCTAGGTCTGAAGTGGGTCTCTTGTAGACAGCATATATACAGGTCTTGTTTCTGTATCCATTCAGCCTGTCTATGTCTTTTGTTTGGGTCATTTAATCCATTTACATTTAAGGTAGTTATTGATATATATGTTCCTATTACCATTTTCTTAATTGTTTTGGGTTTGTTATTGTAGATCCTTTCCTTCTCTTGTGTTTCCTGCCTAGAGAAGTTCCTTTAGCATTTGTTGTAAAGCTGGTTTGGTGATGCTGGACTCTCTTAGCTTTTGCTTGTCTGTAAAGATTTTAATTCCTCTGTCAAATCTGAATGAGATCCTTGCTGGGTAGAGTAATCTTGGTTGTAGGTTTTTCCCTTTCATCACTCTAAATATGTCCTTTCACTCCCTTCTTTCTCGTAGAGTTTCTGCTGAAAGATCAGCTGTTAACCTTATGGGGATTCCCTTGTATGTTATTTGTTGCTTTTCCCTTGCTGCTTTTAATATTTTGTCTTTGTATTTAATTTTTGATAGTTTGATTAATGTGTGTCTTGGTGTTTTTCTCCTTGGATTTATCCTGTATGGGACTCTGTGCTTCCTGGACTTGATTGATCATTTCCTTTCCCATATTAGGGAAGTTTTCAACTATAATGTCGTCACTGCCGCTGGCAGTGGCGGGCTGCACAGGATCCTGGGAGGGGAGGTATGGATAGTGACCTGTGCTTGTCCACAGGCTTCTTGGTGGCTGCAGCAGCAGCCTTAGCATTTCATGCCCATCTCTGTTGTCCGAGCTGATAGCCGTGGCTCACACCCATCTCTGTAGCTCATTTAGGCAGTACTCTGAATCCCCTCTCCTCGTGCACCACGAAACAATGGTCTCTTGCCTCTTAGGCAGTTCCAGACATTTTCCCAGACTCCCTCCCGGCTAGCTGTGGCGCACTAGCCCCCTTCAGGCTGTGTTCACGCAGCCAACCCCAGTCCTGTCCCTGGGATCTGACCTCCGAAGCCTGAGCCTCAGCTCCCAACCCCCACCTGCCCCCGTGGGTGAGCAGACAAGCCTCTCTGGCTGGTGAGTGCTGGTTGGCACCGATCCTCTGTGTGTGAATCTCTCCGCTTTGCCCTCTGCATCCCTGTTGCTATGTTCTCCTCCGTGGCTCCAATGCTTCCCCCCCGCCCACCCCCGTCTCCACCAGTGAAGGGGCTTCCTCGTGTGTGGAAATTTTTCCTCCTTCACAGCTCCCTCCCATAGGTGCAGGTCCTGTCCCTATTCTTTTGTCTCTGTTTTTCCTTTTTTCTTTTGCCCTACCCAGGTACGTCGCGAGTTTCTTGCCTTTGGGAAGTCTGAGGTCTTCTGCCAGCGTTCAGTAGGCGTTCTGTAGGAGTTGTTCCACATGTAGATGCATTTCTGATGCATTTGTGGGAGGAAGGTGAGCTCCACGTCTTACTCCTCCGCCGTCTTGAAGGTCCCTCCTCCTCTGTAATTTTATATCATTCAATTTTACTATAAAACAGCTTTACATTCTAGGAGATTTTTCCTCATAAGCTCTACTGTATTCTGATTTTTACTCTCTCCTCAGCATTTTGCCATTTACATGTGATTTTTTTATTGCTTAAACCTTGCATATGTTAAGTTTTTCCAATGTTAATTCTATGCACATTCAGTCTCTCAAACTATAAGTCAGAACTGTTTCCTTCTTTTCCCCAGAATCATTTGATTCTTTGTGTAGATTATTCAACAGATTATTGTTGTCCAGGTCTGTACAACTTCCAGAAAAATTGGGCCTTTATGAAGAAGTCATATAGAGAATAATATAATCACACGAGCTACAAAATGCTACTCATTAGACAGAAATTTCTCGATCAGGGACCATTATATTATTCTATGAAATCACAAGCTAGAAATACAGGATTTGTTTATTTTCTGTCTTCTGCTCCTCTCCACTTAAGAAGGCAAGTACTTTTATGTTTATTTGGTATCCATAGTAACTAGGGCAGTGCCTGACTAATAGAAATTATTTAATAAATAATTGCTGAATAAAATAAAAAATATTACATTTTATACTAGGACTTTCATGAGTTTCAGCATTAAATTATATAAATTTTAGTGTTCCCATTTTTCCATTTTCCTATTTACTGATGTAAGATATGTAAATAGATGTGTACTAAGTGTACTAAGATTGGCAGTATACATCTACCATTTTATTAAAAAATGTTTTTAGTAGCTGATTTTACTTATAACTTCCCTTATTGCAAAACAAAACAAAAAAGTTGTGTACCATTTATTAAGAGAGGCTGTATTGTGTCATGTTTAAGAGCATGAATTAGGGGTCAAGAGACTTGAGTTGAAAGAATTATGAGTTAGTACTTTTACTGAACCAAACTTGGGTCTGCTCACCAGTTGATAGTGGAACCAATCTCCTGATCCAGAGTTGTAGTGAAGGAAAGTACAGCATTTCCTGCAGGGCATCCAGCATGCAGCCAAGCAAGGAGAATTCTCAAAAGACCCGAACTGCCCTATGGTTTTCAGGGAACAGTTTTTGGAGTTTGTTTGTTTTTTAATTGAAGTATACTTGATTTCCAGTGCTGTGTATGGGAAGGGCTTTTAAAGGCAAGGTGAGGGAGAGTGTCGCAGGGTGTGTGAACAGGTCATGGACATCCTTCTGATTGGTTTGTGGTGAGGTAACCAGTGGTCACTTGGGAGTCAACGTCATCAACCTTTTGGATCCAACTGGTCTGGGGTCTATGTGACTGTGGTCAGCATGCAGTTAACTTCTCCCATCTGGTGGAGGTTTAAGTATCCATAAAATAACTCAAGTACTTGGTTACTCTTCTTATAAAAAAAAAGTCCTGTCGGCTTAACCTTTGAGATACTTTTAGGTTCTTCCTATTGTAATAGTTCCCTTTTCCTTCCATCTCCCCTATTGCAATAGTCCCTTTCCTCCCTTTTGCAATAATGCTTTCAAATAAAGTCTCTCCTTACCTAAGTCCAGAGTTGTTTTTTATTTGACAAGAGAAAAGTGAAAACTAAAATAGAGAAGCCACATGGGGACCCAAATCAATTACTGACAATATTAAGATAGGTTTTCATGACTGCTTTGTTTCTAGAAACATAAACTAAGAACCAGAAAACCTGAAGTCATTTCCTAGTGCTGTTTCTTAACATTTGACGTGACCTTGGGCAAGTCATACAATTTTTGAGACTTGAATTTCTTTCCTGATAAAGCAGGAATTACAATGCTTACGTCCAGGGATATTGCAAAAATTGAATGTGATAATGCGTATGAAAGAGATTAGCAAATTGCAAAATTCCTTCCTATTGCATTTATTACCTATAAATGGCTCTTCTCCACTTGCTGTTGATCACTCGTAGCAGTTCCTGTCTTATAAGGATGGTTTTAAATGTTTGCAAGATTATCACCTGTGATCATTCCTGCAGGACAGAATAAAAGGTGAATAGAGAAAAAAAAATTTAGCCAGAAATGACTCCACGTAAGCTCTGTTGATTTTTTAACTTGACCATAAGTGTTTCCTTAAAAGACCTTCAATCAACACAGGCAGAATTATCTAAGAACAGTCAACAGTAGACTAGAGAACACAGTATAAAGAAAATGAAATATTCCAAGGGTTAAGTAAAATTCACTTTAAAAACATGAAATTTTATATGACTATAGAATATTACATAGCATTATTTTTGGAAATAAAGAATTTTTTTAAAGTTTTAAATAAGGGAGAAACTTCTTGTCACAAAATCACCATGAAGCTAGACTGTTTTTGCTTGAAGCTTAGCAAAATACTTTCTTGGGACTATAGAATCAATCTTGCCATAAGAAGGTCTTTTTTAATTACTAATCTTTAAGATAAAAAAATTTTTCATTTATTTTCTCTGATACAGAGAGGTAGCAGTTTGAGTCTTTATTTTATTGGACCCCCAAAAATATCTTTTTAAAGTTTAACCCTCAAGATTATTCTTTTTTTTTTCCTTGCTCATGTTGAAGGACTTCTCCCTACCTGAATATATTTCTTTTCATATTTCTTAAAATAGAAAATCATTTTAATTTATATTATTTTCCTATTTCATATATTATAAACAATAAGAAACTAATCATTTTGGGGCCAAACCCACTTATTCTAATTAATTTTATTCAAGTATTTTTAAAATTATAAACACTTTTCTACAAGAGAATATATGCTGTTTGCATTTTAAATTTGCATGTTTTATTAGCCTATTCAGGGGCTTAGCATACTAATTACTGTATTTAATAGATTTACTTCTTTATTGAATAACATCAAGGATTTTTGTAAATTTAATTTTATATCATACATATGTTTTCAATCTTAAGTGGTAAGAAATCTCATTTAAATTATGAATCTTTATTAAACTTTAGAATATTCCCATTGTTCTCAACTCAGCCATTGATATGCTTATATTTTCTTTCAGTTCTGGTCATTAGAAATATTAGCCAAAAATGTGTTTTGTTTTGTTTTTCTATATTTTTCCTCAAAATAGTCACTTTGCAAAATAACGTGAATAAGAAAATATTTTTAAACACCAAAGCAGCAATATTGCTCTCTTAAAATATTTTTTTCAGAGACAATTGAATACCATGAGTAAGACGAGTTGAAACTGCAGAAAGCTAGGAATATTGTACTAAATCTTTGTTCTGTAATTTTTTAACATAAAGATCCCTGAGTTTCAGGTTCCTCATTTATAAGATGAAGTGTACAAACCAGTATTCCATAAAATCTCTTAAAAAGCCAGCTTCCTAAGATCTACTTAAATTGATTTAGGGTGTTATGAATTAGAGCCCTTCTCTATTGAATTTTTCTCTACTAAATAAACTTGGTTTCTCAAATATGACACATCCAACACTTATTATTTCTCATGTATGAACAAGCATAAATAAAAACTATAACCTGCAGAGCATACTTTTTAGTATAGTGAATTGAATTTTGCAAACAAATAAACCCAACCTTCACCTCTATGTCCCTTCTTCAATCTTTACTTCATTATTCCACCATTATTATAATTATTATAATAATAATAATTATTCCATTATTACATAATAACATGTATTATCCACACGTTCTGGTATATTTTCCTGAGTTTTTCCAACATTAGTGGAAGTGATATACATAGTTTTATAGCACATTGTTGACCCCTGAAAACAACAAAGTGTGCTTAATTACTTGTGTAATTGTGCTGAGCACCATATAGAACTTACTGCAACCACATATTTCTTTGGTTTCATTTTACAATCATAAAATAAGTATACTTCTTTTGAAAGAAAGATACCCCAGTCAAATGTCTTGGGCGGCAGACCTTTCAAACTGAACTTTTCGTGTCACATAGAGTGAACTGCAGGAGAGCTCAGATCCTACCTTCCCTTTGCTTTCCTTTGACACCAACAGTGCTTTACTCAACCTGTTTACTTTCTGAGTCTCTCTCTCTTTTTATAAAAAACAGGTAAAGATCTTTGCTTTGTGTGAGTTATGGGACTACTCTCAAGATCAAAGCAAGGATTACACATGAAAGTACATTGTGAACTATAAATTACAAGATGTTTTATTCAAACTAAAATTCCACGTTTTTGGGTGCCTCTTCTTAAATAGCTGTCATATAGACATGATTTACCTCTTTACCGTACAGGGCTCACATAAAAACTGCTGATACCTGCAATTTCTGTTTTTAAAGTTGCAAGTGGAAACGTAAGTTTTCCGCATCAAAAACTCACTGTTCAGCAATCATGTTTCTGTTTTCCTGTCACTTCTGTTTTTATTTGTTCTCACACAAAACCGTTACAAAGTTTTCTTAAATATAGTTCGTGAATGGCTATCTGAGAGTGACCTCAGTGCGGGTGGAAAACTTTGAATATTTTAAAATATTTAATATTTTGACATAGAAAATCATCTCCCAAGCTCCCTGGAAGCTTCCACTTCTCTTGTAGGTCAGATAAATCTGGATCTTCTTGCTCTAACGTAAAGGTCCATCTTAGAGCCACATGAGTTTGCCTCCCTAAAACACTGAAGATTAATACAAAGACCAGCATTAACTCTTGATTCAAATATACAGCTATAAAATATTCAAATATACAGCTATAAAATACAGCTGAAAAAAATCACACAGAGTGAAAATTACCTTTTGTTGATGCTTATTTGGCTAAATAAGTTCTAGGTTTCCATTGGGGTAGACCAACCCAAAACAATAGGTTTGTTTAAAGCCATGAAGTCATTTAGTACGGCAAGATGCTAATGAGCTGGAACCAAGAATAGTTTCATAGGTCTCAAATCATCCCACTGTAGGGAACACATTTTCAGTAACTAGGACATCATCTGAATTGTCTACTCAATATAAACTTGCCCTGCTTTGGCTTTCGCTTTACATCTAGTTTTTCCTCAGCAAAACTCTACTTCACACTTGCCCCATCTCTTCCCTTTAAAATTGTTTTTTCTTCCTAAACGATCCATGCTCTCAATTTGAAAATACATCTACCATCTGCTCTTCTTCTTCCATTTCTCTTTCCTCCTACTATTCAGATCATGATAACTTACATGGTTGAGGGCAAAGCAATGTAGATACAATGTACCCCTTGGAAGCTGAGAGAGTGTGCCTTTCCCACTCAAAAGAACTTTCCTCCAGGGTAATTTCTTGTCTCAATTTACAGATGCCATTTCCAAGCTTCTATTAAACTTTACCACCTGGAGTGACAAATGTTCCCATGTGACAAAATGCCCAGCGCTTACCAAGTGGGAGTTTTACCTATTTCATGTCTAGTACATAAAAAGTTTAAAAGCATTATCCTATTCTATGATGATTATGGCGTGGTACCTCAGATTATACTGACTAGATAATTTCCTTCATTTAGGAAAGAGAATGTATGATATACTGGTTGTATTAGTTAACTAGGGCCGCCTTTAACAAAGTACCACAAATTGAATGGCTTAAACAAAAGAAGTTTATTGTCTCACACATCTGAAGGCTAGAAGTATGAAATCAAGGTGGTGGTTGGGCTAATTCTTTCTGAGGACCATGAAGAAGTATCTATTCTATTCTATAGAAGTATCTATTCTATTCTGTGCCTATCCTCTAGCTTCTGGTAGTTTGCTGGTGACCTTTGGCATTCCTTGACATGTGGAAGCATCACCCCAATCTTTGTTTAATCTTCACATGCTATTCTCCTTTGTGTATCTGTCTCCAATTTTCCCCTTTTTGTAGGGACACCTGTCCTACTGTATTAGAGGTCCAACCTACTCCAGTATGACCTCATCTTAATTGTATCTGCAGTGACTTTATTTCTAAATAAGTTTACACGCTGAAGTACTGGTGGTTAAGACTTCAACATACGGTTGGGAGATGCAGACAAAATTCAACCAATAACCCTGGTATTTAAAAAAGATTTTACCTTACTATAAGCAAGTGCATTTGTTGGATTCTTATTTGCAGAACTGAAAAATAACTCTGAATAATATTCGCAGAGAGAGAATTTATTGAAAGGATAATGAGTACTTGAAGGAATTGTCAGGAAGTTTCAGGAAAGTATGCACAGAGCTAGAAGACATAAGAAACTCTGGAAAGCCAGAACCAGAGACAGTATCAGGCCACTTAATAGTTAAGTAAGGAGCACAACTGCAGCTGCCACTGAATGCTGATACCCTGCACCTACCAGCACCATACTGGCACTCAACTTTGATAGTTTATACTGCTGCCTTTTGAAACTGGATTAACTGCCTTTGATGCTGCTTCTTTAAGTCCCTGGCTTCCGATCCAAATTTTTGACTTAGCAAATTGATGTCCAAGTCTAGATATTGTGTCCATACCTTGACATTCTGAAAGGCTAGAAAAAACATTTCATCTCCTCTAGTGGGAGGCGGGCTCTTCTCCCAACAAGACACACATATTGGGAAATTCTGGAAATATATAAATGGGGTTATATGTTAGACAGCCTAGGACTGGTAAATGTCCTCAGTCAGGTGATGTTATTATTTGTTTCCTTGTGGTTTTGAGAGTATACTTAATATAAATAACAGTATATCAAAATATTATCAGTGGGGAAGGGAGTTAGAGGGGGTGAAGTATGTTGTCATTGTGGCAAATAATAGTGAAACAAACATTATAAACATTCAAAGGTAGGAGACTTTCCTATGACCCTAAGCCAGCCATTGAAGTGAGGGCTAGGATTAAATAAGCAGAGGAAGAGGCAGGGCACCTAATAAAAGACATGACAGTGAGGGAAGAACGGATGGAACATCTTTGGGGTAAAAATGATTTACAATTTTAGATGGAGTTACACATTTGTATAAGTGAGTGATGGCATGGTATAAGGATCTCCTTTTGGCCAGGTCATTTATGGCCTTGCATGTCAGAGTAAAGAGTTTGAATGTTATTCTAAAGAGAATGAGATGTTATTTAAGAGAAGGGAGAGTCATATTTAGGAAGAGTATTCTAACATACGATATTTTGCAAAGGGGAGTTTTGCAGGCATGAAACCAGGTAGCAGAAGATGCAATGGTTATGAAAAATGACTGCAATCAATGTAGCATTTTGGAAATATAGCAAAATGGTCAAATCTGTGAAATTTTATAAAGGGAAAGTAATAGAACTTGGTAGAGAAATAAAGCACTGAAGAGATACATACATCTGTAAGGTTTTAAGCCTCATGACCACATGAAATGTAGTTTCTTTGGCATATACAAGAAATAAGGCAGGGAAAAAGTCCTCTGATCAAATATTGTTATCTTTTAAATGCTGTGTTTAAAAATGGTAGCAGAATATTCAAAAGAAACAGATGCACATAGAAAAAAAGCCTAGAACTCAGAAGAAAGTATGGAGCTGAAGACACAGGTTTGGGAGACATTTATAGAGACATAAAGACAATACTAACAACTTTACTCTGAGGAAGAGAGGGTTCAGAGAAACAAACAGCCTCAAAATCACTAGAGGTCATGCATCTAAAACCAAGATGTTTAGTATGATACTATTCATGAATTCTTATAACCTGAATTTTACAAAATGGATCATTGCTCAAGATAATGATGAATTATTATATTTTTGCCATTTATTCTATTTAATTATATGAGTTATTTTTATGCATTACATATAAGACATGTTTATTAAGCAGTACATTACATTCCTAAACAATTCAGAATAACATTATCTAACTTCACTGTCTACATGTATGTTCATATAACTTTAGTTATGAATTAAAATTAAGGATCTTACCAGGGTTCAGACCTTCAATATCAATAGCCATGATATAAATTATATTAATTTTTTCTCACTAACTATCCTCAGTCTAATTCATATCTGGGTAGTGTGTGAAATATGCAGTAATTCTCTGTAGTTTTCATTGTAAAAATCAATGTGTTTAATTATACAGCATAACCACCAAACTCACATTAGAAAAGTACAAACACAGGAAACAGAGAATCATGAATTCAGGATATATTTGCATCCCAATTTCAATTTTTCTTTGATAAAAATTATGGAAAATTACATTTGTTTATTAGTGTTCATTATTCTGAATCAAAGTAGCAAATCAGGCCAAACTAGTCTGGCCAAGTGCAAGTCTAAAACAGTCTGTGACTTTTACTTCATAATAGTAGTGGTGAGCTGAAAACAAATCTTGACTGATATAAATTACAAATAAACCTCATACACCAAAAATCAAGTTGCTTACTTTTTGTTTTGCTTTACAGAACTTTGGACAAATAACCTCATTTCTCTGAATCTTATTTGCCTCTTTGGCAAAATCGTTTATGGAATTATTGGTAATGGAATTTGGTAATGGTTTATGGAATTATTGTAAGCATAAAATAAAATATAGGTAAATATGGCCTATAAATTATAACTAGATGACAGGGTTCACCCAAACAGAAATGACTTAAAACTGAATGTTATAAAAACAGAAACAAAAAACTTTCCATTGACCTCATAGGTGGCCATAGAAATAAACTTCTATAAAAAATTACCGATACTTGTTTTCTTTACCTCTCACCTCCATGTCATTTTCAACTTACCCTACTCTGGCTAATGTCTCCAACATTACACTGAAACTGGTCTAGATTCTAGACAACGTACTGTGTCATTCTCATTGCACAATTTAAGAAAGGCTGACATATCAAGGGAGAGCTTGGGGAAATTTTAACCCCCTCTTTTCCTCCATCACCTCCCCCTCAAGCCACAGTAAATGAACATATATAATCTAAGTAACACTGGTCCGCTATCTGCCTCCAATCACATGACTCCAACTCCTTTTTTTTTAAAGCTCTCCTAAGTAAAATTTCTAGAGCTGTTACTGTTAAGCATCGCCTCCTTCATGAAATGCATATTTCTCTTGCTTTCTGCAACGCTACTATCTTCTGATTTCCTAGGACTTGCATGTCTAATCCTTCACAGGCACTTCTGCTGAACACTCCTTTCATCAGGCATCTAAATGCTGGAACTCTTTAGAACTTGAATGTAAGTCTTCTTCTCTTTCATCCATATTCTTTCTCTAGATGATCATATCCATTCCTTGGTTTTCTGCCAGGTATATGCTGATCATTCCCAAATTTATATAGATATTATAGAACTATTTCTTGAATTCCATAATTAATATCAACTTCTTATTTACTATTTCTCTTTGAAATTGCACATGCATTTTCATTTATAATTCCCCAAATTTAACAATTTTCTATCAAAATTTATTTCCTTCCCAGCTTTCTCATACCAGTAAATGTCAGTTCTACCAAAGTCAAAATACAAGAATCATTCTTGCCTTTTCCTGCTCATTCACTCTCAACATTTATTCATCAGTAACTTAATTTGTTTGTACTGCCTAAAAAGAATCTCTACTACAGCCATTTCTTCCCAATTCCACTGCCAGCTATTTTTTCTACTCCTACTTCTTCAATCAGTTCTACGCAGAACAACCAGACAGAATTTTGAAAATATCCCTTGTTTATAATACACTTAAGGCTTCCAGTAGTCTTCATGTATTTTCAAAAGCCATGGGTGATTATCCTCTGCTTACTTCTCCAACTTTATCTAATGCCATTGTTTTGACTCAACTACTAAAGCCTTTTTTTTTAATGTCTTTTCAATATATTAATTTCTTTACTCCCTCAGGACTTTTGCACATGCTGCCATTTCTGTCATGAAAGCAAGCAGTCCACACACTCACACACCACCTTACCAAGTCTTTCTCTATTACCCTCCCCTAGATATCTCCTTTAATTCAGGTGCCATCTTGTTGCTTTCTATAAAAGACCTTCCCCAACTATTTCAAATATATATAGCTCATATTGTCTCTTATAAACTTGTGTATTTCTTGTGATACTTGCTACGAATTATAAGTATATGTCTACTTGTTTTTTTTTTTTTTATCATTCCATGCCTTTTTTCACTACTTTAACTGTATACCTGAAGAGAGCAAGGATCAGTATACATCTAACAGTTACTTCAGTGGCTGGCACATAGTACATTCACCTGTCAAGTCTACATAGAAAAGAGAGTAATCAAGGATTTTAAATGATGCAATCTAACTAATAATAGTTTTCTATATTTGGCAAAATATCAAGGAAGGGAATATATTGAAACCCCTAGCTAAAGAAACTCAGGCCGTTCATGTATTCACACACAATTTTATTTATTTTACTTTTTACCACAATATCTTAAACATAGTTACTAGTTTATAAGTATTTTCATTGCATATAGAAACCTGTTATCTGTATATAATTATGTCTTTAATTTGTAGGTGACAGATCTAAAAGTTAGAATAGGTGTACTTTTTTTTTTCAAGATAATAGAATTAACCAAAATAGAAAAAGAATTCCTTCTTGGTTCTTTGGAGTCAGAAAGCAGATAAAAAGAAAATCACCTCAGGTGATTACATTTCAAATAGACGCCTCTACTCATCTGTACATTATAATTAACTTTGTCATTTTCCATTAAGCACCCATTAATTTCAAAATATGATGCTTCTGCAAAAAGGTCAACACATATCTTTTCCCCCCACCACTTCACTTCTACCATCACTACAAGTCTGAGTGCAAAGTTGTGTTACTTGGAAAAGCTCAGGCAAAAAATTTCTTATGGCTTCTTATATAAGAGTGATGTCACAGAAGTATTAAAAGTTGGACATGAATCATGTACACATTAACTTGAAATTCATATGTGTAGTTTGGCTACAGTATTTTAAAAATTATTTACAGTAAAACTTCCACTAAGTTTTTCCATGAAAAGAAGAAAATATTTCAGTCAAATGAAAAGCAAAGATGTAATTCTTCAGATATATTAATTGCTAATTGTGAGTACTATCATACTTTAAAATCAATTCACTGGTATCACATTCCACGTTACACATCATTTGGAACTGAAATGATATGCAGTGTCTACATGGCAAAAATAAAAGTCATATATTAACTTTAATCTGAATAATTATCTCTGGTATAAGATGGGTCATAAGCATAATTTATGAGTTAGTTTTATATAAATCAAGATGAATATTGTGTATAAAATGTTAGTAAAATGATGAAGAATAATATTGTCATGACTTCAGTGAGTTTATTGTTGAACAGATGAGGAGGAGGAGGAAAATGGGAATGGTTAGTTCCTGTAGCTTCAACAAAACATGTGGAAGTGAATGCTTTCATTAATTATTGGAAAAAATAATGGGGAAAATGTTCTCCCTCTCCTTGGAGAAAATTACATCAAATATACTTGTTTTTGACAGGGCCAAATAATTATTGAAGTGTCTTACATCTGTAAAATGCTATGATTATAAGAGATATTTCATCTAAATCAGAGAAGCTATCTCAATGCTTCCCTCTGGTACTTCATTTGCACTGACATTGGAAAAACCAATATAAAAAGTCAAGTTATAATATGAATGTATACCTTTTCTCTTTCTTAATGACCCACATTTTCCCACTTGAATTATATCTCTTTCCATCCCCAAATAATTTCATAGATATGACATCTTAATACTGCTTATTCTTTTAAATTCATCTTTGAATTCACTTTATTTTTTCCTCATCCCTATAAGCAATTAACTGAGTTAACAATTAATTATATAAAATCTCATTCAATTTAATTCATAAATTAATTGAATAATTCATGTACACAATGTTTCATGTAGGGATCTAAAAATTTTTAAGGAATAGCCCTTATCTTCAAAGAATTGAATGTATAGTGATTCTACTGAAAGAATAAAGGATAAAAAGGAAGAGAATAATGAAAGTGCTACAACAGATGGAAAGAGGATTAGGAAGATTTTAGGAATGCTCCACAGAAGTGATATTTGAGGTGTGTCTGGAAGGATTAATTATTTTTCTAAGCAGGAAAGGGAACAGTTACAGTGGATAGAAGGAAACATGTATAAACTTTAGAATTGTCAGAGTTCATGTACAGAAATTATAAAGGATTAAGAAATGAAACAGAAGAAAAGCATATATTAAAAAAACAAAAATCCCCCAAACAGGAGCATGCATAACAGCCTTAACTTTTCCTGTTGTATGGCTTATCATAAGATGATTTTAATTGACCTATTCACATTATCTGCTCTCTGCTTCCACATTGTATGGTTTACCATAAAATAATTTTATTTGACTTTATCACATTTTCCCTCTGGTATAACATAGTACATCTTTTATATATATTAAAGCAATTATTGTTTTACTAAATTACTTTCCTATTTCTAGTCACAGAATACATAATCTAAATTGGTAATAGAAGATAAATACAAGAAAACCACTTTATTCTTGATTATTCTATGCAGATGTTTGGAACAGAGCAAGGACCCACCAACAGGGTTTACAGACAAGTGTAGTTCAACATTATGGATTGCCTCTAATTTAGTTCCACAGATGAAACCATACATATTTTAAACATAAGTAACCTTACCATTATATACGCTGTTAAAAAAGGACATGTTCTGGATTACCAATCACTGGGAAAATATTAAACTCCAATGACAAAATATAAACCTCAATAGTGTTATTCAAACTATAGGCATTTTTTTTCTTTTCTTTTTTTTTTTTTCTTGCTTACTACATTGGGATTTTGAAAGATGCTGACTCACATTTATGAATTCATGTCACTGCTGAATGCATTCTTGGTTGTCTAAAAGTGGAGATTGGGGGAGACCTACAAGATGGTGGAGGAGTAAGTCGTGGAGATCATCTTCCTCCCCACAAATACATCAGAAATACATCTACATGTGGAACAACTCCTACAGAACACCTACTGAGCGCTGGCAGAAGACCTCAGACTTCGCAAAAGGCAAGAAACTCCCCATCTACCTGGATAGGGCAAAAGAAAAAAGAAAAAACAGAGACAAAAGAATAGGGACAGGACCTCCACCTCTGGGAGGGAGCTGTGAAGGAGGAAAAGTTTCCACACACTAGGAAGCCCCTTCACTGGTGGAGACAGGGGGTGGGCGGGGTGGAAGCTTCAGAGCCACGGAGGAGAGCGCAGCAATAGGGGTGCAGAGGGCAAAGCGGAGAGATTCCCGCACAGAAGATGGGTGCCAACCAACACTCACCAGCCTGAGAGGCTTGTCTGCTCACCCACCGGGGCAGGTGGGGGTTGAGAGCTGAGGCTCAGGCTTCGGAGTTCAGATCCCAGCGAGAAGACTGGGGTTGGCTATGTGAACACAGCCTGAAGGGGGCTAGTGCGCCACAGCTAGCCAGGAGGGAGTCTGGGAAAAAGTCTGGAACTGCCTAAGAGGCAAGAGACCATTGTTTCAGGGTGCACAAGGAGCGGGGATTCAGAGCACTGCCTAAACGAGCTCCAGAGATGGGCGTGAGCCACGGCTATCTGCTCGGACACCAGAGACAGGCATGAAATGCTAAAGCTGCTGTTGCAGCCACCAAGAAGACTGTGTGCAAGTGCAGATCACTATCCACACCTCCCCTCCTGGGAGCCTGTGCAGCCTGCCACTACCAGGGTCCCATGATCCAGGGAAAACTTCCCCAGGAGGACACACAGTGTGCCTGAGGCTGTTGCAACATCATGCTGGCCTCTGCCACCCCAGGCTTGCCCCACATTCCGTACTCCTCCCTCCCCCTGGCCTGAGTGAGCCAGAGCCCCCTAATCAGCTGCTAATTTAAACCCGTCCTGTCTGAGCAAAGTACAGACGTCCTCAGGCGACCTACATGCAGAGGCAGGGCCAAATCCAAAGCTGAATCCCAGGAGCTGTGAGAACAAAGAAGAGAACGGGAAATTTCCACCAGCAGCCTCAGAAGCAGCGCATTAAATCTCCACAGTCAACTTGATGTACACTGCCTCTGTGGAATACGTGAATAGACAATGAATCATCCTAAAATTGAGGTGGTGGACTTTGGGAGCAACTGTAGACTTGGGGTTTGCTTTCTGCCTCTAATTTGTTTCTGGTTTTATGTTTATCTTAGTTTAGTATTGAGAGTTTATTATCATTGGTAGATTTGTTTATAGATTTTGTTGCTCTCTTCCTTTTTTTTTTATATCTAGATATATATACTTTTTTCCTTTTTCTCTTTTTGTTAGTGTATATGTGTATGCTTCTTTGTGTGATTTTGTCTGTATAGCTTTGCTTTTACCATTTGTCCTAGAGTTCTGTCTATCCGTTTTTATTTTTTTTAGTATAGTTTTTAACGCCTGTTATCATTGGTGGATTTGTTTTCTGTTTGGTGGCTCTCTTCTTTCTCTCTTTCTTTCCTTTTTTATTACTTTTTTATATTTTTATTTTTAATAATATTTTTTTAATTTTTAATTTTAATTATTTTATTTTATTTATTTATTTATTTATTTTTTTCTCCCTTTCTTATGAGGCGAGTGGCTGACAGGGTCTTGGTGCTCCAGCCGGGTGTTAGGCCTGAGCCTCTGCGGTGGGAGAGCTGAGTTCAGGACACTGGTTCACCAGAGACCTCACAGCCCCACATAATATCAAACAGCAAAAGCTCTCCAAGAGATCTCCATCTCAATGCTAAGACCCAGCTCCACTTAATAACCAGCGAGCCACAGTGCTGGACACCTTATGCCAAACAACTAGCAAGACAGGAACACTTGGCCCAGAAATATAAAGGATCATGAGTGATTACTACAAGCAACTATATGCTAATAAAATGGGCAACCTGGAAGAAATGGACAAATTCTTAGAAAAGCACAACCTTCCAATACTGAACCAGGCCAAAATAGAAAATTTAAACAGACCAATCACAAGCACTGAAATTGAAACTGTGATTAAAAATCTTCCAACAAACAAAAGCCCAGGACAAGAGCAATTCACAGGTGAATTCTATCAAACATTTAGAGAAGAGCTAACACCTATCCTTCTCAAACTCTTCCAAAATATAGTAGAGGGAGGAACACTCCGAAACTCATTCTACGAGGCCACCATCACCCTGATACCAAAACCAGACAAAGATGTCACAAAGAAAGAAAACTACAGGCCAATATCACTGATGAACATAGATGCAAAAATCCTCAACAAAATACTAGCAAACAGAATCCAACAGCACATTAAAAGGATCATACACCATGATCAAGTGGGGTTTATCCCAGGAATGCAAGGATTCATCAATGTAAGAAAATCAGTCAATGTGATAAACCATATTAACAAATTGAAGGATAAAAACCATATGATCCTCTCAATAGATGCAGAAAAAGCTTTTGACAAAATTCAACACCATTTATGATAAAAACCCTCCAGAAAGTAGGCATAGAGGGAACCTACCTCAACATAATAAAGGCCATACATGACAAACTGACAACCAACATTGTTCTCAATGATGAAAACCTGAAACCCTTTCCTCTACGATCAGGAACAAGACAAGGTTGTCCACTCTCACCACTGTTATTCCACATAGTTTTGGAAGTTTTAGCCACAGCAATCAGAGAAGATAAAGAAATAAAAGGAATCCAAATTGGAAAAGAAGAAGTAAAGCTGTCACTCTTTGCAGATGACATGATACTATGCATAGAGAATCCTAATGATGCAACCAGAAAAATACTAGAGCTAATTAATGAATTTGGTAAAGTAGCAGGATACAAAATTAATGCACAGAAATCTCTTGCATTCCTATACACTAGTGATGAAAAATCTGAAAGAGAAATTAAGGAAACACTCCCATTTGCCATTGCAACAAAAAGAATAAAATATGTAGGAATAAACCTACCTAAGGAGACCAAAGATCTGTATGCAGAAAACTATAAGACACTGATGAAAGAAATTAAAGATGATACAAAGAGATGGAGAGATATACCATGTTCTTGGATTGGAAGAATTAACATTGTGAAAATGACTATACTATCCAAAGCAATCTACAGATTCAATTCAATCCCTATCAAACTACCAGTGTCATTTTTCACAGAACTAGAACCAAAAATTTCACAATTTGTATGGAAACACAAAAGACACTGAATAGCCAAAGCAATCTTGAGGAAGAAAAACAGAGCTGGAGGAATCAGGCTCCCAGACTTCAGACTATACTACAGAGCTACAGTAATCAAGACAGTATGATACTGCACAAAAGCAGAAATTTAGATCAATGGAGCAGGATAGAAAGCCCAGAGATAAAGCCATGGACATACTGTCACCTTATTTTTGATAAAGGAGGCAAGAATATGCAATGGAGAAAAGACAGTCTCTTCAATAAGTGGTTCTGGGAAAAGTGGACAGCTACATGTTGAAGAATGAAATTAGAGCACTCCCTAACACCATACACAGAAATAAACTCAAAACAGATTAAAGACCTAAATGTAAGGCCAGACACTATAAAACTCTTAAAGGAAAACATAGGCAGAACATTGTATGACATAAATCACAGCAAGATCCTTTTTGACCCACTTCCTAGAGAAATGGAAATAAAAACAAAAATAAACAAATGGGAACTAATGAAACTTAAAAGCTTTTACACAGCAAAGGAAAACATAAACAAGATGAAAAGACAACCCTCAGAATGGGAGAAAATATTTGCAAATGAAATAAGTGACAAAGGATTAATCTCCAAATTTACAAGCAGCTCATGCAGCTCAATATCAAAAAAACAAACCCAATTCAAAAATGGACAGAAGACCTAAACAGACATTTCTCCAAAGAGTATATACAGATTGCCAACAAACATATGAAAGAATGCTCAACATCACTAATCATTAGAGAAATGCAAATCAAAACTACAATGAGGTATCACCTCACACCAGTCAGAATGCCCGTCATCAAAATATCTACAAACGATAAATGCTGAAGATGGTGTGGAGAAAAGGCAACCTTCTTGCACTGTTGGTGGGAATGGAAATTGATACAGCCACTACGGAGAACAGTATGGAGGTTCCTTAAAATACTAAAAATAGAACTACCATACGACCCAGCAATCCCACTTCTGGGCATATACCCTGGGAAAACCATAATTCAAAAAGAGTCATGTACCACAATGTTCATTGCAGCTATATTTACAATGGCCAGGACATGGAAGCAACCTAAGTGTCCATTGACAGATGAATGGATAAAGAAGATGTGGCACATATATACAATGGAATATTAGCCATAAAAAGAAACGAAATTAAGTTGTTTGTAGTGAGGTGGGTGTACCTAGAGTCTGTCATACAGAGTGAAGTAAGTCAGAAAGAGAAAAACAAATTCTGTATGCTAACACATATATATGGAATCTAAAAAAAAAAAAAAAATTGTTCTGAAGAACCAGGGGCAGGACAGGAATAAAGACGCAGACATAGATAATGGACCTGAGGACACAGGGAGGGCGAGGGGTAAGCTGGGACGAAGTGAGCGCGTGGCATGTATTATATACAGTACCAAACGTAAAATAGATAGCTAGTGGGAAGCAGCCACATAGCACAGGGAGATCAGCTTGGTGTTTTGTGACCACCTAGAGGGGTGGGATAGGGAGGGTGGGAGGGAGACGCAAGAGGGAGGAGATTTGGGTATATATGTATATGTATAACTGATTCACTTTGTTATAAACCAGAAACTAACACACCATTGTAAAGCAATTATATTCCAATAAAGATGTTAAACAAAATAAAAAAATTTAAAGAGATCAAGTAAAGAAAAGAAAAAAAAAGTGGAGATTGCACATACATATACTTTTCAAATTAAAATAAACATTGGATTTGTTCTTAGACTATCATGTCTCGATGACAGGTAACATGGTTTTAGTGAAACAATATTGCCATAGAAGATATCTCTTCTTTACTGGTCACAAAGTGCTGATTAACTGATCATATACTCACCATTCATTTTTAATTAACTGACTAGTTTATTCTCCTCTATTACCTGACTCTAATTCTTATATATTCTTTATTTTTAACTAAAGTGAGTTTGCGTGAATTATTTTTCTATCGATCTACCTATGTATTTATTTATTTTTTGTAGCAGATTCTTTTCTATAAAATGAAAGTTCAGCAGATGACATATATTGCCTATTCTGGCTCCATGATTTTATATACTAGATGTTCATTTCAACTTCTAATACACTAAAAGTTGACCATTTCCTTATGTCTGTCCTGACTTCTCTCATTTGTTTGAGTAACATTTTTACTGAGTTGCTAATATGTTCAAAATAATGTGCCTACTAAGTGCAAAGAATCGTAAAAGAAAAGTGGTTAGTGGAAAGTGTTACCTATTGTCAAAAAGAATCTGAAGAGAGAGAAGTTGGTAAGGCTTTTGCTATGGGGAATAATGATATTTTAAATAAGATATGGGAGAAGAATGCCCAGCAAGCTTCAATAATTTGTATAAAGAAATGCCTCTTTCCTGGCTTCTGCAACCTGACCCACTAATATAGGTTTGGAAATGAAAGCTCACTGACACTCTCTAGACCAGTTACATGAGCCCTTAACATGTTCTGCATAGATTATTTTAGGTTTCTCAGCATCAATTGTATTGTTCATTGCCTTTGGAACTCCAGCCAAAACTAAAACTGAAGTACTCTTTTTTAAAAAGATCCAGTTACTTTAGGGAAAAGAAATGAAAAAAACTGGAAAGCTATTATGCAAATATTTTGACATTCGTATCTTCTTCACATTGCCGATTTAAAGTCATATAATACAAAAAGGGACAGAGTCAGGAGTGTATGTATTGCATATATATATATTTCAATTTAAATATTAAAATTCTTTGTGGTTTTTGTCAGGTCTCTGTAGCTTTAATATTTAAAGCTGTGAAAGCTTAATTGGTTAGTTCTCCTTAAATTTTATCAAGTATGTTTATGTTCTTGCTGAAGCTAGAAATCATAAATCTGTGATGGCCCTAATTGTATAATTGCATCATTTTTCACTGCCAAGAAGAAAGGTAAGTGAAGATTAGATTATTCGATATAAATTTTGCAAATGGCAGTGATGGTAGTGTTAAGGGGTGTAATGGAAGGAAAAGACAATGGAATTTTGGCAGGAATTTTTTTTTTTTAATTAACTAAGGAAATTAGGTTTAGAGAAACAGAACCAATAAGATATATATATATATATATATATATATATATATATATATATATATATATATATATATATATATATATATATATATATAGGACAGTGCTGTAAGTACCTGTGTTAAGTGCAATAGCTCAAGAACCAGGGGTACCAGTGCCCAAGGGCAGGAGAAGATGAATGTTCCAGCTCAAGCAGAGAGAGAGAATTTGCCCTTTTCCCACCTTTTTGTTCTATTCAGGCCCTTGATGCATTGGATGATGCCCACCCGTCTTAGTGAGGATGTTCTTCTTTACTCAGGTTACTGATTCAAATGCTAATCTCTTCCAGAGGCACCACACTTACCCAGAAATAATGTTTACCAGCTATGCGGACACTCCTTAGCCCAGTCAGGTTAAAACATAAAATTAACTATCATAGGTAGTAAGGAAAAAAAAAAAAACCTGAAGGCAAAAAGGAACTACTAGTTTAGGAGAATAAGGAGGACTTAGAAACTTGTGATTGTACCTTTCTTTTATGTAATTTCCAACTCTATATAATGAAGGAACTAAGTAAAAAAAAAAAAAAAAAATGATACTTAAAGCTTATTCTGTTCATTTTTTTCAAAGTAGTAGGCTTCATGGAATTTGATACTTTAAAAATATAAGGAGAGTTTCCAAAAGTCCTATGTTTAATAACAAATGAATGATACTTCCTTTTCATGGCTGGCAAAGATAGGCTAAATGAAAGCAATTGTTAAGAGAGATTCTCTTAATCATTCTAGAGAAGTGGTCCCTGTAGTAGTTTTCTACTGATGCATTTATTAAGACAGTTATATCTTTTCCTTTTAAAATCTTTAATGTGTTGGGTTATATTAATAGATGGACTGTTAACACTGTTCATGCATTTCTGAGATGAGTCCAACTGATGACATTATGCATATATGCATTATTGGATTCATTTTTTCTAATATTTAGGTGATTACATGTTTGCAAGCTAATTTGCCTAAAATTTTTAATTCTCATATTGTCCTTACCTGATTTTGTTTATAAGGTTATAATGCATTATGTAATGAAAAATGTAGTGATCCTTCATTTTATCTTCTCTACAACATTTTGTAAATGGCTGCATTTATCTCATCCTTGATTTTTTAAGTAAATATTTATCTCAGTATGAGATTATAGGACATTTTCTTTTCACACAATAAAAAGAATGCACAGCATTTTTATTGTCACGTGTATATAGGTATGTCATGTGTAGAAAGAAACTGTCAGAAACCATTCAAGAGGTCACATTATTCAAAATAGACTTAAAGAAATGAGTTTCAAATTGCACAGAAGAGAACAAAATTTCACCCTTGTCTACCAATCTTGATAAAATACTAGACTCTCTTCCAGAATAGTGGATTTATATTGGAAGGCACAGAAAGTATAGAATAAGGAAAAAAGAACACAGAAAAAAAATCTACTTTTTCTGGTTTGCTTAGCAATATAAATAATTTCCCTTTCTTTGTGTCTATAACTCCAGTCTAGTCCAACTCCAAGCCAGAAAGTCTGTCTGTTCCAATGAATCTTTTTTCCTCAAGTATATTTTTCACAAAAGTATCTAGAATTAGCTTTGTGTGAACTAAATAACAATGAAGATTAAAAGTCTCTTTACCTAAAAAAGTCATAATATATTCCCTGGTAATGAAACAATCTCAACTCACATTTTACCTTTTGTTGTACTATCTTCTGTCACATCTCTATTTTTTTCAGGTCCAATCTGTTTTGAAATATATAGTTTATTTAGCAGCATAATCTGAGTTTAAAGGTGTTAATTTAAAGAATCAAAGTAAATTGAAAATCTGACTCCCTTGCCGTTTCTTTTCTCTGCAAACACTGTCAAGAGAGGGAGGCGTTCTATTTTCAGCATTTATTCCTGAACTGACTTTGATAGTCTCTGTTCCCACATGCAAAACACAATTACAGTTCTTAGGAACTACATTAACACTAATCTCACTAATTTCATTAGAGTTATTTTTATGCTTTTGTTTAAATTGAGAATGCAGAATTCACCGAAAGATAATCTCCCTTGGGAAATAGCAAAAGCATGACTTGTCTTGTGGCTGTTCTTATAATCACAAGGGTCACTTTAAGAGATGGCCCAATAAAAAATGCTAGTAGGTGAGGATGACATAGTTCTCTATGTTTAAATTGTAATAATTGAAAAATATAATATTTCCCATACTTCTCTGAGAGTCACTTTTTATTGCTATATTTTATTTTGATAGATTACTCTGGACTACAAGTAAAATCATTAATTTTTTAGTAAAAAATTGGAATATGCTATTGACATTCTTATTTTTTTATTGACTTTAGGGGAAAAAACAGACTTTCCTCATAAATAAATGTACTCACTGCTCTTTGTTTATGGCTTTGAGTATAGACACAAATCAAGAACACATAGAATTTAAGCTATTTTTATTGATATGACATCACTATTCATTAAATAATTTTATTGGGTCACAATATATAAGATATAATTCATGATACACAAAAGACTAACTTATTTCTGCTCTTATTTCCAATTCTGAAAATAAGTGTAAGTTAAGTAAAATATCCTTCATGTGCTTTTCAATTTCCCACTTTTTTCTTTTTCTAAAGTCTTGAATTTGCTGATTCTGTAAGCTTTTTATCTACACAGAGTTATCAGTTGCTAACTGTGCTTGAGGTACAAGTAACATCATATTTTATTATCTTAAATTTAGCTTGGCTTCTCCATAGGATACTTGCCGGTGATCCTGATTCCGTCAGTTTCCAGGTCTATCTTTCCCTCTCTCTAACAAAGAAAACTGTTTCCATAGAAATGCAAGAAATGTGCTGCGCCACCTGTCTGCAAATTTTGGAAATCCGAGTGGACTATTTGAAAGCATGGGGCTAGGTAGTGCCTCTACTTCTTCCTTTGCCAATCTGGGAGATATTCATCCAGACTCCCAACTGCTGTGGCTTCTACAGCCATTGATGGGAGCTTCCATGGTACATGTTCTTTTTTCTTCATATGCTGATGAGCTTGCAGCTTCTGACACTTTGTCTCCTGGAATCCAGCATCGCTTGGGTGAGGGCTGCCACCTCATTTCCTCAGTCTTTTAAACTTAGAATTTTAAATCCTCTTTCTCTTCCCTGTCCAAACAATTCAACATAATGTTTTCTTTGGCTTCTTTCAAAGTGTTAAGCAGTGTTTAGGGTTTGCATTTTGAAAATTCCAACTTTCCTCTTTTATTCTGACATACACACATACACAAATTAATCTGGAGGGGTAAATTGAGGCCAGACCATAGGAGACAGCTCTTAGATATATCCTGGAGTAGGGTTGTAAATGGTATTTGATTTCTCTTTCTTTCATGCTAATAAGTTTATATACTGAAAAGTGCCATATAATTTCTCAATGGGTTTTCCAGCTACCTTGAATGTTCAAAAATATCATCCTATTTTACTGTATTCTAAAATTGCATGTTTTATGGACTTTGTGTAATGTACTCCCTAATTTAAAAGAAAATACCTGTTTACATGATCATTCATAATCCAAAGATAAATATATTTAGATATGAATATGTATGTGCATATATATAAGCATACGTACATATACCCCTGTGTGTATATGTATATACATAATGCCTATATTTGTATTGTATTAAATGATAGTCTATTATAACCCTTTATTATTGATATGAGCACTAGAAATCAAGTAAAGTAATCAGGACAACCTGGAATATTATAACAGATTAAGTAATTTCCTGCTTTTTATTCTCCTTCTCCTTACTTACTTACCCTACTTACTGTTGCAAGATTGACCCTCCTAAAAATATCACTCTATAATCCCCACACCTTGTACAACTACCTCTGATGGCTTTCCTTTGCTCAAGATGGATGTCTTCAACATTGTTTTAATTTTTGTCTAGAAATAGCCATGAAAAATAATGTTTATTCTGATAAAATATGTGTATGACCTCACAGTTAAGATTATCTGGGTGTTGTGTGTAATTCATGGCAAGAGTGTGTAATCAACTAATCATTTCCCCGTTACAGAAGTACATGTTTACCCCACTATCTGAAAGTAGAGCATTCCTATGAAACCTTTTGTAAACCAAAATGGCATAAGGCGAAGAACCAATTATGTTAGGACACATCTTGCTAATGGATGCACAAAATAAATCGAGATAAAGCACAGATGCTCACAGTCACGGTTCAAACCTATGATGGCGTCAAGTGAGAATTACTGACTTGAAGGATAAATTTCCCACTCAGATTTTCAGTAGAGGCCCTGCACAGTGCAGTCCCTATTTACATCCTTCCCCATATTTTTCAACATTCTTATCCTGCAATCATCCTCATAACATACTTCTATTCATTCAATTTAGGAAACTTTGTTTATAACATTTCCACCCCCCTTCTCCTCTTACTTTTCCCAGTTCTACTTCCTTTATAGCAAATATTATCATGCATCTAACTCCATAATAATCTGGTCACTGCTTTGAAATCAAGTAGGACTTCCTATTCTGACAACACATTTTATTGTTTAATTGTATATGCCATCACAAATTCTAAATATACCATAAACATTTGAGTATGTGTTTGTGTGTGTACATTATAGATACTACATATAATATAGTATGTATATTATATGTATTACATATCTACATATGTAATATACATGCATATTATGCATATATATATGCATATGTGGGTACACGCACCTACAGCATATATATTTCTTCTGAAATCACTATAAAATATGTATATCTGCTTACATCATCTTGTCCTTTAAGATACTTAAAATTACCTCAGTCCTCATGTAGATAAGTGTCTTAACTTATATTATATTAGTTCACAAGAACTTTTGTGATTTTAAGCCCCTTCCTACTGATTCCAATGTTCACACATATGTCACCTCATGTTGCTGCCACCTGCTGCTGATCTCTTCCCACTGTGCCATACATACCTGGACACACAAGTCAGTCACAGCTCTCCATTTCAGAGAGAGAGAAAGAATTAAATAAAATATTTAACTGGCCCTTCTATGTATTTCAAGCTTCAATAAATTTTGAATAATATGAAGGACAGTACTTAATGCAAAATAACTTAAATTTTAGTAATATTCAACCCTGTTCTTTGATATTCTTCAGCTACCCTAATATCAGGAATTTTGTATTGCCCACTTCCTTTATAGGGTCCAGACTCCTATAGTATTGCCTGTCCCTTTATTTCTTGTCTCTTTTTCTCTTCTGTCTCCTCTTTCTTGTATTTCTCTTTATTCTGTAGAGTTTCTCAGCCATCTTTTTATTTTTCCTTATAAGACCTGCTATGAACTGAATTGTGTGTTTCCTCCCACCCCCAACCCTGCCAAATTTGTATGTTGAAGCTGTAACCCCCCAATGCAACTATATTCAGAAATAAAGCTGTTAGGAGATAATCAAGATTAAATGAGGTCATAAGGTTGAGGTTCTAATCCAATAGGATTGGTAGCCTTATGAGAAGGAGAGAGCTATCTCTCTCTCTCCACTTGCAGGCACTGAGGAAAGGCCATGTGAGGACGCAGTGAGAAGATGGCCATCTGCAAGCCAGCTTGTAAGAGAGTGCTCACCAAGAACTAAATTGGCCAGCACTTTGACCTTGGACTTCTCAGCCTGCAGAAATATGAGAAGTAAATTTCTGTTGTTTAAGCCACACAGTCTTGGTATTGTGTTATGACAGCCTCAGTAGACTAAGACAACACCCGTTTTGAAGTCTCTAAAATTCCATCTTCATAAAACTTTTTATGTTATTTCTTTCTTTTTTAAAAATTTATTTCAAGTTTATTGTATTTTTTTTTAAGGGACTTTGCACATATAGTTAAGGGTGTGGACCTTTATTTATTTATTTATTTTAAACTTTGGGTTTATTTATTTATTTATTTATTTATGGCTGTGTTGGGTCTTCGTTTCTGTGCGAGGGCTTTCTCTAGTTGCGGCAAGTGGGGGCCACTCTTCATTGCGGTGCGCGGGCCTCATTATCGCGGCCTCTCTTGTTGCGGAGCACAGGCTCCAGACGCGCAGGCTCAGTAATCGTGGCTCACGGGCCTAGTTGCTCCGCGGCATGTGGGATCTTCCCAGACCAGGGCTCAAACCCGTGTCCCCTGCATTGGCAGGCAGACTCCCAACCACTGCGCCACCAGGGAAGCTCCAAGTTTATTGTATATTTATAGGGATTGAGACATTCCAAAACCCCTCTGTCAAACTTATCTAAACCTCATCATAATTCCCAACAGTAACCATTAGTCTCATTTTAAAGCAAAATACTTATTACACCAATGAGATTTTTAATATTATTTCTTAAACAAAAGTTATTTTCTCTTTAATAGACCTCACAACAGACAGTAAAAAAAAAAAAAAAAAAATGTTATTTTTGTACCTTGCTTCAATTAAATTCAATCTATGTGATGAGATCTGGCATTTTTGTTTGAATCTGTGATGCTTATTATCATGACAATATGATGCCCTGAACTTCCTGAGAATGAATGAGATTGATAATAGTGGTAATAACCCCAGTCTGAAGCCCATTGTCAAAATTATAAATTTAAATAGACAAAATTGATAAATTTAGTTTATTCTGTTTACTTTGTATTAGCTGCTTTTATCTGTAATTTTACTATATCCATATATTTAAAGTTACCATCAAATAAAGGTCTTTGCTAGCAAAACCATTTAAAGCAGAATATTTCCAGTCAACATGGCATTTTAAATTACTGGTTTTAATATAGCTCTAAGTAAGTCTTAACTGGAAATTTCTTTCTCTTCTTCTTCCTCCTCTTTCTCTTCTTCATCCTCTTCTTTTTCATATGCAGGTCAGTTTGTTGGCCAAGAATAAAACTCATATTCATTCCCCTTAAGTTACCAGTCCTGATGATTTTGGAAATATTTTTCTAGACAATCTAGTCTAAGACAAGTTATATTTACAAACAAAGCCCAGAAGAAAGATAAGTTACACATGTCATCCTAAATACATCTGATAATATTGTTTAGTGTTCCAATGTTGCTTTGAGATATTGTGTTTCTCAGTAAAACACCAATTTTTATTTCACTATAGGCAATTCAGCTCTATTTACTCTGATGGATTGAAAATACTCACTTTTTCTTTCATGGTGAAATTATTAAAGATATCCTTATTACTAATAGATTATAGAACATGAAAAATTTAAGCTCTATCTTTCATAAAAAAATAGTAGTGGAGTAGGAGCCATCTCACTTTTAACTTGAATTAAAAACAAAACTACATCACCAATAGCTTTTGAGTGTTTACTTATATAATTCTCTAAGAATTATTTTTATTGAATCTCGGTTAAGTAAAGTAAATTGTGGGTCAGAAACAACATATACTTCAAGTGGTAATATGATAACTGGTCAAACCTTTGTCTCAATAAACATATTAGATTTTTCTCATGGCTGAATAACATTATATATATATATATATATATATATATATATATATATACACACACACACACACACACACACACAGGCACATCTTCTTCATCTATTTATCTGCTGTTTGCAACAACATGGATGGACCTTGAGCACATTATGCTAAGTGAGACAAGTCAGACAGAGGAAAACAAGCACCGTATGGTATCACACATTTGTGGAATTAAAAAAAAAGCCAAACTTGTAAAAACAGAGAGTAAAATGGTGGTTACCAGGGGAGGGGGAAGGTGGGAGATAGGATGAATGTTGTTTAAAGGTACAAACTTGCAGTGAGTAGTAAATAAACCCTAGAGATTTAATGCACAGTATAGTGAATATAGATGAGAATATTGTACTATAATCATCAAACTTGCTATGAGACTAGAATTTAATTATTCCAACCACTAAAAAGAAATGATAATACATGACACAAGTGCTAATTATCACTACAATGGTAATCATATTACAATGTATAAATGTATCAAATCAACATGTTGTAAACCTTAAATTTATACAATGTTATATGTCAAATACATTTCAATTAAAAATACTAAATGTTTGTGATTTCTAATATTTGAGAGTTAAAAAACTACTGACCATGAAGAAAATGTAAAGACTTCGAATTCAACTGGCTATAGGTTTAACTTTTGTATAGTCTTCTTCATAATTCTGGCAACTTGGGTAAGATAGTTAACCTGTCTACATTAACTTGTCTGAACTTATAATATGATGATAACTATACCTACTTCATAGAAGTGTTCTGAGAATTAAATTAAAATATCAGTAAATTGGATGTTTCTTTCCATAATATTTCTTTGAGGAATTCAAGACAGAACAGCCATTATAGTAACCATTATTATGATCTTTAATAATCATTGCTACAAATGCAAATAAAAATGCTAATTTAAAATACTAAATACAGGAACTGTAGTCCCAGTATTTCTTTTATGTTCAACCTCTGTTGGTTCTTGGTAGATTAAAAGATGAAGTTGACTCTCCTTTGCTTGGAATACAGACTTTTCACTACCTGGCCACATTTCATCTTTGAAACTAGGAAGCTCTTCATAATCTTACCCTACTTTCAATTATCTTACATTCTCAAACAATAAATGTCTCAAAAGTCCCTGGACTGTCTCAGGTATGCAATTCTCTTTTGTCTGTAAGTCCTCTTCTCAAAATGCTGTTTAATCTCTAAGCACATTCTTGATGGCACCTCTCCACTACTCCCAGTTTTTTAATCACTTCTCTGCCAATTCACTACAAGTATTGTATTGATACCTGTGTAACAGCTTATGACATGATGAATTATGAGATTTCTGTTTATATATCTGCATCTAGATCATGAGTTTCTTGAGCATCATTATCATTTACTAATTATTTTTATATCTCCAATGACTAGTAACAGGTTAAATTAATAATATGCATTCATAGATCACTCTCTTGACTTTTATGAAATGGAAGTGTATAATAAAATAATAATTTTTAGCTTATCACTGATAATTAAAAATATACTGTTGATAAAACACCAGTGAGTGCCTTAGATCATGTACCTAGATAGTACATTGGGTCCTGAAGGTGGTTGGTATGGGGTGCCAGTGGTGAAATAGATTATAGAATACTTTTAGAGATACTTATAAGGACTTGCCCTGATAAACAGTAGTCCAAGAAATATAACCAATTCTTACTTTACCACAAAGAATTAAAATAACTTTGAAGAGTACAGTTTAATTTTAGAGTTTTTCAAGATATTTTCATACTATCTAGTCAAGATGTACTTAAAAGGGTACAGAACAGACTAAACTCATAAAAACAGAAAATCATGGCCTTCTTCAAATTTTACCATAAAAGAGTTTTCATATATACTATAATTTCATAAAGATAGAGCCAGTCACTGTGAACAACACCTATATTTTGTAATGTGAAAGAAATGTACATTTTATAATTAATTGTGTTTTTCTGCCACTTGATTTGAAAACTTACAACTTGTATTTCAAAAGAAAAATGTGTAACTTAGGGAATAACATAAATTTGAATTTCATAAAATTACTATGTCCTTTAGACCAAACAGAGATGTCTAGATGATTAAAGCCTATTCTCTGTCATTTCTGTGGTTCAATTTCATGGTACCATCAAAAAAGCACTCATCCAACCTTGTGGAAACTATCTTCATTTTTTTTCAATTATGATTTTATTAAAAAATAGTATAAACATGAATCATCTTGGTTTATCATTCAACTCATAACTGTTTGAAGAACAGTATGTGCAGACATCTTTACACGTGATACAAATGCATTAAAGACAAAGCTACAGTACCTAAATTATGGAATACACAATATAATGTGACTATGCTGAATACTTTCCATTGGCTCATCCACATCATTCTCCACTCTTCTCCCATCCTGCCCTGTGTGCCAAGAGGCTGACCTTTATGGGCTGCTGCAAAAGCTTTCCTTGCTTCTGACAGCTATTGGATTTGGCCAATGGGAGGCAGCATGATGAGCTTGTGATATTTCTTTCTCCAGCTCCATCACTGGTATTTTTTTCTAAACGGATTTTTTTTTAATTGAAGTATAGTTGATTTACAATGTTGTGTTAATTTCTGCTGTACAGCAAAGTGATTCAGTTGTACATACATATATCTTCTTTTTTATATTCTTTTCCATTATGGTTTATCACAGGATATTGGATATAGTTCCCTGTGCTATACAGTAGAACCTGTTGTTTATCCATTCTATATATAATAGTTTGCATCTGCTAACCCCAAACTCCCAGTCCTTCCCTCCCAACTCTGCTTGGCAACCACAAGCCTGTTCTCTATGTCTGTGAGTCTGTTTCTGTTTCGTAGATAGGTTCATTTGTGTCATATTTTAGATTCCACATACAAGTGATATCATATGGTATTTGTCTTTCTCTTTCTGACTTACTTCACTTAGCATGATAATCTGTAAGTCCATCCACTAAACAGATTGACTTGAATGACATGATTGTTCTGACTTCCAGTTGTACTCATTTTTCTTTACATTAGCTAATTCAAAAGTGTCAAAACTGATTACTTTCTCACATATATACATGAGATATATATATATGAACAAAATACATAAACTCATAAAAGCTTTCTTCTCAACTCCTTTAATAAGACACATTTTTATAATCAAATGATATGTCTTCATCTCAAGGTTAGAGTATATAAATGTGTATATATTAGAATATAATTTTGTAATTTTACATATTGTAGCAAAGATGTTTACAAGTAAATTAGCACTTATGCTATCATGATATATCAAGGATATAAAAAATGTTTATTCTGTGCACATCCCTTTTAACAACTAAGCATTAGCTTATTCTTATATCTTTTTAAAAATTTTTATTGTAGTATAGTTGATTTACAATGTTGTGTTAGTTTCTGCTGTACAGCAAAGTGAATCAGTTATACATATACATATATCTACTCTTTTTTATGTTCTTTTCCCATATAGGCCATTACAGAGTATTAAGTAGACTTCCCTGTGCTGAACAGTAGGTCCTTGTTGGTTATCTATTTTACATGTAGTAGTGTGTATATGTCACTCCCAATCTCCTAATTTAGTCCCCCCTTTCCCCACTGGTAACCATAAGTTTGTTTTCTATATCTGTGACTATATTTATGTGTCTTTATATAAATGCATCATAGACAAAATGAGTATGCTCAAATTTTCCCTTCAAATTCATAATTACATTTTGTATTATTGTGTTATTCTTTAAAGCAATGACATTAAGCTGATCTCTCTCCATTTTTTAACACCACATACTTTAAAATACTGACTCAGCTTGATTAGTCCAAATGTCATTATTTATAATAAATTTTTAAAATTGTATTTACATTTTAATTACATTACCAAATTTGGTTATTAAAAACCTTCCTAATACATCTTTGTTATTGATATTTGTGATTATCATTGCCTCTTTTTTTAACTTTTCTCAATTTAATTCATCTTGGACTCTATAAAATTACATGTCTAACATACATTTCATCATATAATATCCAGAATCATACAACTCTAGTCTCTGTCAACTCCAATTTGTATACATCTTCTGGATATACATGGCCCTCAGTTATCTGGCTGGTCTCCAACTTTACTTATCCTGTTTCCGGTTATGCTATACTCACTTCTCTCTTATGAGAATAATATATTGATCATCACTCCTATTCCCTTGCCTGCTGTTCCCCACTTCCAAAATTAAATCTTAATTCCCTACCAAATTTCAAGTCCCGCCTCATAACCTCTAAATTATTGGGGCAGCTTCAATTTAACAGTTAAGCAATCAACATTTACACATATTTTCAAAGAGAGTTTGAAACAACTTAGAGTAATAATAAGATAATTTATTTGTATGGGATAAATATAACAAAACTAAATGAAAAATGTCAAAAATCCCTATAAGAGAAAGAAGAAAGCATTTTGTTGATGCCTAGGATAGAGGTTATCACAATGAGCATCCATTTAAATGTAACTATATAGTGATATTTAATGTCTATTAATATATCATGCAAGATGATTTAGTCTTTTCACTGCTTTGTAAGCTCATAGAAGGCAGGGAATTAGAGCACTTTCTGTATTTCTTATACTGATATGATGCAGAGTCTATAATATATGCTCAATCAATATTAATTGACTGACAGACTAATTGATAGGGCCATCGAATTTGCTTTATGGTGTGTGGCTACAGCTTTTATTACTGCTGATTTATAGATCTGTTGCTCTTTTGACCCTTAATTTTTGCCTTTCATTAAAATGTATCAGCTGTGTTTTCAACACGCCATGCTCAGGATGATCTTCAAATTGCCGGATCTGCTCTATGTAATATTTTAAGCTGTGTAAATCAATAGCTTACTGTTGTACCCAAGACCAAACTCTGTATCTCACATGGTCGCTAAATGATCCAAACACGCATATGTACAAGGGCCAGGAAACAATGGAAATTTGAAAACAGAGTAAGATAAAAGATTAAAGGAGGATATTTTCCTTGTATTTCATTGGGTGGGAGGCTATTTGCAACAAGTAATTTTTATTTTATTTTTCCTATTTCTGTAGTATCAGAATGTATTCGCCACATCAGGCACCTCTGTCTTTGTCCATTTTTAGGTTAGTGAATACAGCAGAACAGTCGGTGCCAAAGTTTCATAAAATTCACATTCTGAAAATGAAAATTTAGAGTTACACTGTGATTTTTATTCCACGTATGGCTCCTAAACTGTTCTTGCCTGTAGCAGAATGGGCTCCACGGCCACAGATGGTGTAAAACCGAGAAGCTCTAGCAGATTGGCAAGCCTCATCCAGCTTTGAATTCCAAGGTTTTTATTTGTCTATTAAATAAATATTTTTCTTAGTTATAACAGCAGCAAATGCTCAAGATATTTTGAAAATTCTTAAAAATAAAGAATTCTTGTAAAATCTAACAATAGTATCTTTAAATAAAAAGTTTAGATTACATTTTGCTTAACATGAACAAAAGATAATAATAGTAAATATTTTATATAAAAATTACTTATGAGAAATGTGAGTTCCAAATAGTTTCCAGTAACTTTAAATTTGGAAGATTAAAATAAAGCTTCTGAGGGAGGTGTAATTATTTTTTATGTTATATGACATTAATTGGAATACATTTATGTTCCCATAAACTTAAACTACTATATCATAAAAGTAATATAACACCATCACCCTTTAATAAAGAAAAAAAAACAATAAATACCAGTAAATAAGAATACGAAGAAATCTAAGTTAGAGTTAATATATTTAAATATTGCTAACTTCAGAGAGTTTCCTACAAAAATAACAAACCATGCTCTGAAAAAATATAGATGATAAAGTGAATGCCATTAGAAAATTATGATAGCTTTTCACCAACTATAAACCCAAGAATATCACTCATGATTTCAGAACACCAGTTGTTATTCTTCTCTTTCTTGAATTACCTAACCTAATCTGTAGGTAAGTTTGTAATTACATTTTATTTTCAGAAAGCTTATATTTTACAATCACATAATTACTGACCATCATATCACATTTCAATCCAGTTTATACCCCATGAGATTATATATATCTTTGTATATATACATAGTGTTCTGTGTATATATGTGCTCATATTTGTGTTCTCTAGTGTCTAATGACCTTTTTATTTTTATTGTAAAATTTTAAGATTCTTAGTCATGAATTCATGTACTTTCATTTGAAGGAAAAAAATTCATACTAGCTTCATGTTTCCAAATTTGTTTTATCACCCATCTGTCCATTTCCAACTTTGTTGCTGCTATTATTTTTGTTGATGATGATTAACGATAATGTTGATTCCTATGTCTTATTTCATGCCTTTGTTTTTACAATTTGCTAGAGAAAATATTTGAGTAATTGTATTCAGAAAGAATGGTGAGTTATAAATATTATACATGTATATGCCTAAAAAGTTTTATTGCTCTCAAACATGAGTATTAGAATGACTAGATATAAAAATCTAAGAACAATCTAATTTTCATTCAAAATATTGTAAATCAATCTTACTGCAGACTAGAGGTCATGTGCCTTTTGCATTTTGATTACATGCTTAATTGTAATATTACTGTATTATTACCTTTTCTTCTCCAACTTCCATATGTAGAACTCCAGATTTATGTCAATCTCTTGCTAATATAAATTATTTTCATTTCTTTCTCTCCAATGACTTTATTTTCTTTTTAAGAAATCCTTTAAGATAGATTATTGGATTTTCTGGATATTTGTTATCTCTCAACTTCCACTGTGAATTCAAGTTCACTAATCCAATTTTCACTACTTCCTATTCTGTAGGAATACAGAAGGGACATAAATATTAAGAACCAGACAGAGAAGTGAGACATATTACTTCTGCTCACATCCTTAGCAGACATCATAGAAAATGACCTCTATGAATGTAGCTTTTAGCCAGCAGCCATCTACCCTGCTAAAATTCAATTACTACAAAGAACATTTGAACAGATAGCTTTGATAACCTTTGATAATCTTTTACATGTTGTAATTCTTGGAAGTTCCTCCATATAGATATATATTAACTCAGATATCAGCTGAAACTCACCTATGCATTAGGGGGCAGTTTAGTGCGAAGGACTTGGGATCTGAAATACCTGTATTTGAACTAACTGTAGCCATTAATAGCTGTCTTAAACAGGGGCAATTTACTTATCTTCTCTTTACCTCTGTTTTATCATCTATAAAAAAGGAGATAACATCATAGATTTTATAATAGACTTAACAGATTAATAATAGATTTATTATGATGAATAAATGCTTAATATACATAAAAGTCTTAAAACCCTTACCAGAATATATGATTTGTTTTGTATAGGACATATGTGTGCCCGTGTATATGTATGTATGTGCATGTATACCTACATACATGATTGGATTGAACCTTGTTACCACCCCTAAAATGTCTGTGAGTTTTCATAGAGACAATTTTATTTCCAGTGTTCTTCATTTTTTGCAATCTATACTCCACCTTGAAATTTTAGAGCAGTGCCTTTTAATCTGCATTAAAATTGTCAAAAATTTGACTATCCTTTAGGTCCCTCATCTTTCAATTTCAGAGATATTTATTGAATACCTAACAATGTCCACACTTGATGATAGCTCCAACAAAGTCATAGTTCAAATACAGGTATTTCAGATCCCAAGTCCTTTGCACTAAACTGCCCCAACTAAGTCATAGTTGTTACCATGACTTAAGACAGAGAAGGTCCTTGCGTTCATGATCTACATTATAGTTGACAAGAGAATAATTAGCAAATCAACAAATTAGTTAATTGTGGATTATGATAAAAGTCTTAAATTAAAATAATAAAGTCCTGCAATAAAGAATTATGTGAGATAATTAGTTAGGGATGCTCTGAACAAGTCAACTTAAACTGAGATTTCGATTCTAAGGATGAGTCAGCCATGGGAAAAGTCTGGAGAAGAACATACCACATAGAACTAACTAAAAATTCAAAAATTGCTATTACTATTTTTTTTAATGGCCTTTATACCATGCCCCTCTGTGGGAATCAAACTTTAATAGAGGTTTTTTGAAGATGAAGGGTGTTATAGAAAACCAGAGAAAATTAAAATTGAATATACCATCCTCCTTTCAAAATATTCTTTTCCCCTCACCCTGATGTTTGATAATTTTTCTCTTTTTTCTCCTCTTCCCTCTTTTATCTTTTCCCTGTAATTTCTGATTCCTGATTGTACAAATACAATTTGCATATGAGTCTTGTCTTTGCATTTACTGTAACTTTCTCATCTCAGGTTACTTTGTTCAGGTTATCCTTTGTATATGAGTTCAGAATATAACAACTAAAATATGTCAACAGAATAATTTATTCTCAGTAAGCCATCTTTTCCAACATACAGGCTTTGATATTACAATAAAAAACACCACATAGAAAAATATATCTTCTCAAGTTCATGGGTGTTTCTTAATAAAAACATCTCTTGTTAACTCTAAAGGTTGAATGATGATAAAATCGACAGGTCTTCAGAGATTTCTTTAATAGCTACAGTACCTCAAACAGTAGAGTTGTTTATTCATTTTCATGGCAGAGTGGAGTTCCAAAATGTCTCTCTGGTGTTGATTTTAATGCAGCCTGTGTGATTTTGAAGAACCAACTGAAGCTATCTTATTTTCCTAAAAAATTAAGATTCCAAAAGAATAAAATTAACAAAAACTCCTGTATGCAAACAGGAAAAAAAAGCAGAATATTACAAGCAGTTACCTTTTAAAAGACAGTATCTATAAATCTGAATTCAATTTCAAACAAATCCAAATTCAATCTCCCTTCTAGTATTATCTCATCATATACGTGTTATCATTAAAGGACAACGTATTAAGAAGGAAAGAAAGACAAATTAACACATGTTTTGAGCTGCTGCTTTACGTGAGGCACTGTGATAGGTGTTTGAGTGAATGCACAGAGAGAAAGCTCTCTCCTCAGAGAGAAAGCTCTAAGTTAGCTACCACTTGTACGCCATAAATAAGAAAACCAAAGCTAGGACTTCCCTGGTGGCGCAGTGGCCAATGCAGGGGATATGGGTTCAAGCCCTGGTCCGGGAAGATCCCACATGCTGCGGAGCAACTAAGCCCGTGCGCCACAACTATTGAGCCTGCGCTCTAGAGCCCGAGAGCCACAACTACTGAGCCCATGTGCCACAACTACTGAAGCCTGCGCTCCTAGAGCCCATGCTCCACAACAAGAGAAGCCACCGCAATGAGAAGCCCATGCACCGCAAGGAAGAGTAACCCCCACTCGCTGCAACTAGAGAAAACCTGTGTGCAGCAACGAAGGCCCAATGCAGCCAAAAATAAATAAATAAATAAAATTAAAATTAAAAAAGAAAAAACCGAAGCTTAGAAGCATAGTGGTTATTTTCATTAATTTTAAAATATTTAATAAGAACCTTTTATGTGCTAGGCATTGTGGTAGGCACTTGGTATTAAGGACAGACACAATGTCTGCTCTTATGGAGTTTACTGTATGGAGGGAGTAATAAGACATTAATAATTAATGATATTACTTAATTATAAACATTGGTATGTAGTATATAAGAGTGAATGGTGCTATCTAAGCCTGAAAACGTATATGGGTTACGAAAACTTCTCTAAAAAATCAAAAATTGTATTGAAAGGTAAAAGACTTACAGGAACTAATTATTTAATGGAGGATGATGGATATGTTGTAGTCGCAGATAGTAGTGTGTGACAAGTGCCTGCAATGGAATAAAAACGTAGTCCAGTTAAAGTTCTGAAAGAGATATTGTGGTGTTAGAGTCCAAAAAATGAGTGGAGAAAAGTTAAAAAAGTAAGACTGTGTAAGTAAATCATGTAGGCTGCTTAGGCAATTTTTAAAAGTATTTTATTTTTCCCTATTAGAAGGGAAATTAATTAGAGGACTTTAAGTATGAAAAAGTCAGATTAACATGGAAAATATTATCTCTGCAATTCAGGGAGTGGTTTCGGAGGAGACTAAAATTGAAATTGGAATGCCAGTTTTGAAGGAGGTCCAAGCTAAAATTGATAGTATCCTGGAATATGAAAGCAGCTAGGAAAGTAAATACATATGAGAAATATGCAAGAGGAAAAAAAACACAGTTTGGGAATGGAAAGGTGAAAAATCTGAGAAGCCATTTATTGGATATGACTTAACATGTGTTATGAATTTTGGATTATGGTATATTTGGCATCAAAGTCTCCAATGAATGAGGTGCTTAGAGTTTTGGTAGAAAGTACCATTGAACAAATAGAGAGGGAAGAGTAGTTGAATAATTTAAGTTTCAAATGATTAGAGGATTTACAAGAACCGGAGGTGTTTAGTGGTTTACAGACCACAGCGGGAAGCAAAAAGAACATCATTGTGACACAAGGTTTTGCAGATTTAGTGCCCAATTAATTGATCGTGTATTGAAGGTCTCTCATTCTGCACTCCACAGAAGCTCATGCCAAGTTCTGACCTATTCTAAGAGATTGGCATTTATTTTTCAGTGAACCACAGACTGTGTTCATTTGCACACCCATTTTAGGAAATGTACACCAATAAGCATACTGTGTGCCAGCAATGATGTGAGTTACTGGAACACAATAATACAAACAAAGTGTGTATCACCCTACACATTCAAAGAGTATATAATTATTTTTTTTGTATCTTGAAATGTGCATAAAAATCCCTGGATAACATTTAAAATGCAGAATCTTGAGTCCTTTGTTCACTGATTAAATGTGCCAGGCAGTGTAAAAAAAAAAAAAAAAAACTGCATTGCAACAAAAGCTTGAGTTGATTTTGATGCCAATGGCCCAGAGAAATCCTGAGTTAGTGGATGATTCTCTCCAATAGTACAAGGGAAAAAAAATTAGCAGAAAATTTATTTTTCTCATTCTATTTTGACCACGATGTATGCATGTTTTTTTTCTCCTTTTAGAATTATTAAGTCCATGGTGTTAAAGAGAGCAACAAATGTTAATAGTCTTTGCACCAGCCACTCAAGGTCTCCCAGATTTTGTAGGAGCCATGTGAGCAACACTCATCTCTTATACAGAGCTGCTGGGAATAGCTTAAACTAATCAGCGATTGGGTTAGTGGTGAGAAGGTGTCCTAGGTGGGACCAATATGTGAGAATTGAGGACATTTTTTTTTGTTTGTTTAATGTTTAAGTAAAGGAGATCTTCCCCCGGATGGAGGATGGAGAGATGTTAATTTCTGAGTCCTGGAATATGTAGGTATTGGGTATCCATAATGCTAGCCAGGATGAGTCTGAAACTTGTACAGGGAGAAAGGCAAAACCAAGAGAATTTTACTTGGTACCCTTAACTCTGTTGTCAGTTGTGTGATCATGTAAATCCCCTACTTTTTTTCAGACAATTGGCTATTGTAGTTGATAATAGACAGTAGTAATTTAGAGTTTTGGACTCTTTGTGTTAGATTTCTATTATCTTGTGATTCTTCATAAATCATAAGAATTAGGAATTCTTCCTAACTCATAGAATGCACCAAAGAATTGCTTAAATTATTTTTACCTTTTCTTATCCTTCCTTTCATTCTTACTTAACTAACTCCTCTTTTACAATAATAGCCTACATTAGAATGGTAACAAAAATTAGGTTTTTTTTTAATCAAACAACTCTACTCTGTAATAGACGATTGTGATTTTTTAATAACTAGTAGAAATCTATTGTCCTATATAAATAATTTTTCTTATCAGTATGAAACATAAGTTATCTGTCAGTGAAATAGTCATTTGGAAATGATTTTCTTTCTCCATAAATAGCTGTCTTATATTTTCACCATTTGAATTAAAAGTTATTTTCAAATGTAGCTTGACTCTTCTCCTGAAAATTAATTTTCAATAAATTATGACAGTTTTCTCATTTATTGATTGTATTAATGTTTTTGGCTTGTGAAAATGACATTATTATTAAATATGAGAGGACAAAATATTTCAATAAAAAGGGCACTTTTTTCAGAAAGCATAAATGAATGGATTTTAAATATCAACAGTAGATATGAATATTATGTTATTATAATACTTATAAAGAAATTTCTCTCAATCTTGGTATTGATCAAACTGAGAGGACAGTTATAAGTTTTAAAATAAGAAACAGTGTATATTTCCAAACATCATTGAGACCATAAGTTATTTCATTTTTAAACTTCCATTCTTTATATCCACACCTGTAGAATTCTTCTCATTTTTATTCTTTCATTTCCCCATAATTTTACCATCTTTTTGCTGTTATATCTCTAAGTATGGAGTTAATAAGGATTCTATTATTTGCCTATGAAAAGTATCTACATACTCTTTATCTTGTCTTTCTCAAACGAATCATCTGAATAATCAACAAGAATTCCTCTTAGTCATAAAATTGAACATGGTTTTATATTTAATAAATGATAGCATATCTTTCATAATTGGACACCTTTGTTACTCTGATATTGTATTTCCTTAAACTATATGCATCAGCAATATCAAATTGTGAATGGTTCAAGAAATAACTCACAACTCTGTTTCTTCTCTCTTGGCTTTGCATACACTATCTTCTCTGCCACCGCTGAATTTTATCCAAAACATAAACTTTGCCTAAAGCCTACTTATAAATTAAACTCAAATTTAGTTACCATTTCTTTTAAGAGGTATTCTTTAATTGTCTCTCAACAAAAAAATGGCTTGGATTTTCTTTTTATCTGCAAAATTCTGTGGGACAACCATAGTATTTCACATATATTACATGTTGATAGACAAATCAAATTATACCTCTATTAAGTAAATTAAAAGTATCATGGAGTTGTTCCTATCATTCCCTATCCGTTCTCCACTGCTTACCAGTATATAGAAAGCCTTCTTGTTTGGTAGAGGTGGGGGAATACCTCTATGATGCTGCTTAGTTAAAGGATAAAGTTATGAGAAATTGGGCCTTAGAGGTGTAGCAGAGCCTCTAGAATAACTGAGGAATTTGAGGAAAATGTGTGTCCTCAGAAAGATTTTAAGCATAAGCACAGTGTAGTGGGTTGAATGGTGCCCACCCCACCACCAAAGACCTGTCCATGTCCAACCCCTGGAGCCAGTGAATGTAACCTTATTTAGAGAAAGGGTCTTTGCAGTTGTAATTAAGTTAATGATATAAAAATGAGATCATCCCGGATTATACAGGCTAAATTCAGTGACAAGTATCCTTATAAATGACACACAGAAGAGAAACACAGAGAGAGATTGAAGAAAGCAGTGTGAAGATGGAGGCACATATTAAAGTTATGAAGCCACAAGTCAAGGGACACCAGAAGCTGGAAGAGGCAAAGAAAGATTCTCCCTTAGAGCTTTCTTAGGAAGCACGACCTTGCCAACATCTTGATTTCAGATTTCCAGCCTCCAGAACTGGGAGATAATAAATCAATAAATTGGTGGTAGTTTTAGGCCACCAATTTTGTGGTCATTTGTTACAGCAGACCTAGGAAACCAATAGAAGCAATATGATTAGATTTTATTTTCTAAAGACCATAATAGCAGATTCTAAATGAGTAACAATATAACCAGTGTGCAAGGTGGTCTTAACATTTCTCTGTTTGACTAATCTTTAGATAGGATTCCTCCTGACTCTAGGTCCCTGAACTTCCTTTTCTCATAACTTATTTTAGAAAACTTGTAATTATCTATTCTTTCTTTGCCCCTTGGATATATAAATCTTTTTAAAAGTCTTTTGCCGGCTTTACAACCCAGGGGTGTCTTTCTGAAGGCCCTGGAAGCTGTCTCTTTGAAATGTAATTGTCAAAGAAGATAGCCCCCTCTACCCAAGGCTCGGTGGAAGGGTAGGAGCGTAACTTGGGAAGGTGGTGAGTGCCTTGCTCCAAGTTGCAAAACTGCCTCCTATCATAAAGGTATGGGAAGTTTCATGTTCCTTTGGCAAACACAAAGGGTCTAACCTCCTCTGGGACTTTTCCACTAGCTTATCCCAGCCTTTAAAATGCCTACTTCTCTTTGCTTCAGCAGAGTTGAGTTCAAACTGAGTTCTGACATCTCTCTCCTATTGCAATTGCCTTAAATAAAGTTGTCCTTGCATGTTTAACTTTGGTGCAATTTTTGCTTTGATATCAGGAAGACTTGTATTTGTCCTATTGCCATATTTAACTACAGACACTTACAGATATTAACTCTGGGAATTCAGACCAGAAATCCTGTCCAGCCTTGGAACGAAAAGAATTCCAATCAAACTCTAGAACTTTAGTGAAGTATGAGTTCTGATATCATTCTGCCTGTAGCAAAACTCATTGTTCAACAGTAGACCAAGCCAGAGCTAGAAATGAGGGATTCAGAGCAAGGTGTGGATACCTGGAGATCACAGAAGGAAACCAGCAAATATAATTACAGGACCCTAGGCTCTATCTTCTCTCTTGTGGTAGATGGCAAAAGTTCAGAGACTGAGGAAGAAGAGGATGTAGCTTGAAATTTGAATTGGGTTCATAGCAACTTTCATACCTATTTTCTGTCTTACGTGGTGTCCACTGTAAGTTGATCTCAGCTCAAGTGAAGCTGTGTCTTCAATAATGGCCAAGAAGGCAGCTGAGAATCTTTCATGTCAGGTAGACTTACCTCTTTCAACTTAAAAACTTGGGAAGGCATCACTCTCAAATATTTATTCTGCTTTTTTTCATGTGTGTGGCATTTACTGTACTGTAAAACTGATTCTGAATAGAGAATTGATTTCCCTTTATTATGGAATTTGGGATAAGTGTTTTGAGAGAAAACAAAATGCAAAATTTTTCTTTCATGTGCAAAGATGTAATGAGAAGACAAATTCAACAGGATCATAGTTTTAAAAATATTAACCCAGTGTGGGTTTTTCATTCATTTGTTTACTTTTAGAAAAGAAGAAATACATTAATTCATAAGGGTTCAATTAGCTAAGAATTGTTTTTGTAGCCTCAGGCAAGACATAAGAGAAATTCAGTAAGGAAACTAAGTTGATGATTATGGAAACAGTCAGTGAAGGGACCATAGTTTGAGGAGATCATCTAATGACTAAACTACATGCTCTAAGACTAAATAAAGACGTCCCAGATTGGATGAGGGGAAGCACTGAGAGATTCTTATAAAAAAAATTCCCTTATCTGTTGATTAGCATGTTATATAATCTTTTCTAAGCACACCCATAATGCACTATTTATTATTCTCAGTTTTAGTTTTTTAATGTTGAGCAGAAATTCAAAGAAACTTTCTCTATCAAACTAAGGATAGAATTATTTAAGTTTTATGATATTTCTTGTCTTTTGTTAGTTGTCCAGAAACTTGATACTCGAAGTGTGTGATCTGTGAACCAGCAGTGTCACCAACATCTGGAAGCTTAATAGAAAAATAGAATCTCAGGTCCTTCTCCAAACCTCCTGAGCTAGAATCTGCATATTAACATAAAACCCCTGGGTGATTTGTATGAACATTAAATTTTAAGAAGCACTATGCTAGAGGTCTTTCCCAGATTTTATTCCTTAAATTCTCTAATTCAAAAGTTTGAAGCAATTTTTTTGGAAGTAAAATCTAAATTCCCTTTAATTCTCTCTGAGTAGTGCATAACATATAAGCATTTTAAAAATTGTACTACATCATATGTGTATATTCCTAATAACCCAAAATAATCACAGTTTCTTACTTGGAACATAATAGCCCACCAGGTAATGACTTAAACCTTTAAGTTGCATGTCTCAATTTTCACCTCCCTCCAAAAACAGGCTTTCATCTTTCTAATTAATAAGTTGAAGAAAACCAGTAAAGCCTTGAAGGAGATCACTAACACTGGAAATTGAGCATCTGTCTGCCACCTGATAGACAGGTTCTAGGCTGTGATAGATGAGCTGAGCCAGATTGCTATTCAGAAGCTGAACTCTACAAATGTGAATGCTTTTATTTCAATCTTGCTTGTCAACCACAGATTCTTTTATTTTTTATTTAACAAACTCAGTATCAGTCTCACATAATATGTTGCCAAATTATTAACTGTACCATTACTGATTAAAATTTACCACTTTGATCTGCACAGATTATATATCATTAGTCTTGATGGGCAGGTTTGAACATGGTCTCATATGGGTCTACCCTGAGAAATTTCTAATTGTATAATTATTTATATGGGTATCATGCCATGAGAGTACCAAAACTACCCCAAGGGCTCAAGCACAACCCTCTACCCCGAATACTACAAATACACATACACACACACACATTAGAATTCAGTATAAAAACCAAACTATATCTTTAACTGATGCACACGATACACACTATGTAAGCATGTTCTAAAGAGCTGGGATTAAATTTATGACATTTTTATATTTAAACAGTAAGACATATCCATTTTAAATATACAGACAAAATAGCAAAAGGAAAAACTGAGGAACAGAGAAATATTTCAAATTTCCATATTTTATTAATAAAAAAAAAGATTGATAATAAAAATTATTGAGTACTATGTCTTCAATTTTAAATGGAAATTTAAATATTTCTATATTAACCTTGGAGTATAATCCTTTTATTTGTATGATTTTTTTAAGTCTTCTACAATTGTCTACCATCTTGATATTTAAAATATGATAAATCTTTTACATTCATTATCTAATTTAATGCACATAAGAATGTTATTTTGCCATATCAGGCTATCTTTAAAATATATTCAGAATTCAATTTTCTCTACCCTTACTATAATAACCGTAGTCCAAGCAATTGTAACTTCTTAACTAAACCACCTTCATAAACCTGTACGGGTCTCCTGCTAAAATGCCCAATCCTCTAGAGTCCAAAAGCTCCTCAGTGCCTTGAGGCACTCTCCTCAGTTTGTCATTTAAACTGCATTAAGCTAAAACACTGCTCTAAAGATTTTAAAGGCTTCCCATCACGTTTAGAGTAAAATTCAAATTATTTACCATGGCTTGGGGTGCATAAAATTTAATAATGGCTATTCCACAATTTTCACCATAATTTTGTTTGTTCAGTCCAAATCTACCATATTCAATTCCTTGTCTAGTCCAAGGTTAGTCCAAACCTTGGGTGTTTCCACTTGCTGCTTTCTCTGTCTCAAATTTACTTCTAGGCCTTTCCCCTACATTTCATTCTAGTTTCTATTCAATGTTATCTCTTCAGAAAGGCCTTAACCGACTACTCTAAAATGACTTCCACCAATCCTAATCCCTTTACATACTTTGCTTTATTTTTCTTGAGAGCACCATGGGCTAACTAAAATTGCATCACATATTTGTTTAAATATATGGTAATTTTCTGTCTATCTCTCTAGAATGTAACTCCATGAGGGCAGGGATTTGCCTCCTTTGTTCATTGCTATATCTTTCAGTTGCTAAAAGCACTGCTATATAAGCATGTATGTATGTATTTGTTTATTTAACTCTTATTTTAAGAGACTGTAGGGAGCATCTATTAGTTCTGCCATATACAAATTGTATGATTCTGGACAATGTTTATTAAATGCCCAACAAGTCATTTTATGTGAACCATTCAGCTGAATTTATCGTCAAAAGAAGGATTAAAATATCCTCTTCCTAAACTTGATTATGGTAATTAAATGAGAAGGATTATAATATCCTTCTGCTAAACTTGATTATAAGGATTAAATGAGATAGAATAGTGCTTTTCCTATTTCCTGGAAAATAGTTGGAGCTCCATTAATGACTTTCCTTTCATTTTCCTTTCTGGTTGACTAGAAACCTTGTGAGCATCAGAGGTCACATTTTTCTTTTCTCTTTTTCTTTTCCGTTTTTCTCCCACAATACTTATCTCAGGCAATGAGTTGATATTTAATGGTCTTGAGTTACTGGAAAGAGTTTCAAACTTTACTAGGACTGAAACACACAGAGTAAATGGCATTGCTGCTAATTACAAGTCATAAATTAGCACTTTGAAAGTCTATTTTCTTATCTCAAGGCACATGTTTTGATGCTTCTTTCCAAGTGACTCCCCCTTAGGTGTTCAATGAAAAAAGACCTGAAATTAGTGCAGATTCCCTTGAAACCAAATCAGCAGGATATATTTATCAAAGAATTCACTTTGCACATATTTCAGGTTTATTCACGTATTTGGCTCAATCATTTGGTAAGCCTGAAACTTTAATGGAACCCTAGAGTAATTATAGCACAAAATCAAGTCTCAGATAATGAACAAGGTGTCAAGTGTACTCTAGGGCTATGACTATTTCATTTTCCAATTAAAAAGTCTGTAACAGCTCCATTAATGATCACATTGTATCTCTGACTGACTCTCTGAAAACTTTTATTTTAATTTAAAAGGTAGATCCTATGACAATTTTGTTTGTATCATGTATACAAAGAGACTATTATTTACAGATCCGAATATAATTCTCAGAATAAATTCTACACTATAATTTATATTAATACTTGTTAATAGTCCATATTTGTATAGTGATTATATTTTTGTATAGTGATTAAGAATTTTCCAAAACTTCATATTCATTATGTCATATTTACCTTACAGCAACCCATTGAGCAGAAAGAGATTATCTTCACTTTGCAATGAGAAGGTAAGTCCAACAAAGACTCAAGTGGTCGCACTGTAAGTTGTAAAACCAAGCTTAGAACATAGGTTCACTGTCCCTACTTCAGTCTGTTTTCTTCACTCTTAAACTATGTTCTACTGACTGTGTGGCAGATGTAAATGGGATATATTTTGAAGCAAAATGGAGGTAGTAGTTCCAAGAATGATATGGATTTCTTATAGAGACTGATGGAAAATAGGAGGAAAAATCATAAAGAGATTACCAGAGTGTAGGTACTACAGCAAATCTTGAATATTTTATAGAGGGAGGATGGGACAAGAGGACCCTTTCTAGGAGCAAAATGATTAGATGGGGCATACCCTTCACTACTAGGAATGTAGGTGTAGGTACTGAAGATGGAGTTGTCTTTTCTAGAGATCTGGGAGCCCTAGTTCTTCCTTTTCTCATAAAGAAACTACGGTATGTTTTCCAGTAGGCAAGGTAAATCCATAGAACTCACATTTTATATTTTAATGAGGATAGTTTTTTAATCCATGTAGAGGAAAACATCAATGTATCTCCTTGTCCAGTAGACTGTGAGCAATTTGAAGAGTCCTATAAATATTTATTTCCACAGGAACTAATGCATAGCAGGCATTCAACAAATACTGGTTGCATGGGTAAATGTGATGGCAAATACAAATAAAAAGAAGATGACAGAGAGACTGACAGTAGAGCACAGAAACCACTGACTTCCCAATTCCCCCCTCAAGTTGAATATAAAACAATAATTTCTTGCTAAAGCTTTTATCACTATAATTTCTTCTATAAGTTATATTTATAAAATAATGAGATTCTCTGAGTCACACACATAAAAATAATTAACTAATAAATCTGTAGTTCCATTGAGTAGAGTTCTCTTATATTTTTCATATTTCTGACTCACAACTTCCTTACAAGTTTGTGAAGAAAAACCCATCATATCCCTCTAAGTTACTCACAGCATGGAGTATTCTGTATGACAGACCCCTAAAAGCCTTTACTCTGTATAGCAGCAATTTTTTAAATGTATGAGAACTAAACAATTCCATAGTGCTGCTCTAATTAAGCCTTTATTTTATTGTAGGCTTCTGTAGTAGAAAAGGTTCCACTTAAATTTCATTTATGAGCAAGTCAATTCATTTAAACAAAAGTAGTTTCTTTGTCCTTATTTTGAGACTTCAGTAAAATACATTCCCAATACTCATTCTAAATTGGCAACCCCAGAATGAAAAATGCCTTGCCCATGTTTCTAATGCAATATGCTACTACATTTCACATTCTCTTCTCTTCATATGTAACCTGAAAAATATAATAAAGGGTGAATAAAATAAAAAATAATAATTACGAACACAGAGAAATACTGAAAGTATACTTTGAATTAAATTTTGGCAAAACATTATACCATTTATGTACTTTTTAAAGTCTATTATATGTTCTTTATGATCATTTGAGTAATTAGTAAAATTACGAGTACTTGGGAGGAGGAGATGCTCAAATACGTTGGGATATTTGTTACTTCTGTGGAGTGACGGAGGGGAGTATGATGTCTGTATTTGCAGGGAGGTGTAGATCTTCAGTGTAATCTATGATGCTTTATAGATTAAAAGCAAATTAATCATAAGCATATATGCAAGAGTTTTATATTTGTTATATGTTGCACAAATGGGTTTCCCGAGTTTGTTACTCTCTATTTTCTGCTCTTTTGACATCGTTCATAATTATTAAAATAACTAAGTTAACTAAAGTAAAACTATTTTGGCAAGATGACGTTATAAGTGCAGGCACCTCCCTGCCCTATTGTATTAGTCAGGGTTCTCCAAAGAAAAACAACCAATAGAATACATGTAGCTATATAGAAAGAGACTTATTAAGAGGGATTGGCTTATGATTTTATGGTGGTTGAGAAGTCCCATGAGCTGCCATCTGCAAGCTGGAGAACCAGGAGAGCCGACGCATACTTCCAGTCCAAACCCAAAGGCCAGAGAACCAGTAGCCCGGATGTCTGAGAGAAGGAGAAGATAGATGTTCCAGCTCAAACAGGGAGCAAATTCACCCTTCTTCCACCTTTTTGTTCTATTTAAGCCCTCAATGGATTGGATGATGGCCACTTGCTTTGATGAGGTTGATCTTCTTTACTCAGTCTACAAATTCAAATGCTAATTTCTTCCAGAAACACCTTCACAGACACATCTAGAAATAATGTTTTACCAGCTCTCTGGGCATTCCTTTACCCTGTCAAGTTGACACATAAAATGGACCATCACATTTATTAAGCAATGTTTTTTTAGCTAGGTAGCAAAATATATAAATAATAATAAAACAAATACTGTCTCAGTGATGTAAGCAAGATATAAATATAAAATATATATTCCACACAGTAAATTGGATATCTGGAAGAAGGTCTGCTAAATAAATGGCAAAGAGAGCATTTTAGTAAAAAGTAACAAACCATTCAAAGGTTTGTGGACTTCAGAAGAGGGAAAAACATCTTGGGGAAAAGATTTTTAATATTAAAAGTTTGGAGAACACCAATTTTATAAATGTTCAAGCAGTTATCTCAGAAATAGATTTACTTTTGGAAACATTAAAATAAAGTATAGATTACTCTCTTTTCTTAAAAATATTCAAAAGAGCATTGCAACAGTGAAAATGTAGGAAGCCTTTGATAGGTAACCAAGATTGCAGAGTAGGAAGATCCTGAGCTCACTTCCTCCCAAAGGCACATCAAAATTACAGCTATTTACAGAACAACTATCAATGAGAACAACATTAAGACTAGCAGAAAAGATAATCTGTAACTAAGGATATAAAAGAGGAGCCACAACAAGACAGGTAGGTGGGGTGGAGACATGGTATAGTCAAGATGGATACCCCCGAGTAGGCAAGGCACAAGCGGAAAGATAATCACAATTACAGAGCTTCTCCCCAAGGAGTGAGGGGTCTGAGCCCCACTTGAGCTCCCTAGCCCAAGGGTCCTACACTGGGAGGATGAACCCCTAGAACAGAACCCCAAGGCCAGAAGGACTTGCTTTCAAGAGAACCAGCAGACAGCAGGAAACAGAGACGCTGCACCCAAAGGGAGCACACAAAACATTACACGCTCTGAGACCCAGGGCAGAAGAAGTAAATTCAAAGGAGTCTGGGTCAGACCCACTTGCTGATCTTGGAGAGCCTCCCAGAGGGGTATGAGGTGACTGGGACTCATCCTGGGGACATAGACACTGATGGCAGCCATTTAAGGGAGCTCATTCTGCCATGAGGACACTGGTGCTAGAAATGCCATTCTGGAATCCTCCTTCTAGCTTATTAGCACCAGGACTCAGACTGGCCCATCAGCCACTGAACACCAGTCCTGGGACACCCTAGGCCAAGCAGCAAGCTGTGTGAGAGCACAGGCTCACTCAAGAGCAGGCCAGCAGCAGCTGTCCTTCTGAAACCCTAAGCTTTGCAGGGACCTGGCCTTTCCCATCAGAGGGCCTAGGATCTGGTTCCACCCACCAGGGGGCAAACACCTACTCTGAGACAACTCAGGCCTCTTGGAGCAAGCCAGTGCAGGCCCTGTTCTGCCTATTAATGGGCTGGAACTAGCTCCTGGACCCAGCCTCATTCACCAGTAGGTGGGCACTAGCCCCAGGACTCACCTGGCCCGAGCCATGCCTACCAGGAGGCTGACACCAGCTGTGGGACCCCAGAGGCTCACAGTCAGTCATGACAGGACCAGGTCCCACCCACCATCAGCTGGCAGCCTTTGCACTAGACAGGGCCTGGCAACATACCAGGCTGGGGAACAGCCATATACCTACCAGAACACCCACAATACCTGGCTGTGCTAAACACAGCTCACCCACAGTACCTGTGTTTAGCTGTGCTAAACACAGCTCACATAGAGGGCACTCCTAGAGCACACAGCTCTGCTGAACAGAGAGAAATGTGCTGCTGGGCCCCAAGGATGTGTCCTACATAAAGTCACTTCTCCAAGGTCAGGAAATGTAACCAGCCTACCTAACACACAGAAATAAAAGCAGAGGAACAGGCAAAATGAGGCAACAGAGAAAAATTTTTGAAACAAAGGAAGAAGATAAAACCTCAGAAGAAGAGCTAAGCAAAGTGGGGATAATATACCCAATAAAGAGTTCAAGGTAGTGATAATAAAGATGCTCACCTAACTCAGGAGAAGAATGGATGAACACAGTGAGAAGTTTAATAAAGAGTTAGAAAATATGAAGAAGAACCAAACAGGACTGAAGAATACAATAGCTGAAATGTTAAAAAATTACACTAGAAGGAATCAGCAGTAGATTAGATGACACAAAGGAACCGATCAGCAAACTGGAAGACAGAGTAATGTAAATCACTGAAGTTGAACAGAAAAAAGAAAGTGGGATATGAAATAATGAGGATAGTTTAAGAGATCTCTGGGACAACACAAAGCATTCTAACATTCAAATTATTGGTGTTTCAGAAGGAGAGTAGAGAAATGGGCAGAGAACATATTTGAAGACATAATAGCTGAAAACTTCCACAGACATCCAGGTCCAGGAAGCACAGAGTCACAAACAAGATCAACCCAAAGCAGTCCACACCAAGACACATTGTAATCAATATGGCAAATACTAAAAATAACAGGAGAATGTTAAAAGCAGCAAGGTAAAAGCAACTAGTTACATACAAGGGAACTCACTTAAGACTATTAGGTGATTTCTCAGAAGAAACGCTATGGGCCAGAAGGGAGTGGCACAATATATTCAAAATGATGAAAGGGGAAAAGCTATAACCAAGAATTACTCTAGTCAGAAAAGCTACCATGCAGATTTGAAGGAGAGATAATGAATTTTATAGATAAGCAAAAGATAAGAGTTCAGCACCACCAAACTGGCTTTACAAGAAATGTTAAAGGGACTTCTTATGAAAAAGAAAAGACCACACTAGAAATATATAAATTACAAAAGGAAAAATCTCATTGGTAAGGGAAAAATATGCAGTAAAGTTTGTAGATCAATCACTTATGAAGCTAGTAGGAAGGTTAAAAAACAAAAGTAATAGGGATTTATCCTAGGGATATAAAGATGATTCAACATCTGTAAATCAGTGTGATACGCTACTTTAACAAATTGAAGAATAAAAATCATATGATCATATCAATAGATTCAGAAGAAGTTTTTGACATAATTCAACATCCATTTATGGAAAAAACTCTCCACAGAGTGGGTATAAATACCCATACCTCAATACAATAAGGGTCATATATGACACGCCCATAGCTAACATCGTACTCAATGGTGAATAGCTCAAAGCATTTCCTCTAAGGTTAGAAATAAGAGAAGTAATGCCCACCCTCACCACTTTTTTTCAAAATAGTATTGGGAGTTCTAGCCACACCAATCAGGCAAGAAAAATAAATAAAAGACACTCAAGTTAGAAAGGAAGAAGTTAAACTATCAACATTTGCAGATGATGTGATACTATATATAGAAAATCCTAAAGACACCGTCAAAAACCAACTAGAACTCATTAATAAATACAGTAAAGATGAGTTGACAGATACAAAATTAACTTACAGAAAGCCTTTGTTTCTAAACACTAACAACACTCTGTCACAAAAAGAAATTAATGAAACAATCCCATTTACAATTGTGTGAGAAATAATAAAATACCTAAGGAGGTAAAAGGCCTGTACTCAGAAAACTATAAGACACTGATAAAAGAAGTTAAAGAAATAAAAACAGATGGAAAGATATATTGTACTTATGGATTGGATGAATTAATCTTGTTAAAATGACTGTACTACCCAAGGAAATCTACACATTCAGTGCAATCCCTAATAAAATACCAATGACATTTTTCACAGAATTAGAACAAATAATTCTAAAATTTTTATGGACACACAAAAGACCCCAAATAGACAAAACTATCTTGAGAAAGAAGAACAAAGCTGGAAGTAGCATCATCCCTGATTTCAAACCATACGATAAAGCTACAGTAATCAAAACAGTATTGCATTGGCACCAAACATTCAAATGAATCAATGGAACAGAATAGAGAGTACAGAAATGAACCTATACGTATATGGTCAATCAATCTATGACAGAGCAATCAAGAATATATAGTGGGGAAAAGACACCCTTTTCAATAAATGGTGCTGGGAAAACTGGACAGCTACATGTTAAATAATCAAACTGGACTACTTTCTCACACCATATACAAAAGTAAGCTCAAAATGTATTAAAGACTTAAATGTAAGTCCTAAAACCCTAAATATCCTCAAAGAAAACATAAGCAGGCTGCGAAAAGGAGACCCCAAACACAGTAAGTTAAGCAAAATGAGAAGACAGAGAAACACACAGCAGATGAAGGAGCAAGGTAAAAACCCACCAGACCAAACAAATGAAGAGGAAATAGGCAGTCTACCTGAAAAGGAATTCAGAGTAATGATAGTAAAAATATCCAAAATCTTGGAAATAGAATGGAGAAAATAAAAGAACTGTTTAACAAGGAACTAGAAGTAGTAAACCTCAAACAAACAATGATGAACAACACAGAAAAATGTTTTCTATTGGAGGTACTCCCTCACAGAATTCTTCTAAATATTAAAGCTCATGCTCATAAAAATACCTACCAGATAGTAGATATATATTAAAAAACAATAGTTAATAGCAGTAAAAAAAAAAAAAAAAAGAATATTATGGACTATCTGGTTATGGAGACTTGCGTTCCAGCCCAAACGCTGCATCTTTCTATTGTGTTAACTTGGGCTAGTGATTTAATCCCTCTCAACTTTATTGTCCCTTTGGTAAAATGAGTATAACAACAGAATACATCTTGTAGGGTTTGGTGGAGTTTAAATAAACTAATTCTCTTCGAACAGTGCTTGACTTGGCTGAAGTGCTTAATAATCAGTAACTATTATTTTCTTTCAAATGATACAGATAAGAAACAAACAAAGAAAAAACGCCCAAAACTATCTAGTTCACCTCAAAAGAAACAAAAGTGAATGTAAATTATTTTGTGACATGAAAACACCACCGATTTCATAAAATCGCTAAACTCTATAATAGATGAAATGGGGTTAATTTAAATCCACTTCTATCTAATTGTCTATCCACATTAGATCATTTCTGGTATAATGTTCCTTTTAATTCTAGTCACTGGATGTGTCATTTACACAAACAGTATTTCTCCATGAATGAACACAAACTTTTTGAAATCAAAGACTTTTTTTTTTTGAAATTCAAGTTCTTTTATTTATTTATTTATTTATTTATTTATGGCTGTGTTGGGTCTTCGTTTCTGTGCGAGGGCTTTCTCTAGTTGTGGCAAGTGGGGACCACTCTTCATCGCGGTGCGCGGGCCTCTCACTATCGCGGCCTCTCTTGTTGCAGAGCACAGGCTCCAGATGCGCAGGCTCAGTATTTGTGGCTCACGGGCCCAGTTGCTCCGTGGCATGTGGGATCTTCCCAGACCAGGGCTCGAACCCGTGTCCCCTGCATTGGCAGGCAGATTCTCAACCACTGCACCACGAGGGAAGCCCAAAGACTTGTTGCATTTGATTATTTTGCAGTCAGGTGAAAAGAATTTGCCTAAGTGGAAACTTAAGTTATATATACAGCAAAATGTTATTGGCTTTGCAGAAAATACTAGAAAGACTTGTATTAAAACAAATATAATATCCTTTCATAGATAGGTATTTTCCACATGTATGCACTCACATACACATTTATAAGTCAAGAAATGTGTAGCAGTGTATATTGGATCTGTTGCTGATGAACTGCAGGACTCATTTTATAATGAAAGAACTAGTTGGGGTATTTAGTATTTTCCTGAAGCAGGATGACACCTTTTTGTGGTTATTTCTTTTGTTTGATTTTTCACCTTGGGGCATTATGAACCAGGAAGAATATCAGCTATGTATAACAAACATTTTTATAAGAAACAATCCAACATGATATGCATTCTGTTGTTTGTTTACTCAGTGCTCCTCTAATTTTTAAAAATGTAACCGCAACCCACTAAATTGATTTCATAAATCAATAATGTATCATGTGGTGCATTAATAATCCTGAGGTCTAGATGTGTCAGTGTGTTTAAGAGGCTTCCAACTAAGAGGTGTGTCTACAGCTTAGAATCTCTCTTGGAATCTGGATATTCACTTATTTGTTCATTCCTCATAGACATTTACTGAATACCACTAAGTGCTGAGGTCCTGAAATCATGGATAGAGCATCAAATAAAATGTAGAAATTTTTTTATAGAGGCTCCCTATGTAGCAATAATATCTCTCCTACTTTCTTCAACAAGAACCCCATATCAGTGTTATATATCACTTATACCTCAATAAACCTGGGAGGAAAAAGAAAATAAAGTTAAAAATCTTTTATATATAAGATAACCCAGGTTATTTTCCTAATTAGAGGAAAATGGGGGAGAGTGTAAAACCACCCCTAATATATTTTACTTGTGGAGAAAGAGACACGAGAGCTTGAATTTTCTCTTTTGGAGAAAAACAAGCTAGAATATAACCTATGATGGGAAAGAAAAGAGTATAGGGCACCTAATTTATCCTGAGTCATGGAATCAGAATCAGAATCTTTAGTAGGGCCTCCAGGCAGATGAAGTGTTCACTAAGTGATCTCTTTTGTTTCCTTAGCTGAACCTAGAGATGTTTGGTTTGATATTGATCAGATCATTTGCCTAAAACTGTCAATTTGCTTAGTTAGCATTTAGCACAATAGTATACATATAGTAAGAATGAGGTGTTATTAAAATTTTATTTATTATAAACTATAGTTCTGAAAAATTTTATCTTAATCTATTCAAACCACGTAATTGTTTCTTGATAACTTTTACAATTTGAAGGGAATAATGGTAAACACCATAGTATATGCTCTAGTATATAACTTCATTGGTTAACATAAAGCATATTATAAAACACTGATGATAAATACCAAAAATACTCCTGTTATTACCACTTCTATAACTACTACCACTATTACTATTATTGTTGCAATTTGTTAAACCCCTACTATATGCCAACTACTGAAATGTGAAATTGACTTAAAGTACTATCTCATTTTCAGACAAATCATAAAGTTTAACAAGTAAGTTGTAGAATAACTAATATATAGTTGAAATGACAGTGATGAGAATAAATAAATTTTTTTCAAAATTAAAATGTATATATATATTTAAGAATAAGAATTCAGTTGGTTAAAAATGCACCATTTAATAGAGATTTCGTCATTTTAACTTACATCAGTTTAAATCAAATTATAAAGATCCATAATGATTATCAATGTGGCTGAATCACTGCAGAAGCCAAAAAACACTAACATTAAACAGTAAATGTTCTTTGCTAACAATATAAAAATTTTATGGTTCCTTTATTTTCCTTTATTATAGACAAATAAACCTGTCATTAATTTAATATTCTATTGTAAAATACAGGAAATACCCTAGTTTCCTTATTAGAGACATTAGAGAAGCATAGTATAATTTTGTAGTATTATTCAGTTTTATTTTGTTCATTTTTAACACTGTTTTTATTCAGTTTTATCTGTTGTAGAAATGGAATTGCTTTACATATTGCATAGTCTGAAATAAAATTAGAGGTGATGTCGTTATTTTTTCCTTATCTCAAAATATTCATGTCATTGTCTTGAAGATGAAGATGGCAGAGTAGAAGGACGTGCACTCACTCCCTCTTGTGAGAGCACTGGAATTACAACTAATTGCTGAGCAGTCATCGATAGGAAGACACTGGAACTCACCAAAAAAGATACCCCACATCCAGAGACAAAGGAGAAGCCACAAAGAGATGGTAGGAGCAGTGCAATCACAAAAAAATCAAATCCCATAATCACAGGGTGGGTGACTCACAAACTGGAGAACAATTATACCACAGAAGTCCACCCACTGGAATGAAGGTTCTGAGCCCCACGTCAGGCTTCCCAACCTGGGGGTCTGGCAATGGGAGGAAGAATTCCCAGAGAATCAGACTTTGAAGGCTAGCGGGATTGGATTACAGGACTTTGACAGAACCTGGGAAAACAGAGACTCCACTCTTGGAGGGCACACACAAAGTAGTGTGCACATCAGGACCCAGGGGGAAGAAACAGTGACCCCATAGGAGACTGAACCAGACCTATCTGCTAGTGTTGGAGGGTCTCCTGCAGAGGCGGGAGGTGGCTGTGGCTCACTGTGAGGACAAGGACACTGGCAGCAGAGGTTCTGGGAAGTACTTCTTGGCATGAGCCCTTCCAGAATCTGCCATTAGCCCCACCAAAGAGCCTGTAGCCTCCAGTGCTGGGTCGTCTCAGGCCAAACAACCAAGAGAGAGGGAACTTAACCCCACCCATCAGCAGAAAAGTTGATTAAAGTTTTACTGAGTCTGCCCACCAGCGCAACACCCAGTTCTATCCACCACCAGTTCCTCCAATCAGGAAGAAAGCACAAGCCTCTTAGATAGCCTTATCCACCAGAGGGCAGACAGCAGAAGCAAGAAGAATTACAATCCTGCAGCCTGTGGAATGAAAACCACATTCACAGAAAGATAGACAAAATGAAAAGGAAGAGGACTATGTACCAGTTGAAGGAAAAAGATAAAACCCCAGAAAAACAACTAAATAAAGTGGAGATAGGCAATCTTCTGGAAAAAGAATTCAAAATAATGATAGTGAAGATGATCCAGAAGCTCAGAAAAAGAATGGAGGCAAAGATCGATAAGAAGCAAGAAATGTTTAACAAAGACCTTGAAGAATTAAAGAACAAACACTTAGAAGGATTAAAGAACAAACAAACAGAGATGAACAATACAATAACTGAAATGAAAATTACACTACAAGGAATCAATAGCAGAATAACTGAGGCAGAAGAATGGATAAGTGACCTGGAAGACACAATGGTGGAATTCACTGCCATGGAACAGAATAAAGAAAAAGAATGAAAAGAAATGAAGACAGCCTAAGAGACCTCTGGGACAAAATTAAAAGCACCAACATTCGCATTATAGGGATCCCAGAAGGAGAAGAGAGAGAGAAAGGACCTGAGAAAATATTTGAAGAGATTATAGTTGAAAAGTCCCCTAACCTGGGAAAGGAAATAGCCACCCAAGTCCAGGAAGTACAGAGAGTCCCAGGCAGGATAAACTCAAGGAGAAACACACCAAGACACATAGTAATTGAATGGACAAAAATTATTAAAAGCAACAAGGGAAAAATGACAAATAACATGCAAGGGAACTCCCATAAGGTTAACAGCTGATTTCTCAGCAGAAACTCTACAAGCCAGAAGGGAGTGGCATGATATATTTAAAGTGTTGGAAGGGAAGAACCTACAACCAAGATTACTCTACCCAGCAAGGATCTCATTCAGATTCAACAGAGAAATCAAAAGCTTTACACACAAGCAAAAGCTAAGAGAATTCAGTACCACCAAACCAGCTCTACAACAAACGCTAAAGGAACTTCTCTAAGTGGGAAACACAAGAGAGGAAAAAAGACCTACAAAAACAAACCCAGAACAATTAAGAAAATGGTAATAGGAACATACATATCAATACTTACCATAAATGTGAATGGATTAAGTGCTCCAACCAAAAGACACAGGCTAGCTGAATGGATACAAAAACAAGACCCATATATATGCTGTCTACAAGAGACCAACTTCAGACCTAGGGACACATACAGACTGAAAGTGAGGGAATGGAATAAGGTATTCCATGCAAATGGAAATCAAAAGAAAGCTGGAGTAGCAATACTCATATCAGATAAAATAGACTTAAAATAAAGAATGTTACAAGAGACAAGGAAGGTCACTACATAATGATCAAGGGATCAATCCAAAAAGAAGATATAACAATTATAAATATATATGCACCCAACATAGGAGCACCTCAATACATAAGGCAAATGCTAACAGCAATAAATGAGGAAATCGACAGTAACACAGTAATAGTGAGGGACTTTAACACCTAAGTTACACCAATGGACAGATCATCCAGACAGAAAATTAATAAAGAAACACAAGCTTTAAATGACACAATAGACCAGATAGATTTAATTGATATTCATAGGACATTCCATCCAAAAACAGCAGATTACACTTTTTTCTCAAGTGTACGTGGAACATTCTCCAGGATAGATCACATTTGGGTCACAAATCAAGCCTCGGTAAATTTAAGAAAATTGAAATCATATCAAGCATCTTTTCTGACCACAACGCTGTGAGATAGAAATCAATTACAGGGAAAAAAACGTAAAAAACACAAACACATGGAGGCTAAATAATACGTTACTAAATAACCAAGAGATCACTGAAGAAATCGAAGAGGAAATCAAAAAAATACCTGGAGACAAATGACAATGAAAACAGCACGATCCCAAACCTATGGGATTCAGTAAAAGCAGTTCTAAGAGGGAAGTTTACAGCAATACAATCCTACCTCAAGAACCAAGAAAAATCTCAAATAAACCATCTAACCTTACACCTAAAGGAACTAGAGAAAGAAGAACAAACAAAACCCAAAGTTAGCAGAAAGAAGGAAATCATAAAGATCAGAGCAGAAATAAATGAAATAGAAACAAAGAAAACAATAGCAAAAATCATTAAAACTAAAAGCTTGTTCTTGGAGAAGATAAACAAAATTGATAAACCTTTAGCCAGAGTCATCAAGAAAAAGGAGAGGACTCAAATCAATAAAATTAGAAATGAAAAAGAAGTTACAACAGACACTGCAAAAATGCAAAGCATCCTAAGAGATAAGCAACTCTATGCCAATAAAATGAACAACCTGGAGGAAATGTACAAATTCTTAGAAAGGTATAACCTTCCAAGACTGAACCAGGAAGAAATAGAAAATATGATCAGACTAGTCACAAGTAATGAAATTGAAACTGTGATTAATAAATTCGTAACAAATAAAAGTCCAGGACCAGATGGCTTCACAGGTGAATTCCATCAAACACTTAGAGAAGAGCTAACACCCATTCTTCTCAAACTCTTCCAAAAAATTGCAGAGGAAGGAACACTCCCAAACTCATTCCATGAGGCCACCGTCACTCTTGATACCAAAACGAGACAGAGATACTACAATAAAAAGAACATTACAGACCAATATCACTGATGAATATAATGAAAAAATCCTCAACAAAATACTAGCAAACAGAATCCAGCAGCACATTAAAAGGATCATACACCATGATCAAGTGGGATTTATCCCAGGGATGCAAGGATTCTTCAATATATGCAGATCAATCAATGTGATACACCATATTAACAAACTGAAGAATAAAAACCATATGATCATCTCAATAGATGCAGAAAAAGCTTTTGACCAAATTCAACACTCATTTATGACAAAAACTCTCCAGAAAGTGGGTATAGAGGGAACCTACCTCAACATAATAAAGGCCATATATGACAAACCCACAGCAAACATCATTCTCAATGGTGAAAAACTGAAAGCATTTCCTCTAAGATCAGCAACAAGACAGGGCTGTCCACTCTCACCACTCTTATTCAACATAGTTTTGGAAGTCCTAGCCACAGCAATCAGAGATGAAAAAGAAATAAAAGGCATACAAATTGGAAAAGAAGAAGTAAAACAGTCACCATTTTCAGATGACATGATACTATACATAGATAATCCTAAAGATGCCACCAGAAAACTACTAGAGGTAATCAATGAATTGGTAAAAGTTCCAGTATACAAAATTAAGGCACAGAAATCTCTTGCATTCCTATACAGTAACAACAAAAAATCAGAAAGAGAAATTAAGGAAACAATCCCATTCACCATTGAAACAAAAAAAATAAAATACCTAGGTATAAATCTACCTAAGGAGGTAAAAGACCTGTACTCAGAAAACTATAAGACACTGATGAAAGAAATCAAAGATGACACAGACGATGGAGAGATATAACATGTTCTTGGACTGGAAGAATTAACATTGTGAAAATGACTATACTACCCAAAGCAATCTACAGATTCAATGCAATCCCTATCAAATTACCAATGGCATTGTTTACAGAAGTAGAACAGAAAATCTTAAAATTTGTATGGAGATACAAAAGACCATGAATAGACAAAGCAATCTTAAGGGAAAAAAATGGACCTGGAGGAATCAGACTCCCTGACTTCAGACTGAACTACAAAGCTGTAATCAAGCCAGTGTGGTACTGACACAAAAACAGAAATATAGTTCAATGGAACAGGATCAAAGACCAGAGATAAACCCACACACCTATGGTCAACTAATCTATGACAAAGGAGGCAAGGATATACAATGGAGAAAAGACAGTCTCTTCAACAAGTGGTGCTGGGAAAACTGGACAGCTACATGTAAAAGAATGAAATTAGAACACTCCCTAACACCATACACAAAAATAAACTCAAAGTGGATTAAAGACCTAGATGTGAGGCCAGACACTATAAAACTCTTCGAGGAAAACATAGGAAGAACACTCTTTGACATAAAATACAGCAAGATCTTTTTTGACCCACCTCCTAGAGTAATGGAAATAAAAACAAAAATAAACAAATGGGACCTAATGAAACCTAAAAGTTTTTGAACAACAAAGGAAACTCTAAACAAGACAAAAAGACAACCCTCAGATTTGGAGAAAATATTTTCAAATGAATCAACAGGGAAAGGATTAATCTCGAAAATATATAAACAGCTCATGCATCTCAATATTAAAAAAACAAACAACCCAATCAAAAAATGGGAAGAAGACCTAAATAGACATTTCTCTAAAGAAGACATACAGATGGCCAAGAGGCACATGAAAAGCTGCTCAACATCATTAATGATTAGAACAATGCAAATCAAAACTACAAAGAGGTATCTCATCACACTGGTTAGAATGGGCATGGTCAGAAAATCTACAAACAACAAATGCTACAGAGGCTGTGGAGAAAAGGGAACCCTCTTGCACTGTTGGTGGGAATGTAAATTGATACAGCCACTATGGAGAACAGTATGGAGTTTCCTTAAAAAAACTAAAAATCGAATTACCATATGACCCAGCAATTCCACTACTGGGCATGTACCCAGAGAAAACCATAATTCAAAAAGACACATGCACCCCAGTGTTCCTTGTAACACTATTTACAGTAGCCAGGTCATGGAAGCCATCTAAATGCCTATCGACAGACAAATGGATAAAGAAGATGTAGTACATATATACAATGGAATATTAGTCAACCATAAAATGGAACAAAATTGGGTCATTTGTAGAGATGTGGATGGACCTAGAGACTGTCACACAGAGTGAAGTAAGTCAGAAAGAGAAAAACAAATATATATTAGTGCATATATGTGGAATCTAGAAAAATGGTACAGATGAACTGGTTTGCAAGGCAGAAAGAGAGACACAGATGTAGAGAACAAACGTATGGACCAAGGGGGGAAAGCAGGGCGTGGGTGGTGGGTGGGACGAATTGGGAGATTGGGCTTGACATATATACATTAACATGTATAAAATAGATAACTAATAAGAGCCTGCTGTATAAAAAAATAAGATTCAAAAACAAAAGAATTTATAAAGTTATATATTTTTTTGTCATGTACTGATTATAGTCTAAAAAGAAAATAGGAAAGGGGGGGAATATAAAAATTCAGTTTTGTTATTATTTCTCCCATCATTTCAATTGCTGAGTTCAATTACCAAAAGAAATGAATCCATTTAAGTTTGTAAAATAATGAAACATGGCTTTCTATCAATTGACACAATTGACTGTTAGAAAACTATTAAAATACAGGAATATATAGATAACCCTATATGTGCTTGCTACTAGTTGTTTTATAAGTATGTACTGGACACTCTTCTAAATTAAGACTTGAAAAATTTACCCATTGTTAAACATTAGTATTGCCTTTAAACACATGGGAGTATCTATGTTCATATTCCACATCGCTTTGATACTCAATTTTTCTTCTTTCTACATTCCCAGAGAACACATATGCTATTCTGTCTCATTCTTTTTTGTTGGAGCTTTTAGCACAAGAGCAAACTTGCCACAGAGACAAGGCAAGAGGGGTTGAATGATTCTAACATTTCATCAAGTTCTCAATGTGGATCCATGTACCAAAATCTTTACTGTTATAGGCATGCTAGCATCTTTTTCTTTTCATTTAATATATATTTTTAGCATCTTTATTGGAGTGTAATTGCTTTATAATGGTGTATTAGTTTCTGCTTTATAACAAGTGAATCAGCTATACATATACATATATCCCCATATGTCCTTTTATTTCATATATCTATTTAAAATAAATTCAATATATTTTAGAAAATATATATATCTGAGAAAATTGGAGTATTTCTTTTTTTTTTTTAACACTTTTACCAGCATTTTTTTTAAAAAATTTATTTAATTTATCTATTTATGGCTGTGTTGGGTCTTCGTTTCTATGCGAGGGCTTTCTCTAGTTGTAGCAAGCAGGGGCCACTCTTCATCGCGGCGTGTGGGCCCCTCACTATCGCGGCCTCTCTTGTTGCGGAGCACAGGCTCCAGACGTGCAGGCTCAGCAACCGTGGCTCACGGGCCCACCTGCTCTGTGGCATGTGGGATCCTCCCAGACCAGGGTTCGAACCCGTGTTCCCTGCACTGGCAGGCAGACTCTCAACCACTGCGCCACCAGGGAAGCCCTGGAGTATTTCTTTAGATGACTGAATATGCAGTTTCTAATAAGTAATAGCAACTGCACAGTACACCTGTTCAAAGAATAACTGAAGGAATAAATGAATGCTTGAAAGAAATATCACCATGTGTTTCTTATTGCTGTTGTAACAAATTGCCACGAACTGAATGGCTTAAAATGATACAAATTTATTATCTTGCATTTATGAAGATCAGAATTCATAAATGAGTCACATTGAGTTAAAATCAAGATATTGACACATCTGCACTCTTCCTAGAATTTCTATGGGAGAGTTTGTTTCCTTGTGTTTTCCAGCATCTAGAGGCTGCCTGTAGTCCTTGATGCATTGTTCAATTCCCTTATCTTCAATGCTACCAGTGTCAGTATTTCTCAAACTGACATTTCTCTGGTTCTCTTTTCTCTTTTAATGTAATCACCCTTGTGATCACATTTGCCCCACTGGGATAATATAGGATAATGTATTTATTTTAAAGGCAGTTGATTAGCAACCTTAATTCCAACTGCAGCTTTAATTTCCTCCTTTGCCATGTAACCTAACATATTTACAAGTTCCAGGAATTAGGACATGGAAATCTTTGGGAGGGTCATTATTTTGCCTACCATACTATGATACTATGTAATTAACTTAAAAGAGAGAGAGACCTGGTAAGGAAGAATTTTGGAGATTATGATAAGAATTTTAGACTGTATTTTAAATGGAAACAAATTAAAGAATTTAAGCAAGAGAAACATCAGCAATTCAATTTGTCCTTTTAAAAGATTGCTTGTATGCAGTGTACACAGTTAATAGAAGGAGTTAAGAGTGGATTTTCTAATGAATTTCATGAAAAATGTGAGAAAAAGAAAAATTAACAGAGCACAGATCCTAAGGTATTTAAATCAAATTTTGGACTCCCACTTAACTAGCTGAGTAGCTTTGGAAAATTCTGTCTCAGTTCCCTTATATGTAAATTGAGGATGACAGTGGTACCAAACTCTTAGTTTTTGTTTTGTTTTCTAATAAAACTAAGGTTTTGTTTTGTTTTGTTTTCTAATAAAACTGGAGCATAAGTGATTAATGTACTCCACGGATTTCCTTTTTTATTTGATGAACACAAGATGCTTTAGAGAACTCCATCCACAAATGTTGAGGAAAAGTTGCATGTAACTATTGCTCAGATACAGGTTTGGAATTGAGAGGAGAATCAATATATGTTTGCTTATGCAAATTCTGTCTTTCTTCATATAGAAGATGCTATATTTGTAATATGCACCATTATTTTTGTACCACACAGAAAGAAACAATAAAAAAAATTGCCAGTAGAAATATGACATGCAGTTAATCTAAAAGTGAATTACCTTTTTGATGTTAAATATGAAAGAAATTTACAGCTCAGAGTCAATATAATAGAGTTGACTATTTTTGACAACTTGTGGGGAGATTAAATCATCTAAGTGAGCAGTCAGAGTGAAAAATGAAGGTCTTGGGGAAATATGACATGTAAGAGCAGAGGTACAGGCATGAGAGATGGAGAAATAGAAATTATGGGTATGGTCAGTTTCTCTTTGAACTTAGCTGTCAGTGAAAGGGAGCTGGAAGAGAACATGGTGTCTGATGAATCTTCTTTTCCTTTCTTTTTTTAAATTTGGGAGCAATCAGCCCATATTTGAATATTGAATATTGATTAAAAGGAATAGGAGGGCTTTTTCACAATGGGTTTGCCACCAGAACACAGGTGTCATGAAACTCACTGCTAAATCTAAGGCAAAATGGGAAAGGAAATAACTCATTTTAACATCATCATCATTGGACATGTAGACTCAGGCAAGTCTACCACTACTGGTCATCTGATCTACAAATGTGGTGGGATCAGCAAAAGAACCATCAAAAAATTTGAGAAGGAGCCTGCTGATATGGGAAAGAGCTCCTTCAAGTATGCCTGGGTCTTGGATAAACTGAAAGCTGAAACTGAGCTTGGTATCACTATTGATAGATATCTCCCTGTGGAAATTCAAGACCAACAAGTATTGTGTGACCATCATTGATGCCCCAGGACACAGAGACTTTATCAAAAACACGATTACAGGTACATCTCAGGCTGACGTGCGGTGTCCTGATTGTTGCTGATGGTGATGGTGAATTTGAAGCAGGTATCTCTAAGAATGGGCAGATCTGTGAGCATGCCCCTCTGGCTTACACACTGGGTGTGAAACAACTAATTGTTGGTGTTAACAAGATGGATCCACTGAGCCACCCTACAGCCAGAAGATACAAGGAAAGATACAAGGAAATCTTTAAGAGGTCAACACTTACATTAAGAAAATTGGCTACAACCCCAACAGAGCAGTATTTGTGCCAATTTCTAGTTGAAATGGTGACAACAAGCTGGAACCAAGTGCTAACATGCCTTGGTTCAAGGGATTAAAAAGCTACCCATTAAGGTGGCAATGCCTGTGGAACCATGCTACTTGAAGCTCTGGACTGCATCCTGCCACCAACTCATCCAATTGATAAGCCCTGTGTCTGCCCTTCTAGGACATCTATAAAATTGGTGGTATAGGTACTATCCATGTGGGCTGAGTGGAGACTGGTGTTCTCAAATCCAGCGTGGTGGTTACCTTTGTTCCAGTCAGTGTTACAACTGAAGTAAACTCTATTGAAATGCACCATGAACCTTTGAGTGAAACTCTTCCTGGGGACAACATGGCCTTCAATATCAAGAACATGTCTGTCAAAGATGTCCATTGTGGCAGTGTGCCTTGTGACACCAAAAATGACCCACCAATGGAAGCAGCTGGCTTCACAGCTCAGGTGATTATCTTGAACAATTCCAGCCAGACCAGTGCTGAATATGCACCTGTGCTGTATTGTCACACAGCTTAAATTGCTTGCAAGTTTGCTGAGCTGAATGAGAAGACTGATTGTTGTTCTGGGAAAAAGCTGGAAGATGCTTCCAGATTCTTGAAATGTGGTGATTCCACCACCATTGATACGGTTCTTGGCAAGCCCATGTGTGTTGAGAGCTTCTGTGACAATCCTCGTCAGGGGCACTTTCGTGTTGGTGACATGAGACATGGTAGCTGTGGGTGTCATCAAAACAGTGGACAAGAAGACAGCTAGAGCTGGTAAGGTCACCAAGTCTGTCCAAAAAGCTCAGAAGGTTAAATGAATATTATCCCCAATCCCTGCCACCCGTGTCTTAATCAGTGGTAGAAGAACAGTCTCAGAACTGTTTGTCTCAGTTGGCCATTTAAGTTTAATAGTAAAAGACTGGTTAATGATAAAACACATCGTAAAACCTTCAGAAGGAAAGGAGAATGTCTTGTGGGCATTTACATGTGTGTGCGTGTGTGTGACTATTTTAAGTTATTAGTTTTTAAAATCAGTACTTTCTAATGGAAACAACTTGACCAAAAATCTGTCACAGAACTTTGAGACCCATTAAAACAAATTTTAATGAAGAACGTGTGTCTTCTTTTGGTCACCATTGTAACTTCCTATAGTCCTACTTAGGTAAAAGACTTTAACAGGAGTTTCCCAAAACTTATTTATGGTGTACCATCAGCTGTAACTTCAGAATTTGGTAATTCTGAGTTAACATTTTTTTCTGCATAGGGGTTTCGATTATTTTCACCTTGCCAAAGTGGGAGGCATCACCTGTTTAAGTACATAGTGAAGAACTATGGGAAGAGTCTGTTGGTGCAACGTTTCATAGGTTAGGACAGATAAGCAAAGAGTAACTTTGTTTATATGTAAGATGACTTAGAAGGCCAAATTCTGTAATATTAAAGTTTGAGTGATATATTTAGGCTTCTGTATAATTACATCAGTATTGAGTAAACTTGTTGGTATAATGTCAAATTTTAGTTTGCAGTTCTTGGAATGTGCATTCTCGCATTTACAAATATTAAAGTAGTAGAACCTAAAGCGTTAGGCTTCAATAGTTTTGAGCACTGCCCTGCTGGAGTTAATTGTATCCAGCTTCTAGGAAAAAGAAAAGATACTGGAAGTTGAAAAAAAAAAAGGACCAGGAGACAGGAAAAAGTGAATTGTATAAAAGAATGGGGACGAATAATCGATATTCTGTAGAAGGCAAGTTACATGGAGAGAAGAGGATAGGATTCAGGACACATGCAGAGTAGTTTTCCCCTGACTGGTAGAGGCAATTCTGCCACTATAATGGGAGGGAAGGATAGAGTACCTGCAGAGATGCTGGAGAGACATGTGGCAGGAGGGTGGAGGTGTTCCATTGGGTGGCTTGAAATCAGTCAGTGAAAGATGAGAAAAGGTCATCCACTGAGAGTAGTGGGGCAGAGATAAGGTTGAGGGATCCCATGAGAGAAAGTGTATGAAAATCATTGTAGCAAATAGTGAATGAATGCATTCAATAAGAGAAATGCACTAAAATGGACAAGTGAAACTGGAAATTTTGTTGAATGTAGTGATAAAAGACATTTACCTCATAGGGTTATTGTGAAGATTAACTGTTTGGCCTGGCATACAGTAAATGCAGGTATTATTAATATTATCATGTAATAAATTCCAGCTTATAAAATATTCTTGAGTGGAATTAAACTACTTTAATACAAAAGAATGGCTGAATTGATTTTGGAAAAAATAGCAGTGATTTCAGGGAATTTGCTGAAGAAGGAAGATGATTCTGGATAATAGAATTCAAGCAAGGCAAAGAGAAAAGCAAAGGCAAGAGTATATGTCTCATGGACATGCAAATAACTAGGCTAGCAACAGGCATCTGGTTGAAAAGGTAAACTGTAAACCATGTGCTACAACCATAATAAACCATGGACTCTCCACAGGAGACCAATAGGTGGCAATGCTGAAGTTGCACGTACAATTTAATTACAGGAGCTTCAAAGGAGTAGAGTTTATTAAGTTGGAGTAATAGTAGCCATTAGGTAGAAGCATGGGTACTGTGACAGTTTAGCAATGCCCATTAGGATTGCAGTACCCATGAGAAAGAGGGAAAGGGGTTAAATGGAACACTTCATGTCTAACCATGGATAGCTCCACATCATGTTTATTCCTTTCGGCAACAAACATGTTTAAGCAATATGCTGATCAATGAAGTAGTCCTAGGAATAATGTGAAGGACAGAAATGGCAAGTCTCTATCCTCAGTCATTTGCCATGGTAGTGAAAAAAAGAAGCTGGAAAAGATGGCCACATCAGCCACGAAGGGGACACGCTGTATTTTTTGAGGCCACATAAAGGAAGATCCTGAGACTCTTCGAGACTTAATAGCACAGTAGATGTCAGCCAAGCATAGACCTCAGGAATAATGTATTGGGAAAAGGAATCCATATGCAATGGTCATGAACAGAGCAGAATGCAGCACGCTTATAAAATTAAAAGACATTTTGGCCAGAGTGTTGAGAGGGAGAGGAATGAGTGTTGAAAGATGAGACTGGTGATTTAGGCAGGGGTGAAAAGACAAAGTATTGCAGGTTTAGTTAAGAACTTTGACTTTTAAACTAAAACCAATAAGAAGTGTATTATATTACACATGGAAAATATATGATGATATTTCCAGTAAAAAATGTGTATCACACTTGCTGCATTGTGGAGAGTACCCTGGGTGCAGGTGACACAAACACACTATGGAAGTATATAGTCAGAGAAGTGGTGGAGAGCAAGAGAGGAGGATGAAGTATGTGTGTGTCTGTGTGAATATACATATGAGTTTACACATGGGAAATATCTCTCTCCATCTTTCTGTCTCTGTCTCTCCTTTTGTTCTTCTCTCTCACACATACAATATAAGCAACAAGATGGTGATGAATTGGAAGTGGGAGAATAGGCTAAAATTAAAACAAATTAGATATTGCAGACATTACCATAACTGGAAGTGCAAAAATATTTATATTTATCCATAGTAGGAATAAAATTGAAATCAAGAATCAATGTGTAACTATTTTTGAAAATATAAAGGGCAGCTCTACAGTTTGATATTAAAATCTAAGGAAAATTCCACCACAAGTATGTGAAAAATTTGGCAGTTCATATGAAAGAGCTAAAAATAAAGAAGCTGTAAGGTATATTTTATAGAGACACTCTTCAGTCTCCACTGAAAAAGCAAACAACATAACAATCAAATGTGGCCTTTAGAGAACAGGGCTTTGTTAAAACACAGTTGCTCTTCTGCATCTCTCTTTACTGGAAGGTTTTAATACATTTCTCTAATACCTTCTAGTTTACTGAAATATATATTGACTAAAATGCCCATAGAGATAACTTTCTTCTTCTCACTTCAGTCCAGCCTCCATCATGAGGTACTTCACTTCCAAAATGCATTATGATACTTGTGTCATATCCCCTCAGCCACATTTCTCATGCTTGACAGAGTCTGTTCTCCAAGATTATTGTGACCACAGCTCTAAATTTCATCAGGTGTAATTTTTAAACAATTTTTTTTTTCAGTTTGATCTCACTCTGCACAACATATTTTATTCTAAACCTTTCATCCAAATATGTAAAACTGGTTTTCACTAGATTGGTAGACAAATATGATTTAAATTCTCTTTAACAAGAGTTCCCAAACCATATCTTTCATTATTTATGTGTTCCATTCAGATTATAAACTGATACAGAGAATCAAGGATTTAGTTGATAACAAACATTTTCATAAAATGTCAGCAATATAAAATTCCTGTCCTCACCTACTTCAGTGTTTTTCTATAAATTGGTCAGTCAGAATTCAAGTAACAGTAATTTATTTTCAAAGTTTGAGATTGTATTAATCATACTTTATCTTTTTTGTCACATTTCTTGCCAACATTCCCAAATATTTCAGGCAGTGAGAAAGTATTTTTATTAACTGAGTATAAGAATCAATAGGCCCCATCTTTTAAAGTACACCACTTTTATGACTACTGACAGTCAGAAGGGAAAAGAGTGGTAGATTACACTGCCATCAATAATGCCAGTTTAGAACTTTGTAAAAGCAAAAAATAAATAAAATAGTCGATGAAAAATTTGTGCTCCCAAGAGGGAGTTTTAAAAGTTTAGAAATGATCTTTGTGATGCCCGTTGATGAGTTTGATCTTTCTGACATTACAGTAGAGGCTCTTGAAAATAAATGTACAAGATAGATCTATGTATAAAAGACCTAATCCATTTATAGACTGGAATAGTCCATTAACATTTTGTTTAAAAGGTATGAAGGAGCAATTGAAACAAGTTACAATTGACAAGAGAATGGATTTATGTAGTAGTTCAGATAGCTGTAGGAACAGGTTTTTATCATGGTTGACCGAGTGTGAACCACTACTTTCTTTTTACAAGTACTCTGATTTGAATTCTCATTAAGCTGTGTAAAACATCAGACTTTCAACATAGTATGTATTCTAGAAATAAAGGCTATTAAGTTTTCAGCAGCCATGGAAAGCCTATAATTTATATCTTAGATGATGAGTCTTCAGATGGCTTTAAAACTAATTACATTTACATTTTTTGATTTAATCATTTCTGTTAGCATTACAAAATGATAGCACATTGTTATACAAAGGAAAGCTAATCTTTCTGACTTATGGAAAATAAAAATACTACTAGAAAGTTTCTCTGGTTTATGCTCCGTTCTCTGTTTCTGCAAATACCTGATAGTTTATCCTATTTATTTTGAAACTAGCATAATGTTTTTACTCTTTAATTCAGTGCAATGACCATGAGCTTGAGTTCAGCCCTACTCTCATTATAAAATGCTACTTTGATCTAGTATTCAAAACTAGATGGAACTGAAGGCTGTGAGAGTAATTTATCATTTTGTGAGTATGGTAACAAAATAATGGGCTCTGATTATGAAATGCTGATTGTGTAGCACCAAAATAACATAAATATATACTAAAGTCTTACTAAAAGAATAGCTGGTATATATATTTTGTGTATTTTCTAGAAAAGAAAATTCTACATATAAACTTTTCATTGCCTTTTTTTGCTTGAGATGAGGGCATAGTATGATGATTTTCAAACTGAGATTGCATAGCCAAGACATTGTAAACAAGACCTATTGTGATTTTAAAATATGTTCATAGTAGTGGTAAATATTTGTCATCCTCAGAAAATTGGCATAATTATGTTAATAAAATACTGTGGGTGAGTCAACATGGTATTCTGAGTTTTCACTCAACTGATGACTATTTTAATATTAAAAAATATTTGATCCATCCTCACTCTATTTTGAGGTGAAATGAAATGCAATCTTCTTTTTATGTGTTATCACCAACATACTTGATCATTGTTCTCCTAGGGTCATTTCATTATGTTGGCCCCTCTGTGGCCAATGCGTCAGAGGTGAAAGTGTTCAAATTTCATGTGAACTAGGTTAATAATTTTTGCTTAAAATGCTCCTAAGACTTCCTATTATAATTTGAAAAAAATTGTATTTTTAATATTTTTTTACCATCTGCTTTAAGGCATATGAGCTGCCCCCAAGCAGAAAATGTAAGTTGCTTATAACCACACAGCTAATAAATGGCGTACTTGGTTTCTACATTTTATTAGCTAAATCTACCACATTTCACATACATAACTCTGCCTCTCCAGGTCATTTGGAGATTAAAATTTACCAAAGTGTGGGCCTATATAATCTTTTATAATGAATTATAGATTAACCTATCACTAAGTACAAATTTATCCATTTCAAACTGAATATACTCAGTTGAGGAGGTAGGGAGTAGGTGGGAGATCAGAGTTAGTGCCTCTGTTTCTCTTCCTTTAAGAACACATTTGGACTGGGAGTAAGATGCCCCCCAAATCAAATGAACTGTGTCATGGATTTCACCTGGACAATTTTTTATAAACATAATATTTCATGTTTATAAACATTTTAAAACTTATTTATAAACCAAAACAGCTCAAGGAAAATGTTAGTCTCAGCAGAATCAATTTTTTTTTAAAGTAACCTGAATTTTTTGTGGTTGTTATCCTCATCTTGCTAATTTGTAAGCATAATAGAAGTAGTAACCTCATTTTGTAAAAAAAAAAAAAAATGCAATAACTATAATTTTATACTCTCTGCTAAGCATAAATATAGTAAAACAAGTACCATATGGCTCATCATTATCAAAGTTAGTATTTCCACTTGCTTTGTAAATCTCTTCAATTTTATGGAGCATAGAAAGAAAACTAATTGCTAAGTGAGGTCATAGCATTCTCTTTCTGAAGCACTAAACATTCATAAGCTCAGTATAAATTTTTTTAGGAGAAAACTAAGCTATATTTGTAAATGAAGACTATTATGATGTAATTATTATTTATTTCTCCAGCTTTTTATGAAATGTATGTTTACTGGGCAACTATCAAACAAATTTCATTACAGTCCTTTTTAGCCAAATAAGATGAATTTATTAAGAATACAATAATGAGCCTTTTTAATAATCCAATGTAAATTAGTTTTCACATGAATGAAAACTTTCACATGGCCAGAATTAAAGTCTTTATAAAACTGACATAAAATTATTTAGTTATGCAAGCATTATATTTTGTCTTAACTTTTTGTTAAATCAGCAATTAGTTTGAATCTTACAAATTTTATTTCTTTTGTAAGATTATTCTTTATTTGCTAATTTCATCAGTATGACAGATGTGCTGTATAAAGAAGGAAATAACATCATAGACAGTTTTGGACTGAAGGCAGTAGAAACTGTTTCCATTGCTTACAAACTATTATTAATGTGATTCTGGCTCTAGGTGTGGTCATAATAAACATAAATCAAAATATTTTAGGAAAGTTGCAATATAACTTTTAAATATTTGGCAAATAGACTATTGTTAACTTCAGGCTTTGGTGGTTGTATGTGTGTGTGTATGTGTATTGAACAAAATTGGCAATATACTTTTTCTTTATAATTTAATGAGTGACTATGTTAAAAGAATTTGAAATTATTGATTGTGTGTTTTTAGAAAATGTGACATGTGTCACTTATCATGTAGAATAGAAAAAATATAGTCATTGACCTTTCATCATTTTATTTTTTATTTTGTATGTTTCAAAAGGCTTTCATGGTCTTTGTATTATTTTTGAAGATAAATATGTACATCGTTATTAAATCAGTAACATACATTATCAACATGAAAGAAAGTAAAAACCACATACACAGTAATATTAGGTTAACACTAGATTTTAGATTAACTAGTAGCATACAAGGAAAATCAAATTTTTCTGTGTACTTTGTAAAAAAATGACACTTAGATATAATAATAATTCTCTTTTTGTTTTTCAGTCCATGTAATTGATAAAAATGTCATATAGGAAAGATAAACAGCACTAAGAGAAGCTAATAGGAAAATTTGTGATTGGAACACTCCATATGATCTTAATAAGCCTGATTCAGACTTTCAACATTATGTCTTCTCACTATTTTGAATAGTCAGTGCCGTGTTGCTTGCCTTCATGATCTCAGCAGGAATTGATTTTCTAATCTGACACACTAATTGGATTAAAGTGACAAAGTATTTATATATGCATTGTCTCAAAAGTATCTCTACAGTAGTAAGAATTTCTACATCATCACTGCAGAGCAACTAGAAAAATGTATGGGTAGAAGGACTATACATTTATGCCACTTATAATCACTCAAATTATGTCCATTTAGATTCATACTTTGAACTCCAGGAGGCACCAAAAATTGTTTTTTTGTCACTAAAATTATATTTCAATGCAGTTTATAAACCTACTGTATATTAATTAGAATAGTGCTTAGTGAGACAGAAATAATAAATTGTTTATATTCAAGACTTATACCTCATAGAACCATGAAACCACCCTTAGGTAATTCATAGGATCCTGAAAAATGCCCTTCTGCCAAATATTACAGATTTAAAGTAGTTCATCACTTTTTCTTACACTACATGTTTGAGTACTTCTCTCTATACAGTTATCAGTTGATCAGAAAAATTTTAAAATCACTTTTATATCTGATAAATTACTGTTATTCTGATTTAGTGATTAAAAAATGGAATTGAATAAATGATTCATTATTTGATAGTCATATGGGATATTTTATCCTTTAAAACATGGATAAAATACTTAATAAAGTTAGAATACTACAATGGGAATATAATGAATGACAAATGTTCAGTGCATAACAGAAAAAAATTAAGCAGTTTTAAATATAATTTTTATTTTCCAAGGACCTAAAAATGTAATTTAATAATTTAGTACATAATTTAAGCCCTGAAATTAGAACACTCAAAGATACAAAATCAAATCTTAATATTGTCTTAACCAGTTCCTGTCCACCTAGGAAGATTTAATTATTTGCTACTTTTTATTCATCTATTACATATAAACCAAGTGTATTTTCTAGAAGTGCATGTTAAATATGTTTGTATTGGAACAAAATATTGAGTATTAATAAGTATGGCAAATTACAGGTTAATATTTTCCCTTGTTTTGTAAAACATTTTTCTATTTTATTTTAACACAAAACATAAGATTTCAGTGCAGACTATTTGGATACATGAAAAATAAATTTAGTTTAGTTTATGTAATTGATCTTATTATTTAAGACTCATTTTGAAAAGAGTACATCTGAATTAATTAAAATTACTTAATTATAATGTTTATAAATGTATACCTTTTTTGGAAAGTAAATATGACAATATATTATATATCAAGAACTCATACTATTTATAATTCTAATTCAGTAACTGTAGTTTTATGAATTTATCCTAGGGGAATTTTATCAAATACTTCTGTTTGAAAACTTAATCAAAACATTATTTTTACTCCACATTATGTACATTTATAGAGCCAGATCAATGTTCTAACATGCTTGTACCACCAAAGCTTCATTAAAATAATTGGATAATTTGATATGCAATATCATATTTAATTTTCATTTCCTTTGACACACTTTAATGTTTGATACCCATAGTATCTATTCTCTGAATTTTGGATTTTCTACTAGTTTCACAGATATTTAGGATGTATTATATATGTTATAATACCTGGAATTATATATAGTATATTTAATACTTAAAAATTAAATATATTTTAAAAATTGAAGGTCTTTAATTACTGACATATTCTATATTTCATTATTCTTATGCTTGAATTTAAAGAAAAATGCGTCTGCATACACAACTTATAATATAAACATATATTTGTTATGCTTGTCATATTATTTGTAACATGTATTGTAGTATGATATTTAGCATGAGTAATTTAGAATATGAGAAATATTAAAATTTAAGTATTCCCAGATCATCATAAAATCTTAATATGAACAGTATTTTTATAATATCTTCCAACTTAAAATTTGACTACGAATGTATGGTTTTATAATATAGTTAGAATCAACACAAACTAATGAAATTGGCATCTTGTATCTCTCAAGTTGAAAAAAAAGAGAGAAATTTCAAAGTTTAAGAAGAGAAAATGGAATGTTATTATTATTTTTTATAAATTTATTTATTTATTTTTGGCTGCATTGGGTCTTTGTTGCTGCATGCAGACTTTCTCTAGTTGTGGCAAGTGGTCGCTACTCTTCATTGCAGTGCGTGGGCTTCTCATTGCGGTGGCTTCTCTTGTTGCGGAGCATGGGCTCTAGGCACACAGGCTTCAGTAGTTGTGGCACTTGGGCTCAGTAGTTGCTGTACATGGGCTTGATTGCTCTGCGGCATGTGGGATCTTCCCGGACCAGAGCTCGAACCTGTGTCCCCTACACTGGCAGGCGGATTCTTAACCACTGCACCACCAGGGAAGTCCTGGAATATTATTATTTAAACTAAAGCTTGATATTGTTTATTTATAAATACAGAACTAAATCATCGTCATCAGAATCTTAATGAATCTTAATGTTCTCTCCATAAATACTTTCATATAATCGAGTTTATTTTGTAAATGAAGATTAGCTAATATATTTATAACATTCCGTGAGAACCCAGTTTTTAAGCTTTATTGAATTATACCTGGTATACAAAAAAATTGTATACATTTCATGCATACATTTTGATGAGTTTGGATATATGCGAACACCCATGATACCATCACCACAATCAAAATACTAAACATATTCATCACCTCCAAAAATTTCCTCGTGTGGTTTGCTTGTTTTTTGTTTTTTATCATAAGAACACTTAACATGAGATCTAACCTCTTAACATACTTTGAAGTGCACAATACAGTATTGTTGACTATTGACACTATGTTGTACAGCAGATCTCTAGAACTCATTCATCTTGTATAACAGAAACTTTGTACCCTCTGAGCAACTTCCCACTCCCTCCTCACCTCAGCCCCTGGCAACCTCCATTCTACTCTGCTTCTGTGAGTTTGACTATTTGAGATACCTTGTATAAGGGGAATTGTGCAGTGTTTGTCCTTCTGTGACCGGCTTATTTGACTTACTGTGACCTCTAGGCTCATTTGTCACAAATGACAGAATTTCCTTCTTTTTTAAGGCTGGATAATATTCTGTTGTATGTACATACCACATTTTCTTTATCCATTCATCTGGCAGTAGACATTTGGGTTGTTTCCACATCTCAACTATTGTGAATGATGCTATAACAAAAGTGGGCCTGCATATCTCTCTGAGATCCTGATTTTGAAAACAAAGAGGAGCAACTGATAGCCTTTAGGAAAAGAACTAAATTTGCTAAAAAATTTTAAAAAGATTTCTGAGCCATCTTTATTTGACGAAGCTTTTATTGTTACTCTTTTTAGGAAAAACGTGTGTATATTTTCCAATAATGTTGGTTCCTCATGTTTGGAATTTTCAGGATAATTCTAGTGTGTTAATACAAAAACTAATTTTTCTGATTGCTTAATGTTTCGTATCAGTGATTATCTGATATTCTTATTTCTTATAGTAAATGTGTGATAACATAAAGCACTTTTATTTTATGGAAGCTCTGTGTTCCATGCTGAATATTCAGGGAAATTTTGATTATATAATATATAATTTACTATTGTAAGCTTATATCACTTTTTTTTCAGAAAGTTAAAAAGTGAGGAAAGTGCAGATGATTGAAGGATTCATAGATTAAGTAGGCCGAGCATAAATAGGGAATAGTGGGGACTGTGACATTCTGGGAAGTGCATGCTTGTTTAATCTAAAAGGAAGAATCACTACTGAGTTCCACTTAATTGTCACATGGAAATGTGGTACCATCATTGACAATTATTCTAATTATATTCTAGAGAAATAGGGCATTTAAATTTTTATTTGAGAGTTTCCATTTTTTAAATATTAGCTATTCACCTTTTAAACGATATAAGCCTACATATTAGAAACCAAATAAAATGCATCTCAGGTCAGGATGCAACATAAAAGGAAATTTGTAATTACAGTGATTAAACAACTGTAGGAAGTAGAAAGAGAAGTGGTATCATGGCAATTATAATAAAAGATTTCAGGGAATTCTAAGTGGGGTGAATATTTAGAAACAATATAGGACATAATAATTTCAAAGAATGAAGCAGGAATAAAGAACAAATTGATAGCATGGAAAAAAGAAGCAGTGATATGGAGGATCTACTTGAAAACAATACCTCAGAATGCAGAGAAAAAGGACAAAATTATGGAGGAAAAGACAGAGACTATGCAATAGGTGGGACTGGCCAGATATAGCTCACATATGGAAAATTAGTGCGTAAAAATATTTTAATAGATATTATGCTGCTAAATATAATAAAGGAAAAGGAAGATTTATTTTCTACATCTATACATACATTAATAGATATAGATTTTCATATAATTTTAAAGTGGAAAAGAAAAGAAAAATCCTTCTAGAATCTAGGCATAAAATTGTTTTTTGCTATCAGGGAAAAACAATAAAAACAAATAAACTCAGTCCACAACCAATCAAATTGTTAAAAGATAATGGAATAAGATGTGCAAAGTTTCATGGATAAAAGTCATCATAAACATACGAAGTTGATCACGCACCCACACTTGCAGCACATGGACACTTGCTCCTTCACAGTCTCAGGGACCCTTATGTTCTGCTGTGAGTCCTGTACTCCCAAGTCAGGCCTCCTTCCATCTCATTTTTGAGACCATCCTAATGAGGTGTCTCTTAATGCCTGGCTACTATTCAGGGAAGCCTGAAAACAAAAACCCCTGGGTGGAACAAAGCTTTGGCTTTCTGTTGTGATGAGGATGCAGCAGGAATACTTACAGCAGCAACAGCAAATGTAAACTAATTTTTATTGTAGTATCTTTAATTAAATATTACTTTAAATAGTGTAAATATATAGCCCAAAGCTCCATATACTTGTTGAAAGGCTTTCTACTGTCTTTTCTTTTTCAGTTAACTCCTATTCTATAGTGCCCTGAATATTCAGAAACTAATACAAAGATAATGCTCTAAAAATAGAAATATAATGAAGTTTCAATAATCAAACCTTTATTATTTGGTCTAGTTATTATGGCTTAGGAGAATCATTTTTCCAGTTTATGATGTTTTATTTCTTTCTCTCTCTCTCATCTATTTAACTTCTGAAGTAGATCTTAATAATCTGAGAGAATATATATATACACATATATAACCATATGTAACCATTTGCATATATTAATATGAATTTGTATTGTTCTTTTAAACAAATAAATACTTGCAAGTAAAAAAATGGAATAATAGTCAACAAATAAGAATCTAACTAAAAGCCTTTATTTGTGTGCATATGTATGCTTTGAAATGTTTAGGTGAAATAAAATACTATGTATATACTCTGTGATTTTGAAAGTCAACCTGCTTTAAGCTGTCTCTAAAATACCTTTTATGTTCACTATTTTACTTTAAAATGCAAATATCAAACTTCAAATTTGTGGCAACTAATAGATGAATTCAATTACATCTCTTTGAGTGAAAAGAAATATTCATGATGCATTCCAAGATACAAAGTCATAACAGTACAGAAATGTGAGGATATTATTAGACAAGTTTTTAAACTTTAGGAAGGGTAGTCTCAAGGAAGATAGCTGCTAAATGTTGAGGAATTACAAGTTGCTCACTGCATTAATTCCCTACAGCAGCCATAAAATAGTACCTCAAAATAAGTATCTTAACCAAACACAAATTTATTCTCTCACTGTTTTGGAGACTAGAAGTCTGAAGTTAAAATGTTAGTAGTACTATGCTCCCTATGAAGGCTTCAGGAAAGAATCTTTCCTCGCCTGTTCCTAGCTGGTGACCCCCTGGAATCTTAGATATTCCATGACTCATAGCTGTATCACTTCAATCTCTGCTTCCATCTTCACAGGGCCTTCTTCTCAGTGTGCCCTCCCTTTTTCCTATAAAGACATCAATCATTGGGTGTAGAAGTCATCTAATCCAGTATCACCTCACCTTAACTTGATTACATCTGCAAAGACTCTATTTTCAAATAAAGTCACATTCACAGGTACCAGGAATTAGGATTTGAACATATCTTTTGGGGAGACACAATTCAACCTACTACACTGACTAATATCTAGAGTTCTAAAAGAAAGCAAACTTATAATTGCCTTGTGCCCCAGTATCAGCAGCTTAGGGCTGCATCAGTGAGAAAAAAAAGTCTTCTGCAATTATTCAGAAGCCAATTTTAAGAAGGAACGGAAGTTGAATTTTCTCCTTGCTACATCAGAACTTTTAAACATCCAGAGGAGGTTTTGTTTCTCCAAAACTCAGTTTAGCCCAGGTAATGGGAGATGCAAGAGGGAAGAGATATGGGGATATATGTATATGTATAACTGATTCACTTTGTTATAAAGCAGAAACTAACACACCATTGTAAAGCAATTATACTCCAATAAAAATGTTAAAAAAATAAAATAAAAAAATAAAAGTGAGCTTTTGTGGAATGGGCTGGCATATTTCAGACTGGATTAGAAGTAAACCAATCAGTTGTGGCAAAGGCAGAAGGAGGGCTCAAAGGAATGCCGTCAGGAAATGTAATTTTTTAAAAAAACTATTTCTAGTAAGATATGTATAAAATATTTTTCAAATCAATCAGAAAATAATTACTTTATATTCAGGAGAATAGATAACTGGAGAAGAATATCCTGCCTCAGTTAAGCAGAATGATCCTTTATGAATACCTGTTTGACACCAGAAATTTCATTATTTGACTAATGATTAAATGCTGTCCTTTCAACTTAAGAACCGATAACACTATCATAGAAGAAACGAGATAATCAATGATGTGGAAACACACACACTCTGATAGTTGGCAAACACTAATCTTGAGGATGATGTTTCTTCTTCCAAAATAAGTATTTCATTTAAAATATATGGATACATTATATAAAATATCTCAAGCGGAAGAAGATCGCTGCTCTAAAAATTCAGGAAAAAATGGTACAATACAAAGTTGGCAGATGTGGAGTTTAATGCATAATCACATGAGTTTTAGAATCAGAGAAACTGCCATTTATATCTTGGCTTTAGCATTTAGCAAGTGTATAACTTTGGACAAGAAATTACTTCGTCATTATAAGCCTCACTTTTGTCGTGTATACAACTTGAATAATAATACAAATGTTATGGTGGTAGGAAAATAATGTGTGTACATGTGTGTGTGTTTACACCAAATAGCCTAAAGCTTAGCAAAATGAAGGTTCAGCAGTTGTTATTTTTGCATTAATATTATTATATCCCTGAGAAATATTTTCTAAAGGAAAGAGGAAGATTTTAATTTTGTCTCACATAGAAAATGCAGGACATGCAAGCTGTGATGAAAATGAAGTGGATATATATGCAAGGAATGCAGACAAAATAAAAATTCAGACCTCAGATTAAATGTACAGCACAGATAGTCGGACCACAATTGTCAGTGCCAAAAGAAAAATTCATTACATGAAGGGCAAAAATAAATAATGCAGAGGAAGAGGTCACAGAGATAAAAATAATGCTAGGCATGAAGATAGCTGTAAGAAATCTCCATACTCCCATTTTACAAAGAAGAAAATTAAATTTAGAAATACTGTGTGACTTCCCCAAGGTCATCAACAATTGGTAGCTGAAGAAGCAGTTTCATAACCAAATACAATTGCAATATACTATGTCAAACTGTAATATCTCATTGAGTATTTAGTATTTCTGAACAGTAACCATTAAACATTAAAATTCAATTAAGCATTATATTTGAGATTAAAGCATTTCAGGTATTAAACAGCATTTATTTCAAAATATTTACACAGTATTTCAATTCTTTATTTTATTAGTGTCTAAGTCAGTTTCCCTATTGTTATCTCCTTAGCTGTAGTATTAAAGGAAATGCTACAAACCATTCTTATCAGTTCATTTCCATAAATTTTTTGTTTCTTGATATATTTATATATGACTTTATGGTATCAGCTGGGACAACAAAATGTTATTAAAATATGGTCATTTTGATATTAGATTAGACCTTTCTTTGATCATGCATTTAAAAGCCTTCACATACACATGCTTTTCTCCACTTAGAAGACAGGAATATAGTTGGGAAATGGTCTAAAACTAATATAGGATACTGCTAGTTCATATGCATAGAGTAATCTTTTGACATCTAAGATTACTATGGGGAAAATTATACTGTATTGATTAAAAAGCTATTAGTAATGATTGATGAAGTATTGCTCACTTATTGAAAAGTAATTGAAAATATAAATGTGAAGTTTCCAATGAAATGAATAATGTTATACATACTGTATTTTTAAACTAAAATTAATCTCTCAGTTCTAAGCAGAGTTTTCCACAGATCATTCTTTCTGTCTTCTTACATAAAAAACGTTTACACAGATGTCTTTGGATTTGGGTGCTTTTGCATGGTAAACCACTAAAGAAAGTGATTTTGCAGAAATTTAGCCGCTTCTTTCCCCAAAGGAAAAGGAATATTCATTAATTTATCATTCAACACATGCATTGAATTTTTTTTCATATTTGGCAAGCACTATTCTAAGAACTGAATTATAGGGAGATTACAGCAGACAAGATCTCTCTCTACTTTTTTATTGAACAATAAACCAATAATTAGATAACATAATTTAAGTTACTGGAAGTGCAGTAAGAAAATAAATAACGTAATATGTTATACAGTAAGTATCTGGGGCCTATGATTCTCTAGCTTGGTCTGGAAAGGCAGTTTTTAAGGCAGTCTATGATCTAAAGCCTAAATAATGAGGTAAAGTCAGTTATGTGACCAATTAGAGCCAGAGTTCTCGAGCCTAGGAAAGGCCTTGAAGAAGGCAAGAGCTTGGTCAGAGTGACGTGGACAGTGCCATGAGTAAGGGGAGAGCTGTGGGACCTTGGTTCACAAAGGCCACAGGAGCCAGACTGCACAGGCCTTTGGCGACCTGATAAAAATTTAGATTTACATTTTAAGTATGCAGGGAAGATAGTGGAAGATGTTAAGATAGAGGATAACATGATGTGCTTTACTATTTTTACTAAAGTTACTTTTAGGATGGTTTTCAGTATGTCAGCTGAGAGGCGATGGTTTGGACTAAGGGATTATTTGTGAAGATGGAGAGAAGTGGTTGGCCTCAGAATATAATTTGGCAAGACAGACAATAAGATTTGCTAGAGTCTAGATGTCAAGAGAAGAACAAAGTGGATTCAAGGATGGTTCCCTGGGTTTATCTTGTGCATCTAGGAGCATAGGAGCTGCGAGTGGCTTTACTGAGTTGGGGAGAATGGGGAAAGAAGAGGTTTACTGGGGATGAGATGTGAGAAGGTATCTAGAAATCTGTTTCTGCCATTTAAATGTCTTGCTATCTATTAGATGTTTAAGTGCACTTAGGCCAATTCTTTGTAAGTATGAAAATGACGAATCACAACTAAAGAAATAGAAGTCTCAAACTCTAATTAATAGCAAAGACTATTTGATTATTACAGCTCTAACTCCCACTAATTGACTATTTAACAACGGTCAAATTGGCCTCAACAAAATTAGTCTATTTAACAGCAGTTCATTAATTATGACATCCCTATGTACTGTACATTTTAAATACTATTGTAATATTCCTAAAGCATTAAAATAATTCATAAAACATTAATCTACCCTATGTGAAACCTTAAAAATATTGATATGAAACCTTAAAATATCGATATTGTTATACAGATGTGACCTCCTTTGTTTTAAATAAATCAATAAGAACACCAAGCTGCCAGTCATATAAAACATATTATATTATATATAATTAAGAACCAGATAAAATAAATGTTATTTTATACTAATTTATATTTTTCCAGATATTTTATTCCTTAAAATCCCTAAGAAATAAAGGCTAGTATTATTCTCATTCTTAAAGTGATACAGATCTGTGGTGTTGACAAGTGCTGTTTTGTAGCCTGGTAAATAAAGAGCCAAGACTTCCTGATTTCAGCAGGGTGTAGGCCTGTCTAGGCAGCTAGCCTTCCCATGGATCCTCTTCTCTACATAAACACGTGTTCTTTAAATTTAATACTTCAATTTTCTAAGAATGTTTAGGCTGTGCTCAAAAGGAGTCTGAATAAATCATCTTAGATGAGTTATTCAACTACACAAACAACTCTAACACCTTATATTTTTAATATCAAAAATACTTGATATCTAATTTGTTAAAATATAAAAATAATTAATATCAAATAGTTTATATAAATTAATTGATATTTATATTTATTTTTCATTTATTGCATGTTGGCTTGGTTTTATTTCATGTTTTCTTTATCACAGGGCCCAGGCTAAAAAAGGAGCTGCCTTTATTTGGGATATTTTGAGCTAGGAAAGAAAGGAAAAACAATGGTAGAACCAAGCAATGACTTTTAAATTTCTCAAGAGTGACATAAATTGCTTCCACATATATATCCTTGGCCAAAGCATATAATGTGGAAACGTAAGACTTCGCTGGGGCATGTAGCATAATTCTACTTCAGGAAATGGTAAGGAAACTTGAGAAGAAAATATAATCAACCAGTATCTATGATCCAATTCTCTTCCTTAAGTTTGAAAAGATACTTACCCTCTCCTAAGGGTAAAAACCCAACAGTCTAATCCAATAACAACATCAGTCCCAAAGTCCAGAATTGTATGATAGTATCTATTTCTATCTAGTTATGCCTGGCTGCTTTTGATATTGAGACCTATGAACAATAGCAAGAAGCAATCCGAACAACCAACATACAACAAAAAAGTACAACAACAAGAAAACAAATTATTTGCTCTCTGCTCCTTAAAAAAACATGAAATACACAATGATGGAACAGAGACAAGACAAATGCAATAAACATTCCCATTAAAAAGGGAAAGAATGGAAGGCTTAGAGCAGTAATCAGTCAATTGCAATTCTGAAATTTCTCTGGGCAAATATGAGTCTCAACTCTGGCGCTTTGCCAGGCCCCAGTTTTGCTTCCTGGGAAAAGTCAACTAGCCTGTTCTTTGCCATGACTTTTGGCTGTGCTATCCAATAAGTCTTTCATTTCCTATTATCCTCCTTGGCCATATATAAATAATTAAATGGGGAATACTTCAGTATTCCAAAGGGCTTCCTACTTGAGGGGGGTTGGAAACCAAAAATTATATTGAATTTCAGACAATTGCAATCTCTTTTAATCCAGGTCGGTAGTTCTTTTGGCCATACACCTCTCTCAAAACCTTCATAACCTGTAAAAAATCTATTTGCTTTCAATCAATTTGACATGCCTATAGCAATAACCATACTGTTATTAAATTTAGCTTAATTACAGCTATAGTGAGTTTAATCAGACTTTGAGAGCCAGCATTTATTGTGTTTTCTTTGAGCCATTTAATCCAATAAAGATGCAGACGTAGAGGATGGACTTGAGGACACAGGGAGGGGGAAGAGTAAGCTGGGACGAAGTAAGAGAGTAACATTGACATATATACACTACCAAATGTAAAATAGATAGCTAGTGGGAAGCAACCACATAGCACAGGGAGATCAGCTCGGTGCTTTGTGACCACCTAGAGGTGTGGGATAGGGAGGGTGGGAGGGAGACACAAGAGGGAGGAGATATGGGGATATATGTATATCTATAGTTGATTCACTTTGTTATAAAGCAGAAACTAACACACCATTGTAAAACAATTATACTCCAATAAAGATGTTAAAAAAAAAAGTATTTAAATGCCATCTTAATCAGAATTTTTTTCTGGGGGTTTTGGGCCACATCCTTGATTTTGGTTTTGGCCATGATGCTGCACTTGAATTATCCTTGCCACTCAGGGGCTTTTGGTTTTTGGTTAACAACGATAATAATTTCATCTTCAAGTTCTGCAAGTCTTGGAATTTCTGGACTTTATTTTTTTACATTTCTTCTTGCATCTAGCCTATTATTTTCTAAATTCATTGGTTTCTTTAAGTATTTTGTCAAGGAGAGCCAAGAGCAACAATGTCAACTACTAACATTGTTTTCCCTTATTTCCACCTAAAACCGCAAGGTTATTAGATATACGTTTTTTCTTTATATGTTATCACAGGCACCATTTACCAAGTGTGCTGCCAGCAGCCTGGAATGCCATCTCTAACATCCAATTACAATGCCTCTAACACTTGCTGCCTCTTCCCAGGTCAAAGTCACATATCATAGATTTTCTCACATTGGAAGCACCCTACTTCTAATTACTCATTTCTCTATCAGTCAACATGTGATAGTTTTAAAAAATCTTTGTGGCCTAACACAAAAAATGTTTATTTCTGTCTTATTTTACATGTTCATTGATGATTTCTTTGAATCTGCTCCACATGTCCTTCAGTATAGGACCCTACTGGAAGAATATGCTATCTGAGACATGCCTAAACTTTTTGCAGAGGGAAACATATGAGCCATGGTAGAATCATAGGAGGGATCTCTTAAAATTTCTGCCAAAAGGTGGTGAATACCATTTGCTCAAATTTTATCAAAGTAAATCATATCACCAAGCATGACAACAGTGGAAAGTAAAGTTTAATCCTCCTTCTGGGTGAGACACCACAAGTCACATGGTAAAGTCAGATGTCAATGGAGCAGGTGAATATGAAGCTCCTAAAAAAGGAAAATAAAAACTTGGGAACCATAGTACAACTTACCACAGTCCCAATCCTAAATTCTAGTAGAAAAAAAATTTCAAGCCAGAACAAGAGAAAAATATGAGAAAGAAACTAGCATTTCTATCTTCAATTTGGACAATATTTGGAGAAATATTATCTCCAAAATAAAGAAATTAATATAGAATAAACATCGATATAGTTAAAATAAAACCCCATCTGAAATCTTATCTGATTTTTATCTTTAATTAAGCAGACTCATCCTTAAAATTCAAAAATAATCTAAGTACCAATAAACCTGTAAAATAAATGCCAAATCAAATGTAAATATCACCCCAGTACTTTATTAAACAACAGAAGGTGTTTTTGTAAATATATATATATACATATATAATGTATTTTGCATTATAATGTGTGATATTTGTAATCTGAATCAAATTTGAGTTACGTTTTTAATTCCTTTTTAATTCATAACAATTGGTTTTAATTTTAAAATAGAAAACATAATATTTCGAATCCATCTACAATGTGAAAGAGTCCAGGCTAGCCTACGAGATGATGAGAACCAAGTCTCCATTGTCCCAGCCAAAATCCAGCAAGTACAAAACATGTGAATGAGGCCGTCCAGTGCAAGCCAGTCTCTAGCTAACCTGCCTGCTGTAGGGTGCCCATGAGTGAGCCTAGCTGGAATCAGCTGAGCTTAACCAAGAGGAGAAACACCACACAGATCATGAACTAAAATAACATTTAAGCCAATACGTTTGAGGATCTTTTGTCATGCAGCAAACTTACCTGGCACTATGTCGTAAGATATTTTAATAGAAATCAGTCAATTAATAGTTTTCATGTAATTTTCAAAAATATGTAAGAGTCTCTTCTTGCTGCCTTGCTGTGGAGTAGCATAGGCAACATCCAGATGGATTAATGTATCTTTCTTTGTCTTATAGACAAAGAAAGATAGAGTACAGTATACTGAATCAATATACAAGTGTTCTTAAGTAATTTTGTTTGATGGTGCATCTGGGTTATGAGTAATTTTTCCCTTAATAATTAAAGGAGTATTTTAAAATATTATTTACAAATATTTTGGTATAAAATGGAGATTAAAGTTCCCCCTCTATCATTTTAGGAAATGAAAGAGGAAAATATAGTTTCACATGAAGTTATCTACGGTTATAAAACACTGAGAGATAAAGAGAGGAGAGAGAAGGGAAAAAGGAGTCAAGTTATATCACACAAGAAGGCACTGATGCTTTGTATATCAATATGCCTTTCAAAGCCTCATTGATTTAACATTAATTAACCTAGTTCTTTTATTTTACCTTTAATTATCTTAACATTCTCTACCACATGCAAGACATAGATAAATTAAAACATAGGTGACCAGTTGAAAAGAAACATATAATCAGCAAGAAATGGTTATGTTTTGGCAAGATTGCATTTTCAAATATATTCTAATGTGCTTGAGTCCTATAGTAGACAAGAAGGATTGAAGTTAGCTTGCGCTTTAAATTACCTTAAGGTTATCTAGGACATTCTTTGAAGGCAACCTAATAGGGCACCGAGTGTTTTGTTAGATCTGCAATAAGCAGTTTTATTTTACATCAAACAGGGGTGAGTTTAATAGTTTGACCTAATTTCTTATGAACAGAGCTCTTTGTGTAAAAGACTTGAGAAGATTTTGCTCCAGTATACTCAAGGACATTAGGAAAATAGCTCTCTGTTATGGTTTTCCTTTCAGGTTTAAGAGTGGAACTAGCCTAAATGACCTGTTCTTCATAAAATGCCCTTTTAATTTGCTGATTTTGCTCCCAAGACATACAAGTCTTCTGATGTACTGATCACTAAGTTCTGTTGGGATAATTATTTCAGAATAATTTCCCTGAGTTGCAAGGCAGGTCAAAAGGGAAAAATACTTTAATGCCTAAAGGAAGGGCACTGGTAAATGTTTTCAAATTAATGATGTAGGCAGAATTTAAAAGGCAGGATAACTCCAAATAGTTGCTATTTTAAAATCATTGCTTACTTCTAAATAAATACTTTATTCTGAGCCCCTGAAGGAAATGATCTCAAAAGCATTTAGGATAAAATGTTTTATAAACCAACTTATGTGTAAAAATTGGTGCCAGAGAAAGGTACTTTATCAGTGTGAGAAATCAGAGTTTGGGTTGGATGTGTTCAATCTTAACATATTTTAATAATATTTCTCCTTCCCAGTCAAATGTAATGTAGTTCATAGACATAAGTATTTTATCAAAATAGTAAGTAAGATTTAAAGGAGGCTGAATTTCGCCATTCTGTCTACAGTTTTGTCTGCAGATAGATTGAGAGATTTGGTTATTAAAACCCATCACATTCAGAATTTCTATATGTCTTACAAAAAAAAAGACAAAAGAGTTAACTGTCAGATCTGGCCCATCTTAATGGAATAAGATGCAAGATTTAAATTATTTCTGAAAATAAATAAATACACTTTTGCACGCATATGTCATATGATCTTATGCAAATAATCTAGCAATTTTCAGACCCACTGAATTCAAGTTAAAAGAAAGAGTCTGGACTACTCCATGCCTCTTGTTTTAATACAGTTATTTAGTCTTAACAATATCAAAAAGATAAGAACATATCTCATATTCTTAGAGATTAAATAAATACTAGAGTATGTATAGAAATGACCTATATTTAATGAATAATAGTTTTCAGATACCTCTCTAGCCTTCCAAAAAGTCACATATGCTAATAGTTTTGTTCAGATTAAATGACTCATTCAATAATTTGAATTCTTTTTTAAAAGTTCATATATGCTGTCCCCAAACTTTTTATATCAGTAGGGTTTGGCAATTTACTTTTTCTGTAAATGGCCAGATGGTAAATATGTCCTGTTTCATGGGGCATACAGTTTCCATAGCAAGTTGGCTGTTGTAGCCCAAAAATATGCACAGAAAATACATTAAAACAACAAAAAAAGGAAATGTGTGTAACTGTTCCAATAAAACTTTATTTACAAAAACAAGCAGCTTGGCCCAGTTTTGCCAGTCCCTGTTAATGAACATGAGTATCCTGAGAGACATTAGTTGGATGGTGAAATTTTTCTGTTTTCAAAGAAACCTGGATAGTTCAGCAAACTACATCCTTTCTTTGAGTTCTGTCACTTATTAGCATATCAAAATTTCTGAGATTAGTTTTAAGGAATCTCTTGAAATTTCTTTAGCACAGAATTTTGTAATGTTATCAATTACTTAACCTTTTTAAAAATTGGACTTTTCAGCTATTACTGAAATATACAAGTGAGGTCAATAATTCAGGTTATCAAATCAGCAATCATTGATTATACAACTTTAATAGTAATTTTAAAACTATATATTAACTAGAATTCTTATAGAAATCCATCTCAAAACACCTGGGGCAAAAAAAGGAGAAATTTCTTGAATTATATAATTAAAAATTTTCTTCCTGACTATATGTTTGTACCAAAGTGAAGGAAAAGCTCTGATTAGCAGAACCTAAGACATACATCTTTCCCTGGTGTGGATCAAGGGTGGTGACATCACAGGGACTACAAGGATTGAGTTTCCCCATAGGAAAGACATATTTCTCCAAGAGTAAGGGGGTTAACTAAAGTTATAGTTAGTTCATTCCATTCTAAACTCATTTTATATCATCCCAGCAATTTTTCAATAATAATTAATACTCATGTGCTATAATAACTAAGATTAAACTTCTTTCCAAAGGAGTTATATGAAAGCCAAAACTTTTTATAAATTTATTTAAGTCCTAAATATAATTGAGTTATTCTATGCTTTCCAAATATACCTGACTGTTAATTCTCCCACAAGTTTGTGTTAACAGACCCCAGTTTGTGTTAACAGACACTTTGATTGCTCCTCCTTTTAATAGAAAACCTATAGTTTTTCATTGTAAAAGTAAAATAAATATACTGTATAGACTGAGTCATAAGTAGCAATATTAGGTGAACTAAATGGCTAGGAAATAATTATTTAAAAGGTGGGTTGAGGAGAATTAATTTTATCAAATGGCTTTCAGATATTATTATACAATTTGGTTTAGTTTACATTGATAATTGAAAACATTCCTAATAATTTTATTATTGTCTTACTAAAATTAATTTGGTTGTGAATTATCCTTTAAATTATCATTTTAACAATGAATTAACGGGGTATTTGCCAGTTAGTTTTAGAGGATATGGGCATAAGCAAATACTTTCCAATAATGGACACATATAATACAATGAAGAGGTGGACTGAGAGTTATTAAATAATCAAGAAATTATTAATAAACAATTGATAGTAATGCAAAGTTTGAAAACATGGGAAATATAAACTTTAAACAAATTTTGATGTGCTTTTAAAGTTTAATCAGTTTAATTATGCAAACCAGTCCTTATTTTTATAGCTTCTTCCATATAATTTTTAGAACCAATACCTTACCTATGATAACTTTCAATTTACTGTTAGTTTTTAATAGAGCAAAAGTTAAAGGTAGTTGTTATGCAGAAAAATAATTAAAACATGATTTAAATGGACTAAAAGAGACTTCTCAGAGCAAGATGATGTTATACATAATTACATAAACTAAATTAAATAACATATAGCCCCTGAATTTGTAGCAGACACAAATTACTACAAAGAGAAACTATGAATTTCAATTCATGCTATCCTTCAAAATCTCCTAGGTAAAGTTTACAGGCTAAAAAAAGGTATTAATGTGATTAAATATGCCAGAATGTTCAGTAATGAGGCCAGAGATCAAAACTAATCATATGAATTATGAACAGGAAAGAACCTGGAGGGCTATGATGATATTGGATATAAAAAATTAAAACTAAAATTACATGAACTGTGGTTTCAAGAATGAAGAAAAATGAGAAAAAAATTTTGAAACATATGTAGTCTATCTCCAGCTATTGATATATTTAATTCTTTCTTATTTATTTCATTCATTTAACTAACTCATTGTTATTGGGCACTACTGTATGTACCTAAAATAACTAAAACACTTAATGAGCCAAATCTTGTAGATAGAAGCTTGAACCAGAAGTTCAAGAAACTCAAGTGACTTCTTAATTTTATTTTGGGTGTGATAATGCTATAGTGGTGATTTTTTTTGAAATCCTTATCTTTTAGAGATACATACTGGAAAATTTAAGGATTAAATTATGTGATCTCTTGATGCTTGCTCCAAAATGATATGGGGTAGGTGAGGGTTGGATGGGGGTAGAGGTGAAGCACGATTGACCATGAGTTGTTAATTGTTGAAGCTGGGTTAGGTGTATGGGGATTATTACACCATATGCTTATGCACATGTTAAAATTTTCCATAGTAAAAAGTTAAATGAAATAAAACCTACAAAGTGAAAAATTAAAAAAAAAAAAAGAAATATTTTCATCTCCATGTGTAATTGATTTCAACACTGGTCATGACTGGAAGTTACTAACTTGCTGATCAGACTTAGGTTGATTTTCATTTCCTTTTTTTAATTAAATTTTGCAATTTCATAGCATTTTCATAAAATTTTGCAAATTTAAAAATTACACTTTTATCTTCAGAAGTTATTTAAGTCTCATATTTTTAATGAAAAAAAAAAGAAAAAGAAACTCAAGTGAGCTGTTTTTTAATTCAACCCAATTTTTTCCTAGAAAAAATGTGTAAAAATTGTATTAGCTTTCTTACTATATCTGTCCTATGCTAATGTTTTTTAGGAACTCCTCCAAGCCCATCTCAAGTCTTCAAGCACCTTGTAAGCAAATCTTACATTTTCCCTCATTAATCAGGGAATTTTTCCTGAGTTTGCTTCTCCTTTTTCTTCTTAAATGATTTTTCGAGTATCTTTTATATCAATTACTTGTAGCTAGATTACTTTATATTAATAACTCCTATAAATTGCATAATTATAAAGGAAGTGATGGTATTTGCCGGAGCTCTCTGAATGCTATACAATCACATTTTATAAAATACTGAGCTGTCTATGATTTTCACCTGAAGACATCATTGGAAAGAGGAGCTAACTAAATAGACAATGTTTGTTTGCCAAACCCAAAACATCTGATTTAATATGGAATGTCTTCTCTAAATAATATTAGTAGAGGGAAATGTAGGCCACTGCCAGGGATTGTAATACAATGATAGTATTTACTGAGAAAATACTCTGTCCTATTTTTCACACACACAGTTACATTTAATGCCCCAAATAACTAAGCAAACTGATTTTATTATGTTAATTTTCCACATGTGAAATGTGAGGCTAAGAAAGTTTGAGAAACTTGACTTACAGAAAGGTGAAGAGATGACCCTTGGAAGCCTGTTCATACATTTAACTATTACAAACTAAAGAAGCATAAAGATATTGGTGATAAATTTAACTCTTGTATTCACTGTAATATTTACCTCCTACTTATATACATTACATAAATTACTATCAAAGATTTCTTCTAATGGTTGTATTTATCCGCAGATGCACTGTATTAGGTTAGTCCTATTTTCCTCTATACAGCCCTCTGCTATTTTAAAGAGTGAATAGATGACTTAACTTAAAATTTATTATATATGATCGACATTCAGGAAACTACTTCTCAAACAACTATGAAATTACTTGTTTCTTATATTTCCCATATTCTCTTCCCTATACCCTGAACCTAGTACCTCCCCAGATGTTTTTCTGTTAGTTAGTTTCATCATTTCCCTCCTATTTAAATTTTTCAAGCTTTATTACACATATATGTGTGTCCAAATGATATATGATTTAGTTTTGATTGAACATTCTATAATATATTACATTCTTTCTTCTCTACTTACTTTTTGGCAACTCAGTTTTAAGTTACTAGAATTCATATTGTTGTGTAATTACCCCTAACTTTATGCCATTATGTGAATAGACCAAAATTATGTGTACAATTTTCCTATCAATGAGCATTTGAATTATCTTCAGGTTATTATTTCTATTATAATTATTATTATTATTATAACTACTATTTCTATTGTAACTATTACTAACAGAACAATGGTATAAATATCATTTTCCTTTTCTTTTGGTTCAAATATGCTAAAATTTATCTTGATTATTCCAGGAAGTGCAATTGTTGAGTAGTAGGGAATGTGACTGGTCAACTTAAAAAAAAGTAGTGCTAATTCATTTTCTAAAGCATTCTATACTTCCCACCCCTTCAAAATGAATAAATAGCCCTATTGATCCATATCTTCTCCAACATTGGTGTTATCAGAGTTCTTAATTGCTTCCAATAGAATGCGTAAAAAATGCGATTTTAAAAGAAATTTCGATGCACATGTCCCTTGTCACTAATGAGGTTTAGCTTCTCTTCAAATCTTTTTAGCAACTGGTGGTTCCTCTTCTGTGAACTGACTTTTTAGGATTTTTGTCTATTTTTCATTTGTATTATTTATCTTTTGTATTATTGATTTATAAGAGTTTGTGATTCTTAATATCAATTACTGACATGTTCTGTCAGTTTGAATACATAAAATGTAAATATCAATATGAAATAAAGTATGTAAGAGGAATATGGAATTTGTGTGTGTGTGTGTGTGTGTGTGTGTGTGTGTGAGATAGTTGGGAGGCTAAGGCTAAATAGATCATTCTGTTTGCGTCACCGTGCAGAGTCTTTCTCCGCAACTGTTAGTACTGAACGCAAATATCTAAACATTTAGGTAAACGTGTTCTTATGGTGAGTCTCAATTTAAATTTTATCCTCAATCTAAAATTACTTACTGCTAGTAGTAAAATAAAAAATATTTGCTCACTACTCTTTTGATCAACATAATACTTCAGAATTAGAGGAATTTTAATATCATATTACAGTAGACCACTACCTTCCTATGTTTTTATCAACTGCCATTTGGAAACAATGTTGCCTTCATTTCTATGAGACATCAAGTAGGTTTACTGGGTAATGTCCTAGCCACGCATATCACTTCAATTTTGCATGGGTTAGCAAAGAGCATTTTCCTAAACTTTAGAATATAGCTACATCATATTCATATTTTTCTTGTCTGGTTAATATAATACGAATTGTTCACCTTTCAAAATGTTTTATGAGTCTCTAAGCCTTTGACCACGTTATTACATTTTTATTATTACACCATCTAACACAATTATATTTCCGTTGCCCTGCTGTCGATGATCTTCCTCACTCTGGTCATAAATCTTGCCCTCTTGAATTCTTCCTGTTACTGCTAACCTAGCATTGGAATTGATTCATAGATATTCATTTTCTCCTGAGCACTTATCAATACTTTTCAGATTCTCAGTCCTTTAATGAATTAAGATTTCCTTAAAATTCTGTTTCCTTTGGTGTCAAAATGATGATCAATTATCTGGTTCATTTTTCCCCTTCAATTCCTGGACTTAAGGATTTTAATATTTCTCTTTCTGATATTTCAATCAAAGACTGAAATCATTCCATTTTAGAGTAATCCATTTTGGATATTGAAAAAGCGTAACTTGTCCAATTTTCTATGAAGAAGGATTATTTTTGCATTTGAGCAAATTCCTCCCTTGCTTTACCTCATCCACTTAATACCTTGCCTTGCTGCAATTGCTAGTCACTTCCCCCCCCCCACCCACCCAATATACTGCCTACAGAAATGCTGAAATGCTGTTTTGTTTTGTTTTCTTTTCTCAGGTTCCTTAGTTTTACCACGATCATTATTGTTTCATTAGGGAAAAAACATTTTGGAATATTCAATTTACATGTTATACACTCTATTTTCTCTAGTTTTATAGAAACAGTATGTATAATATCTGGGAGAAGGGGTCATTATTTTGCCTAGTTACAACAATCTGCAACTTTCAGTGGACATTTACCTCTTTATGGCTCAATGATTCTAGTTAAAATTGGTGTAAAACTATTTGATGCCTCTATATTTCATAATCCTTGAAAGTCTGGGCTCAACCCCCCTTTCCAATATTCCCACCCCAGACATTTTCTTATACACTCTAGGATTTTCTCCTCCGTGATTCTGGTTAGTTTATTTGTGCATTCCTAGAATTACCTGAGCTGTTCTTAAGATCGATAGGTATTTGTCATGAAACTTAATGCGTATATTTTTGTTATGAACTCAGCTGAATCTTTTGTTCCTTTTTGAAGATCTTGCCAATTATGCCGTGTAGTCCTACACTTGTCTCTTCTCTCTTTCTGATGGTATGGTTAGAGTCAGAAGTGTGAAATACACACGTGTGCCATGCACACATCATAATCCAGGTTCTTTTTTTAATGGATAGAAAGGAGGGAAACCTAGTCCTACGAGGAGCAAACAGTGTTACCTCCACTGTTCCTTCTTTTCTTAATACTTTTAGGGCTGTGCGAGTCGGCTGTTGAATGGAAGAGGGCTGACTGATTATTAAATATAAAATGTAAACCTATCATTCATTTCCTCTAGTTGTATTTCCTCGTGACGTACAAGACAACTGAGAAATACATTTGATTTAGGAGGGCATTTTCAAAGGAGTATGAGGAAGATTTAGTGAGGTAAAATTTGGTGAAGGTCAAATTCTACACAACGTTGTGCAAATTGTATCCCAATTTGTTTCGATGGATTGTACTTGACAGTTAATTAGAACCTTATGAATAAACATTGAAAGGTAGATTTCATTAAAGAAAATATGGTTCAGCCCTAAAAGCTCTATGGCTTTAGAATAATAACATTGATTATGATAGTTTCCAGAAACTTAGCTCACAAAATATCTCACAAAAGTTCAATGTAAACACATTTTATTTTAACTTCTATATGATAGCCTTTAGATTAAGTTTTAACTGAATATATATGTATATATATATCCATATATCTATATATATATGAATGGATATGTATATTCATATGTGTATGATTTCAACCCAGATTCTCAATTCTTTGGTTTCCTTACCTCCTATAGTATTTTCCTTTATTCTCCTTCCACTCCCATAGTTATCTTAAATTTACTATCACTAATAACTACACCATCTCTAAAGATTTAACTTTAATCACTGCACCACTAGACCACTACTCTTGAGTACTTTTACTCTAGAATCCCTCATTCCAATATTTTTAAAATCTTTTCAAGACTTCCAATCTATTAACATTACTACTTTTATAAAACAAACAAATAATAGCAACAAATAGCATGATGACTTCTCTCATTTAAAATCTATAAATGCACAAACTGCAAATGAGCACTGAAGAGCAAGGGGTTAAAACTGTTGGCATGTATTGTGTTGCTTCCTTGGGAAGGTGGGGAAACTCCTTTGAGGCAAGGGAAGAAAAGAGAGCATGCATCTAGGCTAATATCCTTGTCAACGGCACTTCCAGGAAAGTAAATTGAGGGTATTTATTAGAAGGAAGGACATATCTATAGGATGTTCCCTGCCTAAAGTATATCTTATACTAAATAAACCTAAGACATGGCTCACTGGATAAAGTCATGTAAGCTATGCAATTGTCTATAATATAAAACAGATATGTTCCATTACGTAAATTCTGCCTGCTGTGTGAGGTGACATGCAGACGCCATGCAGACCTCATTAGAGACTTCATTTATTATTCTGGGCCAGAGAGTGCATGTCTGGTACAGGAATACAGGACCAACATAGCTGTCCTCAACATCCTAGCTCTCTCACTAATTCTTCAGCCCCTCTTAAATGACTAATTACTTGAAATTATTAGCAAATCTTGATCTCTGATTCATGTAATTCTCGTTATGTGTCCTCTGATTTGGCTCATACACTCAACGTTTTACAGGAATCTTTCTTCACGTTAGTGAGTATGTTTACTTTTGTACTTTCCAAAACAACCATTTTGCGTCCTCTCTTCCCTCTTTAAACGTCTAATCCACCAAAGGAAGCTGAAGGCTTTACTCTACACTAGTTTTAGAACAGGGATGTAATCAAGTGAGAATTCCATAATCCTCCATATTCAAATTTACCAACCCACCTGCAGCAGCAATTAAACCTCCTCCTTTTCCTCTTCCTAAAATGAAGAACACATTTCTGCATTTGTCTAGGCCTAACTCCTCTTTGTGCCCTAGATTCAATATATTCTAATCACTTTATCATTTTGCTCTGACAAGTGTTCTCTCTTTTCTACATCATCAAATTAACTCTTTCTACTTGTTCATTTTCATTAGCTAACAACGTGGTCTATTATTTTCTTAAGGTGTTCTTACATTTTCTATAAGACCTCTTCATTTGCTACTAACCAGGTTTCTGCTCTTGTTCCAGACTACCCACTGAAAGAGTTGTCCCAACCAACTGCCTCTAATCCCCTACCCCGAAGTCTCCCCTTAATCCGGAGCAACCAGACTTCTTACCACATCACTCCACATCAATCCCTGAAATCTGTGTTGCAAACTATCCTCTATGCTCTTGCTGCTTTCCTGTTTAATAGCTTCTCATTGAAGTAATCTTTCACATGTCTTTGAAAACTTGTTTCATTTGACTTCTGTGACAATACAATCTGTTTTCTGTCTAGACCAGGCTGTCCCTTTTTTATTTCTTTTACTGAATATTTTTTCTGTTTAATCTTATAATTTTGAGTACCCCAAGCCTTGTGCCTGTGCCTCCTTCTTTTCTGTGCTTTCTTCTCCAGATCCTTTCATTCAGTGCCGTCAACAAAATTCACATCATACATACGAAGATGATTTTGCTCCTGAGCTCTACACTTATATTTCAATTGCTGATTTATTTCCACTGGAATATCTGTTAAGATATTATGCACTTAACTTGTCCAAGATCAAATTATTGTACTTGATTCCCAACTGGTTCCTCTCTCTTCCCAGTAATCCTTACCAGTACTAATCAACTGCACAAGCTAGCATCTTTAATCTCTCTCTTTCTCTTATCAAGCCCTTTACTCTTGTAGTTCTCTCTGCTTTGAAATCGAACCACCTCCAACAACCCTAATTTCTTAACTCATATGTTATCTCTGTTGAGTGTTTTTCCTGTTACCTCTGTTTACTGTAAGCCTCCTTTCTCAAGTTACAATTTCTTAAATGATCTCATTTTGTTTTCTTTAGATAATTATCATTGTTGAAATTATCTTGTGTTTATTACCATGTTTATTTTCTCTCTCTCCTTACTAGAACACGTGAAGCATCAGAGAAGGGGCCTTGTCTGTTTTGTTCAGGGATATTATATAGCACATATCTAGCATATGAAAATCACTTAGGAATGAATTGATACATTTCCAGAAAATCTAAGTTTGACTCACAGATCCACCAATCGGTAGGTTCATGACCTTTTAAGGTTACTTAAGCACTGTGAACTTGTTTCCTTATCTGTCAAAATAAAGGTATTAATACAGCTTTGGTGCTTACTTACAGAATGCACGATATAGTACCAAGCACAGTGTCTTATATCTAGGATTAACACACATATTTTCATTTCCTTCCCATTCTTCTTAGGCAAAGTGTACATAATGTAAATCACCTAGTTGAAATATGGATATGGGTAATTCAAATTATTAGCTTATATGGAGAGATCTTTTAACATACTAGGCACTGTTCTAAGTGCTTTTCGCATATTAACACATATATTTTTATATAATAACCCTGCAATATAAATCCTATTGTTATCCCCATTTTATAGACTAGGAAAATTGTGAGGTTTGATATTATCGAAGTTGACTTAGCTATTAAGAGATAGGTTTCCATTTGAGCAGTCTAGCTCTACAGAAGGTAGAGCTTACCTTCAGGATATACTGTTTCCACTTAGAAATGAAAAGTGTTCATGCATCTTCATGCTCAGTGTGTGTGTGTATATGTGTGTTTGAGAATGTGTGTTTGTAAGAGAGAGATGATAAATAAGATTGAAAATTACCAAATTTGTGTTTCATAAATTTTAAACACATGATTTAGTATTTCTCTTTTTCTCCTTTAAATTTTCCAGAAAAAAAAAAAAAAGGTCATTGTTCTATGATCCCTCTTATTTGCAAAGGAAATAGAGAAGTGGTGGAAATAATAAAATTTCCAGTACTGTCAATCAGGAATCACCTGACCAGGTCTTGATATTAGATGCTGTATTCTTATTTAAATGTTCATGTCATTAAACTACACTTCTTTATTTTATTGCATGAGATGAAATTAAGTGGTGCCAAAACTTAGTCACAACATCCAATTACGTGGGGCAGTCTTTCTTTAAAACGTTGTTCAACTGTTTTAGACTGTGCTATTTTGGTGAAAATTAAGCCTTTTTAAAATACCAATTTTTTTTTTCTTACTGAAACAAAATAATACCTAAGTTCCCCAAGCAGTTTTATAGACATAAGTAAATGTGCAAAGGACTTCCTGGGGGTGGAGCTGTATGATCCCCATTACAGTCAGTGGGGATCATTGACTTTAACGGGAATCATGTAGCGAGAGGCTCATGCAACACTTCACAAAATTTGAATTAGGGCCTTTTGATTTTAAAAAAAAGGAGCCATATTGTACTTTCAAAGATATACTGGGATTTTTTGTACTTTTATATATTCATTTCCTGGATTTACATCTTTAGACAATTTTTAAATGAAGGAAAATACAAAACAATTAATTATGTCCCTTTTTTATGTGTGTGTCTTTATAATTAATAAAGATAACAGTGTTGTAAAATCAATTCCTATTGCAACTGATTAGATATCTTTGTAAAAAATAGCACAATAGTATACTTTCTTCCCTGAAAGCAGTCACCCAATACAATAAAATAAAGAAAAAGTTAATATAACTACTTAATGAAACAGAAAAGGCACAACATTTCATGAGAGGAAGCTAAATCAGAATATATATACATATGTGTATGCACACACCCAGCTCTGTGCTAACTGTTTTAATTGCCATAGCAACTTTGTGAGAAGGGTGTTTTTTAGTACATTTTTGCAGTGGAAGAAACTGAGGAATTTACACAACTAGTTTCATATTACACCACGTCTTCAGTTGTGCTCTCCAGAAACAGGCTTCGGGATGAAGATTCCTGTGCCTGGGTTTCTAAGTGGTCACAGGGAGAATCAATCAGAAAATGTGTAGAAGAAACAGGACAGGAAAGGGAGAACACCAAGTAAGGGTGAGATCTCAGGCAAAGTCCCACAGAAAGACATTTCAGCTTGATTCCTCCATTCTCTCTAGTCATTCATTTGGGACCCTGGGGGCTACAAATTCCCAGTAATGTCTGGGTCTCTCTGGATATGGGCAAAGCAGGCTCAAGTTGCTTAAGAGCTGCAGTCTGACTGTTAGAACAAGAAAGCATACTGAAGTGTGTGCTGGAGGGGGAGAGGGAGAGACAGAAAATGGTAATAGGGATCTAAGAAGATCTGATCAGAATACCAATACTGCAAGCCAGGCATAGCCAATAAGCAGCAGAGCCAGGTTCTTAACCCAGGAATTCCATTCCCAGAGCCCAAAGCCTGATTTAAAAAATTAGAAATGCTAAACTAGCCTTTTAATAATACAGACAGAGGTTGTGCTCAGGCAACAGAAAAATCTGTGGGACTTTTTCCACACTTCAGAATGGCTGAGGAGGTAGTTGTAATTAACATACATGCCAGTGCTCCATCTTTGCAACAAGTCCACATTATTTTATGTAAATGTATTTCTGGTTGCTGGTCAAAGGGCACAATCTTTCAGTTATTAAATAAACAAATTCTGGGACCTAATGTACAGCATAGTGATTATAGTTAAAACTGTATTGTGTACTTGAAATTTGCTAAGAAAGTGGGTCTTAAGTGTTCTCACCACACAAAAAAGGTAATTATGTGAGGTGATAAATATATTAGTAACTTATTAAATGATAATGGTAATCATTTCATAATGTATACGTCTATTAAATCATCACATTTTTACACCTTAAAAAATCACATGTACAATCTAAATATATATACAATCTTTTTTGTCAATCATATTTCAATAAAGCTGGAAAAATAAATAATAACAAACAAAAAAGTAAATATATTTTTGGAATCTTTATATTTCCTTTATTTACATGATTATTCTTGTGCTAATGACAGTTTTAAAATTACTAAAGTCTCACAATACATCTTTATATCAGGTGGACCTACTTATTCTCATTTGCTGTCAATAACATTGGCTATTCTTGGTTTTGTGAAATTGTGTACAAAAATTAGAATTGACCTTTTCAATTCTATATGCATACATACTAAAATTTTTTCCATGAGATTTTTATTGGGATAACTTTGAATCTAAGGATCTGCTTGGAAATAATTAACATCATGATGGTATTTAATTTCCCAAACCATTAGTATATTGTATTACTACATTTATTTAGTTAATTCCCTATAATTTTTCTATTAATTATTCATTGTTTATATTTTCCTCTGGACAATATTCCCAATAATTAATTATTTTTCTATCTGTATCTCTCTATTACAGTAATTTTTTGAGTTCTTAATTTTGCTTATAATATATTTCAGGATTAGAATTTCACTTGATTCTCTTTAATCACATCTGTTTCTCTTTTATAGCACCCATTTCTTTATAGCATCTGTTTCTCTATCTTGCCTTTTAACTCTTTGAACATAGCATGCAGATATACTACAGTTTATTTAAAGAATTTCAATAACTGGACCCCTGGTTTTCTGTTTCTGTGATCAGTTTCTTCCCTTACTTTTCATTCATGCTATATTATCTTCTTATATGCCTGGAATTTTTTATTGTATGCTAGATACTGGGTTTGCACAATTCTTCCTAGTAAATAATTTGACGGCTAGGGTAAATTTCTCTTCATCCAGAAAGAATCCTATGTTTGTTTATGGATTTTCCTTACCTCGAGGGTGAAGCACTTCAGGATTCCAACCAGGGTGTCAGGTTCTACTGAGCTCCCTCTGCAAATGCTTATGTCTCTGGGCCTTTGTTTGTCCCTGGAACCTTGGCCAATGATTTTTGATATAGTTTTATTTCTTACACGTCTTCAAACAAAATATTAGTATTTATTCATTTTGTGTAGTGATCTTTAATGGTAAATTGTAGATAAAATTGAAAAAGAAAATGTGGTATTTTGAATCCTTGAGAAAAAATGGTGTTGGATCAATGAGCTGTACATTGACAAAAAAATTTTTAAAGATATTATTAAAAAATTAAAAATGATGTTATTTCCCACCTGTCTTCAACATATATTTCAAATGGAGCATAGATTTATATTCAGTTATAAAAATTTAAACCTGAAATGTTTTAGAAGAATACAAGAGTGATACAAAGCTAAAATCCCCCACTAAAAAATCAAATATTTATCAATTTCACTAGATACAAATTAAAATCTTTCATATGATTAAAATATAAAGCTAAAAATGACTGGAGAAAATATTTGCAAGACATATTAAGAAATACAACATTACCAGCACCCACTCAATCATTACACATTCCTTTGTCTCCAAAGAAACTGTGATTCTAATTTCTAATACCATGGGTTAGTTTTGCCTGTTTTTTGATATATATATACTTAGATTCACACAATATATATTGCTTTTTCATCTAGCTTCTTTGGTTCAACATGTGCAACTCATTCAGGCTGTATGTAACTGCTGTTTTTTTTTTTATTACCATTTCTGTCTAGGGTGATATTTGATTGAATTTGCTAATAAAATGCAGTGTTTCACTGATAAATGTAAACTAACTGTTGTTATAATGAACACAGCCATTATAAAAATCTCTGGGTTTAGAGTTTTGGGAACAGAAAATACATATGAAATATTTTCTTCCTCCCAAAGATATTTTGCTAAACTAATTGATGAGAAATTTTAACAAATTAATTTTCAAACAGTGTTGAGAATTTCACCCCTCTCTATGATGGAGTAAAATAGAATAGAATTAAAACATAAGAAACAACAGTTTTCAGAAATTGGACAACAGGTAATACAGGACAGTAAATACTAAGAGAAAGGAAACAAATGAGATGGGCCATATAATAAGCTGGTAAGAGTTTCCAAGCTGTAGTACAGGGAGCAGGAGCGCAAAAAAAGACCAGAAATTCCACTGAGTTGAGAACACTGGATTCAGAGCTCATGTAAACCCAGATGTGTAAGATGGCATGTAAAGATGGTACCAGAGGGGAGAGAAAGGCAGAGAGAGCTCTGGAGATCCATGGAGAGCTCCTCTCCAGTCTTTAGCAGAATACTGAACAGCTCATGCATGAAAAGAAACTATGAAGTCAGGGGAAGAACCCCTGAAGAGGAGCAGGTAGAAAAATCCTCAAAGCTCATGGAGGGCTGCAAATAGATCAGGTACCCAGTGGTCAGAGTGGAAAGACCTCCTAACGCAAGAACAGTCCAGTAAAGCCCTCAGAAGGGTATCACCTCAGGAATAGCCATAGGTTTTGGTTGAACTGCAAGCAAGCTTCTTAAGGATCAAGGCCTTTACTAGTAACATAACTAAATGCCAGAACAAAGCTCAAAAATACCTAAAAGAATACAGGTATTCAACATTTAATAATGTAAGCTACATGATGTCTGTCATCCAATAAAAGAAACTAGCAGACATGCAAAGAAGTAAGAATATTCAAACCATAATAAGGACATCAATCAGTTAATAGAACAAATTGAGGAATGGTACAGATTATAGAGATAGTGACCAAAGACATTAGAAGAGCTGTTAAAAGTACATTACATTTATTCAGGAAGGTAGAGGAAAATGTTAGCTTGATAATGAGAGAAATGAAAGATCACAAAATACTCATCTTCTGAACTGAAAATATACTTTTGAAATAAAAAATACACTACAATAAACATATGAAAAGATATTTCACAATATGTGTTGTCAAGGAAATGCCAATTAAAACAATGAGATACCACAGTATATCTATGAGAATGGCCAAAATCTAAAACACTGGAGAAGCAGGAACTCTCGTTCATTTCTGGTAAAGATGAAAAATGGTACAGCCACCTCGGAAGACAGTTTGGCAGTTTCTTACAAAACTAAACGTACTCTTACTATTCAATCCAGCAATTGTACTACTTGGTATTTACCCAAAGGAGTTGAAAACTTATGTCCACACAAAAACCTGAACACAGATGTTTATAGCGGCTTTCTTCGTGATTTCCAAAGCTTGGAAGCAATCAAGATGTCCTTCAAGAGGGGAAGGGATAAATAAACTGTGCTACATCCAGACAATGGAATATTATTTAGTGCTAAAAGGAAACCAAACAAAGAATCTTTTATTGCTCTTCTGATGTAATTTCTAATGATCTCTCATTACTTCTGTGGCTATATTTTTTGTCCAAATGGGAACTTTATAGATTTATAATTCTCATTTCTTAAATAAACTTGATATAAGTATGTTAAAATGCTAAGTAGTATTTTTTTAAGGTTCTGAATAATCTAACTCACTATGATCTAGTCACATTTGGGATTTTTTTTCAGTTCCTCATATTTAACCAATGATTGCTTCCATCAAACCTTCCCACTTTCTCTTTTCTCTCACCAGGATAATGGCAACTTTCTCTTCAGACATCAGCTCAAATATCAGTTACAGAAAGAATCTTTGTGTAAATTTACACCCTCTATTTAAATTATATTTTCTTTATTTTCCTTCTGAATCTAGTTAATTTTTTCCTTCATGTCACTTATCTCAGACAATAAATTGTAGAATGTTTGTTCAGTGATTTCATTCCTCAGGCTTTAAGTTCTATGAAGGCAGGCATTATTTTCCTTTCATTCACTACTATATACCTAGTGCCTAGAACTGTGTGTGGAATATAATAGGGACTTAGTAAATATCTGTCCAATGAGTGAATAATTAAACCACTCAGGCAATAGTATGGTACTTTTATTATGTCCTTGAAGTTCACCTTCCCCTTCCCTTGGGCACCTTAATTGTCCTGCATTGCTCATTAAGGGCAAAAACTTAGTGTGGCCAGTTTGACTATTTTTAGTCCTGTCCTTGTCCATGAGTTTATATATTGAATCAGTACTGTTACCCTTATAGAATTAAAGTGTCTTTGGCTGCTGCTCTGATTTCTAGCACCTTGACTGAACTACCCATGAACTCATCTTTTCCTTGGCCTCTTCCATTGCTCCTGACAATGAAGGTCTCTTTTAATACCTGCTCTAGTGTTTTGACTTGATTCCTTAACCAGAATGGGAAAAGAATAGTATGAACATACATACAAACACACAGATGGACTAAATATAGACTCTACATCCAAGGAGATTAAGTGCAAAAACTCTACAGGCTTACTTTCAATATAAGATACTGATTTCTCTCTTCTTTCTCCATATCTCTCTCATTTTTCATTTTTCTGTAGAAAAGGAAAGTCATTTCATTACTGTATTTCTGGACACAGAATAGTCTTCTCAGAAGTATCTTCTCAGATCATAAGGCTATGATTAATGAACGGTTATACTCACTACCCATTTCCCAGACTGTGATCTTCCATAAGTGGGTAACTGAGCCTAAGATACTATGCCATTTGTCTCTGCACTCTTGACTACAGCTGAATGGGCCCCAAATTGATTTCTGAGGTCAAGGCAACCACTTGTAGGCAAGCCAAAGACACATGAGGTGACTGATAGAAGGAGTACCCTGTACAATGGTGGCCATATTGAATAGTGAATAACAACTTTAAATTGATTTTCTCATTTTGGGAAGATTAACATTGAATGAAGCAATTTTTTTCCCAGTGAGGGCTGATATAGAAATAATGCTTGATTTTTTTTTTACTCACATGAATAAAATATTCCTCAAACATTTTCTTTATAAAAGTTATATTAAACTTTAAATTCTAGATGTAACTGTAAGTGATTCTGATTCAGTTGCTCTTGGGTTCTAGGAATCTGCTTGTTTGGGAAGTTACAGATGACACCAGCAGTGACAGCATGGTTGGAGCTCCGTCCCGTGGGCTTGCACACTAGGAGCAAGAGCATTGCTCAGGATCATGTTAACAGCAGTGGCAGGGAGAGAGATAAGGATGAGGAAGAAAAGGAGGATGCCATGGTGGGGAAGCAGTTCCAATGTAATGTCAGCAGGAACGACTTCTTTGCCTCCTTCCTGAGGCTCACTGTGATCATAGACACCTGCCACCATCTGGCCTCCTGCCCAGAATGATGAGAACATGCTGTGAAAGAATATCAGATATATATGCATGATCTCTCTGGTACCATCAGCCAAATATTTCTACCGTAAAGAAAAAAAAAAGATTAGTCCTGCTTTGAGAGAGTTAGTGACTTCATTTCTTGCATACAAAAATTGCAAACAGACCATAATATCAAGAACACAATCTTATAAAATATCAAGTTTGAACCTAAAACAACTGTAGTAGAAAATTTTAAACATTATTATTTGCTGTTACTTAAATACAATCCGAGAAAAGGATGAGATGAAGTGGCATTCATGAAGACAGCAAAAGCTTATACTATTTTGACTGGTGAGTCCTGGTAAATGTGGCAAAAATTGGACAATATGGAATGATTTCACGCCATTAGCTTTGGAAGTGCTTTGACAGGTTGGATAGTCAATCAGAAAATCTCAATTTTGGTTTTCCTCAATATGGGCTGAAATTTATGGTTACCCTTTCAGATTTTCTGTGTTCTTGGTTGTATCAATGTGTGAGAGAGGAGACCAGATCCTAACGCACATTAAATAGATTTAAACATTATTTATGAAAACCAAACTATAGAAAATTAATGTCTCATAATTTTAGCTGAATTTGAATTTCAGTATAATAAAGGTTCTGAACTTGAGCCTCAGTATAAAAAAATCCACAAGCAGATAAACTGATAATATCATCATATTATAGCTAATAAGAAATGATTAATTTCCATAATGAAGCTCCACACAGCTACACAAACAGCTTGAGTCCAGAATTCTACTCCTGTCTCATATGGCTGTGATGAAATTTTTTTAGATTCTTGAAAAATATCAACAATTTATGTTTTAAAAAATACCATGTACTATTGCAAGAAAGGAATTAAATAATCTGTCAAAAATAAAAATAACCCAGATTCAGAAAGAAAGGGAGTCTTTTATTCCAAACTTGGTATCTCTAGAAACTTTATGAATCATTCTTGGGAGGCTGATCATGGTCTTAGCAATGCAACTCTCTCTTTAGCAGCTCCCACTTGCTGAAGAGGATGTATTCTATTAATAACTTACAGCTATACAGGATTTAGTGTGTTTTAAAGAATCAGATTATCACAATCTACCGGCCTTCTTTGAAGGTGAGAACTATGAATAGTTATGACCATACTTGAGAAACTTTCTTATGTGAATACGAAAAGTTGCTAAACAAAGAAGATAATATCACAGTAGATCCCTAGACTCAGGATTGGTCATAATTTTTAAGGCAAGCAATGGCAGAAGTTTAAGATGGATCAACCTGTCTGCACTAGAGAGAAGCAGCCAGAACAAAATAGGCAAGTTAATACCAAGAAGAACAGGGCAAGATGAGGTTGGCAGCAGAATCATAAGAATACAAGAAAACTACTAAATCAAAAAGGGAAATTTAGGAAAGTACTCATGCTATTGTTCCAATAAAACAGGAGCTGCAGAATCAGGCCAGTGGGGTTATCGAGAGTGAAGCTGCAGGAAACAGAGATGAATTAAGTGTCAGGCAAAGACAGTGGTTTTGAAAAACAAAAGAAGAGACATTCCCAAAGAGAAAATGATGATGATAGTAGCAGATGATGTAGATTAGATGAAAAAAAATCAAAGATCCTGCTATAGAGTGGCAAGAAGTACAAGGAAATATATGAAGGAAGGAGAGAGCTTTACTGAAAATCAAATCGAAGATAACTCACCCTGTTTTTAGTCTGCACTTACCTAAGGAAAAAAACAAAAAACAAGGATGGTGGTAGCTATTCATCACAGTTAGGAAGGAACAGATTAATATCTAGACTATATCAAGTATATATAAAGTGTATAAAAAAGAAGTAGAACTAGAGTTTTCTTCACCAGGAAAACCTGGATTTGTCATAGAAAATCACACACAGTGGGATATAGGGGTGTGGACCCCAGGGTGAGAATGAGCACCTTGAAAATAGCTCTTACAAGGAAAAATGGTAGTTATATGCATTTAAAAATTTGCTGTTTGGAAAATGTATAATAATTTAGAGACAGAGCAGAACTAATGATGAAGAAGGTCTTTGTTTCTTTAGCAGAAATGCTTATACTAAATAGATTAGGCAGTGGAGGTGTCCTGGTGAAATCTGAAAAAATACTTAAAGCTTGAAAATTCTTGTTTGATATTCAAATGATGAAAGAGCCTTTTTTAGAAATGTCCAGAAATGTGTCCTGTTTGTTGTCTGAATAACTTATGGTCCCTGTAAAGGGAGAAGAATATAAAAAGCAATCTACAAATGAGCAACTATTTGCATTCTGCTTTGTTTTAGCAAAAATTAAGAAAAATACCTTAAACATATTTTCAGTAACATCTGCTCTAATTTTAATTTCTTCATAAACTCTGTTATTTATTTGTTTTTTATTTGACAGAATCTTCATAACAAGAATTGTATTGTAGGTCCATTCATAGTTTTACATTTTTTTAATCTGTTATGGTCATAACCGAGCATTCTCTCATATTTTGCACAATACTACATTTTGGAATTTTTCTCTTTTTAATTTCTCACAGTTATCATAACAATCACAAAAATAATTCTTAATAAAGTCAAAAAGCCTCTTTTTCTGCAGATCAATGCAAGATCTATTATTTCAATATACTAAATATATAAATAATTATGGGACAATATGTTATCTGATGTTGGGGGCTTGTATGTTATTACACCTTTAAAATTTTTTAAAATATGATTTTATTTTTCTTGAAGTATAGTTGTCTTAAAATATATTAGCTCCAGCTGTAAAATATAGTGATTCCATATTTTAAAGATTACACTCCATTTAAAGTTATTTAAAAATATTGGCTATATTCCCTGGGCTGTACAATACACCCTTGTAGCATATTTATTTTATAAAAAGTACCTTGTACCTCTTAATCCCTAACCCTGTCTTGCCTCTCCCAACTTCTGTCTCTCCAATGGTAACCAAATCTGTGAGCCTGTTTCTCTTTTAATATATCTTTTTTTTTTTTTTTTTTTTTTTTAGATTCTACATATAAAGTGTTAAAATACAGTGTTTGTCTTTCTCTGTCTAACTTATCAATAGTTCACTAAGAATAATCCCCTCCAGGTCCATCCGTGTTGTTTCAAATGCAAAATTTCTTGTTGCCTTTAGAACGCTCTATCTTTAAATTTTGCCATTTTAGTTATGATATGTCTTGATGTGGGTCTCTTTAGGTTCATCTTGCTTGAGCCTCTCTGCTCCTGTACTTGGATATCTGTTTCTTTCTTAAGTTTTGGGAAGTTTTCAGCCATAATTTCATCAAATACATTTTTGGCCCCTTTCTCTCTCTCTTCTTCTGGGACCCCTATAATGTGAATGTTAGTACACTTGATGTTGTCTAAGAGGTCCCTTAAACCGTCATTTTTAAAATTTGTTTTTCTTTTTGCTGTTCTGAATGGGTGATCATTATTCTATCTTTCAGATCAGGTATGTATTCTTTTGTATCACCTAGTCTGCTGTTAATTGCTTCTAGTGTGCTTTTCACTTCACTTGTATTCTTAAGCTCTGACTGTCTGATTCTTCTTTATGTTTTATATTTCTTTGCTAAAATTCTCATTGTGTTCATTTATTCTTTTCCCAAGTTCAGTGAGCATTTTTATTACTAATATGTTGAATTCTTTATCTGGGAAATTATTTCAGTTTGATTAGTTGTTTTTTTCAGAGTTTTTTGTTTTCTTGTTTTTTCTTTTGAAACAAATTCCTCTGTCTTCTCACTTTGTTTAACTTTCTCTGTCTCTATGAAATAAGGTGAAACACATCCTGGTCTTAAAGGAGTGTCCTTGTGTGGGAGCATGCCTATGCAGTCTGTGTGTGCCCAGTGGGTTTGTTGGGAGAGCTGGATCTGAAGTGAGCATGGGTAACATCTTCCCCCGGGGTGTGGTGGCTGCATCAACTTGGTGGGAGGTGGGGCTAGAGATGGAGGAGCTAGAGCCAGAGCTCTAGCAGAATAGGGGGACATGTATCATGTACATTTTTTAAAAATATGCATGATAAAAGCTGAAAAGTACTAGTAGTTTGTAATATATGTCATTTTTAGAAAGCCTTTCAAGGAAAAAATACAACACATAAAAGACTTATTTTTGAGTTTGCTATTCATTTTGAACTGCTCTTTAAAAATAGAAATTTACTTTGGATTGTATTTATAATGGCATCTTTTGTTCCCAAAGAAATAATGTAAATAGGAAAATCAATTATACTATTTTCCCAATTGAAAGATTTGTAATATTGTATTAGTAAAGGTTCTCCATAGAAACAAAACCAGTAGCATGTGTGTGTGTGTGTGTGTGTGTGTGTGTGTGTGTGAACATATGTACAGAGATTTATTATAAGGATTTAAGACCCATGATTATAGAGGCTGGCAAGTCTCAAGATCTTTAGGGTGAACTGGCAAGTCAGGACAGCCAATGGTTTGGTTCCAAACAAGGCTCAAAGGGCCAGAGAACCAAGAGAGACAATGTTGCTCTTCTAGTCTAAAGGCTAGAAGTGGTGAGACTTGGGAAGAGTTGATGTTTCAGTTCAGGTCCAAAGACAATAAAAAAAAGCCAATGTTCCAGCTCAAAGGCCATGGAGCAAGAAGAATTCTCTCTTACTTAGGGGATGGTCAGTTTTTTGTTCGATTCAGGCTTTTAACTGACTGCATGAGGCCCACCCACATTAAGAAAGGCAATCATCTTTAGTCAGTCTACAGATTTAAATGTTAATTTCATCCAAAAACACCCTCACAGAAAAATCCAGAATTATGTTTGACCAAATATCTGAAACCCCATGGTCCAGTCAGTTAATATATAAAACTAACCATCATAAACAATGTAAGATAACTATACTAGTATTTCTATGTGGTATAGAAAACACTTGAGCAGGAGAGGTTATAAAAATGCAGTCTTTAAGGATAGCGGTTATAGAATATAAATATTCATGTACATGAATCACTGATGTAAGATTATTTATTAATTAACTTTGAGAAGCCACAAATCTACAATATTATGGAATTGATAGCAATATGTTGGTTCATAGGAACATTATTATTTTGTCTTATCAAAACCACCTAGATCCCCACTTACACCAATGGACAATAGTTTCGGAAGTCCTAGCCATAGCAATCAGAGAAGAAAAGGAAATAAAAGGAATCCAAACTGGAAAGCAAGAAGTAAAACTGTCACTGTTCGCAGATGACACGCTACTATACATAGAAAATCCTAAAGGTGCCACCAGAAAACTACTAGAGCTCATCAATGAATTTGGTAAAGTTGCAGGATACAAAATTAATAATCAGAAATTGGTTGCGATTCCCGCACAGAGGCTCGGCACCGAGCAGCACTCTCCAGCCCAAGAGGCTTGTCTGCTCCCCCGCCGGGGCGGGCGGGGCTGGGAGCTGAGGCTCGGCTTCGGTCGGATCGCAGGGAGAGGACTGAGGCTGGCGGCGTGAACACAGCCTGAAGGGATTAGCGCACAACAGCTGGCTGCGAGGGAGACCAGGAAAAAGTCTGCAGCTGCCGAAGAGGCAAGAGACTTTTTCTTGCCTCTTTGTTTCGCGGCGCGCAAGGAGAGGGGATTCAGAGCGCCGCCTAAACGAACTCCAGAGAAGGGCGCGAGCCGCGGCAATCAGCGCAGACCCCACAGCAACAGGGGCGCAGAGGAAAAAACGGAGAGACTCCCGCACAGAGGCTCGGCGCCGAGCAGCACTCACCAGCCCGAGAGGCTTGTCTGCTCGGCGGGCGGGGCTGGGAGCTGAGGCTCGGGCTTCGGTCGGATCGCAGGGAGAGGACTGGGGCTGGCGGCGTGAACACAGCCTGAAGGGGTTAGCGCAGCACAGCTGGCTGGGAGGGAGACCGGGAAAAGGTCTGCAGCTGCCGAAGAGGCAAGAGACTTTTTCTTGCCTCTTTGTTTCGCTGAGCGCAAGGAGAGGGGATTCAGAGTGCCGCCTAAACGAACTCCAGAGAAAGGCGCGAGCCGCGGCGATCAGCACGGACCCCAGAGACGGGCGTGAGACGCTGGGGCTGCTGCTGCCGCCTCCAAAAAGCCTGTGTGTGAGCACAGGTCACTCTCCACATCGCCCCTCCCGGGAGCCTGTGCAGCCCGCCACTGCCAGGGTCCCGTGATCCGGGGACAAGTTCCCCGGGAGAACACACTGCCCACCTCAGGCTGGTGCAACGTCACGCCAGCCTCGGCCGCCGCAGGCTCACCCCGCCTCCTCTGTACACCTCCCTCCCCGCGGCCTGAGGGAGCCAGAGCCCCCGAAGCAGCTGCTCCTTTAACCCCGTCCTGTCTGGGCGGAGAATAGATGCCCTCAGGCGACCTACACGCAGAGGCGGGTCCAAATCCAAAGCTGAACCCCAGGAGCTGTGCGAACAGGGAAGATAAGGGGAAATCTCTCCCAGCAGCCTTAGAAGCAGCGGATTAAAACTCCACAAACAACTTGATGTGCCTGCATCTGTTGAATACCTGAATAGACAACGAATCATCCCAAATTCAGGAGGTGGACTTTCGGAGCAGGATATATTAATTTTTCCCCTTTTCCTTTTATTTGTGAGTGTATATGTATATGCTTCTGGGTGCGATTTTGTCTGTATAGCTTTGCTTTACAATAGCTTTATTTTACTTCACTATATTATAGCCTCTTTCTTTGTTTCTTTCTTTCTTTCTTTCTATTTTTTCTCCCTTTTACTCTGAGCCGTGTGGACGAAAGGCTCCTGGTGCTCCAGCCAGGCATCAGGGCCGTGCCTCTGAGGTGGGAGAGCCAACTTCAGGACACTGGTCCACAAGAGACCTCCCAGCTCCACGTAATACCAAACGGCAAAAATCTCTCAGAGATCTCCATCTCAACATCAAGACCCAGCTTCACACAACGACCAGCAAGCTACAGTGCTGGACACCCTATGCCAAACAACTAGCAAGACAGGAACACAGCCCCATCCATTAGCAGAGAGGCTGCCTAAAATCATAATAAGGCCACAGACACCCCAAAATACACCACCAGACGTGGACATGCCCACCAGAAAGACAAGATCCAACCTCATCCACCAGAGCTCAGGCACTAGTTCCCTCCACCAGGAAGCCTACACAACCCACTGAACCAACCTTAGCCACTGGGGACAGATACCAAAAACAACAGGAACTACGAACCTGCAGCCTGTGAAAAGGAGACCCCAAACACAGTAAGATAAGCAAAATGAGACGACAGAAAAACACACAGCAGATGAAGGAGCAGGGTCAGAACATACCAGACTTAACAAATGAAGAGGAAATAGGTAGTCTACCTGAAAAAGAATTCAGAATAATGATAGTAAGGATGATCCAAAATCTTGGAAATAGAATAGACAAAATGCAAGAAACATTTAACAAGGACGTAGAAGAACTAAAGAGGAACCAAGCAATGATGAAAACCACAATAAATGAAATTAAAAATACTCTAGATGGGATCAATAGCAGAATAACTGAGGCAGAAGAAAGGATAAGTGACCTGGAAGATAAAATGGTGGAAATAACTACTGCAGAGCAGGATAAAGAAAAAAGAATGAAAAGAACTGAGGACAGTCTCAGAGACCTCTGGGACAAAATTAAACGCACCAACATTCGAATTATAGGGGTCCCAGAAGAAGAAGAGAAAAAGAAAGGGACTGAGAAGATATTTGAAGAGATTATAGTTGAAAACTTCCCTAATATGGGAAAGGAAATAGTTAATCAAGTCCTGGAAGCACAGAGAGTCCCATACAAGATAAACCCAAGGAGAAACACACCAAGACACATATTAATCAAACTGTCAAAAATTAAATATAAGGAAAACATATTAAAGGCAGCAAGGGAAAAAAAAACAAATAACACACAAGGGAATCCCCATAAGGTTAACATCTGATCTTTCAGCAGAAACTCTGCAAGCCAGAAGGGAGTGGCAGGATATACTTAAAGTGATGAAGGAGAAAAACCTACAACCAAGATTACACTACCCAGCAAGGATCTCATTCAGATTCGATGGAGAAATTAAAACCTTTACAGACAAGCAAAAGCTGAGAGAGTTCAGCACCACCAAACCAGCTTTACAACAAATGCTAAAGGAACTTCTCTAGGCAAGAAACACAAGAGAAGGAAAACACCTACAATAACAAACCCAAAACATTTAAGAAAATGGGAATAGGAACATACATATCGATAATTACCTTGAATGTAAATGGATTAAATGCTCCCACCAAAAGACACAGGCTGGCTGAATGGATACAAAAACAAGACCCATATATATGCTGTCTACAAGAGACCCACTTCAGACCTAGAGACACATATAGACTGAAAGTGAGGGGATGGAAAAAGATATTCCATGCAAATGGAAATCAAAAGAAAGCTGGAGTAGCAATTCTCATATCAGACAAAATAGACTTTAAAATAAAGACTATTACAAGAGACAAAGAAGGACACTATATAATGATCAAGGGATCGATCCAAGAGGAAGGTATAACAATTGTAAATATTTATGCACCCAACATAGGAGCACCTCAATACATAAGGCAAATACTAACAGCCATAAAAGGGGAAATCGACAGCAACACAATCATAGTAGGGGACTTTAACACCCCACTCTCACCAATGGACAGATCATCCAAAATGAAAATAAATAAGGAAACACAAGCTTTAAATGATACATTAAACAAGATGGACTTAATTGATATTTATAGGACATTCCATCCAAAAACAACAGAATACACATTTTTCTCAAGTGCTCATGGAACATTCTCCAGGATAGATCATATCTTGGGTCACAAATCAAGCCTTGGTAAATTTAAGAAAATTGAAATCGTATCAAGTATCTTTTCCGACCACAACGCTATGAGACTAGATATCAATTACAGGAAAAGACCTGTAAAAAATACAAACACATGGAGGCTACACAATACATTACTTAATAACGAAGTGATCACTGAAGAAATCAAAGGGGAAATCAAAAAATACCTAGAAACAAATGACAATGGAGATACGACGACCCAAAACCTATGGGACGCAGCAAAAGCAGTGCTAAGAGGGAAGTTTATAGCAATACAAGCCTACCTCAAGAAACAGGAAACATCTCGAATAAACAACCTAACCTTGCACCTAAAGCAATTAGAGAAAGAAGAACAAAAAAACCCCAAAGCCAGCAGAAGGAAAGAAATTATAAAGATCAGGTCAGAAATAAATGAAAAAGAAATGAAGGAAACAATAGCAAAAATCAATGAAACTAAAAGCTGGTTCTTTGAGAAGATAAACAAAATTGATAAACCATTAGCCAGACTCATCAAGAGAAAAAGGGAGAAGACTCAGATCAATAGAATTAGAAATGAAAAAGGAGAAGTAACCACTGACACTGCAGAAATACAAAAGATCATGAGAGATTACTACAAGCAACTCTATGCCAATAAAATGGACAACCTGGAAGAAATGGACAGATTCTTAGAAATGCACAAACTGCCGAGACTGAACCAGGAAGAAATAGAAAATATGAACAGACCAATCACGAGCACTGAAATTGAAACTGTGATTAAAAACCTTCCAACAAACAAAAGCCCAGGACCAGATGGCTTCACGGGTGAATTCTATCAAACATTTAGAGAAGAGCTAACACCTATCCTTCTCAAACTCTTCCAAAATATTGCAGAGGGAGGAACACTCCCAAACTCATTCTACGAGGCCACCATCACCCTGATACCAAAACCAGACAAAGATGTCACAAAGAAAGAAAACTACAGGCCAATATCACTGATGAACATAGATGCAAAAATCCTCAACAAAATACTAGCAAACAGAATCCAACAGCACATTAAAAGGATCATACACCATGATCAAGTGGGGTTTATCGCAGGAATGCAAGGATTCTTCAACATACGCAAATCAATCAATGTGATACATCATATTAACAAACTGAAGGAGAAAAACCATATGATCATCTCAATAGATGCAGAGAAAGCTTTCGACAAAATTCAACACCCATTTATGATAAAAGCCCTGCAGAAAGTAGGCATAGAGGGAACTTTCCTCAACATAATAAAGGCCATATATGACAAACCCACAGCCAACATTGTCCTCAATGGTGAAAAACTGAAACCATTTCCACTAAGATCAGGAACAAGACAAGGTTGCCCACTCTCACCACTATTATTCAACATAGTTTTGGAAGTGTTAGCCACAGCAATCAGAGAAGACAAAGAAATAAAAGGAATACAAATCGGAAAAGAAGAAGTAAAGCTGTCACTATTTGCAGATGACATGATACTATACATAGAGAATCCTAAAGATGCTACCAGAAAACTCCTAGAGCTAATCAATGAATTTGGTAAAGTAGCAGGATACAAAATTAATGCACAGAAATCTCTTGCATTTCTATACACTAATGACGAAAAATCTGAAAGTGAAATTAAGAAAACACTCCCATTTACCATTGCAACAAAAAGAATAAAATATCTAGGAATAAACCTACCTAAGGAGACAAAAGACCTGTATGCAGAAAATTATAAGACACTGATGAAAGAAATTAAAGATGATACAAATAGATGGAGAGATACACCATGTTCCTGGATTGGAAGAATCAACATTGTGAAAATGACTCTACTACCCAAAGCAATCTACAGATTCAATGCAATCCCTATCAAACTACCACTGGCATTTTTCACAGAACTAGAACAAAAAATTTCACAATTTGTATGGAAACACAAAAGACCCCGAATAGCCAAAGCAATCTTGAGAACAAAAAATGGAGCTGGGGGAATCAGGCTCCCTGACTTCAGACTATATTACAAAGCTTCAGTAATCAAGACAGTTTGGTACTGGCACAAAAACAGAAATATAGATCAATGGAACAGGATAGAAAGCCCAGAGATAAACCCACACACATATGGGCACCTTATTTTTGATAAAGGAGGCAAGCATATACAGTGGAGAAAAGACAGCCTCTTCAATAAGTGGTGCTGGGAAAATTGGACAGGTACATGTAAAAGTATGAAAATAGAACACTCCCTGACACCATGCACAAAAATAAACTCAAAATGGATTAAAGACCTAAGTGTAAGGGCAGACACTATCAAACTCTTAGAGGAAAACATAGGCAGAACACTCTATGACATACATCACAGCAAGATTCTTTTTGACCCAGCTCCCAGAGAAATGGAAATAAGAACACAAATAAACAAATGGGACCTAATGAAACTTAAAAGCTTTTGCACAGCAAAGGAAACCATAAACAAGACCAAAAGACAACCATCAGAATGGGAGAAAATATTTGCAAATGAAGCAACTGACAAAGGATTAATCTCCAAGATTTACAAGCAGCTCATGCAGCTCAATAACAAAAAAACGAACAACCCAATCCAAAAATGGGCCGAAGACCTAAATAGACATTTCTCCAAAGAAGATATACAGATGGCCTACAGACACATGAAAGAATGCTCAACATCATTAATCATTAGAGAAATGCAAATCAAAACTACAATGAGATATCATCTCACACCGGTCAGAATGGCCATCATCAAAAAATCTAGAAACAATAAATGCTGGAGAGGGTGTGGAGAAAAGGGAACACTCTTGCACTGTTGGTGGGAATGTAAATTGATACAGCCACTATGGAGAACAGTATGGAGGTTCCTTAAAAAACTACAAATAGAACTACCATACGACCCAGCAATCCCACTACTGGGCATATACCCTGAGAAAACCATAGGTCAAAAAGAGTCATGTACCAAAATGTTCATTGCAGCTCTATTTACAATAGCCAGGACATGGAAGCAATCTAAATGTCCATCGACAGATGAATGGATAAAGAAGATGTGGCACATATATACAATGGAATATTACTCAGCCATAAAAAGAAATGAAATGGAGGTATTTGTAATGAGGTGGATGGAGTTAGAGTCTGTCATACAGAGTGAAGTAAGTCAGAAAGAGAAAAACAAATACAGTATGCTAACACATATATACGGAATCTAAGGGGAAAAAAAAAAAAAAAAAAAGGCCATGAAGAACCTAGTGGCAAGACGGGAATAAAGACACAGACCTACTCGAGAATGGACTTGAGGATATGGGGAGGGGGTGGGGTGAGATGTGACAGGGTAAGAGAGTGTCATGGACATATATACACTACCAAATGTAAAATAGATAACTAGTGGGAAGCAGCCGCATAGCACAGGGAGATCAGCTCGGTGCTTTGTGACCACCTAGAGGGATGGGATGGGGAGGGTGGGAGGGAGGGAGATGCAAGAGGGAAGAGAAATGGGAACATATTGTATATGTATAACTGATTCACTTTGTTATAAAGCAGAAGCTAACACACCATTGTAAGGCAATTATACTTCAATAAAGATGTTAAAAAAAAAAAAAAAAAAAAGAAATTGGTTGCATTGCTATATGCTAACAACAAAAGATCAGAATGAGAAATTAGGGAAACAACCCCATTTATCATCACATCAAAAAGAATCAAATACCTAGCAATAAACCTACCTAAGGAGGCAAAAGACCTGTACTCTGAAAACTATAAGACCCTGATGAAAGAAATTGAAGATGACACCAACAGATGGAAAGATACACTGAGTTCTTGGATTGGAAAAATCAGTATTGTTAAAATGATCATACTACCCAAGGCAATCTACAGATTCAATGTGATCCCTATCAAAATACCAATGGCATTTTTCACAGAACTAGAACAAATAATTTTAAAATTTGTATGGAAACACAAAACTCCCCAAAGAGCCAAAACAATCTTGAGTAATAAGAACAGACTAGAGGAATCACACTCCTTGACTTCAGACTATATTACAAAGCTATAGTAATCAAAACAGTATGGTATTGGCACAAAAACAGACACATCAATAGAACATCAAAAACAGATCAATAGAACAGAATAGAGAGCCCAGAAATAAACCCACACACTTATGGTCAATTAATCTACAACAAAGGAGGCAAGAACTATACTTTCAGAATACAGGAGATAACTCAGACTTACCGAGATAATACGGATTCTCTTCAGTGAGTGAACTAGAAAACACTTGTTCTTCAGAATTAACAGGGAATACTTAATTGACTGTCTTAATCTTGGCTCTAGGTAGAAGGGAGGAAGTAAAAATTCAACAAAAAAGAACAAAATTTCCCTCTAGCCATTCCTAAATAAAGGACACTTTTTCATGAGTTTAAGCTATATTTAAAGATATCTTTGCAGTTAAAATAAAAACAATAATAAAAAAAATCAACAACCATAAAAACAATAATAAAAATATCAACAACCAAGGAACCTAGAAATTTGACTTAAAGTTTAATGTGAAGCCTTAGTGCCTGGCAGAAACAGAAAGCAAATCTCTCTGGAGGAAAACAGTTTAAAATTAGTCCTCAAAAATCTGCCACATGTAATATTAGAAATAATATGAGCAAATAATTTAAAAATATTACTAAACACAAACAGAAACATTGATGGTTTAAAATTATTTGAAATATAACCTCTATATTGTATCTACATATTGAAATTATTAAATAAAAATATCAATGACAGATTTCATATGTTCTAAGGAATAAAAGGAGATGAATGAAGTATAACAAAGGTAAAAGAGACTAACAAATAAAGCAATGTTGGAAAATAATCAATTGGAACTTGAAATAAGATACATGACAATAAAAATTAGAACCTCAATGAACAGTGAGGAAAGACTTAGTAAATTGGATGATAGAGCTGAAGATATTATCCTAAATTCAACAAAGAATATCAAAGAACTAGAAAATATAGAAGTAACATTAGGAAAAATGGAGAAGAGTGTAAAGCCCAACATTGGCCTAATTAGAGTTCCAGGAAAAATAGTTTGAAGGAGAATAAAGAAAATGTAATCATTCACAAAATAATAACAAATACATTTCCAGAATTAATCAGTGATACCTATTAAAAGATTCACGTAGTCCAAACTTTTCCAAATAGTAAGGTACAACACATACACACACACACAAACACATACTCACACAACACTCATCTGGGTTATGAAGCGATCTATTTGAAATTATCTACTCATAATTCAGTTCAAACAGTGTTCCTTAGGAATATCTTCTCTAAGCCTCGATGCCAGAGCAGTTCTCACTGCTTTAAATTTGATATCATCATATAGCACTTTTGTAATGCTTGCTGCAATTATATATGCATGTTTATATTATTTGTCTGTTGTTTATTTCTATTTCTAAACTTTGAGCTACATGAGAGCAGACACTGGTTTTATCATCCTTATCATTTTATTCCCAGTGCTTAACACAGAGCCTGATACATGGTAGGTAATCAAAAACGTATGATTAATTAAAAATTGATAAGAAAGATTCTTTGAAAAATGAGTATTTAATACCTGAAATATTTTAATACTTTTATTACTGCTGTATTTGACACGAAATATGTCCCTACTATGAAACAATCACATGCCCCTGTCATTTAATGCTCTTGAATTAAGTATTATTATCCACATCACATGTATGAGGAAACTCAGAGTTTAAGAACCTTCCAGAACATTAAGTAGCCAATATGTGAAAGAAAGATGGCATTTGAACACAGACTCTCCTATTATTTCTGTCAGTTATTTTTTGCCACAATGTAAAAGAAACAACAACAAGAATAAAACTCGTGGTTATACAAATATTGGACTGGCCAAAAAGTTCCTTCAGCTTTTAGGTAAAAATAAAAGACACATTTTTCATTTTCACCAAGAATTTTATTGAAGAACTTATTCACCGTTTTGTTCCACTGCCTTCTGCCATTTTTCAGGCAACTTCATAATTCCATCTTCCCAAAACTTTTAGTCTTTTTGAGCAAAGAACTGTTCCAGGTGCATTTTACAGTCTTCTAGGGAATTGAAATTTTTTCCACTAAGAGAATTTTGTAAAGACCTAAATAAATGGCAATCAAAGGTGCAATGTTTGGTGAATATGGCAGATGAATCAGAACTTCCCAGCCAAGCTGTAACAGTTTTTGCCTGCTCATCAAAGAAACATGCGGCCTTGCATCATCCTGATGGAAGATTATGTGTTTTCTGTTGACTAATTCTGGACACTTTTTATGGAGTGCTGCTTTCAGTTGGTCTAATTGGGAGCAGTACTTGTTGTAATTAATCATTTGGTTTTCCAGAAGGAGCTCGTAATGGAGGACTTCCTTCCAATCTCACCATATACACAACATCACCTTCTTTGGATGAAGACCAGCCTTTGGTGTGGTTGGTGGTGGTTCGTTTTGCTTGCCCCACAATCTCTTCCGTTCCACATTATTGTACAGTATCCATGTTTCATTGCCTGTCACAATTTGTTTTAAAAATGGAACGTTTTTCTTATGTTTAAGTAGAAAATCGCATAAGGAGATACAGTCAAGAAGGTTTTTTTTTGCTAACTTATGTGGAACCCAAACATCAAAGCGATGAACATAACCAAGCTGGTGCAAATGATTTTCAGTGCTTGATTTGGATATTTTGAGTATGTAGGCTATCTCCCACATGGTATAATGTTGATTGTTCTCAATTAAGATCACTGTCAACTTCAACTGGTCTACCCGACAGTGCAGCATTATCCAGTGAGAAATCTCCAGCATGAAACTTCACAAACCATTTTTGACATGTTCAATCAGTCACAGCACCGTCTCCATACACTGCACAAATCTTCTTTTGCGTTTCAGTTGTGTTTTTACCTTTCTTGAAATAAGTAAGTATAGTATGCCAAAAATGTTGCTTTTTATTCATCTTCAATATTAAAATGGCTACACAAATAATCACCAATTTTGATAAGTTTTTTTTTTAAATGCACGCTGATATGACAGCTGTCACAATACAATCTAACAAAATTGTTTTGAATGAAGTTAAAACAACTAAGCGCTACTAGAGCCATCTTATGGAAAAAACCAAACGAACCTTTTGGCCAACCCAATATAACATTTATTTAGCACTTGTTACCATGGATGGACTGAAAGTCAGCTGATCCAGGATTGGGACATCTGTGGATTGTGCTGATCATAGCTAAATTTGCTCATGCTTTAGGCTAGGAGTGGGCTACTCTTTGGGGGCACCTGGGCATAAGGGCTCTGCTCTGACTATTTATTATCCTCTTTTGAGAACACTGGACTAGTTTAGGTATGTCTTTTTATGATCGTGGCAGAAGCACAAAGCAGCTGAAGGGTAGCAGAATATGCCACCACAAAATATGTTTCTTTGGCATAAAGATTATTTCGAGAAACAGCAGACATAGGAGAAGCTTTGAAAACAGAGTAGAAATTACTCTTTTCTAAGAGACATTTACATTTACAAGGAAAATCTCCATTTGTGAGGGTGTCTCCATCTCTGTACCAGGAAGAGGAGGATGACCAAATCTCTAGAAACTCTTATCAAAGAAGATGGTACGGACTTAAATCTACATAGCAAATACATCCTTGTTTACTGTGTTTTTCCTGTAACCTCCTGAAACCTCTCCCCCCTTCCCAACATCCTTTTATTATCTTTACCTGGAGATGGAATTAAGGTGGAGGCTTGGGCCATTTGGGGGAGTTACTCAGTTTTCCTGGGTATTTTCCATATAAACAGGAGGTATACAAGTTATTAAACTTCTATTTGTTTTTCTCCTGTTAATCTCTCTTTTATTACAGGAGAGTCTTATCCAAGAACCTAGAAGGGTAGGGGGAAAATTATTTTTCCTCTACAATTGTTTTCCAAAGACATTTAAAGTTTGTATTCCAAATTAGGGAATGCTTTCCCCCTTTACTAAGTTTAGTTTTATTTATTTACCATATAATTTCAAGTTTATAATAATTTATATTCAGAGAAATCTAGATTCTCTAAATATAGAAATAGAACCTGTCTACTTCTCTCTGTTTCCTCCCTCTTATAAATTGAGAGATGAAACCCCAAATTTGAATAGAATAATGGTCAAAATATGAATGCACAGTTTGATAAAAGAAATACCAATAGACTTAAATGCATAAAAGATGCTCAACCTTGCTCCTAATAAAATAAATAAAAAATCAGCATATACTGAGATACTATTTCTCACCTGTCAGATTGATTAAAATTTAAAACATATTCTGTTGGTGAAGTTTGGAGAAATTGGAACTCTCATATCTTGCTTGTGAAGAGACAGAATGATACAAACTCTAGAAAGAGGAATTTGGCAATATCCATTTATCTACCTATTTATCTACCTGCCTACCTTCCTACTTATATACATTACTAAGCATAAATAATATGGAATATATTGCAAAAATAGAAAATAATATATGTAAATTGTATTAACTGTGACATACATCTTGGTGATTCATGATTTTGAGCAAATATAAACCCCTAGACACTTTATGAATTTTTAAGGAACTTTAAAAGTCATGGGCTATTCAGGTTCTGACATTATGTTCTTATCTAAATTAAATATTAGTTAATTATTAACCACATTATTAATTACATTCTCTTTCAATAAGTATATACTTTGGAAAGACATATAACTCATAATGACAGATGAATGAAGAATAAAACAAAATGAAACAAAAAACTAATTATAAAAACTATTTCAATTAAAATAATCTTCGAAAAATAACATATATAAAGGAAAAGGAGGGTAAAATGTCATATTTTATTCTTATTGATGCAATATCAACTGGCTTCGTGGTATCTCTGTATTACATGATTTTTGGTTACTGTTTGGATTATATAAGAATAGTAATTAATACATCTTCAGTTGTGTTTAGATATTTTTTAGTTTTAGCTCTCTAAAAATCATCAAAATATTAAAGAGCAAAATTATATATATATGTGTATCTATATGTGTATGTATACATGTGTGTACAGTACCTATAAACTTATAATAACTTAAAAACAGACATAGTTAACTGAGAAAGTAATACTAAGTCAGAAAATAATCAGTAAGATTGAGATCATATTGTGGTGTTTCTATGTTATTATTGTAAGAAGGTATTGAGTTCTATTAGTTTGAAATGGATGCCCTAACAAATACCACAGACTGGGTGGTGAATAGAAAAAAAATTTTTCTCACAGTTCTAGAGGCTAGTAGTCAAGGTGTTTGGTTTCTTCTGAGCCCTCTTTCCTTGACTTACAGATGGCTGACTTCTTGCTGTGTCCTCATATGGTTGGTCTCTGTTATTTGTGTCCTGATATCCTTTTTCTGATAAGGACACCAGTCCTATTGGATTAGGGCCTACCCAAATGACCTCATTTTACCTTAATTATCTCTTTAAAGGCCCCATCTCCAAATACAGTCACATTCTGAGGTACTGGGGGTTAGAACTTCTTCATATGAATTTGGGGGGAACACAGTTCAGTCCATGATGTAAATAAGTGTTTTTCTCAAAAACACAATTTCTAGAATTCTTCTGCTTTCCCACAAAGGTTAATAAACTCGTGTTTATGAAAGGAACTGTGCTTGTTTATTAAATTAAAATTAACTCAAATACTTGAAACAAATGGACTTTAGAAAAAAGTTAAAGCTGTTAGATAAAATGAAGAAACATAGATGATTTCCTTATTAGCATATACTTAAATTTTTCCCTGTTTTGTCTTTTAAAAGAAATGAGTTTTCAATGAATGCATATAAAAAGTGTAATCTAAATCAGGGGTCCCCAACCCCCGGGCTGTGGACCAGTACCGGTCCGTAGCCTGTTAGGAACCAGGCCGAACAGCAGGAGGTGAGCCGCAGGTGAGCAAACGAAGCTTCATCTGCCGCTCTCCATCTCTGGCATTACCGCCTGAATCATCAGTCACCTCCGGTCCATGGAAAAATTGTCTTCCATGAAACCGGTCCCTGGTGCCAAAAAGGTTGGAGACCGCTGGTCTAAATGAATGATATTGAAATTATAAATAACTTGATTTAAGCAGAGAGCACTATATTTTCATATAAAATTACATATTAATACAATGCCATTAGGCACATTTATTTCTCTTACATTTTGAAAAATATTTTACTTTATATATTACAATATCATTAGATGTATTTATTTCTCCTATTTACTTTAAATGGTTCTAAGACTATAAAATAAATTTAGATAACATAAATTCTGGTGTTTTTCTTTCCTTTCTGTGGATTCAAGTTACCATCTGACATCATTTCAACAATTTTTCCTTAAGAATTTCTTGTATGTAGGTCTGCTTGCAAATTCTCTCTCACTGTTGGTTTGTCTAGAAATGTCTTTATTTCACTTAATTTTTGAAGAATAGTTACAATGTATAAAGAATTTTTGTTTGACAGATTTCGTCTTTCAACATTTGAATATGTCTTTCCATCGTTTTCTGGCTTCTGTTATTTCTGATGAAAGTTCAACCATTATTTGATTCATTGTTTTGTGTATGTGATGTATCATTTTTCTCTTGCAGCATTCAATCTTTTCTCTTTAGCTTTTTGGCTTTATGCAATGTTGTTATAATGTGTCTCCATGTGATTTCCTTTGGTTTGATTTTATTTGGAGTTGAATGGAATTCTTGGAGGTATAAGTTAATGTTTTTTCTCAAATTTGAGAAATTTATAGCCATTATTTATGCAGATCTTTTCTCATGAATCTTTATGCTTATTGTTGTCATCTGGATACATTTAACATTCCTTCTGATCCTTATTATCTATTTAAATTGTGAAATCAGCTACATTTCTCTTTTAAAATAAACTTTTTAAGCTATGGATAACCATAAATGATTTTCTTTATGTGAGCAAATCTTTTCAATCATACTTCCACTATTATGATAAACTTTTTTTCTTTGCTTTAAAAATGAAATAAGGATAAACTTACATTTAAAAAAATGAGACATTGGATTCCTAAACATAGTTCTTAATATTTACCCCAGGATTCAAATAGTTAGGCTTACCATCTCTTTCCATTCTCTCTGTTCGAAACAGATAAAGACATATTTTTTCTAGAGTAAAAATGAAAGTGAAGCATTTGCTGTAGAATGACAATTATTGTCTAGGATGAGTCATGTAGTTTAAACAGCAAATTCATCCTTTTGGTTGTAGGCATAAATAAACAAGATAATCACACACTATTAAAAAGCAGTAAATTTTTCCTGTGTTCAAGTTGAAGGGCAGTTTATTGTAAAATAGATGAAAAGGGAGTTAGAATTATATCGTGGGAAAAAAATCCATGATTTATAAAGTAAAGACATCAATGTAAATGTAATGACTGATTTAGGTTAATAAATGTGGCTCAAATTTAAATACATATAGTGTGTTTGTATTTGCCATGGGACTTGATATCATGAAGATATAATAAATTCTGTCACTGGATCACAACTTTTCTGAGCAATTTACTAAGAAATCAGTTAGTTCTCTGTGTAGTTCATTTTTAGATATGTAAACAAATGATTAGTGAATATTCCAGTGTTAAAGAGAGAACATAATTATAATTTTCATATTATAATCATTTTATGTATTTAATGTCCATAAAAATATATTTCATATTTATTATTATTATCCCTTCATGATACAAATACTGAGTCACAGAGAAATTAAGTGACATGAAAAGAAGGTGTCAAGCTAGGATTTAAACTCAGCTTGTTTCCAGACCCTACGCTCTCAGGCCTCTCTGCTTTAGTATACAAGAATTTTGAAAATTAATTGTAATATGTGCATGAAGATGTCTTCACAACAACATTAACTCTTGTTAATGCTAATAATGTGTATGATTTTTCATTTTTAATATCAACAACTTATATGTATTCACCAATTATATTTAATTAGTTAATGTAGTTGATAATTCTGTTTTAAAATTGTGAAGTGGGAGGAGGACATTCAGGAATCATACATTCAAGCTCACTTTTCACTATTGAATTATTTAAATTTATTCATTTGCAAATGTATTGATTGTGCTAGTCACTGGAGATATAACAGTAATGAGGATTAAAAAATGTTGCCTTTATGGATCTTAAATTCTGATGGCAAAATCAGAATAAAACATGTAAACCTACATGTTTCTTCTACAAAGAAGAAAACTACAGATTTTAATAGAGTCTTTGCAGGATGATTAAAGGGTGATATGAAAGACCACACAGGGGGAGGATGCTAATTTCAACAGAGTAATTTACCTGTGAAATTTCAGCATGCAGAAAAAGACCCCCCTGATCCCCTAGGTCAAGTGTGGCAAGAAGCATAGAAGGACATATACCAGTTAGAAGAAACAAGTGAAAAGCCCACAGCTGAGAAAATAGTTGCATATGGTTAAGAAACTGGGAGACCAGGATATCTGCAGAATGGTGCGACTTGGAAACTATGATACAAGGTGAGATTGTAGTCAGAAAAAGACTCATGGATATGTATTAGAAGAAGCCAGTATGTAATTGCTGGAAAAGTCTGCCATATTCACAATAATGGCTTTCTCTCATATTCCTGATTTTGGACCTGGTCTCCCAGAACCAACTGATTGGTTCACCTTGGTTGAACCAGTTGATTGGTTGATTGGTTGAACCAACTTGATTGGTTCACTCATATTTACCTTTCTAGGAATTTAAGATTAAAAATACAGCGCACAATGTCTGGGCATCACAGAGAGCTGAGCCATATATCATCAATGGCATCCATTCCATGAGCCTCTTCAGCTGAGAACGCTGGAACAGGTGGAAGAATGATTTTTGAATTTTAGGCATTAAAAGGAAGGTAGGAGGAAATAACATGATAATTAATTTCCCTCCCAAAGCCCTCACACTGAAAATATCAAGATAGTTTCCAGTTACATTTTTAAATGAGATCATAATAATCCATAAGACATCTGAGAATGGGTATATTCTCCCCCTTAAGATTCTTTTCTGGTAACTTCCAGACATATGGAATGGATGTCTTCTAGATATGATATATTTATGTAAATTAATAGCATTACTTTTACTCTTATAATTTAACTATAATTTTTAGAGTGCTTATGATTCAGGTATTAGCTATTTTGCCATACAAATTATATTTATCACCACTTTTCATCTATTATTACCTTATAACTCATCTCATTTCTTTTACATCATTCTTGTATCACATCACATTTTAAAAAATTATTAGCTACACTCCTTAAACTTATTTCATAGAGTAGGAAGAAATTAATTTTCTACCTTAAACTAACAACTTTTGTAAAGAACATTTTGTTTCTAAATATATAGAGATAGAGCAAAGTTAGCTTTGGAGTTAGAATAGTTACACAGCAGGCAAGTTACCAGGTTTTATGCAATGCTTTATACAAGAAAATTTAAATAAAAGGAGGTAAGACCACTGGACTTGGGATAAATCCATTGCCTTCAGGTTTTCATGCTCAGGATATATATTTTGTTTGTTAATGATTCCAATCCTAAAGATTAGCACAAATGAACAGTCCTGGATAAGGATGATTGATTTTATGTTTGGTATGCTAATTATTATTTCCTTGCCTAGGCATTCAAACTCAATTAAAATACGCTCTTACGAAAAAATAACCAGAGCCCTGTGCATGCAATTATTTATATTAATCTTAAAATAAGAATTCCCAGTACATCAAATGGGCAGTAACTTTATATGTGTAGAAAAACCACCATAAAAGTTAACGGTGCCTCATGAAATAATAATAGTACTTATTAAGCTATAAGCAGAGAATTACACACATTTATATAGTCATTTAAAGCTTTGCTTATATCGTTTTATTATGGCTGGAGAGAAAACTAAATTTTTTTTTTTAAAATTTTTAAACAATGGCAAGTTTTGCAACCTTTCATATTTTAAGTGCACAAATTATTTGACCATATCAATAGTGCAGAAACTATAAGATATACAGTAGCATTTACAGTTAGAACTTCAGTCAAGAAATATTTCTTAAACTAGTTATTATACTAGGCATGTGATATATAAAGAAAAAATTTAAAATAAGTAATCCTTTTCTCTCAAGGAGTTTATTATACAACAGAAAGTGTGTGTGTGTGGGGGTATGTATATCATACATAAAGCATATGTATATGATGATGTACTTGTTTGATTCAACTCTGCTTAATTTTAAGCACTATTGTTTTCTTAAATAGAAATATATATGTATGTATACACACAATTATATATGCAAAAATGGCATCAAATTTTATTTCCTGAATCAGATAATTTAAGTACATTTCTTCATAGAAAAATTATAAGAAGGAAAATCCCTTTGAGCTGAAAATAGGGATTGATACTAATCATATTTAGCATATTTTTGTAGAATTTCTTCTAGACATAATGCATATTGAATACATGCAGGATGCAGGATTGTATAGTGTTCTTTAGGTGGGGCATAATGAAATATTTCTAACCATTCTGACATGCATAAATGTTGTTCAAAGCAAGCCCCATAGTCATATCTGATTTGAGGGGAGTAAAGGAGTGTAATTCTACAGTTGCAGAGAAAGAAGCCATAATTATTTAATTGAAACTCTGATGTATGTAACATATACACAAGAAATATAAATATAGGTAAGAAGGAAAAACATGATCATTACTCATCAAAAAAATTATTTGATTTACTAAGCACAAAGCATAGGAAGATGAAAACCACTAGAAAATTCTGAGATTTAAGTAAGGTGGTCAGTTGCACCAATAAATGTGAGAGAAGAAATATTTTTCTTAAATTTTAATAGCAGATAGCAAGTATAATTTTTTTTAAATTCCCACTTACATTTTTAAAACATAAAATCTAGAAATATAAACTTCTTTAGAAATGTATAGAACTTACATAAATAAAATTGTAAAATTATATTTTAAGACCTAGGGTAAAATTGGTTTATTTTCAATTTTGTAAAGAATTTTAATGTCTCTAAATGTATCTATATATGTAATGTAATCACAATACAAATATTAGAACAATATTTTTTAAGAGATGGAAAAATGCTCTAAAATGTGTAATGAATATAGCTAGGAAATTTTATCTAGAGAAAAATTGAATAATTGTAAAGAATTGGTCTCGTGTACTATCCAAAATACCTGGCTTGGGCTTTAGCATTCTGAGTAGACACAGGAACTAAACCATAAAACTAGAACAGAGTTCTGGACATTTCCTACCATGCTAAGTTTTAGTCCTCTAATTTTTGGATCACAAGAAAATCTAGAGGTCCTGAGAGAGGAAAAGGGAGCATATCAGGACTTGGAGTAGTGACCAACCAGTATAGAAGTATTGAAATTCAACATTTACACAAGTGGTTTAGATGTATAAGACAATAGCTATATACCAGCCCTGACTGTGGTTTTGGTGCCATATTTAAAACGCACAGGAGGAATTTGCTAAAATGTATAGAAACTTATCAAGTTATTTTAAGATGCATGATAAATATGGCTTCTTATAACCAGATGGATTATGAAATAACCAACTTCCTAATCAAACCCCCCCATCATTATAGTAATAATCGTGAATTCCAAAAGGATCAAAGAGTTACCTTGTTCATCAGCCACATACATTCAATCTATCATTTTAAATCTCTCTGTTGTACTCTCAGATTATATTTTTAATCCATGTTTTTAATCTAATTCACTTTCTCTTCACCTCCCCAATCAGCAAAATTCCAGTCAACCACCCATGAAAGCAACTTTTCTCTGCTTATCTTCTGCTGGTTTCATACTCCCTTCTCCATTTAGCACAGAATGACTTTATTTTAAAAATTTTAAATCATATTTCCTTACAAAAAATCCAGTAGATTTTTTCTTTCTCATGCTTAAAAGTCTAAATTCCATACCATAGAGATAAGGATCTTTATGATCTGGTCCCTGTTGAGCTTTCCCCTTCATCTCATGCTACCTTCTCATCATAATCTGGTCACACAGGTCACTATAGTCCGTCTTTGCATAGTTTGTTCATTCTGCATGGAAAACATTCCATCAAAGTGTAGCAAAGTGACTTTGTCTCATCTTCATATCTGTACTTAAATGTTATGCTCTCCAAGAGGCTGTCTCTGAACATTGCATGAAGGAGGGGCATACCTTTCATAATATTTGTGTATTTCCCCAATGGCATTCATCTCAATATGTACTTAACTTTTTTTTTAGGGGATCATTAATGTTTTAATGACTCTAAATTTTTCAGTTGAGTTATAGTTGACATGCAATAAACCATGTATATTTAAAGTGCACAATTTGATAAATGTTTGACATGTGTACATGCCAGTGAAACCATTACCACAGTCAAGACAGTAAACATGCACATCTCCCTCAAGAGTTCCACCATACCCCCTTGTAATCCCTCCCTCCTGCATCCGCCACCCCCGGGCAACTATGACCTGCTGTCTGTGACTCCATCAGTTTGTGTTTTATAGAATTTTGTGCAACTGGAATTTTATAGTATATATTTATATTTTTTCCAGCCTGGCTCAGCAACAAAGAGCCAGAGCTAGGGATACACACAGCAACATGGATGAGTCCCAAAATAAATATAGCACTTACTTCATACGTTCATGTCTTTTGTATTTATTTGTCTGTGTCCCAAACTGGAATACTAACTGTTGACTGGTAATAATATGTTTAGATTCAAATAAATGAACAAGATAGGGAATAGCTTGGTCAAAGATTGTTTACAGAAGGAAATGTTACCTATTCTGCTTGCTACCTTTTATGCTTAAAATTATGAAAGGTTATAAAATGAGACCATAACTATGAACTTATTCATCAGTAATGTACCTGGGTACAAAAAATATGATCAGAAAATGAAATATTTGAGATTCCAGTATACTAAATGAGTTTGTATGTTTCCAGTATGAGTACTAGATGGTAGACTGCTAAGCATTGCCATGTTTTATAATGAATATAAGTAGATACCTATATTTTTATATATATGCTCCAATTCAAGTTGAGAAACATGTGTAAACAGTTATGAGAAAAGTAATTTCACATGACTGGTTTTGGATTCAACTCTAACTTTGATGACCATTATATACTGGACCAAAAAATAAAATGGTTATTTGATGGAATTGGAATGACCTAAATTACACAGAATCTGGAAGAGTTCAGTCCTTGAAAGAAGTGAACTGCAGAGGGTGAAGTCCACATTTATGTGGCTTGACCCCTAACACCACTCTCCAGTTGATTAGCAAGGGGTGGTAAGAGCTCTCTGGGAAATCTTCATTGTCACAGGCTTAAGGTGTCAGAGGGATTCAGAGCTGTCACTGGGGGGAGAAACCTGGAAAGGAAGGTGTCATATAATGTGAATACAAAAGCTCTGAGTATAAAACCCCTCACATCCTTGGCTGGATGTGCATGTGCACAAGATACTCCGGTGAGCCCAGGGTAGAACAGCTGAGGTCCCACTCCCTGTGCTTTGACCTGGGACTCTTCCAGGCAATAAACTGAGACAGGCACTGGGCTCCCCTTGCTTATTTTCACGCTCTCAGTGATCCCTGCCTTGTGCTGCTTGTTACCTTGTTTCTAAAAACAATTTTTCCATATATTTTTCCTGGATTTTTAGTTATTTCCAGCAAGAATTGTTACTTCATTGTGGCTGGAAGTGGCAGTCCTCCACATTATGCCTTTAACATTGCATAAGAAAGAGTTTTAGGAAGTTTTTGAGTAAGTTTCATAATATTCTCCACCTATGTTATAGGTTATTTTAAAACTACATTCAACATATTATACATATACCAGGAGAGTTTATATCATGTAAGCAAAGAAGATGCATACTTTTACAAGATCAAAAGTAAAGTGATTCTTTTTATTCTTTTATATAAAAGTTTTGTTAAAATATGAACTTTTTACTTTTTGGAAACTAGTTTGGGATCATTTCCTAAGTAACACTTTTATATTCTTTTTACTGGAGCCAAACAAATCAATAAGTGGTTATTGTGTAGCATGAAAATTTATCTCTAATTCCCTTCCAAGTGACCTTGCCGAGGTTACGGACAAGAATTTACAGAGTACAAGCATACATGAAACTGGGACCATTGAATGGAATAAAACTGTTGACTATCAGGTTAAATTACAAAAATATATACGTAATAACCTGCCAAAAATGAGTCCAGTGATATTCTTGATGCCTAGGGGATACCTAAATTTTAACATATTTTCTCAGCCCTCAAAGTGAAATAGATTAGAAGGGAAAAAGTCAGAAAAAAGATTATAACATATTCATCTACCACTGGAAATAGATGGAATGAATAGTGCCTCCCCAGGTAGCCTGGAAGGTTCCCCTTTTACCTTTGTTTCTGAGCTGTTTGGAAAGTCCTGACTACCCAGCCAGGGATGCCTTTTGTTCTTTCAGCGTCTTGAAGTGAAAGCTCTGGAAGGCTCCCTTAGTTTCTATGGATTATCACAGAATTGAATGCCAAACATCAGAGACACTGGGAATGTGTTTAAGATACACGTTTCAGCTTCTAAGGAATCAGTGATTTCACTTGCTCTAACTAAAGAGTAAATCAAAGGCTTCACTATCACCTTCCAGGGATCAGCAATTCACAAGAGTCGTGGGCCTTGTCTCTCTCTGAAACATGCAGGAATCGTTCAAAAATTAATGAAAATAGACTGCATTGCCTCTGAGTTCCCTCTTCTGACAAACAGCATTTATTGGCTCTCCAGACCATTGTTCTAATTTTCTTTTGTTTTCTCTCCTTCTGGGAGGTTGTTTCACATCTTTCTTCCAATATTTCTACTAAGTATTAGTTACTGCCATCATACTTTTAACTTCCATTTTTTTTTTTGGTAAATAATTATTACAGCATTTTTTTCTTTTATTAGGGATACTCAAAAGGCTAAAAATATTACTGGTGATCTTTTAAGTGTGATTACTCCAGCTTTATCTAAGCTGTTTCCTTCAATTTACATTTGTTTCTTATTTTTCTTTTGTTTCTGCATTTAATTTTAGATAATTTTCTTAAGATATTTTCCTTAGATTATTTTTTTCTTAAATGTGTGGTGATCCTTATCACTTGTCAGGTTTCCTTGTCACTTTGTATTTGTGATAGAAAACTAAGAATCTGATTGAAAAAGACCATTCCCCATCAATCCAACACACACACACTCCATTAGAGTATCTTTATGAATTTTCTTTTGGGATCATCACATTTCAGAGAGGAGACTATTCCAATATCATATGTGGATTGTAGACCACCTGGTTACCAATTTTGTGCTTAGCACATGGGGAAAGTAAGTAGTGGTCTATACATTCTGTAAACATTCCTTTAATGTCCAGTCTGGGTCCTTCATTGTGCCTGATGTCCAGAAATATTTTCTCTCACCTTCTGCAGAGATTAAATCTCCAGACTTCTCCCAAGGGGTAGAGGAACATTCAGGGTTGTAGAATTAACCTGGTAGATACATTGGTCTTTTTCTTAAAAGACTGCCACATAATCCTATCATGCTTATTCCTCCATCACATCTCCCCACTCATATCTTCTTCAATCTTCTGACATATTTATGATATAAATTGGTTTTCTTTTTTGTTTGTTTTGTTTAGATTAGAGATTTTGGTTCAGGTAAGCCCAGTTTCCATTCATCTAACGTCAAACCAGATCTCAAGATACATACTGCTGTTCTTTCCTTTGTTATGTCTTTGTGGGAAATACCTTTAAAAACTCCATTATGGTCATTTTGGCGATTTGCAGACATAGTGGAACTTAATGTTCAATTCACTGATTTTAATCAGAAGTTTTACTTTTCTTAAGTACTTTTGATTTTCATGTTACACTAAGTAAAAATAACTCAAATTTGGTAAAAAAAAAAAAAAGTGTAACACCTTATAGCTATAGCATAACTACTACACATATGCATATAAAGGAATACATTATGAAAATGACTCTCAGACACACTATAAGCTCATCCAGCTATAAGAAGTCCGTGAAATGGAAGGTTAAATATAAAATTTCTTTCTTGTTATTCTTTTCATAGCATATTTTTAGCACAGTGGGTCAATTTGTAATAGTATCTTGCCAGCATATATTTAAAAATAAAAAGAACAATGTACTGAAATAGAAAATGGAGGTTTCCTATTTATTTTCCAAAAATATACAGTAGAAAACTTATTTTAAATGTGTTGTTATATTTTCACTGTTATTATTCTGAGACAATCATTACAAAGAGCCAAAGGATACATATATATTTCTGGAAGTTTACATTTTCTTTGTAAAGAATTGCCCGATTTTATGCTTACCATTTACTAGACACAGGCACTATATCCTGACTCTAGAAGAGAGAACTAATTTATTATTAATAGAGCTTTATACAAACAAGCATTCATGACATCAGTTTGCCCTTTTTAACTGTACCTCTGGGCACCATGTGAATCGTTTATGAGGTAGCTGTATGTCACATGATTGAAAAGATAGCAAATTTACAAAGCATACCACGGCATACACACACACACGCACACACACACACACACACACACACACACACACATTATATGAATTTCTTTTCATGAGAAGCAGTTCCTCATTTGGTATAAGAATAAATATTGCCCTATTAATTAGGAAAGGTTTTCCCAGTTAAATAGATTTGAGCCTAATAGCAGGGACATAATTAAATTGATACATCATGATTGGTTATAGATTGTATTAATGATAAAATACTATAAGAGTCTTAATCTTTAAAAACTGAAGAAAAATGCTAGCAAAATATCAGATTATCAGACCAGACTATCATATGTCATGGATATAATGGAAAAAATCTGGAAGTATTAAATCAGGCAAACCATTCTTACCAAATTTAGAACACTAAAACATATATCAGTGACTACTATCTTGCCTCACCACACAATGTTTATTACACCTGACATAGGAATGCACCCTGTGAAGGAACAGCCACGTGTTAATTGTTATAAAAGTTGACTAAATATTAAGAACATATTTTATTTTAGAATTTTGTTTCTTTTTAATTCTATTCATGAACTTCAGATGTTATATATACAAAGCAAGGCATGTAACAGAATGAATCACACTGCTAGACTTCAGAACTCTGCTCAGCTAAGTCTTAACGTCATATATTGTTCATAACGTAATCTGGCAAAATAAGATAATGGCAGTAGTAGATAACAGTAATTTAATACTCATTTCTGTCTGCTCTAAATGTGAGATATATTTGCTATACATGAAAATAATAGTTGTTTAGATTGACTAAATATATAAAGTCAATCTACATATCCTATTTCCCTCAGAAACTCTTTTTAAAATGTAATTTATCATTGCCAGTAAAAATAAATTTTGCTTATTAGATGTTTGCTGTCTTGAGAGAATATTACAATAATCATTTTTCTAGTTCTTTAGCAGGAGAATAATTTTAATGGAGACATCACAATAAAATGTCTCATGAAAAATTAGAGTGCATTGAAAAAATTAAACAACATTAATAATTCTTAAAATGAGCAAACAATGGCAGAACTATCTTCTAAATGATCCAATGTGAGGAACACTTTTTATGTCTAAGTATTTTCAGATGAATGCATGATACCGTTTATACTCTAAGTATTCATTGATTTAGAACGTACTTAATTTAATGGAAACAATATGAATTTACTTTGAAAAAAATGATTAATCACAGCTACCTCTACATATGAAAAATAGCAAAACAAATATCTGTAAGATTTTTCAGAATATAGACAAAATTTTACAAGTATATAGCTTAAAAGCATTATAGTAATTCAATGGTCCCCTCATTGTCCACTGCCCATAAAAGATGTCCCTTTCTTAGCCAATAAAAAATTCACATTTTTTGGAAAGCTTAATTGGCAATTAAAGTTTACTGGGATATTAAAATATGTAATTAATCAATATCACTAGATAATTTAATTAAGCCTATAATTAATACTTTTATATTTATTAGAAATACAATTCTTTAAAAGAAAAAATCATAGCAAATAAAACTATCTACATGCATTAACATATAGTAAAAAATATAAGGGCATTTTTAAGAGAAGTTTATTTTGCATCAACTTTAAGTGAGAGAGATTTGTTTGATTTCTAAATAACATTTCTGTTCAATTCAGCTTTTAAAATTGACACATTTTAAATATCTAAATTATGCATTAGGGCTTCATTGTTAAGATTGATCAAAAAAATTTGAGCAGGTCTATGATTTAGAAATGGTATTTAAATGTAAGTAATTTAAGTTTAATTCCTTAAGTTCTTAGAACATCTGAGTGATCTATAAAAAGAACCCATCATTTTGTTGTCAAAATGAGTGATTATGACTTTTCATTGTCAAGAACAAATGATTACAATTGTTTTAAACATGACTTTAACATTTTATAAGTACACACACATTACATTTTTGCAATTGTGTTGGCTAGGATGAGTCAGGTTTCTGGTTATTGTGAAATAAAAGTATAAAAAATATAAAATTTTATACTTTAACATTTTTATTATTCATCTACTTATAGAAACATAAATGATGCATTTATTTCTATTATAATTAAGTGTGACTATCTACAAATATTATTTCACTGAAGCCTTAGTAAAAGGGTCATTTTGATGGCATAACAAACAGTACCTAATACATGAAAGGGAGATTTCTTTGGTAATCAACAGGAATGTATTACTTAATAGATCTGCCAACTTTAGACCCGCCAATATGTCATGCTGTTACTCACATACCTCTTTTCCTCAAACCCTCTCTCCTGGCAGAGTAAAAAATTTCTCTGGTCTTTTCCAAGCAGATCTTCAACATTAGTCGGAACAATCATTCTCTATGCCTAAATAAAATGGAAAAAAATTCCGAATAACTGAGAATTCTAGAAGTCATGATAGTACTTTTTGAAACACTGTTTTATTTCCAAAGATTAGCAATGCGCTTAGGTCAATATATATGCACCACCTGGATAAAAAAAAAAAAGAATGAATCAATCAATGAATAAAAATTCTGCACACCTAAAATATTTTTCGGATTTCTATTTGAGAATAAAATAAGGCTCCGACCACCTTTTGAAGTTCTAGAAATGTAAGGCAGAGTAGAATTGAATAATGCATTGTGTATTTTAAATGTAAATTGCAGTTTTGCTTGCTTTATGCCACATTTTCAGTGGTTAACAAGAAGAGTTATTTCTAAGCCAATTTGTAAATACAAATATTCTCATAAAAATCAAGTCAAAGTTTTTAAACTTCAAGCTTTTTCAAAATTTATGGTGAAAATTAAAATGTGTTGCAATGTTTCTTAATGAGAATATGTAAGCAGCTCTTTGCAGGAAACCACCCTCAGCAGGAAACCCCTTTTCTCTTATTTTAGCAAAGCTATATTATAACTAACTTTAAACCAGGGACCCCCATGCTCTCCTTATCTCCGGCCCAAGAACACTTGTCAAATCTTTTGATCACACAATACCTTGCCTAACTTGTTGGTTCTTTACTTAGATCAAAGAAGTAGAAATGAAGAATAACTAACAGGTGACCAGATCTCTTCCCTAGCTTCCCCTTCAGTAATCTCCCGAACAAACTGTGTGAACAAGATAGCATCTAAAGAATGATCACAAGGAGTTGACAAGCCTGTATGCAGAGGGAGATGGCTACAAGTTTGATTCCCCTTTTCCCTTTAAAACTTTCATTGGCTGAGCAGAATCTTCAGAGCTGGTTTCTGGGGGGAAACAGAGAAGTCCACCTTCTCCCCAGATTGCTAGCACTCTGATTAAAAGCAACCTTCTTTTCTACCAACAACTGCCTCTCGGGTATTGATTTTTGAGTGGCAAGCAGCTGGACCTGAGTTTGGTGACATGGTGTCCAACGTGGGGCTGCACTCCTGCAGCATCCAGTTCTTCCAGGCTTCCTAGGTTGAAGCTGCCAGTTGTGGCACCATGCTGGGTTGGCCATGAAGAGCCAGCTGCTTATGGCTAGTCGGGCCAGAGTGGGGTATTATCAGGGAAGTCCCAGCAGCTGTCGAAACTGTTCGTTCCTGGGATGCTCCCTGTCTCTCCCCTGCTCAGCACCAGCTGCCAATTTTCACTTTCAGTTGGTGGAGATGGGAACGTGCATTTGGATGAACTGACAAGCTCCAGGACCAGGTTTTCCCATTGGAGCATGCCCAGGCAGCCTCCTTCTATGGCCAGTTGATTCTGATGTGCATCTGCCATTGAGAATCATTTGTGGGCACCAGGCACCACTTGGGTAAGGGGTGCTCTTTTGGGCCAGTTAGTTCTGACGTGCATATGCCATTGAGAGACATTTGTATTTAAGGGAGTGTCTGATTAGGGCCTCTACTGGTCAACCTATGATGGCTGTGCATGTGTACTTTGTGTTCTGTGTTGTGACTAAGTTTTTAAAGTGAAGCTATGAGACCTCTAGTTTTGTCTGTTTATATGTCAGTGTACACATTATACATATGCCATGTCTCTACCCCTGGAAAATATTATCAAAATTGAACTTATAAAAGAGCCCTATTTGATTGACTTAAAAATAAGCACTTACAAACTAAACTCTAAAAAATATAGGGGGAACTAGACAGAATGAGTTTCAGGTTCATGTGAACTGGGAAATATTCAATATTAAGTTAATACCTGGTATTAAACTTAGTTTCTTGATCTAATTAATACGGACATGTCTTTAGAGTCATCAATATTAAATATAATACTTTTATTGTACTTAGGTTTAGTAGAAGTCAAATAAGATCTTTCTATATCTGTTACAAATTTGTCAGCAAGAAAAATAATTTGGTATGATGAAATTCTTATGAGTAAATTGAATGCAAATGAGATAAGAGCTTTCGGGATAAAATAATATGGATACAGAAAGTGATGGAAGGTTTGAGTTTGGTAACAAATATAATATTGCAAAAAGAGCCAAAAAGCCTGATTGATTATTCCCCACATGTTTTACTTTGTTTTTTTTTTCAAAACATTAAAAGCACAGAAATTAATATTATAGACACAAGTTGTAAACAACACTCAAAATTAATGTGTATTTTTCCCCTGCTCCATCCCCCATCAGATATTTCCAGGAAAAAAAAAAAAAGATATGTATTGTTCCAATGCATAGTTCTGTATATTGAATATATGTATAGCCATAAACTTTATGATGATACTTTTTTATGAACATTTGTAATTCACATAAGTTCTATCCTATTATCCTGCCTCATAGAAATTTGCTGTTTTCATTTAACATAATGAAAACACATCCATGTTGATACTTGTAGATCAAGGAATTTTTCTCTTTTTGCTCCACAGAATCTCATTATATGATTATGAGGAACTCTTCCTTTGATTTTTTTTTTTTTAATAAATTGCTTGTCATAATTTTACACTGATTGATTTTATACCCATTTTTATACTCATTCATCTTTTGCTTATTTGAACATTTAGAATGTCTTTTGTTTCACAAAATATTTTTAATATGGTAAAATTTATCAGTTCTTTAATATACTTGCTTTTTTGCTTTTTAAGATATATATCCATATACCAAGAAAAGAAATTTTTCTCTAAGTTTTAACTGTTATCATGTTTATATAATTCTGAGTGATTTGATATCTAATGTGTTCTTTTCATATATTTAGTTTTTCTAACTTTTGGAAAATTTACTAAGTAATCCTTTCTTGTTTATTTATAAGGCTTCCTCTCTCAAATTACAGCAAAATATATGTATATTTTGTCCTCCGACTCTGTAGTCTAGTCCACTAATCTATTTCCATAATTTTGTATAAAACTACTAGATTTTAATTAGTATATTTTATAATATGTCTTGATTTCTAGGCAATGTGAAAAATTGCCTTCCATTCTTTGTGTTTCTCATAAGAGACTTAGCTTTGAAGACCATTTTTTATAACGCTATTGTGTTTTGTTTTGCTTCAAATGAAAATCTCCTATGTCTTTCAATCATGCTTTTCAATTTTCTTTCAATCGTGTTTTGTGTAATTTTTGTTATATTCATTCTTAAATATTTTTTAATTTTGTTGCTATTTTAAGTGATGTCTCTACAGTCTTACTTTATTTTGGAATAAGTTATTATTGTTTTTCTTGTATTACTACTTCCTTCTCCCCTCCTTTTCTTCCTTCTTATCCTTGCTCTATCTCTCTCTCCCTCTGTCTTTCTCTCATCTTACTGCCTCTGAGATTCAATAGTGTAGTGATGGTGGGCAAATTGTCTTGGTGGCAATATTCTTGTGATTGGGATCTCTCTTTTTTTCTTCCTACTTCATCTCACTCAACTCCACACCAAGAGAGTTTACTGTGTTTTAAGAGCTCATGTAATTATATTGGACTCATCTTGATAATCTGTGATCTTCTCCCTATTTTAAGAACCTTAACCTTAATCTCAACTGCAAATTTTCTTTTGCCATGTAAGGTAACATATTCACAGCTTCCAGTGATTAGGGTATTGACAGTTCTAAGGGGAATTCTGCCCACTGCACATAGCATAAGAGAGGGAATCATAGCTCTTGACTCACAATATAAGGTACAGAAGTTTATACTTGAATGTTTCATAAGAAATTGATAAGGATATGAAAAAATAATATTACAACACTTAAATAACACTATTGTGAAAGACATTGTTGAAAACATTTCATTTTTAGAAATTATTATTGTGTGAAGTATGATTGGTGTCCCAGTTTTATACATGAGTAAACTGAGGCACAGAGTAATTAACATGTACAGCACTAAAAAGGAAGAAAGAGAGAGAAGGAAGGAAGGGAGAAAGAAAGGAAGGGAGGGAAGAGGAAGGGAGAAAAAGAGAGAAAGAGAGAAAGAAAGAAAGAAAAAGAAAAAAGAAAGAAAGGAAGGAAGAAAGAAAGAAAAAGTTGGTTTTGATTTTGCTGAAAGATGACAAAAATAAATTGTTTCATAAACTGTATGGTTCAGCTCTTTAGTATTTGTCTACCTTCAAGAGACAATAGGTCTCAAATTGATATAATTTCTCTAGCAAGGTTACATTTATAATCTCCAGTACTATTCATTTTCATCTATACTGGGTTGCAGACAATTCCCTTTCACCAATGATGCTTATCAATAAAACAGGCAGATGTGGAAGAAATAGCTGTCTTAAATTGGAGGAAACTGTCTCGAAGGATTATTTTTCACATGCATGAGTCCTCAAAAGACTGTGCAAGATCATTCTGAATGACAGGAGACATCCTATCAGTACAAAATATCACAAAAGCCATGATAAAAACTTTGTGCTACAGCAGACTACTGCACTTGAATTAGGTATACAGTGTATCAGAGGGGGAAAAACATTATTTAAATATTATATAATTCTTGACTAACTAGATTATTTTTAAAACATGAATTCATTACAAAAGTGGAAAATTAGCATAGGAATTTCTAAAGCAATATCTTTTGAGAATGCAAAGCTAGCCTTTCTTGACTTATATTTTCCAATTTTTCTATCAATGATTCATAGTTGAATTTATTCCTCCATTGCTTTACAAAGGAATAAATATTAGATAGGAAATTCTCACCATATTTCTTGGTATATGGTATCTAATTTTTCCTTTAATGCTTTTTGGGTCAAAATTAAATTTAACCCTCTAGATGTTTATATGTTATTTAGAATGCCTTCCTCTCACTGTTTGAATTCATTATATATCTGTCTTCCTATCCAAATAGTAAGTTCTTTGGGAATAAGTGTTTTATTATCATTTGCAAAGTGCTGACACACAGGAGCCATTTAATACATGTTTGTTGGCTGACTGAATAAATCAATGGAAATTTATTACCTTCTCTATTATGAAGAGAAAATGAGACAGAATGAGCAGTTGAGTAGAACAATATTTGGATAAGAAGGAAGTATGTCCAAAAGGAAATGGTCAACATTGCTAAATCCTACAAAAATGATTAAGGAGAACAAAGACCAAGAGGATATAGCTGCCAGATTATAATGAGAAAGAGTGTGAAAGCAAGGTAAAGAGAGAGCAGTAGTAGGTGTAAAAAGCAAAATAATATATCTTGTAGAAAATAGAAGTAAAAAACTTGTTATAGATACAGTGCACAGCAAGGGCAAATAAGTTTGTTTGTGAGGGAGGGACTTAGGTTAATGCAAAAGGAAGGAAATAGTACATATGCAGTCAGCATGGAAATAAATAGAGAGAACTTGTTAAATTTACTTTTATGGCAATTCTGTGACGTATTCTTATACTTTAATTATATTCTCTATAAAGTGGCATTCTCCTAATTAAATCAATAATTTTATAAAAATTGGCACTGCATATGTTTAAAAAGGAAGGAAAAAACATTTATAAATTAAATTTAGTGATCAATTTTTTGTTGTTTGTTTATTATACATCATTTCACAAAGCAATTCAGATGGTCAGCCACAGCTAATAAGGGCACATCATATTTCTCTTTATAAAATATTTTACATGAATGATATTTTGATCTAGTGAAAGGTTATCAATGTTAAAAGCAAGTAAAAGAAAACTATTTTGCAAACTGGAAGTCAGTTCAGGGCAGAAAATACATGTGGAACATATACTTTTTGATTGCAGACTCTATGGTAGGTAATATACTACAGAGGTGCCTAAGAATTCCTGTCCGGGATAAGCATATACTTTAATAAGAGAGACAAATGAATAAATGGGTCCACTCCAATATAGGCATTAAAATAAAAGCATGTATGGTGTGATATGATGACAAAGAGGGGAAGGGCATTTCAGAGAAGTTTTCTAGAGGTGTTGATAATTGATTGGAAGTGGGAGGAGATGAAGAATTACAGGATAGACCCTGGGTTACAGATTCAGGTACCTGGGATAAATTTTTGCCATTAAATTAACAGATATATGCCATTAAATATATATATGAAGTTTAAGTGACATCATAATAAGTATTCAGTTATAATTTGAACTGTATAAGCTTAAGACATCTTTGAGACATACAGACCTGACTTATAAGCAGGTAAATAGATGAGTTAGAAATGCAGGTTGAGGGCTAAAGAGAGGCATTGGGAATCATTAGCATACTGATGGAATATTCAGTCAGTAGAGTAAATTAAAACAAACAAAGAGAAAGAAAAAGAAGTACAGTGGACTAGTTTACAACTCCTTCGGAGATCCAGTGTTTAAGGGTCAAGTATAAAAGTGGATACAAAGGACTGGGGATGAAAAATCAGACAAAATAGTGTCATTAATCTAGAAGGAAAAAAGAGTTTAAAAACTGACCATTAAACAGCATTAGAGAGTCTCAGTAAAATATGCATGCAGGGATCCATGTTAGAAAAACAGCTTTAATAGAGTGGAAGAAATAGAAGCTGTGTTAATATATTTGAGGATGGGAAATGTATAGTAAAGCTATGAGTGACTGGATAATTTTTACAATACTTGGCTGAGAGAGAAGTCAAAAATCCCAGAAAACCTAAAAGAAAAATGTAGGGAGGCTATAAAGAGACAATTTAGACAAGAACCCCAAATGACACGTACGTAATGGATGCACTGAATGAATTGACTTTAATGGGGCGCAAATAAGAAATGGCTTTATTTTTATTCTACTCCTGTGTTCAGTTAGGCTCTGCCAGTTCTCTCACATCTACTCTTTGATGATCTCAGTGAATCCCAGAGATTTCCTTTTATTTTTGTTTTGCGATTGGTCTAATTTTGGTGATTGCTATTTATCTTCAGATATTATAAAGTCCTGTCCAGTACTCTGTCAAACTTTAATCTCACAGCAAATACAACAACTTATTTTATTCTGGGCTCCCAGTAGAAATGTGGCTTAGCATCCTTCCCAAGAGAAAGTATGGGAGCATGATTTATTCTTCTTTATACTCTTTCAGTCATCTTCCCTTCCCTACCCTGAAGCTTGTGTTTCTTACAGAGTTGTATGATGGGTGTAGTTAATAGAAAATGGGAAAAAGCATTTCATTTATGTGGTGTAAGTAGTAGTTCTTTCTGTGGATATTGATGCTCTTTCTGAACAGGAAATACAGTTTCCTGTGTGTTACAATTTGAGGGCTCATTCAGATAAGCCTGTAAGTTTCAGCAGATAATCAGCTATGTCTCCTCTCTTCATAGTCATGTCAGACTTCACCAAGGAGCTGTCTTGCAGACCCTGTGCAAGGCTTGCTTGAGTTGCCAGTAGCAAGAGCCCTGAGGGGTGGGATCACAAGAAGTCAACTTTCATGAAAATGCACTTCCCACATAAGGAATCTCTCTTTCTATGCCTTAATAAGGCCTCCCAAAAATGTAAATTGAAGAAGGGGATCCTAGAAAGAGCAACATTTAAATGCCTGTGATAGAGCTCTCATTGAAGTCTGAATTAAAGTAGCGGCAGTCTTATAAGGATTTTAAGGGATCATGTAAACTACATGATCCCTTAACCTCTCATCCCAACTTATAGAAGAGCCACTAGTGCAGGAATGGATGGAGGCGGTGAGAGAGAAGGAATAACGAGAGAGCAGCTTTTGCTTCTCTTCCTGCTGCAGGTTCTTGAGCTTAAGATCAAGTTTCAAACTGGATTTGGAAGCTTTGAATTGGATGTGAGATTGATATCTTAAATTGAACTAGACTGAAAGTTTTAATTCTTGAGAATGTACTTAAATTATCAAATGAGACATTTAATAACAGAAAGTGACTAGTGAGCTAAATACAGGATCAGACTGTTCAGTCAGCTAAAATCAGAGATCTCACTGGGTGTCAAGATTTCCTAAATAAATTCAAGGACATAGGCAAGCAAGAGGTGCAGGGAAGAAAAAGGAGGTCTGGGGAACTGAGGCTGTTCCCCAGGCCCCCACCTTTCCATGTCAGATATGCGCCTCTGGCACAGGAGAGATTAGGTTCCTAATGAGTTTGTAGAGTGCTTGCTTCACACAGCAAGAATTTCAATTATGACACATCTCCATTTTATATCAGAGATTGCATAGCTTACACAGAATTCTCCAGAGTATCAAGTCTCAGAGAATCTAAGTTCTACTTAGTGCAGGTTATTCTTAGGCAGAGTCATCCTATGAAGTGCATTTTAATGATAAGTTCTCTTCCCCTCAGCAGATATCATTTTTTTTTTCTATTTACTTGAGAATACATGTACAAGGAAACTAGTCTGGTTGACCTGTTTTATGTATTTTTTCCTCTGGAGGTGCTCCCCCTGATTAACAGAATGAATGATATTCAGATAAGCTATTTTAGTTTCTCAACTGGAAAGCTCTGAAATCGTCCCATGATGTCATTAAAAGGAAAAAAAATTACCAAATAGAGCATGTTTGAAGTTAGAACTCAATGTGATAAAATTAAAAAGTATCAAGAGATGATAAGCATTCAAGGAAATATTATTTAAATTGAGCTGTCACTTCACATCCAGAAAAAAATGGCAAAAAGTTATATAATGTCAAATATTGGATGGATGTTAATAAAATATGACCCAGAAATCCCACTTGGCAATATACATTCCAGAAAACATCTAATGCTGATTCATGAGAGGATAGGTGTGAGAATGTTCAATGTAACATCATTTGTGGTAGTAGGGAGTAGGAGCTAGCCTAGATGCCCATCTCTGAATGACTGGTTAAAGAAATGTGGTAAATATCACCATAGAATTCTATACAACAGTTGGAAGCAACAAGCTAGATGTAATTAGCAACAAGCTACACATTCACAACATAGTGTTGAATGAATAACAAGGGCAGAATAGCAAAATGCCATTCCCATATACTTAACATGTGTAATATACACATAAAACAGCAGTATGCATTTTGCAAGGGCACATCGTTTTTCAAATATATACATATGTGTTTAAGTAAATGCCAATGGGGATCAGAGTATCCATGGATATAAAAGGAATACAATTAATATTAAATATTAAAACAAGAGGGGCATTCTACTGATGGTGATAAAGTGCTTTACACTAATGAAAATGGTTACTCAATCTTTTATACCTGTGGTCTAAAAATAAATTTAGGGAGGAAGAGGAAGAGAACAATAAGATAGTCTATTCCAAAGTGTAGATGGTGAACCTGAGAACGGTTTTATTTTTGGAGTGTAGATATAATTGTTACTGTTTTGTTTTGTTTTCCTAAGGATGGGAAATATAATGACATGTTTAGAATGAAAGAAATGGACCAGTAGGGAAAGCAGTCACAGCGTAGAAAGTTTCTCAGAGAGCTAAAGTAAGTAAAAAGCTAATGATTGGACATACGAAAATGGAAACCCCAAAATTCTGACTGCAAATTCAGTATTTTTTCTAGCATATTTGTAATTTTGTCCATGAAAATGTAAAATCATTCAATCTATTAGATACATAGAATTATCTCATGTTCAATCCTGATCTGTTTATAAAGTATCAATTTCTGTGTTTATTTTCACTTATTGTACAAGTTGAAATGTTTACTCAAATATGCTTTTAACATGTACATCAGGCTAATGTTATGTCTATGCTGTGAAAACTCTGGAAAACAGTATAGGTATATTGAAAAGTTGTATCGGATTTAAGGTTAGACATCTTTGGCAAAAATTTACATTGGAGTCACCATATTTCAAATTATTTTTATGATATGTACTGACTTCTACTCAATTACGGCACTTATTTTTATTTTTATAGTTAACTCACTGTATACATTAGACATTTTACAAACAGTTAAACAGAATTATAAAACCAGTATTAATAATTGCATGTGCTTTAATTTCTTTTATATTACTTAGCAATTTAGAAATATTATGTCTTCTTAATTCAATAAAGGCTAATTCTTGGTAGCATTTACTATTACGAAGTGCATAGTTTGATATTCTACAGTATGAGTAAGCCTATCTCCCGTGTCTAAACTCTCAGATATGAAATTTTATTTTTAAATGAAGACTATCCCATAAAATGTTCATATTTTTCCATAACTACACTATAATAATCCCTATAATTTCACATGTAATCTGTAGTCATTTTTCATAAATATACAATAATTATAATAGAAAATTCATCTATAATCTCAAATATCTATATTGACTTAAATATAAATTCTAAACCCCTTCTTACAATAAAAATTGAGTGATTAATCTTCATGTAGTCATAGTTCAACTCTGTAAATGAATATACAGGTAAGACTATCATCATTCCTAGAAAAACCTACAAGTAATCTTATTGGTGACATCCAAACATGTTTTAAGAAATTCTCCTTTCTTAGTATGACAAATGTGGTATAAAGATGATGAGTTTACTACAATGTATCTTTCCTTCCTTTCTTCCATCTTCTCTAGTTTTAGTTTTCTTTTTTTTTATGATTAAAACTGCTAACTGCTTAATGAGTGATCAGAAGCAATGATATAAGAAATGAAGAGAGCAATAATGGTCAGAGAAGAAAATTATTTAAAGAAAAGTAGCATCATGTAAAGTTACTTTATCACTGACTGGGTAAGAAGTGGACTTCTACTAAAAAAAAAAAAAAAAAAAGAAGTGGGGGAAACAAAAGAGGTTTGATAAATGGATGCAATCAACTACAGATCAACGACCACAAGGATCTGACTTGTTCACTTATGAGCTTCTGAGAAACACTTAATCTCAATGAAGCCTGCTGGGTTTTTCTTTGCTTTTGGTCAAATCTTCATATAATTTATTCTTTCCTTGAACACAACTAGTAAAAGTGAACAAGAATACATATTAACCATTTAATAAAGAGTTTCCAGAAACACACACACAGGTAAACACTTCTTTTTTTCCTCATTTTAATACAAGTATGTCATCATTGTACTTTTTTCTATATTAATGATTTTATATTTCTCCTATTCTAGTAATGAGTAAATGGAATATCCAGAAGCTATGAAATGAAAGGCATTGAGTTATATATCTCTTAGTTATTATTATGGTATCTTGAGCAAATCTCTTACCCTATGAAATGTAATATTCTTTAAATGGAAAACTAATTAAATATAATGTTCGTGAAAGCAGTTTGGGAGCAAAATGATATGGTGTTAAGAGTGTGAGAGACCTCCTTTTGTGTCTTTCTACATGTATGATGCACTGGGCAACTCGTTTTTTGTTGCTAAGTCTGAATTTCCTTGCATATAGTGATTATAATGCTTATAAGACTTGTGCAAAGTAAATGCTTTACACTTAGTACAGTGCCTGACATAAAATATAGCCAATAAATATAACTTTCTTTTCACCACCTGCCTATTAAAATAAAACATTTGTCATTACATTTTGCCAGTTTTGATTCTCTTTATTAAAATACTACTGAGTTTAACAATTACATTTAAAAGATTTTATATATTTGTTGTCAGGTTTCAGTATTAAACCTTAGGCTTTTAAAAAGATGTTTGGGCATAAAAGAAAATTTAAAAATCCAAAGTCATGGGCTTTATTTCTTACTATATTTCTTTTAATTTTAAAATTTAAAAAAATTAAGCAGTTGTTACTATATTAAAGAAAAATACCGTAATTAAAATATTTTTCACTGAATTATATATCTAATTAACATTTATTGAGAACTTTCTATGTGCTAGTTCTTAATCCAATGCTGATAGATTATGAAGAAAAATAAGAGTAGTCCCAACCCTCCAAGGACAAATGGACTATTTGGGGACACAATATGGTAAACAAATATTTGCAATAAAATAAGTGCTGAGAGAAATGTTCACATACTGTTAGCAAATATTGACAATAGAATGACTAATTGCACTGAGTTTGAGAAAATTTCATAGAGAAAGGAGCATTTCCTAGACTCTTCAAGGAAAAATTAAGAAGGTCTCTGATGGTTAAAGGATGTAACAAGTAAGGAATTTATAAGCAAAAGAGAGTAACGTGTAAAATATGGATGGTGTTACAGCATGGTGTTGCCATGCATAGAATGCAGAAAACATATGTAGAGAGAAAATACTGCATACATTTTTTTTGAAGTTAACAATTTCAACTTTATTCAGAGCTTATTTTTAAAATGTCAAGTATCAACACAGTTTTCATTATAATTTTAATTTTGGAAAGGAATTTAATAACATTCCCATTTCTTTTACCTTATTTTAAAAGTTATTTTTCATATATCATTAGTATTCCTCAGAGTTATTACTTTATTTTTCCTTTTTTATTTTCCTACTTCTGCACTGGAGAGAAATAATCTAGTATATAAGACCATATATTTCTGTACCTATTTTCTGTATACATTAATCATTATTATTAATTCCAGAAGTATCCACTAAAGACCCTCCATGGAACAGGCATCATGCTAGATGCTAAAGAAATTTTGAGTCAAATGGAATAAATTAAAATAATCAAAAGAAATCCACAAATTGGGAGAAGATATTTGCAAATAACATATATCTGCTAGGGCACTTGTATCTAAAATATACAAAGAACTCTTAAAACTCAACAATAAGAAACAACCCAATTAAAAAATGGGCAAAAGATCTGAATGGACACCTCACTAGGAAGATACACAGGTGACAAGTTAGTGTATAAAAAGATGCTCAACATCATATGTCATTGAAGAAAATGCAAATTAAAACAACAATAGGATACAACTATACACCTATTAGAATCACCCAAATCCAGAAAATTGACATCACCAAATGCTAGCGAGAATGTGGAGCAATAGGAACTCTCATTCAGTGTTGGTGAGAATGCAAAATGATACAGTCACTTTGGAAGACAGTTTGACAACTTCTTACAAAACAAAGCATAGTCTTAGCATAAGATCTAGCAATCTGATTCGTATTATGTCCATACATAAACATGTATGAAAATATTTATATCAATTTTATTAAAATTGCCAAAATTTGGAAGCAACCAAGATGTCCTTCAGTAGATGAATGGATAAATAAACTCTGCTACATGCATAAGATGGAATATTATTAAACAATAAAAAGAAATGATCTATTAAATCCACAAAGACATGGAATAATCTTAAATGCAAACAGCTAAGTGAGAGAAGTCAGTCTGAAAAAGCTATGCACTGTATGATTCAAACTATATAACTTTCTGGAACAGACAAAACTATAGAGACATTAAAAAGATCTATAGAGAGAGGGAGAGAGGAGGGCTGAATAGGTGAAGTACAGGTGATTTTTAAGGCAGTATAACTATTCTCTATGATACTGTATTGGTGAATTTATGACACTAGGCATTTGTCAAAAACATTGAACTGTACATCACAAAGAGGGAACTTCATTGTAAATGACAGAGTTTAGTTAATAATAATAATACCCATATTATTCAATCAATTGTAACAAATATATCACACTAATGCAAAATGTTAATAATAATGGAAATGGGAGGAAGGTACATGGGAACACTGTACTTTCTGCTCAGTATTTCTGTAAATCTACAACTACTTTAAAAATAAAATATGTTAATTAAAAAAATCTTAAAGAAAATACAAAACGTAGTTGAAGAATTTCTAGGAAATGATGAAAATTAAAACAATATATAGACTAACACTTGTAATACATCTAAGTCAGTGTTCAGAGGGAAAAAATGCATAACTTTAAGGACCTATATAGATTTTTAAACAAAATAAAATAAGCATTCAATTTTTTAAATCGAGTAATAACAATAAATTAAACAGATAAAGCAAAAGAAAGGACTTAAATTATATCAATATTAAATGAATTAGCAAAAAATACAGCAGAATTAAAATAAATAAATATATAATGTTCTTTGATAAAAGAACATAAAAAAGGCAAACCACTATTTAAACCACTATTTAAATCAAGGAATAAAAGTAATGAAATCAAAGCCTAAAGAATGATTAGAGGAGAATGTAATTCATAGATTAAAAATAAATTTCACAAAACATTAGAATATTTTTTCTGATAATATTCAAATAAAAAAATTTTAAACCTAGATTAAATGGGTAATTTAATAGAATAATAAAGTTTACTTAAACTGATCTTAGAGAAAATTTAAATTCAAATTGACTAATTTCTGCAGAAGGAAGAGAAAAATTTATAAATTGCTAGTCTCCACATTGTAAAAATGACAGATTGATGATACATAGATAGGTAGATTGGTAGATAGATAGATAGAAAAACAACAAACACTAGGAATAAGTTATTTCATAGGCAAATTTTAACAAACTCTAACTAATTGATAATCCCATGCTAGTAAAATTATAACATGACATAAGCATATTATAAATCAGTTCACAAATATTAATGAAAATATTCTAAAAAAGATCCACAAAACTTAATTGAATCTCAGTAGAGATTATTTCAAGATTTCAAAGATGTTTCAATATTAGAAGTTCTCTTTATATAAAACACCAAATTTATACATTTAGGGAGAAAGCTATATGGTCATCTCTATAATTGCTGAAAAGGCAGCTGGCAAAAATCAACAATTCTTGATAAATACATTTAGTAATAGAGAATGTCTTGGTTAACATTTCTTAATGAGTTAAGATCAAGAGTAACTGAGAGAAAGACAATATGTCTGAAGGGCAGAAAATGAGAGGCACTGAACCATAGAAGGACGTAGAAATAGATGAACAATGTCATGAGGTTTTATGACGAAGTCAGGAAGTGATTTAATTAAAAGTAGAAGATTTGAGTAGATAGCCAGAGAGATGATAGGTAGAAAAGAGATTAGAAATTGGCGAAGTAATGGAATATGTACACAGATTCTCAGATTAAATGGTGTGGAGAACAAAATTTCTGTAACTTGAATGTCCAGTCCAAACACGATATGTTAAAATGTAGGTTCAGATTGAGTTATTCTGATGATGCCACCCTGCTGGTCTATGAACCGACCACACATTGAATAGCAGGGTTGTTGCTCACAGACCTAAAAATTGGTGATGCTTGAACTAAATTTCTTTGACTGCTGGTCCATTCTGTTGCATTTCGGGGAATATATCATTCACTGAGATAAATTAAGTAATGAATGGGAGCAGATTTTCAGGAGAAAAACATAGTTTTCTTTTAGTATTCCTTAGAATTTTCTTTGATTTCTCCTTAGACTTTTCTTTTAATATTGTCTTACCTGCCCAAACCATATTTCTCTGACCCCTTCTCACCAACAGAAAATATTTTCTATCCCAAAATGCATGAGATTATATTAGTCACAAATGAGTTTTAGTACTGCTAACACTTAAAGTATATTTTCTTTCTAAGTTTACAACTGAAAGAACATTGGATCATTCTGTGTGTGTGTGCTGTATAAGTCATTTTATAGATTTTTCTTGACCAATACAATACATACTTTTAAGATTTAAAAGATACTCTTCTATAGCCTCTGGGATAGGTAAAAATTATTAGCACTATCACCTATAAAAAAATATGTATTTCTGTAGCTACTGTTTCACTAGCTTATTTGTTCATTTGTTTATTGTTTGCATGTATTACCCCCTCCAGAATAGTATCTAATTAATTGTTTAATTTTCTTTCTAGCATTGGTATCATGGCCATGAGAATATACTTGGTATTTGAGAAAAAGTATTCACTACTTTGATACATTTATTTGAGTAACCACTTATCCTGGGGAATGGTCATGGCAATTGACCCTCAACAATCTAGATGCTTTTATATATGGAAATGAGGCTAGAGAGTAAATCAGTAGCTGACTTTTGAATAACTTCCTAACTTTGCACTTTTCCATAAGTGAAGCATTAGACTGCCCAATTTATAACTTCTGAATTTGGATACTTAGAATGCCCTTATGCAACTGACCAATTAAATGAAGTACAACTATAAGAAAACGTACAGTCTCAACAATTCTTTGTCTTGATTTTCCTTACTAGAAAATTAAATCCATCCAAAAGATTATAAGCTTAAGCAATGGCTTTCTTTGTGCTAATCAATGTAGGCAGAGGTGTACAGTGTCATTCTGTTGAAACTAAGCATGGTTACATGATTGGCTCAATGCCCTTATGCTGTACAAAATGTAAATGATCATTCTACATATTTTATCAGTTGGCTTTTTATAGTAAATGCTGCACAGTGGATTACTGACTTGAATTATTTATGGTAACATCATCTTATAGAGTGATTGAAATGCATATGTTATAAGCAACATATTAAAGTAAGAGAACTAAAGGTTACCTCTGGGGATATTGCATTCAAAGAATATACATGTAGCTTGAAGTTTTCTATAGTGAATATAGGATATAATTTTTTGCACGTATTTTTCCCTCATTACTCACATGCAGATCTTTACTTGGTAGGGTCTTCAGAATTCGATTAACTAGAAGTTGTGAATTTAAAAAACTGTTGGGATCAGGCAGATAATGAAAAATAAATGAAGAAAGCTCAGTGGTAAAAGAATAACCAGTGGTTGGGACATGTGAAAAGAGCAACAAGAACATGTGCTAGCTACAATGAGCAGCTGCTTTTCAGCCCAGCCCCCATATGTCACCAAGGAATGTAGATTTCTTAGATGTTATTTGTTTCTTAGTTTCTTAAATGCTGAAACAAAATGCTTTTAAAGCCTTTCCAGTGCAAGGAGACTAGATATGCATTTTTTATTTATAACCTTTGGCTAATTATCAATTTAAATAAATTTAACCATCCTTTCAAATTCATATTTTAATGGTTTTTCTCTGTATCTTACTAAAAATAGTTAACATTATTTGAATTATTAGGGAGTGAGATACCATTACCATGCTAAACTTTACACAAGTTATCTCATTTCATCCACACAATAACATTATAGTTAAGCGCCGTAGGCACCTTTGTTTCACATAGAAGGTGTGGGGCATTTACTGCACCAGGAAGTCAGTCTTAAGAAACAGTGCCCCTAACATCTATGTACACCATTCTTCAAATAATGCACATAGAAGATAAACGTACCCATATGTACAGGTACAGCTGTAGCTCTGTTTCCCTATCTATCTATCTATCTATCTATCTATCTATCTATCTATCTACCTATCTAACTATCTATCTATCTAATAGAATTACTGTCCATGTTATGAATATCTACTTTTAATCAAATTTCTTTTCTTTTACTGCAAACAAATATTGCCATTTAAAATTACTTTCTCAAACTAGTTACTACTTCATCCACATTAGTTCATCTGCCACTTTGCTTTATAATTCACTCTTCCTGACTTTGTGCGAGTTTTACCATTTAAAAAGACTTTCCCTACTTTTTCTCCTCTTCACCTTTGTATTCATTACATTATTGAGGCTTCTCAAAAAACTTCCAGATTAAATGTACCTTACCATGATTATGCCTTTATTTTCTTTCTGTTTAGAATGTATGACCCATATAATTTATTACTTAGAATTATAGTATTTTAAATGTACTAATGCCAATCAAATGTGCTTATGTTGTTTAAAATATAGGTTTTAGGATTTTTGAAATCAAGGATCAACATTTCTGCTTTTTCTATTAATTTTCTTTCTTCCCCCCTAATGCCTAGCCAACACCAAGAACACATTAAGGGCATTCAATAATTGCTTGTTAAGTGAAAGAAAGAATGAATATTTGAGAATTGCCTAGAAAACTGTAAGAGTACCCTTTTGACCTAAAAACATTAGACTAGCATCTTCCAGGAATGCCAGAGTTAAGAATATAATTACTAATATCAACAAAAATTTATTTTATCTGGATAATGTTTTGTTTTCTGAGCAAAATCCTGATGTACTTTGAAAGTTAGGCCTGATGTTAACCTCAAGAGTATATGATAGATAGAGAACCAAGTTCATGGAACCAAGTTTGAACCCAGGAACCAAAACTACCCATTCTTATGTCAGACCATCCTTTTTTATTTTTGAGTTCTTAACTCCCTTGGCTTTATCTCCCTTTTCTGTGAAATTAAGGATTTGAGTAGACAATCTAAGGCCCCTTCTAGTTCTAAACTCTTATACTTTATTAACCACAACTTGTTGCCTCAGTTGGCTCAGAGGTTCAGCTTAAACATCTACTGGGGATATTCTAGTTTTTAACACTGAGCAGAGGTTATACATAAAGGAAACGTGGGTAGGCGTGTTAACAAAAGCAAGCTGAGAACAACAGAAGGTAAGGGCAATTAAAACTCCCAGAATAATCACATGGTAGTTCGTTTCAGTTCAATTTCTTTTCTGTTGTATTTTGCTGGGAAATATGGCTGTTAATGAAACATAAAGACAGACCAAGCTTTATTTTAATAGTTTTCCCCCTCTTTTCTCTCAAGTCTCTCTGTCTCTCTTTTGTATACCATAGCTCAATCTAATATTCCACCCTCTTTTCTTCTCCTCTCTAAAAGGAGGCAAACTATACTGACAGAAGAAAAGATTAAAACGTTGCTAAGTGGAATGGTCAAAAAATTTACAATTACCTGGACATTTTAAGAAAGATGAAATTAGTTGTTGATACAGATGACATGAGTTACAGATAATTCATTTGTCCAATACCTAAGCCCTATATAGGCATCCTGGATCTTGGCAGGTGAAAGAGGTGTTTATATCTCAGGAAGCCATGAGAGTGTCTGGTGCCTAGGAATATTAATTTTCTTCCTCTGACAAATATTTTTTCAATAATGTTGTGAACTTTAGTTCAAATTATTTTCCTAACATTCATATACTCACTGCTTTTTTTGGTTTTTATGTATATACTTCCAAAAACTATGAAAGTTAAATTGCTGAACAAAAGCAATGAGTTCCATTATACCTTTATATCAATGAGGGTCCAGTTAGGAGACAAAAAATACGCTAGTAATTTAAACAAGGAATCTTTATTATAAAGAATCATTAACTTATACAAAGCCTTTAACTACTAAAAGAGGTAAAAGGAACTTTATGGAGTCCAGAATTTGCAAGTGCAAATAAACACGTTATACTATTACTAAGTTGAAGGATACTGGACAGTGAAAGAAACTGAGGACTTAGGAGAGGTTCCTCCATCCAAGGCTGAGATTTCAAACTCTTTGCAGAAGGCATGGCTAGAGAGAGACAAGCAGTCTTCCAGTGGCAAAAAAGCTTTCTAGAGGATGCAGGCCAGTGCTGATCTACAGGAACGGTCTGCCATTGCCAGAGGAAGTGGGCAGATGTGAGCTAGTCTGTAGAAGTAAGTTATGTGTTGGTGAGACAGTTGCCTGAGGTCTCAGCTGGACCTTCTTTAGAAGCAACCTCAAAAAGGATAGTCAGTTGCTTGATGATGGATGAATTTCATCTGTAAAAGCAGCCAGCCAGGTAGGAAGAGCATGGCTTAAAAGTAAGAGCACAGCTCCTGTGAAAGACAGTGAGGCTAGAAACTGTCTATAAAGTCTCATGAAGTGAGAGCCACCAGGCCTCACCTCCTGCACTGGATAAAATATGGAGGCAGCACCCAATCTGAGGGAAGTGGCTTCTTGTCATTATCACCTCATTATTTCGCTCCAGCACTCGTTATTGAAACAAAAGCCCAACAATGTACCAGTTAGAGAAATAGAAATACGTACAGGGTCCACAAAACTGGGAAAAAGAAGGTTGGGTTTGGAGCGGAGAGACTATAAATGATAGCTGGCCCAATCTTTTATCACTGAACACCTTTCCTTAAAAAATTGAACTTATTATCCTTAGAGATTACCGGAGAGGGAATCTAGATCAGTGCTTTATTCTACCATTTACTTTGCCATTTATTGTACCTTTTATGTTCCTCATTTAAAGTAATCTGGAGGCATGCTAGCATCATTTCAATACCAAAACATATGATGACAGTCTATTAGGTTGAAAGAAGAAACCTGTGTTTACTTGATTTCAACCAAATATTTTAATAAAATGCTTATTTTGGCAGGTTCAGGTACCTCCTAACCAATAAAATCTGTGCACGTATGCCTTTCTAAATTTCTTCCCAAATATATATGTTTATATTAGTGGGGACATGGGATTAGAAATAGGAAAAACATATATACATATACATACACATATAGAACATATATACATATATACATATAATGAAAAATCATTCCCAAATGTGATTTTAGCCTATATTTTGGCTTATTCTCAAGAGATTAAAATTAAAGGCATTACTGATTATAGAATTTCAGATATTGTTCATTGCATGTATTCAGTTAAAAGAAGATTTATCAGTGTCCAGAGACACTTGTTCACTCACTAATATTTCATAACTGGATAGTGACAGATTGGTCTAGAACTAAAGTCTCATGCTTTAAATCTCAGTTCTTTCTTCATATTGTGTGCATTAGAAAGAGCTAATAATATGTGCACAGTTTACCATACCATCCTTTCAGAATCAAATAACACAGCCTCTCACCAGCAGGGATACAGTGACATAATAAAATATTACTTAAATCCCCATGTTATGTACATTTTACTTCACATAAAATAGTTTATTTTAATCTAAGTAATATAAAATCTCTAGCTCAGATTTCTTTAAAAATTTGCAGAACATGTAACCTGATGAAGAGACATTTAAAGGGGACATAATATGTCAGGCCTCTCTTCTAAAATTTAAGCCACCTCATTTTTCCTTTTTTTTTAAACTTTCTTTGCTAAATATAGGTTATTTGATCTTATTTTCACATTCCCTTGAGATCTTAAGAAAATAATTTTTCCTTTTCTTTGGTTGATGAAGAAATGGCAGGAGAAAATTAAGACTGATAGCACAATACATCAGAGGCTCAAGAAACTACCTGAGATATCTCTGCACAGCCGTGTGACAAATGCCACTCACCTCCCTTGCCTCCTTTAAAATGTTTCTTTGTTTGATATAAATGATATAGTAGTCACTATGTAAGGACAGACTATGACCAGAAGTCAACTGCATTAATGTAGCAGACACTTTATTCCTAGGATATATAATTTACCTCTTCTAAAGAAAAAAAAAATCGCCATATTCTGGCATACTTTAATCTGTCAGATTTCTGGGTCAGATGACTTTCTTAAAGTGGATAGGAACAATTTATTCATAGGAAGCCAATGTACTGGACTTTAAGGTAGAGTGATCCATTCATATTTTTAAAAGTTTTAAAGTTACATTCAGATAGGAAAATGGCCAGTGTAGAGTATAGGAAAGACATTTCAGGTACGAATGTTAGAAAAAATTTTCTTCAGAGAATGTTATACCTTCTCTCAAGAATAAGCATACTTAAATATGAATCAAATATATAAACCAACTTCAGAGAAACATTATAAGATCATTTTCTATTCCCTACCAGGGCAACACTTCCAGGCACTGTAAGTGATGTCAAGATCATATAGCATCAATAATCACACTCTTTGGTTAATGTGAATTGGAGACTTTGAAGCTGAGGAAATTAAATAGGGTGTATTGATTTCGTATTTTTGAGCCTATATTCCCCAGAATTTAGAGGAAGAATGGAGCCCATAACTTTTATTTGGTGCTATTTTTGGTCATTATTTTATACATACACACACACACACACACACACACACACACACACACATATATATGCGCGCACACACACACACACATATATGTGTATATACAACCATATTATTCCAGGAATTGTGCCAATACCACAGACATTTATATAGAGAACGGTTCTTGCGTTAATACAATTGCCTATGAAAGGATCTTTAGGAAATGCTAGCTATAGGCAAAATACCATTTTTCCCCTTCTAATCCAAACAGGGTATTGGAACCTTCATATTCGAAGCATCGACACTTACCTAGATGCAGACTCATTAGAAGTCATTCTTAGGTCTGTCAAATGTGTCATAGCATCTTACTCAAGAAGTATTTTTTGATCACTCATAGTGTAACCTTAAACACTTCAACAGAAAGTTACAGAAATAAAGCCAGTAAGTTTGATTCATTTAATGCAGAATGCATTTAATGAAGCACTGTGATCATAAACAAACTCTAGCTATTATCTACCTCTTCAAGTGGATGAAAAATAATACAACTTTCACCCAATATGTGCCAAACAAAAGGTGCAATGAAAACTGGCATTGAAGTATATGAGCTTTCTGACAATAGTATTAGTCACATCTTACACACTGACCTTTGTGGTGGTAGGGATATTCAGTAAGCTGTTACAAGGAGTTGGCATTTTCAGATGTAATGAATCTCTTTAATGCCTGCCACCTGCTTAACAGGAATACCATCTCTTGACTGATGAGTTTCCAGTGATGTAAAAATCCACTCAACTGCTTCACGGATTTTGCCACTATTCAGAAGACACAGTGGCTATCTCAAAGAGTTAATAATGATATTATTTGCAGCCCCAAGACACAATTATCTGTAAGAAGACAATGGAAAGAAGTGATGATTGACTAAGTTAAACTCTTTAGGTATAAGTGCCAATGGAACATGGCTATTATTCAGAACAAGTGCTTCATATGAATAAAACTTCATTCTCAGGGGGGGCTCCAAAAGTTCAGAGGCTAGCATGTTTAAATTAGGCTCTCTCTCAGTTCAATATCAGCTCCTAATCCTGTTTTTGATTGAAAGGTGTATGGCTTTCAGCATTTATCTTTATTCTGATTTATCTTAATATACTCAAATTCTTGAATTTAATGAAATGGATTAATGGTGGACAGTTGTGCTCTTCATTCCTCCTCTGGCTTATCTGAGCAACTATCCACAGTTTTCATTAAAACTTTTCTAAGTTGGAACTTAGGTTGTAATATCTCACTGTATTATCTAACATACTTCAATAGTAGAATGTGTTGTTTGTTAATTTATGTCCTTCTTTTGTATCAGTGCTTTAGCACAGTATGGAATTAATGAAACCTCAATGTGATACATCCTTTCTCTCACCATAATAAGTTGCTCTAGCACATACTCACTGCATGAGAGATTGTAAAGTGATTTATTTTTTAAATTCTTTACAATCACTCTTGGAAACCCAAAGATTAGGCATGTATGCACATGTATTTGTAGATAACTATAGCTCAGAAATAAAATTTGAAAGAAAAATACTACAGGTTCATTATATACACAAAAGAATGATTGCCAAATCAGAACGTGGTTTTTTAACATATTTTAAATTTATCACCATGTGTAGCACTCAAGCTTTGTTCATTTCTCCCAACACTACAAAATAAATAACAGTATAGATATATTTTTAGATGGGGGTCTAGGAAGGATAATTAAAATGCAAATTTTACAATTTATTTATGATGAGAACAATCCACAGATCTTTATATACATCATAACTTTTCATGTTATTTTAACTATTCATGGTTCATGTTACTTTGATCTATTGTTAATTTAACAAAAAAAATCTTAAGGCTTGAAGAGACCTTAAGGATTTTTGTAGGGGCTAACAAGTATATTTACTAGATGAGGACTTTGTGGTTAATAGAGGCTACACAGCTTGTCTACAACAAAAGGAAAGCAGCATGTGCAGGTCAAAGACTAAGAACGCAGACCTTCAAACTTTCCACTATTTCTTTTCCTCTGCACTACATCCTTTTCTGTGGAATGGTATGGAAGAGATATTATGTTATTCTTTAGTCACTATGCTAAAGACTGAATATTTATGCCCCCTCCCCACTGCCCAAATTCATATGCTGAAACCTGATACCCAATGTGATGGTATTTAGAGATGGGACCTTTGATTAGGTCATGAGGTCCCATGTCAAAATACCATCCCATTGAATGATATCAAAAGACACTCTGAAGAGACTCTTACAAAAGAGATTCCAGAGAGTTCCCTCTCCCCTGTTACCATGTGAGGACACAATGAAAAGACTGTGTATGAACCAAGAAGCTGGCTCTCACCAGGCATATCTGCTGGTACCTTGATCCTGGACTTGCCAGTCTCCAGAAATATAAGAAATAAATTTATTTTGTTTACAAGTTACCCAGTCTATGATATTTTTGTTAGAGCAGCTGAAACAGACTAGAAATACACTATCAGACATTTAATTTTCATTTCGTTTATCTTGTTCTGTCCCATAAACCTAATATTTTGCTATTTACTGTGTACATATACAAACCTAACAAATGCTCTTAACTATTCCTCTCCTGATAAATGTGTTGACTGTGGGTTTGCATTCAGTAAGTCAAAGGAATAATTTGTGTATCAGGTAGTAATATTATCCTGGTCCCAACTTAATTCTGAGTCACAAAACCTTAACAGGAGATATAATAGGAAAATATGTTTTGTCACTATTGAAAATGTGTGTGATTTTTAGATTTTAAAATAGTATATATCTTTAAAAATATATCTTATGCTAAAGAAATTGCAGAAACTTAAAAACATAAATATGCTTAAAACGAAAAGAAGAATTATAGGGTGATGGTCCTGGGGCGCAGATGGAGGGAGCCACGGTTCGGCTGCTGTGTGGCAGCGCACTGCTAAGAAGAAACTTCCTAATTTGCCTGTGTTCCTGGAAAAATCCTCTTCATGTCTTAAAATCTTCCCAGCTTTGAGAAGCTGGACTCAAAGCAACAAATAATGGCCTACCCTATGCCCCTCTGCAAACATTTACAGATGAGGAGAGGATGATAAAGAGCACGGTTAAAAATTTTGCCCAGGAACAAATTGCTCCTTTGGTTTCAAAAATGGATGAAAATTCAAAAATGGAAAAATCAGTAATATGAGGATTATTTCAACAAGGGTTGATGGGTATTGAAATTGACACAAAATATGGAGGAACAAGAGCTTCATTTTTTTCCTCTATCCTAGTGATAGAGGAATTAGCCAAAGTTGATGCGTCTGTGGCTCTGGTATGTGACATCCAGAACACAGTAATTAGGAAAATACAGAACAGAAGAACAGAAGGCTATCTATTTGCCCAAGCTAGCTACGGAACAAATGGGAAGTTTCTGCCTTTCAGAGGCTGGAGCAGGCAGCGATTCATTTGCTTTGAAGACCAAAGCTGATAAAAAGGGAAATTATTATGTCATCAACAGGTCAAAGATGTGGATTAGCAACGCCAAGGATGCCAAGCTCTCCATGGTGATGGCAAATGTAGACCTTACTCTTGGGTATAAAGGAATTACCTGCTTCTTGGTAGATTGTGATACTGAGGGCCTTCATATAGGGAAACCAGAGAACAAAATGGGAAGCAGAGCTTCTTTTACCTGCCCATTAACGTTTGAAAATGTCAAGGTTCCAGAAGCCAATATCCTGGGACAAATTGGACATGGCTATAAGTAAGCCATTGGGGGTCTTAATGAAAATAGAATAGGAATTGCTGCACAGATGCTGGGACTGGCTCAAGGATGTTTTGACTACACTATTCCATATATTAAAGAAAGGGAACAATTTGGCAAAAGAATATTTGATTTTCAGGGACGCCAACACCAAGTGGCTCACATGGCCACCCAGCTAGAAGCTGCAAGATTACTCACATACAACGCTGCAAGGCTTTTAGAAGCTGGAAGGCCATTCATTAAAGAATCATCCATGGCCAAGTACTATGCATCAGAGATTGCGGGCCTAATAACTGGCAAATGTATCGAGTGGATGGGAGGAGTAGGCTACACCAAAAATTACCCTGTGGAAAAACACTTCCGAGATGTGAAGATTGGTACAATATATGAAGGAACTTCAAATATCCAGCTGAACACCATCCCAAAGCGCATCGATTCAGAATACTGACAGCCACGGGAGTGGGACCCCTCCCTGGTGTCACTGGTGTAAAATTTTAAACTATTGTGCCTTGTTGGGGGCTGTGTTGAATGATTTTATTTAGGCCCTTCACCTTGGATCTGGAGGTAGACCTATCCTGTTTCCTCTTTCCAATCTGCTTAACTTAGACGCAAAAAATCATTTTTAAAATTTGGAAAGAAATGCATCCATATTTTCTCCAAAACTATTTTTAAAACTCTATATGCATTATCATTCTGGCTTCAGGGTATACAGAATTTCACTCTATTAGAATTTGGAAAAATAAAGACAATATAAATATTTCTTACAGACATGGCTATTTTATATTCTTGTCATTGTGCATCAGTCAGAGAGATGTTTGTGCTAGTTGGCAATTCTATAGAAGAAATAGATTCAATTCTAAGTTGCTAAACTAGGTGAAACTGATAAAAATTTATTTAGAAAAATCTAAAAGTTTTAGTTCTGAATATCTGAAAATGAGTGGATTATATAATTGAAGAAAACATTTCAACAAAGGAAAGCAATATAATTTGTTACTATAATTTACCAGTATGAAAAGTGCATTTCATTATGGTTTCAGTAGATCATTTTAAAAACAAGTCTCTGCATTGGTTTTCAAGAATGAAGTTTAAATAATTTGGTTTAATAATTAGAATATACTCAATATTATAATATTCATTTTATCTATGATACAGTATTTTTCCATCTTTAAATTGAATATTGTTTTCTCAAACTTAGTTATTGAGCTTTATCATGAATAGTAATTCAGAAATTATATTTTGGTTCAGTGATTCTCAAGAGGGGATGTCTTTTCCCCATAAAGGAGTGTATTAAAATCTTGTAAGGAATGAGGGATAGAAGGGAGCTGTAGAGTTCGAAAAGCGTATTTGGTAATATATAAAATGACGTTTCTGGGAAGGTAAAAATAAATCTGTTGTTTTACAGTCAAATTATGGAAAGGCAAAGGTCAGCAAATATACAGCTGGCGATGCCATTTCTTCAGTATCAGGGATTCTCAATCAGGAGAAGAGACCTTGTAGGGTACAAATCCTCAGTCCCCTCAGGAGGGAGGAGGACAGTGAAGGGTGTTTTATACTTTCTGGAAGGGGGCACGGGTTAGAGATGTTGGAAAATGTTTCAAGGCTCATACAGTTGCTTAAAGTAATCACTGCTGTCAAAAGGGAAACACTTTAGTACTTTAATGAAAGGATAATGTTTATTAAGAAAACTTGACATCTTCAAAGTGATTTTGCTTTGCACATTCCTGTTCATCGAATTGGATTAATTTCTATAATGGATACCATAGTGAAATATTCAGAATTGTGTAAATACAATTGAGATAGGAATTACATTAAAATATTAGGAGGAAATACGGACAAATTTATTCCTTAGATTAAAAGAGATAAAGTCTACTTGATTTTCAGATAGGGAGCTGATGGAAGCCAGTCATTCAGTGTTTTAGAACAAAAAGACAGTAATCTGATAAGGAAAGTAGGGGATGGAGGAAATGCCCTAAAGGGGGGCTTGGGCATCTTTAATTTCTGTGATTATGTGAGAGAGGTGGACTTTTCAGATAATGGAATAGAAGCCAACGTTAGTAAAAAGAATCCCAGCTTCCTCCTGTAGAGTTACAAACACGTGAAACTACAATAAGCCTCCTTCAGACTAGCAGCATGAGAGAGGCTCCCGTGTACATCTAGACCTTGAATTTATAGTTCATATTGATACAGTTCTAATTGTGTGTATATTTTTTGTGCAGGTTCACAAATAACAGTTGAAAATTATGTATTGTAGTTAATATCTGTACCTGCCTTCTTCTATTAGTGAATTGTGTTATTGTACCATTTACCAAAGAGGAAGTTGTGGGTTTCCCCCATAGTTCTTCCATTATAGCTTTTCTTAATAACCGTGACTTTGGGGGTCTTGAGTTTGTGTCTAGTGGAGGACAAACTTGTTTACCTCCTGAAGCTTGTCATTACTGTTTGTTAATTTGAGGATAGGGCTGTCATGGGGCTCAGAAGGAAGAGACTTGAACACAAGCAACAAGTCGTATTTGTGTGGTAGAGCTGGACTCATCCCAACTGCCAAGTTAGTATTGTTAGACATTTCACTTTACAACACAAAAATGAATCGGTGTCAAAGATTTTAGAATTATGGAAAGCTAAATCTATAAAGAGTTTAGAGAACCATCCAGCCGGCTCTCTCATTTTAAGAGTGAATGATTCATATAGTCCAGAATACTTGCCCAAGGTCATCCATCCAGGGCCAAAGATAAGACAAGGATCCAAACGTACTAGCTCCCAATTCAGTGCTCTTCCTACTGTTTACTACTGTCTCTGTTCAACAAATTTTGGATTTCCTCCTTGTTATGTCTCAATACACTTATTGATTTATTTTAAGTTTAACTGATAAAGAATTAACACTTCAGAAGTGTTAAGATTGATCAGTGTCATTACTTACATATATTAATCACCTGCCAAACACACTGGCTCTGCTAGGATGTAGCTGGTATGTCAAATGTAAAGATTATTGTGTGCGATCACTTGGTTTTCTGATTATGATGTGTTTTAGTAAATGCACTAGTTATATCCTTGCTGATGTATTTTTGCTGATCTTTCATAAAGTGAAACTTTTGTTGTAATGGTACATATCAGAATATAATCAGTGTTACAAAATCAGTATTCTATGGAGAATGAAAAAATAAAGCATTAACTGGAAAAAAAAAAGAATTATAGAGCACTCCTGCTGCAGTATTTTATGACATATTTTGGAAAACCAGAAGCAGAGTCAGAATCAACTTTGAAGACTAAGAGAGAGAAAGTTTAGATTTTCAGAAGAACATATAGCCTACATCCTCCAATCCCCTCATTTTAATGCTAAAAATTAGGAAATGATCCTGATCCTAAATTGCTTATGGTCATGATGCTGGACCCTGACATACATGCCAATCTTCCAAGAGTCAACAAAGTCAATAAAACTTAAAGTGTTAAAAGTGTTCAAATATTTTAGACTTGGTCTGACATTGGTATACTTATTTTGAATTTTGCTTTGATAAATTCATATTAAGTTTAAAGGACAATTATTATTTAGTTAAGTGGTACAAAAGAAATCAACAATGATTAGTTTTTAAAAAGAAGGAAGAAAAACTGTTCTTTTATTATTACATCTGAAATATATGGCAAATACGTAAGTCTGGTACTTTAATAATTTTCTACCCTGATGTGAATTTCTTCACTTTCAATAGCACTTTACTACATCATCTTTAAAATGAACATAAAATAGAGAGCAAGTTTTACAGGAGATCACAACATATTCCCATGAGACTCCAAATCCACATAGGCTACTGAAACACCTAAAACAAGTACTAAGAAAATAGAGAAAATTAAAAGGCACTCCACAAGTAGGTGATGCTCTTGAACCAAACTGAAGCCCTCTGGGAGGCCTATACTAAAAATTAAATATTAAGCAATAATTTAAAATGAAGTTTGGCTTCATTTGATTCTGACGTATTATTTCAAGTTTATTCCTCTTTTTCTAAATTGAATGTTCTTGATTCTATCATTACAACTAATTCAATTAGTAAACCTAAAATCAGATAGTAAAGAGATACATGTAAGGGATGTTAAGTAGAAAAAAAAAATTGGTTGAATGGTTCATGGAAAAGCAGTATTAGTTGAAAGCCTTTTATTCTATGATGAAATTTGGTGGGCTTAAAATTAATCCTAGCAGAAATCTGTTTCCTACAGAGATCTCCTCAGAACCATATACCCAGTATATAAATCCTCAAGAGCAACATCTAATAATTCAATTTAAAAAAAACAAAAAATAGAACAAAACAAAGCACAACACTGTAATATCTACTTTCAATCCAGCCATTATGGCCAAAAGAGGATGGGCCAGTTTTCCATCCTAAAATCAGCAAAATAGAAGGAAAGAAATATGAGTGTGTCTGTGTGTGAGTGTGTGGTACAAACTTTGCACTGCAAAGATTGAAAGTTAAGCAACTCTAAACATAATTAAGAATTATATCTGCTATGATTCAAGTCATTTACACACCAATGGATATTCAGAAATCAATATTGGCAGTGCACAGACTTGAAACACATGAACAGATATGAGAAAAGAAGGAGCAAAACACCAACATTATCCCAAACAGTCCGCAGTAACCTCTGTCTAGGAGGAGTAAAAAAGAGACTGATAATCAACACTAAAAAACAATTGTAGTTATAATGGCTATATATGTAGCAATTTGATTAAATGTAGATCTATATTATTTTTTATGAATGTACAGCAAATTTTGAATTGTGTTGATTCAGAGGTCCTTTAATTTATTTTGGTATACTTTTCCATGATGTAAATATTTATAATAATCCAAATATTTAATTCTACACTTATCATATGAGTGAATAGATAGATATTTATTTATATGATTTAAGTTTACCTTTCCTATCAAAAAGTAATCATCTTAAGGGAAAAAACTCTCCTATTCATCTTGTTTTAGTACTTCATAAAATGTCTGACATATATAGTATGTGTTAAGTGAATGTGAAATATTAGTGGAATCCATTATATAATACAAGATTGTATAACATACTTATACCCATTTTATATAAATCATTACCTAATATGGAATCTGTTCTTTTCACCTAATCAATTTTTTCATAAATAAAAAGAAGTAAGCATCATCTTTTTTGCAGGTTGTTGCCTGTACATTATCTATCCATTTAAAGCATTGTATTTACTCGCTTAATCAGGCCATCCTCTGCACTAATAATCATAATAATCATTGTTGCATATTTATCATATTTTGATTTTCACACTGGTTTTAACAACTTCTAGTAAATCAATTCTAAATATCCCTTCTTTGGGAAAAACATCCTTTAGTGTGCTACATTAAGTGTTGGTACATTCACTTTCAAAATCTTGGCATTTTAATAATGTTTTAAATACAACATCAGCATAGCAAACTTCCTAGCAAGAACAAATACTGCTATTTCTACAAAGCAATTAAAATCAGTACTCAAAAACGTGTTGCCACAAATATTTCTTTCACAGAATAAAAAAATAAATTATATTTTTGAAAGAAGCATTTAGAAAATTATTTCTGTCCAAATTTGAACTTACAGTTTAGTAATGCTCTAATTAGATACAGTTGCCTAATGTTACGTTTAAACTGCTTCTTCAACTCTTCCTGCTACATTTCAAATTTTGAGCACACGCCTGAGTTAAAAGCTCTATCATAGTCATCTTTGCTTCTACTTTCAACAGTTCTGTAAAATAATTTAGCTTTTTGTCAATATGGTTATTAAATCAGGGTCATACTAAAGGCTGATCTAGCCCCAGGAAACACTCGAATGTACTAGATTCAAAGCTGTGTAATTCATGTGTCCTCGTGGAATTTTTAATTGATAAGAAAAAAATCCAGTCTCAGGTATTAGTTTCAATATTATTTAATATATTTATATATCACATTAGCATTAACTGTCAACTGGGGTCATATATAATTTGATATGAATTATTACTATATTAAATACCATGTAACAAATGATTAAAGATAGGTTTTTGATAATCATTGCTTATAGGCTGCCTTTCTTAAAATAATTTATCCTCCCTGAGAAATTGTTGAAATCAAAAGCATGTACTAAACATGATACACTGTATGATTAAATCTTTACATTAATCTATGTCTGAAAGTTAATAAAATAAAACTCTAGAGAAATAATAAGATTGCTTTCATTAAAAGTAGAGACTTCAGCCATTGCCACTGAAGCCAGTAATCTGTCATACTGCAAATAAGAGGAGCACAATTAGCCGCAGAGGAGTCCTATAGGCTTTATGCAGAGTGTGCTTTGTTCAATGACAGAAAGGAAAAACTACAGCTTCTCCTAGACAGACGCTCCATATTCATTCCTATAGGCCATGCCAATTGAGAAAAACATTTCTGACCTTTCCCACTCTTAATTCTGCCTTTCCATCTCTGGAACCTACTTTATTCGGTGTATATATCACATATAAATTATAAATACCCTATGCACACAATCATTCACTAGTGTTTTTTTTTTAATTACTATTTTTGTCATGACCTGGGTCTCTAAGAAAACTTCATTGCTTGACAACTAAAGTTTAACTGTTTAAACGCCACTTCTTAAATGTAAACATTTTAAGGGAAATATTTTTAAATTATTAGATTTCTCTGGTTCATTTTTTTTTTTGGATTCTGTGTTCATTTTAATTTTTTTAACGTTTTTATTGGAGTATAATTGCTTTACAATTATGCTTTACAATGGTGTGTTAGTTTCTGCTTTATAACAAAGTGAATAAGCTATACATATACATATATCCCCATATCTCCTCCCTCTTGCATCTCTCTCCCACCCTCCCTATCCCACCCCTCTAGGTGGTCACAAAGCACCGAGCTGATCTCCCTGTGCGATGCAGCTGCTTCCCACTAGCTATCTGTTTTACATTTGGTAGTGTATATATGTCCATGCCACTCTCTCACTTCATCCCAGCTTACCCTTCCTCCTCCCCATGTCCTCAAGTCCATTCTCTATGTGTGTGTCTTTATTCCTGTTCTGCCTCTAGGTTCTTCAGACCCTTTTTTTTCCTTTTTGTTTTAGATTCCATATATATGTGTTAGCATACGGTATTTGTTTTTCTCTTTCTGACTTCCTTCATTCTGTATGACAGACTCTAGGTCCATCCACCTCACTACAAATAACTCAATTTCGTTTCTTTTTATGGCTGAGTAATATTCCATTGTATACATGTACCACATCTTCTTTATCCATTCATCTGTCAATGGACACTTAGGTTGCTTCCATGTTCTGGCTATTGTAAATAGAGCTGAAATGAACATTGTGGTACATGACTCTTTTTGAATTGTGGTTTTCTCAGGGTATATGCCCAGTAGTGGGATTGCTGGGTCGTATGGTAGTTCTATTTGTAGTTTTTAAAGGAACCTCTATGCTGTTCTCCATAGTGGCTGTAAATTGATACAATTTACTTTCCCACCAACAGTGCAAGAGGGTTCCCTTTTCTCCACACCCTCTCCAGCATTTATTGTTTATAGATTTTTTGATGATGGCTATTCTGACTGGTGTGAGATGATACCTCATTGTAGTTTTGATTTGCATTTCTCTAATGATTAGTGATGTTGAGCATCCTTTCATGTGTTTGTTGGCAATCTGTGTATCTTCTTTGGAGAAATGTCTATTTAGGTATTCTGGCCATTTTTGGATTGGGTTGTTTGTTTTTTGATATTGAGCTGCATGAGCTGCTTGTAAGTTTTGGAGATTAATCCTTTGTCAGTTGCTTCGTTTGCAAATATTTTCTCCCATTCTGAGGATTGTCTATTCGTCTTGTTTGTGGTTTCTTTTGCTGTGCAAAAGCTTTTAAGTTTCATTAGGTCCCATTTGGTTATTTTTGTTCTTTTTTCCATTTCTCTAGGAGGTGGGTCAAAAAGGATCTTGCTGTGATTTATGTCATAGAGTGTTCTGCCTATGTTTTCCTCTAAGGGTTTTATAGTGTCTGGCCTTACATTTAGGTCTTTAATCCATTTGGAGTTTATTTTTGTGTATGACGTTAGGGAGAGTTCTAATTTCATTCTTTTACATGTAACTGTCCAGTTTTCCCAGCACCACTTATTGAAGAGGCTGTCTTTTCTCCATTGTATACTCTTGCCTCCTTTATCAAAAATAAGGTGACCATATGTGCATGGGTTTATCTCTAGGCTTTCTATCCTGTTCCATTGATCTATATTTCTGTTTTTGTGCCGGTACCATACTCTCTTGATTACTGTAGCTTTATAGTATAGTCTGAAGTCAGGGAGCCTGATTCCTCCAGCTCCATTTTTCTTTCTCAAGATTGCTTTGGCTATTTGGGGTCTTTTGTGTTTCCATACAAATTGTGAAAAATTTTTTTCTAGTTCTGTGAAGAATGCCATTGGTAGTTTGATAGGGATTGCATTGAATCTGTAGATTACTTTGGGTAGTACAGTCATTTTCACAATGTTGATTCTTCCAATCCAAGGACATGGTATATCTCTCCATCTGTTTCTATCATCTTTAATTTCTTTCATCAGTGTCTTATAGTTTTCTGCATACAGGTCTTTTGTCTCCTTAGGTAGGTTTATTCCTAGGTATTTTATTCTTTTTCTTGTAATCGTAAATGGGATTGTTTCCTTAATTTCACTTTCAGATTTTTCATCATTAGTGTATAGGAATGCAAGAGATTTCTGTGCATTAATTTTGTATCCTGCTACTTTACCAAATTCATTGATTAGCTCTAGTAGTTTTCTGGTAACATCTTTAGGATTCTCTATGTATAATATCATGTCATCTGCAAACAGTGACAGCTTTATTTCTTCTTTTCTGATTTGGATTCCTTTTATTTCTTTTTCTTCTCTGATTGCTGTGGCTAAAACTTCCAAAACTATGTTGAATAATTTCTCTGTTTCTTAAACAGAGTGTGTGGAACTTATTTTAGTCTTTCCTTATTACTCCACTATTATGTAAGAAAATCACTGCAGATTTAATAATCTCTTGTGAGATACGTATTTAGCATGGTCATACTATGAATCTTGGATTCCTGAAAAATCCTCTAATGATGGCTTCTTTACCTGTTTTTCTTGCTTCCAGTTCACAAAGGTGAATTTCACTTCTTGGTAATAGAACATAGAACTTCTCCTAGATCCATGACTAAATCAAATATCATATCAATGTCTTACCCTCCGGGAAATCTTTTTCACTATTTCTATTACTTTTAAAACTTGAGACTAGCATTTAAAACTTCCTATTTTTTTCATGAAGAATTTAATGAAATACAAACACTGCTTCAAATTACTTTAACTAGTATTGTTCCAAGTTTTGTTTTGTTTTTGTTATTATCAGAGCAAAAACATCTGGACCTAAATTTAACTGAAAGCCCAACATTGAAAGCTTTGGAGTTAATGGTATCCAAGATGCAATCTGATATCAATATTTTGATTATTGTACTATTTCTATTGTCTTGATTTCTATTTTCTTGATCAAAAGAGGTCAAATTTTGATATGGTGAGGCCTAGAATCCACCTCAGTTACTGTGGAGTATAAGAAGCCAAGGTTTTCACCATGTAGTGACTGATAAAGAAGCAAGCAGATGCAGTCCATAATTGATAACTATGTCTGTTAATAGCAAATAAAGGAAGTGGACTAAAACCACAGTGTTTTCAATCAGACCAAAGGCTTACACTGATCTCAGAAATTTCATTTACAATATCTAGACTGCTGGGTTTCAATTTTGGCAACTCTATATAGTTTAAAAAGATTGGAGAGCAAATTATTCTGAACAGTACTTGAGACATAGGAGATCAGTTAAATGGCTGCTTTCCTATTGTTTTCTTTTTGGTATTACTTAAAGGAAATCATAAAATCCTTTGCTTTTCTCAATAAATCAGTGTGTGGAAGACAGATGTTTATGTGGACAAGGTAAACCATCTGGCCAAGAGTTTTCATTGTGGGAAAGATTTAATTAGGAATTAAATTATTTTAGGGCCATAATGGTAATCAGACTTCCTATTTCTTCTTGAGTCACTTTGGGTAATTTCTTTCTTTCAAGGAAGTTGTCCATATGTAATAGAGTGGCTAACACTAATTTGGTCTAATAGCTTATAAAACTCAACCCTCCCACTTTGCTTTCTGCCCCATATCTATGCAAGTTGATATGAAAGCTCAGATGAAAGCTGGATTTTGTTGACATTATCTACTATTTCTGTTTCATTGATTTCCATTATTATCTGTACTATTTCCTTTTTTTCCTTATTTAAGGGTTTATTTGTCTCCTTCTTCTGACATATTAAGATGGGTGTTTACATCATGTATCTAATAATTTTATCTTTCTAATTTGAAAGCATTTGAATAAGAATAATAAGTTGTGGCATTTGAAGTAACTAATCTTCCCTGAAAACCACTTTAGCTGCATCCCCAAATTTGAATAGGTTATGTGTTCATTTTCATTCAGTTTCAAAATACTTTCTAATTTCCCTGTGATTTTGCAATTAAAAGTTATTGTTGTGGTGGTGGTGAAGGTTTATTTATTTTAAAATGTCTTGGGTTTTTCTAGAGATTTTGTAATTAAATAATGTTATGGACAGAAACATCCTTTATATGATTTTTTAAATGTTTAAAATTTGTTGATACATGTTTTATGACTCATGGTTTAATTTGTTGAATGCTCTATTAATATTTGAAAATAATATGTTATCTTTTTTAATGGAGTGTTCCATAAATCATTTTAATTGATTTTTTTCAATTATTTTATATTTATATTTATTAACATACTCAACATGTCCAATCATCATTTATTTATGTCAATCTCTATTTCTATCTGTATCATTTCCCTTTGGCCTGAGAATCTTTTTTTTTTTTTTCAACATTTATTATTAAAAAATCTTAAAGTCCTACTTTTCCTTAACATATATTGAATTGCAGAACTATTGGTGACAAATTCTCTTTGCTTTTATTTTTGGAAATATTTTTCTTTGTTTTAAAGGATAGTCTCACTGGATATAATATTCTATGTTGACAGTATTTTTTGTTTGTTTTCTTTCATCACTCTAAGGAAGTTGTTGTATTGTCTTCTGGTTTGCATAGTCTGGAGTCATCCCTATATGTGTTCCTCTGTACAAAAAAAAAATCTATTTTTCATTTCTTTAAAGACTTTATCACTTGTTTTTAAAGCAATTTTATTGTGATATGTTTTGGTGCAGAATTTTTAAATTTCTTTTTTGAATGAGTTCCTTGATATTTATGTATTTGTGGACATATTTTTCAATGAATTTGGGAAAGTATCACTCAGTATTTTTATAAGCACCTACACTCATATGTTAGATCATTCAATATCAATCCACAGATCATTGAGGCTCTTTTTTTAAAGCTTTTTTTTTCATTCATTTTTCTTTCTCTGCTTCAATCTGAATACATTTCATTGCTATGTTTTTAAATTCCCTGATACTCATTTATGCAGTGTTTAATCCACTGTCATATGCAGTAAGGTTTTAAATTCAGATATCATATTTTTTACCTCTAGGAGTTTTACTTGAGTCTTATTTTATATTTTCCATTTATTTTCTCATTATGTTCATTTTTTCCTTTAAGTACTTGTAAATAGTTTTTTACAGCAGTTTTAACATCTGTGTCTGCTAATTTCTTATTCCTAGTTTTCTAAGGACTGAATTTTATCTCGATGATTTTGCTTTTTGTTATGTCTATTGATATTTGATTAGATGCTAGAGTCTGTAATTTTGCTTTTCTGAATGTCTTTATCAATGTATTGATAAAGTTTTTTTTTTAATCTGTATTATTTGTTAGGTTAAATAAGAATAACCCATTTAAAAAATATTTCCACTACTTCCTATTAATACAAAGATGAGAATAAAAACAAATAAAAATTCATCACATCAAAATATCCCTCACAGTGTGAGATTTTTCTACCAAGTAAACAAGTTGTGCCATTTTCTAGGAGTTTACTGTTACAAGTTTATTTAATTGCTAAGAAGTGAAGTTTCATTTCTCAATAAGGAGCAGTTCAGGGCCACTTGGACATCCAAAATCAGTTTATTATTGTTTTCTGTAAAGCTCAATTTCTCTAATAAGTTGCAGGGAGTCATTGCCCAAAAATTGTCAGAACCACCACTGCAACTTCTAGGCCAGGAAATTAGGTAATTCTCTCCTAGAGGAATTTTTTTTTTTTTTTTAATGCAAGGCAATACATGAAGACTTAAAGGGTTTCTCACAAAACACATTAGAAAGTTTGAGTCTTGTACAGGAGATACTTTCTCAGGGAGTGTTGGAGAAAGGAATACTCTCAGTTTTTGAACATGCAAGTGGGAGAGTTGTCCCTCTAGTGAAATTGGTGGAATAAGAACAAGGGAGGCCTAGAATATAGCTCTTATCCAAACTCTGTGAACCCAGTTGGATATATGGATTGAGATCTGTATATCACTTATAGGAGGCATTAGTAACTGGAGTACACCAAAGTGAGAATTCCTAGCATTGTAACATCTTGAAAATTTTTACTGCATTTATTCTGCATAACATTTGTGGGTAAAATTTGATCAAAAACCTCATATTTTTTCTTCTGGAGCCCTTCATCTACTATGTATACTGCCTCACAACCTATCCTAAACCCCTACTCTTTGCCATTTCAGAGGAGAAAAACCTCATTCTCTCCCTGACTTTGATGACATTTTAGCTACTGTATAAAGCAGAAAAGGGGCATGGGGCATGCCATATATTAATGGACTTAATTTAGTTGGAGCGAGGGCAATATTAAGGCAGGAGAGAAGGATGTTAAGATGGGTACAAACATAGGTAAATATTCCTCATCTCATTGCTTCTTTAAATTAGGTCTTATATAAATTATGTTTTTTTGTAAATTCAGAGGTTCAATTATCTATTGGGAATAAGGAGGAGAAAAGGAGAAATTTAGTAGATAAAATTTGAAATAGATGTTGTGGAAAATGGGAGATTAAAGTAAATGAGAAATATAGTAGGATTGCCAAACATTTTTGATAGTCTATTAGAGTCGTTAATCATTAATTTAGAGTAGAACCAATTTTCCTCATATATTACTTTCTCTCAGTGTTCTCTCATCTTCTCAGGTAAACTGTCCAACACAATGACACAAAGACACAGCAAATGAATATTAAAGTATGGGTTCAAATTGACTTCTTTTCATTCTATCCCATATGTTTAACAACTTTGTACTAAAATATATGTGTATATAACATATATGTGTATATACTTAGAAGTTACAGCCCTTATAGTGAAGAGTATTATTAAAGTATGTTAATCTTATATCAATTAATAAAAAAACCTAGACACATTTAGAAACTCTTACCATCCATCAAGTTTTCTTTAGTACACCTTCCTTTATATACATTAAATTCTAAAAATGCTTTTTACAAAAACAAAATATTTTATAATCCTTCTTACCTTTAAGGTTTAATGTTTACTATTGGAGTTACAGAAAAATTATGAAAATGCTTGAAACTGCACCAAAGACAATGGCTGCAAAAGCTTGTTATTGAAATGGAGCAATGGGTTGAAAAAAAAAAAAAAAGAATTGAAAATCAATCAGCGTCTCTTTCTCTCCACCTTCCCCCAGGCTTGTGGAAGATAGAGTTTGAGAATTACCTACCCTTTCTTTAACATGTTTTGTATAGCACGTATGAAAAGAAATCATCTGAATATCACTATGAATTATTTATTCTCTCTAATCCAAATTTAAACTGAGACCAACTATAATTTACCTAAAAATACTAAGAACTGGTGAGTCATAAATTACACAAAAATCCCATGTAAATGTGAATACTTTTAAAAAAGAAACCTATCGGGGGTGGGGGGGGCACTGTGGAAAAGACTTCTAAACAAATGTCAGCAAATTTTTGACTAGAGGAGGGATTGATAAAAATGGAATACTCAAAAGCATTTTCCAAAAGCAGATGGAGATTCAAATTAATAAAAACCAAAACTATCTATTAATTAGAACTCTACAATAGAAAATAAATTGCTTTGCAGAATTCATACTCCCAGCTAACCAAAATATTCATGCAGGAGCCAGAGAAACTGGCTGGAACCTTTAAAGTAGATACCTGCTTTAGATAAGAGTTGAGAATAGAAAATCAACACTAATACTTCATGCCTTTCTAAATTGAGTTTTCAGTAATGAAAAATGATTCTGGAATATCAATGTCCATGTAGGGTATAGAAAAAAACTTTAAGAGGAAAAGACTTACAGCAGGAAAACCAACAAAAATGCTAATTGTTATTTAAGTTAATTATTAAGTCATTAAAAATAATCATGTCCCCAGATTTGGAAATCTGAATTGTGATCACAGCTTTGTGAAAATCAGTCATGTTAGTGTATTATTGATGGTTTGAACTCCCAATTATGAAAGGCTCAGAAGACAGCTAATGGCTCCTATCACATGAATTTGTAGAGAAAATTAAATATAATACTTAATGAAGCATAGAGGCTATTAGTTCTATTACCTATAATCACTTGCAGAAAATGAAAAAGAGGATTAGTTTGGTGTTCCTCCAAACCCTCAAGTGACATATAGCAAGGTCAACTGGAAAGGATGAGGAAATATTAGAATGTTGTGAACAGACAGTAATAGCGTTGAATTGTAAACAGAAACAACCCTTAAAAAGAAGGAAATATAATTCTACTTAGGACATTCTTTTTAAAGAGAGTACATATTCAAAGATTACCATGAATACTTCCATGATTTCAGACATAAGAAAAAATAGCATCATGACTTTAATTTTATCTTGGGTCATTCTAAACTTTATATTACTTAAAGAAGGTAAAATGGATAGTATATTAGTCAAGATTCTCCTGAGAAATAGAACCAATAGGAGATATACAGATCTTCCTTGACTTATGATGGGGTTACATCCTAATAAGGCCATCATAAATTGAAAATATTGTAAGTCAAAAATGCATTTAAGGGCTTTCCTGGTGGCGCAGTGGTTGAGAATCTGCCTGCCAATGCAGGGGACACGGGTTCGAGCCCTGGTCTGGGAAGATCCCACATGCCGCGGAGCAGCTGGGCCCGTGAGCCACAATTACTGAGCCTGCGCGTCTGGAGCCTGTGCTCCGCAACAAGAGAGGCCGCGACAGTGAGAGGCCCGCGCACCGCAATGAAGAGTGGCTCCCGCTTGCCACAATTAGAGAAAGCCCTCGCACAGAAACGAAGACCCAACACGCCAAAAATAAATAAATAAATAAATAATTCTTTAAAAAAAAAAAATGCATTTAATACATCTAACCTACTGAACATTATAGCTTAGCCTAACCTACCTTAAACGTGCTCAGAACATTTCCATTACCCTGCAGTCGGGCAAAATCATCTAGCACAAAGCCTATTTCATAAAAAAGAATATCTCATGTAATTTATTGGATACTGTACTGAAAGTGAAAAACAGAATGGTTATATGGGTACAGAATGAATGGGTTTGAGTGTATCATTTGTTTACCATTGCGATCACATGGCTGACTGGCAGCTGCAGCTCACTGCCAGTGCCCAGCATCATGAGAGTAGCATAATGCATATTGCTAGCCCAGGAAAACATCAAATTCAAAATTCAAAGTACAGTTTCTACTAAATGCATATCATTTTTGCATCTTCATAAAGTTGAAAGATCGTTAAGTCAAGGATCATCTGTTTAGATATCTCCAAGTATTAATAAATATATTTATTTATAATTGGCTCACACAATTATGAAGACCAAGAAGTTTCATGATCTGCAGTCTTCGAGCTGGAGAACCAGGAAAGCCAGTGGTGTAATTCAATCTGAGACCATAGTCTCGAGAACCAAGATGCCTATGTCTGAAGGCAGGGGAAGATGGATGTCTCTACTCAAAGAAAGATCGAATTTGCCCTTCTATCACCTTTCGTTCTATTCAGACCCTGAATGGATTGTTTGATGCCCATCCACATTGGTCAGAGTGATCTCTTTACTTAGTTTACCAATTCAAATGCTAATCTCTTCCAGAAACCCCCTCACAGACACATTCAGAAATGTTTGACCAGCTATCTGGGTGCCTCTCAGTCCAGTCAGGTTGATGCATAAAATCACATCATAGGTAGTTAAGTCAGAACATAGACTTTTAATCTGGATCAACCTGAATCGAACTCATGTCCTAGTACTGGGATGCTGGCCAATTGAATACATCTCAATAGATCACTTTTAAACAATAATGATGGTAACTTCTATAAAATGAGAATAATAAAGTGTTTGAACTGACACCTTTATTGAAGAGACAATAAAGAGACTATAAAAGTCATCTCAGCAATAAATAACAAGCAAGTTTCATCTTTATTGGGAACTCTAAATAATTGATACTGATGGCCCAGAGCATTGTATGGAAAGTTTGAGTCACTATTGAAACTTAACAATGAAAAATATAATCATCAATTAACAGTGTCTGTCCTGGACACAGGATAGGAAGGTGTGTGTACTATGGATTTACCAATCCCAGTCTCTTGTAAGGGTCTCTCTCCTTTGAAACTTCTCACCTCTGTCTTACAAAACCAAAAACTGAAACCTAGAGAGATCATATGTCTGATAAGAAGGAATGTGGGACTAGCTGTTAATCTTTCTATTATTATCATAGTTTATTCCATTTTTGTTGCTACTTCTTGGATTTTTTTTTTTTTTTAAAGGGAGGCGCCTTTATTTATTTATTTTTATATTTTATTTTTGGCTGTGTTGGGTCTTCGTTTCTGTGCGAGGGCTTTCTCTGGTTGCGGCGAGCGGGCGCCACTCTTCATCACGGTGCGCGGGCCTCTCACTGTCACGGCCTCTCTTGCTGCGGAGCACAGGCTCCAGACGCGCAGGCTCAGTAATTGTGGCTCACGGGCCCAGTTGCTCCGCGGCATGTGGGATCTTCCCAGACCAGGGCTCGAACCCGTGTCCCCTGCATTGGCAGGCAGATTCTCAACCACTGCGCCACCAGGGAGGCCCTTCTTGGATTCTTAAAGTAATAAAATAATTTTATTTTTGTATGTATTCCTCTAGAATTCAATCTTATCACTCAGTTTCTCTCTATTCCAGTATTATCAATTTAAATTGAGTGAGCACATTTTATTTATTATTATGCTATTGTAAAAAAAAGAAATATAACTACTGAGGGTTGAATGTTTAAGTTAAAACTCTTATGTTTAGTAATAATGTCAATAAGGCACTGTGATTATAAAGAACACTTAAAAATCAAATGGAAAGAGATGAGACATAATCAAGAGACTTGAACTTATCTTTTTTAAAATCTTTGATATTTACAACAAGCTAACAAGAAACAATTTCATTTTGACAAAATCACATTATTTCAACCTACATTTAATTTGAGTAACTCCTTTGAGTTACTTACCATTCCAACAAATTTAAATTCATGATATGGTGTCCCACAGATAGAGCATAACTATAACACCTTGGTTATTTCACCTTTCCCTAGGATCAGTCTATGGGTGCCTTCTGCTCTTGCTTTATTGGCAAGTACACTATCACTTGAAATCCAATAGGAACCATATCTCCTTATGGGCCAAATGGCTGATTTTTAAAGAGGTAAATGGCAACTTCTTTCATCATATCCTGAATGACAACCTGTGTTTCCCTTCTCTTGTTCCACAATATTCCCTCTGTTCTTAAACACATATGTTTTCTTGTGTTATTCCAGTCTTTTCTGTGGATCTTCTACCATGTATATTGTGAAGTCATAAGGAACCCTCCCTTTTGCCAAACAGTTAAAGCAGTGATCTCTGGGGGGAGATTGGAAAAAAATAATAATTTTTAATTTTGACTTTGTTTAATACAATTTATATACTCATATTATTTTAAAATAATATAGTATATTTACTTTTAGAAAAATGGAATATTTTTATAAAATTTGCCTTTGTACTTTAAATTTCTATGCAGTTTTTCTTGGCTGTTTATGGAAATATTAATGAAACATCACAATGAATGGTACATAATATTATTCATGAGATTCTAATGAGAAGCATGATATATCTATTACTTATTTGATATTAAGAAGATATTTTATAGACTTATATTCAGAGCGTAACATAATTTTGTTATTTCATTTTCATATCTCTTAGCTTTACACTTAGGCAATTTCTTTTAGATTTTGCTCTCAGAATCATAATATGCATCTTTAATTTATCATAATATATTTAACATTAGTACTGTACTATTTCATGTAAAATGTAAGAAACTTGCAAAAGCAGTTTTAATATGCTCTATTCATAGTACTTCGTCATACATATTACATCAACTTATGTTACAAACCTCATAATACAATATTATAATTGTTTCTGAAAGCAGTACTATATTTTTAAAAATAGAGATAAATCTACATTATGCATATCGCTATGTATATTTACCATTTTTGGCATTCTTTACTTTTTCTTATAGATCTGAGTTTCCATCTGGCTATTTTCTTTTAGCCTAAATCCCTTCATTTAGTACTTCTTATGTGCAGATTTGCCAGCAAAGAATTATCTCACTTTTCCTTTATAGGAAAATGCCTTTATTTTACCTTCATTTCCAAAGGATATGTTTGCAGGATATAGAATTTTTCAATGACAGGACTTTGATCCCTTTCAACACATTAAAGTTGTGATTCTACCATTTTCTGTTATACATGTTCTCTAGTGAAAATTCAGCCATTATCTTTACGTCCTCTATGTAATGTCTTTTTGTCTCTGGTTGCTTTTAAGATTTTTACTTTTTTAATTTATTTAATTTATTTATTTATTTATGGCTGCGTTGGGTCTTTGTTTCTGCGTGAGGGCTTTCTCCATTTGTGGCAAGCGGGGACCACTCTTCATCGCGGTGCGCAGGCCTCTCACTATCGCGGCCTCTCTTGTTGCGGAGCACAGGCTCCAGACACGCAGGCTCAGTAGTTGTGGCTCACGGGCCCAGCTGCTCCGCGGCATGTGGGATCTTCCCAGACCAGGGCTCGAACCCGTGTACCCTGCATTGGCAGGCAGACTCTCAACCACTGCACCACCAGGAAAGCCCAAGATTTTTACTTTTTAATCTTCAGTTTTATATTACTTGACTATGATGTGCCCAGGTATGGTTTTCTTTGTTTTTATTCTGTAATTGTGCCTTGAAAATCTCAGATCACAAGTTGTAGTCTTTGAATAATTTATATAGAACTTTTTCTTTAGGTTTAGAGGTTACTTGTCTTCTGTACATGGAAGACAAAATAATACCCTAACTCCATACCTACCATTCACACTCTGTTCTCTAAGGTAACCACCACCTGGTGAATATATTTTCTAACTTTTATTTATGCTCATAAACACACATATGCTTGTTTTAAAAAATTAATGTTACACTTATTGCTCTGTACTTGGTGCTCATCATTTAATGAAATATTATAACTATCATTCCAGGTAAATAGTTAATACTTAAGAAATGTCTAGACCATTTTATTAAATAGTGGCATGCTGTTCCATATTAGATAATTAGCATAATTAATTAAACCATTCCTTTATGAATATTCAAGTGGTTTCCAGTTTGTTACCACTTTGTTTAATTATAAGTAAAGGTATGACTATACTTGTGTTTTAGAAAGACCACTCCATATCCAGAAGACAGGAAATCTTAAACTTAAAGGAAAAGTCAGCTATATAAAAATTATTTACAAAGTGGACTTAAAGATTTGAAGAAATCATTTGGAAGGAAATAGTATGTACACTAAGACTAGCTGGGACAGAAAGGCAAAGGAACATTCTAGAAAAATACTTCTGTATGGGCACATTTGTGTGGGTGAGTACAAACAGTTCGTTATTGAAAACTTGAAATTGGAGACAGGAAACGATAGAAGATGATATCTAACTAATATTCATGGTCCAGACAGTAAAAGTCCCACAAGTGAGTTTGTTCCGTGGACTACAGTTTTTTGCTGACTTTTTCTGTTTCAAATATATCAAAATAATACTGTTATTTAAACTTGTGTGTTTTCATTCTTTTCCTTGGTCTGTGAAAGGAGCATAATTCAACTCAGTTTTACTTTTCTTCAGATTCCTAAGGGTATTCTCATTTATAAAGCAGAAAAGAAAATGAATGTGTGTTAAATAATAATCATTTAATGTGAAATACAACTATCAATTACAGAAATTCATTAATTAAAGTAAATATTTGCCAACAGTTCTATATCCTTGCATTATTTTCAAGATTTTCTATCAAAACACACTCATTAAATTTTATATGTTAATCAGAATGTTTACCATTTAATTTTGCCCATCATTGCTTTATATTTAGATTTTGAAATCTTTTTCCACTATAATTTTGAAGCAATTAGCTCACAAGAAAAGAAAAAAGTAATTTGCAGATTTGTGTAACTGCACAGATGTTAGTCTGCTACACTAGGAAGAAAACAATAGCAAGATTCTAATATTTTCCTTCAAAGAGAAAATAAAGAGACAAGAACATGCACACATTAAGTTGTTCTTCACTTGATAATTCCTGTAAATCTATTTAAAAATTGCATACAGTAGATTGAGCTTAATAAAAGTGTGGTACTGAAAATTGTTTCTGAGCTCCTGAGATTAGTCTAAGCAACTTTTAGAAAACTAATTAGTATATGGGAAAAAATGTAATTAAAAAAGACATACTAAGCCATTGTGGATGATTTACTGTTTTTATTTCTTACTCTTACATGAACTTAAAGACAGAAAATCAAAAATAAAGAAATTATTTTTCATTCAGCTGTACCAAAGTTTAAGAACTTAAATTTGAAATTTTTTCAAATTTGAAAATTTGAACTTAAATTTGTAGATCAAAGACTACAACTTGTGATCTTAAATTTGAAACAGCTTTATCAGTTGACTTTTCTCTGTTGAGAGGTTTTTAAATAAGTTCAGTTGTGAAGACCATTACAAAGGTGGACATAAACCTCAAATTTTATACAAGTATTTAATTACTCTTAACCAAACTGCCCCTCAACTTGTTCTGAAACATTCTTATGCAAAGGATACTGTACATTACATATATACATTTATATTAGAGAGAGGCTCCATTAAGTGTTTTAATTTAATATTCATTGAAATTATCTGCGTGTATAAATTAAATAATTTTTAGTGTGTATATTATTTTATTATTCTGCATATCTGCTCTTCCAAGTACTGATCTACTGACATTATTGGTCTGTACACATAAAAATATCAATTCTGTTGACAAAATTACATTTAACTAATTGGTATCATTATTACTTTATCTAATAAATAGTTTTGAAATGTACTAGATGAATTGCATGACGTTATACTACCTAGTCATTATTAAGACATCTTCCCACTTCTTTCCATCATTGATTCTTAAGGAGTTTTCCTCTCGGCCTGCTCTTATGTCATATTTTTAATAAAGTGGCAAATACATGACCTTATTCATCCTTGACTGTGAGGTACAATGGCAAACCAGGATTTCCACTGGGATGCTATGGCTGGCATCTTCAAAAGTAAGGTCAGATTACCAATGATGGAACTTTAGAAGTTTCAGAATTCAAGTTCACCCTGGATAAGTTTGGATGCTTATCTGAAGCTTATTCAAACCTTCTGAATCAGTAAAATTGAGCTGTAAATGTCACAAAGCAGACTTTCTCATGAGATTTACTATACTTTAACTTCTGTTCCAAACCAGGAAAACCAAGAGGATATTTTCTCTTGCAATGTCCTTGTAGCTCTTTTTCAATCCATAAATCAAAAGGTGAGAATGGAAATGCAAGGGAAAAAATGGACAGAATCTAAATTTACTTTCATATTTATATATATATATGTGTGTGTGTGTGTGTGTGTGTGTGTGTGTGTGTGTATTTACATGTATGGAGATTTTATAAACTGCAGTTGGCAAAATTGGAAAACATTCTATTCTTATTGAATTTTTCAAACCTAAAATGTGTCTGGGTCCAGTTTTCTCATTCAATGAGTATGTGGAATTAATAGAATTTATGTCATTAATGGGTTTTCAAGATCAGTCAAAGAATCAGTCTATGAAACTGCACTTCTAGTCTCTAAAAAGCCATCCCACCAATGTGGATATTGAGCAAATCTAGAAGGAATATTTAATACCTAAGCTCCTTCAAATCTTATGCCGAGAAGAAATAATATAAATTCAGGACCAATGTCATATGTCTATAATTTTAGTTATATATCTACATAAAGTTTACATTTTTACATATTTTTATTTCAAATACTGGTAATTAAGTGGAATGCTTGGCATAGTGACTGATAGTAGTAACATAAAGGTAAGTAAATCAGCTAGTGGGCACACTTCCTGCATTTGCCTGTCAAGGTTGTCACTTTTTTGCCCTTGTATCTTGGCAGCCAACAGAATCTAAGAGCCTCTGGTTCCTAATCTGTAAATACAGATAATGATAACAGTTAATTCATTAGTGTTGGTGAATTTAAGAGATAAGCGCTAATCTCTTAGCACAGTGCCAAGCATAAAATTAGTATTAATGTCATTATTATTATTTATCTAAACTTATTTCTCTATGCTTATATTAAATATTGTGCCCTATGTGTCATGAAGTGTAGAGTAGGGCTTATAATATTTTAGCTTCCTACATTCAGAATATTATATTTTCTACAAAATATCTTTCTTTGAGAGCCTTGTCATCTCTCTACTACTCTCTACTATTCCACTTTTCTGTCTTTCAGTATCCTTCCAGTTATTCTGTACTCATTCATCAAGGACATAAACTTGTGTACCAATTCATACATAAATTCTTACAGATACCCTGTGAAATGTGTCAACAACAGGAACTCTCCCAATTTTGAAATCAGTAATTTCTGAGTCCAACCAACCATCTCTCTAGGTCCTTTACTCCCTTGTTTCATGACATCTTACTTCCAAAGCTGTAATTTTAGATCATTCAAACTGATTAGCCCATTGCAGCACTTCCCCAATACTTTGAATGATGAATGCTTATGGAAATGTCACCCAGGTATGTGAAATAGACCACAATCATCTATGTCCTTAATGGTATTTATCCGTTCCATCAGCCCTTCTTTTACAATTACCACTTCATTAATTTGACAAATATTTGTTTACTCTTTACTCTGGGGCAGACTGTTCTAGCCTCCAGGAATGCAGTAGTGCGCACAAGTTACATAGTGCTTTCCCTCTCGGAGTTGAGTGTCTGTTGTGGGAAACCCAGTTTTAACCAACAATCACACAATTAATGTACTTATACATTGCATGAGTGTTATGAGCCAAAGGCAATGAAAGTAGGGTAAAATCAAATAAAAACCTATTTTAAAAGGAATGGTAGTCATCTTTGAGGATTTAATACTTAAACTGAGACTTAAGGCTGAGAAGAATGAGTAAGGTATATGAGAATGAAGCATGGGCAGAATGAGAATGTCAGGTGGTAAAAAGAGCATGCAACAAAACCCTGAGATGGAAGAATTTGTTATAAAGTAAGGGGGTGTCTGGAAGGAAAGCCAGGGCCATATCACATAAGTCATTTTTTATAAATACAGAAATAATCCCTACTGGATTGGAATGAGAAACTGGAATAAAAACCTAATGAATTACAGGATAAAAATTTTTTTTTAAGGTCATTCTGACTGTTGTTTGCATGAACAAAGGCTGGAGTGGAATCAAGATGACAAATTAGAGTGCTATGACAGTACCTCAGGTGAAAAAGAAAATAAAATGTCTCTAGAATTAGAGATGTATTTTTGCAGATAAGACTGAATTGGATGTGAGGTTGAAAGAGTGGGTGGAATCAAGGATGACTTCATTTCCTGAGCAACTCCATGAGCACTATTGGCATTTACTAAGATAAAAAAGGCTGGAGGAGAAGCACATTGTGATGGTGGCATATCATGAGTTACTCAGACCTCTATGTCAGTTTCAGACGCCCACCTAGAATCTCAAATCCCAAGACTCTGACAATGTGGTGGGGATTCATGTATCTGTACTTCCACTTCAGATCTCTAATATCTAGTTGCTAGCTCACTGTGGTTTTTATCTCATTGGTCCCCGGTAGTCAACATGTTCAAATCCAACCATTTTGGTTCCTATTCTCACACACACACACATACAAATATATATCTATATATACATATATCTATATCTATATCTATATCTATATCTATATCTATATCTATATCTATATCTATATCTATATCTATATATATATGCATCTATGCTCCATATATCAAAAAAGAATAGTAAAATCTGTTCCAAAACCACAATTCACTTCATGGATATCACTGTACGTTTGAATAGTGTGATATATTTTTCAGGGTACTTTTTAATTCACGGTCATACCTCTTCATATGTCATGGTTACTAGGTACTATAGATGTAAATGCTAAGTTACAGAAAAATGCAGAACAAAGTTTGGAATAAACAAATGATTCATTTATTGAAGGCTCCAAACCTAGATCAGTTAGATCTAGTATCAAAGATTTGGAATTCTGACTGTAAATTTAGCAAAAATCTACAATCTATATATACAATCTATATCTATATTTGTAGTCAAAGTTCTTACATTACAGTTCTAGCCCTATGCTGGTCATTAATTAATTTGTGATTCAGTAAAAATATAGCGAAAAGTTATATACAGCAGATACTGCAAAAGACACTGGAGATTTATAACTGGAAAAACTCAGTCTATGAACCCAAAGAGCTTTCTATCTTTATTTCCTGAGCTCTGATAAGCCACTTAACATTTCTCAGTCACAGTGTCTTAAGCTTTAAAGTAGGGTAGAAAATAATATTTGCTTTATATATATTGCATACATACGAGTGTGTGTATGAGAGAGAGAGAGAGAGAGAGAGGGAAAGAGGGCGGGAGGAAAGATCATACACATTATTTTTAAGAAATGTTTTAATCTGATTTGATTTAACAATAAAATCAATTGAAGTTTGAAATTCTAGGTATTTTTTTATGTACTAGTAATGTCAAATGTTCTTCATCACTGCCTTTTCAGAGTAGTATTCAGTAGAAAATATCTACAAAAGTACAGTAAAGCAAGAGTACAGTGTGAAGATATCATATTGCTTTTTCCAAGCAAACTTCAGTTCTTGAAATTTAACTTGAACAAGAGAAAAAAATAATTAGAAATATGGTCTGTGTTAGTAAAACATGATATGAACTTTAATGTTTATCAATAGAAATTTAGAAATTAAAGTTATGTATAGTTTAGAATATTAAAGAGTCATGAAGCATCTATACATCTGTAAACATTTTCCTATGTACTAGTAAATGAAAAACTCAGGTTTCAAGACAAAATATATAATAAGACTAGTGTTGATATTGAGAGAAAAAAATTATAAAAATTATTTTTGATTACAACCTAGAGGACTATTGACTATACTTTCAATGTTCTACACTTCTATATTTTTAGAAAGCTTTTTAACAGAATTCATTACTCTTGTAATAATAAAGATATTTTCATTAAAAATACACATTTCCTTGCTGCACAGCCTTTTTGTTAAACAACCCCAAACTACTTATAATTTCCTATAAAATATGCTAATTGTATATGATGAGCAATTCCTTCTCAAACTAGATAATGAAAAGATAACCTAAGAATGGGTTAAATTAGAGTAGCTTATTTCCCTCTATTGTGAAAATTAAAACGTAAGCCTCATTTGTTAAAAAAAAATCAGGAAATGTGTTATTATTTTCCAGGAGTACTATTGCTAAGTTTTACTATTCTATTTGATATTTTGTAAATAACCCTACAGTATCTATAGGCAAAGTTCCATAACCTGAGGAGAACTGCAATATAGTAGATACCTATATGACCGGAAGAAGACTACCTAAAAACTTAGAAATGTATAACATGTGGCGTAGAACTTTCTATATTATGAGTACTTCCTGACCCAGAACCATTCAGTTGTGTGTCCCAGGGTACAATAACTTACCCTTGAAGGAATCACTCGGATGAGTCACAAAGAATTGGATTCAAAAGGCTAGAAAGACTAAGAGGGCTCTTTTTATTAAAGGGCTTATTTTAGTACTATTTACTTCCTGCTGATCTTTTATAAATCTTTCTAGTCTCATAAATCTTCTTAGTCTCCTCTCAATCTCTTTTTCATATGTTAATATATTTTAAGAAGGGGAAACTGATGCCAATTTTCTTCTGGTATTATTGCCTTAAGGAACAAAAAGAGAACACTCCAGCTTTAGGAAAATGAATGCTCATACAATGAATTGCATTAGTAAAGTAACACCACACTCTATACCTACAATTAGAGCAACAGTTATTTCTGTATTCCTATACAAATTGATAGAGTTAGTTTATTTATGAATTTACTATCCCAAATGCTTTTTTTTCACAGTCATTTTTTATCATGAGAAAACATAGATAATTCCCAAAGACTCTTAAATAACATTTCATAAGTGAATGAATAGAGCCAAATGCACAGCTCCCACTTTTTAGTCATTGAACAATTTTTTTTTGCTATTTTGAGGTTATCTGAGGGTGAACTGAGAGGAAAAAGAGAGAAAAGAATTAAGAATAGAATACTCATTTCTCAGTACCTTGACCTTCCTCCATTTGAGAGCCTCAGCACTTCTCCATTGCCTCATGTTGGGCTCCATCTGTGGGTTCCAAAATTCTAATTCTTATTATAAAAATTTACTCCTTCAGATCTCTCAATTCTTGCTTTCATTTAACCTCCTTTCAACTCAGTAAATCTTCTAATGCATGGCCTTTCCTTTCTCTTTGAGTCTCACTTTCACAGCACTAGCTACTAGTCTCAACTTATTCTGAATAAACTACCTTATTTTGCCATCAATTCAATTCTCTCACACTGATAACTTCAAATACCTAAGCTTCTTGTTCATCCACACTAGTGGGTGGCCTTATTTCCTCAGAATCCAGTCAATGCCCATTCTTATTCTATTTAGGAAAAAAAAAAAGTACATTAGTTTCTCATGTCTGTTTTAACAAATTACCACAAAGCTTGGTACCTAAAACAGTATACTTCTCTTGAAAAAATCACACTTTTTAGGGTCATCCAAAATCAGTTTTCCTGGGCTGAAGTAAAAGTGACAGAAGGGCCAGTTTCCCTCTAGGGAGTCTGGGAAGATCAATTCCTTGTCTTTTCCAGCTTTCAGCTACATTTTTTACATTTCTTGGCTCATGACTCTTTTCTTCATCTTCAAAGACAGCAGCATAGTATCTTGCTTCAATTCCTACATTGTCTTCTGTCTCTGTAGTCAAATCACCCTCAGCTTCTCTCTTATGAAAACACTCTTGATTATATTTATGGCCCACCTCGATAATTCAGGATTATCTCACCATCTCAATAGGCTTAATTTAATCACATCTGCAAAATTCCTTTTGCTACAAGATTCCAGGGGTTAGGACCTGGATATTTTGGGAGGCCATTAGTCATCCTACCAAAATCCAGTTAGTTTTCACTGCTGGAAAAAAATTATGATTGTGTTGGTGGGTGCTATTACAAATCCTTGGTCTTCAGTTTCATTTAAATCTCCAACCACTGCCATCATTCTACTTTATGGTGAATTAAGAGTCCCAAGGTTCACTGTACCATTTCCTACCTCAGTTGCACTGGATGACTTATCCATAGGGTTACTTTAGTAAAATCTCTGCAGCCAGTACCTCATATTCTGTTCTAATTCTTGGATTAGGATTATTTAGTCAAGCATACAAACAGAATTTTGGACCTGTCCTGATCTCTTGTATTCCCTCTACCCTACTCTTCTGTAAGATTTCAGTGTTCCATATTTCAGAAAAAATGAGAATATCTGAAACATACTATGCTCTTTCATACTTTTTCACTTGTGATTTCCTCTTTAAGAAACTTCTCTTTGCATCTCACTTAAATGATTCTACCTTGATTAGTTCCAAGTCATAATCTGGTATTTCCACTTTTTGATTAAATACTTATAAGTTAAAAATTAACATAGACTATTACCCAATAACATGTGACACCTCAGCCTTTTTTATTAAAAAGTAATATTACCAAAGTATGACATAAGTTTTTATGTACTCCACCATGCTCAAGCAGAGTACTCGAGATCATTTCTACTTCCATGAAACTTCATGCTGCAAGCCATACATCTCAATAAGAAAAATCTTCAGTCATATTTTTAAAGAGGTAATATGTTTAATTAATTTAAAAAGAAGAAGAAGATATGTATAGTTTGGGAGGATGAATTAATTCATCTATGCTCTAGAGAAAGCAAAGATTTGCTTTGCTAAAAAAAAAACAACCAAAATCTATACCTAAGGATAATGGGAAATAATGTTAAGATGACTTCTGCAGAGAGAGCCTTCACAGTAAGCTATAAAAATTTGAAACAGAAGACAGTAAGAGTCAACCTACAGCATGGGAAAATTTTCATAGTATTTATATTGATCAAAGGGAAAATTTTATTGAATAAAAATAGGTAAATAGGGGCTTCCCTGGTGGCACAGTGGTTGAGAATCTGCCTGCCAATGCAGGGGACACGGGTTCGAGCTCTGGTCTGGGAAGATCCCACATGCCGCGGAGCAACTAGGCCCGTGAGCCACAACTACTGAGCCTGCGCGTCTGGAGCCTGTGCTCCGCAACAAGAGAGGCCACGATAGTGAGAGGCCCGCGCACCGCAATGAAGAGTGGCCCCTGCTTGCCGCAACTGGAGAAAGCCCTCGCACAGAAACAAAGACCCAACACAGCCAAAATAAATAAGTAAATAAATAAATAAATAAATAATTTTTTTAAAAAAATAGGTAAATATATTAGTTTATATACTATGTATAACAAATATTTTTAAGTGTTTTTAAAACTATACCTGCTATGACATTTTTTAAAGCAAAGGCAGGGGAACAAAAGAATCCATTAAAAAAAAAACAACTACTTGCCAGGGATATGAAAATAAGGAAGTATACTTAAGGTATTTGGAGGTAGAAGTAGGAGAATAACTTGGCAATAAAACATATTTAAAATACAACCAGACTTCACATTCTTGCGTAAGATACACCAGGAAAGCTTGATGTAAATCTATATGGCGAGGAACCCCACTTCAATATTTGGCTTCAGGAAGACTATAGATAGATATCAGGAATCTGTTTTTGTATTGTTTTGCTTTGTTGTGCTTTTTTTTTTTTTTTTAACAAGTCCTTATTATGATTCTGATGCACGACAAAGTTTGGAAGACTTTTTAGTAGTTTAGCTTTGTAGGGTTTAAAAGGATGAGAAGGGGCTAGAGGGAAAGGTATTTTAGACAGTAATAAAAATAGTCACCAATTATTTGAGCACTTATTTTTTGAATACACTCTTCAAAATCTTTATATATACTATCCCATTTTTTGTAACAATGCAATGTAGTATGCTCTTTATCACACCCATTTTATTGATATATAAACAGAGAATCAAAAATATGAAGTAAATTGTCTTGAGTGATAATGTTGAATCAGCACTCAATTCTGGACATTAATACCAGAGTCATCACTTAGTAAATGTGGGAGAATGTTTTGCTGGTGACCTCAGATAACCAGCCCCAAAGGAAGTTTTAGAAAGGAGTAATGCAAGAGAGATGTGTAGGAAGGTTACCTGTACATTCTTTCCAAGAACATACATCTCTAATGTGATTACATGCATGACACAAATGCATAATCATTCAAAGTCCAAATTTGCTAAAATAAAACAGTGCAATAATGTAGTTTCTCTGTTGAGATGAAGAAATATGTATAAAAGTATCCACAAGTATTCACCCCACCAATGCCATCATCCTATATTTATAGCCTACCACCTGAGTAAAAGAGCTAAAAACCAAAAATGACATGAATAAAGTACCTAAATAAGACTTCACACTTAAAATGGATTTTATCAATCTGTCCAGTTTGTACTGCTAGTCAACAGCTTCAGAACAAATGCCCTTTAATTTTCTCATTTTTGATATGGGATTTAAACAACAGATTTAACAGTTGAAACTACTGATAGATTGGAGTAAAGAAAATTAACTTTGCAGTCGCAGATTTTAGAAATATATGTATATGTACGTGTTTATATCTCTCTCTCTTTCTCCCCCTAGGGTGCAGTGAGCACTGAAATCTAGAGACAGAAAATACTGTAAAAGTTTACAGGATCCAATGAGACCCCACACATGAAAGCATTCATTTTTCAATCCCCGTGGCTATTTGTTTGCTCTCATAGATGTTTTTCAAGCTTTAAGAGATTATGATTAAATAAGATTTTACCAAGAGAAATCTCAGCTCTTAGCTTCAAAAGTCGTCATGAAAATACTATCCTAGCTGCCAAATTCAGTTGGCACTACTGAACAGTGCTTTCACTTTCAAAATTTCAATTTCACTGTTAAGAAAAACAGATGACACAAATTTCCTATTTTACAGTAAAGCAAAAGACTGCCTAAAACAGTCTTTCCCAAACTGTATGCCAAGGAGCATGGTTACACAGGCTTTTAATACCAGAAAACAGATTTTTTTAAGGCAAATACATTTAGGAAATTCTAGGTAAAAAAACTAAATAAATTGCTTTTCTGTATTACTTAGCAGAACCATATGAAGAGCTTTTGTTAATCACTAAAGGAGTGGGGAGTAAAACATGCAGTCTTTTCTAAACATATTTTTATACAGAATTCTTGCTATTCTACAATATCTCAAAAGAGCATTTCCTCAGAAGCCACATTTTAATTTCCTACAATTTCAATTGATATACAATATCAGATAGAATACTTACTTTACTGCATTTGATTTCAAGATTTATAAAACTATTACAGGGATTTTTCCCAAAAAATTGTGACTAGAAGATGATAACTATTCTCACACATACATATCAATAACCATTACTAAATATTTCAGTAGGCTTCTAATGTTCCTATCTGCCCTTTTGCCCTATACTGCTTTTATCCACTCTTGAGGGAAACTACTTATTCCCTACTAAAATTATATGTAAGTATTGAAGACTTTAAGTGCAGTTCTTCTTTAAGTACCATTGTGTGGATATACAACCTACTGATGACCTATCATAGTACCACATCAGTCATTCACACTGATGGTTGCATATGTATTGGGCAGTCATGGGGTAGAACAAGAGAACATCAGTTGTTCTACCCAGCATAGTATTCATCCTATCATCACTTTGTTGGTGGGAATTACTTGTCTGCATAAGAATCATGTGATATATTAGGGCTAACTCAACCCACCTGATCATATAACTGGAACCAATTCCCTACAGTCTAAGTATGATTATGTAAAAAATGTGGGGTCAGAGTTGAGAAAGAGAGAGAGAATTAATCTTGGCTCTAAAATTTATTTGAATAAGAAACTCAAAGCCATATTGCATAAAGTTTCAGTGGTGAACAGAGATAATTAATTGTGCACTGTACTGTCAGGGTCAAGAACTGGTTTATACTCTGGTCATTAGTAATTTCTTCCAACTCTCTAGTGAGCTATTTTGCAGAACACACGTGTGATTGCCATTTCATTGTGCTCTTGATGACAATAAAATATGTATCTTCTAACTGTGCTATTTGACAACAAATATTTCCAGGAGCTCTTTGTATTTTTCACTCCAAACATAATTGTTATGATCAGTTTCATAAACTTTTCAAGAAAAATGTGACTTTTAACACCTTTCCATATCATACTTGAGTGATGATACTATGGTGAAACAATTTACAACAAAGTTAAACAATTTAATATTGGAAAGCAATATTTTATGTGTATTCTGGAGAAAAACTCATTTGACTTCTTAAAAAGGGCACTCTATGCCTTATTTGAAAAATGACTCAACATTTTGATGACTACTAGAGATAATTTCGTAACACAAGAGATGATGTTTAAATGGGTTACATTTCTTAAAAATATTTATTTTCATCCTGTTGACATTTTTCTTTTTATATCCTTTCCATTTTTAGTTGCTGATAAGACTTCTTATCATTAGCATATCAAAATTCATATTTTAGTTATAGGTTTCTGTTCAAGAATGGTTCACTTAATCTTTTTCATTCATTGAACAATTTTAACCTCAAAACTCATTTGATTTGCTTCTCCATTTTATTCAGTCTTTTCCTCCAATATTACCTTTACTTAGAGATCTTCCAATGACCACCTTACGTAAAATAATCATTCTCTATCACTCACCATCTTTTTACCTTGCTTTACATTTCTGTACAGTAAATACTATGTGAGATGTTGTTACATATTTATTTATTTAACTAGTTATTGTGTTTCTTCCCACTAGAATATAAGGTTCTTGAATTTGGAAACTTTGTCTTGTTCACTGTTGAATATTTACCTCTGGGCACACAGTAAGTTCTCCATTAATTTTACTTTCTTAATGGCTAAATTGTAGTATTCATAACTACTCAATGAAGAAATGTATTTTTATTTTTAATTGAACAGCTTTGGAGTGGTTTAAATATTTTGTGAATTGAGAAGCTAGAGCAACACAATAGTATACATGAAAAATGGTAATTTAAAAAGTGTAAACTCTAACATGCAAATGCTATGGAACTGTATTGGTTAAGATGAACTGTATCTTATTGATGAAATGTCAACTGATACATTCAATTTTTGTAGCATATGTTCCACCTTTAAAAGCATAAATATCCTTAAGATAAGCCTTACATATCAAATTTGTAAAACAACTGCCTTTACTTGCCTTTCCTCTTAAACTAAGTTGCCTATGAGCCACTTCAGAGACCAATAGGGACCACCTGATTTTCATTGTCCACCTTTTGGAAAATATTTCCTCAAAACCAAAAAGTGGTTCTTTCTCATCTTTGCCTCCTCGGTATCTATAATAGTTTTCAGCACATATTAAGTGTACTTTAATGTTTCTTTTCAATAAATTAAGAAAGTAATAAACTAAAGAACATATGAGGGCTTCCCTGGTGGCACAGTGGTTAAGAATCCGCCTGCCAATGCAGGGGACACAGGTTCAAGCCCTGGTCCGGGAAGTTCCAACATGCCGTGGAGCAACTAAGCCCATGTGCCACAACTACTGAGCCTGCACTCTAGAGCCCGCGAGCCACATCTAGTGAGCCCGTGTGCCACAACTACTGAAGCCAGCCTGCCTAGAGTCCGTGCTCCGCAACAAGAGAAGCCACCGCAGTGAGAAGCCTGCACACTGCAACGAAGAGTAACCCCTGCTCACTGCAACTAGAGAAAGCCCCTGCGCAGCAACGAAGACCCAATGCAGCCAAAAATAAATTAATTAAATAAATTTTAAAAATATATATGTATATGTGTGTGTGTGTGTGTATATATATATATATATATATATATACATACTGGTGAGGAAAATTGATTATAGAATAGATTCCCTTTTGTTAACCCTAATGGCAGAGTCACCATCTGCTTCTGATTTTTTTCCTTATCACTGCCCAGTTCTCAACAATGGAGGGGAGTCTAGGCAGGAGTATCATGATAATAACTAGATTCTCCATTTTCTATGTATATCTCTATTGTTAGAATATAATCTCAAAGGTCCAAATTGTGATTAAAGAAACTTCCTATTTTTCATCACCTTAAATAACATATACTGTACATATTCTAATGATAATCGTTTCTCTTATGTCAGTTTTCTGATTGCCAAATAATGGTGATACTCTTAGTCTATTACAGTTTGTAGCAGATATCACTGCTTTCAGAATGTATTTTGAGAAGAGTGACCCCAAGTAGAGAAGACTAACTTACTTTAAATGTTTGTTGGGAATATAGTTCTAGCTGTAATATTTGAAGCTGATACTTTTTTGTAGGTAAATTTGCTCTGTGTAATGTCAGAAGTTGGTACTTTCCTCCTCTTTTTCTTAACCATCTTTTCTTATGGTTCTCATAAACCTTTTCTTCTGTCAATATATCAAGAAAAATTATGATAGTATTTATTAACTCCTCATAGGAAGTTTATATAAATTTGATAATTTTCCTGGGAAAAATTTTGTTGTTGAATGTACTTATAATTTAAGGAGTAGGCAAAGGCTTGCCATGTGATACTATTTTTTATTTTTAACATACAACCTACACTGGGGACCAACTATGCCTGAACCAGCCCTCAATAGAAAAAAAAAAAAAAAACATCCTTTTCATTTCCATTAAACAGAAAAGAAAGGGAAATAATCTAAATATTTTCCTATAAAATTATAGTTTGAAAAGGATGCTGATTAACATATATGCTGTAATTTCACATTAATTCAGTTTAATATAATAGTATGCATAAGTCATTACTATGTCTTGTTCTGTTCAATAAATAGAGCAACTTCCTCTCTATCATCAGTTGTAAGTGTACTCAGTTTTACTTTTATTTAGAATAATTTAATGTCTTATTCATTCCTTTAATTATTTTTAATTGGCTATAGGTTTGTGCTGACTTCTATCTTATTCACTTATTTCCATTGTCAAATTCTATTTGGTTTGCAAAATATCAGTCATGAGGCAATTATCTTTGAACTAAGTGAGTTATCCCTTACAGTCTCTTAGTTAATTTATTTTCTTTCCCTCATAGCTAAATAAGCCTTCAGAAATTGAGCCTTTTAATTTAATGAGGAAAGGATCATAAAGAAGTTGATAAGAGTAGTGAGAAGAGTTGAAGACTGACCCATGCATTTTTTCAATCTTAGTGCTTACCCATTTATATAGGAAAGACCTGGAAGAAAATACCCTTCCCACCAACACAGGATTATCTGCCAGTAGATTGGTTAGTTTAGCCTTTTCATAAAGAAATAATAACTAGCTTAACCAGTGAGTGCTTTGGAGTGAGGGACTAAATATGGAAGAAAAGTGAGAGCGCAGAGTCAAGGAGGTACTAAGACACTTGAATTTTTCCTGTGCAAAATTTATTATAGCTCAGAATTCTCAAGAGAAATATCATGTTCTGCATGATAATCCCTCCCTGATATATCCTCATGGGTATCTTCAGCAGAGTAGAGTACTCCCTCTGGTTGCATTTATTTGCAAACATTTTCATTTATCCATAACGCGTAAGAAAGTGTTATCCATATTACACAGCAAACAGTTAAGAATTTAATGACTATAATTAACCATTTTAAATTAAGGTTTTGTTACAAAGCTCTCCAAATTTTCATGCGGATATTCACTACAAAAATAATGACAGCGAATTTGTCTAAGTAGGTAGAGAAGTCATTCATTTAGTGTTCCTTCCATTATCTTAGAACTTCCTAAGAGTGGATTCTCCCCACATAGCTCTCTCCTTTTGGAGACTGACTTCATATTTCAGAAATGTAAGTAATAAATATGTATTGATCACTTAATATATGGAACATACGTGCTAGGAAGAATAGTAGTCAAACTAAGAATAAAGCACAACTTTTGATCTCAGAGAGGCTACAAACTAGTACAAAACACACACACACACAATTAGAATTCTAATACGTGATAGGTACCATTATTTACTATGGACCATTTCACAAAGAAGGAATCATTTTGCTGTGGGATTAGTGGGTGGTTTATTTTTTTCAGAGGTCTTGAGAAAAGAGTATGTTTTCAACTGACAAAATGGAAGCAGATCTAGAATGTGCAAATGAAAAATAATTTTATGTGGAAAGTTATGTTTCAGCCATGTTTCTACTGCTTTTGAAAGTGATTTAAGTTCCCTGACTTTTTTACTTATCTTTTAGTGATGATTAAAATAGCTTTTTAACTTCTAAGTTATTGTCTGAATTAAAATAGGTGTATGAGATATGCAAAGGATTTTAAATAATTTAGGTTCTCAGTAAATATCAAATAATGTTGAACTATAATAAGAAAATGACTGTTAATTATTGGGTTTGACTATGTGCTAGACCCATGTTGTTTTTACATCACTGATCTGAATCCTCACAAAAATTATGAGGAAATTAATTAAATTATCCTTATTATTCTGATAAGGAAACACTTCTGAGAGGCTAACCAACTTTCCCAAGCCACTCAAATAAGAGTTAACTAATAGTTTATCTTTGAATAAAGCAGAAATTTTTAAATTGCACTTTAAAAAGTAAAACTGGAGACAAGTCTGAATTTTAGCATCTTATTTAATATAAACTCAATTTTGAATAGAAATATAAATAGTTTATAGCACAGGGAACTCTGCTCAATACTCTGTAATAACCTAAATGGGAAAAGAATTTGAAAAAGAATAGAAACATGTATATGTATAACTGAATCGCTTTGCTGTACACCTGAAACTAACACAACATTGTTAATAAACTATACTCCAATATAAAATAAAAATTTTTAAAAAAGAAATATAAATAGTAAAAAAGCCAAACAACTAAATGAAAAAATTATATTATGAATCAAAAACTGATTTTATACTATACTATTGAATAGAGATTCTGTGTTTTATATTTTCTATCTCATTCAAGTACATTGTGTTTGCAAGTACATATTATAGCAAACAACAAAACACTGGTCACTGCATAAATGAAAAAATCAAATGAGTAAAGCTTTCATAGAATTTAAGTGTTAATTATCATCAATTATCAATATTGTAATATAATAATAGTTGATGTTATAATTATTTTAATCTCTAAATTTTAACAACAAGCTATAGTGTTTAATTATATACATTTTAAATATGTCATATCTCTCAATCTGGATTTCACAAAAAGTGTGTGTTGTTTATAAACCCGAAACTTTTTGTTAGAAAAAAATGATACTAAAGAGTTCTTCTTGAGAAGCAAAAAAAAAAAAAGATGTGTGTGTGTTAGAAAAGGCTGTCATAAAGAATACAATAAAAATGTACTCTATCTTACAAATAATGGTAATTTATGCCTTTCTTATATTATAGGAATGAAAGAGTGAGCAATTCCTCCTCCACATAGTTTTCTTCAAGGACTTAAACTAAGGTAATCTTTTCCAAATTCTACATATGACTTCCAATGTTATGCTGGACACCAATATGCAGATGACTCAAAGGAAGAGAAAAAAAAAAGAGTGGAAGTTTATAACAATGGTTCCCAAATTATTCAATACTTCTATCAAAATATACGGTTTATGTTCTACCCCATAAATCTGGGTGGAATTCAGTTAATCCAGTGTGTTATGTGTAGTGCTATGTGACTTCTGAGGCTGGTTCACAAAAGGAGATGCTAATTTTGCCTGGTGTTCTCAAGGTGTTTACTCTCAGAGAAGGCAGATGCCATTTAAAAACTCCCCCTACCCTGAGTCCACCTTACTGGAATGTCCCATGTAGATGCTCCAGTCACACTTCTTGGCTGAACAGAAAGTCTAGTTGACAGCCGGCATCAACATCTAGCCACATGAAAGACTTAAGATCTCCATGCAGTCCAGGGGATCCTTCAGGTGATTTCAATTTCATGAAAGACTCTACCCAAGAACAGCCAAACCAATCCTTTCTCAAATTTCTGACCGCCCCCCCAAAATTTGAGAAAAATAAAGTGGTTATTTTAAGCTGCTAAGTTTTGCAGCAATAGTGTCCATTAGAAAAACACAAGAGGTTTGTATGACCTATGTCTGAAAAAGGCACATTTAACATCTGTTAGCACATCGTTTTAGTCTGTTGGGACCACTATAACAGAATAATACAGATTGGGTGGCTCATAAACAACAAACACTTATTTCTCATAATTCTGGGAGAATTGGAAAGTCTAAGATCAGGACACCCGCAGATTCAGTGCCTAGTGAGAGCCCACTTCCTGATTCATAGACAACTGTCTTTTTTCTGTGTCCGTACATGGTGGAAGAGGTGAAGGAAATCTCTAGGGTCTCTTGTATAAGGACACAAGGGTGTCTTGTATAATCTGACTAATGAGGGCTCCACACTCATGACCTAGTCGCCTCTCAAAGGCCCCAATTCCAAATATCATCACATTGGGGATAAGGTTTTAATATACGAATTTTGGAGGATACATTCATCCTACAGCACATATCATTGGCTAGAACTCAGGAACATAGCCACACATGACTGCAAGGGGAGATGGGACAATGCAATCTATATGCTCAAGAATGTTAAAGAGGAATGTGAATTTGGCAAGCATCTCTTAATGGACATGTGATAGAATATTTGTGTTGGGAATGAGAAAGGATAAATAAGCAAGAGAGAGATTATACACCGCCCATCATTTATTGGTTTCAATTCTTCTTCTTTAATGCTTTGAGGAAGGGGATAAGGCATAGAAATGCAAGTCAAACTTTATGAAGTATTTTTCATAGCAAATTTTTACAACCATCTCAAATACTTTTCTGTAGTCTAGTTTGAATGTCCTGGAATTTAGCTTTTGGTAGAAATTCCAAATTGCCACAACTAGTTTAGTTATTTTATTTCCTGTCTCTTTACTTTTCTAATAATTTAATCTCCATTTGTCAATCTATTCGATAGTCTTTGGGGTACCTTCCTGATTTTCATATAGTACCACATATACAGCAGTTACTCAATAAGTGGAAATAGAAGAAAAGTAATAGTTATTGAAAACTCACAAAATGTCATGCACAGTGTTAGTTACTATACTTGGGTTATTTCTTTTAAATGTAAAACAATCCTTCAGGAAATTTATTATCATACTCTGTTTCACAGATGAATATATTATTTCATTGAGTTTCACTGAACAACTTTACCATTGTTATCTATTTCTGCGTAAAGTCATGTCTTTGAATTTTGTCAGCAATGTGAAGATTATCATCAAATATATAATCTTAAGAGTTTTAATCATTATTTATATTGTATGAGCAGCATTAGGGGAGTAACCAAAGAGATATTTCAAACTCATTTCACTTTTGCCAAAATGAATATATCGCAAAAGCTTTTTTATATTGCAACATTTTTCAAATACCTTGCACAAAATAATGCTCAAAATCATACACAGCTAGGTTAAAAATTTACTTTTGATTCATAAAAGGTAAAGAAAATACTGAAATTAGAAACTGACTATAGAAGTCTAGGAGGAAATCAACTATGTCGCCAGCCAATAAAATTATCCAGATCAAATTTATATGATTTTTAAATGCCATTCTTGTCAACTTGATTGTAGACTCTGCAATGGCAGGGTTTTCCTAGTCTCATTCCTTATATCGCAAACGGTTAGTGTGTTAACTAGTCCATACTACCTGCTCAGTAGACAAATAGACCAAAATGTTAGGCCTGACCAGACATCAAATGCAACACTACCCTCTGGCACAGAGTAGACTTCACCTAATCAAATTAGTCTCTGAACAGTAAGACTCACTCCAGATATTTTTAAGCTTCTCATATTTTAAGCACCTTACACACTTTAAAGATCTAGTTAGTGGAGGGACTATGAATGAAATCCAACCATGTCTGACACCAAATTCCATTTCCTTTCTACTACATCTTTCTGCCACAATGTAATATGTGAAATTGTACTATATATGTGAATTAGATATTTTTATTTAATGGACTCTATTCAGAATTATTTTGTGTACTTTTGTTTCATACATTAAATAAGGGAAGGTTTTGTCCCCAGGTACCAAATGCTACAATTTAACAAATTGATTTTAAGTTACATTTTATGTATATAATTGCTAATGAAAGGATTGCTTTTTCCATGTCATACATACCCTAAAATTTAAAGTTTCAGCTAACTCATTTTATTGATTCTAGAGGAAAACAAACCAAAACAAAATTCCATTTTAAATAGATGACCCTCTGTATAGCTTAAGTAACTACTATTGGAATGAGTGGAAACACATTTTTTTATACAACTCTCACTAGCTAACAATGTTGGAAAGATGGCATATTCAACATATCCCTGTGGCTATCCTCTCCCAGTGCCTATCAAAATATTTACTGTTTCTGTTGAAGCAAACAGACCAAACATGAAGTGTGAAGGTTGTGAGTAAGGCCTAGGGCCCAGATGAGCAGAATATTTCCCTCTTGAGAGCCTGTGAACAAGCATTGGAAAGTATCAAACAGCATGGATTCTGGGGAAACCTTGGCCTTGTGGTCTCCCCAGAATACTCCAAGGCAATTATTCAATAAAGAAAATGACCAATTTTCCTAAAATGAAAGTTCCCCAAATCAAAGAATCTCAAATGTAGATTGTTCTTCAACAATCCATCTTTCTTTCAGATGCACAGACTAACAAGTAAATCACATCAGTCAAATAGGTCTGTTCCTGATTTCTAAGAATTTTCAGAAAAGGGGATCCATGCAGATAATTTTGTGAACAAAGACACAAGTCTTCAGAATCCATCATAAATTTTAGTGAAGTAAACAGTAGACATAATAGAAAGTTTTAGAGAAACATCAGGAATTAGTACTTGATTAATGTCATGGGGATGATATACTTTCAGTGTTTTGTGGGATGACCAAAAATAATCCATTTCTCTATTCATGAAGTTAAAAAAAATATTTAGTATATACCCAAAGCCATGTTTAGCCCCTCTAGTAAAAGTTTCAATAGATGTATTTTTCAGAACTTTTAACAGAGTTAAATCCATGGAAAGTCTGTGAATTTCAATTATTCATGACCCATGGATAATAGAGACTTGATTTAAATTGACCATAGAAAATATTTATACTAATGATACTAAAATGGACTGGTTTGAGGACAAAATTACATCTGTAGTTTATCGTGTTTTGCATGTACATGCCTCCTTACTTAGAGGAAAAAGCTGAGACATTATCATATTTAAAAGTCATTATAAAAAACACATGCTAAAGGGGAAATATAGAAGCTGTCTTTTTTTGAATTAAGTTAAATCTATCCCTTCTGATCTACAAACTTTATTGCCACTTTTACTTTATAAGTTCTACTTATACAGAGTCTTTCGGGTATTAAACTGCTTTTTCTGCAAGTCTAGTTGCTTCTTATAAAACCTTTTTCTCTTGGTTCATTGACAGCTCATCAACCAACAAATCTCACTAGAGACAAACTGTAATGACTGGAGCACATATCTTGATTTCTCTCAGAATCTCAATATATTTCTGATTCAATACTGACTTTACCATTATTAGCTCATCCCCTCTCTTCCTGTCTTCTTTCATCCATCAAGGATAAACTACATGTCAGGCCCATAATCGTTTGAACCAAGAGAAGAGAAAGGAATAAAATAACATTAGTTCACTGTAACCTTGCTATCATTCAATTTAGCTTACTCTGAAATTTATTTCTCAATAATTATGTCCAATAAGAAACTATACTTTTCCACTTTACTAATAAATGCCTGAAAATTGAAATTATTTCTCATTTGATAACAACAAAAGATATGTTCAGTTTTTCTTTGGTATGCCTCAAACTACCAAGTTCAGAAGAAATCTCTATAATAAAATGTCATATTATGGATATCATCTGGTGATGATATCCAATTAGCATATCAAGCTAAGCTTGTATTTCAAAGTATTGTGATGCTTCAATTGACTGAATAGTACACACTGTGTATGTATCATGAGTCCTGTCTATTAAGGAAAATTTGAATTTCATTACAAAATTATTCCCTTTTTTCATCATCTAACAGTTTATGCTTAGCAATTCAGAGCAACAATTTCTATAGTCTAAATAAATTCAGTGCTGAATTTAGGCTCTAGGAATATATAATAGTTTCATTAATTTAAAATAATAAAGTTATAAAACATTACATAGATCATGATAAAATTATTTTATATCCATATATATATGACTTACATTTATATATATAATATATAAATATATATCCAAAGATATATTCACAGATGGGATTTTGTTCCACTGTAAAATAAACCTAGCAAGGAAAATAATTGTGGAGTAAATATTTCCCATTTTATACACTATCATGTGTGTGTTTGTAGTAGGCAGAATAATGACACTCCTCCCCACCAAAGATGTCTACCTCATATCTGTAATCTGTGAATAGATTACTTTAGGTAACCAAAGGAGGTTAAGGTTGCAGATGGAATTAAGTTTGCTAATAACCTGACATAAAAGAGAGAAAGTAGCCTAGATTTTCCAGGTGATTACATTAGGTTACACTCACTTTTACATTAGATAACCTAATGTACAATAGGTTACACTCACTTTTACTTTATATAAGCTAATGTAATCACAAGGGTCCTTAAAAGTGAGTGTCAAAAGATTCAGTGGGAGAGTGATGCAATATGAGAAAGACTCTCCCTGCTCTAGTTTGCTTGAAGATGGAGGAAGAGAACCATGAGCTAGGAATACAAGTGGCCTCTAGAAGCTGAAAAAGGCAAGGAAACAGATTCTGCCCTAGAGACTCCAGAAGAAATGCAGCCCTACCAACACCTTGATTTTAGCCTAGTAAAACTTGTATTGAATTATAACATAAAGAAATGTAAGATATTCAGTTAGAATTGTCTCAAGCAACTAAGTTTGTGATATTTTATTATAGCAGCAATAGAAACTAATATGTTATGCAATAGAAAATTGGTATGCTAAATTTCAAAACATTTTTATTTAAATTATATCAGTAACTTATTCAATTTATACAATTTAAGAATATACTGTTTATTGTTTACCTTAAGATTAAATCTTTTTACCTATTTATAGTTAAAACTTTTTCAGATATCATTTACTTAAGGAAAACAGATTACTACCAAACAATACATAAAGCAGAATAATTTTTTCCTAATTATAAAAGTATATGGTATCTATGCATGTGAGTGTTAAAGGAGAAGTAAAATTATTTGTTCACTTTGATACAGCAAGTGAATGTATAGTTCTTTCATAGTCCTGCCCAAAGAGACATATGGCCCAAAAGGACTAACTCATACTGGGGAGATAGAAATACCCAGATCTTTGGGAGCTTTGGATAGAGAGTCTGATATGAGACCACACAACTAACGTCAAGTGACTGAGAAACCAAAGCCTCCCATTATTAGCTCAATTTGGGCAGAGACACTAAGTCAAATAAGTCATTGGGCAGCCTCAGAAGATTATATCACTGGAAATGGTATATTCAGAATTACCCTCTAGGAGAACCAAAGAACACAAATAAGTTGCATAAATAGGTGGTCTCTACCTACAAATCACTTATCACTATTGCATCAATGCCTCTCCCTCAGCTTATACCTATGGTCTCATGAGTGGTTCCCTATGAAGAGCTAGAAGAGGAGAAAAATGCTGAGCCTGGTTCCCAGATGGGTTGACTCAGTTAGTTGGAGTAAGGCACAGATAGAATGCTGGTACACTAGAGATCTACTCAAAGGTATCCCTAAAAGACGGAGAATTATGAGAGAAAAGAACAGTTGAAGAGCTCTGGGCAGCGGATCTGGTCAGTCATTTTGTGGACAGTGAGAGGCATTCTGATGTAAAAATACAATTGGATCCCTGGATGATGGTGAATGGATTGACTTTTATCAAGGTTTGAAAGAAACAAGGTGCCAGGTAAAAGGAATGTTGATAGAACTGAAGAAGTGAACAGGAAATGTGAGGACTGGTTCATCACACATTAATGCTCACCAGGGAGCATCCCCTGCTGTCATGTGTGTAATTTGTATTAGAATTTGTAAACGATTTTGCTTCACTTGCCCCCAAAGTGAATTTGTTTTACTAGCATTTTCACCCCTACTTTGTTAAATTGTAAAAATTTTGTCATTAAAAATTTCATGAACATATTTCTTTAAAACTTATTTTGGACATGTTATTTTTGAGAAAGCATTTTGATAAAAATTTTACCTAAAAAGAAACTATCTTAGATCAGGCTGTGTATTAGTCAGGGTTCTCCAGAGAAATAGAACAAATAGGAGATGATAGATTGATAGATAGATAGATAGATAGTATAGAGATAAAGAGATTTATTATGAGAAATTGGCTCACATGATTACAGAGGCTGAGAATTCCCATGATCTGCCATCTGCAAGACGAGATCCAGAAAACTTGATGATATGATTCAGTCCAAGTCCAAAGACCTGAGAAGCAGGGGAGCAAATGATGTAAATCTTAGATTAAGGGCTGGGGAAGACCAATGTCTTGCTCAAGTAGACAAGCAGGAAGAAAAAGAGACACATTCCTCCTTTCTCTGCCTTTTGTTCTATTCAAGTTCTCAAAAGAGTGGATGATTCCCACCCACATTAGGGAAGGCAATTTATTTTATTGAGTCCACCAATTCAAATGCTAATCTCATCCAGAAACACTTTCATAGACACACCCAGAACTAACATCTAACCTGGACACCCCATGGTGCACTTAAGTAGACACAAAAAAGTAACCATCACAGGCTGCTATAACAAACTACCACAGACTCAATGGCAGAAACAACAGATATTTATTTCTCACAGTTATGGAGGCTAGAAAGCCCAAGTTCAAGGTGCTGGCAAATTTGGTTCATGGTGAGTGCCTGATTCCTGGCTTGTAGACAACCACCTTCTCACTATGTGCTCAGATGGCCATTCTTCAGTGCATGCCTTGGGGGGAGAGGACACACTTGTGTCTCTTTCTCTTCTCATAAGGACACTAATCCCAGCATGAGGGAGCCACCCTCATGACCTCATCTAAACCTAATTAATTCCCAAAGGGCTTACCTCCAAATATCACCACATTGAGGGTTAATACTTCAACATATGAATTTTGGGGGACACAGACATTCAGTACATAACACAAAGTAATGTAAGCCAGTTGTTTGTGTTTGACAGAAAGCCTGTGGAAGCCCTGATAGAGATCTCTGCTAATATTCCAAGCTACCAGAACCTCTGATCCCCCAGGAAAAAAATGTGACACAGAAACTCAGCCAGCCCTACAATGAGTAAGCATTGAGCATCAATCTCCCTGGGACTTTCATTGATTGTGCTGAACTGGGTTTTCTGTTGGATGAACACACTGTGAGAAAACTCCAACCTTCTTATGCAGACTGTAAGAAAAAATTTTCCTAATAGAGGTCACTGACCTGCCAGCAGGAGAGTCAGAGCATCTGAGTCAATGGCAGACTGACCATTGTTAATACAACAGTGTCCTTATTGTCCTCTCACCCTCATTAACTCACTGGTTGCTTAGCTTATAGGAGGACCTAAATGTAAATGTTTCATAACCAAGTGTGTGTATCATTAGTAATTTCTACCAATGTTCTCTACCCTTGGACATCTTGAACTGAAGATTTTTACTTTTAACTTTCAGCAAATAGCCACAATAAAACAACTGCAAAATAACCAACAAACACCCAGGTGGAAAACATAACTAATTCAGAGATATGAACTAGTTTCTGGTCTTGACAACACATGTGATTGTCCAAAAGCCCATGCAAGGAGCAGTCATGGAATGCTTGCACATGCCTAACAGCATGGGCTTGCCAAGACTGATCTAGTTACTGACGATTCTGTTTGCATGGACAATTAGGAGACAAGGAAAACACAGCTCTCAACATGGCACCATGCCTCAAAGAGAATATACTGATACTATTGTTCTGTTCCTGCATAACAAATTACCACAGACTGAGTGATTTAAAAGAGTAAGTATTTATTACCTCACAGCTCTGTAGGTCAGAAGCATGAGACAAGTGTGAGACCATACATAGGCCCTATAGGATCTCACAAGGCCAAAATCAAGATGTCCACCAAGCTTAGGTCCTATCTGGAGGCTCTGGGGAAGATTCACATCTAAACTCATGCAAATTGTTAGCAGAATTCAGTTCCATGTGTTTGTAGGAGTCTAACCTTTTCTTGGCTGGCTGTCAGTCAAGCTTCTCAATTCCTAGAGGCCGTTCTCAAGGCCTGGCACTTGACCCCTCCAACTTCAAAGACAGCTAAAATACGTGAGTTGTTTTCCTGTTTCAAGTCTCTCTGACTCCACCTTCTGCAACCTGCAGGAGAAAAATCTCTGCTTTTAAAGGGCTCATGTGATTCAGTTAGGCCTACCTGGATCATTTCCATTGTGATTAACTCAAAGTCAACTGATGGATGTAAATAACCGATAGCCACATGAATTAACTACACACAGGTACTTAAGATTTAGCAACTTCACTACCTCTGCAAAATTCCTTTTTCCATGCAATGGAACAATCACGGGCATGATATCTCATCATATTCACAGTCACAGGGATTAGGAGTAGACGACTTGGGGAGACATCTTAGAATTCTTGTCATCACAGAGAATAACCAGCCACTTGTGAAAAAAATAGTTTGTATCCCACTCTTCCCTTCTGGAAAAGGCAGCAGTTCTTTCTGACCACCACTGACAGTTATTCTGGATATGGTTAGCTTTTCACGTCTACAGCAGTTCAGCCAGACTAACTGTCCAAGAACTCACAAAGTGTGTGTTTTATTGACATGGGATCCCAGATAAGACCACCATGGACTAAGGAACAATTTTATGGCTAAGGAAGTGTGGCCAAAGGCATATGATTATGGATCCACCGTTCTTACCATATACCACATTCCTGAGAAGAATGGTAGCCTGATGAAACATTGGAATAGCCTCTTGAAGGTACAGCTAAGGAGCTAAATAAAGATGACATACTATGAGGTTAAAGTGTCAGGATCTGGCATATGGTTTAACCATCTGGTATTATATTGTACTGTGTCACCAATAGTTAGACTCCGTGCATCTAGTTTGAACATCTGAGTGTCTCTGTTTCCCATTACTCCTAGAGCTACCCTTGAGGAATTTCTACTTCTGATCTCACAATTTTATACCTTGTAGATCTAGATATCCTGCTTTCCAGAGAAAGGAATCTTTCATTACAAGACACAATAAGATCCCCACTAAACATGAATCTGCAGCTGGCACCTGATCACTTTGGTCTCCTCATACTGATAACTCAGTAAGCAAAGAAAGGAGTTACCATACTTGTAGGGTTATCACCTTATTTTAGATATACATATATATGCATCTGTATATATTTATATGTATATACACATATATATCTATATGCATATGTATATAGCAATATGTATACATATTGTATACACATATATATCTATATGCATATGTATACATAGCAATATATAACTGTATGTGCTTATATATACATATACTTATTTAACTTTTCAAAGGAAACATTTCTTCTAAAATGTGGTCCATATTTTTTACCAACATCATGTTACTAATGTTATACTTGTTATAAACACCAATAAGTCCTTTTGATTCATGGAACATTCATAATAATCATTTAAAATCAATAATTTATGCCATACAATGATCCAGGAAATATATTAATAATCACCTAGATATATTAGAATCAATATATATAATATATACATAAGATATAATAAATCATTGTCATAAAATGTTTTATACCTTTGAGGTTAACAAAGTAATGAAACATGTTTAACAGCTCCAAAATGAAGAGTGAGAAAGAGAGATTTTAGATTATAGTAAAATGAAAGATGGGGACAAATTTACTTGTTCCAATATATAACTGAAAAAGAAAATGTAATATTCTAAATTTACATAATCATCATAAAAAAATCTACAAACAGTAAATGCTGGAGAGGGTGTGGAGAAAAGGGAACCCTCTTGCACTGTTGGTGGGAATGTAAATTGATAAAGCCACTATGGAGAACAGTATGGAGGTTCCTTAAAAAACTAAAAATAGAACTACCATATGACCCTGCAATCCCACTACCTGACATATACCCACAGAAAACCAAAATTCAAAAAGACACATGCACCCCGATGTTCATTGCAGCACTATTTACAATAGCCAGGACACGGAAGCAACCTAAATGTCCATCAGCAGAGGAATGGATAAAGAAGATGTGGTACATATATGCAATGGAATAGTACTCAGCCATAGAAGGGAACGAAATTGGATCATTTGTAGAGACGTGGATGGACCTAGAGACTATCATACAGAGTGAAGTAAGTCAGAAAGAGAAAAACAAATATCATATATTAATGCATATATGTGGAATCTAGAAAAATGGTATACATGATCTTATTAGCAAAGCAGAAATAGAGACACAGACTTAGAGAACAAACCTATGGACACCAAGGGGGAAGGGGGAGTGGGATGGATTGGGATTGACATATATACACATTGATACTATGTATAAAATAAATAACTAATGAGAACCTACTGTATAACTCAGGGAACTCTACTCAGTCCTCTGTGGTGACCTAAATGGAAAGGAAATCCAAAAAAGAGGGGATGTATGCATACGTATAGCTGATTCACTTTGCTGTATAGTAGAAACTAACAAAACACTATAAAGCAACTATACTCCAATAAAAATTAATTAAAAAATAAATAAATTTACAGATATGTAAGAAACATCTTTATTAATAAAACCTTAGTAAAGCCATCATTTCCTGAGAAATCACTATGTGCCATGCACAGAGCTAAGTATTTCACATGTAGAAACTCAACTCATCGGCCTGTGATGTGGGTGTTATCATTATATCCATGTTTAAAAAAGGAAACTGAGTCAATAAATTAAGTAATTTGACCATTGTGATTAATCTAGAAAGCGTTCAAAGCTGATAAAAATAATAACAAAAATGTATATAATTAGTACTTAATAGGCAATAGACATTGTAGAAATAAATGAACAATTGTCAACATGTAGTATTAGCCCATACATTTGTGCCCCAAAATTTGCTAATAAATTCTGAGTAAAATCAATTTGGTTGAAAGCAAGGTGGTCCCCAAGACAGTTTGTTTAAAATAATCATTTATGTGAAAATTAACATACTCTATTTTTTCTGTGTCTTATATTGATTACTTTCAAGAACTATGGGTCTGATTTTCAAGTTTTCAAACATTTTAAAGAATTTTTTGTTTATGCTGTCATTTAATTGCTTTATAGTTAAGGGAGCAATATTTCCTCCTTTGTATGCTCAATACCTACTACTGCAGCAACAGACAAAGAATGAAAGTAATACATACGTGTATCAAATGCCAATTTGTAAAGTAAAATCAACCAACAATGTTAAAGGTTTTTTTCCTGATTTTCCTAGGAATATTTCACTATTTACTCTGTGACACCCTTCACTACTTTCCTGTACTCAGGATGCTTGTATCAAATAATTTTCTATTCTTGTATTCTATGCCCTTGCAAATAAAATTGCCAATCTGTGAGAACTACAGAAAAGTATGAATAAATAGATGTTGAGTTGGCATTTGGGATACGTGCAAATATTTTCATTCACTGCATCTAGTTTTCACTTAGAAATCTGTCCTTATGACTTTCCGGTTTTGGTTTGCATTAACACAATTTTTTTTTCCAGAAGTGCCATCTGGGCACATTATAAGAATTGAAAAGAAAAGAGTTTCAGAGTCAGGCTGATTCCAAAGTAGAGGTTTGAATCTCAACTCAAGACACCAAATTTGCTGAGATATGTTAGACAAACTGATCAAATATTTCAAGTCTTCATTTTCTTATCTACAAAATGTGAAAAATAAGAACTCTACTTTCTAAAGACGCTTAGACAGGTGTCTGACACATAGTAAGTATTCCACAGATGTTACTTATCATTGTCCCATTATTGTTATTAAATGAAAAATTAATGAACTATAAGATCAATTGAAGAAACATCAAAAAATAATGTCTCAGCTATCAGTTTTGTGGGCCATTGGTTTTGAAAATAAAGATTAAATCAACCATACTCAACCCAAAATAAAAGTTATGTCTTTCTAGCTATGGTACAATTTTCAGTACCTGGATTCTACTTTATGACTTAAAGTGATTTTTAAAAATAATGTGTCCTGTGATATTACAAGTAGGGGAACTCTTTTCTTTTTTAATTAAAAAAAATTTTTTTGGCCATGCCACACAGCATGTGCGATCTTAGTTCCCTGACCAGGGATCGAACCAGCGCCCCCTGCATTGGAAGGACGGAGTCTTAACCACTGGACCACCATGGAAGTCCCAAATAGGGGAATTCTTGAGGTTTCCAGTGTATGCTTTAACTTGTCAGCTATTTTTGAGGTAACAGAATAATTTTATGACTTCAAATATGAAGATTTAAGTATATATCCTCCAAGAATTCAAAGGAAATTAATATTTCCAAGCATTCATCAATTAATTCATATTGAAAGTACACTGTTCCAGTAGATTTGGTTTATTTTCAAATTTTCTACATATGCATATTTGAGAGCAAAATTGGTTTATGTACATACATTAGTTTTATTGCATTGTACTGCAATACACACACAAAAAAGCATTTCAAATATTTCATTTAAATAATATCAGTGCAACAAAGTTTGGCTTCTTCAGATGTATTTTGCCTAGAGGTTCCTGAAATGTTTTTATAAAGCCCTTAACAAGATAACAAGAGGTAAGAGAAACAGTAGTTGTTATTGTTAATACTGGATTTCCAAGAAATAAATGTCCTCCAAATCAGAAAATTTTCAGTTCCTTATAAATATTCATATTACTCCTTCCTATGAATATTTATGGATGCATATTTCTAACAATGTTCATTAAAACAGCCAAGGAGACATTCAGTTGAAAATCTCCAACTTAAAACACAGAGGAAATTTATCTCAATGAGATAAATATTCTGCTCATGCATATGATAGAATGTGTGTGTGCATTTGTGTGTGTGATTAAAATTAAATTTAATTTTATCCCCAAAACTGTAAACTAAAGAACATGTAACTGATCTTGTTGAAAATTCAGGAAAATTTAGAATTTCCACTTACACTTTTGTTCTTCACTTACTAGTGTTGAGCATTGTGCTAGACTCTAGGAATATAGAAGTGAGATATGTACATTACATACATACATATATATGTAACAAACATACATGTAAATGTGTATACACACACATATATATTATATATATCTTCTTTTAAGGCACTAGTGAGATATATATATGTAATGAGGATGACAGTGCCACTGAATATTTTTTTATATATACTGATGTGCAGGCATTGAGAGAGAGGAGAGAGGAAGAGAAAGAGACAGCATGACAACCTCTACAGCTATGAACTCTTCAGCAGGGAAATTCACACATGCATAAATTCATTTCTTATATATAATTTTTGGTAACTGTGAGAATCTTGAAGTCACTCTATTGTCTTACTAATTCTCTTAAGGTAATGGTTAACCTTATGTTCACTGACTTCTACTCTTCTGACTTTTGTGATATTTTCCACCGTTCCATTCTTGCTGACTCTCTAGGCCATGGCTAATGCAGTGAGATGCTATTTGTGTCATCTTATATTGGGCGTGAAGTGATTTAATAAGAGCTGCTGTTAATGATGTTATGAAAGTGTAGCTGGACATACTATTTCCAGTTTTGATAGAGATAATTCTTCCACAGCCAAATGTGTTCAAAATGGCCACCCCATCTCTGGTCACACTGAGTGTTAGGAGCAGCAGAAAGAATGTAACTGGCTGCCATGCTTTCAGATCAGCATGGCACAGCTATGGCATCAGCAGACCAAGAAGGCAATGTTTTCTAGAAGTTGATGAAGAAAATCAAAGCCCTCCTCGAAAAGCAGTACCTTACTATTTCCATCACTAAACAACAATATTTGTGTACCTACTCTGTGCCAGGCATTGTTCTAGGAGCAAATGCATCTCTGAACAAAACAAACCAACTTGTGTTTTGCCCTGATGTTCATACTCTAACATATTCATAGATGTTAACTTGAGAAATCACTAAGAAAAGTCTAAATATAAAACTAGACAAAATACAAATGATTTCTTCCAAGGGTATAATGAGGTACAGAAGACTCTCAAAAAGATCATTTGGCATATATGCATTCTTCAAAAGGGGAAACACATTCAGAAAGCCTAAATCCTTATTCTCAAATATAGTCCAGTAAGATGTCATATGTCATGATACAATCGTCTTAGAAAATGCTCCAAACATCTCTCCTTCTTATCAATGAAAAACACGTATTAGGGGATTAAGGTCTTTGAGATTTGCTGCAGTGCAAAAACTACTACACGTGATTGAATCCCATGTTTTTCAAACTTGAATTTCCTATAAATTTGCTTTTCACTCATAATCTGTCTTACAGAATTAATATTTCATGGAATTGTTTTTGAGGCACGTTGGTTTAGTTAACACATCTACATAGAGTCACATAAACATTCAGAATAAGATTATACACTCTTGCCAAGGTAAAGATATTTATCTGTAGGAAAAAATTGGGCAGAATGGTTTTATTTCTTAATTATAATCTATATTCATATGTATGTCCCTTACCAGTAATCATTCTCATTTATATCATGAATGAAATATGGTCATCAAAAGCACAAGTCACAAAGGAATCAAAGATATATTAAACTGCATGGTAAATTTTATTACAAATTAATGTTACTTAAAATGTCATTAAAATTATCCTTTGCATATGGATTTTCTTTACTGTTTTAGCTTAGGAATAAAAATAAGAGTAAATCTTTGACCTCAACCATGTCTATTCCATATGGTATTTACACTAAGATAAAGATACTGTGAGTTTTCAGGCAACTATATCCACTAGGGAGTCTCACTTTAAAATACTCAGCTGTTCTTATTTCTAACACTGGAAGCCAGTTCTGTAGAACCATAAACCTACTTTTAGGGCTACTACTAAACTCTGAGCCTGCATTTTGGGGAAAAAAAAAAAAAAAAAAAGAAATCCAGGTCTAGCTACTTAACCCATCTTAGTTTATTTGTGATGAATAAAAATTATATTTTCAGAAAGGACCTGAGGTCTTCAAATTGATTCTATGAAGTGTGATTGTCATTGTAAATTATGACATTAGGCTTTTCATAGATTACGGAAGGTTTTAATAGTCAGGAATCATAAATAACCCCAGACCGTCCACTTAGAACGGCCTTCACCATCTTACTCTGCAGGTCACTTGAATAACTGTCAGGAAAGCAAGCTATTAGAGGAGAATTAGTTTTGATTAAGCTTAATGCTTTCTCTTAACTATTTTTCTTAACTTCAGAGAAGATATTAATTTATATCAATTGACTAGGGTGTTCTGTAACAAGGTCATCCATACTCAAAAATAGATTAATTTTTAACCTGTTTCAGGCATGAGACAACTTAAAGATTCCAAACCACTTTTTAAAAAATGTATTTTATTTATTTATTTTTATACAGCAGGCTCTTACTAGTTATCTATTTTATACATATTAGTGTATATATGTCAATCCCAATCTCTCAATTCATCCCACCACCCCCCCGCCCCGCCACTTTCTCCCCTTGGTGTCCATACGTTTGTTCTCTGTCATTCAGAGTGAAGTAAGTCATAAAGAGAAAAACAAATATCGTATATTAATGCATATATGTGGAATCTAGAAAAATGGTAGAGATGAACCGGTTTGCAAGGCAGAAATAGAGACACAGATGGAGAGAACAAATGTATGGACACCAAGCCACTTTTTGTACTAGCAGGATTTTAAAAATGAGTCAGAATGAAGCAAAGCAGATGATGAGATATGGAGAATAGGTACAATTCCTATATCTTAATAACAGTAAAATACAATTAGAAAATGCAAAAAAGAAACTGAGAAAATTGTTTCACCCAATAAAGCTCCTTATTTCTTGAATGACAAAGAACAAAACAATAAAATATGTGTCCTTATGTAACTTATACCCACAAATACAATAACTTAGTAATATTTGTTGATGTTAATTGTTATAAAATAAAAAATATGAAAGAGAGCTAAGAAGTAAGTACAAGGTAAATTTTGTTAACAATGTTACTTTTATTTATTTAAAGTCTTTATTGAATTTGTTACAATGTTGCTTCTGTTTTATGTTTTGGTTTTTTGGCCGCAAGCCATGTGGGATCTTAGCTCCCTGACCTGGGATCGAACCCGCACCCCCTGCATTAGAAGGCAAAGTCTTAACCACTGGACTGCCAGGGAAGCCCCCAACAATGTTATTTTTATTTATTTTTGTTATTTATTATTCAAATAATCATTTGAATAAACATCTATAGGCATTTTAGACAAGATGGTAGAATGAACACAGTAGTTACATCACTCACTGCACACTCCCACTGACAGAAATAATTGAAAAAAATAAAAGGAAGAAAATCTGTATCAAAATGGAAAAAAAAACCCTTAGGATAGGTGCTATTGGTGTGATTGATACAATTTCAATGACAAGAGCTTGATAGAAGCATTGAGAATCTGTCTAACCCCATCTCCAGTATTTCACTCCATCTGATGCCCTCTCCCTCTACCATCTAAAAAACAGAACAGCTTTTCACGAAATAAAGACTGAGGATATTTTTGAAAATGCTCTCTGATCTGCCCAACTAAAAGGATGACAGATGGAGGTAAGGAGTCTGGGCTGTCATCTCTTCTGACTGGTTTAAGAAGGTCCTCAGTGGTCGAAGATTTCCCTCTACTGTAGAAAGTCATACCAGTTGAATTTAGCTATGGCAACTTGGTATTGTGAAGAGCAAAGAAAAACCTCAACAAAAAAAAGCCTCAGGATTTATAATAGAAGTTAAGTATCAGGTTCTGTGTGTTTCACAAAGATGTTTTCAGTTTTAAAAGAGGGCCCCCAAGGCATTCATGGCTGTCTATAAATTCAGCTCTTTTTGTTCATTGCTCCCATACGCCCTCTTTGAACTAGAAATTTACCATCAAGTTTTTACTTTTTCATCCCCATCCCTCGAGATCCTCTAGATAAAATGTGGTCAGGAACGTCACCCAGTAGTGAAAAACCCTTTCGACCCTTTATAGATACATATATAAACCAGTGCAGTGCAGGTATTGCCCACACTGTATGAATGGATAACATTAAAGCTTAGTCATTTCCACCCATCAAACAATCTTACTGAAGACCCAAAGAAAATGGAAGATACCATGATCTGCAATGGATTTACTCCTGGCAAATATGAAGTAAAATATACACCTAATCTAAACAAAATTCCAAAGAAAATTCTATCTATAAAATCTACACAGTAAAAGGAAGATTTCTAAAAATAGGAAACACTGTATAGGTAAATAACATAATTATTGAGTTAAAACTATAATGGTGTCTGTGAAGAGCAGGCCAGATACTGATAAAATTTTAAGAAAGAGATTACTAAGTTACCCATAAAGAAAGTTGGAAAAGTTTCCCAAATCTGACAAAAAAATAATAGAGAAGTCTTTTGATTTTTCAGTGAGAGAAAAAAAATATGAAGTTTTGAAACTAAATTTAAACTATAATTATACCATATGTATGGTTGGTTTTAATACTGTCAGTTAATAGCCAACAAATTTATTAAAGAAAGTTATGTAGTTGATGTATTTTCTTAGATTACACGAATGATCAATAAAATCTCAGTATAGAAGTTCTAGAGCAAAGAGAAATAAACTGCAGCTGAAGCAATACAAATGAAGCCAAAGACAGGAAGTAAAACACTGTCCTAACATATTGCCCAAAACTTGACAGTAAGTTGTGCATTCAAAATTAATTTTAAGAGAAACACTCCTGAAAATGGATACTCTTGTATATTTCTATATTGTCTCTGCCATCAGGGAGGAAGTTCAGTCATACATACAAATATTTTAAATGTGCTTTTTAACCTATTATTTATATTTCTATGAAATTAATCTAAGAACAGAATCATAAGTATGGAAAAAGACTTAGGTTCATCTTTGTTCATTGAAGCTTAGTGCAATCACCTTAGGTATTAAACAATAAAATTATATCTGAAAAATAAATATTATTTATTTATTCAATAATTTTAAAAGAATTTTTCAAACTATTATTTGATCTATAAAAAAGATCAAATACAAGCTGGATGATAGTATCAACCAGTATTTGTTATAGCTATTTTACAGCAGTGTATCTAAATAAATCATAGGATATACTATTGACCAAGTGTTCTCTTGGTTTGAAATTATTGTAGATTTTAATTTTCACGTTATACTTTCTATATTTTCATAGTTTCTACAAAGTGCATAAGCAGTCTTATGTAATCATCAAAAACTATATTATTTAGATAGATGTAAATAATATAGTTGTATTATATGATGTATCATTTTGAAGTTTTCAAGGATAATTTATCAAGTAAAATGAAAGAATCTATAAAAATCAAGGAAAGAAAATATTGTTACCCATAAAAGAACAAAAATCTAAGGAATATTGTTGATTTTTCTGCAACACCAAACTGTAAGAAAAAAATTTAAAACTAACTGCAAAGTGCTGGAAATAAGTGTGTGATTCCAAAGCAATGTGAGCATAACCATAGAAATTCTCAGACTTGTGTGATATCAGAAAATGCATCAATTATGTAACCTTCTTTAATAAACTTTTTGGCTTTTAACTGACAGTATTAAAACCAGTCATACATGTAGTCTAATTATAGTTTAAGTTTGGTTACAAAACCAATTAGAATTGCAATGTAAGAAAAATTCAAATAGCATAATTTATGACTCCATATAAAATTAACAAAGTCAAGTAGATAAATGAAAACCTGGAAACATATCTCAAAAAAGCATTAAAGTTACCTTTTAAAATATCTTCTTTGATAGGCGCTTAGTTTGATAAATATAAAAGAATCTCTGAAAGGAACTCCAAAGTCGTCAACAGAATTAAAAGAAATGTGCCATTTCTTCAAGATCTTTGCAGAGGATAGTAGTAGAGCAAGGCCATATAGTAGAATTATAATATAAAAGAAAAAAATAAAATGTAACCTTATGGAGTGGAATAAAAAATTTTTAAATATATATGTATTTGAAAAGTGAAATAGGACCATAATAGAAAAGTAAACATGAATGTTAATAATAAGTATAAAAACAATAAACTCATCTATTAAAAGTGAAAGACTCACAGATTGGACTGTAAAGATAATTATATGACATCTTTCATAATAACACTTTCTTAATAACACTCCTAAATCATCTACTAAACACTCAGACATATGATAGAGCTACTGGAAAAATAATAATTACCCCATAACCATTGGCTATATTTTTTATATATGAGTAGAAACATTCATAAAATATACCAGAGAAAAGGCCAATTAACAATAGTAACAAAAGATATGAAGTATCTAGATATATTTGACAAAGAATGCCAAAAGACTATGTTAAAACTACTATGATGTCAGAAAAAAGACTCGCAAAAAATCGACATAGATAGGAAAATATTATATATAGTAAAGAGGTAAAGTCCTCCAAATTCACTTATAAACCTAAGGTAATTACTCAAACACTACTAGGAATTTGATTTACTTTAAAATATGACTAGACACTTGGGTGATGGTCAGCAAAAGAGGAATTGCTAGCACTCACCCCGAACCCAGAAACCTCAAGTTGAACAACACTCTGTGCAGGAGAAAACCTTCACAATAGCCAAGGATTCCAGGTGAGAGTTGATAGCACCTGAGTGAAGCAGAGAAATAAGAAAAGACACATTGAGGAGAGTAGAAGATGGATTCACTGTACCCCCATCACCGGCCCCCAAAGGGCTGGCAGCCTATCATGGAGACACCCTTCCTGTGGTGAGCACCCAACGTCACCTTGGACTCCAGAGCTGACCTGTCCCAGCACCAAGCTGACTCACGCAGTCTTAAGCAGCTCCCAGTGACTTCAGACCACTGGCTCACTGTGCCTGCTGGGTCCAGTGGCCCCAGTGGCTCCCAAAGGGCTCCCATCTCACACCAGTGTGCCCGCTTCAGCGGCTCCAGGAAGCTCATGCAGCTTCATGGGGCTTCCTCGGTTCCAGGCTCCTAGAGGACACAGTGACTGGAGGCCCTCAGGCCACCCGGGAGCAGTCCAGCTCCAGGGGTCACAGGTAGCTCCCATGGCTCCAGGCAGCTTTGAGAGGATTCCTGTGAAACCGCACTTCTGTTTCACCGACACCAGCAGGCTCCCATGGCCACTGGTAGCTCCCATGGCAACAGGCTCTCAGTGGGCCATGCTACACGGCATGCAGGATCCTAGTTTCTTGACCAGGCATTGAACCCGTGCCCCCCTGCGGTGGAAGTGCAGAGTCCCAACCACTGCACTGCCAGGGAAGTCCCAGTGGACTCTTTTCTTTATCCTCCCACTAAATAGACATGATGATATATATGAAACAAACATATGAAGACTGTGAAAGCTGGATAAGTAGAAAGACCAACTAGGGACCTCAAAACCAAAGGAAGAACACAGTGATGAGTTAGAGAGAAAACTTTTAGACAACAACCAGTTTATTCCATGCAAAAGTCACAAGAAAAACATATGGCTCCATCCCCATGCATGCCAACAAAGGCCAAGGGAAGAGCCTGGGCTTCTACCCTGGCTCAGCTGAAAGTAGGTAGCCAACACCCTCTCCACTCCCTGACAGAGTGGTAGCAGAGAAGACTAGGAAGGGAGCCAAGACTTTTATCCCCATCAGGCATTAATGAACCCTCTCCCTTGTGGAGTCAGTGAAGACCCTGTGAGATGTCTGGACTTCAACCTTCATCCAACAGTAATGAATTCCCCTCCCTTTCCCCAGTGGTATCAGAGGGAGCCCAGTGGATAATCAGAACTTTCACCACCATCCAGCAATAATGAAGCCTCACCTCCCATGTGTCATTGGAGGCCACATGAGAAGCAGTAAGTAGGCATACATGCCTTTCCCAACCAGGGCAGTATAATGGAGGACAGTGGAGAGCAAAATGACCAAATGACCCAGGAGTAATGAGGATCTCCCTTGTGTATTAGATGTGGTCAAGTGGGGAACGTGGACTTCCATCTCCAACTGGCAGTAAAGAGGTGGTAACTCCCTTTTCCTGCCAAAGTGGTGTCAGAAGAAGCCAGATAAAATAGAAGGTTTAGGTAAAAGCCAGAGTCTTGTAACATAATACTCAAAATGTCCAGGTTTCATTTGAAAGTCACTCATCATACCAAGAACCAGAAAGATATCAAACTGAATGAAAAAAAGGCAATCAAGATACCAACACTAAGATGACAGAAATGTTAGGACTAGCTAAGGGAGCTTTTAAAGCAGCCATTAAAAAAATATTTCAACAAGCAACTAGGAGCATGCTTGAAACAAATGGAAAATAGTCTTAGCAAAAAATAAACTATCAGTAAATAAATAGATGATACAAAGCAAAACCAAAGGGAAATTTTATAACTGAAATATACACAAATTCTAGTAATTAGAATGTCTACCACAACTATGTTCATGAATCAGAAGACTCAACACAGAAAAGATGTCAGTCCTCCCAAATGGATATATGAATTTAACAGAGTTCCTATGAAAATCCAAGCATGATATTTTCATAGATATAAAAAATATAATTTGAAAATTTATATAGAAAACTAAGGAATTAGAATTGCTAAAGCAATTTTCAAAAAGAAGATTGAAGGGGGAGGAATCAGTCTATATGGTTTCAAGACATTTATATAGCTACAGTAATCATGATGATATGGTACTGACAGAGGGGTAAACAGATAAATTAATGGAGGAGAACCCAGAAATAAACACAAACAAATATGCCCAACAAGGATATAAAGATGGAAAATAAGCACAATGAAATAACGACATCATTAGCCACTAGAGAATTGCAAATTTAAACTATAATCTACAGTGCCTATCTGAATAACTAAAATTAAAAAATAGTGACAACACCAAATGCTGATAAGGATGCAGAGAAACTGAATCACTCATACACTGCTAGTAGGAATGTAAAATCACACAGTCACTTTGAGTAACAATTTAATGATTTCTTAAAAACCAAATATGCTATTATTATACCATTCAGCAATGTGCTTCTGGGGATTTATCTCATAGAAATGAAAACTTATGAACTCATGTTCATTGTACATGAATGTGTAAAGCAGCTTTATTTGTAGTAGCCAAAACCTGGAAACAATCCAGATGCAGGTTGATGGTTAAACAAACCATTTCAGCAGGTTAATGATTAAACAATCGATGATATATTCATACCATGGAATACTAGTTAGCAAAAAAAAGGAACTAACTATTGATGCACACAATAACCTGAATAAATCTCCAGAGAATCATGCAGAGTGAAAAAAAAAAAAAGTCAACTGCAAAAGGTTACATACTTTGTTACTCTATTTATATAATGTTTCTGAAATGAAGAAATTATAGAAATTAAGAATAAAGCAGTGGTTTTTCAGGGGTTACAGAAGGGAGGAGTTGGGAGGGAGGTGGGCATGGCTATAAAAGGGTAACATCAGGATCCTCATGGTGATGGAAATATGCATCATGTCAATATTCTGGATGTGATGTTGTACTGTAAGTTTGTAAGATGTTGCCACTGGAGAGAAACTGGGAAAAAAGTACATCGGATCTCTCTGTATTACTTCTTCAAACTGCAAGTAATCTACAATTATTACAAAATAAAAATTTCAATTAAAAAATCTAAACTAAAAAATGTATGGTAGAAATGCCAAAATAAAACTCTGAAATAATAAGTAGAAATATAAACCACTTTACATAAAATTATACCATAAAAAAATTACAAGAACAACTGTAAATTATGAAAAATTTTGCTGCAAATAGGTAATAATAAACTGATAATAGAAAAAGGTAAACCAAAGAAGAAAATTAAAGAAGAAATGTATAATTTAAATAAACCTAGAGAAATATTTCATCTCAATGGTAATTGATGGCTTTTGACAAAATGCCTTTCTGTCTCCCAAATTAACACATTTTAAAGTTAATCGTCAGTGATAGGGGGTGTTTGGCAAATTCTTTGGGGTCAGATATATTCATTTCTAGATGCTCTTTTTTGAAAGCAATTTCTCAATTTGTATCAAGAGTTTTCAAAATAGTTGTTACCATTGCTCCAGTAATTCTGTACATAAGATGCTTAGATAGCATTAAAAATCATTATCAATCTATTGGAATTTTTACTGAATGCTTTGACTTTGGTTTTATAATCCATAAAATGAAAATGATAATCTATCAGTATTTTTGCAAGGACAGAATAATTTAAAAGCTCTTGATTAAATTCAGAGTACCATATGACAGGGAAATAGAAGTAAGAAAAAGACAGCAATGTCTACTGAGTTAAGAGAAATATACAAGGAGAATGATTCAGGTGAAGCTGCATTATCCATCATCCATCAACAGAGTAAAATGCAAAGGGTCATTTAAAAAAAATGGTCATAGTAGGTCTCACACTAAATTTTCTCTTCTACAACAAAGGATCAAAATCTCTACAAAGAATTCTGGTCCAAAGTATTGACAACCTTTTCTGAGGTTTTGCTGAGTAGAAATTTTCTAAATAGAGGCCTCGGAGAAAACTGACATCAATTACAATGCAACACCACTTCCATTAAAAGAACTGTAGAGGCAATGACAGCAGTGAGGTACAGTAGTTGCATATGATGTGTTTATTTCAAATTCCCTATAGAGAGCATGGCCCAAACTGAACCTTTATGGGAATAAAATGACTACCTTACACTTTCATAACACTTTCTACATTTAGAATTCTTCCCTATGCATTACCTACATTTCTTAACTGCCTTATACATTCTGTAACCCAGGTGCAAGTCTTACTTCTCACGTCTATTTTACTAATAAAATAATTATGGAAAGGAAGACTCAGAGAAACTGCATGCTTTGGCGTTAAACATATGGCTAATAAGAGACTGAACCAAGATTTTAATCTAGGTCTTCAAACTTGAAAAATGTTTCGCTTATCTCCCCTTATATTTACATAAACATGCTGATATTTTTCTCTTTCCTGAAACTTTCTAGAAGCACTATATTTGGGAAAGGATTTGCATTTGGGAATGGAGACTTGGAATAAATCATTTGGGAGGAAAATTCATGGCATTTTTTTAAATAAAAGGTGGTTTAAAAATTAATAGTGTTGCAGATTAAATATGCCCACAAATTTTTCTCCCATAATGAAACAGAGTCTCTTTGTCCAGCCTTTCAATGTGGGCTGCTCTTATGACTTGTTGTGACCAATAGACTGTGTCTGAAGAAATAGTGTATAACTTCAGAATCCAAGACTTCAGAGATCTTGTAGCTTCTGCTCTTGCCACGTCAGAGCATCACTACCTGTGCAGAGGCTCAGGATAGAATCTATCAGGATGACAGATCTAACGGAGGGAGACTGCAGAGAGAGAGGCTCAGCTGTCACAGCCTTGCCAGTGGAGCTCAGGCTCCCCACATGTGAGTGAGGCCACCAGAGACTACACAGCCCCCACCATCACACCCAAGACTACAAAACCTGAGTGAGCCCAGCTGACAGGCTGTGAAGCAGAAACTACGTGTCCATACTGAGTGGTGCCCACATCACAAACCTATAGAATCATGAACTAATAGTTATCGTTTTAAGCCACTGAGTTTTGGGATGATTTGTTATTCAACATTAGGTAACTATGACTGATGGTAAAAGCATTTAGATCATCATAACAGACCATCATCATCATAGGTTTTATATTAGAAGGATTTATATGAAAAACATAAATAAAATCTGTTCTCAGAAGAATTTTTGGAAGACAATTGGATAATTTAGTGATGATGAAGCTTCATTATTCTTGAATGAATTTGAATTACGATAAAAGCTCAGCTGAGTAATAAATTATAAATAATGCTAATGCACATCATTTATACATATACTATCTTATAGCCATTAAATAATACTCATGAAAATCATTTGCAGTGTGTGTTATTCTGTTATCTAAGGAGAGAATGGGAAAAAGGAATTGACTTTTTACAAAAAGCATAAATGAAATGAAAAGCCACTATTAGTACTTCTAGTCTTATGCTTTGGATTATTGTCCATAAATATGCACTTAATCCAATAACTCATATAACCACATATTTTTGTAAATCAATAGATCAAGAAGCCTGCAGTTACCATCTTCATCTTCCACTCCTAAGCTATTTCATTATTTCTCAAAATGGAAATTACATCTTCAGTTAAAATATTATAATGTGAAAGATTTATTTATAAACAATTACAACTTTCATGTTATCCCTTTATGTGCACATGCCAAATTAAACTTGAATCAATAATCTGCTAAAAGAAATATAGTTGATCTAATATCATGGCTTTTCTCTACATGAAAGGTTCAGGGCTGGAAACCAAAAGTGTTAGCCCTGAAACAAACACAGGGTCAATATAACCCTGAAGAATCAAATTGCTTGAATTTCTTTCTCTCTGTTTACAATTAATCTGTCCTTTATTAGTTAGCAGGAAAAAAATATAATAAGGAGAATATCAAATAATATGAGGAGAAATAATAAGTACCAAATACAAGAGGAAGTATCAAGTCTAGAAAAGAAAATTATAATCAAATGCAATTTATGTAACATAAAGATCAATTAAAAAAAAAACTAATAAGGTAGGAAATGTACTATTTTCATGTGTCTGTTCTGTATTCTGGCACCTAAATTTCACCAGGGACTTTACAGAGGCACAGAGCACTGGAGAGAGATAAAAGGAGGAAAGTGAAAGGGAGAGAGGGGAGAAGGGTGAATAGAGTTGAGAAAGAAAATTTCTGTTTACTGATGATAGCCAAAGCAAGGAATAAATTAGTTCCCTTGGGAAATTCATTCCATCGTGGAAATGGGACAAATGAGTAAAGAAAAAAGACTGAAAAAAGCTTAGACTCAGAAGGCACTAGAGAGTCTCACCTGTAAGCTGGGCAATTTCCAGAGATCAGAGTGCCAAGGGCTGATTAAGTTTCCACTCATCACAGACTTCATTTAGTATACAAGACTTTCAATAGTGATATCAGATAGGCCATAACTTCAAGTGCAGCTAAATTAGCCCTAGAGTACACACTTTTCTATAAACTTAAAAGAGTTTAAAACTAAACCTTGAAAATACCAACTTGATCTGTAAGTTCTTTCACCACCAACCAGAAGAAACTGTCCAGTACTCCTTAGAAGACTGCAATATAGACTAACACTCAAGAATGCAAAATTCATAACATCTGACATGCAATAAAAAATTACTGGACCAAAGAAGAAGCAGGAAAATGTAACTCATAAGAATATCAGTCAACAGAGAACCAGAAATGACAAAAGTGAAATAATTATCAGACCTGGATATTAAAATAATTATTATAGTTATGATCCATAAGTTCCAGGATATAAAAGAAAATATTAACACAATCAGGGAAGTATGAGAAGATAATGTTTTTAATCAGAAATAAAAATTTCATAGGTTAGACACTGCAGAAGCAAAGATCAGTGAACCTGAAGATAGAACAACTGAATCTTTCCCATAGGAAGAAAAATGAGAAAAATATAAGGCAAAAAAATTCTCAGTGTTATTTGGAACAATATTAGACACAGTATGAGTAATTCTGGTCCTATATGAGGAGACAAGAAAGGGAGAACAAAAAATATATTAGAAAATATGATGACATAAACTTTCTAAATTTCTGAAAATTATAGATTCATTGATCAGGAAGTTCAGTGAACCCAAAGCAGGAAAAATACAAAGAAAACCACTCAAGACACATCAAATAAAGTTCCTGTGTTCAGTGATAAAGAGAAAACCTTAATAATAGCAGGAGGATAATAAAAAACATTATGTACAGAAGAATAAGGGTAAGAATGATTTCAGAATCATATTAGAAACTAGCACACTGAAGGAAAATGGAATTCATCTTCAAAGTGCTGAGAAAAAAATACTCTATCTTGGGAACCCAGAATTCCATGCTCAGAAAAAATTTTTTTAAATAAAAACAAAGGAAGGCAATTTCACAGAAACAAATGCTGAGGTAATTGCAGCTACTGTTATCAACATATTTGATGCAAATGACACTCTGCCCAGGAAAACACTACCCAACAAGGACAGAATACCGATTCTGTTCAAATTCCATGAAATAGTCAGCAAGATAGATGATACGTTAGGTTATAAAATCATACGTTAGTATATAAAATCAATCTCATTGAATTTAAAAGAAATGAAACCATAGAGTTTGTTCTCTAATCACAACAGAATTAAATTAAAAATGAAAATCAGAAAAATATTTGGAATATTTTCATTTATGTGAAAATTAGATGACAACATGTCTATAAATAATCCATAGTTCAAAAATAAACATAAAATGGAATTTAGAAAGTATTTTTACACAAATAATTAAAATACACATCAAAATGTGTAGGATTCATCTAAGCTGTATTTAGAAATAAATGTATAAATTTAAATGTTTATATTAGAAAAGAAGGTAGATCTAAAATCAATTAAATATATTTTCATTTTAAACTATAGACAGAAGAGGAAAACAGACCCAAAGTAAATAGAATGAAGGGAACTATTAAAATGTGAGCACAAATCAATGGAAAAGGTGAAAAGGTATTACAATATGATAAAAAATAAAACTCAACACTTACATCATACTATACACAAAAATTAACTCAAACGGATCATAGATATAAACTAAAATTTCAACTATAAACCTATTAAAGCAAACAACAGAGGAAAATCTTTAAAACACTGAAGTAGGCAGATTAAAACACACTGACAAAGATTATCCATACACTAATTGATAAAATGGGATTCATCAAAATTAAAGACTTCTATTCAAAACACACCATTAAAAATGAAAAGACAGAAAAATATCCATAATATACAAATGGCAAGTTATACTATCCAGGATGTATAAAATACTTTTATATCCAAAAATAAAAACAGAAACAACCTAATTTTTTAAATGGAAAATTTTGACAGGACATTTCACAAAAGATAATATGTAAATTGTCCAATAAGCCCATGGAAAGACGTTCATCATTAGTCATTAGTAATATGCAAATTAATACAAGTAGAGTAAGCAGTATTTATCCATCAGAATGGCTAAAATAAAGAAGACTGGTTCTTAAGAAGGCTGCTTAATAATAAGCATTAAAATAAGCTGAAAATGCAGAGCAACTAGAACATGCACATATTGCTTGTAGAACTCAAAATGGTACTTTGGAAAACATGTTGGCAGTTGCTTAAAAGGTTTAATGATACTTACCAATGACCCAGTGATTCCTCTCCTAAGTATTTACTCAAGAGAAATGGAAACATATAATGACACAAAAACCTACACGTGAATATTCTTAGCAGTTTTATTTATTATAATAGCCAAAACCTAGAGACAACTCAAATGTCCATCAGAATAGATAAGACAAATTTTATATATTCCTAATTAGAATAGGAATCAGCAGTAAAAGGGAACACACACATGCACATGCGCACACGTGCACACACACACACTACATAAATATAGATGATTCTCCAAAATGTTATACTGAGCAAAAGAAACCAGACATGAATATATTGTATAATTCCACTTACATGAGACCCCAGAAAGGACAAACATTTTCTGCAGTTATAGAAAGAAATCTGGTGCTGGAGATATGGGTTGACTTGGAAAGAGAAATAGGAAAATTGGGGGGATGATGGAAATGTTCTATAGTATATTGATTATGGTTATAATCACACAGTTGTATAGATTTGTCAAGATTCATCAAACTGTACACATAAAATATATTCATTTTATTATATATAAATTGTATCCCTATAAATTTTGAAAAAGTAAAACTAAAATCTTTGATGCCCCTACAGCCTATGTTGAAAGATCATTTTGTTGGAATGAAGCACTCAGTGTAGTATTCGAAGGGGCTATATTTAGAAACTGGAGATGCATTGTTCCCTATGACATTTGTAACCACTGATAATTCATATTGATGCTTCATATAAGTTTTTAATAATGCAGGTATTTTGTTCGGAATTTAATATAGCCATAGTTTAATGTTTATACAATTTTATAAGTTATTGAAGGTGTCTCATAAGAACAGATACAAAAATTGCTAGGCACAAGTTTTCCCATTTTGCTTACAGAATTAATTGCAATAGTTTCGGGTAGAAAACAATATCCAATGTATACTGTGTATACAGAGGACTCTATTAGGTTATTGTGGGAACTTTAAAAAGAAAAGACATAAATTCTGCTTTCTAGAATAAGAAAATCTTCTTAGGAGAAAAGAACACATAGTAAAGGACAATTTAGTAAGTAATACATCAACTAGGGAAAAATTAATGTTGTATAGTGTGTATTCCTCAACACAGCTTTGACCCACATTAGCAGTCTCACTTTGACCTCTTACTTTCACTGTAACTCTTGATTTCTTGTTTAAATATGGAATATTACTCATATTATTGCCTCAGTCAGAAATCTTTCCATTGCAAATAAAAATGTATTCGAAATAGCTTAAGAAAAAAGTGAGTTTTTGAAAATAATACATGGATATTTCATGGAACTGAATACAAGGGACAGGATTAGGTATTAAAAAGCCATTAGGTTACTGAGGCCATTCCCTCCTTCTCTATGGGTCTGTGTGGCTTATTGTCTGTCTCTGACTTTGTAATGAATTACCATCTAGTCTTTTTGTCCCCATAGAGATTTATTTGCCCCAGTTTATTCTTGATATACTTTATCAGTTCAAGTGTTCAGCAAAGACCAATTAGAATCATGATACTCAAAGACAAACACTTATTAAAGAAACTGATTGTTCCTGATGGGGCAAATGATCCAAGCCGGTCCAATCCTCAGTGGCTACTGAGGACAAGCATATGTGGTCCAGGGCAGGCTATAGGATAGTAGGAACAGATCATCTTTCAAGTATAGGCGTAAGAGACAGCTTGACATGCATATTGCATTTTACATGCAAGAAGATTTCAAGTTCATGTAGGAATTAAATAAGGTAACTGTGGGAACTCAGTAGAATTTTGGGACAGATGCAATAAACACTAGTTTCTTTATCTTTTTCATTTCATTTCATTTCATTTGTTTTCCTTTTCTTTCCTCCACTTCTACCTAATCTTCTTCATTCCTACTTTCTGGTTTCTTTCTTTACTCATTTGTTTCTTTACTCATTTTCTAATTTCCTCTTTTTCTTCCAGTTTTCATTCCTTCCTTTCTTCCTTCTGTCTTGTCGGACTGCCTTTTCAAAAACAGTGGTGACTGAGAGGAACCAAATCACACAGATTTTATTCAAAGAGCTAAATTTTCAACCATATATTCAGAAGGTTAACTTGAGTAGAACTAATAGTACAGCAAGAATATCACTTAACTCACATCCTTAAAGAGGGGCAAAAGGCTGTAGTTCAAATTCCAGTATAGCCCCCAAGAAGATATGACCATTAGATTCCATTTTTCGCCAACTGATTTCTTATCCTTCAATGAGAAAACTGTTAATCAGTGTATGTCAGATATTCAATCAGACTTTAATGAACAGTTACCATGACTCTTGATCAGAATTCATGGCAGAATATCCACCCACTGTAAACATACACTGGAGAGAAGAACAAGGTGGGTTAACAAATTGTCAATGACATCTGTAATCTATTACTATTTGAACCAAATCCCATATCACTTTTACACATTTAATTTTTCTCCATTGGCTTATGGAGTTATATGTATAGTTTGCTACCTCTATCTTCAGCTCTCCATCCCCAAATACTATATTCTTTTCTCTTAATTTCTACAGTTAAGATTTTTTGGACACTGGATAGTGATAACAAGTTCCTAAATTTTAATATATATGTGCACAAGATCACATTTTAATTCCTTTTTTCTTCATTATTATATCTTATATTGCAATATATGTTGTCTATTCTAAGTAAAACATCCCAAGGATATATGCACCACAAGATAATAACAAATAAATGAATATACTCAATACATACACAGCAACAGTAAATGTACATACTTGGTAAAAATTACCTATGAAAGAGTGCTACAGAATGAACCATCTTAAACATTCCCAAATATTCCCTGCATTCTCTTGTTTTCCTATGAAATATGGCAAAGCATTATTACTGGGGAAAAATCAAAGCTGGGAAACTTGCCAGTGGGATTAGAATGTCTGAAAAAGGTAAAGACAAAAACGTATTTGTAAGTGTCTCTGCTCATACCCATGGAACTGATATACAACAGCAGAGATAGTAAAAGTAAATAACAGATATGACTATTTGGAAAAGTGCTTTTAAAATATTATTTTTACCTTCTATGAAACTGAGATATATATACCTGGTGTCAATTTCAAGTCTTCTGAAAATCTTACATGCTTTACAACTTCAAAAAGGATATACAAAGGTATAATGGAATATATCCTGAGTTTTCCTTTTAATTCCTTATTTATGTGATAAAAGATTTAAATTTAAAGTAGCAAAAAAATTTTCTTTTAAAGAAATATATTGATATCCAGAGATTCAGAATTTTTTCTGATCTCTTATGGCTGCCTCTGCACTTAGATGCAATACTCTACAACCCTGAAGAAAAAGGAATTATAGAGCTGGTGACTGAAAAAACTGCTATGACTTAGCTCTTCTGGCCCTGAAATGTGTTCAACTATATAATGAAAACTTTTCTACACTCATTTCTCCTCCAGCAAATCTCTCTCCCTAAAGCTCTCTCCCAGCAATTCCCCCAGGTTCCTCAGTTCAATGTTTCATGAAAAAAGACTTGAGTAATTGTCCTGGATTTTCTACTTAGGAGCTCTGTACCCGTGAGTCTCAGTTCTTTAACCTACAAAGTGGTGGTAACATCACAGTCAGTTATTCTGTAGAATAAAGTAACATATGAAAGTTATTTTGGAGTGTATATGAATCAATGTATATATTGTGAAATGTTTACCACAATAAGGTTAGTTAAGACATCTATCACCTCACATAGTTGCTGTGTGTGTGGTGTGTGTGTGTATGTGTGCTAAGAACATTTAAAATCTACACTCTTAGCAATTTTCAAGTATATAATACGGTGTTGTTAACTATAGTGACTGTGCTATACATTAGATCTACAGAACTTATTTACCTTATAGCTGGACCTTTGACCAACATCTCCCCATTTCCCCTCCCCAGTGACATCTACCATTCTACTCTTTGTTTCTATGAATTCAGCTTTTTAAGATTTTACATACTCTAGTAAATCTTTATTGATAAATAAAATAGATATTCTTTGTTGGAGAAACCAGTTCAATGAAGTTTAACTTACTTTCTCTATTGAAAATAGTAACTCCCTTATTAGGAATAATTAGGAAATCAGTATCAAAGCACCTCACACTTAAAAATATGTCATATTTCCCCATGCTTAGCCATTCTTTGAATCTCACACAAATCTGAATGTAATTTGAAATAATGATATATCCTCCAACCTGGGTTCAAAGATGGTTGACAAGAAGTCTAGGAAACACACACTTTGTCTTTCCAATTTTACCTTGACCCGGCTATGCTAGCATTTTTGTTAGCACAAAGATATATATGAAGCACATCCCAATAGGTATGTGATACACATTTTGACATTTAAAATGAAGCTCTATGAATCATTAATTAAAGTCAAAATCGAACAACACATCTTCACTCAGCTTTCTTGTTGCATTTTCTCTTTTCAGTGTTTTCCTTTTCAAAATACACAAATATAAGTAAAGTATGAATAATTATGAATAATCATTTATAATATCACATTCTATATATTCAATAATTAAAGAAGACATGCCATGTTTTAGAAACCTCTAAGTAATATGTACTGACAAATCACAGTAATATTTTTATGAAAAGTATCCAGAAAATGTTTACTTTAACAAATTATAGCATTGTGCTTATAAAATTTTGAAGGAACTTCAGCTATAGTTTAATATTCATTTTAAAGGTAAAATGTTCACTTTCTGAAATTTGACAAGACAGCTAAGCTATTATTGATTGTAATTACTTGGACTCCCTTTTCCTTCTTATTCTAATAAGCTAATGTCAAAATATGTAAAAACAACATAGTCATTAATGCTAATGATTTGTTCCTAGAACTGGTGACAAAGAAAGATTCTAATTTGTATTCAGCTACAATCTTAATAGAAAGCTGATCTTTTGTAGAGCCAATTTCAGAAGGAAGTCTGATGTACTTATAATGGTATAGATTCATCAGGAAAGATAATGGCCAACCTACCGCCATCTCTTTAAGTATAAATAGTAGTCATATTAGATGCTTCCCAAGATTCTAGATACTTTTGTGCTATTTTAAGGAAAGAGTACCATCTTCTGACTCAGATGGCAGATTCCTAAAAAGTAGCTTTTCTCATTGTTCAGAAGTTTTACAGATATTTTCTTAAGTTAATTGTATTAATTATAGTCATTACATTATTAGACTTGAGGGTAGACAAAAATGTGTATTGTTTTCTTTCTTATGCATTTTCCTCCATAAGAGGCTCTTCTTTATTTAAAAAAGTTTTAATAATTTTGAAAGAAGATAGAAATTGACATTTTAAGCAGGAGACGCTGGTTCCAGGGAAAAAAAGAAATGCCTAAAGACAGGGTAACTTCATGAAATATAAGCATAAACAGGTGCAGTATCATATTTCATGAAGTTACCCTGTCTTCAGGCATTTCTTTTTTTCCCTGGAACCAGTCTCCTGCTTAAGTTAAGTAAGGGTATTTATATGTTGCTGTTGCTTGTTTATCTTAAAAGATGGTCAAATATTTCATGAGTTCCAAATTGAACTGATATAACTTGCAAGTTATTTCAGCTGCAAGAGAACAGACCACTCTCTTACTGTCACCTGAGTTCAGAATAACCAGTAGAACTAATAGAATAACTAATACAACAATAACTAATAGAACTAATAGAACAATTCTGATGGTTCAAGAGGAAAAATCTCTGTAAACCCCACGCAATAGTAAGCATGTGCTACTTATCATTAGGGCAGATGTGCATTGCTTTATGTAGTTCTCAGAGCCATCCCATGAGAAGTGGTTATATCCTAATTTTAAAAATAAAAATATTGAAGTTCATCCAGAGAAGTCAGGTGCATTGTGCAAGTTACTCATCAAGCAGGTGAAGAATGAAAGTTCAAACCCAAACCTAATGATTCCTCAACTCGATGTTAGCTTAATGTCTCCAATATGAATAAAAGAATAGGTGTAGTCAGTATAAATTGCTGAGGAGGATCTTCGGAAAGATAATTTAACATCTGAGACAGGAATGAGGGATTGAGAGAAACTCAAATCATGGGACTTTCAGGACTGAATCAGTGCCAGGTGAGCCAATGACACCCCTGATGAACTCATTCCAAGACAGTATCTCTCTTTCTTTTTCTCTCTCTCCCTCTAAATCTCTGTCCCAACTTAACTATATACCAGCTTTGACTGCTCCAAGTAATTTTTAAAAATATTACCATGAAAGTTTTCCATGCACATGTAGTCTTGCCCATGAAATATACTCCATTTTTTTATGTCTTCTGGCCAGGGTCAGTATAGACTCCACTAATATATCACTTGGACTCATACAGACCCATATTTCTTTTGAAGACTATACAGCAGGGCCACAGTACTGCCATGAAGGATCATGGATTTGATCTCCCTTGTTCTGATTGACCCTGACTTCCCTTAAATCACCGAGCATCACTCTTACCAGCTTTAAATATGTTATAATACTACTTATTTCACAAGATTTTTGCAAGAATTGAAGATGATATTCATGAAACAAATAGCTCAGAAGCTATGTTTAATAAAATGTTCATGAAACTTTCATGTTTAATCCAGCTTTTTCCTATTCGCCTACAATTCTTTCCAAGGACTGTCATTTCTTTGAGCTGTAATTCAGGACAACGTCAAAAACACTAGAATTTTTGCTGAAAGAAATACTTCTTGCCCTGGTGACAACATGTCACATTTTTATTATGTACAGTATGCTCACTTTACTCATATTCTCTGTCTTTTGGAGACCTACAGGCACAATAAAATCATTGACTTTTTTCCTTTAGAATTAGTTGTCATGTTTTTCATTGTGTCCCTCAGTGTTATAATACAAAAATAACTTCATAGTATAGATGCACATCTCTCCAACTCCTTATGTCCACCACATTCAGAGAATGAGTAGGGCTCAAAAACAGCTCATCATCATTTCTAAAGCTCATTTCCCATAACTATGATGTTGTGCTTTCATTGATTACATTGAAATTACATATTTCACCTCTTATTAGATAATGACCTTTTCGTTCTTCTTTCTTCTCCAACATCCATTCTATTAGAGGAGATCTTGTCTTGCCTGGTGCTTTTACAGTTAAAGCTGATGGATTTAGTACAGATTGTCCAAGTCATTTTATCTTTACTTACAAAGGAAACCTACTGGGTGATGAAACGATGCTTTATAACACTAGCAGTGCACTCGTTTGTAGTTATTAAACACTCAGCAGGCTCCCCACCACACTGACATTTGTTCCCCCAGTCAAGGCTCCTGTTTGACATGGTCCCACTGTGTAAGGTGCCATTTACTGAAAATGAGAATTCAGCTTGGATAATTAATAAATGTCATGATGCTCTCAAACAAAGGCGTAACTTGATCTATGAGAAATAAAATGCACAATCCAAGGACAAACAACACGAACTTTCTTGTTTGGCTTGTTAAAGTTTATAATAGCTTAAGTGGACATCTGGCCCTGTCTTTTTCTCAGGACAAAAAGCCACTCTGAAAAATCCCTAATGGATGGTGAGATGGTATGAATTTGGGCTAGCATACCAAGGGATTATGAGCTCACAGGCTACTAGAGTACGAATTTTACACTGATGAAAAGCTCTACCTCTGACTTACTGTGTGCCTTTGGACATATAACTACACCTCCATAAGTCTCTATTCTTACATTTGTAAAATGAGTTTAGAAATGCATCTAGTCTGGTGAAATTAAATGCATGACCAAAATATACACAAGTTGTTCTGGAAAAAGAATTCTCTCTTATTGTAAGAGAAAAACAATACTAGAGTTTTATTTTGAATAGAAGAGCCAAAAATAAACATTGAAAGCAGCATAGAAAGATTTTACATTTTAACAGCAATTTTCCCCTTAAGTTTAACTTCTTTGCCAAGACACAAAATTTTATTCTGATGATAAATGTACCTTCAAAATGTACAAAAGTATGTGATACAAATACAGTTAGAGTCTGTTTGAAAATAATTTTTTTTTTCAGGGGAAATGAAATGAAGCAATTAGAACACTGACTCATATTTTATGGGATTACTGGAGAACACATAAACCCATACTTCAAATTACAATTACATTAGACAATACTAAGAATTATTTAATTGTTATTTTATTAATTAAATTGCATGAAATTATTTTCATCTTGAGGAAGTGGCTACTGTTTGCGGCTTTGCCCCTTTGCTACACAATCAGCATGTAATCTTTCTTTTTTTTAAATTTTTATTGGAACATAGTTGATTTACAATGTTGTGTTACTTTCTGCTGTACAGAACAGTGAATCAATTAGACATACACATATATCTACTCTTTTTAGACTCTTTTCCCGTATAGGTCATTATAGAGTATTTAGTAGAGTTCCCTGTGCTATACAGCAGGTCTTTACTAGTTATCTATTTTATATATAGTAGTATGTATATGTCAATCCCAATCTCCCAATTTATCCCTCCCTTGTTTCCCTCCGGTAACCATAAGATTGTTTTCTACATCTGTCACTCTATTTCTGTTTTGTAAATAAGTTCATTTGTACCATTTTTTTTAGATTCCACATATAAGCGGTATCATATGATATTTGTCCTTCTCTATTTGACTTACTTCACTCAGTATGACAATCTCCAAGTCCATCCATGTTGCTGCTAATGGCATTATTTAGTTTTTTTTTATGGCTGAGTAATAGTCCATTGTATATATGTACCACATCTTCTTTATCCATTCATCTGTTGATGGAGACTTAGGTTGCTTCCACATCCTGGCTATTATAAATAGTGCTTCAATGAACATTGGGGTACATGTTTGTTTTTGAACCATGTTTTTCTCCAGATATATGCCCAGGAGTGGGATTACAGGATCATATGGTAGCTCTGTTTTTGTTTATTAAGGAACCTTCATATTGTTCTCCATAGTGGTTGTACCAATTTACATTCCCACCAACAATGTAGGAGGGTTCCCTTTTCTCCACACCCTCTCCAGCATTTATTGTTTGTAGATTTTTTGATGATGGCCATTCTGACTGGTGTGAGGTGATACCTCATTGTAGTATTGATTTGCATTTCTCTAATAATTTGTGATGTTGAGCATCTTTTCATGTGCTTTTTGGCCATTTGTATGTCTTCTTTGGAGAAATGTCTGTTTAGATCTTCCACCCATTTTTTGATTAGGTTGTTTGTTTTTTTTGATATTGAGCTGTTTGTATATTTTGGAGGTGAATCCCTTGCCGGGCACTTTGTCTGCAAATATTTTCTCCCATTCTGTGGGCTGTCTTTTCATTTTATTTATGGTTTTCTTTGCTGTGCAAAAGCTTTTAAGTTTATTAGGTCCCATTTTTAAAATTTTTGTTTTTATTTTCATTACTCTAGGAGGTGGGTCGAAAAAGATCTTGCTGTGATTTATGTCAGAGTGCTCTGCCGATGTTTTCCTCTAAGAGTTTTATGGTACGCAGCCTTACATTTAGGTCTTTAATCCATTTGGTGTTTATGATACTATACATAGAAAATCCTAAAGATGCTACCAGAAAACTACTAGAGCTCATTAATGAATTTGGTAAAGTTGCAGGACACAAAATTAATACACAGAAATCTCTTGCATTCCTATACACTAAAAATAAAAGATCAGAAAGAGAAATTAAGGAAACAACCCCATTTACCACTGCATCAAAAAAATAAAATAACTAGGATAAACCTACCTATGGAGGCAAAAGACCTGTACTCAGAAAACTATAAGACACTGATGAAAGAAATCAAAGGAGACACAAACAGATGGAGAGATATATCATGTTCTTAGACTGGAAGAATCAGTTTTATCAAAATGACTATAATATCCAAAGCAATCTACAGATTCAATGCAATACCTATCAAATTACCAACGGCACTTTTCACAGAATTAAAACAAAAAACTTTACAATTTGTATGGAAACACAAAAGACCCTGAATAGCCAAGGCAATCTTGAGAAAGAAAAACAGAGTTGGAGGAATCAGAATCCCTGACTCCAGACAATACTACAAAGCTACAGCAATAAAAACAGTATGGTACTGGCACAAAAATAGAAATATAGATCAATGGAACATAATAGAAAGCCCAGAGATAAACCCAGGCACCTATGGTCAACTAATCTATAACAAAGGAGGCAAGCATATACAATGGAATAAAGACTGTCTCTTCAATAAGTAGTTCTGGGAAAATGGAAAAGCTACATGTAAAATAATAAAACTAGAACACTTCCTAACACCATACACAAGCATGCAATCTTTAATAATCTTTAACAATCTTTAACTCACATTGACCAATAGCTGTCATTATTATATCTCACTTTTCTCCTACAAAGATGCAGGGATAGTTTGGTTGGTTAAGCTGAGAGGCCAAAATATTAATTCAAGTATCTAAACACTCATTCTCTAGAAATAGGTAATTCCTCACATTATGCTATGGTATCGATATGAATGATAATCCCTTGTTTAATTAATTCCTCCTATACCACCTTTACACCTATTGTTTAAGAAACATTCAAAAGAGGGCCCCCAAGCTTTCTATTTTTCAAGATTATCTAGTTTTTATATAATTGCATTACATGTACAATGCAAATATATAAAAACTAGATAATCTTTAAAATATATATATATATATATATATATATATATATCCTTTTTAAACTTAAGAGTTTTGCTACTTCATCTACCCTGCAAACATGTTCACCTTTTCTGACAATATCTTTAGGTGATTTTTTCAACACTTAAAGCCAGGAAGATCTTCCTTTTGAGGATAGAATCTTGAAATTGCATTCACCTTTTCTATTTTCAAATCCTGAATGTCATTCAGTATACAAAGAACCTTAGGCAGATGACATCAATCCATCCTCCTTTAAGCAAGAATAGAACTAAACTATTAAATATAATATTTTAGCTTCAAAGAGACACAATTATAATAAGAACTACTTTTACTGTGTGCTACAGTGTGCTAGATACTATTCCAGGAGCTTCCCATAACGCAACAAAACAAACTGATAAATAGGTTCTCTTAGGATCTGCACTTTATAGATAAGGAAACTAGTTCAATATGGTTAAATGATTTACCTAATATTCCATAATTGTTGAGTGCCAAATTGTAGTAGGCAGAATTACCACCTGAAGATATCCATGTCCTAATCCCTGGAATCTGTTATGTTACATAGATGCCAAGGAGGAAATAAGATTGCCTCTGGAATTGATGAGGCTAATAGGCTGACTTCAAAATAGACACTATCCTGGATTATTCAGGTGGACCCATCATAATCACAAGGATCCTCAAAAGCAGGAAGAGGCAGAAGAAAAGTTAGTGTCAGAGTAATGCCATGTGAAAAAGATTTAACCAGCCATTACTCATTTGGAAGATGAAAGGTGGCCGTGAGCCAAGACATACTGGCAGCATCTAGAAATTGGGAAAGACACAAAAATGGATTTTCCCCTCTAGCCTCCAGGAACAAGGTTGCCCTGCTAGGACCTTGATTTTAACTGAGGGAGACGCATGCCAAACATCTGACCTCCAGAACTGTATGATAATAAATTTGTGTTGTTTTAAGCCACCAAGACTGTAGTGATTTGATACAGCAACAACAGAAAGCTCATACTCAAGGACTGCATTTATTTTTTCTTTCACTCATTTATGAAATCTTTAAGTTTCTGTAATATGCCAGAAACTGTTTTAGTTCCTTGGGATACATCAGTGACCAAAACAGGTAAAATATATTTTCATGTAGCTTAAATTTTGTTGGATGTGAGGCAGGAATATGAAGCCAAGTAGTCAAATTTTCATGCTATGTTATCCTATCTCTGAATAAATGTTGGAAAGAATGTTGCCCCTATTTAAAACTTAGCAGTTTTATTAAGAATAAAGATATTTTAGGCAGTAGAAATGTGTTTGTATCGTATTATGACATGCTTAGAATCTCCTATCAGTGCACATTTACAACCGTATAACAAACCCTGGTTTAATCCACCAATTTTTGTTTGTTTTTTTCCGGCTGAAGCAGGTACTAGGGATATAAGCAAAGTAACTTTTAAAAATTATCACTGGAATTGATTTTAATAAACACCTCTAATAAGTATAATTTATTCAAATATACTATGGCAGGTCATCTCAACCACTGATTTTATGAAGACATAAAATCCCAGATTTTGAAAATATGAAACAAATACATCAATATTACAATGAAAAAAAGAATGCTAAGTTTATCTCTTAAATACCATGAAAACATTGAAACACATCTTGCTGATAAATTTGATGAGACTATTATATTTTAAGTATTAAAAAAGTGATGAAATTTCATTCTGAGACAGGTATCTTATGGGTCTTACTCTCAGACATTCTGCAGACCTCATAAATCATAAGAATTCAATTTTAACTACACCTAAATTCCTATGTATTTATCAATTTTTTCATATAATGCTACGAATATTGCTGTGTGTTTCAAAAACTTACACCATTCAATAGGTGGAAATATATTTTATGGAAGGAGGAGAAACTCTGATGGAAAATGTTTTCATGAAAACATAGGAATAACACAAGGCATCAACAAGTGTTTGAGGCTTTTCTCTGAGCTCACACAAATTTACAGTCATGTGAAAATAATAACTTCATTATACTGAGTAATAATTAAAAGTTTTTGCTGAAATAGAAAAATGAAAATGGAATAAAAAAACCTCCAGGATTCTCTTTTAGTGTATTTTCCCCCATAGAGGTCAGTTGTTTAAAACTGAGAAAAAAAAAATACATTTACACAATTTTAGTAAGCAAAATTTAACAGGTAACATGAAAAATGTAGTTTGCAAATTACTAAATAGATATCTGACACTTTTAATAAATGAGTTGTAAGCTTTTATAGTGATTTTCTTTTTAATTCTAAGGGGTTTATTCTTTCTTTTTTTGCAGTATACAGTTGACCCTTGCACAACACAGGTTTGAACTGAGCAAGTCCACTTATGTACAGATATTTTTCAACAGTAAATATTGTAGCATTACATGGTCCATGGTTGGTTGAATCTGAGAATGGGGAGGGACTGTGGATATGGCAGGCCAATTATAAATTATATTAGAATTAACCCTCTCATTGTTCAAGGATCAACTTTATATTTAATAAGTCCTGATTAGGTGTCAACCACTGTGAAAAATGCTGGAGAACAAAAGAATGGTGCAGTCTTTATGCTTTGAAAGCTTAGTCTAGCACAGTAGTTTTAAACATTGTACGTGTGTTGGGCCGGGGTGGAGGAGATTTTGGATTTTTTCCTCCCCTGCTCCCCAAACAAGGGGAATTTAGCAATATCTGGAGATTTTTCTTCTTGTCACAACTTGGCGGAAGGGAAGGTGCTACAATCATGTAGTGAGTAGATGTTAGGAATGCTGTTAAATATCCTACAATTTATAGAACAGGCTCCCACAACAAATACCATCTTTTCAAGAATATCACTAAGAGATTTTTTAACCTAAAATGCACCTAGTTCTGACTAGGTATTATAAACATAAAGTAGAAAAGATCGGGCCATTGAATTAAGACACCTGGATTCAATATTTAGTTCCTATATCACTCATTTCCTCTTCTGTAAAATTAAGAAAGGAAGCTAAAGTGTATATTATGCCTGATATAGAGAATACATTCAATAAACTTCAATTAAATTACATTTTCATTGCGTTCTGCCCAGAGCACAGCCTGAGGTAAGCACTTGTTTGCAGGGTTGGAGATGATCTATTGGTATGTTGGCAGGGTGAGCCCCGGAGGCAGAAAGAAGACAGCTTCAAGAGAGAGAGTCAAAAGAGGAAATGACCATAGGAGGATATATTATAGAGTTTGTTGAGATCACTGCTTGAGAAAGAGTTGTTATACTGGTGATACCATCTGAAAGCCCACAGCATTATTCCCAGAGTTGTGTACTTTGGGGAAAAAAAGGGGGAGCAAGGACCTTTATATCTAGAATGTTATTCACCCTTCCTTGAGAAATTTTCCCATGGGTGTTAATTCCCTGGCCATTTAGCCTTGCTTGCATAAAATCTGAGGGCTGGATGAGAGCCATGCTTTGGAGAAGACCCTGGATTAGATAGTTGTACCACTTATGCTGGCGTGGAGGGGTGGGTCTGAGCTCCCACTGAACCGTCTACTACAGAAATCAGACGTGAGCTGATGAAATATGGCAAGAGCATAATAAAATATGATAATTTAAAAAACAGCTTTAATAATTTATATAAGATCACTGTAAATACAATATGCCAAATGGTCACATTAACCAAGGTTTGTGATTAATTTTATATTAACCTGTGAAGAATCCTATGAGAATATTAAATACAAAATGTAAGAATCTTATTTTTCCTGATGATTGAAACTCAACAATCAAATCAAACATACAAATACAAATCCAATAAATATTAAATAGCTGACAGAGATCATTAAAAACTTAGAATTAATCCACCTGTTAGTATGTGGTACTGTAGAAAAGTTATATATATATATATATAAAATATATACATATATATTTTTTGAGGTATACTTGACATAAAGATTATGTATTTTTAAGCAGACAGGACAGAGTTCAAATACTGTCTCTAAATAAGCCAGTACACCATATTATTTAATTTGAGCTACTTTCTTTACCATTAAAGGTGTGTGTTAATAAGCTTAGACAAAATTATTATTAAGAATGAATTATTTATTACAAACTTGATAAGAAATAAGTGTCAAGAACTGTGAAGGATCTCAAACATCATCCCACATGCAAACTAATAAATTAGCCTGTCTCAGTTCCATGGATGTTAGTAGAAGACATGGGATTCCTGGGTTAGAGACTGAAGACAGTTTAGTACTCACAGAAATAGCAGTAGATGGAGTATCAGTGTTTTTTCACTGTTTCCCAGAGCCCCAATTCCCACAGGGTGACACAAAGAGGGCCAGATAAGACCTGCATAGCTCACGTGTATTTTAGGGTGAGGTACCCTGAGCTTAGGGAACCCAAATCTTTTGGGGAAGTGAGCATGCTTGCCCTTTGTTCCAGAAAGAGTATTGTCTTTGTCTTGAAAGACTGCGAGCAAATCTGTCCTTTGCCAAATATGTGAGCCCTATCTCTACCTCCCATGGCTCCTCCCATGGCTGTTCACTATACACACGTCTTAAAAATATAGTCCAGGACACAGTGCAGTCAACGCTTTGCTCGGGAGATGTGTGGAAACAGGAGACACCCATAGAGAATTGCATTCTACAGTAGTTACTCAACACAGTATTAATCCATTCTATTTTAAAATACAATAATGCCTCAGGGTAAGAATACAGTTGAATGCACCCTGGTTTATATTCATTTTTATACCAGAACTTATTGGAGGAATTAGGAATAATATTAGCAAATAAATTACAAAATACCTATTATACTTGATATCTTATGAAAATGTTGGAAATTTTTTTATTGATACCACCAATATATTTTGTGAATTTCAAGATTTAAATTTTGTAGTGCTCTTTTAAGATGTAACACAAATGAAACAGCTTAAAATCAAGAAGTAAAACACTGATTTATAATAAGGATAAACAGTTGTCTCACTGAAGTCTATTGGACTGAAACAAAGAAATAAAAAACACTCCCCAGATTTTCTCTCTGTCTCTCAACTTATTCTTGTAGCATCATTACTCTCTGACTTTGAGAACAGAAATTCTCTGCTGTACACATAAAATGAAAGGTGCCCACTTCACAATATCTGGTTACAGAAACCTAAAGAGAGACCTAGACTTTCCCTCTATATCTAAATTTCAGACACCTAAAGAAGTAAATGATTTAGCCCCTTCTGGACTAATCAGTTATGCAGGGCTCAGGGATGTAGCACATGGTGGGATGCACTTTACATTGTTCAAGATGTATTCCAAGGTCCTTCTCTGTAATTCTGTGGGTAGGGAAGAAGGAAACAGGAAGAGGCAGTTCTCAGAATGCAGAGTCAGCCAAACTTAATGATTGTCTCTCACATATTTCCATTGTTCCTTTTTATATACAATGATTTCTTTACAACTTAGCATATAGTAAAACACACCCTTTATTTTGTCACCGATAAAGAGAGAGAGAAAAAAAAGTGACTTGAATCTCTGCTATCCTAAGTGGTTTCCCCTGGGATAAGAGAGTTCAACTGTCACTTTCAGTAGCACACAATTTTTTATGTCTTAGACACTCAGTCATAGTATGAGTATTAACACTAACACCTAAAATGTAGAAAGCATTTTTCAGTTTACAAAGATTGATTTTCATAATATCATGCTTTTTTAGTTTTGGTGAGCCTGAGAGGTGAGTAGTCAGTTTGAAAATCTGATAAGACCAAAAAAAAAATCACCATAAGCATAAACACTGTAAATATGACAATAGTCTATCTAGTCAGTCTTAGGGAAGAGCACCTATTTTAGTGAGCAAATATTTATATATTTAACACAGTAGAAAATATTGCTAGGCACAGTACCAATGACATCAAATATCTTCATCAAATTGTACATTTGTATAAAATATTAACTACTGTTTTTCTACTTTTGCTATTAAGGAAATAGATGTATGTATACAAAATAATACCACATATTTCTAAAACAATTTCCAAATACATAAAGTGCAGCATACATGGTTCAGATATTTTCTATTTTCAAAACTTAAAACTTGCATAATTTGTTTAGTAAATGAGCATATAATATAATTGATGATTATAAGATAAACTTTCAGTCATATTATGATCTGTTGAGTTTAAATATACGTTGATTATACATTTGGGTACTTAATAAACCCTTGCATACATAATGCTCAGTATTTGACTCCATATATATATATGACTCTCCTCTCATTCTTACCTGCATTTAAATGCATTTCTTTACCCCTCAAGCCTAAATGAGAAATGTCTCTTTTAAGTTGAGTGACAACTAGTCTGAAGAATCCAGCCCTCACTAAAATTGTCCAGCTAGAGGCATAAAAGATGAAGGACACTTAGATAAGTGGAGAAGAAATGGCCTTATAGCATACTTCTAATTTTATATCTCTTCTTCATTTCTTAACTTCCTCTCATGTGATCATTGGTCCATTCAAAATCCTGATGATATTTTGATTACATTCACTTAAGAATTAAGGACCTGTCTCACGGTTTATTGGCTTGGATAAACCACTGTTGGTTGGAAAAACACTCAAAGAAACAAGCAGAGGTCTCCTCCTTCCTTTCTTTAACAATATATAAAAAATCTTCAGAGGATTATAGCAGATCTGTATTCTTGAGATTGTGATAGAAAGTTTAAAAGAAAATAAACAGAATTACCTTCAGAAAGAATTTTGAACCACAACCGTTACTGTCAAATCACATTACACAGCACTCTTTTGCATACATTACAAAACATGATCAGTCTATGTAGAAGGAAAAGTCACCTCCACTGAGGTAAATATAGGAATGAGAAGCAACTAGTTATAGATGATGAGACCCAAGACTTTGATTAACATTTTATAATGTAAAATTGCTTGGATTTTGTAACAAGGCTTTGGAGAATAGTATATGATAAAAAGTCTCTTAGGGCTTTCAGTAAAATAGAATTTTTCTATGCTTGGGTACAAATGTGGAAATTCTACTGACAGGAAAAGGAAGAAAAGCATCTGGGACTGAATTTCTCCCCATGGAAATAAAAGAACATTTGACTCTGTAATGGAATAGAATGGAATGGAATTCAATAACAGATCTCTTTTAGTTACTGTGCTGGGAGCATTAATTTATGAATTTTACATAACCAGGATACTATTTTAATATGCTTGAGCTGTTCTCTTATGCTAATTTTACTGTCAATATTTTCTAGTTATCCTTGTACCAATATCTTACGTTAAGCCATGTTTTTCATTATCCTCAGACCTGGCATATGTTACCCAGTATTTTGGAAGTCTCTCAGGCTCAGAAGAGACTGAAAAGCTATCTGATTTCTGGAAATCCATGGAGATGTTTGATACTTTCTGGCACACAGCCAGAATAAACTGCTTACTTGGCCATCTCTTCTTAATGTAGTATACCCCGTGATACTCACTAACATAATTACATTATTGAGACGATAGATATTCCTTTACTTAATTCAGAAAAGTCAAGCTGGATTCAGGATACTAATGTGAAAGTTTACAAACCTATTCTACTCGTGAAATGAACCCAGACCTTATTTCTAAAATACAAAACTAAAGCACGGTGGAAGTGTTACACTATAATTATACTATTTTATTGACAGTATTTCATTCATTATTTTGTCCCCCTATCTACTAAATTCTGCAACTTGGTAGTCTATCCATTTTGGCTGCTATGAGGCAAGCAAATACCAGATGGACATAGTTTATCTAAATCTAATCTTTTTATTAGACACAGTTCCTGGGCCAATTTAATTGGTTAGTAGATTTCAGGATTAAAAAGTCTATTCCCTTTTTTTTTCTTTTTTTTCTTTTTAGAGTCCATATATATGTGTTAGCATATGGTATTTGTTTTTCTCTTTCTGACTTACTTCACTCTGTATGACAGACTCTAGGTCCATCCACCTCACTACAAATAACTCAATTTCGTTTCTTTTTATGGCTTTGTTATAAAGCAGAAACTAACACACCATTGTAAAGCAATTATACTCCAATAAAAATGTTTTAAAAAAAGTTTATTCCCTTATGTCAAATATATACAGAAATTCTACACCTCATTTTACAAAATAGTGGCAAATATGCATTAAAAATTCTAGGATGCATGTGTTTATGTGTTACAGTTCAAGAAGTTTATTTGGAGGTTGCACTCTCTTCTCAGTCTTAGTACCACTGCTCATGGCAATGCCTTTAATGAAATTACTCTGGGAGAGGACTCTTTTTTTTCACCACAATAGAATCTTAATAAATTATTTTCCTCAAAAGTATTAAAGAATGGATTTTTTAAAAGGCCATAGATTAGGTCACATCTCTTCTTGAATGATTGTTGAAACTTCCTTATTATTGAATCCAGGTCTTCTATTGGAATCAATACATCCTACACACCATAGCCAGAGTGGTCTTACCAACTGGTCTGGGCATGCTATTCACCTATTTAAAATGCTTCAAAAGAATCTAAGCTGTATAACTATGTCTATTTTGGTTGAGTCATAATAAAAATCTCTGTTATTTGCTTTTAAGTGTTCCTACCTATATCACAGGGATGCTCTTAGAGTCTCCATATAGCCTACATTCTACGATAGATCATCCCAAATCTTATTCTCCAAATCTGGTGAAAATATGACTAGCTGTATCTCAATTCTATTAATATTAAAACAAAACTAGAGAAACTTGCTTTTATTTATATAGCATTTTTGGTTTTTTTCATATTTGCTCCCCAATAGAATATAATTCTCAGGTAGCACAAAACACATTTTATTAACATTTGGAGAAATCATGTAACCTAAGATGATGTCTGGAAGAAAATAATTTTTTAAAATAAATTTAAACATAGAATACATTTTTGTTTAAAAAAATGATCTTGCAGGTATATCTGCAAACATTTTCACAATTTCCAAATTTAAATCTTCCTTCCAAAAAATAAAGATTAAATTCATTTAAAATTGTTTTATAGGAATTAAGAATCTTTCCAAATCAATAATATTAGATATTTTTCTTTGTTAATGTTCTGAAACAAAATGGCATGACTGAGACTCTTGTCTAGTTCCCAAGGTAATATTTAAAGGAACATATTCATTTCACTGGAGCATTTTTTGCATAGTTTATTGTTTGTCTAACGTTTTATATAATTCTAACAATTAAACAAATCTCATAATTATTTAATATTTGAAAAGCCCCCATACTGGTAATTTTCCCTATAGCGTTAAATAATTAAACATGAGAACATTAAAATATCAATATTAATCATTGTACTTTACTTTTTAACTTGTCTTTGTATGATTCTTCTTGTTGTATCATTATTTCCAACTGTAGCTGCATGTTGAACTCCCCAGGCAGCTTTTTCAAAAATACTGATCTTTAGGTTACACAGCATAGCAATTAGATATGATTCATGGGTTGGTGCATGGATATTAGTAATTTTAAATTCCAGCTGATTCTAATGTACAGCCAGGTCCGAGAATCACTATTTTTGTATGTCAGAAGTATCCACATTTCTTTAGGCCATTTAGGCTTGTTATAAAAGATCTGCAAGAACACACAAATAATAAAGCCAAAGTTTTGGTTTCCAAGAGCTGGTTGTGTTGAGAGAAGAAAGGTCTCAAAGCAATCATAATGGAAGTCTCTGAGGGAATCAAGGCAACAGTTTTTATTGCAACAATTTGGAAGATGTAAGAGCAAGATCAGATTATACCACTCTCCAGGGATTCACTGGGCTGAATAGTTGGAGAAGAAAAGGACATGATTTTGGAGCAGATTCAAGAAGCCTGAGACAAGGGAATCACATCAGCTGATGGAGAGAGAGAATCAGTATCTGGAAGTTGTCCAGAACCATGACTGACCAATACCAGTGACACCTGTGAAAGTTGAGTCAAAGCCTGCAAAACACCCATGACTATTTAAGAACGTACTTTCTGTCAGCAGAGCTGGAGAGCTCTCCTAGTTGAGCGCATCGTCTGGTTGGTCTTTGCTGAGGGTCTTCCATCTACAACTACCTACATGCTGTCTATGGGTGAACAAGAAGCAATGATGTCATTTCATGCAATAAGACTTTGCTGTGACCCATTTGTAGTATCCCAAGTGGAAGTGTCACTTTTCAAAGCTCTAGGGCATACATGATAGCCCCAAACACAAAATAGCATCCTTAGTATTAGAAAGTTATTGCTCATTAGGAAAGGAACATGCAAAGCACCTGCAACTGGGTGGTACAGGAGGGTGGCAAATCTTTCCCAGTTGCATAATCATTCATCAGGTAATGCTATTTTACTAATCATGTGATTCCATACTACATTATGTAACAGAGTCCCTATCATGGCAAGATTTCATCTATTTTTGAAAGATTTAAAGAATTTTTTTAAATTAGGGAAGTCAGTTTGACATAAACAATATGTAAATCAACTGCTTCTTTAAGTTCTGGGGTTGGAGAAATTGAAACAGAAAGGTACCCTCCTTTCCTTCCTCTGTCACTCCTTCCTTCCCTTTCTTCTTCCCTTCCTTCTTTGCATCCTTCTTTTCCTTCTTTCCTTCTTTTCTATTTTCTTTAATGATTTTATATTATGATTTAATAATGAGCAGATTCTAGATATCAGCTTCTAAGATACACATCTGTTAAAGGGACATATATGAGGCTTATTGTCTCTCAGTATTTTAAAGTTTCGAAAAGCAATGTAAATTGTAAATTCTTAGTTTATAGAAAACAAAACAATTATAGCATCCATGTTAACTCAATGTCCAAGTTAATAATTCATATTACAAAGAAGATATTTAGAATTCACAAATAGATGTTTCTAACTCTACAAATAGTTATGCAAAAATCAGAAATAAAATTGTATTAGCCTATGCTCTGAGATTCATCATTTACACAAGCATTTAATTCTCCAGAAAAAAGCTTGTCAATTTTATAGTCTGAAAGATCAATTTCACATTATTCCCTACTAAAGAAAAATTTCAATCATGCAACATCTTTTCAGTCTATAAAAAACTCTCCCTTGAATCTTACTTCTCTCTGGCTCCATTTCCATTCTTTCGTTCCAGCAGATGACAGGTAATTACTAAAATAGATAACGTCTATAAAGATCACAATGTGCTCTGCAATTTACAGTGCAGTTACAGATTTTCCCTTCCATCTTGAGGTCCTAAAAGAGTTTCAAACCATCTACTTAGTCATTTATTTACTAGCTACTTAGAAAACATAATCATATATTGATTATATATATATATATATTAAACCCGATGTACACCATACAGGCACCCAAGTTCTTCATTCAACAGATGCAATTTTCATTAAATATATGCTATATAAATTAGAAATTTATTCTTTACCTGTAACTAATAAAAGAAAGCTATTTTAAAATATTACTTTTATATCTACAGTTAATACACCAAATAATATACATCATTTTACTTAACCTAAAACTTGTATCCACATGTAAAAGACAATTGTTTTGACTCCACAACTCACATACTTTAGAAATAACTTTATTTCTAGGCTTTCAATTTCTTTATTCATGGAGTGGGAAAACAAGTGATATAAATCTCATGTAGTTGATTCTATGATATATTTTTTGCATGTTTAACTCCTAAAAATTAACATTTCCCTTACAGTCAGTGTAAAAAAAATTTTACCAGCTATCCAGATATTATGTAGCCTCTCTCATTGCAAGTATTCAAATTTAACTCACCTTAGAAGTATTAAACTGACATTTCTATTCAAAGAAGCTTTTCACATGATTGGTCCTTCCTTCCAAAAGCAAAAGGTAGAGCTCATTCCCCCAGCATCCTCTGCAGCTTGGGTGCAGGCATGTAACCTAGGACCCTCAATTAAGAACATCTAAGCTTCATAATTTTGGAATTGAGCGACATGAAGAAGCATGTTAGATGAGGAAGCAAGGATGCACAGTATTGATCATTTATGTGAGGATTAACATATCTGTCTTAGCAGCAATAGCAGTAATAGAGTTTGTATCTATTCCCAGCAACAGGGTTATATGTGTGATCTCCCCCAACTCAATGGTCCAAAGCCTGGGAGCAATGGAGATTTCAGTAGATTTGTTCAGTTTCTGTAGTTCTCATGATTGGTTTTAAGGTTCTCCTGGAGAGCCTGTTAGTTACTTAATGTTCTCTGATCAATTCTCTTTCTGCTTAAAATAGGTAGGAACCAGGAACCTTGAATAATATACTTCTTATTAGATTGTCATCTCACTTATGATTTTTGAACCACGTAATTGAATATGAATCCTCGGTTGTCTTAAAAATTATTACATGTTGTAAAGCTATTAGACACTCAGAAAATTATATGTCATATGTCACACAATGAAATAAATGGTAACAGAATGGCCAAATAGTTCAGAATACTCAATTCCTTAAGGTAGAAAAATGTTTCTTGTGAGCAACTTATGTGTCACAGAATATCACTCAAATGCTAAATATCTCTGGGTCATAAACTTCTGACTTCTTTCCCAAAGAAATTGTTAAACATCTAAGAATATTAAATTCAGCTAGTGAAAATATTTTTTGAATAAATTTAACCAATAGGAATTGAAATAATATTCTGGTATTCTTCAATCTGCCTTGAATTTTCCCAGGTACAAACTATCAAATCCGGGTTATTCTTAAAAATGTGAAGATACACACAAGAAAGTTTTTTGCAATTTTATGGTTTGCAAATGAAAGAGCTGCATGACACAGGTTGTCTCTGAGGAGAAATACACCTGGAAGACCAAAGTAAAGAGGAGAGACAAAAACAAATCCGCTAAAGTAATTGGAAGCCTCTCAATCCAACCAGAACAAACATTAAACATAATCCAGCTCCTAGCCAGGTCAATATTAAACTTCATACTAAAGTCTGTTTACCTCAGTTCCTATTACCCAGTACAACATTTTTGGTTTCAACAAAAACTTACAAGGCTTTCCAAAAGACAAGCTAAAACACAGTCTGAAGAAGAAAAGCAAGATTCAGAACCAGACTCAGCTATGACATGGAAGTTGTAATTTTTAGACAGGAAATTTAAAATATCTGTGATTCATATGTTAAGAGCTCTAATGAAAGAATTAGACAACATGCAAGAACAGGTGGGTAATATAAGCAGAGATATGGAAACTCTAGGAAGGAATCAAAAGAAAATTTAAGAACTCAAAAAAACATTTTAACAGAAATAGTGCCTTTGATGGACATTCTTAAGGTAAAAGAGAAAAGACACACATGACCAATTTTAGAATTAAAATGAAAGAGAGGTCATTGCTACTGATTACGTGGCAATAAAGAATAACAAAGAACAAAATGAACAACTCTATGCCCACAAATTTGATAAACTCCTTGCTCACGAATTTGATATGGAATGGACCAGTACCTTGAAAGCCACAAACTACGAAAACTCACACAAGGAAAAATAATCATCTGAATAGGCCTATAGTTAATAAAGAAATTGAATCAATAATCAATAATATTACAAGACCATTTCTTTTTCTAAAATGAAACCCGGATATCAAGAAGTTTGTCTATAAAATGTCAGATAACCCTAAGGCTTTGTGAGGAAATAAAAGACAATTAGTTATTTCTATGCCTAGATTATAACATATGTATTTTTTATTTTCTGGTTGTATTATTTTTCTGAGTTATACTTCAAAATAGAATATTGGCAGTTAACTTTTAAAAAGCAATTTCTTGCAGTTTGACCATTTGGTTACTAATTAAAAAGAGGACTGAGCCACTATTTGTATGTTAAAATGTTCGAAATGAAAAGTAACGAGAGGTGATAGAAAAACAGAATATTTTGAGTGGCGATTTATGGGTTCTTAGTGTATTAGTTTCTTATTACTACAATAACAAAATAACAAATTACTAAAAATTCTATTAGTGGTTTAAAACAACACAAATTTATGATCTTACATTTCTGGAAATCAGAAGTCCAACATTGTCTCACTGGCTAAATCAACATGCCAGCACACTGCATTCCTTTCTGTGGGCTCCAGGAGAAAATCCATGTCCGTGGTCACTCAGGTGTAGGCGGAATTCAGTTAGTTCCCCGCAACTGTTCTGAGGTCTCCATTTATCTGGGGGCTGAACTTAGCAACTAGAGGCATCTTTCTCATCCCTGCTCATGGCTGCCTACTTCTGGGAACTAGCAACAGGGTATGAAATCCTTCACATGCTGCCATCTGTCTTGCCTTCTTGTTCCATTGTCGTATCTCTCCTACCCACTCTTTTTGCTTTCTCCTGCAATTTTAAGGACCCATGTGACTACCACACTGAACCCACCTGGATAATCAAGGATACTCTCCATATTTTAAGGTCAACTAATTAACAACATTAATTCCATATACAACTATGATTCCCTTTTGTCGTGTAATGTTAACATATTCACAGGTTTAACACTAGGAATTAGAACGTGGACATCTTTGGGGAGCCATTATTCTGCCTACCCGTTAAGCTTTCAAACAAGATATCAGGTCTTATTTCACCTTTCACAGAGACTGTTTTTGATTGGGAGAATTAAGCCAGTGAATATAAGGTAGGATAAACTCATGCTGGGAAATAGACTCAAACTTAGTGGCCTTTGAAATTTAATGGTGCATACCCTCATGGAAGACTTCTGCTGTCGTGTTTAAACTTATTACCTCCTTTACTTGTTTATTGAAGGAACTGTCTTGATAGTGTGTGAAGTAGGAAACAATTTAATTCTTTCCTACTTCAGCTTTTAGATGAGTGATGGTGGAACTCTTTCTCCTGTGCCTGGATGATACATCAAATAGAGCCATAGCCTTTAAAATCATATTCAAGCATTAACAATTTTATTTGTGGTCTTGTAATGCCTATTCCAAGCAAATTTCAAATTTGCAATCACATTCTTGTCAAGGTTTCTTTAGAATGCAGACACATTTCTCACCTATTGTGACAAATTTTAAGGTTCAATGTTCAATTACTAACAATCTGTAATATTTCATACTTGATGCTAAGACATAGAACTTATATAAGATAGATCGAATGTGTATAGCAAGGTAAATATGATAAGCCTATTTAGTGTAATGATTATAAGAGCACTGGAGTCCCATAATCTGGGTCATAATACTGGCACTTTCTTCAGAGTTCTGTGTCCTGGGGCAACTCTCTGAATATTTCTATGCCTCAATTTCCACAACTGATGTAGCCCAAGCCATAAAGTTATTGAGTATTATTGAAGGAATACATAACAAGGCAGAGAAGAGTGCCTCAATAAAATATGCCCTAATTGCCTGTGGGATTTTTGTTTGTATGCTTGTTTTAATGTATTCACTTACATTTTTTATATGCTCAAGTAAAGGTATAGAGGTTTTGTATTAAGTTATATACTGACTAAGGACTAATGTCAGCCTGGATATATAAAACATAGCAGAGCTACAATCTTTTACATCAATATAATTAAAAAATTAGGAAATAGACATGCATAGAAGAAATTTTTTGACTACTAAATTAAAAAATTTATCATTGTAGTAAATGTTAACTTACTTTTGGTCTATAATCTTTAAAATTGCATGTAACATGGTAATATTAGTCATACTACTTTTCATTCCAACCCTTAAAATAATTAAAAACATACTAAGGCAAGTAATGAAATATTAATGGAACTAATAAACAACTATTTCCTATCCTTTCCTTTTAAAGTTACTTTAAAGAAAGTTTGTCCCAAATAAAAGGATTATACTAAAATCAGTGAGCTCGAAGAAAGAAAGAATAATGTAAAAAGTCAACATTTGTTTAATGGGCCAGTTTATTGCTCTTAGTATGAAACTTTCCTGAAAACTTATTTTTAACATTGAAACTGAGGGAAGCATATAAAATAATAAAATATGCATATTTTATAAGCTCCTTACTTCTTTCATTTAAACTTTATTTAAGCTTTTTTGTTGTTGTTTTTAGTGGGAAGTTCAATTCTGACTAAGTAATAATAATATTACAAGCCCACTGGGCAGGGAGCCTGGGACAGGACAGTAAGTGCAAGCTAAGCACTTTAATTTTGCAAGTAGAGGGGTGTAAAATCCTAGACTATGATAAACCAAAAATAAATGAGGGAATTGGTATGAACTTAAAGAAGTTAAGTTCTTGGCTAAACCTCCCTGGGACTTTCAGGGTTTCGTTTATTAAATCAGTAAATCTAGGGAAATAAAACTTGACTTTACCCAGATATTATAGAAACTAATTCTTTCTTGAAAGCTTTCAAAAACACTGATTATAAGCATGGTGTTAAAATTCCACAAATATCTATGTGCTTCATATTTGTATTAAGACCAGCCCTTATAAGTAAACAGAATAAAGAATAGTCAGATGTATTATGAATCTTGTAGTTTCAGGGGTGACAATGAAATAAGAGGTAAAAGTTATTGAGTGCTTTATTATATATATGCAGATATTGTGAACATCACAAGCAGTTCACAGATGTCATTTTAATTTCTCACACAGTGTCTTAGAAAGATAATGTAGCTTGCCTTATATTATAAAGATCAAGGTAGGATTCAAACTCACTTCCTTCTGATACCACAGTTTGTGCTCTTTAACCAGTAGTTTAGAAAGGATCCTCATCTAGATTTATCTTCTCTCTGATGAAGTCACAATAAACTTACTATGTTGTCGTTTAAGATCTTAGTGGATAATAAATATAATAAAGGCTCTGTAAAAGATATATAGATAGATAGGTAGTTATTAGATAGATACATAGATAGATAGAAATAGGAATGGAAAAGATGGAAAAGCCAAGAAAAATAACAAATCTTTCATGAGCTCCTGATATGAGAAAAGCACAGTCTAGTAGTTTAATGTAAGTCACTGACTTATTCATAAAATAACTTGAGGAATACCTCATGGTTTCCACTTTACCAATGAGCAAACTGATCTCAACTCAAAAATAGGAAGCAAAGGTCCCATCATACAAATTCTAGCTTCTTAGGAAGCAAAGGTGAAATTTAATCCCAGGTGTATCTGATTCAAAAAAATCTCTTTAGCATAAAAAACTCACAAATAAAACATATTATTCTATATTCATATTTAAGAACACACAGACCCAGTAGGATTAAATTTTACTAATTATTTATATGTCAAAGACTGAGTTATCTCTAAGCTTATGCATTGTTGCATTTTCTTGTCTAAACCAAAACTGCTGTTCTCCGAATAGACTTCTGCTCCCTTGTTTCCAAGAAGAATAGAAGTGGTATTTTAAACTTCTTTTTCTATGCTGGTAAAATTGGAGTTGCAACTGAATTTGGAATGTCACACGGGGCTGGACCATGGATGGACAATATACTTCCTGTGTATGACCATTAAAAATCTCCTTAGAGTAGAGCAATCTTGGCTGAGAAACTGTTTAATTATACACACCCTATATTATGTTGGCTATCCATGTGTTCAGTGGAAAATAAAAGCAAAAATTTCATGTTTTCTTTTGGGGAGTTATTTTTAAATTGTTTATAGAGTTGGAAATTAAACTCTCTAGCTGATCTTTTTTATTATCTTCCTAGGAAAAAAATAATTGGCTGTATCCCAATAAATTTGCTTCATTAGTTTTAATTTAAAAAAGAAGCTTCTTAAAATTCATAATGGCATAACTTGGAATAAGAGCTCTAACTCTATTTATTTGATTATTCACTTAATAAATATTTATTTCCTGATAATCATAAGGAATACAATGATGTTTGGATCACTTTTGTATAGCTGAAATTAAGTCATAGATGTGTACAATATTGCCTAAAGAAAATCTATGAAAAAAAAGGCTCTAGGACTACAACATTGAATGTAAGGAGATTGAGCCTGCAAAGAATTAGAAATAGCAGCCAGAGAGATATAGGGTGAAAGAAGAAAGTGCTGTCTCATGAGATTCTAGAGTCCAGAAAGTTTCATTTAAAAAAAAAAAAAAAAAAAGAGTGAGGTAAATAATAAATGGCATTGAAAAAATGTCTTTTGGATATCAAAAAAATAAAGGCTACACTTGAATAAGTGAGGATGATTTTGGTGAAGTGATGAAAGCAAATCCAGATTTGAGTGAATTGAGGAGATGGTTTTCTACAAAAGAGAGTACAAGGAAGTGTCAAAAATAGTAAGATAGAAAAGATGTGAAATAGTCATTCTACACCATAACTGAGATTAACATTTCTATTCTTAAATTAATGGAGTGCATGTACTATTTTTACTAACAAATAAGATTATTCTATAACAAAAAACAAATGTGATTCATTTTTTTTTACTTTCTTGCAAAATTTATCTATGCCAATAAAAGTATAGTACATACAAATAAGGAAATGTAATATATGCAATTTTCCAAACAAATTAGATTGTTTCCAAAAAAAAATTCTATTTGCTAATAGAATTCACTGATGCAGGAGACCCTTGAGTCAAATACCATGTCTGAATTTTGAAAAAGCCCGATATAACTTTATGACCAATTATGCTGCCTGTAGCTATCTAGATAAACTAAAGGTAATTAAGTCTTCATGCTTCAGGATCTAAACTGAGAGCTAGCATGCCTCTATTGCAATTGAATTCATTAGTTAAATGCTCTATTACTCAAATATCACATAAAATTATCAAAAAGATCAAATATAGGTAGTCCTAGGGACAAAAATGTCCATTTAGACATTTTTGGTACCTTTTCAATGTGTTATCTGAAGACAAAGCATCTGTACACTAAATTTCTATTTGAGTTGATTTTTACTCTCCAAGCAAGAAAAATAAATATTGCATAAAATAATTCTCAATAGTGTAGGAAACCAAATTATACATTTTGCCTAAAACTGTCTATTGAGGTTAACAGAAATAGCAGTATTGTTTCAGAAAAGCAACTATTAAAGCTAGATGAAAGGGGTTGAAGAGGTGTGAACAGTGGCTAAATCTATTTTCTATTTCAAGTAAGATTTAATTACCCAGTTCACACTTCTTCAACAGCACATACTAAGTTATGAGAAGTTCACAATTGCCCTTTCTCAACGAAAGCTATCAGAGATGAAAATAATGCCGTGAAAAAAAATGTTATAAATGCATGTAAATACTCCTACAACTATTGAACATGGGGGAGATTTAGAAGTAAAGTTACATAATTTTCAATAGTAAATTACTTAATAATCTGTTAAGTAATATAGATTTCTTGTATATAGGTTTTAAGTTGATAGATCATCTATTAGTTCTATGATTTTAAAAAACTATATATTATAAAAATCTGCTTATTAGGTCTTTATTTGGTTGAGAAATCCTACCAACACTATATATTGTCAGTCTATCCTCACTTCATTGTAGTCTAACCATCTGGAGATGATCCACATTTAAAATATTGTAAATCTTTATCCTATTAGGTTTTTCCTAAAGCAATTGTTTAATCCAAAGAAATAATAAAAATATACCATTCTGTACAGTGTAAACTATAAAAATATTTCCATGGTAAAAATGATCCTCTGTTTATCATTAATAAATTATATATCCAAATACTTATATATAAAATACATAATTATACATATAATCTTTACATGTACTATCTAATTTAATTTTTCTCAATCCTGTGAAACAGAGACTATAATTATCTCAGGATGAGAAAGACATATATATATCTTGAATCTTTTCATCCTGAGCTCTAAAAGTAAATTACCTTTCTGTTTTATTCATGCTTTCTGTGTCTGCTTCTTTGACAAGAAGAATATGAATATATATTTTTGGTTCCTTTTCGACTAAGTATGTTGAGATCAAGCGTACAAGTTGTGTACTGAAGAAAGCATAGCCTGATATTAAGTAAACAGGATAAAATCTCCCTTTAAAGATGTGTTTTACTTTGAACTTGATTTAGTATTTTTGTATGTCTTTATACAACAATTTAAAATTGTCTCCATTTTCTACTTATATACATACTTATTTCAAACTAAGTTATCTTTATTGAGAGAAACAGATATAGACCCATGATGCTGCTTTTCCCTATTTGATAAGAATTCCACGTGTACTACCACTAATGACCTTAATATAAAGAACTATACTGCTGATAACCATAGTGATGATAGCTAGCATGTATTGAATATCTATTCTATGACAGAAACTATGGTAGCTCTTTACATGTATTATCTCATTTAATTTTTCTAAAACCTATGAGACAGAGACTATAATTTTCTCCACTTTAGAGAAAAGGAAACTGAACTTTAGGGAGCCTTAGTTATTTTCCAAGTTGATATATATATTAAGTTCAAAACTCTGACTTGAATTTAGATCTGTGTTTTAGTAAAATGAATGTGCTTAATTACTCTTATATCAGTATATAAGAGCATTTTAAATTTGAATTCATTCTCCATTTAAAAACTCTTAGCACAACAAAATCCATTAGCCCCAGTAGAAATGTAAGCTGTCAGAACCAACTTCACTTTTGTATTAGAATGTTTAGTGATGAGGTCATTGGTGTGACGTGTGTGTGTGTATGTGTGTGTGTGGGGGGGGGGGGGGTGTCCTAGCATTCTTGATTAATATGCTGGTACCTTTGCCGAACTTTGTTCACACAATTTTGCTCAACAAAATCAATATTTGCAGCCATACAAACTAATTAACCATCAAATATTGATTCATTTGCTAAGGGATGAACAGATCCAAAAGACATTTTTATCTAAGAGAATACACATCAGCAAGCATGTTTTCGTGATAAGCATGTGAAAGGTGAAAAATGAGACTTTGTAATGCTTGAAGATGGTCTCACCCTCCACCTGGAGAAGTACTTTCACCTGCTCTGTATTTGAAAAACAAGGGCTCAAACCTAGATTTATAAGAAAGTGCCGTAACTTTAAGTAGAGTAATGGCCTACACAGTCTTTGAATATGAAAAAGTGAAAAGTAATTTTACTATACATTAAAAGGAACCTGTCTCCCTCAATACCCTGAAACTGGTATTGGTAGTAGAGAAAGAAAAATTTTAAAACAGTGGCTTGTTCATTAATCTATGTAAGATGATGAATCCTAAAAATCTGGAAGAATATTAATCCATGAATCAGTTCTTAAATCTTCTCCAACTGAAAAGAGATCTACGCTGGCCATGTTATAATCCAGTAAACCAAACATGGTTTAGCTGTCGCAATGCCATCATACAAGAAGAAAATTCAGTCTGTCATATTATTGCAACTGGCTCCTTGCTTCTACCCTTAACCTTCCCTCTAATAATCCATTCTTAGCTCAGCAGTTATGGTGATCCTTTTTCAAAATGCGACTTAGCCAATGGCATTTCTCTATTCAAATGCCTCCAATGGCTGCCCATTTTCTTGAGAGTAAAAGTGAGAGAATTTATAATGTTTAATAGGACCTAAGTTAGTTGTACTTCTTCCAGACTAATCTTCTCTTGTGCACTATTTTCTAGCAACAGTTGTCTCCTCAATGTTCCTTAAAAATGTCAAGCATTCCTCCACCTCAGGGACTCACACTGGCTCTTTCTCTACCTAAAATATTTTCCCTTAACACATTCATATCTTCCCCTCTTGCATCCTCTCCTTCAAGTCTTTGCTCAAATGACACTTTCTTAGTGAGGCTCCTTTGACTGGTCTATTGAAAACTTTAATGCCCATTACTCAAAATCTTCTCTTAGTTTGTCTGATTTTTTTCTAAAGTACTTATGATTGTCTTATATCATTTAATTTTTTGTCTGTCAACTACTATCAGAATGCAGATTTAACAAGAAAAGATTTTGTTCACTGAAATAAACATATACTTAAATCAGTGCCTGGCACATAGGAAGCTTAATAATATTTGTGTAATAAATAAAGAATGATTGATTGATTGATTGATTGAATTAGTAACCTTTAGTACATTCAACTTGCTGAAGTTGATCAATAGATGTAGATTAGGCAGAATGTCCTAATCAAGGAGCTACAAATGATAAAGGTGAGTCAAGACATTGATTCTCTCAGCCTTGGGTCTGAGAGACTTGAGGGGGCCCAGTCTGGGTATCTCTGGCCACAAGAGGGTTTTTCATTTTCTTCAGTATTCTGTAAAAACAGCATCATTTTATCTGTGTTTCTTGATGTATAAAAGTTTGAGAAGCAAATATTTAAGGAAAATGAAGTATGATCCAAATGCTGGAATTTTCAGGGGGTCCCCATTTCTCTCTACATCAGATTTTATTCTTAATATCATAAGAAAGCCAGACTATGCTATCCCTTAGTCCAACAAATGCAGGTAGCCCCAACAAAACTGTAAGTTATCAGAGCCAATTTCAATTATGTGTTACAAAGATTAAGATAATGAAATTTTAAAATATTATATGAGATGATTGTAGATGTGGTTAAAACTAAGAAGGAAACAAATAAAAAATGAAATGATGGAAAGTATAGACAAGCACAGTAGACTGTTATGAAATTTATTACACATACCTTAGACTGCCTGCTAATGCCACACAGGTCACTGATGTTCTTTTCATTGATTTTTCTTCTTAAATCCTTTTCTCTCTGTTCCTCAGATTAGATAATTTCTATTGATCTGTCTTCATATTTACTGATCCTTTTTCTGCAATCACCAAAAATACTATTAGGGTCATCCAGTAATTTTTTTAAAATTTAAGACACTATTGTTTTTCTTTTTTCCACTTTTTTTAAATTGAAGTATAGTTGATGTACAATGTTGTATAAGTTACAGGTGTACAATATAGTGATTCACAACTTTTAAAGGTTATATATAGTTACTATAAAATATAGCCCCTGTGTTGTACAATATATCTTTGTAGCTTTTTAAAAAAAAATTTTTATTGGGGTATAGTTGATTTACAATGTTGTATTGGTTTCAGGTGTACAGCAAAGTGAATCTGTTATACTTATACATATATCCACTCTTTTTTAGATCCTTTTCCCATATAGGACATTATAGAGTATTGAGTAGAGTTCCCTGTGCTATACAGTAGGTCCTTATTAGTTATCTATTTTATATATACTAGTGTGTATATGTCAATCCCAATCTTCCAGTTTCTCTCTCCCCCCCCTTACCCCTAAGACACTGTAATTTTCAACTTTAGAACTTCAATTTGATTTTTTTTTCTTGTAGTTTCTATTTTGCTAGTGAGACTTCCCATCTATTTACTTATTATAGCTGTCTTTTTCTTTAAATTTTTGAGCTTTTATAATAGCTGTTTTAAAGTGCCAGTCTGCTAATTCCAACATCTGAGTCACCTTGGGGTCTGTTCCTATTGACTACTTTTTTCTTGACTATATACCACATTTTCTTGTCCTACACATGCCAACTGACTTTTCATTTATTGAGGACATTTTCCCTGGTTCTATTATGTTCTCTAAAGATGCTTGCTTATTGTTGTAGCAGGCAGACAAATTAGTATGTGATCACCAAGAATCTGTGGAGGCTTGATTTTAATATTGGACAGTGCAGATTTGTGTAAAGCATGAGTTGTTTATCAAACTCATCAAACTCAGCAGAACTCAAATGGCAAACTGTTTCTATTGCAATAGGCATCAGCTAAAATATACGCCCAATTCTTTTAGCTTTCTGGCTGTCATTTTTAGCAGGAACCTCAAACACATGAAGTTTAGAGTCAGGCAAATATTTGAGGGGAATCTACTCACAGATTTTAGGTCTCCCTCCTTTCCTGGACACCCACTCACCCCCAATCAATGTTCATTTACTCTGACAGCCCTAAACACTCTCCTTGGACACCTTAAGTCAATAAAACTGTACCTTTCTGCTTATATTTCAAGCGGCCTCACGTCACACTGACAGGGGCATGACTTTAGGGAAATGTAATATAATTGTGAATGTCACCCAGTGAGTGTGGTTTTCTTCTTTCAAAGGTTGACTCTCTTTTAATACCTGCTTGCTATGGCCATTCCTCAGGGCCTTTGAAGAGTTTCTTTATATTTTGTACAGTGTTTGCAATTGTTATTTCCATGAGTATTAGAACCAACACCAGCTATTTTGTCATTTCTAGAATGCTCTTGCTAGTTTGTTAAAATAAATCATGCCTAGTTGATTTATCATAAATTATGTTCATTGTCTCAGGTAGAAATCTTAGAATATTGAAGACAGTTGTTTATCTAGTCATAGATATGAGTAGATGTTTACCTATATGGTAACCAATTCCTATATTAAAGGGAAGATTTACAATGCATTTTTCTTATTTATTAATTGCCTAATTAACTACTCTATGTCATATGCTGTACTTTATGTTGGGTATACACTGGTATTCAAAACAATTATGGGACAAAACTTTATATTTCATCATCTTTTTTCTCTACATTTATGATAGGTCAGTCATTCAACAACTGATTAAATTATAGTTTATCTTTTGAAAACCAATGGATTAATAAGCTACATGTTCTTAAAAAACAAAATTCATCTGAGTAAATTTGAAAATCTAATTGGCTTTATTCAGCAATCAATGAATCAGGCAGCATCCCTTCTAGCAACTTGGGTGCACTGAGGGCTTATACACAGTGGAGGGTTTTGTAGGGAGAAGGGTGGGACAAGGGAGCTATTAGCAAAAGAAAAGAAAGGATTATTTTAGGCCAGGACATCCTCTTTTCCCTGGAAAGAGAACAGCAAATATTTTATCATGCAGATTGCCTCTTCTTCCTGGAGGTGGGCTGGTGGTGGGGGGAGAATAGAGAGGGCCCACATGACAGATTACCTCATTGGTACTGACCAGAAAATTTCTGGATGATTAAGATTACATTTCTGAGGAAGGTCGAAACTATTGTTAGGTTAGGTAATAAATCTAGGTTTGGTATCATGGACTTTAGCACCATTTGGGGCCTGTGGTTTTTCTCTTTAATGATGTTTTATGCTACTAGTATTTAATCAAAATTATGTTTTTATTATTTAAATTAATGATTTCATTGTTTATTTCTTATCAGGAAGGATTTAAACGAGGGTTGCATCTGAGAAGCACAAAGATATAGAGTATGCCAAAAATATAAAAATGATATTAGAGTCAGCTAAAGATTTTAATTAAAATAGGAAGAGATTTGCATATAGATTTTTTTATTGCCCAGTAATTTTCCACAAAGAAGAACAAATGTACTAGAAAGTGATTTCTCCAATCATATGTTAATCATTTTGCATGTAACTTTTATTCATTGGTGGTAGGGGAATGTAATGGCATGAAACTCAGAATTGGATTTCAGAATATCTAGAATCAAAAACCCAGAGGATCAGAAGGAAATTCACCTTAATAGCATGCAGCTATATATAGCATCTGGATACTATTGTTGTAAATACTATATATGTTTACAAATATGCCTGTATAAAATATACATTCTTTTTGATAATTTTAAATGTTTAAAAGGCTGTGATGAACACAATCCAAAAGCCCTGCTACTGTACTCTGAGTGGGGAAAGTCCTGTAGTGATGGGCGATTAACTTTCTCTAAAGTATGCTTCAGCAGAACAATTTCCTTTTGATGTTTCAAGTGCACAGAAACCTTCCTACACACAAATGCGGGAATCTCAATTGTAATGGCCAAATATCCATTTAAAAATGAAAAAGCTAATCATGAAAGTCTGGCCATTTATCAATTCCCTGATTAATTTATTGAACTCTATACCACTCTCTTCAATACATTTTAGGGCAAAAGTTTTACAGCTGGATTTCCTGAATGGCCTATTTTACTTGCCAAAGGAAGTAAACATGGGAGGTATTTTGTCTCCTTGAAAAGGTTATGAAACTATTTTGTAAAAACTTTCCCTTGGGGCCTTTCCAAAAACAACTGAGCCAATTCTATGTCAAAACACAATGAACACAACGTATAAGAAAACCAGACTTTTCGAACCAGCAGCTGGACTACCTGCAGCTCTCCTTAACAAGTGGGCCAATTCCGCCTGGGAACAGAATGAACACGAGATATCAAAAGATCAAAATTGTTTGAACCAGCAGCTGTTCTATCTGCAGCAGTTAATCTTTCCTGGCAATCTGTTAGAGACACAATTCCTCAGGATAACAGGACTAGGAAATTTTTGCTGACTCTGTACCTCTGGGACATGCTCAGTAACAGTTCTTCCAGCAAGCGTTTGGAATGTGTCAGCTGTACACTTACACAGCATAGAAACATAGCGCCTTTTATTTCAATTTCGATGTAAAGAAGTGAATATTAATAGTCATTCTCACTCAAAGAATACAAACCCATTTATTTTTTACATCTTAATTTCACCAACAGTATATTTTAAATTGTGCTAGCAGTAATATTAACTAAATTAAACTGATATTTAAAATAATGCATGTAACAATGTGGTCTATAATTTATTTAAAAATCGAAGGCTATATATAGAAAGACACATGGGTAAGCTCACTGTGTCAGCCACAGTTCTAAGTGACGTACAGATATTAGCTCAACTAATCAAACACTAGAAGAAGTAAGAACCGTAAAGACCAAGGACCTGAGACATTGAGAAGTTAAGTAATTTATCCATGACTACATAATTCACAACCAACAGAGCTGGGATTCAAACACACGCCATCTGAACACAGCAGGTATGTTCTTGATAACAATACCATGTTGCAGGGAGATGAACATTCACTGGAAACATTTCCTTCAAAGAAATATAGACAATTATGCCTGAATACTTGGAATTTTATATTGTTTAAAATGTATAATCTAGATCTTTACATATTAACTATGGTATTGAATTTATTTCTGTATTATATTGTGTCAAATATAAAAACCATTTACAGTATGTTTAAAATATTAACAATATGGAACAATTCTCAAACCATATTAAGTGCTCAAGAAATTTATCACAATTAATGTACAATTAAAAAGGACAATTTGACTATTGCTGTTCTGCATTTTTCCGATTCAAGCTGTTATATGTGTGCATAATAGGTACAGGCAATCTAGTGATAGTCTAAATTGTTTAATTTGTGAAACAAAAATTTTTTTATTGGGGTATAGTTGTTTTACAGTGTTGTGTCAGTTTCTACTGTACCGCAAAGTGGAGTTCCCTGTGCTATACAACAGGTTCTTATTAGTTATCTATTTTATACATATCAGTGTATATATGTCAATCCCAATCTCCCAGTTCATCCCACTCCCACCTTGGTGTCCATATGCTTATTCTCTACAACTATGTCTCTATTTCTGCCTTGCAAACCAGTTCATCTGAACCATTTTTCTAGATTCCACATATATGCATTAATATACAATATTTGTTTTTCTCTTTCTGACTTACTTCACTCTGTATAACAGTCTCTAGGTCCATCCACATCTCTACAAATGACCCAATTTCATTCCTTTTTATGGCTGAGTAAAATTCATTGCATGTATGTACCACATCTTCTTTATCCACTCATCTGTCGATGGACATTTATGTTGCTTCCATGTCCTGGCTATTGTAAATAGTGCTGCAGTGAACATTGGGGTGCACGTATCTTTTTGAATTACAGTTTTCTCTGGGTATATGCCCAGTAGTGGATTGCTGGCTCATATGGTAATTCTATTTTTAGTTTTTTAAGGAACCTCCATACCGTTCTCTATAGTGGCTGTATCAATTTACATTCCCACCAACAGTGCAAGAGGGTTCCCTTTTCTCCACACCCTGTCCAGCATTTATTGTTTGTAGATTTTCTGATGATGCCCATTGTAACTGGTGTGAGGTGATACTGTATTTTAGTTTTGATTTGCATTTCTCTAATAGTTAGTGATGATGAGCAGGTTTTCATATGCCTCTTGGCCATCTGTATGTCTTCTTTGGATAAATGTCTATTTAGGTCTTCTGCCCATTTTTGGATTGGGTTATCTGTTTTTTTGATATTCACCTGCATGAGCTATTTATATATTTTGGAGATTAATCCTTTGTCACTTTCTTCATTTGCAAATATTTTCTCCCATTCTGAGAGCTGTGTTTTCATCTTGTTTAGAGTTTCCTTTGGTATGCAAAAGCTTTTAAGTTTCATTAGGTCCCATTTGTTTATTTTTGTCTTATTTCCATTACTTTAAGAGGTGGGTCAAAAAAGATCTTGCTGTGATTTATGTTTATGTCAAAGAGTGTTCTTTCTATGTTTCCTCTAAGACTTTTATAGTGTCCGGTCTTACATTTAGGTCTTTAATCCATTTTGAGTTTATTTTTGTGTATGGTGTTAGGGAGTGTTCTAATTTCATTCTTTTACATGTAGCTGTCCAGTTTTCCCAGCACCACTTATTGAAGAGGCTGTCTTTTCTCCATTGTATATCCTTGCCTCCTTTATCATATATTAGTTGACCATAGGTACGTGGGTTTATCTCTGGGTCTTCCATCCTGTTCCATTGATCTATATATCTGTTTTTGTGCCATTACCATATTGTCTTGATCACTGAGCTTTGTAGTATAGTCTGAAGTGAGGGAGTCTGATTCCTCTGGCTTCATTTTTTTTTTCTCAAGATTTCTTTGGCTGTTCAGGGTCTTATTTTGCTCCATGCAAATTTTAAGACTTTTTTCTTCTAGTTCTGTAAAAAATGCTATTGGTAATTTCATAGGGATTGCATTGAATCTGTAGGTTGCTTTGGGTAGTATAGTCATTTTCACAATATTGACTCTTCCAATCCAAGAACATGGTATATCTCTCCATGTGTTTGTGTCATCTTTGATTTCTTTCATCAGTGTCTTATAGTTTTCTGAGTACAGGTCTTTTACCTCCTTAGGTAGCTTTATTCCTAGGTATTTTATTCTTTTGTTGCAGTGGTGAATGGGATTGTTTCCTTAATTTCTCTTTCTGATCTTCTGTTGTTAGTGTATAGGAATGCAAGAGATTTCTGTGCATTAATTTTGTATCCTGCAACTTTACCAAATTCATTGATTAGCTTTAGTAGTTTTCTGGTGGCATCTTTAGGATTCGCTATGTATAGTATTATGTCATCTGTAAACAGTGACACTTTTACTTCTTCTTTTCCAATTTGTATTCCTTTTCTGTCTTTTTCTTCTCTGATTTCTGTGGCTTGGACTTCCAAAGCTATGTTGAATAATAGTGATGAGAGTGGACATCCTTGTCTTGTTCCTGATCTTAAAGAAAATGCTTTCAATTTTTCACCATTGAGTATGATGCTTGCTGTGGGTTTGTCATGTATGGCCTTTATTATGTTGAGGTAGGTTCCCTCTATGCCCACTTTCTGGAGAGTTTTTATCACAAATGGGTGTTGAATTTGGTCAAAAGCGTTTTCTGCATCTATTGAGATGATCATATGATTTTTATTCTTCAATTTGTTAATATGGTATATCACAATGATTGATTTGTGTATATTGAAGAATCCTTGCATCCCTGGGATAAATCCCACTTGATCATGATCCTTTTAATGTATGTATGATCCTTTTAATGTACTGTTGGATTCTGTTTGCTAGTATTTTCTTGAGGATTTTTGCATCCATATTCATCAGTGATATTGGTCTGTAATTTTCTTTTCTTGTAGTATCTTTGTCTGGTTTTGTATCAGGGTGATAGTGGCTTTGTAGAATGAGTTTGGGTGTGTTCCTTCCTGTGCAATTTTTTAGAAGAGTTTGAGAAGGATGAGTATTAGCTCTTCTCTAAATGTTTGATAGAATTCACCTGTGAAGCCATCTGGTCCTGGACTTTTGTTTGTTGGAAGGTTTTTAATCCCAGTTTCAATTTCATTACTTGTGATTGGTCTGTTCATATTTTCTATTTCTTCCTGGTTCAGTCTTGGGAGCTTATACCTTTCTAAGAATTTGTCCATTTCTTTGAGGTTGTCCATTTTATTGGCATAGAGTTGCTTATAATAGTCTCTTATAATGCTTTGTATTTCTGCAGTGTCCATTGTAACTTCTCCTTTTTCATTTCCAATTTTATTGACTTGAATCCTCTCCCTTTTTCTTGATGAGTCTCGATAATGGTTTATCAATTTTGTTTATCTTCCCCAAGAACCAGCTTTTAGTTTTATTGATCTTTGCTATTGTTTTCTTTGTTTCTGTTTCATTTATTTCTGCTCCAATCTTTATGATTTCTTTCCTTCTGCTAACTTTGGGTTTTGTTGTTCTTCTTTCTCTAGTTCGTTTAGGTGTAAGGTTAGATTGTTTATTTGAGATTTTTCTTGTTTCCTGAGGTAGGATTTTATTGCTATAAACTTCCCTCTTAGAACTGCTTTTGCTGTATCTCATAGGTTTTGGTTTGTCGTGGTTTTGTTGTCATATGTCTCTAGGTATTTTTTGATTTCCTCTTTGATTTCTTCAGTGATCTCTTGGTTATTTAGTAACGTGTTGTTTAGTCTCCATGTGTTTGTGTTTTTTACATTTTTTCCCCTGGAATTGATTTCTAATCTCATAACTTTGTGGTTGGAAAAGATGCTTGATATGATTTCAATTTTCTTAAATCCACCATGTCTTGATTTGTGACCCAGGATGTGATCTATCCTGGAGAATGTTCCATGTGCACTTGAGAAGAAAGTGTAATCTGCTGTTTTCAGAAGGAATGTCCTGTAAATATCAATTAAATCAATTTGGTCTATTGTGTCATTTAAAGCTTGTGTTTCCTTATTAATTTTCTGTCTGGATGATCTGTCCATTGGTGTAAGTGAGGTTTTAAAGTCCCCCACTATTATTGTGTTATTGTCGATTTTCTCTTTTATAGCTGTTAGCATTTACCTTATGTATTGAGGTGCTCCTATGTTGGGTGCATAAATATTTACAATTGTTATATCTTCTTCTTGGATTGATCCCTTGATCATAGTGTAGTGTCCTTCCTGGTCTCTTGTAACATTCTTTTTTTTAAAGTCTATTTTATCTGACATGAGTATTGCTATTCCAGCTTTCTTTTTATTTCCACTTGCATGGAATATCTTTTTCCATCCCCTCACTTTCAGTCTGTATGTGTCCCTAGGTCAGAAGTGGGTCTCTTGTAGACAGCATATATATGGGTCTTGTTTTTGTATTCATTCAGCCAGTCTGTGTCTTTTGGTTGGAGCGTTTAATCCATTTACATTTAAGGTAATTATTGCTATGTATATACTTATTACTATTTTCTTAAATTTTGGGGGTTTGTTTTTGTAGGTCCTTTTCTTCTCTAGTGTTTCCCACTTAGAGAAGTTCCCTTAGCATTTGTTGTAAAGCTGGTTTGGTGGTGCTGAATTCTCTTAGTTTTGCTTGTTTGTAAAGCTTTTGATTTCTCCATCAAATCTGAATGAGATCCTTGCTGGGTAGAATATTCTTGGTTGTAGGTCCTTCCCTTTCATCACTTTAAGTATATCGTACAAATCCCTTCTGGCTTGCAGAGTTTCTGCTGAGAAATCAGCTGTTAATCTTATGTGAGTTCCCTTGCATGCTATTTGTCGTTTTTCCCTTGTTGCTTTTAATAACTTTTCTTTGTCTTTAATTTTTGTCAATTTGATTACTATGTGTCTTGGCCTGTTTCTCCTTGGGTGTAGCCTGCCTGGGACTCTCTGCACTTCCTGGACTCGGGTGGTTATTTCCTTTCCCATGTTAGGGAAGTTTTCGACTATAATCTCTTCAAATATTTTCTTGGGTCCTTTCTCTCTCTCTCTTCTCCTCCTGGAACCCCTATAATGCAAATGTTGGTGCATTTAATGTTGCCCCAGAAGTCACTTAGGCTGTCTTCATTTCTTTTCAGTCTTTTATCTTTATTCTGTTCCATGGCCGTGATTTCCACCATTCTCTCTTCCAGGTCACTTATCCATTTTTCTGCCTCAGTTTTTCTGCTATGGGTTCCTTCTAGTGTATTTTTCATTTCAGTTATTATATTGTTCATCTCTGTTTGTTTGTTCTTTAATTCTTCTAGGTCTTTGTTAAACATTTCTTGCATCTTCTCGGTCTTTGCCTCCATTCTTTTTCCGAGGTCCTGGATCATCTTCACTATCATTATTCTGAATTCTTTTTCTGGAACATTGCCTATCTCCACTTCATTTAGTTGTTTTTCTCAGGTTTTATCTTGTTCCTTCATCTGTGACATAGTCCTCTGCCTTTTCATTTTGTCTATCTTCCTGTGATTGTGGTTTTTGTTCTGCAGGTGGCAGAATTGTAGTTCTTCTTGCTTTTGCCATCTGCCCTCTTGAAATACAATTTTTTAATCAACTCATTTTACCACAGTCAGATTCTATGTAGCACTTTGGGTAGAAATATATGAGAATAATTTTTTTTTATTGTCAGAGGCCAAGCAACTTACATAATGAAATCCAGATTAGAAGTCCTGATTCAATTATAAATGCAATTATGACCTTTTCATAAAATATTAACACTCTTCTGGCAGTTTAAAAAATGTACATAAATTTCATCGAAAGAACAATTCTGACAAAAATACTTCGATTTTAGACAGTTTTTATAAACATTATATTTCTCAGTTTTGTATAAATGAGGTTATTATAACTAATCTGTAATATCAGCACAAGTCATAAAATGCTCAGGCCACAGAATACTTGTTGTCTCCTGGAATTTTCTTCATTAGGTCACTTTTAGTGAGTGACCCACTAAAAGTGACCTAATGGAACCCATCTATTTCTGTACATTCTAAAGATCTCAGACTCTAAGGACAAAGCTGGGTTTGAACTCGAGCTTTGGCAGAATTTAGCTGTGTAACCCAGGACATGAAGCTACTGCTCTTGAATTCTAATTTGTATTATGGGGATAATGATAATATTCATCTCATACAATTATATATAAGTATATATTAAACGTCATAATATTCAAAAATACCTTCGTGTCAGGGACAAACGCAACATATTCAGCCACAAGTGTGACCAACCACCCCAATTTGGCCAAGATCATCCTAGTTTTGCCAGTGAAATCCCTCAGTACCAAACCAGGACAGTTGGTCACCCTACACCATTCACACAAATACACCTTACATATATGTATCTTCATACTTTTGGGAGCACAACTAAATTTTTTAAACTATAGATAGGAAGATAGATAGATAAATAGACAGACAAGTTAGCAATATACAGTGCCTTAATTACCTAAAATTTAGCTGCCCTAGAAGTTCAACAGACACTAATATCAAAGATCATGGAGAAAAAAGACTCTTAAAAAGCAAAACAGGTGCCTCAAATTTCATGAGCACAGTTCTTTGGTTTACTCATATAAGAAGCAATCAGTCTCAAATTCTACAATTATCCTCCAAACAATTCTATCAAGTCTTGTTATTGGCTTTGCAGACTTATGGCAGAATAGAAGCAAAATCATCAGATGAAGAAAAAAGGCTGCTGTGGACAGTCACACTCAAGATTGAATGTCTGTGTCCTCCTAAATGGCAGTATTCTTCTAACAATAGTACAGAAAGTTCAAGGCGCTCATAGAAATGATCACAATTGAGGATGAAACAGTAGGTGGACTTCATTCACACAGTTCAAATTATGAGCTGGAAACTGAGAAGAATACAGAAATACGAGCAAATCTAGTACCATTTATAGAAGGAACAAGGATAGGAAAGACAAGGTTGTCTGTCTTGCCTCAAGGCACAGCAAAAGGAAATGCAGAGAGTTTACAATATGGAGTATTATACTGACCTTTTCCTGTAGTGTTATTACAGAAGGATGTATTTATTTATCTAACAAGCTTTTATTGAGTGCCTGTCATATTCTAGGAATACAATATTGGACGAGAGAGATGATGTCCCTATTCATTCTACATGAAAAGGACAAAAATATTTATGAACAAAATAATATTGAATAGTGAAAAGTGCTATAGAAGAAATAAGGTAATTCGATAAAGAAAGACTCAGAGGGCACTCAGGGTTGTTCCCTCTAGAGACATGTCCCTTGAGTTGAGATCTGAATGATGAGAAGCAAGACAGACAATTTAGTAATATACGGTACATATACCAGATGGAAATAGCCCAAAGAGCTTCCCAGTCCAGAGAAAGGCAAGGCCTAGGTTTGGCCTGTGGAAGAGGAGAAGAGAAGAGACCACTGTGTAGTGGAGTAGTCTCTTAGGGGTGTAGTGTTGAGAGTGATAGAAGTCTGAGATGAGTTTTGGTCAAGCAGATGGAGTTAAGACCTTGTAGACTATGAAGCCATGATAGGGTTGCTCTATGAAGTCAGGAGAGGGTGTTAAGCAGAGGATTAACTGGATCTGATCTACAATGTATTAGTTTCCTAGAGCTACTGCAACAAAGTACCACAAACTGCATACCTTAAAATGACAGAAATTTATTCTCTCACAGTTTTAGAGGTTAGAAGTCTGAATCAAGGTGTTGGCCATGAAGCACTCACTCCAAAGCCTTTAATGGAGGATGGTTCCTTGCTTCTTCCAGACATTTCTGGATATCCTCAGACATTTCTTGGCTTGTGACAGTACAACTCCAGTCTCTGCTTCGATCTTCTCATGACGTTCTCCCTCTGAGTCATCTTCACAGGGCCATCTGCTATAAGAACACCAGTCATCTTGACTGATTATGTCTGCAATGACCCTATGTCCAAATAAGGTCACATTCTGAGATACTGGAGGTTAGGACTTTGATATATCATTTTGGGAGGACACAATTTAACCTATAATGACATAGATAAGAGATCACTTCTGCCCCTCTATGGCAAAAGGAGTTTAAAGGGGCAAGAGTGATAGGGGACCAGTTAGGAAGTCATTGCCATAGTTCAGTTAAGGGTAAATTTGTGTCTTGCTCTAAGTTATTAGCAGTGAAGATTGACAGATGATATTGCTGGCAGTTGAGGGGTGGGAATGGACCAGACTTGCTTGTGAATTAAATGTGAAGAATGAGCAAAGAAAGAATCATTTATAATTTTGGCATTTTTAATGTTAACAACAAAAGAGATGAATGGTGGTTTAACCAAAATGGGAAATATTTGCAAAATAACAAGGAAGAAATTTGGGAAGTGTGTGTGTGTGCGTGTGTGTGTGTGTGTGTGTGTGTGTGTTTAATATGTTAAGTCTGACACATATCAGATCCTCAAGTGGAGGTACTTGATGTAACAGTCTGAAGCTCAAGAAGGAGTTATATAAATGGGTGTTTCAGTTACATATTAATGTAATAATACATTAATGTAATACAATTAATTAATATTAATCCAGGCAATGGCCTGGATGAGAAACCACAAAGAAGGATGCTAGGACTGAGCCTGGAGGCATTTCAGCAATCTAAAAAGAGGGTTTATATAGAATTATTTCTGAGGCATGTCAGGATAAATGGAGTTCTTCAGCAATATAGCTGTTAAAGAGAGATAAAAAGATGAAATCTAAGTAGAATGGAGATTCCAGGGTTCTATGAAATAATGCTATGTAGTGGTGGTATTAGTGGTAGAGTGTGTGTGCATGTGTGTGTGTGTTGGGGGAGTTGTCTTGAAAACTCTTTCCAATATAAAGGTCCTTTCTACAGAGACATGAATACACACTTGGTATTAAATGCTAGGAATAAGTAAAAGTCTGTGTAAGGGGCTATTTATCTCTATGGGTAATTGGGGTGGCAGAAGTTAAAGAAACTCTCCTGTAATACATTTACTCTGTTTATTGGGAGGGGGGTTCTTCTGGGGAAAATCATATGACATAGTTTAATCTCCTCATAAATACACTACTAAATGACCTTCCTGGTTGTAGACTAATGATATTTGCTAAGAGAAAGATTCTTACCTATGTAATTCTCTTGCTTTTGGTAAATAAACTCAGAGTTTATGGATTTATGGAAAATTACACATAGGCTGGTGCATAAAATGGAAAGGTTTCATAAATTAAATGCTCCAAGATGTGTCAGGTAATATTTCACATTCTTCACTTAGAGACTCAACCATTCTGTGCCAGAGTGCATATCTAATGTAGCAAAGGAAGGATCTGGGGAGACAACCTCGATATGCCTGTCCTCTCCTTGTGTTTCTTGTGCCTTTTGATAGCTTGCATATTTGAAGTTATTAGTAATACTAGTTACTGGATAAGATTTCTGATTCTTGTGAATCTGATTTGCCAAATTTATCTTTTTTGTTAGGTAAGTAATTACTCTCATTCCAATCCTCTCCTGCCTCCTACAAGACAGTCCCCTTAGAGTTTCCTTCACAGAGGCTAAGAAACAGTGGAGTAGAAATGATCCTAGGGACACTGAGCTGTGTGTCACAGGACCCCCTAACTTTTAAGTTATGGATGCTGCTGCTTGGGGTCAGAAAACAAGGGTTACAAAATAATTAGTTTGAATATTTGAGATCATATATCTTAAAGAGAAGTTTCAATTCTATTTCTATGCTATTTTATACTATTTATTAGTGTAGAAAATCTGTAATACATATTGGAAGGAGTCCAAGGTAGAAATTACTAATACTATCAAACTCCTGGTGTTTAAGAAGTAAAACTAAGTTATTAGAAAAATTTAAATGTTTTACATTATTCATTCTCTGGAGGTCCCAGATAGTTCAGATTTCATTGTCCATACATTGAAGACAACTGCTAAGAGACAGCACTTTATATCAATTATTTGAAAATTAGTATCTAAAATACTTGATCTAGAGAGGTGGTATTTTCAAGTCACAAGCATTGATTTGAACTAGTATTTTTATTCATTTCAAAAGTTCTTCCCTTTTTTCCTTTCTTTAACTTTTCCCATCCCCCACCTGCCATTTCAACCATGTAGAGCTATTTGGGGAAATTGGTCTCAGCAGAACACCAGAGAACACAAGCATCAAATATCGCCTTTGGACTATGTAATTTAAAAAAAAATCTTGTTTTATCAATAACTCAAATATTATTTTAAGCATTTAGTCCATGTAATAGTAACAAAATAAATGCTCACTTCAGTGTTTTCAAAATCACTCCAGACCTCACCCTCGGCTATTCTTCTCCTTGGGGTGAATAAACTTGGGGGTCTGTATTTGGTGACCCACTGACATCTGCAGAGGTCTGACATGTTCTAAAACTGCATGAATCCTGGCTTTTTCCTCCTCTTCTCTGCCATCTTCCACAAAGGGTAAAGCCCATCTTATCTCTGCTGGCACAGGACAAATCGGTTATTGCTTCTGTGGCCTCTTATCACTTCTGAAAGATTTCTGGAGGCTTGCCTCTGACTTGATAAATGGATGTGCCCTCTCCAGCCACAGGGCAAGCTGCTGCTCTTCCAGTGCATTCTACAGAAAGTGCTTTAGGGCTCTCTCTCAATGCCCCTGGCACTGAGCAAAGCCAGTTCTCTTCTACTATTGCTCCGTGTTGGCAAAGGACACCTCTGTTCAGCTACTCTCTACTGGGGTTCTGTGAAAGGATTAGGACAGAAATCATCTCTACACATTCATTTCCTAAAATATACGCTCTAGATCAAAGTCCCTTCCCAGATATTTCCAACACTATTAAATTCTATTATTTCTTCTGATGACACTTCCAGCCCAGTCAAAAAATCTTCCAGCCCAGTCACAAAACCAAGTCTAGGATAGAAAATCTAACCTGTAAATCAGGAAATGTTTCTCCAAAATCTAGTCTTTGTTTTGAAATAACTTTGACATTTAGAATGTAAATATACTCTGGGAGATAAAAATCTTTTTTTCAAATTATTATGATTTTTAGAAATTTTGAAACACAATTTTACAATTCAAGAGGTGATAATTCACTCCTTTATGCTCTGGTGTTCCACTGAGGCCACATTTCCTAAACAGCCTCAGGAAGTAGAAATGGCAAATGAGGGGGTGGTTAGAATTAAGGAAGGAAAAAAAGGGGAAATAATTATTGGAATGAGTAGTTACATTAGTTTAAATGAAGCTTATTTCCCTGCTGCAGTGCCGATCCTGGGAAAAGAGCAATGGTGGCATCATTTTTGAGTCTACAAATCCCTACATAAAAACAAGTAGAGGAAATAGATAGTAGAATTAAAAAAAAAGAAAAAAAAAGCAACTCATGAACCACTCTTAAAACTAAACCAGGTGAAAATGTATCTTTATGAACTCAAAAATACAAGTCACAGGAAAAAAACACCTGCATGGTATCAGCTTCTGTGCAGGAGAAAGCAAAGGTAGCAACAAGGTATCTGGTGGACCTGAGAAACAAGAGCTTCAAAATAATCAGTAGGTACTCAGTAGAGATCCTGGTGAGACAACGTCAGAACAGCAGCTGAAATGGAGAGATGCTGTGCCTAATCCAGAAGGGTGAGTGCAAAGGGTCCATGGCAAGACCTGTAAAGGATTAGAGTAGCCATCTATAAACTCTTGAACCTGAACATACAGAACTTCTTTCCAGGATAGGCCCCACATTGAGGAGAAAGTGCTAAGAGTTGAACTCAAAATTTAGTAGAAAACTGATATTAGAAAGTAAAAATCCACATAAAAGTGAAGGAGATGATAGAGCCAGGAAGTCTTAAAACTCAAGTCACCATGCATTTGTTCACTACACAAGCTTAAGAAGAATGTCTGTGAAGGTAGAAAAAGTACCTGAACCACACTTTCTTCTAAAAGTTTAGGAAAACCAATTCAAATATAATTCAACAATAGAAAAGTATCAGCACAAGGAATTATAGCTATTATCTTATAATAAATTGTAATGTGGTATAAACTATAAAAATACTGAATCACTATGCCGTACACCTGAAACTAATATAATATTGTAAATCAACTATACTTCAATTTCAAAAAAGATTATTATAGATTGAATTATTTCCCCTTAAATTTCATAGTTGAAGTATTGGGTTGGCCCAAAAGTGCTTTCAGTTTTTAAGTAAAAATAAAAAACACATTTTTCATTTTCTCCAGGAACTTAATTGAGTAACATATTCACCCTTTTGTTCCACTACCTTCTGACATTTTTCAGGCAGCTTCATAATTCCATCTTCCCAAAACTTTCAGTCTTTTTGAGCAAAGAACTGTTCCAGGTACCTTTTACAGTCTTCCAGGGAATTGAAATTTTTTCCATTAAGAGAATTTTGTAAAGACCTAAATAAATGGAAATCTGAAGGTGCAGTGTCTAGTGAATATGGTGGATGAATCAGAACTTCCCAGCCAAGCTGTAACAGTTTTTTTGCCTGGTCATCAAAGAAACATGCTGTCTTGCATTATCCTGATGGAAGATTATGCGTTTTCTGTTGACAAATTCTGGATGCTTTTTGTTGAGTGCTGCTTTCAGTTGGTCTAATTGGGAACAGTACTTGTTGGAAATAATCATTTGGTTTTCCAGAAGGAGCTCATAATAGAGGGCTCCCTTCCAATCCCACCATATACACAACATCACCTTCTTTGGGTGAAGACAGGCCTTTGGTGTGGTTGGTGGTGGTTCATTTTTCTTGCCCCACAATCTCTTCCATTCCACATTATTGTACAGTATTCACTTTTCATTGCCCGTCACAATTTGTTTTAAAAACGGACATTTTCATTACATTTAAGTAGAGAATCGTGTGTGGAAATGTGGTCAAGAAGGTTTTTTTCACTTAACTTATGTGGAACCCAAACAAAGCGATGAACATAACCAAGCTGGTGCAAATGATTTTCAGTTCTTCATTTGGATATTTTGAGTATGTCAGCTATCTCCCACGTGGTGTAATGTTGATCGTTCTCAATGAATGTCTTGATTTGATCGCTATCAACTTCAACTGCTCTACCCAACCATGGAGCATTGTCCAGAGAGAAATCTCCAGCACAAAACTTGGCAAACCACTTTTGACACGTTCAATCTGTCACAGCACTTTCTCCATATGCTGCACAAATCTTTTTTTGCATTTCGGTTGTGTTTTTACCTTTCTTGAAATAATAAAGCATAGTATGCCAAAAATGTTGCTTTTTTTCTTCCATCTTCAACATTAAAATGGCTACACAAAAATTCACCAATTTTGATGTCTTTTTAAAATGCACTCTGATATGACAGCTGTCACATACAATCTAACAAAATTGTTTTGAATGAAGTTAAAGACAACTAAGTGATACTATATCCATCTTATGGAAAAAAATGATGAATGTTTTATCCATTATGTCATTTAGGACAAGAGTTCTCAGAATGGAAAAAAAAAATGTAGATTTAAAACAAAATGTTAAATTTTAAAAGCTAGGCCTAAATTTAAATTGGAAGTATCAGTATGATCAGGCTGGGAAACAATGACAAACTCAGAAGCTAATAGGAATCTCTAGAGCTGAGATTGTAGTTTGAAATTCCATTACCCATGAAAAGAAACCAGCACCCCTTGAAGAAATGCTGATCCAAGTCTGGAGCAGAAAATGTATATAATAATCAGGAATATCTTAATCATACCAAATACTGAGGAGGCTATCAAAGTGAAGTAGGGTCATATCAGTCAACTAGGGTAATGTCAAACAAAACAGCAACAATAACAAACCAAAGGTGCCAACTCAAAGAATCTTCCACTAACTTGAAATTATAAGCTTCAAATAGAGCAATAATTTCCATTGTTTGAAACTCATTACATTCATTTGAATTTGTGAATTGAAAATTAATTTTAAAAAAAAGCTTATTGGTCCACTTTGAAGGATGACAGGGAATCCATTCATTATTTTGAAAACCAGTAAACATGAGGAAATTGCAAATACTTAGCCCATTTTTCCTATACTAACTGTGTCACTGAATAACCAAATACTAGTTGATGTAAGGTGTTTATCTCTTTATAAAAAGTATTTTAACTAATAAATAAGAAAAAGGTGATTGACTTAGTATCACCATTTTTGCAAACACCTAATGAATTGTTGGATATACCAGGCGTTGAATACCAGCAGCATCTCTAAGGCAATTAGATATTGTGTACCTTCTACTACTGCAAGAAGACACTTCTGTCTATAGTCTTGACAAAGGGATCAAACAAGACTCTGGTTAAGCCTCTGGATCCAGCTACCCATATGCAGTCAGCGATACCAAAACAGCAATACCGTTGGAACACCAACAGATAAAATATAAGAAAATCAAAGTAGTGAAGAGGGTACTTATAAAAAAATTTCAAAATATACCACCACTTTAAAAAAAATAGGCAAGACTATCATGTCTAGGAATGTACTTTTAGTGATAAAACTGTAAAAAAAAAATTAAGAGTTTACCATAAAAGTCAGGATAATGACTGCTTTTGAGGGAAACGGAATTTTTTTTTTTTTTAATTTTGTCGGTCCGTTTAATCTTTAAATTTATTTATTTATTTATTTATGGTTGTGTTGGATCTTCGTTTCTGTGCGAGGGCTTTCTCTAGTTGTGGCAAGCGGGGGCCACTCTTCATCACTGTGCGCGGGCCTCTCACTTTCGCAGCCTCTCTTGTTGCGGAGCACAGGCTCCAGACGCACAGGCTCAGTAATTGTGGCTCACGGGCCTAGCTGCTCTGTGGCATGTGGGATCTTCCCAGACCAGGGCTCGAACCCGCATCCCCTGCATTAGCAGGCAGATTCTCAACCACTGCGCCACCAAGGAAGTCCAGGGAAACGGAATTTGAAATTGGTATGGGACACATGATGAACTTCTAGGGTGGGTGGCAAAGTTACATTTCTTGATCTGGGTGTAAAACTATATGGGGGTTAGTCTTACAATCAATCATTAAGCAATTCATTTGTTTATGATGATTTATGTATACATGAGTTTTATTTTACAATAAAAATGATAAAAAAATATATGTTTTTAGGGTACACAGATTTTATATTGAAAATTTGTACTGTATACCCAATTTCGTTGGGCAGGTTATCTCCATTATGGCCATGACTCTGTTATTTGAAATGATTAACTATGGGAATTGGATGGGAATTAGCAAGAAAGAAAAGAGGTGAAGAAAAGAGCATAGCAGATATAATACACCAAGCCTGAGTGCCAAGTTGGCTCTTCACATTAGGGAAGAGTAGAAACCCACTATGTGAGTGAGCAGGCTGACTGATGAAGGAGGATTTCTCTGATAATAATATGAAGGATAGTGGAAATGGAGAAGGATCCTTTTTTTCTTAGCTATTTAAAGCTATTAAAGGTTATCAAAAGTTCCTAAATAAATCTACCAAGTTATAACTTTATAAGTCTAGAGCCAAAACTAGTTTGGGAGGAGGGAGTAGAGACATGGAGCTTCCAGATAGCAATAAATATAAATAGACCCCTATGCTGAACTGCACCGTGAATAACTCTAACGCATCTTAGTAAGCTTCACCAAATAGGATGACATCTGCTCACCTTCCCTTTTACTTGGTAAGGTAACTAATGAGTCTCACTCTCTTACAGTTCATTAGGATCTCAGAAAATTTTCTCTCTGCTGAACATCCCACCTATTCTCTCTACCAGTTGGTGGTATCTGAGAAAAATTGCTCTAACCTTCAGGTCTTCTTTGGGAGGAAAGGAAAAAGGAAGAATAAGTGAGGAAACCACATATATTCACAGGAAAAAACTAAATAAATAAATGAGTGGATATATGAATGAATGAAAATCATACGTAGGGAAAGACGTTACTTATTATAACTTAATAATGTAATTAGCACTTATTTTGTTCCCAAATGGAACTGCAGAAGAGCTGACTAAGCTTGGATTCCTGTCGCTTGAACACATGCTCTGGAGGCATCTGGTGCCACAAGGACTAAATCTGGCTCTGCAGGGATTCACTGCATATGAGGAAAGATCCTTCGGTAAGAGGCAGGTTTCTCAGACCTAAGCAATTCTATAATAACAGTCAGTAGAAACACTGCAGCACACGACCCAGGAATGCCTTCTCATTAAAGAAAGAAGTTTTGTTTGTTTGTTTAGTTTTTTTCTTTTGATGTTCAGACTTTATACACAATTCATTATTGATGGGGTAGTGGAGTATAATTGGATATAATGATAGGCAAGTAAGGCATGGAATATGAGTGCAGTCACCCTAAATTCTGAACTTTGTGAGAAGTCAGCAACTTCTCAGATGTCTCAGTTTTTACTCTGAAAGAGTAGATATATGGGTTGTTGCCCCAAGAATGTATAGTACCCAGGTCAGTTTAGGTTCATAAGTGATGAATTTCTGATAACTGGCAAAGGCCAACTAGCATTCTAATAAGGTAAATACAAAGGTTTCTCCACCTTCACCCAGTACCAGTTGTTTTATACTATGGTGGGTGTGTGTATGTGTTTACAAAACTACAACTAGATTTCTGGGAACAGAATTGTTAATTAAACTTGAGATAATTAGCCTGAGGGCTTAGAATATATATTTTCCTAATTTGGAAACATAAGCTCAGTGCTGGTATATTCTTGCACATCTTCTTAACTCTTTCAATTCTTTCAAAATAAAGCTAAAGAAAAATTTGACGTTAAATTCATACAACTTCTGAGACCCAGAAATTACCACAGCCATTCCAATAAAAGATAGCTCGGCTTCTAAAAAATCCAAACCCCACACTTGCATTGAGAACTCTCCTACTGACTTTGTCCAAAATGAAAAAAAAAAATAGTGGGGAGGATGGATTTTGGAAAAATATGTAGCAATGATTTTGGATTTTAGACTTTTAAGTTTAAAATAATAAAATTTGACTTTAAAATTTCTTTCTTTCTGACCTTCTGAATTTAACTTTTTCAAGAGAATTTAAACCTTTAATGTTCAATTTATCTTTGGAATTTGAAAATAGCAAAAAGTTTTATTAAAATTGGGGGCATCTCAATGTGGCTGACATTTTATTATTGGAGTAGCTAGTGTTTAAATAATAGAATTCTCTTATGATTTTATTTCCTCTTATTACAGAATCTCAGTTTATATTAAACAATGTGGCTGAACAAAGTTTGTAATAGGAAACTGAATGATAAATGAATTTTCGGGCTTGTGAACAGAATGACCCCGAAAGAAACTCACTAAAGACAAATCTGACCCATTTCAGAGACTTCTGAGAGTATAAGCTTAAACTACTCTACTGACGAATGGTCTAAGGGAGAGAACCAAAGGAGCAGTCATTGGTATTTAGAGAATTTTCTCTTGAGGTTAGAGACTTATCATCCTGATACGTGGTAACCATAACTACTCTACTGGTCAGTCATTGACTTGTGATTATATCCAGTAGGTTAAGAGGGGAAGAAAGAGCTGGGAATGACTCTTGCCCCCCTCTTTCCCCTTAACCTTCCAAAGAAGTGACATGGCTCAGGAATTGGGGGATAAGGTAAATTGATGCTTAGTATCTACTGTTCACTCCTCCTAATGGGCCTTCCTCTAATGCAGAGACTTGGGTTAAATACCACCTTACCTAGATACCTTTATCTTCATCAGTAATAAAGTTAACAGTTTACTCTTTCACTACTGGTTCTTGTAATACCCAATTGCTTCATAACCTGAAAGATATGAATACTATTTTCTGGACTTCATCACAACCCATTACATTAAAAAATGGAAAACATGGATTTTAGAAAATTGGGAAAATATAGGAAAGCACACTGTGCTCTTTTTATTTTGAATTACTTAGCTTTTTCTCACTAATTAATAGAATACCTTAAAATTTTACAGACAGTAATCTTTTGTCTGGCAAATATTAACTAAATTTCATCAAACTAGTATCCCTACTACTCCCATCCATCCTTTATATCATTGAAAGTGATCTTTCTAAAATTTAATTATATTAATCCTCTGCCTGAATTCCTTCCTTTTAGGTAGGATAAAGTTGAAATTCGTTACTCAAATAAGGTTCCCATTTGTCTGGCCACTGCTAACTATTTCAAACCTACATCTTACTTCAGTTCCCCCAGTTACTCTGTCATCACCCTTGCACCCTTGCACTGCTTAAACCCTTTCTCCACACGATGCATCAGCAATGTGAATATGATCATTTTCATGTCCTGCTCAACACCCTGTAAAATCCTCTCATCATCTAGCACATAAAATGCAAGCTCATTAAAATAGCTTTCAAGGTCATCCATGATCTGACTACTGCTTAGCTCCGCAGCCCCATTTTCTGTCATGACTGACTTCACACTTCATGCTCAAACAGTGTGAAACTGTATAGAGTCCCCAGAGACACAATATAATTCCTAACCTCTGAGTCTTTGCTCATACAGGGTTTTGTTTTTGAAATGTCATCCCTTTCTTTTTTATGGCTCTCTGCTAGTTTTTAAGTCTTTAACCCAGATGTCCCTCCCTCCCAAACTCTAAGAGAAGTGAGAAGGCACTTACTGCATGCTGCTGAATATTCTGTGCAGACATCTATGATAGCACTTTCCACATCATTTATAATTATCTGATTGTCTGTATTTCCCCCACTAGATTTAAGCTCCTTGAGGGCAATTACTTAATTGTATGATTACTTCCCTAATGCCTGAAGAATAGAAGGAACTCAGTAATTATACATTGGATTGAACAGTGAATAAATGAAATCATATTTTTTATGGTTGGTAGTCACAGAGAATTACTGAAAAATCCTTAAATATATCTTGCAATTTCATAGACTCAGGGTGTACATTAAATGTAGCATTTTTGGAAGATAATATATTTCATATTTAACACATAAAAACACCTTTTCCCAGCAAATTCCACTTTAGAGAAAAATTGTAAAAATATAATAATATAGTAATATACTATTATAACATAAATACTTATATCATACCCTAAAATATCCTATAGATATTTGTATCATACCCCAAAAAGATAGTTCTTTGCAATGTTTGTGATGGCATGTAAATTATAAAACACTATGCTGGTTAATTTTATGTGTCAACTTGACTAGACTATGGTACCCAGTTTTTGGTCAAACCCCAGTCTAGATGTTGCTGTGAAGGTATTTTTTAGATGTAATTAACATTTAAATCAGTAGACTTTGAACAAGTAGATTACCCTATATAATGTGGGTGGGTCTCACATTCAGCTGAAGGCCTTAAGAGAAAAGGCCTGGAAAAAGAAGAAATTATGTTCCAAACTACAATCACCCAAGACTGCACTGACATATCACCTCCTCCTTGGGTCTTCAGCCTGCAGAACTGCCCTGCAGCTTTCAGATGTACCAGCCCCCACAAGCACATGAAGCAATTTCTTAAAATAAATAAAGTGCTTTCCTTTCCTTTCTCTCTCTCTGTCTCTGTATCTCAATAGATAGATAGATGGATGATAGAGATATGGAAATACAGATAGATATAGATACATAGATATGTAAACATACACACACCCTATTGGTTTTGTTTCTCTGGATAAACCCTACTAATAAAGCCACCTAAAAGAAAATAAACAAGTAAATGTTTGGATAAATTATCACATATGCACACACCATCAATATCTTTGCTCCCCTCTCTCTTGTTGATACACTTGCTTGATTAAAGCAATAACCTAGTTAAAGCCAAGAGTAAACATATTGCAGGCCAGTATCTCCAGAACTGAAAGCATCTGAGGACAAAATAACAAAAAACCAAAACAAAACAGTGCTGACTACTCTCACTTTAATGTCAGTATCAAAAACCTCAAGTGGTCCTTAATAGTGCCTGGAAAAATCATATTTCCCTCGCTCATTCTTCCACTTTTCTAAATGACTATTCCATACCTTTTCCTTTCTCTTTATTTCTCCAGTAGTGCCATTCTCTTATTATTAGCGCCGACCTTAGTTCAAATTTTACAAAGAACAAATTGAGTCAGAGGAGATTTTACAAAACCTCCCACCCACACATCCATACACATCCGCGCACCTGTAGATCTGCAACAACGATAAATACTGATGATCATGTAGGAAAGTTTGCAGTTCTAAACCAGATACTGACAATTGCCTAAAGTATTACTTACATATTCTAAAATATATTATTTGATATTGAATGAGTAAATATCTGTAAGCTGCTTAGAAATATGTGTACATGTAGTAAGTCCTATATGTTTATTACCTACTGAATATTCCACTTCCATTTCATGAACACACCTAAAGGAGAATTCATGAATTTCCCCTATATATCTAATTTCTCACTTTGTTAAATGCATTACATACTTCCACTTCTTTAAATCAAAATCCCAAATTCATTTTATACTTCTCTCTCTCCTGCTTATATCTCTTCATGCAACAAAACTTTATACCTTTTCTTTTGCATTGATTCATGCTGTCTTTATACATTTCTGTAATAGAACAATTCACTGGGCTGTAATGACTCCACTTTTAAAGTTTCTCCATAATGTATATTGTGGCAATATTATTCTTCCCAAAATATTTTTTGTCTTCCTACCTGCCTGTTTAATAACTCAAAATGGATTACTGTAGTCTACTGAATAAGTTCCAATCATTTCATCCTGACATCATCAGTACATGATTAAACATAGATACTCATTTCTTTTCCTCCTTCCACTCCCCCATATAAACCACCTAAGATTAACCATACAGGTATTCTGAAAATTTTGAAAACACATCATTATTCATAGAATATCTTATTTTCATCAATCTTGTTATTACATAGATTTATATTAGACAAAAATGTGTCATGTTCTAGATTTAAGCTGCTCAAAGACTATATAATATTTCCACATATGTGACATTACATGTTGCAGATGATAATAAATACCTTGTTTTTCTGAACCCTAGTGTGAGAATCTAATGTCTAAAAAAGTTATGAAGTGTCCTTTTTAGATTCTCACAATAAAAATTTAAAGTGGGAAGGGCTCTGTGGACGGGTATGGTAAAATTCTTATCTTTTGTGAGAGCCAGACATGTTACTAGGATGGGGAGAAAGAACTAGGACAACATTTCAGAGTCTGTAAAAGAAACAGAAACATGATAACACATTTTAAAAGTTACAATAATTTAACTAAATTGATATAGAAATATAAGTCAAGTTTTAAATTTTTTTAGTAGAACATTATAGTCATATTGAAATTTTAAAAAATTAAAATAAAAGCAGAACCAAAGTGTTTTAGGTAGAGTTAGAGAGTGGCTGCCTATAATCCCAAATTGGAGAAACAATAAGACTCTAGCAAACAATGTGATTCAGTATTAAGGACAGTACCATTCAGATTCCTCCATGTGTATATGTAAGCCCCTCTTTCCTCTCAAAGCCTACATTAATATGACCTAGTCTAATTAATCACACTAAGACATAAGGTATCGTGTTTATTTTATTTCCCATGAAAAAATAAACTATTAGAATAACTCCCTGAATGATTTGTACTTTAACTACAAAATGTAACACTGAAGTACTTTGTCTTTCACAAACATTTTTTATTTACATTCTGATACATATAAATTCTCTTGAGTGCTAATAATAAGGGATCTATGGTATAATTAGCTTGAAAATGCCTATGATATATATTATGAATATTTTGACCATCTTATTTACATTTAAAATGAATGTGTTTGTCAATTACTGAGGGATATCAGAATGCTCCTAAATACTAATTTTATGCATTAGATTTGTTTACAGAGTCAAGTATATAAAACATAAAGGTATATTTGTTTTCTGTTAAAAAATGAATTATAAAGTTAAAGAATTATCGTGGCCATAAAAGTATAGAACATACCACATTTGGGACTTCTCTGGTGGTGCAGTGGTTAAGAATCCGCCTGCCAATGCAGGGGACATGGGTTCGAGTCCTGGTCCAGGAAGATCCCACAGGCCGCAGGGCAACTAAGCCCGTGCACCGCAACTACTGAGCCTGCACTCTAGAGCCCGAGAGCCACAACTACTGCGGCCACATGCCACAACTACTGAAGCCCATGCGCCTAGAGCCCATGCTCTGCAACAAGAGAAGCCACCACAATGAGAAGCCTGCGAACCACAACGAACAGTAGCCCCTGCTGTCTGCAACTAGAGAAAGCCCACGGGCAGCAATGAACACCTAATGCAGCCAAAAATAAATAAATTAATTAAAAAAAAGAAAAAAGAGAACATACCACATTCACACACACAGACTTCTTGAAGCAGAGTCACTCATTTAGGATTTTCACAAGTTAGGGTGTGTGAAACAAACTTTACAGAAACATAGTCCATTGAATTTTAAGTATCATTTCTGGCAATTATGTATGCTTCCTGTTTTATTCCCTAGCTATATTTATATACATTATAGAAGAACTAATTAAAGACTTTGATGTTAAGACTTAATTGATATAGTTCTTAGTTAACCTTAAGTTAATCTTTCCATTTTCCTAGTATCATTTTCCTCATTTTAGAACTATCTTATTTACCAATTTAAGACTGAGATGTTACCTTTGTAGATTTTCCCACAGTCTTCTATATTTCCTCCCATCATTTTTATCCCTTTATTAGTCAGATCAGGCTGCCATAATAATATACCAGAGATTGGGTGGATTAAACAGCAGAAATTAATTTTCTTACAGTTATGGAGGCTAGAAATCCAAGATCAAAGTGCCAGCAGGGTTGCTTTCTGGTGAGATCTCTCTTTCCAGACTTGCAGACAGCCACCTTCTCCCTGTGACTTTTCCTCTGCTCCTGTGGAGAGAAAGAGAGATCTTTGGTGTCTCTTTCTATAAGTGCACCAGTCCTATAAGACTACAGCCCCAAACGTTATGGTTTAATTTAATCTTATTTACCTCAATTAAGTCCCTACCTCAAAATACAGTCACATTGGGAGTCAATGCTTTATTGGCTGAATTTTGGGGACACACATTTCAGTCCATAAAAATCCCCAGTGCTAATTTTTTTTGCATTTTCATTACTCTTTGTCTTAAAGTTTCATAGAGCTTTAATCTAATGTTTTTAGATTAAAAAAATCATATAAAAGTATATAAAAAATAATAAATCACATTGCCCTAAGTTCAGTAGGTATTTGGAGTATATCTACTTCCAAGAGTAAAAGACAAAACTTATGAAGTTACTTTATGCTTTACAACTTCAATAAATGTTATCAAATCAGTGATATCAACCTGTTCATAAAGATTTCATAAAATATCATAAAAGTGATGGTTCTTCCTCATCAAATTATATCCTGAAATTCTGAAATAACTCTTTCCTAATGATAAATACTCCAAGCAAATATATAGTGCACATAAAATATACTGACTCAATAGAAAGAAAATATTTATTCACAGATTTGTGTTTGACAGTCCTCAAGGAACTGAGAAAATTAAATTTTGTATTTTAACTTGTCATGTGAAGGATTTCAAAACCTTTGGACAAAATGTGATATGTACACACATATATTTATGAAATATATGTACATATACACACAAAAAAATAAATGTATTCCAAGTAATTATATGACCTTGCAGAAAGTTTTAAATTTCCTATAAGTAAATTTTCTCATTTACAAAAATTAATTTGTATCACATTTGCAATTTTATAGTGATTGACTTGATCTTTGGTCATATTGCCTTTTTTTAAGACTTGCAAATTATTTCCATAGATTAAGACTTTTTGCTTGTATCTCTAGTACTTTTGAAGGTATAGAGAACATCTTATCCAATCAATTGTTAATCACAGTATTCCAAGGTATTCTTTAAAATATATGTATCTATTTTTCAGTGTTGGGAATAAATAGGATCTTTTGAGTACTCCTCATTTAATATGAGGAACTTAACAAGGGTTGTTTCCTCAGACCAATTCACTTATCCTCCCACACACATCTTGGTCAATTTAAAAAATTTCATCCAATAATTTTTGTCTGCTTTTTTATTGTTAATCTAAAATCTGATTAATTTTATCACAAAATTATTTATTTATTTATTTTAAAATACATTTTTATTGGAGTATAATTGCTTCACAATACTGTGTTAGTTTCTGTTGCACAACATAGTGAATCAGCCATAAGCATACACATGTCCCCATATCCCCTCCCTCTTGAGCCTCCCTCCCACCCTCCCTATCCCACCCCTCTAGGTCATCGCAAAGCACCGAGCCAATCTCCCTGTGCTATGCGGCTGCTTCCCACCAGCCAACTATTTTACATTCAGTAGTATATATACGTCGATGCTACTCTCACTCTGCCCCAGCTTCGCCCCCCCACCCCATGTCAACAAGTCCATTCTCTATGTCTACTTCTTTATTCCTGCCCTGAAACTAGGTTAATCAGTACCATTTTTTTTTTCGATTCCATATATATGCGTTAGCATACAGTATTTGTTTTTCCCTTTCTGACTTACTTCACTCTGTATGACAGACTCTAGGTCCATCCACCTCACTACAAATAACTCAATTTCATTTCCTTTTATGGCTGAGTAATATTCCATTGTATATATGTGCCACATCTTCCTTATCCATTCAGCTGTCAGTGGACATTAGGGTTGGTTCCATGTCCTGGCTATTGCAAATAGTGCTGCAAAGAACATTGTGGTACACATCTCTTTTTGAATTATGGTTTTCTCAGGGTATATGCCCAGTAGTGGGATTGCTGGGTCATATGGTAGTTCTATTTTTAGTTTTTTAAGGAACCTCCATACTGTTTTCAATAGTGGTTGTATCAATTTACATTTCCACCAACAGTGTAGGAGGGTTCCCTTTTCACCACACCTTTTCCAACATTTATTGTTTCTAGCTTTTTTGATAATGGCCATTCTGACCAGCGTGAGGTGATACCTCATTGTAGTTTTGATTTGCATTTCTCTAATAATTAGTGAGGTTGAGCATCTTTTCATGTGCCTCTTGGCCATCTGTATGTCTTCTTTGGTGAAATGTCTACTTAAGTCTTCCCCCCCATTTTTTAACTGGGTTGTTTGTTTTTTTGATATTGAGCTCCATGAACTGTTTGTATATTTTGGAGATTAATCCTTTGTCTGCTGTTTCTTTCGCAAATATTTTTTCCCATTGTGAGGGTTGTCTTTTTGTCTTGTTCATGGCTTCCTTTGCTGTGCATAAGCTTTTAAGTTTAATTAAGCCCCATTTGTTTATTTTTGTTTTTATTTGTTACTCTAGAAGGTGGGTCAAAAAAGATCTTTCTGTGGTTTATGTCAAGAATGATTTTCCTATGTTTTCCTCTAAGAGTTTTATAGTGTCTGGTCTTACATTTAAGTCTTTAATCCATTTGGAGTTTATTTTTGTGTATGGTGTTAGGTAACGTTCTAATTTCATTCTTTTACATGTAGCTGTCCAGTTTTCCCAGCACCACTTATTGAAGAGGCTGTCTATTCTCCATTGTATGTTCTTGCCTCCTTTGTCATAAATTAGGTGCCAATATGTGTGTGGGTTTATCTCTGGTCATTCTATCCTGTACCATTGATCTATATTTCTGTTTTTGTTCCAGTACGATACTGTCTTGGTTACTATAGCTTTGTGGTATAGTTTGAAGTCAGGGAGCCTGATTCCTCCAAGTCTGTTTTTCTTTCTCAAGATTGCTTTGGCTATTCGGGGTCTTTTGTGTTTCCATACAAATTGTAAGACTTTTTGTTCTAATTCTGTGAAGAATGCCATTGATAGTTTGATAGGGATTGCATTGAATCTGTAGATTGCTTTGGGCAGTATAGTCATTTTCACAATATTGATTCTTCCAATCCAAGAACATGGTATATTTCTCCATCTGTTTATCTCATCTTTGATTTCTTTCATCAGTGTTTTATAGTTTTCTGAGTGCAAGTCTTTTGCCTCCTTGGGCAGGTTTATTCCTAGGTATTTTATTCTTTTTGTTGCAATGGTAAATGGGAGTGTTTCTTTAATTTCTGTTTCTGATTTTTCATTGTTGGTGTATAGGAATGCCAGAGATTTCTGTGCATTAATTTTGTATCCTGCAACCTTACCAAATTCATTGATTAGTTCTAGTAGTTTTCTGGTGGTATCTTTAGGATTTTTTATGTATAGTATCATGTCATAGGCAAAGAGTGAGAGTTTTAATTTCTCTTTTCCAATTGTATTCCTTTTATTTCTTTTTCTTCTCTGATTGCCATGGCTAGGACTTCCAAAACCATGTGGAATACGAGTGGCGAGAGTGGACATCCTTGTCTTGTTCCTGATCCTAGGGGAAATGCTTTCAGTTTTTCACCATTGAGTATGATGCTTGCTGTGGGTTTGTCATATATGGCCTTCATTATGTTGAGGTAGATTCCCTCTATGCCCATTTTCTGGATAGTTTTTATCATAAATGGTGTTGAATTTTGTCAAAACTTTTTCTGCATCTTTTGAGAAGATCATATGGTTTTTATTCCTTAATTTGTTAATGTGGTGTATCACATTGATTGATTTGCATATATTGAAGAATCTTTGCATCCCTGGGATAAATCCCACTTGATCATGGTGTATGATCCTTTTAATGTGCTGCTGGATTCTGTTTGCTAGTATTTTTTTTTTTTAACATCTTTATTGAAGTATAATTGCCTTACAATGGTGTGTTAGCTTCTGCTTTATAACAAAGTGAATCAGTTATACATATACAATATGTTCCCATTTCTCTTCCCTCTTGCATCTCCCTCCCTCCCACCCTCCCCATCCCACCCCTCTAGGTGGTCACAAAGCACTGAGCTGATCTCCCTGTGCTATGCGGCTGCTTCCCACTAGTTATCTATTTTACATTTGGTAGTGTATATATGTCCATGACACTCTCTTACCCTGTCACAACTCACCCCACCCCCTCCCCATATCCTCAAGTCCATTCTCTAGTAGGTCTGTGTCTTTATTCCCGTCTTGCCACTAGATTCTTCATGGCCTTTTTTTTTTTTTTTTCCCTTAGATTCCGTATATATGTGTTAGCATACTGTATTTGTTTTTCTCTTTCTGACTTACTTCACTCTGTATGACAGACTCTAACTCCATCCACCTCATTACAAATACCTCCATTTCATTTCTTTTTATGGCTGAGTAATATTCCATTGTGTATATGTGCCACATCTTCTTTATCCATTCATCTGTCGATGGACATTTAGGTTGCTTCCATGTCCTGGCTATTGTAAATAGAGCTGCAATGAACATTTTGGTACATGACTCTTTTTGAATTATGGTTTTCTCAGGGTATATGCCCAGTATTGGGATTGCTGGGTCGTATGGTAGTTCTATCTGTAGTTTTTAAAGGAACCTCCATACTGTTCTCCATAGTGGCTGTATCAATTTACATTCCCACCAACAGTGCAAGAGTGTTCCCTTTCCTCCACACCCTCTCCAGCATTTATTGTTTCTAGATTTTTTGATGATGGCCATTCTGACCGGTGTGAGATGATATCTCATTGTAGTTTTGATTTGCATTTCTCTAATGATTAATGATGTTGAGCATTCTTTCATGTGTCTGTAGGCCATCTGTATATCTTCTTTGGAGAAATGTCTATTTAGGTCTTCGGCCCATTTTTGGTTGGGTGCATGAGCTGCTTGCAAATCTTGGAGATTAATCCTTTGTCAGTTGCTTCATTTGCAACTATTTTCTCCCATTCTGATGGTTGTCTTTTGGTCTTGTTTATGGTTTCCTTTGTTGTGCAAAAGCTTTTAAGTTTCATTAGGTCCCATTGGTTTATTTGTGTTCTTATTTCCATTTCTCTGGGAGCTGGGTGTTTGCTAGTATTTTGTTCAGGATTTTTGCATCTATCTTCATCAGTGATATTGGTCTATAATTTTCTTTTTTTGTGATATCTTTTTCTGGTTTTGGTATCAGGGTGATGGCAGCTTTGTAGAATGAATTTGGGAGTGTTTCTCCCTCTGCAATTTTTTGGAAGAGTTTGAGAAGGATCAGTGTTAGCTCTTCTCTAAATGTTTGCTAAGAATTTGCCTGTGAAGCCATCTGGTCCTGGACTTCTGTTTGTTGGAATATTTTTAATTATGGTTTCAATTTCATTACTTGTGATAGGTTTGTTTATATTTTCTAATTCTTCCTGGTTCAGTCTTGGAAAATTGTACCTTTCCAAGAATTTGTCCATTTCTTTGTGGCTGTCCATTTTATTGGACTACAGTTGTTTGTAGTAGTCTTTTATAATCCTTTGTATTTCTGCAGCGTCAGTTGTGATTTCTCCTTTTTCATTTCTAATATTATTGATTTGAGTCCTCTCCCTATTTTTCTTGATGAGTCTGGCTAATGGTTTATCAATTTTGTTTATTTTCTCAAAGAACCAGTTTTTAGTTTTATTGCTCTTTGCTATCGTTTTCTTCGTTTCTATTTCACTTATTTCTGCTCTGATCTTTTTGATTTCTTTCCTTCTATTGACTTTGGGTTTTCTTTGTTCTTCTTTCTCTAGTTGTTTTAATTGTAGGGTTAGATTGTTTGAGATTTTTTTGTTTCATGAGGTGAGATTGTATTGCTACAAACTTCCCTCTTAGAACTGATTTTGCTGTGTCCCATAGGTTTTGGGTTGTCATGTTTTCGTTGTCATTTGTTTCTTTGTATTTAAAATTTTTTTTCCATCCCTTCACTTTCAGTCTCTATGTGTCCCTAGGTCTGAAGTGGGTCTCTCATAGACAGCATATATATGGCTCTTGTTTTTGTATCCATTCAGTCAGTCTGTGTCTTTTGGTTGGGGCATTTAATCCACTTACATTCAAGGTTATTATCGATATGTATGTTCCTATTACAATTTTCTTAATTGTTTTGGGTTTTTTTTGGTGGGTCTTTTTCTTCTCTTCTGTTTCCTGCTTAGAGAAGTTTCTTTAGCATTTGTTGTAAAGCTGGTTTGGTGGAGCTGAATTCTCTTAGCTTTTGTTTGTCTGAAAAGTTTTTTACTTCTCCATTGAATCTGAATGAGATCCTTCCTGGGTAATCTTGGTTGTAGGTTTTTCTCTTTCATCACTTTAAGAATATTCTGCCACTCCCTTCTGGCCTGCAGAGTTTCCACTGAAAAATCAGCTGGTAATCTTATTCCTTTGTATTCCTTGCTATTCCTTTGTATGTTATATTTTGTTTTTCCCTTGCTCCTTTTAATATTTTTTCTCTGAATTTAATTTTTGTTAGTTTGATTAATATGTGTCTTCATTTGTTTTTCCTAGGGTTTATCCATATGGGATTCTCTGTGCTTCCTGGACTTGGGTGACTATTTCTTTTCCCATGTTAGGGAGGTTTTCCACTATAATCTCTTCATATATTTTCTCAGACTCTTTCTTTTTCTCTTCTTCTTCTGGGACCCCTATAATTCAAATGTTGGTGCATTTAGTGTTGTCCCAGAGAGGTCTCTGAGATTGTCTTCAATTCTTTTCATTCTTTTTTCTTTATTCTGCTCCTCAGCAGTTATTTCCACCATTTTGTCTTCCAGCTCACTTATTCATTCTTCTGCCTCCGTTATTCTGTTATTGATTCCTTCTACTGTATTTTTCATTTCAGTTATTGTGTTGTTCATCTCTGTTTGTTTGTTCTTTAGTTCTTCTAGGTCTTTCTTAAACATTTCTTGTATTTTCTCAATCCGTGCTTCCACTGTTTTTCCGAGATTCTGGAGCACCTTTACTATCATTACTCTGAATTCTTTTTCAGGTAGGTTGCCTATTTCCTCTTCAGTTATTTGGTCTTGTAGGTTTTTACCTTGCTCCTTCATCTGTGACATATTTTTTTGCCATCTCTCTCTCTCTTTTTTTTTTTTTTTAGTGCGATTGTGTTCCTGTTTTACTGGTTGTTTGGCCTGAGGCTTCCAACACTGGAGTTTGTAGGCTACTGGGTAAAGCTGGGTCTTGGTGCTGAGATGAGGAACTCTGTGAGACCTCACTCCGATGAATATTCCCTGGGATCTGAGGTTCTCTGTTAGTCCAGTGGTTCAGACTCAGAGCTCCCACTGTAGGAGCTTCCGCCCAACCCCAGGCTCGCCAATCAAGATCCAGCAAGCCATGTGGGCAGCAGAAAAAAAAAAAAGAACAATAACAAAGTAAAAATAAAATTAGGGGCTTCCCTGGTGGCGCAGTGGTTGAGAATCTGCCTGCCAATGCAGGGGACATGGGTTCGAGCCCTGGTCTGGGAAGATCCCACATGCCGCAGAGCAACTAGGCCCGTGAGCCACAACTACTGAGCCTGTGCATCTGGAGCCTGTGCTCTGCAACAAGAGGCCGCGATAGTGAGAGGCCTGCGCACCGCGATGAAGAGTGACCCCCGCTTGCCGCAACTAGAGAAAGCCCTCGTACAGAAAACGAAGACCCAACACAGTCAAAAATAAATTAATTAAAAAAAAAAAAAAAAGAAAAAGAAAATTAGACTAGGAAACTAACAGATAAGTTATAAAGAATGTAAAAATAAAAATATAGATGAATCAACAACCAGAAAGTACATCAGTACCACAATAGTAAAAGAGAGGAGGAGGGAAAAGGAATAAAAAGGGTGGGGGGAAGGCCTTGGCTGTGGAGAGCGGGGCCTAAACAAAGGTGAGGTTTGGGTGGTGGGTGGGGCCAATGTTCAGGACCCACAGGGCTGGAAAAGGCCCTGGGGGCTGGGGAGGGTGGCGCTTCAGCTCAAGGAACAAAGGGGCCCAGGTGTGCCCCCCATCCCTGGTCTCAGAGGGCAGGGGACCTCACCTGGGAGTCCAGCAGGCTTCCTGGGCTCAAGTGGGTGGGGCAATCACCCTCCTCTCCTCTCCTGTTCCTCCAGTCTAGGGTCTGGGAGGGCTGGTCCTGCCTGCCTCTCCTGATCTTACTGATTTTTAAAATAGCTTTAGCAGGTCCAGTCTCAGTCCTGTAGACATTTCTGAATCCCAGAGTAAAAGTTACTTGCAGTGTTCAGGTAGGGATCCATGCCACGGTGGCTAGGAAAAGGCGCTAACCTTCAATCCAGCCTCTATCCAGGCTCTCCTACTCCCTCATTATCACATAATTATTTTATTATAGCAAATATTAACAACAAAACTCTTTTTGGTATTTACTATCCACAGAAATATATGTGTATGTTTGTGTATACATATATTATGTATATAATAGATATATCTATATATACCTTTAGCCTTTACAACATTTCCATGAATTATGTGTTATCACTATGCTCATTTTGTGTATGAGGAAACAAGTTCAGAAATATAAAATAATGTTTTTCCAATGCTACTTAAGTAAAAACAGTAAAATAGGCAATTAAATTATATCAATCTGGCTCCAGAGCCAAAGTGTACACTTCTTGAAACCTATCTCACATCCTTGCTGACTACGTTTTTCCTTGAGTTGTTACAGCAGTAAGCTATGTGCAGGAGTGACCTGATAGCAGCCAACCACAGCTGCAGAGGACACTTCTTACTTTTTGATCCAAGGATTCTCTGCCACTAATATTAGGAAGCCAATGGGAATCTATTGAACGTGTAAAGTAAGTGACATGAATGACAGCAATATACTAAGGAGTGGGAGGGAGAATTTGGGAATACTTTTTACGGTAACCACACTACCTGTGAAGTAGTATAGCGTTATTTGTTAATGGACTCAGATTAGTTACAAGTATGTATTTTAGGATCTAGGGCAAGCACTAGAATTTTTTTTTTTAAATAAATATAATCGGTATGATAAGAGATGAGATAAAATGGAATCAAATTAAATGATCAATTAAAATCATAGAAGGCAGAACAAGAGGGGTTCAAAAGCAAAGAACTAATACAACAAATAGAAAACAGTTACAAGTAATATTTTAGGTAATTAGGCAGTGGATTGTGGAGTCCTTTGTTGCTCAAACTGTCATGTTTATCAAGCTTGCTTCTTGTCCACACTACTGCCAAAAATGTGGTACATCTCACTGCTGCTATCTAAATTAAACCTAAGTAAAATCAGTTTCCTGACCATAATTTACATAGAGATAATTAATGGCAAATATTGCCATTGTTTATTTTTTAAAACAATTTTAGGTACACAGCTAAATTAAGTGGAAATTACAGAGAATTCCAATATACCCCTCCCCCCACACATGCAAAATCCTCCTCCTACTACAAACATCCTACATCAGAGTGCTACAATTGATGAACTTACACTGGCAAATCATTTCATTATTAGCCCAAATCCAGAGTTTACATTTGGGTTCCCTTTTGGTATACTCTATGGGTTTTCCAAATATATAATGATATGTACCCACATTTATAGTATCATACAGACTAGTTTCATCGACCTAAAAGTCCTCAGTGCTCTGTCTAGTCATTCCTCCCTGTTCCTGATATTAGATTTTTTAATTATTTAAAGAAATAATAATTAACATCAATTATTCTAAAACTCTTGTAAAAAAATTAAAGGGGAGGGAACACTTCTAAAGTCATTTCACCAGACCAGCATTACTGTTAAAACAAAACCAGACAAGGACACTATAAGAAATTAAAATTACCTGTCAGTATCCCTGAATAACATAGATGTAAAAATCCTCACCAAAATACTAGCAAATTGAATTCAAAAGTGCATTAAAAAGATTATATACCATGATCAAGTGAGATTTATCACTGTAATGCAAGGATGGTCCAACATATGCAAATCAATATGATATACTACATTAACAGAATAAAGGGTAAAAATCACATGATCCTTTCAATAAATGCAGAAAAAGCATTTGACAAAATTCAACATTCTTTCATGATAAAAACTCTCAACAAATTAGGTATAGAAGGAATGTACCTTAACATAATAAAGGCTATATATGATATGTCCACAACTAACATCATACTCAGTGGTGAAAAGCTGAAAGCCTTCCCTAAAATCAGGTACAAGACAAGGTTGTCACTCTTGCCTTTTCTATTCATCATAGTACTTTAAGTCCTAGCTATAGCACTTAAGCAAGAACAGGAAATAAAAGGCATCCAAGTTGGAAAGAAAGAAGTAAAACTTAACTACTTGTGGATGACATGATTTTATATATTGAAAACTCTAAAGACTCCACCAAAAGACTATTAGAAATAATAAATGAATACAGTAAAATTGCAGGTTATAAAATAATATACAAAAATATGTTGCATTTCTATACACTACCAATGAGCTAGCAGAAAGAGAAATTAAGAAAATTATCCTATTTACAATCATGATAAGAATAAAAAAAATACTCAGGAATAAATTTAACCAAGGAGGTGAAAGACCTGTACACTGAAAACTGTAAGACACATTTGAAAGAAACTGAAGAAGACACAAATAAATTGAAAGATAGTCTATGCCCATGAAATGGAATGATTAACATTGTTAAAATGTCCATATTACCTAAAGCAATCTACAGATTCAGTGCAATTCTTATCAAAATCCTAAGGACATTTTTCACAGAAATAAAACAAAAACTATAAAATGTATTTAGAACCACAAAATACCCTGAATAGCCAGAGCAATCCTGAGAAAAAAAGAATAAACCTGATTTCAAACTATATTACAATGCTAAAGTAATCAAAACATCATGGTACTGGCAGAAAAACAGATATATAGATAAATGGAACAGAATTGAGAGCCCAGAAATAAACCCACACATATATGGACAATTAATTTATGACAAAGGAACAAAGAACATATAACAGAGAAAGGATAGTCTCTTCAATAAGTGGTGTTGGGAAAACTGGACAGCCACATGCAAAATATAAAAATAAAACTAGACATTCTCACACCATACACAAAAATCAACTCAAAGTGGACTAAAGACTTGAATGTAAGACCTGAAACCATAAACTCCTGGAAGAAAATACAGGCAGTGCATTCCTTGACATCAGTCGTAGATATATCTTTCTTGATAATTCTCCTCATGCAAAGGAAACAAAAGCAAAAATAACCAAGCAGGATGACATCAAGCTAAGAAGTTCTTGCACAGTGAAGGAAACCATCAACAAAACAAAAAGACCACCTACCGAATGGGAGAAGATATTTGCAAATCATATATCTGATAAAGGGTTAATATCCAAAATACGTAAAGAGCTCATGTAATTCAACAACAACAATAACAAATAACCCGATTTTAAAAATGGGCAGAGAGCCTGAATAAACATTTTCCCAAATGACTAGCAGGCACATGAAAAGACATTCAACATCACTAATTATTAGGGAAATGAAAATCAAAACCACAATGTGATAAAGGTTCATGCTTGTTAGAATGACTATTATAAAAAAAGTAAGAAATAGAGGTGCTGGAGAGGATTTGGAGAAAATGAAATCCTCATACACTGTTGGTGAGAATGTAAATTGGTGCAGCTACTATGAAAAATAGTATGGAGATTTCTCAAAAAATTGAGAATAGAACTACCATATGATCCATGAATTCCATTCCTGGATACTTATTCAAAGAATACAAAAACACTAATTTGAAAAGATATATGCACCTCCATGTTTATCCCAGCATTATTTACAAGAGCCGAGCTATGTAAACAACCTAAGTGCCCATTGATGGATAAATGAATAAAGAAATTGTGGTACATACAGTGGAATCCTCCTCAGCCACAGAAAGATGAAATTCTGTGCAAATGCCACAACATGGACGGACCTGGAAGGTATTATGCTAAGTGAAATAAGACAGATGAAGGAAGACAAATATAGTATGATTTCACTTACATGTTGAATATATAAAACAAACAAATGAACAAACAAACAAAATGAACAAACCAAATCAAACAAAAACAAACATGTAGCTACAGAGACCAGAGTAGTGGTTACCAGAGGGAAAAGAGCAGGGAGTAGAGTGAAATGTAGGGGGTCAACTGTACGGTGACAGATGGAAACTAAAGTTTTGGTGGTAAACGTGCTGTAGTGTATACAGAACTAGAAATATAATGTTGTATATATGAAACTTATATAATGTTATAAACCAATGTTGCCTCAGTAATAAATAAATAACACTGGAAGAAGAAAACTTGAAAGAATATGTGATATTATATGTGATATATATAGTGATATATATATATATGTGATATAATACACAGTGGAATATTATTCAGCTATAGAAAGGAAGGAAATCTTGCCATTTGTGACAAGCTGGATGAACATGGAGGGCATTATGCTAAGTGAAATAAGCCAGACAGAGAAAGACAAATGCTGTAAGGCATCACTTATATGTGGAATCTTAAAAAAAAGAAAAAGTTGATTTCACAGAAACAAAATAGAAAGGTGGTTGTCAGAGGCTGGGGTAAGGGGAAAACGGGGAGATATAGGTCAAAGGGTACAAACTTTCAGCTTTAAGAAGAATAAGTTCTGAGGATTTAATGTAGAGCATAGTGACTATAGTTAATAATATAGTATTATACATTTAAAAGTTGCTGAGAGTAGAGCTTAAGCATCCTCACCACACACAAAAATTAATTAAGTGAGGTGATGGACATGTTAATTATCTTGATTTTTAAATTATTCCAAAATATATGTGCGTATCAAACCATCACATTGAACACTTTAAATATATACAATTATATTTGTCATTTATTCCTCAATGTAGTAGGGGGCGGGGAAGGAAAGTAGATTATAAACATTGGTCCATCCAAATAAATTTCTTTTAAAGAAATGTTCTTACAATTAATATAATTTAGTATTTATATTGCTATATAACAAATTACTATAAATTTATCAGCATAAAAGAACAAAAATTTATAATGCCATTGTTTCTTTGGGTCAGGAATCTGAGCACAGCTTAGGTGTGTCCTCCACTCAGGGTCTCACAAGGGTACAATCAAGGTTTAAATTCTCATCTGGGGTCTTGGCTGGGGAGAATACAATTCAAAGGTCATTCATATTGTTGGAAAAATTCATTTCCTAACAGTTGTGTGAGTAAGGATGCTGCCTGTTTGTTGACTGTCGCCTGGAGCCTGCTTCAGGTCCTAGAGGATTGCCAGAGTTCCCAGAGACTGCCCACAGTTTCAAGAGTCTGCCCACAGTTTCTAGAGCCTGCCCACAGTTCCTAGAGCCTGCCCACAGTTTCTAGAGCCTGCCCACAGTTCCTAGAGACTGCCCACAGATTCTAGAGCCTGCCCACAGTTTCAAGATCCTGCCCACAGTTTCCAGAGCTTGCCCACAGTTTCTAGAGGCTTACCACAGTTTCTAGAGCCTGTCCACAGTTTCTAGAGCCTGCCCACAGGTTCTAGAGCCTGCCCACAGTTTCTAGAGGCATCCCACAGTTTCCAGATCCTGCCCACAGTTTCTAGAGACTGCCCACAGTTTCTAGAGCCTGCTCACAGTTCGTAGAGCCTGCCCACAGTTTCTAGAGCCTGCCCACAGTTCCTAGAGCCTGCCCACAGATTCTAGAGCCAGCCCACAGTTGCTAGAACCTGCTCACAGTTTCTAGAGCCTGCTCACAGTTTCTAGAGCCTTCTCACAGTTTCTAGAGCCTTCTCACAGTTCCTAGAGCCTGCCCACAGTTTCTAGAGCCTGCCCACAGTTTCAAGATCCTGCCCACAGTTTCCAGAGCCTGCCCACAGTTTCTAGAGGCTTACCACAGTTTCTAGAGCCTGTCCACAGTTTCTAGAGCCTGCCCACAGGTTCTAGAGCCTGCCCACAGTTTCTAGAGGCATCCCACAGTTTCCAGATCCTGCCCACAGTTTCTAGAGACTGCCCACAGTTTCTAGAGCCTGCTCACAGTTCCTAGAGCCTGCCCACAGTTTCTAGAGCCTGCCCACAGTTTCTAGAGCCTGCCCACAGTTCCTAGAGCCTGCCCACAGATTCTAGAGCCAGCCCACTGTTGCTAGAACCTGCTCACAGTTTCTAGACCCTGCTCACAGTTTCTAGAGACTTCTCAGAGTTCCTAGAGCCTGCCTACAGTTTCTAGAGCCTGCCCAGAGTTTCTAGTTCCTGCCCATCGTTTCTAGAGGCTTCCCACAGTTTCTAGAGCATGCTTACAGTTTCTAGATCCTGCCAACAGTTTCTAGAGTCTGCCCACAGTTTCTAGATTCTGCCAACAGATTCTAGAGACTGCCCACAGGTTCTAGAGCATTCCCACAATTTCTAGAGGCTTCCCAAAGTTTCTAGAGCCTGCTCACAGTTCCTAGAGACTGCCCACAGATTCTAGAGCCTGCCCACAGTTTCTAGAGCCTCCCCACACTTTCTAGAGCCAGCTCACAGTTTCTAGAGATGCCCACAGTTTCTGGACCCTGCCCACATTTTCTAGAGCCTGCCCAAACTTTCTAGAGCCTTCCCACAGTTTCTAGAGGCTTTCCACAGTTTCTAGAGGCAGTTTCTAGATGATTCCCACAGTTTCTAGAGCCTGCCCCCACTTTCTAGAGCCTGCTCACAGTTTCTAGAGCCTTTTCACAGTTCCTAGAGCCTGCACACAGTTTCTAGAGCCTGCTCACACTTTCTAGAGCCTGCCCACATTTTCTAGAGCCTGCCCACAGGTTCTAGAGCCTGCCCAGAGTTTCTAGAGCCTGCCCACAGTTTCTAAAGCCTGGTCACAGTTTCTTGAGCCTGGCCACATTTTCTAGAGGCTTCCCACAGTTGCTACTGTCTGCTCACAGCTTCTAGAGCCTTCTCACAGTTCTTAGAGGCTGCCCACAGTTTCGAGAGCCTGCTCACAGTTTCTAGAGCCTGCCCACAGTTTCTAGAGTCTGCCCACAGTTTCTAGATCCTACCCACAGATTCTAGAGCCTGCCCACTGGTTCTAGAGCCTTCCCACAGTTTCTAGAGGCTTCCCAAAATTTCTAGAGGCTGCTCACAGTTTCTAGAGCCTGCTCACATTTTCTAGATGCTCCCCACAGTTTCTAGAGCCTGCCCACAGTTTCTAAATACTACTCACAGTTTCTAGAGCCTGCACACAGTTTCTATATCCTGCGCAAAGTTTCTAGAGGCTTCCCACAGTTTCTAGCGCCTGCTCACAGTTTATAGAGCCTGCCAACAGTTTCTAGAGTCTGCCTACAATTTCTAGATTCTGCCCACAGATTCTAGAGCCTGCCCACAGGTTCTAGAGCCTGTCCACAGTTTCTAGAGGCTTCACACAGTTTCTAGAGCCTGCCAACAGTGTCTAGAGGCTTCCCACAGTTTCTAGACCCTTCCCACCGTTTCTAAAGGGTTCCCAAAATTTCTAGAGCCTGCTCACAGTTTCTAGAGCCTGCTCACATTTTCTAGATGCTCCCCACAGTTTCTAGAGCCTGCCCACAGTTTCTAGATCCTGCCCACAGTTTCTAGAAACTGCTCACAGTTTCTAGAGGCTGCACAGTGTTTCTAGATACTGCCCACAGTTTCTGGAGCCTGGCCAAACTTTCTAGAGCCTGCACACAGTTTCTATATCCTGCTCAAAGTTTCTAGAGGCTTGCCACAGTTTCTAGAGCCTGCTCACAGTTTCTAGAGCCTGCCAACAGTTTCTAGAGCCTGCCCACAATTTCTAGATTCTGCCAAAAGATTCTAGAGCCTGCCAACAGATTCTAGAGCCTGCTCACAGTTTCTAGAGTCTTCCCACAGTTTGTAGAGCCTGCCCTCATTTTCTGGAGCCTGCTGACAGTTTCTAGAGCCTGCTCACAGTATCTAGAGACGTCCCACTGTTTCTAGAGGCTTCCCACAGTTTCTGGAGCCTGCCCACAGTTTCTAAAGCGTGCTCACAGTTTCTAGAGATTGCTCACAGATTCTAGAGCCTCCGCACAGTTTCTAGAGCCTGCTCACAGTTTCTAGAGGTTTCCCACAGTTTCTAGAGCTTACTGACAGTTTCTAGAGCCTGTCCAAAGCTTCTAGAGGCTTCCCACAGTTCCTGGAGCCTGCGCACAGTTTCTAGATCCTGCACACAGTTTCTAGAGGCTTCCCTCTGTTTCTAGAGGCTTCCCACTGTTTCTAGAGCCTGCCCACAGTTTCTAGAGGCTTCTCACAGTTTCTAGAGCCTGCCCACAGTTTTTAAAGCATGCCCACAGTTTCTGCAGACTGCCCAACCTTACTAGAGCCTGCTCACAGATTCTAGAGCCTGCCAACAGATTCTAGAGCCTGCTCACAGTTTCTAGGGCCTTCCCAATTTCTAGAGCCTCCCCTCAGTTTCTAGAGTCTGCTCACAGTTTCTAGAGCCTGCCCTCATTTTCTGGAGCCTGCTGACAGTTTCTAGAGCCTGCCCACAGTATCTAGAGACGTCCCACTGTTTCTAGCGGCTTCCCACAGTTTCTAGAGCCGGCTCACAGTCAGTTTCTGGAGCCTGCCCACAGTTTCTAGTTCCTGCTCACCGTTTCTAGCGGCTTCCCAAAATTTCTAGAGCCTGCTCACAGTTTCTAGAGCCTGCTCACATTTTCTAGATGCTCCCCACAGTTTCTAGAGCCTGCCCACAGTTTCTAGATCCTGCCCACAGTTTCTAGAAACTGCTCACAGTTTCTAGAGCCTGCACACTGTTTCTAGATACTGCCCAAAGTTTCTGGAGCCTGGCCAAACTTTCTAGAGCCTGCACACAGTTTCTATATCCTGCTCAAAGTTTCTAGAGGCTTCCCATAGTTTCTAGAGCCTGCTCACAGTTTATAGAGCCTGCCAACAGTTTCTAGAGCCTGCCCACAATTTCTAGATTCTGCCCACAGATTCTAGAGCCTGCCCACAGGTTCTAGAAACTGCTCACAGTTTCTAGAGCCTGCACACTGTTTCTAGATACTGCCCACAGTTTCTGGAGCCTGGCCAAACTTTCTAGAGCCTGCACACAGTTTCTAGAGCCTGCCAACAGTTTCTAGAGCCTGCCCACAATTTCTAGATTCTGCCCACAGATTCTAGAGCCTGCCCACAGGTTCTAGAGCCTTCCCACAGTTTCTAGAGGCTTCTCAAAGTTTCTAGAGCTTGCTCACAGCTTCTAGAGCCTGCCAACAGATTCTAGAGCCTGCTCACAGTTTCTAGGGCCTTCCCAATTTCTAGAGCCTCCCCTCAGTTTCTAGAGTCTGCTCACAGTTTCTAGAGCCTGCCCTCATTTTCTGGAGCCTGCTGACAGTTTCTAGAGCCTGCCCACAGTATCTAGAGACGTCCCACTGTTTCTAGCGGCTTCCCACAGTTTCTAGAGCCTGCTCACAGTCAGTTTCTGGAGCCTGCCCACAGTTTCTAGTTCCTGCTCACCGTTTCTAGCGGCTTCCCAAAATTTCTAGAGCCTGCTCACAGTTTCTAGAGCCTGCTCACATTTTCTAGATGCTCCCCACAGTTTCTAGAGCCTGCCCACAGTTTCTAGATCCTGCCCACAGTTTCTAGAAACTGCTCACAGTTTCTAGAGCCTGCACACTGTTTCTAGATACTGCCCAAAGTTTCTGGAGCCTGGCCAAACTTTCTAGAGCCTGCACACAGTTTCTATATCCTGCTCAAAGTTTCTAGAGGCTTCCCATAGTTTCTAGAGCCTGCTCACAGTTTATAGAGCCTGCCAACAGTTTCTAGAGCCTGCCCACAATTTCTAGATTCTGCCCACAGATTCTAGAGCCTGCCCACAGGTTCTAGAACCTGCTCACAGTTTCTAGAGCCTGCACACTGTTTCTAGATACTGCCCACAGTTTCTGGAGCCTGGCCAAACTTTCTAGAGCCTGCACACAGTTTCTAGAGCCTGCCAACAGTTTCTAGAGCCTGCCCACAATTTCTAGATTCTGCCCACAGATTCTAGAGCCTGCCCTCAGTTTCTAGAGTCTGCTCACAGTTTCTAGAGCCTGCCCTCATTTTCTGGAGCCTGCTGACAGATTCTAGAGCCTGCTCACAGTTTCTAGAGTCTTCCCAGTTTCTAGAGCCTCCCCTCAGTTTCTAGAGTCTGCTCACAGTTTCTAGAGCCTGCCCTCATTTTCTGGAGCCTGCTGACAGTTTCTAGAGCCTGCTCACAGTATCTAGAGACGTCCCACTGTTTCTAGAGGCTTCCCACAGTTTCTAGAGCCTGCTCACAGTTTCTGGAGCCTGCCCACAGTTTCTAGTTCCTGCTCACCGTTTCTAGAGGCTTCCCACAGTTTCTAGAGCCTGCTTACAGTTTCTAGAACCTGCCAACAGTTTCTAGAGTCTGCCCACAGTTTCTAGATTCTGCCCACAGATTCTAGAGCCTGCCAACAGATTCCACAGCCTGCTCACAGTTTCTAGAGCCTTCCCACGGTTTCTAGAGCCTCCCCTCAGTTTATAGAGCCTGCTCACACTTTCTATAGCCTGCCCTCATTTTCTGGAGCCTGCTGACAGTTTCTAGAGCCTGCCCACAGTTTCTAGAGACTTCCCACTGTTTCTAGAGGCTTCCCACAGTTTCTAGAGCCTGCTCACAGTTTCTGGAGCCTGCCCACAGTTTCTAAAGCCTGCTCACAGTTTCTAGAGATTGCTCACAGATTCTAGAGCCTGCCCACAGTTTCTAGAGCCTACTCACAGTTTCTAGAGCATGCCCACAGTTTCTAGAGCCTGCCCAGAGTTTCTAGAGCCTGCCCACAGTTTCTAGAGCCTGCTCACAGTTTCTAGAGCCTGCCAACAGTTTCTAGAGCCTGCCCACAATTTCTAGATTCTGCCCACAGATTCTAGAGCCTGCCCACAGGTTCTAGAGCCTTCCCACAGTTTCTAGAGGCTTCTCAAAGTTTCTAGAGCTTGCTCACAGCTTCTAGAGCCTGCCAACAGATTCTAGAGCCTGCTCACAGTTTCTAGAGTCTTCCCAGTTTCTAGAGCCTCCCCTCAGTTTCTAGAGTCTGCTCACAGTTTCTAGAGCCTGCCCTCATTTTCTGGAGCCTGCTGACAGTTTCTAGAGCCTGCTCACAGTATCTAGAGACGTCCCACTGTTTCTAGAGGCTTCCCACAGTTTCTAGAGCCTGCTCACAGTTTCTGGAGCCTGCCCACAGTTTCTAGTTCCTGCTCACCGTTTCTAGAGGCTTCCCACAGTTTCTAGAGCCTGCTTACAGTTTCTAGAACCTGCCAACAGTTTCTAGAGTCTGCCCACAGTTTCTAGATTCTGCCCACAGATTCTAGAGCCTGCCAACAGATTCCACAGCCTGCTCACAGTTTCTAGAGCCTTCCCACGGTTTCTAGAGCCTCCCCTCAGTTTATAGAGCCTGCTCACACTTTCTATAGCCTGCCCTCATTTTCTGGAGCCTGCTGACAGTTTCTAGAGCCTGCCCACAGTTTCTAGAGACTTCCCACTGTTTCTAGAGGCTTCCCACAGTTTCTAGAGCCTGCTCACAGTTTCTGGAGCCTGCCCACAGTTTCTAAAGCCTGCTCACAGTTTCTAGAGATTGCTCACAGATTCTAGAGCCTGCCCACAGTTTCTAGAGCCTACTCACAGTTTCTAGAGCATGCCCACAGTTTCTAGAGCCTGCCCAGAGTTTCTAGAGCCTGCCCACAGTTTCTAGAGCCTGCTCACAGTTTCTAGAGCTTTCCCACAGTTTCTAGAGCTTACTGACAGTTTCTAGAGCCTGTCCAAAGCTTCTAGAGGCTTCCCACAGTTCCTGGAGCCTGCCCACAGTTTCTAGATCCTGCCCACAGTTTCTAGAGGCTTCCCTCTGTTTCTAGAGGCTTCCCACTGTTTCTAGAGCCTACTCACAGTTTCTAGAGCCTGCCCAACCTTTCTAGAGCCTGCTCACAGATTCTAGAGCCTGCCAACAGATTCTAGAGCCTGCTCACAGTTTCTAGGGCCTTCGCAATTTCTAGAGCCTCCCCTCAGTTTCTAGAGTCTGCTCACAGTTTCTAGAGCCTGCCCTCATTTTCTGGAGCCTGCTGACAGTTTCTAGAGCCTGCCCACAGTATCTAGAGACGTCCCACTGTTTCTAGAGGCTTCCCACAGTTTCTAGAGCCTGCTCACAATTTCTGGAGCCTGCCCACAGTTTCTACTTCCTGCTCACCGTTTCTAGAGGCTTCCCACAGTTTCTAGAGCCTGCTTACAGTTTCTAGAACCTGCCAACAGTTTCTAGAGTCTGCCCACAGTTTCTGGATTCTGCCAACAGATTCTAGAGCCTTCCCCCAGTTTCTAGAGGTTTCCCAAAGATTCTAGATCCTGCTCACAGATTCTAAAGCCTGCCAACAGATTCCAGAGCCTGCTCACAGTTTCTAGAACCTGCTCACAGTTTCTAGATCCTGCTCAAAGTTTCTGGAGCCTGCCCACAGTTTCTTGAGCATGCTGACAGTTTCTAGAGCCTGCCCACAGTTTCTAGAGGCTTCCCACCCTTTCTAGAGCCTTCTCACAGTTTCTAGAGCCTGCTCATATTTTCTAGAGCCTGTCCACAGTTTCTAGAGCCTTCCCACAGTTTCTAGAACCTCCTCACAGATTCTAGAGCCTGCTCAAAGGTTCTAGAGCCTGCTCACAGTTTCTAGATCATTCCCACAGTTTCTAGAGCCTCCCCACAGTTTCTAGAGCCTCCCCACAGTTTCTAGAGCCTGCTCACAGTTTCTAGACCCTGCCCACAGTTTCTGGACCCTGCCCACATTTTCTAGAGCCTACCCACAGTGTCTGCAGCCTGCCCAAAGTTGCTGGAGTCTGCGCGCCTGCTCACAGTTTCTAGAGCCTGCCCACAGTTTCTGGACCCTGCCCACATTTTCTAGAGCCTACCCACAGTGTCTGCAGCCTGCCCAAAGTTGCTGGAGTCTGTGCGCAGTTTCTAGAGCCTGCCCACAGTTTCCAGAGCCTGCTCATAGTTTCTAGAGCCTGCCCACACTTTCTAGAGCCTGCCCACATGTTCTAGAGCCTGCCCAGAGTTTCTAGAGGCTTCCCACCCTTTCTAGAGCCTTCTCACAGTTTCTAGAGCCTGCTCATATTTTCTAGAGCCTGTCCACAGTTTCTAGAGCCTTCCCACAGTTTCTGGAACCCCCTCACAGATTCTAGAGTCTGCACAAAGGTTCTAGAGCCTGCTCACAGTTTCTAGATCATTCCCACAGTGTCTAGAGGCTCCCCACAGTTTCTAGAGCCTCCCCACAGTTTCTAGAGCCTGCTCACAGTTTCTGGAGCCTGCCCACAGTTTCTGGACCCTGCCCACATTTTCTAGAGTCTGCCCACAGTGTCTGGAGCCTGCCCAAAGTTGCTGGAGTCTGCACACAGTTTCTAGAGCCTGCCCACAGTTTCCAGAGCCTGCTCACAGTTTCTAGAGCCTGCCCAAACTTTCTAGAGCCTTCCCACAGTTTCTAGAGGCTTCCCACAGTTTCTGGATCCTGCCCACAGTTTCTGGAGTATGTTGACAGTTTCTCCAGACTGCCCACAGTTTCTCCAGACTGCCCACAGTTCCTAGAGCCGACCCAAATCTTCTAGATACTGACCACACTTTCTAGAGCCCGCTCAAAGTTTCTAGAGCCTCCCCACAGTTTCTAGAGCCTGCCCACATTTTTAGAGCCTGCCCACAGATTCTAGAGCCTGCTAAAAATTTCTAGAGCCTGCTCACAGTTTCTAGAGCCTTCCCACAGTTTCTAGAGGCTGCCCACAGTTTCTAGAGCCTGCCCACAGTTTCTAGAGCTTACTCACAGTTTCTAGAGCCTGCCCACAGTTTCTAGAGCCTGCTCACAGTTTCTAGAGCTTGCTCACAGTTTCTATATCATTCCCACAGTTTCTAGAGCCTCCCCACAGTTTCTAGAGCCTGCTAACAGTTTCTAGAGCCTGCCCACAGTTTCTGGACACTGCCCACAGTTTCTAGAGCCTGCACACTGTTTCTAGATACTGCCCAAAGTTTCTGGAGCCTGGCCAAACTTTCTAGAGCCTGCACACAGTTTCTATATCCTGCTCAAAGTTTCTAGAGGCTTCCCATAGTTTCTAGAGCCTGCTCACAGTTTATAGAGCCTGCCAACAGTTTCTAGAGCCTGCCCACAATTTCTAGATTCTGCCCACAGATTCTAGAGCCTGCCCACAGGTTCTAGAAACTGCTCACAGTTTCTAGAGCCTGCACACTGTTTCTAGATACTGCCCACAGTTTCTGGAGCCTGGCCAAACTTTCTAGAGCCTGCTCACAGTTTCTAGAGCCTGCCAACAGTTTCTAGAGCCTGCCCACAATTTCTAGATTCTGCCCACAGATTCTAGAGCCTGCCCACAGGTTCTAGAGCCTTCCCACAGTTTCTAGAGGCTTCTCAAAGTTTCTAGAGCTTGCTCACAGCTTCTAGAGCCTGCCAACAGATTCTAGAGCCTGCTCACAGTTTCTAGAGTCTTCCCAGTTTCTAGAGCCTCCCCTCAGTTTCTAGAGTCTGCTCACAGTTTCTAGAGCCTGCCCACAGTTTCTAGAGCCTGCTCACAGTTTCTAGAGCTTGCTCACAGTTTCTATATCATTCCCACAGTTTCTAGAGCCTCCCCACAGTTTCTAGAGCCTGCTAACAGTTTCTAGAGCCTGCCCACAGTTTCTGGACACTGCCCACAGTTTCTAGAGCCTGCACACTGTTTCTAGATACTGCCCAAAGTTTCTGGAGCCTGGCCAAACTTTCTAGAGCCTGCACACAGTTTCTATATCCTGCTCAAAGTTTCTAGAGGCTTCCCATAGTTTCTAGAGCCTGCTCACAATTTATAGAGCCTGCCAACAGTTTCTAGAGCCTGCCCACAATTTCTAGATTCTGCCCACAGATTCTAGAGCCTGCCCACAGGTTCTAGAAACTGCTCACAGTTTCTAGAGCCTGCACACTGTTTCTAGATACTGCCCACAGTTTCTGGAGCCTGGCCAAACTTTCTAGAGCCTGCTCACAGTTTCTAGAGCCTGCCAACAGTTTCTAGAGCCTGCCCACAATTTCTAGATTCTGCCCACAGATTCTAGAGCCTGCCCACAGGTTCTAGAGCCTTCCCACAGTTTCTAGAGGCTTCTCAAAGTTTCTAGAGCTTGCTCACAGCTTCTAGAGCCTGCCAACAGATTCTAGAGCCTGCTCACAGTTTCTAGAGTCTTCCCAGTTTCTAGAGCCTCCCCTCAGTTTCTAGAGTCTGCTCACAGTTTCTAGAGCCTGCCCTCATTTTCTGGAGCCTGCTGACAGTTTCTAGAGCCTGCTCACAGTATCTAGAGACGTCCCACTGTTTCTAGAGGCTTCCCACAGTTTCTAGAGCCTGCTCACAGTTTCTGGAGCCTGCCCACAGTTTCTAGTTCCTGCTCACCGTTTCTAGAGGCTTCCCACAGTTTCTAGAGCCTGCTTACAGTTTCTAGAACCTGCCAACAGTTTCTAGAGTCTGCCCACAGTTTCTAGATTCTGCCCACAGATTCTAGAGCCTGCCAACAGATTCCACAGCCTGCTCACAGTTTCTAGAGCCTTCCCACGGTTTCTAGAGCCTCCCCTCAGTTTATAGAGCCTGCTCACACTTTCTATAGCCTGCCCTCATTTTCTGGAGCCTGCTGACAGTTTCTAGAGCCTGCCCACAGTTTCTAGAGACTTCCCACTGTTTCTAGAGGCTTCCCACAGTTTCTAGAGCCTGCTCACAGTTTCTGGAGCCTGCCCACAGTTTCTAAAGCCTGCTCACAGTTTCTAGAGATTGCTCACAGATTCTAGAGCCTGCCCACAGTTTCTAGAGCCTACTCACAGTTTCTAGAGCATGCCCACAGTTTCTAGAGCCTGCCCAGAGTTTCTAGAGCCTGCCCACAGTTTCTAGAGCCTGCTCACAGTTTCTAGAGCTTTCCCACAGTTTCTAGAGCTTACTGACAGTTTCTAGAGCCTGTCCAAAGCTTCTAGAGGCTTCCCACAGTTCCTGGAGCCTGCCCACAGTTTCTAGATCCTGCCCACAGTTTCTAGAGGCTTCCCTCTGTTTCTAGAGGCTTCCCACTGTTTCTAGAGCCTACTCACAGTTTCTAGAGCCTGCCCAACCTTTCTAGAGCCTGCTCACAGATTCTAGAGCCTGCCAACAGATTCTAGAGCCTGCTCACAGTTTCTAGGGCCTTCGCAATTTCTAGAGCCTCCCCTCAGTTTCTAGAGTCTGCTCACAGTTTCTAGAGCCTGCCCTCATTTTCTGGAGCCTGCTGACAGTTTCTAGAGCCTGCCCACAGTATCTAGAGACGTCCCACTGTTTCTAGAGGCTTCCCACAGTTTCTAGAGCCTGCTCACAATTTCTGGAGCCTGCCCACAGTTTCTACTTCCTGCTCACCGTTTCTAGAGGCTTCCCACAGTTTCTAGAGCCTGCTTACAGTTTCTAGAACCTGCCAACAGTTTCTAGAGTCTGCCCACAGTTTCTGGATTCTGCCAACAGATTCTAGAGCCTTCCCCCAGTTTCTAGAGGTTTCCCAAAGATTCTAGATCCTGCTCACAGATTCTAAAGCCTGCCAACAGATTCCAGAGCCTGCTCACAGTTTCTAGAACCTGCTCACAGTTTCTAGATCCTGCTCAAAGTTTCTGGAGCCTGCCCACAGTTTCTTGAGCATGCTGACAGTTTCTAGAGCCTGCCCACAGTTTCTAGAGGCTTCCCACCCTTTCTAGAGCCTTCTCACAGTTTCTAGAGCCTGCTCATATTTTCTAGAGCCTGTCCACAGTTTCTAGAGCCTTCCCACAGTTTCTAGAACCTCCTCACAGATTCTAGAGCCTGCTCAAAGGTTCTAGAGCCTGCTCACAGTTTCTAGATCATTCCCACAGTTTCTAGAGCCTCCCCACAGTTTCTAGAGCCTCCCCACAGTTTCTAGAGCCTGCTCACAGTTTCTAGACCCTGCCCACAGTTTCTGGACCCTGCCCACATTTTCTAGAGCCTACCCACAGTGTCTGCAGCCTGCCCAAAGTTGCTGGAGTCTGCGCGCCTGCTCACAGTTTCTAGAGCCTGCCCACAGTTTCTGGACCCTGCCCACATTTTCTAGAGCCTACCCACAGTGTCTGCAGCCTGCCCAAAGTTGCTGGAGTCTGTGCGCAGTTTCTAGAGCCTGCCCACAGTTTCCAGAGCCTGCTCATAGTTTCTAGAGCCTGCCCACACTTTCTAGAGCCTGCCCACATGTTCTAGAGCCTGCCCAGAGTTTCTAGAGGCTTCCCACCCTTTCTAGAGCCTTCTCACAGTTTCTAGAGCCTGCTCATATTTTCTAGAGCCTGTCCACAGTTTCTAGAGCCTTCCCACAGTTTCTGGAACCCCCTCACAGATTCTAGAGTCTGCACAAAGGTTCTAGAGCCTGCTCACAGTTTCTAGATCATTCCCACAGTGTCTAGAGGCTCCCCACAGTTTCTAGAGCCTCCCCACAGTTTCTAGAGCCTGCTCACAGTTTCTGGAGCCTGCCCACAGTTTCTGGACCCTGCCCACATTTTCTAGAGTCTGCCCACAGTGTCTGGAGCCTGCCCAAAGTTGCTGGAGTCTGCACACAGTTTCTAGAGCCTGCCCACAGTTTCCAGAGCCTGCTCACAGTTTCTAGAGCCTGCCCAAACTTTCTAGAGCCTTCCCACAGTTTCTAGAGGCTTCCCACAGTTTCTGGATCCTGCCCACAGTTTCTGGAGTATGTTGACAGTTTCTCCAGACTGCCCACAGTTTCTCCAGACTGCCCACAGTTCCTAGAGCCGACCCAAATCTTCTAGATACTGACCACACTTTCTAGAGCCCGCTCAAAGTTTCTAGAGCCTCCCCACAGTTTCTAGAGCCTGCCCACATTTTTAGAGCCTGCCCACAGATTCTAGAGCCTGCTAAAAATTTCTAGAGCCTGCTCACAGTTTCTAGAGCCTTCCCACAGTTTCTAGAGGCTGCCCACAGTTTCTAGAGCCTGCCCACAGTTTCTAGAGCTTACTCACAGTTTCTAGAGCCTGCCCACAGTTTCTAGAGCCTGCTCACAGTTTCTAGAGCTTGCTCACAGTTTCTATATCATTCCCACAGTTTCTAGAGCCTCCCCACAGTTTCTAGAGCCTGCTAACAGTTTCTAGAGCCTGCCCACAGTTTCTGGACACTGCCCACAGTTTCTAGAGCCTGCACACTGTTTCTAGATACTGCCCAAAGTTTCTGGAGCCTGGCCAAACTTTCTAGAGCCTGCACACAGTTTCTATATCCTGCTCAAAGTTTCTAGAGGCTTCCCATAGTTTCTAGAGCCTGCTCACAGTTTATAGAGCCTGCCAACAGTTTCTAGAGCCTGCCCACAATTTCTAGATTCTGCCCACAGATTCTAGAGCCTGCCCACAGGTTCTAGAAACTGCTCACAGTTTCTAGAGCCTGCACACTGTTTCTAGATACTGCCCACAGTTTCTGGAGCCTGGCCAAACTTTCTAGAGCCTGCTCACAGTTTCTAGAGCCTGCCAACAGTTTCTAGAGCCTGCCCACAATTTCTAGATTCTGCCCACAGATTCTAGAGCCTGCCCACAGGTTCTAGAGCCTTCCCACAGTTTCTAGAGGCTTCTCAAAGTTTCTAGAGCTTGCTCACAGCTTCTAGAGCCTGCCAACAGATTCTAGAGCCTGCTCACAGTTTCTAGAGTCTTCCCAGTTTCTAGAGCCTCCCCTCAGTTTCTAGAGTCTGCTCACAGTTTCTAGAGCCTGCCCTCATTTTCTGGAGCCTGCTGACAGTTTCTAGAGCCTGCTCACAGTATCTAGAGACGTCCCACTGTTTCTAGAGGCTTCCCACAGTTTCTAGAGCCTGCTCACAGTTTCTGGAGCCTGCCCACAGTTTCTAGTTCCTGCTCACCGTTTCTAGAGGCTTCCCACAGTTTCTAGAGCCTGCTTACAGTTTCTAGAACCTGCCAACAGTTTCTAGAGTCTGCCCACAGTTTCTAGATTCTGCCCACAGATTCTAGAGCCTGCCAACAGATTCCACAGCCTGCTCACAGTTTCTAGAGCCTTCCCACGGTTTCTAGAGCCTCCCCTCAGTTTATAGAGCCTGCTCACACTTTCTATAGCCTGCCCTCATTTTCTGGAGCCTGCTGACAGTTTCTAGAGCCTGCCCACAGTTTCTAGAGACTTCCCACTGTTTCTAGAGGCTTCCCACAGTTTCTAGAGCCTGCTCACAGTTTCTGGAGCCTGCCCACAGTTTCTAAAGCCTGCTCACAGTTTCTAGAGATTGCTCACAGATTCTAGAGCCTGCCCACAGTTTCTAGAGCCTACTCACAGTTTCTAGAGCATGCCCACAGTTTCTAGAGCCTGCCCAGAGTTTCTAGAGCCTGCCCACAGTTTCTAGAGCCTGCTCACAGTTTCTAGAGCTTTCCCACAGTTTCTAGAGCTTACTGACAGTTTCTAGAGCCTGTCCAAAGCTTCTAGAGGCTTCCCACAGTTCCTGGAGCCTGCCCACAGTTTCTAGATCCTGCCCACAGTTTCTAGAGGCTTCCCTCTGTTTCTAGAGGCTTCCCACTGTTTCTAGAGCCTACTCACAGTTTCTAGAGCCTGCCCAACCTTTCTAGAGCCTGCTCACAGATTCTAGAGCCTGCCAACAGATTCTAGAGCCTGCTCACAGTTTCTAGGGCCTTCGCAATTTCTAGAGCCTCCCCTCAGTTTCTAGAGTCTGCTCACAGTTTCTAGAGCCTGCCCTCATTTTCTGGAGCCTGCTGACAGTTTCTAGAGCCTGCCCACAGTATCTAGAGACGTCCCACTGTTTCTAGAGGCTTCCCACAGTTTCTAGAGCCTGCTCACAATTTCTGGAGCCTGCCCACAGTTTCTACTTCCTGCTCACCGTTTCTAGAGGCTTCCCACAGTTTCTAGAGCCTGCTTACAGTTTCTAGAACCTGCCAACAGTTTCTAGAGTCTGCCCACAGTTTCTGGATTCTGCCAACAGATTCTAGAGCCTTCCCCCAGTTTCTAGAGGTTTCCCAAAGATTCTAGATCCTGCTCACAGATTCTAAAGCCTGCCAACAGATTCCAGAGCCTGCTCACAGTTTCTAGAACCTGCTCACAGTTTCTAGATCCTGCTCAAAGTTTCTGGAGCCTGCCCACAGTTTCTTGAGCATGCTGACAGTTTCTAGAGCCTGCCCACAGTTTCTAGAGGCTTCCCACCCTTTCTAGAGCCTTCTCACAGTTTCTAGAGCCTGCTCATATTTTCTAGAGCCTGTCCACAGTTTCTAGAGCCTTCCCACAGTTTCTAGAACCTCCTCACAGATTCTAGAGCCTGCTCAAAGGTTCTAGAGCCTGCTCACAGTTTCTAGATCATTCCCACAGTTTCTAGAGCCTCCCCACAGTTTCTAGAGCCTCCCCACAGTTTCTAGAGCCTGCTCACAGTTTCTAGACCCTGCCCACAGTTTCTGGACCCTGCCCACATTTTCTAGAGCCTACCCACAGTGTCTGCAGCCTGCCCAAAGTTGCTGGAGTCTGCGCGCCTGCTCACAGTTTCTAGAGCCTGCCCACAGTTTCTGGACCCTGCCCACATTTTCTAGAGCCTACCCACAGTGTCTGCAGCCTGCCCAAAGTTGCTGGAGTCTGTGCGCAGTTTCTAGAGCCTGCCCACAGTTTCCAGAGCCTGCTCATAGTTTCTAGAGCCTGCCCACACTTTCTAGAGCCTGCCCACATGTTCTAGAGCCTGCCCAGAGTTTCTAGAGGCTTCCCACCCTTTCTAGAGCCTTCTCACAGTTTCTAGAGCCTGCTCATATTTTCTAGAGCCTGTCCACAGTTTCTAGAGCCTTCCCACAGTTTCTGGAACCCCCTCACAGATTCTAGAGTCTGCACAAAGGTTCTAGAGCCTGCTCACAGTTTCTAGATCATTCCCACAGTGTCTAGAGGCTCCCCACAGTTTCTAGAGCCTCCCCACAGTTTCTAGAGCCTGCTCACAGTTTCTGGAGCCTGCCCACAGTTTCTGGACCCTGCCCACATTTTCTAGAGTCTGCCCACAGTGTCTGGAGCCTGCCCAAAGTTGCTGGAGTCTGCACACAGTTTCTAGAGCCTGCCCACAGTTTCCAGAGCCTGCTCACAGTTTCTAGAGCCTGCCCAAACTTTCTAGAGCCTTCCCACAGTTTCTAGAGGCTTCCCACAGTTTCTGGATCCTGCCCACAGTTTCTGGAGTATGTTGACAGTTTCTCCAGACTGCCCACAGTTTCTCCAGACTGCCCACAGTTCCTAGAGCCGACCCAAATCTTCTAGATACTGACCACACTTTCTAGAGCCCGCTCAAAGTTTCTAGAGCCTCCCCACAGTTTCTAGAGCCTGCCCACATTTTTAGAGCCTGCCCACAGATTCTAGAGCCTGCTAAAAATTTCTAGAGCCTGCTCACAGTTTCTAGAGCCTTCCCACAGTTTCTAGAGGCTGCCCACAGTTTCTAGAGCCTGCCCAGAGTTTCTAGAGCTTACTCACAGTTTCTAGAGCCTGCCCACAGTTTCTAGAGCCTGCTCACAGTTTCTAGAGCTTGCTCACAGTTTCTATATCATTCCCACAGTTTCTAGAGCCTCCCCACAGTTTCTAGAGCCTGCTAACAGTTTCTAGAGCCTGCCCACAGTTTCTGGACACTGCCCACAGTTTCTAGAGCCTGCACACTGTTTCTAGATACTGCCCAAAGTTTCTGGAGCCTGGCCAAACTTTCTAGAGCCTGCACACAGTTTCTATATCCTGCTCAAAGTTTCTAGAGGCTTCCCATAGTTTCTAGAGCCTGCTCACAGTTTATAGAGCCTGCCAACAGTTTCTAGAGCCTGCCCACAATTTCTAGATTCTGCCCACAGATTCTAGAGCCTGCCCACAGGTTCTAGAAACTGCTCACAGTTTCTAGAGCCTGCACACTGTTTCTAGATACTGCCCACAGTTTCTGGAGCCTGGCCAAACTTTCTAGAGCCTGCTCACAGTTTCTAGAGCCTGCCAACAGTTTCTAGAGCCTGCCCACAATTTCTAGATTCTGCCCACAGATTCTAGAGCCTGCCCACAGGTTCTAGAGCCTTCCCACAGTTTCTAGAGGCTTCTCAAAGTTTCTAGAGCTTGCTCACAGCTTCTAGAGCCTGCCAACAGATTCTAGAGCCTGCTCACAGTTTCTAGAGTCTTCCCAGTTTCTAGAGCCTCCCCTCAGTTTCTAGAGTCTGCTCACAGTTTCTAGAGCCTGCCCACAGTTTCTAGAGCCTGCTCACAGTTTCTAGAGCTTGCTCACAGTTTCTATATCATTCCCACAGTTTCTAGAGCCTCCCCACAGTTTCTAGAGCCTGCTAACAGTTTCTAGAGCCTGCCCACAGTTTCTGGACACTGCCCACAGTTTCTAGAGCCTGCACACTGTTTCTAGATACTGCCCAAAGTTTCTGGAGCCTGGCCAAACTTTCTAGAGCCTGCACACAGTTTCTATATCCTGCTCAAAGTTTCTAGAGGCTTCCCATAGTTTCTAGAGCCTGCTCACAATTTATAGAGCCTGCCAACAGTTTCTAGAGCCTGCCCACAATTTCTAGATTCTGCCCACAGATTCTAGAGCCTGCCCACAGGTTCTAGAAACTGCTCACAGTTTCTAGAGCCTGCACACTGTTTCTAGATACTGCCCACAGTTTCTGGAGCCTGGCCAAACTTTCTAGAGCCTGCTCACAGTTTCTAGAGCCTGCCAACAGTTTCTAGAGCCTGCCCACAATTTCTAGATTCTGCCCACAGATTCTAGAGCCTGCCCACAGGTTCTAGAGCCTTCCCACAGTTTCTAGAGGCTTCTCAAAGTTTCTAGAGCTTGCTCACAGCTTCTAGAGCCTGCCAACAGATTCTAGAGCCTGCTCACAGTTTCTAGAGTCTTCCCAGTTTCTAGAGCCTCCCCTCAGTTTCTAGAGTCTGCTCACAGTTTCTAGAGCCTGCCCTCATTTTCTGGAGCCTGCTGACAGTTTCTAGAGCCTGCTCACAGTATCTAGAGACGTCCCACTGTTTCTAGAGGCTTCCCACAGTTTCTAGAGCCTGCTCACAGTTTCTGGAGCCTGCCCACAGTTTCTAGTTCCTGCTCACCGTTTCTAGAGGCTTCCCACAGTTTCTAGAGACTGCTTACAGTTTCTAGAACCTGCCAACAGTTTCTAGAGTCTGCCCACAGTTTCTAGATTCTGCCCACAGATTCTAGAGCCTGCCAACAGATTCCACAGCCTGCTCACAGTTTCTAGAGCCTTCCCACGGTTTCTAGAGCCTCCCCTCAGTTTATAGAGCCTGCTCACACTTTCTATAGCCTGCCCTCATTTTCTGGAGCCTGCTGACAGTTTCTAGAGCCTGCCCACAGTTTCTAGAGACTTCCCACTGTTTCTAGAGGCTTCCCACAGTTTCTAGAGCCTGCTCACAGTTTCTGGAGCCTGCCCACAGTTTCTAAAGCCTGCTCACAGTTTCTAGAGATTGCTCACAGATTCTAGAGCCTGCCCACAGTTTCTAGAGCCTACTCACAGTTTCTAGAGCATGCCCACAGTTTCTAGAGCCTGCCCAGAGTTTCTAGAGCCTGCCCACAGTTTCTAGAGCCTGCTCACAGTTTCTAGAGCTTTCCCACAGTTTCTAGAGCTTACTGACAGTTTCTAGAGCCTGTCCAAAGCTTCTAGAGGCTTCCCACAGTTCCTGGAGCCTGCCCACAGTTTCTAGATCCTGCCCACAGTTTCTAGAGGCTTCCCTCTGTTTCTAGAGGCTTCCCACTGTTTCTAGAGCCTACTCACAGTTTCTAGAGCCTGCCCAACCTTTCTAGAGCCTGCTCACAGATTCTAGAGCCTGCCAACAGATTCTAGAGCCTGCTCACAGTTTCTAGGGCCTTCGCAATTTCTAGAGCCTCCCCTCAGTTTCTAGAGTCTGCTCACAGTTTCTAGAGCCTGCCCTCATTTTCTGGAGCCTGCTGACAGTTTCTAGAGCCTGCCCACAGTATCTAGAGACGTCCCACTGTTTCTAGAGGCTTCCCACAGTTTCTAGAGCCTGCTCACAATTTCTGGAGCCTGCCCACAGTTTCTACTTCCTGCTCACCGTTTCTAGAGGCTTCCCACAGTTTCTAGAGCCTGCTTACAGTTTCTAGAACCTGCCAACAGTTTCTAGAGTCTGCCCACAGTTTCTGGATTCTGCCAACAGATTCTAGAGCCTTCCCCCAGTTTCTAGAGGTTTCCCAAAGATTCTAGATCCTGCTCACAGATTCTAAAGCCTGCCAACAGATTCCAGAGCCTGCTCACAGTTTCTAGAACCTGCTCACAGTTTCTAGATCCTGCTCAAAGTTTCTGGAGCCTGCCCACAGTTTCTTGAGCATGCTGACAGTTTCTAGAGCCTGCCCACAGTTTCTAGAGGCTTCCCACCCTTTCTAGAGCCTTCTCACAGTTTCTAGAGCCTGCTCATATTTTCTAGAGCCTGTCCACAGTTTCTAGAGCCTTCCCACAGTTTCTAGAACCTCCTCACAGATTCTAGAGCCTGCTCAAAGGTTCTAGAGCCTGCTCACAGTTTCTAGATCATTCCCACAGTTTCTAGAGCCTCCCCACAGTTTCTAGAGCCTCCCCACAGTTTCTAGAGCCTGCTCACAGTTTCTAGACCCTGCCCACAGTTTCTGGACCCTGCCCACATTTTCTAGAGCCTACCCACAGTGTCTGCAGCCTGCCCAAAGTTGCTGGAGTCTGCGCGCCTGCTCACAGTTTCTAGAGCCTGCCCACAGTTTCTGGACCCTGCCCACATTTTCTAGAGCCTACCCACAGTGTCTGCAGCCTGCCCAAAGTTGCTGGAGTCTGTGCGCAGTTTCTAGAGCCTGCCCACAGTTTCCAGAGCCTGCTCATAGTTTCTAGAGCCTGCCCACACTTTCTAGAGCCTGCCCACATGTTCTAGAGCCTGCCCAGAGTTTCTAGAGGCTTCCCACCCTTTCTAGAGCCTTCTCACAGTTTCTAGAGCCTGCTCATATTTTCTAGAGCCTGTCCACAGTTTCTAGAGCCTTCCCACAGTTTCTGGAACCCCCTCACAGATTCTAGAGTCTGCACAAAGGTTCTAGAGCCTGCTCACAGTTTCTAGATCATTCCCACAGTGTCTAGAGGCTCCCCACAGTTTCTAGAGCCTCCCCACAGTTTCTAGAGCCTGCTCACAGTTTCTGGAGCCTGCCCACAGTTTCTGGACCCTGCCCACATTTTCTAGAGTCTGCCCACAGTGTCTGGAGCCTGCCCAAAGTTGCTGGAGTCTGCACACAGTTTCTAGAGCCTGCCCACAGTTTCCAGAGCCTGCTCACAGTTTCTAGAGCCTGCCCAAACTTTCTAGAGCCTTCCCACAGTTTCTAGAGGCTTCCCACAGTTTCTGGATCCTGCCCACAGTTTCTGGAGTATGTTGACAGTTTCTCCAGACTGCCCACAGTTTCTCCAGACTGCCCACAGTTCCTAGAGCCGACCCAAATCTTCTAGATACTGACCACACTTTCTAGAGCCCGCTCAAAGTTTCTAGAGCCTCCCCACAGTTTCTAGAGCCTGCCCACATTTTTAGAGCCTGCCCACAGATTCTAGAGCCTGCTAAAAATTTCTAGAGCCTGCTCACAGTTTCTAGAGCCTTCCCACAGTTTCTAGAGGCTGCCCACAGTTTCTAGAGCCTGCCCAGAGTTTCTAGAGCTTACTCACAGTTTCTAGAGCCTGCCCACAGTTTCTAGAGCCTGCTCACAGTTTCTAGAGCTTGCTCACAGTTTCTATATCATTCCCACAGTTTCTAGAGCCTCCCCACAGTTTCTAGAGCCTGCTAACAGTTTCTAGAGCCTGCCCACAGTTTCTGGACACTGCCCACAGTTTCTAGAGCCTGCACACTGTTTCTAGATACTGCCCAAAGTTTCTGGAGCCTGGCCAAACTTTCTAGAGCCTGCACACAGTTTCTATATCCTGCTCAAAGTTTCTAGAGGCTTCCCATAGTTTCTAGAGCCTGCTCACAGTTTATAGAGCCTGCCAACAGTTTCTAGAGCCTGCCCACAATTTCTAGATTCTGCCCACAGATTCTAGAGCCTGCCCACAGGTTCTAGAAACTGCTCACAGTTTCTAGAGCCTGCACACTGTTTCTAGATACTGCCCACAGTTTCTGGAGCCTGGCCAAACTTTCTAGAGCCTGCTCACAGTTTCTAGAGCCTGCCAACAGTTTCTAGAGCCTGCCCACAATTTCTAGATTCTGCCCACAGATTCTAGAGCCTGCCCACAGGTTCTAGAGCCTTCCCACAGTTTCTAGAGGCTTCTCAAAGTTTCTAGAGCTTGCTCACAGCTTCTAGAGCCTGCCAACAGATTCTAGAGCCTGCTCACAGTTTCTAGAGTCTTCCCAGTTTCTAGAGCCTCCCCTCAGTTTCTAGAGTCTGCTCACAGTTTCTAGAGCCTGCCCACAGTTTCTAGAGCCTGCTCACAGTTTCTAGAGCTTGCTCACAGTTTCTATATCATTCCCACAGTTTCTAGAGCCTCCCCACAGTTTCTAGAGCCTGCTAACAGTTTCTAGAGCCTGCCCACAGTTTCTGGACACTGCCCACAGTTTCTAGAGCCTGCACACTGTTTCTAGATACTGCCCAAAGTTTCTGGAGCCTGGCCAAACTTTCTAGAGCCTGCACACAGTTTCTATATCCTGCTCAAAGTTTCTAGAGGCTTCCCATAGTTTCTAGAGCCTGCTCACAGTTTATAGAGCCTGCCAACAGTTTCTAGAGCCTGGCCACAATTTCTAGATTCTGCCCACAGATTCTAGAGCCTGCCCACAGGTTCTAGAAACTGCTCACAGTTTCTAGAGCCTGCACACTGTTTCTAGATACTGCCCACAGTTTCTGGAGCCTGGCCAAACTTTCTAGAGCCTGCTCACAGTTTCTAGAGCCTGCCAACAGTTTCTAGAGCCTGCCCACAATTTCTAGATTCTGCCCACAGATTCTAGAGCCTGCCCACAGGTTCTAGAGCCTTCCCACAGTTTCTAGAGGCTTCTCAAAGTTTCTAGAGCTTGCTCACAGCTTCTAGAGCCTGCTAACAGATTCTAGAGCCTGCTCACAGTTTCTAGAGTCTTCCCAGTTTCTAGAGCCTCCCCTCAGTTTCTAGAGTCTGCTCACAGTTTCTAGAGCCTGCCCTCATTTTCTGGAGCCTGCTGACAGTTTCTAGAGCCTGCTCACAGTATCTAGAGACGTCCCACTGTTTCTAGAGGCTTCCCACAGTTTCTAGAGCCTGCTCACAGTTTCTGGAGCCTGCCCACAGTTTCTAGTTCCTGCTCACCGTTTCTAGAGGCTTCCCACAGTTTCTAGAGACTGCTTACAGTTTCTAGAACCTGCCAACAGTTTCTAGAGTCTGCCCACAGTTTCTAGATTCTGCCCACAGATTCTAGAGCCTGCCAACAGATTCCACAGCCTGCTCACAGTTTCTAGAGCCTTCCCACGGTTTCTAGAGCCTCCCCTCAGTTTATAGAGCCTGCTCACACTTTCTATAGCCTGCCCTCATTTTCTGGAGCCTGCTGACAGTTTCTAGAGCCTGCCCACAGTTTCTAGAGACTTCCCACTGTTTCTAGAGGCTTCCCACAGTTTCTAGAGCCTGCTCACAGTTTCTGGAGCCTGCCCACAGTTTCTAAAGCCTGCTCACAGTTTCTAGAGATTGCTCACAGATTCTAGAGCCTGCCCACAGTTTCTAGAGCCTACTCACAGTTTCTAGAGCATGCCCACAGTTTCTAGAGCCTGCCCAGAGTTTCTAGAGCCTGCCCACAGTTTCTAGAGCCTGCTCACAGTTTCTAGAGCTTTCCCACAGTTTCTAGAGCTTACTGACAGTTTCTAGAGCCTGTCCAAAGCTTCTAGAGGCTTCCCACAGTTCCTGGAGCCTGCCCACAGTTTCTAGATCCTGCCCACAGTTTCTAGAGGCTTCCCTCTGTTTCTAGAGGCTTCCCACTGTTTCTAGAGCCTACTCACAGTTTCTAGAGCCTGCCCAACCTTTCTAGAGCCTGCTCACAGATTCTAGAGCCTGCCAACAGATTCTAGAGCCTGCTCACAGTTTCTAGGGCCTTCGCAATTTCTAGAGCCTCCCCTCAGTTTCTAGAGTCTGCTCACAGTTTCTAGAGCCTGCCCTCATTTTCTGGAGCCTGCTGACAGTTTCTAGAGCCTGCCCACAGTATCTAGAGACGTCCCACTGTTTCTAGAGGCTTCCCACAGTTTCTAGAGCCTGCTCACAATTTCTGGAGCCTGCCCACAGTTTCTACTTCCTGCTCACCGTTTCTAGAGGCTTCCCACAGTTTCTAGAGCCTGCTTACAGTTTCTAGAACCTGCCAACAGTTTCTAGAGTCTGCCCACAGTTTCTGGATTCTGCCAACAGATTCTAGAGCCTTCCCCCAGTTTCTAGAGGTTTCCCAAAGATTCTAGATCCTGCTCACAGATTCTAAAGCCTGCCAACAGATTCCAGAGCCTGCTCACAGTTTCTAGAACCTGCTCACAGTTTCTAGATCCTGCTCAAAGTTTCTGGAGCCTGCCCACAGTTTCTTGAGCATGCTGACAGTTTCTAGAGCCTGCCCACAGTTTCTAGAGGCTTCCCACCCTTTCTAGAGCCTTCTCACAGTTTCTAGAGCCTGCTCATATTTTCTAGAGCCTGTCCACAGTTTCTAGAGCCTTCCCACAGTTTCTAGAACCTCCTCACAGATTCTAGAGCCTGCTCAAAGGTTCTAGAGCCTGCTCACAGTTTCTAGATCATTCCCACAGTTTCTAGAGCCTCCCCACAGTTTCTAGAGCCTCCCCACAGTTTCTAGAGCCTGCTCACAGTTTCTAGACCCTGCCCACAGTTTCTGGACCCTGCCCACATTTTCTAGAGCCTACCCACAGTGTCTGCAGCCTGCCCAAAGTTGCTGGAGTCTGCGCGCCTGCTCACAGTTTCTAGAGCCTGCCCACAGTTTCTGGACCCTGCCCACATTTTCTAGAGCCTACCCACAGTGTCTGCAGCCTGCCCAAAGTTGCTGGAGTCTGTGCGCAGTTTCTAGAGCCTGCCCACAGTTTCCAGAGCCTGCTCATAGTTTCTAGAGCCTGCCCACACTTTCTAGAGCCTGCCCACATGTTCTAGAGCCTGCCCAGAGTTTCTAGAGGCTTCCCACCCTTTCTAGAGCCTTCTCACAGTTTCTAGAGCCTGCTCATATTTTCTAGAGCCTGTCCACAGTTTCTAGAGCCTTCCCACAGTTTCTGGAACCCCCTCACAGATTCTAGAGTCTGCACAAAGGTTCTAGAGCCTGCTCACAGTTTCTAGATCATTCCCACAGTGTCTAGAGGCTCCCCACAGTTTCTAGAGCCTCCCCACAGTTTCTAGAGCCTGCTCACAGTTTCTGGAGCCTGCCCACAGTTTCTGGACCCTGCCCACATTTTCTAGAGTCTGCCCACAGTGTCTGGAGCCTGCCCAAAGTTGCTGGAGTCTGCACACAGTTTCTAGAGCCTGCCCACAGTTTCCAGAGCCTGCTCACAGTTTCTAGAGCCTGCCCAAACTTTCTAGAGCCTTCCCACAGTTTCTAGAGGCTTCCCACAGTTTCTGGATCCTGCCCACAGTTTCTGGAGTATGTTGACAGTTTCTCCAGACTGCCCACAGTTTCTCCAGACTGCCCACAGTTCCTAGAGCCGACCCAAATCTTCTAGATACTGACCACACTTTCTAGAGCCCGCTCAAAGTTTCTAGAGCCTCCCCACAGTTTCTAGAGCCTGCCCACATTTTTAGAGCCTGCCCACAGATTCTAGAGCCTGCTAAAAATTTCTAGAGCCTGCTCACAGTTTCTAGAGCCTTCCCACAGTTTCTAGAGGCTGCCCACAGTTTCTAGAGCCTGCCCACAGTTTCTAGAGCTTACTCACAGTTTCTAGAGCCTGCCCACAGTTTCTAGAGCCTGCTCACAGTTTCTAGAGCTTGCTCACAGTTTCTATATCATTCCCACAGTTTCTAGAGCCTCCCCACAGTTTCTAGAGCCTGCTAACAGTTTCTAGAGCCTGCCCACAGTTTCTGGACACTGCCCACAGTTTCTAGAGCCTGCACACTGTTTCTAGATACTGCCCAAAGTTTCTGGAGCCTGGCCAAACTTTCTAGAGCCTGCACACAGTTTCTATATCCTGCTCAAAGTTTCTAGAGGCTTCCCATAGTTTCTAGAGCCTGCTCACAGTTTATAGAGCCTGCCAACAGTTTCTAGAGCCTGCCCACAATTTCTAGATTCTGCCCACAGATTCTAGAGCCTGCCCACAGGTTCTAGAAACTGCTCACAGTTTCTAGAGCCTGCACACTGTTTCTAGATACTGCCCACAGTTTCTGGAGCCTGGCCAAACTTTCTAGAGCCTGCTCACAGTTTCTAGAGCCTGCCAACAGTTTCTAGAGCCTGCCCACAATTTCTAGATTCTGCCCACAGATTCTAGAGCCTGCCCACAGGTTCTAGAGCCTTCCCACAGTTTCTAGAGGCTTCTCAAAGTTTCTAGAGCTTGCTCACAGCTTCTAGAGCCTGCCAACAGATTCTAGAGCCTGCTCACAGTTTCTAGAGTCTTCCCAGTTTCTAGAGCCTCCCCTCAGTTTCTAGAGTCTGCTCACAGTTTCTAGAGCCTGCCCACAGTTTCTAGAGCCTGCTCACAGTTTCTAGAGCTTGCTCACAGTTTCTATATCATTCCCACAGTTTCTAGAGCCTCCCCACAGTTTCTAGAGCCTGCTAACAGTTTCTAGAGCCTGCCCACAGTTTCTGGACACTGCCCACAGTTTCTAGAGCCTGCACACTGTTTCTAGATACTGCCCAAAGTTTCTGGAGCCTGGCCAAACTTTCTAGAGCCTGCACACAGTTTCTATATCCTGCTCAAAGTTTCTAGAGGCTTCCCATAGTTTCTAGAGCCTGCTCACAATTTATAGAGCCTGCCAACAGTTTCTAGAGCCTGCCCACAATTTCTAGATTCTGCCCACAGATTCTAGAGCCTGCCCACAGGTTCTAGAAACTGCTCACAGTTTCTAGAGCCTGCACACTGTTTCTAGATACTGCCCACAGTTTCTGGAGCCTGGCCAAACTTTCTAGAGCCTGCTCACAGTTTCTAGAGCCTGCCAACAGTTTCTAGAGCCTGCCCACAATTTCTAGATTCTGCCCACAGATTCTAGAGCCTGCCCACAGGTTCTAGAGCCTTCCCACAGTTTCTAGAGGCTTCTCAAAGTTTCTAGAGCTTGCTCACAGCTTCTAGAGCCTGCCAACAGATTCTAGAGCCTGCTCACAGTTTCTAGAGTCTTCCCAGTTTCTAGAGCCTCCCCTCAGTTTCTAGAGTCTGCTCACAGTTTCTAGAGCCTGCCCTCATTTTCTGGAGCCTGCTGACAGTTTCTAGAGCCTGCTCACAGTATCTAGAGACGTCCCACTGTTTCTAGAGGCTTCCCACAGTTTCTAGAGCCTGCTCACAGTTTCTGGAGCCTGCCCACAGTTTCTAGTTCCTGCTCACCGTTTCTAGAGGCTTCCCACAGTTTCTAGAGCCTGCTTACAGTTTCTAGAACCTGCCAACAGTTTCTAGAGTCTGCCCACAGTTTCTAGATTCTGCCCACAGATTCTAGAGCCTGCCAACAGATTCCACAGCCTGCTCACAGTTTCTAGAGCCTTCCCACGGTTTCTAGAGCCTCCCCTCAGTTTATAGAGCCTGCTCACACTTTCTATAGCCTGCCCTCATTTTCTGGAGCCTGCTGACAGTTTCTAGAGCCTGCCCACAGTTTCTAGAGACTTCCCACTGTTTCTAGAGGCTTCCCACAGTTTCTAGAGCCTGCTCACAGTTTCTGGAGCCTGCCCACAGTTTCTAAAGCCTGCTCACAGTTTCTAGAGATTGCTCACAGATTCTAGAGCCTGCCCACAGTTTCTAGAGCCTACTCACAGTTTCTAGAGCATGCCCACAGTTTCTAGAGCCTGCCCAGAGTTTCTAGAGCCTGCCCACAGTTTCTAGAGCCTGCTCACAGTTTCTAGAGCTTTCCCACAGTTTCTAGAGCTTACTGACAGTTTCTAGAGCCTGTCCAAAGCTTCTAGAGGCTTCCCACAGTTCCTGGAGCCTGCCCACAGTTTCTAGATCCTGCCCACAGTTTCTAGAGGCTTCCCTCTGTTTCTAGAGGCTTCCCACTGTTTCTAGAGCCTACTCACAGTTTCTAGAGCCTGCCCAACCTTTCTAGAGCCTGCTCACAGATTCTAGAGCCTGCCAACAGATTCTAGAGCCTGCTCACAGTTTCTAGGGCCTTCGCAATTTCTAGAGCCTCCCCTCAGTTTCTAGAGTCTGCTCACAGTTTCTAGAGCCTGCCCTCATTTTCTGGAGCCTGCTGACAGTTTCTAGAGCCTGCCCACAGTATCTAGAGACGTCCCACTGTTTCTAGAGGCTTCCCACAGTTTCTAGAGCCTGCTCACAATTTCTGGAGCCTGCCCACAGTTTCTACTTCCTGCTCACCGTTTCTAGAGGCTTCCCACAGTTTCTAGAGCCTGCTTACAGTTTCTAGAACCTGCCAACAGTTTCTAGAGTCTGCCCACAGTTTCTGGATTCTGCCAACAGATTCTAGAGCCTTCCCCCAGTTTCTAGAGGTTTCCCAAAGATTCTAGATCCTGCTCACAGATTCTAAAGCCTGCCAACAGATTCCAGAGCCTGCTCACAGTTTCTAGAACCTGCTCACAGTTTCTAGATCCTGCTCAAAGTTTCTGGAGCCTGCCCACAGTTTCTTGAGCATGCTGACAGTTTCTAGAGCCTGCCCACAGTTTCTAGAGGCTTCCCACCCTTTCTAGAGCCTTCTCACAGTTTCTAGAGCCTGCTCATATTTTCTAGAGCCTGTCCACAGTTTCTAGAGCCTTCCCACAGTTTCTAGAACCTCCTCACAGATTCTAGAGCCTGCTCAAAGGTTCTAGAGCCTGCTCACAGTTTCTAGATCATTCCCACAGTTTCTAGAGCCTCCCCACAGTTTCTAGAGCCTCCCCACAGTTTCTAGAGCCTGCTCACAGTTTCTAGACCCTGCCCACAGTTTCTGGACCCTGCCCACATTTTCTAGAGCCTACCCACAGTGTCTGCAGCCTGCCCAAAGTTGCTGGAGTCTGCGCGCCTGCTCACAGTTTCTAGAGCCTGCCCACAGTTTCTGGACCCTGCCCACATTTTCTAGAGCCTACCCACAGTGTCTGCAGCCTGCCCAAAGTTGCTGGAGTCTGTGCGCAGTTTCTAGAGCCTGCCCACAGTTTCCAGAGCCTGCTCATAGTTTCTAGAGCCTGCCCACACTTTCTAGAGCCTGCCCACATGTTCTAGAGCCTGCCCAGAGTTTCTAGAGGCTTCCCACCCTTTCTAGAGCCTTCTCACAGTTTCTAGAGCCTGCTCATATTTTCTAGAGCCTGTCCACAGTTTCTAGAGCCTTCCCACAGTTTCTGGAACCCCCTCACAGATTCTAGAGTCTGCACAAAGGTTCTAGAGCCTGCTCACAGTTTCTAGATCATTCCCACAGTGTCTAGAGGCTCCCCACAGTTTCTAGAGCCTCCCCACAGTTTCTAGAGCCTGCTCACAGTTTCTGGAGCCTGCCCACAGTTTCTGGACCCTGCCCACATTTTCTAGAGTCTGCCCACAGTGTCTGGAGCCTGCCCAAAGTTGCTGGAGTCTGCACACAGTTTCTAGAGCCTGCCCACAGTTTCCAGAGCCTGCTCACAGTTTCTAGAGCCTGCCCAAACTTTCTAGAGCCTTCCCACAGTTTCTAGAGGCTTCCCACAGTTTCTGGATCCTGCCCACAGTTTCTGGAGTATGTTGACAGTTTCTCCAGACTGCCCACAGTTTCTCCAGACTGCCCACAGTTCCTAGAGCCGACCCAAATCTTCTAGATACTGACCACACTTTCTAGAGCCCGCTCAAAGTTTCTAGAGCCTCCCCACAGTTTCTAGAGCCTGCCCACATTTTTAGAGCCTGCCCACAGATTCTAGAGCCTGCTAAAAATTTCTAGAGCCTGCTCACAGTTTCTAGAGCCTTCCCACAGTTTCTAGAGGCTGCCCACAGTTTCTAGAGCCTGCCCACAGTTTCTAGTGCTTACTCACAGTTTCTAGAGCCTGCCCACAGTTTCTAGAGCCTGCTCACAGTTTCTAGAGCTTGCTCACAGTTTCTATATCATTCCCACAGTTTCTAGAGCCTCCCCACAGTTTCTAGAGCCTGCTAACAGTTTCTAGAGCTTGCTCACAGTTTCTATATCATTCCCACAGTTTCTAGAGCCTCCCCACAGTTTCTAGAGCCTGCTAACAGTTTCTAGAGCCTGCCCACAGTTTCTGGACACTGCCCACAGTTTCTAGAGCCTGCCAACCGTGTCTGGAGCCTGCCCAAGGTTTCTGGAGTCTGCGCACAGTTTCTAGAGCCTTCCCACAGTTTCCAGAGGCTTCCCACTGTTTCTAGAGGCTTCCCACTGTTTCTAGAGGCTTCCCACAGTTTCTAGAGCCTGCCAACAGTTCCTAGAGCCTGTCCACAGATTCTAGAGCCTGCCCACAGGTTCTAGAGCCTTCCCACAGTTTCTAGAGGCCTCCCACAGTTTCTAGAGCCTGCTCACAGTTTCTGGAGACTGCCCACAGTTTCTAGTTCCTGCTCACCGTTTCTAGAGGCTTCCCACAGTTTCTAAAGCCTTCTCACAGTTTCTGGAGACTGCCCACAGTTTCTAGTTCCTGCTCACCGTTTCTAGAGGCTTCCCACAGTTTCTAAAGCCTGCTCACAGTTTCTAGAGATTGCTCACAGATTCTAGAGCCTGCCCACAGTTTCTAGAGCCTACTCACAGTTTCTAGAGCATGCCCACAGTTTCTAGAGCCTGCTCACAGTTTCTAGAGCCTGCCCTATAGCCTGCTCACAGTTTCTAGAGGCTTCCCACAGTTTCTAGAGCCTGTCCAGAGTTTCTAGAGCCTTCCCACAGTTTCTAGAGCCTGCTCTCAGTTTCTAGAGCTTTCCCACAGTTTCTAGAGCTTACTGACAGTTTCTAGAGCCTGTCCAAAGTTTCTAGACGGTTCCCACAGTTCCTGGAGCCTGCCGACAGTTTCTAGATACTGCACACAGTTTCTAGAGGCTTCCCTCTGTTTCTAGAGGCTTCCCACAGTTTCTAGAGCCTACTCACAGTTTCTAGAGACTGCCCACAGTTTCTAGAGGCTTCTCACAGTTTCTAGAGCCTGCTCACAGTTTCTAGAGCCTTCCCACAGTTTCTAGAACTTACTCACAATTTCTAGAGCCTGTCCAAAATTTCTAGAGCCTGCCCACAGTTTCTAGAGCTTAGTCACAGTTTCTAGAGCCTGTCCAAAATTCCTAGAGCCTGCTCACATCTTCTAGAGCCTACCCACACTTTCTAGAGCCTGCCCACAGTTTCTAGAGCCTGCTCACAGTTTCTAGAGCTTTCCCACAGTTTCTAGAGCTTACTGACAGTTTCTAGAGCCTGTCCAAAGCTTCTAGAGGCTTCCCACAGTTCCTGGAGCCTGCCCACAGTTTCTAGATCCTGCCCACAGTTTCTAGAGGCTTCCCTCTGTTTCTAGAGGCTTCCCACTGTTTCTAGAGCCTACTCACAGTTTCTAGAACCTGCCCACAGTTTCTACAGCTTGCTCACAGTTTCTATATCATTCCCACAGTTTCTCGAGGCTCCCCACAGTTTCTAGAGCCTCCCCACAGTTTCTAGAGCCTGCTCACAGTTTCTAGAGCCTGCCCACAGTTTCTGGACCCTGCCCACAGTTTCTAGAGCCTGCCAACAGTGTCTGGAGCCCGCCCAAGGTTTCTGGAGTCTGCGCACAGTTTCTAGAGCCTGCCCACAGTTTCCAGAGGCTTCCCACTGTTTCTAGAGGCTTCCCACTGTTTCTAGAGGCTTCCCACAGTTTCTGGAGCCTGCTCACAGTTTCTAGAGCCTGTCCACAGTTTCTAGAGCCTGCCCACAGTTTCTAGAGCCTCCCCAAAGTTATTAGAGCCTCCCCTCAGTTTCTAGAGCCTGTTCACATTTTCTAGGGCCTACCCAAATCTTCTAGATACTGACCACAATTTCTAGAGCCTGCTCACAGTTTCTAGAGCCTCCACACAGTTTCTAGGGCCTGCCCACATTTTCTAGAGCCTGCCCACAGATTCTAGAGCCTGCTTAAAATTTCTAGAGCCTGCCCACAGTTTCCAGAGGCTTCCCACTGTTTCTAGAGGCTTCCCACTGTTTCTAGAGGCTTCCCACAGTTTCTGGAGCCTGCTCACAGTTTCTAGAGCCTGTCCACAGTTTCTAGAGCCTGCCCACAGTTTCTAGAGCCTGCCCACAGTTCCTAGAGCCTGCCCACAGATTCTAGAGCCAGCCCACTGTTGCTAGAACCTGCTCACAGTTTCTAGACCCTGCTCACAGTTTCTAGAGACTTCTCAGAGTTCCTAGAGCCTGCCTACAGTTTCTAGAGCCTGCCCAGAGTTTCTAGTTCCTGCCCATCGTTTCTAGAGGGTTCCCACAGTTTCTAGAGCATGCTTACAGTTTCTAGATCCTGCCAACAGTTTCTAGAGTCTGCCCACAGTTTCTAGATTCTGCCAACAGATTCTAGAGACTGCCCACAGGTTCTAGAGCATTCCCACAATTTCTAGAGGCTTCCCAAAGTTTCTAGAGCCTGCTCACAGTTCCTAGAGACTGCCCACAGATTCTAGAGCCTGCCCACAGTTTCTAGAGCCTCCCCACACTTTCTAGAGCCAGCTCACAGTTTCTAGAGATGCCCACAGTTTCTGGACCCTGCCCACATTTTCTAGAGCCTGCCCAAACTTTCTAGAGCCTTCCCACAGTTTCTAGAGGCTTTCCACAGTTTCTAGAGGCAGTTTCTAGATGATTCCCACAGTTTCTAGAGCCTGCCCCCACTTTCTAGAGCCTGCTCACAGTTTCTAGAGCCTTTTCACAGTTCCTAGAGCCTGCACACAGTTTCTAGAGCCTGCTCACACTTTCTAGAGCCTGCCCACATTTTCTAGAGCCTGCCCACAGGTTCTAGAGCCTGCCCAGAGTTTCTAGAGCCTGCCCACAGTTTCTAAAGCCTGGTCACAGTTTCTTGAGCCTGGCGACACTTTCTAGAGGCTTCCCACAGTTGCTACTGTCTGCTCACAGCTTCTAGAGCCTTCTCACAGTTCTTAGAGGCTGCCCACAGTTTCGAGAGCCTGCTCACAGTTTCTAGAGCCTGCCCACAGTTTCTAGAGTCTGCCCACAGTTTCTAGATCCTACCCACAGATTCTAGAGCCTGCCCACTGGTTCTAGAGCCTTCCCACAGTTTCTAGAGGCTTCCCAAAATTTCTAGAGGCTGCTCACAGTTTCTAGAGCCTGCTCACATTTTCTAGATGCTCCCCACAGTTTCTAGAGCCTGCCCACAGTTTCTAAATACTACTCACAGTTTCTAGAGCCTGCACACAGTTTCTATATCCTGCGCAAAGTTTCTAGAGGCTTCCCACAGTTTCTAGCGCCTGCTCACAGTTTATAGAGCCTGCCAACAGTTTCTAGAGTCTGCCTACAATTTCTAGATTCTGCCCACAGATTCTAGAGCCTGCCCACAGGTTCTAGAGCCTGTCCACAGTTTCTAGAGGCTTCACACAGTTTCTAGAGCCTGCCAACAGTGTCTAGAGGCTTCCCACAGTTTCTAGACCCTTCCCACCGTTTCTAAAGGGTTCCCAAAATTTCTAGAGCCTGCTCACAGTTTCTAGAGCCTGCTCACATTTTCTAGATGCTCCCCACAGTTTCTAGAGCCTGCCCACAGTTTCTAGATCCTGCCCACAGTTTCTAGAAACTGCTCACAGTTTCTAGAGGCTGCACACTGTTTCTAGATACTGCCCACAGTTTCTGGAGCCTGGCCAAACTTTCTAGAGCCTGCACACAGTTTCTATATCCTGCTCAAAGTTTCTAGAGGCTTGCCACAGTTTCTAGAGCCTGCTCACAGTTTCTAGAGCCTGCCAACAGTTTCTAGAGCCTGCCCACAATTTCTAGATTCTGCCAACAGATTCTAGAGCCTGCCAACAGATTCTAGAGCCTGCTCACAGTTTCTAGAGTCTTCCCACAGTTTGTAGAGCCTGCCCTCATTTTCTGGAGCCTGCTGACAGTTTCTAGAGCCTGCTCACAGTATCTAGAGACGTCCCACTGTTTCTAGAGGCTTCCCACAGTTTCTGGAGCCTGCCCACAGTTTCTAAAGCGTGCTCACAGTTTCTAGAGATTGCTCACAGATTCTAGAGCCTCCGCACAGTTTCTAGAGCCTGCTCACAGTTTCTAGAGGTTTCCCACAGTTTCTAGAGCTTACTGACAGTTTCTAGAGCCTGTCCAAAGCTTCTAGAGGCTTCCCACAGTTCCTGGAGCCTGCGCACAGTTTCTAGATCCTGCACACAGTTTCTAGAGGCTTCCCTCTGTTTCTAGAGGCTTCCCACTGTTTCTAGAGCCTGCCCACAGTTTCTAGAGGCTTCTCACAGTTTCTAGAGCCTGCCCACAGTTTTTAAAGCATGCCCACAGTTTCTGCAGACTGCCCAACCTTACTAGAGCCTGCTCACAGATTCTAGAGCCTGCTCACAGTTTCTAGGGCCTTCCCAATTTCTAGAGCCTCCCCTCAGTTTCTAGAGTCTGCTCACAGTTTCTAGAGCCTGCCCTCATTTTCTGGAGCCTGCTGACAGTTTCTAGAGCCTGCCCACAGTATCTAGAGACGTCCCACTGTTTCTAGCGGCTTCCCACAGTTTCTAGAGCCTGCTCACAGTCAGTTTCTGGAGCCTGCCCACAGTTTCTAGTTCCTGCTCACCGTTTCTAGCGGCTTCCCAAAATTTCTAGAGCCTGCTCACAGTTTCTAGAGCCTGCTCACATTTTCTAGATGCTCCCCACAGTTTCTAGAGCCTGCCCACAGTTTCTAGATCCTGCCCACAGTTTCTAGAAACTGCTCACAGTTTCTAGAGCCTGCACACTGTTTCTAGATACTGCCCAAAGTTTCTGGAGCCTGGCCAAACTTTCTAGAGCCTGCACACTGTTTCTAGATACTGCCCACAGTTTCTGGAGCCTGGCCAAACTTTCTAGAGCCTGCTCACAGTTTCTAGAGCCTGCCAACAGTTTCTAGAGCCTGCCCACAATTTCTAGATTCTGCCCACAGATTCTAGAGCCTGCCCACAGGTTCTAGAGCCTTCCCACAGTTTCTAGAGGCTTCTCAAAGTTTCTAGAGCTTGCTCACAGCTTCTAGAGCCTGCCAACAGATTCTAGAGCCTGCTCACAGTTTCTAGAGTCTTCCCAGTTTCTAGAGCCTCCCCTCAGTTTCTAGAGTCTGCTCACAGTTTCTAGAGCCTGCCCTCATTTTCTGGAGCCTGCTGACAGTTTCTAGAGCCTGCTCACAGTATCTAGAGACGTCCCACTGTTTCTAGAGGCTTCCCACAGTTTCTAGAGCCTGCTCACAGTTTCTGGAGCCTGCCCACAGTTTCTAGTTCCTGCTCACCGTTTCTAGAGGCTTCCCACAGTTTCTAGAGCCTGCTTACAGTTTCTAGAACCTGCCAACAGTTTCTAGAGTCTGCCCACAGTTTCTAGATTCTGCCCACAGATTCTAGAGCCTGCCAACAGATTCCACAGCCTGCTCACAGTTTCTAGAGCCTTCCCACGGTTTCTAGAGCCTCCCCTCAGTTTATAGAGCCTGCTCACACTTTCTATAGCCTGCCCTCATTTTCTGGAGCCTGCTGACAGTTTCTAGAGCCTGCCCACAGTTTCTAGAGACTTCCCACTGTTTCTAGAGGCTTCCCACAGTTTCTAGAGCCTGCTCACAGTTTCTGGAGCCTGCCCACAGTTTCTAAAGCCTGCTCACAGTTTCTAGAGATTGCTCACAGATTCTAGAGCCTGCCCACAGTTTCTAGAGCCTACTCACAGTTTCTAGAGCATGCCCACAGTTTCTAGAGCCTGCCCAGAGTTTCTAGAGCCTGCCCACAGTTTCTAGAGCCTGCTCACAGTTTCTAGAGCTTTCCCACAGTTTCTAGAGCTTACTGACAGTTTCTAGAGCCTGTCCAAAGCTTCTAGAGGCTTCCCACAGTTCCTGGAGCCTGCCCACAGTTTCTAGATCCTGCCCACAGTTTCTAGAGGCTTCCCTCTGTTTCTAGAGGCTTCCCACTGTTTCTAGAGCCTACTCACAGTTTCTAGAGCCTGCCCAACCTTTCTAGAGCCTGCTCACAGATTCTAGAGCCTGCCAACAGATTCTAGAGCCTGCTCACAGTTTCTAGGGCCTTCGCAATTTCTAGAGCCTCCCCTCAGTTTCTAGAGTCTGCTCACAGTTTCTAGAGCCTGCCCTCATTTTCTGGAGCCTGCTGACAGTTTCTAGAGCCTGCCCACAGTATCTAGAGACGTCCCACTGTTTCTAGAGGCTTCCCACAGTTTCTAGAGCCTGCTCACAATTTCTGGAGCCTGCCCACAGTTTCTACTTCCTGCTCACCGTTTCTAGAGGCTTCCCACAGTTTCTAGAGCCTGCTTACAGTTTCTAGAACCTGCCAACAGTTTCTAGAGTCTGCCCACAGTTTCTGGATTCTGCCAACAGATTCTAGAGCCTTCCCCCAGTTTCTAGAGGTTTCCCAAAGATTCTAGATCCTGCTCACAGATTCTAAAGCCTGCCAACAGATTCCAGAGCCTGCTCACAGTTTCTAGAACCTGCTCACAGTTTCTAGATCCTGCTCAAAGTTTCTGGAGCCTGCCCACAGTTTCTTGAGCATGCTGACAGTTTCTAGAGCCTGCCCACAGTTTCTAGAGGCTTCCCACCCTTTCTAGAGCCTTCTCACAGTTTCTAGAGCCTGCTCATATTTTCTAGAGCCTGTCCACAGTTTCTAGAGCCTTCCCACAGTTTCTAGAACCTCCTCACAGATTCTAGAGCCTGCTCAAAGGTTCTAGAGCCTGCTCACAGTTTCTAGATCATTCCCACAGTTTCTAGAGCCTCCCCACAGTTTCTAGAGCCTCCCCACAGTTTCTAGAGCCTGCTCACAGTTTCTAGACCCTGCCCACAGTTTCTGGACCCTGCCCACATTTTCTAGAGCCTACCCACAGTGTCTGCAGCCTGCCCAAAGTTGCTGGAGTCTGCGCGCCTGCTCACAGTTTCTAGAGCCTGCCCACAGTTTCTGGACCCTGCCCACATTTTCTAGAGCCTACCCACAGTGTCTGCAGCCTGCCCAAAGTTGCTGGAGTCTGTGCGCAGTTTCTAGAGCCTGCCCACAGTTTCCAGAGCCTGCTCATAGTTTCTAGAGCCTGCCCACACTTTCTAGAGCCTGCCCACATGTTCTAGAGCCTGCCCAGAGTTTCTAGAGGCTTCCCACCCTTTCTAGAGCCTTCTCACAGTTTCTAGAGCCTGCTCATATTTTCTAGAGCCTGTCCACAGTTTCTAGAGCCTTCCCACAGTTTCTGGAACCCCCTCACAGATTCTAGAGTCTGCACAAAGGTTCTAGCGCCTGCTCACAGTTTCTAGATCATTCCCACAGTGTCTAGAGGCTCCCCACAGTTTCTAGAGCCTCCCCACAGTTTCTAGAGCCTGCTCACAGTTTCTGGAGCCTGCCCACAGTTTCTGGACCCTGCCCACATTTTCTAGAGTCTGCCCACAGTGTCTGGAGCCTGCCCAAAGTTGCTGGAGTCTGCACACAGTTTCTAGAGCCTGCCCACAGTTTCCAGAGCCTGCTCACAGTTTCTAGAGCCTGCCCAAACTTTCTAGAGCCTTCCCACAGTTTCTAGAGGCTTCCCACAGTTTCTGGATCCTGCCCACAGTTTCTGGAGTATGTTGACAGTTTCTCCAGACTGCCCACAGTTTCTCCAGACTGCCCACAGTTCCTAGAGCCGACCCAAATCTTCTAGATACTGACCACACTTTCTAGAGCCCGCTCAAAGTTTCTAGAGCCTCCCCACAGTTTCTAGAGCCTGCCCACATTTTTAGAGCCTGCCCACAGATTCTAGAGCCTGCTAAAAATTTCTAGAGCCTGCTCACAGTTTCTAGAGCCTTCCCACAGTTTCTAGAGGCTGCCCACAGTTTCTAGAGCCTGCCCACAGTTTCTAGAGCTTACTCACAGTTTCTAGAGCCTGCCCACAGTTTCTAGAGCCTGCTCACAGTTTCTAGAGCTTGCTCACAGTTTCTATATCATTCCCACAGTTTCTAGAGCCTCCCCACAGTTTCTAGAGCCTGCTAACAGTTTCTAGAGCCTGCCCACAGTTTCTGGACACTGCCCACAGTTTCTAGAGCCTGCACACTGTTTCTAGATACTGCCCAAAGTTTCTGGAGCCTGGCCAAACTTTCTAGAGCCTGCACACAGTTTCTATATCCTGCTCAAAGTTTCTAGAGGCTTCCCATAGTTTCTAGAGCCTGCTCACAGTTTATAGAGCCTGCCAACAGTTTCTAGAGCCTGCCCACAATTTCTAGATTCTGCCCACAGATTCTAGAGCCTGCCCACAGGTTCTAGAAACTGCTCACAGTTTCTAGAGCCTGCACACTGTTTCTAGATACTGCCCACAGTTTCTGGAGCCTGGCCAAACTTTCTAGAGCCTGCTCACAGTTTCTAGAGCCTGCCAACAGTTTCTAGAGCCTGCCCACAATTTCTAGATTCTGCCCACAGATTCTAGAGCCTGCCCACAGGTTCTAGAGCCTTCCCACAGTTTCTAGAGGCTTCTCAAAGTTTCTAGAGCTTGCTCACAGCTTCTAGAGCCTGCCAACAGATTCTAGAGCCTGCTCACAGTTTCTAGAGTCTTCCCAGTTTCTAGAGCCTCCCCTCAGTTTCTAGAGTCTGCTCACAGTTTCTAGAGCCTGCCCTCATTTTCTGGAGCCTGCTGACAGTTTCTAGAGCCTGCTCACAGTATCTAGAGACGTCCCACTGTTTCTAGAGGCTTCCCACAGTTTCTAGAGCCTGCTCACAGTTTCTGGAGCCTGCCCACAGTTTCTAGTTCCTGCTCACCGTTTCTAGAGGCTTCCCACAGTTTCTAGAGCCTGCTTACAGTTTCTAGAACCTGCCAACAGTTTCTAGAGTCTGCCCACAGTTTCTAGATTCTGCCCACAGATTCTAGAGCCTGCCAACAGATTCCACAGCCTGCTCACAGTTTCTAGAGCCTTCCCACGGTTTCTAGAGCCTCCCCTCAGTTTATAGAGCCTGCTCACACTTTCTATAGCCTGCCCTCATTTTCTGGAGCCTGCTGACAGTTTCTAGAGCCTGCCCACAGTTTCTAGAGACTTCCCACTGTTTCTAGAGGCTTCCCACAGTTTCTAGAGCCTGCTCACAGTTTCTGGAGCCTGCCCACAGTTTCTAAAGCCTGCTCACAGTTTCTAGAGATTGCTCACAGATTCTAGAGCCTGCCCACAGTTTCTAGAGCCTACTCACAGTTTCTAGAGCATGCCCACAGTTTCTAGAGCCTGCCCAGAGTTTCTAGAGCCTGCCCACAGTTTCTAGAGCCTGCTCACAGTTTCTAGAGCTTTCCCACAGTTTCTAGAGCTTACTGACAGTTTCTAGAGCCTGTCCAAAGCTTCTAGAGGCTTCCCACAGTTCCTGGAGCCTGCCCACAGTTTCTAGATCCTGCCCACAGTTTCTAGAGGCTTCCCTCTGTTTCTAGAGGCTTCCCACTGTTTCTAGAGCCTACTCACAGTTTCTAGAGCCTGCCCAACCTTTCTAGAGCCTGCTCACAGATTCTAGAGCCTGCCAACAGATTCTAGAGCCTGCTCACAGTTTCTAGGGCCTTCGCAATTTCTAGAGCCTCCCCTCAGTTTCTAGAGTCTGCTCACAGTTTCTAGAGCCTGCCCTCATTTTCTGGAGCCTGCTGACAGTTTCTAGAGCCTGCCCACAGTATCTAGAGACGTCCCACTGTTTCTAGAGGCTTCCCACAGTTTCTAGAGCCTGCTCACAATTTCTGGAGCCTGCCCACAGTTTCTACTTCCTGCTCACCGTTTCTAGAGGCTTCCCACAGTTTCTAGAGCCTGCTTACAGTTTCTAGAACCTGCCAACAGTTTCTAGAGTCTGCCCACAGTTTCTGGATTCTGCCAACAGATTCTAGAGCCTTCCCCCAGTTTCTAGAGGTTTCCCAAAGATTCTAGATCCTGCTCACAGATTCTAAAGCCTGCCAACAGATTCCAGAGCCTGCTCACAGTTTCTAGAACCTGCTCACAGTTTCTAGATCCTGCTCAAAGTTTCTGGAGCCTGCCCACAGTTTCTTGAGCATGCTGACAGTTTCTAGAGCCTGCCCACAGTTTCTAGAGGCTTCCCACCCTTTCTAGAGCCTTCTCACAGTTTCTAGAGCCTGCTCATATTTTCTAGAGCCTGTCCACAGTTTCTAGAGCCTTCCCACAGTTTCTAGAACCTCCTCACAGATTCTAGAGCCTGCTCAAAGGTTCTAGAGCCTGCTCACAGTTTCTAGATCATTCCCACAGTTTCTAGAGCCTCCCCACAGTTTCTAGAGCCTCCCCACAGTTTCTAGAGCCTGCTCACAGTTTCTAGACCCTGCCCACAGTTTCTGGACCCTGCCCACATTTTCTAGAGCCTACCCACAGTGTCTGCAGCCTGCCCAAAGTTGCTGGAGTCTGCGCGCCTGCTCACAGTTTCTAGAGCCTGCCCACAGTTTCTGGACCCTGCCCACATTTTCTAGAGCCTACCCACAGTGTCTGCAGCCTGCCCAAAGTTGCTGGAGTCTGTGCGCAGTTTCTAGAGCCTGCCCACAGTTTCCAGAGCCTGCTCATAGTTTCTAGAGCCTGCCCACACTTTCTAGAGCCTGCCCACATGTTCTAGAGCCTGCCCAGAGTTTCTAGAGGCTTCCCACCCTTTCTAGAGCCTTCTCACAGTTTCTAGAGCCTGCTCATATTTTCTAGAGCCTGTCCACAGTTTCTAGAGCCTTCCCACAGTTTCTGGAACCCCCTCACAGATTCTAGAGTCTGCACAAAGGTTCTAGAGCCTGCTCACAGTTTCTAGATCATTCCCACAGTGTCTAGAGGCTCCCCACAGTTTCTAGAGCCTCCCCACAGTTTCTAGAGCCTGCTCACAGTTTCTGGAGCCTGCCCACAGTTTCTGGACCCTGCCCACATTTTCTAGAGTCTGCCCACAGTGTCTGGAGCCTGCCCAAAGTTGCTGGAGTCTGCACACAGTTTCTAGAGCCTGCCCACAGTTTCCAGAGCCTGCTCACAGTTTCTAGAGCCTGCCCAAACTTTCTAGAGCCTTCCCACAGTTTCTAGAGGCTTCCCACAGTTTCTGGATCCTGCCCACAGTTTCTGGAGTATGTTGACAGTTTCTCCAGACTGCCCACAGTTCCTAGAGCCGACCCAAATCTTCTAGATACTGACCACACTTTCTAGAGCCCGCTCAAAGTTTCTAGAGCCTCCCCACAGTTTCTAGAGCCTGCCCACATTTTTAGAGCCTGCCCACAGATTCTAGAGCCTGCTAAAAATTTCTAGAGCCTGCTCACAGTTTCTAGAGCCTTCCCACAGTTTCTAGAGGCTGCCCACAGTTTCTAGAGCCTGCCCACAGTTTCTAGAGCTTACTCACAGTTTCTAGAGCCTGCCCACAGTTTCTAGAGCCTGCTCACAGTTTCTAGAGCTTGCTCACAGTTTCTATATCATTCCCACAGTTTCTAGAGCCTCCCCACAGTTTCTAGAGCCTGCTAACAGTTTCTAGAGCCTGCCCACAGTTTCTGGACACTGCCCACAGTTTCTAGAGCCTGCACACTGTTTCTAGATACTGCCCAAAGTTTCTGGAGCCTGGCCAAACTTTCTAGAGCCTGCACACAGTTTCTATATCCTGCTCAAAGTTTCTAGAGGCTTCCCATAGTTTCTAGAGCCTGCTCACAGTTTATAGAGCCTGCCAACAGTTTCTAGAGCCTGCCCACAATTTCTAGATTCTGCCCACAGATTCTAGAGCCTGCCCACAGGTTCTAGAAACTGCTCACAGTTTCTAGAGCCTGCACACTGTTTCTAGATACTGCCCACAGTTTCTGGAGCCTGGCCAAACTTTCTAGAGCCTGCTCACAGTTTCTAGAGCCTGCCAACAGTTTCTAGAGCCTGCCCACAATTTCTAGATTCTGCCCACAGATTCTAGAGCCTGCCCACAGGTTCTAGAGCCTTCCCACAGTTTCTAGAGGCTTCTCAAAGTTTCTAGAGCTTGCTCACAGCTTCTAGAGCCTGCCAACAGATTCTAGAGCCTGCTCACAGTTTCTAGAGTCTTCCCAGTTTCTAGAGCCTCCCCTCAGTTTCTAGAGTCTGCTCACAGTTTCTAGAGCCTGCCCTCATTTTCTGGAGCCTGCTGACAGTTTCTAGAGCCTGCTCACAGTATCTAGAGACGTCCCACTGTTTCTAGAGGCTTCCCACAGTTTCTAGAGCCTGCTCACAGTTTCTGGAGCCTGCCCACAGTTTCTAGTTCCTGCTCACCGTTTCTAGAGGCTTCCCACAGTTTCTAGAGCCTGCTTACAGTTTCTAGAACCTGCCAACAGTTTCTAGAGTCTGCCCACAGTTTCTAGATTCTGCCCACAGATTCTAGAGCCTGCCAACAGATTCCACAGCCTGCTCACAGTTTCTAGAGCCTTCCCACGGTTTCTAGAGCCTCCCCTCAGTTTATAGAGCCTGCTCACACTTTCTATAGCCTGCCCTCATTTTCTGGAGCCTGCTGACAGTTTCTAGAGCCTGCCCACAGTTTCTAGAGACTTCCCACTGTTTCTAGAGGCTTCCCACAGTTTCTAGAGCCTGCTCACAGTTTCTGGAGCCTGCCCACAGTTTCTAAAGCCTGCTCACAGTTTCTAGAGATTGCTCACAGATTCTAGAGCCTGCCCACAGTTTCTAGAGCCTACTCACAGTTTCTAGAGCATGCCCACAGTTTCTAGAGCCTGCCCAGAGTTTCTAGAGCCTGCCCACAGTTTCTAGAGCCTGCTCACAGTTTCTAGAGCTTTCCCACAGTTTCTAGAGCTTACTGACAGTTTCTAGAGCCTGTCCAAAGCTTCTAGAGGCTTCCCACAGTTCCTGGAGCCTGCCCACAGTTTCTAGATCCTGCCCACAGTTTCTAGAGGCTTCCCTCTGTTTCTAGAGGCTTCCCACTGTTTCTAGAGCCTACTCACAGTTTCTAGAGCCTGCCCAACCTTTCTAGAGCCTGCTCACAGATTCTAGAGCCTGCCAACAGATTCTAGAGCCTGCTCACAGTTTCTAGGGCCTTCGCAATTTCTAGAGCCTCCCCTCAGTTTCTAGAGTCTGCTCACAGTTTCTAGAGCCTGCCCTCATTTTCTGGAGCCTGCTGACAGTTTCTAGAGCCTGCCCACAGTATCTAGAGACGTCCCACTGTTTCTAGAGGCTTCCCACAGTTTCTAGAGCCTGCTCACAATTTCTGGAGCCTGCCCACAGTTTCTACTTCCTGCTCACCGTTTCTAGAGGCTTCCCACAGTTTCTAGAGCCTGCTTACAGTTTCTAGAACCTGCCAACAGTTTCTAGAGTCTGCCCACAGTTTCTGGATTCTGCCAACAGATTCTAGAGCCTTCCCCCAGTTTCTAGAGGTTTCCCAAAGATTCTAGATCCTGCTCACAGATTCTAAAGCCTGCCAACAGATTCCAGAGCCTGCTCACAGTTTCTAGAACCTGCTCACAGTTTCTAGATCCTGCTCAAAGTTTCTGGAGCCTGCCCACAGTTTCTTGAGCATGCTGACAGTTTCTAGAGCCTGCCCACAGTTTCTAGAGGCTTCCCACCCTTTCTAGAGCCTTCTCACAGTTTCTAGAGCCTGCTCATATTTTCTAGAGCCTGTCCACAGTTTCTAGAGCCTTCCCACAGTTTCTAGAACCTCCTCACAGATTCTAGAGCCTGCTCAAAGGTTCTAGAGCCTGCTCACAGTTTCTAGATCATTCCCACAGTTTCTAGAGCCTCCCCACAGTTTCTAGAGCCTCCCCACAGTTTCTAGAGCCTGCTCACAGTTTCTAGACCCTGCCCACAGTTTCTGGACCCTGCCCACATTTTCTAGAGCCTACCCACAGTGTCTGCAGCCTGCCCAAAGTTGCTGGAGTCTGCGCGCCTGCTCACAGTTTCTAGAGCCTGCCCACAGTTTCTGGACCCTGCCCACATTTTCTAGAGCCTACCCACAGTGTCTGCAGCCTGCCCAAAGTTGCTGGAGTCTGTGCGCAGTTTCTAGAGCCTGCCCACAGTTTCCAGAGCCTGCTCATAGTTTCTAGAGCCTGCCCACACTTTCTAGAGCCTGCCCACATGTTCTAGAGCCTGCCCAGAGTTTCTAGAGGCTTCCCACCCTTTCTAGAGCCTTCTCACAGTTTCTAGAGCCTGCTCATATTTTCTAGAGCCTGTCCACAGTTTCTAGAGCCTTCCCACAGTTTCTGGAACCCCCTCACAGATTCTAGAGTCTGCACAAAGGTTCTAGAGCCTGCTCACAGTTTCTAGATCATTCCCACAGTGTCTAGAGGCTCCCCACAGTTTCTAGAGCCTCCCCACAGTTTCTAGAGCCTGCTCACAGTTTCTGGAGCCTGCCCACAGTTTCTGGACCCTGCCCACATTTTCTAGAGTCTGCCCACAGTGTCTGGAGCCTGCCCAAAGTTGCTGGAGTCTGCACACAGTTTCTAGAGCCTGCCCACAGTTTCCAGAGCCTGCTCACAGTTTCTAGAGCCTGCCCAAACTTTCTAGAGCCTTCCCACAGTTTCTAGAGGCTTCCCACAGTTTCTGGATCCTGCCCACAGTTTCTGGAGTATGTTGACAGTTTCTCCAGACTGCCCACAGTTTCTCCAGACTGCCCACAGTTCCTAGAGCCGACCCAAATCTTCTAGATACTGACCACACTTTCTAGAGCCCGCTCAAAGTTTCTAGAGCCTCCCCACAGTTTCTAGAGCCTGCCCACATTTTTAGAGCCTGCCCACAGATTCTAGAGCCTGCTAAAAATTTCTAGAGCCTGCTCACAGTTTCTAGAGCCTTCCCACAGTTTCTAGAGGCTGCCCACAGTTTCTAGAGCCTGCCCACAGTTTCTAGAGCTTACTCACAGTTTCTAGAGCCTGCCCACAGTTTCTAGAGCCTGCTCACAGTTTCTAGAGCTTGCTCACAGTTTCTATATCATTCCCACAGTTTCTAGAGCCTCCCCACAGTTTCTAGAGCCTGCTAACAGTTTCTAGAGCTTGCTCACAGTTTCTATATCATTCCCACAGTTTCTAGAGCCTCCCCACAGTTTCTAGAGCCTGCTAACAGTTTCTAGAGCCTGCCCACAGTTTCTGGACACTGCCCACAGTTTCTAGAGCCTGCCAACCGTGTCTGGAGCCTGCCCAAGGTTTCTGGAGTCTGCGCACAGTTTCTAGAGCCTTCCCACAGTTTCCAGAGGCTTCCCACTGTTTCTAGAGGCTTCCCACTGTTTCTAGAGGCTTCCCACAGTTTCTAGAGCCTGCCAACAGTTCCTAGAGCCTGTCCACAGATTCTAGAGCCTGCCCACAGGTTCTAGAGCCTTCCCACAGTTTCTAGAGGCCTCCCACAGTTTCTAGAGCCTGCTCACAGTTTCTGGAGACTGCCCACAGTTTCTAGTTCCTGCTCACCGTTTCTAGAGGCTTCCCACAGTTTCTAAAGCCTTCTCACAGTTTCTGGAGACTGCCCACAGTTTCTAGTTCCTGCTCACCGTTTCTAGAGGCTTCCCACAGTTTCTAAAGCCTGCTCACAGTTTCTAGAGATTGCTCACAGATTCTAGAGCCTGCCCACAGTTTCTAGAGCCTACTCACAGTTTCTAGAGCATGCCCACAGTTTCTAGAGCCTGCTCACAGTTTCTAGAGCCTGCCCTATAGCCTGCTCACAGTTTCTAGAGGCTTCCCACAGTTTCTAGAGCCTGTCCAGAGTTTCTAGAGCCTTCCCACAGTTTCTAGAGCCTGCTCTCAGTTTCTAGAGCTTTCCCACAGTTTCTAGAGCTTACTGACAGTTTCTAGAGCCTGTCCAAAGTTTCTAGACGGTTCCCACAGTTCCTGGAGCCTGCCGACAGTTTCTAGATACTGCACACAGTTTCTAGAGGCTTCCCTCTGTTTCTAGAGGCTTCCCACAGTTTCTAGAGCCTACTCACAGTTTCTAGAGACTGCCCACAGTTTCTAGAGGCTTCTCACAGTTTCTAGAGCCTGCTCACAGTTTCTAGAGCCTTCCCACAGTTTCTAGAACTTACTCACAATTTCTAGAGCCTGTCCAAAATTTCTAGAGCCTGCCCACAGTTTCTAGAGCTTAGTCACAGTTTCTAGAGCCTGTCCAAAATTCCTAGAGCCTGCTCACATCTTCTAGAGCCTACCCACACTTTCTAGAGCCTGCCCACAGTTTCTAGAGCCTGCTCACAGTTTCTAGAGCTTTCCCACAGTTTCTAGAGCTTACTGACAGTTTCTAGAGCCTGTCCAAAGCTTCTAGAGGCTTCCCACAGTTCCTGGAGCCTGCCCACAGTTTCTAGATCCTGCCCACAGTTTCTAGAGGCTTCCCTCTGTTTCTAGAGGCTTCCCACTGTTTCTAGAGCCTACTCACAGTTTCTAGAACCTGCCCACAGTTTCTACAGCTTGCTCACAGTTTCTATATCATTCCCACAGTTTCTCGAGGCTCCCCACAGTTTCTAGAGCCTCCCCACAGTTTCTAGAGCCTGCTCACAGTTTCTAGAGCCTGCCCACAGTTTCTGGACCCTGCCCACAGTTTCTAGAGCCTGCCAACAGTGTCTGGAGCCCGCCCAAGGTTTCTGGAGTCTGCGCACAGTTTCTAGAGCCTGCCCACAGTTTCCAGAGGCTTCCCACTGTTTCTAGAGGCTTCCCACTGTTTCTAGAGGCTTCCCACAGTTTCTGGAGCCTGCTCACAGTTTCTAGAGCCTGTCCACAGTTTCTAGAGCCTGCCCACAGTTTCTAGAGCCTCCCCAAAGTTATTAGAGCCTCCCCTCAGTTTCTAGAGCCTGTTCACATTTTCTAGGGCCTACCCAAATCTTCTAGATACTGACCACAATTTCTAGAGCCTGCTCACAGTTTCTAGAGCCTCCACACAGTTTCTAGGGCCTGCCCACATTTTCTAGAGCCTGCCCACAGATTCTAGAGCCTGCTTAAAATTTCTAGAGCCTGCCCACAGTTTCCAGAGGCTTCCCACTGTTTCTAGAGGCTTCCCACTGTTTCTAGAGGCTTCCCACAGTTTCTGGAGCCTGCTCACAGTTTCTAGAGCCTGTCCACAGTTTCTAGAGCCTGCCCACAGTTTCTAGAGCCTGCCCACAGTTCCTAGAGCCTGCCCACAGATTCTAGAGCCAGCCCACTGTTGCTAGAACCTGCTCACAGTTTCTAGACCCTGCTCACAGTTTCTAGAGACTTCTCAGAGTTCCTAGAGCCTGCCTACAGTTTCTAGAGCCTGCCCAGAGTTTCTAGTTCCTGCCCATCGTTTCTAGAGGGTTCCCACAGTTTCTAGAGCATGCTTACAGTTTCTAGATCCTGCCAACAGTTTCTAGAGTCTGCCCACAGTTTCTAGATTCTGCCAACAGATTCTAGAGACTGCCCACAGGTTCTAGAGCATTCCCACAATTTCTAGAGGCTTCCCAAAGTTTCTAGAGCCTGCTCACAGTTCCTAGAGACTGCCCACAGATTCTAGAGCCTGCCCACAGTTTCTAGAGCCTCCCCACACTTTCTAGAGCCAGCTCACAGTTTCTAGAGATGCCCACAGTTTCTGGACCCTGCCCACATTTTCTAGAGCCTGCCCAAACTTTCTAGAGCCTTCCCACAGTTTCTAGAGGCTTTCCACAGTTTCTAGAGGCAGTTTCTAGATGATTCCCACAGTTTCTAGAGCCTGCCCCCACTTTCTAGAGCCTGCTCACAGTTTCTAGAGCCTTTTCACAGTTCCTAGAGCCTGCACACAGTTTCTAGAGCCTGCTCACACTTTCTAGAGCCTGCCCACATTTTCTAGAGCCTGCCCACAGGTTCTAGAGCCTGCCCAGAGTTTCTAGAGCCTGCCCACAGTTTCTAAAGCCTGGTCACAGTTTCTTGAGCCTGGCCACATTTTCTAGAGGCTTCCCACAGTTGCTACTGTCTGCTCACAGCTTCTAGAGCCTTCTCACAGTTCTTAGAGGCTGCCCACAGTTTCGAGAGCCTGCTCACAGTTTCTAGAGCCTGCCCACAGTTTCTAGAGTCTGCCCACAGTTTCTAGATCCTACCCACAGATTCTAGAGCCTGCCCACTGGTTCTAGAGCCTTCCCACAGTTTCTAGAGGCTTCCCAAAATTTCTAGAGGCTGCTCACAGTTTCTAGAGCCTGCTCACATTTTCTAGATGCTCCCCACAGTTTCTAGAGCCTGCCCACAGTTTCTAAATACTACTCACAGTTTCTAGAGCCTGCACACAGTTTCTATATCCTGCGCAAAGTTTCTAGAGGCTTCCCACAGTTTCTAGCGCCTGCTCACAGTTTATAGAGCCTGCCAACAGTTTCTAGAGTCTGCCTACAATTTCTAGATTCTGCCCACAGATTCTAGAGCCTGCCCACAGGTTCTAGAGCCTGTCCACAGTTTCTAGAGGCTTCACACAGTTTCTAGAGCCTGCCAACAGTGTCTAGAGGCTTCCCACAGTTTCTAGACCCTTCCCACCGTTTCTAAAGGGTTCCCAAAATTTCTAGAGCCTGCTCACAGTTTCTAGAGCCTGCTCACATTTTCTAGATGCTCCCCACAGTTTCTAGAGCCTGCCCACAGTTTCTAGATCCTGCCCACAGTTTCTAGAAACTGCTCACAGTTTCTAGAGGCTGCACACTGTTTCTAGATACTGCCCACAGTTTCTGGAGCCTGGCCAAACTTTCTAGAGCCTGCACACAGTTTCTATATCCTGCTGAAAGTTTCTAGAGGCTTGCCACAGTTTCTAGAGCCTGCTCACAGTTTCTAGAGCCTGCCAACAGTTTCTAGAGCCTGCCCACAATTTCTAGATTCTGCCAACAGATTCTAGAGCCTGCCAACAGATTCTAGAGCCTGCTCACAGTTTCTAGAGTCTTCCCACAGTTTGTAGAGCCTGCCCTCATTTTCTGGAGCCTGCTGACAGTTTCTAGAGCCTGCTCACAGTATCTAGAGACGTCCCACTGTTTCTAGAGGCTTCCCACAGTTTCTGGAGCCTGCCCACAGTTTCTAAAGCGTGCTCACAGTTTCTAGAGATTGCTCACAGATTCTAGAGCCTCCGCACAGTTTCTAGAGCCTGCTCACAGTTTCTAGAGGTTTCCCACAGTTTCTAGAGCTTACTGACAGTTTCTAGAGCCTGTCCAAAGCTTCTAGAGGCTTCCCACAGTTCCTGGAGCCTGCGCACAGTTTCTAGATCCTGCACACAGTTTCTAGAGGCTTCCCTCTGTTTCTAGAGGCTTCCCACTGTTTCTAGAGCCTGCCCACAGTTTCTAGAGGCTTCTCACAGTTTCTAGAGCCTGCCCACAGTTTTTAAAGCATGCCCACAGTTTCTGCAGACTGCCCAACCTTACTAGAGCCTGCTCACAGATTCTAGAGCCTGCTCACAGTTTCTAGGGCCTTCCCAATTTCTAGAGCCTCCCCTCAGTTTCTAGAGTCTGCTCACAGTTTCTAGAGCCTGCCCTCATTTTCTGGAGCCTGCTGATAGTTTCTAGAGCCTGCCCACAGTATCTAGAGACGTCCCACTGTTTCTAGCGGCTTCCCACAGTTTCTAGAGCCTGCTCACAGTCAGTTTCTGGAGCCTGCCCACAGTTTCTAGTTCCTGCTCACCGTTTCTAGCGGCTTCCCAAAATTTCTAGAGCCTGCTCACAGTTTCTAGAGCCTGCTCACATTTTCTAGATGCTCCCCACAGTTTCTAGAGCCTGCCCACAGTTTCTAGATCCTGCCCACAGTTTCTAGAAACTGCTCACAGTTTCTAGAGCCTGCACACTGTTTCTAGATACTGCCCAAAGTTTCTGGAGCCTGGCCAAACTTTCTAGAGCCTGCACACTGTTTCTAGATACTGCCCACAGTTTCTGGAGCCTGGCCAAACTTTCTAGAGCCTGCTCACAGTTTCTAGAGCCTGCCAACAGTTTCTAGAGCCTGCCCACAATTTCTAGATTCTGCCCACAGATTCTAGAGCCTGCCCACAGTTTCTAGAGCTTAGTCACAGTTTCTAGAGCCTGTCCAAAATTCCTAGAGCCTGCTCACATCTTCTAGAGCCTACCCACACTTTCTAGAGCCTGCCCACAGTTTCTAGAGCCTGCTCACAGTTTCTAGAGCTTTCCCACAGTTTCTAGAGCTTACTGACAGTTTCTAGAGCCTGTCCAAAGCTTCTAGAGGCTTCCCACAGTTCCTGGAGCCTGCCCACAGTTTCTAGATCCTGCCCACAGTTTCTAGAGGCTTCCCTCTGTTTCTAGAGGCTTCCCACTGTTTCTAGAGCCTACTCACAGTTTCTAGAACCTGCCCACAGTTTCTACAGCTTGCTCACAGTTTCTATATCATTCCCACAGTTTCTCGAGGCTCCCCACAGTTTCTAGAGCCTCCCCACAGTTTCTAGAGCCTGCTCACAGTTTCTAGAGCCTGCCCACAGTTTCTGGACCCTGCCCACAGTTTCTAGAGCCTGCCAACAGTGTCTGGAGCCCGCCCAAGGTTTCTGGAGTCTGCGCACAGTTTCTAGAGCCTGCCCACAGTTTCCAGAGGCTTCCCACTGTTTCTAGAGGCTTCCCACTGTTTCTAGAGGCTTCCCACAGTTTCTGGAGCCTGCCCACAGTTTCCAGAGGCTTCCCACTGTTTCTAGAGGCTTCCCACTGTTTCTAGAGCCTACTCACAGTTTCTAGAACCTGCCCACAGTTTCTACAGCTTGCTCACAGTTTCTATATCATTCCCACAGTTTCTCGAGGCTCCCCACAGTTTCTAGAGCCTCCCCACAGTTTCTAGAGCCTGCTCACAGTTTCTAGAGCCTGCCCACAGTTTCTGGACCCTGCCCACAGTTTCTAGAGCCTGCCAACAGTGTCTGGAGCCCGCCCAAGGTTTCTGGAGTCTGCGCACAGTTTCTAGAGCCTGCCCACAGTTTCCAGAGGCTTCCCACTGTTTCTAGAGGCTTCCCACTGTTTCTAGAGGCTTCCCACAGTTTCTGGAGCCTGCTCACAGTTTCTAGAGCCTGTCCACAGTTTCTAGAGCCTGCCCACAGTTTCTAGAGCCTCCCCAAAGTTATTAGAGCCTCCCCTCAGTTTCTAGAGCCTGTTCACATTTTCTAGGGCCTACCCAAATCTTCTAGATACTGACCACAATTTCTAGAGCCTGCTCACAGTTTCTAGAGCCTCCACACAGTTTCTAGGGCCTGCCCACATTTTCTAGAGCCTGCCCACAGATTCTAGAGCCTGCTTAAAATTTCTAGAGCCTGCCCACAGTTTCCAGAGGCTTCCCACTGTTTCTAGAGGCTTCCCACTGTTTCTAGAGGCTTCCCACAGTTTCTGGAGCCTGCTCACAGTTTCTAGAGCCTGTCCACAGTTTCTAGAGCCTGCCCACAGTTTCTAGAGCCTGCCCACAGTTCCTAGAGCCTGCCCACAGATTCTAGAGCCAGCCCACTGTTGCTAGAACCTGCTCACAGTTTCTAGACCCTGCTCACAGTTTCTAGAGACTTCTCAGAGTTCCTAGAGCCTGCCTACAGTTTCTAGAGCCTGCCCAGAGTTTCTAGTTCCTGCCCATCGTTTCTAGAGGGTTCCCACAGTTTCTAGAGCATGCTTACAGTTTCTAGATCCTGCCAACAGTTTCTAGAGTCTGCCCACAGTTTCTAGATTCTGCCAACAGATTCTAGAGACTGCCCACAGGTTCTAGAGCATTCCCACAATTTCTAGAGGCTTCCCAAAGTTTCTAGAGCCTGCTCACAGTTCCTAGAGACTGCCCACAGATTCTAGAGCCTGCCCACAGTTTCTAGAGCCTCCCCACACTTTCTAGAGCCAGCTCACAGTTTCTAGAGATGCCCACAGTTTCTGGACCCTGCCCACATTTTCTAGAGCCTGCCCAAACTTTCTAGAGCCTTCCCACAGTTTCTAGAGGCTTTCCACAGTTTCTAGAGGCAGTTTCTAGATGATTCCCACAGTTTCTAGAGCCTGCCCCCACTTTCTAGAGCCTGCTCACAGTTTCTAGAGCCTTTTCACAGTTCCTAGAGCCTGCACACAGTTTCTAGAGCCTGCTCACACTTTCTAGAGCCTGCCCACATTTTCTAGAGCCTGCCCACAGGTTCTAGAGCCTGCCCAGAGTTTCTAGAGCCTGCCCACAGTTTCTAAAGCCTGGTCACAGTTTCTTGAGCCTGGCCACATTTTCTAGAGGCTTCCCACAGTTGCTACTGTCTGCTCACAGCTTCTAGAGCCTTCTCACAGTTCTTAGAGGCTGCCCACAGTTTCGAGAGCCTGCTCACAGTTTCTAGAGCCTGCCCACAGTTTCTAGAGTCTGCCCACAGTTTCTAGATCCTACCCACAGATTCTAGAGCCTGCCCACTGGTTCTAGAGCCTTCCCACAGTTTCTAGAGGCTTCCCAAAATTTCTAGAGGCTGCTCACAGTTTCTAGAGCCTGCTCACATTTTCTAGATGCTCCCCACAGTTTCTAGAGCCTGCCCACAGTTTCTAAATACTACTCACAGTTTCTAGAGCCTGCACACAGTTTCTATATCCTGCGCAAAGTTTCTAGAGGCTTCCCACAGTTTCTAGCGCCTGCTCACAGTTTATAGAGCCTGCCAACAGTTTCTAGAGTCTGCCTACAATTTCTAGATTCTGCCCACAGATTCTAGAGCCTGCCCACAGGTTCTAGAGCCTGTCCACAGTTTCTAGAGGCTTCACACAGTTTCTAGAGCCTGCCAACAGTGTCTAGAGGCTTCCCACAGTTTCTAGACCCTTCCCACCGTTTCTAAAGGGTTCCCAAAATTTCTAGAGCCTGCTCACAGTTTCTAGAGCCTGCTCACATTTTCTAGATGCTCCCCACAGTTTCTAGAGCCTGCCCACAGTTTCTAGATCCTGCCCACAGTTTCTAGAAACTGCTCACAGTTTCTAGAGGCTGCACACTGTTTCTAGATACTGCCCACAGTTTCTGGAGCCTGGCCAAACTTTCTAGAGCCTGCACACAGTTTCTATATCCTGCTCAAAGTTTCTAGAGGCTTGCCACAGTTTCTAGAGCCTGCTCACAGTTTCTAGAGCCTGCCAACAGTTTCTAGAGCCTGCCCACAATTTCTAGATTCTGCCAACAGATTCTAGAGCCTGCCAACAGATTCTAGAGCCTGCTCACAGTTTCTAGAGTCTTCCCACAGTTTGTAGAGCCTGCCCTCATTTTCTGGAGCCTGCTGACAGTTTCTAGAGCCTGCTCACAGTATCTAGAGACGTCCCACTGTTTCTAGAGGCTTCCCACAGTTTCTAGAGCCTGCCCACAGTTTCTAAAGCGTGCTCACAGTTTCTAGAGATTGCTCACAGATTCTAGAGCCTCCGCACAGTTTCTAGAGCCTGCTCACAGTTTCTAGAGGTTTCCCACAGTTTCTAGAGCTTACTGACAGTTTCTAGAGCCTGTCCAAAGCTTCTAGAGGCTTCCCACAGTTCCTGGAGCCTGCGCACAGTTTCTAGATCCTGCACACAGTTTCTAGAGGCTTCCCTCTGTTTCTAGAGGCTTCCCACTGTTTCTAGAGCCTGCCCACAGTTTCTAGAGGCTTCTCACAGTTTCTAGAGCCTGCCCACAGTTTTTAAAGCATGCCCACAGTTTCTGCAGACTGCCCAACCTTACTAGAGCCTGCTCACAGATTCTAGAGCCTGCTCACAGTTTCTAGGGCCTTCCCAATTTCTAGAGCCTCCCCTCAGTTTCTAGAGTCTGCTCACAGTTTCTAGAGCCTGCCCTCATTTTCTGGAGCCTGCTGACAGTTTCTAGAGCCTGCCCACAGTATCTAGAGACGTCCCACTGTTTCTAGCGGCTTCCCACAGTTTCTAGAGCCTGCTCACAGTCAGTTTCTGGAGCCTGCCCACAGTTTCTAGTTCCTGCTCACCGTTTCTAGCGGCTTCCCAAAATTTCTAGAGCCTGCTCACAGTTTCTAGAGCCTGCTCACATTTTCTAGATGCTCCCCACAGTTTCTAGAGCCTGCCCACAGTTTCTAGATCCTGCCCACAGTTTCTAGAAACTGCTCACAGTTTCTAGAGCCTGCACACTGTTTCTAGATACTGCCCAAAGTTTCTGGAGCCTGGCCAAACTTTCTAGAGCCTGCACACTGTTTCTAGATACTGCCCATAGTTTCTGGAGCCTGGCCAAACTTTCTAGAGCCTGCTCACAGTTTCTAGAGCCTGCCAACAGTTTCTAGAGCCTGCCCACAATTTCTAGATTCTGCCCACAGATTCTAGAGCCTGCCCACAGGTTCTAGAGCCTTCCCACAGTTTCTAGAGGCTTCTCAAAGTTTCTAGAGCTTGCTCACAGCTTCTAGAGCCTGCCAACAGATTCTAGAGCCTGCTCACAGTTTCTAGAGTCTTCCCAGTTTCTAGAGCCTCCCCTCAGTTTCTAGAGTCTGCTCACAGTTTCTAGAGCCTGCCCTCATTTTCTGGAGCCTGCTGACAGTTTCTAGAGCCTGCTCACAGTATCTAGAGACGTCCCACTGTTTCTAGAGGCTTCCCACAGTTTCTAGAGCCTGCTCACAGTTTCTGGAGCCTGCCCACAGTTTCTAGTTCCTGCTCACCGTTTCTAGAGGCTTCCCACAGTTTCTAGAGCCTGCTTACAGTTTCTAGAACCTGCCAACAGTTTCTAGAGTCTGCCCACAGTTTCTAGATTCTGCCCACAGATTCTAGAGCCTGCCAACAGATTCCACAGCCTGCTCACAGTTTCTAGAGCCTTCCCACGGTTTCTAGAGCCTCCCCTCAGTTTATAGAGCCTGCTCACACTTTCTATAGCCTGCCCTCATTTTCTGGAGCCTGCTGACAGTTTCTAGAGCCTGCCCACAGTTTCTAGAGACTTCCCACTGTTTCTAGAGGCTTCCCACAGTTTCTAGAGCCTGCTCACAGTTTCTGGAGCCTGCCCACAGTTTCTAAAGCCTGCTCACAGTTTCTAGAGATTGCTCACAGATTCTAGAGCCTGCCCACAGTTTCTAGAGCCTACTCACAGTTTCTAGAGCATGCCCACAGTTTCTAGAGCCTGCCCAGAGTTTCTAGAGCCTGCCCACAGTTTCTAGAGCCTGCTCACAGTTTCTAGAGCTTTCCCACAGTTTCTAGAGCTTACTGACAGTTTCTAGAGCCTGTCCAAAGCTTCTAGAGGCTTCCCACAGTTCCTGGAGCCTGCCCACAGTTTCTAGATCCTGCCCACAGTTTCTAGAGGCTTCCCTCTGTTTCTAGAGGCTTCCCACTGTTTCTAGAGCCTACTCACAGTTTCTAGAGCCTGCCCAACCTTTCTAGAGCCTGCTCACAGATTCTAGAGCCTGCCAACAGATTCTAGAGCCTGCTCACAGTTTCTAGGGCCTTCGCAATTTCTAGAGCCTCCCCTCAGTTTCTAGAGTCTGCTCACAGTTTCTAGAGCCTGCCCTCATTTTCTGGAGCCTGCTGACAGTTTCTAGAGCCTGCCCACAGTATCTAGAGACGTCCCACTGTTTCTAGAGGCTTCCCACAGTTTCTAGAGCCTGCTCACAATTTCTGGAGCCTGCCCACAGTTTCTACTTCCTGCTCACCGTTTCTAGAGGCTTCCCACAGTTTCTAGAGCCTGCTTACAGTTTCTAGAACCTGCCAACAGTTTCTAGAGTCTGCCCACAGTTTCTGGATTCTGCCAACAGATTCTAGAGCCTTCCCCCAGTTTCTAGAGGTTTCCCAAAGATTCTAGATCCTGCTCACAGATTCTAAAGCCTGCCAACAGATTCCAGAGCCTGCTCACAGTTTCTAGAACCTGCTCACAGTTTCTAGATCCTGCTCAAAGTTTCTGGAGCCTGCCCACAGTTTCTTGAGCATGCTGACAGTTTCTAGAGCCTGCCCACAGTTTCTAGAGGCTTCCCACCCTTTCTAGAGCCTTCTCACAGTTTCTAGAGCCTGCTCATATTTTCTAGAGCCTGTCCACAGTTTCTAGAGCCTTCCCACAGTTTCTAGAACCTTCTCACAGATTCTAGAGCCTGCTCAAAGGTTCTAGAGCCTGCTCACAGTTTCTAGATCATTCCCACAGTTTCTAGAGCCTCCCCACAGTTTCTAGAGCCTCCCCACAGTTTCTAGAGCCTGCTCACAGTTTCTAGACCCTGCCCACAGTTTCTGGACCCTGCCCACATTTTCTAGAGCCTACCCACAGTGTCTGCAGCCTGCCCAAAGTTGCTGGAGTCTGCGCGCCTGCTCACAGTTTCTAGAGCCTGCCCACAGTTTCTGGACCCTGCCCACATTTTCTAGAGCCTACCCACAGTGTCTGCAGCCTGCCCAAAGTTGCTGGAGTCTGTGCGCAGTTTCTAGAGCCTGCCCACAGTTTCCAGAGCCTGCTCATAGTTTCTAGAGCCTGCCCACACTTTCTAGAGCCTGCCCACATGTTCTAGAGCCTGCCCAGAGTTTCTAGAGGCTTCCCACCCTTTCTAGAGCCTTCTCACAGTTTCTAGAGCCTGCTCATATTTTCTAGAGCCTGTCCACAGTTTCTAGAGCCTTCCCACAGTTTCTGGAACCCCCTCACAGATTCTAGAGTCTGCACAAAGGTTCTAGAGCCTGCTCACAGTTTCTAGATCATTCCCACAGTGTCTAGAGGCTCCCCACAGTTTCTAGAGCCTCCCCACAGTTTCTAGAGCCTGCTCACAGTTTCTGGAGCCTGCCCACAGTTTCTGGACCCTGCCCACATTTTCTAGAGTCTGCCCACAGTGTCTGGAGCCTGCCCAAAGTTGCTGGAGTCTGCACACAGTTTCTAGAGCCTGCCCACAGTTTCCAGAGCCTGCTCACAGTTTCTAGAGCCTGCCCAAACTTTCTAGAGCCTTCCCACAGTTTCTAGAGGCTTCCCACAGTTTCTGGATCCTGCCCACAGTTTCTGGAGTATGTTGACAGTTTCTCCAGACTGCCCACAGTTCCTAGAGCCGACCCAAATCTTCTAGATACTGACCACACTTTCTAGAGCCCGCTCAAAGTTTCTAGAGCCTCCCCACAGTTTCTAGAGCCTGCCCACATTTTTAGAGCCTGCCCACAGATTCTAGAGCCTGCTAAAAATTTCTAGAGCCTGCTCACAGTTTCTAGAGCCTTCCCACAGTTTCTAGAGGCTGCCCACAGTTTCTAGAGCCTGCCCAGAGTTTCTAGAGCTTACTCACAGTTTCTAGAGCCTGCCCACAGTTTCTAGAGCCTGCTCACAGTTTCTAGAGCTTGCTCACAGTTTCTATATCATTCCCACAGTTTCTAGAGCCTCCCCACAGTTTCTAGAGCCTACTAACAGTTTCTAGAGCCTGCCCACAGTTTCTGGACACTGCCCACAGTTTCTAGAGCCTGCACACTGTTTCTAGATACTGCCCAAAGTTTCTGGAGCCTGGCCAAACTTTCTAGAGCCTGCACACAGTTTCTATATCCTGCTCAAAGTTTCTAGAGGCTTCCCATAGTTTCTAGAGCCTGCTCACAGTTTATAGAGCCTGCCAACAGTTTCTAGAGCCTGCCCACAATTTCTAGATTCTGCCCACAGATTCTAGAGCCTGCCCACAGGTTCTAGAAACTGCTCACAGTTTCTAGAGCCTGCACACTGTTTCTAGATACTGCCCACAGTTTCTGGAGCCTGGCCAAACTTTCTAGAGCCTGCTCACAGTTTCTAGAGCCTGCCAACAGTTTCTAGAGCCTGCCCACAATTTCTAGATTCTGCCCACAGATTCTAGAGCCTGCCCACAGGTTCTAGAGCCTTCCCACAGTTTCTAGAGGCTTCTCAAAGTTTCTAGAGCTTGCTCACAGCTTCTAGAGCCTGCCAACAGATTCTAGAGCCTGCTCACAGTTTCTAGAGTCTTCCCAGTTTCTAGAGCCTCCCCTCAGTTTCTAGAGTCTGCTCACAGTTTCTAGAGCCTGCCCTCATTTTCTGGAGCCTGCTGACAGTTTCTAGAGCCTGCTCACAGTATCTAGAGACGTCCCACTGTTTCTAGAGGCTTCCCACAGTTTCTAGAGCCTGCTCACAGTTTCTGGAGCCTGCCCACAGTTTCTAGTTCCTGCTCACCGTTTCTAGAGGCTTCCCACAGTTTCTAGAGCCTGCTTACAGTTTCTAGAACCTGCCAACAGTTTCTAGAGTCTGCCCACAGTTTCTAGATTCTGCCCACAGATTCTAGAGCCTGCCAACAGATTCCACAGCCTGCTCACAGTTTCTAGAGCCTTCCCACGGTTTCTAGAGCCTCCCCTCAGTTTATAGAGCCTGCTCACACTTTCTATAGCCTGCCCTCATTTTCTGGAGCCTGCTGACAGTTTCTAGAGCCTGCCCACAGTTTCTAGAGACTTCCCACTGTTTCTAGAGGCTTCCCACAGTTTCTAGAGCCTGCTCACAGTTTCTGGAGCCTGCCCACAGTTTCTAAAGCCTGCTCACAGTTTCTAGAGATTGCTCACAGATTCTAGAGCCTGCCCACAGTTTCTAGAGCCTACTCACAGTTTCTAGAGCATGCCCACAGTTTCTAGAGCCTGCCCAGAGTTTCTAGAGCCTGCCCACAGTTTCTAGAGCCTGCTCACAGTTTCTAGAGCTTTCCCACAGTTTCTAGAGCTTACTGACAGTTTCTAGAGCCTGTCCAAAGCTTCTAGAGGCTTCCCACAGTTCCTGGAGCCTGCCCACAGTTTCTAGATCCTGCCCACAGTTTCTAGAGGCTTCCCTCTGTTTCTAGAGGCTTCCCACTGTTTCTAGAGCCTACTCACAGTTTCTAGAGCCTGCCCAACCTTTCTAGAGCCTGCTCACAGATTCTAGAGCCTGCCAACAGATTCTAGAGCCTGCTCACAGTTTCTAGGGCCTTCGCAATTTCTAGAGCCTCCCCTCAGTTTCTAGAGTCTGCTCACAGTTTCTAGAGCCTGCCCTCATTTTCTGGAGCCTGCTGACAGTTTCTAGAGCCTGCCCACAGTATCTAGAGACGTCCCACTGTTTCTAGAGGCTTCCCACAGTTTCTAGAGCCTGCTCACAATTTCTGGAGCCTGCCCACAGTTTCTACTTCCTGCTCACCGTTTCTAGAGGCTTCCCACAGTTTCTAGAGCCTGCTTACAGTTTCTAGAACCTGCCAACAGTTTCTAGAGTCTGCCCACAGTTTCTGGATTCTGCCAACAGATTCTAGAGCCTTCCCCCAGTTTCTAGAGGTTTCCCAAAGATTCTAGATCCTGCTCACAGATTCTAAAGCCTGCCAACAGATTCCAGAGCCTGCTCACAGTTTCTAGAACCTGCTCACAGTTTCTAGATCCTGCTCAAAGTTTCTGGAGCCTGCCCACAGTTTCTTGAGCATGCTGACAGTTTCTAGAGCCTGCCCACAGTTTCTAGAGGCTTCCCACCCTTTCTAGAGCCTTCTCACAGTTTCTAGAGCCTGCTCATATTTTCTAGAGCCTGTCCACAGTTTCTAGAGCCTTCCCACAGTTTCTAGAACCTCCTCACAGATTCTAGAGCCTGCTCAAAGGTTCTAGAGCCTGCTCACAGTTTCTAGATCATTCCCACAGTTTCTAGAGCCTCCCCACAGTTTCTAGAGCCTCCCCACAGTTTCTAGAGCCTGCTCACAGTTTCTAGACCCTGCCCACAGTTTCTGGACCCTGCCCACATTTTCTAGAGCCTACCCACAGTGTCTGCAGCCTGCCCAAAGTTGCTGGAGTCTGCGCGCCTGCTCACAGTTTCTAGAGCCTGCCCACAGTTTCTGGACCCTGCCCACATTTTCTAGAGCCTACCCACAGTGTCTGCAGCCTGCCCAAAGTTGCTGGAGTCTGTGCGCAGTTTCTAGAGCCTGCCCACAGTTTCCAGAGCCTGCTCATAGTTTCTAGAGCCTGCCCACACTTTCTAGAGCCTGCCCACATGTTCTAGAGCCTGCCCAGAGTTTCTAGAGGCTTCCCACCCTTTCTAGAGCCTTCTCACAGTTTCTAGAGCCTGCTCATATTTTCTAGAGCCTGTCCACAGTTTCTAGAGCCTTCCCACAGTTTCTGGAACCCCCTCACAGATTCTAGAGTCTGCACAAAGGTTCTAGAGCCTGCTCACAGTTTCTAGATCATTCCCACAGTGTCTAGAGGCTCCCCACAGTTTCTAGAGCCTCCCCACAGTTTCTAGAGCCTGCTCACAGTTTCTGGAGCCTGCCCACAGTTTCTGGACCCTGCCCACATTTTCTAGAGTCTGCCCACAGTGTCTGGAGCCTGCCCAAAGTTGCTGGAGTCTGCACACAGTTTCTAGAGCCTGCCCACAGTTTCCAGAGCCTGCTCACAGTTTCTAGAGCCTGCCCAAACTTTCTAGAGCCTTCCCACAGTTTCTAGAGGCTTCCCACAGTTTCTGGATCCTGCCCACAGTTTCTGGAGTATGTTGACAGTTTCTCCAGACTGCCCACAGTTTCTCCAGACTGCCCACAGTTCCTAGAGCCGACCCAAATCTTCTAGATACTGACCACACTTTCTAGAGCCCGCTCAAAGTTTCTAGAGCCTCCCCACAGTTTCTAGAGCCTGCCCACATTTTTAGAGCCTGCCCACAGATTCTAGAGCCTGCTAAAAATTTCTAGAGCCTGCTCACAGTTTCTAGAGCCTTCCCACAGTTTCTAGAGGCTGCCCACAGTTTCTAGAGCCTGCCCACAGTTTCTAGAGCTTACTCACAGTTTCTAGAGCCTGCCCACAGTTTCTAGAGCCTGCTCACAGTTTCTAGAGCTTGCTCACAGTTTCTATATCATTCCCACAGTTTCTAGAGCCTCCCCACAGTTTCTAGAGCCTGCTAACAGTTTCTAGAGCTTGCTCACAGTTTCTATATCATTCCCACAGTTTCTAGAGCCTCCCCACAGTTTCTAGAGCCTGCTAACAGTTTCTAGAGCCTGCCCACAGTTTCTGGACACTGCCCACAGTTTCTAGAGCCTGCCAACCGTGTCTGGAGCCTGCCCAAGGTTTCTGGAGTCTGCGCACAGTTTCTAGAGCCTTCCCACAGTTTCCAGAGGCTTCCCACTGTTTCTAGAGGCTTCCCACTGTTTCTAGAGGCTTCCCACAGTTTCTAGAGCCTGCCAACAGTTCCTAGAGCCTGTCCACAGATTCTAGAGCCTGCCCACAGGTTCTAGAGCCTTCCCACAGTTTCTAGAGGCCTCCCACAGTTTCTAGAGCCTGCTCACAGTTTCTGGAGACTGCCCACAGTTTCTAGTTCCTGCTCACCGTTTCTAGAGGCTTCCCACAGTTTCTAAAGCCTTCTCACAGTTTCTGGAGACTGCCCACAGTTTCTAGTTCCTGCTCACCGTTTCTAGAGGCTTCCCACAGTTTCTAAAGCCTGCTCACAGTTTCTAGAGATTGCTCACAGATTCTAGAGCCTGCCCACAGTTTCTAGAGCCTACTCACAGTTTCTAGAGCATGCCCACAGTTTCTAGAGCCTGCTCACAGTTTCTAGAGCCTGCCCTATAGCCTGCTCACAGTTTCTAGAGGCTTCCCACAGTTTCTAGAGCCTGTCCAGAGTTTCTAGAGCCTTCCCACAGTTTCTAGAGCCTGCTCTCAGTTTCTAGAGCTTTCCCACAGTTTCTAGAGCTTACTGACAGTTTCTAGAGCCTGTCCAAAGTTTCTAGACGGTTCCCACAGTTCCTGGAGCCTGCCGACAGTTTCTAGATACTGCACACAGTTTCTAGAGGCTTCCCTCTGTTTCTAGAGGCTTCCCACAGTTTCTAGAGCCTACTCACAGTTTCTAGAGACTGCCCACAGTTTCTAGAGGCTTCTCACAGTTTCTAGAGCCTGCTCACAGTTTCTAGAGCCTTCCCACAGTTTCTAGAACTTACTCACAATTTCTAGAGCCTGTCCAAAATTTCTAGAGCCTGCCCACAGTTTCTAGAGCTTAGTCACAGTTTCTAGAGCCTGTCCAAAATTCCTAGAGCCTGCTCACATCTTCTAGAGCCTACCCACACTTTCTAGAGCCTGCCCACAGTTTCTAGAGCCTGCTCACAGTTTCTAGAGCTTTCCCACAGTTTCTAGAGCTTACTGACAGTTTCTAGAGCCTGTCCAAAGCTTCTAGAGGCTTCCCACAGTTCCTGGAGCCTGCCCACAGTTTCTAGATCCTGCCCACAGTTTCTAGAGGCTTCCCTCTGTTTCTAGAGGCTTCCCACTGTTTCTAGAGCCTACTCACAGTTTCTAGAGCCTGCCCACAGTTTCTGGACACTGCCCACAATTTCTAGAGCCTGCACACTGTTTCTAGATACTGCCCAAAGTTTCTGGAGCCTGGCCAAACTTTCTAGAGCCTGCACACAGTTTCTATATCCTGCTCAAAGTTTCTAGAGGCTTCCCATAGTTTCTAGAGCCTGCTCACAGTTTATAGAGCCTGCCAACAGTTTCTAGAGCCTGCCCACAATTTCTAGATTCTGCCCACAGATTCTAGAGCCTGCCCACAGGTTCTAGAAACTGCTCACAGTTTCTAGAGCCTGCACACTGTTTCTAGATACTGCCCACAGTTTCTGGAGCCTGGCCAAACTTTCTAGAGCCTGCTCACAGTTTCTAGAGCCTGCCAACAGTTTCTAGAGCCTGCCCACAATTTCTAGATTCTGCCCACAGATTCTAGAGCCTGCCCACAGGTTCTAGAGCCTTCCCACAGTTTCTAGAGGCTTCTCAAAGTTTCTAGAGCTTGCTCACAGCTTCTAGAGCCTGCCAACAGATTCTAGAGCCTGCTCACAGTTTCTAGAGTCTTCCCAGTTTCTAGAGCCTCCCCTCAGTTTCTAGAGTCTGCTCACAGTTTCTAGAGCCTGCCCTCATTTTCTGGAGCCTGCTGACAGTTTCTAGAGCCTGCTCACAGTATCTAGAGACGTCCCACTGTTTCTAGAGGCTTCCCACAGTTTCTAGAGCCTGCTCACAGTTTCTGGAGCCTGCCCACAGTTTCTAGTTCCTGCTCACCGTTTCTAGAGGCTTCCCACAGTTTCTAGAGCCTGCTTACAGTTTCTAGAACCTGCCAACAGTTTCTAGAGTCTGCCCACAGTTTCTAGATTCTGCCCACAGATTCTAGAGCCTGCCAACAGATTCCACAGCCTGCTCACAGTTTCTAGAGCCTTCCCACGGTTTCTAGAGCCTCCCCTCAGTTTATAGAGCCTGCTCACACTTTCTATAGCCTGCCCTCATTTTCTGGAGCCTGCTGACAGTTTCTAGAGCCTGCCCACAGTTTCTAGAGACTTCCCACTGTTTCTAGAGGCTTCCCACAGTTTCTAGAGCCTGCTCACAGTTTCTGGAGCCTGCCCACAGTTTCTAAAGCCTGCTCACAGTTTCTAGAGATTGCTCACAGATTCTAGAGCCTGCCCACAGTTTCTAGAGCCTACTCACAGTTTCTAGAGCATGCCCACAGTTTCTAGAGCCTGCCCAGAGTTTCTAGAGCCTGCCCACAGTTTCTAGAGCCTGCTCACAGTTTCTAGAGCTTTCCCACAGTTTCTAGAGCTTACTGACAGTTTCTAGAGCCTGTCCAAAGCTTCTAGAGGCTTCCCACAGTTCCTGGAGCCTGCCCACAGTTTCTAGATCCTGCCCACAGTTTCTAGAGGCTTCCCTCTGTTTCTAGAGGCTTCCCACTGTTTCTAGAGCCTACTCACAGTTTCTAGAGCCTGCCCAACCTTTCTAGAGCCTGCTCACAGATTCTAGAGCCTGCCAACAGATTCTAGAGCCTGCTCACAGTTTCTAGGGCCTTCGCAATTTCTAGAGCCTCCCCTCAGTTTCTAGAGTCTGCTCACAGTTTCTAGAGCCTGCCCTCATTTTCTGGAGCCTGCTGACAGTTTCTAGAGCCTGCCCACAGTATCTAGAGACGTCCCACTGTTTCTAGAGGCTTCCCACAGTTTCTAGAGCCTGCTCACAATTTCTGGAGCCTGCCCACAGTTTCTACTTCCTGCTCACCGTTTCTAGAGGCTTCCCACAGTTTCTAGAGCCTGCTTACAGTTTCTAGAACCTGCCAACAGTTTCTAGAGTCTGCCCACAGTTTCTGGATTCTGCCAACAGATTCTAGAGCCTTCCCCCAGTTTCTAGAGGTTTCCCAAAGATTCTAGATCCTGCTCACAGATTCTAAAGCCTGCCAACAGATTCCAGAGCCTGCTCACAGTTTCTAGAACCTGCTCACAGTTTCTAGATCCTGCTCAAAGTTTCTGGAGCCTGCCCACAGTTTCTTGAGCATGCTGACAGTTTCTAGAGCCTGCCCACAGTTTCTAGAGGCTTCCCACCCTTTCTAGAGCCTTCTCACAGTTTCTAGAGCCTGCTCATATTTTCTAGAGCCTGTCCACAGTTTCTAGAGCCTTCCCACAGTTTCTAGAACCTCCTCACAGATTCTAGAGCCTGCTCAAAGGTTCTAGAGCCTGCTCACAGTTTCTAGATCATTCCCACAGTTTCTAGAGCCTCCCCACAGTTTCTAGAGCCTCCCCACAGTTTCTAGAGCCTGCTCACAGTTTCTAGACCCTGCCCACAGTTTCTGGACCCTGCCCACATTTTCTAGAGCCTACCCACAGTGTCTGCAGCCTGCCCAAAGTTGCTGGAGTCTGCGCGCCTGCTCACAGTTTCTAGAGCCTGCCCACAGTTTCTGGACCCTGCCCACATTTTCTAGAGCCTACCCACAGTGTCTGCAGCCTGCCCAAAGTTGCTGGAGTCTGTGCGCAGTTTCTAGAGCCTGCCCACAGTTTCCAGAGCCTGCTCATAGTTTCTAGAGCCTGCCCACACTTTCTAGAGCCTGCCCACATGTTCTAGAGCCTGCCCAGAGTTTCTAGAGGCTTCCCACCCTTTCTAGAGCCTTCTCACAGTTTCTAGAGCCTGCTCATATTTTCTAGAGCCTGTCCACAGTTTCTAGAGCCTTCCCACAGTTTCTGGAACCCCCTCACAGATTCTAGAGTCTGCACAAAGGTTCTAGAGCCTGCTCACAGTTTCTAGATCATTCCCACAGTGTCTAGAGGCTCCCCACAGTTTCTAGAGCCTCCCCACAGTTTCTAGAGCCTGCTCACAGTTTCTGGAGCCTGCCCACAGTTTCTGGACCCTGCCCACATTTTCTAGAGTCTGCCCACAGTGTCTGGAGCCTGCCCAAAGTTGCTGGAGTCTGCACACAGTTTCTAGAGCCTGCCCACAGTTTCCAGAGCCTGCTCACAGTTTCTAGAGCCTGCCCAAACTTTCTAGAGCCTTCCCACAGTTTCTAGAGGCTTCCCACAGTTTCTGGATCCTGCCCACAGTTTCTGGAGTATGTTGACAGTTTCTCCAGACTGCCCACAGTTTCTCCAGACTGCCCACAGTTCCTAGAGCCGACCCAAATCTTCTAGATACTGACCACACTTTCTAGAGCCCGCTCAAAGTTTCTAGAGCCTCCCCACAGTTTCTAGAGCCTGCCCACATTTTTAGAGCCTGCCCACAGATTCTAGAGCCTGCTAAAAATTTCTAGAGCCTGCTCACAGTTTCTAAAGCCTTCCCACAGTTTCTAGAGGCTGCCCACAGTTTCTAGAGCCTGCCCACAGTTTCTAGAGCTTACTCACAGTTTCTAGAGCCTGCCCACAGTTTCTAGAGCCTGCTCACAGTTTCTAGAGCTTGCTCACAGTTTCTATATCATTCCCACAGTTTCTAGAGCCTCCCCACAGTTTCTAGAGCCTGCTAACAGTTTCTAGAGCTTGCTCACAGTTTCTATATCATTCCCACAGTTTCTAGAGCCTCCCCACAGTTTCTAGAGCCTGCTAACAGTTTCTAGAGCCTGCCCACAGTTTCTGGACACTGCCCACAGTTTCTAGAGCCTGCCAACCGTGTCTGGAGCCTGCCCAAGGTTTCTGGAGTCTGCGCACAGTTTCTAGAGCCTTCCCACAGTTTCCAGAGGCTTCCCACTGTTTCTAGAGGCTTCCCACTGTTTCTAGAGGCTTCCCACAGTTTCTAGAGCCTGCCAACAGTTCCTAGAGCCTGTCCACAGATTCTAGAGCCTGCCCACAGGTTCTAGAGCCTTCCCACAGTTTCTAGAGGCCTCCCACAGTTTCTAGAGCCTGCTCACAGTTTCTGGAGACTGCCCACAGTTTCTAGTTCCTGCTCACCGTTTCTAGAGGCTTCCCACAGTTTCTAAAGCCTTCTCACAGTTTCTGGAGACTGCCCACAGTTTCTAGTTCCTGCTCACCGTTTCTAGAGGCTTCCCACAGTTTCTAAAGCCTGCTCACAGTTTCTAGAGATTGCTCACAGATTCTAGAGCCTGCCCACAGTTTCTAGAGCCTACTCACAGTTTCTAGAGCATGCCCACAGTTTCTAGAGCCTGCTCACAGTTTCTAGAGCCTGCCCTATAGCCTGCTCACAGTTTCTAGAGGCTTCCCACAGTTTCTAGAGCCTGTCCAGAGTTTCTAGAGCCTTCCCACAGTTTCTAGAGCCTGCTCTCAGTTTCTAGAGCTTTCCCACAGTTTCTAGAGCTTACTGACAGTTTCTAGAGCCTGTCCAAAGTTTCTAGACGGTTCCCACAGTTCCTGGAGCCTGCCGACAGTTTCTAGATACTGCACACAGTTTCTAGAGGCTTCCCTCTGTTTCTAGAGGCTTCCCACAGTTTCTAGAGCCTACTCACAGTTTCTAGAGACTGCCCACAGTTTCTAGAGGCTTCTCACAGTTTCTAGAGCCTGCTCACAGTTTCTAGAGCCTTCCCACAGTTTCTAGAACTTACTCACAATTTCTAGAGCCTGTCCAAAATTTCTAGAGCCTGCCCACAGTTTCTAGAGCTTAGTCACAGTTTCTAGAGCCTGTCCAAAATTCCTAGAGCCTGCTCACATCTTCTAGAGCCTACCCACACTTTCTAGAGCCTGCCCACAGTTTCTAGAGCCTGCTCACAGTTTCTAGAGCTTTCCCACAGTTTCTAGAGCTTACTGACAGTTTCTAGAGCCTGTCCAAAGCTTCTAGAGGCTTCCCACAGTTCCTGGAGCCTGCCCACAGTTTCTAGATCCTGCCCACAGTTTCTAGAGGCTTCCCTCTGTTTCTAGAGGCTTCCCACTGTTTCTAGAGCCTACTCACAGTTTCTAGAACCTGCCCACAGTTTCTACAGCTTGCTCACAGTTTCTATATCATTCCCACAGTTTCTCGAGGCTCCCCACAGTTTCTAGAGCCTCCCCACAGTTTCTAGAGCCTGCTCACAGTTTCTAGAGCCTGCCCACAGTTTCTGGACCCTGCCCACAGTTTCTAGAGCCTGCGCACAGTTTCTAGAGCCTGCCCACAGTTTCCAGAGGCTTCCCACTGTTTCTAGAGGCTTCCCACTGTTTCTAGAGGCTTCCCACAGTTTCTGGAGCCTGCTCACAGTTTCTAGAGCCTGTCCACAGTTTCTAGAGCCTGCCCACAGTTTCTAGAGCCTCCCCAAAGTTATTAGAGCCTCCCCTCAGTTTCTAGAGCCTGTTCACATTTTCTAGGGCCTACCCAAATCTTCTAGATACTGACCACAATTTCTAGAGCCTGCTCACAGTTTCTAGAGCCTCCACACAGTTTCTAGGGCCTGCCCACATTTTCTAGAGCCTGCCCACAGATTCTAGAGCCTGCTTAAAATTTCTAGAGCCTGCCCACAGTTTCCAGAGGCTTCCCACTGTTTCTAGAGGCTTCCCACTGTTTCTAGAGGCTTCCCACAGTTTCTGGAGCCTGCTCACAGTTTCTAGAGCCTGTCCACAGTTTCTAGAGCCTGCCCACAGTTTCTAGAGCCTGCCCACAGTTCCTAGAGCCTGCCCACAGATTCTAGAGCCAGCCCACTGTTGCTAGAACCTGCTCACAGTTTCTAGACCCTGCTCACAGTTTCTAGAGACTTCTCAGAGTTCCTAGAGCCTGCCTACAGTTTCTAGAGCCTGCCCAGAGTTTCTAGTTCCTGCCCATCGTTTCTAGAGGGTTCCCACAGTTTCTAGAGCATGCTTACAGTTTCTAGATCCTGCCAACAGTTTCTAGAGTCTGCCCACAGTTTCTAGATTCTGCCAACAGATTCTAGAGACTGCCCACAGGTTCTAGAGCATTCCCACAATTTCTAGAGGCTTCCCAAAGTTTCTAGAGCCTGCTCACAGTTCCTAGAGACTGCCCACAGATTCTAGAGCCTGCCCACAGTTTCTAGAGCCTCCCCACACTTTCTAGAGCCAGCTCACAGTTTCTAGAGATGCCCACAGTTTCTGGACCCTGCCCACATTTTCTAGAGCCTGCCCAAACTTTCTAGAGCCTTCCCACAGTTTCTAGAGGCTTTCCACAGTTTCTAGAGGCAGTTTCTAGATGATTCCCACAGTTTCTAGAGCCTGCCCCCACTTTCTAGAGCCTGCTCACAGTTTCTAGAGCCTTTTCACAGTTCCTAGAGCCTGCACACAGTTTCTAGAGCCTGCTCACACTTTCTAGAGCCTGCCCACATTTTCTAGAGCCTGCCCACAGGTTCTAGAGCCTGCCCAGAGTTTCTAGAGCCTGCCCACAGTTTCTAAAGCCTGGTCACAGTTTCTTGAGCCTGGCCACATTTTCTAGAGGCTTCCCACAGTTGCTACTGTCTGCTCACAGCTTCTAGAGCCTTCTCACAGTTCTTAGAGGCTGCCCACAGTTTCGAGAGCCTGCTCACAGTTTCTAGAGCCTGCCCACAGTTTCTAGAGTCTGCCCACAGTTTCTAGATCCTACCCACAGATTCTAGAGCCTGCCCACTGGTTCTAGAGCCTTCCCACAGTTTCTAGAGGCTTCCCAAAATTTCTAGAGGCTGCTCACAGTTTCTAGAGCCTGCTCACATTTTCTAGATGCTCCCCACAGTTTCTAGAGCCTGCCCACAGTTTCTAAATACTACTCACAGTTTCTAGAGCCTGCACACAGTTTCTATATCCTGCGCAAAGTTTCTAGAGGCTTCCCACAGTTTCTAGCGCCTGCTCACAGTTTATAGAGCCTGCCAACAGTTTCTAGAGTCTGCCTACAATTTCTAGATTCTGCCCACAGATTCTAGAGCCTGCCCACAGGTTCTAGAGCCTGTCCACAGTTTCTAGAGGCTTCACACAGTTTCTAGAGCCTGCCAACAGTGTCTAGAGGCTTCCCACAGTTTCTAGACCCTTCCCACCGTTTCTAAAGGGTTCCCAAAATTTCTAGAGCCTGCTCACAGTTTCTAGAGCCTGCTCACATTTTCTAGATGCTCCCCACAGTTTCTAGAGCCTGCCCACAGTTTCTAGATCCTGCCCACAGTTTCTAGAAACTGCTCACAGTTTCTAGAGGCTGCACACTGTTTCTAGATACTGCCCACAGTTTCTGGAGCCTGGCCAAACTTTCTAGAGCCTGCACACAGTTTCTATATCCTGCTGAAAGTTTCTAGAGGCTTGCCACAGTTTCTAGAGCCTGCTCACAGTTTCTAGAGCCTGCCAACAGTTTCTAGAGCCTGCCCACAATTTCTAGATTCTGCCAACAGATTCTAGAGCCTGCCAACAGATTCTAGAGCCTGCTCACAGTTTCTAGAGTCTTCCCACAGTTTGTAGAGCCTGCCCTCATTTTCTGGAGCCTGCTGACAGTTTCTAGAGCCTGCTCACAGTATCTAGAGACGTCCCACTGTTTCTAGAGGCTTCCCACAGTTTCTGGAGCCTGCCCACAGTTTCTAAAGCGTGCTCACAGTTTCTAGAGATTGCTCACAGATTCTAGAGCCTCCGCACAGTTTCTAGAGCCTGCTCACAGTTTCTAGAGGTTTCCCACAGTTTCTAGAGCTTACTGACAGTTTCTAGAGCCTGTCCAAAGCTTCTAGAGGCTTCCCACAGTTCCTGGAGCCTGCGCACAGTTTCTAGATCCTGCACACAGTTTCTAGAGGCTTCCCTCTGTTTCTAGAGGCTTCCCACTGTTTCTAGAGCCTGCCCACAGTTTCTAGAGGCTTCTCACAGTTTCTAGAGCCTGCCCACAGTTTTTAAAGCATGCCCACAGTTTCTGCAGACTGCCCAACCTTACTAGAGCCTGCTCACAGATTCTAGAGCCTGCTCACAGTTTCTAGGGCCTTCCCAATTTCTAGAGCCTCCCCTCAGTTTCTAGAGTCTGCTCACAGTTTCTAGAGCCTGCCCTCATTTTCTGGAGCCTGCTGACAGTTTCTAGAGCCTGCCCACAGTATCTAGAGACGTCCCACTGTTTCTAGCGGCTTCCCACAGTTTCTAGAGCCTGCTCACAGTCAGTTTCTGGAGCCTGCCCACAGTTTCTAGTTCCTGCTCACCGTTTCTAGCGGCTTCCCAAAATTTCTAGAGCCTGCTCACAGTTTCTAGAGCCTGCTCACATTTTCTAGATGCTCCCCACAGTTTCTAGAGCCTGCCCACAGTTTCTAGATCCTGCCCACAGTTTCTAGAAACTGCTCACAGTTTCTAGAGCCTGCACACTGTTTCTAGATACTGCCCAAAGTTTCTGGAGCCTGGCCAAACTTTCTAGAGCCTGCACACTGTTTCTAGATACTGCCCACAGTTTCTGGAGCCTGGCCAAACTTTCTAGAGCCTGCTCACAGTTTCTAGAGCCTGCCAACAGTTTCTAGAGCCTGCCCACAATTTCTAGATTCTGCCCACAGATTCTAGAGCCTGCCCACAGTTTCTGGAGCTTAGTCACAGTTTCTAGAGCCTGTCCAAAATTCCTAGAGCCTGCTCACATCTTCTAGAGCCTACCCACACTTTCTAGAGCCTGCCCACAGTTTCTAGAGCCTGCTCACAGTTTCTAGAGCTTTCCCACAGTTTCTAGAGCTTACTGACAGTTTCTAGGGCCTGTCCAAAGCTTCTAGAGGCTTCCCACAGTTCCTGGAGCCTGCCCACAGTTTCTAGATCCTGCCCACAGTTTCTAGAGGCTTCCCTCTGTTTCTAGAGGCTTCCCACTGTTTCTAGAGCCTACTCACAGTTTCTAGAACCTGCCCACAGTTTCTACAGCTTGCTCACAGTTTCTATATCATTCCCACAGTTTCTCGAGGCTCCCCACAGTTTCTAGAGCCTCCCCACAGTTTCTAGAGCCTGCTCACAGTTTCTAGAGCCTGCCCACAGTTTCTGGACCCTGCCCACAGTTTCTAGAGCCTGCCAACAGTGTCTGGAGCCCGCCCAAGGTTTCTGGAGTCTGCGCACAGTTTCTAGAGCCTGCCCACAGTTTCCAGAGGCTTCCCACTGTTTCTAGAGGCTTCCCACTGTTTCTAGAGGCTTCCCACAGTTTCTGGAGCCTGCCCACAGTTTCCAGAGGCTTCCCACTGTTTCTAGAGGCTTCCCACTGTTTCTAGAGCCTACTCACAGTTTCTAGAACCTGCCCACAGTTTCTACAGCTTGCTCACAGTTTCTATATCATTCCCACAGTTTCTCGAGGCTCCCCACAGTTTCTAGAGCCTCCCCACAGTTTCTAGAGCCTGCTCACAGTTTCTAGAGCCTGCCCACAGTTTCTGGACCCTGCCCACAGTTTCTAGAGCCTGCCAACAGTGTCTGGAGCCCGCCCAAGGTTTCTGGAGTCTGCGCACAGTTTCTAGAGCCTGCCCACAGTTTCCAGAGGCTTCCCACTGTTTCTAGAGGCTTCCCACTGTTTCTAGAGGCTTCCCACAGTTTCTGGAGCCTGCTCACAGTTTCTAGAGCCTGTCCACAGTTTCTAGAGCCTGCCCACAGTTTCTAGAGCCTCCCCAAAGTTATTAGAGCCTCCCCTCAGTTTCTAGAGCCTGTTCACATTTTCTAGGGCCTACCCAAATCTTCTAGATACTGACCACAATTTCTAGAGCCTGCTCACAGTTTCTAGAGCCTCCACACAGTTTCTAGGGCCTGCCCACATTTTCTAGAGCCTGCCCACAGATTCTAGAGCCTGCTTAAAATTTCTAGAGCCTGCCCACAGTTTCCAGAGGCTTCCCACTGTTTCTAGAGGCTTCCCACTGTTTCTAGAGGCTTCCCACAGTTTCTGGAGCCTGCTCACAGTTTCTAGAGCCTGTCCACAGTTTCTAGAGCCTGCCCACAGTTTCTAGAGCCTGCCCACAGTTCCTAGAGCCTGCCCACAGATTCTAGAGCCAGCCCACTGTTGCTAGAACCTGCTCACAGTTTCTAGACCCTGCTCACAGTTTCTAGAGACTTCTCAGAGTTCCTAGAGCCTGCCTACAGTTTCTAGAGCCTGCCCAGAGTTTCTAGTTCCTGCCCATCGTTTCTAGAGGGTTCCCACAGTTTCTAGAGCATGCTTACAGTTTCTAGATCCTGCCAACAGTTTCTAGAGTCTGCCCACAGTTTCTAGATTCTGCCAACAGATTCTAGAGACTGCCCACAGGTTCTAGAGCATTCCCACAATTTCTAGAGGCTTCCCAAAGTTTCTAGAGCCTGCTCACAGTTCCTAGAGACTGCCCACAGATTCTAGAGCCTGCCCACAGTTTCTAGAGCCTCCCCACACTTTCTAGAGCCAGCTCACAGTTTCTAGAGATGCCCACAGTTTCTGGACCCTGCCCACATTTTCTAGAGCCTGCCCAAACTTTCTAGAGCCTTCCCACAGTTTCTAGAGGCTTTCCACAGTTTCTAGAGGCAGTTTCTAGATGATTCCCACAGTTTCTAGAGCCTGCCCCCACTTTCTAGAGCCTGCTCACAGTTTCTAGAGCCTTTTCACAGTTCCTAGAGCCTGCACACAGTTTCTAGAGCCTGCTCACACTTTCTAGAGCCTGCCCACATTTTCTAGAGCCTGCCCACAGGTTCTAGAGCCTGCCCAGAGTTTCTAGAGCCTGCCCACAGTTTCTAAAGCCTGGTCACAGTTTCTTGAGCCTGGCCACATTTTCTAGAGGCTTCCCACAGTTGCTACTGTCTGCTCACAGCTTCTAGAGCCTTCTCACAGTTCTTAGAGGCTGCCCACAGTTTCGAGAGCCTGCTCACAGTTTCTAGAGCCTGCCCACAGTTTCTAGAGTCTGCCCACAGTTTCTAGATCCTACCCACAGATTCTAGAGCCTGCCCACTGGTTCTAGAGCCTTCCCACAGTTTCTAGAGGCTTCCCAAAATTTCTAGAGGCTGCTCACAGTTTCTAGAGCCTGCTCACATTTTCTAGATGCTCCCCACAGTTTCTAGAGCCTGCCCACAGTTTCTAAATACTACTCACAGTTTCTAGAGCCTGCACACAGTTTCTATATCCTGCGCAAAGTTTCTAGAGGCTTCCCACAGTTTCTAGCGCCTGCTCACAGTTTATAGAGCCTGCCAACAGTTTCTAGAGTCTGCCTACAATTTCTAGATTCTGCCCACAGATTCTAGAGCCTGCCCACAGGTTCTAGAGCCTGTCCACAGTTTCTAGAGGCTTCACACAGTTTCTAGAGCCTGCCAACAGTGTCTAGAGGCTTCCCACAGTTTCTAGACCCTTCCCACCGTTTCTAAAGGGTTCCCAAAATTTCTAGAGCCTGCTCACAGTTTCTAGAGCCTGCTCACATTTTCTAGATGCTCCCCACAGTTTCTAGAGCCTGCCCACAGTTTCTAGATCCTGCCCACAGTTTCTAGAAACTGCTCACAGTTTCTAGAGGCTGCACACTGTTTCTAGATACTGCCCACAGTTTCTGGAGCCTGGCCAAACTTTCTAGAGCCTGCACACAGTTTCTATATCCTGCTCAAAGTTTCTAGAGGCTTGCCACAGTTTCTAGAGCCTGCTCACAGTTTCTAGAGCCTGCCAACAGTTTCTAGAGCCTGCCCACAATTTCTAGATTCTGCCAACAGATTCTAGAGCCTGCCAACAGATTCTAGAGCCTGCTCACAATTTCTAGAGTCTTCCCACAGTTTGTAGAGCCTGCCCTCATTTTCTGGAGCCTGCTGACAGTTTCTAGAGCCTGCTCACAGTATCTAGAGACGTCCCACTGTTTCTAGAGGCTTCCCACAGTTTCTGGAGCCTGCCCACAGTTTCTAAAGCGTGCTCACAGTTTCTAGAGATTGCTCACAGATTCTAGAGCCTCCGCACAGTTTCTAGAGCCTGCTCACAGTTTCTAGAGGTTTCCCACAGTTTCTAGAGCTTACTGACAGTTTCTAGAGCCTGTCCAAAGCTTCTAGAGGCTTCCCACAGTTCCTGGAGCCTGCGCACAGTTTCTAGATCCTGCACACAGTTTCTAGAGGCTTCCCACTGTTTCTAGAGCCTGCCCACAGTTTCTAGAGGCTTCTCACAGTTTCTAGAGCCTGCCCACAGTTTTTAAAGCATGCCCACAGTTTCTGCAGACTGCCCAACCTTACTAGAGCCTGCTCACAGATTCTAGAGCCTGCTCACAGTTTCTAGGGCCTTCCCAATTTCTAGAGCCTCCCCTCAGTTTCTAGAGTCTGCTCACAGTTTCTAGAGCCTGCCCTCATTTTCTGGAGCCTGCTGACAGTTTCTAGAGCCTGCCCACAGTATCTAGAGACGTCCCACTGTTTCTAGCGGCTTCCCACAGTTTCTAGAGCCTGCTCACAGTCAGTTTCTGGAGCCTGCCCACAGTTTCTAGTTCCTGCTCACCGTTTCTAGCGGCTTCCCAAAATTTCTAGAGCCTGCTCACAGTTTCTAGAGCCTGCTCACATTTTCTAGATGCTCCCCACAGTTTCTAGAGCCTGCCCACAGTTTCTAGATCCTGCCCACAGTTTCTAGAAACTGCTCACAGTTTCTAGAGCCTGCACACTGTTTCTAGATACTGCCCAAAGTTTCTGGAGCCTGGCCAAACTTTCTAGAGCCTGCACACTGTTTCTAGATACTGCCCACAGTTTCTGGAGCCTGGCCAAACTTTCTAGAGCCTGCTCACAGTTTCTAGAGCCTGCCAACAGTTTCTAGAGCCTGCCCACAATTTCTAGATTCTGCCCACAGATTCTAGAGCCTGCCCACAGGTTCTAGAGCCTTCCCACAGTTTCTAGAGGCTTCTCAAAGTTTCTAGAGCTTGCTCACAGCTTCTAGAGCCTGCCAACAGATTCTAGAGCCTGCTCACAGTTTCTAGAGTCTTCCCAGTTTCTAGAGCCTCCCCTCAGTTTCTAGAGTCTGCTCACAGTTTCTAGAGCCTGCCCTCATTTTCTGGAGCCTGCTGACAGTTTCTAGAGCCTGCTCACAGTATCTAGAGACGTCCCACTGTTTCTAGAGGCTTCCCACAGTTTCTAGAGCCTGCTCACAGTTTCTGGAGCCTGCCCACAGTTTCTAGTTCCTGCTCACCGTTTCTAGAGGCTTCCCACAGTTTCTAGAGCCTGCTTACAGTTTCTAGAACCTGCCAACAGTTTCTAGAGTCTGCCCACAGTTTCTAGATTCTGCCCACAGATTCTAGAGCCTGCCAACAGATTCCACAGCCTGCTCACAGTTTCTAGAGCCTTCCCACGGTTTCTAGAGCCTCCCCTCAGTTTATAGAGCCTGCTCACACTTTCTATAGCCTGCCCTCATTTTCTGGAGCCTGCTGACAGTTTCTAGAGCCTGCCCACAGTTTCTAGAGACTTCCCACTGTTTCTAGAGGCTTCCCACAGTTTCTAGAGCCTGCTCACAGTTTCTGGAGCCTGCCCACAGTTTCTAAAGCCTGCTCACAGTTTCTAGAGATTGCTCACAGATTCTAGAGCCTGCCCACAGTTTCTAGAGCCTACTCACAGTTTCTAGAGCATGCCCACAGTTTCTAGAGCCTGCCCAGAGTTTCTAGAGCCTGCCCACAGTTTCTAGAGCCTGCTCACAGTTTCTAGAGCTTTCCCACAGTTTCTAGAGCTTACTGACAGTTTCTAGAGCCTGTCCAAAGCTTCTAGAGGCTTCCCACAGTTCCTGGAGCCTGCCCACAGTTTCTAGATCCTGCCCACAGTTTCTAGAGGCTTCCCTCTGTTTCTAGAGGCTTCCCACTGTTTCTAGAGCCTACTCACAGTTTCTAGAGCCTGCCCAACCTTTCTAGAGCCTGCTCACAGATTCTAGAGCCTGCCAACAGATTCTAGAGCCTGCTCACAGTTTCTAGGGCCTTCGCAATTTCTAGAGCCTCCCCTCAGTTTCTAGAGTCTGCTCACAGTTTCTAGAGCCTGCCCTCATTTTCTGGAGCCTTCTGACAGTTTCTAGAGCCTGCCCACAGTATCTAGAGACGTCCCACTGTTTCTAGAGGCTTCCCACAGTTTCTAGAGCCTGCTCACAATTTCTGGAGCCTGCCCACAGTTTCTACTTCCTGCTCACCGTTTCTAGAGGCTTCCCACAGTTTCTAGAGCCTGCTTACAGTTTCTAGAACCTGCCAACAGTTTCTAGAGTCTGCCCACAGTTTCTGGATTCTGCCAACAGATTCTAGAGCCTTCCCCCAGTTTCTAGAGGTTTCCCAAAGATTCTAGATCCTGCTCACAGATTCTAAAGCCTGCCAACAGATTCCAGAGCCTGCTCACAGTTTCTAGAACCTGCTCACAGTTTCTAGATCCTGCTCAAAGTTTCTGGAGCCTGCCCACAGTTTCTTGAGCATGCTGACAGTTTCTAGAGCCTGCCCACAGTTTCTAGAGGCTTCCCACCCTTTCTAGAGCCTTCTCACAGTTTCTAGAGCCTGCTCATATTTTCTAGAGCCTGTCCACAGTTTCTAGAGCCTTCCCACAGTTTCTAGAACCTCCTCACAGATTCTAGAGCCTGCTCAAAGGTTCTAGAGCCTGCTCACAGTTTCTAGATCATTCCCACAGTTTCTAGAGCCTCCCCACAGTTTCTAGAGCCTCCCCACAGTTTCTAGAGCCTGCTCACAGTTTCTAGACCCTGCCCACAGTTTCTGGACCCTGCCCACATTTTCTAGAGCCTACCCACAGTGTCTGCAGCCTGCCCAAAGTTGCTGGAGTCTGCGCGCCTGCTCACAGTTTCTAGAGCCTGCCCACAGTTTCTGGACCCTGCCCACATTTTCTAGAGCCTACCCACAGTGTCTGCAGCCTGCCCAAAGTTGCTGGAGTCTGTGCGCAGTTTCTAGAGCCTGCCCACAGTTTCCAGAGCCTGCTCATAGTTTCTAGAGCCTGCCCACACTTTCTAGAGCCTGCCCACATGTTCTAGAGCCTGCCCAGAGTTTCTAGAGGCTTCCCACCCTTTCTAGAGCCTTCTCACAGTTTCTAGAGCCTGCTCATATTTTCTAGAGCCTGTCCACAGTTTCTAGAGCCTTCCCACAGTTTCTGGAACCCCCTCACAGATTCTAGAGTCTGCACAAAGGTTCTAGAGCCTGCTCACAGTTTCTAGATCATTCCCACAGTGTCTAGAGGCTCCCCACAGTTTCTAGAGCCTCCCCACAGTTTCTAGAGCCTGCTCACAGTTTCTGGAGCCTGCCCACAGTTTCTGGACCCTGCCCACATTTTCTAGAGTCTGCCCACAGTGTCTGGAGCCTGCCCAAAGTTGCTGGAGTCTGCACACAGTTTCTAGAGCATGCCCACAGTTTCCAGAGCCTGCTCACAGTTTCTAGAGCCTGCCCAAACTTTCTAGAGCCTTCCCACAGTTTCTAGAGGCTTCCCACAGTTTCTGGATCCTGCCCACAGTTTCTGGAGTATGTTGACAGTTTCTCCAGACTGCCCACAGTTTCTCCAGACTGCCCACAGTTCCTAGAGCCGACCCAAATCTTCTAGATACTGACCACACTTTCTAGAGCCCGCTCAAAGTTTCTAGAGCCTCCCCACAGTTTCTAGAGCCTGCCCACATTTTTAGAGCCTGCCCACAGATTCTAGAGCCTGCTAAAAATTTCTAGAGCCTGCTCACAGTTTCTAGAGCCTTCCCACAGTTTCTAGAGGCTGCCCACAGTTTCTAGAGCCTGCCCACAGTTTCTAGAGCTTACTCACAGTTTCTAGAGCCTGCCCACAGTTTCTAGAGCCTGCTCACAGTTTCTAGAGCTTGCTCACAATTTCTATATCATTCCCACAGTTTCTAGAGCCTCCCCACAGTTTCTAGAGCCTGCTAACAGTTTCTAGAGCCTGCCCACAGTTTCTGGACACTGCCCACAGTTTCTAGAGCCTGCCAACCGTGTCTGGAGCCTGCCCAAGGTTTCTGGAGTCTGCGCACAGTTTCTAGAGCCTTCCCACAGTTTCCAGAGGCTTCCCACTGTTTCTAGAGGCTTCCCACTGTTTCTAGAGGCTTCCCACAGTTTCTAGAGCCTGCCAACAGTTTCTAGAGCCTGTCCACAGATTCTAGAGCCTGCCCACAGGTTCTAGAGCCTTCCCACAGTTTCTAGAGGCCTCCCACAGTTTCTAGAGCCTGCTCACAGTTTCTGGAGACTGCCCACAGTTTCTAGTTCCTGCTCACCGTTTCTAGAGGCTTCCCACAGTTTCTAGAGCCTGCTTACAGTTTCTAGAACCTGCCAACAGTTTCTAGAGGCTGCCCACAGTTTCTAGATTCTGCCCACAGATTCTAGAGCCTTCCCACAGTTTCTAGAGGCTTCCCAAAAATTCTAGATACTGCTCACAGATTCTAGAGCCTGCCATCAGATTCCAGAGCCTGCTCACAGTTTCTAGAGCCTTCCCACAGTTTCTAGAGCCTGCCCACAGTTTCTACAGCCTGCTCACATTTTCTAGATGCTCCCCACAGTTTCTAGAGCCTGCCCACAGTTTCTAGATCCTGCCCACAGTTTCTGGAGCCTGGCCACACTTTCTAGAGCCTGCTCACAGTTTCTAGAGCCTGCCAACAGTTTCTAGAGTCTGCCCACAATTGCTACATTCTGCCCACAAATTCTAGAGCCTGCCCACAGGTTCTAGAGCCCTCCCACAGTTTCTAGAGGCTTCTCAAAGTTTCTAGAGCTTGCTCACAGTTTCTAGAGCCTGCCAACAGATTCTAGAGCCTGCTCACAGTTTCTAGAGCCTTCCCAGTTTCTAGAGCCTCCCCTCAGTTTCTAGAGTCTGCTCACAGTTTCTAGAGCCTGCCTTCATTTTCTGGAGCCTGCTGACAGTTTCTAGAGCCTGCCCACAGTATCTAGAGACGTCCCACTGTTTCTAGAGGCTTCCCACAGTTTCTAGAGCCTGCTCACAGTTTCTGGAGCCTGCCCACAGTTTCTACTTCCTGCTCACCATTTCTAGAGTCTGCCCACAGTTTCTAGATTCTGCCCACAGATTCTAGAGCCTTCCCACAGTTTCTAGAGGCTTCCCAAAGTTTCTAGATCCTGCTCACAGATTCTAGAGCCTGCCAACAGATTCCACAGACTTCTCACAGTTTCTAGCGCCTTCCCACAGTTTCTACAGCCTCCCCTCAGTTTATAGAGCCTGCTCACACTTTCTATAGCCTGCCCTCATTTTCTGGAGCCTGCTGACAGTTTGTAGAGCCTCCCCACAGTTTCTAGAGACTTCCCACTGTTTCTAGAGGCGTCCCACAATTTCTAGAGCCTGCTCACAGTTTCTGGAGCCTGCCCACAGTTTCTAAAGCCTGCTCACAGTTTCTAGAGATTGCTCACAGATTCTAGAGCCTGCCCACAGTTTCTAGAGCCTACTCACAGTTTCTAGAGCATGCCCACAGTTTCTAGAGCCTGCTCATAGTTTCTAGAGCCTGCCCTCAGTTTCTATAGCCTGCTCACAGTTTCTAGAGGCTTCCCATAGTTTCTAGAGCCTGTCCAGAGTTTCTACAGCCTGCCCACAGTTTCTAGAGCCTGCTCTCAGTTTCTAGAGCTTTCCCACAGTTTCTAGAGCTTACTGACAGTTTCTAGAGCCTGTCCAAAGTTTCTAGAAGCTTCCCACAGTTCCTGGAGCCTGCCCACAGTTTCTAGATACTGCACACAGTTTCTAGAGGCTTCCCTCTGTTTCTAGAGGCTTCCCACAGTTTCTAGAGCCTACTCACAGTTTCTAGAGACTGCCCACAGTTTCTAGAGGCTTCTCACAGTTTCTAGAGCCTGCCCACAGTTTCTAAAGCATGCCCACAGTTTCTGCAGACTGCCCAACCTTTCTAGAGCCTGCTCACAGATTCTAGAGCCTGCCAACAGATTCTAGAGCCTGCCCACAGTATCTAGAGCCATCCCACTGTTTCTAGAGCCTTCCCACAGTTTCTAGAACCTCCTCACAGATTCTAGAGCCTGCTCAAAGGTTCTAGAGCCTGGTCACAGTTTCGAGATCATTCCCACAGTTTCTAGAGGCTCCCCACAGTTTCTAGAGCCTCCCCACACTTTCTAGAGCCAGCTCACAGTTTCTAGAGATGCCCACAGTTTCTGGACCCTGCCCACATTTTCTAGAGCCTGCCCACAGTGTCTGGAGCCTGCCCAAAGTTGCTGGAGTCTGCGCACAGTTTCTAGAGCCTACCCACATTTTCTAGAGCCTGCCCAAACTTTCTAGAGCCTTCCCACAGTTTCTAGAGGCTTTCCACAGTTTCCAGAGGCAGTTTCTAGATGCTTCCCACAGTTTCTAGAGCCTGCCCCCACTTTCTAGAGCCTGCTCGCAGTTTCTAGAGCCTTTTCACAGTTCTTCTAGCCTGAACACAGTTTCTAGAGCCTGCTCACACTTTCTAGAGCCTGCCCACATTTTCTAGAGCCTGCCCACAGGTTCTAGAGCCTGCCCAGAGTTTCTAGAGCCTGCCCAGAGTTTCTAGTTCCTGCCCATCGTTTCTAGAGGCTTCCCACATTTTCTAGAGCATGCTCACAGTTTCTAGATTCTGCCCACAGCTTCTAGAGACTGCCGACAGGTTCTAGAGGCTTCCCAAAGTTTCTAGAGCCTGCTCACAGTTTCTCTAGCCTGCCAACAGATTCTCACAGTTCTTAGAGCCTGCCCACAGTTTCTAGATCCTACCCACAGATTCTAGAGCCTGCCCACTGGTTCTAGAGCCTTCCCAGTTTCTAGAGGCTTCCCAAAATTTCTAGAGGCTGCTCACAGTTTCTAGAGCCTGCTCACATTTACTAGATGCTCCCCACAGTTTCTAGAGCCTGCCCACAGTTTCTAAATACTACTCACAGTTTCTAGAGCCTGCACACAGTTTCTATATCCTGCTCAAAGTTTCTAGAGGCTTCCCACAGTTTCTAGCACCTGCTCACAGTTTATAGAGCCTGCCCAGAGTTTCTAGAGCCTCCGCACAGTTTCTAGAGCCTGCTCACAGTTTCTAGAGGTTTCCCACAGTTTCTAGAGCTTACTGACAGTTTCTAGAGCCTGTCCAAAGCTTCTAGAGGCTTCCCATAGTTCCTGGAGCCTGCGCACAGTTTCTAGATCCTGCACACAGTTTCTAGAGGCTTCCCTCTGTTTCTAGAGGCTTCCCACTGTTTCTAGAGCCTACTCACAGTTTCTAGAGCCTGCCCACAGTTTCTAGAGCCTTCTCACAGTTTCTAGAGCCTGCTCATATTTTCTAGAGCCTGTCCACAGTTTCTAGAGCCTTCCCACAGTTTCTAGAACCTCCTCACAGATTCTAGAGCCTGCTCAAAGGTTCTAGAGCCTCCCCACAGTTTCTAGAGCCTGCTCACAGTTTCTAGACCCTGCCCACAGTTTCTGGACCCTGCCCACATTTTCTAGAGCCTACCCACAGTGTCTGCAGCCTGCTCAAAGTTGCTGGAGTCTGCGCGCCTGCTCACAGTTTCTAGAGCCTGCCCACAGTTTCTGGACCCTGCCCACATTTTCTAGAGCCTACCCACAGTGTCTGCAGCCTGCCCAAAGTTGCTGGAGTCTGCGCGCAGTTTCTAGAGCCTGCCCACAGTTTCCAGAGCCTGCCCACAGTTTCTAGAGCCTGCCCAAACTTTCTAGAACCTTCTCACAGTTTCTAGAGGCTTCCCACAGTTTCTAGAGGCTGCCCACAGTTTCTAGATGCTTCCCACAGTTTCTTGAGCCTGCCCCCACTTTCTAGAACCTGCTCACAGTTTCTAGAGCCTGCTCACAGTTTCTGGGGCCTTTTCACAGTTCCTAGAGCCTGCCCACAGTTTCTAGAGCTTGCTCGCAGTTTCTAGAGCCTGCCCACACTTTCTAGAGCCTGCCCACATGTTCTAGAGCCTGCCCAGAGTTTCTAGAGGCTTCCCACCCTTTCTAGAGCCTTCTCACAGTTTCTAGAGCCTGCTCATATTTTCTAGAGCCTGTCCACAGTTTCTAGAGCCTTCCCACAGTTTCTGGAACCTCCTCACAGATTCTAGAGCCTGCACAAAGGTTCTAGAGGCTGCTCACAGTTTCTAGATCATTCCCACAGTGTCTAGAGGCTCCTCACAGTTTCTAGAGCCTCCCCACAGTTTCTAGAGCCTGCTCACAGTTTCTAGAGCCTGCCCACAGTTTCTGGACCCTGCCCACATTTTCTAGAGTCTGCCCACAGTGTCTGGAGCCTGCCCAAAGTTGCTGGAGTCTGCACACAGTTTCTAGAGCCTGCCCACAGTTTCCAGAGCCTGCTCACAGTTTCTAGAGCCTGCCCAAACTTTCTAGAGCCTTCCCACAGTTTCTAGAGCTTACTCACAGTTTCTAGAGCCTGCCCACAGTTTCTAGAGCCTGCCCACAGTTTCTAGAGCTTGCTCACAGTTTCTATATCATTCCCACAGTTTCTAGAGCCTCCCCACAGTTTCTAGAGCCTGCTAACAGTTTCTAGAGCCTGCCCACAGTTTCTGGACACTGCCCACAGTTTCTAGAGCCTGCCAACCGTGTCTGGAGCCTGCCCAAGGTTTCTGGAGTCTGCGCACAGTTTCTAGAGCCTTCCCACAGTTTCCAGAGGCTTCCCACTGTTTCTAGAGGCTTCCCACTGTTTCTAGAGGCTTCCCACAGTTTCTAGAGCCTGCCAACAGTTCCTAGAGCCTGTCCACAGATTCTAGAGCCTGCCCACAGGTTCTAGAGCCTTCCCACACTTTCTAGAGGCCTCCCACAGTTTCTAGAGCCTGCTCACAGTTTCTGGAGACTGCCCACAGTTTCTAGTTCCTGCTCACCGTTTCTAGAGGCTTCCCACAGTTTCTAAAGCCTTCTCACAGTTTCTGGAGACTGCCCACAGTTTCTAGTTCCTGCTCACCGTTTCTAGAGGCTTCCCACAATTTCTAAAGCCTGCTCACAGTTTCTAGAGATTGCTCACAGATTCTAGAGCCTGCCCACAGTTTCTAGAGCCTACTCACAGTTTCTAGAGCATGCCCACAGTTTCTAGAGCCTGCTCACAGTTTCTAGAGCCTGCCCTATAGCCTGCTCACAGTTTCTAGAGGCTTCCCACAGTTTCTAGAGCCTGTCCAGAGTTTCTAGAGCCTTCCCACAGTTTCTAGAGCCTGCTCTCAGTTTCTAGAGCTTTCCCACAGTTTCTAGAGCTTACTGACAGTTTCTAGAGCCTGTCCAAAGTTTCTAGACGGTTCCCACAGTTCCTGGAGCCTGCCGACAGTTTCTAGATACTGCACACAGTTTCTAGAGGCTTCCCTCTGTTTCTAGAGGCTTCCCACAGTTTCTAGAGCCTACTCACAGTTTCTAGAGACTGCCCACAGTTTCTAGAGGCTTCTCACAGTTTCTAGAGCCTGCTCACAGTTTCTAGAGCCTTCCCACAGTTTCTAGAACTTACTCACAATTTCTAGAGCCTGTCCAAAATTTCTAGAGCCTGCCCACAGTTTCTAGAGCTTAGTCACAGTTTCTAGAGCCTGTCCAAAATTCCTAGAGCCTGCTCACATCTTCTAGAGCCTACCCACACTTTCTAGAGCCTGCCCACAGTTTCTAGAGCCTGCCCACAGTTTCTAGAGCCTGCTCACAGTTTCTAGAGCTTTCCCACAGTTTCTAGAGCTTACTGACAGTTTCTAGAGCCTGTCCAAAGCTTCTAGAGGCTTCCCACAGTTCCTGGAGCCTGCCCACAGTTTCTAGATCCTGCCCACAGTTTCTAGAGGCTTCCCTCTGTTTCTAGAGGCTTCCCACTGTTTCTAGAGCCTACTCACAGTTTCTAGAACCTGCCCACAGTTTCTACAGCTTGCTCACAGTTTCTATATCATTCCCACAGTTTCTCGAGGCTCCCCACAGTTTCTAGAGCCTCCCCACAGTTTCTAGAGCCTGCCCACAGTTTCTGGACCCTGCCCACAGTTTCTAGAGCCTGCCAACAGTGTCTGGAGCCCGCCCAAGGTTTCTGGAGTCTGCGCACAGTTTCTAGAGCCTGCCCACAGTTTCCAGAGGCTTCCCACTGTTTCTAGAGGCTTCCCACTGTTTCTAGAGGCTTCCCACAGTTTCTGGAGCCTGCTCACAGTTTCTAGAGCCTGTCCACAGTTTCTAGAGCCTGCCCACAGTTTCTAGAGCCTCCCCAAATTTATTAGAGCCTCCCCTCAGTTTCTAGAGCCTGTTCACATTTTCTAGGGCCTACCCAAATCTTCTAGATACTGACCACAATTTCTAGAGCCTGCTCACAGTTTCTAGAGCCTCCACACAGTTTCTAGGGCCTGCCCACATTTTCTAGAGCCTGCCCACAGATTCTAGAGCCTGCTCAAAATTTCTAGAGCCTGCCCACAGTTTCCAGAGGCTTCCCACTGTTTCTAGAGGCTTCCCACTGTTTCTAGAGGCTTCCCACTGTTTCTGGAGCCTGCGCACAGTTTCTAGAGCCTGTCCACAGTTTCTAGAGCCTGCCCACAGTTTCTAGAGCCTCCCCAAAGTTATTAGGGCCTCCCCTCAGTTTCTAGAGCCTGTTCACATTTTCTAGGGCCTACCCAAATCTTCTAGATACTGACCACAATTTCTAGGGCCTGCCCACAGTTTCTAGAGCCTACTCACAGTTTCTAGAGCATGCCCACAGTTTCTAGAGGCTTCCCACAGTTTCTAGAGCCTGTCCAGAGTTTCTAGAGCCTTCCCACAGTTTCTAGAGCCTGCTCTCAGTTTCTAGAGCTTTCCCACAGTTTCTAGAGCTTACTGACAGTTTCTAGAGCCTGTCCAAAGTTTCTAGACGGTTCCCACAGTTCCTGGAGCCTGCCGACAGTTTCTAGATACTGCACACAGTTTCTAGAGGCTTCCCTCTGTTTCTAGAGGCTTCCCACAGTTTCTAGAGCCTACTCACAGTTTCTAGAGACTGCCCACAGTTTCTAGAGGCTTCTCACAGTTTCTAGAGCCTGCTCACAGTTTCTAGAGCCTTCCCACAGTTTCTAGAACTTACTCACAATTTCTAGAGCCTGTCCAAAATTTCTAGAGCCTGCCCACAGTTTCTAGAGCTTAGTCACAGTTTCTAGAGCCTGTCCAAAATTCCTAGAGCCTGCTCACATCTTCTAGAGCCTACCCACACTTTCTAGAGCCTGCCCACAGTTTCTAGAGCCTGCTCACAGTTTCTAGAGCTTTCCCACAGTTTCTAGAGCTTACTGACAGTTTCTAGAGCCTGTCCAAAGCTTCTAGAGGCTTCCCACAGTTCCTGGAGCCTGCCCACAGTTTCTAGATCCTGCCCACAGTTTCTAGAGGCTTCCCTCTGTTTCTAGAGGCTTCCCACTGTTTCTAGAGCCTACTCACAGTTTCTAGAACCTGCCCACAGTTTCTACAGCTTGCTCACAGTTTCTATATCATTCCCACAGTTTCTCGAGGCTCCCCACAGATTCTAGAGCCTCCCCACAGTTTCTAGAGCCTGCTCACAGTTTCTAGAGCCTGCCCACAGTTTCTGGACCCTGCCCACAGTTTCTAGAGCCTGCCAACAGTGTCTGGAGCCCGCCCAAGGTTTCTGGAGTCTGCGCACAGTTTCTAGAGCCTGCCCACAGTTTCCAGAGGCTTCCCACTGTTTCTAGAGGCTTCCCACTGTTTCTAGAGGCTTCCCACAGTTTCTGGAGCCTGCTCACAGTTTCTAGAGCCTGTCCACAGTTTCTAGAGCCTGCCCACAGTTTCTAGAGCCTCCCCAAAGTTATTAGAGCCTCCCCTCAGTTTCTAGAGCCTGTTCACATTTTCTAGGGCCTACCCAAATCTTCTAGATACTGACCACAATTTCTAGAGCCTGCTCACAGTTTCTAGAGCCTCCACACAGTTTCTAGGGCCTGCCCACATTTTCTAGAGCCTGCCCACAGATTCTAGAGCCTGCTCAAAATTTCTAGAGCCTGCCCACAGTTTCCAGAGGCTTCCCACTGTTTCTAGAGGCTTCCCACTGTTTCTAGAGGCTTCCCACTGTTTCTGGAGCCTGCTCACAGTTTCTAGAGCCTGTCCACAGTTTCTAGAGCCTGCCCACAGTTTCTAGAGCCTCCCCAAAGTTATTAGAGCCTCCCCTCAGTTTCTAGAGCCTGTTCACATTTTCTAGGGCCTACCCAAATCTTCTAGATACTGACCACAATTTCTAGAGCCTGCTCACAGTTTCTAGAGCCTCCACACAGTTTCTAGGGCCTGCCCACATTTTCTAGAGCCTGCCCACAGATTCTAGAGCCTGCTCAAAATTTCTAGAGCCTGCTCACAGTTTCTAGAGACTTCCCACAGTTTCTAGAACTTACTCACTGTTTCTAGAGCCTGTCCAAAGTTCCTAGAGCCTGCTCACAGTTTCTAGAGCCAGCCCACAGTTTCTAGAGCCTCCCCAAAGTTATTAGAGCCTCCCCTCAGTTTCTAGAGCCTGTTCACATTTTCTAGGGCCTACCCAAATCTTCTAGATACTGACCACAATTTCTAGAGCCTGCTCACAGTTTCTAGAGCCTCCACACAGTTTCTAGGGCCTGCCCACATTTTCTAGAGCCTGCCCACAGATTCTAGAGCCTGCTCAAAATTTATAGAGCCTGCCCACAGTTTCCAGAGGCTTCCCACTGTTTCTAGAGGCTTCCCACTGTTTCTAGAGGCTTCCCACTGTTTCTGGAGCCTGCGCACAGTTTCTAGAGCCTGTCCACAGTTTCTAGAGCCTGCCCACAGTTTCTAGAGCCTCCCCAAAGTTATTAGGGCCTCCCCTCAGTTTCTAGAGCCTGTTCACATTTTCTAGGGCCTACCCAAATCTTCTAGATACTGACCACAATTTCTAGGGCCTGCCCACAGTTTCTAGAGCCTACTCACAGTTTCTAGAGCATGCCCACAGTTTCTAGAGGCTTCCCACAGTTTCTAGAGCCTGTCCAGAGTTTCTAGAGCCTTCCCACAGTTTCTAGAGCTTAGTCACAGTTTCTAGAGCCTGTCCAAAATTCCTAGAGCCTGCTCACATCTTCTAGAGCCTACCCACACTTTCTAGAGCCTGCCCACAGTTTCTAGAGCCTGCCCACAGTTTCTAGAGCCTGCTCACAGTTTCTAGAGCTTTCCCACAGTTTCTAGAGCTTACTGACAGTTTCTAGAGCCTGTCCAAAGCTTCTAGAGGCTTCCCACAGTTCCTGGAGCCTGCCCACAGTTTCTAGATCCTGCCCACAGTTTCTAGAGGCTTCCCTCTGTTTCTAGAGGCTTCCCACTGTTTCTAGAGCCTACTCACAGTTTCTAGAACCTGCCCACAGTTTCTACAGCTTGCTCACAGTTTCTATATCATTCCCACAGTTTCTCGAGGCTCCCCACAGTTTCTAGAGCCTCCCCACAGTTTCTAGAGCCTGCCCACAGTTTCTGGACCCTGCCCACAGTTTCTAGAGCCTGCCAACAGTGTCTGGAGCCCGCCCAAGGTTTCTGGAGTCTGCGCACAGTTTCTAGAGCCTGCCCACAGTTTCCAGAGGCTTCCCACTGTTTCTAGAGGCTTCCCACTGTTTCTAGAGGCTTCCCACAGTTTCTGGAGCCTGCTCACAGTTTCTAGAGCCTGTCCACAGTTTCTAGAGCCTGCCCACAGTTTCTAGAGCCTCCCCAAATTTATTAGAGCCTCCCCTCAGTTTCTAGAGCCTGTTCACATTTTCTAGGGCCTACCCAAATCTTCTAGATACTGACCACAATTTCTAGAGCCTGCTCACAGTTTCTAGAGCCTCCACACAGTTTCTAGGGCCTGCCCACATTTTCTAGAGCCTGCCCACAGATTCTAGAGCCTGCTCAAAATTTCTAGAGCCTGCCCACAGTTTCCAGAGGCTTCCCACTGTTTCTAGAGGCTTCCCACTGTTTCTAGAGGCTTCCCACTGTTTCTGGAGCCTGCGCACAGTTTCTAGAGCCTGTCCACAGTTTCTAGAGCCTGCCCACAGTTTCTAGAGCCTCCCCAATGTTATTAGGGCCTCCCCTCAGTTTCTAGAGCCTGTTCACATTTTCTAGGGCCTACCCAAATCTTCTAGATACTGACCACAATTTCTAGGGCCTGCCCACAGTTTCTAGAGCCTACTCACAGTTTCTAGAGCATGCCCACAGTTTCTAGAGGCTTCCCACAGTTTCTAGAGCCTGTCCAGAGTTTCTAGAGCCTTCCCACAGTTTCTAGAGCCTGCTCTCAGTTTCTAGAGCTTTCCCACAGTTTCTAGAGCTTACTGACAGTTTCTAGAGCCTGTCCAAAGTTTCTAGACGGTTCCCACAGTTCCTGGAGCCTGCCGACAGTTTCTAGATACTGCACACAGTTTCTAGAGGCTTCCCTCTGTTTCTAGAGGCTTCCCACAGTTTCTAGAGCCTACTCACAGTTTCTAGAGACTGCCCACAGTTTCTAGAGGCTTCTCACAGTTTCTAGAGCCTGCTCACAGTTTCTAGAGCCTTCCCACAGTTTCTAGAACTTACTCACAATTTCTAGAGCCTGTCCAAAATTTCTAGAGCCTGCCCACAGTTTCTAGAGCTTAGTCACAGTTTCTAGAGCCTGTCCAAAATTCCTAGAGCCTGCTCACATCTTCTAGAGCCTACCCACACTTTCTAGAGCCTGCCCACAGTTTCTAGAGCCTGCTCACAGTTTCTAGAGCTTTCCCACAGTTTCTAGAGCTTACTGACAGTTTCTAGAGCCTGTCCAAAGCTTCTAGAGGCTTCCCACAGTTCCTGGAGCCTGCCCACAGTTTCTAGATCCTGCCCACAGTTTCTAGAGGCTTCCCTCTGTTTCTAGAGGCTTCCCACTGTTTCTAGAGCCTACTCACAGTTTCTAGAACCTGCCCACAGTTTCTACAGCTTGCTCACAGTTTCTATATCATTCCCACAGTTTCTCGAGGCTCCCCACAGATTCTAGAGCCTCCCCACAGTTTCTAGAGCCTGCTCACAGTTTCTAGAGCCTGCCCACAGTTTCTGGACCCTGCCCACAGTTTCTAGAGCCTGCCAACAGTGTCTGGAGCCCGCCCAAGGTTTCTGGAGTCTGCGCACAGTTTCTAGAGCCTGCCCACAGTTTCCAGAGGCTTCCCACTGTTTCTAGAGGCTTCCCACTGTTTCTAGAGGCTTCCCACAGTTTCTGGAGCCTGCTCACAGTTTCTAGAGCCTGTCCACAGTTTCTAGAGCCTGCCCACAGTTTCTAGAGCCTCCCCAAAGTTATTAGAGCCTCCCCTCAGTTTCTAGAGCCTGTTCACATTTTCTAGGGCCTACCCAAATCTTCTAGATACTGACCACAATTTCTAGAGCCTGCTCACAGTTTCTAGAGCCTCCACACAGTTTCTAGGGCCTGCCCACATTTTCTAGAGCCTGCCCACAGATTCTAGAGCCTGCTCAAAATTTCTAGAGCCTGCCCACAGTTTCCAGAGGCTTCCCACTGTTTCTAGAGGCTTCCCACTGTTTCTAGAGGCTTCCCACTGTTTCTGGAGCCTGCTCACAGTTTCTAGAGCCTGTCCACAGTTTCTAGAGCCTGCCCACAGTTTCTAGAGCCTCCCCAAAGTTATTAGAGCCTCCCCTCAGTTTCTAGAGCCTGTTCACATTTTCTAGGGCCTACCCAAATCTTCTAGATACTGACCACAATTTCTAGAGCCTGCTCACAGTTTCTAGAGCCTCCACACAGTTTCTAGGGCCTGCCCACATTTTCTAGAGCCTGCCCACAGATTCTAGAGCCTGCTCAAAATTTCTAGAGCCTGCTCACAGTTTCTAGAGACTTCCCACAGTTTCTAGAACTTACTCACTGTTTCTAGAGCCTGTCCAAAGTTCCTAGAGCCTGCTCACAGTTTCTAGAGCCAGCCCACAGTTTCTAGAGCCTCCCCAAAGTTATTAGAGCCTCCCCTCAGTTTCTAGAGCCTGTTCACATTTTCTAGGGCCTACCCAAATCTTCTAGATACTGACCACAATTTCTAGAGCCTGCTCACAGTTTCTAGAGCCTCCACACAGTTTCTAGGGCCTGCCCACATTTTCTAGAGCCTGCCCACAGATTCTAGAGCCTGCTCAAAATTTCTAGAGCCTGCCCACAGTTTCCAGAGGCTTCCCACTGTTTCTAGAGGCTTCCCACTGTTTCTAGAGGCTTCCCACTGTTTCTGGAGCCTGCGCACAGTTTCTAGAGCCTGTCCACAGTTTCTAGAGCCTGCCCACAGTTTCTAGAGCCTCCCCAAAGTTATTAGGGCCTCCCCTCAGTTTCTAGAGCCTGTTCACATTTTCTAGGGCCTACCCAAATCTTCTAGATACTGACCACAATTTCTAGGGCCTGCCCACAGTTTCTAGAGCCTACTCACAGTTTCTAGAGCATGCCCACAGTTTCTAGAGGCTTCCCACAGTTTCTAGAGCCTGTCCAGAGTTTCTAGAGCCTTCCCACAGTTTCTAGAGCCTGCTCTCAGTTTCTAGAGCTTTCCCACAGTTTCTAGAGCTTACTGACAGTTTCTAGAGCCTGTCCAAAGTTTCTAGACGGTTCCCACAGTTCCTGGAGCCTGCCGACAGTTTCTAGATACTGCACACAGTTTCTAGAGGCTTCCCTCTGTTTCTAGAGGCTTCCCACAGTTTCTAGAGCCTACTCACAGTTTCTAGAGACTGCCCACAGTTTCTAGAGGCTTCTCACAGTTTCTAGAGCCTGCTCACAGTTTCTAGAGCCTTCCCACAGTTTCTAGAACTTACTCACAATTTCTAGAGCCTGTCCAAAATTTCTAGAGCCTGCCCACAGTTTCTAGAGCTTAGTCACAGTTTCTAGAGCCTGTCCAAAATTCCTAGAGCCTGCTCACATCTTCTAGAGCCTACCCACACTTTCTAGAGCCTGCCCACAGTTTCTAGAGCCTGCTCACAGTTTCTAGAGCTTTCCCACAGTTTCTAGAGCTTACTGACAGTTTCTAGAGCCTGTCCAAAGCTTCTAGAGGCTTCCCACAGTTCCTGGAGCCTGCCCACAGTTTCTAGATCCTGCCCACAGTTTCTAGAGGCTTCCCTCTGTTTCTAGAGGCTTCCCACTGTTTCTAGAGCCTACTCACAGTTTCTAGAACCTGCCCACAGTTTCTACAGCTTGCTCACAGTTTCTATATCATTCCCACAGTTTCTCGAGGCTCCCCACAGATTCTAGAGCCTCCCCACAGTTTCTAGAGCCTGCTCACAGTTTCTAGAGCCTGCCCACAGTTTCTGGACCCTGCCCACAGTTTCTAGAGCCTGCCAACAGTGTCTGGAGCCCGCCCAAGGTTTCTGGAGTCTGCGCACAGTTTCTAGAGCCTGCCCACAGTTTCCAGAGGCTTCCCACTGTTTCTAGAGGCTTCCCACTGTTTCTAGAGGCTTCCCACAGTTTCTGGAGCCTGCTCACAGTTTCTAGAGCCTGTCCACAGTTTCTAGAGCCTGCCCACAGTTTCTAGAGCCTCCCCAAAGTTATTAGAGCCTCCCCTCAGTTTCTAGAGCCTGTTCACATTTTCTAGGGCCTACCCAAATCTTCTAGATACTGACCACAATTTCTAGAGCCTGCTCACAGTTTCTAGAGCCTCCACACAGTTTCTAGGGCCTGCCCACATTTTCTAGAGCCTGCCCACAGATTCTAGAGCCTGCTCAAAATTTCTAGAGCCTGCCCACAGTTTCCAGAGGCTTCCCACTGTTTCTAGAGGCTTCCCACTGTTTCTAGAGGCTTCCCACTGTTTCTGGAGCCTGCTCACAGTTTCTAGAGCCTGTCCACAGTTTCTAGAGCCTGCCCACAGTTTCTAGAGCCTCCCCAAAGTTATTAGAGCCTCCCCTCAGTTTCTAGAGCCTGTTCACATTTTCTAGGGCCTACCCAAATCTTCTAGATACTGACCACAATTTCTAGAGCCTGCTCACAGTTTCTAGAGCCTCCACACAGTTTCTAGGGCCTGCCCACATTTTCTAGAGCCTGCCCACAGATTCTAGAGCCTGCTCAAAATTTCTAGAGCCTGCTCACAGTTTCTAGAGACTTCCCACAGTTTCTAGAACTTACTCACTGTTTCTAGAGCCTGTCCAAAGTTCCTAGAGCCTGCTCACAGTTTCTAGAGCCAGCCCACAGTTTCTAGAGCCTGCTCACAGTTTCTAGAGGCTTCCCACAGTTTCTAGAACTTACTCAGTGTTTCTAGAGCCTGTCCAAAGTTCCTAGAGCCTGCTCACAGTTTCTAGAGCCAGCCCACAGTTTCTAGAGCCTGCCCACAGTTTCTCCAGACTGCTCACAGTTTCTAGAGCCTACCCAAATCTTCTAGATACTGACCACACTTTCTAGAGCCTATTCAAAGTTTCTAGAACCTCCCCACAGTTTCTAGAGCCTGCCCACATTTTCTAGAGCCTGCTCACGTTTTCTATAGCCTGCCCACAGTTTCTAGAGCCTGCTCAGAGTTTCTAGCGCCTGTCCACAATTTCTAGAGCCTGCCCACAGTTTCTAGAGCTTTCTCACAGTTTCCAGAGCCTGCTCACAGTTTCTAGAGCCTTCCCACAGTTTCTAGAGCCTCCCCTCAGTTTCTAGAGCCTGCTCACAGTTTATAGAGGCTTCTCATTGTTTCTAGAGGCTTCCCACAGTTTCTAGAGGCTGCTCACAGTTTCTAGTGCCTGCCCAGTTTCTAGATCCTGCACACTGTTTCTAGAGCCTTCTCACAGTTTCTAGAGCCTCCCCAAAGTTATTAGAGCCTCCCCTCAGTTTCTAGAGCCTGTTCACAGTTTCTAGAGCCTACCCAAATCTTCTAGATACTGACCACAATTTCTAGAGCCTGCCCACAGTTTCTAGAGCCTCCTCACAGTTTCTAGAGCCTGCCCACATTTTCTAGAGCCTGCCCACAGTTTCTAGAGCCTGCTCACATTTTCTAGAGCCTGCCCACATTTTCTAGAGCCCGCTCAAAATTTCTAGAGCCTGCTCACAGTTTCTAGAGCCTTCCCACAGTTTCTAGAACTTACTCACTATTTCTAGAGCCTGTCCAAAGTTTCTAGAGGCTTCCCGCAGTTTCTAGAGCCTGCCCACAGTTTCTAGAGCTTACTCACAGTTTCTAGAGCCTGCCCACAATTTCTAGAGCCTGTCCACAGTTTCTGCAGACTGCCCACAGTTTCTACAGCCACCTCACAGATTCTAGAGCCTGCCCACATTTTCTAGAGGATACCCACAGTTTCTAGAACCTGTCCGCAGTTGCTAGAACCTGCTCACAATTTCTAGCGCCTTTCCACAATTTCTAGAGCTTGCCCACAGTTTCTAGAGCCGGCGCACAGTTTCTAGAGCCTGCCCATAGTTTTTAGAGGCTGCCCACAATTTCTAGAGCCTGCCCACAGTTTCCAGAGGCTTCCCACTGTTTCTAAAGGCTTCCCACAGCTTCTAGAGCCTCCTCACAGTTTCTAGATCCTTCTCACAGTTTCTGGAGCCTGCCACAGTTTCTGGAGCATGTTGACAGTTTGTAGAGTCTGCTCAGAGTTTCTAGAGCCTTCTCATAGTTTCTGGAGAATTCCAACAGTTTCTAGAGCCTGCTCACAGTTTCTAGAGCCTGCTCATAGTTTCTAGATCCTTCCCACAGTTTCTAGAGCCTCCCCACAGTTTCTAGAGCCTTCTCACAGATTCCAGACCCTGCCCACATTTTCTGGAGCCTGCCCACGGTTTCTAGAGCCTGCCCACAGTTTCTACAGCCTGCCCATATTTTCTAGATCCTGCCCACAGTTTCTAGAGACTTCCCTCAGTATGTAGAGCCTGCCCACAGTTTCTAGACCCTGCACACAGTCTCTAGAGCCTGCCCACAGTTTCTAGATCCTGCCCACAGTTTCTAGATCCTGCCCACAGTTTCTAGAGACTGCTCACAGATTCTAGAGCCTGCCCACAGTTTCTAGAGCCTGCTCACAGTTTCAAGACCCTGCCCACAGTTTCTGGAGCCTGCCCACATTTTCTACAGCCTGCTCACAGTTTCTAGATCCTGCTTACAGTTTCTAGAGACTGCCCACAGTTTTTAGAGCCTCCCCACAGTTTCTAGAGACTGTTCATAGTTTCTAAAGCCTACCCACAGTTTCTAGAGTCCGCCCACAGTTTCTAGAGCCTTCTCACAGTTTGTAGAGCCTGCCCACAGTTTCTAGAGCCTGCCCACAGTTTCTGGATCCTGCCCATAGTTTCTAGAGCCTTCCCACAGTTTCTGGAGCCTGTCCACAGTTTCTGGAGCCTGCGAACAGTTTCTAGAGCCTGCCCACAGTTTCTAGAGCCTGCTCACATTTCCTAGAGCCTGCCCTCAGTTTCTAGACCCTACTCACAATTTCTAGAGCCTACCTACAGTTTCTAGAGTCTTCCCACATTTTCTAGATCCTGCCCACAGTTTCTAGAGGCTTCCCACAGTTTCTAGAGCCTGCCCACAGATTCTATAGCCTGCCCGCATTTTCTAGATCCTGCCTACAGTTTCTAGAGCCTGCTCACAGTTTCTAGAGTATTCCCACAGTTTCTACATCCTGCCCACAGTTTGTACAACCTGCCCACAGTTTCTACAGCCTGCGCACAGTTTCTAGAGCCTCCTCACAGTTTCTAGATCCTTCCCACAGTTTCTAGAGCCTACCCATAGTTTCTAGAGCCTGCCCACAGTTTCTAGAGCCTGCCCACAGTTTCTGGAGCCTGCGCACAGTTTCTAGAGCCTGCCCACAGTTTCTAGATCCTGCCCTCAGTTTCTAGACCCTGCTCACAGTTTCTAGAGCCTGCCCACAGTTTCTGGAGCCTGCCCACATTTTCTAGATCCTGCCCACAGTTTCTAGGTCCTGCCCACAGTTTCTAGAGACTGCTCACAGATTCTAGAGCCTGCCCACAGTTTCTAGAGCCTGTCCACAGATTCTAGAGCCTCCTCAGTTTCTAGATCCTGCTCACAGTTTCTAGAGCCTGCTGACCATTTCTAGAGCATGCCCACAGTTTCTAGAGCCTTCCCACAGTCTCTAGAGTCTGCTCACAGTTTCTAGAGCCTGCCCACAGTTTCTAGAGCCTACTCACAGTTTCTAGAGCCTGCCCACAGATTCTAGAGGCTTCCCACAGTTTCTAGAGCCTCCCCACATTTTCTGGAGCCTTCTCACAGTTTCTAGAGCCTACCCACAGTTTCTGGAGCCTGCTCACAGTCTCTAGACCCTGCTCACAGTTTCCACCCCACATTTTCTGGAGCCTGCTCACAGTTTCTAGAGCCTACCCACAGTTTCTGGAGCCTGCTCACAGTTTCTAGACCCTGCTCACAGTTTCCAGAGCCTGCTCACAATTTCTAGAGGATTCCCACAGTTTCTCGAGCCTGCCCACAGTTTCTAGAGCCTGCACACATTTTCTAGATCCTGCCCACAGTTTCTAGAGGCTTCCCTCAGTTTCTAGAGCCTGCCCACAGATTCTAGTGCCTGCCCACATTTTCTAGAGCCTGTTCACAGTTTCTAGAGCCTGCCCGCATTTTCTAGATCCTGCCCACAGTTTCTAGAGCTTGCTCACAGTTTCTAGAGTATTCCCACAGTTTCTACAGCCTGCCCGCAGTTTGTACAACCTGCCCACAGTTTCTACAGCCTGCTCACAGTTTCTAGAGCCTCCTCACAGTTTCTAGATCCTTTACACAGTTTCTAGAGGCTCCCCACAGTTTCTAGAGCCTACCCATAGATTCTAGAGCCTGCCCACAGTTTCTAGAGCCTCCCCACATTTTCTGGAGCCTTCTCACAGTTTCTAGAGCCTACCCACAGTTTCTGGAGCCTGCTCACAGTCTCTAGACCCTGCTCACAGTTTCCACCCCACATTTTCTGGAGCCTGCTCACAGTTTCTAGAGCCTACCCACAGTTTCTGGAGCCTGCTCACAGTTTCTAGACCCTGCTCACAGTTTCCAGAGCCTGCTCACAATTTCTAGAGGATTCCCACAGTTTCTCGAGCCTGCCCACAGTTTCTAGAGCCTGCACACATTTTCTAGATCCTGCCCACAGTTTCTAGAGGCTTCCCTCAGTTTCTAGAGCCTGCCCACAGATTCTAGTGCCTGCCCACATTTTCTAGAGCCTGTTCACAGTTTCTAGAGCCTGCCCGCATTTTCTAGATCCTGCCCACAGTTTCTAGAGCTTGCTCACAGTTTCTAGAGTATTCCCACAGTTTCTACAGCCTGCCCGCAGTTTGTACAACCTGCCCACAGTTTCTACAGCCTGCTCACAGTTTCTAGAGCCTCCTCACAGTTTCTAGATCCTTTACACAGTTTCTAGAGGCTCCCCACAGTTTCTAGAGCCTACCCATAGATTCTAGAGCCTGCCCACAGTTTCTAGAGCCTGCCCACAGTTTCTAGAGCCTGCTCATTGTTTCTAGAGCCTGCCCACATTTTCTGGAGCCTGCCCACAGTTTCTGGAGCCTGCGCACAGTTTCTAGAGCCTGCCCACAGTTTCTAGAGCCTGCTCACAGTTTATAGAGTCTTCTCACAGTTCCTAGAGCCTGCCCACAGTTCCTAGAGCCTGTCCACAGTTTCTAGAGTCTTCCAACAGTTTCTAGAACCTGTCCACAATTCCTAGAGCCTGCCCACAATTCCTAGAACCTGCTTCAGGTCCTAGAGTCTTCCCACAGTTCCTAGAGGCTGCCCACTGTTTGTAGAGCCTGCCCACAGTTCCTTGCCACATGGGCTTTCCCTACATGGCCTCTTATTTCACCAAGCCTGCACAGAGAGTCTGATTTGGGTTGTAATTATATTTGCAAAAGTTCTTTACTTTTCCTGCACTCTATTGTCTCAAAGCAACTCAGAGTTCTTCCCACACTCAGGGGGAAGAGATTATACCAGGCATGAACACCCAGGAACAGGTATCATGGGGCTCTCTCTCAAGTCTGCCTACTGCACCAAGTGATGATAATAATAATTGTGTTTTTTGTGGTTAGGATCATCGACTTTGGGGTAGAACAGACTTGGCTAAGAGTCCTGGTTCTGTTGGTTGTTAGCTTTGTGAAGTTGACGTCACTTCACTTCTATAAATGTCAATTCCTTCATACATAAAGTATGAATAATAAGATCTACTTCATGAGGATGACTACATGAGAGGATAATTCTGCAGCACTTACTATCATACCTACTACTTAGAAGTATTTTGAACTTTTTATTATTGCTATAATTATTAAATATGTGCTTTATGAGTAATCACAATTTATTTTTAGAATAAATAGAATAAACAGGTTTATACTAGCTGTTTAACGCTATCTATTCTTACTAAGATCCTAGTTCTAAGCCCAAACCTATAGAAGGGAATTTGATTATATTAATATTAGTCCTATAAACAAATTATTACAATGGAACATGCAAGAATTTCTGTGTACTTTTTCAGCTTTTGGGTATTTTAAAATTAGCTCCAAAGTAGATGATTTTGTCTGTCAACACATTTGTTTTCCTACAAAGTTCTCCAGACCCTGTTTGAGGTTTTCCTAATGTTTTGTCTTTTTTCCTCAAATACGTTTCCTTCTTTCCACTTGGCTTCAGATTTCTACTCTATCTGGCAGCAGCTTAAATATTTATAAAGCTTATGCTACAGACTTTCTTTCAAAAGTACCGTAAAATTGAAAAATGAAACTGAAAGTGTAGTGATAACATCAAGAACAAATATGTTGACTTGGTGAATTCTGAAAAGCACAAAGAAATTTTGGAAAACTGTGGTTTTCCTGTCCCTGTTCCCAAATTATAACAGGCCTATTTCTTCTCATAACACTTCACAATTCTATTTTTAAATGATACAAAAAAATCAATGGCGATAATTTCAGAAGCTACCAATTCTACTTGATTATAAAATTCGACTAGAAATTCAGAATTCACATCCTTTCCCTCCAAGGGTCCAGAGTAAGGAAGTGAAGGGAGAAGGGGAACTGTCATTTACTGAGAGTCAGCTGTGGATGAGCCACTTGCTTTAACTTTTATAAATGCTGCCCTTTAATGCCTTCACTTAATGAAATATAGTAGTTGTAGGGAAAGGGGGAAGTTCTAAAACATGATCACTTTCACAATTTCAGTTTGTAATCATAAATTTTTAATCTTAAATTGATATTTGTCCAAAAACTTTAATATTTTCCACTGTCTATCAAATCTAACCACAATTTTAAAAAATATTTTGTTGTTGATAAGGTGGACTTTGACACATACACATACACATGCACAAATACACGATACAAGTGCATGCACACACCATACCCATAGGGAAATTTTGAAGTGTTTTGTCAAAAAAAAGAAAGGAGAGGAGAGATATTGGCTGTAATTTAGAAAGCCTGAGGAAAACAAAATTACAATAAGTACCTTGAAGAGCTTTTTTAAAATATGATTGTGAAGTTTGTTCGATTGTCCTGGAGGAACACAAACATGTGGTGCACAGATCTTCCAACCTAGTAGATGGGCAGGTCTAACACTGAAGTTCAGTGTTAAAACAGTGTTATAGCACACCTAATTTACATTCTTTAGTATCAGCTTTATTGGTAATAAATATTCTACTTTGATTTTTATCTGCCATAACCTTTTTTTTTCTTAACAGATTTTGAACTTAAGTGAAGTAAACAGAGATACCAACCACTGATTTTCCTCAGACCCTAACAGAATGATGAGTTTAGGGTAATGAGTTTTTAACATTGATTAGTATTAATTCTAATCAGTTAACTTTGATATATTGCATTTTGCCTTTTATGCTTATCTGTGTGCTTCTGCTTGTTATAAAACTGCAGTTTCCTGTGTGCAGTAATCATTGCTATCCTATCATTATTGTGCCTTCCCCTTGGAAAGGAAATAAATAAGCCTACTAAGCTGGAATACTACTCTGACTTTTTAAGCAAATATTACTGTTGTTGAATATTTGTTATGGTCAGCAAGCCTATCAGAGGTCACAACATAATTGACAACTGACACACATTTTTAAAACTACATTATTATGAACTCTTTGTTCTGATTTTTTGTTATTGTAGGTTCAAAAAGAAGCCACAACCATTGGACAAATAATTAAAGCCAACTTAAATACATATTTATAAATAATAATACCTTAATATTTGTAGAACAGAATATAATTTTGGAAGCTTTCCAATACTTTTTCAAATTCTAGCCTCTCATCATCTTGGAGATATATGAATATATTATTAAAAACTTTGTTGGCCAACCTTTAGAATTTTATACCATTATAGCTTCAGTATTTGACCTAGATAGATTGCATTTGTTACTTTATTTTATTATATGATTTTTTTTACAGGGAAAACCTCATTTAATAGGTTAGTGAAATAAATATATTGCCAAAACTTGATTTTTGCTGTGCTCTAAACCAATGTAATTACTCAAATGAATCAAGTGTATATCATAAAAATGAGTGGTGCCTTTGAATGTAATACAAATGTAGTAGCTTGCCATTTCCAGCTCTCTTGAACTAATGAGGCATCTCACAAAACTGATCTAGTCACAAGAGACCTGTGAAGAGGGTCAGGATCTCTGTGATCATTGTTTGGCAAAGAAAAAGCTTTAGGGGGTTGTACTTTTTTATCAACTACACTTTAGATCTGCTTAGTTTCTTTACTCTCAGATGTGTTCTCTCCTCTCTAAAGCTTCTTATGTTTTTCCTGGGGAAATAAATGAGACCTAAGGGGTGAGTCTCAGCAATTATATCTCCATGACCCTATTTTCCCAGGCAGTGTTGATCTCACAGCAGTTCCATTTTTCTCATTTTTCCCACAGATGTATCTTACACCAACACCTTTCCTTATGAGACAAACTGTAAATTGCTGTAAGCACAGATTTTAAGAAACAGAGAACTTTTAAAGTCTGAAATTAGCTGTTATTTTCAAGTATAATTAATTTTATGTTAAAAGCTAAAGGGTATTATTTATAAAATACTTGATAAAATGTGTGTAGAACTATTCAAATGCATGTTATCCTTTTGCTTATGTTCCAAAGATGTATAACATTTGAACAGCTTAGCAAAACACAACTTTCTAAAAGAGAAATCAGTGAACAGATCTTCTCCCCTTAACCCCTGCTTTCTTTCCTACCATAAAAAATCTTGGAAAATTACAGAGTCTCAAAGATCCCTTCCTCTTCCTTTGTTTTCTATTTTTTCTCAGGTGAAGCAGCAGAGTTGAACTAAGGAACAGAGTTTATGCTCTCTCCCCAATGTCCATGTAGGACATCCTCTTAATCTTTTTGAAATTCATTTCAGTTTTTTCATTCTCAGTAATGTTTTCTTTACCACATGCCCCCTTCTTCAGAACCACCCCAATGCCCTATTTCCTTTACAGCAAAACATCCTGAAAATTTGTTCTACTGTTGCTGTTTCTAATTCCTCACATCATTTTCCCTATGCACTACTCTAATTAGGTTTCAACTCCCCTCATAAGATGAAACTGTTCTTGTTAAGGACTGCTGCAACATCCACACTGCAATCCAATGTCATTTTTATGCACTGTCACACTCAGAGTTGCAACAGGAAACAGATTATATAATACAATTAGCATAATTCAAGGAAGGTTGAATACATGGTTTATTTACAAAATGTAGGAAGACTCTAGAAATACCACAGAGATAAAATAGCACCCAAGGTCGACTAACAGCAGAGCTGTAATTGACCCTAATCTTGGAATGATGATGGAAGAATGCATTTGCTAATCAGGAAGAAAAAAGTCATGAAGAGGGGCCCCCCTGGAGAGGAGCTATATCTTCCAGTAGAGGAACATAGCCAGAACAAAGCAAGCCTCCAAGAAATGAGGTAAGGAATAAACATCCTGACTTTACTCTCCTCTCTCTCTCCAGATGTCATGCTGGAGATCCCAGTTACCTGAGTTGACAGAATTCGGAGATCAAGGAAACTCTTGATTATTCTGCACATCTCAGCCTTTTGGGATAGAACGCAGGCACATGAAGGACAGAGAATGGATCTGGAAGGTTAAAGAGAAAACATACTTATATCCACTGCCTCATCTTACTCTACCTCTCAGGAGTGTTCTGCACAGTTGACCACTCCTTATTTCCTAAACGCCTTCTTCACTTGTCTTCCATGCCAACACATCCTTCTTGGTTTCCTCTTAAGTAACTAACCACTCTTCTTCTCCATCTCCTCTTCAACTCAAATTTTAAGTGTTGTATTATTCCAAGGTAAATCTTAGGCCTTCTCTTTCCACATAACTTTATTTTATGAGAGCTTTAAGTACTAAAGTTACTGGTACCTTGTAGTTTATAACTCCAACATGGAACTTTTCATTAGGATTCAAACTAATATAATAAACCTACTTCTTGACATCTTCACTGGCTAAATGTCCAAGAGGAAACCTCAGGTTTAATATAAAGAAAATAGAACAATCCCCCTCTTCTTCTCCCACCCCTACCTAAATTGTTATTTTCTTAATCTTACTCATCTCTCTAAATAGAGTCACCATCCACCTACTTGTTCAAACCAAAACTGTAGAATCATTCTTATTTTCTTATTTTTCCTTATGTATTGCAACCAATCCACTTGTGAGTCCTATAGGCCCTACCACAAAAAGATGTTCCTTGGATATCCTTTTCTCTCTATACATCACCATTTTTCATGTAGATTTCAGCAATAGCTTCATAACAGATCTTTTTGCTTGCTCTCTTTACCCTGCTACAGTTTCTGCATGGAATTCCAAACAAGCCCAGAGTGATATTTGAAAAATATAAATCAGATAATGTCACATCTCTGCTTAGAATCTTCCAAAACTTTCTCTTTGCAAATGGACTCAAATCTAAATGTTTCATCATGGTAAAAACTTCTACATGACTTGCTGCCTACTGAGCTCTTTGACCTAATCTACTCTTCTCTCAGTGGTTCTTTATTCTCTTGCTTCATGGGCCTTCAAACTATTTTTTATCAAGAGATTTTGCCCTCACTGTTTCCTCACTTGAATGATCTGGCCTGTCATCCCTGCAGGTCTCGCTCTATTATTCTTTCATTCATGTCTCTGCTCAAATGTACCTCCTCATTAAGACCTATTCTGACCACCCAACCTAAGTTATCACCCAAATCATATTGTTTTATTGTATGTCTAACATTTATCACCTTTCTTATCTCTATACTTTTTGCTTTTTTCTGTTTTTCCTCACTAAAATATGTTGCATGAGATCAGTGATCTTATCTCACTTGTTCACAACTCTAACCCGAGCATCTAGAACAAAGTGTGGCTCATGGTAGATGTTGATTTTGCTTGATGTACAATGAATGAATTCTTTAGCTTCAGTATTCAAGTATAGTCTGAAGTAAAGGAGAAAACGAGTGGTACTTTGAAAAAGAAAACCATAGGACTTAGGGGAATTTTCTTCCAAGCAGGAAGTAACAATTAAATGATCTGAGGGAGAATTAGAAGGAAGAGGACAGGAAGTGAGAAATATGTCCTAGATCCCTGTCTGGGCAGAAACTCTGAAGCCAGCAGAAGCTAGAAATAACCAGATACAATTGGGGATTGTTTATCAGTTACAAGGACAAAAAATTGGAAATTTTCATACATTTTAGAAACATGCAGAGTCCTTTGTTGCATCCCAGATGTCATGAGGCAAAAGAGGAATTCCCAGTAGAGCAAATGAGGACTATTAAATGTGACACATGATAGATCTTGCAGCACTGAGTCCAATAGTGTCAAAAATCATACAAGGTGAGCTCACTAAGAACTGGAGCCAACAGAAAGAAAACCATGAATTTGATTAGTTACAGACTTCGGCAGTGGATGTCAGTACCTTGCCCAAAAGAAGATAGGGATTAGTCAGCCTTAGATGCTCAAAGGCAGGAGAAGACAAGTCCCTCCTTATCAGAGTAAGGCACTGACACAATCACATAACCTTGAGACTCCTTTTACCTATTGCCACAAGAATCCCTGATTCTTAGCAGCAAAGAATATTCTACTTTCTTAGGTGCAGTAATCCTGGGTTCAGTTTTTCAACCAAATTTATCAGACATAGTAAATTCTTCCTGCAATAAATTTACTTAGCTTTAAGAAATTAAACAAGTAACAACACAGATTATAAGAATGGCATATAAACAAGTCCAGCATCTGAACATCTTGAAATCATTCTGTCCTTGAGATGTGCATGGTCACAGTGATGATGGTTAGGTATGTTCAACCTCAGCTTAGGGAAGTTATCAGATCTAGGCTTCTTTCAGCTTTTACTCCTAATTAGTAGATTCAGGAATACATGGATAGCTCCCATTCTCTGGTTTAGGTGCATCCCATCAATACCACTTAGTCATTACTTATTAGCCAATATTGATATTGAAGTACAGATGTTTGCTCTAGTACTCAGCTGTTGGGCATATTCTCATTTACCTTGGATCCTGTATCCTCCTATACTTTTCTTAAGTCAATATTACAAGATGTATTTGACCAGAGGTCTTTTGGCATTTCAGAAGGTAGATGAAAGAAAAAAGAATCATCTGTTTACCCCCCTACTTCCCCAAGTTCACCCAATCATTATCATCTCTATCAGTTAGAAAAAACATATCTATCTCTATCTCTTTTAGCTCATCAGTCTTCACGGACATTATATCAATTGAGGCTTTTAGGACAATTTACAAAATATTTTTCATCCTGGGTTCACTACCTACGTAAGCTTTATTTTCACTTACCCCTATAAGTAAACTTATAAATTCTTTACCAAATCATATAGCTTTGGGAATCTCATCCAGAGTCATTATTTTGATTGTTGATTGCTAAATAACAAACCATGTCAAAACTTAGTAGCTTAAAATAACTTTTTAATTTTTTTAATCTTTCCTAGTTTTGTGAATTCACTGGGATGTGCTGGGAGGTTGTTCCACTGGTTTCACTTGGAGTGTCTCATAAAATTGCAGGCAGAGGGTGGCTGGTGCTGGAGTCACTGGAGTCTCAACTGTGATGATGGGACTGTTATAACTTTACCCATCTTCATGTAATCTCAAGACCTCTCCTTTCCAAGTGGCTTCTCTACAGGATTTTTTCATATCTTCAGCACAGTAGTTATACCTCTTACATATTATTTCAAAGCTTATGAAAGTGAGCATTCCAAGAGAGAGGAAGCAGAAGCTACCTGTCATCTTGAAGTCTAGAGGTGTAACTGGTGCAGTGACTCCCTCTATAGTCTATTGGTCAACATGAGTCACAGGTCAGTCCACTTTCAAGGTGCGAGAAGACCGTACGAGGGCTAAATACTGGCAGGTATGATTCATAAGATATCTTCTTTGAAAACTGTCTACCATAATCATATTTGATGATTTCTTTTCTACTGGCATTCTGTACATCTTTAACCACATTTGCAACATCAGTCATTGACAAAAGAATATATCATCATTTTATCCAAAACTGCACAGCTTAAACACTTCTGTGTCTGCTGACTTCATATTCCCAAGTAGCCATCTCCAGAGACCAAATCAGGTTATCAGCCTTGGCATTACAATTGCCTTCTGAGCTAGCAATTGGTAGACATCATAAAAGTCTACCTTAATTTATCCTCAGAATTCCCACAAAGGTTTCCACAATTGCATTCTCCAAATGGGAGTGTTCTTAAATGTCCAGTTATCTAGGACCCAATTTCCAGACTATACAACAAAGCTTTTGGCCAAAACCCAAACATTAACCTGGAAGTGAGAGCCCAAGTCTTCCTTCAGTAGCAGATGCACTGTCCTCATTTCTACTCATTGTGCAGATTCATCTTTTTCTTCCTCAACCAAGGCAAATAGCAGCAGACTTCCAAATGACATTGCATCCTTCATTATGAGACTATCAGTCAGCCAGACAGCTTGCTTCATACTGAATTCATGGAGAATATTTAGAACTTGTACTATTCATCAATAGTTATTGACCATTTTTCTGGGGATTCTATTACCTATCCCAAAGCAAAGATGTGATGCGACCTATAGGATATATAGGTGGCATATTCCTATAATCTATTTCCATATTATTAATGAGGTTTGCTGAAATGGTCTATCCTTATTGCAATGTCTCTCTAATACACCTATGACGGAAAAGATATTTCAGTTCTCAGATCACTTGATGCCTTTCAGTGGGGATGTTTCACCAAAACTCATTAGCAGGTTGTTGTATGTCTCTCAAAGGAGCTATATCTATCCACTGCATCAGGTAACCTATGAGCCCAAAATTTCAATAATCACTACGGTGGCAAAATGTTAGATTTCTACAGTAGACTGCATCCTCTATTTGTCTGCATAGCAGTTACTTTCAAAATCATTTGTATAATAACATCATATATTATTGATGCTGATTAATGATGCTGTTTGAGTTCAATCTGCTGCATGTCTATATGTGCTCTGGACCATTTCAATGTGTAATTTCATGTATCAAGGCTAACAGGAAGCTTGAGAAAACAAAATATCAGGATTTTTGATGGGTCCAACTAAATCCAAATGGCTTGATAATAAATTATGCATTTTTCTTATGAGTAGGGTCTGGTACGGGCTGTAGTGTATTCTATAATTTCTGAGGAATGTCATAGAATGTCACATATGGCCACAGACCAAGTTATTCACAAATTTAACTGATTGGGTTGGGCCCTGTCTTTAGCCTCATCTAGTCATATACATCACCACAATTCTTAAATAGTTTATGACTTCTTCCTCTGAGAGAAGAACTATCATGATTTCAATCAATGCAATGAATCAGCTTACTTTTGCCATTGGCCAAATCTATACTTCATCTCACTAGGTTGTGACATATGCCTGAGTATCCTAATAGGAGGATGATCAATGCATGCTGGCTTCCTTCTAAGACTGACGTGGAAAGAAAGGCTTGACCAAGTCTCTGAAAACATGCCAATAGAGTTGACTTTAACTTGTTAGACTTCCTGAAGACCAACACTGTATATGACATACAGAGGCTACTTTATTCAAATCAAACAGCCTTGTTCATTTAATTTGCTTAAAAACATAATAATAAGGGGGGATGTTTGAGAGAAAGACTAGGACTAAAACATAAAACACTATAGGCAGAATATTGGATTCTTTCTCTGTCTGTTCCATTCAAAATTATGCTCTCTGAAATTACATTTGACAATTATAATCATCAAATATCTACCACTGTATCTACCACCTTCTTTTCAAATGTTTTTGATTAATTTCATGTCTACTCCTAAAAATGCAAATTATTCTTATATCTAATTGTTCTCCTTTTTCCAATTATACTTTTCTTTACTCTGTATCACTAAAAGTCACAGTCTTATTTTTTAAAAAAATCACTTTTATCATTTCCTGAATGACAGGAAGGATTGGGATTACATAATTTTCTCAATATATACATTCTTATAAAATAATAAACTTACACGCACATGTGTACAAGCTTAAAGTTACAATAAAAAAAGAAGTGATCAGACGATATGTCTAAAACCAGCATTAAAAAAAAAAACAAAACTCTTACACCAGAGGCTGCAAACAAGTGAGATGAGTTCTGAGAGCCAGGTAATTGGAGCTGAAATTTTAATTTTCTTTATTATTTTGAAAAATCTTTATACACTGTTAAAGTGTACACTATGAAAATATGTATAAATTCTTTGCATTCTTTGGAAAAATAGTAATGTAATTGTGAATCAAATTGTAAATTAAATGAGGAATGGCCATATACTTCCTAAGGAAAAAACTGGTTAGGAACACATCATCTACTCATATTTATTCATAGTCATGTATAAACCTCAAACAAGGAAGGAAGGAAGGAAGCAGGGAAAGAAGGAAGGAAAGAAGGAAAGAAGAAAGAAAAGCAAGAAAATCACCTATGGGATAACTTCCTTTATCACCCAATTCAGAATACCAATGGATCAACAGGTATAAAGATGTACCCTCTCCGTTATAGACCAAACGTGTCTGTTCCTCCAAAATTCACATGTTGAAGCTTTACCCCCAATGTGGTATTTGCAGGTAACACCTTGAGGGGGTATATAGGATTAGAGGATGGCACAAGGGTGAAGCCCCCATGACGAGATTACTGATGAGATTTCTTCTTATAAAAAGAAGAAAAGAGACCAGAGCTCTCTTTTTCTGCTCACACACAAAGAAGAGATCACGTGAGCACAAAGTGAGATGGTGGCTACCTACAAGCCCAGAGGCCTCAGTGTGAAACCTGCCTTGCCGTCACCTTGATCTTGGACTTCCCAGCTTCCAGAACTGTGAGAAAGGAATTTCTATCTTTTAAGCCACCCGGTCCATGGGATACTCTTATGGCAGCCTGAGTTGACTTAGCCACTCCCTGAGATGACTGTATGTTGAGTTGCAATGGTTGCAGGTTATGAACCTGAGCAAGGTTTTGTTTTATCTCTTTAAAACTTGAGGCTGTTTCCCTGTGTGAAAGTAGATGGGATGGAAGATGAGATAATAATAATAGTGTTTTGTATAAATAATTTTTATTATACATACTATATAATAAATCACAAAATACAAGTGTCTGGAACGTCATGGACTCGTCCTTTACCTCCCACTAAACTTTCTCCTTGAAAATGCTAAACCAATTTTCCCATTACTTTTTTTTTTTTTTTTTTTGGTTTTTTGTTTCTAAATTTATTTATTTATTTTTGGCTGTGTTGGGTCTTTGTTTCTGTGCGAGGGCTTTCTCTAGTTGCGGCGAGCAGGGGCCACTCTTCACCGCGGTGCGCGGGCCTCTCACTATCGCGGCCTCTCTTGTTGCGGAGCACAGGCTCCAGATGCGCAGGCTCAGTAGTTGTGGCTCACGGGCCCAGTTGCTCCGCGGCATGTGGGATCTTTCCAGACCAGGGCTCGAACCCGTGTCCCCTGCATTAGCGGGCAGATTCTCAACCACTGCGCCACCAGGGAAGTCCTACTTTTTTTTTTTTAATTGTTTTTCTGAGACAATTATGGTTTATTTCATTTCCTTGGTATATCCATACCATTGCCTAATCACTCAGCTAATTGTTACAATAAATATTTTCACCTCAAGTCAGAATAGAAAAGAAGTTTATAGAGATACTCATTTTAAAAGTGTGATTTTCATTCTCCAACGATTAAGCAAAATCTTTCCCTGATATCTATAAACACATTAGCACTTATCAACCAAATTGGTAGAGAGGCACTATAAGTATGAGAGCAGCTAGAAAGGTGAGGTGTGAAATTGGGGATATGCGGTTTGTTTCTGGGGTTTGCAGCTTTCTTGAGTGTGAATATGTCTGCCCCTAATTTGGGCAGAGTTGCTTGAAAAACCAAAAATTGCTCTGGTGACCATTTTAATGTATCATAAGCCCCCCAAATGACGTTCCAAACAGAAATGTATTTTTACATTTCTGCTCTAGCATTTTTCCTGAGTTTTCTGACGTGCTTTGTTATTCCCACTATCTCTGATGTGTTATATATTATTATTAAGAATTATTTCACTTTTACTATTATTATATTGTAGTAGTATTTATTTGCCTTATACAAATATCACAATATCTAGGCACATTTTATTCTTTAGAAAGGTTATCATCATCACGCAAACAATAAATTTCATTCTAGCCCTAACATCAGCTTTATTCCATGAACGCATAGTTTCTTTATTCCTCTAAAGAGGACAATATGTCATGAATAATGAAGTGTAATTCCCATTTGGGTCATAGTTTCAGATGTAAAGAGATATGAAGAGACAAAAAGTGAGACTAAAAACGGGAAGTCCTTGTGTATCTTTTCATCTTCTAGCCTGTCAAAAACATGGAAGTTTGTACTGAACACAATGTCTATAATTATAGTGCTGGTTGCCAAGAAGAGTTACTGTGTCTGTTAAAAAGAAAATTACAGCTACTTTGCAATTCAAATCTGTGTTCAGTTACCTTGTGAAATCCAAATGAATGCTAATCTGACCTTATGTTTCCAAAAGGCACTATACTTTTTAACACTTTTTAAAAAACTTGTATTACTGAGGATGACAAACACTCTAACATCTTCAAAACGATTACATATAAAACAAGCACTTCAACTACCACACCCTGGACACACTAAAGAATTTCAGCAACCATAAAATTCATCTCTCTGAAGCACTTAACATTTTCATATGCCTCAGGTACGCCTGCTTACTGTACAGTTCAAACTCGGATTTATGTACCAGTGAGGGTCTAGACAGAAAACAGATGGCACACTCAAACTGGGTAATTCAAGATAGTTTAATAAAGGCGGTCTTCACAAGCAGGAATTGGGAAAACTACGAAGGGACAATACAGTTTCCTGGGCTGGAAAGAGCTGGAGCCTTACTACCTCTAGGTCTAAATGGGCAAGAATAAGAAGCGGTTATCAGAACAAAAACGGTGAGAGTTGTTTGGAGGGGGTCACCTCCAAACCGGGGTGTGGCCTTCAATAAAGAGACACACTTAATTCCCTGTGACCTAGTAGAGAGAGAATCAAGATTATACATACTCTCACTTCCCTCACTTTTGACTTCTCTTCAACTGATGCCCCACTTAGATCAAATCCACTAGGAAGCCATAGGGCAAAGGTGCAGACTGACACAGTCTATAGATGCCAGCTTTCTGTGGCACAGAGAAGAATTAAGGATAAAGAATGGAATTAGAGGAGGAAAAGTAAAATACTCAGAGCAATACATAGTCAATTTAAAACAACTTTCAAGTAATGTTTGCAAAACAAAATTTTTTATAGTATCATAATTCCAACTTTTGTAAAGAGTTAATTTCCAAATTGCCCTGAATCATTTATGAAAGAGATATTTTTCTATGCTATTTAAAAATATAATTTGCAAATGTTGCCTCATCTAATACGCCAAACAGCTGAAAGGCAGAAGGTCTTTTTAGCACACAATGGCTAAGAGAATTGAAACATGTTGCTCTAAGCCACAGAACCAAGAAAGGAATAAAAAATAAATGAAACGGTGAATGCTATAAAATGAATGTTCATCATATTTCTCTTACTATATACCAGACAATGCTTTAAGAATATTAAATGTATGAACCTATTTATTCCAGGCAACATTATATGAATTACACCTTATTATTATTATTCTGCCTATTTCATAGATTAGTAAACTTCATCAGAGAGCAAGTATCCTGTCCAAGGTCACACTACTGGGGTCAGGATGCATCCTTAAGCATTTGGTGTCAAAGTCTGTTCATTAGATCAAGATTTTCATCAGGATTATATCTGCTGAGAGACTTAAGCAAGAAGTAAACATCACAGAAATAAATATTGTGCTTGGATTCAAATGTTGGCTGTAAAATAAATAGAAAATAGATAGATGTCAGTGTGATGTGAATGGAATCTTTCTAAGTTGAATGTATATTAAATTTTATATATCCTATCAAGGGATCATTTAGAGATAATGTCAATAATATAGAGTTTTGTCACAAGATTATGATCTCCCACTGTTACATAACCATGAACGTGAAGCCAAGTTGTTTATTTTCAAAGCAGGAAAAATCAATCCAGGAATTATGTTCTATAACAGTGATTTTAGTTCTATTATACAAAATGATGCATGTTGATTTAATAATTTTGCCTGATGGATGCTTGAGAGGCAAAATGACAGATGTTCCCTGCACCATTGTGAGCCAGAGTCTTCTGTCAGGCTTAGAAAATATACCTGTTGTATGTTTTGCCTAATCAGAAACAGTCATCCATAAAAGTGATGAGGTTGTACCCCTGTTGTAATCTGCACCTTTATGAATGAGATGATTTATGACCTGTTAGTTAAGGGTGCTGTGGTTTTTAACTTTAATCAGGGAATAGTGGTCAACCATGCAGCTATAAAGTCTAAGAGAGGAGTATATATATATAGTACTTAAAATTTTGAACTGACAGCAAAACAACTACAGAAAGGTCTATTGCACTTGGTCATGATCATGATTCAACTTTCATTTTAACTCCAGATGGAACTGTAGTAATTGTTTACTTGGGTCCCAAATAGAAAACCTTTCAAAGTTTCACTTAGCCTAGAGTGTATACAAAAACACCTAACTCCCAGAAAGGCGTAATAATACATATCTGTGAGAATATATTAAATGAACCCTTATATTTTAATATTTGTGATTGTTTTCAAAGTGTTTTCTGTATACTTATTCATTATTCATTTCATGTTTACAACCACCTGGAGAGTTAGACAGATACATACTGGTTAGCTGAGTAAATTGAGGAATGAAAAGAGAAAAATCAATAAAAGAGTTAGGTGTTCTGATTCTTACTCCATGTGCTTGCATCCAATTATACCACAAAACCTTTCTTTCTTGAAAAATTATCTGCTTTTTAATAATATGTAGCTTGCCATAGTTTACACTTTTCTAAACAACAAAGACCTTCTATGTAATCGAAGAGAGTGATTTTAAATGCATTTCAAAGTTAAGGTACAAAACTCATTTATTTAGTCACTGCAGGTCATTTTCAAATACCTGGATAGCAATATTTTATAAAACTAAATACATTCTTGATTAGGTAGTTAAGAATTAATAATCAAGTTACAAAACTTTTGTTTATAAAATGAGTTTTAAAACATCACTCTTAGAGTTGAGGTTAATAGCATCAGGCCTTAAGCAACGCCCAATAAGTGATATGCCTCTTCCCCACAGAACTTCTAAATGACTGAGAAATTGAAAAAAAGAATGGGCCTACCTCAATTTACCCTCAGAATTCCCACAAAGATTTCCATAATTGCATTCTCCAAATAGGAGTGTTCTTAAATGTCCAGTTATCTAGGACCGAATTTCTAGTCTATACAACAAAGTTGTTGGCCAAAGCCCAAACATTAAGCTGGAAGCGCAAACCTAATTCTTCCTTCAGTACCAGATTCACTGTCCTCAGATAGCACTGATGTGGCTGATGTTGTAGAATATGGTTTATATATTTAAGAGAGTTGTACTCCTGACACCAAATCTCAGAATTAGATAGATGTACTCACCCAATTTTAGAGCAATACAAGAAAGGATAGGCCATGCCAGGTGGGAATTATCCCTTTTAAGTAATAGAGATGGGTGAACAGAGGAAAATGGGTACAGAGGATTCATTGCAAGGCAAAAGAAAGGGAAAAACTAGCCTACAAATGGCTTTGTTTCTCCTGCCACACTCAAAACAGAATTCATTTCACCTCCTTTTAGGCAGAATAAGTAAAGAGGGCATAAAGAGTCAGAATGTTCATGCTGTTGAAGAACCCTTGGAAGGAAGAAAATATGTTTTTGCATTATCCATCACTATTCTATCCATCTACACTTTTGTTAATATTTTCTCTGCCAGAAAGCTGTTACTCATACTTCTTCAACCTAGCACAGGAAATATGATTTGCTGCATAAAAAAAATTCCAAACCTTAGTCGCTTAAATCAAAAATGATTTGCTATTTCTTACTATTCTCAAAGTTGACTGGGCAAATCTAATTCCCAAAGAATTAGGTGAGGTCACCCAAGCTGGACAGGCTTGGCTGAAAGTTCTAAGGAGACCGCTTTCACATATCTGGAGCCTTAGTGCCAGTGGTTGACTAAGGTGCCACTATTCTCCTCCACTTGGTCTCTCTCTAACAGCATGTGCCTTAGCCTCTGGGGCCTTTCAACACAGTCTCTCTTTCCAGAAGAAAGGCCTGATTTTTCTTTGCAACTAGATTGAAGGAGAAAGAGTAGAAACTTACAGGTCTTTTAAGGGCTGAACCCAAAGCTACTTGCAAGATGTCACTTCTGTCACATTCTATTGATAAATGCAAGTCACAAGAAAGGGAAATACACTCTACCTCTCTGTGGAAGATATGCAAAGAGATAGCATAAATTATTGACCACCAATATGCAGACTAGTTATTGTAAACCGTAAAGGAATTTCCCCATGATTACAAGTGACACCTAATGCACTTTCCTTCCCAGCCCTAAGATATCTATTCTTTTTTTTTTAATAAATTTTATTTATTTATTTATTTTATTTTTGGCTGTGTTGGGTCTTCGCCTCTGTGCGAGGGCTTTCTCTAGCTGCGGCAAGCGGGGGCCACTCTTCATCGCGGTGCGCGGGCCTCTCACTATCGCGGCCTCTCTTGTTGTGGAGCACAGGCTCCAGACGCGCAGGCTCAGCAATTGTGGCTCACGGGCCCAGTTGCTCCGCGGCATGTGGGATCCTCCCAGACCAGGGCTCGAACCCGTGTCCCCTGCATTGGCAGGCAGATTCTCAACTGCTGCGCCACCAGGGAAGCCCTAGATATCTATTCTTATAAGCAATACATTGCCTCTGATTCTTCTGCATCCAGGCTTCCCTTCCCTGACTCCTTTGCTTTATCCAGTATTCTAAATTAATTCCATTTGCTCTCTGGAGCTGGAAAGTGGGTGCCAGACCACTCTTTGAGAGCAACTCTTTATCTCCTTTCCCTCATCCACTGAGATGGATATGGCACTCCATCTTAAATTTTGACATTTCAGCTGAAACTAACTTACTCAATAGATTATTTTAGAAAAACAAAAAATATTTTATTTAAACATACCATATAATCTTTTAAGGTAATAATTACAAATGAATAGGTTTTGTGTTTTTAGGAACACATTTATTGGGAACTAGATTGAAAGTCTACAATTTTAATATTTTTCAGTTCTTAAGATGGTGTTGTAATCACTGTTACCTCCTTAGGATATACAGTTCATTTCTGAATTATTTTATTAACAGATTCAAGTTGACAGTCATTAAGTAAACATAATTCTGGTGCTTAGAACTTAGTCAAGACTAACTTGAAAGCAATCCCAGTGTGTGCCACACAGAGGGACAGACTTCAGGAAAAGGTTGACATCCATATTGTATGTGTATAACAGGTATTATTTTAAAATCTGTCTTCATAACTTTGAAGTTCACAATTATTTTTTTAATAAAATTAAGAGAGATCGGCACCAAAACAGCAGAGCCCCTGAAGGCAAAACAACAAAAACAGTGAAGAAAACCACAAACAAATATTGAAGGCTCCTATAGTCACATTTTCTTTGATTATAGAATTAATAATAGACTGTGTGGTGAATCTGATACACAGCTTGACAGTAATGCTGTTCTTGCTGCTTTCAGTAAAGTCAAGAATCCAGCACGTTCTAATGGGAAGAAAATGAAGTGATTAATTTTGAGTTCTGCTGCCTGGTCCTCTGATACCTGTCCCAGATTCTTGGGGCTAAATCATTTCTTTTCTATCTTTAAGTATTTTAAATAGCTGTCTCTAATCTCAAACTTGGAACTCCATATCACTCTTCCCCTTGTCAACATCAGTGACCTATACAAAGCAAACATTCAAGAGATAGTATCCTCTGTTTTATTCCTCTCTGTATTAGTTTACTGGGGCTGCTAAACAACAAACTACCACAAACTATGGGGCTAAAACAATAGAAATTTATTGTTTCACAATTCTGGAGGCTAGAAGGCTGAAATCAAGGTGTCGGCAGGGTTGTTTCCTTCTGAAAGCTGTAAGGAAAAATCAGGTCCAAGACTATCTCCTAGCTTTTGGCAGTCTATGATGTTCCTTAGCTTATAGAATGCATTGTTTTCTCCCTGTGTCCTCACACTGTCTTCTCTCTATACATATCTATCTCTGTGTTTCAATTTTCCCTTTTTATAAGTATACCCAGTCACACTGGATCAGGGCCCACCCTAATGACCTCATCTTAACTTGATCATCTGCAAAAACCTTACTTCCAAGCAAGTTCATATTCATGTACTGAGGGTTAGGACTTCAACATCTTTGGTGGAGACACAATTCAACCCATAACCATCATGAGTTTGGAGAAAGCCCAAACTCCTAGGTGCAGCAGAAAGAGCTGCTATAATCTGCTCTCTGCTTTTCCCTTTAGTCTCATCTTTAGCATACTCCACATCTCAATATATACTCCAGATTATTGAACAGGTAACACTGTAATTTCCCTGGTTATACATCACATTCTATGCTAATGTCTTTAGTTTTTTGGCTGTTTACAACCAGTAAAAAAAAAAAAAAAAAAAAAAAAATGATTTCCATGTGCCACCCTAACTGTGATCTCTCCAAGTCTCTGTATTGAAATAGCCTATTTCATTTTTGAACCAGACACAATATTCTCCTTGGCAGTCTTTCCACTTGACTAGAAACTCTCCTGATATTTCCCACTAATAACCCACACACTCACATCCCGTTTTGTATGTTTGTTCTAAGTGAGATCATTTTGTACATGTGCCTGAACCTCTGGCCCATAAAAAGTAAGAATTTTTAGTTAAGAATTTTAGAAAAGATTTTGATCTAAGTTGTAAGATAGAAGGCTCAGGAACTGGCAGCTGCCACAAATTTTGCTCTACAGAGCAGGAGTGGGAAGACTATGGTCCATGAGCCTATTTGTGCATGCGCCGTGAACTAGAATGGTTTGTACGTGTCTGAATTGTTGAAAATCTAAGAACATTGTTGAAAATCAAAAGAAAAAACTATTTCATGTCAAGTAAAAATTATATGAAATTAGAATGGCAGTGTCCATAAATAAAGTTTCATTAGAACACAGCTACCTTTATTTGTTTATATAGTTTCCATGGTTGCTTTCATGCTACAGCAGACTTGAGTAGTTGCAACAGAGATTTTATGGTCCACAAAGCATTAAATATTGCCTATTTAGCTTTTACAGAAATTGTTTGGTGACCCCTTATGTAAAGTAATAAGACAAACTGGAGAGATAGAACGAGTAAGAGAGAAGGAAGAGCCAGTGAGAAGACCAAGTGAGAGAGAAGGAGGAATGGAGACAAACAAAGCATATATGCAGAGAAAAGTCAAGAGACATTGAACTCTGACAGTGTCTAATTCCTATTATTCCTGAGGTTCAGCAACATCTTTAATCTTGAATTCCATGAGAAATACCAAATGAAATATAAAAACTGAATTTGTTGATGGTAATTAAAAGTGCCCCTAAAATGCATTTGTCTTTCTCCTATAGTTGACTGTAATTTCCTTGAGGTTAGGGACTAACTCATTTAGCATATTAGCTAAGTATATTATTTGTCACTAAATAAGCATTCATTGTATGAATAGATACAGAAACAAATATATGTTGATAATATTGAACTGAAAGTGGGGATAGGGGTGGGGGAACCAAAGAGAATGAGACCCCTGCCCCATTCTTAAAAGTACCACTCTCTCAAAATGTACTGTGAAGTGTTCTAGAAGATCACTTAAATGGATTTCTAAATCAACTAGAGCCCTCGACAAACAAACAGAAACAATACAGACAGTAGCTGTCATTGTTGACAAAGTGCAGTGAGTTCCTGGCAATCGAATTGGTGCTGTAATAAGTCCCAGTGGCAGTCTGGTTTTTGCTGTGTCCTTATATGAGGTCTAAGTCTGGCTCAGGCTGTATTTTCTATGACCTCTAAGTCATTACTCATCTACCTACTGCCTATATTATACTCTCTGTGACTCTGAAGACTGTTATAAATATCCTGACCAAGAGAACATATAGTATTGCCACCATCATTACAAGTTTGTGAATTTTGAACATGAGGTTGCTGGTATTTTGAACATGAGGTTGCTGGGAAAGAACTACAAACTGACCAAGAGTCAAATTATCTCCACTGGCAACAAAGGTTAGGTTTTGAAACCTGGCTTATGCTGTAGCTGTATAAATTTGAGAAAGCTATGTAACTCCACTTAGCCTTAAATAATAATACTAAAGTCATAGAATTGATTGTCAATGCAGATAAAACAGCACAGTTCCTGGCACATAGCAATCAAAATTTGACAAATACATAAGAGTAAAGAGAGTCAGAGTCCTTCAAATTGTTCATCACAAATGTTTCTGAATAGGTTATCACCATATTGCATTATTTTAATCAAAATATGAGTATAAAAGCCATGATGAGGTTAACATAGTTTTGTTTCTGAATGATTTCTTTTGTCTTGCTAGATCCAGCATTCAAAAAGAGGAATTCAATAATCAGGTAAAAGTGTGATGTTGTAAAATAAGAAATGAAGAGAGTAACCTGTGCCATGAGGAATAGTTTGAGACATTCAAGATAAGTAGCCTATTGAAGTGAAGTGGGTCATGATAGGTCATTTCGAATAACATCAAACAATGTCTTTACATGGCCCTAGGTGGTAGGACAAGTAGGTGGAAGTCCAAGAAGATAAATCTGAGGTCAATGTATAATATTCAGTGTCATCAGTTGATTGAATATATTTCCTCAGTAGGTAACGAGATCCCTGACAATGTGGGTGTAAATAACCACTTGACCAAGCATGAGAAGGGATTCAATCAAACATCAGATAGCTGATTGGACTATTTGGCCTTTAAATTCCACTTTGGCCCTGAAATTTGATGCCTCTATAAAAATCTATATCATTACAAGTTTGCTCTAAATAGATCATTTTCTAAAGAGGTAGAGACAGAGATAGAGAAAGAGGCAGCCATAAACATAAGTCTCCCATTTATCCCCAGTATATATGGTTCTCTTTGGTAACCAAGTCTATTTGGTAACAATAGTCAGAGACTTCATCAAATGACCACACAAAATCAAATATTTAAATTCAATTCTCTTCTCTAGCAAATTCTGGGAAACTCATGAGGAATTCTGGCATGTTCTACAGTTCAATCCTACTGACCTCTTGTTAACTCATTCGTTTGTCCTCACAGCACAATGCTGCTGCCCCGGAAGTCTGGGGAGCATTTTGTCATCTCAGAACTAGTTTCTTGTCAGTGCTCCTCCTCTCCTTATAGTATTTTATCAAAATTTGAGCTGGACCCCCATATCCTAAACAAGGTAAAGATAATAGTCAATTGTTCATTTCCCAAATCTGGCTTATTTGTGCACTAAGTTCCACTCAAATGGACCTTGGCACTGCCTGCCATTTCTCTTATAAATCTACATCAGTCTCAGGGAAAGATCTGCCCCCTGAGCTCTCTGGTCCATTTCCTGTAAACAACTCTTGCTTGAACTATAAACACAAACACACTGACACACACACAAGCACACAGAACACAATCACACGGAAGGGAGTTCTCCAATTATGCAAGGGCAAAGGTACTTCTAGTAATGACATAACTCTGTTTACATTAAAAATGAAACTTTTAGCACTTGGAACCTCTTTACAGTTCTTCAAAAACATGTGGAACTTTAGCCTAGCCTAGGGCTTTCTCAAAATACACAAATTCTGCTGCAAACATTTTCACTTTTAAAAATAGAAAATTTGTAGCAACTTTTAAATGGCTTTTTTCCAACCACCAAAAAATACTGAAAACCCATCAGTTACAGATATAAATCTTTTTTATGCCTGTTTTTATTTTCATTTTGGCCCAAAATGTCATTAAAATTGTGTCTTTGTGACTAAAAATGAAAATACAGTTGTTACTGTATAAATACAAATTCAGAACACATGCTGTCTGCAAGTTCAAAGTCAATGCGACTGAAGCCAATGACTTCTCACATTAAGAGTTAAGATAAAAGTTCACGCAGCACCACATAAATTTCTCAGCAATTTTTTCAGAGTCATTTACTTTCTCGCAGTAGCTTTGTGCCTTGTGCTCTTTTCTCCCCATGTACCACCTGTCTCCTCTGCTTCATCTCACCTTCATTCTTTCAACATTTTAAGCTACTATGACAAGAGTTAAAGATCATGGAAGCCATAAAATCTGGCTTGAAACCTTAGCTGTTGTTATGTTCTTTGAAGGTCCCCATAAGTAAAAAGTCTTCTAAGACCTTGGTGAAGAAATCATTGAAAGACAACTTTCCTGAATCTTTTACAACTTGGAAAAGCAAAGAATAAACTTTTCTTTCTATGAAACAGCTGAAAATTAAAGTTTAAATCCAGAAAATGTCCCATCCATTAGGGATCATTACATTAAACTGTGAATGTTTGGAAACTGCTTGCCCTAACAAGAGAAAATAATATCTTTTAAACATTAGCAGGTTATTATAAATGCTTTATAATTGTATTTATGATGCACTGTCATGTCCTTACATCTTGAAACAACAACAATGAAATCTGATTAAGCATACGGAAAGCTAGCTAGTCTGAAATGCTACCAATTTTTATATATTCACTAGCATATATCACACTGTAGATTTTAATTTTATATAAAAAATGTGGTCTAATTTATTATTTATTTATTTATTTATTTATCTGGCCTCACTGCACAGCTTGTGGGATCTTAGTTCCCTGACCAGGGATCAAACCTGTGTCTCTGCAGTGGAAGCATGGAGTCCTAACCACTGGACTGCCAGGGAAGTCCCTGGTCTAATTTAAAAATCAGGGAATTCATAGAAGATGTGGCACAATTGGCACCATGTTTTTGCAACATGAAGAGAGAAGAAAATAATCAAATTCACTAAAATAATTTACCTAGCTCCATGAAAATTAATGACCAGTTTAATAAATTTTAAACATCTAAATTTGGCATATCTACTAAATTTAAACATAATATAGATGCAGAGTATTGAAAAATATTCTTGTATGTTATTTTATGTACTTAAGTCATTAAAATGTATCTCTACCCAAATATGACTAGTTTACTAAAGGTGACACTTTCTGTAAATAATCTGTTTCTGTAAATAATCTTTGCTTCTTGTCTTCCATAATTCAGCTAATGGACTGAACCATTTTCAAAGAGTTAAGTTCAATATCTAAATTGTCTTTTAATATTCTTGTTTCTCATTTGTATGCATTACACCAATCAACAAACACTTACTGAGTGTCAAGCAATCAGTAAGTTGTTGAAGAAATCAATAAGACCGATAAGGACATTCTTGTTATGGATTTTTTTTTTTAGGTTGAGTATGGAAGATAATATCATCTAAATAATATGTGTGATAAACATTTTTAAAAATGCAGAATGCTATGCGACCAACATATGTGCTATATGAAAAGTCAGGCCTTTCCAAAGATATATCACTTAAGTTGAGACCTAAAGCATAAGAATAGGTGAGTTATATGAGGACATAAAGGACAAGATTCCAATTATATGGAACAACCAACATGAAAGCATTACAATTAGAAGAGTATGATGAGCTCAAAAGAAGAAAAAAAAATCTTTTTGGCTAGAGTGTGGAGAGCAAGGCAAGAAGTGGAAATATATGATTCTAAAGAGAAAGCAGGGAACACGATTACAAAAGTCCTTGAAGACACTGTGTGATGATGGTTTATTGTCATTACAAGGCTATCCTCCCTTCTTCCATGCAGGCAGAACTCCAACTTCATTAAAATATACACCCTCAATGAGTCTAAAATAGCTAATCCCCTTCCCGATCTAAGAGATAAATCTTATTTGGAATAAACTAACCATGCAATTCTCTTTTCTCTCTCCCGCGATAGGATTAGGCATAATATTAAACCCTGGCCAATTGAACACGAAAGAAAACCTATTTGGGGAGTTGTTATGGATGGAATTCCCTGTCTTGAAATTCATTTGTTGAAGTCCTAATCCCCAATGGGACTGTATTTGGAGATAGGACCATTAAATCAGTAATTAAATGAGGTCATAAGGGTGGGGCTGTAATCCAATAGAACTGATGTTTTTATAAGAAGAAGAGACACCAGGGAAGTGTGTGCAGAAAGAAAAGGCCACGTGAGGAAATGACAAGGAGATGGCCATCTGCAAACCAAGGAGAAAGACCTCAGGAGAAACTAAATATGCTGACACTGTGATTTCAGACTTCCAGCCTCCAGAACTGTGAGAAATAAATATCCTTTAAGTCATCCAATCTGTGGTATTTTGTTATGGCAGCTCTGGGGGACTAACCCGAGAGTCAGGAAAAGGATTACCCTGTACCCCTATGTCTGTGTCTTCACGTGGCATTCTCCTCTATGTGTGCGTGTGTCTCTTCTCATCTTTTTATAAGGATGCTAGTTATATTGGGTCAGGACCCACACTAATTCAGTATGACTTCATCTTATCTTGATTACATCTACAAAGACTCATTTTCCAAATGAAGTCACTTTCACAAGTACCAAGAGTTAAGACTTTAACATATATATTTATGGGATGCAATTCATCCCATAAAATCTACATATAGAGAATGGCAGAACAGAGGGTGGATCACAGCCTAGAAGATATGGTGGCTTTTTGGAATCAGATGTTTTTGTGGATTTCTTCCTTTTACAATAATAAACTCCTTATCACTTCAGCTGCATTTAGTTAGATTTGATTTTATCTGAGGCTAAAACAGTCTAATGATGTTAAGGATGTGGGAAATTATTCTCAGAGCATTGTGAAATTACCAAAAGATTTTAAGCAAAGGAGTAGCATAATCAGATATTTATTTTGTAAACACTGTAAAGTCCATTTGCCCCCAAGTCCTCTAGAAGTTCTTTCTATAGACCTACTAATTTATAGTTGCCCCTTATTGAGTTCCTGATTACTTCATTTACACATAAAATGCCAGTTTTAACAGAACTCCTTACCTTCCCACTTCAATCTAGTCAGAATATCAAAATAATCTTCCTAAAATAACACCTAATAATCCATCCTTCCAATCAGAAGGCTTCCATAGCTCCCCATTGCCTAAAAGTTCTCAGAGTCCTCTTAAATCCTGACCTCAAAGTACATTTCCAAAATTAAGTCCAAAAAGAAGTGGGTTTTGTGTTAAAATAAATATTACAGATCATCACTGAGCAGTGGTTTAAACCTGTGTAATTTGAGAAAACTGTGAGAGGAGGTATTAATAATAATTTAAACAACAACCATTTACAACTTAAGCATATCACACATATCTGGTTATTCCTTTCCCAAACTGATTAATAAAGAACAGCAAAAGGGAGAAATGTGTTTTCCAATTCCTGAATTATTGTTTTTCATGCAAAAACTGTTGCATGTTAACGCTTGGCTGAGAACTAAAATTGTCACCCAACATCATCAAGGAAGTTATTGTTTTAGAAGCCATCTTGTGCGGGCACCACGCTAAGCATTTTCTACACATTATCTTATTTAAGCATAACAATAAGTATATAAGACAGGTTATTATTCCCCACATTATGAATTAAGAAGTTTGAGTTTGGAGTGAATGATTAAGTAACTTGATCATGCAACTCTGAAATGCCAGAAATGGTGTTCATCTAAGTTTTTAATCATTAGGTTGTAATCCTATGGGTTTTTTTCTTCACCAAAATGACCTTTTCTTAACAAAACTGTGTCACTCTTGGTGCCCTCAGCTTCCTCTGATAGTCCAGTGCTAAGATCTGGATTGATTATAAAAATTGCAACTGTTACGGCAGGAATGGTGCATGTGTATGTATGTACTATTGTGGCTTTGGATAAATAATTTTGTTATTAATATGTTTTAATACTTGATATTCAAATAAATTCAGCAAACATATTTTGTCCCAGGAAGGAGGGAAGAAGAGGATAGTAGAGGAAGGACAGGTGAGATTAAGAGAAGATGATGAGAAAGTTGTTTCTAGTTAATATTTATGAGATGTCAGTACTGATAACAAAGATATAAGGGATATTATGGTATAGATATGCACGTCCTGCCCTCTTTGAAGATAGCATCTAAAGTGCAGTATTGTTCAACAAGCATTCCAAAATGTTAGAACTTTAAGATTTGAATTTGAAAATGAAAATTGGAATAATTGAGAAGAGATTTTGTCCCTTCCTGTTTTCAAGTCATTCCCTCTTCCATTAACTAATTAATTTATAAAAAATAAAAGGCTCTCTTTCAAAAATAACTGAGGGATTTAATTTTCTTGGTTTAATATACTTTTTAGGAAAGTGTATTTTCAAGGAAGAACAAACAAACAGGCAAACAACTATTCTAATTTACCTTGACTCTATGCTGTACTGACTTTTGGAGAGGAAATTATCGTCCTGCTATAAATGCTGTACTGAAAGTCGTAGTCTTCACAGGAGCTATAATATAGGAAAGCAACCTGAAGGAAGTAAAGAACTATTTTCTTCCCAGCCATGCACTTGATCACGAAGGGTAAATAACATCACAGCTTTTTATTGTTTTGCTAAGAAGGCAATTTGTCAGTTAAAGGCTAGATTGCATCCCTAAACATCAAACCATTGAAAATAATCACAAGCAAGGGGTAATGGCTGCAAGGAACATTGTAATAAACTCAGAGAAAACTAGAAAAAAAGGTTCTGTCTTCTGTGTATACCAAGATGACTAAATTATAAAGTCAATATAGGTTTATAAAGTCTGAAAAAATTTTTCATTAGCTTTTATTGAAGTACTATATAATAAGACTTTCTCAATGATCCAGGTAGTGCAGATTTCAAATGAGTCACTAATCTGGTACTGTGTGTGTATGGGATAGACATGTGAGGTGTGAATAAACTAGAGCCATGTGCTGAGTTGGCAAAGAGTGATAGGGAATTGGTACTAGTGTTTTTACCATAAGAACACTAACTCCTGGGGTTCCTGCATGCTCTCTCTCTCTCTTTTTATATTTTGAAAAGCTACATTCATGCCATCAACCCCATAAAATTCAGTAACTTATACATATATCCTATTTAAATAATAAGCATTATGTAAGCCATTTTTAGAATATATATATACACATTATTGAATGCCATTAAAATTGCTTAATAGACTTATAACTCATATATAAATATATCACTTCTCAGATTTTCAGAGGGTGAGAGTGCTGTTTTGAGCAAGGAAGCAATGGGAAGTCAGAGGAAACAAGAACATTCTTTTCGGATAAGGCTTTTCCATGCCTTATTGTGCCTAAAAGTCAGGATCAGAGAAATATAACAATCAATGTAGTGCCATGCTTATCAAAATCATCCTAGTTCTATCCATTTTACTTTTCAAGGACTGACCTATATATCTTTTTCTCCTGTTGATAAAATCCCAGTTCTTCTTGCAATAGGAAGGAAAGTTGGGGTCCCCATTTCATATCTATTTGTCCCTATAAACCAGCCAGCATACATATAACTTTCTCATGGAGTAGAAAAGAGCCCTGATCTCTCTGGAATACACTGAGTGAGTGATGTTAATACATGAATCAGGAAATGTTGATCTATACCAAGAATGCTGCCATCACTTCAAGTCTTCTGGGTTGGCTTATGTAATTGGTAGTAATATTTCTTTTCAATCTACTCCATTGGCCTTTCTCATTATACTAAATATACCTTTGTATACCATGTAATTAAACATAGAAAGGCCTGTTTATTTTGATAAAAAGGAAAAAAAATGAAACAGTAGCAATTCTTTATCCCCCTGAAATCTCACATCTTAACCCAAGATAAGAAGTTATCATGATATGAGTATAATTTTTCAGAGTGGGTATGAATTGATATGACTGATGACAGAAAAAACTAATGACCACTTTGGACTAGAACTCAGCTTTGCTAGGTCTCCTGTTCTCCTGCTTTTTGTTTTGTCTTTAACTTGTCCTTGTGAAAGAAGTGTGGGCTGTTGAAGAAGTCACAAGGGATCAAGTGAATAATCTTCTTAATGACATTAGAAATGATGGGTTTATTTTCACTGGCTTATTTACTCCTAAGTCTCAGTCAAAGGAGTGAGAGCCTAAATTGGTTTAAATGCTCAATTCTTCATAACAAGCTAAGTTTAGATATCAAAATATATTGTGATGGTAATGATAGTTGTACAACAATGCAAATGTTCTTAATGCCATTGAACCGTACACTTAAAATGGTTAAAATGGTGAATTTTATGTTAAGTATATTTTAAAACAATAAATATGTATATTATTGTGAACTAGTTATGCTGACTATTTCAAAGTGGTCTTTGATCTATGGCACATTTTTAATCTAAGATATAATCACTTTGTAAACATTGATCAGGCAACTATGACTTTTGGTGCTACTTCCTAAGAGGAGAAAAACACAACAGTATTGGAAAAGAAAAATTCCAGAATTTAAATTGATACCTGCTTGACAATCTTTATCTTTCTAAGTAATATCATCTCAAACAGACCCTCAGTATAAATTCTACATGTACCTGGTAAACTAGTGTCCTAGGACTGCTCCAACAAAGTACCACAAACTAGGTGGCTTCAACAATAGAAATTTATTGGCTCATAGTTCTGGAATCAAGGTGTTGGTAGGGTTGTTTTTTTCCAGTGCTATGAAGGAGAAGCTGCTGCATGCTGCACTCCTACATTCTGGTGGTTTGCTGGCCATCTTTGGCATTCCTTGGCTTGTAGATATATCATTCCAGTTTCTGGTAGACTTAACCAAATATATCAAAATTGTATTAAATGTAAATGAAGTTAACACTCCAATTATAAGACAGAAAATTTTCAGACTAGTGAATAAAAAAATTACATGCTATTTAAGAAAGATGCCCTTTAAATACAAAGAGACAGTTCAAAAGTAAAGGTATACAATGTTGTATCATGCATATACTAAGCATAAGTAAACTGGTATGGCTATATTAATTGCAGGCAAAGTAAAATCAAAGCGTATTATTAAAAATGAAGAGGGACATTGCACAATGAAAAAGGATTAATTGATCAAGGAAACATAAAAATCCTAAATGTGCATGTACATAGTAACAGAGCTTCTAAATACATAAACCAAACTTACAAATAAAGAAGAAATCAACAAACCCACAGCCAGATCTGGAAATCTCTCCGTCATTGATTAAACAACTAAATGGATAAATCAATAGGGATACTGAAGGTCTGAAATGACACTGTATATCCACTTGAACTATTGATATTTATAAAGCATTCTACAAACAGTTGCAGAATATACGTTCTTTTCCAGTACACCTGGAACATAACCCATAATAAATCATATCCTGGGACATAAAATAAGTCTCAAAATTTTCAAAACTTTGACATCTTACAGAATATGCCCTCTCAACCAATATGGAATTAAATTAAAAATCAATAATTTTGATATCTCAAAAATCTCCAAATACTTCAAAATTAGTCAACACACTGCTAAATAACCAAATTGTCAAATAAGAAATCACAAGCCAAAAATAAATTTTTGAACTGAACTTTAATAAAAATGTCTTTTCCAAATTTTTGAGAGGCTACTAAAACAGCACTTATAGGAAAATGTATAGCTTAAATGCTTACATTCAAAAAGCAAGAAGGATTAAAATCAATGGCCTGAGTGTCTAATTTATGTGGCTAATAAGAGAGCAAATTAAGCCAAAAATTAGTAAAAGAAAATAAAAAGATGAAAACAAATGTCAATAAATACAAAACAAACAGTCGAGAAAATTACCAAAGCCTGAATTTGCTTATTTGAAATAATTAATAAAATTGATAAGCCCCTAGCAAGTCTGAATATGAAATAAAATACAAATTTATCAATAACAGGATAAAAGAGGATAAAACTACATCAAGTCGTTGAAATGGTAATAAAATATTATGAACAGCATTATGAAACTCTTTTAGCTAATGAATTTAACAACTAAGATGAAATAGACAAATTCTGTAAAAAACTAAACTTATATATCAGAATAGCTCAATATCTATTAAAAACCTGAAATTATAATAAAAAATCTCCCCATAAAGAATAATTCAAGCTTAGATGACTTCACTGGTAACTTCTCACTTGTGCATCTTATCAAATTTGATAGAATGCACAAATCTTACACAGTCTTTTTCCAAAAGTAAGCTACAGGAAATATTCTCAACTTTTTTTTGCAGAGACCATAATTACCCTGATAATAAAACCAGACAAATACATCATGAGGAGAGACAATTTTAAGCCGATGACCACATGAACATAGATGCGAAAAATTCTACGTGTATTAGCAAATAGATTCTAGTAATATATAAAAAGAAAACAGGGATTTCTCTGGTTGCACAGTGGTTAGGAGTCCGCCTGCCAATGCAGGGGACACAGGTTCAAACCCTGGTCTGGGGGGATCCCACATGCTGCAGAGCAACTAAGCCTGTGCGTCGCAACTACTGAGCCTGAACTCTAGAGCCGGCGAGCCACAACTACTGAGCCCATGTGCCACAACTACTGAAGTCCACATGCCTAGAGCCCGTGCTCTGCAACAAAGAGTAGCCCCTGCTCGCTGCAGCTAGAGAAAGCCCATGCATAGCAACGAAGACCCAACGCAGCCAAAATAAAAATAAATAAATAAATTTATTTAAAAAAAAAAATGAGAAAAAGAAAAAGAAAGTAAATCATGGTCAAGTGGGTTTCATTCTAGGATGGCAAGTTGGTTTACTCCTTTACAATCAAGTAATATAATTCACCAGTTTAGCAGAATAAAGAAGAAAATTAGCATATCATCATGTCGATAGGTACAGAAAAAGAATTAACAAATTCAGCCTTAAATCATGATAAAATGACAAAATCTCAGCAAACTACGGCTGGAAAGGGGCCTCCTCAATCTGCTAAAAGCATCTGAAAAACCTACAGCTCACATCACACATAATGATGAAGTATTTAATACTTTCCCTATAAAATTGGGAAAAAGGCAAAGATGTGTATTCTCACACTTCTGTTTGATTCGTTCTTTCTGCAACCATTCCCATGCTCCTCCATGTCATTTCCATTCAACCTCATGATAGCAAATAAAGAGTCCTGACCCAGTTGTCATTTCCACATCTACAAACAAGCTTCTAAATTTATTATCTTTGCTAAGAACTTGAGATGTGGCAAGAGTACATTGTTACAAGTTGATCTACGTGGTTCTGAAAGTACTTGTGCTTCCTACTTCAATATAATATTTACCAAATCAGTCAAAAACTAGATGACAAAACAATGGTCTGTAAAAGTGACTTAAGTTTTCCTGAAAGCATATAAGTAAAAATATGAGGCTTCAAGAAGAATAGATGAAGTGCAGACTAAGACTTTTAGGAGTCTGGTGTTAGTCTGAGAACAGTTACTGAATTTTCTGGGCCTCTGTTTCTCCATTAGGTACATGGCATGAATAAAACTGTTTCAATAAGAAACAAATTAAGATGATGTGTAAGAAAGCAAATTTTAAACTATATAGTGATTTTCTCAAATAAAATATAATACTAGAAAAAAGAACAGACTGGTGGTTGCCGAGGGGGAGGAGGTTGAGGGAGAGTTGGAGTGGGAGGTGGTGGTTAGCTGATGTAAGCATTTATATATAGAATGGATAAACAACAAGGTCCTACTGTATAGCACAGAGAACTATATTCAATAACCCATGATAAATCATAATGGAAAAGAATCTAAAAAAAAAATGTATATATGTATAACCGAATCACTTTGCTGTACAGCAGTAATTAACACAACATTGTAAATCAACTATACTTCAATTAATATATATATATAATATTCAATATTAGAAAAAAATACAGCATCCATTCTCTTTGGTCAGTAAACAAGGGAAGGAAATTAACATTTATTAAAGATTATAATGTGTCAGACATTATGCTAGTTATTTTTAATTTGTTGCTTTCTTAAATCTGAAAAACAACCCTAAGAAATTGTTTTGATATTTCAAATGAAAAACTGGAGGCTTAGAGTAATTAATAACTTCCTCTACATTATATCATAATATCATTACGAATAGATTCAATGATATAGGTATTATATGCCAACTCCACTAAAATGATTATAATATCTACAACATAATAAGCACTCAAAAGATATGAGCTTTATCATTGTTAACATGATAATAATAATAATAACAATAAAGATTCTTTTAAACAGAGAAATTAAAATGCTTGAGACAAAGAGGAGGCATTGAAAGTTCTACTTTATGTTTTAGAAAGTGACTACATAGATTGTAAAGTGACTGTAGATTCTATGGAATCTATTTCTGCCCCATTGGAAGTGCCATGCTCTTTCCACTACACCTTGCACATGAGTCAAAGACCTTTGGAAATCATTTGTAATAAGGGGCGCTTTACATACATTTGACAGCTGCATTGATGGCTTTCTTTCTTTTTCTTTTTCTTTTTCACAGTAATTTGCAAGGGCACAAGGACAAGTTGCAAACAAAATCTTTGGAAAAGTGACACTGAAAGACTTAGGAAACATAAGAAAAAATATTTATTGAAATTCCATGAATATTAATAAATGGAAAAATAATGAGCTACTATTAAGAGACAAAATCAAGACACTCAGCTGTACTCTTTTTTTGAACTTAGCTCCATAGGCCTTGCTTTGCCAGAATTAGCTCCAGAATTCTCCAGGGACTACCTTGTCCCTGAATCAAACATCACAGTCAAGCATGCATTAAAGGAGATGCTTGTTTGTGCTCAGAATAAATAAAATGAAATGTAACGCTAGCAATATAAACTTTGTCAAAGACAACATTTCAATTTTTAACCATTAGCATTAATGACAAAAATATTTTCCCAATACATAACTATGTTGAGCAACACTTTATTCTTTAAATATCTGAAAAGGCTAGAAATTGAAAGATATTGAAAAAGAGCTACTTTTACCCTGGAAATGTGACATCCCAAGTGTCAAGAGAAATCATATTTTTACAGCTTAGTTAAGACTCACTGGAAACCAAGATTCGGAAGATATCTTGATAGATCTTTAAGATTTTAGGAAGGGTAGCTGGTACTGCCATAATAAGAGTTTAAATTAAGAACCCATGTTTGGCATGTATCAAGCAGAAACCAGCTAAAAATGTCCAGGCTCATTTCCAAAAGAATTCAAGAAGGAGTTCTGGCAGGCCAACTGGATTTATAAGGTGGTAAATTAAAAAATAATAAAACATTGATCAGAATAGTCTGATTGCAAAGTCTATGGCCATTACTTTGCAATTAGTGTCACTTACTGAAACAGTGCTTTCACAGTGATTCAGCCCTTAGCCACATTTTCCAGAGCATTTTCTTCCGCAAGTTTTGAAAATTATTGCTGAAATAGTCACTTAATATTAAATCATTCTGTCAATTAATGATTGTGGGAGCCAACTCTCGCTTCTGTTCTACACTTTTAAGTACCCAGACAGTACAAAATGTAACTTCTTTCCCAAAGTCATGATATTTTACAGCAGCCCAAAGCTTAGAGAAAGATAGAGAGCTTCCTCTCAAATATGTGTTTCTATCACATCCCATCCATTAGAAGCAAATCTCAGAGCCCTTCATTCTGATATCTAATCTGACTTTGCCCATCCTCAGCATTATTAGTAAGTCCAGCTTTACTGCTGTACTTTCTATCTTTCAACTTGTGCTCTTTTTCCTTGCCAACTGCTTATGGAAGTGACAGTTTTATTATTAAATAAAGGTATATTGCATGTCAAAAGATGATTCTGGTTACTGTGGTTCCATGGGGAGTAGACACAGGGAACTGCTATGTAAGGTTTTGCAGGATGGGCTCTGCCAAAGCTGAGAGGATAAAAATAGTCTTAAGTCCACTGCAGCTTCACATGCAAAGCTGAGTCTTCTGGCTCAGAGAAGAATCATCCAGAAGGATGGGTTCCCTTATTCTTATTCACACAAGCAGTTTGGGGAAAGGGAGCTTTTATTACATTGTTTGATGTTGTGTGAAGAAATGAACTGACATTGTGCAGGTAGCTTGTCATGTTTTGTGTTCCAATAAAAAGTGCTTAAAATCTCCGCCCCGGTAACAGTAAATGGAAGAACACCAAGGCTACAGAGAGGAAGCAACCACAGAGTGCTTAAAGAGATAGACAGCCTGTGTAAAACACAAGCACAGCCAGAGCTGAAAAATATACAGGAGAGTATAAGAGCCTCTCAATGAGGCACCAGTCAATAAAGACTCATGCTTAAAAACTATACAGGCTTCAGGGCTCCCAAGGAGGTATGGAGGCTGCCTAAATCCGAATCTCTTCACACATTTCCCCAAAACCATACAGATGGAAGATCCAAGAGCAAATCACACTATTCTCAAAAATAACTTGGGGACGGAGAATACTACAAACTTAAGTGTATATGTAAGTCAAGAAATAAACATTCAAATCTTTCAGAGCCATCTCCAGACTCAATACCTAAGCAGAGCCAGGTAGAGACAGCAGGGAAAAGAGGGAACTAACAAAGGCCAGTGGTGGCAGAAAACACATAAAATCACCACCCCCTCCAAAAAAGAGAAGTGCCTGCCTGCTGTAGTGGAAATGCTCAAAACATGGCTGCAACATAGTGAGTCAGAACAGGGCTTCTAAGGAATTGAAAGAAGGGGCGTGAATATTTGCATGACAAGAGTAAGAGTCTCCTGAAGATACTATTTGCTGGTGGGAATGGAGAAGGCATGTTTATTGGAGACTTGTTGAAGGAAAGAAGACACATGGTGGAAATCAGGGTATTACAAGGAAAAAAAAAGGAGCTATCTCAAAAGCAGAATCATATCTTCTCCCAAAACAAGGTCTCAACCTACTAACATCCCACTACATTGTCTCCCCAAATAGGCTACTTATGAACCACGTGACTGTGTGAACTATAAAAATCTCTCACCATAAATAAACAGAAATACTGTTACTGCTAGATGAGAATGTGAAAAGTTTAAAATAAGCCAAAAAAGGCAGGCAATATTTCATACAAAGCTGTCATAGAAAATACGAATCAAAACATTGAAATACACAAAAACACTCACAGAAACAAAACGTGAGCAGAGAAAAAATTTAGTATAGTACTCACATTTGAAAAAAATTTGAAGCAAGCACTTGCATATATAAAGGAATAACTCTAATCAGAAATTCAGAAACTCAGAAAAAAAATAGACAAAAGCAGAAACATGTAAAAGATCAGGTGAGCTTAGGAAAGAAATTTTAAAACAGACAAAATATCACATAATTAAAGACAAAATAACAAGATAAAAATGGAGATATATTTACCTGAAAATATGATAAGGGATATTTAGAAGGAATTGAAGGGGTTCAGGGCAGGCCATTCCCAAATATGCCACTTTGGCATATTGATTATTTTGAATTAAAATTACTTAAGAAACAGCTGGCACAAGAAGGACACTCTGACCCTCCTTTGTTCCCCCAAAATAATAAATTTCCATATGAAATGTACCCTCCCTGCACCTGGAGGGTAGAAGGCATCCTTATTACCAGAGATAGGGAATTCACAATGTTGTTACTTTTTTCAGTGATTAGCCACTCACACCCAAACCCCCTTGTCTATTCTTCACAAATACTATTTCTTTGTTTAAAATGTATGAAAACTGCCTGCTTTGGTCACTTTTTTGAGTCTCATATTTTTATGAGCTCCCATAGGTACCAAATTATTTTTTTCCAATTAATATGTCTTATGTCAATTTAATTATTAGTCCAGCCAAAGAACTTAGAAGGGATGAAGGAAAAAATTTCCTCTTTACTACACTTTTGATGCCCAATGTGGGACACTTCACTGGCTGGACACTGCTGCTCTGGGGCTACCACAGGGGAGAGATCCAGGGACCTCTGACAAGAGCTGGCAGAAGGTAAGAATTCTTATCACATCCATCTCTTGGATCTCTGCCTGCAGGATCCAGTGGAAACAGAGTAGGGAAAGTCTTTTCTTTTTCGAAATTTAGATTGACAGGAGAAAATATTTGGGTGAACTCATGCCTTGGGTATAGCAACTCTAATAAAGATTTGTCATGAGTACTCTTGTTTTCTATGGATCTCATTCCTCCCAGAGATGGTCATTGTTTTCTTTTGTCTCTGTGTTTTGTGTCATTTGTCATAAGGAGGAAAACTATAGTGTAAAAGGCAGGCATAGGTCTGCTGTTCAAGCCGGCTCACAGACTGGCAAGTTCACGGTTCTCACCAGACTGACATCTGTTTAGACAAAGTTTGCTGTGGGTCCCCTGTATAAAAACTGGATGAAGCTTTCCCTTTGTCTTGCTCTACATCCCGAGAGCTTGGCTTTAGGACAAAAGACCTTCCCTCTGGCCTTCACCACCTGCAAGGTTCATGTACTGCCATGTATCTGATGGCCAGTTGAATAGACTGAGATTCTGAGACACCATCACAAGCAGCATGCTGTTTGGTCATGTCAGCTTTCAGGGATATTTGTCAGAAGGGACCTTTGTCATCTCAACCTTCATTGTCTGGCTAGTGTTGGAAAAGTCCCATTGTAGTAGCACCTGCCTGGTGTCACAGATTATTGGGTCTATAACTGGAGGACTCTCATATTCCCATGAGAACATGAAGACATGGGTTCTGCTACGCCATTCTTACTGCCCATAATGGCAAAAGTCTCTGCTTTCTTACTTTGCTAACTCTGGAAATGAGCTCTTGGATCATGGGGGCTGCATCTTCTGTACCCACTTCAAAGACACCGCTTGTGTCTATGGTAAAGATTTATTCTAAGCCTGGGAATTTACCTCCAGGTCTTTCCATAAAAAAGGCTTATTGGATTAAATCGCTATTGGAATAAATATATAAATAGAGATCCCACTCATCAATGGCCAACTGATGGATAGGTAGCATTGGAAAAACTTCTGTATTTGAAAAATTTTTTACACAGCTCTCATCCTGAACTGTTGTCTTATTGGTATCTCTGGGAAGAGGATACAAAAATTATAATGCCTAGCCTTAGGGATTCCCTTCACAAGGCGAAAGGACAGAAATTAGATTTGGAACAGAAATTAAACACCACATCCAGCATAAATTCCCCTTCTCCACCTTTTTATGCACCTCTCTGTTTCCGACCCTCCAGAAGATCTTTTGGATCTCTGGATCCTGGCTCTAAATTCCCCTTCTCAAAAAAAAAAAAAAAAAAGGCCACTGGAAGAATAATTATCCCGCAGTTAAGGGAAAGGAGACATTTAAAAAATAAATAATCCGCATAGGCCCCAGCACCCCGAGAGGGTATGTTTTTCTCTTCTGATGGGACAATTCTCCATCAATTGATGGGGTCCGCCAATCCTCAGTTACACTCCAGAGCCCACCATTAAACTTAAAATAGAGGATCAAGAACTGGAATTTTAACTTGACACTGGTACAATTCTCTACCATCCATTCAGAAGATTTATCTCTACCTGTCACCTCTGATTCTATTCAAGGTTGGAGTTTTCAGACAACCTATTTCATTGCCCATATCTCAGCCCATCCTAATATCCTTAGGTCCTCTTAATACTCATCAAACCTTTCTAAAGCCAACTAAAGAATGTGGCTTGCCATCCATCTCTACGAGGATTAAGTTATTAGCCACTGCAGTCGTTGACCTCCAACACACCCTGAAAGGAATTCAGGGTGGAGATCAGGAATGAAGCACTCTGTGTTCTGGAAAAAAAAAAAAAAAACATCAAACTGACAGAACAGGGCTTCAGATCGGTATCTTCAGGAGAAAATTTTATGAACCCAATTTCTTGCATCTTCTCACACCTAGAAAATCACTAAAATCATTAATGGAGACACCTGCCCCTTGTGACTAGCAACAACCTTCTACTGAGATGTGTGCTTGATTTCATGTACTCCCTTTGCCAAAATCATAACTATACTGACCTCCTCCCCACCTCTTCAGAACAGTTTCTCAGAGCTGTATGAGAGGCTGTTTCCCAAGCCATAGTCCTCAGTAAGACACTGAATAAGTTAGACCCACAGCTTTTATGTTGTGTTTGTTTTCAGTAGACACTAGTTTACAGCTCCTTACCAGGAAAATTTTTGGTAGAGATTTGTTGTATAAATGTAATGCCACTATAAATGAGAAAGGTGTTTTTGTTTCCTTGCCCTCAGACCAAACCGTAAGTTTCCTACTTTCCTTACTGGAAACTCCTCTTGATTTAAATTGTTCTGAAAAGGATGCATCTTTAAAGATATCCCAGTTGGTCTCTGGGCCACACATGCAAATGGAATTGGATTGTTACTAAGTGCAGAGCCCATGTGCATTACTCAAAAAAAATAAATAAACTGTTTCCATCAGTAACCCAGTACCCCCTCTCCAGAGATGCAGAGTAAGGAAATGAACCTATAATAGACTCTCCCTTACAGCAGGGTGTATTTGTCTTTACTTCCTCACCCTGTAACACTCCAATCTTGCCAATGAAGAAAGAAGGTAAATTTGACTCAGATGGGAACAAATCTATTGATTTGTGCAGACCTAAGAGCCATAAACTCTTTTGTAATTCCTCACCATCACGTAGTCCCTAATCCAGACACTATTCTTACCTCAATTCCTGCTGATGCAGCCTGCTTTACAGTGACTGACCTCTGCTCAGCTTTCTTTTCAATCCCAAAGGATCTTGACTCTCTTCACATTTACATGGAGAGGGAGATAGTTAATGTGGACTCATCTGCCTTAGGGATATTACAAGTCTCCTTCAATATTTTCCCAAATCCTTTTATCTCACTTACATTCTGTAGCCTTTCCCCAAGGCTCCACTCTTATTCAGTATGTTAACGACCTTTCGCTCTGTAACCAAACTAAGCAGGCTGCACTTATATACTCCTTCACTCTCCTAAAGGCACTAGCTGAACAAGACCATAAAGTCTCCAGAACCAAACTTCAATGGGTACAAACAACTCTTACAAACTTAGGACAGGAGATATTTCAGGGCATTCAAAACTCACCCAAAAATGCATTGAGTCAATTTTGTGCATTCCTATCCCCAAAATGAAAAAACAGTTACATAAATTTCTCAGGGCAACTAGCTGCTGCCACCAGTTGCTAACTTTGCTGCCCTTGCTATGCCCTCCCCCCAGACACTACTCCAGAGCTCATTTCCTGACCTTCAAAGGCATTAATCTCCTTTGAAGCTTTAAAATTAACATTTCACTCCCCTCAGCTTACCTAATTTTGACAAACCTTTTCATCTATACTGCCACACAAATAATGGAATTGCTGCAGGTATTCTAGGACAAGCTTTTGCCTCTCAAATAGACCCCCATGCTTGTGTCCAACAGCCACCTAAATTAACAAAGTTAGTACTCTTACATTAGACTCCCGCATTTGCCTTTATGTTCCCCATGCTACATCTGCCCTCTCACAAGTTCATGAGACAACACCTGTCTGCATGGTGGCAGATCACCTATGAACATGTAGAATGAAAGAAAAAAGCACACATAAAAGTTGTGAGTTAGGTTTTATTGGGGGAAATTACTGACAACTATAGCCTGGGGGACAGCTTCTCAGGTAGCTCTGACCAACTGATCCAAAGAGGTAAGGAAGGAGCCAGGATACACATGATTTTTTTGTTAGAAAAGAATATGTAATCAAACTTAAAAAGATCACTGGTAATCACAAAAAACAGACATCTCAAGTTAATGATTTTAGTGCTTTTCTATGTATGGGAAGATGCAAGAATCTGGAGTCATTGAAATTTACATATGAAATTTCACAGAAATTTCATCTTAACTATCCAGGGGCAAAGCACAGAATGAGTCCTATTTTTCTCCATCCTGAATTCCCCTCAAGGTGCACTGTTTGTGAGCAGCTACAGTGGCTAATGGCTTGAACTGGAATGGTGGGCAACATTCTTTATTTTACAAACAGGACTGTTTAAACTTTCCATCATCTTATGTCATAGTAACACTTTGAACCCAGCTCTTTACTACCCCTTGCTGATGATGGAGAGCCCTACTTTATTCCACAGAAATGCTCTCAAAGCCACAAAAGAACCTCCTAGACACTTCTTTAGGCTTACTTCTATTTTGTGATGGTTCCTGTAAACACTATTAATAACATGTTGTGCCAGCTTTTCCCCACATGAACCACTTGAGACATACTCTGCCCACTGTAAAATCAGGCCAGGCTGCTGAATTCATAGCTCTTACTAGGGCTTACGCATTAACAAAAGGGAAAATTGTCACTATTTACACTGACTCCAGATGTGCTTTTAGAGTCTGCCATATTGTTGGCACGATTTAAAAATCATGTGGATTCTTAACCTCTGCTGGCACTCCTGTTGCTAAAGGGCATATAATTGCTGCTCTATTACAAGCTAATTACCTCCCTTCTAAAATTGCCATTGTTCACTGTTCAGCCCATAGTAAGGAAATGCAGTATCTTTAAGAAACGATAGGGCTAACAAGGCTGCTAAATATGAAGCCCCAAATGGACAACCCTGTCCTTTCTCCAACCAATTCTAAACCTACCTTTTTTCCGTAACTATCAGGAAAATGCCCCACAATCTGAAAAAGACAAATGGATACTAAAAGATGCCAGTTATCAAGCGAATTTTTTTTCCATTCTTTAAGGGAAGTAATTTCATTTTAACAACCGTTTAAGTGTAGCAGCTTTTCAGAAGTAGCAATCTCCCCTTATGTCCATGCCATTTTGTCTTTTCATTCAAAGGTTTTGGAAAAGTAATAAAGAAAAAATGGTAATAAGGAGAAATTAATTCCATTAGCTTCTGTGGTGGTTCTTTTTTTATGGCAGTTTGGCTAGGTTGTAGTACCCAGTGATTTAATCAAGTGCCAATCTAGGTGCTGCTGTGAAGGTTTTTTTTTTTTTTTTTGAAAAAGCCTTATTTTTTAATTTTTTTAATAAATAGGTTTTTTCCATTTTTTTTTTTTTACAGCAGGTTCTTATTAGTCATCAAATTTATACACATCACGTATACATGTCAATCCCAATCTCCCAGTTCATCACACCACCACCACTCCCCCCACTGCTTTCCCCCCTTGGTGTCCATACATTTGTTCTCGACATCTGTGTCTCTATTTCTGCCCTGTAAACCGGTTCATCTTTACCATTTTTCTAGGTTCCACATATATGTGTTAATATATGATATTTGTTTTTCTCTATCTGACTTACTTCAATCTGTATGACAGTCTCTAGATCCATGCACGTCTCAACAAATGACCCAATTTCATTCCTTTTTATCGTTGAGTAATATTCCATTGTATATATGTACCACATCTTCTTTATCTATTCATCTGTTGATAGGCATTTAGGTTGCTTCCATGACCTGGCTATTGTAAATAGTGCTGCAATGAACATTGGGGTGCATGTGTCTTTTTGAATTATGGTTTTCTCTGGGTATATGCCCAGTAGTGGGATTGCTGTATCATATGGTAATTCTATTTTTCATTTCTTAAGGAACCTCCATACTGTTCTCCATAGTGGCTGTATCAATTTACATTCCCACCAACAGTGCAAGAGGGTTCCCGTTCTCCACACCCTCTCCAGCATTTGTTGTTTGTAGATTTTCTGATGAAGCCCACTCTAACTGGTGTGAGGTGATACCTCATTGTAGTGTTGATTTGCATTTCTCTAATAATTAGTGATGTTGAGCAGCTTTTCATGTGTTTCTTGGCCATCTGTATGTCTTCTTTGGAGAAATGTCTGTTTAGGTCTTCTGCCCATTTTTGGATTGGGTTCTTTGTTCTTTTAATATTGAGCTGCATGTGCTGTTTATATATTTTGGATATTAATCCTTTGTCTGTTGATTCGTTTGCAAATATTTTCCCCCATTCTAAGGGTTGTCTTTTCGTCTTGTTTATGGTGTCCTTTGCTGTGCAAAAGCTTTTAAGTTTCATTAGGTCCCATTTGTTTATTTTTGTTTTTATTTCCATTACTCTAGGAGGTGGGTCAAAAAAGATCTTGCTGTGATTTATGTCAAAGAGTGTTCTTCCTATGTTTTCCTCTAAGAGTTTTATAGTGTCCAGTCTTACATTTAGGTCTCGAATCCATTTTGAGTTTATCTTTGTGTATGATGTTAGGGAGTGTTCTAATTTCATTCTTTTACATGTAGCTGTCCAGTTTTCCCAGCACCACTTATTGAAGAGACTGTCTTTTCTCCATTGTATATTCTTGCCTCCTTTGTAATAGATTAGTTGACCATAGGTGCATGGGTTTACCTCTGGGCTTTCTATCTTGTTCCATTGATATATGTTTCTGTTTTTGTGCCAGTACCATATTGTCTTGATTACTCTAGCTTTGTAGTATGGTCTGAAGTCAGGGAGTCTGATTCCTCCAGCTCCGTTATTTCCCTCAAGACTGCTTTGGCTATTCGGGTTCTTTTGTGTCTCCATATAAATTTTAAGACTTTTTGTTCTAGTTCTGTAAAAAATGCCATTGGTAATTTGATAGGGATTGCATTGAATCTGTAGATTGCTTTGGATAGTATAGTCATTTTCACAATATTGATTCTTCCAATCCAAGAACATGGTATATCTCTCCATCTGTTGGTATCATCTTTAATTTCTTTCATCAGAGTCTTATAGTTTTCTGCATACAGGCCTTTTGTCTCCCTAGGTAGGTTTATTCCCAGGTATTTTATTCTTTTTGTTGCAATGGTAATTAGGAGTGTTTCCTTAATTTCTCTTTCAGATTTTTCATCATTAGTGTATAGGAATGCAAGAGATTTCTGTGCATTAATTTTGTATCCTGCAACTTTACCAAATTCATTAATTAGCTCTAGTAGTTTTCTGGTGGCATCTTTAGGATTCTCTACGTATAGTATCATGTCATCTGCAAACAGTGACAGCTTTACTTCTTCTTTTCCAATTTGTATTCCTTTTATTTCTTTTTCTTCTATGATTGCTGAGGTTAGGACTTCCACAACTATGTTGAATACAAGCAGTGAGAGTGGACATCCTTGTCCTGTTCCTGATCTTAGAGGAAATGCTTTCAGTTTTTCACCACTGAGAAGGATGTTTCCTGTGGGTTTGTGGTATATGGCCTTTAGTATGTTGATGTAGTTTCCCTCTATGCCCACTTTCTGGAGAGTTTTTATCATAAATGGGTGTTGAATTTTGTCAAAAGCTTTTTCTGCATCTATTGAGATGATCATATGGATTTTATTCTTCAATTTGTTAATATGGTGTATCACATTGATTGATTTGCATATATTGAAGAATCCTTGCATCCCTGGGATAAATCCCACTTGATCATGGTGTATGATCCCTTTAATGTGTTGTTGGATTCTGTTTGCTAGTATTTTGTTGAGGATTTTTGCATCTATATTCATCAGTGATATTGGTCTGTAATTTTCTTTTTTTGTAGTATCTTTGTCTGGTTTTGTTATCAGGGTGATGGTGGCCTCATAGAATGAGTTTGGGAGTGTTCCTTCCCCTGCAATTTTTTGGAAGAGTTTGAGAGGGATGGGTGTTAGCTCTCCTCTAAATGTTTCATAGAATTCACCTGTGAAGCCATCTGGTCCTGGACTTTTGTTTGTTGGAAGATTTTTAATCACAGTTTCAATTTCATTACTTGTGATTGGTCTGTTCATATTTTCTATTTCTTTCTGGTTCAGCCTTAGAAGGTTATACCTTTCTAAGACTTTGTCCTTTTCTTCCAAGTTGTCCATTTTATTGGCATAGAGTTGCATGTAGTAGTCTCTTAGAATGCTTTGTATTTCTGCAGTGTCTGTTGTAACTTCTCCTTTTTCATTTCTAATTTTATTGATTTGAGTCCTCTCCCTCTTTTTCTTGATGAGTCTGGCTAATGGTTTATCAATTTTGTTCATCTTCTCAAAGAACCAGCTTTTAGTTATATTGATCTTTGCTATTGTTTTCTTTTCTTCTATTTCATTAATTTCTGCTCTGATCTTTATGATTTCTTTCCTTCTGCTAACTTTGGGTTTTGTTTGTTCTTCTTTCTCTAGTTCCTTTAGGTGTAAGGTTAGATTATTTATTTGAGATTTTCCTTGTTTCTTGAGGTAGGCTTGTACAGCTATAAACTCCCCTCTTAGAACTGCTTTTGCTGCATCACATAGGTTTTGTGTTGTCATGTTTTCATTGTCATTTGTGTCTAGGTATTTTTTGATTTCCTCTTTGATTTCTTCAGTGATCTCTTGGTTATTTAGTAACGTATTGTTTAGACTCCACATGATTGTGTTTTTTACGTTTTTTTTCCCCTGTAATTCATTTCCAATCTCATAGTGTTGTGGTCAGAAAAGATGCTTGATATGATTTCAATGTTCTTAAATTTACTGAGGCTTGATTTGTGACCCAAGATGTGATCTATACTGGAGAGTGTTCCGTGTGCACTTGAGAAGAAAGTGTAATCTGCTGTTTTTGGATGTAATGTCCTATAAATATCAATTAAATCTATCTGGTCTATTGTGTCATTTAAAGCTTCTGTTTCCTTATTTATTTTCATTTTGGATGATCTGTCTATTGGTGTAAATGAGGTGTTAAAGTCCCCCACTATTATTGTGTTACTGTCAATTTCCTCTTTTACAGCTGTTAGCAGTTGCCTTATGTATTGAGGTGCTGCTATTTTGGGTGCATATATATTTATAATTGTTATATCTTCTTCTTGGACTGATCCCTTGGTCATTATGTAGTGTCCTTCCTTATCTCTTGTAACATTCTTTATTTTAAAGTCTATTTTATCTGATATGAGTATTGCTACTCCAGCTTTCTTTTGATTTCCATTTGCATGGAATATCTTTTTCCATCCCCTCACTTTCAGTCTGTATGTGTCCCTAGGTCTGAAGTGGGTCTCTTGTAGACAGCATATACAAGGGTCTTGTTTTTCTATCCATTCAGCAAGCCTGTGTCTTTTTGTTGGAGCATTTAATCCATTCACGTTTAAGGTAATTATCGATATGCATGTTCCTGTGACCATTTTCTTAATTGTTTTGGGTTTGTTTTTGTAGGTCCTTTTCTTCTCTTATTTTTCCCACTTAGAGAAGTTCCTTTAGCATTTGTTGTAGAGCTGGTTTGGTGGTGCTGAATTCTCTTAGCTTTGCTTGTCTGTAAAGCTTTTGATTTCTCCATCAAATCTCAATGAGATCCTTGCCGAGTAGAGTAATCTTGGTTGTAGGTTATTCCCTTTCATCCCTTTAAGTATATCATGCCACTCTCTTCTGGCTTGTAGAGTTTCTGCTGAGAAATCAGCTGTTAACCTTATGGGAGTTCCCTTGTATGTTATTTGTCATTTTTCCCTTGCTGCTTTCAATAATTGTTCTTTGTCTTTAATTTTTGCCAATTTGATTACTGTGTGTCTCGGCGTGTTTCTCCTTGGGTTTATCCTGTATGGGACTCGCTGCGCTTCCTGGACTTGGGTGGCTATTTCCTTTCCCATGTTAGGGAAGTTTTCGATTATAATCTCTTCAAATATTTTCTCTTGTCCTTTCTCTCTCTCTTCTCCTCTGGGACCCCTATAACGTGAATGTTGTTGCGTTTAATGTTGCCCCAGAGGTCTCTTAGGCTGTCTTCATTTCTTTCATTCTTTTTTCTTTATTCTGTTCTGCAGCAGGGAATTCCACCATTCTGTCTTCCAAGTCCCTTATCCGTTCTTCTGCCTCAGTTATTCTGCTATTGATTCCTTCTAGTGTAGTTTTCATTTCAGTTATTGTATTGTTCATCTCTGTTTGTTTGTTCTTTAATTCTTCTAGGTCTTTGTTAAACATTTATTGCATCTTCTGGATCTTTGCCTCCATTCTTTTTCCGAGGTCCTGGATCATCTTCACTATCATTATTCTGAATTCTTTTTCTGGAAGGTTGCCTATCTCCACTTCATTTAGTTGTTTTTCTGGGGTTTTATCTTGTTCCTTCATCTGGTACATAGCCCTCTGCCTTTTCATCTTGTCTATCTTTCTGTGAATGTGGTTTTTGTTCCACAGGCTGCAGGATTGTAGTTCTTCTTTTTCTGCTGTCTGCCCTCTGGTGGATGAGGCTATCTAAGAAGCTTGTTCAGGTTTCCTGATGGGAGGGACTGGTGGTGGGTAGACCTGGGTGTTGCTCTGGTGGGCAGAGCTCAGTAAAACTTTAATCCACTTATCTGCTTATGGATGGGGCTGGGTTCCCTCCCTGTTGGTTGTTTGGCCTGAGGCAACCCAACACTGGAGCCTACCTGGGCTCTTTGGTGGGGCTAATGGCAGACCCTGGGAGGGCTCACACCAAGGAGTACTTCCCAGAACTTCTGCTGCCAGTGTTCTTGTCCCCACGGTGAGCCATAGCCACCACCCACCTCTGCAGGAGACCTTCCAACACTAGCAGGTAGGTCTGGTTCAGTCTCCCCTGGGTTCACTGCTCCTTCCCCTGGGTCCCGATGCGCACACTACTTTGTGTGTGCTCTCCAAGAGTGGAGTCTCTGTTTCCCCCAGTCCTGTTGAAGTCCTGCAATCAAATCCCACTAGCCTTCAAAGTCTGATTCTCTAGGAATTCCTCCTCCCGTTGCCAGACCCCCAGGTTGGGAAGCCTGATGTGGAGCTCAGCACCTTCACTCCAGTGGGTGGACTTCTGTGGTATAAGTGTTCTCCAGTCTGTGAGTCACCCACCCAGCAGTTATGGGATTTGATTTTACTGTGATTGCACCCTTCCTACCGTCTCACTGTGGCTTCTCCTTTGTCTTTGGATGTGGGGTATCTTTTTTGGTGAGTTCCAGTGTCTTCCTGTCGATGATTGCCCAGCAGCTAGTTGTGATTCTGGTGTTCTCACAAGAGGGAGTGAGAGCACGTCCTTCTACTCTGCCATCTTGGTTCCAATCTCCTATCAAGCGGATTATACATTGGTCCAAACAGACTTCCTGTAGCCTTCTTTTATTTTGACCTTTAGGCTTGCACTTATCTCCTATTAAATGGGACATGAGTGCAGGTGGGGGGAAATTAAGGAACTAAAAGACCATTGGTTCTTCTCTGGTATCCACAAAATTTCTGAACAAATTATTTCCCAGTGCACCACTTGTAAATCTCACCAAATTTGTGGAAGAAATCAATATACCCCTCGAAGTCCTGCAAAGCCCACACTGAACCTTGCCGCACTCCAAATGGATTTTTTCAGAGTTACCTCCAGCTTTAGGCTATTCTCACTGTCAGGGTATTGTCTGCAGGTTTAGTGGATGGACTGAATGATATCCAACTAGACATGCTGATACCACAACAGGGGTAGAGAAATTAATAACTGAGAGCATTCTGTATTTTCCCATTTCTTTATGGATTTAATCTGACCAAGGAACTCATTTTACAACAGAGATAAACTTGCTTACAAAAACTCAGTAGTACTCATTAAAATTTCATACCCATACCATCCTCTATTATCAGGGCAAGTAGAATGTAAAAATGTAGACATGGAAGACATTCCCTACAAATGACCCTAAAATAGGGATTTCCGGAACCAGTGCTCAGGCTCCAGAAGCAGACAGCATCATGAAGTAGACAACTTTTCCGTAGAGCACAGATCAAGAAACTTTGCTCTCACCTGTCCCAACCCCCCTTTTTAAGAATCCTTACACACCACACACACACACACACACACACACACCAAAAACCAACAAACAGAAAAACCCCTTTTTATTAAATATTTCTTTTCTTTCACATTTATTAATCTTTATTAAAAGGCTGATTGGAGATTGCTTGTTTCAATCTGTCCTACTCCCCTTCTGAGTTTTGATTATAGGCTCTCTTTCAACCTGTGTCTTGCTTAGTTTTTCAGCAGGTCAGGCACAAACCAAACAAACACTCTCTTGTGCCAGTTTAACAAACCTTGGCCACGTTCACTAACCAATCTGACTGTTGGTTGTGTCAAACTCTAGACAGTATAAAAGAACCTGAACTAGTTTTCATTCCTGCCAATGTTAGCACCTGCTGGACTAAGTATTGAAGAGAGATAAACAACAGACATGGTATCCACGACTAGAGAAACATCATTCTGTCTCTTCTGGTGAGTGATTAGGTCCAGGAAAATTTCTATAGAAGCTCAAGGGCTGTCTGTTGCCCAGATAAAGACAATAAGTGAAATATTTTCCCTTTGTATTAAAAACAGGTATACTGGGAATTCCCTGGGAGTCCAGTGGTTAGGAATCTGTGCTTCCATTGCAAGGGGCACTGGTTCGATCCCTGGTCGGGGAACTAAGATCCCACAAGCTGAGTGGCCTGGCCAAAAAAGAAAAAAAAAGTGAAAAAAGTTGAAGACAAATTTAAAAAATAAAATAAAATAAAATAAATGATAAACCACTGAACACTCTCCTCTAAAAAAAAAAAAAACAAAACAAAAAAACAGGTATACTACTGGACCTTTCCTGGGTGACATACCAGGAAACTATTGCAATCAAACCCTGCGGTTTGCTTCCATAGGTGGCATCTTCAAAGCTGTCAAAGAAAGTAAAAGTGACTCTGGTACTAACTACTCTGGCACAGATGCTTGCCAAATCACCAAATATTTTGAATAGTTAATTGGCCACTCTTGTACGACTGGAGTATCTCAGCTGCTCCTCTGATTAGACTGCTCAATACTTTAAACTATATATGGGTGGACCAAAAATCTGGACTAACTTATGTGACAAAACTAAGCTCTGTAGCTGTCAAAGCCAGACTGCAAGTTTTCTATATCAGATATTTCAAAACCTATTCTGCTCTTACAAATTGACAGAGTACTTGGAAAGTGGAAATATATGGTTGCTAACATTACTAGTAGCAAAGATAATGAATGCCCCAGATCTGAGAAATTACAGACTCCACTCTGACCTTGACTTTGAATCACCCTGGATTTTTTATCTTACATGGTGACAAGGTATACAAAGGGTTCTCATCTAAATGGTTGGGACAGTATGGATTTGGATACCTGGCTCCTTCTGTCACCAGATATTCTACCTTAAATGCCAGCCAAATTACAAACTTGGGCTCCTTTGTTTGTAAAGTCATGTTGTACAAACATGTTGGACAAGAAATCATATAAAATCTGTTTGTGAACACAATTCTAATTTCTTTTCAATGTTGAGGACCTTATTCCCAAACTTTACAATTTATAAATTGTAAAGGGCAATCTTAAATCATTTCATGGCGATAGAACAAGAGTTCAATACCACTATGTGAACTTTGGAACTAATCCAGCTTCTGTTGTACTCCAAAATCATCATGCCCTAGGGACCCTGACTGCCCAGCAAAGAGGAATTTGTGTAATCACTGGGGGAAAAATGCTGCTTATATATAAATCAAACAGGACAAATAGTGTTTAACTTATATCTAGTAAAAGAAAGGATCAACAATTCCCATCACATAAATGAGGCACAGCCATTTTGCTGGACTGATCTATTCCCAGGATTGGGAGACAGGTTTAATAAGTTATAGGGGCATGTTCTTTGATTTATTCTTTTCTGTTTGTTCATTCTCATTCTAATCTAGGTTCTTTTCCCCCTTTGCAGATCTCTTGCCATTCAACTGCTAACCTGATTCTCCTCTGTACAGCCATCAGCTCAGTTTTTAATATGTGAAACTTACAGAGAAATTTCAGAGGAAGGAATTGATAGGATTTAGGGCAGGCCATCTCAAAATATGCCACTTTGGCACATTGACTATTTTGAATTAAAGTTACTTAAGAAACAACTGGTATGAGAAGGACACTCTGACTGTCCTTCATCCCCCTGAAAACAGGAAATAAATTCCCATGTGAAGGGTACCCTCGCTGTGCTTGGAGGGTAGAATGCATCCTTACCACAGAGATAGAGAATTCATGCCAAGAAGACTGTGTAAACAAATTTCGTTACTTCTCCAGTGATTGGCACCACAAGACCAAAACCCTTTGTCAATTCTTCGCAAATAATTATTTCTTTGTTGAAAAGGTATAAAAGCTTTCTGCTTAGGTCACTTCTTTTAGTCCCATATTTCTATGATTTCCCATATGTGCAAAATTAAATTTGTGGGGTTTTTTCTCCTGTTAATCCATCTTATGTCAATTTAATTATTAAGACAAACAATTGAGAAGGGATGAAGGTAAAAATTTTCTCTCCTTAACAAAATAAAAATGGTCAAAAGAAATCAAATAAAGATAGAATTTTAAAAGATCAAAAAGAAAGGGATATATAGAAGACAGGTCAAAAACCGTCTGAAGAGCTGAAAACTGAAAAGCCTGAAAAAGAAAGACAAACTAGGAAAAAGAGCTAGTAATAAAACTAGAATCTAAGAAAACTCCAGAGAGTTTGATTCAAGATATATTCTCATTGATAATTAGTCCATGAACAGTTCACTTCTTTTTACTTATTTAGTTAGTTATTAATTAGTTGTTTTTAATACTGCAATGGACAACCTTGGCCCTCCACCCAAAAGAAAATCTAAGATCTTGACAAACCACATTCAACCATGTGGTTTCCCTCCTCCTATCAATCAAACCTCCTGTCCCTCCCCAAATCAATAAAAAATCATCCTGAGTTCCACATTCATCATCACATAAGCAATCTCAAATTACATTTATATGCATTACTAAAAAAGATATGTATATAATATAGAATACATATATGGGACTATTAAATGTATATGCACATATATATATCTTAAATGTTTTTAGTTTTATAAAAATGTACTGATGTTCTACATGATCATTTGAATTTACTTTTTCAGTTAATATTTTATTACTAAGATTCATCCTTATTATTATGTGTCATTTTGGTACGTTCATTTTAACAGTTTTATAATAATATTTATTCTGTGATCATATCATTATTTATCTACTATCCTTCCCATGAACATTTGTGTTGTTGTTGTTGATATTTTTTTCAAAATGTTTGCTATATTAAATGTGGCTACAATGAACCTAGCTAAATAGATTTGTGAATTCTTTGCTGAATTAAATTTTTTAAAGAGCAAGAATGCAAACTATAATTCCTTTAGTATCAAACCAGATGTTTGAAGAGAATAATCAACATATTTCTAAAAGTATCATATTGCTGCTGTACACCTGAAACTAACACAATGCTGTAAATCACTATACTTCAATTAAAAATAAATAAATAAAATATGAACCCACAGAAAAATTTTAAAATTTAAAAATTAAAAAAACAACCTAACGCTTCACTGACCAAAAAAAAGAAAAGAAAATAGTGCAGCAATGGGGCAGGTCTTTGTTCCTCCTCACGGGATATAAATAACAATCTGATACATAACAATCTGAGTTCTACAGGAACTAAAGCCTCCAACCAGGCAGAGGATGATAACTTCAGTGAACACAAGCACGTGATCCCCAGACTGGTTGGAACCAGATGGCTGATGATTGAGATTCCTGGAATACCACCCTGTTACCTCACCACCAACCAACCAGAGGAAGGTCACACACCCTGCAGACCTCCCCCCACATTTTGCCTATAGAAACTCTTCCCTGAAACCCATTGGAGAGTTAAGACTTTTTGAGCATGAGCCACCAGTTCTCCTTGCCTGGCCCTTGCAGTAAACCTTTTTCTACCCCAAACTCTGATGTTTTGGTTTATTTGACCTCACTGTGCATCAGGCACATGAACTTGGGTTCTACAACAATGTATCTTTTCAAACAGAAATATAGCTATTTTTACAACATTATTAGGTCCTTGCTTGTTAGTAGTAAACAAGCTTAAAATTAAGGTTAAAATATAAAATGTTCACTTGAAATTGATATTTGTTTTATTGCCAGACAGCTTTGTACAATTTACTTCATTATTGGCTGTTAAGAAAACTCTTGGGCTTCCCTGGTGGCTCAGTGGTTAAGGGTCTGCCTGCCAATGCAGGGGACATGGGTTTGAGCCCTGGTCTGGGAAGATCCCACATGCCACAGAGCAGCTAAACCTGCACGCCTAGAGCCTTGTGCTCCGCAACAAGAGAAGCCACTGCAATAAGAAGCCCACGCACCGCAAGAAGAGTAGCTCCCACTTGCCACCACTAGAGAAAAGCCCGCACGCAGCAACGAAGACCCAACACAGCCAAAAATGAATGAATAAAATAAATAGTTAAAGAAAAAGAAAGCTCTTTAATTCTTGGTTATAATTATTTGTATGCACTTTTTTACACACAAAAACACACACTCCTTCCACTTTTGAGAAATATAGAACACACTCATATATTCTAATTTTTTCTATAAAATAAAGATGCTATCATAGTAATCTCAAACTGAAAGTTAGACTACTGTATTTTTTCCAGAACATTTTTTGCATGCACAAATCACTTTATATAGCTCTTCGAAAAAGTTTATTTATTCTTATAAAAATCTTACAGTCTAAATCACATTCATTGTTTCCAAAGTTAAAAAGTTATATTATAGACTAAGAAAAATGCATCTATATAGATGCATTTAGAAAATAGAAAAATAACTTCTATATAGAAGGTGTGATATTGTGTAGGTGTTGGGTAGTTTAAGCTGTACTCCAGGGACAGTCAGTTTCTAATCAGTCAATTATCTATCAGTTTCTACTCATATAAAATTTAAAAGAACACTTTGCAAAAGAAAATAAATTTGGAAGAGGCAATGTTGTTCTTCACCTATAGTAAGTATAATAGAATGATTTAAAATATGAAAAGCAATCATCTAAAGAGTAAAATGAATTACAAATAAAACGGTATGAAAACTAGAGATGAGATACATACAGATTACATGGGAAGAAAATACTCAAATCCAGTAGAATTAGGAAAAGCTATCATAATTTCCTATAATGAAATATATCTATTAAATAGCAATTACTGTTTTGGTTTTAGCAATATGATTGCCTTAAATTTATGTTCAATGTCCCTAGGGTCACATCATTATACATCTCATACAGAGATATAAAATGGTAAAAATTCTACAATAAATATTTTTGAATATTCAAAACAAACTTTAAAATGTTTAGGTTATTAAATAATCTGCATACCTTTTGATTAAAAAAAAAACCATTGAATTGTTAAGAATGATAGACTGGTCAAACACAGAGTGTTTTCAAGGAGATTGAGCCAAATCCCACATATATCAGGAGCAAAATTGATAGGATGAGTCATTCATGGCTAATTCCTCATCTTTCTCATTTATTCCTGCCCCCACAAAATTCAATTTAATCTATCCCTCTTCAACACTGGCTCCATGCCACACATTGTGGTTGACTGGCATGAAAAAAGAATGGTACTTTCTGATCCTGTTCAGAGAAGATCAACGTTATCATGTTTGTAAATTATTTTAAAATAACTTCTATATAGAAGGTGTGATATTGTGTAGGTGTTGGGTAGTTTAAGCTGTACTCCAGGGACAGTCAGTTTCTAATCAGTAAGTCACACTCCAAGGGTGGTCTTCTATCATTTAATCAGAAAGGCCACTCTAGAGTCAGTCTCTACAACTTCAGTTCTTCTTATCTTGAACAATGCCAGAAATGTTAATTAGCAAAATAAGCATTAGAAATGGGTTTTCATGAGTGAAATTAGTATCTTGTTTATGAGCAGTATGGATGCTTCAAAAGACTCTCCTTGGTGAAATATATATATATTTATATTTATATTTTTAAGTGGGTGGATTAATTATGTCAGAGATTTTCCTAACCAAATGTAAAACTTCTATCTGATTCTTCATCCTATACCTAGAGGAGCAGACTTATATACCTATATATCTATAACAGCAGATGCTCTGTTCCATCATTCGTTCTGAAGATTCTTGATTGATTTAGAATCAATCTAGTTTTTTAGATGATTAGACAAATGTTGTGTTAGGATATTATTGCATTTGCTTAAGAGGACCCTTTTATGCAAGGTGGAATTACAGCACCAAAAAGACTAAAAGATAAATTTCTTTGAGCTCACAGAACAGGCTGTGCCACTGTTTAGTGCCTGCTTGCTAAGAAGTGTACATCTGTGCAATTTAATTTGGTTTAGGACTTTCATCACAATCTCGTAGTGAACTTTCTAAAGAATAACTAACTGTCACCTACCACTGATTATAGACTTCTACCATCACAAACTGTCAAGTGACAAAACTAAAATGATTTAGTGAGAAGTTTTATGTTCTTTATTCAAGGGAAAACAATCCACGAATTGGAGGAGTACAGTGCCTCACAAGCAGTGGAGCACTCTTTATAAGGAATTTTGGGCAAAAGCGAGTTTTAAAGAGCGTTAGAGGCAACATGAAAATAGGCGATGGTTGGCTAGAAGGTCTGGAATGTCCTTATAGGAATAGCAGGTTCTATTTTCCGGGGTAAGGTGAGCTAGCTAAAGCTGAGTTGGAGGATTGTGATTGATATACAGTTAGATTTCCTTGACAGGCATTTCAGTAAGTTCAGTCTGACTTATGTTTAAGGCTGACTTAGATTTGTGATGTGGGCTGGACCAAGGTGGTGTCCTCCATTTTGTGGATCCTGATATATGAATTAACTTTATCACTACCCAACAAGCAAACAAACAAACAAAAAAGAAAACAATAACAACAAAATCCAAAATCTTTAGTAGTTGTGCTTTAACTAACAAGTTTCAACTAATTCTCGACAATAAGTAATGTAGAAACATGGAGCTGTGTCAAACCTGCTCTTGGTTTTTCAATAGACATATCTAGATAAAATAAAAATCACCTTGAAATTGACATCACAGAAGCAAATGGCCATTTGGTCAATATCTAAAATATAGTGTCTGTTTAATGCTGTGATCTCACAAATTCACTGTTAATTATTTGACTCAAAGGTAAGAAGCAAATGGACACAATGATAGTGTCCATAGGCATTTAATTCTTCATCCATTCATTCCACTAGAAACTATTTTCCACCAGTTTCATTTTACCAAGGAAATGAATTTATATAAAGAATTTCTTTTTCCCTTAATCTTTACGTGCATGGCAAGAAACAGAATAGGTCAACTCTTATAGTATCAGAGGAGTTTTCTGCCTAAATATTTGTTGATTTACTTCCAGTTTTTGGAGAAAAGTGTGGTTACTCTAATACCTGGTACTCAGTCACATTTATGGTCTATATTTCTTAGTTTACAAGGAACAACTAGATTTGGATGCCAACTTAATTTATTCAACCAGAGGGGTAGGAAGTAAGATTGTTCAAGATCGGAAATTTCCCAGAGTGAGAAGCAAACATTTCTTCTCTTGTAAACTTGCTTGATTTTCTCTTCAAAAGGAGCATATAATTATTATGAGGAGAAGAATCAGAAAAGTTTAAAAATTGAGTAATTAGCTAATGCATTTAGGATAACACAGTAAAAGGGCAATTAAAATCCAGTACTTGTTGAATAAATAGTGACCTGCTAAAGGTGCCAAATATATACTAAATATAAGATGGAAAAATCAAGCATATTTTATGTGTACAAATAAGAGAATGCTGATTTATAGAAAACAAATGAAGAAAAAAATTATTTAAAACAGTAATTTTACCTTTTCTCCATATAACTAATCTGCAATTTAAAAAATACAAAGATATTGCGTTAAATACTAGAAACAAAAATAATAATGATTAAACATAGATTTTCATTTTTAAGCTGAAACTTTTAGAGTTAATGCCAACAGCTAGTGAAAGGCTTCTCAAAAGATCTAAAGCTTTGCACAAAGATAAAAGAATACTCAGAAGAAAGCATATCAACTGAACTCCATGGCAGTTATCATATGGAGTTAAGATAATTATCTTGTAAACTCATTAAACATTTCTAATTATTTTGACAAATTCTGGGAGTGTTAGACTGATATCAAAAGACTAGGGGATGCGGAGAAATCTTCATAAATAGAAATGATTGATTAATTAAAAGTGGTGAAACATGGGGCTTCCCTGGTGGCGCAGTGGTTAGGAATCTGCCTGACAATGCAGGGGACACGGGTTCGAGCCCTGGCCTGGGAAGATCCCACATGCCGCAGAGCGGCTAGGCCCGTGAGCCACGACTACTGAGCCTGCGCGTCTGGAGCCTGTGCTCTGCAGTGGCGAGGCCGTGACAGTGAGAGACCTGCGCACCGTGATGAAGAGTGGCCCCCGCTCGCCGGAACTGCAGAGAGCCCTCGCACAGAAACGAAGACCCAACACACCCAAAAATAAATAAATAAATAAAAATTAAAAAAAAAAAGTGGTGAAACAAAAATAGAAGTGATATGCATATAATGAGAAAATGAGGAAATGTCAGATCATTTAGAAGGTAAAAATGGTGCTTAAAAAAACACATTCTTACAGTATTAGGTATGCATTTAGCATGAAGAAAATGTATGAGAAACACTAACATTGCCATTACAATGGGTACATTACCAATTTATGATTGAATGTATCTCAATTATTTCATTTAATTTTCACATCAAGACTATGAAACTGCTCATTACAAAATGAACATCATGATGAGTCTAGTTACCATCTGTCTCCTATGTAAAATTATTACATTATTAATTATATTCCCTAAGCTATACATTACATCCCAGTGACATTTATTTTATAACTGGAAGTTTGTACCTCTTAATCTTTTTAACCTACTTCACTCATTCCCCCAACCTCCCCTCTGGCAACCACTAGTTTGTTCTCTGTATACATGATTCTGTTTCTGTTTTGTTATGACTGTTCATTTGTTTTGTTTTTTAGATTCCACAAATAAGTAAAATCATGCAGTATTTTTCTTTCTCTGTCTGATTTATTTCACTTAGCATAATACCCTATAGGTCCATCCATGTTTTTGCAAATGGCAAGATTTCATTCTTTTTTATGGCTAATATTCCATTGTGTATGTGTGTGTGTCTGTGTGTGTATATAGCTCACATCTTCTTTATGTATTCAGCTATCAATGGGCCCTTACCTGTTTCCATATCTTAGCTATCATAAATAATGTTGCAATGAACGTGAGGTGTTATGTCTTATTGAATTAGTGTTTTTGTTTTCTTTATAAGAATACATAGATGGAATAGCTGGATCTTATGGTGGTTTGACTTTTAATTTTTTAAGGAACTTCCATACTCTTTTCCATAGTGGCTCTACCAATTTATTATTATTACATTCCCACCAACATTGTACCAGGGTTCTCTTTCTCCACATCCTGGCCAACACTTGTTATTTGTTGTCTTTTTGACAAGAGTCATTCTGACAGGTGTGAGGTGATATCTCATTGTGGTTTTGATTTGCATTTCCCTGATGATTAGTGATGTTGAGCATCTTTTCAGGGTTTTTTTTTTTTAATGTTGAGTTGTATGATTTCTTTGTATATTTATGATATTAACCCTTCATCAGATATATCATTTGCAAATATCTTCTCCCATTCAGTAGGCAGAGTTTTTTGTTGTTGTTGATAGTTTCCTTTGCTGTGCAAAAGCTTTTTAGTTTGACGTAGTTCCATTTGTTTATTTTTGCTTTTATTTCCCTTGCCTGAGGAGACAGATCCAAAAAAATATTGCTAAGACCAATGTCAAAGAGCATACTGCCTATGTTTCTATGTTTTTTTCCTAGGAGTTTTATGGCTTCAGGTCTTACACTTAAATATTTAATTCATTTTAGTTTTCTTTTGTACATGGCATGAGAAATTAGTCCAGTTTGATTCTTTTTGATGTAGCTGTCTGGTTTTCCCACATCATTTATTGAAGATGCTGTATTTTCCCCATTTTATTTGCTAGCCTCCTTTGTCATAGATTAATTGACCGTTTAAGCATGAGTTTATTTCTGGGCTCTCTATTCTGTTCCATTGATCTATGTGTCTGTTTTGGTGCCAGTACCATATTGCTTTGATTACTGTAGCTTTGTAGTATAATTTGAAACCAGGGAGCATTATACCCCCAGCCTTGTTCTTTCTTAAGATTGATTGGTTATTCATCTTTTGTGTTTCCATACAAATTTTGAATTATTAGTTCTTGTTCTGTGAAAAATGTCATTGGTATTTTGAGAGGAATTGCATTGAATCTGTACATTGCCTTGGGTAGTATGGTCATTTTAACAATATAAATTATTTCAATTCATGAGCACGGTGTATCTTTCCATCTGTGGGCAGAGCCAGGTCCTGGGATGTCTGGCTGCCAGGCCCCAGAATGCTTTTTATTACCTTGGGAGTCACGATTACAGTTTCTAGGGTTTCCACAGACAGACTATGAGGCACATAAACAACACACACATATGGGCATCAGACAGGTTTGCTTCAAATGGGAAAAACTAAACGGACCCTCTTTAGAGATGAAGGAGTGGTGTGTGGTTCTGGAGAAAATTGAGATTGTGTGATAACCCCATGTTTAATTTGTCATATAGATATTCATTCTGCTTAGACAGAGGGTCATTCCTTCAATCCTATGTGACCCAGAAGGAAGTCATTAGACCGATTTGCTTCAATGTTGGGTACTCAGATAGAAAACATTCCACTGAAGCTTGACTGATGATGTAGCAGTAAAGGAGCCATAGTAATTCTTTTTACTGAATTCATTATTACTTCTAGCAAGTTTGCTGCATTTTTGAAGTCCCCATGGAAATGTTTTGAGAGCTGAGTTCTAAGGTGAGGGGCATGCAAATATAGACAACAGAACCTAAAACTGATGCAAATGCAAGATCTCTTTTATTTTCTCTAAAGAATTTGTAGCAATAAATCCACTAGCTTAAAGCAAAAGAAAGTGTAAATAAGACTTTTCTCAAGGCCCATGATTTGACCTCTTAGTATTTATATATGGAAACTGGGGATAATTGTGACTTCCTATTAAGGGTCAAAAGAAATTCTTTATCAGAAACCTTTGCCAATCTAATCATAGAAATAATTCATACGCACCTCTGTGTGTTTGTGTTTTCAACTGTGTAAATGTATGTCTCTCTCTGTGTGTGTTTTTGTATATACTAGTTTAGTACTGACATATTTAGAGAAATGAATAAAATCCAATGTGACCAAAACACATAATGCACTTCAGAAAAGGACGTAATGAACATATTTTCACTGGATGTCCAAAAATATTCTTTTGAAATCATTTTGGTTGAGATTATATATTTTAAATTTTCATAATACGTATTTTTAGCTTATCTTTTCCAAATAACTTAAGAAATTTGGAGAACATCCAGAACAGAGAAATTTAAATAATTAAAGAAGTCAACACAATGTCTTAAGTGAAAATTTTAGACAAGCTAAATTTGTATAACTTAGCTAGAAAAAAACTTTATAAATATTTGAAAGGTGTGAAGAGGAAGAAGTAAAAGCAATTATTTAGCATAGCTCACAGGAATATGATATAATAAAATAGAATAATATCAAAAAGGAATTCTTTATGTTACCTGAAAATATTATAATTTCATTAAAAAAACATAATTTCCACTTTAGTTGCTTTTATTCCATTAGTATAATTAATGAAATCTTACATTAACCTATAAGACAGTGTGTATTTGTCAATGCCAATTATAGTAACAACAATAATAGTTAATATAATCTGCAAGCACTGTTCTAACTCATTTAATTTTTACAAAAATTCTGTGCCATAGACACTGTTATTATTTTTACATATGAGGAAAGTGACATAAAGAGAAGTAAATGAGAATGATAAAGCCTAATCATTTGTATTCTTGCATTATTAAATATAGATATATAGATATCTAATATTAATAATCTAATAAGTCACATCAAGTATAAATTGTCATGCAATAAGTGATAGCTGTTTTGGCTACTATAATAATGTAACAAAGTAATTAAACTGCACAATTATTTCAAAATATATATTTTTATATAATAGATTTGTTTGTAATTATATTATGTGTATATATTCATATGTATTCATATATTTTTATAGCTCACACCAGAGAATACATGATAATCAGAAGCAACCAACTATTATTTATTCTTTTAAGTATCCTTACAAATTGGTATCTATGGATTAAGTCATTGGTTATAACATTCAACAATAATTTATTACTATATATAGTAATAAATTATTCATGGAAAGACCATTCTAGGCCCTGGGGATATAGCCAAGAACAAGGAAAGTAAGGTCACAGTTCTCATCAAACATACCTCTAGTGGGGAAGGAAAATATAATAAGCAAACACACTGCATCAATCAGTGTTCTTCACAGAAACCAGTAAGATAGATGATAAATTAGATGGATAGATGATAGATAGATTAGATATATAGATAGATTAAACAGATAGATTAAATCAATAGATGGATGTATAGATAGATAGATAGGTAGATAGATAAAGAGATTTATTGTAAGGAACTGGCTCATGCAACGATGGAGGCTGGCAAGTCCAAAATATGCAGGGTGGTCTGGCAGCCTAGAGACTCAGGAGGAGCCAGTGCTTCAGTTCCAGGTCAAAGACCATCAGGCTAAAGAACTAGGAAGAGCTGATGTTTCAGTTCAAGTCTAAAAGACATCCACTGGAGAATTCCTCTTGCTGGGGTTGGGAAATGTCAGCCTTTAAAAAAAAAGCTGATTGGACAAGGTCCACCCACATTATGGAAGATAAACTGCTTTACCCAAAGTCCTCCAATTTAAATGTTAATCCTTCAAAAACACCCTCACAGAACATCCAGAATAATATTTAACCAAATATCTAGTCATCCCATGGCCCAGCCAGGTTGACACATAAAATTAACCATCACACATTACAATAACATGATGGAGAGTTGTGGGACTTAAATGGTCAGGAAGTCCTCTCTTGGGAAGTTATGTTCAAGATGAGATCTGGATGACAAGAAGTAAACAACCGTGATACAGTCTATGGAAATGAAGACAGCTCTATGAAGGAAACAAAATGAGTCAAAGAACAAAACAAAGTCCTGTGTGATAAGGAGGACAAGGAATGGTACCACATAGGATGAGAGAAAGTTACGCAGGCTGTGGTCTGCAACTTAAGTTTAATGTTGAGTGGGATGGAAAGCTTCTGCACGGTTCCAAGTGATGCACAGCCAATAAATCCATGAAATCAGCATTGGCCTCATCAGAATTCTCCCACACAAGCTATTAGTATTGTTTGAAATGATGTTCCTCTACATATGATCAGTAACTAGCAGCCCACAGACATTTACTGAGTACCTAATATATGCCAATGACTATTTAATCATCAGGGAATCAAAGAATAATGAGACATTGTCCCTACTCTCAGTACAGGCATGAAGAAATAATTTTACTTTATATTTATTCCCTATACAGAAATTCTCTTGTGGTACAAAAGCTTCTGGAAGATGCATAGGATTACTAATTCTTGAGAGCTGTGATGACAAAACCAAAGAGAGAATTATTAACAGCTCAAACATATTCTTTGCATTTATTGATGAGAATTGGAGTGCATTGTGTAAGGCAATGAATTTTATTTTCAGAATACCTATGAATATCTGAATAGGACAATAGAACATTTTCTCTACCAGAGTAATTTAAATTAAAACACACCCATAATGAACTAAGCTAAAACACAACAACAGCCTGAAACCTTAAGTAACAAATTCTGGCTTTAAATCAAACTGAAGCTTGCTCTCAATTTTAAAAAAAAGTCTCAGTTTAATGAATGTTATATTAATAAGGAGAGACTCAAGTGATTTAAAAACCTATTTTAGAGACATTGTCCTCTATAAAAATAATCTATCCAAATTATAAATAAATAAGTAAATTATAGATATGAACATTTTACTGACTTCAGTAAAGTACTATAAATGCTTCTTTTTTATTTGTGATTACCAGATCAGCACTTTCCTATTTCTGTGTATTACATATCTAAATTCCATATCATCACAGGAGCAGGGCTTTAGCTTCACATTCATAACACCTGAATATTCATATAAATTGCCTCTAAAAATACTCTCACTAAAAAACACCTGAGTAATAGTCCTTATAAAGCACTTTAAAAATATGAACCTTTGTGTAAATGTTAAGTAGCATTTTTATTAGTGTTAAACATTAAACAATAGCAGAGGGAGTAATAATTTTAGATTTATGGCATGGCCGAGGAAGAAAAATATTTTCATAAGGAACATCAAAAGACAGTAAAAGGAGATTCAAGGAAGCAAATCTGCATGATGATATGGCACAGAAAAAGAGTATCAAAGAACACATCAGCCTGTATTGCAAAAATCTAGTCTGGTATAAAACTTTAATGCCAATAGTAATGATTAGAGTAGTGAGGGTCAAGAGGAAAGGCATTTAAGCTATTTGAGAACGGAGCCCAATAAAGAGTAACCTTCAGTTAGACTGTTAGTCACCAGTTTTGAAAATGGTAGGCCAGTATTTGAGATTTCTTCTAGGAGACAAGGAAGCATGCAGCAATTTGTCTCACTTTATCATCTTGTAGTAAGAAATAACCTTGGAATTTTCTAATTAAACTGATTAAGTTTCCCACTCTGCCATCCTGATTCAACTAGCAAAAATGCCTATTTTTCTGATAGTTATTTATACTGAGAGTGAATTCTGGCAGCTCTCACTTCGTGCCTGGACAACGACCCATTGGTGATGGCCAACTCTTTTATCAATTCCAATCGGAGGAAGATCTTCCACTTGCCACTGTTATGGTTCTAAAATACAACACTGGAGTCAGGATATCTGGCTGCTGCTGCACCTCTGGTCTGGATTGGACCTAATGCAGTAGAATCTGTTCAGGTCATTCAAGGAGTGAAGAAGGATAGGTCATCCCTCACTGCCATGCATGACCATTGTCTGTGCTCTCAAAATTACTGCCTTTTAAAAATCAAGAACATGGCCATATCATCAGAGCCCAAGTTTACCCTAGAGAAACTTATTCAGGTCAAGTTGAGGTATCCTCCAGCTCATGGATTCAGAGCCACCATTGCCCTTTCACAGTGCAGCTCTGCACAGGAGGTAATGATTAAAAACCATCTATGTTGCTTTATAAAAACTTCAGGATATAAATTTTAGTTAGTTTAAATTTTTTTAGGCCAAGTGTAAAGTTAAAATTCTAAGGCTAACCACACACACACAACAAATGCACACAAAACTGACGAAAGTTGGATGCATCACATTCAATCCAGAAAATAAAAATAAATTTGAACTTAAAATATTTCCAAAAATCCAATGAAATTAAGATAAAGCAAAATCTGTAATAATAATAATAATAGTAATAAAAAGAATAATAAATGTAAAATGGTCAACCCAATCAGATTTTTAAAACAAACCAAATATAAATGTGTGAAAAATCACTGCACGATTATCAAGCTGAACAAAAACCAAAATTCAGTTGAATAGTGTTTAGAAAAGACATAAGAAAGCAAAACAACTGGAAGCAAAAGAAAGAGAAAAGTTACTCAAAGCAAATAATAAATTTTTAAAAAACCCTGAAGTTATAGACCATTGATAAAATGAACTAAAGATATATATATATATGAAGAAAAAATATATACATATATGAAGATTAAGAAGGTCAGTGAACAAAAAGAGTTTACTAGCAACTGAAATCATAAGAAGTAAGAACAAAGCACCACAATGTATAAAACAAAACATTAAAAGATTATTGTAATAGACAAAATCCCAGCAAATTTGATCAATGAAGTCTTATATATACCCTAATTAGGATGAACAAAAGTGTTCAGCAAGTTAAATGAACAAGATGAACCGAAAAAATTCAACTGCATTCCTAACACATTAGGAAGAAATAATTAGTCAGTAAAATGTTCTTAGATATATCAACCAAAAATATGAAGTACTAAGGAATAAAAGTAGCAAAACATGTATAAAGACCTTCCATGGAGAATAATACAAAACGTAATTGAAAGATTTAAGAATAAACAGAGAAATGTAGAGATACATTGCTTTTATAATATATAGGGGAATTTTCAATATCATAAGAATGTCTATTTTTCTCCATAAATTCAAAGTTGTCCCATCAAAATCACAAAATGATCATCTATATAACATGAAGCTCTGATTCAGTTATCTATATAAAAAAGTAAAGACAAAAATGCTTAGACCTATCCTCTTAATTTTAATCAGGAATATGACTTCTAAAATGTATAGTTTTTGGTAATTATTGAGATTTCTTTGTATATCAGTGTATAAGTTATTTTTGTTAAAAATCACCACATATTTTAAAAGCATACATGTTTTCTCTCTGCAATATAAATTGTTTATTATTTAAATAGAGCTTTTTATGGCAAAGTAAGCTGTTGTTTTAAGGATGGAGTCCAATTCCAGACTCACTGGGCCCACAGGAAGATGAACAATGCAGTCCCTAAGTGACAAAGCTACTAGAGACAAATTATTCTTAAATGTACTTGTGAAGATCTTCTCAGTCAAGGCAATTTTGAAAAAGAATAAATGAGAAAATCTGTCTAACAAAATATCAAGATTCAGTCTAAACTTAAATAAATAAGAAGTAGTTTTAGAACAATTGTGTACAATGGAATGGCCATTGGAATTAAACAGAAACTCTAGAAACATATCTAAATATAGATGTTTATATATATACATATGTATGTACATATATGTCAGAGATGGCATTGCAAATCAGGATAAAAGATGTACTCATCAATAAATGACACTGGAAAAACTAGTGTCCCTTATCAAAAAAAATTTTTTTTAAATCCCACCACCACCCTGGCTGGAAGGCTGTCGTTGTCTTTGACTCCAGAAAACAGACCGTATTGTAGTGGCCCCAAAGGACCACCTGGTGTAGGCTGTGGCTGAGCAAAGTTGGTCTGGGAAAGCCAGGACTGGGGGTAAGTAAGTGCCCTGATTTTGAATTTTATGAATCCAGTAATCACCAAAAAGGAACACGTTGCCTTGCTTTGGGGAGGGGAGGACTTCAAGACACCTGGAAATGTGTAGCTTACAATAAATTCCATCTCAAGTTAATAAAAAAAAACAAAAAAATTACTTCTTCGTGCCAGATTTAAAATCCATTTCGGAGGAGTAATGACCTATATGTTTCAAAAAAAAAGGTGTGAAACTTTTTTAGAATAAAACATTGAAGTATTTCTAATATCAGAGTAAGGAAAAATGTGTTAATTGAAACACAGAAAGCACAAAGGACATGATAAACGACAGAAAAATATATTTCTGCTATTTATCCCCTCCCCATGCCAACTTTCCTCTCAGTTCTTCAAGTTCACACCCACATCCCAACCTCTGGATGTGCTGATCTCATTGCCCAGAATGTCCATTAAATCCTGCTCCCAGCCTTTACCTCCATTAACTCCAGCTCATCCTTCAGATGTTGGCTCAAATGCCCAATTTCATCAGAAAAGTCTTTGACATCCCAGCCTAAGAGTCACTTAATTCCCCCTATTCCCAGGTTGTGAACTCCTAGGATCTTTTTTTCTTAATGTTCATCACTGTTCACAGTTACATGTTCATTTGTGTGGTGTCATGCAGTACGTCTTCGGCCCATGCTTATTGATATGTCTCCAAAACCTAAAACAATGCCTAGGACAAAGAAGGCATCCCATAAATATTTGCAGAATAAACAATAAAAGAAACCTATCAGTGGAAAGGTGAGGAGAGGAGTGGAAGTGTCTTCATAAAACTTTTGTATGAAGTTGGAATGTATGGTAGAACTTAGTTAACATACAGGGTCTGGACATGTGAGAAGTGTGGACAGTGTTTCCAAAATGTCAGAAAACCTTAGTGATTTTCCCACTAATAACACTGGTTGTAATCACTCCATCCTTTAAACCACCATCCCTGTCTATTTGTAATTCACTTTGGGGCAGATTCCATGCTCCATTTATCTGTGTGATTATTTCTTTATTCATCTACTTGAGCCTGGTAGACTAGGTCTCTTCTTTCATGGAGATTTCATTCTTATAATGGGGAATGAAGGGCAGAAAAATAAAACTTTAATAAGAAAATGTCAAAGTTAAGGTGATGATGGAAAAGTGCTTATATAATCCATACAAATAAAACATAGAATATCGTCCTTGATAGAGAACAGATCGCATTGGATAGCCACATACAGCTTCACCGAGGGGGTGACATTAAGCTGTTATTAACATGTAATCTCTAAGCTCCTAGTGTATTGTGGTAGTTTATAATGTTAGTAGCTGCTTGATAATTGTGTATTAGATTTAATCGAATATTTATAAATCACTTAAAATCCTGATAGCCCCTTGTAGCTTTCTGTCACTAATCTAGGTGAGGAGATAAAGAATTATATCTCAATAGTGAAATAACTTTTTACTAGTTATTAAAACTGTAATCATAGGGAGAAGAATGCCAGCATGACCTACTTTTGGTTGTCCATCTTATGAAATATAAGTAGTGACCCTCATTTCCACTCCCAGACTCTGCTGAATTTTCTTTTACTGCTACTGTCTATATTCTACAAAGTATACCCTCAAAACTAAAATCAACTTTTCCTATTTAAGTCCCCAGTCAAGAGCCTGCACTCAGTTACTTTTGTTGAGTTTTTTGGTATATTTTCTAGCTAATAGATAAATATACCACTCCTTTAGTGTGAATGTTCATGACTGACACAGAGCTAAAGCACAACTAAAACAATTAGTAAGAGATGTTCTCTAGTCCATTGGAGAGAAGTGCTCCCAGTGTTAGTTTTCTATGCTGCATAACAAATTCCCACAAATTTAATGGCTTAAAATAACACACATTTACACCCTCAGTTCCTGAGGGTAGGAATTCTGAGCATGGTTTAACTGAGTTCCCTGCAAGGCTGCAAGCAAAGGTGATGGTCAGGAGTGGTACTTATCTGAAGGTTCAGCTGGGGATGGGTCAGGTTGTTGGCAAAGTTCACTACCTTGAGGCTGGAGAATTCATGGTAATTTGCTTCTTTGAAGCCAGCAATGGAGGCATAGATTCTAGAGTGAGTCTGTTAGCTAGACAGAGTTTTCTTTGACATAAAATAATTATGAAAGTGACATACCATCACCTTTGTCATATCCCATCAGTTAGAAGCAAGTCACAGACCTTGCCCACCATGTTTCAGGGAGGGAATTACAGAAGACTGTGGATATTAGGAGTTAATGATCATGAAGGACATCTTAAAATCTGTCCACCACAGTACTTTTTAAGCTCTGTGCTTTTAGAGTAATCTTTCATACATGGTAAATGTTGTGCTAAATGTCTTCATCACATATACTATTTTCAATAAATATAGCAATTGTGAGATACCACTATTGAGGTAGGGCTGTTGTCATACTTCATTTAATGTAATTTTGAACAACATAGTGAGGTAAGCAGTAGCAGCAGCAACCTAACTATTTTATGCCTGAGGAAATAGAAGCGCTGAGCAATTATCTACACTCAAGATCACATAATCTGTAATTAACAGAGCTGGAATCTCAACACTAGTTTTCTAATAGTAATTCCAGTTCTCCAATTTACCACTTTGCTTCACTGGGAAATGCACTGTCAAAGATTGGCTTCCTCAAACTCATCAAAATAGATTTAACTCCAGGAAACAAAGAAAACCATTTACTGCCTCCAAAGTTTAATATCTTTTTAACACTTAATGTTTGGAGGAAATTAATGATGCTTTAATCATTATTTATGCTTTCCAGCCATACAAAGAAAAGAGTATAATTTTCTTCTTAGCATTTTGATGTACTAGCTTTTTCTATTCCACGTACTCCCACCCTACTCATGGCTTGTCTTAGTGAGCTGTATTATATCTCTCTCTCTCACAAGGAGTTGAATGAATTCTCTTCCCCAATAAATGCAATGAAAAAAATCTCTGTGTCCATGGCTGACTCATAACTTAATGATCCAGTTCTCCTCTTTCCACTGTATAATTATGATATTTAAGGGACAGACAGCTTTTCTTTTGAAGATTTAAATTTACTAAACAAAACAAATATGCTTTAAGCCACTTTATACAGGATTCTTCACACACACACACACACACATCACAAATAATGATCTCTGTGCAATTAACTACATTTTACTCAACATGAAGAAGTATATGAATTTTTTATTTGATATTCAGAGTCAGTCATTTAGCTTTTAATTTCCATAGGGTATTTCTAGTATTTATCCTTGTTTGTTTAATATGTCCTGGTTCAAATGTTTGTCAGATTATCTTGTGTTGCTTTCAAGAGCTTTACTGGAGAAAAGCACAGGACATAGATTTATTTTGGAGAGCATGGAATGTGGAGGAGTTGAGCTTATGGGAAAAGCAGCAGACTTTATTGAAACATTTTGGTACATTTGAGGATGTGAACAGAGCCGATAGAGACAGTGTGAGCAGTAAATGTGTTAATAGGAGAATAGGGAAAGAGAGAACAAAATCCAAAGATTTTACTAAAATTGCACTCTTCCCATTTAAAAATTTTGCTCAAGACAATTAAAAAGTAATATATTTAGACAATATGGTTCTGAAAACTGTTGCAAAGTTTGATAAAGTTTAAGAATTCCAAAAAGTCCATGGGATTTAGAGTGGAGTGCTGTATTTGAGGTTATTAGCTTTGTTCAAAGTAATCATAATTCACACCCATCTGAAAAAAACACAAATTAAATTTATTTCTTACTTGGACAAGGAAGAATGGCCAGCAAATATAGTTTTCTTGCTAAACAAAGAAGCAGGGCTGTTACAGCATTGGGAAGAAGTGTGGACTTTATGTTAAATGTAAATGGAGCACCATTTTGATTAGATATAAACAAAGGGGAAGAATTCTGAGCACAAGGTTAGCATCAAGTTTACCTTCAATAGCCTGTTTCTTTGGAAGTTACAGCATTAGGATAAATGTGCAAAGTTGGGTCTGCTGTGTTTGCTGTGAAAACCATGAGCTCCAGAAGTAAACCTGGACTGGAGATGCAGAGAGCTAGAACAAAACTAAATATGAGTGGGAAGACAACATGACCTACAAAGCTCAGATCCTCTAAGTCAGCGTGGAATTCTCCACTCTTGGATTTGAAAAGATCAATACCCATTAAGTTGAAATTTTAGGGAAAAAAATTATCTTGCAACTAACATTTCCTATATTACAAACTAAATGGGATCGCAGAGAGTCAAGGAGGTTAAATAAGGAGAAAAACTATTAAAGGAAAAAATTAACATCTAAAATCTACCAGAAAGGAAAAAAAAAAAAGAGTGTGTGTGTGTTTATGTTTTTGATGAAGAAATGAGTTTCAAGTCGACATCACATACCAAAAAGCCACTTCAATACAGGAAATCTTCTGTAGTTTGATGATATATCCAAGAATGGATAATGTAAAAATTGCAAAAGTCCTGAATGAAGTGTGAAAGAATTGTAGGTGACAATAAAAAAGATTTTAGCATTTCATCTGGCTTCCAAAACATATATCAATTTTTACAAATAGTCCATAACCAAATGATGTAAAAGTCTAAATTAATTAAAAAGAACAAACAGGATCTTTGATGTCAGATATTCTTTACTACTAGAAAACATAAACATTGAAAATACAAAGTCCTATCCTATTCTTGACAGAAAGACAAGTGACAATCCTCCCAAAATTAATATAGAATTTTAATATGATTATAATTGAGTCAATATTTATGGTGGAAAAGGAAATGGGGAATTGGATAAAATCAACATAAAGTAAATGTGAACAAAATAAATGTTTAAATATAGATAAGAACATTATAAAAATAAAATAATCATAAGTACTTTGCCTTACCAATTGTTAAAATATACTATAAAGTTACTGTAATCAAGAGTATGAGGTTGTAACTGATTCACTTTGCTGTACAGCAGAAACTAACACAACATTGTAAATCAACTATACTCCAAAGAATTTAATTAAAAAGAAAGTATGAGATTATTATAGAAATAATCAACTAAATTAGTAGAACAGAGTAGAAAATCCAGAAATAGAAGCAAATATTTTTGTGAATTCATTTTATTAAAAAGTTTGAACTTCAATTCAGTGAGACAAATGAATGTTGATTTAATAAATAGTGTTACTAAAACTGGCTACTTAGAATAAAATAATGTTGGCTATTACTACAAAATAAATTATAAACTCCAATATTAAATGAATAAAATAAATAAATAAAAGATTTGTATGCAGTTAGGCCAAAACAAGCTAAGGATAAGCATATCTGTTCTATGTCAGAAATAAATCAGAAAGAAGTATATTTGGCTATGAAATTAATTATGTGGTGTGCTATAATATATCATAGACAATATCAAATGCATCTGAGAGAATGGGGAAAATAACAAGGCAAATAAGATAAATTATCTATAGTATAGTACATTGGTTATAAACTGATGACTAAAGGTCAAAAAAAACTAATGAAAATAGGTACAAGACTGAGTGAACATCACAAAAGAACCAAGCCAATGACCAATGAATAACTGAAATCAGGTTCAAACTCAATAGCCAATATGGAAAACAACACTTAACAAAAATAATCTATTAATCATCTATCAGATTCATAAAAATTAAAAACAGTAATAATAACTACTGATGTTTGAGATGAAATAGAAGCTAATATTTCATAGAAAATTTTCGTTAATAAATTGAGTCTTTTTGGAAAGCAAACTGGCAATATGCATTTCAATTAAAAATGTCATGTCTCTTCCACAGAATTATAAGCACATGGACATTAGGATATTTGCTGCAGAAGCTTTATTGTAACATCTTTTGTAGAGTTACAATACATTAGAAGCTAAGCATATCCCATCAATTGTGGAATGGTTGAACAAACTGAGGTTCAGCAACATCATTAAATGAAATTGGTTATCTTTGTATCTGTTGATTTAAAGATGCGTGGCTGAAGGCAGAAAGCAAGGAAGCAGTGCATATAACGTGACCTCACATAGAATAAAATGACCAAAATTTTCTATGGTCTGTATGATAGGAGACGAGAGAAGGCTACGAAAATATTTATAAAGATTGTTATCTTAGAGAGGAGTTCGGGAGAAAGTTCAAAGAAAAGAAAATCTTTAAAATCTACAAAATTGATTATATTCATAAAATAGATGATAATATGATGTGATATATATGTGTATCCATAGAAAACATATGAAATGTGAATTCTAAAATATTATTGGTGTGGTAGAATATGTTTTGGATTATGTATTTAATTATTATTATTATTTATATTATTTAAATGCTTCACTGTGAGGATGACAAGGGGAAAAAGAAATGGTAATTATGTAAAAACAAATAGAATTTTTATAACCCACAGATGTAGTTCAGAAAAATATATAGACTCTATTCATAAGAGATACCAAGTCTTATGAGGTACTTAACCTTTAATGCAGCATTTCTTCCTACAAGTAGAAACATTTTCAAATGCCATGTCTTTATTTTCCACACAAACTGTTTGCCTTTTGGGTTTTTGTCTCCTGTTACTGGCAGGGAGGAAGCCTGTCTTTTTCAGGGCTGCAGGTTAGTTACCAGATCAGCAGGAAGGCTGCCTGTAGCTGTATACGTTTCCATAGATTTTTTTTGGTCTTACACCTCAGTCTACACCTCTGAGACCAAACACCCACGGATGAGAGAGTTTTCTATTTTTCATGAATTATTAATTACCTTTTCAGAAAAGTCTGACAGCTCCCAAAATGATACGAACTCACAGAGACACATTGTTTTTTTTTTCCTTTTATGTTCAGAATTAACGTCCTTGAAGGCTAAAGTTAAAATCTTGTCCTAACCTAGCAATTACAAAAAATAAATGATATAACTTTTAAACTAATAATATATAACCCAAGTACTGACACATTCATTTTCTGTGTTATTTTCTTTTGTCTCATGGGGATACTAATATTTCATGAGATATGGGAAGCTGACATACCTAAATATATAGATAGTACAAAATAAATTATTTTGCTTTATTGTAAAAAATAAGTTCTTTCTAATCTAAGCTATTGAATTGAGATCAAAAATAACATTTTAGTGTTTTGTCTTGCTTCAATATTAGATTATTCTCAGTTTAGATGTTTGTTTTCTTTAAGCATAGGAGAGGTTTTTTTTTTCTCTTGACAAGTCAGACTCCAGAATACAAAGCAACTTTTAATTTATCTTAAGCTGAGTAGTATTATCCTGATTTAGTATCAAAGTAATTAATGGTAACAACTGTGCATAATATCCAGCTAATAAATGTTATTCCTTGTAAGCCACAGAGGAGTAAAATCTAACATGTTTCAAGGTTAAAGGAGACAGAGAAATGAAGACCAATATGGAAAAATTTACTACTGCACTTGTAAGAAGTGACATGGCTATGACTCCTGTCTCTCCTCCCTTACCTCAAATACAAAGTAATTGCTGGTGCTTTGCATCTTTTTTTTTTTTTTAATTCTGTAAACCTCCCTTTTATAGAAAATATAAATATAATCAAGGAGGATAAGCATCTGTGTCACACATAATTTGGGTTGCTTACTGAGGATCTTGTTTTTCTATTTAAAAATATATAAATTATAAAGATATTGCAACCCTGTTGATTATTTAAAGCATAGGAGTACTATATTGAAAAAACGTCTTAGCTTCCTGCTGTATAAGCCTGAATTACAGTTGCCAAAATCAAACTCCAATTTGATTCAAACTTTATATGCTTTAAGTCATTTTAAAATATAACTGAGAGTCTTTTGCATAAATGTCACTAAAGTGGTTCTCTCTGTCTCTCCCTAACACAGACTTACACACATGCACACACTTACCCCTGTGGTTCCCAGCAAACACACCCCTCAGATTTTCGAGGCTATTAAAACTCTATCAAAGTTGGAACAGTCTGATCTGAATTACTTCTTATGGTTCCTAAAGCCCCAACAAGCCTTCAGAGTTTACTTCAGGTTTCCTAGAATGTCCTCAGTCACATATCCTCCAAACCAGAGATAATCGGTCCTTCTTTTTCACTCCATTCTGTATGACTTGGCACATACCACTTTGCTATATGTGTTGCCAACATTTGCTTACATTGAGCTCATCCTGTGAAAAAGGTTTCCCAGATTAATTATCTATGTATTTCCAGTATCTAAATCCAAGCACACCTTCCATGCAGAAGCCAGTCAATTAACATTTGCTGCATTTAGTTGAAGTCTAATATCTAAATTCACAGGGAAAAAAAGAACAATAACAAAGGCTTTCAGTCCTCGTCTTTCCCTCATTAATAAAATTTCCAAATACGTGGAATGTGTACTTCCCAATATTTCTTTAAAAATGGTATCTAGTGCTCTCTCCTCTCTTAGTGATTTGTCTATTAACACATGGAATAATTTAGATGAAATTAAACTGTTTGCCTTGTTGAGCATCATTTACCAGGTGTAGCTTTAAGCAAGATGAACACTTTTCCAAAGGAACTACTTTAAAAACTTCTCTAGGGTAAATCAAGAAGAATCCCTTAGTCCTTTATGTGACAGAATGATAGATTCACTGAGTGCATCACTGTTTTTTTAGTGGGAAATTATTTCAGTTTCCCAGTCATCTAGGTTCTAAAGCTAAAGATACTTGCACTGAAATTAGTTTACAAAAATGCCAGACTTTCCTTGTGATATTTGGCACAATGGTTAGCACTGCCTGTCATGCATACATTGAATATATAACTTAAGAGGTCTTAAACTGTAGTGACTTCTCTTGACTTCTGAAACAATCTTTCTATTTATACTTGCAACCCCTCTCCCCCCAAAAAAGTTTAATAAAGAACAATCTGCCCTTAAGAATAGACACGCTGAACTTAGTACTCATTTAAGGGTAATACATTTACACAATGAATATTTAATGAGAATCTATTATGTGCCAGGCACCATATTACACGGCAATACAGATTCAAACAAGATTTTATCTGCAGCCCCATGGAGCTTAGGCACAAGGAGGAGGGGATAGACAGACCATAAACTAGAGCATAGAGCTGTGTAATATATTTTGAAATAAAAATCAGTGCTTTGGAGCACTGACTATAAGGATTAGTGAGTGGCTGGTGGGGAGTAGCATTTTCAATAAGTTTGCTCAGGGAATTCTCTGAAGATGGGGTATTTCAGGAGAGAATGGAATTTAAAATTCTGACACAGGAGGAGAAGCCAGCTGAGGAGATTAGGATACAGAAACTTGTGATGTAGGAGGGAAATAAGGAAATCAAAAGTTACTTGGTGAAAGTATACAAATGTTGTTTTTTTAGGACTTTTAATTATCTCAGTTCTTAATTTTAACTATTAACAAATAGCCAAGGATCACCAGATATTTGATGAAAGTCTCCAATTAAGAGAGAAATACTAAACTAAACAGAAAAAGGGAGAAAATAGAGCACATTCAGATAATACCAGAAGTCCTCAGAAAAATCAGTTGGTGTTCTCAGTTTAGATATTGCATCTAAATGATATATACAAGCATTTCAGAACTATTTGATTTATAAACTATGAGCATGTATTAGATTAACAAAGATGATAAACTAATTTAGAAATTCCTTTTGTATAATATACCAATAATCAGGTAGTCTTGACTTGTTACATTTTTTATGATAAATTGTGACAGAAAGATGAGAAAACAATAAGAAATAAAACAAAACGGTTCTGAATAATTTTTTTGATAAAGGGATTTCTCTGATTTATAAACTAATGTACTATGACTCCAAGTACCAGTAAAAGCAACATACACTGACATAAAAATAATAAAGTCAGAGGTAAAGTAGGTTTCCTGAGGGTCAGCTTAATCCCATGTTTCTGCTTTCTTTGAACTGCTGTTGCCTTGAATGTGCCTTCCTCTCTGTGATCCCTTCTTCTATGGGCTGTTTTCTTCATGTGAAAAATGATTGAAACATTTTCTGTGTTGACATTTATTATTTACAGAATCCAGAGGAAAAGAGTTTTCGAAACTCTCACATAAGAATTTAAAAGTATGGAATAACTTTCCCCAAATCTCCAGCAAATCTCTAATAATGACTCAGTTGCTCAAGGTGAGGAGCTCACTACTAAACTAATCTCTTAGAAAGGGGACTGGAATTACCCTTAAGCTCACTCACCACCTGGAGCTGAGGGTAGACTCAGGTTTCCCTGAGTCACAAGGCTGTATGGAGAGAGGTCCTCCTAGGAATAAAGGAAGTGGGGATGAACACTGAAAAGTCAACCTGGGCTGTCCATTACAGCCTGTCCACTACCCTGAGACATTCTTTATGTACAAAGAATTTCAAGTATATGCTACTACAGTCCTAGCACAAAGTGGTTACTTAAAAAGTACCAGCTCAATTATCAAACAGATAAATGGCAGGCATGATAGGAAAGCTACATCTAAGAATTGGTAAAAATGATACTAGAAGAAAACAACATTCTAAAAATTTATACCTGAATGTAAGTTCAGTCTACCACACCGACATGTTTGCACTTGTAGAGACTTTATTGCATTCTGTAGGATGGAATCCTTAATCCTCCCGGTGGCCTATTCTGCATAGTGGGAGAGACTACAGAATGGGAGAATTTCTGCTGGTATCATTTAGTCTGACTTTTTTAGGTAGCTATATTAGTATTCCAAGTTAATGTGAGGTTTTATAAAGCTAGTAAAAACCCTCTTAAATGCCTCTCTAACACTCAGAAGTGGGAATTTTAAATCAAATAAGGTATTTTTCTTTTTATCTTTCTTTCCCTAAGTTGAGCTTTCTACATTACAAGGCAGAATTAATAAGAAGTTGACTTTCATTCAGATGGCTGACTGTGTGAAATTCCTTTGTGCTGTATTTTTATTTCTAGTGTTTATATGACATTTAAAGCACCTTTGCTTTGTTGATAGATATTGAACACCAGTAATTATACTACATGAGCTAATGAGGCAACTAGAGCGTGTTTACCCTGCCCATCAATTTTCTGTTCAGCCGAATATCTCAAAACCAGTTAACGAGGAAGAGCAGTGTGAAATGCTTGCTTAATTGTGTATACAGTATTCTCTAAAGCTAACCAATGACTTCAATTAACAAATTGAGGTTAGCATTGTTCATTTCACTCTCTTTCGCAGCCTTCTGCAACTGCTTTCCCCAAAGCTAGGCTTTCTCCTGTAGAGAAGCTTCACTGGGTTTACAATAAGCAGATGGAATTGTCAAACCATGGAAGAAATTATGAAGATTTGGGTTTAACCTAAACCTGAGTAGTGCCACAAAGAACAAAACAATTTTAGCATGTTATTTTTCTTTTCAGGGTGCTTTAAGAATGTGTGAATAGGAAAATGGAACTTTGTGTCTTCATACCATGGATGAGGGATGTACTAGAATGTAAACAAAATGCTAGGTATTGTACATAACTAGCATCCAGTGACAGGAATGTACTCTGCAAACCTTAAATAAGCTATGTCATTATCTTGCACATTATCTCCATAACTTAAAATACACTTTGAACATAGTTTAGATATTTCTAGTGGTTGAAACCTATCATTAAAAAGAGAAGGGATGGCATTAATACCCTTTAATCTTAGTAGACTTTTGGGGGGGAAGTTAAGAAGATAAATTCAGATTTGTTTTTTACTTTTCCTGTAAAACCTAACATTTAAGACTAACTAAAGACAGAGGGCAGTGGTAAAGAAAGAGAGGAAAAAATGTTAAATCTCCTGGTTCTGGGAAAATTGGGCAGCTACATGTAAAAGAATGAAATTAGAACATTTTCTCATACTATATGTAGAAATAAACTCAAAATGGATTAAAGACCTAAATATAACACTGGAAACCGTAAAACTCCTAGAAGAGAACATAGGCAGAACACTCTTTGACATAAATTGTAGCAATATATTTTTGAATCTGTCCCTAAGGCAAAAGAAATAAAAGAAAAAATAAACAAATGGGACCGACTTTTGTACAGCAAAGGCAACCACCCAAGAAACAAAAAGACAACCTACTGAATGAGAGAAAATATTTGCAAATGATATGCCAGATAAAGGATTAATATCCAAAATATATAAAGAGCTCATACAACTCAACAGCAAAAGAAACCCCAAACAACTCAATTAAAAAATGGGCAGAAGACCTGACTGGATATTTTTCCAAAGAAAACTTATAGATAGCTAGCAGACACATGAAAAGGTCAACATCAATAATTATTATTGAAATGCAAATGAGATATCACAATGAGATATCACCTCACATCTGTTAGAATGGCTAACATCAAAAAGTCTACAAATAAAAATTGTTGGCGAGGATGTGAAGAAAAGGGAACCCAAGTACACTGTTGGTGGGAATGTCAATTGGTGCAGTCACTGTGGAAAACAGTATGGAGGTTCCTCAAAAAACTAAAAATAGAACTATCATGTGACTCAGAAATTCCACTCCTTGGCATATATTTTTAAAAAAACAAAACACTTAACTTGAAAAGATACATGGAAACTCATTATTCATAGCAGCATTATTTACAATAGCCAAGAAGATATGGAAGCAACCTAAGTGTCCATCAACAGATGGAGGTGCCATCTGCATGGAACTTCTCACCAAGCAGGGCTGGAGCAGTGCCTACTCAGTAGAGTCAGTGATCATGCAGATCAGTGCCACACTGGTGAAGGGAAAAGCACGTGTGCAGTTTGGAGCCAACAAATCTCAATACAGCCTGACAAGAGCACAGCAGTCCTACATGTTCTCGGTGCAGATCCACGATAAAAACAGCTGGTACACTCCCCTGAAGGAAGATGGCTAACTCTGGAGTGCCATCCCCTTCTTCCTTCCCTAGGCACCACTGGACCAATTACCTTTGAGCTGTATTTGGATCTCACACTGCCTCTGTGGTTCCCTCCCTCATTTTTCCCGGATAGCTCTGTGTATTGCAGGACAATGATGGCTATACTAAATGCTAAGGAAAAAAAACGAACAGAACTGTTTCAAGTACTCAAGACTGACCTACAGACCAACCAACCATGTGGCTGGAACCCTTGTTAGCAGGCATTCTTATAAAAGAAACTTTTGAGCCTCCTTATATTGCTGGAAACTCAGCTGTGCTCCAGACTAGAGCCTCCTTACTTATGCTATGGATTTTTACTTTATTTTCTCTTATTTCACGTACACTGCTTTTTTTGGTTACAGTGTATGATGGATGTGTATGAAAAAAATGTATCTTTGGGAAAACAATTACAGTTTGTTAATTTGAAAAAATATATATATACACAACATTCTATGTATATATATACATATATACATACACAATGAAATATTACTCAGCCATAAAAAGAATGAAATTCTGCCATTCACAACAATGTGGATGGACCTAGAGAGATTATTATGCTTACTGAACTAAGTCAGACAGAAAAAGACAAATACTGTATGTCAGCGGTCCCCAACATTTTTGGCACCAGGGACAGGTTTTGTGGAAGACAATTTTTCCATGGACCCGGGTGGTGGGGGGATGGTTTCGGGATGATTCAAGCTCATTACATTTATTGTGCACTTTATTTCTATTATTATTACATTGTAACATATAATGAAATAATTGTACAACTCACCATAATGCAGAATCAGTGGGAGCCCTGAGCTTGTTTTCACTTGCCACTCACTGATAGGGTTTTCATATAACTCTTCAAGCAATTGATTGATTATGGTCTCTGCGCAGCCAAACCTCTCTGCTAATGATAATCTGTATTTGCAGCCACTCCCCAGCGCTAGCGTCACTGCCTCAGCTCCACCTCAGATCGCCAGGCATTGGATTCTCATAAGGAGCGCGCAACCTAGATCCCTCGCATGCGCAGTTCACAGTAGGGTTCGCGCTCCTGTAAGAATCTAATGCTGCCGCTGATCTGACAGGAAGCGGAGCTCAGGCGGTAATGCGAGTGACGGGGAGCAGCTGTAAATACAGATGAAGCTTCACTCGCTCACCCACCTCTCACCTCCTGCTGTGCGGCCCAGGGGTGGGTTAGGGATCACTGCTGTATGTTATCACTTATGTGTGGAATCTAAAAAATAAAACAAATGAATGTATATAACAAAACAGAAACAGGCTCATAAATCTAGAAAACAAACTAGCGGTTACCAGTGGCGAGAAGGAGGGGAGGAGAAGCAAGATAAGGGTATGGGATTAAGAGATACAAACTACTATGTAAAAATAGATAAGATACAAAGATGTAATGTATAGCACAGGGAAAAGAGCCAATACTTTATCATTTTAAATGGAGTATAATCTATAAAAAATATTGAATCACTATGCTGTACACCTGAAACTAGTATAATATAGTAAATCAATTATACTTTAATTAAAACAAAAAATGATGAATAAAGTCAGAGGATCTAATGTTAAAAAAGTTAAATCTTACTAAAATCAAACTGCATGAAGTTATTTTTAAAAATTAAAAACATTCTGTACAGAATTAGTCTTTCATATTCACAACTAAGCATGTTGTATTCTCTTCACAATATGTTTTATAAACCCAGAGAGGGTTATTCAACTTCCACTACAAGCTCCTTCCAACTCTGGTTATAATGAGGAGAAATTGTGATGCCTTGAATGCACTCTAGAGAAAGAGATTAAAATATTCCACTACCATCATTGTACTATCCGAACAAACCCAGTTTCATTTTTATTACTTCTTTCAATGTGCCAGGAAGGCTTAACAAAACAGTATAATTAAATTATCGTGAAATTCTTTCATTTATTTACAGAGAAACAAAATATTCTGTAGAAAGTATTAAGCAGGATACAACAAAAGGTATACATCACATTCCTATTTGTCTCTTATGAGAAAAGAAGGGGAGAGTTTTTTCTAAAATTTTATCTCTATTGTTTTACATATTTTCTGGCAATTTGAAACAGGAAGTTAAAAATAGTTATCTTTGTGTTAAATCTAGAATGTCTATTTTCTTACGATTATGTGGTATTCATTAAAGTTCTATTTTACTTGTTTTTATTCTCTATCTCAAAAAACCCTTGTTTATTGCACTTAATACCTCTATAAACTAGTTGGCTGAAAAGTGGCAATGTAGGGGATGATTTTACTTACTATTTACAACTGACCTTCCCTACCTGCTTCCCAATAAGGGAGAATATGGTTTTTGGAGTCAAACAGACAGTGGCTTGAATTCAATTTCTTCTTGTTAACTATATAATTTTATGTGAGTTACTCTTCCAAGCTTCAATTTCCTCATATCCTTAGGATAATAATAATAAAAAGTTTCACCTCAGAGTTTTGTTTCTTGAGATGGTGATTCTTAGAGCAGTGTTTATTTTATTGTATACACAAACCAAAGATTACCTATCATTTTGTTTTTATTGCTTTCATCATCATTGTTACTGATTCAAAATGAATACTGAAGTCACACTCCCTTTCACAGAAGAATTCTAAATCACAAGAAATAAATGCAAAACCAATGATAACTAAAAACCTGAGATGTGTAGCTGTATAGATATGTTTCTTAATCCCATGGGCTTAACATAAACAAATGTCTGCAAGGCAGAATAGTCTCATATTGTCAATCTTGGACTATTGTATTAAAAAGTACCATATATAAAAAGAGTTCAAAATCCATGGGTTTGTTCTAGTTCTTTCCTCCATGATAAAATAAACTTCAAATCTCAGAACTAGTCTTACTAACTCTTTTACAAAATTTTATTTTAATTACTAAATCTCTAGAACAGCAGATCTTTTTTTATGGATTAGCTCCAAGAGATCTATGAGCTCACTGAAATGAATGCAAATATTGTTAAGTATAGCTTCTTACATTGTCTCCTAGAGATGCACTTGTCTTTATCTCGTTCTTTCTTCAAGTTTTTCACTAGAGCCAGAGCAATTTTTAAAACTGAAAACTGCATTGGTTCAATAATACCACCAGTACATCTGATTGAGTAAATAATATTAATATTCTCTTAATTTTTAGGATAAATATCAAAATTCTTAACTTGAAGGCTCTACATTGTTTGAATTTTATCTACCAAAGTAGTCACATTTGTCCCTTTTCACTTTCTAAAATATTCCTCTCCCTGTCACAGGACCTTAGTACATGGTGGTCTTTCTGCCAAGATGCTGGCTGGCTCCTCCTCCTTTTTTTTTTTTGTTTTTTTCATTCTTCAGATCTCAGGGCATATTTTCCTATCTTCCTTGATTAGGGTAGACACTCCTATCATACCCTCTCATAGGACCATGTAGCTCCCATGTAATTTTTATAACAGTTCAGTTTTAAATTTACTTATGTACTACTCCCATTAATTTCTACCTCCTACGCCATACTATAAACTCCTTTTTGGAAAGTATTTGGTCTACATCTGTTCACCTCTGAATTATCACCATTTAGCACAATGCCTGCCAAAATAGATACTTGTTAAATGAGTGCATGAATAAATAAAGGAATGAAAAAGTTAAAAACATATTTATATCTCCAATGCTTATCATATTGTATTGTCATCTTAAAGGCAGAAGACTTTCCTTATTAATCTCTGAGGTCTCAGTTGTCTCACCTAATGTCTAATACACAAAAATCAATCAAGAAATCTGTTGAATAAAAGCATAAATAAAGTCTAGCACAGTGCTGAACACAGAGTATTCTTTTAATAAATGATAACTAATACTGATACTACTCTCATTATTACCTATGACTTTGTGGTAAACTATCATTCAAAAGTAAAAACATTCTATTCTATATACATAAGCATACCTGAACATCTTGAAATGCCATAGTTTATTGTTTGCTTTAAATAAGAATTTAAAAATATTTTGTCGAGATTTTTAAAAATTGAGATTATAATGAGATTATAATCTTAGCATTTGATAATATTTTTCTCCCTTTTAAACCAAGCCTAATATGTTTATTAATTTAATTAATTGAATCAAAAATATAATTATGTTAATATTTATTTACCTAGTTTGATAAAGATAAAGAAATAATTTTCAAAAGGGCTTGCAAAGGCATCTCTTTCTTGAAGACTAAAGAGATCCATGTCTTTTTTAGTCTTTTATATCAAAAATATATGTATTACAATTTATCTTAGGTATAAACTTCAAACTTGATGTTAGATTTCCCACAATGCATAATTATTAGCAAAGAATAAATCAGAAAACTCACAGAACTATATAATGCTATAATACTTTTAAGAAACCCACAGTAGTTTAGTTGCTGAATTAAAAGAAAATCATCTTGAGAGTCAGGTAAAATATATAGACTTACTTATTTGCTCAAAAGACTTATGATTAGAAGCAAAATCTAAATGGGAGACAATAAGCAACTTTGGTGCTATGCGATGATGCATATGAAAAATTGACTTAGAATATTTGAGGGAAAAATAACACTTTAGCAACTGATGCAATTAAAATCTACTTATTTTACAAAATCTCATTTCTTATTGTTTTGCTTGATCAACTTTCTGCCTACCTTTTTCCCCTTAAGAAACAAAATGCTCAGTTTTGACATGATGCCCAATTTAACACCAACATTAATAAAGGAAAATAAATAATTTCCTCTAAATGTTATTTCATCTTTGAGTGAATTCCTGTGTTGAGAATTTCTATAGCTGTTGTAAGAGTTCCAATAGTTTAGCTCATGGCTGTTCTAATCTTGAGCTCTTTTTAGATTTTTACATGAATAATCAGAAGACCAGATTCTTTCACTTCTTCCCATTGCTAATTGTGGATTGATATTTGAGAAAATGATAAAACATGATAAAGCTGAAATGAGAGTATTTCAGAATTAAAATAAAGCATTTTTTCTTTTAGTAACATGAAAAAGAAAAGAAATACAAAACTAGTTTATTGCCTTGATGCAAATTTTGTATTTATGTTCAGATATCCTTAATTCAGTCCAAATTTTCATACTGGATTCCAGAAACAAAATTAAATACCAATCTTTAATAAAAACATCAAAGAAGAATAAAATGACTTCAAGAGGGATCCATCCACTCATTGAGCTTTCTGTTTTGAAGCATGTTGAACTTATGACAATATTCTACAACTTATCTAACTAAGCTTTTTAAAAGTATAAATGCATTGACTAGTAATCAACTTCCAATTCTATGGGAGCAAAAGCAAATTCTTCACAAAGTTCCACTTCCAACCTTAAACTTAAATTATACAGGGCTAATGCAAAATTATACTCAAGTATGCTTATTGCTTATGTATCAGTTATAAGTTCTGTTGTCCCAGTTAACCCTGTGCTTTATACTCAGTCTGTGATTCTGGGACTGGGACTGCTTTGTCCTCTGGCTTCTGTAAGTCTCTACCAGTATTAGGTACTAGAAAAGTACTGGAAAAATTAAGGAAAAAGAAGGGACACATTCCTTCCTGTGTGTTTCCCATTCCTGTTTTTGCTTCTTGCTGCTCTTACCATAGCAACAAATTTTCACCCTAACAATTCCATTTTAGTAACAGCAATTGGTTTCAGTTTGCACTTTCCAAACACTTTCAGGACCAACCTTATCACACCTCCTCAGAGATGTCAGCTTCACAGAGTGAGCAGTGGTTCCTCCTTGGACATCTGCGTTTCATCCACCTGACTTTCAGGCTCTGCAGATTCCCTACTCCATCTCCAATGTTTTAATAATTTCAACCTTTCTAATGCCCCAGCCTTAGGATGGAATCACCTTCCAGTAGCTACTATCGCTGAGGCATTACTATACCCTTTCTGCCTTTCCAATCCTCCAATGACTAGTATCACATCTTTATATTAAATACTCCTGATCAAAACCAAAATCAGAAAAAAACAACAATGAAAACTGCTATAGTTCTATCTCCAGACTGGACCCTAAATGATACATATGTCCTAATTACAGATTAACAAATGATCCTTTTGCCTACGTGTATTTGTTTATGAAATCAGTGTGTAAATTCTTATGAATTTTTCAGCTGAACTTTAATCCCTAAAGGCCATTGATAAAGAAACCAGAGTTGCATTTAAACACTATGCTTTTTTAGAAAAAATGGGCCAGCATTACTAACTCAGTGAAAAATGGTTTCCAATACCTTCTCAGTCGTCATCAACAGGTTTGCAGAAAGGACTGCCTTCTCTTACATATTCAAGCAGTCTAAACCTGCAATACCCAAGACTTTCACCTCGAATTCTTTACTCCACTACACGCACTTATCTTTCTTCCCATTAAATATGCTCCCATATGCACAATGGATACATTGGCAACAAACCTCAGTATTTCAAACATAAAGAGGCGAATTTCCCCAAAAATTCTTCTCCTTTTTCCAACCTAATGTCACAGGGAAGAGACCCATCCTGCACAGAGGCTAACCTACTTTTTTTCCCCAACACCAAAATCTGTCAGTCTGTGCCCACAGCTGTACTTGTTTAACAGAAACTAAGGCAAATGCCACATAAGCAAAACCATAGAACCACTCTGAAGCCAAAAAGGACCAAGAGGGCGACAGTCAACTGCCCTGAACTGGCTCCAGCCTGACCAGGATGGCAGCGCCTGCACAGATGAGACAGAAAGTTGCCTTTGTGTCTTTACCGTGCCAGGATCTCCACCCAACCAGAGGATTGCACTTTGTTAGGCTGGATTAGTGCCGCATGCAAAGGAGACCAGAGGACTGCGCATGCTCCGTCTCTTTCTGGAACTCGCCTCTCCTTTCTCGAGTTCTGATTGCATACTCATCTCTTACCCCTTAAAAGTTTCCCGCTTCCCCTCACCATCCCCCCACCCCACCCCAACCCTGGAGAAGGGGTCTTTAGAGCAGGAGCTCTCCCTTCCCCATTCCTTGGTCAACAAATAAAGCTTCTGCTCTGCTTTGCTGAACCTGGACTCTCCTGCAATTGTTGCTAGCGGCACCAGGCAAGGAAAGGACCTAGCTGGGGTCCACCAACACTAGAGGGTCGGTAACACTAGGTCTAGGTTGAGAAACTCTCTCCTGTGCTTCCATACTATCAAGCATATACTCCTATACGTTACTTTTCTGCTCTCTGAACTGTTTGGTCAACTTCCTGAAAATACAAAGTTTTGTTAATACAACTCCTACTGATAACAATAGTTACTACAACTGAAGCCAAGCTTCCTACATGCTTTCAACAAATGTAGGATGAATAAATGAATGAATGAAGTCATGACTAATCCTATTGTATTACATAACAAACACCATGTCTATACGTTTCTATGATCTGAACTTTAGTGTTAGCCCCTCCAAAACATTGATATAATCTACTCAGTAACCTGATTTCTTACTGCATACACTTGTATTTGTGTCACACTCGACACTGCTGAATCTCATTTACTAATGTAAAGTATTTCTAGCAAACTTTGGAGTCATTAACATGATTAAATTGTGTTTGATTTAATTTAGTGTTAAGTATATTCTACTGTTTTCTAATTCTTTGGAAAATTGGTAATCCCCATGTATGGTATATGTGATAACTCCTTATTAATTAAAAATCTGTTTAACAAGGACAGCAAATTCCCTCTCTACAACAGAAAACACAGAATTTACTCTACAATTAACTCCCTGTCAAAATTCTTAAAGCTAATTTTATCTCAGGTTCTTTTCTGAGAAGCTTTGGCTCTATCTATGGTTGTAGAAACCATTTGGTACAAATCTCCCTTGATTTCTATATTTATGATGTCATTTTCCAACATAAAAGTAAACTATATTTTGCATTACTGTAAATTTATTTTACTATATTTTTCAACTTACCTCTTGCTGTTGGTTCAAAACCTTAAGAACTTCCATGGTGAAATCTGAAACAGGCCCCTGTACTGGGACGCCAAAGAGAGACCAAAGAAAGGAGCAGGTCACTCCAGCTGGGTAGTGGAGTTTTGGGGTTTTTTGCTGTGTTTGTTTGTTTGTTTTTTAATTTATTTTATTTATTTTTGGCTGCATTGGGTCTTCATTGCTGTGCACAGGCTTTCTCTAGTTGTGGCGAGCAGGGGCTACTCTTCGTTGCAGTGTGCGTGCTTCTCATTGCAGTGGCTTCTCTTGTTGCGGAGCACAGGCTCTAGGTGTGTGGCCTTCAGCAGTTGTGGCACACGGGCTCAGTAGTTGTGGCTTGCGGGCTCTAGAGCGCAGGCTCAGTAGTTGTGGCACATGGGCTTAGTTGCTCCGCAGCATGTGGGATCTTCCCAGACCAGGGCTCAAACCCATATCCCCTGCATTGGCAGGCGGATTCTTAACCACTGCACCACCGGGGAAGCCCCTGGAGTTTTAATAAGCAAGGGAATTGACATCCCAGGCTTGTCTTGGGCAGCTATGGCAGCATGAGTAGATCTCCGAACCCGCCCACCAGAATCTTAAAAGTTTAAATAGAGGTCTTAAGTGGGTTCAGTCACATACACTGTTACTGATGGTCTCAATAACACATTATTATCTCAGGGCTTTGTCCTTGAGGCAGCTTCTATTGCAGGGAAAGCAAATAGAATGCACATTCCAAGGACAGGGGAGGGGTGAGAAACCTTAGACTGCCCAGGTCCAGCTCACAGGTCAACCTACGGTCACGTCCTCTCAATGACCTCCAATGCTTGCATATGTTTTAAATGACTGGTTATCTTTTTTTTTTACTAGTCATCTTCCTAGAATATGTATCTTCTTAAAGTGGAAAGCTGAGGACCCTGATCTATGCTGTGACACTAATATATCATGAGAAAGTAAAAATTGCTAGAGAGGTTAGTTAAGTCAAGCCCTTAACTTTGGAGACAGTTCATTCTTGCCTCAGTATGAGGGTGTAATAACTTCCACTTATTACCAGTGTTGCTGAGAGTATAAAACAAGATGATTCATATACATATGCTTAGAAAATGACCATATACATTTAAGCCTGAATATTCAGACTTTCCAGAAATACTGATATTCCGTCTCCATTACCTCTCAGCCCTATGTACCAATTTCTCTATGGTTACTGTCTGTTTTGTGTTCTCTAGCTAACTCTGATGATGATCAAATTTTGTTATCTGAATAGGTTCCTAAATGACATTGAGATTCTTATGGGACTCTCTTTTTACAGATATAAACAGAATTGAAAATTCTTCCCACGGCCATTCAATTGATCTGCTACAATATCTCTATCTTTAATAAATTCTCTCTTGATCCCCCATCTCAGGTTCCTTTTATTAACAGTAATATACTTCAACACCTCAGGAGTTTTTGATATTTGCTGGATCTCATGACTATCTTCCTGGGTTTTTTTGGAACCAATTCTATTCAGACTTTTAAGCTGCCATTCCATTGAACCTGTTTCTGTCAAAGTCACCAATGATCACTATATATCTAAATCCAACAGATAATTATTATTGGTCATTTAGTCATCCTTGAATTTCTTCACTAGGCTCTCAGGACAACCTCCTTATTTCCTATCTGCAGTCCACTGTGCCAGATTCTACTTAAATCTTCAACCTGTAAACACCGTGAGGGCTCCCAGAGATTAGTCCTTGAACCTCCTCTTTTCTATCTACACTACTTTTTTGGTGGCTCATCTAGCCTCTTTGTTCTATATACCAGTGATATGTGGACAGCTACTAAATATATATATCCAGCCAGAATTTTGTTGGCTCATGTAACCAACTGTCTAGTCTACATTTCCACTCAGATTAATAATTGAGTTTCAAAAGTATCACCTTCAACATAGAACTCCTGATATTGCCTCTTCTACACTTCTTAGATGATGGCAGCTATATTTTTCCAGTTTTCCAGGCCAAAAATCTTGGATTCATCTTAGACCGTCCTATTTCTCAAACTTCTGGATATCATCCTTGTTAGTTCTAGCCTCAAAATAAAATCGGCATCAAGCCACTTCTCATTACCTCTGTAGTTTACACCCTCATCCAAGCCATCATTATCTCAATAGCATCTGATTCATTTTTCTAATTGCAAATTCATCCTCCTTTAATCTATCCTCAACAACAGCAGTGAGGGGAAGTTTTCCAAAATGTAGGTCATATACCCATCACTAGCCTAAACAAAACCCTTAAATAGCTTTACATTCAGAGTGAAAGACAGTATCCAAATACTGATAAGCAAAGCCCTATGTGATCTGACCCCCCTACTACTTCTCTAAGAGCTCATTTCTTACCACTCTTCAATTGTTCATTCTGTTCCAGTCACACTGATCTCCTTGCTATTCCTCTAATACGGTAAGTTCACTTCTGCCTCAGGACACTCACACTTGCCCTAAGTTGTGTTTGGAATCCTCTTCTAGATTACACTTCCATTTCTCATGCTTCTTTTCTGAAATGTCACCTTAGGAGTGAAACCTTCCTATTCACCTGTTAAAAATGGTCACTTAACCAAGGCCTCCATATCTATCAATACTCCTGTTTTCTTTTCATAACACTTATCACTCATCATGTGTTTTATTTGTTTGACTACTTGTCTTCCCAGATTAAAAGCTCTGTGTGACTGAGGCCATGCTCTCTTTCATTAGCTAGTGTAGTCTCAGCTTCCCGGAGGCACTCAATATATATTTATAGCACATAATAGGAACTCAGTAAATATTTGTTGAATATCTAAAGTGGGATCAAGAAAATAAAAACTTTAAAATATATCTAAAATACTGGAAATTGGTCTATTTGCCATGATACTAGTAATTTTCCCCTGTAAATAGGAATATAGTCTGTATTATAAATTACCCTGATACTATGGACACAGGTTAAAATATTAAGAGGACTGGATATCTAGAAGAGAAAAAAGAAAACAAAATACTGAGGAAGACTTTCTTTGGAGGGTGTACTGGGCTAACTGCTACTTATCATGGAAGACACTTTTAAAGGTTTCACCAATAGATACTTCAGGGAATTCACAAAGGGGGAAATAAATGTTAAATACACAGGTTAAGGACTTTGACTAAGGTCTGAAGTCTCATTCAGAAGACAGAGAAGCATGCATACTTGGAAAAAGGGGCTTTCAAATTAAGAAGAGCTCCTTGGTTAGGAGGTGTGTATGTAAACTGAGAAAAAAAAAACATAACTTGTTTTCCACAGAACCTGCTACTATGTACATACTTACTAAATATTTGCTATACTCATTATTCATTTAATTATAGTGATAAAATTCCATAACAAGATCCTGGTATGTAATACTAGTAAACTGAAGAACATTGATCTTTAAAGGGGAAAGAGTAATGATATAAAACTGGCTCTATTTATTTCTCCAGAAGAATATTTTCTGAAATTTCAAGCCTGTGTGACTGAGCTCATTGCTTCCACATTTTCAAAATACCTAAGATCATGTACACATCAAGCTGTGAGTAAGGAAATCATGAGGCAGCAATTTGAACATAATAATAAGAGCTGAATTTGTAGCCCTTCAAAATATAGAAATTAGTTCAATTCAAAACTGCACAGTTCTACAATGGATACATGAATCATTTATCTTTATCTTATAATTTTTATCATGACAAATTTCATTTAAAATGTTCTTAAAATTCTAAACCAGCTTAAAACATTGACCAATTAAATCACATGAAACTCATTATAAGGGAGATTATGTAATAATAATGCCACTTGATTGCTGAAAACTGTAAAATTCTTGGCACAAACAACACTGTACAATCTTCTCATGCTATGAGAATTAACCAAACTCTACAATAGCTTCTATTGGCCCAAGACCATGTTCCTTGGATGATCACAGCCTGCCATCCCCGTTAAGATGTCTACTTGAGAAAGCTCAACACTGCTGTAATGGTTAATTTTGGCTAATTTTATGTGTCATCTTGACTGGGCCATGGAGTGCCCAAATACTTAGTGAAACATTATTCTGGGTGTGTCTGTGGGAGTGTTTCTGGATGAGATTAACATTTGAGCCAACAGACTGAACAAAGAAGATTGCTTTCCCTAATGTGGGTGGCCCTCATCCAATAAACTGAATAGAACAAAAAGGCTCACCCTCCATGGAAAACAGGGAATTCTTCCTGTCTGACTGCCTTGAGCTATAACAACAGTTCTTTCCTGACTTTGACTCAAACTGAAATGTTGGCTCTTCTTGGGTCTTGAGCCTGCTGGCTTTCAGGCGGGAAATTATACTATCAATTCTCCTGGTTCTCAGGCCTTTGGATTCAAACTGGAACCACACCTGGGTCTCCTGGTTCTCCAGCATGCAGACTGCAGACCTTGGGTCTTCTCAGCCTCTGTAATGGTGTGAGTCAATTCCTCAGAATAAATCGTGTGTGTGTATCCTTTTTGAGTGTGTGTATCACTAGAGAGCATTGACTATTATAACTGACAAAAGAATTTACTCTTTATTCCAGCCAAAACCTGACTATAGGCCCCTGACCTTCCTTTTTTTTAGAGCAGTTACCTTAGCAAACTTGTAATTATAAATCCTTTCTCTGTCCCTTCAAGATGTAAATCTTCTACCATGCAGAAATGTCTCCTTCGGAACCTGGGAAACAGCTCTTTGAAATGAGAACATCCAGAGAGATAGATCTCCTGTCCCCCAGTTCCTGTGGGAGGGTAGGAGCCTAACTTTGGTGGGTGCCTTATCCAATTTACAAAACTAACTCATGTCTTAAAATTATTAAAAGTTTGTTTCTCCTCCAGATAAGTGTTAATTAACAAGCCCTGATGGCCTAGTCACATTAACTGGCCTAGTCATTAACTCCCTTAATGCCCTTCAGCACATTTCTTGTAGCATGCCCAGCATTTTAAAAGCCTCCTATCTTTTGTTTTGGTGGAGTTGAGCACATTGTATACTGAAATCTCTCTCTTCCTTACTGCAGTAGTCGGAATAAAATCTGCCTTGTAATTTTTTTTTAATTAATTTATTTAAAAATTTTCGGCTGTGTTGGGTCTTCGCTGCTGCACGTGGGCTTTCTCTAGTTGCAGCAAGCAGGGGCTACTTTTTGTTGTGTTGTGTGGGCTTCTCATTGCAGTGGCTTGCATGGGCTCTAGGCGCACAGGATTCAGTAGTTGTGGCACGCCAGCTCAGCAACTGTGGCTCGCGGGCTCTAGAGCGCAGGCTCAGTAGTTGCTCCGTGGCATGTGGGATCTCCCCGGACCAAGGCTCGAACCCGTGTCTCCTGCATTGGCAGGCATATTCTTAACCACTGCGCCACCAGGGAAGTCCCATTGCATTGTAATTTTTAACCAGTGTCTGGTGAATAATTTCTCTTTGACACTATTTTATCACTCTGTAGAATAGAAACTGACTTTGGAAATGTAGTTAGAAACATAAAAGGTAATACAAACTGATTTAAGTTTTTTTTTCCTGCTTGTTGACCCTTGACCCTGAGGCCCCACACTTTTATTTTTAATGGGCTCCACAATTTATGTAGGTGGTCCTGGTGTAGTAGTAAAAATAGTAATAGTAGTAGTGGTGGCAGTGAAAGCTAGCATTTATTAAGCAATTGCTCTGGGCCAGGCTCTGGTTTAAGTGTCCTGTGTGCATCAATTTATTTAACCTCATAACAGTGATAAGATACTATACTAATACAAAACCCTTTTTATAGTTGAAAAATTTAGGCAACAGAGAAATTCAGTACTCCGAGTATTAGAACTGACATAGGGAAATGATAGTGAAAAATAAAATGGAAAGAACGCATGAAAGAGACAGAGGGGAAATAGGATCAAAAGGAAATAATGAAGCCTTAGATTCAAGAAAAGATTCTACATCAAGTTTGCTTTCCTATTTTTGTTTTGTTTTTGTTTTGCTTTGTTTTTGATCTAGGGAATTAGGTACATTGTGGAATGTTAACTGAGATGGTCTTGAGGGATAAGATAATAAGTGTAGTTAAATTGAGTTTATATGAAGATATCTAACAGGTAATTAGAAGTATGGGTCAGTTGCTTAAGAGCAAAGTGGAAGCTGAGGAAAGAAATTTGGAAGAACCCAGTAAGATGATATTTGATAGGAATGCATGAGATTGACATACAGGGAAGACAGTCAAAGGAAAGACTTAACCAAGGCCTTTTTCAAGACCTGGATGAAGAGGAGGCAGAAGTGGGGTCTGAGAAACGTTCTTTCTTCCAGAGGCTTGCAGTGTCATTTAACTCCAGAGAGGAGTGAGGTTAAGTAAGCAAATTTTCAAGAGTTCTAAATGTTGCAGAGTTCAAGGAGGGATGAGGAATTACTGAGAACAAAATATTGAAGTTAAGGATACACATTGGTGTCTGTCAAGAGAGCAATTTCATTGTAGTGAGAGGCAAGAGCCAGATTGCAAATGTTTACAAAGGGAACTTTTGGTAAGAAAGTGATGGTTGTTCATTCTTTTCAGATGTTGGAATTGAGAGGAGGAACGAATAGAATTGTGGAAAATATAGGGCCAAGGAAATGAGTCTTAAGATCAGAGAGGTTTGCCTATTTAAAAGATAAAGGGACAGAAAGAGTTGATGAGGAGAGAAAGACAGAAAGCATTAATTATGGGAAACTGTTTCTTGCACTCTCCTTATCACAATTTTTGATCCATTTTTCATTGTATTAATGTATTAAGTATGTTGAGTTTTGCCACTTTCAAGCAGGTAAGCTTTAGCAATAAACTTTGTCTCTCTGTATCTCATTTTCCATCTATAAAATTAGAATAACAACAATAGTCTTTGTCTGGCCTAACTTATGGGTTTACTCACTCAGAGAGTCCAAACTAGAAGTATTTGCAAAACAGATTATGAAATGTACACGTGAAGATTAAAAACTAAAATATAATTATATAGAAAGCTTAAAATTGTGTTATTTTTATTGGTTGTTTCCTGCTCCTTGGAAGAATTCCAAGGAGAGCCATGAGAGTTCCCTTCACTACTCTCATAAAAGGATCTGCCTGAAACTCAGCCTCAACTGTTTCTAGCTATAGATCCAAGCTTGTTGATTTTCTATTCAACTGTGTCTACATCCTAAAACTATAATGGAGGAAAATAAGCAAAAATGCCAGTGAAATAGCAGTGGGTCATTTCTAACGAAAATAACTTACTCATCATTGTTCATTTATGTATAGGAACTGGCATATTTATATCTTCATTTCCATTACTCAGGAATCCATTCTGTTTCTTAAAATTAGTGTACTCTGGCTATCATAAGATTATGCATGGCATTAATTTTCCTTCCTGCTACATCCCCTTTTTACAAGCTGTAAGCATCATAAACCTGGAAGATTTTATTGGAAAGTCAAGGTGGCAAAGTTATGGAAATAACTCCGAAATGATACTTTCCTGCCGCAACAATGTTGATTTACTTGTAATGCTAAGCACACTCCACTAAGTCATACACAGCTCTTGGGAGAGGGGTGACTAATTAGCTCAGTGACTTACCCGCCCATATGCTCTGCTGATTCTGATACATTAAAACATTTTATTAGCCTGCAAGGTCAGGAAATCTTACTGCATGGGTAGTGTTTCTAAAAATTTAATAGCAATAGCCTGATGTTAGTTCCTTTGCATCTATAGATTGGAAATAAATCTTCAAAGATGGATAAACTCATACACTTATTTCTCAGAACTCCTTTTCATACTCAGGTCTCAAGAAATATTGAAATGTTTAAAAGGGAATAATCATTGGCAAGGTCAGATCATAATTATTCATGCATTGACAAATTCAGTTGTCTAAAAATTTAGAATTACTGTATTATACTCATTATACATTTCAAGATGAGATAAAGACTTGAAGTTCACAGTTGTGTGTGAAGTGCCCTCTTTATACATTTCAAGATGAGATAAAGACTTGAAGTTCAACAGTTGTGTGTGAAGTGCCCTCTTTTGGCATTTCCTACCAGTAGGTCATCTTCAGCAAACATTTCTGAAGAATGACATGTCTCAGGATGTCCAATGTGTAGCTGTCAGTGGTAGAGGAGCAAGCAGAACCAAAGTGGATATGCTAATAGGGCTCCTGTAATCACATGACATTAGCTTATATCCAATCTTTAGCAGATAGAACACACACAAATTGAAAACTTAATTTCCAACATCACCACCAGTAATCATTAGTTAAGCAAAGAAATATTACATTAAATTATACAACTATGGTCCATGCTGAGTTGGGAGAATTATGTTCATCTCTTAGTTTCCTAGTATTGGGTAAATCCTATAGTCAGCGCACTGTCTTCTTTGCATACAAAAGATGGCAACATTTGTTTCTAGACAGATAATTTCCTTTTCTGTTAATCATTTAAAGTACTCCATACATTTGATTAGTGTCTTTTACAGCAAAAAGGTACTGAAGCAAAAATGTTCTGGGGAAAAAAAAAAGGTAAAAATCAAAAATAAATCAATAGGGCAAAGAATGAGTTGAGTAGCTTATTTTTGTATGCAGAAATAATAAATTGATCAACCTGAAGCAGAAAATATTTAAGGTTCACATGTTTTGGAACCTTTCAATAAGTATCATATTATCCCAAATAACTACATGTTATAAAAACATGCAATAAGTGTTATTTTTTCTTTTTGTTTTGGACTCAGTCATCAACTGTGTCCACATCCTAAAATATTCAACTGGGTCCACATACTAAAACTATAAGGTAAAAGAGAAGCAAAAATGCCAGTGAAGTAGATTTGCATCAAATCTAATAAAAATGACTTACCATTATTCATTTAGTTATACAAATTGACATATTTGCATTATTTTGGGTAGAAAAGAGCACAAGAAAGGGTATGGACTATTTGGGTATCATAGATCTAAGTTCAAATTTAGGTTCTGCTACAAACCTTACTGTGTAACTTTAAGGATATATCATACTCTATCTCGGCATCAATTTTTTGAGTTGTAAAATGATGACATCAAGTCAAATGATTGCTAAGAGTTCACATAGCTCAAAAGTGCCATGCTCTGTGCCCAGTATCATGCACCCAGAATCTCAGCACATGTGCAAATGAAATGTGGATGAATTTAAGCTTTCCACATGTCTGGGGAAAAAGCACTTTTAAACACAGTTGCCATCTGAGTTAAAAATCAGAAAATCAATAAGCATCTCATTCAAGACAAAAAATATGTTCAAGCATTCTTGCCATAGTTAAGACAAGGCATCTTGTGACTTTGAACTTTACTTTCTAGTTAAAAGCAAGTTGCCCTTCTTCTTTAGAGATGGCAGGTGTATTTTACCTACCAAATCATCTGGTCATTAAAAAATCACTTTCTCGATTTCATGTAAGAATTTCATTTGGAAAGCAGGAGCTCTGTTCCACTTAGTGAAATATCTATACTACATCTCTATTAAGCCTTAGAGTCTTATTAATCCCAATCCTTTTCATGTGTATTTTACTTACTGAGCTAAAGTTGGGTAGCACATAGACTGTTAATATCCATTATACCTTCTTAAACCTTAGCTAAATTTCTGGGAGCCACAATAAGGAGTTATTGTTAAGCATGTTTGAAAGGGGAAAACAATCTTCCATTGAGCTAGACAGATTTACGAAGACTGAGGAAGTCATGAAACACACGATCATCATGTGAGTAAAACAACATTAAGGATAACAAAATGAAAGTATTTATATCAGAATATTTTTTCATTAGTATTCCAGTGAACTAGAAAGAGATTGCAAACAATTATCTGGACAAAAATAAAGGTCGCTTTTTACATGAGTAATTTATAGAATAAATGCATTTTCAGATGAAATGGAGGCACACAATCTTGGTGTCAGCTGTATCCCCACAAAAAAACTCATCCCCAATTTAGATGCCCTTGAAGCAGGCTCCTTGGGCATCGGTTTGCAGGAGGGACCGTGATGTTTTCACCAAAAGAGAAAAGAGGTTCAGAATCTGCACATTTTGCCCAAAAACAAATGATCAGCAGAGAGATTGGTGTAAAGACTAACCTCTGGCCTAAGGCCCTATGCATCCCCAGGAACTCAGCTCAAATTCAGGTACAAGATAAAAGAACAAACTTGTGTCTTTCTCTATGTTGCCAAAATATGCTTTTTAAAATGTGTAATACAGGAAGAGGAGAATAATATTGAACTGTCCACTTCAGAGCAGTTAATTTTAGGTCATTTTGAACAGCATACAAAAATGTGTAAGTGGACAGAGTGTTGGAAATAAATGTGACAATCTCCCTGAGATGTTCTGAAATTGGTTAGGAGCAAATTAGAGTTTCTGGATTTCTACTGATTTGCAATTACAAATGGAGACAGAGATGGTCTCTTATTATCAATAATGTAAACTTGTTTCTGTCCAGGCTGTTTGGGACTGGTGAAACATTGGTTATACTTGGAAGGAAAAAAAAAAACAAAACAGGAGATATAACCTGTACATCCAAGTTTTCCTGTTGTCCTCTAGGAAAGATGCCCCCAAATGGGGTATAAAATTAATTTCTATTGTTTATTTCAACAGAAATCAGTAAGCCCTGGGTTATTTTCCGATGTGGAAAGTGATGGGATTACTCTCATGTAATAAAGAATGCTTTTAGAGAAGGAACATATATATATACATGTATATGTATATTCCATTGAAGGTGTTATGCTTTCTGGTCTCTGTGCAGAATACATAGCTTAACTGCTTCAGTTTCTTGAGCCACAAAATGAGACCAACAGAGATCAAATACTTCCTAAATATTATTCAGCTTTTATGCTATAGCCTGTATAAGTTCTTGTTCATAGGCTGTGAAGGGGAAATATATCATAAACAAGAAAGTAGTGATGAGTCACATGAATCTGTAATCCTTTGGCCTATTTCAACCTTCAATTCTGAATTTAAATCACCTTTGAAAATAGGAAATAGTAAGTAAGTACAGAAGTGCTGCATTAAATACTTAGTCAAAAAGTAAATAAAACTCATCCAGGTAGGTAAAAATATACAAGTTCAGAACTAAAAACTAATCATGAATCTGGATTTCCAGGGCCTTAGTCTCTTTTCTGGTAGTGACCCACACTTTTCTTCAACCCCTTAACAAATTAATGGAAAAGAGCTGAAGAAAATTACTACATTTCTTATTGCTCTTCTGTTTGGCTAAGTAGTTAATACTGTAATAGTGTAATAATATGCTGTAATATTTAAAAGTACTTTTTCTACTCTTAGAACATTTGGAGTTCTATACTCATTTAGCAATGACAAATAAAAAACTTAATACTTGTTCTTGAAGACAGAACTGCAAGTAGTTTGAAGAATGGTCTAATCTAAAATTTCTGGTGCCTATTATTTATGAATTTGCTTATTCACTAACTCAGTAATTATTTGTGAGCTCTATGAAGTGTCCTGCACAGCACCTTCGACACAAATATGTAAAAAGTCTTGCACCTATGCCTTCAATGAGCTCAGAGTCTAGTCTGTTAGCCAACGACTTGTACAAAGAAGAAAAACAATATGTATGAAGAAAAGTAATGGCACAAAAGAGGGAGATGTTTCTCCGGGTACAAAAAGAGGGAAGTGTGCTGGATCCCTACACCAAATCAAATATGTTTTGCTCAGCCACCTGGTATAACTGCGGTCAGTTCTACTCAGTACTTGAAGAAGATATGTGTCCAGTGCAATGCCAGATTACTACTAAGAAGTTTTACCTACCTCTCAAGCTCCCCTATGGAACTCTTGATTCTGGTGAAGTTTTGAACCACAGGGAGCTGCAAGGATAATTTCTGCCTACACTAGGCAGACCTAGGAGAAATAAACTACACATTCACTACTCCATGACCAAGAAAAGACAATCAAAAGATCAGCAACATAACTCCTATTCCTATTTTCAAATCTCACTTGAATGCATATAATGTAATTGATGAAACCAAATGTACATTCAGAATTTTAGCTGCTAATGTAGATGATTTTAGTTTTTCAGCATATGCAGTAAAAGGAGAATGGAATGGACACTTAGATAGCCATTACCCAGCATCCACTAGAGAAAACAAATCCTAAAAGAAAATGCTATGGAAAATTCAGAGCTGTTATCCTCTTCTTCACACATAAAGCACTTCTTTGACTCTTTCAAAACATGGTCAACTTCTTTTCTTGTCTTTGACAGATCCCTATCAGTAGCCTTCCTCCACAGGGGGAGTGTGTATTGGGGGTGGGGGTGGGATATGGAGTCAGAGAAAGAGAAAGACTCCCACTGGTCTCCCACAGGTGGTGTGCTTCTCAGCCTTTCCTTTAAATCTCTGAAACTTTTCTTTAAAGTTTGAAGGACTTAAAAATCTCATTACCTCTCCTTTCCAATCCCATTGTTCAATATGTGTAGTATGCTTTCTGAGGATGAGGGATTGTCATCAATCCATTTATGTAGAAAGAAGTCCTTTTGTATTTTCAAATGGCCCCTTGCCATTCTACCATTAAAAGTAATTGCTCTCCCAACAACTATTCAGAATAAAAACTCTCAGTAAACTAAGAATCAAGGGAAATTTCTTCAACTTGATAGAGCATATTTACAAAAAGCCCACAAATAATATCATACTTAATGATGAGAACATTGAAGCTTTTCCACTCCTTTTCCGCATTGTATTGGAAGTGCTTGCTAATGCCATAAGGCAAGAAAAGGAAAGAAAAGTTATACATATTTGAAAGGAAGATACAAAAGATACAAAAATGTGTGTGTTCACAGATGGTGTGATCATCTATGTAGAAAATCTGAAAGAGTTGAAAAAAAACTTATGAAACCGATAAGCAATTATAGCGAGTTTGCAGGATACAATGTTGACATGAAAAAGTTAATTACCTTTCTATATAGGAATAATGAACAAGTGGAATTTGAAATTAAAAACACAATATAATTTACATTAGTACCCCCAAAATGAAATACGTAGGTATAAAAATAACAAAATATGTATAAGATTTATGTGAAGAAAACTAGAAAACTGATTTTAAAAAAAGCAAATGGAGAGATTGTCCATGTTCATGGATGGGAAGGTTTAATATTGTCAATATGTCAGTTTCTATCCAACGTGCTCTGTAACATGTTTAAATCCAAATCCAAATCCCAGCAAATTATTTTATTGATATTGACAAACTGATTCTAAAGTTTATATGGAGAGGCATAAGACCCAGTATAGCCAACACATTATTGAAGAAGAATAAAGTTGGAGGACTGATAGTACCTGATATCAAGACATAGTCTAAAGTGTGGTATTCACAAAAGAATAGATAAATGGATCAATAGACTAGAATAGAGAGCCCAAAAGTAGACTCACACAAATATAGTCAACTGATCCTTGACAAAGGAGCAAAGACAGCACAATGCAGTAGAGATAGTCTCTTCAGCAAATGATGCAGGAACAACTTGACATCTACATGCAAAAAGTGAATCTAAACACAGACCTTACACCCTTCACAAAAATTAACTCAAAATAGATCATGGAACTAAATGTAAAAGACAAAATCTATAAACCTCCTAGAAGATAATACAGGAGAAAACCTATATTACTTTGGGTATGTTGATGCCTTTTTAGATATAACACCAAAGACACAATCCAAGGAAGAAATAATTGATAAGCTTGACTTCATTAAAACTAAAAAAATTGTGTGCTGAAAAACAAAAAAATTTCAAGAGAACTAAAAGACAAGCCACAGACTGGAAGAAAATATTTGCAAAAAACACATCTGATAAAGGGCTGTTATCCAAAATATATAAAGAACTCTTAAAATTCAACTATAGAAAACAAAAAGCTCAATTTAAAAATGAGCCAAGAGGGACTTCCCAGGCGGTCCAGTGGTTAAGACTCTGTGCTTCCAATGCAGGGGGCGAGGATTCGATCCCCGGTCAGGGAACTAAGATCCCACATGCCATGTGGTGCAGCAAAAAACAATAATAATAAATAAAAGTGAGCCAAGAACCTTAAAAATACCTCACTAAAGAAGATTTACAGATGTCAAATAAGCATGTGAAAGGATGTTCCACATCATATGTCATCAGGGAAATGCAAATTAAAACAAGGAGATTCCACATCACACCTATTAGAAAGGCCGAAATCTGGAACACTGACAACACCAAAAACTGGTGAGAATGTAGAACAATAGGAACTCTCATGCCTTGCTGGTGGGAATGCAAAATGGTATATCCACTTTAGGAGACAGTTTGGTGGTTTCTTACATAACTAAACATACTCCTACTCTAGCATCCAGCAACCACATTCCTTCTTATTTACCCAAAGGAGTTGAAAAGTTTGTACACACCAAAACCTGCACACAGATGTTTACTGCACTTTTACTCATAATTGCCAAAACTTGTAAGCAACCAAGATGTCCCTGAGTAGGTGACTGGATAAATAAACTTTGGTACATCCAGAGAATGGAATATTATTCAGCAGTAAGAAGTGACCTATCAAGACATGAAGAAATGGAGGAAACTTAAATCCATATTACTAAGTGGAAGAAGCCAATCTGAAATGCTGTATACTGTACAATTCTGACTATATGACACTCTGGAAAAGACAAAACTATGGAGACAATAAAAAAGTCAGAGGTTGATAGGTATGAAGGAGATGGGAAGAGACAAATAGGTAGAACACAGAGGCTTTTTAGGGCAGTGAAAATATTCTGTATGATGCCATAATAATGAGTATACATCATTATACAATTGTCCAAACCCATAGAATGTACAAGAGTGAACCCTAAGGACTTTGGGTGAATATGATATGTCAATATAGGTTCATCTATAGTTACAAATCTGCTGGTGGTGGAGGAGACTACGTATGTGTGGGGGCAGAAAGAATATGAAATATCCTTGTACCTTCCTCTCAATTTTGTTGTGAACATAAACTGCTCTAAAAAAATACAGTCTTAAAAAAAAAGTTAATTCTTTCAAAGCACAAGACTGCTTCTACGAAGAGGGATCCAGTCTGCTTAAACCAAGGAAAACCAGAGAATGTTGATTGAGTGGGCTCATGGAGAGGTTAGGCACTTCTAGTAAAAGGTGTTAACTACTGGTCAAATGAATGGATACTGAAATGTTAGTTTGTATTATAATGAGGGAGTAGGAATTTCTTTATACTTTTTAGTACTTAATATATGTATCCTTGACTAGTTATTCTTCAGCTCCCAAAACAGTGCCCAACATATGATTAGCACTTAATGAAAATGAGCTAAATAAAACAATGTCTATGTGAATGACTATTGACATCAGGAATTCATTTGTCCTACTTGCGGGTGCAGTAGAAATGAGATGTTGCCTTTGGTGATTAAGCATGGAATACCAAACTCTTCTTGGAGTATTTTGACCAGTTCTCTCTTTCAGTGTCTCCCAGTGCCTGCCACTCTCAAGTTAAGGCACACAGAGATAACTCGTTCAAATAGGGTAAATATTACTAAGAAACAAAAGCAAAATAAAATAAACAAACAAAAAAACCCTAAAAAACTACTTGCTAAGATGTGAAAAATGACTGAGAATTGGAAATAGGTGATGTTTAAAAGCTGATGTTCTTACTAATTAATTATAACAGTCTAAAATCTACAGAAAATGAATTAAGCTAGCTTCAAGAAATGACTAAACTACATCAATTTCTATCTCATAATAGGGCTTCCCTGGTGGCGCAGTGGTTAAGAATCCGCCTGCCAATGCAAGGGATACGGGTTCGAGCCCTGGTCTGGGAAAATCCCACATGCTGCAGAGCAACTAAGCCCATGCACCACAACTACTGAGCCTTCCCTCTAGAGACCGCGCCTCAACTACTGAAGCCCGCACGTCTAGAGTCCATGCTCCACAACAAGAAAAGCCACCACAATGAGAAGCCCACTCACTGCAACGAAGAGTAGCCCCTGCTCGCCCAGCTAGACAAAGCCCGCACACAGCAACAAAGACACAAAGCAGCCAAAAATAAATAAATAAGTAAAATAAATTTATAAAAAAGAACATTATATCTCGTAATTTGTAGCAATGGAGGAGTGATACAAATTTAGAAGTAAAAATCAATCAAAGGAATACATCCCTGTATAAAACTGAAAAATATGGATTACTTCAATTGTCTAAAAGCAAAATGGACAGAACACTATAAAACAAACTACAGAAAATGTTCTATCAGCCTAACTGAAATCAGTCTAATTTTTCTGATTATCTTTCAGTTTTCTTCTAGCTGATTCAGTCATTAATATATTTTATCTTTGTTTATGTTGGGTACTGTTGACATCATTTTTTACGGTAATTTTTTTTTAATGAGCATAATAAACAAACAATCCATTCTAATATCATTTTCAAATCCATTAGAAATAATCAGAAAACTAGAAGCAGAAGTCAAATCTTACTAATAGAAAATGTGCAGGAAGAAAAATCAGTATCTTCTATGAAGAATTTTATAAATAAACCAACCATGAAATGAAAACAATAATGAAGCTGACAATTAAAAGAAGTAGCAGATAACATGTCTGGTTATAAAACACCAAAATAAAATGTATTTTTGTTTTTTTATATTTCCGGGTTTCCCTACAAAAGAGAAAATCAAAGTGAGCGAAATTTAAAAATCTGAATTCCATTATGTCTTTGATTTTATAAAAGATTTTGTATCAATGCAATGAGAACATAGTATCTCCTTTAAATTTTTTCACTTTATAGAAACATATTCAGGACTTTGTTTGCCTTAAAAGAAATAAGTCACCAAAGTTATTTAAACTTATTTTACAGTTTAAGACCTCTAGGTACATAGTGCTAGAATTCTTAACCTGGATTTTACACGCCATGTATGGGTTTCCAGAAGCCTATGAGATTCCGAAATTAGTTGGAATGATTCATGTGCATATGCATATGTGCATATTTTAAGAGAAAAGATAAGAATTTCATTGATTATTAAATATGTCTGTATTAGGGTTCTCCAGAGAAACAGAGCCAATAGGAGATATATATAAATATGAAGAATTGACTCATATGATTATGAAGACTGAGAAATTTCACAATCTGCCATCTGCAAGCTGAAGACTCAGGAAGTTAGTGGTGTAGCTTAGTCCAAGTCCAAATGCCTGATGACTAGCAGGCTGATGGCCCCAATCCAATGACAGGAGAAGAATTATGTCCTAGCTCAAACAGGCAGAAGGAATTCAACCTTTCTCTGCCTTTTTGTTTTATTCAAGCCTTAAGCAGATGGGATGATGACCACTAATATTGCTTTATCAGACACCAATCCAAAGGCTAATCTCTTCCAGAAACACCTTCACAGACACACCCAGATATATGCTTTACCAGCTATGTGGGCATCTCTTGGCCAAATCAAGTTGACACAGAAAATTATTTGTCATATTGCAATATCTATGAGTGCAAAACTACTAAGAATCATTGAAAATTCATTCAAGTATACTTACTTCACTAAAGACCGAGTTACTTAACCTGCCTTCTTTGAGCAAAAATCTGGCAGTAAATCTAATTTCTTTTGGTTTCTATTTTATTTACTTTTGCAGCCTAAATTTTGATTTTGTCCTTAGTCAATTTTGGTTTTGTCTCTTCTAATTATACATGTTCTTCCTCACAATTTCAGCTACATCCTTGGCTTTAGCTACCATGTTTATGCTGTTGGATTCTATTTCAATCTCTCATCACTTTCCTGAGCTGTAAGAACCGAAGCATAACTTTTCATATACACTCACTACGCATTTCTAAATGAATCGATTGACATTCACCCACTGAAATTCTATTGTAACTTCTTAATTCCCTATATCAGTATCATCATTCATCCAATTTCTCAAGGTCAGCGCTAAATCATGTTATATTGAAACTTTAACTTCTTATTTTATTGTACACATTCTTTTAATATTACTGAATAAATGACTCTTGAATCTTCCCTCTCTTCACGTTGTCAATATCTAACTTTAAGCTCTTGTCAAGACTTACACAAGCAATTGCAACTTCTTCCTGAGTCTTCTCTCTCTACTGTTTGTCTTCTAATGTCATCAGAATAAACTACACAAAAAGCAAATGTTCTGATTAAACATTGTTTTCTGGTGTTTTCAGCTCCTAGTACTTACCACACTATACTACATTTCTAAAAAGTTTGCATTCCTGCTTACATCATTAGATAGTAATGCTCAATGTCTCACTCACCTTTCTACTGACCCTCCTGACCTGGTCCAATGCACAGATAATGAACTAATAATACAAATAATTATATATACAAATTTTGTACAAAATATGTATAATAATATAGAAATAATAAAGGAGAGATAGGCAATCTTTCTACCAAAATGTGTGCTTCTCCTTTCATATTTTTAGTTGTTGCTGGGAAACAACTTCCCACCTGTGGAGTAAATTTGCCAGCTCCCTAATAATGTACATGACTGGTTCTCAACAGTGAAATTTTAGAAGAAGTGATATATTGCTTCGAGGCCAGGGCTTTTAACAGCTTGGTAAATTCTACTCTCCCATTTGCCTTTCACTTACTGAATGTGGAGAGTTCCAAGGCTTTGGTGGAAGGAGAAACCAACAGATGAAAAAAGCCTGAGTCCCCAAAGCATGACCTGGAGGCAAGCTACCCACTTGCCAAAAGGACCCTCACTGGGAAACATGAGTGAGAATAAGTTTCTATCGTATTAAGACATATTTCCTTAAGGTGTTACAGTTGCTAAGTACCCCCAATTAATGTAAGTAGATAGAAAAGTATTTTGAAATTAATGTTCATAATGTACCTGCATATTACATATTTGCATAAATGGATGAAGGCAGCAAAAAAGAAAAACATTCCTCTCTTGGATTTCCCCAAATGTGGTTACAGTATAATGATCATTATATGTCACTTCTTTCAAATATAGAGGGGAAAAAAACATTGTAGGGCTTCCCTGGTGGCACAGTGGTTAAGAATCTGCCTGCCAATGCAGGGGACACAGGTTCAAGCCCTGGTCTGGGAAGATCCCACATGCTGCGGAGCAACTAAGCCCATGTGCCACAACTACTGAGCCTGCACTCTAGAGCCCGTGAGCCACAACTACTGAGCCTGCATGCCACAACTACTGAAGCCTGCATGCCTAGAGCCCATGCTCCACAACAAGAGAAGCCACCACAATGAGAAGTCCGCACACCACAAAAGAGTAGTCCTCACTCACCACAACTAGAGAAAGCCCACACCCAGCAACAAAGACTCACTGCAGCCAAAAATAAATAAATAAAATAAATTTATTTAAAAAGAAATTGTAAAATATTAATTGGGAACACATCACAAAATTTACATCTTTATAAAATTTCTTCATTTTAATATTTTTTTCACTTTAGCACACAATTGAAAGTACTGTTTCGCTCAAGAAATAAAAAAGAACAATACAAGTAATTAAAGAGAATCTAGAATATGTTGATAACTAATTAGGGCAATGAAGGATTTGGATGAAGGCCCAGTTAAAACTATCCAAGTAAACTACACTAAGCTATTTGAGTAACCATGTTATGCACATTGCTTCTTCATATAAATCTGTGTAAGTATCTTGGGATTATTTTGCCTAATTTATGTGTCAATGGTTTTTCCCATTTTTGCATAGTCAGTGAATTTATTTCAGTAAAATCAAATTAAGTGGGAAAAGAAAATTTAATCAAGAAGTTTCCACTCCAGCACTCTATCCTTCCCATTTTTTTTTTAATATATATTTGAGGTGGTGATGAATGTGAAATATACAGCTCTGTTTGGGATTGAATTCTATGTAGAAATATTCACTGGATCTTTTTGAATATAATACAATACATGGTCAGAGTCCAGTGATTACTCACTTTTGTTGACCTTACTACTGCAGAAGTCTGACGACCACTTGGTTCTTGCTACTCAAAGTGTGGCCCATGGACCAACTGCATCAACATTATCTAAAGCTTATTGGAAATGCTGAATCTCAAGTCCCACCCAGTTGCTTTGTATGCATGTTAAAATTTGAAAAGCACTGCTTTTGGTAACAAAAAGGAAATAATTGGTTGACGACAGTTCCAAAGGGATTGCACTTCTCTGAAAAAAAGTAATTTTATTCCAGTTTAAATGTTTCCTTAAATTAGGATTGTTGTGAATAATGTAATCTAGGCTAAATAATTTGTCTCTTTAGTCTGTGAGTGCTAGCATTAAGCTTCAGAGAATAAGCAAAATCTTCCTATACAGACTTTATATCAGTTAAGATGTTTTCAGAGGAAAATAATGGGAAAATTCACCTCCACTATTCTTAAGTAGAAAGGAAACCCTGGGAGTACAGTTTAGGGCAGGCCTCAGAGATGACTCAGTCCCACAGCTCTGGCTTCCTTTGCTGGCAGTTCTTCTTGCATTTCATTATTTGATTGGGATAGCACACGCCCCTTCCAAAATCAATCCCTGCTGTCCCAGGAATTTGATTCATTCTTTGGCTTAGACCAGAGTTCCTGAAACAATGATTGTCAAGGGATAAAAGTAATTTGATTGGCCTATTGTCTTGTATCAAGCCCTCCAACTGCTTCTCAGGTTGCTAATCAATAAGCAGGGGAGGGATGAGTGTTGAGAAGCCAATCACAATGTTCACCAAATTCTACATTTCTTTCATTATTAGACTTTCATAATTGTGCCTCTCTCTTCTCATTTCTTTCTTTCTTTTTTTTAAATTGAAGTATAGTTGATCTACAATGTCATGTTAGTTTCAGGTGTGCAGCACAGTGATTCAATTACACATGCATATATACACATATGTATATATATTTTTCAGATTCTATTCCATCCCTCTCGTCATATTGTCACATGACCTTCTGATACTTCTAATAAGACCAGCTGCTTAAGTTCCATGATATTTGTACACACTCTACATACTATCTCCATTATGTCCAACACTCTACTCCTGGCTCTTTGGAGGGAGGAATTTGTTTTTGTTTCTACTGGACTGTTTTGTTTTTGTTTTTCTCACCATAATTCCCACTCAAAAGAGTCACCAAGGCCACCCTATCTACAACAATCTCCATGCCCAATAATTTTGTCATGTGTATTTCCCACTGCAAATGAATGCACTGATAGAGTAGAGCCAGCTATTCAATAAGCCGAGCCCTGTGTTTATCTTGTATCACTAGTGAGAGGGAAGTCTGCTGCATTTTAGATGACCAGCTTGAATGTGTTCCCCCTAGTTCAGCGGTCCCCAACCTTTTTGGTACCAGGGACCGGTTTTGTGGAAGACAATTTTTCCATGGACTGGGGGTGTGGGGGGCGGTGGTACAGAGGGGATGTTTTGGGATGTTTCAAGCGCATTACATTTATTGTGCACTTTATTTCTATTATTATTACATTGTAATATATAATGAAATAATTATACAACTCACCATAATGCAGAATCAGTGGGAGCCCTGAGCTTGTTTTCACTTGCCACTCACTGATAGGGTTTTAATATAAGCCTGCAAGCAATTGATTTATTATGGTCTCTGCGCAGCCAAACCTCTCTGCTAATGATAATCTGTATTTGCAACCACTCCCCAGTGCTAGCATCACTGCCTCAGCTCCACCTCAGATCACCAGGCATTAGATTCTCATAAGGAGCACGCAATCTAGATTCCTCGCACGCGCAGTTCACAATAGGGTTTGTGCTCCTGTGAGAATCTAATGCTGCCTCTGATCTGACAGGAAGCGGAGCTCAGGCGGTAATGCGAGTGATGGGGAGCAGCTGTAAATACAGGTGAAGCTTCACTATCTCACCCACCTCTCACCTCCTGCTGTGCAGCCTGGTTCCTAAGAGGCCATGGATGGGTACCGGTCCATGGCCAGTGGTTGGGGATCCCTGCCTTAGTTCCTGAAAGATGCTTTACATTGAATGATGCCAAAATAACCTAATAATCATACTTTCAGGGATAAATCTATGGCACCCAGAGTGAAAAGTGATTACTCAAGCACAGGTCTAGAGAGATACAGGGCAGCAGTCTCTGAAATCTCAACATATTCCAGTGCCAAGAAAACTTCAAGTTATTTTAACAGGGGCATGGCAGTGGTGATTTTTACTCCTCCTCTCTGTTAGTAAACCAGGCTTTTCTTTGCTTAAGCAGCTGTCATATTGTAAGCCTAAAAATGCTTGTTTGAAGAAAAGAATTCTAATCTTGAGTGAACTGGCTGCAAGTTCCATATTTTAAAATATGGTCTGTGAATTTTACCTTACATGAAGATAATTATCAATGCTGAATTCTCCAAACTATGATCAGAAGCTACTAGAAGTTCAATGAAGAATTTTTATGGTATGTGTGTATCTTCTTGGCACTAGAATTATTTTTTTCTCTTGTATTTTATGGCTTAGAATTAATCATAAGATTGATGAGCAAAGCCTAAACAATTAGTGAAGATGTTAATTATAAAAGAGCTTAAGGAAGTCAAATTTTACTGAAATGTGTCTGATATGAATCAACAGTAACAGCTTATAAGTGAAGAACGTACATCATATATGCATCCTTCATAGTTAATATACATAAATGAATGTCTAATGAGTTAATGATATCCACAGTGTTTCAGAATATTTAAAATTTTCTCTCCTTTGAGATGTGATCATTTCCTCCATCTTTCCAGATGCTATTAATTTTTTATCCCTCAGTCCATGCTGTCCTCCTGGGAAGACTGTCAACTGAAAAAAAAATGCACAACCTGCGAGTTGCGAGTTAAGCTTTATTTGGGGCAAAATGAGGAATATAGCCCGGGAGACAGCATTTCAGATAGCTCTGAGAAACTGCTCCAAAGAGGTAGGAGGGAAGGTCGGTGCTATATATGATTTTAGTGAGGGGGGGTATGTGCAGTCAAGCACACATTTTGGCAGAGGCTTGCTGCTCGTCAAGAGGAGCAGATGTCACCGTTAATGATTTTAGTGCTTTTCTAGATATGAGAAGATGCAAGAATCGGGCTCATAAAATCTTCTGAAAATATCTAGCTATCTAAAGACCTGTTCTGCCAGTTTTTCCCAGAGCACAGAGTGCCTCATTCCTGATCTCCACCCTGAACTATTTTCAGGGAGTGTTGAAGGTCAGCAGCTGCAGTAGCTCATGATTTAATCCTTGTAGAAGTAGATGGCAAGTGCCAATTTGTAGGTGGCAAGACTTTCCAACTACACAAGTTCATAGTAATTTTTGTTTTTATTTTTGTATTTTCAGAGCCCTTATTGACTAGCTATTGGTCTTTAATATCAATCTCCTCTTGCCAGTATAATTCAGATTTCTCAAGAGCATAGTAAAATCAGCATAATTCTTTATATCCCACAGAGGTTGGAGCACAGGATAAGTAATTAATGAAAACTAACTGACTGAAAAAAAATTCACCAAAATGTCCATTGCTTCATTGCTAAACTAAATGACATGTACAAAGAATGTGATAAAAATTGTTACTGTTTAAAATTAGGTGTTCTACCATAAAAGCACCTTCAAATTTCCAGCCTCATCCTTCTCACTGTAATTGGTTCAATACTGAGGGTGAATTGTCTCTAGATCTCTTGTGGTATTATTATTTTTATTCCTCTAGCGTCCAATCTACCAGTAGTGATGATAATAATAATTTAACACATCTAATAACAGTATCCATTTTCCAATGCTGTCTTTGCACAAACACCTCTAATATTTGCCTATCAAAAAGGATAATTAAATAAAATATATTATATTATAAAATATAAAAACATAAATAGAACTCCACTATAACACAGCTCATTATGACATGAAGATCATATCACAAAACAATGTTCCTTGAAATGTCAAAATCACATAGAATAAAATTATTAAAGACAAAGAGTTTACAAGGGAATTGCCTATTCTTTATAAAATAATATAAAGTATTAAGAATACAATAGGACTGGGGTCACCAAGGTTCTGTTCATCAGAGCCCTAATCTAGAAAACATTAGTAAGAGTGCTTTGAAAATGTGATATTTACATAAGACTAGGAAATGTTGAACTTAAATCTCTCTCCTGTGGATTCACACTAGTATGTTAGTGTATTGAGAAGTCCCTGAGATGTTACACAGAAAGGACACTATTTTGAATGTGTTTAAAGTACAAAATAAAAGTTTCAAATTTATTCAAGCAAAAAGGAATATTTCCATGGAAAACCTATTAACTTGTAGAGGTGTTTTGAGGGACATTGGCTGGGGAAGTGCTGAGATAGGTAAAATGGATTTGTACTAGAAATCAAAGCGAGCTCATTTCTGATCTTAGCTAGGTAGCTCTAGGGCTTAGGAATTCACACAATTATGGAAGGACATACCACATGCTTTCAGTTCCAATTAAAACAGACTTTTAATTGTATTCATCCATGAATAAAAAATTTAGTACTGATATTTCCATTTGGATGTTTTTAGTTTCAACAACAGCAAACCCAATTCAAATACATGTCCTGAGGCTTGAGAGCCAGGAACACAGTGTTATTACCAAGCCAGGCCACATTATTTTTTTCCTTGTCTCTACAATGTTTCCTACTCTGTCTTCTCCTGCAGAGGATTCCTCTTATGGTCTTAAATTATTTCTCTAGATACTTGGCTGCATAGGTCCTCTTTCATATTCTACAGATGTGCTAGAGTATCTTTTGCCCAAAACACTCAGCAAATTCTGAGATGTACTCCAATCAGGTTAAGTCATATGTGCTCCATTTACTAATCACATTGGCCAGACAGTGAAATGCAGTGCTAGGGTTCATCCTAGGTCATGTGCTCTACCCCTGAAAGTAGGAATGGAATTAGCTTCCCTCAAGTTACAAGGGTCTATTAGTCACAAATGGGGATTTTGAAGATGAAAAAATATGACATGGATACACATGCAGGAACAAAACTTATCTTCTTCATTTGAGGAGAATGCAAGGATTAAAAATAACAAATTTGTAAATTGATAAAAGCTTAAAAATAAAAGGGTAGAGTAAGTGAAACAACCAAAGTGATTTCAGTGGAATCATTAAAATATACATGGTTCATGTAAAGAGTAGACATTGCTATCTAGGGATGTATTTTTAAAAATGTAACCCTTCCCTTGTAAGTTAATCAAACAATTCCTTTGTAAGAAATTAATCTATGTTTCTGGAAGACATCAAAATACCTATGGAAATCGGGTAGTTACTGATTTTCATCCAAAATTTAATTAGAGACACAATTTCAGAGAGTGAATCACACAAAGACCAAATGAGATGACATATTAACCACTACTTTTTTCACATGTTTAGGAAAATATACTTTCGAATTTGCCAACAAAATTTTAGTGCATTTACTCAGATTTTGGACAGCCATTTAAACTTCTCAATCAAGAAATGTTACCTCTTATCAGTGACTGATTAAATTTTAATAATTAGAAAATTTTTACCTTACTTGAATTTAAATAGAACAACACAACATTTATATATTTATTGGTACTACATAGAAAATAGTAATTAAGGACTTTTCTAAGTTATACATGATGTTTTGTTTAAAATAAAATGAAAATAATAAAGAGTGCTTACTTACCTAATTTGTTATCTTTGCCTAAAGAAGTCAATACTGTGAGGTTCAGGAAATTATGAACTGTTTTGGTAATGAATATCTTTAAAACCTAGAAAAAAAGAGCCTCCTTCCCCTTGTCTTACCAGCAAGGTGCAAGCCTAAGAGACAATTCCAAGTGGGGCTGGGTGGACCAGGTTTAAAGACTCCATCTTTGATGGGAAAAATTGATTTCAGTGCCAATCTCAAGTAAAGTGCTATGCACATTTGGTGTTAAGCCCCCAACTCCTTCTAATCAGAACACAGATTTGTACCCCTCTTTTTTAGAAATTATTAAGTAACTGCTACATCAAAATCTATACTAACATAACGCATTTTTTAAAATTTTGTTTTATTTTTGTTTTCTGTCAGCCTGGGTCCAAAGAATCCTGAGAAATTCTTTGCTTTAAATGTTCCAGTCCTACTTATTCTTTGATTTCTGTATAACTGAACTCTGTTCTGTGCCAGTCTAAAGCTTGGTAAAGGCTTCTTCCAGACTGAAGCATCTCAATGACATCTGTCAAAAAGAGCATGTTAGAAGACCTCTATAGTCTGTAAACTGGGCGTTGGGGTGACACATGTCACATTTAACCTAACAAACAACAATTTGCTGAACACACACTCAGCACTGTGCTAAGTGTAATGGGGTTTGCAAAGGAGTGAAAATGGGATTTTCAGGGAGTCTGCATCTTGGGGTAAAAATGCTACAAAGTGAAAATATGGTAAACAATATAAACAGTACAAATGCTAAATTTTGCCATTTGGGAGAACTATAGGCATGCTCAGTTATAACACTCATGAAAAGCTTCAGAAGAAGAAAAACACTGACTTTATCTCATTATGCACAATTGTAGCATGATGATTTCCTTGCCCCTTCCACCTCTTATTCTTATTTTGCATTGTCTGCATAACTTTTAGCAAAGTGATAGACACGTAGAAGATCCTCAATTAATGATTATGGCATGGATACTGAAACATGAGCATCAATTGTAAGTGTCTGTTAGAGGGTTAGAAATTTCCTTACCAGCAAAACGATTGCACGTTTCCCCATCTCTCCAGTAGTCAATGAAATGGAGTGGTGGCTACGACATTCTTCTCATTCTGTACTCTGACAACGTTTGTGAAATATTCCACCAATCTTCCTCCAATCTCAAACCCAACTTCAATAATAAACTTCATAAGCACCAATAATTAATCAGGAAGCTGGAAGAAACATTACATATTTAGAAAATATTCAGTTTAACTTCAGTTAGAAATTCTACCTTAATAATACTACCTTTCTTCAGGGAAATATTTCTCTACTTGGAAGATTCTGGTCATCATTAAAATGTGGACCCTGTGCCACTTTGGCAGAATGAAAATAGGACAAAGAGATATTTTCTTCAGCAGAAAAAAATGATATGCATGCTTTCCTTGCTGCTACTGTGATGGAAATGTGTCTGGAATCCTTCTTTTTGTACTTATTTTAACATATTTCAATGTTATCCAGAATCGCATGATCCATCAGCACTGTGATAAGCCCTTCCCGTTAGCCATATGAGCATGTTTTAAAAAATGACTAATATAAATCAATGGAGAATGAATTAGATAATAACACAACAGGTAAACTAGTCCTTTAAATTCCTTAAAATAGTTCTCAGTGAATTATTCATCATTCACTGTTCTTTGCAGTTTAAGTGAAATATTACAGTAAGTATCTTCTTTCTGAAGAAAATCAATTTTCCTTTACTAACATGTTTTATTATAAAAAGAGCAATAGTTCATGATGTGTGAATAAAAGAAAATCTGCTCTCATCTCCACTTTGCCTTCTTTCTTCTATGTGTGAAAATAGCTTGCATGAAAATAAGAGGAGACTAAAGTTAGCATGCATCATAATTTTGTAAGAGCACTATTTGGTTCTTAGATTTAGATTTAACGACCATAAGCAGAAAGACACACATGTGATTTTCTACACCTCTTTAGCAGAGTTATACTGTTCTTGAACTTGATTGCTCATATTATCAGGATTTCAAATTTTTGTTTAGTTGTTTAATTCATGCTTCGAAATCTCCATTTACAAAATGTGCATAATAAACAGAATATGGCTTTTGATTCATCCTTCTAAACCCAGTTTTCAAAATTGCACACATATCAAAATTATTCAGTTTGAGGAGATATCTGATCAGAGGCTCTATTCTCATCTTGTTCTTACAACACCTTTTCTGATAGATCTAAGTATTGGGTTGCATTGCCTGACAATTGTACTAAACAAAACTGACTATAAAAATCAGAAACGAGAAGAGTACAGCTTGTACTGTATCCTTCCATACAGTTAGACTTGGTTCCTTTGGTAATTTGTGAAGTTTTTCCTGCATATAATCTTCACAGCTCCAACCAGTGAACTTTAAGATCTGCTGATATTTTAGAAGCAGCTTTGTGTGAGGCTTTTTCCTTTATACTAGATGACCAAGGAATTTATTTTCTTTATAGTATTAAAAAAAATTTGTTGCAAATTTGGACAAAAGTTAGTCATCAGTGACCAAGTTTCTTATAGTTTTTGATTCTATTATATCTATCTTTCACCAGAAAGTAGTTTTATAAGTTTTCACACCAGCTATTAAAATAGAAATCTAGAAATATCCTAGGACAAACAGCAATAATAACTAAAATCCATATAAATACATGCAACGTACAAGTACTTTGATATTCCACATTTTGTATGGAAACACAATTATCACCAGTATTTCGGTGCTATATATGTTATTACTATTCCCATTTTACGTACAAGAAAGCTAAAGCTCAGAACAAAACCAGGCAAGTCCACAAAACCACTAAACTGGAAAGCTGGGAAACAGTCCAAAGTTTTTTGAGCCCAAGTTTTTAACTCTTTTCAATCCAACAATAAGCCTTTCTAGAACTCAATTTACCTATGTAAAATGCCTTTCTTACAACATATTAAATCCCAATTGGTGGTTCATTATTTAAACACTGTTAGTGTCTATGAATATGTGCTAGATTTATATCCACAATCTATAAAATGTACAGAGAATAGTCCGTTAATGAAGAGAACTTCTAAATTCAATCATAAGTACAAAAACACTTAAGAGTGGGAGTCTTGGTTACAGACCATGAGGGTCCTCATTCATGAAGATATTGAATACCGTTCTATCTAATACTTTCATATAAAAACATTCTTGGAGATTATCATACTAAGTGAAGTAAGTCAGACAGAGAAAGACAAATATCATATAATATCACTTATATGTGGAATCTAAAAAAATGATACAAATAAACTTATTTACAAAACAGAAATAGACTCACAGATAGAAAACAAACTTACGGTTACCAAAGGGGAAGGGGGAAACGGATAAACTAGGAGTATGATTAACAGATACACACTACAATATATAAAATAGATAAACAACAAGGGTTTACTGTATAGCACAGGGAAATATATTCAATATCTTGTAATAACCTATAATGGAAAATAATCTGAAAAAGAATACATATATATATATATGTATAGCAGAATCAGGTTTATTGCTATAAACCTGAAACATTATAAATCAACTATACTTCAATAAAAAAATAAAAATTAAAAAAAAAAATCCTTGGCCATAACCCAATAAAAATCAGGAAGGCTTTCACTGATTTCTTCAGTCTTTACTGATATTTTTCTGCTCTGAATTAGAGGTTAAGGCCTAATTTAACTGCCAATTAGATGTGGTCTGATTTCTCACTTGTAATTCATGAGCATCTTATCTCTCTAAGTAAATTTTAGGTCTCTTGGGAGAAGACATCTCCACAAACTCTTCCTTAGAATTCTGGAGATATTTAGCGTAGGTCCTTGTACATATTAGGGGCTGCGTAAATATTTATACTTTATCAGATTACAATAGAAAAAATTTCTTTAATGATTTTTTTGTAAATTATCATAAACATGATAAAGTACGAGCTGTTAAAGTCAGACTCCTTGATTTCTAATTTTTTGTCATTCAATTCATAGCTGACTATATTCTGCAAACTTATATGGTCCATCCTACAATAAAATATTTTATAGAGGAAGTCCTATTAACGTGGAATTATAACTTGATATAAACTTGTTTTCTCTATTTCTCTCTATTGCATGAGAAATCAGTCTCATAATGAAAATGCATACCTGGTACACTTGTAGAGAAAATTCTGCAACAAATCTGTTGTGGAACAAATAGGAATTTAAATTTCATATGGAAGTTTGAAAGTGGCTGTGTTCAAAAAGAATGATGCCAGGGAAAGTGAGTCTGCTTTTTTTACTTCATTGCTGATTCCTAAACTGAATCAATTAGGATGCTTGTTGCAAGTTATGGAACACACAACTCAAACTGCTATAAGAAATACATAAGTTTGGGACGGAGGCAAGATGGCGGAGGAGTAAGACGTGGAGATCACCTTCCTTCCCACAGATACAGTAGAAATACATATACCCGTGGAACTGCCCCTACAGAACACCCACTGAACGCTGGCAGAAGACGTCAGACCTCCCAAAAGGCAAGAAAATCCCCACATACTTGGGTAGGGCAAAAGAAAAAAGAAATAACAGAGACAAAAGAATAGGGATGGGACCTGCACCAGTGGGAGGGAGCTGTGAAGGAGGAAAGGTTTCCACACACTAGGAAGCCCCTTCGCGGGCAGAGACTGCGGGTGGCAGAGGGGGGAAGCTTTGGAGCCACGGAGGAGAGCGCAGCCACAGGTGTGCGGAGGGCAAAGCGGAGAGATTCCCGCACGGAGGATCAGTGCCAAGCAGCACTCACCAGCCCGAGAGGCTTGTCTGCTCAGCCGCCAGGGCAGGAGGGAGCTGGGAGCCGAGGCTCGGGCTTCAGTGCTAGCCAGGAGGGAGTCCGGGGAAAAGTCTGCAGCTGCCGAAGAGGCAAGAGACTTTTTCTTGCCTCTTTGTTTCGTGGCGTGCAAGGAGAGGGGATTCAGAGCGCCGCCTAAACGAACTCCAGAGACGGGCGCGAGCCGCGGCTATCAGCGCGGATCCCACAGCAACAGGGGCGTGGAGGGAAAAACGGAGAGATTCCCGCATGGAGGCTCAGCGCCGAGCAGCACCCACCAGCCCGAGAGGCTTGTCTGCTCACCCGCCGGGGTGGGCGGGGCTGGGAGCCGAGGCTCTGGCTTTGGTGCTAGCTGGGAGGGAGTCTGGGAAAAAGTCTGCAGCTGCCGAAGAGGTGAGAGACTTTTTCTTGCCTCTTTGTTTCGCGGCGCGCAAGGAGAGGGGATTCAGAGCACCGCCTAAACGAACTCCAGAGACGGGCGCGAGCCGCAGCTATCAGCGTGGACCCCAGAGACGAGCCGGAGACGCTAGGGCTGCTGCTGCCGCCACCAGGAAGCCTGTGTGCGAGCACAGGTCACTCTCCACACCGCCCCACCTGGGAGCCTGTGCAGCCCGCCACTGCCAGGCTCCCGTGATCCGGGGACAACTTCCCCGGGAGAACGCACGGCGCCCTCAGGCTGGTGCAACGTCACGCTGGCCTCTGCCGCCGCATGCTCGCCCCGCCTCCTCTGTACCGCTCCCTCCCACCGTCCTGAATGAGCCAGAGCCCCCGAAGCAGCTGCTCCTTTAACCCCGTTCTGTCTGGGCGGGGAACAGACGCCCTCAGGCGACCTACATGCAGAGGCGGGTCCAAATCCAAAGCTGAACCCTGGGAGCTGTATGAACAAAGAAGAGAAAGGGAAATCTCTCCCAGCAGCCTCAGAAGCAGCGGATTAAAGCTCCACAAACAACTTGATGTGCCTGCATCTGTTGAATACCTGATTAGACAACGAATCATCCCAAATTCAGGAGGTGGACTTTGGGAGCAGGATATATTAATTTTTCCCCTTTTCCTTTTTTTGTGAGTGTATATGTCTATGCTTCTGGGTGAGATTTTGTCTGTATAGCTTTGCTTTCACCATTAGTCCTAGGGTTAGGTCCATCCGTTTTTGTTTTTTTTTTCTTTTTTTACTCAAAAAAATTTTTTTCCTAATAAATGTTTTCTTAATAATTTCTTCTTTATTTCCTATTTTTAGAAATTAAAAAAAAATTTAATAAGTGTTTTCATATTTTTTATTTTTAAAAATTAAAATTTTTTTTCTTAATAAATTTTTTTCTTAATTTTTTTCTTATTTTTTATTATAAAAAATTAATAAATATATTTTTTAAAATTAAAAAAATTTTTTTTCTTAATAAATTTATTCTTAATTTTTTTCTTATTTTTTATTATAATAGTTTTATTTTATTTTATTTTATCCTCTTTCTTTCTTTCTTCCTATTTTTTTCTCCCTTTTATTCTGAGCCATATGGACAAAAGGGTCTTGGTGCTCCAGCCAGGCATCAGGGCTGTGCCTCTGAGGTGGGAGAGCCAACTTCAGAACACTGGTCCAAAAGAGACCTTCCAGCTCCACGTAATACCAAACAGCGAAAATCTCTCAGAGATCTCCATCACAACATCAAGACCCAGCTTCATTCAACGACCAGCAAGTTACAGTGCTGGACACCCTATGCCAAACAACTAGCAAGACAGGAACACAGCCCCATCCATTAGCAGAGAGGCTGCCTAAAATCATAATAAGGCCACAGACACCCCAAAACACACCACCAGACGTGGACGTGCACACCAGAAAGACAAGATCCAACCTCATCCAACAGAACACAGGCACTAGTACCCTCCACCAGGAAGCCTACACAACCCACTGAACAAACCATAGCCACTGGGGACAGATACCAAAAAAAACGGGAACTACGAACCTGCAGCCTGTGAAAAGGAGACCCCAAACACAGTAAGACAAGCAAAATGAGAAGACAAAAAACCACACAGCAGTTGAAGGAGCAGGGTCAAAACACACCAGACCTAACAAATGAAGAGGAAATAAGCAGTCTACCTGAAAAAGAATTCAGAATAATGATAGAGAAGATGATCCAAAATCTTGGAAATAGAATAGACAAAATGCAAGAAACATTTAACAAGGATGTAGAAGAACTAAAGAGGAACCAAGCAACGATGAAAAACACAATAAATGAAATTAAAAATACTCTAGACGGGATCAATAGCAGAATAACTGAGGCAGAAGAACGGATAAGTGACCTGGAAGATAAAATAGTGGAAATAACTACTGCAGAGCAGAATAAAAAAAAAAGAATGAAAAGAACTGAGGACAGTCTCAGAGACCTCTGGGACAACATTAAACGCATCAACATTCGAATTATAGGGGTCCCAGAAGAAGAAGAGAAAAAGAAAGGGACTGAGAAAATATTTGAAGAGATTATAGTTGAAAACTTCCCTAATATGGGAAAGGAAATAGTTAATCAAGTCCTGGAAGCACAGAGAGTCCCATACAGGATAAATCCAAGGAGAAACATGCCAAGACACATATTAATCAAACTATCAAAAATTAAATATAAAGAAAAAATATTAAAAGCAGCAAGGGAAAAACAACAAATAACACACAAGGGAATCCCCATAAGGTTAACAGCTGATCTTTCAGCAGAAACTCTGCAAGCCAGAAGGGAGTGGCAGGATATACTTAAAGTGATGAAGGAGAAAAACCTACAACCAAGGTTACTCTACCCAGCAAGGATCTCATTCAGATTTGATGGAGAAATTAAAACCTTTATAGACAAGGAAAAGCTGAGAGACTTCAGCACTGCCAAACCAGCCTTACAACAAATGCTAAAGGAACTTCTCTAGGCAAGAAACACAACAGAAGGAAAACACCAACACTAACAAACCCAAAATATTTAAGAAAATGGGAATAGGAACATACATATCGATAATTACCTTAAATGTAAATGGATTAAATGCTCCCACCAAAAGAAACAGACTGGCTGAATGGATACAAAAACAAGACCCATATATATTCTGTCTACAAGAGACCCACTTCAGACCTAGAGACACATACAGACTGAAAGTGAGGGGATGGAAAAAGATATTCCATGCAAATGGAAATCAAAAGAAAGCTGGAGTAGCAATTCTCATATCAGACAAAATAGACTTTAAAATAAAGACTATTACAAGAGACAAAGAAGGACACTACATAATGATCAAGGGATCGATCCAAGAAGAAGATATAACAATTGTAAATATTTATGCACCCAACATAGGAGCACCTCAATACATAAGGCAAATACTAACAGCCATAAAAGGGGAAATCGACAGTAACACAATCATAGTAGGGGACTTTAACACCCCACTTTCACCAATGGACAGATCATCCAAAATGAAAATAAATAAGGAAACACAAGCTTTAAATGATACATTAAACAAGATGGACTTAATTGATATTTATAGGACATTCCACCCAAAAACAACAGAATACACATTTTTCTCAAGTGCTCATGGAACATTCTCCAGGATAGATCATATCTTGGGTCACAAATCAAGCCTTGTTAAATTTAAGAAAATTGAAATCGTATCAAGTATCTTTTCCAACCACAACGCTATGAGACTAGATATCAATTACAGGAAAAGATCTGTAAAAAATACAAACACATGGAGGCTACACAATACACTACTTAATAACGAAGTGATCACTGAAGAAATCAAAGGGGAAATCAAAAAATACCTAGAAACAAATGACAATGGAGACACGACGACCCAAAACCTATGGGATGCAGCAAAAGCAGTTCTAAGAGGGAAGTTTATAGCAATACAAGCCTACATCAAGAAACAGGAAACATCTCGAATAAACAACCTAACCTTGCACCTAAAGCAATTAGAGAAAGAAGAGCAAAAAAACCCCAAAGCTAGCAGAAGGAAAGAAATCATAAAGATCAGATCAGAAATAAATGAAAAAGAAATGAAGGAAACAATAGCAAAAATCAATGAAACTAAAAGCTGGTTCTTCGAGAAGATAAACAAAATTGATAAACCATTAGCCAGACTCATCAAGAGAAAAAGGGAGAAGACTCAAATCAATAGAATTAGAAATGAAAAAGGAGAAGTAACCACTGACAGTGCAGAAATACAAAGGATCATGAGAGATTACTACAAGCAACTCTATGCCAATAAAATGGACAACCTGGAAGAAATGGACAGATTCTTAGAAATGCACAACCTGCCAAGACTGAACCAGGAAGAAATAGAAAATATGAACAGACCAATCACAAGCACTGAAATTGAAACTGTGAATAAAAACCTTCCAACAAACAAAAGCCCAGGACCAGATGGCTTCACTGGCGAATTCTATCAAACTTTTAGAGAAGAGCTAACACCTATCCTTCTCAAACTCTTCCAAAATATTGCAGAGGGAAGAACACTCCCCAACTCATTCTACGAGGCCACCATCACTCTGATACCAAAACCAGACAAAGATGTCACAAAGAAAGAAAACTACAGGCTAATATCACTGATGAATATAGATGCAAAAATCCTCAACAAAATACTAGCAAACAGAATCCAACAGCACATTAAAAGGATTATACACCATGATCAAGTGGGGTTTATTCTACGAATGCAAGGATTCTTCAATATACGCAAATCAATCAACGTGATACATCATATTAACAAATTGAAGGAGAAAAACCATATGATCATCTCAATAGATGCAGAGAAAGCTTTCGACAAAATTCAACAGCCATTTATGATAAAAGCCCTGCAGAAAGTAGGCATAGAGGGAACTTTCCTCAACATAATAAAGGCCATATATGACAAACCCACAGCCAACATTGTCCTCAATGGTGAAAAACTGACACCATTTCCTCTAAGATCAGGAACAAGACAAGGTTGCCCACTCTCACCACTATTATTCAACATAGTTTTGGAAGTGTTAGCCACAGCAATCAGAGAAGACAAAGAAATAAAAGGAATCCAAATTGGAAAAGAAGAAGTAAAGCTGTCACTGTTTGCAGATGACATGATACTATATCTAGAGAATCCTAAAGATGCCACCAGAAAACTACTAGAGCTAATCAAGGAATTTGGTAAAGTAGCAGGATACAAAATTAATGCACAGAAATCTCTTGCATTCCTATATACTAATGATGAAAAATCTGAAAGTGAAATTAAGAAAACACTCCCGTTTACCATTGCAACAAAAAGAATAAAATACCTAGGAATAAACCTACCTAAGGAGACAAAAGACCTGTATGCAGAAAATTATAGGACACTGATGAAAGAAATTAAAGATGATACAAATAGATGGAGAGATATACCATGTTCTTAGATTGGAAGCATCAACATTGTGAAAATGGCTCTACTACCTAAAGCAATCTACAGATTCAATGCAATCCCTATCAAACTACCACTGGCATTTTTCACAGAACTAGAACAAAAAACCTCACAGTTTGTATGGAGACACAAAAGACCCCAAATAGCCAAAGCAATCTTGAGAACAAAAAATGGAGCTGGAGGAATCAGGCTGCCTGACTTCAGACTATATTACAAAGCTACCGTAATCAAGACAGTTTGGTACTGGCACAAAAACAGAAATATAGATCAATGGAACAGGATAGAAAGCCCAGAGATAAACCCACGCACATATGGTCACCTTATCTTTGATAACGGAGGCAAGCATATACAGTGGAGAAAAGACAGCCTCTTCAATAAGTGGTGCTGGGAAAATTGGACAGGTACATGTAAAAGTATGAAATTAGAACACTCCCTGACACCATACAGAAAAATAAACTCAAAATGGATTAAAGACCTAAGTGTAAAGCCAGACACTATCAAACTCTTAGAGGAAAACATAGGCAGAATACTCTATGACATAAATCGCAGCAAGATCCTTTTTGACCCAGCTCCTAGAGAAATGGAAATAAAAACACAAATAAACAAATGGGACCTACTGAAACTTAAAAGCTTTTGCACAGCAAAGGAAACCATAAACAAGACCAAAAGACAACCCTCAGAATGGGAGAAAATATTTGCAAATGAAGCAACTGACAAAGAATTAATCTCCAAGATTTACAAGCAGCTCATGCAGCTCAATAACAAATAAACAAACAACCCAATCCAAAAATGGGCAGAAGACCTAAATAGACATTTCTCCAAAGAAGATATACAGATGGCCAACAGACACATGAAAGAATGCTCAACATCATTAATCATTAGAGAAATGCAAATCAAAACTACAATGAGGTATCATCTCATACCCGTCAGAATGGCCATCATCAAAAAATCTAGAAACAATAAATGCTGGAGAGGGTGTGGAGAAAAGGGAACACTCTTGCACTGTTGGTGGGAATGTAAATTGATACAGCCACTATGGAGAACAGTATGGAGGTTCCTTAAAAAACTAAAAATAGAACTACCATACGACCCAGCAATCCCACTACTGGGCATATATCCTGAGAAAACCATAATTCAAAAAGAGTCATGTACCAAAATGTTCATTGCAGCTCTATTTACAGTAGCCAGGACATGGAAGCAACCAAAGTGTCCATCATCGGATGAATGGATGAAGAAGATGTGGCACATATATACAATGTAATATTACTCAGCCATAAAAAAAAATGAAATGGAGGTATTTGTAATGAGGTGGATGGAGTTAGAGTCTGTCATACAGAGTGAAGTAAGTCAGAAAGAGAAAAACAAATACAGTATGCTAACACATATATATGGAATCTAAGGAAAAAAAAAAAAAAAAAGGTCATGAAGAACCTAGTGGCAAGACGGGAATGAAGACACAGACCTACTAGAGAATAGACTTGAGGATATTGGGATGGGGAGGGGTGAGATGTGACAGGGTGAGAGAGTGTCATGGACATATATACACTACCAAATGTAAAATAGATAGCTAGTGGGAAGCAGCCGCATAGCACAGGGAGATCAGCTCGGTGCTTTGTGACCACCTAGAGGGGTGGGATAGGGAGGGTGGGAGGGAGGGAGATGCAAGAGGGAAGAGATATGGGAACATATGTATATGTATAACTGATTCGCTTTGTTGTAGAGCAGAAACTAACACACCATTGTAAAGCAATTATACTCCAATAAAGATGTTAAAAAAAAACAAAAAACAAAAAACAAAACAAAACAAAAAGAAATACATAAGTTTTCCTATATTACTGAAAAATCCAGAAGCAGAGTTAGTTCCAAGTATGGTTTGTTTCAGTCTCCTGCTCCTTTCCCCTGTAATTCTCTTTTCTCTGCCCTATTCTAAATGTAGGGTTCATTCTCAAGCAGACTTCTGTCATTACACCAAAATTATTGTGTATTTTCAGGCACGATATATGTACCACCACAGTACTCTCCTCATCAAATCAAATGAAGTTAAACTGATTATACTATCCTTTAACTGATACTTGTGCATGAGGGTACACCATAGGAGTGCTTCATTGGGAATGGAATTCTCGACGGTTAATCTGTACAAATTAAAAACCAGCCCTAAACTGGGGCTCAGTTCACTCATAAGAACAAATGTTGGGGAGAAAATCACAATGACCTCTACAAAAAATCAAAACTCTGATCATTTCCTTACATAGATCCTACATTTAGTTTCATATAAGTTATTATTAACCTCAACCCATAATGATATTTTAAATAGTAAAAACTACCTCAGAGCCATGATTAAACTGGACTTCAGGCTTCAGGATTTGAAAGTATTACTTTACAATAATGATGACAATGATAATGTAGGAGATAGTCTCTCCCATAACTGTGATCACATCACTAATAAAGACACTTTTAAAATTCAGCTTTATATAAATATACCTGGCAAAAAATCATTAACTGAATATTTATTTTTGAATTAATTAATAAATTTTCACATTAATGTAGTGAATCAAAAAATGTCACGCCCATCTACACTTGAAGAAACTGTGGTTTAGTGTGACTAAGTGACTTGCCAAAATTCACACAACTAAAAGTGGGAGCAGAAGAGCACAAATACAGACATTATAAATCTAGGTCTCTTTCTAATCTATTATATTGGATACAAGAGCATGCATAAAAAAGCAGGATCTAAAATATACACTCTAAAATATTTACGATTAGGAAGATAGAGCAAGAACATAAAAATAATAGATGAAGAATGAATCACTTGTATATCACTGTTCTTAGATTATATATTAAATTTTATTATGTAGTTTTCCACTTAGGAGCAAGGAAATGTAGACAGATACATATCAACCCCTCGATTGAATAAAAGGCTGAGCAGTGAAGAAGGAAAAAAGGCAAAGAAGCTACCAATCTCCATTTCTGATCAGGATTTTTTATGATGGGAATCTCATCAGCTGCTTTCTCTGGCTACAGGTATATGTACAAGAAAATAAATGTGCTTAAATCAAAGCAAGAAATGTATCCTTTTGACAAACTTCTCGCATGTTTAGGAAACAAAAATATCTCAGTTCCTAGGAGATGGTGCAGGTTCTCTATCCTTCCTGGAGCACAGATTCCTACCTCCACAGCCTCCATACTACCTGACTCTTTATCACTGTCTCTTTCAATTTCTCCCTCTCCAGTGACTCACTCCCAGAAGCAAAAGTGCTTTTCTTTTTTAAAAACAAAAATGCTTTCCTTCATTCCCTCTTAAAAAACATATAATCTTCACTCACAATCCCCACCTCCAGCTACTGACTCCTTCTGCACTCCTTCTGATGCTTGTCATTAGTCACTGTTTTTAATTTTTCTATACCCATTTTGTCTTGAACCCTAGAGTATAAAACCATTGTCCCCAATATGCCACTGAAACTACAAAAACCAAGGTCAACAATGGCTCTATGTTGCTAATTCCAACTGTCAATTTTTAGTTATCCTACTTGACCTATCAGTAGAATTTTAATTAATAAAAATTAATTAAGGGTAAAAATTAATAAAGGGTGACCTCATTTAAAATGGAGTCGGGAAGCCCTGAACGGGGAGCTCTCACGCACTATCACTCATTGCTTTCTGAAAACCCCAAGCAGGAAGAGATGTACCTTGCATCACCAGCAGGAAGAAGGTCACTACTACTCCAGCAGGAAGAAGGAAGATTTTCTCCTTGCCCAGCAACAGCCTCAGCCAATGAGAAACTACCACCACTCAGACAATGAGAAACCATCAGCACTGTGACCGCTTACTTTACTCCAATGGACTTTCCTTCAAAGTAGCCCCTCCCAACTTTCTTCTTTTTTCTATGTAGTGTTCCTCTCCTTTGTTTGCCAGACTTGCATTCGGTTTACCATAGCTTGCATGTCCCAAATTGCAATTCCTTTGCTATTCCTGAATAAACCCATTTTGCTGGTAAAGTAACTGGCTGTTTTATTTTAAGGGTCAATCCTTGAGATACATTCTTGGCTTCTTGGACATCATTCTCTTTTTTTTTTTCCCCTTTGTCATGCTCTTCCCTTCTCAGGCTCCTCTGTTGGTGTTTCCCAATTGTCTCAACAACTAAATGCTGACTTGAGCTTGGGCCCACTCAGCAAACACGTTTATTCCTTTTCTACACTTACTCTCTAGGTAATGTCATCTAGCCCCTTGACATTAGATATCATCTATGTGCTAATGACTACAACATTTATATCTAGAGCCAGAACATTATCCCTGAACTTCAAGCACATAAATCCAACTGCCAACATCAATCCTTAGATGTTCAAATTCCTGATTTCCTGACCTACCCCCAAACTTGCTCTTCCCACAGTCTATCCCAAAGTTGATAAATGGGAATTTCATTCTTTGATAATCCCATCTCTTAGCAAACCATGTTAGTTCTATATTCTAAATATAGCTACTAACTCTGTTTTGAATGTTCATCCAGATACATTCATGGTTTGGCCCTTTATCTTCACAAAGTCTGTGCTTAAATGTCATGCTTAAGTGAAACTTTCCTTGACACATACAATTATTATGTCTGAAAAAATTAAAATTTTACTTGTTTATTTGTTTGTTATTGACCTCTCCCAACTAGAATGTAAGCTCCATGAGGGGAAAAAAAATTCCTGTTTTTCTCCTTCTCTATCTTAGTGCCAGAATAACATCTGGCATATGGTAGCTTGTCAATACATATTTTGTGAATAAATATATAATTATTTCCCTCTAATACCATTTGGTACTAAGTCAGATACTGCCTTAGAAGCTTTTTTATGTTTTTATTTTTAGAGATTTGTTGTGGGAAGTTTCTTGTAGATTGCTGATTATGTAGCTCTATAGCTCAGAGTTCAGGCAATGAAGAAAATAGATGATCAATTCATATTTGGAGAATGTAAGAGAAAAATGAAATTGAGGAGGAAAGGAAGGATAGGAAGAACTTATTCTGAATTAGAAAACATGCCACTGCTTGTTGCTGCTGCAGTATTAGAGTTATTTTTTTGCCACAGAGTAACCTAGCTAATCCTGACTGATACATCACCTTAAAGTTTTGCTAGCCTTTTTACATAAATGGTCAATGTGATCACGATTAGTACCCTACAGGTAGTGTGACTATATTATTTAACCATGACACTTTTGAGTTCTAAAACAGAGTGCTGAAATAATTAAAATTACATACTTTTTGAAATATTTATTTTTTGACTGAAAATGTGTTGTATTATATTTGTAAACTTATATATATTCCTGCTTAAAAATTGTTTTTAAAAATCTAGTTATTTCCAAACATTAAAGTATGTCAGTGAATATAAAAACAAACAACTATATATTTATATCTTATTATACATTAAAATAAAAACAGAACAGACAATTATTCTTGGTAGATAATTACACACTTTAATAAGCTTCTTAGCTTTATTTTTCTAACACTGTGTTTTTCAGAAGAATGTATTTTTAAATATGGTCTTAATATCCGTTTTGGTTTTCACAAAATTGCCTGGAACCTACTTCACAGTTGAAACTTAAGACTAAAAATTTTGAAATTGCTATCATTTTAAGTTGAGTTTTGTGTCAGTTCAGTCCTCCTGAAATAAGATGCCAGGATGAATTCACATGTGCAAGAGATTGATGGAGGATAAAGAAGAAAAAGACCAGGAGTAGGCAGGGAGAGTCTCTAGACCATGATGCAGGTCTAATACCTGTGAAAGGAGAGATCAAAGGAAGAAAAATAGTGTAGAAAGAGCACAGCTCTGGTAAAATCTAGGCCAGGCTTCTGAGGAGTCTCCAACAAAGACTGCATTGAGTGGAAAGGACCCAGCTTTAGTACCCCACCCCGAGGCTCAATTATTGGCTGGTGTCTTAGTCTGTTCCCACTGTTATAATACTACAAACTGGGTGGCTTAAACAATGAACATTTGTTTCTCACAGTTCTGGAAGCTGGGAAGTCCAAGATCAATGTGCCAGCCAATTTGATTTCTACTGAGAATACTTCCTGGCTTGCAGACAGCCGCCATCTTGCTGTTTCCCCACATGACAAAGGAAGAGAAAAACCAAGTTCTCTGGTATGTCTTCTCAAAAGCACCCTAATCCTATGGGACCAGGGCCCCATCCTCATGACCTCATTTAACCTTAATACCTCCTTATAGGCCCTATCTCAAAACGCAGTCACATTTGGGTGGGGGGTGAGGGGTTAGGGCTTCAAAATAGGAATTTAAGGAACATAATTCAATATATTGCATATGGATTGATCTCAGAGAGAATATGCCTCAGCATGAATGCCACACCAGATCCCTAGGTGTGGCAGCTGGAGGCTGTGAGACAGCTGTACTCCTTGCAGCAATTTCTCTTAAAGGAAGATATGAGCAGCCACGACTCTTCCTGCTGAAGCACCTGTCCACAGAGAGCCAATATACTCAATGGAAAAGATTCTAAATGCAACTTTTATATTAAAATGTGTAAACATTTTACCCCCAAAATATTCACAGTTGATTTTATTTGCCTCCATTAAGAATACCTTTCTTTGACAAATATATTTTATAAGACACACTCATCAAATAAATTATGTTTTATCAAACTTGGATGCACAAAATCATAGGCTTTTTCAGTTTTATTCCACAATGGCAAGAATATGGCCTGAGATGCAGGAATGGACTTTGGACTGACTGAATCATTGATCTGCTAAGAGACACTTTAAGGAAATTAAATTTTACTTCACTTAATCTTGTAAGGAAAGTGAAGGGCTTTTTGCAACAGTTTTTTTTCCCCTAAAGAGTGAGCACATATGAGCCCATTGTCATGGAACAGTCAGGAGTTAGAGAAATGTCAAGAAGATTAAAAAGAAAAAAAAACAAAAAACAAAAAAAAACTGAAAGAATGAAGGTCCAAAGGGACTTTCCACGTTCTCTCCTCTGAATAAGAGGGATTAGCCACAACTGCTTACATCTGTAGGAAACTCTGGGAAGTTGATCCTTTCTGGGAGTGTTCTGTGTTACCACCTATATTACTAACCATATACATAAATTTCTGTAACCTTCTGTAAAAATCTTTCTCACTATGTCTGCATGACTCCATGCCATTACCATCCCACTGTAACAGTAGCAAATAAAAAAAAGAAACTGATTTTTCTTCCTTCCATCTTCCAAAACATATTTAATTTTCTCTTTAGCAAATAAATACAATAAAACATAATAAAGTTAAAATTAAAAGGTTAAAATAAGGAAATTTTTAAAAGACTTTCAAAACAAAATATTATAAATATATAATTGAGAAATGGTACACAACATACAGTATTCTTAGAAGCAGGTATAAATTTGACTGAGTTATTAAGAGTAGTTCAAAAACGTATCAAGGAAAAAGTTACACTGGACAAAGTTAAACAAGCAAGGAAGACTTTATTCAAGTTATTGCAATAGGAGAGAGAGACTGAACTCAGCTCTGCTGAAACAAAGAGTGGGAGAATTTTTAAGGGCTAGATCTAATAGAAAGAACTGGAGAACATTAGGGGACAAGTTGATCAATGGGATGAGTGGAGCATATTGAATTATTCCTAAGTTTACAAATGTTTTTCTCTGTGAGTAGGACATCTGTGTTTGCTAATTGGCATAGAAATTAGGCTCCAACCTTCTACAGAGACCAGAAGATAGAGATGTTATCTCCTTATATGTTTTCATTTTAAAGAGATGATTCCCAGGTCCTTGAAAAAAGACATTTCCCGGGCTATAAAACTGGCAGGAAGCTAGGGAAAGAGTTACATACATTTCAAAGGGGCAGAGAAAGAATTTACAATTGCAAGTTTTCTAAAGTAAATGCTCCAAGAAAAGGGAAGACAGGGCCCTAGAGTCAGGAAGAAGTCTGTCTGAAGTTTTGACAGGCTGAGAGGAACCTTCAGACCCTCTTAGGGTGTCAGAGGGTAGGATGTTTCATTATGTTGTTCACTATGAGTTTAGTACTTACTGGAAAAAAATCCGTGTATAAATGGACCTGCACATACTGTTAAAAAACAGGATTACCCCCCACAGAAGAACATGTATTTCTAAAAATGATTAATATAATTAAGGATAAATTCCTGCAATGGTTTTTTATACATTAAAAAATGGTAAGGAAATAGAGTATTCTTCACAACATATTTATAGTAATGATCACCATAGTGGCATAGGGATTTTTCTTCAGTGTAGGCGGAAGAAATAAGGCCAAAATACAAGTTATTAATTAAACTTGACAAGGAGGGGGCATAGATAACAATACAGGGTTTAGATTTTTAGATGCTCTGCTCTAATCAGAAGACAGATTTAAAAAAAGAATAGATGGCATGTCACAGAGGCAACTTCTATATTTCCTAAGGAATTTAGAAGCAGCAATGTTTGTAGTTGTGTTTAATGACTCCCTATTAATGACTCTCTATTAATGACTCCTTAGTTCCCTGCTAAGACCTGAGGAGGGAGAAGCAAGACTAACACTTCCTTATGATACTGAGAAGCACCAAAATACAGGAGTCCACAAAGAAATCTGTCTCATCACTGCATGGAGGTTGCATGTATATGTAATGTCTGCTCTGCACCAAAGGTATCATACAAGCATTGTATTATGTATTTCTCATAAAAATAATTTTGAAATGTATTTAATTTCTATAAATATTTTAAATACATTTCAATTTCTTTAGAAGTATAAAAATACTTTTAGTACTTTCTTTTAGATACCTCAAAGGCCTGGCAAGGTTAAGTCACTTGACTTAATTTGTATATGGTTAACCCTTAAACAATACAGGGGTTATTAGTGCCAACTCTCATTCTACCCAGTACAGTCCACACATACTCTATATCCATGGCTCTGCATCTGCAGATTCAACCAACTGTGGATGGTGTAATACGGTAATATGTACTTACTGGGAAAAAAAATCCATGTATAACGGACCTCCACAGTTCAAACTCCTGTTGCTCAAGGGCTGACTGTACTATTATGCCATCAGTGAGTGGCAAACTTGGATTTGAACCCAGATCTGTCAGAATCTAAATCTGCTTGATTCTTTTCACTGTACTGGGTCAACTATCCAATGATTGATATAGGAGTCCTAAAATCATATAATTTTAGAGAAAGGCATACAATACAGTTGCCTTCTGTATCTGCAGATGCAAAACCTGTGGATTCAGAGGGCTGACTACACATTTTATATAAGGGACATAAGCATCCATGAATTTTGGTATCTGTAGGGTTCCTGGAACCAATCCACCATGGATTTCAACAGATGACTATATAAATATGCAATGTTGGCCTTGTATAAGATAGAGGCAGGTATTAAAAATATTTAACTTTTCTTCTCATTCAACAATAAGAAAAACAATAGCACAAGTGCTCTGCTACATAGAAATTGACATTGGGCCTCAGTGTTAGGATGCAATATGGAATGGTGGGGACTGTGGTGAACTAGAGGGAAGGTGACCTCAACACAGCCAATAATCACAATGTTTGAAAAAAGATCCACTGGTATGAAATTTTCTGGTATTTTTTTCAAGGGAAGTCAATTATTCACAAATGAAGTGAAATCCCCCAGTTATAATTGAGAATAAAATACAAATACTGTGTAAGCCAACACTGTATGAGTCAAACAAAATGCATCTGTGAACCATCTGGGGTCCTCCAGCTGCCAGTTTACAACCTCTGATTGTATTGCACTCAGATTTGTTAAGGGCAAACAGTACAGGAAACTGAGAGAGTCAGGAATGGGATAAATCAGTAAAATGTTTCAAAATGAGTGTATTCCTCTTCTTCCTCTTACAGTTATTTGACAGACAGGATGCAAAACATGAAGGTTAATATCTTTAAAAGGAGAATATAAACTTTGTTCAATAGACTATTTAATAAATCAGGAATATTTATGTCCCACTTAGATACATGTTTTAAATGTGTACTCCATTCTAGGAAGTAAAGCTAAATAAAGAAATTATGTTGTAGTAGGATTACTCTATGTTATTAAACATTTTAGAAGTTTTATTTAAAATATAGCAAAATTGTAAAATGTTCTATATAACTTGATAATTCCAAGTGGACTTTAAAAGACATGGGTGTCTTTCTCAGGCTGATTGTACTAGATAGATTTATGTATATAGATGCAAAGTAACTAAATATGAACACCCTCACGCACTGTAAGGTCTTCTTCCAATGAATTCTAAGCATTTATTTGCTATCATATTCATATAGTACTAAAAATATGCTACTTTTGACATTATATTACATTTCATTGTGGGCATGACTTAATGCCACTACCAGCTTGAGTCTCCATGACAGTAATGAGAATTCAATCCAAATCTGCCTGATTCCAATACTTATTCAACTATATCATGTTGCCTCATTCTTTTGCATCTCTTATAAATCCATGTCTAGCATAGTAGATAATAAGTATCAAATGACTAAATAAATGCATACATACATAATAAAATAAAAGTTTGTCTCAGCATGCAGCAAATGGGAGGTTTGTATCAATAGGAGAGGAATCACAGTAGACTGGAATGCATATAGACTTGTAGCCAGATTTCTAAACTTTTAAGGTTATGAATACCAGTCTGGTTATCTATGAGCTAAATAAACACAGAAAATTTACTTATCAGGAGTAACCTCTTAAGATTTTGGTAAGAACCATGGAAAATGTCACATTTTAGGTTGCTATTTTTCTTTGCCCCTTCTTCTGTGTTGATCTTTTTTATTCCTGATAACATTATTTATTATTAAGCAACACCTGTAGTATTATTTATGAGCTCACAGCATGAATTACTGCTGAGCCTAGTAAAGTGCTCATCTCTGTTGGATGTTAACTAGAAACATGTGGCATCACCAGGGTTAAAATGGAATGTGCAAAATGTAAGCACCAAACCCTTCCAGGCCCACAATCTCATTCCTTATAATGTTCTTCCTTTGATCAAATTTCTAATGCAGGCATGAAGGCATCAGATTCAGAATTCCATGTAGCACCTATAGAATTCATATCTATACATGATTACTAAGTCCAGAGGATAGAACAGACTAAGAGACATTTATTTCTCTATAAGGAAACCCATTATAGAAAAGAGTAGAGAATAAAAATGAGATTTCTAAACCTTTACAAGTTTATATAGTACCAGGTCTCTGATCTCTGAAGCCCTGGGACCCCTGGGATGAGTCAACAATCATCCTGCAAGCATTATGATTACAGATCAATGGACCCATTTTCCGTGGAACTGAAACATAACCTGGTTCATTGTGGTGCACGATACACGCGTTGGATGGAAAAAAAGAAGGAAGGGAGGAGGGAGTCAGGGAAGGGGAAAGGGCGTAATTGAAGGAGGGAGGAGGATGAAAATGGGAAGAAAGAGGGAAGGAAGGAAATGTACATATATGAATTGGTTGGATCAATCAGCATATTTATAAAGCATGCTTTTTATAAATAGTAATTTGTACATGTAAATTTGTAAATAAAGAAACTTTGATTAATATACAAGATATATGCTCTCCTATAAAGAGTTTAAGAATAAGATACAAATGTAGATAAGATCATGACATAACAAAAAGAAAATCATGAAAGAATTATCACCCCCCCATGGTCTACACTCTGTCTTTTAAGCACAATCAAACTCTGTAGTAGGCTCTGTGTTGTTACCAGTCTTTGAGTTTATAGGTTACCAATAATATTCACTGGAATTCTGGGCTACAAAGAATAGGTAAAATGTGTGTCCCAGAGTTCCAATTCTTTGAGAAAACATTTACTTTATGATTGGAAAAGCTCTTAGGTTTAGTGAGAAATGAAGCAACCCCATATCTTGGCTCTGAATTATTTGAAAAAAAGAATTGTGCTTACAGTCTCAAAATGGCAGAGCTCTGCTACAGAGTGAAAATAAGGCAAGGAGTGGATTTCTTTTTCCTGTGAAGACAGCAAATATGTAAGCTTCACTGGTTTCTAGTTTTCCTTTTATGAAAATAATCGTTCAATGCTGCTTCAAGTTTATATTATTTAAAAGGTACACTGTATGTGCAAACAGAGAATCTGTGAGGCTTTTCAAAACATGTATGTAAAGCAGAGCTGTTAAGTTTGACAGAGCTTCAGATGCTGAGAGATTGTGTTGAATGCAAAATCAAGTTCTCAAAGTGAAAAGTTGAAAGGTAGTTGGATGGGCTTGAATCTTGATAAGGTTCAGCACTGCTTTGTCTCAAGGTAGCAATCAACTCATCTCAGATTCCTCTCAAGGTGTTTTAAGCGATGTCTTGGGACTTTCCCATAAAAAGTTTTTTGGTCCAAAACTTAAATCTGAATGGTAGACTGTTGTGTATTTTTAAATCACAAGTACTATGTTATTATGTAATACATTACATCGATGAAACAATTCAATATCCAAATTCTAAGAGATGATAAACATGTTAAAATGTTTACTTCTATTTAATACACTGATACTTGTATTCTGATAATACCCATCGGTATCCTTGTTGGTGAAAGCCGAATAGAGAATGTAAAAATACAGCAAACATACACCAGCCACAATCTGAATGGAGTTCAGAGAACAGAGATCTTTATTTTTCTTTCCTCTAACTGCAGAGCCTACCACTGGGCTAGGAAAAAATATTAAACCTTAATTTATATTTGGTTTATAGAGAAAGAAATGAATGAACAAAAGTAAAGAACTGTAATTAATTAAAAGTATATCATGAACATATGAAAAGTCCAGGGAAACTGATTTTTAATTAACATTCAAAGGTAGGTAGTATTCAAAACTGTGTTAAATCTGACTCCAGAGACATGCGGCAAAGGACTGTCCAGCGGCCACATCCCCAAATTCAATCTCTGTCATTCCCAGCCTGATTTCTAAAGATAGAACTACTTGACCAAGGAGCGTAGATTAAATGGTCAATATTACTTTATATATAAGACTTAAGTTTGCTGTTAGCTAAAATTAGGGTAATAAAATTCTCACATGAAAAGTAGGACTGGCCATGTTGCTCTGTTTAGAGGTGGCTACACTATGCACCATACTCTGAACTTTCCTTTTCTCCCACCAGATTTATACCATCTTGCCAGGCTCATGAGGACGTGATTTCCTAGCTCACCCAGTATAGGCCCATGTCTCCATCTCTGAAGCCTGGGACTCCTTGAGACAACTGTCATTACCTGAGAATTACAGCTCAATGAATCTATGTACCCTTTAAAATGAAACAAGATCTGGTTCATTGTGGTGCCCAATAAAAAATGTTGGAAGGAAAGAGAGAAGGAAGGGAAGGAAGGAGAGATGGAAGGAAAGAAGTAAGAAGGGAGAGAAGGATGGGAATGTACTTAATGAATTGGCAGAGTCAATTATTACAAAACAGAATTTTTGTAACTATTGTGTTATAACATGTCTGGTAAGGAATTTAATTTGCTATGTAAGGGAGTGTGCTATCCTATAAAGAGTTTAAGATTAAAATTATGATATCTATATTCCCAGGTCTTCTGTTCCTACCTATGAGACCTTAGACAATTTAATGTCTCCGAATGCTGGTATTCTCATAAATTTGATAAATGTAAGCATATCCGCTTCAAACATTGTGGAAGGAATCAAGGGAACTCATCTATGTGAGATCAGCTGGCACACCATAGAAACTCATCTTTCCATTTCTCCATAATACTGAGCATCTAAAACTTCTTGTTTTATTTGACATCCATAAAATTTGCATTTATAACTTTATATGTAAGCCAATTTGAATCTCAAGTCTCTGAAGCCCAATTATAGAGGGATGAGAGATGAGTATATTGGCTTGAAATGTAATCAAACCTTTTAAACTACATTATAAATGATAAAACAGCAGCAAAAATACACCCACTCTGACCACAGGCATCCAATTGTCCTTAAAGATAACAAGATTTACCTGGGAAGTCTACCTGGTCCAATAAAGAAATTTTTGTCTGACTAAATGTAAGGAATTACATCCATTAGTAAGTAATCTGTGAAAAGAAAAACAATTTAGTTTGCAATTTCTGATTGTTGGAGCTATGCTAATCTTTCAGGCCTCCAACTCCATCTGCTTTAGAATGCAGTCCTGTTTGCCGCCTGTTTATTTCCCAGTGAATGAAGGGGAAGGATGTTCTTTCCAATGTATGGTTTTCTCAGGCAGTGCTAAAGAACAAATATACTAATTCCTACTGCAGTCTTACACAGCTTCTCGTCAGCTTCCCATGCCAATTTGGGACAGTTATCATTTCTTACATAGTTGTGTGTAAGTGGTTTTAAGGAATATCCTCTTTATATTCATCACATAGGAATGCTTTTTTAAAAATAAAAGCACAAGGGAATTCCCTGGTGGTCCAGTGGTTAAGACTTGGCACTATCATTGCCAGGGCCCAGGTTCGATCCTGGGTCAGGGAAGATCCCGCAAGCCGTAAAATAAATAGATAAATAAATAAATAAAAACATGAAAAATTATATATAGGAAGGAGAAGAATTTTTTAGCTAAATCTCACTTGGAGTAACTCTACTGTCTATTAGCTCTTGTGAAATTTTAAAGAAAACAAGCAGAGATAGGGTCATAGGTGAAACTCAGACTTAAGAGCTGGAAAACAGAGTTGACAACATAGGACATCAATCAGTCCCAGGACAACCTAACATTTAACAAGTTAGTGATACTGATGTGCACATGAGATTTTCAGTTTCATAACTTAAACAAACCAACAAAAAAATTAGAAAGTCAAGATGACACAACACTATGATCCCTAGCTATGACCTTCTCTCTCTGTGTCAAATCTTAGATTTTAATTCTGGTTTCACCATTCTGGCTTGTTCAAGCTGGGAGACCTTAGTCAAGTGACTTCAAGCTTATCTGAAAAATGATAAGGCTAGTATTAATTTATAAGGCTGTTGTAAATATTAAATTAAATAAAACATGTAAAGTATTTAAATAAATGTTTAAATCTTAAAATGGACGGGTAAATTACAGTCAGAATGTTTCTTGGTAAATATGGTTAAAGTTATGTGAGATAACCATTTCCAAGATGGCAGAGTATCTACTATTCTGGTCCAGGGTATCATCAACCATAACTAGTGTTTGACAGGCTTTTCTAAGTCCTTTTTCTGTTCCAAGGCAGAACAACTAACCCATACTGGTTTCTTCAGACAGGGTGCTATGGATCAAATTGTGTCTTCCCAAAATTTATATGTTGAAGTCTTAACCGTCAGCACCTCAGAATGTAACCTTATTTAGAAATAAGGTCATTGCAGATATAATTAGTAAAGTTGAGGTAATATTGGGGGTAGAGTGGAACCCTGATTCACTATGACTGATTTCTTATAAAAGGGGAAAATGGACACAGACAAGCACACAGGGAGAACACTGTGTGAAGATGAAGGCAGAGATTGTGGTGATGCTTCAGAAGCCAAGGAACACCAAAGACTGCCAGCAAATCACCAGAAACTAGGAGAGAGGAATGGAAAAGATTCTTTTTCGCAGACCTCAGAAGAAACAAACCCTGCCAACACCTTGATTTTGGACTTTAGCTTCCAGAACTGTGAGACAACAAATTTATGTTGTTTAACCAACTCTTTTGTGTTACTTTGTTATGGCAGTCCTAGCAAACTAATACACAGGTTAAGACTTCCACCTTAATTATTCAATACAAACAACTTGTGTTGGCCTAGAATTACTCTACTCTTTAAATAAATGACATATCTCTGCTCTGATTCATTTTTAAAAGCCTTTAGACAGTGTATGTATCCGTCAGATTTTCAGTAGAAAACAGTCAACAGCCTCAGCTGAGAATTTTTAATGAAGGGACAATCTATAGAGGTATAGGTAAGGCTAAAGGAATCCACAAGATGTTGAGACACTGGGGAGGAATCAACAGCAAGAATCTAATACTGTCCCCCTTGACCTGAAGGAAAAAGGGGAAAAAATGTAAATCATTAAGCCTAGTTGAGAGCTGCAGCCATGAAATAAAGGCTACCAGAGGGAAGCCACCCCCTTAGGAGCACAGCACAGTCAGAACCACATTGAAACAGAGATACAGTAGGAAAAAAATACTCTGATCTATAGGAGCCTCTCATTAGGTAATACCAACCAGAAACCAGAAGGCAAAGAAGTCTAGGTGATACAGTCCCTATAGGGTTCAGTCTTCCAGGCACAAAGCAAGACAGAGAAGGGCAGAGAATGGACCTGCAGGCAAAGGAAGACTAATGGGAACCAGAGTCCTTTATGATGCTGTTGGCTATGAATAACAAATTTCCTGACTAAAAGTGGCTTAAGCGAAATGTAATTATTTGTTTCATTAAAAAAAAATATCTGATGATATAAATTTTAGAGTTGGTTCACCAGTTCAATGATGTCAGGACACTAAACTTCTTCAAGAGTCTCCTAATTTTCTTGCATGGTGAAAAAAGATTTCTGCATTTCCAAACATCACATAATTACACAAGTAAGCTCAAAGCCAAGAGAGCTTTCTCTTTTTGTTCTATTTTGCTAATATGGTCATTTTTCCTGGAAGACTTCCCCTTATATCTTATTGGCTAGATCTAGGTCGCATGGCCACCATTAATCCAATCAGTGGCAAAGGGAAATGGAATCATCATGATTGTTTTAAATTAATTATTCATCTCATGGGTCAGGTGCCTCTTTCCTTTATGAAGAGGCTGCCTAGATGATAACAGCAAAAGTGAGGCAAGAAAAAGTCTCAACAAGAAAAGGCAACCACCATGTTCCCTTACTTCCAAGTAAGTCCTCAGGATCAGAGTCTCACTGTACCCTTCCAGTACTTGACAACACCTCCCAATTCTCCTTCTCTTCCTACAGTTCTGATGCTGTTTAGGCTCAACTCTAACTTTTATCATAATTGAAAAGTCAACAAAATCCATTCTAGTCCTGTCTTTGTCACCCATGACCTTAGGACTCACGTAGTTTCTCGCTGCCTCTCTCTGTCTGGGTTTGCTCGTTGCTAATTGAGACATGGTGTTACTGAATGCAAGCCCATGTGCCTGACACTCAGTGAGGCCAAACAATACCAAAACTTTGGAGTTAAGTGCAGAGAAAGGCTTATTGCAGGGCCATGCAAGTTGACAGGTGACTCGTGCCTTAAAAATCCCAAACTCCCTGAAATCTTTCAGCAAAGCCCCTTTATAGGAAAGGTGAGGGAGGGGCTTGGTTAGTTTTTACAAACTTCTAGGTGCCAGATCCTTTGCTCTTGAGGTCAGGTCATGGTCAGGTCAGGATGTTCCTGTAAACCTCCACTAAAACAAAATGTTATTCACTGTCCTGACAAGAAAGAACAAGGCCCCATGACTCAACTTTTGCCCTCCGAGGTCCAGGCCCTGGCTAAGAGGAGGGGGTCCCTGGGTGGGCCGGTTACCCTGCCCCGGAGCATTTGTCCAGCACCCAGTCTGGATCCTCCCACTAGTGCCCTGGCCTGGATGAGGAGGCAGATCTCAGGGTCCCCAGACCCTGCCCAGCTGTCATCACTGAATGAGCAAGGCGCCCAGGACCCAGCCAGCCCTTAGGCTTTTCATTTAAACTGGAGAGAATCATTTGTATAGGATCAGTAGGAATACATGTTGTAGCCTACACCAGTCAGGTTAATTCCCAGCTCACGACAACTGTTCTTCTTTGAGAATAGTCCCAACCACAGAGGTGGACCAGGAGTAATGATGTGCAATGTCCTTGCCACTTAACCCTGACCTCTGGCCATCTCCTAGGGGTAGACAACTGATCTAAGCTGTACCAGTTTTTGAAAGTTGAATGGAGAGACTGAAGCTGGCTGAAGCTGTTACCTTAATGGCAGTGTCCATATACTCCAGTTGCCGAGGCCTCCGTGGACTCTGACCATGGAGACTGCCACCGCCGTTAGGTCGCGGAGATGGGGACGTGGGGGAGAGGTTTGCCGCTGCTTCAAGGCCTGGGCCCGGCCAGTGGGAGGCCCTGGCGAGGACTCTGGAGCTTTGCAGGACACAGCCCTCAGCCTGTCCCTGGGCCCCCAAGCTCACCTGCCGGCCCCAAGCCTGGAGGGCCTGGAGGTCCCCGGGGAGAAGGCCGCAATCCACCTGTCATCGCACTCTCTGCCGCCAGGACCACTGCCCACCTGACTGTTGGCGGAGCCAGGCATCTAACCTCAGCGTTAACGCTGCACGCCCACCCCGCACCTGTTATGACGGTTTGACTTCAAAATATCATTGTCACTTTTGTCATTGTCATTGTGAAACGCGAACAAAGTTGGAAAATATCAAGTTGAAACTGCTTTTTAAATAAGAACAGAGATTTAGTTAAAAAACTAATATTTCAAAAAAGTCAGTGTCGGTGATAATGTGAAAATAGTGCCAATATAAGAATCAGAAAGCCTGATTCTAAGCTCACTTCCTATTGACTTACAGTGTGAACTTCATTCAGGAAGTCTCGTAAGCTCTCTGGGCCTGTTTTCTTCATCTAGTAGATGAAGGTATTAGGCTAGAATGCTAACATTACAACTAACTCACAGAATATCTGTGAGCAGTCTGTGATGTTGATGACATTCTAGAATTTAAGATCTATAAATAACAGTAACTAACATCTGTTTAAACGTTTCAGCTTACTAAATGCTTTTATAAATGAAGGGAGAGGCAGAATTGTTGACTGTGTTTGCCAGTACCTTCGAAGTTTGAACTTAACACATCTGCTTTGATATTTCCCTGTATTCTATTGAATATTAATATACTAATATTGTGTGCCCCAGTTTCATAAAGTACAAGCTAGCCTAAATGGGTTAGGTTTATTTTCATTTAATGAGCCAATCCCCTGATGCCAGCTGGTTGCCAGCTTGTACAGGTGGAGATCGTGGTGTATACTCGAAGAGCAAGAGAGACTCCTGTCTTCAAAAACCCTTACACAGTTACTATCATTCCCTCACATTTCCTTCAAGCCTGGCAAATTCACAGTGGTCAAATGTAAGCCTCTGATTTAATGACAATGTCACCTTATTATTTTCATATTGGAGGAAAGCTAGCCTTAGAACAGTCTAAATAATTGACTTATATTGGTATATTTTGAATTTTAAAAAGCCTAAGCCAAGTTCAAAATGTTCTCAATTACATGTTCCTAAGGTTTTCTGAGTATATACACCTCCATTTCTGCAGAGCATGTAATACTTTTAAGCTATTAATTTACCAGACTCCCAAAATAATGCAAGAAAGATATTTCCTTCTTAAAGCAGTCCTTAAGATGATCAAATGTCTTGATCTCCCTGGTAAAATGACAACTGATCTCTTACTTTCACATGAAACATATTAAGTTTAAAGAAGCAAGGTTGTGTCATTGCAGTATTTTCTCATCAGAAATCTACTTCAAAAATAAGGATAAAGACAGCTTTAAACATCATTTGGTATTTACTGTAGACACCTGAGGCTCTGTAATTTTCCACAAAAAGCCCAGAAATATATATGCTGCATTACTGGAATATGCAACAGACAGAGTTTTATGAGTCCAGAGATTCATGTGTCTGTGAGACTTTGGAAATATGCATTAAACAGTATAAACAATATAGCTTATGTAATCTTCAACTGATAAACAATTTAAAATACTAAAATGTATACAATATTTTATCACTAAATTCAGACACATTTTAAAGTCTCTATGCATTCAACCTTTGCCATAAATACATCTGATTAATATATGCATCAGTAGAATTTGTGCTTCAGAAATGTTTCTCAAACCTAACTTTCACAAAACCTCCTCCCACCATTACGGTTATTTAGAACAAGGATTATACATTTACCACTATTTGGATTCAATTTACTCACAGAAATCATTCTTTCTAGCCATTTCCCAGTGAACTAAGGGTGGGCCTGTTTTGTGAGAATGTTCTGAATGCTTTGGAGCGGGGCTCAGACATGCCTATGTCAAGTCAAGCATCATGGCCTGAGGCTGGAGGCCAGATCATAGAATTTTCTGTAGTTGGACTGGTTACTAGTGTTATTGTTGGAAGGTGTAAACAAATTATCTTGGAACTGAGTCTTGAGTCTTATTTTGGAGCCCTTTTCACATTATTGCTAATAGACAGTTATTCTCTCTCCACCTGGAATTGTGTATGTCTTGACACCCCTCCCTGCTCCTCCCTCTGAAAAGTGAGTGAGTATATCACTCCAGGAAAACAATAGCTTCTTGTCTAACTACAGTAGAATCAGAATCCTCTCATTGTGTTTTATCATCAAAGGACTTGAAGAACTAAAAGGAAATCTAAATTGAAACATGGAAAAACAGATTGTAATGAATATGGTAGGCCCATTCTTTTCTTGACCCACAAAACATGACACCACACATTCAGAACTTGTGGGGAGAGCAAGATTAAATAACTTACCATACTACTTCTCTAACTAGAATGTTCCAAAAAGGAACATGGAAAGGAAGATGTTCTGTAACACACAGTCTGTTACCAGATGTTACCAGAGCCTGCCTCAGTCCAGGGAAGAAGGGACCATCACTTTTCCACTTATCCCAAATATCACCAGTGATCTGAGTACTTCAAGGAGGATTTAATCAGTTCTTCACTCAAGAATGTGATGGTTAGTACACAGAGCAAAGTAGAGCATCTGGGGTTTATAAGGAGAGGGACAGGTACTACTAAAGGGGAGAATCAGAGTGTGTGTCTGGTCCACCAGCTACACTCTGCACAAACTCCGTCACTTATTAATAATAGAGAGAAAGGTAACAGACGGTCCCTACATTCTCAGAAGATGTTTTACAAGTTTTGTTTGTTTGTTTGTTTTTTAGTCACCATTCTTTCTCCCCTTATTCTTCAAGTCCTTTCTCTTGAAACATCTCTGCTTTTGGTCTCCCAGAGGAAAATGCAAATGTCAGTGTTTGTTCTTTCAAATGTCTCACAAATTTTACAGACCCATTGCTTGTTCTTGGTGCTTTTCCTCTAGCCAGCACCTTTTGGAACTGCCTAAAAGTGTAGAGTCTGTTCTTGTGATGACTGGCTCATCCTGAATCAACTGAAATAAGCTGCTCCTCAAGCTTGCTGGGGAGAATGGGAAGGAGAACACAGGGCAGGGGAGATGACAAGGGGGTTAACTGTTGGCTTTAGTTTGTTCTTGCATAATTTGTTCTCCACATATATTCTCGATATTAGAGTCATCTCTCCACCAAAAGGATTTGTTTCTTCCAAAGATCTGTATGTGACCACTGTAAATAATTTTCATACTCCATTTATCCAAACAGTTAATTCCTTGCATACTAGTATACCCTCCTAATGATCCAATGAGAACATTTGCACACTCCCTGATCAACATTACATCCTGTCCTTCTTCACCTCTCTCACTAATTCCTGTTGATTTTATTTAACATATATCTCTCAGCTCTATTTTTATCTGTTCTAAAACTGTATCTTCTCCAGGACTATAGAAGTTCCTCATAACTTGTTACCCAGAGTTAGCCAAGCCATGAGGTTAAGTGCACCTGACTTCCAAGTCTGCCCAAGACTTTTGACCCATACTGCAAGAAGTTAGGGTCCAATTACAAAGTTAGAGGGAAGAGTCCACACAAGATCGCCCTACCTGACACTAACCGCAAATTTGGAGGGTGTATTAGTCAGGGTTTTCCAGAGAAGCGGAACCAATGGTACGTATATGTACAGAGAGAGAGAGAGAGAGAGATTTTAAGGAACTGACTCATGCAATTGCAGAGCTTTGTCCAGTCCAAAATTTGTAGGTAGGCTAGCAGGCTGGAGGGCTAGAGAAAAGTTGCAGGTGGAGGTCCAGAGGCATTCTTTTGGCAGAATTCCTTCTTGCTCAGGGGAGGTCAGTCTTTGTTCTATTAAGATCTTCAACTGATTGGATAAAGTCCACCCACATAATAGAGGTTAATCTTTTTTACTCAAAATCCACTGATTTAAATGTTCATTTCATCTAAAAAACACCTTCACCGAAACATATAGAATAATGTTTAACTAAATATCTGGGCATCCTAGCCCAACCACATTGAAACATGAAATTAACTATCAGAGAGGGTTTCCCAAAACCATCCTCAGGTTTGACAATTTGCTAGAAAAATTCACAGAGCTAATGAAAACCTATCATACTCACGGTTATGTTTATTACAGGGAAAGGAAACAGAAATTCAGCCAAAAGAAGAGACAGGGAAGAATCTCAGAGTCTCCTCAGAATGTGTTACCCTCTCAGTTTTCATGTGTGACAATCTGCACAGAGTACTGACAACCCAGGAAGCTCACCCAAACTTCAGTGTCCAAAGTTTGTATTGGGAATTCATTATGTAGACATGACAGACTGATCAATTGCCCATGTGTTTGAACTCAATCTCACTCCTCTCTGGAGGTCAAGCCAATATTATGCGGGCCAAGGAGCCCATCACAGGTCATGCCACTAGCATGAACTATCAGGTATCATCCCTGGGGCCTGCTGTAATTAACAAAGACACTCCTATCACTCAGGAAATTCCAAGGATTTAGAAGTTACCTGACAGGAGCCAGGAACAAAAGCCAGACCTTTCTTTGGGTGGGGCTAAATTCCTCACTATTAATAATAATTAATTAATAATTCCTCATTATTCATTTTCATCCACACTTGACTCCTTCTTGTCAGTCTGCTCTTTATATATCCCACAGCCACAATGATGTGCCCTTCACAATTTCCTATTGGTCCCACAGCAAAATATTAACAAAACAGGAACAAAAAGTCGTGTTCCTATAACTATTTCCCCAGCCTCATTTTGAGTCATACTCCACTCCAGTTTCTCCACTGCAGTCATGCAATCCTTCTTTAATCCCTTTATCATAAGAACTTTGCAAGGGCTGATTCTTCAGCATAAACTGCTTCTTCCCTCTCCTCTTTGCTGTTAACTAGTACTGACACCTCTCATTTCTTAGCCATTACTAAAGCTGTAGTTTTGATTATATAATTAAAATTTTCTTTCCCACAAGATCTTCCTTCACCTGCATCCAGCAGGAATCTTGTTGATGTTTGCTCTTCGGTATATCCCAGCATTAAACACAGTTTATTATATAATAAATGTGAATTAATAAATGTTTACTTTAACTAACCAAGGTCATTATGCTCAAACTGATTCACCCCAATCCTAGGAGTGTGACTTGGTGAATAAACTCATTCTCCCCATCACATGATCAGCACATATTTGTGGAGCAGTTAAGTGCAAAGCTTTGTATAACTGGAATCCATGGTATACAAAACAGTGCCAATGGGGGAAGATATTTAGAACCATCATGTTATGTAGCTGGAAGTAACAAAGAAGTGGGCTCCATTACCAATGTGATTGATGTCAATCTTTCCCTATTTCAGGGGAATTGTAACTATAAACAGCCTGACAAGTTCATTCAAATACCTAGAAATGAACTAATATTATTACCTTTAACTCTGGTTTGAGTTTGTTTTCTGTTCAGGATCACAGAATTAGTGAGGCACAAATTGACAACAAACTACCAACAGGAATCCTCATGAGATGTGGGTAATGAGTTGTGTTGATCACAACATTCTCTCATTATTTGTTCACATACACCCTAGTGTGTCATCTCAGAACACACATTCAGAGATGGAGAAGCCAGAGCTTGCTTGTGCATTTGCTTCTTTCTTTCCAACACAGATGTTTGGTGGCACTCAGGAGACAGGGCATTGCGCTAATACTGTGCCACGTTTCTGTTTGTGTTTCTCTTCAAATATATCTAACTGGTTTGAAGCCATGAATTTTTTTAGCCATAATTACAATTACAGCTCTGGGTGACATTGTGGATGGCTTACTATGTCTCTAAAAAGGTAGGAAAGTTTGCTTCTGGGAATTAGTGAGTGAATGTAATGATTCTAGAGGCAACAATATGTATCATAAAGAACCCAAATCAATATTTTTATGGTAGAAGTTGATGTGTTTGCTGCTGCTTTCTTTTCTAAGTTAAAAAAATCAGAATTGGGATAAACAGCTAACATTTGCACAAGAGCTGGAAATTCTAAATACATAGGTTATTTCTAAAGATAATAGAAAATATAGAATTTGAGAAACTATGCAGTGAATTCTTCACTTATAGAAAATAGCTTCGCTTGTCCAGACATTCAAACACCCTGAAATACAACTTCTACTTGAGCGCCCTACTTATCTTTTTTTTTTAATTATATGTTTCAGGTGTACAGCATTATAATCTGACACCTGTGTACACTACAAAATTATCACCCCTATAAGTCTAGTTACCATTCATCACCGGAGAGTAGACTCCCTCCACACATTTCACCTACCCCCAACCCACTTTCCCTCTGGTAACTACTAATTTGTTCTCTGTACCTATGAGTTGTTTTTTTTGTTTATTAGATTCCACATATGAGTGAAATAATATGATATTTGTCTTTGTCTGACTTATTTCACTTAACATAATACCTTCGAGGTTTATCCATGTTGTCACAAATAGCCGGATTTCATTCTGTTTAATGGCTGAGTAGTATTCCATTGTATATATATACCATATTTTCTTTACCCATTCATCCATCAGTGGACCCTTAGGCTGTTTCCATATCTTGGCTATTGTAAATAATGTTGCAATGAACATAGCAGTGCATATATATTTTCAAGTTAGTGCTTTCATGTTCTTCATATAAATACCCAGAAATGGAATAGCTGGGTCATATTTTAGTTCTATTCTTTATTTTTTGAGGATCCTCCATACTGTTTTCTGTAGTGGCTGTGAAAAAGTTGAGGAAATTGTTGGACTTTACCCTTTTGTTTCTGTCCTGCAGGAAAAGAGGGGAATTGTAATAGGGGCAGGGCAGGTGCGAGGTCGTTAGTGCAAGACCCTAGATATCCCGCTCTACTAGCAGTCAGCCGGGCAATGGTCCTGGCAGCAGAGAGTGCAGTGAGAGGCGGATCACAGCCTTCTCCCCTGGGCCCTCTGGGCCCTCTGGGCCCTCCGGGCCCTCCAGTCTGGGGCCAGTAGGTGAGCTGGGGGGCCCGAGGACAGGCTGAGGGCTGTGTCCTGCAGAGCTCCAGAGCCCTCTCCCTGGCCTCCCACTGGCCAGGCCCAGGCCTTGAAGCAGCAGCGAACCTCTCCCCCATCCCCTCCTCCACAACCTAATGGCCGTGGTGGCAGTCTTCATGGGTCACGGTCTGCCGGACCCGCCCCCATTGTGCGCAGCCTGAGGAGCCTGAGGGCCAGCTGGGTCCTGGGCGCCCGGCTCCCTGAGTGATGATGGCTGGGCAGGGTCATCCCTGCTGCCAGCTGAGATCTGCTTCCTCAGCCAGGCCTGGGCACTGGTGGGAGGACCCAGACTGGGTGCTGGACAAATGCTCCCAGGCAGGGTAACCAGCCCATGCAGGGACCCCCTCCTCTTAGCCAGGGCCTGGGCCTCAGAGGGTAAAAGTTGAGCCTCGGGACCTTGCCCTTTCTTGTCAGAACAGAGAATAACATTTGTTTTTGTGGAGGTTTGCAGCAACATCATGACTGACCATGACCTGACCTCAAGAATAAAGGATCTGACACCTAGAAGTTTGCAAAAACTAACCATGCCCCTCCCTCACCTCTCCTATAAAAGGGCCTTGCTGAAAGCTTTTGGGAAGTTCAGGGTTTTTAAGGCATGAGCCACCTGTCTCCATCCATGGCCCTGTAATAAAACATTTTCTGCTCCAAACTTCGACGTTTTGGTATTGTTTGGCCTCACTGTGCATCAGGCACATGGATTGCATTCGGTAACAATCTCATTTTGGTTTTGTTTTACATTTCCCTAACAATTAGTGATGTTGAACGTTTTTTTCATGTCCCTGTTGGCTATCAGCTTGTCTTTTTTGGGAAAATGTCTATTCAGATCCTCTGCCCATTTTTAAATCAAACTCCCTACTTTGAGTTTCTGAGTGCCTTATATATATATTTTTTAATTTATTGATTTATTTTTGGCTGTGCTGGGTCTTCATTGCTGCACACGGGCTTTCTCTAGTTGCAGCGAGTGGGGGCTACTCTTCGTTGCAGCGCACGGGCTTCTCATTGCAGTGGCTTCTCTTGTTGTGGAGCACGGGCTCTAGGCACATGGGCTTCAGTAGTTGTGGCTCGAAGGCTCTAGAGCACAGGCTCAGTAGTTGTGGCGCATGGGCTTAGTTGCTCCACGGCATGTGGGATCTTCCCAGACCAGGGATCAAACCAGTGTCCCTTGCACTGGCAGGCAGATTCTTAACCACTGCACCACGAGGGAAGTCCCTGAGTGCCTTATATTTGAAACCTCTCTCAAGGAGGAAAGAACACAGAAATAAAATGGATATTGATAAAAATAGTAAAATTTAGGTATGCAAAAATATTGGGGGTAAACTGAGCTTAAGTAGGTATTTTCAGAATGGCTGAAATTTTTGCCTTTAATACTAAATGGCACTAATCTGTATCACATGCCTATTATGTGCCAGGCACTGACCAGGTGCTTAAGAATTTCCTCTTATCCCCTTATTTTGTGGAAGAAAGAACTAAGCATCAAAAATGTTAAGTTGTCCAAATATCCAAAGTTATGAATAAATGAAAATGCAAAATAACAAAAAGATTCATTCCAGTCTTTTTAAAAAGAAATCTGCCTTAATTATAACCTAGGAAACTGCCCTGCCCCTGTGTAATAGAAATGTATAACCTCAGTGTCCAGCACTGCACCTGCTGTATTGTATGCACATAATATTTATTGCATCATTGAAGAACTAAAAGGAAGGAAAAGAAAGAATAAGAGAAAAATATGGAAGAAAGGTTTACGCTTTTGTTGATAACATAGAATCATCATTAAAATCCTTAAAATCATAATCCCCACTATGCTTTTCCCTCCAATTGTCTGTATATAACTGATATTGTCTTGGAAAATTTTAACCAAACTTCATAGAACTATATCCACGTGAAAAACAAGAGTATTTATATGTAAATGCATGTCATTCAGCATGAACTTTTGTGACATTACTTAGACAACTCACTGCTGCCTTTTTTTCTTTTAACTTCCTGACTTTGAATTATATTAGAGGAACTGAATTCCGATGGCTGAGTTTTTTTCTGTGGTTTTCTAGGGTTTTTTTTTTCTCCAATTTATATATTAATATCAAAGGTCATTGGCTATCCTATATTTCCCTTCTAAAAAGTGAAGTCATCCAAAGGAGAAAAAGTGTAATATTTGTAGTTGAATGTGAACATAATTTCATTGTTTATTATTTACATTTTTTCTTATGGAGAGAACTGTGGTTCAGTTGTAGAAATGGATCTCTACATTTCTCTGTCTCTGTTTCTCTCTCTCTCTCCATTTTTTTTTTTGTTTTCATAAAGTCAGGTCAAGTTTGTAATCTAAAGTTAGAGACACAACAATTTCTGAACAGGAAAAAAAAAAAAAGGCTTCCTCTGGAACTTTATGTCTTTATGTGTCATGGTACACTTGCTAACTCCTTTCTCTCTCCCAGTAAATTTTTCTTGCACTCACCCTGTTCAGAAGGGCTTTGCCAGCTGATTCATGTGTCAGCATGCACTAAGTTGTAGATTAATGATATCATTTATAATTTAAATTATTTCATGGATGCCTTAACCTTTGCTCAAAGAAATGGTTAATGTGACATACCCAAGAAGATTGGAGTCTAAGATGAAAAGTCAGAGAGTAGAACAAGGGATTAGAAAGGAGGTAAGTTAGATGAACCCAACACTATTAGAAGTGTTATCACTATCTTCCCACCTAAGAAAAGTTGTCCCAGAGAATGATATCTGTCAAAACTTCTGAGGCTGGGCACTTGGTATTCTGATAACCCTAGTCTTTGTGCTTTCCCACTAAAATTTTTAAATCCTCTTTTTTTCATTTCTGGAGCCTGTTATGAATCATTTTACAGATCAAAGCAGAAAGAGAAAACTATCAGCAGTTTGTCAAATATATTAGAAAGTATAGAAATTCTCAAGATATGCATCAGTCTAAAGAGTCTAGGAAATTACTTCTCAAAAGTAACCACTTAAAAGTGAACATTTACCTTCCTAAATCACCAAGAACCAACGTTATTGAATCAGTTGAAGCAGTGCTTCATTTCTTTCCTGTTGATCAGAATTTCATTAAGCTGTTCTTTAATGCTCCATGACTTTGTTTGCTCCGGATTTACATTACTCAACCATATCCCTTAAGCTTAATTAAGTTTGTTTTTTCATGCCTTGAACACTTTTCTCTGTTCTGCAGCAGAAGTAGGTAAAAATCAAGGGACACTCCATCATCTGTGAAGCTGTCAGTCCGTCATAACTTGAATATTGATTTTGGGGAAGGTTGTGACATTCCCTAGGTGAGCTTGTCAAGTTTGTTGACAGAGAGCTCTCTACTTAATTGAATATGATGCCTGTATGGGAAGTGATGAAGTATGTCAGTAATGTATAAGTTTTCTCTCCCACTGGGTGTGCAGTAGAGGGTAAAGATATTCCATCGTGTACTGACCAAACTCCATGTGCCTTGTCTTATTACTTCAGTATTTTTTCTCTTAAAGACCTCAGAGCAATACAATTATTCATCCAAGGGATGATTATGCATTAAAAAAAACTTGAAGCGTGAAATATCAGATGGGGATAGTCATAAATGTTTTGCCACGTGAGTAATAATTTTAATTTGGTCTCTAAACTTGCAGTGCAGTTTTACCCATCTGTAATATGGGGGTAATGATCATCCTTCCTGTCATTAACTACTTCTCAACAGTGTTGTAAAGATTAATTTATGTTCTTAAGTGGTTTTTCAAGTAAAAAGTGCAGTGTAAATGTTAGTTTCTAAAGCATAGCCTTTCCTGGCCAGAACTAGCTTTTTCTCTAACATCTAAAATGCTGCATGAGAAGAAATAAAATTGTGCTTGGACAATAGCAAAGACATACTATTTAGTTAGTTTTGAAAGAGAGCTTACACCTTGAATTTACACAATGTCACATGCCAATTATATCTCAATTAGGAAAAAAAGGAAAATACAATTCTCAATACTTTACCAAAAATAAAAAGGTTAGCTACAACAAGTTAACAAATACATTATCTAAATCATTACTTTGTCATTTATAGGTTTCTGATAGAAAAAGAAAATTTACTGGTTTTCAACCTAACAAATTACATTGTATTGCACTGATAAGTTATACAAATTAGCCTAAAACCGTTTCTTCCAATAATGTATGCAAAAATATTCTAAGGAAACATTTTGTAAAGTCTGAATTTCTCAAGGTTTCATTTGGCTCAAATATACATTTAAATGATTGGTCACTAAGGCCCCTGGCTATTTCATATCTGGCAGAATTATAAGGTACAGATTCTCATAAATACGAATAAAAAAAGGAGAAGTAATTTCTCTGTGTGCTGGCGCCTCTGATCAAGCATTAACATTGTTATACAGCTAAGCAACAGCTGAGGTGCTAAGAACCTACAACATGCAACAGCCTAATCCTCTGCTCCTTCCATGAGTGAAGGAATGTCAGTTACATTTTCTCTCCCTTTGTCAGTTTTGCTTCTGTGAAAATGTCTTCTCGGCCCACTCACTCCTTTTCAGTCTTTTTTCTAGATCCTGCTCCAGCTGAATAAAGTTTAAACCCTTTATCTTGGCATTTAAAGCACATTGTCCACAATACTCTAGAGCTGACTCACCACCTCCACTTACGTGACCCACAGGCATCTGAAACTCAACACCAAAAATAGTGAACATAAGCGCATTCTCCCACCTCCTATATCTGTTCCTACTCTACCCTAGTGAATGACAACACTCTCCAATTTGTTGTCATACCCATATCTTACTGAGCACATATCAAGATGTCCTTGAGACTTCCTAATCATTAATTTATTGAATAGATTTTTATTGAGTGTACACTATATATGCCAAGCAGTATGTGAGGCATTGAGCAGAACACAAACAGGCCCTGATCTCAGGTAGCTTACTGTCTAATAGGAGAGATACATGAAATAAGGATAATGGCTAGTCCCAAGGACATCAGTGGGATTCTGTGACAGAATTTAAGACTGTGTCACCTGGGAACTGATGACCTGGGGAAGTGATGACAGAGCTTAAATATAAAGACTGAGAAAAGAGTATGAAGGGTAAGAGTGTTCAGTGGGGAGGGCATTTCAAAACAGAGAAAAGATCAAGTGCCCTCTTCCCCACTTCTAATCAGACCCCAAATCATGAAACTCCAGGCTAATTCTCTCTCCTAAATATCAGATTTCACCATTCTCAATTTCCACTAACACTTCTCACTTGCTTCTATTATTTTATCAACACCCTAATGTACAGATGTTATGGACTGTATGTCTGTGCCCCCCCAGATTCATATGTTGAAGCCCTACCTACCCACAGTGCAATAGTATTAGGAGTTGGAGCCTTTGGGAGTTAATTAGGATTAGATGAGATCATGAGGGTGAAGCCCTCATGAATGGAATCACTATCTGCATAAGAGTTACAGGAGAGTTTGCTTCCTATCTCTACTCTGATCCATGGGAGGATACAACAAGAAGAAGTCAACAATCTGCAACCTGGAAGAGGGCTGTCACCATAATTCAACCAAGCCGGCACCCTGATCTCAGACTTCCAGACTCCAGAACTGTGAGAAATAATATTCTGAGCCACCTGGTCTATGGTACTTTGTTTTAGCAGCCCAGACTCACTAAGACAGCAGGCTACCAACATTTAGGTATTATCAAAATCTCTCTTACCTCTTACAAAACACCTCTAGAATCTCTTCTCAAAATCCAGTCAACTCCTTGTAGACTTAACTTTCTCTTTTCACATTTCCTCTGCAAATTTTCTTGTCTTCTGCCTTAAATTCTCCTTTCTTTTATAGTGGAAGTCTTGATAGCCTCTCGAGCTTCCAAAATCTCCAGGTGTTCTTGCTTTGTTTTCTTTGTTGGTTGGTTTGGTTTGGTTTGGTTTTATTGTCAGGGATGTACAAAATTCCTTGTGGGGATAATGGAGAAGGAAAAGGAAGGATAAATGTCAAATATCTTTTACTTATTTTCTTTCCCCTTTAAAGTGGGGAGGATATAATTATATATTTCATAGTTTTATTTCTTACTGTGGCTCAAATTTAGGCTCCTATCTTTTCCTACATATCATGAGTTGGAAAAATATTCTAATTTAGAATAAGCTTACCAGTTTTATTTTATGACAAATGGTGAAAACATGTTTTATTACAACAAAATATTTTAACCTTCACTTGAATATATTATTGGTATGGCAGACCTGAGGAGAGAATCCAGACCACACAAATGAATTACTCTGAGAAAGTGGACAGGGTTTTGCATTGTAACCATGTAATTCTATTCTACCCCAACCTACATTCCCCATTCACTATGTTAATATTCTGATTCCTTTTTTTTTTGAAAAGTCATTTTGTATTTTTGATAGGTCAGTGAAGAATCATGACACGTTAAAGCAACCTTTATTTCTCCATAGTGCTTACAAGTATTCCAAATTCACAGGAATCAGCAGCATCCTGAAATTTAGCTAGAAATATGAAAAACTAAATAATCAGAATGTATACATTTTATAGCCCATATCGTCTGCATACTGTCATTTAATTTTCCAGTAATCCAGTGGGATGTTTTAGTATTTATATTTAACAAGATAAAATTAAAATTCAGGGAAAATGATAAATTTATTCTATAACACACATTATCAGGGGAAGAATTAGGATGGGAATTGATATCTGCTCTGATGTTGAGTTGCCTTAGGTTTACTCAACTTTGGCTTTGCAACTCATACAGATTAACAATGAACCAATTTTCTTCACTCTTCCAAGTATCCTACTTACTGACCGTCACCTCCTATCTTTCTGAGTCAACACCTCTAGTAGTCCAATTCCAGCAGTTCCTCCACGAGCATCAGGATCTCTAATCCATTTAACTCTGTTCAATAAACCTTCTTAGTCCCACTTCCCTCCTGTTTTACCAAAAGCCTTCCTTTCAGTTTCAAGGTTCTTAGGATTCACTGGCAAAATAACCACTGTGCACTCATTTAAACAAGAGTTTAGAGAGAGGTTATTGAATTAACAAAGATTACAGTACACTAATTAAGAAAAAAATAGTATAACTAACTAAGAAAGAATAGTAAAGACAGGGGTTTATACATCACCGAATTGGGGAAGCACCTACATCCAGATCCAAGCAGCGCTGGGAAGTCCCTTGAACAGCAATCTGGAGTCCCATTTGGGACTGGAGTCCCAATTGCATCCACCCCACAGGTGAGACTTCAGTTTGCCACTCGAAGGAGCCCAGCTTTTAGCACCAGGCCGCAGGCTAATAACAATCAACCAACGTGCAAGTTTGCAGCTCTGGTTGTTGTCATAAATGCCTTGGTCTTAACTCGTAAGTCTTGGAATGTTCTTGATCCCTGGGGTCTGGCCAGACCCTCAGGGTGCCAGAAGTCCCATGACTTACTCTCTGTATTATCTAGTGGTTTACAGTGTGTGCCAGCACCACCCCTGCTGGCCTGGGTGTAGCTCAGCAGTTTGGCATGCAGCCAGCTTTAGCGTCATTGTCCGGTCAGAGAGAGGCCTAGTGCCGCCTCTGAAGCCTGAACAAGACTACTTTACTAGCTTCCCCAACACTCCATACCTAGTTAAGTTCCATACTCATCATTATAACCAGTATGTCAGAGACTAGAAGTCTCTAGAAGTCCATCAAAACTTACTCTACCCTTCTGTAGTGATAAATGTGTAGCTGAATGATTTCCCCAGGCATATTTGAAGTAACTGTGGTCGTATGATTAGTTCTGTCCAATAGAATGTGAGTGGATGTGATGTGTGCTACTACCAGAATGATTTTTAAAAATTGGTCTTCCTTTTCTAGATTTTCTAGAAAAATCTTTGAGTTAAGGCCTTAGGGAATAGCAAAGTCACACAAAGGAATGATGGGTCCCTGAATCACCGAATGGGAGAAAGATGCCAACCAACCTGATATGTGGGTGAGAAATAAATTTATTTTGTGTTGAACCACTACATTAAAAATCTATTTTTACAGCAATTTAGACTATCCTAACTAATACACACCTGAATTCCTTGCCCATCTCTCCCTGAGACATACTGATTTGGCTGGTTCAGGCCACCTCTCCACTTACTCATTACTGGAACTGAGAAATTGAGCAGACCTCAAGGGAAAAAAACAAAATTAATGAAAGAAAAAACACACGATGTTACCTGGTATCTCTTTACATTTGTGAAATCAAATACCAAATGAGTTCTCAGTTTCAGTGCTAGCCCAAAATGCTACTACATTTTTCTCATCAGTACCTTCTCCTACTTATTAAGATGACTATCTCATACTCTCTCTCTTCTCAGCTTCCAAGACCTCTTCCCTTTTTCTAACTTTCACCTGATGATCTTTTAAGTTATTTCACTGAGAAAATGAAGCCATCAGCAAAGAGCGGCCACATACTCCCACTACCAAATCCATCAGCTTACTTGCATCTGTGCCCAGATTTTCTCCCTGCCTTCCTTTCCTATTGAAACTTTTAGTCTCCTACCTAAGCAAACTCCCCAACTCAGCCAGACTCTTCTCTGACTCAAGGTCACTCATGGATTATGGACCATACTATTCCCCTTCAACCTGACCTACTAGTGAGTATATATTAAATAAGTGTATCTATCTATCTATCTATCTATCTATCTATCTATCTATCTATATATAAAATGAGTATATATATGGTATATAAAATATTACTTCTTTATACATAATTAATATATTTAAAATAAGTATATATGATAAGTATTATCTTATATATACTTATTTACTATATATTATACATAATTATTTAATATATACTAATTATATATTGTATGATTGTTTTTAATGTAATAACATATACTTATTAAATATATTTATGAATTATTTCACATCTTAAAAATGAACCAAGGATAAACCTTCTTCTCTTTCACCTACTTCTTTAATCCTCTATTCTTTTTTATACTAAAACTCTTCCTATTCTATTCTTTCCATTCTTTCTTGAACCTACACTAATTAAGATTTTTATCTCCAACTTCTAGAATTGCTGTTTCCAGGGTCACTGATGACATCCCCAATGGCTAAATCCAATGGTCAATTTTTTACCCACTTCTCCCTTAATCTAGCATCAATATTTAATCATTCCAATATTTTTTTAATGCTTTTTTTGCCATCTGAGTCTAATCTTCCATCATGTTTTCTTTATCTCACTGGCTGCTGCTTCTTATTCTCCTTTCCTGTACCCTCATCACTATTCTTATTTTAAATATTAGTTTAGGAATTAGTCTTTAGACATCTTCTCTATCTACACTAGATTCTTAGGTGATCTGATTTAGTCCTATGACTAAATCACCAATTCGATACTTAGAAATACTCAAATTTATGTCTCCAAATAAGATCTGTCTCCAGAACTTCTGCTTCCTGTTCAACATTTTCTCTTTAATATATAATATGAATATAAATTTTGTTATATTATAATGATATAAATCTCATTATAAATCTCAAGTTTAGTATATATGCACAATACAATTCAATCTTTGCTACAATCTACCCCTCCTTCAGACTTCCCCTTCCCAGTATATGGCAACTTTTTGTATCATGTTGTCAAATTCTTCTCTTTTTGTCACATCCAATCTCCATGATACCAGAAAATTTTGTTAGCTTTACCTTAAGATAAATTAAAAACAGAACACTTCTCACCACTACCACTGCTACCACCCAAGACAGCATCATCATTCCCCCAGTGTGTTGCCTCCTTTATACCACAAATAATACTGTCAAAACATAAATCAGATCATGCTCTTTCCTTGCTTAAAACTCTCTAGGGCTTCCCAACTCATAGTAAAAGCTTAATTTCTTAAAAGCTCTGTGTGATCAAGCCCTCATTACCATTATGACTTCGTTGCCTACATCACTCCTCCTCAACAATTTAACTCTAGTCTTTGGTGTTATTGCCATTCCTCCAACATACTTAGGCACATTGCCATGCCTGGGACTTTACACTCCCTGTGTTTTCCTCCTAGAATGCTTTTCCCAGGATATTTATGTGGCTCGCTCCCCAGTTTCCTACAAGTGTTGATAAAGCGCCAGCTCTCAAAGATACTTCCCGTGACCATTCTATAAAAAGAATCCTCTTCACTTGCTTTCACTTTGTCCTTCTTTGCTTTTCTTTAAATACCACTATTGCCACATAACATTCATTTCTTTCATTTTTATTCTTCCCACACCACTTTATAAGACTCATGTCAGCAAGGATTCTGAAAACTCTCTTCATTCTTGTAATTTTCAACCCTTCGAACAATGTCTTACACAGAGGAGATTCGAAATAAATATCTATCTATCGACTGAATTAACAATCCTCCAAACACTTTATGACCACATTAGAAATAGTATTAATAAACATGAGTGGAGAGTACTGAATTTATCAATGGAGCTTTGTCAAAATTCATCCAAATTGTTATCTTTCTCCAATTACACTTGAATATTATATCAGATCCTTTGAGTGGAGGAAAATTCTGACAAAATTCTCTTGATTATTCTCATTTAAAAATCTCTCCCCCAGATTTTTGACACTCTTGGGCTTCCACTAGCTCCAAAGGGCATAATTGTCTTCATGGAGCTTCACAGCCACCCAAGAACTATTTTTGACGATTAGTAAGACAGGATGAGTTATGAGATCACAGTTAGTGTGACAGTTCAGAGTAAATGCTTGACACGTTATAACTCATCTGGGAGCATATAGCTAAATGATGGATAGACTCCAAATGCCTAAGAAACTACTTCACAGTGAACTACTGAAAACAGAAAGGTCACAACCAACCCTCAGCATCCCTGAAGCTCCAATGTAAACCAAGAAGTAAGGTTTGCGAAGGTGGATCTATGTAAGCACACTTACAACAGCAATTATAATTCTACATAAGATACTCAAGTGAACAATAAGTATAACTTCATTATTATCTTTGAATTTAACTTCAATATGAAGCCCCCTTTTACCACTTGGCAGAAATTAATCTTATTCTTTTTTTTTTTTTGATGTTCTGTATCCTCTTCCTTGAAACTGATTCTGAAATCTGGACTCTTTATATAATGGCTAGGTATGGGATGGAGATGGAATTCAAGTTATCAATTGAATTTACTACATTTATTCAATGTAATCTGCCACTGAGGGCATTCACTAAGAGTTAGATCTTCCTGTATGGCCACCTCTCAGTTTTCTATCAATTGCAGCTTTTTAGGTCTTGCAGTTCTTTAATAAATCTGGTAACCAGGTAACATTCTTCTGCTTTAGTAAAAATTTTAGAGGGTTGTGTACAGTTCGCTTCCACACCCACTTCCCTGCTGTTCTTAAACAAATGGAGTTTATTTGCCAAGTACAGAACACTTTACACTGTGGTTTACTCAGATGCACTGCGTTTCACAACATTCTTGCCACTCTTGTGTGCAGGAGACTTGTTTTGCTATTTCTGTACTTTTCTGGGAATTCCTTGAAGCTGTCTAAAATCCTGTCTCCTTAAGTATATTACAAAATCATATATTCTTTGGGACCCTACTCTCTGCTCTTACATCCAAAAATCCTTTAGGATTTACAAAATTCTTCTTGTTTCACCTACAACTCTTTCCCAACTCCCAGACCAAAAACTTTTACAAATCTCAGGGACTGAAAGTCTTGCTTGAAAGTCATCATTTTTACCAGGTTTCTCCCAATATATGTTGTATTTGCCTGGAATCCTTTCTATTTCTCCCCATTCTTTCCACTTTCACCCTTTTCTAAAAAGTTCCATGCTTTTCTTCCTTGAAACAGTAAGTACTATCATAAAATGGTCAAAGAGACAGATTGGAGAAGGTGGCAAATGGTAAAAGAAAATACAAGGAACAAAAGCAAGGAATAGAAATAATGATTTTAAAACTTACAGTAGTCAAAACCATAGAGACAGAAAGTAGAATGGTGGTGGCCAGGGGCTGAGGGGAAAGGGAAATGAGAAGTTAATGTTTAATGGGTACAGCATTTTAGTTTTACAAGATGAAAAAAGTTGTGGAGATGGATGGTGGTGATGGTTGCACAACATTATGGATGTATTTAATACCACTGAACTGTACACTTAAAATGGTTAAGATGTGTGTGTTTGGGTATTTAAATTTGAATAAAAATGTTAGCAAGAGGTGGATCTGAAAAAGGCAAGGATGTCAAAAACACGTTAGCAGGAGCAAATGGAACTTAAAACTGTATAATGCAAAATATTTCACTGTGATCCCCAGGTTAACACTCACTGCCCCTTCTACGTAGTCTTGGAGCTTTGTCACTTTACTCCCAGGATCCCTCCCTTCCATAAAACCACGCTTCTGATTTTTAGTCACACTTAGTCTGCCAATGGCATGGAAACCTAAGGAGTTATCCTTCCTTAGAGGTTGGCACAACTTGGGACAGTGTCCAAAAGTAAAGGTAAGAAGTTGTAACCGTGGACATGCCAGAGGTTGGGAAGGTGAGGGAAGCTTGAGGATCTGAGGCTGCCCTCTTTCTCTTTCCCCATGGATGACATTATAGTCCTTAAGCCTGCTTGTTAAGTTAGGTATGGGGACACACTAAGACAGAAGTGCAATAAGAACAATGTTAAGATGGTAAATTTTATATGTATTTTATCATAATAAAAAAATGGGAAAAATGCATTATTTTGTCACATAGAGGAGTGTGCAACATTTGCCGGTGATACATGGTTTCTTGATACCCCAGACTCTCCCTAAATATTAGTTCCTCATATAATCAGTGCCCTCTTTGCCACCCCACCCCATCTGCACACCTAGTTAGGAATCTCCATGGTACTGAATTCTTTTAAAAAAATGCTGAATTATTTTTTAAAAAATGTCATACTAATGTGAAAATGGATATCAATAGCCTACTTTTCCTCAGGAAAGAAATAAACAATTTATATAATAAGAGGATCATATAGGAAGGATAAAATATTATGCAAGAGTGGTAGACAGGTCTTACGTGGCTGCAGATTATAGTATGCAGGCCTAAACATGAGACTGAATCAGCTATGTGAACACAAAGTTAACGAGCTTATATTAGCCAGTATGAGTAACACCAGCTACTATGACCCAAAATTCTCAAATCTTAATGACGACACAATGAAAGTCATTTCTTATGTAATCAAAATAAAATGTGGATGTTTCTGATTGGGCAGTTTTCCTGGTGGCTTGTTTCCCAACAGTCACTCAACTTCAGGGATCTGGGATGCGCTCACCTTGGATGCCACGCACCATCCTCAATACACAGGCTACAATGTCACTGCATAGCACAAGGATATTTATTGTCCTTAATCTGCAAGTGGCAACCTTTCTTGCACCCTAATGCCATTGGATCCAATTCCTTATGTGGCTCACCTAGATTAAGGGGCTGAAACATGTAGTCTTTTGTGTTGAAATTCTTTGGTGAAAGCATAGATTTATCACTACCCCATGATTTTTATGACCAACTGTTTGTAGGACAGAAAGGGGAGGGTAGAGACTTTAATAAAAATAAGCTTTCCTAATAGCAGCTGTAACATCAAACTAAAAGCTAGTTTGCCAATGAATGAAGCATTAAAATGTCTGATGGTCAGGCATTTGCCTTGCCTGCCTTTCCCACCCTTCTCTGATAATAACAACGTCTTGGAATATGAGAGTATAATGGACAGCAGTATGTCTATAACTATTAAATGTCAAAAGAATAAAAATCAGATAAAAATGAAAAATTCTGAACAGTAGTCTAGGTTTAAATTCTAAGCCCTCAACAAATTTGACAGGAAGGCCATATATTCAGTTACTCATTAAACCTATTTTCATATGAAAGGATCTCCATGTTTTATGAACTCTCCCACCATACCGCCACCACACAACCACACACACACACACGCACCCACACACACATACACACACGCAGAAAAAAAAGACACTAGAAGAAAGAATTTGAGCTTTGTGGAAAATAGAAAAGGCAGAAGAAATTTTGAAAAGGAAACAGAGAAGAAATAGGAGTTCTGGCTAATCTCTAATATTAGTGAACATCAGGAAAATGTTTCAGCAAAAAAGAAGAGGTGTGGGATTTTTCAATTAACTCTTTGAAATGGAAAAAAAAATAGCAATGAATTAAAAAAAAAAGAGGTGGGTGATTGTTCTGATTTTCACACTATGATTTAAATTTAGCTTTTAAATTTTTCTGCTCTAACAGTTTTGACATTTAAAAAAATAAAGAACTTTTACAAAGTTAGATATTTCCTGTTGCATTTAAGGCACTCTGTGTTCAGAAAATGTCATAATGTCATTAAGTTGCCTTCACAGACATACGATTTTATCCTCTTACTGCAGGCTCTTAATGCAGTGAGTGCTTCAGGGAGTACAAATTAGAGCCTGCGGACCTGACAAAAAGTTTTCAAATCCTTACGGTTGAGCTTGAATTTTAATATTGTGTCATTAAGAAAATGACTCTCAATTAGTGTGGTATTTACTCTCTCTTATTTTGTTTTTACAAGGCCCATCTTTCAAAAATTCCCATCTGTAAAATATATTCTTTCAGTTATAAAAGTGTTTGAAAATTAATACCTGAAAAATAGCATGTTATCATATTGCTTTCATTATATGACATAACCAAATGTGTTGCTAGGCAACTAGCTATGGCTTTTGGAAAACTGCATACTTTATAATAGATTACTTTAGAGGCACTTTTTCAAAACAAATAGAATAGAGTTATCTAAAAGCATCTTCTGAAATTCTATGTAGAAAATGGTTTTTTTAAAAATCAACATCTCCAAAAGTGAAGAGGAGATGCTCTTGTCATATAGGTATCAAGTTTTCATTTTGCAGAGAGATAGATAAACAGAGAGGGAGAAAGGGGTGGGGAGGGCTTAAATCTGTTTATAAGCATTTAAACTGCTAAGGGAAATGTTAATTATGAATTATACATTATATTCGATTTTTATTCAAATATTTCTTTGGTTAAAAAAACATTATAATCATTTGAACTAATAAAAAGAATAATTTTAAATAAATAAATATAAAATAAATTTCTAGAGCCCTGGTTCTATCTACTGACTACTCAACTGCTCTCATATACAGAAATGCTTATCAGACTTTAAAGAAACTATTTTTGGTGACTAGCACCAGTCAGTAATGATTTTAGTATGGAAAGGATTACTGCATTGAGTAGAAGTTCAGAATACTTAACATCTAAAATCTATTCCAAACTTAAGTTTTTATGACTCTATAAAGTGTTATATTTTATTCTTTAACAGAATATCTTAAATGATAAAGTGATATATGTTAGCAATAGAAATTCTGGAAATATAGAAGCACATAAAATAAAAAAGATTTATCACTACTAATATTAAAACCTAAAAAAGAAAACCATTAATATTTTAGCATAAATCTTACTAGCTATTTTTCTTCTATATGTATTGTTTTAATTTCAAATATTCATTTTTGTTTTTACTTTCTATTATAAAACTGATATTCTATATATCATATATATTGTATGCATATACTACATACATGTATACTACACAGCTCATATATACATGTTTACAGTTTACCTTTTCCAGTTAATGTTATATAGTGAGCATTTTCTCATACATAGCTGCTTTGAAATACATTATTGCATGAGTGAGTGACACCCACAATATGGCTGTAACAAAATTTATTTAGTTATTTTACTATAACTGAGATTTTTCACCAATTTTTCACTATTATAAATAATACTGCATTGAATACCCTCATTCATAAATCATGATTCATATCTCTGTTGATTTCCCTAGGGTAGGTGGCTGGAAGTGAATTTACTGAGTCAAAGGGTACACATTACTTTAAGACTGTAGATACATATTTCTTGTTATTTTTCAGTAAGCAAAAAAAAAAGTCTACCTTCTTAAAAAAAAACCACAGCAATAGATAAGAATGGATAATACAACCTAATTGGCATTGGATATTAGTAGCTTAAACATTATGTTAGTTTGAAGGAGGAGTCATTGCCTGCTGTTGTTTTAGTGAAATTGAATATAATTTTTCTTATGTTCCATTTTTATTTCTTTTTTTGTAAATTTGGGTCCTTTGCTCATTTTTCAGTTAAAGTATTCATGCTCTTCTTTTTTAATTTTTTAATATTTTAGTCTACATTTATTGGGGTTACACCTTTCAGAGAGCTAGGATTAATTTAGACTCTTTTAAGTGTAATTAGATGGAGTTTCAGGATGTTGAAAAAGATAAGAGTCCAGTCTAAGAGTTTTATATCCCTTACTATGACTGTGTTACTGTCGATTTCCCCTTTTATGGCTGTTAGTGTTTGCCTTATGTAATGAGGTGCTCCTATGTTGGGTGCATAAATATTTACAATTGTTTTACCTTCCTCTTGGATTGATCCCTTGATCATTATGTAGTGTCCTTCTCTGTCTCTTGTAATAGTCTTTATTTTAAACTCTATTTTGTCTGATGTGAGAATTGCTACTCCAGCTTTCTTTTGATTCCCATTTGCATGGAATATCTTTTTCCATCCCCTCACTTTCAGTCTGTATGTGTCCCTAGGTCTGAAGTGGGTCTCTTGTAGACAGCATATATACAGGTCTTGTTTTTGTATCCATTCAGCCAGTCTATGTCTTTTGGTTGGAGCATTTAATCCATTTACATTTAAGGTAATTATCGATATGTATGTTCCTATTACCATTTTCTTAATTGTTTTGGGTTTATTATTGTAGGTCTTTTTCTTCTCTTGTTTCCCACTTAGAGAAGTTCCTTTAGCATTTGTTGTAAAGCTGGTTTGGTGCTGCTGAATTCTCTTAGCTTTTGCTTGTCTGTGAAACTTTTAATTTCTCCATCAAATCTGAATGTGATCCTTGCTGGGTAATCTTGGTTGTAAGTTTTTCTCCTTAATCACTTTAAATATGTCCTGCCACTCCCTTCTGGCTTACAGAGTTTCTGCTGAAAGTTCAGCTGTTAACCTTATGGGGATTCCCTTGTGTGTTATTTGTTGTTTTTCCCTTGCTGCTTTTAATATTTGTTCTTTGTATTTAATTTTTGGTAGTTTGATTAATATGTGTCTTGGCGTGTTTCTCCTTGGATTTATCTTGTATGTGACTCTCTGTGCTTCTTGGACTTGATTAACTATTTCCTTTCCCATAATAGAGAAGTTTTCAACTATAATCTCTTCAAATATTTTCTCAGTCCCTTTCTTTTTCTCTTCTTCTTCTGGGACCCCTATAATTCTAATGTTGGTATGTGTAATGTTGTCCCAGAGGTCTCTGAGACTGTCCTCAATTCTTTTCATTCTTTTTTCTTTATTCTGCTCTGCAGTAGTTATTTCCACTATTTTATCTTCCAGGTCACTTATTCGTTCTTCTGCCTCAGTTATTCTGCTATTGATCCATTCTAGAGAATTTTTAATTTCATGTATTATGTTGTTCATCACTGTTTGTTTGCTCTTTAGTTCTTCTAGGTCATTGTTAAATGTTTCTTGTATTTTCTCCATTCTATTTCCAAGATGTTGGATCAACTTTACTATCCTTATTTTGAATTCTTTTTCAGGTAGACTGCCTATTTCCTCTTCATTTTTTAGGTCTGGTGGGTTTTTGCCTTGCTCCTTCATCTGCTGTGTGTTTCTCTGTCTTCTCATTTTGTTTAACTTACTGTGTTTGGGGTCTCCTTTTTGCAGGCTGAAGGTTCGTAGTTCCCGTTGTTTTTGGTGTCTGTCCCCAGTGGCTAAGCTTGGTTCAGTGGGTTGTGTAGGCTTCCTGGTGGAGGGGACTGGTGCCTGTGTTCTGGTGGATGAGGCTGGATCTTGTCTTTCTGGTGGGCAGCTCCATGTCTGGTGGTGTGTTTTGGAGTGTCTGTGGCCTTATTATGATTTTAGGCAGCCTCTGTGCTAATGGATGGGGCTGTGCTCCTGTCTTGCTAGTTGTTTGGCATGGGGCATCCTGCACTGTAGCTTGCTGGTTGTTGAAAGGAGCTGGGTTTTGGCGTTGAGTTGGAGATCTCTGGGAGATTTCTGCTATTTGATATTACATGGAGCTGGGAGGTCTCTTGTGGACCAGTGTCCTGAACTTGGCTCTCCCACCTCAGTGGTGCAGCCCTGATGCCTGGCTGGAGCACCAAGAGCCTGTCCTCCACATGGCTCAGAATAAAAGGAGAAAAAAAGAAAGAAAGAAGAAGATGAAATAAAATAAAATAAAGTAAAATAAAATAGTTAAAATGTAAAATAAAATAATTAAAATAAAAAATAATTATTAAGAAAAAAAAATTTTTTTAAGTAAAAAAAAAAAAAAAAAAAAAAAAAACTGACAGCACCCTAGGTCAAATGGTAAAAGCAAAGCTATACAGACAAAATCACACACAGAAGTATACACTTACACACTCACAAAAAGAGAAAAAGGGAAAAAATACATATATATCATTGCTCCCAAAGTCCACTTCCTCAATTTGGGATGATTCATTGCCTATTCAGGTATTCTACAGATGCAGGTACATCAAGTTAATTGAGGAGATTTAATCTGCTGCTCCTGAGGCTGCTGGGAGACATTTCCCTTTCTCTTCTTTTTTCCGCACAGCTCCCGGGGTTCAGCTTTGTATTTGGACCCGCCTCTGCGTGTAGGTCGCCTGAGGGCGTCTGTTCTTCGCTCAGACAGGATGGGGTTAAAGGAGCAGATGATTCGGGGGCTCTGGCTCACTCCGGCCGGGGGGGGAGGGAAGGGTACGGAGTGCGGGGCGAGCCTGCGGCGGCAGAGGCCGGCGTGACGTTGCACCAGCCTGAGGTGCGCCTGCGTGTTCTCCCGGGGAAGTGGTCCGTGGATCACGGGACCCTGGCAGTGGCGGGCTGCACAGGCTCCCAGGAGGGGAGGTGTGGAGAGTGACCTGTGCAGCAGCCTTAGCGTCTCATGCCCGTCTCTCGGGTCCGCGCTGATAGCCGCAGCTCACACCCGTTTCTGGAGCTCCTTTAAGCAGCGCTCTTAATCCCCTGTCCTCGCGCACCAGGAAACAAAGAGGCAAGAAAAAGTCTCTTGCCTCTTCGGCAGCTGCAGACTTTTTCCCGGACTCCCTCCCGGCTAGCCGTGGCGCACTAACCCCTTCAGGCTGTGTTCACGCCGCCAACCCCAGTCCTCTCCCTGCGATCCAACCGAAGCCCGAGCCTCAGCTCCCAGCCCCGCCCGCCCCGGCGGGTGAGCAGACAAGCCTCTCGGGCTGGTGAGTGCTGGTCGGCACCAAACCTCTGTGGGGGAATCTCTCCGTTTTGCCCTCCGCACCCCTGTGGCTGCACTCTCCTCCGTGGGTCCAAAGCTCCCCCCTCCGCCACCCGCCGTCTCCGCCCACGAAGGGGCTTCCTAGTGTGTGGAAACCTTTCCTCCTTCACGGCTCCCTCCCACTGGTGCAGGTCCCGTCCCTATTCTTTTTTCTCTGTTTTCCCTTTTTTCTTTTTCCCTACCCAGGTACGTGGGGAGTTTCTTGCCTTTTGGGAGGTCTGAGGTCTTCTGCCAGCGTTCAGTAGGTGTTCTGTAGGAGTTTTTCCACATGTAGATGTATTTCTAATGTATTTGTGGGGAGGAAGGTGATCTCCGCGTCTTACTCTTCCGCCATCTTGAAGCTCCTCCCCTGGGGTGAGCTTTTTAATGGCTTTGATTCCCAGGTCTCACATTCTGTTTCCGAAGATTGGGGATGAGTCTTGGTGATACATATGCTTAATTACTTGTCCAGATGATTCAGATTGCATTTAGCCTTGGAAAAATGTGCTTCATTGTTTTGAAAAGTTAGTATCAAGTGATTACTTATAAATTACTGACTTCTACTGTTAACTGAAAATTGCCCACTTTTTACTGCTTCTTTCCTGTTGGTTTTATTGAAATCACTTAATTTTGTTACAAATTAATAATCATGTTTTTGCTTCAAAATTCTCACTGTTTTATCATATTAACAGGAGTTGTTTCTATGTTACTTTTTCCTGGTTTCATGGCTTGTCACACTTTCTTTTTTTATACCATGCACTTCCCTTCTAGAAAAATTTATTTTGATGCATGTTACCATTAGCTGGATATATCTTCAAGTAATTTTTTCAGGATGACTGCTTAGGTGGTATAATTTTTATGTCCTTGCATGTCAGAGAATCTCTTTCTCCTCTCCTTCCAAATAAACGATGGCTTCTCAGGGTATAGAATTCTTAGGCCTTAATATTCTTTTCTTTCAAAGCTGCTGATGTTTAGTATTGATTTCTGCCCCTCAGTGATCAGGAGAAAAAAAATCTAATACCAACCTCATTGTATCTTTTGAAAGCAACCCATCTTTTCTGTTGGATATGCAGGGTGTCTATTTTCACTACATTTTCTTGGTACTCTCTGACATCTTTTGATCTGATGTCTCAAGTCTTTCCTCAGATCAGGAAACTTTTAAAAATGTTTATTTGATGATCATCTGTCCACCACCTTTTTCTGTTCTCTTTTATTCTAATTTCAAACAGCAGTATAGTGGTTCTTCTAATCCTTACCCAATATATTTCAAATCTTAGTATCCAAATGGATACTTTTTCCTGCAAAATCCAATCAAATAATTACCTCTTTTTAAAAATTTTATCATAATTATTTTTACATGAATACATTCTTTTCTGATCTTAGATTTCCTCTTTTTAAATTCCAATACTCTAGATTTTATTGTAATTAAAAATTAGATCTTTTATTTGGTTCCTCCTATTCTGTTTTGTGAATCTACTCCATAGCTCCCGAGTTTCAATAGATTTACACCCAGCTTTTGTGCTACTCAGTCTTTCTAAGCTCACATTATGTATATATATTGTGTTCAAGTTTAATTTCTATCCCCTGTTTTTAGATAATGAATTTAACAGATGTGCTGCCCCTTTTATAATTTACAAATTTGTCCTCAATAAAAGTCAAGTACATACATGTGTGGCTTTTGTCCTTGCCAAATCTAAGTGAAGAACTACTGGAAACTGCCACTCTATTTTCATAAAGGAAGCAGGTAAACTACTCTTCTACATGCTCATATTGATCATTTTGATAAACTTTCCAATAAATATAACATTTAGTAAGAATCTTTGAGAAACTTCTTTGAATTTTTGATAGTAAAAGACCAAGGCACTATGGGTAAAATTTGATAGACCGAGATAAACAGCTAGCTACTACAGAATTTGCTATGCTCAGTTACCTGGCACCTAATTCAAATACTTTAAAAAAAAAATCAATATACTATAAGTCCCAGCTCTCCTAAATAATGATCTTTAGACTTTGTATAAAGGATGTTGCTTACATATAATTTGTTTGTTTGCCTTTGTAATTGAATAATGATTACTCTTCAAGTAATATTTTCCTCTAAATATTTACTGCTATTAAATTCCTTTTTAAACCAAAGGTCACATTTAGAAGAGCCAAGTAGATCCCTGAATGGAAATCTCCAGGAGTGGTCAACAGTGAGTAGTATATGACTTGCTACGTATAACCAAGTTTTCTAACATTAATTATGCATGCCAGAAACCCAGTGTGTGTTATTAGTCAGGGTTTCCAGAGAAACACAACCAATAGGACATGTACTTATATTAAAAGGTTTTATAAAAATTGGCTCACATGAATTTAGAGTCTGACAAGACCCAAATCTATAATGTGGGCTGGCAACCTGGATACCCAGAAGGACTGATCATGCAAATAAAGATTGAAGGCAGGCTGCTGGAGAATTACCCCTTGTTCCAGTAGGTCAGTCTTTTTTCTATTTAGACTTTCCTTCAGCTGACTGGATGAGGCCCACTCCCATCATGGAGGGCAATCTGCTTTACTCAAAATTCACCCATTTAAATGTTAATCACATCTAAAACATAATCCAAGTTCGCACATAAAATGAACCCTCACAGTGTCATAAAGAAAAAAATCATTAAATGGAGTCCAGAGATCTTAATCAATTTATTTAACCAATTTGAGTTGCCATATACTTCATATACTGCCATATACTTATTTCATCCTCATAACCATTAAGTGGTTATGAGAATGAAATAACACGACACAGTGAAGCACAGAATGCAAGCCAGAAATGGGTAAATAACCAGAGTCAGAAATTTTTCCTGTGACACAAAAAAGAAGAAAAGATACAAGTTGATGTCTGGAGGATATGGCAGAAGAATCAGGAAGGAAAACATAATATTCATTGATTCTCTAGAGTTTCCAATTTACTCTCTCACCTAAATAGTTTTAAATTACTGAGCTGGGCAATTTCTAAATGAGGCAGTTAGTATACCGGTTAAGAACAGTGGTGTTTATGCAGGCAGACCTGGATTGGTGTTCAAGCCCCAGCACTTACTTGTGCCTGGGCTTGTGCAGCCACCTAACCCTCCTGAGCCTCAATTTCCTCATCTGTAAAAGTAATGAGTGCTTGTCCTTCATAGAGTGTCATAAAGATTTATGAGATAACGCATGGAAGCACTTGACAAAATGTGTAGTATATAGGAAGGGTTGAACAAGTGATATCTTTTATTATAACAAATATTAGTAGTTAGGCCCTCCTTGTTATACTAGCTTAAGAAATAACATAAACAATTAATTATTAGCAAAAATATATTGAGAATACATATACATTAAAATACTAGATAAATATGGAAAAATTATAAGACAGTTACTCTGATATTTTACTCTATAAAGACTTACTTTCCAAAGGAGTTATTTCATATCGATTCTAAAATATGATAAAAAAACATATATGGGATTACCACTGCTATTATGTTTCAGTACCTCATGGGAAATTTTACTTAAATCTGTGCAACCTCTCGATGATTAAGCTCTATTGAATTTAAAGAAAGTTTTTCATCAACTTTGTTTCTGAGGTTTACTAATAAATAGAGAAATAGAACCTAAATCCCAAAATAAGACATTCTCAAGAATAAGATTCCAAAAGGTCATAGAATCAAATTAACATTGTGCTTAGTTTCATTTCCCATCAACAATGAAATTTTGCATATAACATTTTAAATTCTCAATATGTGGTGTTAATATACATGGTGTTTGGAGGAAGGCAAGATTAATTTTACATTAGGTTAATACATTACTGTAAGTCAAATCTGATCACATTAAATTACCAAAGTAACAAAAGAGAGACAGAAATTTCAGCGTGCAAAACGGAGTCTAAATCCACAATTAAAAGGGGAAATGATTAACATATGTGTCATAAGTAACGTTCATAAACCTTTTCAAAAAGTTTGACTGTTCAGAGAACAAACATAGTGAAAATAGACCTCTTATCTCTAGAAAACACATTTGTTAGGCTTAGAAACAAAGTATAAATTATGTATACCACTGCTGCAATGAAAAAATACAATTGTTGCTTGAAAAATTCATTAAATTGTAAATAAACTGTAGTTAACCCGTATGTTGATTATTTATCTCAGGAATTTGAGAGGGATTTGAATGCCTACGTGGTGCATAGAATTAAGGTAGGCAGTGTTTTGACATTTTATCCAAAGTGAAGGTGGAAATCACAGAGAGAGAGAGAGAGAGAGAGAGGGAATAGAACTACTTAAAAGCAGACCCCAAAGCCAGGACTACACAAAAAAGAATCAAGTAGAAATTGGAGTAATGATTTCCATGTATTTTAATCTAATAAATCAGGCCACAAAGTACCAAATAATCTGATGTGTGGGCTTTAGAGAGTAAACCTTAAAAACCTGTCAATTTGAAAGCTGATTTTAAGAGACTTGAAATTGCATCAAAAATGAAAAGAAGAGGGACTTCCCTGGTGGTGCAGTAGTTAAGAATCTGCCTGCCAATGCAGGGGACAAGGGTTTGAGCCCTGGTCCGGGAAGATCCCACATGCCGCAGAGCAACTAAGCCCATGCACCCATAACTACTTAGCCTGTACTCTAGAGGCCGTGAACCACAACTAGTGAGCCTGCGTGCCACAACTACTGAAGCCCGCATGCCTAGAGTCCATGCTCCACAAGAAGAGAAGCCACTGCAATGAGAAGCCCGCACACAGCCACGAAGACGCAATGCAGCCAAAAATAAATAAATAAATTTTAAAAATAAGTAAATAAATAAAAATGTTTTAAAAAAAGAAAAGAAGAGGTGACAATCATCTGAAATCTTGGGGGTTGATTCCAGTTCATGGCAACCTCCTAGCTGTGTGAAGTAATTGAAAGTGACTGTATAATTTTTCTTTCTTCATTTTCTCTTCAACATATAACAACCTGGTTGCCTTTTTTTTCCCCACTAGCTAAAATCAGTATACTATAGTGATGAACTCCTAATGCTCTGCAAAAATAACCTTATCACACTATGTTAATATCCTTTTTCTCTAAAATGGAAGGAGATTCAATGGCTTTAAAGTGCCAGACTCCTTTGTGATGCAAGCACTGTAGAGAAAGTAGATATCTGTATCAGAGAGTCTAGAGGCTGTAAGGACAGAGAAAAATTAAAAATAAGAGGCTTAATTCTCCTCTTGAAAATAAGGAAAGAGATCCCTCTTCTTTGTTTTTCTTAAGAGTATTTACCTTAGAAAACTTGTGTGTACTTTCTGCTCTCTTTGAAATGTATATAAATCTCTCTGAAGACTAGATAGGCCTTTTGTCAGCTTTTGACTTAGGTCTCTCTGGAGGCCCTGGGACCTATCTCTTTGACTGTAACAATTAGATATAGCACCTCTACATTCCAGTTTCTATGTGAGTGTAGGAGCCTAACTTCTGTGTGTTCCTTGCTCCAAGTTGCAATACTACCTCCTGCCATAAGATATGAGAGTTTGTTTTTTTCTCCAAGTAAAGGCAATTAGCAAACACAGATGATCAATCTCACTTACCAACTACATTTAAGATGTGTTACAAATGGTATTGTGAAGTCCTCTTACCTGAGGACCAATTATTGTTTATCTTGAAACATGTATGTAATGGGTTATATCTGCTTGACTATATAAAAGGGTGAGACTTCTTTCTGTCTTTGCAATCTTCGAGTGGATTTCCTGTGATGTGTGTCACATTTTGGTTTAATGCTTATTCAATAATAAAATTGTGTGGAGAGGTTTTCTGGGTTGGGAGTAGGTTTTGTTTCTAATTATATTTCCCCAAAAAGATCATCTCATGATTTTGAGTAGGAGGTGGAGCAAGATATCTAACTGTCCTACATAGATATTTTTGAGAAAAACAAACAACTTTTTATTAATATACACTTAAAGATATTAAGAAGCATTTTTGCTGGCACAAATATCTAGTTAATCCAGGACAGAGAATTGTCCATTTTCTCCACCAAGATAGAATATCAACCATCTCTTTTGATCTTTCATTGAAATATTTTCTTTTGGTCCCCTGCTTTAATTTAGAACAACCTTTCTAATTTATTCTTTTTTTTTTTTTTTTCTTTATTTTGGCCGTGCCTGGCGGTTTGCAGGATCTTACTTCCCCCACGAGGGATTGAACCTGTGCCCTCGGCAATGAAAGCACTGAGTCCTATCCACTGGACCACCAGGGAATTCCCTCTAATTTATTCTTAAGGAAGATCAAATTCCTGCTCTATTCTATTCATTAAAAATTATTTTAATTCTATAAAATATAAACAAAAGTTGTTGACCAGCTTCATAATGGAATTCATAATTGCAACAATAAATATGTCCATAACTATAGAGTCAAAATCAACAGTTTGTTGTTAAATTGGAGTCAGGTTTTGATCCTTGGGAAGAAACATGGCCAAACCAAGGTAAGAAACCAAAAAAGCAAGACTCCTAGAAGGGGGTAGAAATAGGCAGCAAGCTAGAAATCTTAAAGAGAAGAAATAGTTATCTTCCCTATAGTACTGAATTTTGAACCATAGAGGATAACTAATATTACCTCCTTATTAATTCCTCATTGGCTAAAGTCTGGAATTGGGACCATTGATCAAGAATTGACTATAGAGACTCATGAACTTAGAATAAAGAGACACCAGAAAAGAGTAAGAAAGAATTACAGTATATTAATGTTCCATTAGGAAACAAGGTCTTTGGGATATTATTTCTGTTGGAAAATATCCACTCAATTTTAACTGTAAACTGATGTCATTTGGAAGCTGACATTCAGATTTTCTTTATAAAGGTGAATTATGTTTCATTTTGACAGTTATAACATTAATTTTTTCAATGAATGTTTTTCAACTATTGATCAGGTTTCAGTGGAAGTGAAGTCTGGTTCATATATATATGCCCATATTTTTAGAGATATTATACTTTCTATTTTGTATTTTCAGTAGTTTGTAGCAATTTATTTTTTCAATCTTTGAAGACCTAACAGATTTTGTCCTTTTAAAACTTTTCAATATCCTATTTTGTCACATCAAATATGTTGGAAATTTTTAATAAAAGATGAGTATTCCATTTTAAATCTTCTGTTTCACTGCAAAGAGATTATGCATACTTTAGAGCAAAGTATCAACTAGCACAATATTTTGGGTGTCCTGACAAGATATCAAGATCGAAGATTTCACAGTGGGGAAAAACACACAATAATCCAGTATTAAGAAATCATGTTTCTTCTCCTGATGTATCCGATTGGGGGCAAGATGTTTGACTCTTTTAGGTTTATTCCCTCTTTGATGAAAAGAATGTATATTAATCCTTGCCTGGTCTGGCCACTGGGTTGTGGTAAAATGCATATGAGTTATTAGTAAATGTATTTTTTTTAAAAAACTAACACAAAGTTATTGCAATTTTTAAAAATCCACTCACCCTAATGCCGGATAATCCAAGAGAAGCTACAGAGAAGACTAGCTCTCGGCAAAATCTGTAGTTAGAATTATATATTTTTTAATATTATTTTATTTTTTTTAGTATAGCAAGTCCTTACCAGTTATCTATTTTATATATATTAGGGTATATATGTCAATCCCAATCTCCCAATTCATCCCACAGCCACCCCCACTCCCCCACTTCCTCCCTTGGTGTCAATACGTTTGTTCTCTACATCTGTGTCTGTATTGTGGCCTTGCAGTCCGGTTCATCTGTACCATTTTTCTAGATTCCACATATATGCATTAATATACGATATTTGTTTTTCTCTTTCTGACTTACTTCACTCTGTAGGACAGTCTCTAGGTCCATCCACGTCTCTACAAATGACCCAATTTCGTTCCTTTTTATGGCTGAGGAATATTCATTGCATATATGTACCACATCTTCTTTATCCATTCGTCTCTTGATAGGAATTTAGGTTGCTTCCATGACCTGGCTATTGTAAATAGTGCTGCAATGAACATTGGGTTGCACGTGTCTTTTTGAATTATGGTTTTCTCTGAGTTAATGCCCAATAGTGGGATTTCTGGGTAATATGATAATTCTATTTTTAGTTTTTTAAGGAACCTCCATACTGTTCTCCATAGTGGATGTATCAATTTACATTCACACCAACAGTGCAAGAGGGATCCCTTTTCTCCACACCCTCTGCAGCATTTCTTGTTTGTAGATTTTCTGTTGATGGCCATTCTCACCGGTGGGAGGTGATACCTCATTGTAGTTTTGATTTGCATTTCTCTAATAATTAGTGATGTTGAGCAGCTTTTCATGTGCCTCTTTGCCATCTGTATATCTTCTTTGGAGAAATGTCTATTTAGGTCTTCTGCCCATTTTTTGATTGGGTTGTTTGTTTTTTTAATATTGAGTTGCATGAGCTGTTTATATATTTTGAAGATTAATCCTTTGTCATTGATTCGTTTGCAAATATTTTCTCCCATACTGAGGGATGTCTTTTCATCTTGTTTATAGTTTCCTTTGCTGTGCAAAAGCTTTTAAGTCTCATTAGGTCCCATTTGTTTATTTTTGGTTTTATTTCCATTACTCTAGGAGGTGGGTCAAAAACGGTCTTTCTGTGATTTATGTCAGAGAGTGTTCTTCCTATGTTTTTCTCTAAGAGTTTTACAGTGTTCAGTCTTACATTTAGATCTTTAATCCATTTTGAGTTTATTTTTGTGTATGGTGTTAGGGAGTGTTCTAATTTCATTCTTTTACATGTAGCTGTCCAGTTTTCCCAGCCCCACTTATTGAAGAGACTGTCTTTTCTCTATTGTATATCCTTGCCTCTTTTGTCATAGATTAGTTGACCATATGTGCGTAGGTTAAACTCTGGGTTTTCTATCTTGTTCCATTGATCTATATTTCTGTTTTTGTGCCATTACCATGTTGTCTTGATTACTATAGCTTTGTAGTATAGTCTGAAGTCAGGGAGTCTGATTCCTCCAGCTCCATTTTTTCCCTCAACATTGCTTTCTCTATTCAGGGTCTTTTGTGTCTCCATACAAATTTTAAGATTTTTTGTTCTAGTTCTGTAAAAAATGCCATTGGAAATTTGATAGAGATTGCATTGAATCTGTAGATTACTTTGGGTAGTATAGTCATTTTCACAATATTGATTCTTTCAATCCAAGAACATGGTATATCTCTCCATCTGTTTGTGTCATCTTTGACTTCTTTCATCAGTGTCTTATAGTTTTCTGAGTACAGGGCTTTTACCTACTTAGGTAGGTTTATTCCTAAGTATTTTATTCTTTCTGTTGCAGTGGTTAATGGGAGTGTTTTCTTAATTTCTCTTTCTGATCTTTCATTGTTAGTGTATAGGAATGCAAGAGATTTCTGTGCATTAATTTTGTATCCTGCAACTTTACCAAATTCATTGATTAGCTCTAGTAGTTTTCTGGTGGCATCTTTAGGATTATCTACATATAGTATCATGTCATCTGCAAACAGTGACAGTTTTAATTCTTCTTTCCCAATTTGTATTCCTTTTATTTCTTTTTCGTCTCTGATTGCCATGGCTAGGACTTCCAAACTATGTTGAATAATAGTGGTGAGAATGGACATCCTTGTCTTGTTCCTGATTTTAGAGAACATGCTTTCAGTTTTTCACCACTGAGTATGATGTATGCTGTGGGTTTGTCATATATGGCCTTTATTATGTTGAGGTAGGTTCCCTCTATACCCACTTTCTGGAGAGTTTTTATCATAAATCGGTGTTGAATTTTGTCAAAAGCTTTTTCTGCATCTATTGAGATGATCATATGGTTTTTATTCTTTAATTTGTTAATATGGTGTATCTCGTTGATTGTTTTGCATATATTGGAGAATCCTTACATCCCTGGGATAAATCTCACTCGATTATGGTGTATGATCCTTTAAATGTGTGTTGTTGGAATTTGTTTGCTAGTATTTTGTTGAGGATTTTTGCATCTATATTCATCAGTGATGTTGGTCTGCAATTTTCTTTTTTTGTAGTATCTTTCTCTGGTGTCTGGTATCAGGGTGATTGTGGCCTCGTAGAATGAGTTTGGGAGTGTTCTTTCCTCTGCAATTTTTTGGAAGAGTTTGAGAAGGATAGGTGTTAGCTCTTCACTAAATGTTTGATAGAATTCATCTGTGAAGCCATCAGGTCATGGACTTTTGTTTCTTGGAAGATTTTTAATCACAGTTTCAATTGCATTACTTGTGATTGGTCTGTTCATATTTTCTATTTCTTCCTGGTTCAGTCTTGGAAGGTTATACCTTTCTAAGAATTTGCCCATTTCTCCCAGGTTGTCCATTTTATTGGCATAGAGTTGCTTGTAGTAGTCTCTTATGATGCTTTGTATTTCTGCGGTGTCCATTGTAACTTCTCCTTTTTCATTTCTAATTTTATTGAGTCCTCTCCCTCTTTTTCTTGATGAGTCTGACCAAAGGTTTATCAGTTTTGTTTATCTTTTCAAAGAACTAGCTTTTAGTTTTATTGATCTTTGCTATTGTTTTCTTTGTTTCTATTTCATTTATTTCTGCTCAGATCTTTATGATTTCTTTCCTTCTACTAACTTTAGGTTTTGTTTTTTCTTCCTTTTCTAGTTCCTTTAGGTGTAAGGTTAGATTATTTATTTGAGATTTTTCTTGTTTCTTGAGGTAGGATTGTATTGCTCTAAATTTCCCTCTTAGAACTGCTTTTGTTGCATCCCACAGGTTTTGGATCGTCTGTTTTCATTGGCATTTGTCTCTAAGTGTTTTTGATTTCCTCTTTGATTTCTTCAGTGATCTCTTGGTTATTTAGTAACATACCATTTAGCCTCCATGTTTTTGTGTTTTATACGTTTTTTCCCCTGTAATTTATTTCTAATCTCACAGCGTTGTGGTCAGAAATATGCTTGATACGATTTCAATTTTCTTAAATTTACCGAGACTTGATTTGTGACCCAAGTTGTGACCTATCCAGGAGAATGTTTCATGTGCACTTGAGAAGAAAGTGTAATCTGCTGTTTTCCTATGGAATGTCCTATAAATATCAATTAAATCTATCTGGTCTATTGTGTCATTTAAAGCTTCTGTTTCCTTATTAATTTTCTGTTTGGATGATCTGTCCATTGGTGTAAGTGAGGTGTCCTCCACTATTATTGTGTTACTGTCGAGTTCCTCTTTTATAGCTGTTAACATTTCCCTTATGTATTGAGGTGCTCCTATGTTGGGTACAGATATATTTATAATTGTTATATCTTCTTCTTGGATTGATCCCTTGATCATTATGTAGTGTCCTTCCTTGTCTCTTGTAACATTCTTTATTTTAAAGTCTATTTTATCTGATATGACTATTGCTACTCCAGCTTTCTTTTGATTTCCATTTGCATGGAATATCTTTTTCCATCCCCTCACTTTCAGTCTGTATGTGTCCCTAGGTCTGAACTGGGTCTCTTGTAGACAGCATATATATGGGTCTTGTTTTTGTATCCATTCAGCAAACCTGAGTCTTTTGGTTGGGGCATTTAATCCATTCACATTTAAGGTAATTATCGATATGTATGTTCCTTTTACCATTTTCTTACTTGTTTTGGGTTTGTTTTTGTAGGTCCTTTTCTTCTCTTATTTTTCCCACTTAGAGAAGTTCCTTTAGCATTTGTTGTAGAGCTGGTTTGGTGGTGCTGAATTCTCTTAGCTTTTCTTGTCTGTAAAGCGTTTGATTTCTCCATCGAATCTGAATGAGATCCTTGCTGGGTAGAGTAATCTTGGTTGTAGTTTCTTCCCTTTTATCACTTTAAATATATCGTGCCACTCCCTTTTGGCTTGTAGCATTTCTGCTGAGAAATCAGCTGTTAACCTTATGGAAGTTCCCTTGTATATTATTTGTCATTTTTCCCTTGTTGCTTTTAATAATTTTTATTTGCCTTTAATTTTTAGTCATTTTGGTTACTGTGTGTCTCTGTGTGTTTCTCTTTGGGTTTATCCTGCCTGGGACTCTCTGCACTTCCTGGACTTGGGTGGTTATTTCCCTTCCCATGTTAGGGAAGTGTTTGACTATAATCTCTTCAAATGTTTTCTTGGGTCCTTTCTCTCTCTCTTCTCATTCTGGAACCCCTATAATGCAAATGTTGGTGCATTTAATGTTGTCCCAGAAGTCTCTTAGACTGTCTTCATTTCTTTTCATTCTTCTTTCTTTATTCTGTTCCACTGCAGTGAATTCCACCATTCTGTCTTCCAGGTCACTTATCTATTTTTCTGCCTCAGTTATTCTGCTATTGATTATTTCCAGTGTATTTTTAATTTCAGTTATTGTATTGTTCTTCTCTGTTTGTTTGTTCTTTAATTCTTCTAGGTCTTTGTTAAACATTTCTTGCATCTTCTGGATCTTTGCCTCCATTCTTTTTCCGAGGTCCTGGATCATCATCACTATCATTATTCTGAATTCTTTTCTGGAAGGTTACCTATCTTCACTTCATTTAGTTGTTTTTCTGGGGTTTTATTTTGTTCCTTCATCTGGTACATAGCCCTCTGCCTTTTCATTTTGTTTATCTTTCTGTGAATGTGGTTTGCGTTTCACAGGCTGCAGGATTGTAGTTCTTCTTGCTTCTTCTGTCTGCCCTCTGGTGGATGAAGCTGTCTAAGAGGCTTGTTCATGCTTCCTGATAGGAGGGACTGGTGGTGGGTAGAGCTGGGTGTTGCTCTGGTTGGCAGAACTCAGTAAAACTTTAATCCACTTATCTGCTTATGGATGGGGTTGGGTTCCCTTGTGTTGGTTGTTTGGCCTGAGGCGACCCAGCACTGGAGGCTACAGGCCCTTTGGTGGGACTAATGATAGACTCCATGCAGGCTCATGCCAAGGAGTACTTCCCAGAACTTCTGCTGCCAGTGTTCTTGTCCCCACGGTGAGCAACAGCCACACCCCGCCTCTGCAGGAGACCCTCCAACACTAGCAGGTAGGTGTGGTTCAGTCTCCCCTGGGTTCACTGATCCTTCCCCTGGGTCCCAGTGCACACACTACTTTGTGTGTGCCCTCCAAGAGTGGAGTCTCTGTTTCTCCTAGTCCTGTCAAAATCCTGCAATCAAATCCCACTAGCCTTCAAATTCTGATTCCCTGAGAATTCTCCCTCCCATTGCCAGACCCCCAGGTTGGGAAGCCTGACATAGGGCTCAGAACCTTCACTTCAGTGGGTGGACTTCTGTGGTAAAATTATTCTCCAGTTTGTGAGTCACCCACCCAGCAGTTATGGGATTTGATTTTATTGTGATTTTCCCCCTTCTACCATCTCATTGCAGCTTCTCCTTTGTCTTTGGATGTGGAGTATCTTTTTTGGTGAGTCCAGTGTCTTCTTGTCAATGGTTGTTCAGCAGTTAGTTTTGATTCTAGTGCTCTCGCAAGAGGGAGTGAGCGAATGTCCTTCTACTCTGCCATCTTTAACCAATCCAGAATTAAACTTCTTCTTGACTCTAAGGGACCCATGGTCATGGTCCGGTGTACCACCAATGCCTCAGTGCTGGAGCTGTTGTCTAAGTAGACCAAATTTTTCATTGTTCTCTGCCCGTTCACTGCATATCTGTCTTCACCTTGAAGTCTTTCTTACCTCTGGAAAAAGACTCAATCAGCAATAGCAAATTCCTCCTTTTATACTCATGGAAGATATCAGTAAATGACCCTAGAACTCATTCTCTCTGAGCTCAGTGTCAAAGTTCTTCAAAACAAAGCACAGCATACAGCCACAACCAACAATCAGAGATTTACACACAAGAGAAAGGCTATTCACCACTTTTGAGCCAGAGCTTCAGTTATTTCTATTCTCTCAGTTATGATGTATACATTTTAAGAGCAGTCTTGTGGAAGCAGTGCCTTTGCTGCAGAGATCACTTTCTTAATGATAACTGGGACTTGAACTGGTTAAAATAGATTGTTTACAGCTAGTGTAAAGAATGGGAAGCAAAGTAAGACAAGGAACAGGTAGCATCTGCACATCACAATGGTCTCTTGTTCTGGTCATATGTAGAGGGACCTTATAGGCATAATTTGTCAATAAAAGGGAGCCACAGAGACGAACAAAAAAATGAGATTTACAGGTTCTGATTATGTCTCTTACTTTGAGAGCAGATGGGAGGGGGAATGAGGATGGATGCCCAGGGTGCATAAGCTGATAAATGGCAAAGGAATACATTTTATAGAAGTGAGATTTAATATTTGAGTCAATGACTGAGAAAGAAGGAAGAAGATTATACTGAGGCATGAGGAATACTTGGGAACATTGTGTTCGTATCTTAAGGAGAAATTTTCTCCCTTTTTAGACTGTGTGAGCACTTTATATAGAAATATGTGAGAGAGTCCTATAGCCCAATAAGAGGGAAGGCAAGGGAAGGAGGTTCCATTGCTATGGAAGCATAACAAGGTTCCATTTACCTACTGCCGCACAGCGACCTATTCCATAATGTAGTGTCTGAAACAAGACCATTTATTATCTCTCATTGCTTTGTAAATCAGGAGTTGGGTAGGGCTTGGCTGGGTGATTCTACAGTTTTGTTTGGCATCCACTAGGACACTCAGTTTCCTGGGTGAGGCTGGCAAGTTAATATCGCTGGGATGGCTGGAAGGTTGAGCTCACCAGGCCTCTCTCTCTCCATGTTATCTTAGAATTTCCGCACATGGTCTTTCCAAATAGGTGGTTGGACAAATTCCATGATAGCTTTCAGTGTCTTAAGGCCTATGCCCCCAAAATAGGCTGGCGTTATTTCCACTTAATCCTAAAGGTCAAACCCTCACACAGCCTAACCAAATTCAAAAGGAAGAAATAATAGATTCCATCCCTTGCTAGGAGAAATCTCAAAGAATTTGTGGTTATCTTTAACTGTCTTTAACTGTAGGGAGGAGTTTTAATAGTATCTTATCTCATCATTGGGAAATCACAGGCTTCAGAAAAATTACTGTTTTATTGTTGCTTTTGTTCTTTTTAAGAAGCCAGTAGGAAGAATTCCTAATTTAATAATCAGCTTTAAATGGGCAATTTAACTGTTCTTTTTTTCCTTGTTTCAGTCCATCTTTTTCCCACTCACCTTTATTATCCCATAACTTCCCAAACCATGGCCATCTGTTTTAAAAGTACCAGTGACCCAGTACTTTGCTGACTTTTTGGAAAAGATCCATTTTACATAAGAAAGGATTGGCAAAAGAGTTCTCTAGACTAGGAGCAATAAGATATGGTTTCTACTTTTAGCTTTATTATAAGTGTGAATCAATCTTTTAACCTCTCTGATTCTTGTTTGGATAATAAGCTCTCCCTTTTCTAAAACTCAGAATTGTAGCTAATTAACAAGGTAATGTATATTAAGGTCTTTTGACTTTTATGTATGAAGGAGTATTATGACTGGATTCATTAAAATTCCAATTTCAAACATTGTAAATTAACACATGCAACTTCAAAAGATACGTTAAAATGTCCAAGTGGAAAAGTATATGAGAAAATGTTAACTATGATGTACTCTTGATGCTTTTGTCTTATTGTTTCCAGTTCAAAAAAAATTTTTTTGATTCACGATGTTCCTTAGATTGTCTTATCCTTCTGGTTTCCCAGGATCATCTCACCTTTTCCAAGGTTATGCCAAGAGACTTGATTTTATTTTACTTATTCTCTTTTACAAAAAAAATATGTGTGTGTGTATAGCAACTTCATTTTTGGTTTAATAATTAAGTCTTAATTATTTTCTTGCATTAGAGACCATAATTAGTGATCTTTCCTAGTCCTCTTTATGCACATGAAAGATTTTATGTAACAAGAACATTTTCTTTAATTAAATATGGCTGAGAAGAAAATGTCAGAAACTGATGGTCCAAGGCATGGTATCACTTTCAGTGCATTGTAAATACATTTAGTAAAAATTATTATTTGGAAATGTTTTCTAAAATCCTCCTTAAATGTTAGAGAACTACTTTTATATAATGTAATCATTTTCCTTCTTAGACAGATTAGGGTCTCTTTCTGTTCTAAGCAGAAAATACCAAAATTTCTCAATTTCTTACTACTTCACAGCTCCAAAAGATTACATATATCTCTAGTGTTATTCCTCACTGTTACCTAAATCCCAAGGTGGAGAAATATTATCATCATCGTTTAACAGGACATGTAGTAATTGGTTGGCTATGGGACAGTAGAATATATCTAGAACACTCTTCCCTAGATATCAGCATAGCAAACCCCCTAACCCATTTTAAGTTTAACCCAATTTCACTCAATAAGACCACCCAGATCACTCTTTTTAAAATTGCAACATACCATACATATGCACACAATCTTGGTCCTTCTTATTCTGCTCTATTTTTTCTTCTTTTCCATGGTACCTAGCAATTTATAACACCCTATATACTTTGCTTCCTTATTAGAGTTTACTGTGTTTTGCCTGTTCTTTCTATAATGAAGTGCAATGAATGCAAAAGTTTTGTTTTGTTCACTGTTACACCTTCAGGCACCTAGAACAGTGCCTGGCACTGAGTAGGTGCTCAATAAACATTATTGAATTATTGAAGAAATACTAACTAAGCTTAATAATCATCAGTAGATTATGCACTACAAAAATATAAATATCAAATAGGCAAATTATCAAAAAGACCATTACGAATCTGTCAAATAAACATTTGTTAAGTGGAGCACAGGTGCTGGGTGCAAGCCGTGGTTCCACAACAGACCACAAAAGAAATTAAAAGAGAGAAGTGTATTATTCACTAGTCCTGGGAAAAGTAAATGGCACACCTTGAGGGGCCACATAAGGAAGTCAAGGCAGAGTGCAGACAGAAAGAGAGGTAGAACCTGGGGCATATGGGTTTATTAGGGCCCATGGGTGCAGTGTTTTGGGGATCCTGGGCTAGTGCCAGATTGGTCAATTCAAACTAAAAGATCAGGGTTTTGGTAAGCCTCATGGGAGTCTTGTCTAAGGGGCATATAAGGTATACAGGTATTGGGAGACAAAGGAGGCTGTTGATCACAAGGGCTGTTGGGAAACTCATATCAAGGACTTATATTTGCTTGTGTCTCTGTGGGTTGTTAACCAAGGTATTTACTCGCATGAAGAGCTAGTATCAGTTTAAGGTTCACTCAGGCCGCTTGGCAAAACCAAATGGATCCAAAGGGAGCAATATCATAGAATAGCTTAGCTAAATTTCATCAAGCATATTTTCTTTTTTTATTTGTTTTGCTCTTTAATGATTATTTTCAAGGCTTCTTGAAGAAACTGTTCATTGCAGGTTTGGCAAAGACAACGTACAAGATGACTTGGGATATCTTTTATCTGAAAGCAAGGAATCAATGAAATACAAATTGGATTATATCTAAATGATATGCAATCCAGTTTCCTGTGGCTTCCATGATTCTAGGATGGACTAATTTGAGGATTCAAGAAAAATACTGTCTTTGACTTCTAGTCTTCACTCTGACTTGGAAAGAACTTGGAAGTCATCCTTCAATTCTTATAAGAAAAAGCTACACAAACTGAAAATCAATGACTTTTCTTGAACCTCTCAGAGAACTGAGGTTTCAGAACAAACTACAACGCTGAAATCTGTAGAGACAGATGAATTGGACAGTCACAGCTAAGATCTTCTTACCTGTACAAAATCTTCTGGAACATGAACTGGTAGGAAGACTTAAATGGTAATTTTGACAAATTGTTGGAAGCTGAGTGTGGACTAGTGTGAGAGTTAAAAGTTCTTGAGAGCCACAGTCTTAGGAAGGACTCCACACTTTTATGGACATTAACATTGGGAAACCCAACAGGTTCTTAGGGTGAAGAACTAAGAAATGTCCCCTTCCTGGTTCTGGAAGGGGAGGGGGAGAGGAATCATTGTGAAATATGCGTAGAGCCTTCTCCATAACAAGGACTGACTTTTTAGGGAAAAAGACTTTACCAGAATTTCATCCTAGTAGAGGAAGGGCATTCCCCCCACTCCAGTCTCTTTTAGCCTTCCTTTCTCATATCAGCAGGGAAAATCTCAATAAATAGAGATCAAGTCTCTAAGGAAATTGAGAATAAGAGTTGATCCAGGGGAAAGAGTAAAGAAGAGGAGAGAAAATAAGCTACTGGAGAAACACTTATAAAGATCACAACCCAGAGACACATATCTACAAAAAGACATGTGTCTATAATCATAAGACTATAGAATTCTTCCCCTTAACATCTTACTCATGCACCAACAGAGTTCCAGTATAATTGCAGTGGATTATAGCTGGAAGAGCTGCAAGGCACAAACCATCTCTCAGGAGGAGTATGTAGGGAAGCCCAACATTAAGAGGAACAGCATATACTATGACACTAGGGGATTTGAAACCTCTGGCACCTATATGACAGAAAACTTTAAACCTAGCCTAGTTCTTAACTAGGTTAACATAAATCCTCACACTAAAGGCCGATGTATCAATACCTCAGTTCTTATTACATGATATAACATGTCCAAGTTTCAACAAAAATTATAAGGCACAACAAAAGGCAAGTAAAAATATAGTTTGAATAGACAAAGCAAGCATTAGAACCAGACTCAGATATGACACAGATGTTGGAACTATGAGACAGGGAATTTAATATAACTATGATTGATATGTTATGGGTTAATGGAAAAAGTAGACAACATGCAAGAACAGAAAGGTAATCTTATTATAGAGATAGCAAATCTAAAAAGAATCATAAGGAAAGGCTAGAAATTTTAAAAATTGTGACAAAAATGAAGAGTGTTTTGATAGGCTTATCAGTAGACTGGACATGTCCAAGGAAAGATTCAGTGAGCTTAAAGATACATCAATATAAACTTCCCAAACAGAAATGCAAAAAGGAAAAAAAAAAAGAAAAAGAAACAAAAAACCCTGGAACATCAAGAACTTTGGGGCAATTTCATAAGGTGCAATGTACTCATAACTGGAATCTCAGAGGAGAATAAAAACAGAGAGAATATAGAAGAAATGTTTTAAGTGGTAATGGTTAAGAACTTTTCAAAATTAATGACAGGCACCAAATCATGGATCCAAGAAGCTCAGGAAACACCAAGCAAGGTAAATACCAACAAAACACACCTAAGTATATCCTATTCAATCTGTAGACAAACAAAGACAGAGAGAAAATATTGAAAAAAGCCAGGTAGAGGGTAACATCTTATCTATAGAGGAAATTATGCAAGCAAGAAGAAAGTTGAATGAAATACTTAAAGTGCTGAAGCAAAACACACACACACACACACCCCAACCTAGAATTCTGTATCTAGCAAAATTATCTTCAAAGGTGAAGGAGAAATAAAAACTTGTTCCAACAAAAACTGAGGGAATTTATTACCATCAAACTTACCCTGCAAGAAATGTTAAAATACTGAACTGAAAAAAATAAAACACGTTAAACATGTAAAATCCATGAATTCAACACGCTACCTTCCTCTAAACAAACACACACACACACACACACACACACACACAACACATGGGTCTCCATTGAAAGTTACCAAGATATAAACTTATTTTGAAAGTTCAGTAATAAAGTGAATGAATCAATCATTTTTACTGCCTTCCCTGAATAAATTGTATTTCAAGATAAGAAAATAGTTGATGTGTGAAAATTCTTCTTTAAAGAAGTATTCCAATTAATACATGCAAAGGGCTGATAGAATTGTAAAATTATCATCTCATACCACCTAATGAAATAATGGAGCTTGACAATCATGATCTACTAAAAACACCAAATGAAATTTGACAAAGAATTTATGAAAGAGGATCACTTTGGCATTATCTCAACCCACTAATGAGCTTAAGCATCACTAAAAATGAGACAACCATAAATCATGTAATTCCTGATATAATGTTCTATAAAACATTCTTACCCTTCCCACAAATTGAATCTAAATCTAATTAAACCTTTAGATCTAACTACCAGAATGCAGGATACATGGGTTATAGTAGGATAAGAAAAATGACGTCACTGGAAGCAATAAGCCAAATTTAAGACAAGCTATAAGGAAAAGCAACCTGATTTCTCCAACAAATCAATGACAGGGAAAAACAGGAATTAAAAAAAGCAATATGTGGACCTTATTTGGATCCTGATTTTAGCAAATGAACTCTAAAGGATATCTTTAAGACAATTAGATTCAAGTGGATGGTTATTAATGAAATTTAAAAATTAGTTTTAACTTTGGGTGATACTGCAATGTGGTCTTTTTTTCAAAGGTTCTTATCAGTTAGATGCACATGCTGATGAACTTATGGGAGAAATGATACGTGAGGTTTTCTTTAAAATGCTTTAGCTTAAAAAAAGAAAGAAAATGCAGGGAGGGGGCTGGTCAATGAAACTTATATGTGAAACTCACACAAAGAAAAGGTTTCATGCTCCATTCGTGCCTTTCTTGAAGAAAAGTTCTCCCTCTTTTTTGTTTTGGCCACTCAGCATGTGGGATCTTAATTCCCTGACCAGGGATGGAACCCCCTCAGCCTGCACTGGAAGCGTGGAGTCTAAACCACTGGACCACCAGGGAAGTGCCAAAAAATTCTCACTTAATGATAGATCACTGACTGAAGGATGTGCTACCTCCTCTGAGTGTCACACAAAGTGCTAAGAACCACCTGAAATATAACTGAAGAAAATGTCTCAGGGACCTCTAACACTCAGGGGAAGACAAGAGAAGGTATATGACAATTGATTCAAAGAGATAATTGTAAACAGAAATTGTAAAAGAATGTTCTTTTTGATTTAAAATTTTATTTTAAAAATAACATCACTTTCTTTAACATTCACCAGGAGAAACACATTTTAATGAATCAGAGTAAATAAATAAATAAATAAACAAATAAAATTCTGAAGGTGACTATGAGTTTCTCTGTTCAGGAAATGAAGAAACTCAAGACACATCCAGTTCCTTGGATTCTGGGTCTTCCCAAAGTGTTCAGAGGATGAAGCTGGAAAGTCCTGTGATAACTTTAAGCACAAGTCTTGAAGATGTGGCCCCGAGGAAAGAGAAATGAGGAAAGTTAAAAAACAACTGCCCTGATAAAAGTCCTGGAACTCATATTGTACAATGCCAGGTGAAAAATTTTTTTTTAAACTGTCTTTTTGTATGTTTTCTAATTTATAGTGAGTAAAGCAGACACCCTAATACAACTAGAATATGAGGTTATAAAGTAAAAAACTAGATATAGATATATATGTAAATGTAGATATAGATATAGACACAGATATAGATATTGCTAATCCCTTATGTAAAAAAAATATGGCTTTCTAAAATAAATGACATAATTACTGGGTAATTTAATTTTTTACGTTGCTTTTTCCTTTGGTGTTAACTGCTAGATAAAACTGTGCCCAATACAGACATTCCTCTTAGATTATTTTTAATTGAGACAAGTCTCGACATGTTTATAGGTTTAAGAGTGGGTAGAATAATCAGTCTATTTCTCAGTGCCTACTTGTGTAGCTTAAAATGCTCACTCAACAAAAGTATAAACAACTGTTGCAATAAAATTTAAGTAACATTTTAATTGGGCCTCTCAAGGAAAGGCAAAAAAAAGAAAAGAATTGTTAATGTTTTCCTGTGGTGTTCCTCACACCCTCACCCTGATCCTCCCTTATTAAGAGCTGATAATCGTAAAGTTTCATCCTGATGAAATCTCCTTGCAATTCTTAGGGTTAGGAGGAGAATGGCATCACAGAAGAGAAAATTTCATCTCAGGGATTCGAAACAGAACAGAAAGACTTTTCTTCTTACACCCATAATATTTTTATTCCAGACTAAAAACATTAGATGTTATTTATTTAATAATTCATATTCTGCTTCATTCCACAAACTGTTCGAGGCAGTGCATTAGATATATCCTCTTTGAAAAAGTTCTGGAAAAAAAATTCCATTTTTGAAGAGCAGAGAGTTTAAAGATAGAGGGAACTTTCACAAGGTCAAAAACAAAATCAGAGATGGGCCGAGTAATATTCGGTGATTTTCAGTGTTTTTATTCTTTGTTTCTATTTCTGAATTTTTTATTGGAACGGCCAAAAGTGATTCATTGTTTCTTTCACCCTCTTTGAAAATATTTTTTGAGCTAGAATTTGAGCCCTGATTTCTTACACATCACTTCATATTTCATATTTTAAAGTGCCTGAAGCAATATATATTAATTGAAAAAGTTATAAATCATGTTCTTCAAATGTCATTTTTAGAAGGACAATAATTGAATGATAGTTTGAGGATCTTATTAAATGAAAACTAAGATTACATCCTCAGTTTTAAAAAAAGAGAACAATTTACAGTATAAGTAAGTACACAAAAAGTACTTTAAATACTATTTGTTTCATATAAATAGGTACATACACAAATGTACCTTCATTTATACCTCCTTTCTTTCATCTTTTCCTTTCCTTCTATTAGGCATTTATCTTTGTCAACACATTTTAAATGGGTTGAACAGCATTGCACAGAAATGAACATAATGGAAACAGCAGTATAGGCAATATCCATACAGTCCATTCCAAATCATCTACTCACTGGAGCCCTGTTTGCTGTTCCCACCCAGCCATTCAAACCCAAGTCCCTTGTTACCAACCTCCTCAAATGCTCACAGGCAGACGAATCTTCAGTTCATGCTTTCTATTCTGGTTTTCCATTTTCCCCATTTTGGGCCTCTTTAAATCTCCCTTATTTTTTAGTTCCTCAGCTCTGCACTTTATTAAATGGTTTTGTTACATTTTAACCAGCACATCATGTTTGTTATATCTTATACAGTATGTCAACAAATTCTGTATTTTGAAGTGTTTCTGGTTTCCTAGGCGAGCACTGTTTTCATAACTCCTTAATGACACCCGATGAAGAAAAGCTTAGATGTAATTCTTCCCACATGAATGTTATTGCCTACTATCAATCTACAGATGATAAATCTATAGTCTCTATATTATAGCTTATATAGTTATATATCTATAAAAATAAAGATTGACCTGAAATCTGGGTTCATTTCAAATAATACCTCAAGAAGTGGTTGCCATTCATAGTAGAAAAATTAAAGGGGGACAACAAACATTAGATAATAGGTTAATCTCTCTTAAAGTGTAGTTAATCTACTCTTAAAGTGTAGGTAAGATGGTGTTCCTACACCCTAGAAATTAAATATGGCAATTGCCAAGAGCAAAAAAGTAAGAGACACTGGCATGACCTGGCTCTTTGTAGAGGTTCCATGTGTAAAAAGGTGGAGACAATAAGTTTGGGAGTGCAAACTTCTTGCTTGTAAATTTAATTTTTTATTTTCTTATTATTTCAGTATTTAATATCTTCATATTATTATGTGCTATTTAGTTAAACTTGTTTGGAACGGCCAACATCTTTTGGCTTTGTTGAAAGCCATGATGAAAAAAAAAAAAAAATCCTGTTGTTTAAGGTGAAGCAATTCTGGAAAACTCCAAAAAGGGACTGATGCCCTCTGGTCGGTTGTCCTGATCCAGAGAGTCCCTTCATGTAGTTATCTGTGAAACTCTGGATTTAATGTCACTTAAAGGAAGTGACATTTCCTTACACCCCTCCCCCATCACATTTCTCACAGAAATTTTCCCGAAGTTTTCCCTCTTTCCTTAAGGGTTCTCATCCCCCACCTAATCATCAACACCTGACTGAAAACATTTTGGGAATATTATTTGAACACACTTACTTTTTCTTTTTACCATGGAATTTTAATTTTTTTCTGCATCCTCATCATCATTTCTCTTTGACCCAGCTACTGAGGAAGAAGTTGCCATGCCCAGTTCTTCCAGCTATACTCTCAACCACAACTGTTCTATTAATTATATCATGCTACTATCAAGGTTAAAATGCAGTTTGCACCTCATTGTAACAGGCAGTCTGTGTGTGTAAGTGTTGGGCGACATAAGGTATTAAGTGGCAAGGCCTTATTTTCTTTAGCCCATAGGTCACTATAAGGTTTCACTACTCATAGACCAGGTATAAAAAGCTGTATGTGACAGTCACATGAGACTGAATAGACACAAAGAGGGCTACCATTAAGTGTCACTAGAACTTGGAAACTTGGAAATAAGGTAAAGTTATTAAAGTGGCAACAGTTAGCCACTGAGAAACACTGTCTACAGACAATATCTTAAAAACTAGAATGTCTCTAAGACCCAATACAGGAGGAAAGGATCTGGAAATCTAGTCTATATCTACCTCATGATATATAAAGTCAAACTCTAACATATCCTTTGGTATCCAAGAAATAAATTATTAACATTAGAAGGATGGTCTGTCTGAAGTCAAAAGCAAAGAAAATTTCAAAACAGAACCAAAAAAAGACAATTATCAATGTATTTCCAACTCTGCCTATGTGGAAGTTACTCTCCTGATCCCACTTCTAGGATCAGCAAGAACTTCCCACATGGAGCCTGAAGAGTCATTCACCTGTGATCTGCTCCTTTGCTCTAATTCAGATCCACCTACCAACTTTCTGAGTATAACTTGATTTCTGGCATAGATTTTCCATTAGGTGGATTTGGATTCTGCACTGAAGAGCTAGTGTATGTACCGGGACTTCTTGTCAGCTATTTTTCACAAGAAATGACTCCATCAGCGTGTGGTTTATGCATCAACCTTTCATAAGTTCATTTTAATGGGTCATCTCTAGTTTCTGACTCACCCTGAGTGTAAATGGCTCTGCATCTCTGTGCCAAAAGTTGAGAGGTGGTAACTGCCAAGATATGGCTACGTCAAAAGGGCCTGCCTGGGAGGCTCACAAATCTCCATCTGTGACACCTTATTTCTCTCTAACTTTCCCAGGCAGAGTCACACTTATATACATGAATATTCACATTGCAACTATGATTCTTCATAGTTAAGTATAGAGAATACAATAAATGATATAAATTAACATCTATTATGAAAAAAGCCACAGCTGTAACTTATAACTTGAGGAATTGAATACATAACAAAAATAGGAGGGGGAAAGCAGAGAAGGAAATCTTCAATGGAACGACATTTCTGAGGAAATAAGTGGAGACATAACCTGAACATATGTCAACAATTTCAAACATAAAAAAAAATAAAAGTCAAATATGTTAGTGCTACTTGACAATTCTATGCTGAAATGAAGTTTCCTGCTACACAGAAATATTATCACTTCTATTATGCTCACACTTTCATAGAGCTCAGATACGTGATTCAAGGGATAGTCAGAATTCATCAGCAGTGTTTTGACAGCAGGAGATAACAGATATTAGGTGAATATTTCCCTGAAATGAAATATAAGAATGTGTCTAGACATTATTTTTTCAGAGTAGCTCCTAATTTCTTGTGTGATCGAGTTGCCCTTGGCAACTCCAGGAGAGTTAGCTTATCTCCCAGAGTTCAGCATAAAGAATCTAGTCAAGTCTTTGAATGAAATGTGTATTGTCTTGCTGAAAGAGCAGATATCCACATGCTGTTCTAATGCATCAGACCCAGTTGCCAAGGCTAATACACAAAGGTGACAGAAAAGGTAGCTGAATATTCTTTCCTAGTATTTTAAAGATGTGAATTATTACATGAGACTAATTTCTTCTTTTCACATAACTATTTCACACTCCTTTCAGAGTAAGTATGACAACTGATGGTGACAAGAGGACAGGGCACCCCAGGAGTGGAGGAGTGTTGAAATCAACAAAATAAATTTCATTCACAGTAAATTCACTGTCACTATGATTTTCACTGGCTATAAAGCTGAAGACTTCTGATGTCAATTGTCCCACTAAGCCGTGAGTAAACCACTGTGCTCAGTGTTATTCAGCAAGAAGAAAATTTGTGAGACTCAGAAATCAAGTGGAGAATTTCAAAAGAAAGGTAAATTGTAAACTACTGAAACTCTAAAAAAAGATATTCAACATTAATTTTAAAAAGACTTCATTAGAAAGGATGTGGAAGAAATGAATGGAAGACTTCATAAACTCAACTGAAAAACAGCCAGAACATGCAGAAGAAAATAGTGCTTTGAGAGAGTGTGACTCACAATATTTGGTCCTTATTGTAATTTTCTTCTAATAATACTAATTCTTTTTAAGCTCATAATAGACAAAAGAAAAGTTTTCCTTGAGATTCTAAAACTGGAATCAGAAAGTTAAAATTTGACTCCCAAATACACCAGCTTAATATCTTTGCATTTTTGTTTAATTTTAGCATCATCATTTGTAAATACATGTGTGCTATAAGAAGTATATATTTTTACACTCTATGCAAATTTTCTATAAGTGAGGTATCCTTGAGTTCCAATTCTATAGATAAGGTAATAAATTCTTAGTCAAGAGAATGTTGTTCCAAAGCCTGAATGCACATGAGAATCACCTGGGTAACTTTTGAAAAATACAGCTTCTTGGGCCTCACCCCAGACTTACTGAATAACAATTATCTACAGTGAGTGGCCTAGAATTTGTATTTTTCAAATGTTCCTATGGTGAATCTAAAGTAGTTAGCCCTGGTCTTCAGACTGGTGTTTGAGACCCAGTGTTTAAGCCATACTTACAAAAAGAACAAAAACTATTGTTTACTGAGCATCCACTATAAGGTACCAACTAGATGCTTCCAAATGTTATCATAATGTATCTTCTTAATAAAAGCACACTGTAGTGGGTTGAATAATGTCCCCTCAATATTCATGTCCTCCCAGAACCTCTGAATGTAACCATTTTAGGAAATAGAGTCTTTGCAGTTGTAATTAAATAAAAATGAGGCCATACTCACTTAGGGTGGGCCCTAAATCCAATCACTGGGTTTGTAAAAGAAGGGAAGAAAACACACAGAGAAACGGACAAATACCTTGTGAAGATGGAGGCAGAGATTGGAGTAATGCAGCTACAAACCAGGGACGGTTAAGAATTGCCCAGAGCCTCCAGGAGCTAGAAGAGGCAAGCAAAGGTTTTTACAGAGCGTATTCAGAGGGAACATGGCCCTGACAAAACTTTGATTTCAGACTTCTATCCTTGAGATCTATGAGAGAATAAATTTCTCTTGTTTTCAGCCAACCCAATTTGTAGTAATTTGTTATGACAGCGCTAGGAAACTAATACAGACACAGAGGCTCAAAGAGAGAGTTTCATCAGTCTACTGTGTCATTCAGGTAGAAAATGACCAAGCAGAGTTCCAAACCCAGTCCACTGATTCCAAAGCTCATGGACATCTGGGACAACACTGGCAGAAATTGCCATACACCAAGACTGAGGCAGCATTTGGTCAAAGCAGGGTTCCAGATGACCTCAGCAGAACTACCTGTAGGCCTTGCTGAAAATGCATTTTCCTTGACTCCATCTGGAGTTACTGAATTAAAAATCTTTGCAGGTTGGGTTGAAGAACCTACTGTTAACAAAGAATTCAGAAAATTGTCATTCGTCTTAGAGTTCCATACCATTGAGCTAGAGAGTTAAAGATCTCTAACACGACATCCATGTACATTTTCATTCAAACATATTCTGAATGCATGAAACAAATAGATGGTGTGACTGTGATGTCATTGTAGAAATTAACTTGGTGAAGTCAACATGTACTTTATTTCAATCCATTTTTACGTAAATCTGGGATACTAAAGATGACTCACATGACACACATTCATGTTATTCTCCCATGTGTGAAACACTTTCACATTCACTATACCAGTTGATTCTCACCCAAACCTTGAGGAAGAATGAGTAGGAATTACTATTTTTCCTATTTTATAGGAGAGGAGGCTGAGACCAGACACTTAGAGAAAATCACAATCACTCTCCTGTGGTTCATTGTTAGAGCATGACATTTTTTTCTGTCCTGACATTGCCAAAAAATTAGTGGGGAATTATGATGAAAAGAACATGAGTGGGAGAAGTGTGATCTCACTCCTTTTGCAGGAGAGCAAAGAGAAGCCTAACAGTAAAAGGATCTATTATTTTTAAAAGCACTGAAAAGGCAAGAGAAAATAAGTGTGTGAGAAGCCAGAGAAAAGAATTCTGTGTTGAAGAGAACCTCAGAGAGCGCTGGGCAACATAGATACTCAGGCTGTCAGATGTGAACATTTTTCATCAGAGCATATTCTGGGTAATTCATTCATTTCTAAACCCTCATATTATTTTAAGACCTTGATTATTTTGGAGATTCCAAACCACTATTAACAACATTAACAGGATTGAGAATGATCATTGAACTAGATATTCCCCACCTAGATAACGAAAAAAGTGACTATTTTCTCTGAAGTATTTGCCTATACTCTAAACATGTCTCTTCTCTTACTAATGTATCACTTCTGTTTACTGACGTAGCAGATGCAGTTCAAAATATTTCCATTTTGTTCAAGATGCTTCTTTAGTGGCATGTCTGTGTATGGGTATGTGTGTGACTTGTCTTTTTCTTAAGTGCTTCTTAGATTATTAAAATTTGTGTGTGTTTGTATGTTTGTGTGTGCATGTGTATATTCATTTTTCCCATTGCTTTCAGAAAGTGAAAACTAGAAGGAAATATTCAAAGAAAAAAATGCTGCCAGAAACACCTTAACTGAAAAGAAAAATGGGGGGAGTGGAGGAGAAAAAAAAAAAAAGGTAGATGATGAAACGCAGGAAAGCACAAATAGCTTGCCAAGAATCTGTTTTAATTTGAATTGAAAATATATTGGGGTTATGTATTCTTTATGATCCAATGACAACACTTTTTAAATCAAAGGTAATTTAGAAATGAAGAATGATAAATATTGGATCTCATTCATCATAAAATTAATAATGGCAAAGATTTTTGGAAAAGGTGATTACAAATTACTTAGGAATCAATACTGAAGGCAAGTTATGATACAAAACAGTTATAGATTATGGAATTCAATGTATTAGTTAGTATATTTTATTCAAAATTAAGACTCTCAGCCATGAAGAACTCTGGTCTTATCACAGATCAGATTCTGTGGTCAATTCTTGTCCTCATTATATATAAACTCTGAGCAGCATTTGACAAGGTTGAACCTTCAACTATGCCTCTGGGATACTTCAACCAAACCGGCCACATCTTCCCTCATAGGGTCTATCTTCTTGTTCTCCTTTACTGGTTCTTCTTCTTGAACAATATAATACCACATAGTCCAGAACTTGATCCCGTGCTCATTTTTTCTTCTCTATTTACACTCTCTCCCTGGGGAAGCTCATATGTTTCTATTATTTCCAATACCATCAATACCTTGCTAACCCTGAAATGTATGTCCCTACCAGATGCCTCCTCTGAACTCTATGCTGGTACATCCAGCTGCCAATATGACATTTCTACTTGGCTCTATTCAAATTCACTCTAAATTCCCTCCTGGAAGATTTCTCTGAGAAATGGTATCACGTTCTCTACAATTATGCAGAACAAAAACCTGGCAGCATTCACTTTTGTTTGTTTGCTTGTTTGTATTTTAATTTTTCATTGAGATGTAGTCGACATATAACATTCTAATAGTTTCAGGTGCACAGCACAATGATTCCATATTTGCACATGTTGTGAACTGATGGCCACTGTCAGTCTAGTTGACAGGTCACAGGTGCCTCATCGTCTAACCTTCTAGTCCTCAGGTTTCCTTCTCCCATGGAGGCACTAATTATACTCACTTCGCAGGATGGTGGTGATGGTCACATGAAATTCTGGAGCATGGAATTTTTTTTTTACTTCCTTTTTTAAAAAAATTTTATTGGAGTATAGTTGATTTACAACATTGTGTTAGTTTCAGGTGTAGAGCGAAGTGATTCAGTTACACAAATAAATACATTCATTCTTTTTCAGATTGATTCTTCCCTTTTCATAGCATCCCTAACCTTCCTATGCGTAATGTCTGTTTTTCCTCTATTATATAACCCTAATCCCATCACTGTTCCCTCTCCTAAAACCCCAATCATCTTTTTCCCCTTGAGAGATTACAATCAACTTATAACTGGTCTAACAGCACTGTAACCGCCCCCGACCACTTCCCAAGCTCCATCCTTCATCTAGAAGTCAGAATGAACCAAATCACATTACACCTATTTTTTTAAAAATTTTTACTTTAAAAAGGTGAATTATTCTTTACTTGCTCTACAAGTTCTTAGTAATCTCGCTATATCTGCAACCTCATCTGCCTCTGCTCCACCCTTGTTTATAATCACTCAATTCATATTTGAAATTTGTGTTTCCTTAAACTCTGCATGCTTATTTTTATTCCCTAGTGTTTTCATTTTCTGTTCCTTTTTTTTTTAGACCACTCATGTCACTGAACTCCACAGTCTTTCCCCTTTTTATCACTGATGTCTCAATTCAAATATCTTTCCTTAGAAAGATCTTCACCAGCTCTAGATAAAGCAAGTCCCTTTACACTGCTCTCTTACATAATAGACTATTCTATCTTCTACATAGTTATCAATATCTGATATTACCTAATTTATTGTTTACGTGTTAGCTTTTTTGTCTTCCTCTGCTAAACCTAAGTTCCTTGAGAACAAGGGCCCTGCCTTCTTCATAGCTACTTCCCAGTATGTAGTACAGTGCTTGGCACATAATAGGTTCTCAACACCTGTTGACTGAGTGATTCTAGAAAAAAAAATCACCATATTTAACAGTGTGGAACTAACACAGCTATATGACAAGTACTGTTCATCTTCTTATTGATATTGAAGTAAATATATAAATCTGTCTAGGGAAAACAATGCCATTTCTAGTGTTTACTTCTATCCTTCCCATCTAGGAATTAGAATTGTTTCCAAATTTATTCAAGTGTTCTTAGTTTTTTCCATCAATCTTTGTTGGGCTTTTAAGTGTGGAAGTCTGGTACATTCTATGTTGTCTAGTGACTTTACTGTTGAAAATGGAGATTGGTTTTTAACTGCACTATCAATGCAGCCAATAGGAAGGTTATTTATCTAGCAATCACCTTGAATTCTATTTCTTCTCATAAAGGAGAAAAAGAATAGAGCTCACCTTATACATAGTACTGATTAGTTCTTTTGGTTTTGTTTGTTTGTTTTGAGAATCAAATAAATGATGTAGGAAAGCTGTTTTATAAGCCAAAGTGTTATACGAATGACAGTTTTCCATCTGTGAGTGGTGATATTTTTGTCTTCTTAACATTATTTTGACAGTATACATTTCCTGTATTATGGTAATTAGTAATAGTGGTAGAGAAGAAAAAAAGTTTCCCGATTACAGACCTGTGCTTATTCAGGTCTCTCAGCCTGGAAATCTTTTTCCTTCTATCAAACCTCAGTGGCTTCTCTGTGAAGCTTTCCCTGGTTGGGTCTACTTTTCATTGGACATGTATGTGCTACTCTTCACATTGACTCTACTACACTTAGATGTATATGAGATATTGTTGGCTTCCATGTCAGCTTATAATTATATAGCCAACACTTGCATAGTACCTACTCTTTGTCATGCACATCTACACATTTTACATGATTTATATTAATTCATTTAACCTTCACAAAAACCTGATGAGGTAGATGCTCTCTATTTGTCATTTTGCAAGTGAGGAGACTGAAGCAGAGTGAATGATAACTTGCTCAATGTCACAAGTCTAGTAACTAGAAGAGGCAGAATATGTTTGTTTTTTTACCTTCCCATCTCCTTGATATAACTCAATAGAGTAATGCAACTCCATGAATACAAATCTCAGGCCATATTACCAGAAACCTAATACCCAGAATGGTGGCAGTAATGGTAATCCAATCTATACAGGTCATTCATTCATTAATTCTTTAAAGAAATGTTTATGAGAACACACCAAGTGTTAGAGATTGCACTTGGTACCCATGATTCGAAGATGAGTTAGAATGAATCATCAACTTCATTAATTTGATCAGGAGGGAAAAGGATAGAGAGAGATACATGGGGTGAAGAAGAATCAGATCACATCTAAAAAATATATTTTTGCCATATTCGAGGACCATATTTTTTTTTAAAGAAATCAACACATTGGTAAATAACAAATGGAGAACAACCACGATAGAAGAGAATTAAGAAGCAACACATCAAAGAAATGGTCAAAACAACAGGAACCAGTTAGCCTGGAGAAGAGGGAAGTCTGAAGTGTTCTCACATGAAAAGTGGCCACAAATATCTGGATAGCTTTCAAAGGTGGAACTAGTTCCATTGGGAGAAAGACATAGGGTGAAAAATCAGTCTCAGCACAAGGCAAACTTTTTAATAGAGCTACTCCAAAATGTACTAAGCTACTTCACGCATAGTAACTCCCTGTCACTGAAAGCTTAAACCTGAGAATGGGCCATTTACTACTCAGAGAAGTAGTAGAAAGTCTTCCTACATTAGATTAGAAAGCTGGACTCCACTAGACAGCTTGTTACTCATCTGAATCAGATTTGATTCTGAATCAAAATCTTCTATGCTGTAAGGAGGATGGAAAACAGGAGATACTGTCAGAAACTGTGGAGGATCTGGGATTTACTATTTCATGGATGCTGGCAGAAAAAAAAAAAAAAAGAGACTCCTGGATCAGAGAAAAAGGCTTTATTACTCATAGCAAAAGCAGTAGCCAGAGCTTCATGTTTGTTTGTATCAACTCCTCCATTTTCCCCAAGTCCCATGGGGGCAATGCCAAGGACCCATGATGGATGCTTGATTACAGAGGAGGAACATGGAGCTTGGGGGAAATCATCACTTTTATAGTAAATAAAAGCAAGCCTACTCTTTTCTAGAGGAAGACATTACTGCATCACTCAAGGTTGCTCCCTGCAAACACAACACTGAGAGACGGCCCAGGTAGCCAAGGTTTTGCATTCTTGGAATATCCAGAGAGAATGTGTAGGGTCACTCAGGCCCATGGTAAATTGCCTCTCTCAACATGGGCTGCAAAACCATTGAAAATCTGGATTTCTTGGGCATGCCAAGGTCTCTGATTACCAAAGAAAGCAGATAAGGAGGAAGATATTTCAATGACATAATTCCTATTTAAAATATTCCCCAAATAGTGACATATAGATAAAATAACAACAGTTTCCACACCTACTGAATCCAGATGGAAGTTACATATGTCATCAACCTACTTGTTTGTATGCCAAAAGAACTAACCTATTTGGTAGAGGCTTATTTACAAGGTTTCTAATGGCAAGAAGCACCCATTTTTCAAGTTCAGAATTGCCCAAATCAGCTTTTTCCTATGCAGGAATTTTCATTAGATTGGAAAAAAAAAAGAAAAAGAAAAAACAGACTCTTACTGCTTTCAAGAAGATAAAAATGTGAGGGTAAACCGTGAGTAGATAAGTCAACAGTGCCACCTAGTGGAATCATACGTTTATCTGACAAAATTATACTTTCTACAACCCTACCCAGTTTTTCCTTGTGTTTTTGCCAGGAAAGATGAGCTCTTTAAAAGCCTAGTTTGAAAAATATACTTAAAAAAATTAACCTATCCTTTTTTAACTTCTTGAAATTTACTTTTATGCATAAATTGTGTGCAGTGTACAATGGGAACAGTTTCTAAAACAGATCAATTTTAAGAGTTGCTGGTTGTAAGGATAAAATTTAGAAGTGCACAGTTCCTGGAAGATTTTGTGAAGGAAACGAAAGTTAGTGAAAGTAGAATTTAGAGTCAAAATGATTTCAGTAATATTTTTTTAATCTAGGTCACCCTAAAACTGACAAATCATAGTGCCACTGTAAATTACTATAATTATGAGTCACAAATAAATTTTCAGGGTCTTTCTGACTTTTTAAAGTTATACAAGTTGCTTTAGAATATAAGCTGCAAATAAGAAAAAGCATGGGGAAAATGACACTTTTACAAGCTGAAAGAATTGCACATAATTTCATCTTTTTCCCGTTAAAGAAAAGGGGAAATATGTAACATTCCAGTCAATCGGCATCTTGTGGAAGACTACTGCAGACATCACAGGACTAAAGACCACTTTTAGAATTAGATTTTCCAGTAGTTTCCAAAGTCTTGTCAGCATCTAGGTCAAATTCCTTAAGAGAAATGGGAAGAGAGAAACAGAAGAATCAGAAAAATTAAAATGAATGTAAAACTCTTTCCAGTGATTCTGAAATTCCATTCTTTTTTCCTTCAAGTGATTAAAATCATGAACTTTGAATTTGTATTTGTAGGTGGAATCATATGAAATGGTGGGTTTTTTTTTTTTCATAAATCAAAAGAGGTGAAATATCCAGTTTCACATGGCTCAACCCCATACATTAATATCCTAACCCCAAGTATACCTATACAACTTTCACTGGGCAAGTTGCTTCACCTCGGTAAGCCTCAGTCTCCTCATCTTTTCAATGGGGATAGTAGTACCTATCACAATGGATGGTTATGAGAAATAAATGGAGGAATTATCAGATAGTTAGTGCTTAGCTGTTATCCAACTGATAGTGAGCATGAAAAGAATGATTTCCATAATTAGAAGCTATTTTATAAAATGTGTTTTGGGGTAATATGGAAGAGGAGAATTTATTAGTTCATTGTCAACTATTAAAGTATGTGAATGACAAAGCCACTCTCTCTACTTGCCTCATTATCAGCCACTTTCTGTTTCTTAGAGTTTCTTTCTAGCACTTCTTTGTATACACAGCTTCATCATTTAAATAACTGCCCTTTTAACATTTATTTTTCCAGCTAATTAGATGAGACACCATCAATTTCTTTCACAAGAGCCCCCAAAGGCTGAGCTGTCATTGGTAGTTGCTTCTGTTGATCTACGTCTTCTTGGACTCGGACCTGGACGGGATAACAGATTATGCTTCTTCCAGGTTTCTGCACCACTATGTGCTTTTCCCCTGTCGTCATAGCTTAGAATCTACTCTGTTTGGGAGCCCCAGATAAAGTAATGGGAATATAATTGGGAGGTAACTCGGCTCACTCACTTCTAAAAAGATGTGATAATATTTACCTTACCAAGCCCCGGGAAAATCATGTGCGGTAGCATGTGTGAAATGCCCAGCCAAGAAGCTGATATAGAACAGATGTTGATACACGACAGTTCAGAGTATCTCAGACTGCAAGTAATGAAGTCAATATTATTGTTCACGATCAGGTCATCAGAATGGAATGAAATGGATCAGAGTATGTAATACAAAATAAGGACAATTTTTTTTCATGAAACTTCTTTCAGATATACATATACACATGCAAATGTGTTCTTGGATCATGATATAAAATGCATTTGCTACCATGAGTCACAATTTAAAATTTTGAAAGCTCCCTTCTCCTTAATTTATTTCTAACTAATATAACCCATATTAAGAGATTGACTAAGCCCAGACTCATTCTATTTGAGAACTTTACAGAATGGTTCTTATCATTTTCCATTATTATTTCATATGTTACTTTCATTTCTCCCAAAATTCTTTGCAATTGTCTTTATTACACAGAATTTTTCTCCCACATATCTATAGTATAGATATCTATAGTCCCTATAGTCTTGTTTACATATCTATAGTCCCTCTAATTTTTCAAGGGCAATCCTAAGAAATCTTAGGATTTCTTTCCCCTTTTTCAAGGTTAACAAACAGACTGACGAATTTTTTGTGTGTTAATAAGAAAAATATAAGTTGAAGGTCTATAATTCGCCTGAAGTGATGTGATATTGTTTAGATGATTTTAGTAGAGCTTTCAAACATTCCTTCATATTTAAAAATTCCAAAAAAATAGGGAGAAGGAATTGAGCCTGGACTTGAGAAATATGGATTCCTGACATGACTTTGCCATTCCTAAGAATATAACTTTGTGAAAGTCATTTAACCTTTCTTGGCCTAAGCTGCCCCCTCTTTAATGAGGTGGGAAGACTGCATGATTTCTTAAGTCTCTTTCAGATTTAATGTTTCTGATTTTGTTGATAATCCTACATGGCAGAAGACTAAATATGAGTGACAGTAAGGAAGAGACAGATTTAGGATCGAGACTCAGAGATTATATAGTCATTGTTTTAACTCCCCCAAGATATATTATGGTATAATGTAGATGATAAATTTGGAGAAAAGAACTAAAAGCATTTCAAACTGCTCTGCTTTGGTGAATCAGGGAGTAATTCCAAATGCCAGTTTTAATCAAGTAGGAAACCAGGGAGAAGAAATGACAACTAAGTCTTGCTTGATTTCGAGGTTTTGGTTGCACTAAATGGCTGAAGTGAATCATTTGTGTGATTATTAGTGGTTACAATTTATACAGTAAAGCACTAGAGTCATTGTCCTTTACTTATTTTCACAGTTTTTTTTTTTCTCCAAGTTGGTAGGCGGCACATAAAGAAATAGTTTTTCAGAAAATAAAATAATTAATATATTTCTATTTTCAGACTGCCCAGAAAATGGTAGGTACTTAATATATGTTTGGTGAATCTAACTATTAGTTTATAGACATTGGGCACTTTTTGTATAGTTTTCTGTTTTATCCTCAAACAACCCCATAGAGTATGAAACACCATGATTCTCATTTGTAAAGATGAGGAATTGAGGTTCACACATAAATAACTTGAAATTGTGTGTCTCCTACAGAATTGAAAATATTATGAGGTATATGTGGGACAAATGAAAATATACTGATGATGAATAAATGTCAGACAAATTGAGTATGAGTTCCAAAATCAGAAATGAATTGGGGCTTAGGACACATCCTAAGATTACAAACTTCTGTTGAAATTTGACAAATAGTTAAGTTCAGTTTTCTGTGTTTCTTGTTTTGTTTTAGATTTGTTCGTTTACATAGGTATAGGATCTCTGTAGTATTAATGAGGTAAGAGTTATATCATCAATCTTTTAAACATAGAAGATCCTTATTAAGTGGTTAGCATATAAATGAAATATAAAATAATTATCAGGAATTAGAGAAAATACCTGGGTTTCATATATCCTCTCTCTAAGAGTATGAACAGCAATACTCACATTTTTAGTACATTCATTGAAATCATTATCCTTTCCAGGTTTCTTAAATAAAAGCTGCTTCAGAGATAAAAATAGTACTAGCTAGTGTTGGTCTCCTGAGTGATGTGACAGACCCAGCACACACCTGCCCTGTGTGTCTAACGCCGAGATATTCATGGGCTTGTTAGTTTGCTGCCAAGAGAAGGTAACTCTAAACCGCCATAGACTAGCCGCACGTGGTACAGCCATTTGGAAGACAAACAAAGCACCTCATCTCATTTAAAAGTATCTCCAACACTGCCCTGACCATTTGAAATTACATAATTGAAAACATACTACTACTGACCACAATATCGAGTTTATTTTTTGGGTGAATTGTCTTTATATTGCTTTGGCCACCTCAGTAAATAAAGAGCAACTTCAGTTCATTGTCATCGTCAATGGATATTACATTTAACCTTCCAGTTTAGGATCTCTACAAACCATGACTTTGCAAAGCATCAATAGTATATTGATTTCAAATTGAGATGTCATATAAAATACTAGTACTCACAACCGGATGAGCGTTGCAATTATTTCTATGCTATTTCACACCAAATGAGAGATTGACAAGAAGAATCCATGAAGAACTAATATTCTACAAAATTCTTTCTCTAAATCACAAGGTTAAATGAAAACTCTATTTCAAACTTAAAATACTTTAATATAAAGTAAGTCTATTTGCTATGATCAATGGGGTCATGGAATTATTCATGTCAGAAGGAATATTTAGTCTTGATTTATAAATGTTTAGGGAAATGGGAATTACATCAGGAAATGGGAATTAATTACATCATTTCACATGCTTTTAAGAAGTTACCCTGACTTTTGAATATTTAGATGCTGGTTCTGGCAATAATATAGGCTTTACATTCACCGAAATGGAAATAAGTCTCCTGGAAGAGAGGCAAAGGATTACTAGACCAGGAGCCAGGCAGGATGGTCTTTGAAACAGAGGGGAAAATAGAGGAAATAGAAAGATATATTTCAGTAGTATGAACTAGTTCAGTTCAATTTCACAGGCATACTATGTGTCAGCAACTGTGCTAGATACTAGAGATTAATAACAACAATAAAAGAGGAAAAACAGAAAAACTAGGACAGCAAAAGCGAACAGCACAATCAGAAATGTGAGGTGTCACTTCATCTTGGAGACAAGACACAGCAAAGGTGTTGGCCAATTTTGTGATTATTTTCTAATACATAATTGTTGGAGTTGAATCACGTCCCCCACTAAATTTCAAGTCCTATACGCCAGTACCTCAGAATGAGACCTTATTTGGAAATAGGGTCATTGCGCAGATATAATTAGTTAAATTAGGATGAGGTCATACTGGAGTAGGGTGGGCCACTAATCTTACATGACTGTAGAGTTTGTAAGAAGGGGAAATTTGGATACAGACAGGTGCACAGGGAGAAGGCCATGTGAATATGAAGGCAGAGATCAGGGAGATGCAGCAGAAGCCAAGGAAAGCCAAAGAGCATCAGTTAAAAACCAGGAGCTAAAGAGGTAAGAAACAGATTCTCCTTCCCAGCCCTCAGAAGGAACCAACCCTGCAGACAGCTTAATCTTGAACTCCTAGCCTCCAGAACCGTGAGAAAGTAAGCATCTGTTTTTGAAACCATGCCATTTGTGGTACTTTGTTACAGGCAACCTAGGGAGATAATACAATCATCAAAATATATACTAATTTTTAAGTATTAGACATTTTTTTCATGAATCTTTATGTCAGGTTGCCTTTGTTAATTTCAAAGAATTCAAGTAAGAGAGAGATGGAGAAACTGTGGTAGGAACGTGCTGCAATACCAAGAAATAGGAACACAGATTGAAGCTCGAATGTCAGTGATTCTGATTCAAAGTCACTCAGGCTCATTTATTAATCATTCACACTCTTTTCATTTTCTCCCTGCCCTTTCCATTGAGTCACACTTTTCACCTCAGTAGCACTTGAGGTTTCCATTACAGGACCAATCTACAGAAGATAAAGCAAGTCTACACTATGATAAATTCTTTTCCTGATTTAACAGTCCAAAATGAAAAATGCAGCTTCATAAGAAACCGAAATGAGCATTTGATGCCGCATTTTGAAATGTGCCCAAGTTTTGTCACTATCATCACTAACTTGATGGTCATAATTACCTCCCCCAGATGGCAGGAAGGTGCACAGAGCTGATATAAATAGCATTTAATATTCTCAGGCAGTGAAACTTTTTAAGCATATTAGCCTTGCAGAATATAATAGATCAAAAGAAGAAAATTGCCTCAGAATTGTAGGATTAGATAGAAAGTGTCTTTTAGGAGCAATTGCTCTATTTTCAGTTTGTAAGGTGATAGATATGCATTTCATTTTTGCAGTGCATGTGTATGGCAGAATTTCTGACCAATGACTGAATTCAAGACATCGGATGACCACAATGATGGCCCTTCAATAAAAAATATCACTCCACTTTCACTCCACCATGATCAGTTTCAACAAGAGAATCTGAGGAATGGGACAGATGCAATTGCTTTTACAAAGTGTTTCCCTGGATCATATTACAGCAGAGCCTGTGTTCCCAGCCCAACTTCCCTATGCTGCAGATGAGGAGATTCAAGGACAGATTTTTGGTGTTTTTAAATGCCTTTATCAAGGCCACCCAGGTTGTTGCAACAAAGTAAGAGCATCAATTTCTTATTTCAAGTCCAACTCCTGATCAAACCACCTTCCTATCCTGTTCCCTCTAAAGTCATTGACATAAGATGCTGAAGCCATTAAAAACAAGGATGAGTGAAGAAGGACTTTTCCTCATTGCATATTAAAAGGATGCATTTTGCTTCCTAAGTTCTGGCATTATACAGGAGATCTTCATGTGGGCTACAGATTCACCATTATCCAAGTCACCTTTGCCTACAGCCTGTGCCCTAAAATCTATCAATATATTGCAATACTCAGTTCAAGAATAAATAACCCAACTGTCATAAATATTGCCAACTTTCGTTTTCAAGTTATCATAATCTTCCATTTCCTGTAAAGTCTCTGACATTTTTAACTACTCTATCTCTTTGTCTGATTCTAAAGGTTCTTTGACAGTGTAAGATTAAGGAGGAAAAATATTAATAGTAATAGTAAAATGCGATGGGTCAGCCCCAATAAGACTTGACAGCCTTATGGTATAGATATATAGTGTCACTTCACTATTTTGGTCTTGTGTATGTTAGATAACCCTTATTTCTGTCCAATTTAAGCACCTGAACCATAAAGGTGACTTGTTTTCATGTCACCCATATTTAACTGTAACATGTCACAACTGAACAAAAATTAGGATATTGTTGAAAGAGGTCTGTTTATCCTGTTGTGCAAATGGTAAGCACCAGAGAATCCATCTCCTTTCAGATACCTGTCTAATTCTAGCATATTCTTTACCTAGAGATGCTCCGAAGATAACATAAAGGATTGGCACACTGCAGAACTATTTACCACGAACTATAGATGGTGAGCAATATGTTTTCTGATAATGTATTTTCATTTATCATCTCATTAAAGAATTAATGAAGGCCGTTTTCCATGCATGGCAGAAAAAAGTAGGCTATGGTTTGCTCAGTGGGAATTAATGACAGTGGTGAAATCTAGAGAAGGAGGCAGGAAGGCATGAAGGAGTTAAGCTGAAAAAATGTTAGGAAAAAAATTTACAGGCATCCAGAACTTGTGGAGAAATAGAGAGTTCAAGAACTATGGATTGACTTGCCATCTTTTAATCAGAAGAGTAAGAGGAGTCAAAAATAAGAAGAATTTTGAGTTAGATTGAATTAGAGTTTGATGGAAATAGAGCTAAAAAGAGTATGGTTAGAGAGAGTTCACAGAAAGTTAATTAAAGTTCTAGGTCAACTCTGCCCTGCTTCAGTTCACTTTCAGATGCCAGAGACTGGGAAAAACCACAAGTCAGAAGCACCCAGTCTCTAATTAAGACAGTGTAGATTAAATTAAAACTATATCCACATCTCTCTTTTCAGTGCATTACTGGTCACCATTCAGATTTTAAACACCAGTATATTTATTTCTGAAAACCAGCCCTCCTGCGCATTACTTGCTGCTGTAGAAAAGGTGCATCTCTCTGAGACCCAGCCCTGGACATTGCATGAACCTATCCTCATGGCCTCTCTCTGCTCTGATCATACTGGTCAGCCGTCTCAGTGTTCAGGCTTTCTGCATCATTTGATCAATGTTGTATCACTGCTAGGAAAAAGGTGTACAACTGGGTGGAGATGTACTTTCAATATTCTCTGCAGGGAAAGTGATTCACCAATCAGCATCCAAGACAAAAATACCTTTTCCATTAGGAATACTTCTGATGAGGCACCATTAACAATCCAGTTTCAGCTGCCTCACCCCTTGTGTTTACTTTTATAAATTCCACTGGGTTTTGGTGGGGGGCGGAAATGTATGTACCATGATAGAAAACAGTAAAAATAAAATCGAGTGTTAGATAGTGTTCCCAGCAGTTCTGTTATCCTGAAAAGGACTCATCACTTTCGTTATCTTTCAATCAGGAATACATAACCTGAATCTAATCATGAGGAAACATCAGACAAACCCAAACTGAGAAACATTCTATTAAGTAACTGGCCTGGATTCTTCAAAAATGTCAGTGTCATGAAAGGCAATGAAAGACAAAGGGACTTTTCCAGGTTGAAGGAGAATAAGGAGACTTGACAAGTAAATGTAAATAATATGTGATCCAACACCCTACCCTCTCTGGGAAAAAAAAGTGCCATGAAGGACATTCCTGGGACAAAATCAGAATATGATTCATAGAATAAAGTATCAATGTTAAATTATTTACATTGGACAACTTTACAGTGGTCACATACAACAATATGCTTGTTCCTAGGAAAGACGTATGAAAATATTAAGGGACAAAACGCCACGATGTATGTAAACTATCCTCAGATGTGTCCTCTTTAAAGAGTTAAGTCGTTTTGAAACTCTTGAATTTAGGATAATTTAATAAAAATTATGAGAATTAGCACCTCTTTTTTTGTTACACATTTGAAGTACATTGTTTTATTTTTAACCTTTTATTTTAAAGAATATTAAACTTTCCGAGGAGTTACAAAAATAATACAAGGATCTTCTGTACCTCCTTTGCACAGAGATATTCATGGTTAACATTTTGCCACATCTTTTGTCGTCCTCTCTGTCAGTTATATATATGTATATGTGTATGCATATATATATTTATATACATATAAATACATATACACATTTATATATATATAATGAATACATACCTGGGAGAACATCTATTTTAAAGACAATGCTCAACTCCCTTCTTTTGAACCTGTTGAAAACATTTAACAAAAACATAAAATAAATTGCATACGGTTATTGGCCCATTGAGAATATGGAAGACATATGATCCCAATAAATATCTATCTGTTTGCTATGTAATCTGCATCAACATTAAAATTAGAAGAGAAAATTGTATTGATAACTGCATTTGCATGGTCAATTATACTTGTTTCACTAAAGTGAATATCACTGAACTTGTTAAGAGAAAACAAAACAAAACAAAACCAGAGCTATAATGATAAAGCTGCTCATAACTCCTTCCAGATGGGTAAAATATTCACTGTTAGGTGCCTTAGGTGCCCTTTCTTTGGGAAATAAAGAGAAAAACTGATAAAAGGATTGTCTATACTCAGCAGTGTCCAAATGTTGATGATCATGTCGTTTCTAACAAAATCTTTTTTTTTTTTTTTTCTGTTTTTCATATCCTGCTTTGAATCATCCTATTGGAACCCAGCTAAGCTCAGTCAGGCTTGCAAGGTTGAATATGCCTGCTAGGCAGGCTTAACTATTTCTTATATGCTTAGAGGATACTGAAAAGGTTACTGTATTAAAATTGTTGATGTATATGAATTAAGACCATCCTTTCTCAGGTGTAAGCCAGCATGTGGTATTTCTGAAGATGAGGCGCTCTGGCAATAATTATAAATACTGAAGCTGTTGTTCATCTAAGCTATCTGTCAAGTACATTGCCTGAATGAATTACCTAATGAATTTTACTGATGAGTACCTCAAATAGTAATGTGTTTTCTAGTTAAGAAAAACATATAAGACAAAAACAGAGCCATGATTTAACTACTAAAATCTAAGATATTATTTTTTACTAACAGTTAAATCATCAAAATAGGAGTGAAATCAAATCTACCGTCTCTGACTACTTGTCAAAATCTGACTTTGTGGGCTTCCCTGGTGGTGCAGTGGTTAAGAATCCCCTGCCAATGCAGGGGACATGGGTTCGAGCCCTGGTCCGGGAAGATCCCACATGCCATGAAGCAACTAAGCCCACGTGCCACAACTACTGAGCTTGCACTCTAGAGCCTGTGAGCCACAACTACCGAAGCCCACATGCCACAACTACTGAAGCCCACAGGCCTAGAGCCCGTGCTCTGCAATAAGAGAAGCCACCACAATGAGAAGCCTGCACACTGCAATGAAGAGTAGCCCCCGCTCGCCACAACTAGAGAAAGCCCGTGTGCAGCAACGAAGACCCAACGCAGCCAAAAATAAATAAAATAAAATAATGTATAAAAAAAAATTCTAACCCTGTACTGCCTTTCCGTTGCCTCTTACCAAAGAGGTCATGACTGTTTATCAAACGGTGGTATTCTTATTCCTAAAAGTAACAATGCTGGGCCATGGGGCAGTCAAACATTTAGAAGAATGTGTCATTTTTCTCAATTTACAATGTAAAGAAATCCAAAACAATATTTTAAAAAGAAAAAATCAATAAAGAGTGAGACGCAAAATATGTATACATTTTTACACTTTTTTTTAACACATGATAACTCTTCTACTCTTGAGTTCATTGGTCACAAACAACAAAGTTCAATTCTAGCTAATTTCAGCAGAAAAAGGAACTTACAGAATAAGACGTAGTAACTCACAGAATTGAGAGAAGAAAGGAGATGAGGGAGAGAGGGGCCTAAAGAGACAAGTGAGAACCAGAACTCTGAATAGTAGAAATTAATTTTCTCTCCAGTATCCTTTTATCTGAATGACAAAGCTGAGCTGATTTAGGGTAGAAAGAAAAGATAATGGGGACAAGTTGGCTACCCTCAATAAAAAGACAGTAGGTCAGTGAGGAGTGAGACTTATTCTGCTAAGTTCAAAAGGAAGAACAGAACTGAGGAGTAGAATTTTTATAAATTAATAAATTAAATTAAATTAATTTAATAAATTTAATTTTATTATAAATTACTATAATTTATAATAGTATAAATTACTATATTATTATTTAATTTACTATAAATTAAATTTTTATAAATTTATAGTAATTTTATAAATAAAATTACTCTAAGACAAGTTTCAGCTCAGTACCAATTAGAACCACTCTGAAGAGGGGTCAAAACACCCTTCATAGATGTGTCCAAAGAGCAACTGGTTGGCCACCATGTGGTCAGGCATTTGATAAAGTTAATTTCCACCTTGAGTGAAAGTTTACCAGGTGACTTCCAAGATCCTTTGCAACTTAAGATTCTGTGATTTCCTCTTGATGGTAATATAATCTTCTGTCTCAAAAAATGTTTTGCACAGGAAATTACATCTAAAGCCCAGTGTAGCCTCTTTAGAAACAGTTGTAGAGTGTCTGTTATTTCAAAAGATATTATGTTGACGTTCAAAAACCTACTAATAATGTTCAAAATGCCCAAATTAATCTAGAATTTATCCTTTTAAAACCAGAAGCAGGGCATATCTCATTAGCATGTCTTTTTCATCTAACTCTTCTGCTTGTTAATATGAATCTCCAACTTGCAGAAAATCTGGGTACAGAGCCCTGAAACTATGGACTTGGATTATGTTAAAACTATATAGTAATCATATATCATCACAATAAAGCTCTGATAATATGGATATTTTCTAATCAAACGATTTTTGCATATAACCTGATGGATTCTCAGAAGTAGTTTTAATATAGGTCTGCCCCCTTTCTGAAAAAGTGTTTACAATTCCACCCTTTTGCAGGTATTTGATATGCAATTCCAGTGAGAAAATACAGAACCATCAAAAAGCGCCTGAACTTGTGTCAGGCAAAATAAATATAAGCATTTCTTATTTGTAGCTCAACGGTTTACATTATTTACAACAAAAAACCTCAACTGTTTGTGCCTTACACACACACACACACACACACACACACACACACAATACACACCACAATGTAATATACTGAGTGATTAAACTTGAGTTTTTACTGAATATCAAATAGAAATCGAGTTAAATGATAGCATAAAGTTAATGAAGATTCGCCCCAAGAACTCAATATGTCTAGAGAATTGGTAGAAATAAAACTAATAAATTAATTGAAAATAAAAAGCAATGTTGACCTTAATGTTTTTATTTTAAAAGAAAAACATAGCCAGGTTGGTAGAAATAATGAAAGGAGGAAAGGGTATAAAATCCGTTAGAAATTTTCCCAAAGGAGGTGGCAAGATTTCTTTGAAAAACTAAACTTCCAGCAGAGCATGGGATATTTTCTTTATTTTTAGTTCAAAATCTGTTATGAAGAAAGAGTTCCAGGGAAGAGAAGTATAAATGGCAGCACCAGACCTCCAAAACGCTGCAGACTTCTAACACCTCCAGGGACTGCAGTTGTCTCCTTCGCCTACAGTTTTCAATCATTCCTGCAGCCCCAGCCATCAGCCATCTGAGGACACCCCATCAATATAACCGATAACAAACCCAATCTGTGTACTGAAGGGAAGTTAATAGGGAACATATTCAAAATACCATTTATCCCAGAAGACACCCTGACATCCTGGAATTAAGAAACATGGTTTCTTCTCACATTCCAGCCATTGTGAATAATTGTTGACTCCTTTGGGGTTTAGCTTTTTGATTGCAATTTGAATGATGAATTAACAGAAACTATGAGAAGGCATCTCGAGGTTGTGCAGGTGAATGAAGCACGATAACATGTTACTCAAATCAATCCAACCTGTTATTAATACTTTTATCCCTGTATGTTCTCTCTCAATAGATAATAATAGTATATAATGTTCATTATATATTATAACAACATATTACATTTAAGATAATGTATATTAATATAAAATATATTAATCAAACTGAATATTAGTATTATATTGATGCTCTATTCTTTTTTTTTAAGATTTTTTTTGATGTGGACCATTTTTTTTAAGTCTTTATTGAAGTTATTACAATATTGCTTCTGTTTTTTGTTTTGGCTTTTTGGCCGCAAGGCATGTGGGATCTTAGTTCCCTGACCAGGGATCAAACTCGCACCCCCTGCATTAGAAGGCAAAGTCTTAACAACTAGACCGCCAGGGAAGTCCCATTGATGCCTTATTCTGATATCTTTATTATTCCATAGCTTTGAGAAACTGAAATTAAAACAGGGTACAGAAAAGTATTTTGAAAAGAAAGCAAAACAACCTTGTGTCTTTCTATCTTAGATCACTACTTCACTATGAAAAACATTGATGGATTGGAACATAAAATATTATATTCATTTTGTGCTATTACTCATATAGTTGCTAATAAAATAACGCAGTGAACCCAGCATGGTAAGCCACAGAGAGAAGAAGTTAAGAACATGGACTCTGGAGCCAGATTAACTAGATTTAAATCCTGGATTTAACTAGCATTGAGTTGTTTACTTCTAAGTAAGCTTTGGCAAGTTACTTACTTCAAGTGTCCATTCTGTAAAAATGGAATGATAATGGTAGTTACATTGCAAGGATTATTATAAAATTACAATAAGTAAATACATGCAATGCACTTAAAAACACACCAAAGGGCTTCCCTGGTGGCGCAGTGGTTGAGAGTCTGCCTGCCAGTGCAGGGGACACGGGTTCGAGCCCTGGTCTGGGAAGATCCCACATGCCGCGGAGCAACTAGGCCCGTGAGCCACAACTACTGAGCCTGCGTGTCTGGAGCCTGTGCTCCGCAGCAGGAGAGGCCACGACAGTGAGAGGCCCGCACACCGCGATGAAGAGTGGCCTCCGCTTGCCACAACTGGAGAGAGCCCTCGCGCAGAAACGAGGACCCAACACAGCCAAAAATAAATTAATTAATTAAGAAAAGAAAAAAAAGATAGTGAAGCACTGAAGGATTTGTTTTAAAAACAAAACAAAACAAAACAAAACAAAACAAAACACCATATATGTTACAATGGTAAAAAAAAAAAAAGTTTGCTTTTAAATTGTATGTCTGCACACATACTCAGACACAAACATGCTCTTTCCCAAACTTATGTACACAATTTTCAAATAAAAGTACCATGGGGATTACTTGGAAACAAAGAGTTATTGTGAAAAGACCTTCTGGAAGCAGAGGCTTGGGGTTCATTTCCCAGCATCAGCAGCAACCATTGTGCTGCAATTTGTGGTTTTTTGATACTCTCTCTTCCCAACATTTTTGCAGCTAATTTCTCTCTGTTCCAGAAATAAAGTATTTTCAAGCTTCATAGATTACAAGTAAATCACTTAGATATACTCTAGATTCCGTATTGTATTCTTAATCAGAGCAGTTTTTAAAATATGTCTGTTTTAAATACTATAGGAGTAGGGTAATGCTTTAAGAATTTATTATTTAACGCAAATGTAGAAGTTTCATTTTAAAAATCCATACAGGAAATAATGAAGGAAGAACATTGAAATTTTGGCATTTTAATCTGTAGATCAAACTGAATTGGAGTTTGAATTCTTAGAATATATCAGGGCTGCAGTCATTAGAAGTCTCTGTGTGCTGAAATATAAAAATAAGAGAACATTTGGAGATATTTCCCTCCCACTTTTTGAATCTAGATTAAAGATGTTAATGTAATGGGGGGGGAAATCCAACCAGTGACTACTGTTAAATGTCAATATTTCCCAGTATTCTTCCCATTTCCATTGCTTCTCCTCCTACATACATGTATTTTCACGTATGTCTTCACACACAAGCACACAAAGCTACTGGTGTTAGGGCACATATGATATTGAGAAAATATCAGATCTGTTGAATTTAAAGATACAGCCCAGGGGAAATTTAGGTTTTCTTCAGGAACACACTTCTCTTTCTGGCTTTCATTTTCTCAAAGATATTTAATATATTGAAGAGATATTTAAACATTTAATATGTTGAAACCATAATGAAGAGCATTTCCTACGAGAAAAAGGAGAGGAAAGGTGAGAACAAAGAATGGCTGGAAAAAGCAGCAGGGTTGAGATGCGTAGAGATGAGGAAAAGATGGAGATTTGTGTGTCCTATGACCAACAATGATCTGTGCCCTACACTCTGTATCCCGCCTCTAATAAGGAGGCACAGCAATGCTTCTGATCCTGGGGTATATGGACTACTCACCTTCCCAAGACTTTTGTTCCCCAAGGGGAACGGAAGCAGCACCAATGCTCTCTGCAGAACAGGAAAGTATGATGCCAAAAATCTTGGCTCTCTGTGCACTGATGCCAAACAGAAATACAGAGACAGAGGTTTGGAGAAAAAGAAAGAATAGCTTTATTTTTTGCCAGGCAAAGAGGGAACACAGTAGGCTAGCACCCCTGTGCCTCCCTTTGAGAGGGTAGTGAGAAGTTTTATCGTAATGGTTCAAAGAGGGTGTGATCAGCTCGTGGACATTCTTCTGATTAGTTGGTGGTGAGGTAAGTGGGAGTCAGCATCGTCAACCTTCTGGTTCCAGCTGGTCTGGGGTCTCCATGCTTGTGGGCAGCATACCATCATTAATTGTTAACTTCTCCTACCTGGAGGGGGGTTTTAGCTTCGGCAAAACAGCTCAAAGATATTGTTGTGTGTAGGCATTGATGCGGCACCAGGACCTTGCCCTAAGGCTGAATTATTGTTTTTCTTCATTTTGTTTCTCCCTTGTTTCATATCCCCTCCCTTCCCTAATTATGAACTGTTTAAACCTGCCCATTGGAACGTAGGGAAGGTCATGGAGGCTGGATGAAGGCTATTTTCTGTAACTAAAGAAATGGGGGACACAGAGAGGCTTTGTGCCCAGGAGCCCTACAGGGCCCTGCTCAGTATCAAGTAGGCTCCTCAAAGTGGGCCCTGTAAGAATAAGAAACCACCCATAAGAGGTCTCCTCTGTGCTTTGGCACTGTTTGAGTTGTGAGATTATTTTATCTCACTCTATGGGACAGAAGCCACAAGAAAGATTTCCTTTTAGTGTCAGCTGGAAGGGCCTAAAAGCAAACACGCCCCAGTAGCAATGAGCACATCTGGTACTCAGATCTTGGTTTTAATAGCATTCTCCAATAAAAGGAATCATCTGATCCCAGGACGGGGGCCGAAAGTATACAAGATGAACCTGGAGAATCTGTAGTGCCATAAAGAAAGTGGTCAAAAATAAATAAATAAACCCACAACTCTGGGGGTTTTTCAAAAGGACATAGGAGATGATTGAAGGAGCTCCTAATAGACAAAACTGGGATAATTCCAACAATGAAATAAATAAGGTAGAACCGGATTATAACCCAAAGGATAAAGCAAATTTACAAATAGTCATAGTTATTAGAATAAATGCTTGGGTAAATAAATGGGGTTGAATCAACAAATATTCCATACAGAAAAATTCCAAATAACTTATGTAGACAGTCCTCTCTCAAGGAGCTGGAAGACAACTCTGACTCCTTACTTGTGAGCTGTGCAGAGTGACCTCCTTCCAAACAGCATAGTAAGAAAAGGGACAACAAAAAAGGGTAAACTTACCGTGGAGAAAACGGACACTACATCAAGTCAGGTGATCAAGGTTAACATCAACGGTGATAAATTATATTGGTAGTATGTGTTTTTCATACCAAGTGACCAGAAAGGCAATTTGGTATTCTTCCCCAAAATGCATTGTCCCAGCCTAATCATGAGAAAAACATTATACAAATTGCAACTGAGGGACATTCTACAAAATACCTCGCCAGTACTACTCAAAATTGTCAAAGTCATCAAAAACAAGTCTGAGAAAGTCACAGTCAAGGGGAGCTTAAGGAGACATGCGGACTAAGTGTGATATATCCTGAATGGGACCCTGGGACAGAAAAGAGTATTAGGCATAAACCAAGGAAATCTGAATAGAGTATGGACTTTAGTTAATAATGACGTATCAAATTGGTTCATTAATTGTAACAAATGCACCATGCTAATACATAAGATGTTAATAATAGGGGAAAACAAATGTGAGGTATGGAGTACTCTCTGTACTCTCTTCACAATAATTCTGTAAGTGTACAACTGTTCTAAAATAAAAAGTTACTTTAAAAATTATATATAGGTATAAAGGCCCAATGTGTATATATGTATGTATGTATATGAAGGCCCCATGTACCTTTCCAGCCTCATATCTTTCCAGTTCCTCTCTGTACACAACATACCCCCAAAACACCAAACAAACTTCTGACAGTACCTCCAATAAAAGTATACACACATACACACACCTTTCCACCTTGTTAACTTGTTCAACCCTCAGCCCAGGGGTCCATATACTCCAAGAAGATTTCCTTGAATTTATGGGAATTTAAAGTGATTCCTTAGCATCCTACGCCCTTGAACAAGAAATTATGTTTTTGTTTATCTCTCGCACTATTCTGAAAGTGCTATTCATTTTTGTACCCCTGTAATTAAAAATAAGGTCTGACACATAATAGACTGTCAAGAGATACTTAATAAACTGACCCGAATGGAACCGGCCAGCAGTTTTTTCTGGAAGAAACAGACTTAGACAGAGGTTCTATTTTTCCCAAAAGAGAATGAATCCATTTGGAGACTGAGAGTCAAATTAATTCAAAGCAGTAGCAGCAAACGCCCCTGACAAATCTGACTTTATTATTTAAAGGACTTACCATCTACAACTAAATGCTCTTACTATTGCTTTTTAAAAGTCAAGTATTACTATTCTAAAACTAAAAATGAGAAACAGTTTCAATAAGTAATCATTTCATGGTAACTCACAGAAACGATTCTGATATTCTCCTCTCTTTTAAAATGTTAACATTTCTAAAACATAAATTATAATTATATACAAAAATAATATAAATGCCAATTCCTAAGATATTTAGTCTATTTTGACTATAGAATGTATGGATTTATACTTTTAAAAGTTATTATTTTACTTTTGAATCCAAATATTGTAGAATGTTCTGATCTATTTGTCCTTAGCACACTCTTTTCCCATACTTTTTATTTGTTTCCAGAAAAGAGAAAAAAATGTGCCCTGTTCCAACATGCTAAATAAAAGTTTAAGACCCTTAACTTCAGGCTTATGTAATGTTAACGCATTTCTATTTTATTTTCCAATATACTTTGGATTAAATATTAATTGTGAGGAAAAGGTACCGATGTAATATAAAATATAGCTTTTTAAAATAAAAGCATCAACAATGACTAAAGAAAGCTGGATATTGTGCCAAAAAGAGATTTTAATAGCACTGTCATGGTCACAGAAGCTTACTGTTTAAAAATTAATTTTTAGTTTGAAAGCATTACTGGCAGCACCAAGAGTGCACAAAACATATTCTCTCATTACCAGAGCCACTCCTTGGAGCATAAATGCCAAATGCTCCAAGATAAGGACAAAGAATACTTTGAATCCTACAAGAAATGTGACAAATAAAGAAATATGCCCAATTGTCTCCAAATAATATTTTCTTAAGCAAAAATGTTTATGAAAACAAAAAATGAACTGAACACTTACTTGTCCTATAAAGAAGCATAATGTCTTGAGGTTCTTTTTCTGGTACTTGCATTTGAATAACTAAATCTTTAATGGGAGGGAGAAAGAAATAACCTTAGAATAATCGTCTCTCAAACCATTCATGCCTTCATTCAACACTAACTAAGTACTTGAGTCAAGCAGGGGGTCACTGGGCGACGCACACAAAGCACAGTCATTAGCCTCTAAGAGCCCTTACTTTAATGAGACACCAGTCAAGACAACATCAGAACTCAGCTATACATTAATCCTCCCCTTATCCATGGTTTTGCTTTCTGAAACTGGTCAACTGTGGTCCAAAAATATTAAATGGAGAATTCCAGAAATAATTCATAAGTTTTAAATTTTAAGCTATTCCGAGTAGTGTGATGAAAGCTCACACTCTCCCAAATCCTTCCCAACAAGGATATGAACCATTCCTTTGTCCAGCATATCCCACCTTTAGTTACTTAGTAGCCATCTCCGTTATCAGATCAACTGTCACCCTATGACGGCACTTGTGTTCAAGTCACCCTTACTTTACTTAGTAACAGTCTCAAAGTGCAAGAGTAGTGATACTGGCAATTTGAATATGCCAAAGACAAGGCATAAAAAGCTTCCTTTAAGTGAAAAGGTAAGCGTTCTCAACTTAATGAGGAAAAAAAAAATTGTATACTGAGATTGCTAAGATCTACAGTAAGAACAAATCTTTTATCCATGAAATTGTGAAAGAGAAAGAAATTTGTGCTAGTTTTGCTGTCACACCTCAAACTGCAAAAGTTATGGCCACAGTCATGACAAGTGCTTAGTCAATATGGAAAAGGCATTAAATTTATACAATAAGATATTTTGGGAGAAAGGGAGAGACCACATTCACGTAACTTTTGTCACAGTATATTGTTATAATTGTTCTACTGTATTGTTGTTAATCTCTTACTGTGCCTAACTTATAAATTAAACTTTATCATATATATATATATAAATCATATATATGTGAAAAAACACATGTATAGAGTTTGGTACTGTCCCCAGTTTCAGGCTGGGGGTCTTGCAAGTATCCCCTGCAGATAAAGGGGAACTATTGTTGACAAAGCAAGCTGCAGAGCCAGTTCAGATGACCCTCTACAGAGGTTGTGGTTTATCACAGAGCTTTGACTAATAGTGTATACATAAATATAAAGCATTTAGCATTCCCACCAAATATATGAAGTAGTGCCTAAAAAGTATCTGAGATATACTTTCCTAAGAAAAAATTGTAAAAAGCTTTGAAATTTAGTGGTTGTTCTAGATAGCTTATTCATCCAGGTTGTCATCATCTTTGTTTGTCTCTGAATAGGCTATTTTACTCTCTGAACAGATAGAAGTTAAGTTATTGTAAACTGATACTGATGTAAATAATTCCTATCCATATAAATGAAAATTATGTCCCGTGAAATACAATTGATTATGGCCCTATAGATATTCAAGAGCTCTGCCAGTTTGTATCCATTTGTAAATTTGTTTCAGCTTTCCTTATCTGACTATTAATGTGAGGCTCTCTAAGTTATCTTTTGAACCACTGGTTTCCTCATTAACTAATAAGTCAAATAAATTCTTTGACATGTGTTCATTTTATATCTGTAGGAGAGTCATGATTTTATCCCTTTTAAAAGAAAAATATCCTTCAACCAGTGAATAAAGGAACCTTAAATCAGGGTATTTCTGTCTACTGATGTTACTTATATTTTAAGAGAGTGATTCAGAACCTGCATGGGCTTCATATGCTGTTATTGATGGGTGCTTTTCAGCATTTGCTCCTTCAGAAACTGAGAATGATGAGCTGAAGCCATGGATTCCAGGAGACGCATGCCCCAGCAAGAAGAAAAATGTGAAAAAAACACCACATGGTAAATATTTAGAAAGACAGTCTATGATTACTGGCAACATTTATCCTGACCAAAGTGACCAAGAAGTGCGTACACTCTGAAGGATGTGACGCATTCCTTTCCAATCACTCTGCAAGGCTGTGCCCCGTGTTCATAACTCGCGGAGCCATTTAAGGTATCTCTGTTTGTTTTCAGAGCAATAACACTTTCTCAAATAAACTAAAAGTCTGGCTGATTAAACTAAGTCCTTCTGTATCTTAAAAATAAATGCAATCTTAAAATGGAAAGAAATATGGGCTTTATATGTTTCTTGAGTTAACTGAAATGCACTAATTTGCCAGCTTGTTCTGCAATATGGTTCAAAATAGTTATAGACATGTGTCAATACAGAGATATATGCAACAGGAATTTTAAAATGGAAGTTTCAGAATATACATTAACAAGCAATTTCCAAAGTGGTCTAGAAGTAACAAAGTACATGGGTAAGAATGGATTAGAGGATTTTAAAACCCCATGTCACATCAAGAATATAATAAATAGAGTCAGGAGATCAGAGAGCAAAAGAAAGTAATGTTGGGGAAGATTCATTGGAGAGAACTGTGCTGGGAGGCATACACTCCCAAGGAGGATGTACCAGTCGTACTATCTCCTAACTCCAAGTAAGCAAAGACAGGCACTAGGGATCCCACTTAGAATGCTTAATATGCATCACCACTGGGAAATATAATGGACTTGTGTCTGCCACCTAGCTGGGAGATTATAGGCCAGATATGGGATTACTGGCCACTTTGATGGCAAAGCAAAACAAGCAGATTTCTCAATTTGTGACTATTCACACTCTGAAAATTTCTCCCCAGGTTTTGTGGAAACAAGAATGCCATCACTCTTCCTGTGGGTGAGATGTGGGAGATTAGAGAATCAACATGATCTTATCTTGGGTTCTATCCAAAAGTGTTACCTGGAAGGTAGAACAGGTATCAAAAGAGAGAAGTTAGAACATAGGCATCTTCAAATAAAGATATATGAGATCCTGATAAACCTGCAAAAATTACCTGAGCTTATGGGATAATAATGTTAGGGGCAGAACACACAAAACCTAGGCAACTTTATAATCTTATTTTTTAAAAACCATCCATACACACACACACACACACACACACACTCACACACACAATTCCAAGAGCTGGGTAATTCTAACATACCAAAAGACATGTTAAATTCTGGACAAATAAATAGTATAGTAAATGAAGGGTTTTATCTTAAAAATTAAGGTAGCTCAATGTAAGGGTGCATAAGGAAGGTTGAGCCCGCTGAGTTATGGAGAAAGGGGCAAAATGAACACAGAACAGAGAGAATAATGCAATAAGCACTTTGTAGGCAGAGCATATGGCCAACGTAGGCCAAGAGGGAAAATGTGAAGTGATCAGTCATCACGTCCAGGAACGCACATTTCTGTCGCTTGCTGTGATTAATTTTTTAGTATATTTTGCATTCAACTGCAGGTACTGGTGGTCCAAACTATTAACATGCTAGAAAAAAAAATTGCATATGACCCCCTGAGACTTCTGTGTTATACTGATATCATTCTGCTGTTTACCAGTCATGTATAACCTAATATATGTTACAGAACCATTCCTTTTAGCAAAACAGACCCTATCCACAGATGACTGTGGGAGGCATAAGCAACCAGCAGTAACAGAGAGTATTGGCCATTATCAATGCAACTACAGAGGAGGAATGTTCAGTAACAGTGGTGGGTTGATGTTTGGAGGGGAGTCCAAAGAACCCACAACAGCTCCCAAGAGAGTGTTTAAGCTTTCAGGCCTGGAGAGCTCAACACCAGCTCAAAAAAGGAGCAGTAACATAAGAACCTCCCTGCTCTTTTTTATTTTTTCTTCCTACTCTTGCTTCATCCTGGGGGAGGGGGAGAGTGCTATTTAGAATCTTTAGTTTATATGATGGAGAAAAAAAGAGTTAAATATTAAGGTGGAGAAAGAGAAGAAGCCATTCATGCATCCTTCACTGACTTTGAAGGCTCCTTGTCTATATCAAGCAAGCTGGAGTAGGGGAGGATGCTTTGACTATCACAGGGGTCTGGACATTTTAATTACTGACTGAATGGCTTTGTATGATGACAGAGTAAGCACAAAAATCATAGGATTGCCCGATCCAGAGACAAGGGATGATTTAGCCCTCTTAACTGATTTGAAGAGATAATGGATGACAGAAACAGAGGTTTTATGTCACAGCCCATTAGCCCTGATGTATATATCTCAAAGATGATTGTTGATGCCAATCAACCTTTCACATTTCCTGGACAGTATTTTCATAATATACATAGTCTTAACAGACACCTCATTCCTTAAATTTCTCTTTTGGAAAACTATGCTATGGGCTTCCCTGGCAGCGCAGTGGTTGAGAATCTGTCTGCCAATGCAGAGGACACGGGTTCGAGCCCTGGTCTGGGAAGATCCCACATGCGGCAGACCAACTGGACACGTGAGCCACAACTACTGAGCCTGCACGTCTGGAGCCTGTGCTCTGCAACAAGAGAGGCCACGATAGTGAGAGGCCCGCGCACAGTGATGAAGAGTGGCCCCCGCTCGCTGCAACTAAAGAAAGCCCTCGCACAGAAACGAAGACCCAACACAGCCAAAAATAAATAAATTAATTAATTAATTAAAAAAAAAAAAGAAAACTATCCTAGACTATCCTATCTCCTCCTTCAGAGATATGGGCAAAAATTATTTTGCAATATGCATTATTATGTTGTTTATTTTAGAAAAATGCTAAATGATTCCAATATTACAAATAGAAAAAGGTTGTTAAATTCCATATGAAACATCTCTAAATGTATGAGTTAAAGCATTTTTTTTGAAGACATGAAAACCTAATTCAAGAAAGGAAGTGACAGGGGATTCCATTGACTCACATAAGTCAGAAGTTCAAACACACTGGCTTTAGGCATTGATTGAATCAGAGAATCAGACGATATCATCGAAACTCTCACTGACTTTATACTATCTTTCAGCTATGTTATTTCCTGTGTGGACTTCATTCTCCAGCAAAAATGGCACCAGCAAACAGGCTTACATCAGTCTTGCAGCCACTAATTCCATAAAATTATGGTACCTTTCTTTCAGTGTTTCCATCAAAAGCCCCAGGGAAATACTCATCCATCCCAGATGTCTTGGTTCATTTTCTTTCCCCTAAACTACTGTGGAATGCAGTGTTCTGATTGGCCATGGCTTGGTCATGTGCCCAGACTTATGATAATGGCTATGGACTACGTGGAAATGGATTCCTCATAAGACAGTCTCTACTACCCAAAGAAGGAGAGAGAGGAAGTTAAAGGATGCTGACAGATAAATATTCTAGCCACCCCAATGCACTACAGTGGCTATTAAAATAATGTCTTCAAAGACATTTAACTGATATTGGGAAATTGAGATATATTTAAATTAATAAATAAGATACTGTATCATACATGTCTATATATAACATACTTATTTGTATTGATAGGAAAATAGTTGTATAAATAGATATATATATAGATAGATAAATGTATAGAGTATGAGCCTGACTTTATAAAGAACTATATAGAGTCATACTATAAAGGCAGAATTCTCCAAAATATTAATAGCTGTTATATCTGGTGATAAAATTGTGAATAATTTTTTTTTCCTTTTTTCTTCGTATTTAAGATAATGAACATACACATTATATTTCTGTTATAATCAAAGAAGTCCTTAAAATAAGAAAGCAATAACTATATCAGTGAAAATAATTTCTATGTCATGATGATTACCATCTCAGCAATAAATGGCATTTGCTCCAGTGAAATCTAGTAAGAGGGAAGGCTTATCAGGATCTCAGAATTCTTACAATAATCAAAGCACCCTTCCCCTGCACTTTCATTATTCTGGTTCTCCCTATCTCATAAATTGAAGGAAGTCAAGGCTGAAAGGGGCCTTGGAGGGGAGCTAGTCCCAGACCTTTATTTTATAAATGAGGAAAGTCTAGCCCAGAGAAATGCTGGGACTTGCTATCAGTCAACAGGAACTAAGTGGCAGAGTAAGGACTAGGACCCACTCTACTTACTCTGAAACAGGTGACCCAGTCATCATATTTTTTGCTTATTCATTATTTCACACATATTGTCTAATATTTCAAGAAACTATGCTAACATATTGTGGAATATATGAGGACAAATCATGTCTAGTAGAGAAATTGATACAAGTTCACAAATAAATCTAATACCAGGTAAAAAAAAATGCTAAGGGTATTAAAAGGATGTTACTGTGGAGAAGAAGAGGAGAAATTAGAGAACAATAAAGGCACAAAGGAAAAAACCTGTTGGAAAACTGTTTGAAAAACTATACAAACTGAAAACATAGTAGACTCCATAAAGCATACATCTGAATGAAAAAGAACAGACTGTATTCGTCTGGACATGAAGTATACACTAGGTTCTTTAATGTGCATATATAATATATATTAAAAACATGTATTATCCCTTTCCTAGCAAAACCTCAACTAGGGATCTCAGAGTCAATCTCCCAACCAGGACTTGTAGGATACCAACCATGCTTGATTATGTGGTGGGAGGTTATTTCCCTCTCTTGTAATTAGAGGCTATCTTTTAAGCCACTCTACCCCATCTCCATAGAAATTAAATCAACTAGGCTGAAAACACCACAAGGATGAATCTGGATCCCTTACAAACCACAGAATGTGACATATCCATGTCTATATTGTGAAACTCGAAAGTAAGATTTTGGTAACAAGAATATATAGTTGAGCTACAAAAAGCAATACAGAAAGATAACTAGAAACACGCTTCCAAAATATATATGCAGCTAAAAATTAACCTTGAGTTGCCAAAAACATTTAACTCCATAATTTTGCTGCTTCTTGCTAAAGAATTCCTTGTAAAATGCTACCTCATAAAAAATATCTCACAGTTCATTAACGTAAGAATGGTTATTGAATGGAGAAGCAGTAAAGAAATACTTTTAGTAATCCACATATACTTAGAGAAAGTTTAATAGGCCAGATTTAGACCAGGATTCTATATTCCTGAAATTCTATGATGGGTTCTCTTATATACTTTAATTCTGAGGTAGACTTATTTTAAGTCTAGAAATAAATTTATAACCTCTTTGTCTAAAAATTATTTGTAATATTTAAATAGCTACTATTTCCAAGCAATAATTTTCATTTAACAGTATACTCGCTCAAATTTTAAAACATTTGTTTCTAGGAATAGATATTCACTGTTCTAAAAGGGCTTCCACATTCCCCCTCCTCCCCTCAAGCTGCATTTTTTACACTTACTTGACTTATATTCACATTTGACACTCTGGCATTTACAGAAACATCTCTGTCACTGGTTCTGAAAATGTAATATTTTAAATGTGCAGTGTTTGTCCACAGTTGGCTAGTTTATCATTTTGTGCTTATATGATTTTCTTTTAGCTAATGATACATTTTCTTTCCACTTACTTTGGCAAAATAAAAGAAAACCAATTCAGGCACATCATTCAATAAAACCTAATATGTACAGCAGTCTTTTTTGCAATTTGAATCAGTGATGATTAATAGCTGTCTTTTATTGGTTTTCTTTCCTTGGTTTTACAATTAATTTTTGCATTTTAACTATTAAAATCTTAATACTTCAAATTAAAGAAAAGAATGCTAAGTTCTTTGGGGCCATTAAGAAATGACAGCAAAAAAAAAAAGAGAGAGAGAGAAAGAAAGGGGAGGAATAAGAGGAGGAGAGAGAGAAGAAAATTAGGGAAGAATGAGGAGCAGGAGAAAAAGAAGGGGAAGAGAAAGAATAAAAGAGAAGAAAACTAGTAATTATAGAACCGAAAAGACTATAGGGAATCAACTATAATAATTTACATCCATTGTGCTTTCTGGGGAAGCTGAAACTACACAAACTAGTTCAAAGACTAGGTTTGCCAGATACTTCGCAGCACTCCTACACACAAGTTGCTTTTATAATAAATGTTACAATCACCTATATTGAAAAATAAAAATACTTATTTGCATCACTTAAGCAAAAGAGTATAATCAAGTCTCCCAAGTATTAGCTTCAGCAAGTATTCTGATAGTAAATCAATTATGCCTGGTCATGATCAAGCCAGAACATTTTCTAAAACTGAAAAGCTAATTGGATTATTAGGTTGCAATCTTAACGTTGATGATGAATGGCTGTGATTTTGAGCATGTTCCTTGATCTCATGGTGCCTCAGTATCCTCATCTGTAAAATGGCAATATTTAGTAGTCTGTACATGATAGGACTGTAAGACATAAAAGATTTAGGCCTTTCATACAGCAAATGCTCATCTACTGCATACAGCCTTTTGTATGGCTTATTTTAAAACTTTGAGAAAGATGTCTTAGTTCGAGTTCCCCTGGAAGCAAACCCCCAAACTAGGATTATAGTGCAAGGAGATTCTTGGGCAGTTAATTCTGAGAAGCACAGGTAGGCTGTGGAGAATTGAGACAGGGAAGAAATGGAAGCCAGACTAAATCTGTTAATGAGTGGGTTACCAATGTTGGCACCTGGGACTCAATCCAGCTGGGGACTAAATAACACTAGAGTTCCTCAGAGCCGTCTCACCTAGGCCATGAGACAGTAGGGTATTTTTCCAACAACTGGTATCTGTTATTGCTCTGGAAGATCTTAACTCTCCAGTATACTCAGCTTGCCTTGCACAGGGCCAGGCCTGTGGCAGGAGAAAGCCCTAAGGCAGAAAGCTGCAGGACTTTGTAACAGGAAGACAAAGGTGTACACAAGGTGGATGAGAGCCAAGAGGATATGGGCAGATCCCTGAAGGGGTCAATTACACATATGCAACTTGTTCAGAATTCTGCTTTGGAGAGTATTCTTTCCAAAAATAGTTAATAAGCATTTACTCTTCTCAAATCATTAAACTATTAGGAATTAAAAGATGAATCAGGCATGGCTTTTTCATTCAATGAACTAACAGCCTAGTTAAAGAGGTGTTAGGTAGACAGTACGGCTTTAACTCTCAGACTTCTTTCTTTTCCTTCTTCCTGTCCATGATTCCCATTCTCCAAATATCTGAAGAAATAAATACTAAAAATTGGCCTCACTCTTAAAGAGTATTGTGAGGTCTTAGTCTTACTTTCCAGAGAGGCTGGAAATTTTCCAGTATTCCCTTGAGGGTAGCCATGTAGCCTCATTTACTTCATTTCTCCAAGCCTCAATTTTCTTTATCTGTAAAATGGGTATAAGAACATTTAAGTTATAGGGTGTTTGTGAGCATTAATTATGCCTTTAATGTGCTTGGCATTCTGCCTAGCACATAAAAAGGACTCAACAAATGTCCATTTCTTAGCAAGCTGAATTTTCAAACACTTGCATCACATTGTCATGCAGCATTAGGAGTTAGAACAGGATAGCAAGAGTTCATGAGTAGAGTAGAAGAGAGGAGAGATTACCTATTGGAGAGACAGATCCGGTGTTTGCCTCTTACCTTCTCCACTCTTATAGAATCACTTATTCAAAGTGTTTCAACTTCTCTGATACCCACTTACCTTATTTGTAAAACGAGGATAACAATACCTGTTTAACCAACCACAGGAGGAAAGTATGAGACTAGCTTAAGATAGAAATCGATGAGAACTATTTGAAAGGATACAATCTATACAAATAGGAAGAAAACATGTTAGTATTAAATGATTTACAGAAAAAAAGTCTTCTTTACATTAGCTGCCATGTTTCAAGACAAATCTAGACAAAGGCAACTTAATTTTACCAATATCTTGTAAATGTCATCAGACCAAAGGTACATACTGAGCTAGATAAACCACTAAATATATCAATGAGTTTATACCAGCATAAAATATATAAATTCAGTATTGAATTTCTTCAGTTTCTCCAAAGTTCTCTTATCTTAGAAGTGACCTTAGATTCTGAACTGAATTCTCAAATAATTCGATAGGGTGGAAGAAATTTTTCAGAGTTTAAAACTAGTGGATCTCTTCCCTGGAGACCATCACCTAATGCTCACAATAATGTTGGTCCTTGTGTTTGACCTTTAATGACAGTAAACATCCCAGCATGGAATTCCCAGCTGCTGTTACTTGCAGTTTCATTCTTAATATTTCATCAAGATTACAACAGTTGCTCCAACAGGAGGGCTAGTCAAGGGGTCATATTTGGTGGGCAGCTATGGAGTACAGTAAGCCTTTTTCTGCAGAGAAACTCAAGCTCCCCACTTGTTTCTTCTTAGGACTCTCCTCAACTGAACATATACTATCAAAATAAACTATCATTGATGGTGACTCAGTTTCATTGGTCTGGAGGTTAAACACACGGCTGACTGTGTGCATACAAGTGATGCTGCCCATCTACAGTCCCCTGCAAGGCAGTTTACCGTAAAGAAGACCCTGTACTAAGAGTCAGGAGGGCTGGACTCTAAACGTGCTCACAGGCTATTAATTTGTTAGTTTTTTATCTTGTTAAATAACAGTAAAAATACCTGCTTTGACCACCCTGCTGCAAAGTCAGCAGAACCGAAAAAACTCTGTTCCAAGGAGGTACCATCTCTTCTCCTTTCTTCACTGTTTTCTGTTACACCTAACACTTGGCTTGATACAGAGTCGGCACTTCATAAGTGTATGTTGACAACACTTTTAACACTGCACTACAATAGACAAAGGTAAGACGTGGTAACTACGTCACCTTCCATCTGATCCTTTAATTGCCCTTTTTTTAAAAAAAAATTTGTATTGGAATGTAGTTGCTTTACAATGTTGTGTTAGTTTCTACTGCACAGCAAAGTGAATCAGTTATACGTATATGTATATTCCCTCTTTCTTGGATTTCCTTCCCATTTAGGTCACCACAGAGCACTGAGTAGAGTTCCCTGTGCTACACAGTAGGTTCTCATTAGTTATCTATTTTATACATAGTATCAATAGTGTATATATTTCAATCCCAATCTCCCAATTCAGCCTACCTCTCTCTTACCCCTTGGCTTTAATTGCCCTTGCATCTTCTCTTTCTTTACCTTTCTCTATTCTCAATTATCCTCTAAATTCATCTCAATTGCTATTTCATGAAAAGATGTCAGATCAGCTGCTTAAAAATTACGTAGGAAATTTCAAAGCACATAAATTACAATGAAATATCCACCTGTAGGGGAACAAATAAACAAATAAATTTTCTCGTCTCCATACACTGGACAGTGGAGATTTTTGTGTGTGTACAAGCATGTGTGTGTGTGTGAGTGTGTGTGTGCTAAAACAGCTTAGCTATCCTTTAAACAATACAAACACAATAACTATATTTTCTTATATGTATGTGTGTGTATATACATATATTGTCTCTTGATGTCCCTTCTATCTTTCACCCCTTTAATAACAGCACCCCTAGAGGTGGGCACACTTCCCAGTGCTCTGTGCAGTGGATGTTGCCACATGACTAATTTTGGTCTAAAAGGATGCAAAAAGAAGTGATGTATGTGACTTCCAGGTCATCACCTTAAAAAGGAAGCACCCTGCACTGGAATTTCCTTTTCTCTTTCTCTCTAGTTCAGAAGTCATATCGATGTGCACAGACACCTTCTAACCAGATGTAGAGGCAATATGATGAGACATGCAGAATCACCCGGCAGAGAGCATCTCTGGATGTCCTCCTTCTACTGAGCCACCTGCCTTCCTGGAAATAAACAAATCTTGTTTAAGCCACTGAATTTTTAGGTTTCTATTGGAACATTTTAGCCTATTCCCTAACAATACAACATGATATCTATAATTTCTTATAAAATAAAAGAGAACATCATTAATTAGCACCTGCAAGAAATACCACACCTTCAATAATAAACAACAATAAGCAATATTTGATGCACCTACCCTATGTCTGGCCCCAATGTAGATGGTGGAGCTGCTGTAGTGATGAAAAGATAAGCATGATTCTTGCTCTCATGGAGCTTTAACTCTGCACTAAAATAGACATTTTTTTAACTCAAATAATTAAATAACTCTAAGGTCCACTGCTAGAAAAGGAAAGCACAAATTATCATGGAAGTAAACAATTAGGGAATAAATCTTAATCCTCTTTCACATTCTTCAAGTTTCTGCTAAATTGCCACTTTATCAGAGGTTTGTATGTATCAGATCCCAGTTCCATTACTTCACTGGGCTGCATTATACTTCTTAACTCATCATTTTGATAAAATATCCTTGTTTTCTTCCAATAAAATTCTCTTTTACATAAACTAATTTGAGTGAGTTCGTTTTGGGAACCAAATGCTCCCTAAGTAAATGAGGAAGATAAACTTTGCAAATGCATATAAACATTGTATTTGATTCAAATAATAACCTTCATTTTAAAATAGCATCTATTGCTTTACACAACATACGAATTTACTTTTATTTTAAAATGAGATTCTGGAATGCCATTTCAAGCTTGAACAATTCCAATGGAAAGAATCCAAAATGGCATTCCAGCACATTTCTTTACAAAAATACAATTGTTCAGCACATTGTGATTTCTTAAGCTTTCTCATATACTCCAGAGCAAAATGGAAAATTACATCATACTGTAGAAAATAGAACTCTTTCCCAAATATTTATGTTCAAGAGTATAAATACAGTCACAGCTCATACATTTTCCAATTAATTGCTCAGGTGCTCACCTGGTCAATCACAGAAATCCAAAACTTTCCAGCTGTATTACAAAGCCCAAGAATTCATGTCCTGACCTGACATCTTTGGCCCTCACAGGGACCCAAAAGCCTAATTGTGAGTTCCACTGCTCTGACCAGATATGTCACCCACCCAGAAGGAAAGGCCAGTTCCTTTATCAAATGGACCAGCTGTACCCCACTTGGTCCTCAACAACAGCTTTGACTTTCCTGCCAGCCCTGGAATTTATTCAAATAAGCCAATTGCATCTCTCTGCATGGACCAAGGGACACTTACCTCATCCTTTTGTTACTACAAAATCTGCCTCCCACTGCTGTTCTTTGTTCACTGTTCCTAAATGCAATCACTATTTGGCCCTGCAGGGCATGCAGTATCCTCCTCCCCTGGGTTGAGAGTATATGTGTCTATTAAACTGCTCTCTATCCCATCTATCCAGTGTCAGGTACTACGTGTTCAGTCTTCTTGTACGATTTAGGGTGCAGGATCCCTCCCTCATCAACAGGGTGAACAGGAGGTGTTCGGACCACCAGCTGAGACCTCCCTTCAAAAATAACCGGAAGCCTCAGGGACTGAGTCAAAAACTGGAGCAGAGAGTGCACTAAATCTGTTCAGTTCACTACCGCTCTTGTTTCTTCTTGCCACACAATCCCACCGCCATTGAGGAACAGATGCAAATGCTTGGTATCTCGAATGAAGCCTTTCTCCTCCATCTCCCTGCTGATATTGCAGTGGTCCCTACATTGGGGAGCAAAAACACAGCTGTTTACTCTTGTTCACTTCTTCATCCATTGTCTCCCAGGGTCTCTCAAAATTAGCCACATTTTAAGGCATCTTTAGCCTCAGCAATAGCCTGTGCCAAAAACAGTCTTACACAAGATCTTAGTTCTCTTCATGAGTTTAGTCTTCCCCATTCCTCAAGGTCATTTAATTTCAGGGCTTTATTCTCCCTACTATAGGCCATGATATTTACCATTTTGTTTCAACCCAAATAACTCTCTAATTTAGACTCCAATAGTTTTGAAGTTGGGATATTGGATCCTTTCTTCCCAAAATGCCCTGAGTTCTTTGTGCAAGTTTATTAACTCTCTATCTAGTGGCTAACTTTGTGTCTCAATCAAGAAGCTTTTGCTAAACTATTACATTTTTAGACAAGCTCTAGCTCCAAGAGGGCCCAGTTACCTTCCATTTGCAGAGCTAAAAGTTTGTACCATCTCACTTCTACCAAGACACGGAAGCAACTTAAGTGTTCTCCAACAGACAAATGGTATATATATATATATATATATATATATATATATATATATATATATATATATATATATACACATACACAATGGAATATTACTCAGCCATAAAAAGAATGAATTAATGCCATTTGCAGCAACATGGATGGACCTAGAGATTATCATAGTAAGTGAAGTAAGTCAGACAAAGACAAATGTTATATGATATCACTGATATGCGTAATCTAAAAAATAGTACAAAAGAACATATTTACAAAACAGAAACAGACTCAGACATAGAAAACAGACTTATGGTTACTAAAGGGGAGGGGGAGGGGATAAATAGGGAGTATGGGATTAACATATACACACTACCATATATAAAATAAACAACAGGATTTACAGTATAGTACAGGGAACTATATTCAATATCTTGTAATAAACTATAATGGAAAAGAATTTTTAAAAAGAACATAGATATATACGAATATATACGAATATATATTTCGTTATATATAACGAAATCACTTTGCTATACACCTGAAACTAGCGCAATGTTGTAAACAAACTATACTTCATTTTAAAAAAAAGAGTATCTGGAAGTTCATTTACTGGACTAAAGCAACAACAGAAACAGATCTATCTTATTACACACAGATAGAAGGAGGGAGTCTTGCATGGTGATAGAGATGTCAGTCTCTAGAGAATTTGTGGATGTTATTAATAAGTACAGAACCAAGGCCAGGACACCAGTATCATTTGTTTTTTCTTTTTTTTTTTTTCCATTAGTATATGCCTGCCAGAACCCCTTGATTTGCAGTTAGAAATGGAAAAGTTATAGACCACAGGGGTACTTTCATATTGATGGATTAAACTTTTTCAACAAATTAGATTTTAATTAAAAACCTGATTAGGTCACTCTGATTTGTTTCCTTCTATTTCCCCATCACCTCTTTGACTTTCTTGTGATGCCTCTCTTATCTATCATCCTGTATTCCCCTCCTCACTTGTTCTCTATCACTTAATTATGTGACTTTGGTCAAGTTACTTGATCTCTGTGAAACTCAATTCCTTCATCCAGATGGGGATTAGGAAAATTTCCTCTTAGGTTTTCTGTGACATTCAGTGATGCAGCACAGTAAAGTATCCATAATGTGCTGGCACTTAGTGAGGGGATTTAAATTTACATCTCTATCTCCAGCAGTATATTCTTTCTTTCTTTTCCCTTCAAGCCCCTTAGCATATGATTATAATAAATGCTTACACAGAAACAAGAACAATTTTGAGTACAGTTATCTCGCACTGTAATCATTGATTTTATTGTGTCTACTTATGCATGTAAATGTAGACACAACAAAGTCAGACACACATGCAAACCCACAACTGAGTAGTGTGTCGATATACCTTTTATGTGAGAAGTGAAGAGGCTACTGGAGATTATCAAATCAAGACCTCTACCTTCTTTTTCAGATGGGGATAGGATAATTCTAAGGATGTTGCCCATTTCCAAGGTCACACTGTTATTACTGATACGGTTTAAAGCAGAAAACTGACCTTCTGATAGCCAGTCCATTTTTTAATTTCACTTACTACCTGTTACATGGCCTTGGGGAAGAAAGCTGTAAGAATCTTCCTCTTGGTTTTTGTACCAATTATTTGATATTAATTAGAGAGTTAGTTTCTAATAAACATTTATTTTGAGGGGAGTTAAAATTTCAGATATCATAGTAGACTAGAAAGGAAAGAAGTATAGAAAAAATTATGAAAAGTTGAACATTTTCCAGCTTAAAGAAGACATTTATTTCATGTTTATTAAGTATGCTTTTATAAATATTAATTGTAGATCTCAGGAATGGTTACTTCTCTTTTCTCCTGCTGGAAGCAAAAGGGGATATTTTTTTTTCTCTAATACTTAATGTGGGGACATGGTCGAGCTCCTGGAGGTAAATCTCACAATTAATTGTAGACATTTATATTTTCAATATCTGAGAATGTCAATAAAACAATTAAATACATGGTTATTTTGACATTGTATTCTAAATTATCCAGTTGGCTATTAACATTTCCCTAGACATATCAGTTAAATATTTTATGAATTTCAGGAGAAGCTATGAATAATTCAGAAAAGATTACCATTAGAAATCAGAGTACAAACTACAATATTGTTTCATTATTCCAAATATTTTTGCTTAACTGAAAACATTTTCTATATATATGGTCATGTAAATTAAAATACCATTTCTTATCAAATATGAATAATTTCCTGAATGGAAATAAGTATATATAATGTCAAGTTTTCAGTTGGTCAACTTCCATTTATGTAGAAATTCTAGAGTGAAAAAGTGCAATAATTAAAATAAAAAATCTATTACAGAAACTCAACAGTAGATTTGAGGTATCAAAAGAAAGAATCAGCAACATTTTAAAAATTAGAAAAACAGAAATAGACTCACAGACATAGAAAACAAACTTATGGTTACCAAAGGGGAAGGGGAGGGAGGGATAAATTAGGAGTTTGGGATTGATTGATACACACTATTGTATATAAAATATATAGACAACAAGGACTTACTGTATAGCACAGGGAACTATATTCCATAGCTTGTAATAACCTATAATGGAAAAGAATCTGAAAAAGAATATATATCTATAGATCTATCTATAGATCTATTTAGATATAGATATAAAACTGAATCACTTTGCTGTACACGTGAAACTAACACAATATTTAAATCAAACTATACTTCAATTAAAAAATCCACCCAGTTGCCCAAAACATAAAAAAAAAAATAGAAAGAATCAGCAAACTTGAAGATAGATAGAGATGATGCAATCTGAAGAACAGTGAGTAAAAATAACGATGAAAAATGAATAGAGCCTCAAAGAAATGTAGCACACTATTAAATGCATCACCATAAATATAATGGGATTGTCAGGAGAGGAGAGAAAGGGGGAGAAAAATTATGTAAAGAAATAATGACTGAAAACTCCCCCAAACTGAATAAAAACACTGATCTATATATCCAAGAAACCCAATGAACTATAAGTAGAATAAACTCAAAGATACCCACACCCAGACATATCATAGCCAAAATGTTGAAAGCAAAAGATAAAGAGAAAACCTTAGAATCAGTTTTTTTCCTTTAAAAAGCTGCTTCATCAATTATGAGACTCCCCCTTCAATAAGATATACAGCTGATTTTTCTTTAGATACAGCAGAGGACAGAAGCCAGTGTGATGACTTGTTCCAAGTACTGAAAGCAAAATCTTGTTAACCAAGAAATATACATAGAGCCAAACTGTCTCTTAAGAATGAAAGTGAGGAAATTCCCTGGTGGTCCAGTGATTAGGACCCAGTGCTTTCACTGCCAGGGCTCAGGTTCAATCCATGGTCAGGGAACTAAAAGCCCACATGCTACATAGCATGATCAAAAAAAAAAAAAAGAAAAGAAAAGAAAGTGAAATAAAATAATTCCCAGATAAACCAAAGCTGAAAGACTATGTTGCTAGCAGACTTGCCTTCCAAGAAATACTAAAGGAAATTATCCCAACTGAAAGCAAATAACATTGAGCAGTAATTAGAATCCACATTAAAAAAAAAAGTGTCAGTAAAGATAATTGTATAGGTAATTATAAGAGAGTACAATTACATATTTTTCTCTATTGTTCTCTTAATTGTTTTTTAAAGTAATTGAATAAAACAATATAAATATAATTGTATTGTTAGACTTACAAAATACAAAAATGAAATATATTTGATTAAATGCAGAAAGAGTTGGGTGGGAACAAAGCTGCAAAGAGTAAGAAAATAAAACAAGACAGTAACTATAATCCACAGAAAGAAATAAAGAGAACCAGAAACAGTGAATAAAAATGTTAATATAACAAATTCTATAAATACATACTTGTTCTCCTTTCTTCTCTCAGCTTCTTTATAAGACATAGGATTATATAAAGCAATAATAACAATTTATTGTTGGGTTTTTAAGTTAGCACACCATGTATAACAACAATAGTACCAAACAAAAGAGGGAAAAGAAATGGAGGTATACAAGAGAAAGTTTCTTTCATTAGAATAAAGGTATTTTAAATATGAAGTAGATTTTGAGACATTGATGTGTATATTGTAAGCCCTAGAATAGCCACAAAAAAGTTCAAAAACATAATAAAAATTATTCAAGAAATTAATATATTATGCTAGAAAATATCTACTTAAGAATAAAGAAGACAACTACAGGAATATTAAAACAAAAAAGATATGAGACATATAGAATACCAAAAGAAATGGCATATGTAAATCCAACCATGTCAATAATAATATTAAATGTGAATGAGTTAAACAATCCAATCAAACGTCAGAAGTTATCAGATTTGATACACAAACAAGATCCACCCATATGCTGTTAACAGGAGACCCACTTTAGAGTCAAATAAATAAAAAGTTTGAAAGTAAAAGGATAGAAGATATACCATGCAAATAACAACCGTAATGGAATAGGAATGATCATACAGAAAAGTAAACTTTAAAACAAAAAAATGTGGCAAAAAGAAAAAGAATGGCATTTCATAATGAATAGAGGGTCAATTCACTAGGAATATATAAAAATTTTAAACATATATGCATTTAACAAAGAGTATCTAAATATAAGAAGCAAAAACTGATAGAAGTAAAGGAAGAATAATTCAACAATAATAGTTAAAGACTTCAACACCCCACTTTAAATAATAGATAAATTATGTAGAAGATTAATAAGTAAATAGAAGACATGTACAACACTGTAAACTAACTACACTTAGCCAATATCTATATGATACTTCACCCCAAAAAAGCAAAATAAAGATTCTTCTCAAGTGCCCATGGAACAGTCTCAGGATACACAATACACTAGGACATAAAACAAGCCTCAGTAAATTTAACTGGATTGAAATATCATGCAGTGTATATTTTCCAACAAAATTGAATTAAATTATAAATCAATACCAAAAGAAAGTTTGGAAATTCATAAATGTATGGAAAATAAACAACACACTATTCCTAAATAACCACTGGGTCAAAGAAAAAATCATAAGTGAAATTCAAAAATACCTTTAGAAGAAGGAAAATGAAAACACAACATATAAAACATTATGGGATGTAGCTACACAGAGAGATATTTGTAGCTGTAAATGCCTATATTAAAAAAGAAGAAAGAACTCAATTCAATAACCTAAACTCATACTTTAAGAAACTTGGAAAAGAAGACCAAGTTAAATCTAAAGCATTTAGAGGAAAGGAAATAAATAAAATAGAGAAGTGAAAATGAATAGAAAAAAAATCAAAGCAAAGTTTGTTCTTTGAAAAAATCAACAGAATGACAAACATTTAACTAGGCTGACCATAAAAAAAAAAGAACACTCAAATCATTAAAATCAAGAATAAGATAGGAAACATCACTACCAACCTTACAGAAATAAGAAGGGAATACTATGGAAAAAATGTATTCCAATAAATTAGATAACCTAGATAAAATGGAAAAATTCTTGTAAATACTCACATTACCAAAACTGAGTCAATAAGAAACAGAAAAACCAGAATAGACTATAACAAAGTAAAGATTGAGTTAGTAATTAACAACTTGCCACATGTTAAGATGGCAATACCCTACAAATTAATTTATAGGCTCAACACAATCCCTATCAAATTACCAACTGCCTTTTTTCCAAAAACTGACAAGGTGGTACTAAAATTCATATGAAAATGTAAAAAACCTAGAATACCAAGAAAAAAAATCTTGAAAAAGAAGAATAAAGTTGAAGGACTTACACTTTATAATTTTAAAACTTGCTACACAACTACAGTAATTAATACAGCATGGTACTTATATAAGAATAAAACTATAGATCAATAGAATAGAGCTGAGAGTCTAGATATAAACCCATACATTAATGGTGCCAAGACAATTCAACAGGAAAAGAAGTGCTTTCAACAAATGTTGCTGAATATCCACATGCAATAAAGTTGAATTCCTGTCTCACACCATAAAAAATACTAAAATATTAACTCAAAATGAATCACAAACCTAATTGTAAGAGCTAAAACAGTACAGCTCTTATATAAAAACATGAGTGAATATTCATGATGCTGGATTAGGCAATGGTGTCTTATATATGACATCAAAGCACAAGAAATAAAAAATAAATAATTTGACTAAATCAAAACTAAAATATTGTGCTTCAAATGATACTATCAATAAAGTGAAAAGACAACCCACAGAATGAGATAAACTTATACAAATCGTATATGTGATAAGGGACTTGTATGTATACTATATAAAGAAATATTATGAATTAAAAATAAAAATTCAACCCAATTAGAAAATGAGCAAAGTATCTAAATGAAATTTCTCCAAAGAAGATATACAAATGACCTGTAAGCATGTTAGAGAGATGCAAATCAAAACCACAATGAGTTACCACTTCACATCCACTAGGGTGCCCATAATCAAAAAGAGACATGATAACAAGTGTTGGTGAGTGTGTGAATAAAATGGAATCTTTATACACTGTTTATGGGAATGTAAAATTGCGCAGACACTTTGGAAAACAGTTTGGCAGTTCCTACAAAGCCTAAACACAAAGTTAGTATATGACCCAACAATTCTACTTTTACGTACATATGCAAGAGAAATAAAAACATTTTAACACAAGAAAGCTTGTACACAAATGTTCAAAACAGCATTATTCATAATGTCAAAAAGTAAAAGCAACTCAAATGTACATCAACTGATGAATGGGTAAATTAAACATTATCTTCAATAAAAGGAATAATATATTGATATATGCTACAGCATTGATGAAATTTGGAAACGCTCTGCTAAATGAAACAAGCCAGTCACGCGTTGTATGTTTGTAGTTATATCCTCAATAGGCAAATCCATAGGGACAGAACGTAGATTAATGTTTGCTTATGGCTAGAGAGGAAGGAAGGGGGAGAGGGTGACAATAGAGAGTGACAGCTAATGAGTATGGGGTTTCTTTTTTGAGTGATGAAAATGTTTTAAACTTAGATTGTGTTGATGATAGCACAACTCTGAATATACTAAAATGCATTAAACTGTACACTTTGGTGAATTTTATGGCATGTAAATTGTATCTCAATAAAGATGTTTTAAAAGTGAAATAAAATGTAATATGAGGAGAAATAAAGCCTTAGGGTAAACAAGATTTTTATTTTCATAATTGAATTCTTTTTACACAAATGATTTAAGAAATAATCAGAAACAAAAACATATGTAATTTTTGGGCTTCCCTGGTGGTGCAGTGGTTAAGAATCTGCCTGCCAATGCAGGGAGCACAGGTTCGAGCCCTGGTCTGGAAGATCCCCCATGCCACAGAGCAACTAAACCCGTGCGCCACAACTACTGAGCCTGCGCTCTAGAGCCATGAGCCACAACTACTGAGCCCACGTGCCACAACTACTGAAGCCTGGGCACCTAAAGCCCATGCTCCAAGACAAGAGAAGCCACTGCAATGAGAAGCCCACGCACCACAACGAAGAGTAGCCCCCACTCGCTGCAGCTAGAGAAAGCCCCAGTGCAGCAAAGAAGACCCAGCACAGCCAAAAATAAACAAATAAATTTATAAAAACGAAAAACATATGTATTTTTGGCAAAGGAAATAATGTATTGGTCTGACACCTTAGAAGAAATATTATGTGCTAGCCAAAGTGAAGTCCATTTTTGTAAAAATCTCTATAGATTCTTCCAGGCTAACAGCAACTTTGAGGGATCAGTCTCATGAAAGGGGAAATATTCTGAAGAGACTGGATTTTAGAGTATAAAATTGAATCCAGAGAATCCTAAACCTTTTTGAAGCATTTGAATCTGTGGAGACTTACCCCAAAGCATAGCAATCTTCTCATCACATTATGTGCAGGTATTAGAAATGGTCTATTTTTATAACCAAAAAAATGCCTTGCAAAATTCAAGGTGATCTTTTTCTTTCATCATGTGATGAATCACCTTAGCTGCAGGTTATAATTATTTCTATGATGTTCCAGTGCCTAATTATTTATATAGTGTATTATTAGTACACATAGTCAGAAATAAGCCCTGTTAAAGCAGCAATTTTTGAGGAGCTTTCAAATCTATATGTCTAGCTACATATTGGATTACTTTGAGGAAAACCATAGTTCAGCAGAAGAGAACACCCCAACAGTTAAGAACTGCTGCTTTATAATACCATTTTATTCTTATATTTTTCCTGCAATTTTCAACTTTAATCCATCACAAGTCACTTAAAACTTCTGACCCGTGTTTTCCTCAGCCAAAATGAAACAAAACAAAATGACAACAAAACTCAGAGATGTGAATTAGATAAAATTAAGAACTAACCTCTAACAGCTTATGTTCTTAATTTTTCTTTAATCTAGAGAGCAAACCACAACTTTTTCATTGACTCTAGTTATACTTTGTTGTCAATTCCTGTGTGTCTTCACATACTTGTTGCAGTACTGGATGGGTTGGTGTCACTACAGATCTTGATATCTTGAATACAATCTTCTTTTCAGTGCTATAATTAACCTCTGTGAACTCAAAATATTTAGTATAAGTCGGTTATACACAACAGCCTTGGATGTGTGGTGCTTTGGGGGAGGATGGTATAAAGGTGTCTGTGCATTAAGCAATGCAGGGTGAAGAAGACTGCAGTCAAGGATGGGGAACTAAGAGTGAAGAATAAGAATGGAATCCATATCAGGAACTTAGAGCTTGAGGTGATAGTAAAGCATTCCCTATATATTTGAGGATCTTAGAAAATATGTGGAAATATTTGCTCTATTGTATATGAATATTTAATGAATCATCCCAGAAGGCTGGATAACTTGGAGACATTTTGGCAGATTCACATCAAATTATTAACATTGTTATATCTATGAAGTGGGAATTAGGTGGGGTTGGAGTGGGGATGGAGGACAAGAGGTAATATTTTTCTAAATGTATGTATTTCTGTATGTTTTAACTTTTTACAACAAGTTTTATGGGTTTTGAATTCATCTCCTCTATCAAGTGTCCCCAGATTTTTCTACCACAGGCAGGATCAGTCACTTTCTTCTCCATGTTCTCCTCAAAGGCAGGGACCATGACCAGCAAATATTCGACACATTTAAGTCATGTAATACATGTTTGTTGAATGGCCATTTAGTTTAACACCATTATTTCATAGATGAAATAGATGAGGAAAAGAAATTAAGTGGTTGATGCGTGATGACTTTCTCCAACTGTGGTCTCTGGACCAGCAGCAGCAATGTCTCCTGAGAAGCTGTTGGAAATGCAATTCTTGAGCCCTACGCTAGACCCGGAGATTCAGAAACTCTGGAGGTGGACCCCAGAGATCCATGTTTTAATAAGCCTTTCTGGTGATTCTGATGTGCACTCAATTTGAGAACCACTGCTCAAAGATAACGTGGCTGGTATGAAACAGGCAAAAACAAATCCTCAAATGATCTAAATAAGCTTATATTGAATTATAATATATGTAAAAAGACATCCAATGCTAAAATAAATCTTTCTAACTTATTTTTCACTGTGGAACAAAACAAATCTGTTTTCATACTTGTCTTATTTAATTTTACCTCTCTGGATACATAAACTCTTTCTTTGTCACAATGCTAAAATATAAAAAGAAATTACCAACTCGGAAATACAGAGTTTACTCATTGACAAATAAGACATCTCACTTCCATAAGCAAATCACTTTAAACTATACATTTATAATGAATCCAGTTATATTTTAATTATATTAGCATGAAAATAGATGTAATAATTCCATGGAAACCAATATTTTATTTTCTATGCTATAAGTATTTTGGGCTACAAATGAAAATTTTGAATACTGGGGAGAGAGAGATTTTCTATAATTATGATGCCCACTGTAGAGAGAATATTAAGCCATAGTTTTTGTGGAGTCTTGTCAAACATAGTTCCTTCAGTATTTACAAACTGAAATCCTTGTTTATATGGTTTCAAAAGTTTTTCTTAGCTCAAGGGAGAAGTCACTCTATTAAGAAAAACAATCTAAAACAGCATCAGTAGGAAAGAAGTCACGGGTGACAGTGCTATGTGGGGAAAGTATATGAGAAATCATATCCCAGTGGTTGCTATGGCTGTAAACGGTTTGAAGAAAAACATCTGAGTCTCTATCAGCTACCTCCCGGAAACAAAGGAAAACTCATGCTCATAAATTCAGCTTTAGAACATAAACAGCATATGATTAGGTTTCAGCCATATTACCCCACTCTTTACTCCTTGACTCACATTTTTAAGGACTTATTTACTTCTTGTATTATTTAATATAAAGAATTTAATTCGACATAAGTACTTATGAAACACCAGGAGAAAGGAAGAAATAGATTGGCATTGAAATATTCCTAATTCTAAGGCTTTCCATATCTAAAATAAAATTGAGATTTGATTAAAAATCCACCTGCAGTAGAGGAATAGAAAGAAGCCCAGGATGACCTGAACAAAACTGAGCGAGTGTAACGGGGAGGGTTCCACAATGAGGACTGAATGGAAGGTTAGTGGAAGGCACGCAGCAGGGTAGAAAACCTTGTAAACAACACAGGTTCTGTTGGAAGTTTTATTGGAAGTGCAGTGGGATGCCATTCCAGGGCTTTAGGCGAAAATGAGACGACCTAATTCTAACCAATTTTATCTGTTTTGACAGTAAAAGGTGCTTGAATCCTGCATTTCCTCTTTTTTTCTCCTGAAGCACCACTATTGTATCAGCTATTACAAGTATCCAAAGGTCTTCCAGATTTTCTCAAGGAGTTTCATTTCAGAACACTGAAGGAGCATATTAAATTGCTCTGGTAAGGACTGAAAAATTTCCTAGCTGTTCGTAATGGGTGCTTGCTTTCTCACGCTTGTGCATTCTAGAATACTTAAGTCTAGGCAACTTAAATATTTTTCTTGGGATGAGTTTTCACACTAAGTTGATTTTTATTGCAACTGTTGTGCTTGGCAAAATATTAGTGAAATCCCCATATAGCTTTAGAATTAGACAGAATTACAGTTTTGTGATTTTGTGGTAATATATGCTGAATATAAAGGCTATTGAAGAAAGAGAAATTAAGATTTTGGTTGACAGAAGAGTACGTACTTAAAAGGTGGTAAGCAGACAAAATAACAAAATACATATTCCTTGAATTTAGATTAGTTATATTTTGCTCACTAGTATATATTTTAATCAGAAAAAAATAGAGTAAAGCAAATAACTTCAGTAAGTTGAATTTTATCATTGTTATAAAAGATTTAATAACCAATTTTAAATAGTGAAAACTTTCTAGAAGAAGCTTTGTGGACAGGCAAGATCAGACAATATTTTTTTTAGAATCATGGCAAACTAGTAAATAAATAAAGTGAAGGTATAGAAATCTTGTTACATTGCTTTAGTGCACAACCACCTGGCTTCTGGGAGAAGGAGAAAGCAATATCATACATCTTGCATAATATTCCCTCTCGGGTAACATTAGTTGATAACACAAGAGAATTTTCCCTGGCTTTACCTGACAGAAACTTGATTCATCTTCCAGCCAAGAGCAATTTTTCTACCATATTCAACAATAGTTGCTGCTGAAGGGCTTTCTTATCTCATTTCTTATTCATCAATCTCCAAAAGACATGTTAGAAACTGCAAAATGTAAATCTCTTTATAACTAAATTAATCCAATTCTTTTCATTTGTCTTTCATGAGAGACAGACTCATTGTCAGCTGGGCATATGTAACAAATGCTTGTCACTTCTGAGCGCTCAAAGAGCAAGATCTAAAAGATCATTTCTTTTGAGAAATGTACGTTAACACGAGAAACTACCTTTTTCTCTAATGATTAACTTGTCATGTATTTTTTTAGAAGTAATATCCACCCATAATTTATGGAGGAAGACTATCATAGTCACTTTATATAATTACGGATCTGATAAGGCACATCTTCTTGAGTTTTTTAATTTAGCATTTTGTCAAAATAGAAAAGAAGAAAACATAACTCTATAGTCACTGGTTTTTCATAAAATATTCTTGTTATCATGCAAATTTTAACCTATCTCCTGTACTAACCTAAATCCTAAATCGTGCACCACAAAATTTAATTGAAGAGACATACTTCATAAAAGAAAAGTAATGTCTCTAACAGATTGTTTGTTTTACCCTATATATTTTTACCATTTGGCATGTAGAATTTTTTTCCTAAGTAATCATCTATAGAAGAATTTTTAGTGTATGGCAACGATTTCTATGCTTTGAAGAAATAAAATTTTATGAAAGGAAAACCCAAATGTCACTAATATGTAGATTTTGTTCTTTCATTTTATTTCAAAGCAGTTTAAGGTGTTTCATATGAATAACTTTTAAACATCTATAAATATTTAACATTTGATAAACAAAAAAGTCAGCATCTTTCACTGTTTTTATAATAGCCTTTTAATTAGAGTTGTATCTTTCCCCAACATACCTTAAACTTTCTCAGTTTGTCATTTAAATATTTCTGTTAATTATCAGTTTATGATTCACATACCATGATGTTTGAAGGATCTATGAAGATATAAAGAGGACTTACGATTTCCCCTATAAATGATACAGTTATTAATTACTAACCCACTTTGTTCCAAAAACAATTTCAGGTGACTTTAAAAGAAATACACAGTACAGTTAAAGAGAATAAATTTAATAAAGTGAGAATAATTGGGCAAACACAAGACAAAGCAAAAGATAAAAATCAACCTACAGTAAAGAATGGACGTATGGATACCGGGGTGGCGGGGGGGAGGGGAAAGGGAGGTGGGATGGCTTGGGAGATTGGGATGGACATATATACACTACTATATATAAAATAGATAACTAATGAGAACCTGCTGTATAGCACAGGGAACTCTACTCACTGCTATGTGATGACCTAAATGGGAAGGAAATCCAAAAAAGAGGAAATCCAAAAAAGAGCGGATATATGTGTATGTATAGCTGATTCACTTTGCTGTACAGCAGAAACTAACACAACATTGTAAAGCAACTATACTCCAATAAAAATTAATTTAAAAAATCAACCCACAAATAAGACTAATCAAAATTATATACTGTGAAGTTCTATACATTTGCCATGAGCTAACCACAATTTTGCCTCTAAGCTCTTAACAGACAACATAGAGAGCAAAATCTAGTAAATTATATGTTTCAATCTCTCTTTAAGATAAACACACCAAGCCAGCTGCACAGAAAAATCACAACTATTCCTGATATTTATCTCAGAAAACAATGTCTCCTAAGTTTCTCAAAATGAAGAGCCTGTAATGTGTAATGTGTAATGGAGTGAACAACATCTTCAGAACTTCAGGATCCTTTTTTCTCTCAGAGATTCTCTCAAAGTAGCACTGTGGCATTAAATGTAAGTGTAATTCTTACTACCATTCTTAATAAGGAACCATTTGATGCAGCAAGCTTCCAGGAAACACTTCCTTCCAATTGTTTCTCTTTTGTAATCTTTTGAGACGTAGGATGTGGCAGGGAGTTTGATTCTGTATTCACTCATGAGTTTCTACAATGTAGCTCTTCTATGTTATTGGTTAAGTGCAAAGCCTTAACTGACAATGGAGACAACTGGATGACAATGGAGAATGGTACGGACCTGAGCAGCCCACCGTGAATCTGTCGTCAGTAGAAGACTATTCTAAGTAGAAGACTATTTTATTCTATTCCTCTGAGAATGAAACCAGGTTAATACCTCCTGTAGAGCTAGTGGTTTCTTACAAAATAATTTTGAACCCGCTCTAACAGAAAACTGAACTATTTAGAAGGAAGTTTGCACTCTCTTGATTTTAGGAACTAGTGTCCTTAATAATAATAATAATAATAATAATAATAATAATAATAATAATAATAATATATTAAATAATATTTATAATAATCATTTTCATTATAATATTTATAATGAGTATTTAGTGAGGGCTTAGTGAATGTTACCACTGTCTTAAACACTTAAAGAGCACTGACTCATGGATTGATAGAATCATTATGTAATTTTACAGGTAAGAAGTGAGGTTAAGAAACTAGCCTAAGGTCACGTGGTTAGCATAGAGTGGAACCAACAATTGAAGCCAGGATTTCTGGCTCCAATGTCTAGACTCTTCACAGCAATGCTAACACATATATATGGAATCTAAAAAAAAAATGGTTCTGATGAACCTAGGATCAGGACAGGAATAAAGACACAGACGTAGAGAATGGACTTGAGGACACAGGGAGGGGGAAGGGTAAGCTGGGACTAAGTGAGAGAGTGGCATGGACATATATACACTACCAAATGTAAAATAGATAGCTAGTGGGAAGCAGCTGCATAGCACAGGGAGATCAGCTCGGTGCTTTGTGACCACCTAGAGGGGTGGGATAGGGAGGGTGGGAGGGAGGGAGATGCAAGAGGGAAGAGATATGGGAACATATGTATATGTATAACTGATTCACTTTGTTATAAAGCAGAAACTAACACACCATTGTAAATCAATTATACTCCAATAAAGATGTTTAAAAAAAAAAAAAAAGAAGTAATATGATAGTATATATTGTTACAGAGGTATATGTAAGTAAGAGTATGAGAAAAATTATTAGGAAAGATGCAGATCAATCTCAGGATAGTGCTTATCTCTGGGACTGGGAGGGTAAGAATGGTTTCAACTGTATCTGTAATATGTTGGTTTTTAACATCTATCTAAACCTATTTGGGCAAATATTAATATTCATAAAATCTGTTTTGTGTGTACATTGGTGACTGTTCTATTATCTTTTACAGTTCTTGCCTGCTTGAAATCTTTCAGAGTTGAGAATTTTAAATAAAATATAATCCATGTTGTGTTTTCATAGAATATCTTTAGAAATTTATAAACCTAATTAGTACCAGTGGGTGTCTTTGAGGAAGGGAATCAGAGAGCTAAGGGGTACACAGGGTAAAGAAGACCTGGAACTTTATACCTTTGATACTCTATAAATTTTTATAACATGATCATGTGCTACCTTTAAAAATATATTATTTCTCCATAATGATCATGTCATGCTTGAAAATGTGAGATAAATCACACAACCTCTTGGCCATTTTTCAGTTTGAGTAAGTTGGATGATCCTCATTACATATTCTTTAAGAGACCTCTGTCTGTCACCCTCATTCGATGAAAAACTTTCAGCTGGTTCCCCATTCCATTTAAGGAACACTTTTTGACCTTCGCTGGAAATTTTCTATTCTCATAAGAGTCTGACAAGGCCACATTTATTCTGCCCTTTTGCTCTCATTGTCATTTAAAGGTCAGGTTGTGTCAAATCTATGCTCATTTGTCCTACCATATGTTATTTGAAATCACACAAGCCTGAAAAGCCTGAAGCCCAGAATATAAAGTAACAGTTAAAAACTTGAATAAAAAAATTATAATTTTTATGAAACTCATTTTTGAATATATATTCAATTCAGCATCAAATTAAAAATGAAAAATTGATATGCTTCTTATCAAATCATTAATTTTGGTGCATTCAAGACAGACTCATTCATTTGTGCATTTAGCAAATACTGTAGAGAATCTCCTGTATGCCAAGCATTGTTCTAGGTGCTAGGGATAGATATAGTAGTGGATGAAACTAATTTCTTTCCCACATGCATCTTACACTGTTGGGGAGAGACAGACAACAGTCAAACCACTATACATGTCAGACTGTGATAGAAATATGGAGTAAAACAAACCAGGATGAGGAAGATAAGAGGAGCAGGGAGGTGGGAGGTGCTACTCTTTAATAGAAATTGGTTGTCACAGAATGTCTACTTTATATACCAATATTTAAACAGAGACCTAGGAAAGTGATAAGAGCTTTCTATGGAGTGTTCCAAGGCAGAAGGAACAGCATGTGCAAAGGGCTTGGGAAGAAATATGCTTGGTGTACCCAAGGAATCACATGACTGCTATGTAAAGAGTGAAGGAAAAACGTAGGGGAAAGGTCAAAAAGTAGTAAGAGTTCACACTGGGACCTTGTAAGACATTTTAAAAAGGCCATTGTCAGTACTTTAGCTATTATGTTGAATGAGGATTTTTTCTGGGCAGAGGAATAGAGTGTAGAGAAGAAAGGGTGGAAGCAGGAACACCAGTGAGGAGGCAACTGATGATTGATTGATGATGTGAGGAAAGAGAGAATTCAGATGTTTGAGAAACTGGATGAACGCTAGCGTCATCCAGTTAGATAAGGAAAACAGGAATAGTTTGCGAGGAAAGATGATGTGTTCCCTTGGACACTTAGAGTTACAGGTGCCTGTGAACCATGCTGTGGTGCTACTCAGCAAGGAGCTCAATGTTCACTTTCTTTTCATGTTTTTTATCACTTTTTTCAGCAACATTCAGCATCTAGGTGCACATGAGGAGCAGCCAATCAGATAAATGTAACCATGTTTTGTGTTTTCCAGTCAAGTGAAACAGTTTAATAGGGCAAGAGTGTTGAAGGCACTGAAACACAAAGGATCCAAATGAAAAAACAGGATATATGATCTATTGAAAAGGAAACCAAGACTGGTGATTGCAGGTAGATAAAGAGAAACAAGAGACCTTTGTGTAAACACATCAATGAGGTTGATGAGTTGATGTTGGAAATAGTTCAGAGGGAGAGTATGAAGGAGACTAAACTATTATCTGAAACTAGACTTATAATTCCACCTAAATGCATGTTTAAAGATTATAGTCCTACATGTAGGTGGCCATTGTAAAGTGGAAGATAAGATCATTTGACATGAGGAGATTAAAAATAAGAGACTAGGATGTTGGATAAATCTTATCCAGGATGACGTTGGAACTTGCCAGGAAAAGGAGGACTGTAAGCCAGATACGTATACTTTTTTTTCTTTAAACCGAATGTATTTTTTAAAAATAAATAAATTTATTTATTTATTTATTTTTGACTGCATTGGGTCTTTGTTGCTGCACGTGCGCTTTCTCTAGTTGCGGCGAGCTGGGATTACTCTTCATTGCGGTGCGCAGGCTTCTCATTGCAGTGGCTTCTCTTGTCGCCGAGCACGGGCTCTAGGCACGCGGGTCTCAGTAGTTGTGGCACGCAGGCTCAGTAGTTGTGGCGCACGGGCTTAGTTGCTCCACGGCATGTGGGATCTTCCCAGACCAGGGTTCGAACCTGTGTCCCCTGCATTGGCAGGGGGATTCTTAACTACTGCGCCACCAGCGAGGTCCCCAGATACGTAGACTTTTCAATAAGTGGGGAGTGAGCAGCCAATTGATGGCAGCTTAGTGAGGGGTTAAGGCTGATGCCAAAAAAAGCAGATATACTTACTTGAAAGTGAGGAAGTAATGATTTAGATTAATAGTGAAGAGCTACAAGGACACCAACTGCATCTCAAGATGGTTTCCAGAAGAATAATCTTGTCTCAAGAAAGTCGCAGGAAGCATTATCTTAAGAGGAGAGTCAAGTTCCAGAGGGCATAACAGAAAGGTGGTACTAAAGAGGAACAATGAAAGGTTAAGAAAAAATATTATTTTCAGATAAAAGGGGACAGGAGAAAGAGTAGACAGCCCAAGACAATCTATTTTGATTGTTGAGCAAGGTTAACAGAGATTTGGCATGTTGTATTAAACTTACTTCAAGGTTGTAAGAGAAAAAAATCTCAGAACTTGTTGTAGGATTGATGTCTTTAGGCAAAATCAGAGAATACATTTAGGAGAAAAAACAAGAAACTATACAAAATTCCCTGAGCAAGCCTCCTTTCTCTATGATTTTCTTAGGTTTGTGTTTTTCCTAGAGCCTGTGCAGACTAGCATCAGTCTCTTCCCCTCTCCAGTCCATCCAGGACACAGGGAATCCTCCATTATTGTTTATATCTTGTCCTTAACTAGCTCAAAAACAGTCACTGTCTCCCCATAGACCAGAATAGTGGAACTTTAAATATTCTAGGTAGGCTGTTCACTATTAAGCCAAAGAGCTTTCCAGCTGCCATGAATTGGGGAAAACCAAGGACACGGAAAAGTAAAATGTCACTTGGGTATCCTCTGAGCAGGATGGAATGGATGAGCTCAATCATTTAGTTGTATAGCAGCAGTAATTACAGACATTTGTAACTGTGTATAACAATGAGGTTTTCCATCATGTCATATCAACAATCAGCTCTTGAAAAGACAGCAAATTCTTGCATGATCGTTGGCATCTTGTTGATATGCAGCAGGGGGTTAATGCTCAGACTCCCCTTCGTATGTTGAGAACATCTGTAGAAAAGGCAGCTGGCAGTATGGCAGACCACAGAGGCGTGCAATCAAGTTTTAGTTTCAACCCAAGCGGAATTAGAGATGTCAACCAAATGTTTGCTATTAATCTATTTTGCCTGGTTTGCATCTTACTATACCACATATCAGTGTTTCTCCCGATTGGCATTGCCTGATCATGACAATGTGATATCTACGGTACATCAGCAGTGAACTCAGCAACATGCAGAAGATAACGATGGAGACATTTCATGGCCAGAGACTTTAGAGAGGGCTGAAAAGTAAGCAGAAAAGTGGGGACAAATGTTGATACAAAACATTTAATTAGAAAGGATTTCATTTTATTGTTCTGCAATAAATTTCGAAGAACTAATATTAAAATACAGAAAAGAAATGGTTTAAAGAAGAATTTAAACACTTAAAAAAAAAAAAAAAATAGATGGGTTCTCATTCTGTCCAGAGGGAAGACATGTTGTCCTGGAGCAACCACAAAGGACCACAGTGTTGGGCATGACTGTGATTCTGCTTATTAAGCACATGCAAGTTAAAATATAGATACATTTAAAGAATTGACTTGGATACCTATATGAGAACTCTTCCTCTTCATGCAAGTTGGAAACTTCAGAAGGATGAGGAATAAATATTACATCAAAATGTCCATTCAAATCAGTCTCATTATCTTCAGTAACCATGGGGGGAGTGGCATAAAAATCAGATGACCTTCTTGTTCCAAAAAGTAACCAAGTCTCAAAGATTGGTGAATAAATGATATATTTATTCAAAATGACATTGGATCCTATGTAAATCACTCCTCACTGGTATCATGTCATAAAATCATGAAATGGACCCCAAAATTGATTTTCCCAGTACTGAAATGCATTACATGTATTTAGAAATCAGTATAAGAAAAGTATTTGTGGAGTGGGTAATACATTCTAGAAACAATGTTGTGTACTTTGTAGAGTTCACTATAATCTAGCAGGTTGAATTTTATGATTCTTACATCATAGAAGAAAAAAGACAGCCAAAGTTAAGGTACATTAAGTTAGAAAAAGGGAAAGAAAAAAAATTTGAATTCAGTCTGCTAGCACCAAAATGCATACACTTTCTATTATACCACCACCCCCTACTGAAAATATTAAAGGTAAAAAGCAAAATTTTTTTTGAAATATTTGGTCTACTCAGCACAGCTTTGTCAATACTGGAGTTGAGAGCATTGTCAAATGTGTATAATTAACTATAGAGTTTCATGGCATGTACAGTGTGTAGGTAGACTGGTTTATTACTACATAACATTTTTTAAACTTTATCTCTAAGTAAAGTAGAAATATAATTACAAAACCATGGCAAATTTGGGTTTCCTCTAATGATAGGCAATATTAACTTCCTGCTAATCATTAAATGGTATCTGTGTGCAAAGGCAATTTTTCTGTCCTCTGTAAAGTACTGATATTTTCACCAGTGTCACTGTATTTAAAACAAATCGAGTCAGGGAATTTACTAATCCCTTCAATAATGAGACCAATTGTAAGACTCACTTATCAGTTATATATTCCACCCATGAGGTGTGGGTGTTGGAGATAATTTCATGCTCAAAAATAATTATTAAACGGCAAGCAGCTTTTTTTTTTGTTATTCCATTCTGGGAGTCTTTGGGGGTTTTACATTTACGTGACGTACACTTTAAAAAATAAGTGACATGGGAATATTTTTAAACATATTAGTGATAAAGAAGGAAAAGAGCTGTTGACTAGAGAGGATAAGCACCCACCATATGGAGTCTAACATTTTAATTATTCTGTTCTTTTTCTTTTTAAAGGAACTCTTAGTGGTAATAATTTTTCAACTAATTAAAGACCAGATGCTACTTAACAAGCTAGATACCCAATTAGGAATCTGAAACCAGCTAAACAACCTTTACTGCCAGCCAGCTAGCTGAATCACCTCCTGTCACTGGCATGAAATTGATTATTTTTTGTTTTGTTAAATTCATATTGTTGTCACACAGACTGGATCTCCAGCATGTTTTTCTTTCAGAAGGGTTGAACAATCTGACAGCCCATTCAATCTCATTTTTTGGACAAGGTTGATACCTGTAACAAGGTCCTTCATCTGTCTTTGCAAATACAATTATGGCATGGCTGTGGGGAATTATATTTTGCAGAAAAAAGAAAACTTGAAATGCAAAATGTAACCACAAACAACAGCTCAATATTACTTAGTGATTGACAATGAGATAATGGTACTATGTAAAATGGTTTTATATACCCAGGAAAAATATCATTCCCCCAAAATAGTTATATTTCTACATATAACAAAGAAGCTTAGTTTTAATGTTAATGACTTTTGTGCTTAAGAATATCTTAAATAATGAAATGGGTGGTGCCAAGATACGTCATAGAGAAATAAACTTTCAAAATGCAGTTTTCTTGTATTCATCATGTTTTTCCCTCTAGGAGAGTTCAAAATGGTTTATTTTACAAAACAACAAAATCTCCCAAACTGCTGGAGGAAATAACATATTTAGTATACATGCTATCAAAAATTTTTAAATGAAATATAATACTCAAAATGTGTTTTTGACTATTTTAAACAGTTGTTGCTGCTCAAAACTGAGTAAACAAATCAAACTGAAATCCAGAGATGATTAATCATGCATGACAAACTGACATTTTTTCTTTGATTCATAAAGAGAATTCAGAATAGCCTCTCAGAATTGCCCAATGCCTGGCAAATCCCTACCTGTCAGACACCTTAGAAATGGGTGGAGGGGAAGTCTACATGTCACCATTTCCGCTGAACTGAGTAATTCTTAATAGCCTGGAAGAGCTTATGCTATTGACAGAGGTGTCAGACACTACTGCACCAGGGGTACAACCATCTCCCACTACTCTCTTTGCTGTGGCGGTTTTCTGTAGCCATATTCCTGTGCTCTAAGCACAGTGTGTGCTCAATAAACTTTGTTTATTGGCTGCCATTACATCTGCTGTGAACGATGGTGAGTGTATCCAAGGATCCTCTGGCAGCTCTAGCAAATGGTGAAGCTATGTACTGGTAACATGGGACTGAAGGGTTCAAGCCCTCAGCAAGGGACTGGCTCTGACTCCACAAGCGTGGAATTGGGTTGGAAAAGATGTCATGAGAGGTGGCAATCTAGAGCATATTCTGACTCCTTCTTGGGTGCAGGAGGTAAGCAGTGTTTAGGATGTGAATTATGGCTGAGTCTTCACCAGGATGCCTCCCAGGACAGCTGTTGTAGCCGGAAGGCACTTTCTTGAGCTGAAAATTCACCTGCTCAATGCTGACTATTGCTTACACTAGAAACTGAAATTGTCTTTGTCAGGTGTGCCAGTAGGGAAAGAAACAGCAACTGGAAGTCAGTTTTTATTCCACAATTCTTCATTTCTCTATAATGCTGTCACAGCAATTTTCTAGAAGGCAGGTCACATCCTGTCACAATTCTGCTTAAACACTTTAATGACTTCCCACTGCCTGCGAAATCACATTCAGGGCCCTTAGCATGATAGACGAATCCTCTGTGAACTGTCTCTGGCCTGCTCCTTTTAAATTTCTTGTCTGACTCAGATTTCCTTGGATAACAATAAATCACCTATTCGGCATTTACAGTTTGCTAAGTGCTCTTTTATGTACTTCACATACATAAACTCTCAATTCTCAAATAACCCCATGAGATAGGTACTATTTCAACTTTTTACAGATGGAGAAACTAAGGCACAGAGAGGGGAGGTGATTTACCCAACGGTAGAAGTGAGATTCTAACCCAAATCCACCCAGATCCATGCTCTTGGCCACCATGCTACCACTGTAGATGCCCAAGAAAACCTCTTTACCTTTGCATTTGCTATTCCCTCCATCTTGAATGCCTTTCTCCTTTATAGCTGACTGAGCTCCAACTTTCAAGACTCAGCTAAGGAATTTCTTTCCCTATGAAGCTATCTCTGCTATTTCAAATGGAGTTACCTACTCTCTCTCTCTTTTTTATATTGATACTAGACCTTGGTAAAAACTAGCAACAACCACAGCTACAACCACCAGCTCCACAACAACAGCAATAATAATTACCATGTATCTATCACTTACTATGGCACTTACTATGTGCTTGGCATTGTCATATACCAACTTCAGTCTCCACCATAGCACTGAACAATAGCATGACACAGAGAAGTTAAGTGACTTGCCCAAGGTCAGGCAGATAATGAGTTACAGAGCTTGGATCCAAATCCAGATTGGCCTGTACCAAATGTGGGACCATTTGTGAAAAAATTAAGATTTTAAGATGGCTACAGCAGAGTGTTAACCCAAGTGTGGGCTCTTTTAAACATGAGTACCTGTGTGACTGCACTGAATGCATAGCCATTAAGCCATCCCTGGCAGGAACCAGTGGGAATGCCACTAAATATTTACTCATTAAATTACTGGGTATGTTACCGACTTTAGGACTGAGGTACACAAATGGATATGCTAATGTTGAACTATTCTTGCATTTCCAGAATAAATCTTACTGGTCTGTGATGTATTTATTTTTATGGTGGTACTGGATTTTACTCGCTAATGTTTTATTTATAATTTTACATTTATATTTCTTCATGCTATTATTACCAATGTAAATATTAAAGTTATATATGATTCATTAAAAGCATTCAAAAATTATTTTTCCCTTCTAGAAATATCTGTGTACCATTATGATTATGATTATCTAGTCTCTGCAATGTATTAAGAATTTCTCCATGAAAGCACCTCCATATGGGGCTATTTTGAGTAGTGTGTCTTTAAAAACATTATTTCCTTCATGAAAATAACTTGGTTTTAACCATTCTATCTCTACACTAATAAAATTTGGTAAATTTTATTTTCACTGTATACTTTCTCTTCATCTAGGTTTCCAAATATAATTTGTATGGATTTATATAGGGTAATCTCATGATTTTTCTAATATTTTTCTGTTTCAATGGTTCTTTCCCTTTATCATTTTTAACTTATAAATTTGCATTTTTTCTTTTTCTGTTTTTATTAGGTTACTTAGTGTTTGTCTATTTTTTTTCGGAGAATCAGTCTTTTATTTACTAATTCTAATTTTGTCCTGTTTTCTCTCTCTAATCCTGTATGAACATTTTTTTCTTAAATCTATGATTTTACTTTCATTTTATTTTTCTCTTACTATCTTTTCAGTTTGGATTTACTTAGTGCTTTATCTCCTTAATTCTTTTCATTTTTATTTTTTAGACATTTAAAAATTTTTATTTCTATTTTATCTTTTCTCCTGCAATTGTATGACAGATTTCCCACCAGATGAAAGTGTTACTTTTTTCTTATTATTAATTCTAGTTTTATTGTGTAGTGATCAAAGAATATTGTTTATGTTATTTCTACTTTAAGGATTTTAATGAAGCATTCATTGATACTTAATATAAAATCCATTTTCGTGGAAACTAAATGAATGCCTGAGAATAAGGTACATTCTGTGCTATAAGCATATAAAGTTTCATGGATAAATACATAACAAAACATATCAATAAAACTTACCTTATTAATTACATTATTTAGATCTCCTATATCCTTATTTATCTGTTTGTGTAGCCTTTCTTGGACTAAACATAGCGTATTAAAGGTGTTAAAGGTTAAAGTATTTTATTATTTATGCATTTCTGTTTATTCCTCCGTGTATTACCTGCAACTTCTGTTTTAAGTAATTGTTGTGTAATTTGCTGCATATTCATAATTATTTCTATCAACATTGTACATTTTGTTCTGTAATATTTTGAGTTGTTCATCATTGTCATGCTTAATGGTTTTTGGCCTGAATTCCACCTTATCTGTATTCAGATTAGAACTCTTGGTTTCTAGGTAGTTTCATTTTGTGATGTAAGGATTTCCCATATATATTTGCTTACCCTTCTATTTTTAGTCTTATTGAATAATTTTATTTTAGTGTGTCTCTTATCTAAAACAGAGTTGATTCTTGGTCAGTAAGGCAATTTGAAATGTTCTTTCTTTTAATAGATAAGTTAAGCACACTTGTGCTTATTGATATGATTGATATATTTCTTCTTAACTGAGTATAATATTTTATACATACTTTTCCTTTCTGAATATGTTCTATTTTCTCCTTTCCTGTTTCTTTTGTTATTTATAAAGGTTTGGGGTTTTCTTCCAGAGATTACCTTTTTAATAACACCTTTAATAATGTGCTTGGTCCACTTTACCTTACTTAGATTTGTACTACAGTTATTCCCTGCTTTTTAAAAATTTGCTTTATGCTACCTCCCTTTTACGAAAGACCTACATTAGTACCTGTTTTCACTAACCAAAAGAAATCTGAAGGGGACTTGCATTTTTAAGAAAAAAGGTGAAAAGTGAAAATAGCATTCAGCATTTGCTTTGCAGCTACAGTTATAGAGGCAGCACACACCCAGAGCAGTGAGAAAGGCACAGCAAGCTCCTTCCCCGGGAACTGCACTCAGCATCTCAGCACCAAGTCACCATAGCTTTGAACTGTGTCCATGAGCATCTGTGCTTGATCTCAGTTTATTTTGTGCATCTGTTAGCAAGATATGTCCTGAGGTAATTGCTTCTTGCTTTATGCCATTTCAGCCTACGAAAGTTTCATAGGAATGTTCTACTTTCAGATACTGGCGAAACCTGTATTTGATTTATCAGTTTACAGTGATACACACTGACTCCACCTATTTTTTAAATGACCATTGCTGAGCTTATTCTAATTCCTTCTTCACCTTCTCTTTCTCCTTTTTCTAGTGTTATTACTTTTTAATGTCAGGGCAGGTAACAATTATATTCTATTCTTCTACCCTTGACTCTCTTAAGTATACAATTAAATATATTCAGTGGTCACTCTAAATTATTTTGCCAAAAATATCACAGTCAATTCTTGGTTGTATGATGCTCAATGTTTTTGTATATTACTCAGAAAGAGCTTTTGGATACAGTATTCCCTGAGTTTTGGCATGTTTAAATCTGTTTTTATTACCATGATAATTGAAGGACAGTTTGGTTGGAAATAAAATCCTTGGCCCACATATGCCTATCCTTAAGCATTTCTTTTTTTTTTTTAATACTACTATAAGGTTGTCTTTATTTGTCTGTTCTTGTCAAAAAATCTGATGTCAAATGATTTTTCTATGTAAGTGACTTGGTTTTTGTTTTGTTTTATATTTTATTGATTTTCCAGGGGAATTTGTTATCTTTAAAATCAAATACTTTTACTATGTGTTTTGAGATGACAAACATTAATCAATCTTTCCAGATACACCAGGTATCCTTTTAATATGTAAGTTTTTTATTTCCATACAGTTGTCTTGGAAAATCACTTTAAGTATTAATTCTGTTGCACTGTTTGGTTTTTCTGCAAAGAATTCAAGTAGGCATATGTTTGATGTATTTTTTACTTCTTTAAAAATTACTACTCTCTGTAATCCTTTCTAGCTATTTTTAAGGTTTTGTTCTCTTTTGTTCTCATACATATATTCGTAACTTGCCTAAAATCCATTTATTATATTTTCGGTTGATCAACTTCTAATTTAGTATTAATTGCTAAGATTATTCTGTCTTATCCTTCAATACTTTTTTATGTCCAGTAACTCTTGTTTGACATCTCCCTGTTTTTTTAACTATTTCTTTTTTTCTTTGCCCTCCCCCAGATGGGCACTTGGAATACTGAGCCCTCCATGCAATTCCATGCCCGGTTCCTACCTTTCTCCCAGCAAACCCCACCCCAGAAGCAGTCATCAAATTCCCCTGTCTCTGATCCAAATCCCGAACTTAAAATTTGAACCGGGACCCAAATTCCACTTGAGCAACAGGGGAATTGATGAGCCCTTCTCTTCCTCAATCCCAATGGAATGAAAAGTAAATGTGAGATTGGACTGGAGGAGCCTCTAGTTCTGCCATGTCTCCAGGGCTTGGATGGGACTCAAAAATGCAAAGAGGCCAAAGGGCAGGGAGGGAGCCCAGCTTCCTGGTGACATGGGATTTGTCATCCCTCTCACTCTCTTCTGTCCAATTTTCTTGCAGCATGGAGGGTCATTAACCATCAGAGACCACTTGTGGCTAAGGGAATCAATGGGTTGGAATGCTACCGTCAGCATTTTCTGGCTGTGTGAGTGAGCAGAGTCCTAATATTTAATGTTCCTGGACCTCAGTTCACTCTTTGTGAAGCTGCAGCTGATGCTTCTTACTTCAGCACTCACTTTTGGATAATGTGCATACATGGCATATAAATGTAAACTGTTTTAAGTATATAATTATATTGTGTCTTAAACTTGTTTCTCCACATTTCATGGATCAAGTTTATAAACATTATTTTACCTCTCTTTTGTGGAGATTCCAATTTCATAAATCTCTTCTCTTGAACAACTTTTACTGTCATTTACACATACACACACACACACAACCTTATTTTTTCACTTTTCTAACAATGACTAAAATAAGGCAAAATAGATACTATTGTGGTCCCTTGCATAATATTGCTTACCCATAGAGAATACAAGTTTTGTGAGAACTCAGTTGGCTGATGGGTCACAAGAGGACCCCCATTATCTCACCCATGGGATGGAAATGAACATTTGCAGCTGGGGGCAGGGTTGGTTTAGAACCACTGCTTGTGTTTTAAATCTCAGGCAGAGGGTTACAGCTAGGACCCACAGGTGTGGGAAATCCAACCCAACCTTCACCAACAGGCATTGGTCAGGCATCGGACTGGAGCACCACCACTATAGGCTCAGAGGCCCTTCCCCTACCCACCCCACCCCCCAGGGCAACGTCCTCTTCCAGTAAACCCCTGTAAGGAGATCTGGTCCGAACACCAAGGACAATACAAGCAGGGTTGCCCCTGAGGATGCTATTGCTATTGTCCATGGGAAAGACCTTTAGTGCCCAAACTGATTTGATCCCAGAGTGAAGAAAACCCAGCTAATTCCACAGTTTTATAGAGGCTGGGGTTTCAGCACTTCCTGTTTGACAGGAAGCTCTCAGTGAAGTTTAAAAAAAAATAATTCAGAAATCAGGAGAGTGCATTTGTAGAGATGAGACAGTCTCTTATTTTGTAGTTTTGGGTGTAGGGCCCAGAATCCTTTAGAATCACTGCCCTATAGCTGAAGTCAGGCATACCCTCTCCCAGTTATCCAATCAAATGCAGTTTAGGTACAGCTGAAGGGATTTGGCAGCTGCAATCAAAGTCCTATAGTCCTTAAATTAATAAAAAGGGATGAGGCCCAGGATTAGCCTGACTCAACTACATGTAAGATTTAAGTCACCCACCCCCCTGCCCACCTTTTCAGTGGAAGATACCAGGAATCAAAGAGAACAAAGGATGTGTCTGAGATCTCAGAACAAATGGAACTCAGCACTTCCTTTGAAAATCAGGGCCTTGATGCCCAGTGTCCACTGTGGGTGGTAGTCAGTTCCTGGGTACTGGGGCCAGTTACTGCCCCGAGGGCCTCCAGGACCCCCTGCACCATAATATTCACTGCCAGGAAGTCTGTCAATGACCCCTCTGTTCTCTCTCTTATCCTCTCCATCAGCTCTCCTTTCACAGTTTGGGTAAGACTGTCAAACTCCCTTTCCAAATGACATTCTCTCTCTCGGGTCCAAATTCATGTTTCCGGACAACATGATGTCCATCTTAAAATGTTTCTTTTGGTATTAAAGAGCCTGAAAGGGCTCCCTATTATCTACAGATACAAGTCTTCTGATGCCAGGGCTCAGCAGAAACTCCCCTTGGATCCCACTCACACCCATGATATCTGACTTCTCCTCAAACCTCTTTTCATGTTTGACAACTGTTTCCACCCAGAAACACTGATGCCACTCCATAACCACTGAAACCTCAACACTGTTACCCACGTCCCTCTCTGTTCCTCCAGATTCACTTTACTCCCCAAATTCACCGTGTGAACTTTTTCCTAAGCTGTATTTCATGTTGGTATTCGAAACTTTTTAAATCGGTGATTTTTCTGTCAGCTTGCAAGTTTCCTCTCATAGCCTTGAGAATACAAATAGCTCTAAATCATGGTGAAATGCACTTCCCTTTACAAGCCTCATATTGACCCTTAAGGAGAAAAATCATGGGCCAGGGTGGGAAGCTTTGCTCCTTGTTTACGGAGAGGCCTCTCTGGCAATATCTGGTGTGTTCCCCACCCCCCTTTCTCTTGCTCACTGATTGTCTTCAGCCTGGGAGGGCTTGGCGCCTTTCTCACTACTTCAGCTTCTCACAACACGAATTAGAGAGAAATTGCTATCGATTGTAACACTTCTCATTTGCTCGATCTCCCTTATTTCATGATACTTGATCTCTTTTAAAATTTCCTTTTGTCACTCAGAAATCTGAAAAGACCCCGTTTTATCTTGGAAAATAAAATACTTCCTAGTCACTTCATTGGCACATCAGAAAATACTGCTGCCTGGAGCAGTCAGCCCTGTTTTTGACCTCTGAAGACCTTCCTTCACACAGGAACACCCAGGATCATCTTCTACTTTCATCAACTTCAACCACTTTTCCTTCCAAGATTCTCTCTTGTTGCCCTTCTCACTTCAAAAATTCATCCAAGAAATTTCATAAATTAATGTTTAACAATAACATATTAAAATGGTTTCCCCTAAATTAGAAAAATTTCCCTATGGTTTAAAACTCAATACCCATATTTTCTCATCCTGAGAAAGACAAGCAGACCTAAAATTGAATGAAATCACTTTCTTTAAATCCACATGCCCCTCTTAAAATCTCACATCTCACAGGAAGTCTTTCCTAGGTCAGGCCCTCGACTTCTACCCCAGGCCCCAGAGATTCTCTGAAAGACACCATCTTTTTGTCAGGAGGTAAAACAAAGGCCTCCAGCCATCAGACCCTTTTAAGAGAAGCTTCGCCACATTCATCGTGCATTAGAACCACCTGAGATCTTCAAGAACTCCCGTGCTCGGGCTTCAGATTTTATCATTATGTGAGAATCTCTGGAAAGGGACCCTCACTGGGATAGTTAAACCCTCTCCAGGTAGTTCTAATCTGCAGCCTGGGTGCAACTCACAGTAACTAAAGTCCCTGCCTCCCTGGAGCACAAAGAAGTGGGAATGGACCCAGGAGGCCCCTACAATCAGGTGCAGCTCATGGAAAAGTGCACGATGTTTCTCGAAAACAGCAGATATCATCCCACGCTGCATATGAGAATCGCCAAGGGGGCTTTTCACAAACACAAATGCCTGGGACCCAGCCCAAAATAATTAAGTCTGAACCACGGGTGGGGGGGTGGGGGGGTGGGGGTGGCCTTCGAAATGCCTTCCAGCTGATTTCATTGTAGAATGAGGGCTGGGAAGCTGTTTCACAGCTGAATTCACTTGCAGACAGGCTCTACAATTTCCCTGAGTTTACAGACTACTGGGAGAGCTACACTTGACCTGGAAGTTACGTTGAACTGCACAAAGTGTTAGTCAAGGTCGAGGGCAGAATAACAGGGAAATACCTCTGAGGCATATGGTTGTCTGGAAAGACCTCTATGCACTGAGTGACAACCCTAGAAGTGCCTGAAGACTATTAGCCGGCTTGACGTATAGCGTTACTGGGTGATGGGAGAGGACCAATCACACCCAGGACCTTTAATAGTGGGCGGACCTCCCACGGGCTTCAGAGAATGCTGGAAGCGGTGAGGAGCGGACACCTTTCTACACTCCGGGAGCTCCTGACTCTCGTGAACTGCAGCAGGGCAGAGGAAATGCCGGCTCTCTGCAGGCCCTGGATTAGGCCCACTCTCTGCAGAAAATACTCAAGAATAAAAGCGAAGGTAAGTTGAGAGGGAACCAGTTCCCTGTGTGTTTGTGGGAGGATAGACGGGTTGTCTTTCATTTTATTTCATAAGTATTTTTGGAGCCTTTAAAATTTGTGCCCTGCACACTTCTCTGTTCTTTACAAATAGTAAGTATTTTAATACACAAAGCAAGCCTGTTGGAAGGTGTTATTACTGTTCTCATTTTACAGAGAAGGAAACTTAGGCACAGCCTGGTAATTACCTTAAGCAGGAATCCACAGTTGTAACTTCAGAGCTGGGAATGAGAGAGCCTGGCACTGTGGCTCCTGAGTCCATGACTTTAAAGCTGTTCTCTGCTGCCTCTCAACTGCTTGATGGCGTATCCCTTCTCAGATTCCTGATTTTAACGGGATTGTGTGTCTGCTTTGATATTTTATGTTAGTTAACTGCATTTTTAGTCTCTAGTAGTTCCATTTAGGTTGTTTGTGTCTTCCTAGCACTTATGTTTCTGCTTCCCCTCCATGCTTGACCATAGGGAGTCCAAGTCTCATGCCTGGTTTTAAGTCTTTCTGTACCAGTTCTACCATCTGTGCCGTTTCTGGGTCTACTGATTGATTTATCTACTAGTGATGAATTGTATTTCTCTGTATCATTGCACACCTGGTAACTCTAGGTAGGAGACCAGGAATTTGCGTTTTACATTGTGGGGTACTGGATATTTTTGTTTCTATAAATAATGTTGAGCTTTGTTCTGGGTTGCCATTAAGTTATTTGGAATCATAGTGATGCTTTGAAGGATTGTTTTAAATCTTTGGTAGCTGGGACCTTCAGTTGATAGATATTTTGGCCCCTCTACTGAGGCAATACCCTTCTGAGCACTGTATTTGAATCCCTTTGGATAGGGTTTTTTACACTCTGGCTTCTATGGACACAGATTCTTCCTGGCCATGAGTGACCCCAGAGGACTATTTATATTCTGTGTGTTTGAATATGTGGTTCAAGGTGTTTTCGTCTGCATGATGGTTGATTTTGAAGATGAATTTTCACCCAAAATAAATTAATCTCAATTTATAAATTTTTCTTATGTTTCCCTTGTATGGATATTGTCTGCCATTTTCTGTTTATTTGAAAATATTCTATTATTCTTATATACAACCCTTCACCCAATAAATACGGTACCACAGATAAATAAAACTGCACTTCATTTATAGCAATAGAAGGGCTTCTTGTACTAAAAAGCCCTTCCCTAGTAATCAACCCAACCTCCTCACTCCTCTTATAACTGGACTGGGGAAATAGGATATTTTCCTTTTTTATTTCAAATGAAAGTCATTAAAGGTTTGAAAACTTGTCCAAGGTCATATAGTTAATTAACATAGCTAGTACCTGTATCAGGTTTCTTCACTGATGTGCTAAATCAGCTCTCACACTTGGTAAATGGAAAGGAATCTGACATACATTAAAAAAAAAAAAAATCTTTCTCTAGCCTGTTCTCATAATTAGATATAAAATCAAATTTTTATACTGATAATTAGTATTTTCTCCTAAAATTTTTTTAAAAATTATTCTGTCATTTGTTAAAACAGTACAGAAGATGTGATCCAAGACTAGTTCAAAAGGGTAAAGAGATTGAACTTAACTCCAAATACAACAAGGAAAAGTGAATAATAAGGTCATCAAGGGGGGAGTATGAGGAACTTGATCATATATCAGGGGTGGGTAATTCTCACTAAACTGGACTCAACAGGATTCTTGCTAAAGGCAGGCCAATTTCAAGGCATAGTCAAGAGAGCTCAGAAGAACCTAACTAAAGTTTGGTCATGGAGACAAACAAATGGAAAGATATCCCATGTTTATGAATTGGAAGAGTAATATTTTTAAAATCTCCATAATACCCAAAGCCATCTGTAGACTCAGCACAGTCCCTATCAAAATTCCAATGGCATTTTTCACAGAAATAGAAAAAGCAATCCTAAAACTTGTAAGGAACCACAAAAGACCCATTGCCAAAGCAATCTTGAGAGTGAAGAACAAAGCTGGGGACATCACACTTCCTGATCTCAAACTATGCTACAAAGCTATCATAATCAAAACAGTGTGGTAGAGGTATAAAAATGGACACATAAAGCAATGGAGCAGAATCAAGAACCTAAAAATAAACCCTCACATATTTGGCAACTAATCTTTTACAAGGGAGCCAAGAATACTTAATGAGACAAGGGTAGTCTCTTCAATAAATGATGTTGGGAAAACTGGATAATCACATACAGAAGAATGAAAAGGACTCCTGTCTAAACTACTCACAAAAATTAATTCAATGAATTAAAGACCTAAAAATGAGAACTAGAACTATAAAACTACTAGAAGAAAGCATAGGGAAAAAATCTCCTTGACATTAGTCTTGGTAATGATTTTTTGGATCTGACACCAAAAGCAAAAATTAATAAATGGAATTGTCAAACTAAAAAGCTTCTGCACAGCAAAGGAAATCATCAACAAAATGAAAAGGCAACCTACATAATGGGAGAAAATATTTACAAGTCATATATCTGATAAGGGTTAATGGCCAAAATATGTCAATATAAAAACTCATATAACTCAATAAGAAAAAGCAGCCACACACACACAATCTAATTTTAAAAATGGACAGAGGAACTCAATTTTTCCAAAGAAGACATACAGATGACCAACAGGTACACAAAAAAGATACACCATCACTAATCAGGGAAATGTAAATCAAAACCACAATATTACCTCACATTTGTTAGAATTGTTTCATCAAAAAGACAAGAGATAACAAGTGTTGGTGAGGATGTGGAGAAAAAGGAACCTTTGTGCACTGTTGGTGGGAATGTAAGTTGGTACAGCCACTATGGAAAATGATATGGAGATTCCTTAAAAAATCAGAAATAGAACTACCGTATGATCAGGCAATCCTAATTCTGGGTATATAGCTGAAGGAAAAGAAAACAGGGTCTCAAAGAGCTGTCTGCCCTCCCATGTTCATTGAAGCATTATTGACAATAATCAAAATATGGAAACAACCTAAATGTCCATCAACAAATGAATTGACACAGAAGATGTTGTGTACATATATATACACACAATGGAATTATTCAGCCACGAGAAAAAAGGAAACCCTGCCATTTGCAAAAACATGAGTGAAATTTGAGGGTATTGTGTTAAGTAAAATAAGTCAGAGAAAGACAAATACTGATGATCTCACTCATATGTGGAATATAGAAAATTCAAACTCAGAAACAGACTCACATGATGGTTACCAGAGGCTGGGGAGTCGGGGAAATTGGGAGATGCTAATCAAATGGTACAAACTTCCAGTTATAAATGGAGTAAGTTCTGGGGATCTAATGTATGACATGGTGATTATAGTTAATAATGTTGTATTATATATTTGAAAGTTGCTAAGAGAGTAGATCTTAAATGTTCTCACCACAAAAAAAGAAATGGTAATTATTTGATGTGATGGAGGTGTTATCTAATGCTATGATGGTAGTCATTTTGCAGTATATGGGTATAAAATAAACATGTTGTACACCTTAAACTTACACAATTTTATATGTCAATTATATCTCAAAGCTGAAAAAAATAAAGCTTGGTCAAAGAGGGAGTCTTGTCAAAACCATCAAAAAACTTTAATTTCTACTCTTTAAGACAATGTCACTTTTTCATTATTCCTAGAAGATGACTGAAGAAATTGTGTGCAGAAACAAGATGCCATAGGCAAATAACATCTTAATGGATACATATTACAAGCAAAAATAGAACAGAGTTATAATCATCAGGATGAAAAATTGAACTCATCTAAAGGGTTTAAATAGTACAAGAATCAATTTGTTATTAAAAGAGTTTAATTTCTCTTAAAATTATCATGAAATTATAACATTAGCATTGTTATTTGTTGACATTATCTTAGGTCATATTTTTCTATGAAAAATTAATTTTGTTAGAAGAGCCAGTGCACACAACTACATTTACTATTTAAAATCTAGCTCTTTAAATAGGAATTTTTTTAAACAAAGCTGTAGCAAAAACTCAGTTTTACCAAGAAACATTGTCCATGTACATGGTTAACTAAGGATATAAGACTGTTTCAACTATTAAAAGCTATAGTTTTGTATTTACTCAGTCAGAAGGGGAATACAGGTGTAAAGTATGTTATATAACTTAAAAAAGTTTTAATATGCTACCTTTTTCATGAGTTTGTACATTTTATTGAAGTTCACTAAAATGTTGGCAAATAGTTGTGCACTTATTTTTTAAACTACTTTTTCTCTCTTATGTTCACTTTAAAAATTGTTATTATATATCTTTTATTTTTCCAGATATATCACCAAAGGTATGACTTTTGATATATTTTTATAAAACATTTTTTTAGACTTAATCTTCCTTATTATATATTTATTTTCTGTCATTAGTTAACACTCCTACTTTTGTTATATCTTTTAATGTCTTTGGATTTATTTTGTTATTTTTCAAGCTTCAGATAGACACAACACATTAGTTTTCATGCTTTTCTCTTTTTCCAAAAAAAGTTTTTTTAAAATAATTTTCTCTAGTTGATCAATATCATTAAATGTCTGGAAAATGCAAATTAAAATGAATAAAATACTACCTCTAACCCATTAGGATTGCTGTAATTAAAAGTCAGACAGTGACGATTGTTGGCAAGGATGTGGAGAAACTGGAAACCTCATTCATTGATGAATGGATAATGAAAATGTTTTATACAAATGAATACTATTCAGCAACAAAAAGAAGGAACTACTACATGAAACAACATTTATGAATCTCATTATGCTAAGTGAAAGACACCAAACCAAAAAAAGGACTACATATTGTACAATTCCGTTTATATTAAGTGTCTAGAAGAGGCAAATCTATAGTGACAGAAAGCAGATTATTTGTTGTCTGCCTTTGTGGGTGGGAGCAGGGATTGAGTAACTACAACAGTCATTAGGGATCATTTTGGGTGATGAAAATGTTCTAAAAGTGGGTTGTGAGGGTCACTGTATTTAAAATTGGTGAATGCTATATTGTATAAATTATACCTTAATAAAACTGCTTTCTAAAAACAACAAAAATAAATAATAATTTTCTTTATAACTTTTTAAAATACCTAAGGATATAAATTTCCACTGAAGCCCTATTTTAGCTGAATTCCATATGTCCTGATATTTAGGTTTTTCATTACTCATTAGTTTTAAATGTTTTTAAATTTTTATTACGATTTTTTCTTCTTGAATTATTTAACAAAGTATTTGATTTTCTAAACATTTATAGGGTTTTTAGCTGTTTTAAAAAATGAACTTATTTTTAAATTGCACTGTCAGAAAACACAGTATGTGATTATCTTCACTTTCTAATATGTTGAGCGTTTGATTAATTTTTAACTGACCCATGTGTACATGAGAAAAATATGTATTTGCTAACTTTGATGTGCAGAATTCTATATGCTTATACTAAGTAAAACGTGCTAATTGTTCAGCTCTTATATATTCTTTCTGGCTTTTTATTATACTTGTGCTATCACTAATTTAAAGAGGTTTATTGAATTCTCCCCTTATAATGGAAAATGTATCAATTTCTCCATATAATTCTATTAATTTGGCTTCTTAAAGCTGAGGCTAGTTTACTAGAGGCATGCATATTTAGAATTGCTATAGCTTTTCATAAATAGAATATATAAATAGAATGTTCTTTAACTATATACTTATGCTCCCCCAATAAGCTTCTTTCTTAAAAGTCTATTTGGTTTGATATCAATATAGATATGCAGTCTTCATCCTTGGTTATTATTTGCTTGATATATCCTTTACCACTAGTTAACTTTCAACCTCTGCATATGTGTTTACTTTATCTAATTTTATTATAAACAACATATATCTGAAATTTAAATATTTTTACAAGTGGTAATTTCTATATTGATGATTTTAGTCCACTTACATTTTTTAAATAATCAAGAAAAAGTTCTTTAAAAATCTAAATAAATCTATAACTACTAAAGAAAATAAATAGATAGTTTAAAATCATCACCACCACCCCCAAAAACAGAACTTATCTAAATGATTGTACAAGGGAGTTTGTTACCTAACCAAATTTGGGTCCGCTAGCCTGTGCACAGTAAAGCCAATCTACTGACAGCAGGTTGTGATGAAGGAAAATGAAGAGTTTATTGCAGGTGCCAAGCAAGGAGTGTGGGCAGCTAATACTCAAAAAACAAAACAAAACAAAACAAAAACCAACAACAACAAAAAAACCTGAACTAGATTCTCTACTTCAATCAATGCACTGAAATTGTGGTGTCACCAAAGAAACTGACTGGCAGGGAGGAAGAGACTTTCCAAATTGACATTCACCTTATTGATTTTACCTTTATCATTCCTTAGCTTTGCCTTCCTGGTGACTTTGGCAGCAGTAGGGACCTATACTTCAGAGATGTAATCACACTACAAGAGAAGATTGGACATACGTGTAGTCTAGCTGGCCTTCTCTCCCTGAAGGAAAACTATCTCCTGCAATATAAAATTATAATACTAATGTTGATTGGTGAACATAAAATCAGGGCAAAGGGAATTAGTTCAGCATTTCAATATTTAATTGCATCAGGATTTTAATTATTACATCTCTCATCAGAATCAAGAGGTACCTGCTACCAAAACCAAGCATGGTGAATCTTTTACCAATGTGCTGTCTCCCCAGGACAAGCTAGGAGGAGGAACTGCTGCCATTCATTGCCTAATGGTCTTGCTTTTCTATATTTTATGCTAATTAATCTCTGTTTCTAATAAATAATTCTTTTTTAGATTCATTAATATCTTCTTTCATCTTGTTCTGCCCAGGAGGCCAACTTCTCTCTTCAAGATGACTTTGAATCTCTCATCATTTTGGGTGGATTTCATAATTGTTAGAGAACAATTTTCTTTCCCTGTTTTCCCAATTCTGAGAGAGCTCCTCACTATTACCCATATGAATATATATGCCCAAATAACTAATAAAAATTTAACCACACACATATATAAGAACTTTTCTGTTCTTTTCCTGCCTTCTCCCTTTGTGCCATTTAGTGGGAGTTCTAGCAGATTCTGGACAGTTTGACTAAGAGAGTTAAGCAATTAAAATTAGCCCTTTGGATATCAATCTTCCTGGCATATCTTAGAGGGCCACTAAGATCTCTGATTGTACCCTCCCTGCCTGCACAGCTTTATAGTGAAGGCAAGAAGTCTCATCTATCCAACTTTCCATTTGCTTCCTATCTTTTCTAAAGCGTATCCAATTATAGTTAAAAGCATTTGAATCCCTCAAAAGACTATGAATGATCAGGGAATAATGGAGGTCAGCGTAGCAATTTAAAAGCCTTGTGTTTTCCATAAATATCCAAAGAGAAACACTTTTGAATATTTTGTCCTCAGTGAAGTAACATCCATATCTCTGAAATTGCTTCAGAATCTCAAAAAACCCTGACAATATGCCTTGACCTTACATATTGGCTAAAATATAACTTTGGTGACTCCGGCAACAGTTATCTATATTTTAATGTCTCTACAAAGTTTCTCAACAGATCTATATAGGTAGATTCAAAAGAAGTAATCTTCTTTATTCAGCCACTTTGGAGATATGAATACAAATTGGGGAGGAAGGTGAAGATGAGAAGCAATGCCATAAGGAAAACGTGCATCTTTGTAAAAGCTAATTGTGATGACAATTACTTTCTGCTTTGGAAGCAAATGGGTGATTGGCTCTTACCGTGAAATCTGTTCAAAGAAATAAAATAAATTTGTTCAAAGAAATTTGTTCAAAGAAATAAAATAAAAGAAATTCAGTCAACAGTGACTGAATTGTTCATTATGTTAAGAATGGAAAGCAATCTTGTAAAATGTCATATTTTGCATTTATTTTAATTTTCCAAGAACATTTATGCCAACTAAATGTAAAATTTCCTCAATATCACTCACACCTCATTAAAGGGGAAAAATAAAGTGGCTAAATGCCTTTGACAAATAGTCATAGTATTTAAAGAATTATTGTCTTTTTAAGTAGAGTTACAGACAAGGAAAAATCAGATGAAGGAGTAAAAGAGGTATTCAAGATATTTGTCAAGGATAGGAAGATAAAGAGGAAAACAGTGGCTCAGTGAGGAATTCAGCCTTTGCTCTGAACAGCAGTGCTTGCAGAGCTCTGCCTCTCTCTGGAAGCATCTTGCACCTTCCATCCTTTAATCACTCACCCACCTGCTCCAACACACACTCAGAAAGGTGACTAAAATAACGGCAAAGAATAAACCACTTCCTGTTCTGGAGTTATTGTACTAGCCCCACACTATATAAATCTGCACATCTCTTCCAGATTTTGAACAGCTATTTCTAGTCATCTAGTTTAAAAATACACTTCCTATAGTTTCCTCAGACCTAGTTTGAATGCTGGGTTGGTGCCTGTGTTACTGGGCTGTTTCTGCTTAAGGCTTCTTTCTCAACTTGGACTCTGGAGGTTAACCTCTTTAGATCTGTAAAGAACTGGCCTGTACAACTTTCATTTACTTCTGCTTATGTGTCCTGGCTGGCTTGAATGTTTGGAAGTAATGCCTGGCCTGAAGGCTGAGCCTGAAAATCCTGCTCATATTTTCAGGCTCTCCTCATGCCCATAATCTTTTTTTTTAATTGAGGTATAATTGACATAACATTGTATTAGTTTCAGGTGAACAGTGTAATGATTTTTTTTTTAAATTAATTTATTTATTTATTTTTGCTGTGTTGGGTCTTCGTTTCTGTGCGAGGGCTTTCTCTAGTTGTGGCAAGCGGGGGCCACTCTTCATTGCGGTGCGCGGGCCTTTCACTATCGCGGCCCTTCCCGTTGCGGAGCACAGGCTCCAGACGCACAGGCTCAGTAATCGTGGCTCACGGGCCCAGTTGCTCCGCGGCATGTGGGATCCTCCCAGACCAGGGCTCGAACCCGTGTCCCCTGCATTGGCAGGCAGATTCTCAACCACTGCGCCACCAGGGAAGCCCCAGTGTAATGATTTGATATTTGTTTATATTTCAAAATAATAACCACAATAAGTCCAGTTAACATCCTTCACCATATGAAGTTATAAAACTTTTTTGTGTGATGAGAGCTTTCAAGATCCATCCTCCTAGATACTTTCAAGTATTTGATATAGTATTGTTAAATATATTTACCATGCTGTACATTACATCCCCATGACTTATTCATTTTATAACTGGAAACTTGTACTTTTTAACCACATTTACCCATTTCATCCACCCCTCACCCCCTGCCTTAGACAACAACTAATGTGTTCAATTTTCCATAAGCTCGTGGGGTTTTTTTGTTATTGATTTTTTTGGTTTTGTTTTGTTTTTAGATTCGACATATAAGTGAGATCATATGGTATTTATCTTTTATCTGACGTTTCACTTAGCATAATGTCCTCAAGGTCCATCCATGTTGTTGCAAATGGAAAATTTTCATTCTTTTTTTTATGGCTGAATAGTATTCTGTTGTGTGTTTATATATATTCCACATTTTCTTTATCCATTCATCTATCAACAAACCTTTAGGTTGTTTTTATGTCTTGGTTATTGTAATAATGCTTTGATGAACATGAGGGTGCCTCTATCAGTTCGAATTTGTGTCTTTGTTTTTTTCAAATTAATACCCAGAAATGAGGAATTGCTGAATCACATGGTAGCTCTACTTCTAATGTTTTTTGAGGAAACTCCATGGATGCACCAATTAACATTCCCACCAACAGGGCACAATGCTTCTCTTTTCTCCACATCTTTATCAACACTTATTTCTTATCTTTTTGAAAACAGTAGCCATTCTAACAGTTGTGAGGTGATATCTCATTATGGTTTTGACTTAATTTTCCACAATGATTGGTGATGTTGAGCATCTTTTCACATACCTGTAGGTCATCTGTATGTCTCCTTTGAAAAAATGTCTATTCAGACCTTCTGCCCATTTTTCAATCAGAATGTTTGGGGTTTTTTGCTATTGAGTTGTATGAGTTCTTTATATAGTTTTGATATTAACCCATTATCAGATATGTAATTTGTAAATATTTTCTTCCCTTTTGTATGTTGCCTTTTCATTTTGTTGATTATTTCCTTTTTTTTGTGCAGAAGCTATTAATTAGATGTAGTCACACTTGTTTATTTTTGCTTTTGGTATCAAATCCAAAAAATCATCACCAAGACCAGTGTCAAGAAGCATACCACCAATGTTTTCTTGTAGGATTTTTATGGTTTCAGGTCTTATATTCAAGTCTTTAATCCAGTTTAATTTAATTTTTGTGTATGATGTAAGACAATGATCCAGTTTCATTCATTTGCATGGGGCATACAGTTTTCCCAACACCGTATATTGAAGAACCTTTCCTTTCCTCACTGTATATTCTTGGCTCCTTTGTTGTAAATTAATTGACCAAATATGTGTGGGTATACTTCTGGGCTCTTTACTTTGTTCCATTGATCTATATATCTGTTTTTATGCCAAACCATGCTGTTTTGATTCATATTGCTTTGTAATATAGTTTGAAACCAGGGAGCAGCATGCCTCCAGCTTGGTTCTTCATTCTTAAGATGGCTTTGGCAAATTAGGGTCTTTTGTGGTTCATACAAACTTCAGAATTGTTTGTTCTATTACTGTGGAAAATGCCATTAGAATTTTAATAAGGATTACAGTGAATCTGTAGATTGTTCTGGGTACTATAAACATTTTAACAGTATTAATTCTTCTAATCCATGAGCATGGAATATTGTTTCATTTATTTGCCTCTTCATTGCTTTCATTAATGTCTTATAGTTTTCACTGTACAGATCATTTACCTCCATGGTTAAATTTATTTCAAGGTATTTTATTCTTTTTGATGTAATCATAAATGGAATTGTTTACTTAATTTCTCTTTTAGATAGTTTATTATCAGCATATAGAAATGACACAGAATTTTGAATATTTAGTATCCTTCAGCTTTACTGAATATGTTGATTAGTTCTAACAAGTTTTGGTGGTGTCTTTAGGATTTTCTATATATAATATCAGATGATCTGCAAAAAGTGACAGTTTTACTTCTTTCTTTCCAATTTGGGTATCTTTTATTTTTTGACTAAATGTTCTCGCTAGGACTTCCAATAGTATATTTTTTAAAAGTAGCAAGAGTGCACATACTTGTCTTGATTCTGATCTTAGAGGAAAAGCTTTCAGCATTTCACTGTTGAGTATGATGTTAGCTGTGGGCTTGTCATGTATGGCCTTTATCATATTGAATTATGTTCCCTCTATACCAACTTTGCTGAGAGTTTTTATCATAAATGGAGGTTGAGTTCTGTCAGATGCTTTTTCTGCATCTATTGAGATGATCATATGATTTTTACCCCTCATTTTGTTAATGTGGTGTATTAAATTGAGTGATTTGTGGATACTGTACTATCCTTGCATCCCTGGAATAAATCCCACTTGATCATGGTGTATAATCCTTTTAATTTATTGTTGAAATTAGTTTGCTAATAATTTGTTGAGGACTTTTGCATCTATGTTCATCAGGAATATTGGCCTGTAATTTTCTTTTCTTGTGTCACCCTTATCTGGTTTTAAGATCAGGATAATATTAGCCTCATAAAATGAGTTTGTAAGTCTTTCCTTCTATACTATTTTTTGAAAGAGTTTGAAAAGGATTATTATTAATTCTTCTTTGAATGTTTGGTAGAATTCACCAGTAAAGCCACCTGGGCTGGAATTTTCTTTTTAGGGAGATTTTTCGTTATTGATTCAACCTTCTTACTAGTAATAAATGTGTTCAGATGTTCTATTTCTTCATGGTTCAGTCTTGGTAGGTTACATGCTGCTAGGAATTTTTTCTTCTAGCTTGTCAAATTTGTTGGCATGTAAGTATTCATAGTAGTCTCTTACAATCCTTTGTATTTTTGTGATTTCAGTTATAATGTCTCCTCTTTAATTTCTAAGTTTATTTATTTGTGTGCTCTCTTTTTTTCTTAATGTGTCTGGCTAAAGTTTTGTCAATTTTGTCTTCAAAGAACCAGATCTTAGTTTCATTGATCTTTTCGTTTGTCTTTTAAGTCTCTATTTCATTTATTTCTGCTCTAATTTTTGTTACTTTCTATCCTCTACTAACTTTGGGCTTCATTTGTTCTTCTGTATGTAAGTCATTGAAATGTAAAGTTAGGTGCTTTATTTGAGATTTTTGTTTTATGAGATAGGCATTTATCTCTATGAACTTCCTTCTTACAACAGCTTCTGCTATATCCCGTAAGTTTTGGTTTGTTATATTTCCATTTTTATTTGTCTCTCAGTATTTTTTTTATTTCTCTTTTGATCTTCTTCTTTGACCCATTATTTGTTCAGTAGGATGTTAATCTCCACATAGTTGTGAATTTTCCAGTTTCTTCTTGTAATTGATTTCTAGTTTCAAACTATTGTGGTCAGAGAAGATAAGTGATACTGTCAATGTCAAATTTACTAAGACTTGTTTTGTGGCCTAATATATGACCTACCCTAGAAAATATTCCTTGTGCACTTGAGAAAAATATGTATTCTGTTGCTTTTAGAAGGCATATTCTGTATATATCTGTTAATTCTATTGGCTATAATGTGTTGTTTAAGGTAAATGTTTTCCTCACTGATTTTCTATCTGCTTGACCTATTGATGTAAGTAGAATGTTAAAGTCCCCTATTGCTATTTCTCCCTTTAAGTCTGTTAGTATTTGCTTTATATATTTAGGTACTCTTATGTTGGGTGCAGAAATATGTACAAATGTTATATCCTCTTTTTGGATTGACCCCTTTATCATTATGTAATGTCCTTTTTTGTCTCTTATTACAGTCTTTGTTTTAAAGTCTAGTTTGTCTGATATAAGTATAGCTACCACAGCTTTCTTTTGATTTCTATTTGCATGAAATTTTTTTTTTAATCTCTTCACTTCAGTCAGTGTGTGTCCTTACATCTGAAGTGAATCTCTTGTAGGCAGCATATAGATGAGTCTTGTTTTTGTTTGTTTTTTTAAAATCCATTCAGCCATTCTGTGTCTCTTGATTGGAGCATTTAATCCATTTACAATTAGAGTAATTATTGATAGATATGTACTTATTGCCATTTTGTTAATTGTTTTCTGGCTGTTTTGTAGTTCTTCTCTTGCTCTCTTTCTTTGTGGTTTGATGACATTCTTCCGTGGTATGCTTAGTTCCTTTCACTTTATCTTTTGTGTATTTATGATGGGTTTTTGCTTTGTGGTTGCCATGAGACTTACATATAACCACTAATTTATAACAATCTATTTTAGGCTGATAACAACTTAACTTTGAACACATTCTAAAGCTCTGTATTTTTACTCTCCACCGCATATGTTTTAGGTTTTGTTGTTACATTTTACATCTTTATATCCTGTTTCCCTTAAATAATTATTGTGGTTATAGTAATGTTTACTGCTTTTGTATTTTAACCTTCATACTAGCTTTATAAGTGCTTAATCCACTACTTTTACTATATGTTTACCTTTACCAGGGAGATTTATACTTTCTTATGTTCCCTTGCTACTATTTAGAGCCCTTTCTTTTTAGCTTAAATAAGTCCCTTTAACATTTCTTGTAAGCAAATTTAATGGTGATGAACTCCTTTAACTTTAGATTGTCTTGAAAACTGTTTATCCGTTCTTCAGTTCTGAAAGATAATTTTGCAGGGTAGAGTATTCTTGGTTGGAAGTTTTTCTTTTCTTTCAGCACATTGAATATACTGTGCTCCTACCTTGTGGTTTCTAGAGTTTCTATTGAAAAATATGATAGTCTTATGGGGATACCCTTGTATGTAACAAATTATCTTTTTTTTTTCTTGCTGCTTTTAAGATTCTCTTGTTTAACTTTAGAGATTTTAATTATAATGTGTCTTGGTGTGGGCCCCCAAGTTAAGAGAACTTTTCAGCCATTATTTCTCAAATAAGTTTTCTGTCCCTTTGTCTCATCTCTTTATGGAACTCCTATACTGTGAATGTTAGTTCACTTGATGTTGTTCCATAAGTCCCTTAAGCTATCTTAACTTAAAAAAAATTTTTTTCTGTTTCCTCATGCTGGTTGAGTGAGTTCCACTGCCCTGTTCTTCAGTTCATTGATCTCTCCTGGTTTATCTAGTCTGCTGTTGAATCCCTGTATTGTATTTTTCAGTTCAGTTATTGTATTCTTCAGCTCTATGACTTCTTTTTGTTATTCACCTCATTTTTATTGCAATTATTGTTGCTTTCACGTTTGTTCCCCTACCAGACAGTAAGGTTCATATATATATATATATATATATATATATATAATTGAAGTATAGTTGACTTACTATATTGTGTTAGTTTCAGGTGTACAAAACAGTGATTCAGTTATATATATATTTACTTTTTCAGATTCTTTTCACTCATAGGTTATTACAAAATATTGAGTATAGTTCCTTCTGCTATACAACAGGTCCTTGCTGGTTATCTTTTTTTTTTTAAGTTTTACTAACTCTTTTATTTTTTCTTTTACTTTTTATTTGTTTTAACATCTTTATTGGAGTATAATTGCTTTACAATGGTGTGTTAGTTTCTGCTTTATAACAAAGGAATCAGTTATACATATACATATGTCCTCATATCTCTTCCCTCTTGCATCTCCCTCTCTCCCACCCTCCCTATCCCACCCCACTAGGTGGTCACAAAGCACTGAGCTGATCTCCCTGTGCTATGAGGCTGCTTCCCACTAGCTATCTATTTTATGTTTAGTAGTGTATATATGTCCATGCCACTCTGTCACTTTGTCCCACCTTACCCTTCACCCTCCCCATATCCTCAAGTCCATTCTCTAGTAGGTCTGCGTCTTTATTCCTGTCTTGCCCCTAGGTTCTTCATGACCTTTTTTTTTTTTTCCTTAGATTCCATATATATGTGTTAGCATACTGTATTTGTTTTTCTCTTTCTGACTTACTTCACTCTGTATGACAGACTCTAGGTCCATCCACCTCACTACAAATAACTCAATTTAGTTTCTTTTTATGGCTGAGTAATATTCCATTGTATATATGTGCCACATCTTCTTTATCCATTCATCTGTTGATGGACACTTAGGTTGCCTCCATGTCCTGGCTATTGTAAATAGAGCTGCAACGAACATTGTGGTACATGACTCTTTTTGAATTACGGTTTTCTCAGGGTATATGCCCAGTAGTGGGATTGCTGGGTCATATGGTAGTTCTCTTTTTAGTTTTTAAAGGAACCTCCATACCGTTCTCCATAGTGGCTGTATCAGTTTACATTCCCACCAACAGTGCAAGAGTGTTCCCTTTTCTCCACACCCTCTCCAGCATTTATTGTTTCTAGATTTTTTGATGATGGCCATTCTGACCAGTGTGAGATGATATCTCATTGTAGTTTTGATTTGCATTTCTCTAATGATTAATGATGTTGAGCATTTTTTCATGTGTTTGTTGGCAATCTGTATATCTTCTTTGGAGAAATGTCTATTTAGGTCTTCTGCCCATTTTTGGATTGGGTTGTTTGTTTTTTTGTTATTGAGCCGCATGGGCTGCTTGTAAATCTTGGAGATTAATCCTTTGTCAGTTGCTTCATTTGCAAATATTTTCTCCCATTCTGAGGGTTGTCTTTTGGTCTTGTTTATGGTTTCCTTTGCTGTGCAAAAGCTTTTAAGTTTCATTAGGTCCCAATTGTTTATTTTTATTTCCATTTCTCTAGGAGGTGGGTCAAAAAGGATCTTGCTCTGATATGTCATAGAGTGTTCTGCCTATGTTTTCCTCTAAGAGTTTGATAGTGTCTGGCCTTACATTTAGGTCTTTAAGCAATTTTGAGTTTATTTTTCTGTATGGTGTTAAGGAGTGTTCTAATTTCAGTCTTTTACATTTAGCTGTCCAGTTTTCCCAGCAGCACTTATTGAAGAGGCTGTCTTTTCTCCACTGTATATGCTTGCCTCCTTTATCAAAGATAAGGTGACCATATGTGCGTGGGTTAATCTCTGGGCTTTCTATCCTGTTCCATTGATCTATATTTTTGTTCTTGTGCCAGTACCATACAGTCTTGATTACTGTAGCTTTGTAATATAGTCTGAAGTCAGGGAGCCGGATTGCTCTAGCTCCGTTTTTCTTTCTCAAAATTGCTTTGGCTATTCAGGGTCTTTTGTGTTTCCATACAAATTGTGAAATTTTTTGTTCTAGTTCTGTGAAAAATGCCAGTGGTAGTTTGATAGGGATTGCATTGAATCTGTAGATTGCTTTGGGTAGTAGAGTCATTTTCACAATGTTAATTCTTCCAATCCAAGAACATGGTATATCTCTCCATCTATTTGTACCATCTTTAATTTCTTTCACCAGTGTCTTATAATTTTCTGCATACAGGTCTTTTGTCTCCTTAGGTTGGTTTATTCCTAGATATTTTATTCTTTTTGTTGCAACGATAAATGGGAGTGTTTTCTTAATTTCTCTTTCAGATTTTTCATCATTAGTGTACAGGAATGCAAGAGATTTCTGTGCATTAATTTTATATCCTGCTACTTTACCAATTTCATTAATTAGCTCTAGTAGTTTTCTGGTAGCATCTTTAGGATTCTCTAGGTATAGTATCATGTCATCTGCAAACAGTGACAGCTTTATTTCTTCTTCTCCGATTTGGAGTCCATTTATTTCTTTTTCTTCTCTGATTGCTGTGCCTAAAACTTCCAAAACTATGTTGAATAATAGTGGTGAGAGTGGGCAGCCTTGTCTTGTTCCTGATCTTAGTGGAAATGGTTTCAGTGTTTCACCATTGAAGACGATGTTGGCTGTGGGTTTGTCATATATTGCCTTTATTATGTTGAGGTAGGTTCCCTCTATGCCTACTTGCTGGAGGGTTTTTATCATAAATGGGTGTTGAATTTTGTCAAAAGCTTTCTCTGCATCTATTGAGATGATCATATGGTTTTATTCTTCAATTTGTTAATATGGTGTATCACATTGATTGATTTGCGTATAGTGAAGAATCCTTGCATTCCTGGGATAAACCCCACTTGATCATGGTGTGTGATCCTTTTAATGTGCTGTTGGATTCTGTTTGCTAGTATTTTGTTGAGGATTTTTGCTTCTATGTTCATCAGTGATATTGGCCTGTAGTTTTCTTTTTTTGTGACATCTTTGTCTTGTTTTGGTATCAGGGTGATGGTGGCCTTGTAGAATGAGTTTGGGAGTGTTCCTCCCTCTGCAATGTTTTGGAAGAGTTTGAGAAGGATAGGTGTTAGCTCTTCTCTAAATGTTTGATAGAATTCACCTGTGAAGTCATCTGGTCCTGGGCTTTTGTTTGTTGGAAGATTTTTTTTTTAACATCTTTATTAGAGTATAATTGCTTTACCATGGTGTGTCATTTTCTGCTTTATAACAAAGTGAATCAGTTATACATATACATATGTTCCCATATCTCTTCCCTCTTGCGTCTCCCTCCCTCCCACCCTCCTTATCCCACCATTCTAGGTGGTCTAGCAGCTATGCGGATGATTCCCACTAGCTATCTATTTTACGTTTGGTAGTGTATATATGTCCATGCCACTCTCTCACTTTGTCCCAGCTTACCCTCCCCCCCTCGCTGTATCCTCAAGTCCATTCTCTAGTAGGTCTGCATCTTTAATCCCATCTTGCACCTAGTTTTTTTGGAAGATTTTTAATCAGAGTTTCAATTTCAGTGCTTGTGATTGATCTGTTCATATTTTCTATTTCTTCTTGGTTCAGTCTTGGAAGGTTGTGCATTTGTAAGAATTTGTCCATTTCTTCCAGGTTGTCCATTTTATTGACATAGTGTTGCTTGTAGTAATGTCTCATAATCCTTTGTATTTCTCCAGTGTCAGTGGTTACTTCCCCTTTTTCGTTTCTAATTCTATTGATTTGAGTCTTCTCCCTTTTTTTCTTGATGAGTCTGGCTAATGGTTTATCAGTTTTGTTTCTCTTCTCAAAGACCCAGCTTTTAGTTTTATTGATCTTTGCTCTCATTTCCTTCATTTCTTTTACATTTATTTCTGATCTGATATTTATGATTTCTTTCCTTCTGCTAACTTTGGGATTTTTTTGTTCTTTCTCTAATTGCTTTAGGTGTAAGGTTAGATTGTTTATTTGAGGAGTTTCTTAAGGTAGGATTGTAGTACTATAAACTTCCCTCTTAGAACTGCTTTTGCTGCATCCCATAGGTTTTGGATCGTCGTTTTTTCATTTTCATTTGTTTCTAGGTATTTTTTGACTTACTCTTTGATTTCTTCAGTGATCTCTTGGTTATTAAGTAGTACGTTGTTTAGCCTCCATGTGTTTGTATTTTTTACAGATTTTTTTCCTGTGATTGATATCTAGTCTTATAGTGTTGTGGTCAGAAAAGATACTTGAAACGATTTCAGTTTTCTTAAATGTATCAAGGCTTGATTTGTGACCCAAGGAATGATCTGTCCTGGAGAATGTTCCATGAGCACCTGAGAAGAATGTGTATTCTGTTGTTTTTGGGTGGAATGTCCTATAAATATCAATTAAGTCTATCTTGTTTAATGTATCATTTAAAGCTTGTGTTTCCTTATTTATTTTCATTTTGGATGATCTGTCCTTTGGTGAAAGTGGGGGTGTTACAATCCCCTACTATGATTGTGTTGCTGTCGATTTCCCCTTTTATGGCTGTTAGTATTTGCCTTATGTATTGAGGTGCTCCTATTTTGGGTGCATAAATATTTACAATTGTTTTATCTTCTTCTTGGATTGATCCCTTGATCATTATGTAGTGTCCTTCTTTGTCTCTTATAATAGTCTTTGTTTTAAAGTCTATTTTGTCTGATATGAGAATTGCTACTCCAGCTTTTCTTTTGATTTCCAATTGCATGGAATATCTTTTTCCATTTCCTCCCTTTCAGTCTGTATGTGTCCCTAGGTTGAAGTGGGACTCTTGTTAGCATATATATGGATCCTTTTTTTGTATCTATTCAGCCAATCTATGTCTTTTGGTTGGAGCATTTAATCCATTTACATTTAAGGTAATTATCGATATGTATGTTCCTATTACCATTTTCTTAATTGTTTTGGGTTTGGTATTGTAGGTCTTTTCCTTCTCTTTTGTTTCCTGGCTAGAGAAGTTCCTTTAGCATTTGTTGTAAACCTGGTTTGGTGGAGCTGAATTCTCTTAGCTTTTCCTTGTCTGTAAAGGTTTATTTCTCCATCAGATATGAATGAGATCCTTGCTGGGTAGAGTAATCTTGGTTGTAGGTTTTTCTCCTTCATCACTTTAAATATGTCCTGCCACTCCCTTTTGGCTTGCAGAATTTCTGATTAAAGATCAGCTGTTAACCTTATGCGGATTCCCTTGTGTGTTATTTGTTGTTTTTCCCTTGCTGCTTTTAATATTTTTTCTTTGTATTTAATTTTTGATAGTTTGATTAATATGTGTCTTGGCATGTTTCTCTTTGGATTTATCCTGTATGGGACTCTCTGTGCTTCCCGGACTTGATTAACTATTTCCTTTCCCATATTAGGGAAGTTTTCAACTATAATCTCTTCAAATATTTTCTCAGTCCCTTTCTTTTTCTCTTCTTCTTCTGGGACCCCTATAATTCAAATATTGTTGCCTTTAATGTTGTCCCAGAGGTCTCTGAGAGTGTCCTCAATTCTTTTTATTCTTCTTTCCTTATTCTGCTGTACAGTAGTTATTTCCACTATTTTATCTTCCAGGTCACTTATCCGTTCTTCTGCCTCAGTTATTCTGCTATTGATCCCTTGTAGAGAATTTTTAATTTCATGTATTTTGTTCTTCATCACTGTTTGTTTGCTCTTTAGTTCTTCTAGGTCCTTGTTAAACGTTTCTTGTATTTTTTCCATTCTATTTCCATGATTTTGGATCATCTTTAGTATCATTGTTCTGAATTCTTCTTCAGGTAGACTGCCTATCTCCTCTTCATTTGTTAGGTCTGCTGGGTTTTTGCCTTGCTCCTTCATCTGCTTTGTGTTTCTCTGTCTTCTCATTTTGTTTAACTTACTGTGTTTGGGATCTCCTTTTCGCAGGCTGCAGGGTCGTAGTTCCCATTGTTTTTGGTGTCTGTCCCAGTGGCTAAGGTTGGCTCAGTGGGTTGTGTACACTTCCTGGTGGAGGGAATAGTGCCTGTGTTTTGGTGGATGAGGCTGGATCTTGTCTTTCTGGTGGACAGGTCCACGTCTGGTGGTGTGTTTTGGGGTTTCTGTGGCCTCATTATGATTTTAGTCATCCTCTCTGCTAATGGATGAGGTTGTGTTCCTCTCTTGCTAGTTGTTTGGCATAGGGTGTCCAGCACTGTAGCTTGCTGGTCATTGAGTGGAGCTGGGTCTTGGCATTGAGATGGAGATCTCTGGGAGATTTTCGCTGTTTGATATTACGTGGAGCTGGGAGGTCTCTTGTGGACCAGTGTCCTGAACTTGGCTCTCCCACCTCAGAGGCACAGCCCTGACACCTGGCTGGAGCACCACAAGCCTGTCATCCACACAGCTCAGAGTAAAAGGGAGAACAAAGAGAAAGAAAGAAGAAGATAACGTAAAATAGAATATAATAAAGTAAAATAAAATAATATAGTTATTAAAATAAAAAATAATTATTAAAAAAATTTTTACAAAGTAATTAAAAAAATAAAAGGAAAGAAAGAAGAGAGCAACCAAACCAAAAAACAAATCCACCAATTATAACAAGTGCTAAAAATTATACTAAAAAAAATAAAAATAAAAATGAAAACTAGACAGAGAGAACCCTAGGACAAATGGTAAAACCAAAGCTATACAGACAAAATCACACACAGAAGCATACACATACACACTCACAAAAAGAGATAAAGGGGAAAATATATATGTATCGTTGCTCCCAAAGTCCACCTCCTCAGTTTCGGATGATTCGTTGTCTATTCCAGTATTCCACAGATGCAGGGTATATCGTTGATTGTGGAGATTTCATGTGCTGCTCCTGAGGCTGCTGGAAAAATTTCCCTTTGTCTTCTTTGTTCGCACTGCTCCCGGGCTTCAGCTTTGGATTTGGACCCGCCTCTGCGTGTAGGTCACCTGAGGGCGTCTGTTCTTTGCTCAGACGGGACGGGGTTAATGGAGCAGCTGATTCGGGAGCTCTGGCTCAGTCAGGCCGGGGGAAGGAAGGGGTACCGATGCCATGCGAGCCTGTGGTGGCAGAGGCCAGCATGAATTTGCACCAGCCTGAGGTGCGCCGTGTGTTCTCCCAGGGAAATTGTCCCTGGATCACGGGACCCTGGCAGTGGCGAGCTGCACAGGCTCCCGGGAGGGGAGGTGTGGATAGTGACCTGTGCTTGCACACAGGCTTCTTGGTGGCTGCAGCATCCTTAGCGTTTCATGCCCGTCTCTGAGGTCTGCGCTGATAGCTGCGGCTCACGCCTGTCTCTGGAGCTCCATTAAGTGGCGCTCTTAATCCCCTCTCCTCACGCACCAGGAAACAAAGAGGCGAGAAAAAGTCTCTTGTCTCTTCAGCAGCTCCAGACTTTTTCCCAGACTCCCTCCCGTCTAGCTGTGGTGCACTAGCCCCTTCAGGCTGTGTTCACGCCGCCAACCCCAGTCCTCTCCCTGGGATGCGACCTCCGAAGCCCGAGCTTCAGCTTCCAGCCCCCACCTGTCCAGGCTGGTGAGCAGACAAGCCTCTCGAGATGGTGAGTGCTGGTTGGCACTGATCCTCTGTGCAGGAATCTCTCCGCTTTGCCCTCCGCACCCCTGTTGCTGCACTCTCCTCCGTGGCTCTGAAGCTTCCCCCCTTTGCCACCCACAGTCTCTGCCCAGGAAGGGGCTTCCTAGTGTGTGGAAACCTTTCTTCCTTCACAGCTCCCTCCCACTGGTGCAGGTCCCATCCCTATTCTTTTGTCTATTTTTTCTTTTGTCTTTTGTCCTACCCAGGTACATGGGGAGTTTCTTGCCTTTTGGGAGGTGTGAGGTCTTCTGCCAGCGTTCAGTGGGTGTTCTGTATGAGTTGTTCCACATGTAGATGTATTTCTGATGTATTTGTGGGTAGGAAGGTGATCTCCACATCTTACTCTTCCGTCATCTTGAAGCTCTTCCTTACTCACTCTGGCCCGCAGTCCCCAGGACTGTTGCTGCTTCGACTGCTGTGGCCTCTCCAGAGCCGGCAGCCTCAGTGAGGCTGCCCTCTGCTTGGGCTCCAGGGCAGTTCAGTGACCTGTTATCTATTTTATATATAGTAGTGTGTACATGTTAATCCCAAACTCCTAATTTATCCCTCCCCCACCCCTTTTCGCTTTGGTAATGATAAGTTTGTTTTCTCTGTCTGTGGGTCTATTTCTGTTTTGTAAATAAGTTCATTTCTATCTTTTCTTTTTTTGATTCCACGTAAGTGATAACATACGGTATTCATCTTTTGCTTACTTCACTTAGTATGATAATCTCTAGGTCCATCCATGTTGCTACAAATGGCATTATTTAATTCTTTTTTATGACTAATATTCCATTGTGTTTGTGTGTGTATATATAATATATATTTTATACATATATGTATATATATATATATATACTCACATCTTCTTTATCCATTCATCTGTCAATGGATATTTAGGATGCTTCCATATCTTGCCTATTGTGATTAATGCTGCTCTGAACATCAGGGTGAATATATCTTTTCTAATTAGAGTTTTCTTCAGATATATATGGGATTACAGGATCATATGGTAACTCTACTTTTAGTTTTTTAAGGAACCTACATATGATTCTCCATAATGTCTGCCCCAATTTACATTCCCATCAACAGTGTAGGAGAGTTCTTTTTTCTCCACACCTTCTTCAGCATTTGATATTTATAGACTTTTTGATGATGGCCATTCTGACCAGAATGAGGTTATACCTCAGTTTAGTTTTGATTGGCATTTCTCTAACAATTAACAATATTGAGCATCTTTTCATGTTCCAATTAGCCATCTGTATTTGTTCTTTGAAGAAGTGTCTATTTAGGTCCTCTGTCCATTTTTTGCTTGGGTTGTTTGGTTTTTTATATTGAGCTGTACAAGCTGTTTGTATATTTTGGAAATTAATTCCTTCTTGGTCTCATTGTTTGCAAATATTTTCTCCCATTCCATAGGTTGTCTTGTTGTTTTGTTTATGGTTTCCTTTGCTGTGCAAAACCTTTTAAGTTTAATTAGGTCCCATTTGTTTGTTTTTGTTTTCATTACTATATAAGATGGATCAAAAAAAATAGCTGTGATTTATGTCAAAAAGTGTTCTGCCTATGTTTTCTTCCAGGAGTTCTATAGTATCCAGACTTACATTTAGGTCTTTAATCCATTTTGAGTTTATTTTATGGTGTTAGGGTGTGTTCTAATTTCTTTCCTATACATGTAGCTGTCCAGTTTTCTCAGAACCACTTATGGAAGAGGCTGTCTTTGCTCCAGTGTATATTCTGGCCTCTTTGTCATAGATTAGGTGACCATAGGTGTGTGGGTTTCTCTCTGGGCTTTCCATCCTGTTCCATTGATCGATACTGCTGTTTTTTTGCGAGTACCATACTGTCTTGATTACTGTAGCCCTGTAGTATAGTCTGAAGTTATGGCGCCTGATTCCTCCAGCTGTTTCTCTTTCTCTTTTGCTATTCGAGGTCTTTTGTGTTTCCATACAAATTGTAAAATTTTTTATTCTAGTTCTGTGAAAAATGCCATTGGTAATTTGATAAAGATTGCATTGAATCTGTAGATTGCTTTGGGTAGTATAGTCATTTTTACAATATTGAGTCTTCCAACTCAAGAACATGGTATATCTCTCCATCTGTTTGTGTCGTCTTCGATTTCTTTCATCAGTATCTTACAGTTTTCTGCATATGGGTCTTTTGCCTCCTTACATAGGTTTATTCCTAGGCATTTTATTCTTTTTGTTGCAGTGGTAAATGTGATTGTTTCCTTAATTTCTCTTTCTGATCTTTTGTTGTTAGTGTTTAGGAATGCAAGAGATTTCTGTGTATTAATTTTGTATCCTGTGACTTTACTAAGTTTATTGATTAGCTCTAGTAGTTTTCTGGTGGCGTCTTTAGGATTTTCTATGTATAGTATCATGTCATCTGCAAACAGTGACAATTTTACTTCTTTTCCAATTTGGATTCCTTTTATTTCCTTTTTCTCCTCTGATTGCTGTGGCTAGGTCTTCCAAAACTATGTTGAATAAAAATGGTGAGAGTGGACATCCTTCTCTTGCTCCTGATCGTAGAAGAAATGCTTTCAGATTTTCACTGTTGAGAGTGATGTTAGCTGTTAGTTTGTCATATATGGCCTTTATTATGTTGAGGTACGTTCCCTCTGTGCCCACTTTCTGGAGGATTTTTATGATAAATGGGTGTTGAATTTTGTCAAAACTTTTTCTGCATCTATTGAGATGATCATATGGTTTTTATTTTTCAATATGTTGATGTGGTGTATTACACTGATTGATATTGAAAAATCTTTGCATCCCTGGGATAAATCACTCTTGATCATGGTGTATGATCCGAATTGACTAATTCGGTTTGCTAGTATTTTGTTGAGGATTTTTATGTCTATGTTCATCAATGATATTGGCCTGTAATTTTCCTTTTTTGTGGTATCTTTATCTAGTTTTGGTACGAGGGTGATGGTGTCCTCATAGAATGTGTTCGGAAGTGTTCCTTCCTCTGTAATTTTTTTTGGAGTAGTTTCAGAAGGATAGGGGTTATCTCTTCTCTAAATACTTGATAGAATTTGCCTGTGAAGCCATCTGGTCCTGGAGTTCTTTTTTGGGGGAGCTTTTTAATCAGAGATTCAATTTCAGTATTTGTAACTTGTTCATATTTTCTATTTCTTCCTGGTCCAGTCTTGGGAGATTGTACCTTTCTAAGAACTTGTCTGTTTCTTCTAGGTTGTTCATTTTATTGGCATATAGTTGCTTGTAGCAGTCTCTTATCGTCCTTTGTATTTCTGTGGTGTCGGTTCTAAGTTCTCCTTTTTCATTTCTAATTTTATTGATTTGGGCCCTCTCCCTCTTTTTTCTTGATGAGTCTGCCTAAAGATTTCTCAATTTTGTTTATCTTTTTAAAGAACTAGTTCCATTAATTTTTTTATTGTTTTCTTTGTTTCTATTTCATTTATTTCTGCTCTGATCTTTATGATTGTTTTCTTCTACTAACTTTGGGTTTTGTTTGTTCTTCTTTCTCTAGTTGCTTTAGATGTAAGGTTAGGTTTTTTTATTTGAGATTTTTCTTGTTTCCTGAGGTAACCTTGTATCACTATAAATTTCACTCTTAGATCTGCTTTTGTTGCATCCTGTACATTTTGGATTGTTGTGTTTGCATTTTCATTTGTCTCTAGGTTTTTTTTTTTTATTTCCTGTTTGGCATTCAGTGATCCAAATGTTATGTCTGTTAACATTTGCTTTATATATTGAGGTGCTCCTATGTTGGATGTATATATATTTACAATTGTTTTATCTTCTTCTTGGATTGATCCTTTGATCATTAAGTAGTGTCCTTCTTTGTCTCTTGTAACAGTCTTTATTTTAAAGTCTGTTTTGTTTGATGTAAGTATTCCTGCTCCAGCTTTCTTTTGATTTCCATTTGCATGGAACACCTTTTTCCATCCCCTCACTTTTAGTCTGTATGTGTCCCTAGGTCTGAAGTGGGTCTCTTGTACACACCATATACATGGGTCTTGTTTTTGATGCATTTAGTCAGTCTGTGTCTTTTGGTTGGAGCATTTAATCCATTTACATTTAAGGTAATTATCAATATGTATGTTCTTATTGCCACTTTGTTAATTGTTATGGACTTGTTTTTATAGGGTTTTTTTCTTCTGTTCTGTTGTGATTTGATGACTATCTTTAGTGTTGTTTGGATACCTTTTTCTTTTTTGTGTGTATATCTATTATACATTTTTGTTTTGCAGTTACCATGAGGTTTTGGTATAGCACTTTGTATATAAACATGGTTGGTTTAGGTTTCTGATCTCTTAATTTAAAATGCATTTCAACTATCCTGGATTTGTACTCTCCTCAGTCACTGGTTTTGGTATCATATTTGTATGTGGATGGTTTCCTTCCTTTACTGTATGTTTCCCTTTACCTGTGAGCTTTCCCATTTCATAATTTTCTTATTTCTAGTTGTGACCTTTTCTTTTCCACTTAGAGAAGTTCCTTTAGCATTTTTTGCAAGGCTGGTCTGGTGGTGCTGAATTATCTTAGCTTTTGCTTGTCTGTAAAGCTTTTGATTTCTCCATCAAATCTAAATGAACACTTTGCTGGATAGAGTATTCTTGGTTGTGGTTTCTTCCCTTTCAAAACTTTAAATATATCGTGCAACTCCTTTCTGGCCTTCAGTGTTTCTGCTGAAAAATCAACTCATAGTCTTATGGGGATTCCCTTGTATGTTGTTGCTTTTCCCTTATTGCTTTTAATATTTTCTTCTTGTTTTAAATTTTTGTCAATTTGATTACTGTGTGTTTTGGCATGTTCATCCTTGGGTTAATCCTGCCTGGGACTCTCTGCACTTCCTGGACTTAGGTGACTGTTTTCTTTCCCATGTTAGGGAAGTTTTCAGCTATTATCTCTTCAAATATTTTCTCAGGCTCTTTCTTGCCCTCTTCTCCTTCTGGGACCCCTATATTGCGAATATTAGTGCGTTTGACCTTGTCCTAAATGTCTCTTAAGTTGTCCTCATTTCTTTTTATTCTTTTTTCTATATTTTGTTCTGTGGCAGTGATTTCAACCACTCTGTCTTCCAGTTCACTGATCTGTCCTTTTACCTCAATTATTCTACTATTGATTCCTTCAAGTGTATATTTCAGTTTTTGTATTCTTCAACTCTGTTTTGTTGTTCTTTATATTTTCTAACTCTTTGTTAAAAACTTGTAACTTCTCAGTGTGTGCATCCATTCTTTTTCCAAGTTCTTGGATCATCTTTATGCTTATTACTCTGAACTCTTTCAGGTAGATTGCTTATCTCCACTTCACTTAGTTGTTCTTCTGGGGTTTTATCTTGTTCCTTCATCTGGAAGGAACATATTCCTTTGCCATCTCATTTTGTTTAAATTTCTATTTATGTTTTTATGTTTGTAGTAGGTTTGTTACTTTTCTTGACTTGGAGAAGTAGCCCTCTGTAGGGGATGTCCTATGTGTCCCAGCAATTCCTTCCCCTCTCGTCACCCAGGGGCCAGGGACTAGCTGGTCCCAGGGTAGGTTCTGACCTGTGTTTGCATACTGTTCCACAGGCTGTGGGATTGTAGTTTTCTTGCTTCTGGTGTCTGCCCCCTGGTGGATGAGGCTGGTCTAGAGGCTTGTGCAGGCTTACTAGTTGGAGGGGCTGGTGTGTGCCCACTGGTGGGTGGAACTGTGTCTTGGCCCTCTGGTGGGCAGGACTGTGTCAAGTGGTGTGTCTAGAGGTGGCTGTGGGCTCAGGAAGTCTTTAGACAGCCTGTCTGCTGATGGGTGGGGCTGTGTTCCTGCCCTGTTGGTTGTTTGGCCTGAAGCATCCCAGCCCTGAACCCTGCAGGCTGTTGGGTGGGGCCAGGTCTTGGTGCTAATGACCCAAGCAAGGGTTCTTGTGTCTGCCTCCAGCAAGAGTTCACATAGATGCACAGTCCTCAATATGTCTGTCACCATCTTTTATGACCCCAAAGAGAGCCACCACTCTCCCCAGGAGACCCTCTAAGACCAGCAGGTAGGTCAGGCCCAGGCTCCTATGAAGTCACTGCTTTTGTCCTGTATCCTTGTGTGCAAGAGACCTTATGTGCACCCTCAAAGAGTGGAGTTTCTGTTTTCTTCAGTCCTGTGGAACTCCTGCAATCATGCCCCACTCGCCTTCAAAGCCAGATGCTCTGGGGGCTCCTCCTAATGCCAAACCCCTAGGCTGGGGAGCCTGATGTGGCGCTCAAAGCTCCCACTCCTGTGGGGGAACTTCTGTGATGTAATTATTCTCCAGTTTGTGGGTTGTTCACTGGATGGTATGGGATTTGATTATATCACAAGTGTGCCCCTCCTACCGTCTTATTGTGGTTTCATCTTTATGTCTTTGGATGTAGAATATCTTTTTTTGGTAGGTTCCAGTCTTTTTTATCCATGGTTGTTCAGCAGTTAGTTGTGATTTTGGTGTGTGCATGAAAAGAGGTTAGCTCAAGTTCCTTCTAATCTGCCACTTTGTCTCCAGTCCCCAGCTCTGTGAATTCTATTTGGCATTTTTTAATATTTTCTGTCTCTTGTTAAAGTTCTTAGTGTGTTCATACTTTTCCTGAGTTCTCTGAGCATCTTTATGACCATTACTTTGCACTCTTTATAAGGTAAAATACTTACCTCCATTTCATTAAAGTTTTGTTCTGAGGTTTTATTTTGTCTTTCATTTGGAACATATTTATCTGTTTCTTCATATTTCTTGATTCTCTGTGCTGGTTTCTATGCATCAGATAAATAGCGACCTCTCCCAGTCTTGAAGGAGTAGCCTTGTGTAGGAGATGAAACTTATCTTTCAATCTTGCGGTAACTCTTGATTGTTTTTTGATTGCCCAAGCAGCCCATTTTATTTTTAATGGCTCTCTGGTTGAGGTTGTAGTAAGACCTGTCAGTGTCCTAAAGGGGAAGATCTCAGTCAACACCTAGATTCAGGCTGATTGGAAACCAGACCCTCAGGCAGCAGCTTTTTAAGTATGTAAATATACACCATCTTATGGGACCACAAACATAATCCCTGCTGGCCACCAGAGCCAGGTGATCTGTAGGTATCTCCTGGGTGGCAGTTGCAAAAATCAGGGTTCCAGATAAGGGTACAAGCTACTCTCTGGGAGCTACTGGTGAGCTGTAGTGAGGCAGAGAAAGAGCACAAAGATTGTGTCCCCTGGGCTATGGTCCCTGAAAGGACCTCCATAGGTCCCTAGTTGTGTGCCAAACCAGAAGCCTGCCCCCAGGCCAAAGGTCTAGGACAAGCAAATAGGCCTCTTTCACAGAAAGACTGGAGGTGTTTTCCAGTCTGCTGTTTTTACTATGCCCTAAGGATGGTAGCCTGCCAATAACTGTCTCTGCAATTGTTACAAATCCCATCGGGCTCAAGAATACAAGTCCCCCCGACCACCAGAGTCAGGCAGTCAAGGGATCCCATGGGTGACAGTCACAAAAAGTAAGGCACAGATATAAAAACTGTGACACTAGGTGCATGTAAAAGCTCCCCCCAGGAGATACTAACACTCTGGAGTACAGCTAAGGGAAAGTGTGAAGATAGTGCCTGCCCTCCAATTTCTCTTACAAGGATTATGGTGAACCCTTAGATGTGTGTTTAATTACAAGCCTACCCCTCAGACTGCAGCTGTGATAGTAAGCTAACTGATCACCTTCACAGAAAGACTGAGCTCCTGGATCTATTGCCCCTTGCTGTGCCAGGGGTGGGGTTCAGGGTGGGGGAATAGCTGTTTAAGAACTCTTTCTCCATTGATTACAGTCCTGTAGGACCCATGAGCATAAGTCCCACTGGCCATCAGAATTAGGTGATGTTAGGTGTTTGCAGATGCAGAAATCAGAGTGGCAGACAAGAGTATAAGTTCCTTTCTGAGAGATACTGGTGATCTATTGCAAGGCAGAGGGTGAGTGCAAAGGTTGAGTTCACGAGGCTCCATTCCCTGAGAACATTTCCAAAGGACCCTAGTTGTGTGACAAACCAGAAGACTGCCCCTCAGACTGAAGTGCCAGGACAAGTAAACAGGCTTCTTTCACAGAAAGAATGGGGGTGTATTTAAGTCTTCTGTCTATGCAGTGCCTTGGAAGTGGTAGTCAGCCAAGAACTGTCTCTCTGAATGTTATAGTCCCATGGGGATTAGGATCACAAGCCCTCTTGGCCTCCAGAGCCAGATGATTAAAGGGTATCCCAGGGGCAGCCTCAAAAACTCAGGCACCGGACACATGTAAAAGCTCTCCTCTGTGAGATTCTGGTGCTCTGGATCATGGCAGAGGGAAAGCATGAAGACCGTGCCCATAGCAGATGGAGAACATATACATGGTGCCTACAGGAAAAAAGGATGGCACCTGCCAGCTTGAACAAGGCAGAGGGAGAGTGTGTAGATGTCATCTGCAAGAAGAAAAAATATGGAACCTGCTGGCTAGTATGAGGCAGAGTGAGAATGTGAAGATGGTGCCCGCCAGCTAGCAGGCCCCTAGATGTGTTCTAAATTAGATGCCTGTCCCTCAGGTCAGCACTTTAAAATTAACAAATGAGCTTCATTCACATAAAGTATGGGTACCTCTTGATTGGCTGTTTCTGCACTGGACCCTGGGGCAACTGGATTCAAGCACACAAGCCCTTTAAGAGCTGTTCCTCAGATGGCTAGAGGCTGAGGGTCTCGTGGACTCAAGAATTGTTGGTTTTCAAAGCTAGATGTTTTTTTCGGTTTTTTTGTTTTTTTTTAATTTTTTTTTTTTTTTTTTTATGGCTGTGTTGGGTCTTCATTTCTATGCGAGGGCTTTCTCTCGTTGTGGCAAGCGAGGGCCACTCTTCATCGGGTGCACGGGCCTCCCACTATCGTGGCCTCTCTTGCTGCGGAGCACAGGTTCCAGACGCGCAGGCTCAGTAATTGTGGCTCACGGGCCCAGCTGCTCCACGGCATGTGGGATCTTCCCAGACCAGGGCTCGAACCCGTGTCCCCTGCATTGGCAGGCAGATTCTCAACCACTCTGCCACCAGGGAAGCCCAAAGCTAGGTGTTTTGGTGGCTCATCTCCCAAATGCAGGTCGTAAAAGTTGGGTTACCTGATTCAAAAAGTTCAAACCCTTTGCTCTTTATGGAGAAGCTCTGGGTTTTGAGTTCCTTCCCAATTGTGGGTTGCCACACTGAGGGTGGGGTTTATTGGTGAGATTGGGTCCCAACCTCTCCTATCCACTTTGATGTGGTCTTTTCTCATTCACCAGATGCGTAGGAATTGCTCAGTTTTTAGGGTTTTTTCAGAGGAAGTTGTGCCATATGTAGCTGCAGATTCAGTGTGTTCATGGGAGGAGGTGAGCCCAGAATCTTCCTGTGATGCCATCTTGAGCCAGAACCCTCTCACCATACTCTTTTTTTTTTAATAGATCTTTATTGGAGTATAACTGCTTCACAATACTGTGTTAGTTTCTGTTGTACAACAAAGTGAATCAGCCATATGCATACATATATCCCCATATCCCCTCCCTCTTGAGCCTCCCTCCCACCCTCCCTATCCCACCCCTCTAGGAAGTCACAAACCATGGAGCTGATCTCCCTATGCTATGCTGCTGCTTCCCACTAGCTATTTTACATTTGACAGTATATATATGTTGATGCTACTCTCACTTTGCCCCAGCTTCCCCCTCCCAACCTCGTGTCCTCAAGTCCATTCTCTACATCTACGTCTTTATTCCTGCCTTGCCACTAGGTTCATCAGTACCTTTTTTTTTTCTAGAATCCATGTATATGCATTAGCATACGGTATTTGTTTTTCTCTTTCTGACTTACTTCACTCTGTATGACAGACTCTAGCTCCATCCACCTCACTACAAATAACTCAATTTCATTTCTTTTTATGGCGGGGTAATATTCCATTGTATATATGTACCACATCTTTATCCATTCATCTGTCAATGGACTTTCAGGTTGGTTCCATGTCCTGGCTATTGTAAATAGTGCTGCAATGAACATTGTGGTCCATGTCTCTTTTTTTTTTTTTTTTTAAACTAATGAGGTCTTTTTTTTTTTTTTTAAGATTTAATTTTATTTTTTATTTTTTTGGCTGCATTGGGTCTTCATTGCTGTGTGTGGGCTTTCTCTAGTTGTGACGAGCAGGGGCTACTCTCCGTTGTGGCACACACGCTTCTCATTGCAGTGGCTTCTCCTGTGGTGGACCATGGGCTCTAGGTGTGTGGGCTCAGTAGTTGTGGCTCGCGGGCTCTAGAGCACAGGCTCAGTAGTTGTGGCACACGGGCTTAGTTGCTCTGCGGCATGTGGGATCTTCCCGGAACAGGGCTTGAACCAGCGTCCCCTGCACTGGCAGGCGGATTCGTATCCACTGCGCCACCAGGGAAGTCCCCATGTCTCTTTTTGAATTACGGTTTTCTCTGGGGATATGCCCGGTAGTGGGATTGCTGGGTCATATGGTAGTTCTGTTTTTAGATTTTAAGGAACCTCCATACTGTTCTCCATAGTGGTTGTAACAATTTACATTCCCACCAACAGTGCAGGAGGGTTCCCTTTTCACCACACCCTTTCCAGCATTTATTGTTTCTAGATTTTTTGATAATGGCCATTCTGATAGGCGTGAGGTGATACCTCATTGTACTTTTGATTTGTGTCTCTCTAATAATTAGTGATGTTGAGCATCTTTTCATGTGCTTCTTGGCCATCTGTATGCCTTCTTCGGTGAAATGTCTATATAGGTCTTCCACCCATTTCTTAATTGGATTGTTTGTTTTTTGATATTGAGCTCCATGAGCTGTTTGTATATTTTGGAGATTTGTTTATAGTTCATCTTGTTTATGGTTTCCTTTGCTGTGCAAAAGCTTTTAAGTTTAATTAGGTCCCATTTGTTTATTTTGGTTTTTTTTTTTATTACTCTAGGAGGTGGGTCACAAAAGATCTTGCTGTGGTTTATGTCAAAGAGTGTTTTTCCTGTGTTTTTCTCTAAGAGTTTTATAGTGTCTGGTCTTACATTTAGGTCTCTAATCCATTTTGAGTTTATTTTTGTGTATGATGTTAAGTAATGTTCTAATTTCATTCTTTTGCATGTAGCTGTCCAGTTTTCCCAGCACCACTTATTGAAGAGGCTGTCTTTTCTCCATTCTATGTTCTTGCCTCCTTTGTCATAAATTTGGTGACCATATGTGCATGGGTTTATCTCTAGGCTTTCTATCCTTTTCCATTGATCTATATTTCTGTTTTTGTGCCAGTACCATACTCTCTGGATTACTGTAGCTTGGTAGTATAATCTGAAGTCAGGGAGCCTCATTCCTCCAGCTCCATTTTTCTTTCTCAGGATTGCTTTGGCTCTTTGGGTTCTTTTGTGTTTCTATAGGAATTGTAAAATTTTTTGTTCTAATTCTGTGATGAATGCCATTGGTAGTTTGATAGGGATCGCATTGAATTGGTAGATTGCTTTGGGTAGTATAGTTATTTTAACAATACTGATTCTTCCAATCCAAGAACATGGTATAAATTTCCATCTGTTTATGTCATCTTTGATTTCTTTCATCAGTATTTTATAGTTTTCTGAGTACAAGTCTTTCTCCTCCTTAGGTAGGTGTATTCCTAGGTATTTTATTCATTTTGTTGTGATGATAAATGGAATTGTGTCCTTAATTTCTCTTTCTGACTTTTCGTTGTTAATATATAGGAAGGCCAGAGATTTCTGTGCATTAACTTTGTATCCTGCAACCTTACCAAATTCATTGATTAGTTCTAGTAGTTTTCTGGTGGCATCTTTAGGATTTTCTATGTATAGTATCATGTCATCTGCAGACAGTGACAGTTTTACTTTTTCTTTTCCAATTTGTAGTCTTTTTATTTATTTTTTTCCTCTGATTGAGGTGGTTAGGACTTCCAACATTATGTTGAATAAGAGTGGACATCCTTGTCTTGTTCTTGATCTTAGTAGAAATGCTTTCAGTTTTTCACCATTGAGTATGATGTTTGCTGTGGGTTTGTCATATATGGTCTTTAGTATGTTGAGGTAGGTTCCTTCTATGCCCATTTTCTGGAGAGTTTTTATCATAAATGGGTGTTGAATTTTGTCAAAAGCGTTTTCTGCATCTACTGAGATGATCATATGGTTTTTATTCCTTAATTTGTTAATGTGGTGTATCACATTTGATTTGCGTATATTGAAGAATCCTTGCATCCCTGGGTTAAATCCTACTTGATTGTGGTGTATGATCCTTTCAGTGTGCTGTTGGATTCTGTTTGCTAGTGTTTTGTTCACAATTTTGCATCTATATTCATCAGTGATATTGGTCTATAATTTTCCCTTTTTGGGATATCTTTTTCTCGTTTTGGTATCAGAGTGATGGTGACTTCGTAGAATGATTTTGGGAGGGTTCCTCCCTCTGCAATTTTTTGAGAAGAGTTTGAGAAGGATCAGTGTTAGCTCTTCTCTAAATGTTTGATAGAATTCGCCTGTGAAGACATCTGGTCCTGGACTTTTGTTTGTTGGAAGATTTTTAATTACAGTTTCAATTTCATTACTTGTGATAGGTCTGTTTATATTTTCTAATTCTTCCTGGTTCGGTCTTAGAAAATTGTACCTTTCCAAAAATTTGTCCATTTCTTCGTGGGTGTCCATTTTATTGGCACATAGTTGTTTGTAGTATTCTCTTGTAATCCTTTGTATTTTTGTGGTATCAGTTGTGATTTCTCCTTTTTCATTTCTAATTTTATTGATTTGTGTGCTCTCCCTTTTTTTCTTGATGTAGGGTTTATCAATTTTGTTTATCTTCTCAAAGAACCAGATTTTAGTTTTATTGATCTTTCCTATTGTTTTCTTCATTTCTATTTCATTTATATCTGCTCTGATTTTTAAGATTGCTTGCCTTTTACTGACTTTGGGTTTTCACTGTTTTTCTTTCTCTAGCTGCTTTAGGTGTAGGGTTAGATTGTTTATTTGAGATTTTTCTTGTTTCTTGAGGTGAGATTGAATTGCCATAAACTTCCCTCTTAGAACTGCTTTTGCTGCATCCCAAAGGTTTTGGTTCGTCGTGTATTCATTGTCATTTGTTTCTATGTATTTTTTTATTTCTTCTTTGATTTCTTCAGTGATCTCTTGGTTATTTAGTAGTGCACTGTGTAGCCTCCATGTATTTGTGTTTTTTTACAGTTTTTTTTTCCTGTAATTGATTTCCAGTCTCATAGCATTGTGGTCAGAAAAGAGGCTTGATACAATTTCAATTTTCTTAAATTTTTCAAGGCTTGATTTGTGACCCAAGATGTGATCTATCCTAGAGAATGTTCCATGTGCACTTGAGAAGAAAGTGTTTTCTGCCACTTTCAGGTGGAATGTTCTATAAATATCAATTAAATCTGTGTGGTCTATTGTGTCATTTAAAGCTTGTGTTTCCTTATTTATTTTCTGTTTGGATGATCTGTCCATTGGTGCAAGTGGGGTGTTAAAGTCCCCTACTATTATTGTGTTACTGTCAATTTCTCCTTTCATCGTTGTTAGCATTTGCCTTATGTATTGAGGTGCTCCTATGTTGGGTGCATAAACATTTATATTTGTCATATCTTCTTCTTGGATTGATCCTCTGATCATTATGTAGTGTCCCTCTTTATCTCTTGTAACAGTCTTTCTTTTAAAGTCTATTTTATCTGATATGAGTATTGCTACTCTAGCTTTCTTTTGATTTCCATTGGCATGGAATATCTTTTTCCATCCCTTCACTTTCAGTCTGTATGTGTCCGTAGGTCTGAAGTGGGTTTCTTATAGACAACATATATATGGCTCTTGTTTTTATATCCATTCAGCCAGTCTGTGTCTTTTGGTTGGGGCATTTAATCCATTTACATTCAAAGTTATTATCAATATGTATGTTCCTATTACCTTTTTCTTAATTGTTTTGGGTTTGTTTTATTGGTCTTTCTCTTCTGTTGTGTTTCCCGCTTAGAGAAGTTTCTTTAGCATTTGTTGAAAAGCTGCTTTGGTGGTGCTGAATTCTCTTAGCTTTTGATTGTCTAAAAAGCTCTTGATTTCTCCATCGAATCTGAATGAGATCCTTTCTGGGTATAGTAATCTTGGTTGTATGTTTTTCTCTTTCATCACTTTAAATATATCCTGCCACTTCCTTCTGCCCTGCAGAGTTTCTGCTGAAAAATCAGCTGATAACCTTATGGGGATTCCTTTGTATGTTATTTTTTGTTTTTCCCTTGCTGCTTTTAATATTTTTTCTCTGAATTTAGTTTTTGTTAGTTTCATCAATATGTGCTTTGGTGTGTTTCTCCTAGCGTTTATCCTGTATGGGACGCTCTGTGCTTCCTGGACTTGGGTGACTATTTCCTTTCCCATGTTAGGGAAGTTTTCCACTGTAATCTCTTCAAATATTTTCTCAGACACTTTCTTTTTCTTTTCTTCTTCTGGGACCCCTATAATTTGAATATTGGTGCATTTAGTGTTGTCCCAGAGGTCTCTGAGATTATCTTCAATTCTCTTCATTCTTTTTACTTTATTCTGCTCCTCGGCCGTTATTTCCACCATTTTGTCTTCCAGCTCACTTATTCATTCTTCTGCCTCAGTTATTCTGCTATTCATTCCTTCTAGTGTAGTTTTCATTTCAGTTATTGCGTTGTTCATCTCTGTTTGTTCTTTAGTTCTTTTAGATCTTTGTTAAACATTTATTTTCTCAATCCATGCTTCCATTTTATTTCTGAGATTCTGGATCATCTTTACTATCATCACTTTGAATTCTTTTTCAGGTAGATTGCCTTTTTCCTCTTTATTTATTTGGTCTTGTACGTTTTTACATCGCTTCTTCATCTGTGACATATATTTTGCTCTCTCGGTTTTTTTTTGTTTTTTGATTGGGATTGTGTTCCTACCTTACTGGTTGTTTGACCTGAGGCTTCCAACACTGGAGTTTGTAGGCTGTTGCGTAGAGTTGGGTCTTCGTGCCGAGATGAGGACCTCCAGGAAGCCTCACTCCAATGAATATTCCCTGTAGTCTAAGGTTCTCTTAGTCCAGTGGTTCGGACTCGGAGCTCCCACTGCAAGAGCTTCAGCCTGACCCCTGGCTCATGAGCTAAGATTCCGCAAGTCGTGTGGGGTGGCAAAAAAAAAAGGAACAATAACAAGGTATAAAATAAAATGACACTAGGAAACTAACAGATATATTAGAAATAATATAAAAGTAAAAATGTAGATGAAACAACAGCCAGAAGGTAAAATAGAACCACAGTGGCAAAAAGAGGAGGAAGAAAAAAAGGAAAGTTGAAAAGTCCTTTTTTGTGGAGGGCAAGGCCTAAGCAAGGGTGGGTTTTGGGTGGTGGACGGGGCCTATGCTTCGGACCCAGAAAGCTGGAAACGGGGGTGGGGGTGGGGCTTATGCTCAACGGAACAGAAGAGGCCCAGGTATGCCTCTGGTCTCAGAGGGTGGGAGACCCCACCTGGGAGTGCAGCGGGTGGGTGGGGCAAATGTCCTCCACTCCTCTCCTGCTCCCAGAGAGCCCCTCCCGCTTGCCTCTCCTGACCTCCCCCACCTCCCTCCAATGCCCCAAGTACCCATGTGGCCGTAGGGGTCTTTGGAAGGATGGGGACCTGGCTTGGGAGCTCAGCAGGCTTCCTGGGCCCATGTGGCGGGGCACATGCCCTCTGCTCCTTCTCCTGCTCCTCTGGTCCTGGGGTTCCCCTCCCACCTGCCTCTCCTTTTCTCCCCCGGCCTCCCTCCTATGCTCCCAGGACCAACGCGGCCTGGAGGGCACCTCTGAGGATGTAGGACCCAGCCTGAGAGCCAGGCAGACTTCCCCGGACCACTGGGCAGGGGATACGCTGGGCACACTCCTCCCTGATCTGAGCCCCCAAGGGTCCCTCCTGGCATGCGAACCCCTCCTCCCTCTTAGCCACCCCTCAGGGACGCTGGTCCTGTCTGACCTCCACTTTTTCTCCCCCTTCAATCCCCCCACATCCTACTGGTTTGCTTGTGGGTTCCTCCCATCTCCTTGGGTGTTTAGGTCCCCCACCAGCGTCCTGCAGGTGCTCTAGTTGTGGGGAGACGTGAACTCCGTGTCTTCCCACACTGCCATCTTGACTCCACCCCCTCACCATACTCTTAACCATGCTTCATTTCCGTGCTTTGTGACAACCCTTTGTCCCCTTTCCCTTAAACCAAGTTTATTTTGTAACATGACCCCTTTGTCTGAGGCCTTTGGAATGAAATTATTCTGAGTCTTCCCAAATATTCTTGACTCAGCAAGTCACTATGAAAAAAGAGATTGGAAGGCCTTGAGAGAGGTGCCTTAAAGAAGGGCATGGATGCCAAGAAGCAGATAAGGATGGAACAACTCTGAGTACGAACTTTACACCTTAAAACATATTAACTCAGGAGAAGTTTATGTAGGGGACAAACTAGGCAGCCAAGAGATGAACAAGGAAGAAAAGGAAACTGAATTATGAAAGAGGTAATAGACTCTCCATTTAGGGAAAGTTTTTTAAGAAGTTTTATACTCATAGCTAGAAGGATTTTTTATGAGAAAATGGATGAGACAAAATGTACAAATGTACTCCTGTAATTACCCTTGGATGAAAAAAGAACCATTTAGTTAAAATTGGTGAGTAATTTTAGCATTTGCAAGTTGAATCCTATTGTGATTATAAAATAGATTTTTGTTCTATTTGTTTACTTTCTTATTCTTTCCAGTGACATTCAAAGAGATGGCCAACAGAGTAGGGGGAGATTAGAGGTTGAGCAGAAGAAAATAGTTGTGTTGCACAAATTTGTCCATGTAAACACAAAACACACAAGATGCTCATCTTTGCAAAAATACCAAGATCTTGGGAGACTCCAAAGTAAAGATGTAGTAGTAGATTGCTCATATTTTTCCAGCATGTAGCATATGAAAATAAAACATTTATGAGACTTTTTACATGCACATTAATTATCTAAAATTAGACACACTAAGAGTGGGCCATTAAGTGCTGATTAGATAATGATATTATGAGTTTGGGCAGCATTGGTAATAGGGAACTAAGTTTACTTCCAAAGGGAAGAGAGGTCATTAAATTTTTAATTTGTTTCTCAACAGTTCAATTATAACATGGCTAATGTGCTGGACATGAACCCTAAGGGACTTAACACAATTATGGGACTTTTCCAATGTACCTTTCTCTCTTGCGTTTATTTTCTCATAAGATTAGGTATTTGTAACTCTTTTGGATCATTCTTGGCTCTCAAATATTTCATAATGTCTCTCTTCCACTTCCTATACTCTTTCTATTCCTTAGATACATGACAAGATTACCTCAAATAATGAGAACTACTTATTTTGCTGGGAAAAACAACCCTTCAAGTATGCCTTTTAAATATGGTTCAGTAGATATCTATTCAATGTCTCATATTAGAATATCATGCTAATGGCTCCCTCTGTTCAAGAATTCATTGACCACTTAATAATGCATGGTCTTCATTTCATCCTTCTCTCTTAAAAGTTTTTATTTTTTAACGTTTTTATTGTAGTATGATTGCTTTACAATGGTGTGTTAGTTTCTGCTTTATAACAAACTGAATACGTTATACATATACATATATCCCCATATCCCTTCCCTCTTGGATCTCCCTCCCTCCCACGCTCCCTATCCCACGCATCTAGGTGGTCAGAAAGCACTGAGCTGATCTCCCTGTACTATGCAGCTGCTTCCCACTAGCTATCTATTTTACATTTGGTAGTTTATATATATCCATATATACACGACCACTCTCTCACTTTCTCCCTGCTTAGCCTTCCCCCTCCCCATGTCCTCAAGTCCATTCTCTAGTAGGTCTGCATTTTTATTCCTGTCTTGCCCCTAGGTTCTTCATGGACACTTTTTTTTTTTTTTAGATTCCATATATATGTGTTAGCATATGGTATTTGTTTTTCTCTTTCTGACTTATTTCACTCTGTATGACAGACTCTAGGTCCATCCATCTCACTACAAATAACTCAGTTTCATTTCTTTTTATGACTCAGTAATATTCCATTGTATGTATGTGCCACATCTTCTTTATCCATTCATCTGTCGATGGACACTTAGGTTGCTTCCATATCCTGGCTGTTGTAAATAGAGCTGCAATGAACATTGTGGTACATGACTCTTTTTGAATTATGGTTTTCTCAGGGTATATGCCCAGTAGTGGGATTGCTGGGTCATATGGTAGTTCTATTTTTAGTTTTTTAAGGAACCTCCATACTGTTCTCCATAGTGACTGTATCAATTTACATTCCAACCAACAGTGTATGAGGGTTCCCTTTTCTCCACACCCTCTCCAGCACTTAATGTTTGTAGATTTTTTGATGATGGCCATTCTGACCAGTGTGAGATGATATTGCATTGTAGTTTTGATTTGCATTTCTCTAAGGATTAATGATGTTGAGCATTCTTTCATGTGTTTGTTGGCAATCTGTATATCTTCTTTGGAGAAATGTCTATTTAGATCTTCTGCCCATTTTTTGATTGGGTTGTTTGTTTTTTTGGTATTAAGCTGCATGAGCTGCTTGTAAATTTTGGAGATTAATCCTTTGTCAGTTGCTTCATTTGCAAATATTTTCTCCCATTCTGAGGGTTGTCTTTTAATCTTGTTTATGGTTTCCTTTGCTGTGCAAAAGCTTTTAAGTTTCATTAGGTCCCATTTGTTTATTTTTGTTTTTATTTCCATTTCATTAGGAGGTGGGTCAAAAAGGATCTTGCTGTGATTTATGTCATAGAGTGTTCTGCCTATGTTTTCCCCTAAGAGTTTGATAGTGCCTGGCCTTACATTTAGGTCTTTAATCCATTTTGAGTTTATTTTTGTGTATGGTGTTAGAGAGTGTTCTTATTTCATTCTTTTACATGTAGCTGTCCAGTTTTCCCAGCAGCACTTATTGAAGACGCTGTCTTTTCTCCATTGTATATCCTTGCCTCCTTTATCAAAGATAAGGTGACCATATGTGCGTGGGTGTATCTCTGGGCTTTCTCTCCTGTTCCATTGATCTACATTACTGTTTTTGTGCCAGTACCATACTCTCTTGATTACTGTAGCTTTGTAGTATAGTCTGAAGTCAGGGAGCCTGATTCCTCCAGCTCTGTTTTTCTTTCTCAAGATTGCTTTGGCTATTCAGAGTCTTTTGTGTTTCCATACAAATTGTGAAATTTTTTGTTCTAGTTCTGTGAAAAATGCCAGTGGTAGTTTGAAAGGGATTACATTGAATCTGTAGAGTGCTTTGGGTAGTATAGTCATTTTCACAATGTTGATTCTTCCAATCCAAGAACATGGTATATCTCTCCATCTATTTGTATCATCTTTAATTTCTTTCATCAGTGTCTTATAATTTTCTGCATACAGGTTTTTGTCTCCTTAGGTAGGTTTATTCCTAGGTATTTTACTCTTTTTGTTGCAGTGGTAAATGGGAGTGTTTCCTTAATTTCACTTTCAGATTTTTCATCATTAGTGTATAAGAATGCAAGAGATTTCTGTGCATTAATTTTGTATCCTGCTACTTTACCAAATTCATTGGTGAGCTCTAGTAGTTTTCTGGTAGCATCTTTAGGATTCTCTATGTATAATATCATGTCATCTGCAAACAATAACAGCTTTACTTCTTTTCTGATTTGTATTCCTTTTATTTCTATTTCTTCTCTGATTGCTGGGGCTAAAACTTCCAAAACTATGTTGAATAATAGTGGTGAGAGTGGGCAACCTCGTCTTGTTCCTGATCTTAGTGGAAATGGTTTCAGTGTTTCACCATTGAAGATGATGTTGGCTGTGGGTTTGTCATATATGGCCTGTATTATGTTGAGGAAAGTTCCCTCTGTGCCTATTTCCGGAGGGTTTTTATCTTAAATGGGTGTTGAATTTTTTCAAAAGCTTTCTCTGCATCTATTGAGATGATCATATGGTTTTTCTCCTTCAGTTTGTTAATATGGTATATCACATTGATTGATTTGCGTATAGTGAAGAATCCTTGCATTCCTGGGATAAACCCCACTTGATCATGGTGTGTGATCCTTTTAATGTGCTGTTGGATTCTGTTTGCTAGTATTTTGTTGAGGATTTTTGCTTCTATGTTCATCAGTGATATTGGCCTGTAGTTTTCTTTTTTTGTGACATCTTTGTCTTGTTTTGGTATCAGGGTGATGGTGGCCTTGTAGAATGAGTTTGGGAGTGTTCCTCCCTCTGCAATATTTTGGAAGAGTTTGAGAAGGATAGGTGTTAGCTCTTCTCTAAATGTTTGATAGAATTCACCTGTGAAGTCATCTGGTCCTGGGCTTTTGTTTGTTGGAAGATTTTTTTTTTAACATCTTTATTAGAGTATAATTGCTTTACCATGGTGTGTCATTTTCTGCTTTATAACAAAGTGAATCAGTTATACATATACATATGTTCCCATATCTCTTCCCTCTTGCGTCTCCCTCCCTCCCACCCTCCCTATCCCACCCCTCTAGGTGGTCACAAAGCACCGAGCTGATCTCCCTTTGCTATGCGGCTGCTTCCCACTAGCTGTTTTACGTTTGGTAGTGTATATATGTCCGTGCCACTCTCTCACTTTGTCCCAGCTTACCCTCCCCCCTCTCCATATCCTCAAGTCCATTCTCTAGTAGGTCTGCATCTTTATTCCCATCTTGCCCCTAGGTTTGTTGGAAGATTTTTAATCTCAATTTCAGTGCTTGTGATTGGTCTGTTCATATTTTCTATTCCTGGTTCAGTCTCGGAAGGTTGTGCATTTCTAAGAATTTGTCCATTTCTTCCAGGTTGTCCATTTTATTGGCATAGAGTTGCTTTTAGTAATCTCTTATGATCTTTTGTATTTCTGCTGTGTCAGTTGTTACTTCCCCTTTTTCATTTCTAATTCTCTTGATTTGAGTCTTCTCCCTTCTTTTCTTGATGAGTCTGGCTAATGGTTTATCAATTTTGTTTCTCTTCTCAAAGAACCAGCTTTTAGTTTTATTGATCTTTGCTATCATTTCCTTCATTTCTTTTTCATTTATTTCTGATCTGATATTTATGATTTCTTTCCTTCTGCCAACTTTGGGGTTTATTTGTTCTTCTTTCTCTAATTGCTTTAGGTGTAAGGTTAGGTTTTTTATTTGAGGTGTTTCTTGTTTCTTAAGTTAGGATTGTATTACTATAAACTTCCCTCTTAGTACTGATTTTGCTGCATCCCATAGGTTTTGGGTCGTTGTGTTTTCATTTTCATTTGTTTCTAGGCATTTTTTTAATTTCCTTTTTGATTTCTTCAGTGATCTCTTGGTTATTAAGTAGTGTATTGTTTAGCCTCCATGTGTTTGTGTTTTTTACAGATTTTTTCCGGTAATTGATATCTAGTCTCATTGCGTTGTGTTCAGAAAAGATACTTGATATGATTTCAATTTACTTAAATTTACCAGTGCTTGACTTGTGACCCAAGATATGGTCTATCCTGGAGAATGTTCCATGAGCACTTGAGAAGGAAATGTATCCTGTTGTTTTGGGATGGAATGTCCTATAAATATCAATTAAGTCCATCTTCTTTAATGTATCATTTAAAACTTGTGTTTCCTTATTTATTTTCATTTTGGATGATCTGTCCATTGGTGAAAGTGGGGTGTTAAAGTCCCCTACTATGATTGTGTTACTGTCGATTTCCCGTTTTATGGCTGTTCATATTTGCCTTATTGTATTGAGGTGCTCTTATGTTGGGTGCATAAATATTTACAATTGTTATATCTTCTTCTTTGATTGATCCCTTGATCATTATGTAGTGTACTTCTTTTTCTCTTGTAATAGTCTTTGTTTTAAAGACTATTTTGTCTGATATGAGAATTGCTAGTGCAGCTTTCTTTTGATTTACCTTTGCATTGAATATGTTTTTCCATCCCCTCACTTTCAGTCTGTATGTGTCCGTAGGTCTGAAGTGGGTCTCTTGTCGACAGCATATAGACCGGTCTTGTTTTTGTATCCACTCAGCCAGTCTATGTCTTTTGGTCGGAGCATTTAATCCATTTACATTTAAGCTAATTATCGACATGTATGTTCCTATTCCCATTTTCTTAATTGTTTTGGGTTTGTTATTCTAGGTGTATTCCTTCTCTTGTGTTTCCTGCCTAGGGAAGTTCCTTTAGCATTTGTTGTAGAGCTGGTTTTGTTGTGCTGAATTCTCTTAGCTTTTGCTTGTCTGTAAATGTTTTAATTTCTCCATCAAATCTGAATGAGATCCTTGCTGGATAGAGTAATCTTGGTTGTTGGTTTTTCCCTTTCATCACTTTAAATATGTCCTGCCACTCCCTTCTGACTTGCAGAGTTTCTGCTGAAAGATCAGCTGTTAACTTTATGGGGATTCCCTTGTATGTTATTTGTTGTTTTTCCCTTGCTGCTTTTAATATTTGTTCTTTGTATTTACTTTTTGATAGTTTGATTAATATGTGTCTTGACGTGTTTTTCCTTGGATTTATCCTGTATGGGACTCTCTGTGCTTCCTGGACTTGATTAACTATTTCTTTTCCCATATTAGGGAAGTTTTCAACTATAATCTCTTCAAATATTTTCTCAGTCCCTTTCTTTTTCTCTTCTTCTTCTGGGACCCCTATAATTCGAATGTTGGTGCTTTTAATATTGTCCCAGAGGTGTCTGAGAGTGTCCTCAATTGTTTTCATTCTTTTTTCTTTATTCTTCTCTGCAGTAGTTATTTCCACTATTTTATCTTCCAGGTCACTTATCAATTCTTCTGCCTCAGGTATTCTGCTATCGACCCCTTCTAGAGAATTTTTAATTTCATTTATTGTGTTATTCATGTTTGTTTGTTTGCGCTTTAGTTCTTCTAGGTCCTTGTTAAACGTTTCTTGTATTTTCTCCATTCTATTTCCAAGATTTTGGATCATCTTTACTATCATTATTTTGAATTCTTTTTCAGGTAGACTGCCTACTTCCTCTTCATTTGTTAGGTCTGGTGGGTTTTTGCCTTGCTCCTTCATCTGCTGTGTGTTTCTCTGTCTTCTCATTTTGCTTAACTTAGTGTGTTTGGGGTCTTCTTTTCTCAGGCTGCATGTTCGTAATTCCCGTTGTTTTTGGTGACTGTCCACAGTGGCTAAGGTTGGTTCAGTGGGTTGTGTAGTCTTCCTGGTGCAGGGGACTATTGCCTGTGTTCTGGTGGATGAGGCTGGATCCTGCCTTTCTGGTGGTCAGGACCGAGTCTGGTGGTGTGTTTTGGGGTGTCTGTGACCCTATTATAATTTTAGGCAACCTCTCTGCTAATGGGTGGGGCTGTGTTCCTGTCTTGCTAGTTTTTTGGCATAGGGTGTCCAGCACTGTAGCTTGCTGGTCATTGAGTGGAGCTGGGTTTTGGCGTTGAGATGGAGATCTCTGGGAGATTTTCACCATTTGATGTTACATGGAGCTGGGAGGTCTCTTGTGGACCAGCGTCCTGAACTTGGCTCTCCCACCTCAGAGGCACAGCCCTGACACCTGGCTGGAGCACCAAGAGCCTGTCATCCACACAGCTCAGAATAAAAGGGAGAAAGAAATAAAGAAAGAAAGAGAAAGGAAGGAAGGAAGCAAGGAAGGCAGGAAGCAAGGAAGGAAGGAAGGAAGAAAGAGAGCAAGAAGTAAAATAAAATTGAATTAAATTAAAAAGTTATTAAAATAAAAAACAAAAAATAATTATTAAAAAATTGTTTTAAATAATTAAATAGAAAGAAAGAGAGAAAGAAGAGAACAACCAAACCAAAAAACAAATCCACCAATGATAACAAGCACTGAAATCTGTACTAAAAAAAAAAAAAAGGAAAGAAAAAAAAGGGCAGATAGAACCCTAGGACAAATTGTAAAAGCAAAGCTACACAGGCAAAATCACACACAGAAGCATATGCATACGCACTCACAAAAAGAGAAAAAGGGAAAAAAAATATATATATATCATTGTTCCCAATGTGTACTTCCTCAATTTGGGATGATTCGTTGTCTATTCAGGTATTCCACAGATGCAGGGTACATCATGTTGACTGTGGAGATTTAATCTGCTGCTCCTGAGGCTGCTGGGAGAGATTTCCCCTTCTCTTCTTTGTTTGCACAGCTCCTGGGTTTCAGCTTTAAATTTGGCCCCGCCTCTGCATGTAGGTCATCTGCGGGCCTCTGTTCTTCGCTCAGATGGGACGGGGTTAAAGGAGCAGCTGATTAGGGGGTTCTGGCTCACTCAGGCTGGGGGAGGGAGGGGTACGGAATGTGGGGTGAGCCTGCGGCGGCAGAGGCCGGCGTGTCATTGCACCTGCCTGAGGCACGCCGTGTGTTCTCCCAGGTAAGTTGTCCCTGGATCACAGGACCCTGGCAGTGGCGGGCTGCACAGGCTCCTGGGAGGAGAGGTGTGGAGAGTGACCTGTGCTTGCACACAGGCTTCTTGGTGGCTGCAGCAGCAGCCTTAGCATCTCATGCCCGTCTCTGGGGTCCGCGCTGATAGCTTCAGTTCGCGCCTGTCTCTGGAGCTCCTTTAAGCAGTGCTCTTAATCCCCTCTCCTCTTGCACCAGGAAACAAAGAGGCAAGAAAAAGTCTTTTACCTCTTTGGCAGTTCCACACCTTTTCCCGGACTCCCTTCCAGCTAGCTGTAGCGCAGTAACCCCTTCAGGCTGTGTTCACACCGCCAACCCCAGTCCTCTCCCTGAGATCCGACGGAAGCCGCAAGCTCAGCTCCCAGCTCCCACCCGTCCTGGTGGGTGAGCAGACAAGCCTCTCGGGCTGGTGAGTGCTGCTCAGCACCAATCCTCTGTGCGGGAATCTCTCCGCTTTGCCCTCCACACCCCTGTTGCTGCGCTCTCTTCCATGGCTCCAAAGCTTCCCCCCTCCACCACCTGCAGTCTCCCCCCACAAAGGGGCTTCCTAGTGTGTGGAAACCTTTCCTCCTTCACAGCTCCCTCCCACTGGTGCAGGTCCCGTCCCTATTCTTTTGTTTGTCTTTTTTCTTTTGCCCTATCCAGGTACGTGGGAAGTTTGTTGCCTTTTGGGAGGTCTGAGGTCTTCTGCCAGCATTCAGTAGGTGTTCTGTAGGAGTTATTCCACATGTAGATGTATTTCTGTTATATTTGTGGGGAGGAAGGTGATCTTTACGTCTTACTCTTCCACCATCTTGAAGCTCCTCTCTCTTAAAAGTTTTTATGGAGTGCAGTGTGCTGACACTGTCCCTTCCTGATTTTGAAGTGCAGTCATACCCATGATTAAGTAGCTTCACCATGCTGCCAAACATCCCCTGACACATCTTCAATGTTTGGGTCTCTGTATTCAATAAAATAATCAATGATTTTATCAACTAATCTTTGATAATATGAAAAATCTAAAGGAAACCTTGGAGAATTGCATTTTTCTTTCCATATTTCACTTCTATGCTTTAGCTAGAGTTTTCTGCTGAAAATTGCCCTGTGTTTCAATATAGAGGAATTTTAGTCCACATATCAGAAACATCATTCCCGGAAGTCTAACTACAAAATGATAATAGGACTTTGGGGTTGCAAGTAATAGAAATCTTTTTAGAAATTTATAGTAAGTCTCATATACTTCCCAGACCCTAAAGGTATGAAATTCAAGAAGGAATAAAACTGTGTGAGATACACATTTGTAGTAATTAGTGAATGTGTGGTATTTAAGGCCATGATACCAAATGAAAGAAGTCAAGAATGAGCACCAATATGGAAGAGAAGAGGTAAGAGCACTAAGCATGCCAACACTTTGAGGTTTCTGTGTACATTCATTAGAATGTGGTGTCCTCTTTACCAAGTGAGGAAGGATTTGGAAAGGGAGTGATCAACTGTGTCAAAGACCACTGAAGTTATCAGAGATATGGGAATTAATCAATTCATTTGGCAAAGTGGAGGTCATTCATGATCTTGTCCAGAAGTAGTTTCAGGTTTTGTTGAAGAGTGGGGAATCTGGTGGGGAGGAAAGCCTGATCAGAGAGAGTTCAAGCGAGAATAGGAGTAAACAGGACACTGTAAAAGAGGGTCATTTGAGGTAGTTTGCTATTGGGAAGTAGCAGGAGGAGTATAGGGTATCAAGAGGGGCTTTTCTTTTTTCTTTTTTATAGTTAAGATGAAAGTTCTTATAGGATTGTTGGTATATTTGTTGGTTTGCAACCTCAGGAATTCCCCTGGTGAAATCTGAAACTGGCCCAGCAAACAGAGGGCAAAGAGAGATTGAAGAAAGAGGCAGACCACTCCAGGTTGGGAGATGGCAGGTTTCATGAGCCAGGGAACTTACATACAAGGCTTGTCTTGGGCAGTCACAAGATGAGTAGATCTCTGCACCTGCCCACTGAAATCCTAAAAGTTTACATAGCGGCCAAACGGGGTTCAGTCATGCATACCGTCCAGATGGTCTCAGTAACACATTGCTCTCTCTGAAGGCCGCGTTGTTGAAAACAGCACCTAGTGAGGGAATGGGAGGTGGGACATACATTCCAAGGACAGAGGAGGAGGTAAGGAGCTTCTGATTGTCTGGGTCCAGCTTGCATTTCAACTGACAGGTTCTCTTGCTGACCTCCTTCAACACCCTCCCCCTCATGACTAGCTCTTACAATATTACACATGCCCTCTCTTCCACAGTGTGCCCTGAGCTGTGTAAGAAGTTTTGTTAGCATGAACATGGCTCGTTAGGTGACTTTCAGACTATGTTGAAGGCAGAGGCCACAGCAACAATACAGGTACATGTAAGAGAAACACAGATTAAGCCAGTGATTCCCAAAATAAGTAATTTTCTTTTTACCAAGAGCCACATGATCCAAACCATTGATTTACTAAGTCCCCTATGTTGAGGGTCAGATCACCCAGGGCATTTACTCGTATGCTTATGTGATTTAATAAAGATGACACATTAGCAGACTCGTCAGGTATAAATACACAAATTCTGTTTGGAAAATGGCACAAGTACCTTTTTGTGGGTCAGTAATAATGTCTAAGGCTATCCTACTTTGGAGGGCAGCTTTTCTCATTAGACATTTCAGTGTTCCGTAAAGAAAAGCTTTGCAGACTCTTATGTAAGGTTTGTTGGGCAAATTTAGTGAGGACTTCTCTGTGTGCTCTAATGTCTTCCAAGCCAGTGGAGGGAAGAAAGATGGCATCCAAATGATCAAACCAATGGAAAACGGAATGTGCCCACCTGGCCTGAGGAGAGGGAGGTTAGCAGCTTTAGGAACTTGACCTGGTTGTGCATAACATTCATGTCGGCCAGGAGAGGCGCCACTGTCAGGAGTGAGCGGATGAATTGGGGATATGCCAGGTCAGAACCCCCACCTTCTGCCTTCTTTTGGTGGTAAGTATTCTAGTCCAGATATAGTGCATTTCCACAGGTCCAGCTTGCAGTAGGACAAAGGGATCCTAGTGGAGATTGAGTAGTTTCCCCTCACCCAGGGGTGCAAATTCGTTCACCCATCCTGGTGGGACATCAAACTGCAAATTCCAGTAGATTATGCCTTTCCCAGGACCGATGAGGCTTGGTGTTCTCAGCAGCATAGCACGTTGAGCCATGGTGAGAGTCAGGGCAATGTCTTTCCCCTGAGACTTCTATACCTTTATGATGTTGTGTGTCTCAGCAGGGGTCCCCAGTGTGGCATATGGGGCAACAAGCCCTAATGGTTAATCGTTCAAATGTATTAAATGCTGGGATAGTACTTTAGTTCACTCAGTCAATCTGGTTTTAACTGTTAGTAATTCAATATGCTGCTTTGATATTCCGTTCTTCCTTTCTGTCAACCCTGTTCTTTGTGGGTCATAGGGGAGATAGAACCTCCATTCAGTGTCATGTTCTGTTGCCCATTCTTGCATATCATGACCTTTGAAATATGGCCCTTAATCACTGTGTATTTGATGAGGGTACCTGTACATTGTACTCAGCTTCTCTAATCTCCTAATGGTGGCAGCCTGGTTTACACAGTGACACGGTAACTTGGGTTAGGCCAGACACAGTGTCCACACAAACCAAGGCATATTTAGAGCCCTCACTTGGAGGGAGGGGGCCAATATAAGTTTTTCAATTCCACACCAGCTGGGAACTCCAGTGAATGGCCCCAGACTCCTTTGGCATTTTCCCTGGGGATTGTTTGGAACACGCAGGACATGCTGTTATTGCATTAACCAAGTCACTGTATTTCACTGATTGATTTGCATATGTTGAACCATTCTTGTGACTGTGGAACAAATCCAATTTGATCATGGTGTATGATTCTTTTTATGCATTGCTAGATTCAGTTTGCTAATATATTGTTGAGGATTTTTGCATCTATATTCATTGAAGATTTGGCCTGCAATTTTTCTTTTTTTTTAGTGTCTTTGTTTGGTTTTGGTATCAGGGTAATGGCTTCGTAGAATGAATTTGGGAGTGTTCCCTTCTCTTCAATTTTTTGGAATAGTTTGAGAATAATTTGGAATAATTTTGAAATAATTTGAGAAGGATAGGTGTTACTTTGGTAGGATTCCTCTGCGAAGCTGAACTTTTGTTTGCTGGGAGTATTTTTATTACAGATTCAATTTCACTTCTAGTGATCAGTATGTGCAAATTGTCTGATTCTTCTTGACTCAGTCTTGGAAGGCTGTATGCTATAAGCCAGAAATCTGTTCAATTTGTTGGCATATAACTGCTCACAGTATTCTCTTATAATTTTCTGTATTTCTGTGGTATGTTTATTTCTCCTCATTCATTTCTTATTTTGTTTATTTGGGTCTTCTCTCTCTTTTTCTTGGTGAGCCTAGCTAAAGGTTTATCAACTTTTTAAATTTAATTTTTTATTTTGTATTGGAGTATAGTTGATTTACAATATTGTGTTTCAGGTGTACAGAAAAGTGATTCCATTGTACATATACATATATCCGTTCTTTTAAAGATTCTTTTCCCATATAGGTTATTACAGGCTATTGAGTAGAGTTCCCTGTGCTATACAGTAGGTCCTTGTTGATTATCTATTTTATATAGAGTAGTGTGTATATGTTAATTCCAAACTACTAATTTATCCCTCCCCCTTATCAACTTTTTTTTCTTTTCTAAAAACAGCTTTTGGTTTTATTGATCTGTTCTGTTGGGGATTTTTATCTCTGTTTCTTCTCTGATCTTTATCATTTCCTTCCTTCTATTGAATTTCTGCTTTGTTTGTTCTTCTTTTTCTAATTCTTTTAGGTGGTAGGCTAGGTGTTATTTGAAATTTTTCTTGTTTCTTGAGTAAGGCCTGCATTGCTATGAACTTTACTCTTAGAAATGCTTTTGCTGAATCCCCTAGATTTTGGAAAGCTGTGTTTTCATCTTCATTTGTCTGGAGGTTTTTTCTGACTTCCTCTTTGATTTTGTTGACTAACTGCTTTTTAGTAAATTGTTCTTTATTCTTCACATGTTTGTTCTTTTCCCATTTTTGTTTCTGTAGTTGATTTCTAGTTTCATAACCTCATGGTTAGAAAAGATGCTTAATGTTATTTCTATCCTGTTACATTTCTTGAGGCTTGTTTTTTGACCTGGTATGTAATCTATCCTGGAGAACATTTCATGTGCACTTGAAAAAGAATGTGTATTCTGCTTTTTTGGGGTGTAATGTTCTGTAGATGTCAATTAAGTCCAACTAGTCTATTGTGTCATTGAAGACCTCTGTTGCCTTTTTGATTTTCTGTCTGGATGGTCTGTCCATTGATGTCAGTGGGATGTTAAAGTCTCCTACTACTGTTGTATTATTGTCAATTTCTCCATTTATTTCTGTTAATATTTGCTTTGTATAATTAGATGCCCCTGTATTGGGTGTGTGTATGTTAATGAGTGTAATGCCCTCTACTTGCATTGATCCCTTTATTATTATATGATGTCCTCTTCTGTCTTTCATTATAGACTTTGTTTTAAATTCTATTTTGTCTAATATGAGTATTGCTCCATCTGAAAGTATTGCTACTTTCTTGTTTCCATTTGCATGAAGTATCTTTTTCTATCCTCTCACTTTCAGTCTCTGTATGCCTTTCACCCTGAAGTGAGTTGCAGCATATTGAAGGATTTTATTTTTTATTCAACCAGCTACCCTATGTCTTTTGATTGGGTTATCTAGTCCATTGATATTGAATGTAATTATTGATAGGTATATATTTATTGAAATCTTATTCCTTTCTACTCCCCTCCCCTACATTTTATATTTTTGATGTCATATTTTATATCTCTATGCTATCCCTTTACTGTTTATTGTAGTTATAATTACTTTTACAGTTTTTTCATTCCTTAATCTATGTACTGGCTTAAGTGATCTTCAATCCTTACTATATATTTGCCTTCCTTATTGGAATTTTCCCTTTTCTAAAGATTCTTCCTTTTTTTCCATTTAGAGGAGACCCTTCAACATTTCTTTTAGGGTAGGATTAGTATTGCTGAATTCTTTTAGTTTGTGCTTGTCTGACAAGTTCTTTATCTCTCCTATTCTAAATAATAATCTTACTGGGTAGAGTATCCTAAGTTGAAGATTTTTTTTTCTTTCTGGTCTATGAATATATCATGTCACTCTCTTCTAGCCTGCAAAGTTTCTGTAGAGAAATCAGCTGATAGCCTTATCAGGATTCTCTTGTATGTGACTCTTTGTTTCTCTCTTGCTGTCTTTAGAATTCTCCCTTTATCTTTAGCTTTGCCATTTTAATTATAATGTCTTGGTGTGGGTCTGTCTGGGTTCATCTTGTTTGGGACCCTCTGTGTGTCCTGTACCTGGATATGTTTCCTTCTTTAGATTTGGGAAATTTTTATCCATAATTTATTCAAATACATTTTTGCTCCCCTTCTCTCTCTCTTCTCCTTCTGGAACCCCTATAATGTCTATGTTGGGATGTTTTATGTTTTCCCATAAATCTTATATGTTGCTTTCATTTTTTTATATGTCTTTCTGCTGTTCTGATTGGGTGATTTCCATTATTCTATCTTCCAGGTCACTTATGCATTCTTCTGTGTCATTTAGTCTGCTATTCTTTGCTTCTAGAGTGCTTTTTATCTCAGAAATTGAATTACCTGTTTTGGGGGGTCGTCTTTATTGTTTCTAGTTCCTTGTTAAAATGAGCTATGCATAGATCAATTCTCTTTCCTAATTTAGTTAGCAACTTTTTTTGTTGTTGTTGTTACCAACTCTTTGAATTCATTGTCTGGGAGACAGATTGTCTCTGTTTAATTTGTTTTTTTTCAGGGGTTGTCTCTTGCTCTTTTAATTGAAAAGGCAGAGGAACTACTCTCATCTTACTTAACTTTCTCTGTCTCTATGAATTTAGGTAAAACAGTAATCTATTGTGGTCTTGAAGGGGGTGTTTTTATGTGGGAGCATTCCTATGTAGACAACATGTGCCCAACCTCTTTGGTGTGAGGTATGGTAAGGATGCCATACACGTCTTTCCTCAGGGTGTGCTGGCCACTCTCACCTTAGTAGGGGGTGTGGCTAGTGTTGGAATAGCTAGAGCCTGTGCATTGTGTGAGGTGGGACTTCCTTTCTGCTCAGTGGCAGTTGCCTACCTGTCAGGAATGGGTTCTGCTCCCAAGTTGCTAGAGCAGAAGCCCTGAAGGTCAAGCTCAAGCTGGCACTGTTCCCTTTAAGTGTGTGTATTTCTTCTCCTTACACTGGGGCCTTTGCCCCAAAGGAGTGGAGTGTTGAATTAAGTGGATCCTGTGCCTTTACAGAGGTCTGATGTGCTGCTTGTGTAGGTGTCTGCAGCTCCACTCAGAAGCAGCCCAAGGTTGCATCTTTTCCTCTGTTGTGGTCATCCCAGATCTAGTGCTATGTTTTGACATGGTGTGTGTAGGGCTAGAGTGATTGCTCAGGTGGCACTGAGGATTGCAGCATGTTGGTTGTGGGAGTTCAAGCAGCTGAGCTACTGTCAGAAGTCTAGGCTGCTTCGGGGGAGCTATTTGAGTAAGTGCCAACAGTGGCCACTGCTGTACTACCTGGACCACTTCCCAGAACCCAGGTTGCCTCTGCATCCCTAGATCAAGTATCTTCCCAGGTCCTGGCTGCCCTAGATCCAGTGCCAGGCAGTGGTGTGGAGATAGCAGGTCTGGGGTGTTTGCTCTGTTCAGTTTGGGGAGTGAAATGGCAGCCACTAGGGGAGACCTCTTTCTGCCCTGACTGTGGCACACCAGCACCTGTGCACTCCTCACAACTGGAGTTTATGCTACTCCAGCCTTTCTGTCTGTCCTAGTGGTTCTCTGAGCAGCTAAGGGGGCTTATCTCCTCCATGTAGGTCCCTAGGGCTGGGACGCCCAGTCTGTGGCTCATCCTGGTCACTCCCCAGGGCAAGTGTCCACTGGTACAATTTCCCTTTTCCTCTCAGTCCCCTCCCAGGGGCCCAGATCCTGACCCGATGCTTTTCTTCCTGTTCTACCTGATTACATGGGTATCTCTTGCAGTCTTGGTTGTATAAGAGTTCTGTTGCCAGTTTCCAGTTAGTTTTCCATGAGAACTGTTCCACATTTAGATGTATTTTTGATATGTTTGTGGGGGAAGGTAAGCTCCACGTCCTCTTACTCCTCCATTTTTTCACCCTAATATAAGTACACTATTGATATCAAAGTTTATTTTTCTTTAAGCCAATTAAGCAGAGCTCTTTTACAAATTATTTTAAAAATACCATCTGATGGTATAAAAATACCACATATATATATAACATTTATAGACACACACAAACATACAGATGCAGAGAACCTATGGCTCTCATCCCAAAATGTTAATCATGAATCAGGTACAACAATGCAAAACTAACTAGTTTATAAATAACATTTGAATCCAAATTGTGTCTGGCAGACAGAACAAGTTAAGGTTACCTGCTCACGTGGCTAACGATTTTTACTAATATCTGTGGGAAAGATTTTAAGATTTGTATTTGCCTTTGAGTAATCTTATGGAGACTGTGGACTAGATTTTGGGCAAGGAAGTTTCTGTAGCAGTCTATATTTTAAAAAGCCTCTTTTTTCTTTCTCATTTTTAAAATAATCTCAAGCAGTCATAAGCAGTGTTTTAGGTATCTCCTGGGGTGTTTAGATTTCAAAGATGTAAGATTTCTATCTTCAAGGGACATAGAAAGAATGTAAGCTTTTCCTAAGGAGTTTTGGGGTATATTTGTTTATTATCATAAGTCTAGGGTAATTACTATTTAAAATTTTCTTCTGTATTAGTGGTTGGACAGCATGTGGTGCTTCATCTTTTTCTTTGTCAATCACTACAACATCCTCCCCTTTCTCTCCTCACTTTGCTAGGGGTTCCACATCTTAGTGTCTCAATCAGGATTTGCCAAAAGTGTTCGGGCTTTAATCTGTGGTAATTTGTGTCCTCCTAGCTTTGCAAAATGGCATGCCAAGGTCTCCAACTTATTATCCTACTCTCCCACCTTGTCTACCAGCCCCAAAGCTAGCAGTCATGGATACTTGCACATTCTTCTCTAACCTCACCCCTTCTTTCAACTTTCTAACTCAAGCTTTAGTCTCTAGTTAGGCATCAGTGTCCAGCCAATCTGCCCACGAGGCCCATCCACTACACAACCCTTGGTCTCCTTTCTTTGCCACAGTGCACTCTGCACAGTTCATCAAGCAAGTGCATCAGACAAGTCCCCACTTGGGGGACATCCCCATATTCACTCAGTGGTCCATAAGCATCTCACATACAGCCTATCCCTCCCCACATAGAGGTCATTGGCCAATCAGGATTTCCCCCATGGATGCCTCTTTTCCAAGACCCATATTTTTTTTTCCTACTGAATGGCTCACAAGTTGCTGGTTCACAACCGCCAGAGTTTCCTGAGTGAAATCTGAAACTGCCCCCCCACTCCACCTCATACATAGAGGGCAAGGAGAGACAAAAGAAAGAGGCAGATCAATCCAGATTGGTAGGTGGCCAGTTTAATAAACAAGGGAATATCCATGCAAGGCTTATCTTGTACCACCAAAAGGTGAGTGGATCTCTGCACCCACCCAGGAGAATCCTAGAAGTTTATATAGAAACCTTAACTGGGTTAAGTCATGTATACTGTCCAGATGGTTTCAACAACACGTGCTCTCTCAAGGCTGCATCCTTGAAAATAGCTCTCACAGTGGGAATGGTGTGCAGAACAAGCATTCCAAGGACAGAGGAGGGGATGAGGAGCTCCTGATTGCCCGGGTCCAGCCCATGGGTCAACTGGCAATCATGTCCTCTTGATGGCCTCCTCTAACAATGTTGGTGATAATAAAAACGCAGAGACAGAAAAATTATAAAGCAAGGGAGAGGGGACAGTTGTCAGAACAATTTACAGATGAGGAAACTGAGATATGAAATGTTGAGAAATTTGCCCCCAGTTTCACTCTTAGTAAGTGGCAGACCTAGAATAAAATCTCAGGATGCCTCACTGCAGAGATTCTCCACTTCAGTTCTACTCTATGTTGCCTCTCCCTGCGGAGGGGAGGGAATGATTAATCACCTCACTGTAAACTGGGTGTATGCCCCAAAACACATCCTAGCAGCCTAAAAGTAAGGGAGTTCCTAACTAATAATATGTTGTTTTATAAACCTCAGTGAGGAGAGAATTCCTATGTGGATTTTAGAAAACATTCTCATGTAGACCACAGGAAAAAAAATGTTTTTGAAGTTTTGTGGGAATGTATAGGCCATTATCCCCAAAGGTAGTGTGTGAAAGAAGTAAGCAACAATAGCAAAAGACCTAACCACAGGCCTTCCCCACAGGCATAAGAAAAACCCTCACTAATCACAATAATACAGAACAAGGAAACCAGAAAGTTTAAGCTTTCTGTCCAGGCCAAAGCAGAACTAATTCATCAAGTTCAGCAAAAATCCAAAAACAGTGACTGTGAGGCATGTAGTTCATAATGCCATTAGGTCAGTAAGATGACTTTCATTAGATAGAAATATGTGAACAAAATATGTTCTGATTATATTAACATATAAGTAAACCTACAGAATACAAACGTATTTCACTTTCACATGAATAGTCAAGAAGCAGATCTTTCAGGAGCCCACCTCTGGCAAATCTATCCAAGCAGGCAGCACCTTCAGAGTCTTGTGTGACTTCAGAGATACATGCTGGGAATCTCATGCCTTCCAGGTGATGTGGATCTATAGGACTTGACTTGGGATGTGCTAGTGTTCATCACCTATAGATCATGTTTCCTTCCACCAGGGTGTCTGCCTCCCAGATCAGCATGTGGAGGTCAGGTCTTCAGCTGTTCCCCTCCACACTATGTTTACGCACTCTCCAGCCAGAAATAGCTCCCCAGTGACTGGACAAGCAAAGCAGCCTTTCATTAGGGGACAATGTGTCTCTCATCCAAGAAAATATAAGACTTCTGAGAAGGCACAATCTATTCTGGACATAGCTTACACTTGACAGGCCTAAACTCATTCTAGTGACTATATAAAAACGAATGCATTTTCCATCCTCATAGCTTTGGTAATAATCCAAATTATAAACCATTCTAGTCATCTAGTCTCTTCAATACAAGCATCCTGTTTTGTACCAATTTTAGTTTTATAGTTTCTCCAATACTAACTTCCTTATTGAAATTTCCATTGTTCTATCAGGTACCTCAATTCTGTGACTGGCTCCTTTACTCCTCAATATCTATTGACTATTTCTCTCCCTGTTGGCGTAACTGAAGTCCATCTCATTCTTGTGGATACCAGTTTCTCTCCATCTTCCTCAAGTGGGCACTGCTAATTCTCTCATGAATACATAGCTTAAGACCCAGATAATAATAACAATTAATGTTTAATGAGCACACAATGTGATACATTTTATGAAAATTTTCTCATGTAATCCTATCAGTATTTTGATTCTCAATTTTCAGATGAGAAAATGGAAGCAGACATGAAGTAAATTTGCAGAAGCCAAACAATTGGTAAATTATGGAACCAAAAGGCTCAAAGTGCCTGAGACCAATCCTAGTTTGCAGTCAGAATCTTCTTCAACATGTTCTTCCCTTTTATACAGACTACATTGGAATATATATTACATTAAAGATGCCCCTGAAAACTCAGTGCAAAGTGGATAAGACAATGCATTTTTCTGGATAATGCTGTGTCTATCTGATATACATAACATACGTGAAAGTAAACTTTAATCAGAGTTTAACCAAATATATATATCTATATCTGTATCTATCTATCTCTTTATCTATCTATCTAATTTAAAAATACCACACTAGGAAAACATCCATTTCCAAATAGGGGCTAGGTTCTTGGGCCAGGTCTCACCTCCCCCTTTTCTCTACTTTCATGATAGACTAACCCCTACATTGACTCACACATTCTTTGTTAGATACATAAAATACATTTTTTTCTTTTTTTAAATTGAAGTATAGTTGATTTACAATGTTGTTTTATTTCTGCTGTATAGCAAAGTGATTCAGTTATACATATATATACTTTTTTTTAAATTTTATATTGGAGTATAGTTGATTAACAATGTTGTGTTAGTTTCAGGTGTACAAAAAAGTGATTCAGTTATACATGTATCTATTCTTTTTCAAACTCTTTTCCCATTTAGGTTACAGAATATTGAGCAGAGTTCCCTGTGCTATATAGTAGGTCCTTGTTGGTTATCTATTTTAAATATGATAGTGTGTATATGTCAATCCCAAACTCCCAATTTATCCCTCCCCCACCATGTTTCCCCTTTGGTAACGATAAGTTTGTTTTCTAAGTCTGTGAGTCTGTTTCTGTTTTGTAAATAAGTTCATTTTTTAGATTCTGCATAAAAGCGTTATCATCTGATATTTGTCTTTCTCTGTCTGACTTATGTCACTTGGTATGATAATCTTCAAGTCCATCCATGTTGCTGCAAATGGCATTATTTCATTCTTTTAAATGGCTGAGTGATATTCCATTGTATATATGTACCACATCTTCTTTATCCATTCCTCTGTCGATGGACATTTAGGTTGCTTCCATGTCTTGGCTATTGTAAAACATAGCCAAGACATGGCAATGAACATTGGGGTACATGTATCATTTCAAACCATGATTTTCTGCAGATATATGCCCAGGAGTGAGATTGTAGGATAATATGGTAATTATTGAGAGTTACCATTATTACCATTGGAGGATAATATGGTAACTCTACTTTTAGTTGTTTTAAGGAATCTCCACACTATTCTCCATAGTGTCTGCCCCAACTTACATTCCCACCAATAGTGTAGGAGGGTTCCCTTTTCTCCGCACCTTCTCCAGCATTTGTTATTTGTAGACTTTTTGATGATGGTCATTCTGACCTCTATGAGGTGGTACTTCATTGTAGTTTTGATTTGCATTTCTCTAATAGTAATGTTCAGCATCTTTTCATATGCCTATTGGCCATCTGTATGTCTTCTTTGGAGAAATGTCTATTTAGGTCTTCTGCCCATTTTTCAATTGGGTTTTGGGGTTTTTTTGTTGTTTTTGAGTTGTTTGAGCTGTTTGTATATTTTGGAAATTAATCCCTTGTTGGTCGCATCGTTTGCAAATATTTTCTCCCATTCTGTAGGTTGTCTTTTTGTTTTTTTTATGGTTTTCTTTTCTGTGCAAAAGCTTGTAAGTTTGAATAGGTCCCATTTGTTTATTTTTTTAAAATTTCTATTGCCTTGGGAGACTGACCTAAGAAAACATTGGTACGAATTATGTCAGAGAATGTTTTACCTATGACCTCTTTAGGAGTTTTATGGTGTCATGTCTTATGTTTAAGTCTTTAAGCCATTTTGAGTTTATTTTTGTGTATGGTGTGAGGGTGTGTGACTGTCCAACATTCCCAACACCATTTCCAGAAAAGACTGTCTTTTTCCTATTGTATATTTTTGATTCCTTTGTTGAGGATTAATTGACCATAGGTATGTGGGTTTATTTCTCAGCTCTCTATTCTGTTCCATTGATCCATATGTCTGTTTTTGTGCCAATACAATACTGTTTTGGTTACTGTAGCTCTGTAGTATTGTCTGAAGTCTGGGAGGGTTATGCCTCCTGCTTTGCTCTTTTTCTACAGGATTGCTGTGGCAATTCTGGGTCTTTCATGGTTATATATAAATTTTAGGATTAATTTTTCTAGGTCTGTGAAAAATGTCATGGGTAATTCAATAGGGATCACATTAAACCTGTAGATTGCTTTGCATAGTGTGGCCATTTTAACAATATTAATTCTTCCAATCCAAGAGCATGGGATATCTTTCCATTTCTTTCAATCCTTGTCAATTTCCTTTATTAATGATTTATCATTCTTAGCATATAAGTCATCTCCTTGGTCAGGTTTATTCCTAAGTATTTTATTTTTGGAGTTGTAGTTTTAAAAGGTATTGTCTTTTTACATTCCCTTTCTGATAGTTCATTGTTAAAGAAATGCAACCAATTTCTGTATGTTAATCTTATATCCTGCTACCTTGCTGAATTCGTTTATCAGTTCTAGTAGTTTTTGTGTGGAGTCTTTAGGGTTTTCTATATATAGTATCATGTCATCTGCATATAGTGACAATTTTACATCTTCCCTTCCAATTTGGATTCCTTTTATTTCTTTTTCTTGTCTGACTGCTGTGGCTATGACTTCCAAAACTATGTTGAATAGAAGAGGTGAGAGGGGGCGTCTTTGTCTTGTTCCAGATTTTAGCGGGAAGGTTTTCAGTTTTTCACAGTTAAACATTAGATTGGCTGTGGGTTTGTCATAAATAGCTTTTATTATGTTGATATATATTCCCTTTATGCCCAATTTGGTAAGAGTTTTTATCATGGATGGATGTTGAATTTTGTCAAGTACTTTTTCTGCATTCTATTGAGATGATCATATGGTTTTTGTCTTTTGTTGATGTGGTATATCACATTGATTGATTTGCATATTTTGAATCACCCTTGTGAACTTGGGATGAATCCCACTTGATTGTGGTGTATGATCTTTTTTATGTGTTGTTAGATTCAGTTTGCTAATATTTTGTTGAGAATTTTTGCATTTATATTCATCAAAGATATTGGTTTTAATTTTGTTTTTTTGATGTTGTCTTTTTCTGGTTTTGATATCAGGGTGATGGTGACTTCATAGAATGTCTTTGGGCATGTTCCCTCCTCTTCAATCTTTTGAAAGAGTTTGAGAAGGGTCATTATAAGTTCTTCTTTGTATGTTTGGTAGAATTCACCTGTGAAGCTATCTGATCCTGGACTTGTTTGTAGAGAGTTTTTTTAAATTAAAGATTCTTTTTCACTTCTAGTGACCGGTCTGTTCAAATTATCTATTTCTTCTTGATTCAATTTTGGTGTGCTCTATGTTTGCAGAAACTTGTCCATTTCTTCAAGGTTGTCGAATTTGTTGGCATATAATTGTTCATAGTTCCCTTATGGTTCTGTATTTTTGCGGTATTGGTTGTTATGTCTTTGTTTTCATTACTTATTTTGTTTATTTGAATTCTCTCTTTTCTTCTTGATAAACCTGGCCAGAGGGTTGTCAATTTTGTTTACCCTTTCAAAGAACCAGCTCTTGGTCTTATTGATTTTTTTTCTCTTGTTTTTTAAATCTCTATTTTATTTATTTCCTCCCTGATCTTTATTATTTCCTTCCTTCTACTGACTTTAGGTTTCATTTGTTCTTCTTTTTCTATTTCTTTTAAGTGGTAGGTTAGGTTGTTTATTTGAGATTTTTCTTGTTTTTTGAAGACCTGTATTGCTGTGAACTTCCCTGTAAGAACTGCTTTTGCTGCATCCCATAGATTTTGTATAATTGTGTTTTCATTGTCATTTGTCTCAAGGTATTTTTTAATTTCCTCTTTGATTTCATTGTTGACCAATTGTTTTTTTAGTAGCAAGTTGTTTAGTCTCCATGTAATCATTTTTTTCGCATTTCTTCTTCTGTGGTTGATTTCTAGTTTCATGCCACTGTGGTCAGAAAAGAAGCCTGAGATAATTTCTATACTGTAAAATTTGGGGGTGCTTGTTTTGTGCCCTAGTATGTGGTCCATCCTAGAAAATGTTCCATGTGCACTTGAAAAGAATGTGTATTTTGTTTGTTTTGGATGTAATGTCCTGAAAATATCAGTTAACTCTAACTGTTGTATCATTTAGGACCTCTGTTGCCTTATTGATTTTCTGTCTAGAAGATATGTCCATTGATGGGGTGTTAAAGTCTCCTCAATCTTCTGACTGAATGATTTTCATTATTCTATCTTCCAGATCACCTATTCATTCTTCTCCATTATTCATTCTGCTATTCATTGCCTTTAGCTCAGTTTTTTTCTCAGCAAATAAGTTATCTAATTTTTCTTGGCTCCTCTTTATAGTTTGTTTCCTTTTTACAGTACTCTGCATTTCTGTTGATAGCCTTTCTTATTTCCTTCAATATTTTCATTATCTCATTTTTGAAACTAGTGTCTATTAGAGTGAAGTGGTCTGTTTCATTGTTTGTTCTTTCAGGGGAATTCTCTTGGTCTTTTAACTGGGGGTGGTTCCTCTGCTTCTTTGTTTTACTTATATTTCTCTTACTCTGTGAGTTTAGGGGAAACAGTTATCCACTATGGTCTTTGAGGGCTATTTATATGTGGGAGCATCCCTGTGTAGCTTGTGTGAGTTTAATATTTTTGGTTCAAGGTCTGTTTTTTGTATGGATCCCTGCTGCCTCTTTCCTCAGAGTGTACTGGCCATTATCACCTTGATAGGGGGTGTGAAGATTCAGCAGCTGGTGCCTGCTCCTGGGGTTCTTGGTGGTGTTGGCAGCTCACATGTGCCCCTGAAGCCCACGATGGCAGCACAGGCAGCTTGCACTCACCCCTGGAGCCCAGGAGCCTAGTGAGAGGGGCTCACAACTGCTTCTGCAGCCCGGGAGGGCAGTAATGGTGGCTCATGACCACTCCTGGAGTCTGTGATGGTGACCCAGAGCTTGTGTAGGTGATGTCCTGTCACCTCAGAGCATGCAGGGAAAACGGCTGCAATGGCAGGTCCCACCCCTCCCCTTGCTCACCTCCCAAACAATGGCTCCTAGCCTCTAAGGCAGGCCAGGCTTCCTCCACGTACACCCGTAGTTGCGGTCACAGCGGACTCCAGCCTGTTCAGGCTGTTTCTGTGCCACCAACCACAGTCCTCTCCTTGGGTCTGATCTCCAAAGCTGACGCTTCAGCATCCAGCCCCTGCCCACACTAATGGACACACGTCTCAGGCTGGGGAGCACAGGAGGGTGGAACTGATCGTCTTGCAGGTTTCCCTCCATTCTGGCTGCTGCAAACTGGTTGCTGCACTCTCCTCCAATGCTCTGAAGCTTCACCCTGTCCCAGATGTTCTCCCTGCCAGTGAGGGGTTTGTCATGGTGCGGGAACCTTTTCCTCTTTCATAGCTCCCTCCCAGGGGCACAGGTCACATCCCAGTTTTTCTCTCTTTCTTTTTTCTTTATTTTTTATTTTGTCCTACCCAGTTATATGAAGATTTTCTTGCCCTTTTAGAAGTCTGAGGTCTTTTGCCAGTGTTCAGTAGATATTCTTGGAGAATCATTCCACATGTAGTTGTATTTTTAACATATTTGTGGGAGGAGGTGAGCTTCACGTTGTAATACTCCACCATCTTGATTCTCAGCCCTATAATACATTTTTTCATACCACAATTAAGGCTTGACAGATCTACCTCTAAAATATACGTCTAATCGTATTAATTTTTTTCACTGCCACTGCAATAATCTAATCCAACTCTGCATCATTTCTTTCCTAGATTACCATAATATGCTCCCTTTATTTTTCTCCCATCCCTATTCATTCCATTCTCCACCTAGCAGCTTCAGTAGTATATCCTGAAATGGGGTGCTCTAAATCCTTCATTGGTGTTCAGTTAACCTAGAGAAAAAATTCAAAAGCTTTAAATGTGTATGTCAGGATCCTTCATGATCTAGCCACTGCCTACCTTTGCCTCAGCTTTTGTAACTCTCATCATGGCTTCCTAGGCTTCAGACACATTGATATTTCAGATTCTCTAATGAAACAATTTCCCTTTCAGGAGACATTAATCTTTGTGTTATGACAACTACTATATTGGTATATGAAAAGAAAACATGCAAAACATATATCTCATCCTTTATTAGTACCTATTTTTGTTGAAACATAATATCTGTTTCATTAATAAATATATATATGAAACTATGAAGAACAGAAGAAAAGAAAGGAAGGAAGGGAGGGGAGGAGAGGAAAGGAGAGGAATAAAGCTAGCTAGCTGTTGGCACTGTATGCTCACAAATATTTTACTGGTAGAAGTGTAAAATCAAACAAATTTGAAGGACATTATCCTAATGCTGCAAACTGTTTCCTACTCTTGAGATTTCAAACTTGTTATTCTCTACCTGGAATATTCTTTGCCTAATTTTTCATCAGGTTAACAGGTTGCTTGTGATTCTTTTATTGTCATTTACAGAAAATGGAAATAACTCCCTAATAAAATTTGGTCCCTCTGTTATATGCTTTCTATATCTTTTCTTCAAAGCATTTATCAGAGTGTATAAATCTATTTATTTAGTGAGTATTATGTAATCTTCCTTGTTAAGCACTAAATTTCTTGATGGTTAAGAGGGTCTATTTTGCTTATCACTGAATCCCAGCTGGCTAACTAGGACCTTGCTCAGTTACTCAACCCAGGTTCCATGAATGGTGCTTTGTCGCTGTAAGATTTCTTTCTTTATCTCTCCTTTGATCCGTTATGTTTTAATTTCATAATTAACTCTTGAAGGTTAGTTCTGTCTCTGTCTTATCTAACTTCTTGTGAGCCACTTCACAGACTCTCGAAACACTGAAAAATGCATAAAATAAACAGTCTACCACTGGGACAAACTGTAAGACCACACTTCGTATCACCAGCTTAACTTTAGGATCTAAAACTAGAAGTTAACTCTGGTGTACATCTTATATATTTAGTAACTGTGACCTTTAACCAGTTATCTCATTGCCTCACACTTTTTAAACATAATAAACTATATACTAGCTATTCTATTTTGCAAAAATAGTCACCTGGACACATGAGGGTAATGTCCAGAGGGAACGATGTCCAAGAAATCACAATTATAAAACACCTTGGTTTTCTTTTTAATTTTGATTGTTTGCATATTGTGTTTTTAATAGTGATAAATTAATCTTATGTTTAATTAAGACTTAGTTGACAAACAGTTTTTCCTGACTTTTCTAATATGATTAAAATGTTTGTTTTTCCAAAAAAAAATGTTTTCTATCATTCTTTAATATAGTAAGTCCTTTGGAGTAAACCCCTTCTTTTTTTTTTTTTTTTTTTTTTTTTAAACAGAAACATAGGTCAATGGAACAGGATAGAACGCCCAGAGATAAACCCACACACATATGGTCACCTTATTATTATTATTTTTTAATCAGTCATCAATTTTATACACATCAGTGTATACATGTCAATCCCAATCGCCCAATTCAGCACACCACTATCCCCACCCCACTGCGGTTTTCCCCCCTTGGTGTCCATACGTTTGTTCTCTACATCTGTGTCTCAACTTCTGCCCTGCAAACCAGTTCATCTGTACCATTTTTCTAGGTTCCACATACATGCATTAATATACGATATTTGTTTTTCTCTTTCTGACTTACTTCACTCTGTATGACAGTCACTAGATCCATTCACGTCTCAACAAATGACTCAATTTCGTTCCTTTTTATGGCTGAGTAATATTCCATTGTATATATGTACCACATCTTCTTTATCCATTCGTCTGTCGATGGGCATTTAGGTTGCTTCCATGACCTGGCTATTGTAAATAGTGCTGCAATGAACATTGGGGTGCATGTGTCTTTTTGAATTGTGGTTTTCTCTGGGTATATGCCCAGTAGTGGGATTGCTGGATCATATGGTAATTCTATTTTTAGTTTTTTAAGGAACCTCCATATTGTTCTCCATAGTAGCTGTATCAATTTACATTCCCACCAACAGTGCAAGAGAGTTCCCTTTTCTCCACACCCTCTCCAGCATTTGTTGTTTGTAGATTTTCTGATGATGCCCATTCTAACTGGTGTGAGGTGATACCTCATTGTAGTTTTGATTTTCATTTCTCTAATAATTAGTGATGTTGAGCATCTTTTCATGTGCTTCTTGGCCATCTGTATGTCTTCTTTGGAGAAATGTCTATTTAGGTCTTCTGCCCATTTTTGGATTGGGTTGTTTGTTTCTTTAATATTGAGCTAAATGAGCTGTTTATATATTTTGGAGATTAATCCTTTGTCCGTTGATTCGTTTGCAAATGTTTTCTCCCATTCTGAGGGTTGTCTTTTCATCTTGTTTATGGTTTCCTTTGCTGTGGAAAAGCTTTGAAGTTTCATTAGGTCCCATTTGTTTATTTTCGTTTTTATTTCCATTACTCTAGGAGGTGGGTCAAAAAAGATCTTGCTGTGATTTATGTCAAAGAGTGTTCTTCCTATGTTTTCCTCTAAGAGTTTTATAGTGTCCAGTCTTACATTTAGGTCTCAAATCCATTTTGAGTTTATTTTTGTGTATGGTGTTAGGGAGTATTCTAATTTCATTCTTTCACATGTAGCTGTCCAGTTTTCCCAGCACCACTTATTGAAGAGACTGTCTTTTCTCCATTGTATATCTTTGCCTCCTTTGTCATAGGTTAGTTGACCATAGGTGCGTGGGTTTATTTCCAGGCTTTCTACCCTGTTCCATTGATCTGTGTCTCTGTTTTTGTGCCAGTACCATATTGTCTTGATTACTGTACCTTTGTACTATAGTCTGAAGTCAAGGAGTCTGATTCCTCCAGCTCCATTTTTTTCCCTCAAGACTGCTTTGGCTATTCGGGGTCTTTTGTGTCTCCATACAAATTTTAAGATGATTTGTTCTAGTTCCATAAAAAATGCCATTGGTAATTTGATAGGGATTGCATTGAATCTGTAGATTGCTTTGGGTAGTATAGTCATTTTCACAATATTGATTCTTCCAATCCAAGAATATGGTATATCTCTCCATCTGTTGGTATCATCTTTAATTTCTTTCATCAGTGTCTTATAGTTTTGTGCATACAGGTCTTTTGTCTCCCTAGGTAGGTTTATTCCTAGGTATTTTATTCTGTTTGTTGCAGTGGTAAATGGGAGTGTTTCCTTAATTTCTCTTTCAGATTTTCATCATTAGTGTATACGAATGCAAAAGATTTCTGTGCATTAATTTTGTATCATGGTACTTTACCAAATTCATTGATTGGCCCTAGTAGTTTTCTGGTGGCATATTTAGGATTCTCTATGTATAGTATCATGTCATCTGCAAATAGTGACAGTTTTACTTCTTCTTTTCCAATTTGTATTCCTTTTATTTCTTTTTCTTCTCTGATTGCCGTGGCTATGACTTCCAAAACTATGTTGAATAATAGTGGTGAGAGTGGACATCTTTGTCTCCTTCCTGATCTTAGAGGAAATGCTTTCAGTTTTTCACCGTTGAGAATGATGTTTGCTGTGAGTTTGTCATATATGGCCTTTATTATGTTGAGGTAGGTTCCCTCTATGCCCACTTTCTGGAGAGTTTTTTTCCTAAATGGGTGTTGAATTTTGTCAAAAGCTTTTTCTGCATCTATTGAGATGATCATATGGTTTTTATTCTTCAATTTGTTAATATGGTGTATCACATTGATTGATTTGCGTATATTGAAGAATCCTTGCATCCCTGGGATAAATCCCACTTGATCATGGTGTATGATCCTTTTAATGTGGAGTAAACCCCTTCTGAAGAACTCTGAAGCAGTTGGCAAACTGCTATCCTTACTCTAGAAACTGCCTTCATGATCTGAATTCTAGGCCTTTTGGAAAATGACTGCCACAGGCATCTAATAAGAGGTTGTCTTTGCTTCTTGTTATTAGGCCATTTTCTTGAAGAGAGCTAATAGCTGATTGTTATCGAGTTCCTACAGTTGTTTTAAGTAAGTCCCCACTTCAGAATTCACGCATTCTTCTATTTCAAAATACATTGCTTGATGGTTAAATTTTAAAGTTTTGAAATTTTCTTTGCCTCATAGATTGGTATTCAGCTCTAAATAAAATGAGATAGGATGTGTGAAACTACATAATGCCTAGTCTAGTATACACTAGGAGCTCAAGAAATGTCCATTAAAGAGAGTTGAAAGGAAAAGGAAAACTCTTTTCAGTGTAAAAAAAAAAAAATGGCTACAAGGAGCCAATGAACATGAAATATAATGCTTGACATTTCATTTGCATGCAGACAGATATGTGAATAAAATATCTTGACTTATTTTAGAGTTTATCTTCAAAACTTTTCACACTTTTCTTAGAATTAATTATGCATAATTAAAACAAAGTTAATGGCGAGGAGATAATAGCATTTTTGGATTATATTTGAAACTGTAAGTTATTTGTTAGTTCATTTTTTTATTTAACACGGATTTATTCAGTGTGTATTTTATGAAAGCTTTAAAGGAGATGACCTGAGAGTTGTTTTCCATGCCTAGAAAGGAACCTCTTTCACTTGGTTCTGTAGATTGATAGAATTGCTATATTTTAGAAGTCCCTCACTTATAACTTTCACCACAACAATGTAATCATCCAACTGCTTTGTGTTGTGAACACATAGGACTGTGTTCACAAATGTTCTGACACAGAGTATCTGCAGCCAGACTCTAGGGATGTTACTCCAGTCAGAAAGTCAGAACCGCATCACCTGAAACTCATGTCTGGTAATGTTTGTCAGGATTTTTTTTCTTTTAGGTTTAGCCAACTGATATAAAATTAGTGTGAAGGTAATTTTGCAGTAGTTCTTTCTAATTCCCTCACAAAATGAGGGCACTTCCAGATGAAGCACATGAACCTAAAACAACATATGGAATATTCCCTGTCTCTGAATAAGGATGGAATGAGTTCACGTGTGATACTCTCTCATCCTGGAATTCTCTCTTCATTCTAATCAGATGCTGCTCCATGAGCACTTACAGGTGTTTCAAGAAACAATGATTTTATTAGTTATTATTTAAGATCTGCTTATCCTCTATATTTTTCTTTAGAGGATCACAAGAAAGTAGTTCTTTATGTATTTCATTACTGAAGTGAAATCTAGAAAAACCATAAATTGGGACACAATTGAAATATAGGTATTTTCTTTTTTTTTTTTTTTAACATCTTTATTGAAGTATAATTGCCTTACAATGGTGTGTTAGCTTCTGCTTTATAACAAAGTGAATCAGTTATACACATACAATATGTTCCCATATCTCTTCCCTCTTGCATCTCCCTCCCTCCCACCCTCCCCATCCCACCCCTCTAGGTGGTCACAAAGCATCAAGCTGATCTCCCTGTGCTATGTGGCTGCTTCCCACTAGCTATCTATTTTACATTTGGTAGTGTATATATGTCCATGACACTCTCTTACCCTGTCACATCTCACCCCACCCCCTCCCCATATCCTCAAGTCCATTCTCTAGTAGGTCTGTGTCTTTATTCCCATCTTGCCACTAGGTTCTTCATGGCTTTTTTTTTTTTTTCCTTAGATTCCATATATATGTGTTAGCATACTGTATTTGTTTTTCTCTTTCTGACTTACTTCACTCTGTATGACTGACTCTAACTCCATCCACCTCATTACAAATACCTCCATTTCATTTCTTTTTATGGCTGAGTAATATTCCATTGTATATATGTGCCACATCTTCTTTATCCATTCATCTGTCAATGGACATTTAGGTTGCTTCCATGTCCTGGCTATTGTAAATAGAGCTGCAATGAACATTTTGGTACATGACTCTTTTTGAACTATGGTTTTCTCAGGGTATATGCCCAGTAGTGGGATTGCTGGGTCGTATGGTAGTTCTATTTGTAGTTTTTTAAGGAACCTCCATACTGTTCTCCATAGTGGCTGTATCAATTTACATTCCCACCAACAGTGCAAGAGTGTTCCCTTTCCTCCACACCCTCTCCAGCATTTATTGTTTCTAGATTTTTTGATGATGGCCATCCTGACCGGTGTGAGATGATATCTCATTGTAGTTTTGATTTGCATTTCTCTAATGATTAATGATGTTGAGCATTCTTTCATGTGTCTGTAGGCCATCTGTATATCTTCTTTGGAGAAATGTCTATTTAGGTCTTCTGCCAATTTTTGGATTGGGTTGTTCGTTTTTTTGTTATTGACCTGCATGAGCTGCTTGTAAATCTTGGAGATTAATCCTTTGTCAGTTGCTTCATTTGCAAATATTTTCTCCCATTCTGAGGGTTGTCTTTTGGTCTTGTTTATGGTTTCCTTTGCTGTGCAAAAGCTTTTAAGTTTCATTAGGTCCCATTTGTTTATTTGTGTTCTTATTTCCATTTCTCTGGGAGCTGGGTCAAAAAGAATCTTGCTGTGATGTATGTCATAGAGTGTTCTGCCTATGTTTTCCTCTAAGAGTTTGATAGTGTCTGCCCTTACACTTAGGTCTTTAATCCATTTTGAGTTTATTTTTGTGCATGGTGTCAGGGAGTGTTCTATTTTCATACTTTTACATGTATCTGTCCAATTTTCCCAGCACCACTTATTGACGAGGCTGTCTTTTCTCCACTGTATATGCTTGCCTCCTTTATCAAAGATAAGGTGACCATATGTGTGTGGGTTTATCTCTGGGCTTTCTATCCTGTTCCATTGATCTATATTTCTGTTTTTGTGCCAGTACCAAACTGTCTTGATTACGGTAGCTTTGTAATATAGTCTGAAGTCAGGGAGCCTGATTCCCCCAGCTCCATTTTTCATTCTCAAGATTGCTTTGGCTATTCGGGGTCTTTTGTGTTTCCATACAAATTGTGAAATTTTTTGTTCTAGTTCTGTGAAAAATGCCAGTGGTAGTTTGATAGGGATTGCATTGAATCTGTAGATTGCTTTGGGTAGTAGAGTCATTTTCACAATGTTGATTCTTCCAATCCAGGAACATGGTATATCTCTCCATCTATTTGTATCATCTTTAATTTCTTTCATCAGTGTCTTATAATTTTCTGCATACAGGTCTTTTGTCTCCTTAGGTAGGTTTATTCCTAGATATTTTATTCTTTTTGTTGCAATGGTAAACGGGAGTGTTTTCTTAATTTCACTTTCAGATTTTTCGTCATTAGTGTATAGAAATGCAAGAGATTTCTGTGCATTAATTTTGTATCCTGCTACTTTACCAAATTCATTGATTAGCTCTAGGAGTTTTCTGGTAGCATCTTTAGGATTCTCTATGTATAGTATCATGTCATCTGCAAATAGTGACAGCTTTACTTCTTCTTTTCCGATTTGGATTCCTTTTATTTCTTTTTCTTCTCTGATTGCTGTGGCTAACACTTCCAAAACTATGTTGAATAATTGTGGTGAGAGTGGGCAACCTTGTCTTGTTCCTGATCTTAGTGGAAATGGTGTCAGTTTTTCACCATTGAGGACAATGTTGGCTGTGGGTTTGTCATATATGGCCTTTATTATGTTGAGGAAAGTTCCCTCTATGCCTACTTTCTGCAAGGCTTTTATCATAAATGGGTGTTGAATTTTGTCGAAAGCTTTCTCTGCATCTATTGAGATGATCATATGGTTTTTCTCCTTCAATTTGTTAATATGGTGTATCACATTGATTGATTTGCGTATATTGAAGAATCCTTGCATTCCTGGGCTAAACCCCACTTGATCATGGTGTATGATCCTTTTAATGTGCTGTTGGATTCTGTTTGCTAGTATTTTCTTGAGGATTTTTGCATCTATGTTCATCAGTGATATTGGCCTGTAGTTTTCTTTCTTTGTGACATCTTTGTCTGGTTTTGGTATCAGGGTGATGGTGGCCTCGTAGAATGAGTTTGGGAGTGTTCCTCCCTCTGCAATATTTTGGAAGAGTTTGAGAAGGATAGGTCTTAGCTCTTCTCTAAATGTTTGATAGAATTCACCTGTGAAGCCGTCTGGTCCTGGGCTCTTGTTTGTTGGAAGGTTTTTAATCACAGTTTCAATTTCAGTGCTTGTGATTGGTCTGTTCATATTTTCTATTTCTTCCTGGTTCAGTCTTGGCAGTTTGTGCATTTCTAAGAATCTGTCCATTTCTTCCAGGTTGTCCATTTTATTGGCATAGAGTTGCTTGTAGTAATGTCTCATGATCGTTTGTATTTCTGCAGTGTCAGTGGTTACTTCTCCTTTTTCATTTCTAATTCTATTGATCTGAGTCTTCTCCCTTTTTCTCTTGATGAGTCTGGCTAATGGTTTATCAATTTTGTTTATCTTCTCGAAGAACCAGCTTTTAGTTTCATTGATTTTTGCTATTGTTTCCTTCATTTCTTTTTCATTTATTTCTGACCTGATCTTTATAATTTCTTTCCTTCTGCTGGCTTTGGGGTTTTTTTTGCTCTTCTTTCTCTAATTGCTTTAGGTGCAAGGTTAGTTTGTGTATTCGAGATGTTTCCTGTTTCTTGAGGTAGGCTTGTATTGCTATAAACTTCCCTCTTAGCACTGCTTTTGCTGCGTCCCATAGGTTTTGGGTCGTCGTGTCTCCATTGTCATTTGTTTCTAGGTATTTTTTGATTTCCCCTTTGATTTCTTCAGTGATCACTTCGTTATTAAGCAGTGTATTGTGTAGCCTCCATGTGTTTGTATTTTTTACAGAGCTTTTCCTGTAATTGATATCTAGTCTCATAGCGTTGTGGTCAGAAAAGATACTTGATATGATTTCAATTTTCTTAAATTTACCAAGGCTTGATTTGTGACCCAAGATATGATCTATCCTCGAGAATGTTCCATGAGCACTTGAGAAAAATGTGTATTCTGTTGTTTTTGGGTGGAATGTCCTATAAATATCAATTAAGTCCATCTTGTTTAACGTATCATTTAAAGCTTGTGTTTCCTTATTTATTTTCATTTTGGATGATCTGTCCATTGGTGAAAGTGGGGTGTTAAAGTCCCCTACTATGATTGTGTTGCTGTCGATTTCCCCTTTTATGGCTGTTAGTATTTGCCTTATGTATTGAGGTGCTCCTATGTTGGGTGCATAAATATTTACAATTGTTATACCTTCCTCTTGGATCGATCCCTTGATCATTATATAGTGTCCTTATTTGTGTCTTGTAATAGTCTTTATTTTAAAGTCTATTTTGTCTGATATGAGAATTGCTACTCCAGCTTTCTTTTGATTTCCATTTGCATGGAATATCTTTTTCCATCCCCTCACTTTCAGTCTATATGTGTCTCTAGGTCTGAAGTGGGTCTCTTGTAGACAGCATATATATGGGTCTTGTTTTTGTATCCATTCAGCCAGCCTGTGTCTTTTGGTGGGAGCATTTAATCCATTTACATTCAAGGTAATTATCGATATGTATGTTCCTATTCCCATTTTCTTAAATGTTTTGGGTTTGTTATTGTAGGTGTTTTCCTTCTCTTGTGTTTCTTGCCTAGAGAAGTTCCCTTAGCATTTGTTGTAAAGCTGGTTTGGTGGTGCTGAACTCTCTCAGCTTTTGCTTGTCTGTAAAGGTTTTAATTTCTCCATCACATCTGAATGAGATCCTTGCTGGGTAGAGTAATCTTGGTTGTAGGTTCTTCTCCTTCATCACTTTAAGTATATCCTGCCACTCCCCTCTGGCTTGCAGAGTTTCTGCTGAAAGATCAGATGTTAACCTTATGGGGATTCCCTTGTGTGTTATTTGTTTTTTTTCCCTTGCTGCCTTTAATATGTTTTCCTTATATTTAATTTTTGACAGTTTGATTAATATGTGTCTTGGCGTGTTTCTCCTTGGGTTTATCCTGTATGGGACTCTCTGTGCTTCCAGGACTTGATTAACTATTTCTTTTCCCATATTAGGGAAGTTTTCAACTATAATCTCTTCAAATATTTTCTCAGTCCCTTTCTTTTTCTCTTCTTCTTCTGGGACCCCTATAATTCGAATGTTGGTGCGTTTAATGTTGTCCCAGAGGTCTCTGAGACTGTCCTCAGTTCTTGTCATTCTTTTTTCTTTATCCTGCTCTGCAGTAGTTATTTCCACCATTTTATCTTCCAGGTCACTTATCCTTTCTTCTGCCTCAGTTATTCTGCTATTGATCCCATCTAGAGTATTTTTAATTTCATTTATTTTGTTTTTCATCATTGCTTGGTTCCTCTTTAGTTCTTCTATGTCCTTGTTAAATGTTTCTTGCATTTTGTCTATTCTGTTTCCAAGATTTTGGATCATCCTTACTATCATTATTCTGAATTCTTTTTCAGGTAGACTACCTATTTCCTCTTCATTTGTTAAATCCGGAGTGTTTTGACCCTGCTCCTTCATCTGCTGTGTGTTTTTCTGTCGTCTCATTTTGCTTATCTTACTGTGTTTGGGGTCTCCTTTTCACAGGCTGCAGGTTCGTAGTTCCTGTTGTTTTTGGTATCTGTCCCCAGTGGCTAAGGTTGGTTCAGTGGGTTGTGTAGGCTTCCTGGTGGAGGGAACTAGTGCCTGAGTTCTGGTGGATGAGGCTGGATCTTGTCTTTCTGGTGGGCACGTCCACGTCTGGTGGTGTATTTTGGGGTGTCTGTGGCCTTATTATGATTTTAGGCAGCCTCTCTGCTAATGGGTGGGGCTGTGTTCCTGTCTTGCTAGTTGTTTGGCATAGGGCATCCAGCACTGTAGCTTGCTGGTCGTTGAGTGAAGCTGGGTCTTGATGTTGAGATGGAGATCTCTGAGAGATTTTCGCCATTTGGTATTACGTGGAGCTGGGAGGTCTCTTGTGGACCAGTGTCCTGAAGTTGGCTCTCCCACCTGAGAGGCACGGCCCTGATGCCTGGCTGGAGCACCAAGAGACTTTCGTCCACACGGCTCAGAGTAAAAGGGAGAAAAAATAGAAAGAAAGAAAGAAGGAGGCTATAATATAGTGAAGTAAAATAAAGCTATTATAAAGCAGAGCTATACAGACAAAATCTCACCCAGAAGCATATACATATACACTCACAAAAAAAAGGAAAAGGGGAAAAATTAATATATCCTGCTCCGAAAGTCCACCTCCTGAATTTGGGATGATTCGTTGTCTATTCAGGTATTCAACAGATGCAGGCACATCAAGTTGTTTGTGGAGTTTTAATCCGCTGCTTCTGAGGCTGCTGGGAGAGATTTCCCCTTCTCTTCTCTGTTCGCACACCTCCTGGGGATCAGCTTTGGATCTGGACCCGCCTCTGCGTGTAGGTCACCTGAGGGCGTCTATTCCCCGCCCAGACAGGACGGGGTTAAAGGAGCAGCTGCTTCGGGGGCTCTGGCTCACCCAGGCCACGGGGAGGGAGGGGTACAGAGGAGGCGGGGCGAGCCTGCGGCGTCAGAGGCCGGTGTGATGTTGCAGCAGCCTGAGGTGCGCCGTGTGTTCTCCCGGGGAACTTGTCCCCGGATCACGGGACCCTGGCAGTGGTGGGCTGTACCGGCTCCCGGGAGGGGCGGTGTGGAGAGTGACCTGTGCTCACACACAGGCTTTTTGGAGGCGGCAGCAGCAGCCCCAGCGTCTCACGCCCGTCTCTGGTGCCTGCGCTGATCGCTGCGGCTCGCGCCAGTCTGTGGAGCTTGTTTAGGCGGCGCTCTGAATCCCCTCTCCCTGCGCACATGAAACAAAGAGGCAAGAAAAAGTCTCTTGCCTCTTCGGCAGCTGCAGACTTTTTCCCGGACTCCCTACCAGCCAGCTGTGGTGCGCTAACCCCTTCAGGCTGTGTTCACGCCGCCAGCCCCAGTCCTCTCCCTGCGATCCTACCGAAGCCGAGCCTCAGCTCCCAGCCCCGCCCGCCCCGGCGGGCGAGCAGACAAGCCTCTCGGGCTGGTGAGTGCTGCTCGGCGCCGAGCCTCTGTGCGGGAATCTCTCCGTGTTTTCCTCTGCGCCCCTGTTGCTGTGGGATCTGCGCTGTTAGCCGCGGCTCGCGCCCGTCTCTGGAGCTCGTTTAGGCGGCGCTCTGAATCCCCTCTCCTCGCGCACCAGGAAACAAAGAGGCAAGAAAAAGTCTCTTGCCTCTTCGGCAGCTGCAGACTTTTTCCCGGACTCCCTCCCGGCTAGCTGTGGTGCACTAACCCCTTCAGGCTGTGTTCACGCCGACAACCCCAGTCCTCTCCCTGCCCAAGCCTCAATTCCCAGCCCCGCCCGCCCCAGCGGGCGAGCAGACAAGCCTCTCGGGCTGGTGAGTGCTGCTCGTTGCCGAGCCTCTGTGCGGGAACCTCTCCGCTTTGCCCTCCGCACCCCTGTGGCTGCGCTCTCCTCCGTGGCTCCGAAGCTTCCCCCCTCTGCCACCCGCAGTCTCTGCCCGCGAAGGGGCTTCCTAGTGTGTGGAAATCTTTCCTCCTTCACAGCTCCCTCCCACTGGTGCAGGTGCCGTCCCTATTCTTTTGTCTCTGTTATTTCTTTTTTCTTTTGCCCTACCCAAGTACGGGGGGAGTTTCTTGCCTTTTTGGAGGTCGGACGTTTTCTGCCAGCGTTCAGTGGGTGTTCTGTAGGAGCAGTTCCACGTGTAGATGTATTTCTACTGTATCTGTGGGAAGGAAGGTGATCTCCACGTCTTACTCTTCCGCCATCTTCTCTCCTCCCCCCGAAATATGGGTATTTTCATCCAACTGAATACTGTACCTTCTGCACTTGTTTGTTCAGATCTTCTGGCAATTTATTTTTGTCTGCCAATTAAATGCATTTATGTTTGTTTGTCATGTATTACTCCAGCCCTCTACTACAGGAAGAACAAGTCTTTGTTCAATTCTTTTTGGTTTTCATGTCTTTCACTCAAAAAAGACTTCTAAAAATTTATAATTTATGTTAGTAAAATTTTGTAAAGTACAATATTAAGTATCAAATGACTTTTAAAATCCCATTTAAAAATTGCAGAGATTTGTCTTAATTTTCTCCATGTTTAAAAAGTCTTGTTCCCATGAAGACTTTATACTATCATTAGTTAATATCTCAAGACATGAAAATTCCCTTAGGGCTAAATTCATCATTAATGGTAGTGAATATAATTTCTAATAGTCTTCTTCTTCATAACTACAGTTTTAGGTGACTTTTGGTCAGATCACTTTAGGGCATCATCTTTATTGCATAATGAGGCTCTGAAATGCTCCAATTTTGTGGTCAGGAAGATAAGTTGGTTTTGTCATTTTCTCTTATGTTCACATTATTAGTATTACTTTCATTTCACATATCATTTTTCCTTTCTTTCTTCATTTCTTGCCTGCTTTTTAAAAAATCTTTTAAACCAAGTGTCCTTGTCTAAGAGTTTTCTTAATTAAAATTAGTAAATATTTACAAATCCACGTACACAGTCAAGTATGAACTACAATATAAGACAATGAACATAACTGCTAACTCTCCCACATTGCATATCACTCTTTCTTGAAGACCAAGTGAGCATGTCCTGGTCAATCTGTAGATTAAATATGAATAAAGTTTTTAAATAAAATTCAGGTAGTAGTTTTCATATGTTCTTTGGACACCTTCAATGAACCTAACCATTTTCTGGACCATTACCTAGTGCATCCTATTAGAACAGTTCATATCTGAAAAATAGGGCATGTTAGACTTATGAACTATGAATTTTTTTTAAAAAGTTAAATGTTGAACATCCAAGTAGAGTCATTAAACTCTTAAACAGAAATAACAAATGATAAAATCTGACATTTATTAGGAAATATATACATTTCAGTAATATGGTAATTTGAATATGAATGTAAAAATAAAATTGCCAGGAAATACAAACATTAATAGCTTTTAATTAGAACACATTGGAAAGGAAGTAGGAATGAAAGGAGCATGTGATTGAACTTATTCATAAAGAGCAAACACTAATTTATTCTAAGTCGTTAGTGTTAATATAGTCTGCAGCAATGGACAAATCAATGTTAATTGAGTTCTAAAAGGAAAACATGCAGGAAGCAGCTTTCACTATTACGAACTGTGGGTACATATGAAAAGGCAGAATTGAAATTAAATACAATTTAATTCAGTCCCAAATACTTTTATTAACATCAAAAATGCTAGACAGAGTGAAAAATTATATGTGCCTTTTATGCTGCATTTTCCAATACTTTATTATGAAACCACATGAACATGCAGCAGAGTTGAAAAAATGTTTCACTGAACCCCCTGAAATCTACCACCTAGATTCTACCCTTTACGTTTTACTATACTTTGCTCAACTATCCTATCTGCACCTCTCTATTCATCCATTAATTCATCCTAGTTTCCACCCATTTAAAGAATGTTGCAGACATCGCAACAACTTCCTCAAATACTTTAGCATGCACTTTTATATAAAATTTACATTAAATGGAATGCACATATATTAGGTGTATCTTCCCTGAGTTCTGATAAATGCATAGGCCTGTGTGGCCCAAACCTCTATCAAGACTACCGAACATTATGATTCATCCATTCCAGAAAGTTACCTCATTATCAGTCTAGGCAATTGCTGTCCCCACCCAACACAACTACTGTAATATTATGATTTATAATAAATATATATTTGATCTTTGTCCCCATTTCTGGCACAAAGCTCCTAAAACCCTTGGAGATTTTTCTGATGAAGAAATAACGGTATTTTTTGTTATGTAAAGAAGGTGACTTTTGGAAGTGCCTAAGCATGGAGATGACCATGTGATTAGAGGGTTGGAAATCTCAGTCCCATCCTTCTGACCTCTGGGGAGGAAAGAGGGGCTAGAGATTGAGTTCAGTCACCAGTAGCCAATGATTTAATCAGTCATACCTGTATAAAGAAGCCTCTGTAAAAATCACAAAGGAGAGCTGCCAGGTTAGTGAACATATGCAGATTTGGGGAGAGCAGTGCTCCCAGAGAGCATGGAAGCTCTGTGCCCTTTTTCCATACCTTGTCCTAGGCATCTTTTCCATATGGCTCTTCCTGGGTTATATCATTTTATAATAAACCTAACCTAGTAAATAAGTAATCTAGATTACTAGTGATTTAGTAAGTAAAATATTTCTGAGTTTGGTGAGGCACTCTAGTAAATTAATGGAACCCAGGAAAGGGGGTCATTTGAACTTTGAATCTTTAGCCCATGGTGATAACGCAGAAGCACAGGTGATAATCTGAACTTGCGACTGGCATCTGAAGCGGGGAGTGGGGAACAGTCTTGTGGGATTCAATGTATGGGGTCTAATGATATCTTCTTTGGCTAGATAGTGTCATAATTGAGTTGAATTGCAGGACACCCAGCTGGTGTTGGAGAATTGCCTGTTGGTGTGGGGGAAAGCCCCCCAACACACACACACATTGGAAATTGGCACTCAGAACCCATTTGATTTATGATGTTTTTCCACTACAGCGCTGTATATTTCTAAAACTGATCCACCAATTAAAAAGGAATTACCATACATTCAACTACCTGGGTGTCCATTTTTCAAAGACATTAACAATAATGTCTCTCTCTTTAAAAGAAAAATATTTCAAATTTTACTCGTAAAATACTTATGCACCTTTCAAATAGTTGAGTAAAACTTGAAGACTATTTAAAGTAAAAATTATTTAAAGGGAGACTGAGTGAAGCATTAGGCAACTTCCATTAAATCTCAGAGAGCTGGCAAGTTATAAGCACTGTGGATGAACCTTGGTCCCATTTCTTGTTCTTCACCTGGTTGATTATCTTACATATTTAGATCCAATTATGAAATTGCTAACTAGCTCAATACCAGCCATAAAGAAGGTACACAATAAATCGTTGTTAAGTGGAATAAAAGAGTGAATGAAAACAATGAATGAGGAGGGAACTAGCATTTGCCAAGTATTTGGGAACATGACTAGCAAAATGCTACACGTTTTAAATATATTATCTTGTGTTTTCTTAAAGCAATCATGCAAGTTAGGTACACTTTGCTAATGCTTTGTACATGGTAAATGCTCAATACATCACTATAACTGCTAGTATGCATCACTGTAACTGCTGAAATGTGCAGGCTCTAATTTACTAAGGGGTTTTAATCCCCAGGAACATCAGAGCAACAATTGGATTACTCACCTGCAATAGGCTTAACACTAACCTTTTCATATTCCCAAATTCTCTTTGTCTGGACCAGAAAGGAGTAGCTCAGTAAATTGTATATCAAATGCCAGTGGTTTATATTCATAATCAGTTATTGCTCTATTATTCTAAAAACTGGAAAAATTAGCAACTTTATTTCAGGGTCAAATTTTTTCTATTACAGTTGGTAAGTTGAAAAAGCCACAGAATTTCTGATAAGTGGGAAATTTAAATACTCCACGCTAAAGGCAATTTAATCTATTTCAGAAGTACAACAGGAATTTATAAGGATATATATCTTCAAAAACCAAGCTGGAAAGTGAATTTTAATCAAAACTGAGACCAGATCTTGACTTCCAGTATAAAATGACATTTATATAAAACAAATGAAAAATTCTATTTAAATACCATTAACAAAAGGAGGAAAAAAGCAAACAAAAAGGCAAAATAAGCAAATGAATAGGCAAATAACACTAACCAAAAAATCATTACACCATTACCACAAACTGTTAGATAAACATCTAACAAAATCTGGAAATAATTTTCACCAAGTCTAAGGCTGATTACTACTCTTATCTGTGCAGTCATCCAAGAAATATTTATTAAACACTTTGTCCTGCGGCAAAATAGGAAATCTCCCAAGGGCCTATAGGCTACTTATAGGACATTTTATAATGATTGTTGATTACTGATGAGGACAGGAGTTTGTTTTGCAGTAGTAATTTAAAATGTATATTGCCAGGAATTTAGTATTCAAGTTTAATGACTTTAGCTGATTGACAGGTTATACCTTTTAAAATATGCAATAACTCCTGGTGTTGATTTTGTCGTTTGAACAGTCAACTGATATAAATGATTTAAATGTTTCTGGTATTTAAATTGTATTAATTGTATACGACCACATTCAAAATATTTAAAGTGATTGAATCCCTCTCCAGACATGAGTACAACATCTGCCACTAAATTAGTCTTATTATTCCACTAAAATCCTATAAAGAAGCCTCAATTCTGGTAATTTTGTAAGATGATTTTAAAATCTTAGGTACCCGGAATGAGTGTATAGCATTCTCTGTGTGCACGCACTATTCTTCATGAGATGGAGTAAAATAGAAGGTCATTATGTTTTGTAAAATCAGACTTACAATAACCATCACATCTTTAGAAATTTGATCTAGCATGTCAAATGTATAATTTCTAACTTGTTCTAAAATACAGTACTAGTTAGATGTCTAATTTCCTTATTCAACTGGGTAATTCTATATAGTTGAAAGATTACTGATTAAATCATTCTATTTCATTTACTTGTGTAATTTCACAGTTCTATTTCATGAGCAGACAAGAATTGGTGTATAGTTAGAATAATGCATAAGAAAACACAAGCCAGACAAATCCCTTGGAAGCAAAGGCTAGGTTCATCTGCTGAGGAAGAAATGTATCTCACTAAAGGATTCTTAGTCTTTTTATTAAGTAATTGAGCAGTTGGGCAGAAAATGATTAAGAAATATTAGGATTAATACAAATTTACTCAAGCATACTGGTTATAGGTACCTTTTTCAATATAAAAATATAAATATAAAAATATTTTCATTGGTGTAACCATTTGTAGAAAGTATGTGTAGGTACAAATGCTTGCACTGGAGCCAGGGCACATTTGCAGAGCTTGACTTGTGTTGTAGTCAGCACTTGCAGGAACAAGAGCCATGGATACTCCCCCATAGGAGCTATGAGACCTGATAAAGGAGCCAACATTTAGAATGAAGTCTAAGTGGACTGCTGAATAGTGTTGCCTTATGTTGCTGGGATTTGGTAAATAAAAGGAATTCAACAGAAATGAGCTGAAGGTCCATGGTTTTGGTGATGGTTTATAGCTTTGAGTGTTGCAACCAGTCCTTTCCATTTTGGGAACGGAAATTTTCATGTTTCTGGAGTGGGAAATCATGCTTAGCCTCTAAAGGCAAGTGTGTGTTTGGGAAGAAGTGTGTGTCAACCACTGAGGTCATTGGTTATTGCAATGATGGATGATCTCAATAGTTGTTAGGTGGTAAGTCTTTTCCTCAAAAGAAGAGAGTTAATTTGCTTAATTGTTCTGTCTTTATTCAGGTGGGTCCCTAGTAAAATCTTATATAACTGTTAGGAAAGTGTTTCTAAGACATTTTCTGTCAGTGGAGAGGTTAACAGTACAACTATTGATACTTTCTTTATCATTGTAATCTCTTGTCCTTGCTTATGAGTTGAACCAAAGAGACTTTTGTGAGAGCAAGTGCCAAGAGGAGAAAATCTGTAGACTTACTGCAGTGTCTTCAGTCATGTAACAGTTACATGCAATAGGTGTATGGAGCTCTTAGCTATCCAGATAGCACCTTCCAGGGAAATGTGATCCTGGACTGTGAACCTTGAAGATTACAAATGTATGGTAGATATAAAGATTTTATTCATTTATATTCTCCTGTATAAGAAATGTCTCTTTTTATCTGAAGTAATGCTTCCTCCTTTAAAGTCAAATTTGTTTTGTATTAGTATGGGGGCACTAGCTTTCTTTGGATTAGTGTCTGCAGAGTATATTTTTTCTTCAACATTTACTTTCAGTATCTGTCTTTATATTTAAGGTGTTTTTTAGAAGCAGCATATAGGTTTTGTTGCTGTTTGCTTTTCATCAAAATTTAGTTATTTTAAATTTGAGGTAGTTACTGATATATTTGGCCTTATAGTTACCACCTTAGTATTTGTTTTTGGCTTGTTCTGTTATACTCATGTTTCTTTTTGTTCTTTTGGATAATTTAAATAGATTTTATTTTTCTGTTTTTCTTCTCTATAAACATGAGTCATACATTCTTTTACTATTCTTTTATTAGGTACTCTAGAGATTACAACACACATGCTTAATTTATTAAAATTTATTACATTCACTTCTCTCATATGCATGGAACTTTAAGTCCATGTAGCCCCTAACACATCTTTGGTATAGTTATTACTTATTCTACATATATCAACCAAGACAGTATATCATTATTTTGTACAGTCGATATTGATTTGTTTATCTGCATTTTCCCCCGTCTTTTGTTCTTTAGTTTTCCTGCATTTTGGCACTTTATCTGGGAACAATTTCTTTTTGCCTAAACTCTCTTTTGTATTCCTTTCAGTACAGATCTCTAGGGAAGCATATATATTTATCTGAAGTAGTATTTATTTTATCATCTTTTCATTTCTATTAAGGTATGATTGATGTACAATATTGTATAAGTTTCAGGTGTACAAGAGTGATTCACAATTTTTAAAGGTTATATTCCATTTATAGTTACTATAAAATATTGGCTATATTCCCCATGTTATACAACATATCATTGTTGCTTATTTATTTTATGCATAGTAGTTGTACCTCATGATCCCTTACTACTATCTTGCCCCTTCCCTCCTTCCTTCTCCTCACTGGTAATCACTAGTTTGTTTTCTATATCTTGAGTCTGTTTCTTTTTTTAATATTCACTAGTTTGTTTTATTTTTTAGATTCCACATATAAGAGGTATCATACAGTATTTCTCTGCCTAACTTATTTCACTTAGCATAATACCCTCCAAGTCCATCCATGTTGCAAATGCCAAAATTTCATTCATTTTTATGGCTGAGTAGTATTCCATTGTGTATGAGTGTGTGTGTGTCTGTATATACATACACACACACACACACACACATATGTACATATACATACATACATCTTGATCCATTCATCTATTGGCCACTTAGGTTGCTTGAATTTCTTGACTATTGTAAATGATGCTGCTATGAACATTGGGGTGCATGTATCTTTACTTTTTCTCTTTTTTTAATTGAAGTATACTTGATTTACAATGTTGTGTTAATTTCTGCTGTACAACAAAGTGATTCAGTTATACAATATATACATTATTTTTAATTTTTCATTATGGTTTATCATAGGATATTGAATGTAGTTTTCTCTGCTATATAGTAGGACCTTGTTGTTTATCCATTCTATATATAATAACCTACATCTCCTAACCCCAGCTTCCCACTCCATCCCTTCCCCAACACCCTCCCCACTGGCAACCACAAATCTGTTCTCTGTGTCCATGAGTCAGTTTTGTAGATAGGTTCATTTGTGTCCTATTTTAGATTCCACATATAAGTGATATCATATGCTATTTGTCATTCTCTTTCTGACTTACTTCACTTAGTATGATAATCTCTAGTTGCATCCATGTTGCTACAAATGGCATTATTTCATTCTTTTTTATGGCTGAGTAGTATTCCATTGTGTATATGTACCACATCTTCTTTATCCATTCATCTGTCTATGGACATTTAGGTTGTTTCCATGTCTTGGCTATTGTGAATAGTGCTGCTATGAACATAGGGGTGTTCTTTTTGAATTACAGTTTTGTCTGGATATATGCCCAGGAGTGGGATTACTGGATCACATGGAAACTCTATTTTTTGTTTTTTGAGGAACCTCCATGCTGTTTTGTATAGTGTCTGTACCAACTTACATTCCCACCAACAATGTAGGAGGGTTCCCTTTTCTCCACACCCTCTCCAGCATTTGTTATTAGTAGACTTTTTATTGATGGCCATTCTCACTGGTGTGAGGTGGTACCTTGTTGTAGTTTTGACTTGCATTTCTCTGATAATTAGCAATGTTGAGCATCTTTTCATGTGAATATTGGCTCTCTGTCTGTATTCTTTGGAGAAATGTCTGCTTAGGTCTTCTGCCCATTTCTTGATTGGGTTGTTTGCTTTTTTTTGTTATTAAGTTGTATAAGCTGTTTATATACTTTGGAAATTAAGCCCTTGTCATTCACTTCATTTGCAAATATTTTGTCCCATTCTGTCAATTGTCTTTTTGTTTATGGTTTCCTTTGCTGTGCAAAATCTTGTAAGTTTGATTACGTTTCATTTGTTTATTTTTGTTTTTATTTCTAATGCCTCAGGAGACTGACCTAAGAAAATATTGGTACGACTTATGTCAGAGAATGTTTTGCCTATGATCTCTTCTAGGAGTTTTATGGTGTCATGTTTAAGTCTTTAAGCCATCTTGAGTTTATTTTTGTGTATGGTGAGAGGGTGTATTCTAACTTAATTGATTTACATGCAAATGTCCAAATTTCCCAGCACCACTTGAAGAGATGGTCATTTTCCTATTTTATATTCTTCCCTCCTTTGTTGAAGATTAATCACAGGCACATGGGTTTATTTCTGGACTCTCTATTCTGTTCCATTGATCCGTATGGCTGTTTTGTGTCAATACCATGCTGTTTTGATTACTGTAGCTTTGTAGAATTGTCTGAAGTCTGGGAGGGTTATGCTTCCTGCTTTGTTCATTTTCTTCCAGATTGCTTTGGAAATTTTGGTCTTTTATGGTTCCATATAAATTTTAGGGTTATTTCTTCTAGTTCTGTGAAAAATGTCATGAGTAATTTAACACATTATTGACCAGAGACATATTAATACATCTTTTGTTACCCAAACATTATTTACCAAAGATATATCAATACATTTTTAGAGAGTGATACAATTAACATCACTGTGTGAAGTTGTTAGAACTTAAAATTGATCAATGGTTCATTATACAACTTATGATTGTCATTATCATATACATTTTGCTCCATTAGGTTTTTGTTCCAAGCTTGCATATATTATAAATGAAAGTTTATTATGTAAAATTTTCAAAAATGACACATTGTGAAATTTTGAGTGAAGAAGAATTTTTGGTGAATGTTATGCAGATAATTTCTGTTATTGTCTGAGTGACATATATACTAGGGTCTCAGAAAATGATAGTTCTTCAGAATATAATTCTGATTCAGACAATGTGAACATGAGGCCAACAAAAAGACAAAAAAGCGTAGTGATTGATTCTGATATGGAAATTGAAAATTAAACTCACGGAGCTGGAGATTGCTCCTTTGTTTCTACAGAAGAGTGGATTGAAGACAACATTTCACGAAAATTAAGATTTTACACGTGTGTCAGGTGTCACTATTGAATGTAATAACCCACAAAGTGTTAGGGAAATAACAGAATTAATTTTTGGTAATGACTTTCTTGAGTTGGTTGCTTCTCAAACAAACTTGTATCATCACCAACAGAATGAAAAATCATATAAAAAGTATGATAAGGCTTTAAAATGGACTGATGTAACCAATACTGACATGAAGAAGTTTCTTGGATTAATAACTTTGATGGGACAGATAAGAAAGTCAGAGTGGAAAGAATATTGGTGGACTGATCCCTTACTTGAAACCCCTATCTTTCCAAAGGTTATGATGAGAAGAAGGTTCGAACAAATAATGATATTTCTTCACTTTAACGATAACTCAGAAACTCCACTTCCTGTAGACAGAATTTCAAAGTTCTTTTGGATTATTTTCTACCAAAATTTCAATTGATCTGTATACAAAAACGAGAGCTATCACTTGATGAGGCAATGATAAAGTGGAGAGGACGACTAGGATTCAAAACCTGTAATCCAAGAAAACTTACAAAATATGGAACTTTGGTCAGGATGGTTAGCAAAAGTGAAACTGGATATATATGCAACCTTGAGATTTACATGGGTGAAGGAAAGAAACTGCAAGAAACAATACTATCAGTCCTACCACCTTATCTTGGTTCATGGCACCATATTTACCAAGACAATTATTACAACAGTGTGTTCACATCTGAAATATTGTTGAAAAATAAAACCAGAGTTTGTGGGACTATCAGAGAGAATCGTGGTCTACCAAACCAATTAAAGGAGAAATATAAAAATCTACAGAGGGGAGAAATGGCATTCTAACAGAAGGGAGAAGTGATTCTTCTTATATGGAAAGATAAGAAGCTAGTCCACATGGTGACAGCTATTCATGACACCACCATAGCATCTACAGGAAAGGAAGACAGGAGGACTGGCCATCAGATAACTAAGCCCACTTGTATATTAGAGTATAATAAATATATGAAAGGAGTTGATCGATCCAATCAATATCTGGCAAACTTCAATATCCTTCAGAAAACTTGAAAATGGTATAAGAAAGAGGGTTTCTATTTGAGCAATTGCGGTTTATTCAATGTGTTTAAAATATATTGTAGCCTTAATGCACAGCATAAAATGACTTATAAGCAATTTTTGTTAGCAGTAGCTAGAGAATAGGTAACTGACCATTCTGGTGAATGTAGTGGTAGTCCCACACCTGGTCCTTCTTGTGGCATTTCTAAAAGACCCCCCTGCAAAGATCCACCTTGTTGACCATCAGGTAAAATAAAAGAACATATTCTAGAAGAAATAATACCCACAGGACTAAACAAAAAGTGCTGTTAGAAAGTGTAGTCTGCTCTTCCAGGGGAAAGAGCAGTGAAACACAGTATAGATGTAATAGATGTTCTGTTCACTTGCACAGAGGTGCCTGCTATACTGCCTATCACACTCTAACAAAATATTAGAATGCTTTAGTAATACATGTACAAAGTTTCAAATAAATACATTAAATGAAAAAAACGTTTTTTGATATTTATTCAAATGTGGGTGTTTCAATATTCACTTACATAACAAATCGCCAACCACAGATGTTAGTTTCTGCCAAAATCCCCTGGTCAATAATGTGTTAATAAGGGTTGCATTAAATCTGTAGATTGCTTTGGATAGTTGTGGCCATCTTAACAGTATTAACTCTTCCTATCCAAGAGCATGGGATATCTATCTATTTCTTTGAATTATCTTCAGTTTTCTTTATTAATGTTTTATAGTTCTCAGCATATAAGTCTTTCACCTCCTTGGTCAGGTTTATTCCTAAGTATTTTATTTTTGGGGGTGTGATTTTAAAAAGTACTTTTTATTATTTTATTTTACATTCGCTTTCTGATATTTCATTGTTAATGTAAAGAAATGCAACCAATTTTTGTATGTTAATCTTGTATCCTGCTATCTTGCTGAAATAGTTTTTCAGTTCTAGTAGTTTTTGTGTTGAATCTTAAGGGTTTTCTATAAATAGTATCAAGTCTTCTGCATATAATTACAATTTTACCTCTTCCCTTCCAACTTGGATACACTTATTTCTCTTTCTTGTCTGATTGCTGTGGCTACGACTTCCAACACTATGTTGAATAGAAGAGGTGAGAGTGGGCATCCTTGTCTTGTTCCAGATTTTAGAGGTCAGGTTTTCAGCTTTTCACCATTGAGTATTATATTGGCTGTGGGTTTGTCATAAATAGCTTTTATTATGTTGAGATATGCTCCCTCTATACCCACTTTGGTAAGAGTTTTTTCATGAATGGATGTTGAATTTTGTCAGATGCTTTTTCTGCATCTATTGAGGTGATCATGTGGTTTTTGTCTTTTCTTTGGTTAATGTGGTATATTGCAGTGATTGATTTGCGTATGTTGAATGAGACATGAACTTGGGATGTATCGCACTTGGTCATGGTGTATGATCTTTTTTATGTGTTGCTGAATTCAGTTTGCTAATCTTTTGTTGAGAAATTTTGCATCTATAGTCATCAAAGATAGTGGCCTGTAATTTTCTTTTTTGCTAGTGTCTTTGTCTGGTTTTGGTATCAGAGTGATGGTGGCTTCATAGAATGTCTTTGGGAGTGTTCCCTTCTCTTCAGTATTTTAGAAGAGTTTGAGAAGTGTTGGTATAAGTTCTTCTTTGTATGTTTAGTAGAATTCACCTGTGAAGCCATCTTGTCCTGGACTTTTGTTTGTAGGGAGCTTTTTAATTACAGATTCTATTTCATTTCTAGTGAATCAGTCTGTTCAAGTTATCTATTTCTTCTTGATTCAGTTTTGTGGTCTGTGTGTTTCTAGAAAGTTGTCCATTTCTTCTAGGTTGTTGAATTTGTTAGCATATAATTGTTCATAGTATTCCCTTATGTTTTTTTGTATTTTTGTGATATTGGTTGTTATGTCTCCTTTTTTTTTTTTTTAACATCTTTATTGAAGTATAATTGCTTTACAGTGGTGTGTTAGTTTCTGCTTTAAAACAAAGTGAATCAGTTATACATATACATATGTTCCCATATCTCTTCCCTCTTGCATCTCCCTCCCTCCCACCCTCCCTATCCCACCCCTCTAGGTGGTCACAAAGCACCGAGCTGATCTCCCTGTGCTATGCGGCTGCTTCCCACTAGCTATCTATTTTACATTTGGTAGTGTATATATGTCCATGACACTCTCTCACCCTGTCACATCTCACCCCTCCCCCTCCCCATATCCTCAAGTCCATTCTTTAGTAGGTCTGTGTCTTTATTCCCATCTTGCCACTAGGTTCTTCATGTCCTTTTTTTTTTTTTCTTAGATTCCATATATATGTGTTAGCATACTGTATTTGTTTTTCTCTTTCTGACTTACTTCACTCTGTATGACAGACTCTAACTCCATCCACCTCATTACAAATACCTCCATTTCATTTCTTTTTTGTCTCCTTTTTTATATCTTATTTTGTTTATTTGGCTTCTCTCCCTCTTTTTCTTGGTGAGCCTGGCCAGAGTTTTGTCCATCTTGTTTACCCTTTCAAAGAACCAGCTCTTGGTTTTATTGATTTTTTTCTACTGTTTTTTTAATCTCTATTTTATTTGTTTCCTCCCTGATCTTTATTATTTCCTTCCTTCTGCTGACTTTAGGTTTTGTTTGTTCTCCTTTTTCTAATTCTTTTAAGTGGTAGGTTAGGTTGTTTGACATTTTTCTTGTTTTTTGAAGAAGGCGGGTATCACTATGAACTTCCTTCAAAGAACTGCTTTTGCTGCATTCCATATACTTTGTATGGTTGTGTTTTCATTGTCATTTGTCTCAAGGTATTTTTTAATTTCCTCTTTGATTTCATTGTTGACACATTGGTTTTTTAGTAGCATATTGTTTAGTCTCCATGTAATTATTTTTTTCTCATTTGTTTTTCTGTGGTCGATTTCTAGTCTCATGCCATTGTGGTCAGAGAAGATGCCTGAGATAATTTCTATACTCTTAAATTTGGGAGGCTTGTTTTGCGCCCTAATATGTGGTCCATCCTAGAGAACGTTCCATGTGCACTTGAAAAGAATGTGTATTCTGTTTGGATGTAATGTCCTGAAAATATCAATTAAGTCTAACTGTTGTATCATTTAGGATCTCTGTTGCCTTATTGATTTCCTGTCTAGAAGATCTTTCCATTGATGTGAGTGGGATGTTAAAGTCTCCTACTATTATTGTACTACTGTCAATTTCTCCCTTTATGTCTGTTAGTATTTATGTATTTGGGTGCTCCTATATTAGGTACATATATATTGACTAGTGTAAAATCCTCTTTTTGTGTTATCCTTTTATTATTATATACTGTCCTTCTTTGTCTTTCTTTATGGACTTTGTTTTAAAGTCTATTTTGTCTGAGTATTGTGAACGTGCTTTCTTGTCATTTCCATTTGCCTTAGATAATTTTTCCATGCCCTCACTTTCAATCTGTGTGTCCTTTGCCCTATTTTTTAAATCCAATCTACCACTCTGTGTCTTTTGATTGGAGCATTTAGTCCATTGACATTAAGGTAATTATTGGTTGATATGTATTTGTTGACATTTTAAACCTTGTTTTCTCATTGATTTTTACATTTTTTCTTTGTCCCATACTTTTTCTTTTTGGTTTTCCTTTTGTGGTTTGATGTTTTCCAGTTGTATTATACTTATGTTCTCTTCTTTTCGGTTTTTCTGAATCTACTGTAGGTTTTTGATTTGTGGTTACCCTGTTTTTCAAATATGTTATTCCCTTCCTATACCTATTTCCCTTAGACTGGTAGTCATATAGCCTCAAACACATTCTAAGAAATGAAAACATCTACACTTTTTTACTCTCCTCACCCACATTTTCTGATTTTGATGTCCTCTTCTACATCTTCCTGTTCATCCTTTTGCTGTTCATTGTAGTTCTCATCCGTTTCACAAAAATGTTTTGATTTTTTTAAATCTGTGTACTGGTTTATTTAGGTGATTTGCTTTCCAATTGTGATTTTCTCTTTCCTATAGATTCTTACTTCTCTTCTATTTAGAGAAGACTTTTCAATATTTCTTTTAGGATAGGTTTAGTATTGTTGTATTCATTTAGTTTTTGCTTGTCTGAGAAATGCTTTCTCTTTCCTTCTATTCTAAATGATAATCTTGCTGGGTAGAGTATCCTAGGTTGCACACTTTTCCCTTTCAGGACTTTGAATACATCTTGACACTGCCTTCTGGTCTGCAACACTTCTGTAGAGAAATCAGCTGAGAGTCTTACATCAGTTCCCTTGTAATTAATGCTTTGTTTTTCTCTTGCTGCCTTTAGAATCATCTCTTTAACTTTTGCCATTTTATTTATAATATGTCTTGGTGTAGGTCTGTTTGGTTTTATCTTGTTTGGGACCCTCTGTACTTCATGTACATTGATATCTTTTGGGGAAGTTTTCAGCCGTAATTTCTTCATATACATTCTTGGTCCCTTTTTCTCTTTCTTCCCCTTTTGGAATCCCTATTATGCATAGATAGACATGCTTTATATTATCCCATAGGTCTCTTATATTGCTTTTTTTGGCTTTCTGTATGCTGTCCTGATTGGGTGATTTCCATTATTGTATCTTCCAGGTCACTTATTCGTTCTTCCACATTATTCATTCTGCCATTCATTGCCTTTAGCTTGGCTTTCATCTCGGCAAATGAGTCTTCTAATTTTTCTTGGTTCCTCTTTATAGTTTCTTGTTCCTTTTTATAGTACTCTGCATTTCTTTCAATCACCTTTCTTAATTCCTTCAGTATTTTCATTATATCCTTTTTGAAATCAGTGTCTATAAGACTGAAGAGGTCTGTTTCATTGTTTATTCTTTCAGGGGAATTCTCTTGGTCTTTTAACTGGGAGTGGTTCCTCTGCTTCTTCACTGTACTTATATTTCTCTTACTTTGTGAGTTTAGGAGAAAGAATTATCTACTGTGGTTTTTGAGGGCTATTTATATGTGGGAGCCTTCCTGTGTAGCTTGTGTGGGTTTAATATTTTTGGTGCAAGGGCTGTTTATAGTGTGGATGCCTATTGCCTATTTCCTCAGTGTGTGCTGGCTGTTATCCCCTTGATAGGAGGTGTGAAGATGGGGTGGCTGGTGCCTGGTCCTGGGGTTCTTGGTGGTGATGGCAGCTCACATGTTCCCCCCCAGAGCACATGATGGGAGTGGACGTGCCTCATGACTGCTCCTGGATTTTGGGAGGGCAGCAGCAGCAGCTTGCAACTGCTCCTGGAATCCGCCAGGGTGGCTTGCAACCTCTCCTGGAGTCTGCAAGGGTGGCAGCAGCTCACGACTGCTCCCAGAATCCAGGAGGGTGGTGGTGGTGGTGGCTTGCGACCACTTCTGTAGCAGGTGCTGACAGCAGCAGTGGCAGTGGCTTGTGATTGCTCCTGGAGCTCGTGTAGTTGGTGTCCTGCCACTTGAGAGCTCACATAGGGAAAAAGACTGCAATGGAAGATCCTGCCCCCCTCCACATCCCCCAAAACAAATGGCAACTGGTTTCTAAGGCACCAGGGCTTCCTTCACGTACACCCTCAGTTGCAGTCTCACAAGATCCCAGCACATTCAGGCTGTTTTCGTGCAGCCCACCCCAGTCCTCTCCCTGGATCTGATCTCCAAAGCCACAGCCTCAGAACCCAGCCACGCCCCCCATACTGGTGGATGCACGTCTCAGGCTGGGGAGTGCAGGGCAGTGGCACTGACCATCTGTGCAGGTGTCTCTCAGATCCAGCTGCTGCAAACTCGTTCATGCATTCTCTTCTGAGGCGCTGAAGCTCCTCCTTTGTCCCAGCTGATCTCCTCACTGGTGAGGGGACTTCCAGGGTGCAGGAAACTTTCCTCTTTCACAGCTCTCTCCCAGGGATGCAGGTCCATCCCAATTGCTTTCTCACTTTTTTTTTTTTTTTTTTTTTGTCCTACCTCGTTTCATGGGGATTTTCTTGCCCTTTCAGATGTCTGAGGTTTTCTGCCCACATTCAGTAGGCATTCTGTGAGAATCGTTCCACACGTAGATGTATTTTTGAAGTACTTGTGGGAGAAGGTGAACTTCATGTCCTACTACTCCACCATCTTGATACTCAATTCCTATCTTTTCTAATTAGTGTTTCCATTTTTTGGACATATACTGAGGAGTGGAATTTCTGGGTCATATGGTAGTTCTATTTTTTAGGTTTTTTTTGTGGAAACTTTCATAATGCATTCCACAGTGGCTGCACCAATTACATTCCCACCAATTTACATTCCTACCATTTCCACTAGAATTCCATTTTCTCATATCCTCACCAACATTAATTATTTGTGTTCTTTTTGGTGTGAGATGGTATTTCATGGTTTTAATTTGCATTGCTCTGATGATTAACTATGTTGAGGATCTTTGCATGTGCCTGTTGGCAATCTGCATGTCTTCTTTGGAAAAATATCTATTTATATTTTCTGCCCATTTTAAAATTAGGTTGTGTAGGGGTTTTTTTGATGTTGAGTGTATGATCTGTTTATATATTTTGGATATTAATTCCTTACTGGTCATATCATTTGCAAATATTTTCTCCTAATCAGTAGGTTTTCCTTTTGTTTTGTCAGTGATTTCCTTTGCTGTGCAAAAGGTCCTGTTTGGGATTAACATATACACACTACTATATATGAAATATATAACAAACAAAGGCCTACTGTATAGCACAGGATGCTATACTCAATATCTTGAAATAGCCTATAATGGAAAAATAATCTGAAAGAGAATAGTTATATGTATATAGATAGATTTATCTACCTATCTATATATATATAACTGAATTTCTTTGCTGTACACCTGAAACTAACACAACATTGTAAATCCACTATACTTCAATTTTAAAAAGTTTAATTAGGTCCCATTTGTTTATTTTTGCTTTTATTCCCTTTGCTTTAGGAGACAGATCCAAAAAATTATTGCTATGATTTACGTCAAAGACTGTTCCACCTATGTTTTTCTCCAGAAGTTTTATGATGTCCTGTCTTATATTTAGGTTTTCTATATGATGTTAGAGAAACTTCAAATTTTATTCTTTTACATGTAGTTGTCCAGTATTCCCAGCACTAGTTATTGAAGAGACTGCTTTTTCTCCATTTTATATTCTTGCTTCCTTTGTTGTAGATTAATTGACCGTAAAGTGTGAGTGTATTTCTGGGCTCTCTTTTCTGTTCCATTGACCTATATGTTTGGTTTTGTGCCAGTACCATACAGTTTGATTACTCTAGCTTTGTAGTGTAGTCTGAAGTCAGGGAGCATGATTCCTCCAGTTCTGTTCTTATTTCTCAAGATTACTTTGGCTCTTTGGGGTCTTCTGTGTTTCCATACAAATTTTAAAATTATTTGTTGTAGTTCTGTGAAAAATGTAATTGGTATTTTGATAGGGATTACATTGAATCTGTAGATTGCCTTGGGTAGTATGGTCATTTTAAAAATGATAATTCTCCCAATCCATGAACATAGTATATCTTTCCATCTGTTTCTGTTATATTCAATTTCTTTCATCAGTGTTATATAGATTTCCGACTACAGGTCTTTTACCTCCTTTAGTAGGTTTATTCCTAGGTTTTTTATTCTTTTTGATGCAGTTGTAACTGGGATTGTTTCCTTAATTTCTCTTTCTGATAGTTCATTGTTACTGTATAGAAATGTAACACATTTGTGTATTAATGTTCTGTTCTGCAACTTTACCTAATTTATTGATTAGCTCTAGTAGTTTTTTGGTGGCATTCTTAGGATTTTCTATTTATAGTATAATGTCATCTGCAAACACTGTCAGTTTTATTCTTCCTTTCCAATTTAGATTCCTTTTATTTCTTTTTCTTGTTGGATTGCTGTCACTAGGATTTCTGATTCTATGATGAATAATAGCAGCGTGAGTAGGCATCCTGTCTTTTTCCTAATCTTAGAGGAAATGCTTTCAGCTTTTCACCATTGAGTATAATGTTAGCTGTGGGCTTGTCATATGTGACTTTTATTATGTTAAGGTATGTTTCTGCTGTGCCCACTCTCTGGAGAGTTTTTTATCATAAAAGGTTGTTGAATTTTGTCAAAAGCTTTTTCTGCATGTATTGAGATGATCACATGGTTTTTAATATTTAATTTGTTAATGTGGTGTATCACACTGATTGATCTGTGGATATTGAAAAATTCTTGCATCCCTAGGATAAATCCCACTTGATCATGGTGTATGATCCTTTTGATGTATTACTGAATTCAGTTTGCTACTGTTTTGTTGAGGATTTCTACATCTATATTCATCAGTGATTTTGGCCTGTAATTTTTTTTCTGTAGTGTCTTTGTGTGGCCTGGGTATTAGGGTGATGCTGACCTCACAGAATATGTTTGGAAGTGTTCCTTCCTCTGTAAATTTTTGGAATAGTTTGAGAAGAATAACTGTTAACTTTTCTCTAAATATTTATTAGAATTCACCTGTGAAGCCATCTGATCCTGGACTTTTGTTTGTTGGGAGTTGTTTTTTTGTTGTTGTTGTTATTAATTTATATATATTTTATTACTGTTTCATTTTCATTACTGGTAATTGGTCTATTCATATTTTCTATTTCTTCCTCGTTCAGTATTGGGAGGTTGTACATGTCTAGGAATTTGTCCATTTCTTCTAGGTTGTCAATTTATTTGGTGTATAATTGCTCTTAATAGATTTTTCTGATTCTTTGTATTTCTGTGCTGGTTGTAACTTCTCCTTTTTCATTTCTGATTATATTGATTTGGGCCCTCTCTCTCCTTTTTCTTTCTTTCTTTCTTTTTTTTTTTTTTAAAGTCTGGGTAAAGGTTTATCAATTTTGTTTATCTTTTCAAAGAACCAGCTCTTAATTTCATTGAGCTTTTCTTTTTTTTAATTTCTCTTTTTCTTTTGTAAATTTCATTTAAGTTTGCCCTGATCTTTACGATTCCTTTCCTTCTAGTAACTTTGAGTTTTGTTTGTTCTTCTTTTTCTAGCTCCTTTAGGTATAAGTTTAGGGTGTTTATTTGAGATTTTTCTTGTTTCCTGAAGTAAGCTGGTATTGCTATAAACTTCCCTCTTAAAACTGCTTTTGCTGCATCCCGTATATTTTGGATCATTGTGTTTTCATTTGTCTCCAGGTATGTTTTGATTTCCTTTTTGATTATTTTCAGTGATCCATTGGTTGTTTAGTACCACATTGTTTAGCTTCCCTGTGTTTGTGTGTTTTGCAGTTTTTCTTCTTGTAGTTGATTTCTGCTCTCACAGTGTTATGATTGAAAAAGATGCTTGATATTATTTCAGTCTTCTTAAATTTACTGAGACTTGTTTTGTGGCCTAGCATGTGATCTATCATGGAAATGTCCTATGTGCACTTGAAAAGATTGTGTATCTTTGCTGCTTTCGGATGGAATGTTCTATGTGTGTGTGTGTGTGTGTGTGTGTGTGTGTGTGTGTATAATGCATCTTGTATAATGTGTCATATAATGCCAGTGTTTCCATATTGATTTTCTGTATGGATGATCTGTCCATTGATGTAAGTGGGTGTTAAAGACCCCTAGTATTATTGTGTTACTGTTGATTTCTACCTTTATGTCTGTTAATATTTGCTTTATGTATTTATGTGCTCCATGTTGAGTGCATATATATTTACAATTGTTATATCTTCTTCTTGGATTGATCCTTTATCATTATGTAATGTCTTTCTTTGTCTCTTATAACAGTCTTTATTTTAAAGTCTAATGTAAGTATTGCTACCCCAGCTTTCTTTAGGTTTCCATATTCATGGAATAGCTTTTCCATTCCCTCACTTTCAGTCTGTGTATGTCTTTAGATCTGAAGTGAATTTCTTGTAGGCAGCATATATATATACAGGTCTTGGTTTTTATCCATTCAGCCACTCTGTGTCTTTTGATTGGAGCTTTTAGTCCATTTACATTTAAAATAATTTAAAATACGTTTAAAATAATTATTGATATGTGTATTTTTATTGCCATTTTGTTAACTATTTTTGGGTTGTTTTTTTGTAGGTGCTTTTTGTTCCTTTCTTCTTCTTTTATTCTATTCTCTTGAGGTTTGATGACTACCTTTGGTGTTATGTTTGGATTCCTTTTTCTTTTTGTGTGTGTGTATCTATTATAGATTTTTGGTTTGTGGTTACCATGAGGTTTAGCAATCTATATATACACGATTGTTTTAAGTTGTTGATCTCTTAATTTCAAATGCATTTTAAAAACCCTGCATTTGTACTCTCTTCCCTCATGATTACTCTTTTTGATATATTTTACGTCTAATTGTTTTGTGTATCCCTTACCTGCTTATTGTGGACATATATGATTTTACTACTTTTGTCTTTTAACCTTCCTACTACCTTTGTACATGGATGATTTTCTACCTTTACTATAAGTTTGCCTTTACTGATAAGCTTTTAGTTTTTGTGATTGTCATGTTTCTTGTTGTGTCTTTTTCTGTTTTACTTAGTGAAGTTCCTTTAACGTTTCTTGTAAAGCTTGTTTGGTGGTATTGAACCCTTGTAGCTTTTGCTTCTCTGTGAAGCTTTTGATCTCACCATCAAATCTGAATAAGAGCCTTGCTGGGTGGAGTATTCTTGGTTGTAGGTTTTTCCCTTTCTCACTTTGAATACATTGTGCCATTCCCTTCTGGCCTACAGAGTTTCTGCTGAAAAGTCAGCTGATAGCCTTAAGGGAGTTACCTTGTACGTTATGTGTTGGTTTTACCTTGCTGCTTTAAATATTCTGTCTTTATCCTTAATTTTTGCCATTTTAGTTACAATGTGTTTTGATCTGTCTTCTTTGGGTTAATTCTGTGTGACACTCTCTGTGCCTCCTGAACTTGGGTGTCTGCTTCCTTTCCCAGGTTAGGGATGTTTTTAGCTATTCTAGCTCTAATTATGTTCTTAGCCCCTTTATCTGTCTCTTCTCCTTCTGGGACCCCTATAATGAAAATATTAGTGGACCTGATGTTTTCCCAGTGGTCTCCTATACAGTTCTCATTTCTTTTCATTCTTTCTTTCCTTTATTAGTTCAGCATCAGTGATTTCCATGACTCTGTCTTCCAGCTCGCTGATCCATTCCTCTGGATTACTTAGTCTATCATTGATTCCTTCTAGTGTATTTTTCGTTTTAGTTATTTTAGTCTTCTTGTTTGGTTATTCTTTATATTTTCTAACTCTGTTAAAAACTTTTAACTTCTTGCTCTGTGCATACATTCTTCTCCCTTGTTCTTTGATCATCTTTACAATCACTACTTTGAACTCTTTCTCAGGTACATTGTCTATGTCCACTTCACTTAGTTCTTCTGGAGTTTTATCTTGTTCCTTCCTTCTGAATATGTTCCTCTATCATTTCATTTTACCTAACCTGCTGTTTTTATTTTTATGTATCTGGTAGGTTGGTTACGTTTCCTGACCTTGGAGAATGACATTTTAAAGGAGAAGTCCTATGCATGCCAGCAGTGCAATTCTCTCTCTTCGCCAGAGCTATATGCTCTAGGGTTTCCCCCCATGAGGGTTGTATGGATCTTTGTATTGTGGCAGGCTGACTAGCCTAGAGCAGTTCCTATCTCTTGTTGGGATCATTGTCCTTCAAGCTACTTTATTATACCATGACTTCATTTATTCAACATATCCTTCAGTAGTGACTATAGGCACTGTTCTAGATACTGGGAATATAGTGGTGAACCTAAGATTCTGCACTGGCTGAGTTACATTCTGGTGTAACTAATTAGACCATTAACACATATACTAATAAATATGTAAATTGTCAGGTGATGAGTCCTATGATGTAAAAAAAAATAAGATAAAGGGGATAGAAGGTGATGATGTCATTTTATATGAGATATTCAGAGGAAGTCTGTGGTAAGGAGACATTTGATGATGCTTTAGATATGGTATATTTGAGATGAAAGTTGGACACTCAAGTGGAGATGTAAATTACTCAGTCTTGAACTCAGTGAGTAGGTACAGACTGTAGTTAAACAGATGGGATAGCTGGAAGATGTACTGTATTTAAAGCTATGAGATTGGATGAGTATCCAATAGAGGATCAGAGAAGACTGACTAGTGAAGGAGGAAAACTACAAGATAATGGTGTCCTAGAGACCAATCCTAGAATGTATTGCACAAAGGAGGGGAGGCAAACTGTATAAAGTGCTACAGATAGTGATGGGTCAAGTATGATGATTCAAAACTGACCATTTAGCTTGGCAATGAGGTTGTTCTGAATTTGAGAGGAGTAGTTATGGTAGAATAATGGGAAACAAAATGTTGAATGAAGAGGGTTCAAAGAAAGAATGGGAGGGAAAAAATAGAAGGCAGGAAGTGAGACAAATTTTACCAAGAGATTTGCTACAAACAGAAGTCAAATGAAGCATTAGCTGGAGGGGAAGATGAGATTCCCTCCAATGAGATATGTCACTTTTATCTGAGCAATATTAGTGTTGATCCAATCTCAGGATCATGGTTTGGCTTATCTGGGTTGATTGAAATGACTTTTTGTGTCTCCCTAGTTTAGTGAATGCTCAGTTATTTAACTGAAGACCTCTCCGTGTTGTTCTTTGAAAGGATTAACAATATTTTCTATCAATCCAGTTTTGTGAAACATCAGCATCTTCACTCTTCTGGAATAGTGGTTCATCAAGTCATAGAACTTGGATCTTTACAAGCAGCCCCAAACTATAATTTTGCTGGGCAACAATTTTGAATTGTTTGTGCTGTATTATTTCAGTATTCAAGTTATTTAGCTAGCTGACTTCTAAGTAGTTACATCTCAAAATGCTCTCTTATCCTTCATTAATCATTATGATAGGTGTAACTCTGATGTAGTATTACAAAGTTATTCTGAGATGTGGAATAACAAGAGTGCAAGAACTAGTGCTTGAAAATACCAGGGGGCATTCTGCTCATCTGACACCTATATTAACAGATTAATATAAAAGTGTAGTAGGGCTACCATTAACAAAATTCCAGACTGGGTGGCAGAAATAATAGGAATTTATTTTCTCTCAATTTTTTTTGGAGGCTAGAAGACTGAGATCAAGATATTGGCAGGTTTGGTTTCATCAAGATGTTGGCAGGTTTGGCCTTTCTCCTTGGCTTGCAGATGGCCGCCTTCTTGCAGTGTCCTCACACGGTTTTTCCCCTGTGTGTTGTGTGTCCAAATTTCCTCTTCTTATAAGGACACCAGTCATATTTATGAGAGCCCACCCCAAAAACCTCATTTTGACTTAATCACCTCTTTAAAGGCTCTATTTCCAAATACTCCAAATTTTGGGATACTAGGGGTTAGGTCTTCAGCATATGGGTTTTGGGGAAACACAATTCATCCTACCACCTGTGGTAATCTGTTCTATTAGTGTATAACATATTTTTAAAGGGATGAGAAAAAAAATAAGCAATTTGAAAAACAGTAGTAAGAAGTATCAACTTATGAGAGCTAGAAAATGAGAGCTAGAAAAACTAATACATTAATAAATAACATTTACTACACCTATACTATGGGTCAGGTATGTGATATACATACACATATAAAAATATGTATACAGTCATCTCTCAGTATCTGCAGGAGATTGGTTCCAGGACCTGCTACAGATACCAAAATCTGAGGATGCTCAAGTCCCATAGTCAGCTCTTCATACTCATGGGTTTCATATCTGTAGATTCAGCCAACCATGAATAGCGTATTAAGTTTGCAGTCACAGTTGCCTGAATCTGTGAATGTGGAATGTGTGGATACTGAGGGCCAACTGAATACTTATTGAAAAAAATCCACAGATAAGTGGACCTGTGCAGTTCTTTCCCTTGAACAATCTGGGGATTAAGGGTGCTGACCTCTGTCCAGTTGAAAATCCTCATATAACTTAGAGTTGGTTCTCCCTATCTGTGGAATCAACCAACCATAGATTGTGTAGTACTGTAGTATTTACTGTTGAAAAAAATCCGTGTATAAGTGAACTGGCACAGTTCAAACTTGTGTTGTTCAAGGGCCAACTGTATATGAGTCATACTACAACATCAGTGTTATTCCCACTTCTTGGATGAGGACATTTAGATTCTGAACTTTAATAATTCACAAAAAGTCTTAAATCTGTACAGGTATCTCAATTTTTAAAAATGTTACATTCAACATATAGTAGCCATGGCAGAGAAGATAAGGACATACAAAATAATTTAAAACATTTAACAAAAAATTGTTAAAAATAATAACTATAAAATGTAAAGCAGATAAATTTTAGTCATCTACAAGATTCATTTCTGTGATGTCTATTTCCAAATGATTAGAAATAAATGTGATGATTGTACACATGATAGGATATCCACATTGTTGGTAATATGAAAGTCTTGGTGCAAATTTTGATGAGATAGTGAAAGTTTACATCTTCTTCTCCCCAGAGTGATTATCAAAAGTTTGAGAAAACGTGCAAATATCTGGATACTACCATCTATCCAAATAAATTTGGTGCATTTTCAAAAATATTTCCTTTTACAATATAGTTTATTTTAGGATTAAAAATTATCAAATGTAAATGCAAATTAGCAGCTAATACAGTTATGTGCACATCATATTTTTGCTTCAATTACTTTTGCTTAGTTTTATTAACTTTAGGGCTCTAGAAATGAGAGTACCATCAATCTGTTTGTGTTATGTCTGCATATATTCATCATTTAAAAAAGAACAATATTCATACTGACATGTTTGAAAAAATGACAGCTAGTTTGAAGTGTATATTAAATTCAGATTTTTTAAAAAAGGCAAAAAGGAAAGGCAATCTATTTGATTTCTCTATTTTGAAAAGTTGAAAGTGGTTATTTTGAAAATCAGTCACACTCAAGTGGACTTGTAAAACAATTTTAATTTTTACTCAAAATATATGGGAGGTCATCATTAGTCCTCATCGTACACTTGAAAAATGGAGACAATTGTACAGGAAGGGAAGGGAAACAGAAGTTATTAGATTTTAAGCTCAAGTTTCAAAAGTATTCAAACAAGGCAGGTTAAAAAAAAAAGATACTTTCCCATTGTCCAACATAATTTTCATGTCTCCTTATTTCATAAAACATAAATATCATCATTTACCAGAAATAATAGTTTATTTTAGATTTTTTCCTAAATACCTTGATTTCTTGCTTTTTAAAGGAAGGCTCCCCAGTAGTGCCACCTATAAACTGACCAGCAGTTTCTCTCTTTAAAAAAATTCCAATCTATGTGGATTTAAAGAATAAATATCACACTCCCATGGTAAACTATTTTATCACCACCAGATATAAGTGATCAGTATTTTGCAATGAAGAAATTCATAGCATTAAACAGTGTTATACTGCACTATGATTGGACTGACTGAAGTATGGGCCTCTGTATACAAATTCTGATAAGACACCTGAAAAACAGGGGGAAAAGGAAATGGAAACGTACACTGCATTGAAGAGACTGTGTGCACACGACCTCGCATGGATGCCACTTGCACTGTGTGCAAGGGGAATAAAGCTAGGAATAAAGCTTGGCTACCTAAAATAATTTTGATCAAAACTCACCAGACCTAATAAAATTCTAAAGAAACTGACAAAAAGTGCCACCCCTAATGTCACCTATAACTAGATAGTATTGTCTGTCTGTCTGAGGAAAATAACCAACTCAGTAGGTGCTCTTTATGTGGAAACAAAAATAGAGGGCTTTGTCATTATTCGTCAGGCACAGGGAAGAGACTGCTGCTTTATTAAAAAAAAAAAGAAAAAAAAGACAAGTTTAAAAGTGAACTGGTAGCCCCCAGAAGTATAGTATCAATAGTTAATCTAACTCCTACCCCCAGATGCCATATGTTGTACACTTCCAGTAAACTCTGACTCAGTCTTAATAAGAAATGAACATACAAAGAAAAACAATAACAAAAAACCAACAATAAAACCCTGTGATGATGAATGTTGCTCATACCAAAATGATAGTAAGGAACTCTAAATAAAAAAAAAAAAAAATTGCTTGCATACAGCAACAGTGCAAGTGTCATCCATGCCAGGTCCTGTGCACACAATCTCTTTAATGCAGTGTACGTTTCCTCTCAGCAGCCACCTGCAAAGAACTGAAGTGTAGTGAATGGATTAGCACTGCAGCTGATTCACTGACACTGTAAGGAAGAGTGGCCAGTGCCATTATTCATGTTTAGTGGCTAAATACTAATCTTGGGAAATACTTAGTCACTAGACTTTTTTCTTAACAAGCAGTTTGTCATGAACAAGGTCTGGTCAACAACAGTGAACTAGAATGAATCTCAACCTGACCTCCTTGACTTTTAGGACATTTTCAACTCTTTGCCTCTTTTTAAAGTGTGGTTTGATAGGCAGCCACTAAAATAAATCCTCCCCCTTTGCAACTTACTTCCTTTTTTTCCCCTAAGGTGGACCCTATGTAAACCTAAAAATATATGGTAACTTTATATACAAGGTTTCTCAAAGTGCAAAATGTGTTACATATAGTTTCATAGGCTTCATTTATACAGAGCATTCTATACAATACAGTACAGTTTGTGATTTCTGTTCATAAATTTACACCACTTAGACAACTACAGTTGACCCTTGAACAATGTGGGTTTGAACCGCATGGGTCCACTTATACAAAGACATCTTTTGACAGTGACTCCTACAGCACTACATGATCCACAATTAGTTCAGTCCACAAATGCAGGGGAATTTCGTATACAGGGGAGGGGGTTGACTATAAATTATGCATGGATTAACACACCAAACCTTGCCCCATGTTGTTCAAGGGTCAACTGTACTTCAAAAGGTTGGCCACTCAGTAACCCAATGCCTTCCTACACAAGGTTAATATAGCTGAACTGTACAGGCTTTGTTCAGAACAAAACACAGTGAATCTTACACTTATATATACATACATAGTTTAAAATGCTCTTTAAATGGTTAAGGATAGCTAGACAAATCTCACCAACCATGAAATATATTTTGGTTTCTGGTTTGCACACATACATTGTATACAGTATTTAAAAAAATAATTTGCAAGACAAGTCATTTTATTTATTTTTGCACCATCTGCTCAGCCTGTAACTCTTTTGAAAGGGTTCTTGACCGCTGTAGAACCACATTAAGCTCTTCGATGACCTTTGGTGGTAACTTATTATTAGACTCCAAAGTAGCTTTGCCATTCCTGTCCTCAGTCTTCCTCAATGTCTTTAGGCCTTTCTGGCCTTTCTGTTGCCCTTGAAGGACCTCAGCCTCTGTGTCCTCCAGACAGTTGAAACTCCAATGTTTTCTGGTTCGATTTCGAAGTTTCTCATCCTTGTGCTCCAGGCACTGGGACACGATGGAGGCTCTCTCCTTTAAGGTGCCATCCCCAGGCTCTTGGTCACGCTTTGCACTGAGCCGTAGCCTTTCGAGTTCTGCTTTTGCACTCTAAAAATAAAACAAAACATCTCACAGGGAAGCAAGATCTGGCACACTTTGTTTAAAGAATACTCTGCACATAAAAGTTGATGCTTCTTGTATTAGAATTTATTTCTATGATTTAGGTTCTAACTAACTTGACTTTGGCACAAGCAGCATGTCTGAATTTATAGACTGATCTCAGAGCTACAAAATCAACTGAAATGGAGATCACGGAAATTCATTTTAACAAGCATTTAACATACCACTTCAAAGATGTCTTTCAAGTTAGTTATTCAAATTGACTCTCATTTCAAACTTGCCTCTTCCAATTCACTGCTGCTTAGATGTGTCACATATTCATGCATCTGTAATTCCTACAGTGTTATACCCAAAGGACAGAGGAAAAAGGGAGTCTCCGTGGCCATGAGTCCAGGAAAGGCTCTGTACTACAGACCCTTCTTGAGATTCACAATACATATTAAAGAAGCTAAGAAATATTACAGCAGAAAAATCTGTTTGACTTCTTTTTCTATTTTCTCTTCCCCAAATATTTGACTAGTGAAATCTTTTCCCCACATCATGCCCTATTAGAATCCCACAGAAATATATACCCATAGATATACTTCTGAATATACTGAAAGGTATATATAGTCATGTATTAAAACCCACTTTTGTATCAATGGATTAAAGTACACATTCATTCAGTGAACTTTAAGTGCCTACAGGTACCAGAATTCCATTGAGACACAACTTGCATTGGGACAGAGGTGCACTTTCTTAACTAGCATCCAAGGTGTCTTGTGACTGGGCAAGTACTGGCATCCAGAACTCTCATGAGATTCTCAAAGGTGACTACAACCTCATCAAATGTAAGATAAAAGAATGAACAACAGAGAAGCAAGCATCTAGTGGATATGGAGCCACAGCAAAAGGCTACCCAAAAAGCTGGGTCAGGGGAGGTGGGGGCAGGAAGGCATAGTCATTTTTCTTTTCACAAACAAGAATTGAAGGAATTTTTTCAATATTTCCCTAGTAAAAATTGCAAAGCACAGAAAGGAGAAATCCAAAGAAAAATTTTTCATTATATTACAAATGTTTGAGAGAGAGAAGATGAAATGAAAGGGGTAGTATAATATTAAGAATGGGACTATTTTGCAGATGGCAGAGTAGTAGGATGTGAGCTCACCCCTTCTTAGGAAGACACCAAAATCACAACTAACTGCTGAACAACCATCAACAACAACAACAAAAAAAAGCCAGAACCTACCAAAAATGATACCCTACATCCAAAGACAAAGAAGAAGCCACAATGAGATGGCAGGAGGGGCACAATTGTGATAAAATCAAATCCCATATCTGCCAGGTGGGTGACCCACAAAACTGGAAAATAATTATACTACAGAAGTTCTCCCACAGGAGTGGAAGTCCTGAGCCCCACATGAGGCTTCCCAGCCTGGGGGTCTGGCAATAGGAGGAGGAGCCCCCAGAGAATCTGGCTTTGAAGACCAGCAGAGTTTGATCACAGGAATTCCACAGGACTGGGGGAAATAGAAACTCCACTCTGGGAGGGTACACACAAGGTCTCATGCACACCAGGACCCAGGGGAAAAAAAGGAGTGAACTCATAAAAGACTGGGCCAGACCTACCCGCTAGTATTGGAGGGTCTCCTGCAGAGGCAGGGGGGTGGCTGTGGCTCACTGTGGGGGACAAAGACACTGGCAGCAGTACTTCTCGGGAGTACTCATTGGTGTGAGCCTTCCTGGAGGCTGCCATTTCCTCCCCAAGACCTAGCCCCACCCAATGGCCTATAGGCTCCAGTGGTGGGACGCCTCAGGCCAAACAACCAATACAGCACCACCCATCAACAGACAGACTGCTTAAAGTCTTCCTGAGCATGGCCCTGCCCACCAGAAGGACAAGACCTAGCTTCATGCACCATTGGGCAGGAACCAGTCCCTCCCACCAGGAAGCCTGCACAAGTCCCTTAGCCTCATGAACCAGAGGGCAGACAGCAGAAGCAAGAACTACAATCCTGCAGCCTGTGTAAATGAGATGGCAGAGGAGTATGTCCCAGATGAAGGAACAAGATGAAACCCCAGAAGAAAAACTAAGTGAAGCGGAGATAGGCAATCTACCAGAAAAAGAATTCAGAGTAATGATACTGCAAGATGATCCAAGATCTCAGGAAAAGAATGGAGGCACAGATTGAGAAGTTACAAGAAAAGTTTAACAAAGACCTAGAAGAACTAAAGAACAAACAGAGATGAACAACACAATAACTGAAATGAAAAATACACTAGAAGGAATCAATAGCAGAATAGCTGAGGCAGAAAAATGGATAAGTGAGCTGCAAGACAGAATGGTGGAGATCAATGCTGCAAAACAGAATAAAGAAAAAAGAATGAAAAGAAATGAAAACAGTCTAAGAGACCTCTGGGACAACGTTAAATGCCCCAACATTCACGTTACAGGAGTCCCAGAAGGAGAAGAGAGAGAGAAAGGATCTGAGAAAATAATTGAAGAAATAGTAGCTGAAAACGTCCCTACCATGGGAAAGGAAACAGTCACCCAAGTCCAGGAAATGCAGAGAGTCCCAGGCAGGATAACCCAAAAAGAACATGCCGAGACACATAGTAATCAAATTGACAAAAATTAAAGACAAAGAACATTAAAAGCAACAAGGGAAAAGAGACAAATAACATACAAGGGAACTCCCGTAAGGTTAACAGCTGATTTCTCAGCAGAAACTTTACAAGCCAGAGGGAGTGGCACGATATATTTAAAGTGATGAAAGGGAAGAACCTACAACCAAGAATACTCTGTCCAGCAAGGCGCTCATTCACATTTGAGGGAGAAATCAAAAGCTTTACAGACAAGCCAAAGCTAAGAGAATTCAGCACCACCAGACCAGCTTTGCAACAAATGCTAACAGCACTTCTCAAAGCAGAAAAGAAAAGGCCACAACTAGAAACAAGAAAATTACAAATAGAAAAGTTTTCTGGTAAAGGCAAACATACAGTAAAGGTAGGAAATCATCTGCACACAAATATGGTTACCAAAACCAGCAACTGTGAGACGAGGAGAGCACAAATGCAGGATATTGGAAATGCATTTGAAATGAAAAGACCAACAACTTAAAACAATCTTGTTTGTATATAGACTGCTATATCAAAACCTCATGGTAACTGCAAACTGCAAATATACAACAGATACACTCACAGAAAAGAAAAAGGAATCCAAACACAATACTAAAGTTAGTCATCAATTCACAAGAGAAGAGAACAAAAGAGGAAGGGAAGAAAAAAGAGCTGCAAAAGCAAATCCAAAACAATTAACAAAATGGCAATAAGAACATATATATTGATAATTACCTTAAAGCTAAATGGAATGAATGCTCCCACCAAAAACAGACTGGCTGAATGGATACAAAAACAAAACCCCTATATATATTCTGTCTACAAGAGACACACTTCAGATCTAGGGACACATACAGACTAAAAGTGAGGGGATGCAAAAAGGTGTTCCATGCAAATGGAAATCAAAAGAAAGCTGGAGTAGCAATACTCAGACAAAATAGGCTTTAGAATAAAGAATGTTACAAGAGACAAAGAAGGACACCACATAATGATCAAGGGATCAATCCAAGAAGAAGATACAACAATTGTAAATATATAAGCACCCAACATAGGTGCCTCAATATATAGGGCAAATACTAACAGCCATATAAGGAGAAATCGACAGTAACACAATAATAGTGAGGGACTTTAACACCCCATTTTCATCAACGGACAGATCATCCAGACAAAAAATCAGTAAGGAAACACACTTTAAATGACACATTAGACCAGATGGACTTAATTGAGATTTATAGAGCATTACATCCCAAAGCAGCAGAATACATATTCTTCTCATGTGCACATGGAACATTCTCCAGGCCACGTGCAGGACCATAAAGTGAGCCTTGGTAAATTTAAGAAAATTGAAATCATTATCAAGCATCTCTTCCGACCACAACGATATGAGATTAGAAATCAACTATAAGAAAAAAACCCGTAAAAAACACAAACATGTGAAGGCTAAACAATATGCTATTAAACAACCAATGGATCACTGAAGAAATCAAAGAGGAAATCAGAAGATACCCAGAGACAAATGAAAATGAAAGCACAATGATCCAAAACCTATGGATGCAGCAAAAGCAGTTCTAAGAGGGACCTGTATAGCAATGTAATCTTACCTCAGGAAACAAGAAAAATTACAAATAAACAACCTAACCTTACGCTTAAAGCAACTAGAGAAAGAAGAACAAAAACCCAAAGTTAGTAGAAGGAAAGAAATCATAAAGATCAGAGCAGAAATAAATGAAATAGAAATGAAGAAAACAACAGAATATCAATGAAACTAAAAAGCTGGTTCTTTGAAAAAATAAAATCGATAAACCTTTAGCCACACTCATCAAGAAAAAAAGGGAGAAGGCTCAAATCAATAAAATTAGAAATGAAAAAGGAGAAGTTACAGCAACACCACAGAAATACAGAGGATCAAAAGAAACTACTTCAAACAACTATACGTTAATAAAGTGGAAAACCTGGAAGAAATGGACAAATTCTTAGAAAGGTACGATCTCCTAAGACTGAACCAGAAAGAAATAAAAAATATGAACAGATCAGTCAGCAGTACTGAAATTGAAACTGTGATTAAAAAACTCCCAACAAACAAAAGTCCAGGACCAGATGGCTTCACAGGTGAATTCTGTTAAACATTTAGAGAAGAACTAACACCTATCCTTCTGAAAGTGTTCCAAAAAATTGCAGAGGAAGGAAAACTCCCAAACTCATTCTATGAGGCCATCATCATCCTGGTACCAAAACCTGACAAAGATACTACAAAAAAAGAAAATTACAGGCCAATAGCACTGGTGAACGTAGATGCAAAAATCCTCAACAAAATACTAGCAATCTGAATCCAACAATACATTAAGAGGATCATACACCATGATCAAGTGGGATTCATCCCAGGGATGCAAGGATTCTTCAGTATCTGCAAATCATTCAGTGTGATACACCACATCAACAAATTGAAGAATAAAAACCATATGATCACCTCAATACATGCAGAATAAGCTTTTGACAAAATTCAACATCCATTTATGATAAAAACTCTCCAGAAAGTGCACATAGAAGGAACATACCTCAACATAATAAAGACCATATATGACAAACCCAAAGCTAACATTATATCCAACAGTGAAAAGCTAAAAGCATTTCCTCTAAGATCAGGGACAAGAGAAGGGTGTTCAATTGCACCACTTTTATTCAACATAGCTTTGGAAGTCATAGTCACGGCAATCAGAGAATAGAAAGAAAGAAAAGGAATGCAAATTGGAAAAGAAGAAGTAAAACTGTCACTGTTTGCAGATGACATGATACTATACATAGAAAATCCTAAAGATGCTACCAGAAAACTACTAGAGCTCATCAATGAATTCGGTAAAGTTGCAGGATACAAAATTATTACACAGCAATCTTGCATTTCTACACACTAACTATGAAAGATCAGAAAGAGAAATTAAAGAAACAATCTCATTTACCATCTCATCAAAAAGAATAAAATACCTAGGAATAAACCTACCTAAGGAGGCAGAAAACTTGTACTCTGAAAACTATAAGACACTGATGAAAGAAATCGAAGATGACACAAACAGATGGAGAGATATACCATATTCTTGCATTGTCAGAATCCACATTGTCAGAATGACTATACTACCCAAAGCACTGCTATATTTAAAATAGATAACCAACAAGGTCCTCCTGGATAGAACAGGGAACTCTGCTCAATATTCTGTAATAACCTAATGGGAAAAGAATTTGAAAAAGAATAGATACATGTATATGTATAACTGGATCACTTTGCATAACTGGATCACTTTGCTGTACACCTGAAACTAACACAACATTGTTAATCAACTATACTCCAATATAAAATAAAAATTTTTTTAAATACTATTTTGAAAAACAAAGAATGAAACTGAGTAGCATAAACAGTGCTGTAACTAAGGATGTCTAATATAATGTTTAAAGGGCAACACCTCACCTCTTTATTTTTCTCTATAGTGCTCATCACTTTCTAATATACTAGACAAGCTACTTATATCTCTTGTGATTATCTGAATGCCCTGCTAGAAAGTCAATGCAATGCAAGGATTCTTTTGTTTGACTTGTTCATTGACGTGCAAACCTATTACAGTGCCTGCACACAGGAAGTGGTCAATAAATATTTTCTGAATAGGAAATGAAGAAAGCTTAAAAAAATTCAGATGTTTAATATTCTGTTCTATTTTCCTAAATTTCAGCAGATCGGGCCATGAAATTTTATAACAGTCAAATTCAAGCTGAATAAAAACATTTTAATCAACATAATTTATAAATAATTTTGCAATTTAGAATTTTCTGATAAGCTCATGATTATACATCTCAGATAAATATTTCTTCTCTAAAACTGATAGGAAGAAATATTTAGTTATTTAATATCTAGTTGAATTCCAAAGTTTAATTAGAATATGTCTAAGAGAGATAGTAGTAATACTTACACAACCATGTGAATGTAATTAATGTACTATGCACTTAAAATGGTTAAAATGGAAAATTTTATGTGTATTTTATCACAGTACAAAAAAATATGAGAGATTAGTAAAAATTATGGCTATTTAGCATAGGAATGTGACTGGGAGTTTATAAATGTGAATCTTATTAAAAAGTTTCATATGACATCTATTAGGGAAAATCAAGGATCAATATAGAGTGGTTTTATATATTATACAGTTCTCATTACTTTTCAATTATCAGCAGAAAGACTTTGGGACGCTCTTAGATGCAGAATTTAGAGGCCAAATATTCATACATGTAATGCTGAAATTTCAAGTAAAACTATAATATTAGCCTAAATGACATAACCTTATACAAAGGTGGGGAGGCATGATGAAGTGAACTGGTAGAAATCAAGAAGAGATGGCAGTGAGTGCTTTGCATGAACAATATGGTGTGTGGAGTGCCTTTGCATGTTGTGGGGAAAGAAAGCCAAGGCATCACTACTGTGGAAAGAAGGGCATCATTTATGTGCTGCACTATCCTTAAGGTCTTAATAATTTAAAAAGAAAGACTGATAAGGTATGAAATTAGGAGAGTAAACGGTAGGCTGGTCCAGACGATGCCAGTTTGTGTCAGAGGGCATTTAGAGACAACTGTTTGTTTAAATGGAAATGAGGATCTGAAATGGAGTGTGTCTCCCAGCAGAGAGAACACCCTGCTATGAAGTAAGGGCTTTTATTATCCCTAGGAGCTTACAGATAAAAGCTGAGCACAATGAACATGATGAAGTAGGTACCTAAGAGGAAGTAGGAGGGCCGTAGGTAGCATCTAGCTTGTACATTCTTATGCACTATTTGCCTCATCTTGTATGATTTCCTTTGTCAACAACTTACTTCCCCTGGCTTATTCACTAGCTCACTACTAATTTACTCAATTAATTTTGGAAGTCACTTCCTCCAGGAAGCCTTCCCTGCCTGGAGGAGGTATTCTCATACAAGTTTCAACTGAACCTCATGAAAGCAAGACAGCTCACGGAATGGGAAGTCACCAAATTCACCAATCTGTCAACAATTTGTTTGAAAAGCAACCCTTCTTGAATATATCTGTTGATATGACTATATTTTTTTCTTATGAATCTAATCTTAGTAATACTTTGTCATTTTATTAATATATTACATATTTACATAAATCTAATTCAATAACAAATATTTCATTGGTTCATATGAAAACTTGCAATTTTAATTTTGTCTTAATTCTTTTCAAGAATTAAATTTTAAAATTTGTTGAATTACCACATTTACTAAATTTACAAAAAAGCTTGGTTTAGTTTACTAACAAATTTTCTAGCAATTAATATTTCACAAAATTGCTTTCGAAGCCTTTAACGATTTTGTTACAGTTTTTGTACAGTTTTCTGGTCTCAAGTATGCTAAAAAAAAATTGTCTCTGAAATTCTGGATTTGGGATTAAGTAAGAAATTATTATATATTCAGTCATCACCTCAGTTCTGTACTGGATACTGGTTAATGTATTTTGATCTTAATAATTTATTTTTTGCTTTGCTCCATAATCAATCCTGAGACACTGGTCAGGAGAAGCTGGAGTCACAGCAGGACATATCTACTCCCTATGTTTCTGTGTTCCCTAATCTGGGTTCTTGGGAAACATGACTCTTAAAATTTTAAGATTCCAGATTAGCTGAGGAATCCATAGTTCTGCAAAGCAGTTTATTAGGAAGAAAAACCTGTAAGCGCAGAATGGCAGGAGGGACAAGCTCCTGAGTTCTTGCTGTCTTATTCCTCCTTTTGATCACATAAGGACTGAACAGGCAACAAAGGGAATAAACCATTATTTCAAAGCTTTTATCTTCTAGAGAAGAAGCATATTACAGTGAGATAAACGTTCAAGGAAAGACAGTCATGGAAAAACATTAAAAAAAAATCTGATCACTAAATTAAAATGGCTTCTGTCTTTCAAAAGTTATTCCTGTTACACCTGAAACTAACACAACGTTGTAAATCAACTATACTCCAGTAAAATTAAAAAACAACAAAAAAAGTTATTCCTGTTTGGAAAGCAAGAAACTCACACAGCTTAATGGCCAAACCTAGGCTCCAAGAAGAAATAACAGTATCTTTTACATGCTTTTCTTTTTGCTTTGAGGGACTCATTTAAGGCCTTGAAATGCACATTAGCTGCAAATTGTGTAATGAGTTTTGAGTGCAAACAGCCTATGTCTTTTCCTGAATCAAGACTGATGCTATTTATGGTCACTCTGCCCTTCAAGGTGAGAAGGAAAGCACACAGTTTTCATGAAAGATACCAAATCTTCTTTATTGATGCTCAGGGGTCATCTTGCAGTTCCTTATATTAACTGAGACACCCCATCGGTTCCCAGCCTCTGAAATTTGATTGTGTTACTGGAAAGTCTAGTTACCATGGCTCCAGACATTCTGCCATGGGCTCATTCTAAGGAGGTTAGAAGTGAACTTGTAAGGCTAATTTGAGACTGTGGTTTTTATCACCAGAACTTCTATATACATATTTAACATTCTTGGCCACTTTAGGAATAAAAAAAAAAAAAAGTGGCATTTACATATTTAATTGAGTGGGCAATGACATTATTAAAATTGATCATTTAAGAGAAGTTAATAAAATATAAAACTTCAGAGAGTGGCATAAGGTTATTCATAAAGGTTTCTTGATGGATGTGATTTTTACTGTGCTTTTCAAAGTGCTTATTACTGTGCTTTTGAAACCAATGAAGTAATTAATGCATTTAATCACATTAAGACATAAGAAAACAAATGCTATGATTAATATAAAAACAAATAAAATCCTAACCTTACCTCAATATCTCTCCAGTCTTGGGTTGCATTTTTCTCATGCTGGATGGGAATTAGAGGCAAACCTCCAATTTTGGGAGTTTTGGTTATAGAACGTTTTCGTTCCTTTCCAGCTGGTGGCCATATATCATTTTCATGCTGTGGAAACACAATTTCTTGCTGTGGGTGTGTGATTTTATTATGTGGTACACCAAATTATATAGTCACTTGGCTCCTTTCTCATATATCCAAGTCAGATGATCTGCTTTCCATGAGAAGGCTGTTTGTAATTATGATGTTCACTCTGATGGTGGCACGGCTTGAGGATGTAAAACTCTCAAGTGAACTGAGCTTTGAGGTCTCAGTTCAATTTCTAAACTTCAAATACATGCCTTCTGTACTACTTATCCAACCAAAAGGGGAAAAATATTTAAGGAAACCGGCAAATCTCTTTGTGGAAGAAAAATAATATACGTGTCTACATTTTTAGGCCCTGTAATCAAAGCAACTGTACATTCATTTTCCCTTACCACCAAAGACAACTTTAGTGTCAAAATAATTTGACATTATATATACCCCAAGTCAACCTAAGGCATGGCTATTGGAAAAATTATCTTTATTTTATGACCTTTTGAAAAATGTTACTTTTTCATCTAATTGAATTCCAAAGAAACGTTACCTTGTACACAGACATTTATACTGAAAATCATTGTACAACAGAGTGGCGCACATTTGTTCTCAAACTATTGACTACATATTCTGGGCACTGAGCAATTATAGATATGACTGGAGAAAAGGTAATTTTGCAAAGGGGAGAAATATCCATAGGTTAAAAATATAAGCTCTTGGATGATAAATCCTTAAGATATGCATATAAAAGAAAAATCTTTAAAGAATTTTTCTATTCTTCAGGGTAGATTAACTTTTCAGAAGTTGGGAAAAACAAATTGATTTTCAGACAACAACCTGTGAAAGAATACCAACTACACACAATGAGACGCTTACAGATGTTATGATGAAATGAAAACCATTTGGTAAACTATATAGCTAAATGCCTACTCATTCTTCTCCTCTACTCTTAAGAATGAACAGATTCTTATTCTTATGTTGCGATTAGTAGTTTAACGTCGTGTTTTATAGCAAAGAACTAATTTCAACAAATGTTGACTATATACTCACTATAAAATAGCAGCTAAGTTATATTGAGGGGCAGACTGCTTGGCTTTGTGCTTATCAATATACAGATATTATCTCATTTAATCCTCAATGATCCTACAGTGCAGGTCCTATTATTACTAGATTTAGTGCATAGGCATCAGATCTACCCTTGGATTTCAGTGAAGTGCTTACTTTGGTTCAGCAAATCTACAATGGTAAATTATACAATATTTCAATCAGAGAGAAAGTTACAAGCTTCATATTATTATTTTTATGTCATGGTCTTAAACTTGGTAAAAAAAACTTTGATATTACATAATTGGGATGTTCCCAACATGTAAAGCTGGGAGAATACTGGCTGGGAAGGAATTAGGTAATCCTATGAATTATGCCTACACTTTTACTCACTGATGTATAATATATGTGTTAAACGGTATTTCGAAGAATCTAAGAGCAAATGTAGTTTTAAAACACATTTTTTTTTCTGACATGATATACAATGTTGTGAATACCAGCTAATTAGTTGTCACTGGATTGATCTAAGAGGTATTTTTCCCAATAACAGAAATCTTTAGATCTAAGTAATATGTTCTGATAACATTTATAGTTATGTATAAGTGACTTCAAAAGTCATACTGCATGGAGCATATAGCTGAGGATCATACTCTCATTATTATAACCAGTGATCACATCCCCAAATCTTCATTTCTGCATCCCACTTTCTTTTTCAAATTTTTCCCCCACAGCTTTACTGAGGTATAATTGACAAAACTGTAAGATATTTAAAGTGTACAACGTGATGATTTGATACATGCATACATTGTGAAAGGATTCCCCCCATCGAGTTAATCAACATATCTATCATCTCACATATTTAACCTTTCTGGGTTTCTTTTGGTGAGAACATTTAAGTTCTACTCTCTTTGCAAATTTAAATTATATAATACAGTGTTATGAACTATAGTCATCATGTCATCTATTAGATCCTCAGACCTTATTCATCTTATACCTGAAAGTATGTACCCTTTTACCAACCTCTCACTATTTCCCCCACAGCCCCTGGCAACCAAATGTTCCATTCTGTTTCTATGAGTTTGATTTTTATATGGGATACCATGCAGTAATTGTCTTTGTCTGGCTTAATTCACTTAGCAAAATGCCCTCCAGGTTCATCCATGTTGTCCCAAATGACAGATTTCCTTTTTTAGGGCTGAACAATATTCCATTGTATACATGTTTGTATATATATGTGTGTGTGTATATACACACACACTACACACATCTTCTTTATCCATTCATCCATCAATAGACACTTAAGGTTGTTTCCATACCTTGCCTATGATGAATAATCCTGCAATAAACATGGTTCTGCCTCTCACATTCTGACCTTGACATTTTTCCAGGTAACCTAGTTTAGTTTCATTAACCCTAAATATTCTTTAGACTCCTTGAGACCTTCAGTCCATTCTCTACCACCATTCTACTTTTCACATTTTTTCCCACTTCCTTCAAAGTCTGGCTTAGATTTCATGGTCAATCAGTATACTCACCTCCTTATAAATAAGATCAAGTCCTGTGTTGCTTCTCCTTCTATCACACTTGCCTGGCAAAGCCCCAAGCCTAGTTAAACCCAATTCTACTTACTCCATGGGTGCCTCCAAATTGATGGAGGGGAAATAAAAAATAGAAAATCAATCTGGAGATTCATCTCACTTTAAATTTACCCTTAAATTTCAAGTGAGCACTTAGCCTTCCCTTTATATTCTAGTATAGTACAACTGGCTCCCGCACTCTCTGAAGGTAATATCTCATCTTTTATTCTGCCCCTACACTTCTAATACCCACTCCTGACTCACATGTGGTGACCTCACTGACTTAATTGAAAAATTATTAGTAATCATCCAATACTTTCATTTTCCCACCATGAAAGGTACCAGTCTCTCTGCATCTATAGCCATATAAACAAGGCTCCCTTCTCTTCCAATAAGTATTTACTCTGATTATAAATAACTCTGCCCCAATCACATCTATAATCACTCAGTGGGCCAGAATATATAGTCAATAATATGAGAACAAATATGCCCCACACTCTGTTGTACAATGATTTTTTTTCACAATGCTGAACACATGCACTTGCTCACATTGCTTCCTGTTGGCTCAGGGCCTCTGCTGGTTTAATATTCTATCCTCTAATTCCTTGATAGAATTCTCTACACGTATCACCTGGTTATCCTTCCTCAAAGCTTCTTATTTCTTTTGCTCAATTTTTCGCTTCTGTTTGACCTTTAACGTTTGGAATGTCCTAGGGCTTATTTGTCTGTCTTCTCTTTCTATCTCTCTCCCTATAGCCTCCCCTCTCCAATTTTGTGTTCGAATTCTCTCTCATTCATACAGTCTCTCATCTCACCCTATCCTCCCATGGCCTTTCAATACAATCCAAATGCTGACTTCCACAAAATTTACATTTCGGCCCCAAACTTTTGCCTGAGTTTTTGATCTATACACCTAAACTGCTGCTCATCATATCCCCTTGTATGTCTAACAGGCATCTCAAATTTCATGTGGCCAAAATAGAACTCTCAATTTTCTTCTGCATCTCTGATAATGTCACCTACACTCATCAGCTGCCCAAGGCCAAACAACTAGGACTCTTCCTTGATTTCTACTCCTCTCAAACTGCTATAGCTGATCAATCTGTAAGCCTTACTGCCTCTACCTTCAAATATTCCTGGATCTGAATATGTCTTACCAGACCCACTGTTACCACCCTAGTCTGAGCTGCCATCTTCTTCCACAGAGCTGTTCTTCCTGCTTCCATCTTTGACCTCCTACAGTGCAGTTCAACAAAGGAACCAAAATTATTATTTTCCAGTAATATAAGCTGATTATATCTTTCCCTTGTTTCCCACTGAAACACCTAAACTGGGACTACATCATTTGTCCCCTGCCTTCCTCATCTCTTACATCCTCTCTCAGATAGGCCTTCATGATAGTCATGGAATAAGTCAAGATTATAACATGTCAGGACCTTGCTGACCCCTATCCCTGCCCTGGAATGCTCTGCCTGTCCTGCATACCTGGCTCCCTCATTTCAGACAGGTCTCAGCACACCTTTCAGATACTTAGAAAGGTATTCCCTGAGAATCTTTCTCAATGTCCTCCTTATATCAGTCACACTGGCTTTCCTTTCCCTAGCTTATTTTATTTATTGTTTTATCACACTAATATCTATTTGAAATTTTATCAGATTATCCTCTATACTGTTTTAGAAATACTAATCAGGCATGTACTTTGTAAGATATATTGGGTTCTGTGACGCAGATATACAATTAGTTCTAATAAGACTGACAAGGTCCTTCCTCTCATGGAGTTTACATTTTAGTAGGAAAGACAGACATAAACCTAAAGACACAAAAGCTTTTTAATTAGTATGACAGTGTTGAAGTACAGAATGCTAAGGGTTCCTACAGCCTGAAGGTCTAATTGGTCTGAAGGTCAGGGAAGGTTTCTCTGAGAATGTGACATGTAAGCCAAAGACTTCTGAGGCAGGGGTAAGGATGGGGATGGATATTAGAAAAGTATTCAGGGCACCAGAAAGAATGCATTGTAAGGGGCACTCACTGTTGGATTTTGTGTGTGTGTGTGTGTGTGTGTGTGTATGTATTAATGTATATATTAACGTTTGCTATTTTCCTATCTCTTTCCCTGTGGAGGTGAACCATTAAATCCTCAAATCCAAAAGGACCTTAGTGTTTACCTTAATCCTAAGAAATGGAATGAACTTAAGAAATGTAATTGGGCTGAGTCTCTGGGGCAAACACAACGAGGGACAGGTGAGTCAGGGAGAAATAACTTGGTGGTAAGAGCAACCTCTGCTTCCTGGCTATTTACACCTTGATTTTCAACTACAGAGTCTACTGACTTCAGTTATAAAAATGAAAACAATTTAGTTGTGCCATAACCAGACACTGTAACAGTTTTAGACTCTATAGTTCCAATTTTACTAATACTTCAAGCCTACTCTTTTTACAGTAGGACTTGAATATCTGGGTTTTTAAACAGTCACAAAAAAGAAGCAAAGTCTCTAAAAAGTTAGCCACTGGTCTTTTTCTGGAAATGTATTCCCAGGTAGTAATAGTAGAATCGGGCTGAGAAAAGCAGTGTTTATTAACCACTGGGAAGGTTAATAAGTTAAATGAACAGAGAAAATGGTTTTCAGAACAAATAAAGACAAGATTTGGGGGTGAATTAACTTCTCACTTGTGAGAGAAACAGGGAAGCACATCCTCAGTAATAAAAAGTGGCAACTTAATTGTTACCAGTGAATTTCAATGCTCTTGTGGGGAAGCATTGCTGGGAATTCAGCCAGACAAGGTTGGGGAAGAAACCAGTCCTATTAATGGGTCTATTTAACCCTTCACTGAAAGAGTGAGTCCTCCTATAGGGAGGAGACTAAATGGGGAATTGAGTATAGACGTTGGCCTCTGGTGCCTCTGTGTTAAACCACTAACTAAATGTATGGTCCTAAGCAAATCATGGAGCCTTTGGTAACCTTTGTTCCCTCATCTATAAGCAGTGCCATGCAATTTGTTGCAAGGAATACATGAGTTAACTCTTTTGAAGTATCTAGCACACAATATGTATTTAAAGAAATGTAGGTTCCTGTCCTTGTTTCTGGAAAAAGCAGGAAGCCGTGGGGAGAACAAGAAGGAAAAGAGCACATTTTCTAAACAAAGATCAATGTGGGACTCTGGGAGGACCACAGCTTAGACAAGTCCATTTCTTACACCACCATCTTGAAGCACCTCCCCAAGCTGAGGAGCTGCTGGGCTGGCAAAAAAAAAAAAAAAAAAAGACGCAACAAAGAGTAGACTCTCTTTCAAAGAGTAATGGGTAAATCTGGGTTCTCATATATTTAAAAAAACATGAATGAGAAAATAAAAGTATACATATAAAACTCATTAAAAATTCTTTGAAAACTACTACCACATTAACATTTGCTATAAACAGTTGTTATACTTTACTGGATAGTTGAAACAGATATGATACCTGGGCGATAAAGACATTGGCCATCCACTCCATCTGAGTTTGTGAACTATCACAACACAGGTGCCTGCAAAACAAGGTTTATAAAATATAATATTCAAGAAGACAATGGAATTCTCCAGTGCATTTATTTGGCAAGTAAGTGATCAGAAACCTCTTGGGGTTTCTCCTCTTAATGACATTAATGTAATCAAAATGGGAGTATTTCAATACAAGTTGCTTCAGGCTTCTGTTAAGTGTACAGTATCAAAATAATAGTATAAATATGCTAGTTTAACCAAAATATAGCCAAAGGCTTTGGTAACTGCTGAAAAATGATCGGTGGTATTTTTAGAAAGGTCAATATATCTTGCTTTCTCAGGTACGTGACTGTAAAACAGCTTTTTCCCCAGAAACTCTGAGCCTAAGAAGAAAAAGTATGTGCACATAAGAGCAGATTTTTGAAAAAGGCTTAATCAGCCACCTTCATTATGATTATAAACATTAATACCCACAAGGCTTATAAAAAATGAACTAAATGAAAAACCACTGCATGTCCAATAACACTGATTCAGTAACCTTTTATTGAAAACCTACACAAGACAGAGATGTTGCCCTCTAGGTTCACATCGTCTATTAGGGGAGCCAGGAATATAAACAAATAAATTATAAGATAGTGAGAAAAAGAGAAAGTACAGTTGAACACAAACATAGAAACAGAGGGAGCTTCAAGATGGTGGAAGAGTAAGATGTGGAGACCACCTTCCTCCCCACAAATACATCAGAAATACAACTACATGTGGAACAACTCCTACAGAACACCTACTGAACTCTGGCAGAAGACCACAGACTTCCCAAAAGGCAGGAAACTCCCCACGTACCTGGGTAGGGCAAAAGAAAAAACAGAGACAAAAGAATAGGGACAGAACCTGCACCAGTGGGAGGGAGCTGTGAAGGAGGAAAGGTTTTCACACACTAGGAAGACCCTTCGTGGGAGGAGACTGCGGGTGGCGGAGCGGGGAAGCTTCAGAGCCACGGAAGAGAGCACAGCAACAGGGATGCAGAGGGCAAAGCGGAGAGATTCCTGCACAGAGGATCGGTGCCGACCAGCACTCACCAGCCCAAGAGGCTTGTCTGCTCACCCGCCGGGGCGGGCCGGGGCTGGGAGGTGAGGCTCGGGCTTCCATCAGATCCCACGGAGAGGACAAGTTGGCTGCGTGAACACAGCCTGAAGGGGGCTAGTGCACCACAGCCAGCTGCGAGGGAGTCCGGGAAAAAGTCTGGAGCTGTCTAAGAGGCAAGAGACTTTTTCTTGCCTCTTTGTTACCTGGTGCGTGAGGAGAGGGGATTAAGAGCGTGGCTTAAAGGAGCTCCAGAGACGGGCGCAAGCTGTGGCTATCAGCGTGGACCCCAGAGACGAGCATGAGACGCTAAGGCTGCTGCTGCAGCCACCAAGGAGCCTGTGTGCAAGCACAGGTCACTATACACAACCCCCCTCCCAGGAGCCTGTGCAGCCCGCCACTGCCAGGGTCTGGTGATACAGGGACAACTTCCCCAGGAGAACACACAGTGCGCCTAAGGCTGGTGCAACGTCACACCAACCTCTGCTGCCACAGGCTTGCCCTGAAATCCGTACCCCTCACTCCCCCAGGCCTGAGTGAGCCAGAACCCCCGAATCAGCTGCTCCTTTAACCCCGTCCTGTCTGAGCGAAGAACAGACGCCCTCAGTGACCTACACGCAGAGGCGAGGCCAAATCCAAAGCTGAACCCCAGGAGATGTGCGAACAAAGAGAAAGGGAAATCTCTCCCAGCTGCCTCAGGAGCAGCGGATTAAATCTCCACAGTCAACTTGATGTACCCTACATCTGTGGAATACCTGAATAGACAAAGAATCATCCCAAACTGAGGACGTGGACTTTGGGAGCAATGATATATATATATATTTTTCCCTGTTTCTCTTTTTGTGAGTGTGTATGTGTATGCTTCTGTGTGTGATTTTGTCTGTATAGCTTCGCTTTTACCATTTGTCCTAGGGTGCTGTCTGTCCCTTTTTTTTTTTTTTAAGTATAGTTTTTAGCACTTGTTATCATTGGTGGATATGTTTTTTGGTTTGTTGCTCTCTTCTTTCTTTCTATTACTTACAAAATTGTTTATTTTTTATTTTAATAACTTTATTTTATTTTATTTTACTTTATTGTATTTTATTTTATTTTATCTTCTTCTTTCTTTTTTTTCTACGTTTTATTCTGAGCCATGTGGATGACAGGCTGTTGGTGCTCCAGCCAGGCATAAGGGCTGTGCCTCTGAGGTGGGAGAGCCAAGTTCAGGACACTGGTCCACAAGAGACCTCCCAGCTCCATGTAATGTCAAATGGTGAAAATCTCCCAGAGATCTCCATCTCAACTCCAAGACCAAGCTCCACTCAATGATTAGCAAGCTACAGTGCTGGACACCCTATGCCAAACAGCTAGCAAGACAGAAACACAAACCCATCCATTAGCAGAGAGGATGCCTAAAATCATAATGAGGCCACAGAAACCCCAAAACACACCACCAGATGTGGACCTGCCCACCAGAAAGACAAGATCCAGCCTCATCCACCAGAACACAGGCACTAGTCCCCTCCACCAGGAAGCCTACATAACCCACAGAACCAACCTTAGCCACTGGGGACAGACACCAAAAACAACAGGAACTACGAACCTGCAGCCTGCGAAAAGGAGACCCCAAACACAGTAAGTTAAGCAAAATGAGAAGACGGAGAAACACACAGCAGATGAAAGAGCAAGGCAAAAACCCACCAGACCTAACAAATGAAGAGGAGATAGGCAGTCTACCTGAAAAAGAATTCAGAATAATGATAGAGAAGATGATCCAAAATCTCAGGAATAGAATGGAGAAAAGACAAGAACTGTTTAACAAGGACCTAGAAGAACGAAAGAGCAAACAAACAGTGATGAACAACACAATACATGAAATTAAAAATTCTCTAGGAGGGATCATTAGCAGAATAACTGAGGCAGAAGAATGGATAAGTGACCTGGAACATAAAATAGTGGAAATACCTACTGCAGAGCAGAATAAAGAAAAAAGAATGAAAAGATTGAGGACAGTCTCAGAGACCTCTGGGACAACATTAAACGCACCAACATTCGAATTATAGGGGTCCCAGAAGAAGACGAGAAAAAGAAAGGGACTGAGAAAATATTTGAAGAGATTACAGTTGAAAACTTCCCTAATATGGGAAAGGAAATAGTGAATCAAGTCCAGGAAGCACAGAGAGTCCCATATAGGATAAATCCAAGGAAAAACACGTCAAGACACATATTAATCAAACTATCAAAAAATTAAATACAAAGAAAAATTATTAAAAGCAGCAAGGGAAAAACAACAAATAACACACAAGGGAATCCCCATGAGGTTAACAGCTGATCTTTCAGCATAAACTCTGCAAGCCAGAAGGGAGTGGCAGGACATATTTAAAGTGATGAAGGAGAAAAACCTACAACCAAGATTACTCTACCCAGCAAGGATCTCATTCAGATTTGATGGAGAAATTAAAACCTTTACAGACAAGCAAAAGCTAAGAGAATTCAGGACCACCAAACCAGCTTTACAACAAATGCTAAAGGAACTTCTCTAGGCAGGAAACACAAGAGAAGGAAAAGACCTACAATGACAAACCCAAAACAATTAAGAAAATGGTAATAGGAACATACATATCGATAATTACCTTAAATGTAAATGGATTAAATACTCCAACCAAAAGACACAGACTGGCTGAATGGATACAAAAACAAGACCGATATATACGCTGTCTACAAGAGACCCACTTCAGACTTAGGGACACATACATACTGAAAGTGAGGGGATGGAAAAGATATTCCATGCAAATGGAAATCAAAAGAAAGCTGGAGTAGCAATTCTCATATCAGACAAAATAGCCTTGAAAACAAAGACTATTATAAGAGACAAAGAAGAACACTACATAATGATCAAGGGATGAATCCAAGAAGAAGATATAACAATTGTAAATAATTATGCACCCAACATAGCAGCACCTCAATACATTAGGCAACTGCTAACAGATGTAAAAGGGGAAATCAATATTAACACAATCATAGTAGGGAACATTAACACCCCACTTTTACCAATGGACAGATCATCCAAAATGAAAAAAAATAAGGGAACACAAGCTTTAAATGATACATTAAACAAGATGGACTTAATTGATATTTATAGGACAACCCATCCAAAAACAACAGAATACACATTCTTCTCAAGTGCTCATGGAACATTCTCCAGGATAGATCGTATCTTGGGTCACAAATCAAGCCTTGGTAAATTTAAGTAAACTGAAATCATATCAAGTATCTTTTCCGACCACAACACTATGAGACTAGATATCAATTACAGGAAAAAATCTGTAAAAAATATAAACACATGGAGGCTAAACAACACACTACTTAATAACCAAGAGATCACTGAAGAAATCAAAGAGGAAATAAAAAAATACCTAGAAACAAATGAGAATGAAAACACGACGGCCCAAAAACTATGGGATGCAGAAAAAGCAGTTCTAAGAGGGAAGTTTATAGCAATACAATCCTACCTTAAGAAACAAGAAACATCTCAGATAAACAACCTAACCTTACACGTAAAGCAATTAGAGAAAGAAGAACAAAAAAATGCCAAAGTTAGCAGAAGGAAAGAAATCATAAAGATCAGATCAGAAATAAATGAAAAAGAAATGAAGGAAACGATAGCAAAGATCAGTAAAACTAAAAGCTGGTTCTCTGAGACGATAAACAAAATTGATAAACCATTAGCCAGACTCATCAAGAAAAAAAGGGAGGGAGCCTGAACCAAGATGGCGGAGTAGAAGGAAGTGCTCTCACTCCCTCTTGTGAGAACACCAGAATCACAACTAGCTGCTGGACAATCATAGAGAGGAAGACACCGGAACTCACCAAAAAAGATACCCCACATCCAAAGACAAAGGAGAAGCCACAATGAGACGGTACGAGGGGTGCTATCACAGCGAAATCAAGTCCCATAACTGCTGCATTGGTGACTCAGAGACTGGAGAGCACTTATACCACAGAAGTCCACCCACTGGAGTTAAGGTTCTGAGCCCCACGTCAGGCTTCCCAACCTGGGGTTCTGGCAATGGGAGGAGGAATTGCTAGAGAATCAAACTTTGAAGGCTAGTGGGATTAGATTGCAGGACTTAGACAGGACAGGGGGAAACACAGACTGCACTCTTGGAGGGCACACACAAAGCAGTGTGCGCATTGGGACCCAAGGGAAGGAGCAGTGACCCCAGGGGAGACTGAACCAGACCTACCAGCTAGTGTTGGAGGGTCTCTCACAGAGGCGGGGGGTGGCTGTGGCTCACCGTGGGGACAAGGACACTGGCAGCATAAGTTCTGGGAAGCACTCCTTGGCGTGAGCCCTCCCAGAGTCAGCCATTAGCCCCACCATAGAGCCCAGGTAGACTCCAGTGTTGGGTCACCTCAGGCCAAACAACGAACAGGGAGGGAACCCAGCCCTGCCTGTCAGCAGTCAAGCAGATTAAAGTGTTACTGAGCTCTGCCCACCAGAGCAACACCCAGCTCTACCCACCACCAGTCCCTCCCATCAGGAAACTTGCACAAGCCTCTTAGATACCCTCATCCACCAGAGGGCAGAGAGCAGAAGCAAGAAGAACTACACTCCTGCAGCCTGTGGAACAAAAACCACATTCACAGAAAGATAGACAAGATGAAAAAGCATAGGGCTATATACCAGATGAAGAAACAAGATAAAACCCCAGCAAAACAACTAAATGAAGTAGAGATAGGCAACCTTCCAGAAAAAGAATTCAGAATAATGATAGTGAAGATGATCCAGGACCTCGGAAAAAGAACGGAGGCAAAGATCTAGAAGATGCAAGAAATGTTTGACAAAGACCTAGAAGAATTAAAGAACAAACAAACAGAGATGAACAATACAATAACTGAAATGAAAACTACACTAGAAGGACTCAATAGCAGAATAACTGAGGCAGAAGAACAGATAAGTGACCTGGAACAAAGAATGGTGGAATTCACTGCTGCGGAACAGACTAAAGAAAAAAGAATGAAAAGAAATGAAGACAGCCTAAGAGACCTCTGGGACAGCATTAAACATAACAACATTCACATTATAGGAGTCCCAAAAGGAGAAAAGAGAGAGAAAGAACATGAGAAAATATTTGAAGAAGTTATAGTCGAAACCTTCCCTAACATGGGAAAGGGAATAGCCACCCAAGTCCAGGAAGCACAGCGAGTCCCATACAGGATAAACCCAAGGAGAAACACACCGAGACACATAGTAATCAAATTGGCAAAAATTAAAGACAAAGAAAAACTTACTGAAAGCAGCAAGGGAAAAATGAAAAATAACATACAAGGGAACTCCCATAAGGTTAACAGCTGATTTCTCAGCAGAAACTCTACAAGCCAGAAGGGAGTGGCATGATATACTTAAAGTGATGAAAGGGAAGAACCTACAACCAAGATTACTCTACCCGAAAAGGATCTCACTCAGATTTGATGGAGAAATCAAAAGCTTTACAGACAAGCAAAAGCTGAGAGAATTCAGGACCACCAAACCAGCTCTACAACAAATGGCAAAGGAACTTCTCTAAGTGGGAAACACAAGAGAAGAAGAGGAGCTACAAAAACACACCCTGAACAATTAAGAAAACAGTCATAGGAACATACATATCGATAATTACCTTAAACGTAAATGGATTAAATGCTCCAAACAAAAGACACAGGTTTTCTGAACGGATACAAAACCAAGACCCATCTATATGCTGTCTACAAGAGACCCACTTCAGACCTAGGGACACATACAGACTGAAAGTGAGGGGATGGAAAAAGATATTCCATGCAAATGGAAATAAAAAGAAAGCTGGATTAGCAAAACTCATATCAGATAAAATAGACTTTAAAATAAAGAATGTTACAAGAGACAAGGAAGGACAATACATAATGATCAAGGGATCAATCGAAGAAGAAGATATAACAATTATAAATATATATGCACCCAACATAGGAGCACCTCAATACATAAGGCAACTGCTAACAGCTGTAAAAGACAAAATTGACAATAACAGAATAATATTGGGGGACTTTAACACTTCACTTACACCAATGGACAGACCATCCAAAATGAAAATAAATAAGGAAAGAGAAGCTTTACATGACATGAGAGACCAGATAGCTTTAATTGATATTTATGGGACATTCCACCCCAAAGCAGCAGATTACACTTTTTCTCAGGTGTGCACAGAACATTCTCCAGGATAGATCACACCTTGGGTCACAAATCAAACCTCAGTAAATTTAGGAAAATTGAAATCATATCAAGCATCTTTTCTGACCACAATGCTATGAGATTAGAAATGAATTACAAGGAAAAAAACGTAAAAAACACAAAAACATGGAGGCTAAACACTACATTACTAAATAACAAAGAGATTGCTGAAGAAATCAAAAAGGAAATCGAAAAATAGCTAGAGACAAATGACAATGAAAACACGACAATCCAAAACCTATGGGATGCAGCAAAAGCAGTTCTAAGAGGGAAGTTTATAGCTATACAAGCCTATCTCAAGAAACAAGAAAAATCTCAAATAAATAATCTAACCTTACACCTAAAGGAACTGGAGAAAGAAGAATAAACCAAACCCAAAGTTAGCAGAAGGAAAGAAATCATAAAGAACAGAGCAGAAATAACTGAAATAGAAACAAAGAAAAGAACAGCAAGGATTAATAAAACTAAAAGCTGGTTCTTTGAGAAGATAAACAAAATTGATAAACCATTAGCCAGACTCATCAAGAAAAAGAGGGACAGGACTCAAATCAATAAAATTAGAAATGAAAAAGGAGAAGTTACAACAGACACTGCAGAAATACAAAGCATCCAAAGAGACTACTACAGGCAACTCTATGCCAATAAAGTGGACAACCTGAAAGAAATGGACAAATTCTTAGAAAGGTATAACCTTCCAAGACTGAACCAGGAAGAATCAGAAAATATGAACAGACCAATCACAAGTAATGAAATTGAACCTGTGATTAAAAATCTTCCAACAAACAAAAGTCCAGGACCAGATGGCTTCACAGGTGAATTCTATCAAACATTTAGAGAAGAGCTAACACCCATCCTTCTCAAACTCTTCCAAAAAATTGCAGAGGAAGGAACACTCCCAAACTCATTCTATGAGGCCACCATCACCCTGATACCAAAACCAGACAAAGACACTACAAAAAAAGAAAATTGCAGACCAATGTCACTGATGAATATAGACGCAAAAATCCTCAAAAAAATACTAGCAAACAGAATCCAACAACACATTAAAAGGATCATACACCATGATCAAGTGGGATTTATCCCAGGGATGCAAGGATTCTTCAATATACGCAAATCAATCAATGTGATACACCATATTAACATATTGAAGAATAAAAACCATATGATCATCTCAATAGATGCAGAAAAAGCTTTGACAAAATTCAGCACCCATTTATGATAAAAACTCTCCAGAAAGTGGGCATAGAGGGATACCACATCAACATAATAAAGGCCATATACCACAAACCCACAAGAAACATCATTCTCAATGGTGAAAAACTGAAAGCATTTCCTCTAAGATCAGGAACAGGACAAGGATGTCCACTCTCACTGCTCGTATTCATAGTTGTGGAAGTCCTAGCCTCAGCAATCAGAGAAGAAAAAGAAATAAAAGGAATACAAATTGGAAAAGAAGAAGTAAAACTGTCACTGTGTGCAGATCACATGATACTATACATAGAGAATCCTAAAGATGCCACCAGAAAACTACTAGGGCCAATCAATAAATTTGGTAAAGTAGCATGATACAAAATTAATGCACAGAAATCTTTTGCATTCATATACACTAATGATGAAAAATCTGAAAGAGAAATTAAGGAAACACTCCCATTTACCACTGCAGCAAAAAGAATAAAATACCTAGGAATAAACCTACCTAGGGAGACAAAAGACCTGTATGCACAAAACTATAAGACACTGATGAAAGAAATTAAAGATGATACCAACAGATGGAGCAATATATCATGTTATTGTATTGGAAGAATCAATATTGTGAAAATGACTATACTACCCAAAGCAATCTACAGATTCAATGCAATCCCTCCAAATTACCAATGGCCTTTTTTATGGAACTAGAACAAAAAATCTTAAAATTTGTATGGAGACACAAAAGACCCCGAATAGCCAAAGCAGTCTTGAGGGAAAAAAACGGAGCTGGAGGAATCAGACTCCCTGACTTCAGACTATAGTACAAAGCTACAGTAATCAAGACAATATGGTACTGGCACAAAAACAGAAACATAGATCAATGGAACAAGATAGAAAGCCCGGAGGTAAACCCACACACCTATGGTCAACTAATCTATGACAAAGGAGGCAAGGATATACAATGGAGAAAAGACAGTCTCTTCAATAAGTGGTGCTGGGAAAACTGGACAGCTACATGTAAAAGAATGAAATTAGAACACTCCCTAACACCATACACAAAAATAAACTCAAAATGGATTTGAGACCTAAATGTAAGACTGGATACTATAAAGCTCTTAGAGGAAAACATAGGAAGAACACTCTTTGACATAAATCACAGCAAGATCTTTTTTGATCCACCTCCTAGAGTAATGGAAATAAAAACAAAAATAAACAAATGGGACCTAATGAAACTTCAAAGCTTTTACACAGCAAAGGAAACCATAAACAAGACGAAAAGACATCCCTCAGAATGGGAGAAAATATTTGCAAACGAATCAATGGACAGAGGATTAACGTCCAAAATATATAAACAGCTCATGCAGCTCAATAGTAAAAAAAAAATCCAATCCAAAAATGGGCAGAAGACCTAAATAGACATTTCTCCAAAGAAGACATACAGATGGCCAAGAAGCACATGAAAAGCTGCTCAACATCACTAATTATTAGAGAAATGAAAATCAAACGTGCAGTTAGGTATCACTTCACACCAGTTAGAATGGGCTTCATCAGAAAATGTACAAACAACAAATGCTGGAAAGGGTGTGGAGAAAAGGGAACCCTCTTGCACTGTTGGTGGGAATGTAAACTGATACAGCCACTATGGAGAACAGTATGGAGGTTCCTTAAAAAACTAAAAATTGAATTACCATATGATCCAGCAATCCCACTACTGGGAATATAACCAGAGGAAACCATAATTCAAAAAGACACATGCACCTCAATGTTCACTGCAGCACTGTTTACAATAGGCAGGTCATGGAACCAACCTAAATGCCCAATGACAGACGAATGGATAAAGAAGATGTGGTACATATATACAATGGAATATTACTCAGCCATAAAAAGGAATGAAAGTGGGTCATTTGTGGAGACGTGGATGGATCTAGAGACTGTCATACAGAGTGAAGTAAGTCAGAAAGAGAAAAACAAATATCATATATTAACGCATATATGTGGAACCTAGAAAAATGGTATAGATGAACCGGTTTGCAGGGCAGAAATTGAGACACAGATGTAGAGAACAAATGTATGGACACCCAGGGAAATGTATGGAAAAGCCGTGGGGGGATGGGGGTGGTGGTGTGATGAATTGGGCGACTGGGATTGATATGTATACACTGATGTGTATAAAATTGATGACTAATAAGAACCTGCTGTATTAAAAAAAATTATAGGAAGTAATAATGTAAACAAAAAAATGGAGAAGACTCAAAACAATAGAATTAGAAATGAAAAAGGGGAAGTAACAACTGACACTGCAGAAATACAAAGGATCATGAGATTACTACAAGCAACTATATGCCAATAAAATGGACAACGTGGAAGAAATGGACAAATTCTTAGAAATGCACAACCTTCTGAGACTGAACCAGGAAGAACTAGAAAATATGAACAGACTAATCACAAGCACTGAAATTGAAAATGTGATTAAAAATCTTCCAACAAACAAAAGCCCAGGACCAGATGGCTTCACAGGCGAATTCTATCAAACATTTAGAGAAGAGCTAAACACCTATCCTTCTCAAACTCTTCCAAAATATTGCAGAGGGAGGAACACTCCCCAACTCATTCTACGAGGCCACCAACACCCTGATACCAAAACCAGACAAAGATGTCACAAAGAAAGAAAACTACAGGCCAATATCACTGATGAACATAGATGCAAAAATCTTCAACAAAATACTAGCAAACAGAATCCAACAGCACATTAAAAGGATCATACACCATGATCAAGTGGGGTTTATCCCAGGAATGCAAGGATTCTTCAATATATGCAAATCAATCAATGTGATATACTATATTAACAAATTGAAGGAGAAAAACCATATGATCATCTCAATAGATGCAGAGAAAGCTTTCAAAAAAAGTCAACACCCATTTATGATAAAAACCCTCCAGAAAGTAGGCAGAGAGGGAACTTTCCTCAACATAATAAAGGCCATATATGACAAACCCACAGACAACATCGTCCTCAATGGTGAAAAACTGAAACCAATTCCACTAAAATCAGGAACAAGACAAGGTTGCCCACTCTCACCACTATTATTCAACATAGTTTTGGAAGTTCTAGCCACAGCAATCATAGAGGAAAAATAAATAACAGGAATACAAATCGGAAAAGAAGTAAAGCTGTCACTGTTTGCAGATGACATGATACTATACATAGAGAATCCTAAAGATGCTACCAGAAAACTACTAGAGCTCATCAATGAATCTGGTAAAGTAGCAGGATACAAAATTAATTCACAGAAATCTCTTGCATTCTTATACACTAATGATGAAAAATCTGAAAGTGAAATTAAGAAAACACTCCCATTTACCATTGCAATACAAAGAATAAAATATCTAGGAGTAAACCTATCTAGGGAGACAAAAGACCTGTATGCAGAAAATTATAAGACACTGATGAAAGAAATTAAAGATGATACAAATAGATGGAGAGATATACCATGTTCTTGGCTTGGAAGAATCTACACTGTGAAAATGATTATACTACCCAAAGCAATCTACAGATTCAATGCAATCCCTATCAAACTACCACTGGCATTTTTCACAGAACTAGAACAAAAAATTTCACAATTTGTATGGAAACACGAAAGACCCTGAATAGTCAAAGCAATCTTGAGAAAGAAAATCGGAGGTGGAGGAATCAGGCTCCCTGACTTCAGACAATACTACAAAGCTACAGTAATCAAGACAGTATGGTACTGGCACAAAAACAGAAATATAGATCAATGGAACAGGATAGAAAGCTCAGAGATAAACCCACGCACATATGGTCACCTTATCTTTGATAAAGGAGGCAAGAATATTCAATGGATAAAAGATAGCCTCTTCAATAAGTGGTGTTGGGAAAACTAGACAGCTACATGTTAAAGAATGAAATTAGAACACTCCCTAACACCATACACAAAAATAAACTCAAAATGGATTAAAGACCTTAATGTAAGGCCGGACACTATCAAACTCTCAGAGGAAAACATAGGCAGAACACTCTATGACATATATCACAGCAAGATCCTTTTTGACCCACCTCCTAGAGAAATGGAAATAAAAACATACATAAACAAATGGGACCTAATGAAACTTAACACCTTTTAAACAGCAAAGGAAACCATAAACAAGACAAGAAGACAACCCTCAGGATGGGAGCAAATGTTTGCAAATGAAGCAACTGACAAAGGATTAATCTCCAAAATTTACAAGCAGCTCATGCAGCTCAATATCAAAAAAAGAAACAACCCAATCGAGAAATGGGCAGAAGACCTAAATAGGCATTTCTCCAAAGAATATATACAGATTGCCGACAAACACATGAAAGAACGCTCAACATCATTAATCATTAGAGAAATGCAAATCAAAACTACAATAAGATATCATCTCACATGGGTCAGAATGGCCATAATCAAAAAATCTACAAACAATAAGTGCTGGAGAGGGTGTGGAGAAAAGGGAACCTTCTTGCACTGTTGGTGGGAATATAAATTCATACAGCCACTATGGAGAACAGGATGGAGGTTCCTTAAAAAACTAAAAATAGAACTACCATACAATGCAGCAATCCCACTACTGGGCATATACTCTGAGAAAACCATAATTCAAAAAGAGTCATGTACCAAAATGTTCATTGCAGCTCTATTTACAATAGCCAGGACATGGAAGCAACCTAAGTGTCCATCAACAGATGAATGGATAAAGAAGATGTGGCACATATATACAATGGAATATTACTCAGCCATAAAAAGAAACAAAATTGAATTATCTGTAGTGAGGTGGATGGACATAGTCTGTCTTACAGAGTGAAGTAAGTCAGAAAGAGAAAAACAAATACCGTATGCTAACACATATATATCGAATCTAAAAAAAAAAAAAAGAAAAAAGAAATGGTCATGAAGAACCTAAGGGCAAGATGGGAATAAAGACACAGACCTACTAGAGAATGGACTTGAGGATACGGGGAGGGGGAAGGGTAGGCTGGCACAAAGTGAGAGAGTGGCATGGACATATATACACTATCAAACGTAAAATAGATAGCTAGTGGGAAGCAGCTGCATAGCCCAGGGAGGTCAGCCCCGTGCTTTTTGACCACCTAGAGGGGTGGGAGAGGGAGGGTGAGAGGGACGGAGATGCAAGAAGGAAGAGATATGGGGACATATGTATATGTATAACTGATTCACTTTGTTATAAAACAGAAACTAACATACCATTGTAAAGCAATTATACTCCAATAATGATGTTTAAAGAAAAAACAGAAACAACACACTTGGGGATGAGGTGAGGTTGTTTCCTATAAGAGGAAAATTTTGTAACTGATGTTAGAATGGCATAATGGACATTTCAATGTAATTATATTTTTTTATATTCCTGTATTATAATTTTGAAGAATGTTAGAATGAAACTTCTAAAAATAATCCTTGCTTCTTTCATTAGATTCTCATGAAGACAGTGTCCCTTCCCATTACCATGTCCAAGAAAGCTGTTCCCTCTACAAATCATTTAAATTTTGCATCCATGTGCACGAAATACTGTAGATGCAAAGAAGAAACAAACTATGATTAGAGGGGAGAGTTATCTGATAAGACTTTTGGAGCATTTTAGCTATGGTTTGAATAATAAATGATAGCTGAGTTTGCCAGATCAGCAGGAAGAAGATAAAAGTGATGAGGGAAGGGGGAGCACATACTATGGAAGAAGGTTCAATAAAGGGACCCCATATATTAAATATATGACATGAAGCAGCAAGGCATGTATGATGAATTAAGACAGATTATTATTTTATCATTAAGTAAACGAGGGAAAGTCGTGGGAGATGCAGTTGATGGAGCTTCATGTTAAAGGGCCTTGTGTGCTGTGCCAGCAATCCTGTACTTTATCCTGTAGGTTTAGGATTCACAGAAGAGTTTTAAAGCAGAAGAGAAACATGATACATTTTAGAAAATCTCGTTGGTGCTGGGTGGAGAATGTACCAGAAACCAAAAGCAAAGTCAGAGGCATGAAGAGCACTTAGGACTCCTGGAATAATCCAGGCAGATGCATTAAGGCTTTAAGGATAGAGGGCGGATCAGAGAGATAATTAAGAGGCAGGTGTGGTATGGTTTAGGGATTGATTAGACACAGGTTGGTAAGGGAGAAGGCGACATCTAGTCCAATCTCTATGGAGAGTGGCTAGATCCTGGTGACATCAATGGGAAAAAGTACCTCTATGGAAAGAACAGGTTTGAAACTAAGATTTTTTTTTTAACTCTGAGTTTTGGTGACTTATTATCCTTTATTTAAAACTGCGTTTTGCCTGCTTATCCCATAAAACCAGAGATTCCGCATTTACATAATAAGTAGGAAGAAATCATGTGTAGCTTCTCTTTAGAGGCATTGGCAAATAGGATACATGAGACTGAAATAGACGTAAACCCTGAAGCAAATCTACTTTCCTCTTCTTAGGCTCAAGGTATTTAGAAAAGATTTTAACTTCACTTAGAAGAAACATTTCCTGTCTCTAGATCTATCTGCCAAATAATATCGTTATTCGTTTACTAATCGTGTATCATCAATATATCAAATCCAAAACCTGCTGGCTGTTAACTTACCAGAGATGTTTTTCAGAATATGCCGTCAATCCCCAACTGCATCGCATGGGGAAAAAAAAAACATGCATACATATTAAAAATGATTCATTTTACAAGATAATACACAGGATTAGATGTTAAGGGGTAATATTTAATGGCGGGAATGCATAACAGAATTGATACCCACAAGTGATGATTCACTGGGTATGATTTATCTAGAGGTAAAGGATAGATGTTGAGGGATTTGGCTACAAATTTAAATACACTGAAGGACACAGGGGGAAAGGGTCTCGTGATGTTATGCGGCAGTGGGGGAAATCTCTCACAGGATATTTGGGGCTGAGTAAGGACAGATGTCTAGGAAAATGGCCAAAATAAGATAATACATATATTTACTTATTGATACTGTGAGAAATTTTAAAGAATGTGCCAGTCACAACACAGATATATGTGCTGGGCTTAGAAATTAAGCACAGAGGCAAACGTGAGGACATTTTCAGTGATAGAATCTGAATCATATGCAGTTCATTAAAATGACATTTCATGATATTAAAAGTATTAGTGCAAACATTAATTAGCTAATCAAAGTAATCCGTGATGAGAAAGTGTGGTATAACTCGAATGTTGGGTTGATTCAAGTGCTAATGAGAAACATAATATTTAAGAAGGGTACACTTCCTCTCAACCATCTGTGTGCTGTGGGTTTATTACCAAACTCAGCAAAACGAAGGGGGCAAATTATAGAGCTGGGACCAAGATGTTCTAAAAGCCATGGAGGCTGGAGGGCAGCATTTGTCTTCCTTTGGGTAGACCTGTTTGGAACATTCCTTAAATTGCTAGGCTGTGACTGAGCAAGGAATGGGACGTGGAGAAACCCATGTGCTTCCCAGTAGACAGGGCCTTCTGGGGATTTCTTGTTCTACACAGAGGAGATGCAATCACCCAGGAGCTTGACTTGAGCGGGAACATCATCATCCCTCCTTATCCACCCACACAGGTTCCCCTGATCTGCCATAGGTCCCCTGACACATGTCTGTGGCAACTTACGGAATCTTTCTAAAGCTTAACTTATAACAAGTTAGACTAATGCCACTGATCCCTAAGTCCTTGAACAGACATACTTTCCTGTAACTTTTTCAACAACTCTTCCCTTCCAAGCTTTACCTTGTTGGAGGCTTCATCTTCTTTTTTACTCCAAGATAAAACTTCATTGAACTGAGAGGAAACATTTTGTCAGGTTTACTACTCTGTAAAGGAAAACAAGATAATTTGTAATTAAACAGATTTTATCAGTATCCTTCTATTTTCCTTAAGTATTAAGAATCAAGTTTAGAATGTTTACTATCTCCAATGTTTCATGAATATTATACCAAATTTTTAGTAAATGAAGATTGTTTTGATTACCACGTTATAAATTTAAATAAATCTGGATACATATGTATGATTACATATGTGTGTATATGTATATACAAACACACACATACAATAATTCCATATTCAAAACACTTGGGACCAGATGTATATAAGAACTGATAATTTTTCAATTTTTCATATTTAAAAAATACATGTGCAATATATTTTGTAACTCCATGATACCACCAGTGTTGTCTGGGGCAGCACTCTATATTCAAATATATTCATATTTCTCTACAAAAATGCATGACATTTCATACAGTATGAATAAGTAAAGGTCATAAATATTGTTATGGACTGAATGTTTGTATTCCCCCAAATTGAAATATAATCCCCAATGTGAAGGTATTTGGAGGTAGTAGCTTTGGGTGGTAATTAGGTCATGAGATTGGAGCCCTCATGAATAGTATTAGTGCCCTTTTAAAAGAGGCCAGAAAGCTAGCTCACCCTCTTTCTGCCATGGGAGGATAGGAGGAGAAGTAGGCAGTACAATTTGGAAGAAGATCTTCACTAGAACCTGACCACACTGGCACCCTGATCTCAGACTCCCAGCCTCCAGAAGTGTGAGAAATCAATTTCTGTTATTTATAAGCCACCCAGTCTATGGCACTTCGTTATAGCAGCCTGAATGGACTAAAACAAATATCTTCATGTTGGTTTAGATCAGATTTTTCCACCAAATGAGTTATGATTTTCTGTACTTTTTGGATTTCAGAACTACAAAACTATATAGGGCTAGACTGAACTATCTCAAATATCCCTATTAATGAAAATTTTCACTAATCATGAAAGTAGACTATAAAAAAGAATTTACATTTGCTCTAGATCAATTATATATTCTCCATATACATCCCAGCATATTTATCTGATTAATATTAAAAAAATTTAAATCCTTGAACCATTAGGAAAGTTATCTGACAGAGGCAAAACTTAAGTATACTCTAATTTAAAATTTTAATATCAAACCATAAACATTTTATTATTTATTCCTGGATAGACTGCAATAGATTTTATAAAGATAATAGCCATGGAAATAATAATTAATACAAGCTTTCCCCACATCCTAAAGATTTTCAAGGAAGTCTCTTTTTTTCAATCTGGTAGGCAGATAGCAGTTATAACTAAGGGGATCAGAGACCTGGGTGCAAATCTGGCTTGCTACTTACCAGCTCATGACCTCACATTACTGCTCTCTGCTCTCATTTCTTGTTTGTAAATGGGGATAATAAACACATCGACTACCTCACATGGTTATTATGGAGATTAAAGGAGAAAGTAAAGGGTTACTGTGAAGGGTTATTGTAGAGATTAAACAGAAAAGTGCCTTTAAAGGGTTTAGTCCAATAATTGGCCATATACTGAGTGTACAGCAAATTACAATTATTAGTATTACAAATTTAGAGCACATTGCTTCATAGAAACAGAAAGATAGACAACTTATTAGAATTCTAGGACAATGCACAAAAGCCCATTTAGCAAATATGTAGCTCAAATAAGTCCTAAGTTCTATAAATGTTAAACTATTACTATAAAGTCTTTTCTTTGTGAAAGAAGTCAAAGATGAAAAGTAAAGGGTGGAAAATATGTTTATAAAATTAAAAATTGGTTTCCACGGAGAAAACAGGTTAGGAGAATATATAGAGGAAACGTAGAGAAGAAAGCAAGCAGGAAGATCAGGAATCCTGCTTTGGTGACCAGTGTTCTGTGTGGTGGTGATGATAAGGCCTGGAATTTACATGGTGAATTTACTACTAAATCACCCTTATCAATAATTTTGCTATTATCATGGTACATAATTTAAAAAATATTTTGGATTTTTTTCCCTGTATGGCTATATTTCTTGAAATGGAATCACTGGGTCAAAGGCTAGGAACATGATTAAGATTTTGGCAAAATGGATAGGGTACATTTACTTACAGTTAAACACATATTCCTGTATTCACTAGTGATTTTCAGTTTTGATTTGGTCAAAAATTTACTTATTTACTTATTGACATTCGTTCTTTATATAGCAAATAGGCAATTGCCTTATCTTTTTAAATGAAATTGTCTACCCAAATTGCTCACTGTTTACTTTTATTATTTTTATAAAGTCAAATATATTGATCTTTCCTTTTGAACTCTCTTAGCTATTGCTTCAAGTTTAAAGGGTTCCCAGATAGCTGATAAATACTAAATTACTTGGTCATGCAGCTTGAAGGGTTGCTATTTTAAAACTTTTAATTCTTTTATCCATCTGGAATATATATTTCACATACAGTATAGATGAGAATTTAAGTTGAAAAACTTTTGTTAACAATTATCCCAGCCCTATTTATTAAACAAATCTTTCTTTAGACATGCATTTATGATGGCATATTTATCAAAAATAAATTATGATAAACAGTTACATCTTTTACCTCACTTTATGTTGCCAATGCTATCTGTTCATTTTTATGCCAGGATATTATCTAACCTATTTTAGTTTTACTGTATGAATAAATAGTTGGATGGGAAATTCTTGACAATTATTTTACTTTTTATGTCCCCCAAAATGTTTGCAAATACTCTTATCTGTTTACCCTTTGAGGTGAGTTATCAAATCATTTTTTCCAAGTTCTAAAAATAATTCCCTTTGCGATTTTGAAAAGAATTACATTAAAGCTATAGATCAATATTAGTAGACTTTGTGGTTTTTTGTGTTTTTTATATATAAATTTATTTTTTGGCTGCGTTGGGTTTTCGTTGCTGGGCGTGGGCTTTCTCTAGTTGCGGTGAGCGGGGGCTACTCCTTGTTGCTGTGCACAGGCTTCTCACTGCGGTGGCTTCTCTTGTTGCAGAGCACGGGCTCTAGGCAGGCGGGCTTCAGTAGTTGTGGCACATTGGCTCAGTAGTTGTGGCTCAAGGGCTCTAGTGCGCAGGCTCAGTAGTTGTGGCGCACGGGCTTAGTTGCTCTGCGGCATGTGGGATCTTCCTGGACCAGGGCTCGAACCTGTGTCCCCTGCATTGGCAGGCGGATTCTTAACCACTGCACCACCAGGGAAGTCCATAGATCAATATTAGTAGACTTTACATTAATTTTCTTTCATTTCTATCAGTGCAGTTCTGTAGTTTTCTTCATGTAAGCCTCTTCTTCTTAAGGTCATTTTCTGGTAGTTTATGTGTTTGGTTTTGGGGTATTGATTTTTTAGCTTGCTGCTTTACTGAATGTTAAGGAATAACACTTGAAGTCTGATATGGAACAGTGAGGTAGCTTTGTAATGCAGTAAGTTTTCCATATAGGAAAGAGTCAAGGAGAGGAGAACGTAGGAGTGTATATAGTAGCACAGACTCCTGGATACCTTTGTCAGAGGTTCAATCGGATTACAACTGAGGTTAATGTCCCTCCTCAAAGCTTAGACTGCTGGTCCCAATGGAGGCAGCAGCAGGGTCGGGTGAGAGGCTGCAATTCCAGTAGTACCGGTAGAGGGGACCTGCACATTTAAGAACGAGAAGCACTGTGCCTGATCTAAGTAGTCTTATTTATACACGGCATTGATAAGCCCAGGACTGCCTATATTTTGAAATACTGTTGGCAATAGATAGAGAGCCTGAAGTAATACAACTGATTCCCAAGCCACTCTGGACATGCCAGCTCATGACTTTGTATTCTATCCTGTCCAAAGAGAACACAGATGCCGTAATTTAAGATGAGTTCAGCCAAGGTGGAAAGAAACCCTTTTCAGTTTCAATCTTTAAACTGAATAAGCATAAATAGGACCTGTAAGGATCCTAATGCAAAGTTCTATTAAAAGGAATCTCTTTTGGCATTATAACTTTACTGTTGGTTTATTACAACTCTTTTGGTATGTGTACTTTCTGGAGTATTTCTTCAAAAAGTTAAAGTGTTATGAAGTGTATAGTATGTTGCTACAGGCAGTATATTTCAAAGTAAAATTTTTAACTGAGCCAATTAAATTAGTGTGCTTAAAAAAATTATTCTTGTTACTAAGAAGAGTTTGCTTATTAGTGCATGCAACTTTTAACGACCACTGCCTCCCCATTTGCTTTTTTCACACCATTAACAGTGTAATGATAATATTCTTTGAAACTTCTCACCTTTTATGTAAATCAAGTCTGAAAACATTTTAATTAACATTTTCTGTGCAGGGAAAACTCTCAAAACAAAATATATCTTCCCCTGTGTATTACCCTAATTTGTTGTTAATGAGCATTCATAAATTATCTCTAATTAACACATAGTCTCTTTAAATACACTTTTCAATTTGTAATTTCTACTCCCTTCTCAGTAAATCATTTTCTAAATATGTACAAGCACACATATATTAAGGGCAACTGTCAAACCAGAGCCAAATCTTTATTCAAATAAGCTAGGAGATTTTTACTATTGATTATTTACTGTAAAATCATTTGAAAAGCAAATATTGCCAGTGACTTGCCCATCAATATTAAAAGGGAAAGACCAGCAACATGAAGAAATAACCAGCAAAATAACACCATGTGTTGAAAATAACAGTAGTTTGAGTTTAAAGGAAAACCATAAGTCTCTCATCTGCTTGCCTTAATGTGCAAATTAAAATATCAGTTGCATTAATTGATTCTGACAGATGCATAAATACAACTTTCAAACACTTACTTAGACTATAATTCCATAACCTGAGGTCACTGTGATAAAAATAAAATGTCTTCATTGTCTTTAAAGAACACTATCTTTCTGACAAACACTATATGATCTCACTTATACGCAGAATCTAAAAATGTCAAAATCACATAGAAGCAGAGAGTAGAATGGTGGTTTCCAGGGGATGGGAGTGGGGGAAATGGGAAGGTGTTGATCAAAGGGTACTAAGTTTCAGTTATGCAAAATGAATAGGTCCTGGAAATCTAAAGTACAGCATGGTGACTACAGTTAACAGTACTGTATTGTATACTCGAAACTTGCTAAGAGAGTAGATCTTAAATGTTCTCACCACAAGTGCACACACACACAAAACTATGTGAGGTAATGAATATGTTAGCTTAGATTGTGGTAATCATGTCACAATGTATACGTATATCAAAAGCATCACGTTGTATAACAAATAAGTACAATTTTTGTCAATTATACTTCAATAAACGCGGGGAAAAAATTTCAAATGTCAAAAAAAAAGAAACTGTCTTTCAGGCAAGCTCTCGATACTATTACTGTCTACCAGTTTGTGTGAATTATTTTAGATTAAGCAGGAGGATCCTTTCAAAAAGATACAAATTCTTAAAAACATTCTGTTAAGGGATGAGATTCTTTAGCTCAATTACAAAATCATTTCATCTTAAAAAAAATAATTTCTCCATGAACAGGCTTCCTTGTGGCAGGTTTTAAAATTTACATCAGCTTGGGGAAAAACATTATAAAAAACCTAAATTGTGTAAAGTGTCATATTTGAAAATATTTGGTATTATTAAAATGAAAAACACTTATCCTCTTTAAATAAAATTCCATCAGCAATAACACCAAGCCAAAATAATACAAATTATTGTTTATTTAGTAAGTCCCTGCATAAAACCTTTGGAAATAGACAGCTGGGAATGAATTCTGACCCTATCGCTTATAGGCTAAGTGATCTTGGGCAAGTTATGTAATATCTTGGTATACTACATTTCTTCATCTGTCTAGGGGGAATAACTATAGCACTAGTTTCATAGGATTACTGTAAAGATAAAGTGCGATAATCAAAGCGAAATGTATAGAACTCGCTTTTTATGGATTAACAGGTTGAAAATTAGTTGGGGCCATTATGACTGCACTTCTATTGCTACTAGTTGTTTCTAGCAACCTTCTGTTGCTACACAATGGAAGCGTAGGTTCCTTAATGGGACTAAAAAGTCCATGATGATTTTAAAATACCCTAAGCAGATATCCAACTATACAAGTGACAATTAACCAACATGTAAATGGAAGGACAAGGATGAAGGAAGTGAGTCTAATGAAGATCAAGGTGGGTGACACATTGAAGAAAACCAAACAAAATTAAATCAGATTCAGTTCTAGATGGCTAGAATAATCAGCTGTGAAGTTTAGCATTTCCTTTCATGAACATAAACCTACAGTTCATGAACCTTAAAATCTGATGTGTTTGGCTCACATAATCCCAAATTCTTAAATGCCTATTTCTGCAAACTCCACCCTTCCTGCACTGAAAAAAGTGAAGAATGATATCAAATGATAATAAACGATAACAATCGTTTGATACCCACACGGATTCCCTGCTAGGTTTATCAGATGGAGTAACAAAGTGTGACTTCCAGTATATAATACAGCCCTCTGAAGAGAGGGATAAGGGCTGAGGAATTCAGTGCTGTTTTGTTAGCTCCCTGCCTGGACATTCCACTGTTCTTGAAGAACATGAACATGAAATGGATACACTAAGTAGGATGCTACTAAAATTTATTTATGCCCACCTGGAGGCTTCCCCGCTGGAGGAACATACAGGACAGTGGTCCGTGTGCGGAGAGCTCAGTAGAAGCCACAACTAAGTGGGGCTATAGAACTTTGGAAAGCTGCTTAATAATTCTTCCTTCATAACAATACAGTATTAAATAATAGATGTTACTAGTCTGGTCCTTCTTTATACACCTCCAAAACACAACATAGTGAAGCGTCACACACTTGAAATATGCAAGCAATGCTTACTCAAGCGAATATTAGAATTCAATAGAAAAAAGTATCTTTAGGTCCTGCTGTCATTCCACATTTAAAAGAATTGCTTGGATATTGCTTGAATCTCAAGGAAGTAGAAATGTTACTGTATATATCCATGTAAGCACCACCCAAAACTGGACAGAGAACATTTATTTCTGTCATCCTAGAAAGTACCCTACTGACCCTATCTCCTTGCTTCAGTAGCAAACCTTCTCCACACCATAGGCAAACACTTTCTGACTCCCATCACCATAAATGATTTTGCCTCTTCTTAGACCTTTTATAGACAGACTCATATGGTACTATTTTGTGTCAAACTTTTTTGCTCAGCAAGGATTTGAACATTCACCCATGTGCTTGCATTCATTCATTTTTATTGCTGAATATTATTCCATTGTCTGAATATATCATTGTCCTATTGATGGGCATTTAGAATGTTTACAGGTTTTAGCTTTTATAAATAAAGCTGCTTATGAATATTCTTGAACAAGTGCTTTAGTGGATATAATACCTGGGAATAGAGTTGCTGAATTATGGGGTAGATGTATGAATAACTTAATTTTAAAAACTGCCAAAAAAGTTCTAAAAAGTTCTAAAAAGTTCTAAATTGTGTGATTTTACCCTTCCACCAGTTATTGATGAGGGTTTTAGTTAATCAACGTCCTTGTCAACATTAGATGTTGTCACTCTTATGATTTTAGTTGTACTAATGGTATATCTTGTGGTTTTAATTTGCATTTTCCCTGATAACTAATGATGCTGAGCACTTTTGGTTCAACCACTTATTGGCCATTCCTATGTCTTCCTTCCTGTAATGTCTGTCCAATACTTTGCCCCAGTTTTTATTGGGTTGTCTTTTTATTGTTGATTTGGAGGAGTTCTTTATATTGTGCAAATGAGTCCCTTTTCAGATATATGTAGTATGAATATATTTTTCTCAGACTGGAACTTCCCTATTCATATTCTTAGTGGGCTGTTTTGATGAGCATGCTAATATATATACATATATGTTTCACAGTTGAAAAGGAACTTCTATATATATTCTTATTTAAGCATTACAACAATCTGGCATGCAGGACTCATGCTATCATCATCATATTACAGATCTAGAAATTGAGGATGACAGTTTAAGATTCTTATTCACACAACCAACTTGGCGGTTTTGAGGTTTTCTGATGCTAAGTTCGATATTCTTATACCTACTCCCTCTTTTTCATCTCTAAGTCCTCTCTCCATTCCTCAATTCATTAATAAAAGCTGTTAGGGAATTCAAACGTATTGGGATACATCAGTAAGATTCAATTAATAAATACAATATTACGAGTTAATTCATTCAAGAGTATAGGAAATATATTAATCAGATTTAATTTTTGATCAGATTTAGCATTTGGGTTTTGCCTTTTTATTCTACATTTTATTAATTTCCATTTGCTAAACTCAAGCCACTTTTCCCTTAAGGCATGACACATTCCCTTAATTTTATTGACTGAGATGCTGATTTATATGCTAGTTTATGTAACGCATATTAGACTTTTCTTTAGAACTGAAGTCAATTTCTGCCCTAAAATATATGAGGTGCTCAGAAAGGCCGTATATGGAGTTCTTTACTGTGTTACTACGTGCATTAATGTCATATCTCAGAGGCTGAAAGTAATCATCAGCTTACTGTACATTTTATTTACTAGAGGCCTTGACTTCCAAGAGAGAGGGCTGAGAGGCATGATATAAGAATGTTAACACTCACACAAAAGTATATACATATTCAAATACTACATATATTAAATACCTTCATATCCTTGTAAAGAAAGAGATACCCATCTCGTAAAACAAAATACCGGTCTTGAAACTTATTTCCAGAGAGTATTTTAGATGGTTCCTCTTTGATTTTCAAGACTCCCTCTTTGATACTTTCCAGGGCCTTCCTCTCTGTAAAGTATAACATTTACTTTTGTAAGTTGGGTACATTTTCATTTATTTGGAATAGAATATAAAACATTTTTGTATTTTCAGTTTTGATGATATAAGGTAATGACTTGTTTCCTACCATTAAGAAGCCTCTAGTTAATTTCTGGGAACACCTTGTGTCAGGGGAGTGTTGGATAAGTCATAGATCCAGTAACCAGATCTATTTGTATCTATTTATAATACATAGGCCTGCCCATGCTGTCCAATTAGCTACTGGCTAATGAGCATCTGAAACATGGCTAGTCTCAACTGCGATGTGCTATGAGTATAAAATATATACCATATTTTGAAGATTAGTACCAAAAAAATGTAAATATATCACAATTTTATAACACTGATTACATGTTGAAATGATAATATTTTGGATATGTGAGTTTAAATAGAAGATACAAGTAAAATTAATTTCACCTATTTCTTTATATATATGTTTATATATATATTTTAAAATGTGGCTATTAGGCAATTTAAAATTACATACTCAGCTTGCATTTTATTTCTTTGAATAACACTCATATAAACAATGCAAAATACACAGGTAAAAGAGAAATCTCTTCTGGAATCCTGTCTCAGGAATCCAGGAATTCTTGAGACATTAGAGAAATTCCTATTCCTATGAAACAGGTAAGGGTAAATACGGCAAAACTGCTAATAATGCTCGTGCAATACTGCCAGTGTCCCACACTTAGAAATCATTTCAACAGTTCTATTAAAAATCACGCTTTTGGTAAAAAAAAAAAAAAATGTTGAATTTGTGTAAATTTATCACGAATAAATTTATCACTGTATCTCTAGTCTACAGCTTTCTTCTTGAAATCCCAACAGTATTCAACTGCCTACTTGAGAACTGAGGAACAGTGGAAAGAAAAGAAACCTGAAGGCAAGTAGCCACGACATGGTCATTCTGGGGTCAACTCCTGCTTTTCCTATAAAACACGAGTAATGACAATTATCTTGCAGATTGCTGTCCTCACATTAGATCATGTCCATAAAAGGTGAAGCATGAGACATTATATCAGGATGAGGGCTTTTAGCAATTTCCTGGTATTAAGGTGACACAATTTTTAAATATTCATGCAGAGTTTCTAAAATTTACAAATAACTTGATTTTAGAAAGAAAAACTCTTAATCTAAAACCTAGCATCCCTTGGTTTGGGGAAAACCTTTACTTATACAGCAAATACTACACAGATGTTCACAATTATGGTTAGTATAAGAAGACAAAAGTGAGAAAAAATTGAAATAGTGCCTTATAACTCAAATATGAGCATGGGATGACAACCTGGAAGCAAAAATCCCCATGATTAATCGCATCACTGATCCTAACTGCAAACAAAAGTAACTGACAAGCCCCAATAGTTCTCATGATCTGCATACTGGTCACAGATAACATTCTTTTAATTGCGATGTTATACTAAAATAGGTTCTTTTTAGGTGGTCTGTGACCTTGAAATAATTTCTGAAAAATACACTGCTAAAATTTGTCTTCTGGTATAATCTCTTAATATTTAATTCCATAGAAAAATATTTTAAATAATATTTTATAGCTAAATAACTTCTATTTAAATTAAAAATAACACTTTTCCAATTAAAAGACTTGAAAGAAGATGTATTTTAATGCAATAGGAAGAGCAAGGAAAAAATATAAAAGTAGTATTCAGCAAAATTCATATGACATCAATTCATTCTTCATGAAGTATTAAGAGTCCAGTATGCACTTGGTTCTAATAATATACAGTAACCTCAAAAGAGATGATTTCTGGACTTGCAGTGCAGTGTAAGAGACAGAGTAAACATGGACTAACAAACAATGCTTATATATCCTGATAGGAGAAATACGGTAAGCAATTTAGAAAACATTGGGTGGGCTTAGTGATTCAGCTGATTTAGAACAGAAAAGTGGAGAAAGGCATTTATAATACTATTGATTTAGAAATAGGTAAAGTATTTTAAGAGCATTAAATTACAATCAAGTTGTGAGATAAAGATATTATATATTTCTTAAGCCAAACCAATTCCATTCACACCTTCTGATTATACTTTTTTCAGATTTTTGTTCAATTTAATAAAGCTTTCTAATTTTACCAATAAGAAATAATCGTATGTCCAGTGTTAAAGTAAACCACTCACAGGTCAAATAGAAAACAGGCTTAGGAAAAAAAATATATTGTTGACACCTTTGGTTGCATATTTATTAAAATTTATTTTAAAAATCATATGTAATTGAGTATCTTAGCTGAATCTTGGTGTACACATTACTAAGGGACTCGGGAGGAGGCTTTGAGAGGAATATATGTTAAGGAGAAGGCAAGACCAAAAAGAACGTTGAAACACTAAGTTCCATGATAAATACTGAGAACTTAGAAGAATTTCTAAAAGCTCACACAATGTTAAAATAAGTAGGAAAAATACCCATCGCTTAAGGGCCAAGATGAAGCTATGTACTTCACACTTATATTTTCACTCCCTCTACCTCATCCTGGGGAGAAAGTTTAAGATCTAGAGATACTGTTATCTTTAGAGAATCATAAACCCCTTTCCCCCTCCAGGTGTTTGCTCAGACAAGGAAGGAAGGCTCAGTTGAGTTCAGTGAGGGTTCTTTAGAGTTAACACTGGGTAAGATAACAGATTGGTATTCTTTGTTATATTGTGCTGTAATTTTGTTATTAATTAGAAAAGTCCTTAAAAAGTACATGAATGAAACCATGCAGAATGGTCAAATTTATTTATTTAAACAGAACAGACATCATATTACTGAGACTATGAAACTGATCTCCCCACCCAAAGGAAAAAAAACGTTTTCCAAATCATTTGAAAAACCTCAAGTTCTTAGACAAAAACAGCAATTCCTAACTAGTGGCCCCTAATCCCAATAAAATAACTGATCTGTGGAGGAGCTTGGAGGGTCTTGGGAAGGAGAGACAGAGACAGACAGAGATAGGGAGAGACACAAAGAGAGAGAAGTGGGGGGGGGACATAAACTGGGAATGATATTTCTAGAATACATATTCCCCCTTTATCCGTCATGTCCAGTCAGCTAGCAGTTCAGCCATTGTTCTCTCAAAGTTTCTCTATGGGGTTCAATTCCACTTCTTTTCCAATATCATCTCTCTAACCCCTGCCTTTTCTACCTAATACCTAGACTCCAGGATTCTATAATTCCATGTCCTGCTTTTCTAATGGCTCCATATAATTCCAGATTTGTGCTATGCAAATACTGTTTTATCATGTTAATCCCCTTTCCAAAACTCTATTTTTTTTCTTTTTTACTATTTGAAGTCTTACTTACCTAACATTAAAAGCCTAAACTTCTTTCCCTGACTTTTCAAGGACTAAATAAACTAGACTCCTCCTACTCATCTTCATAAACTATTAAGTTAAAATATGATATTTATTTATAAGTCAGTTGATCATAATACACTGTTTGGAAAACCAATCTGTGTCTCTGTAGCATGACTGAAGTTGATCATCTGAGTGAACCTAAGGGAAATTCCATTCTCCTTGGTTCTATACAAATTCTACCCCCACTTCTGGACCCAACTCATCCTTGAAGATTTTTTTCTAACTACTCCAGTCCATACTTGTTATTCATGTCTTTAAAACTCTAAGATAAAATTTAGGCATTGAATACATGAAAAGTCATGTTTGTCTCATAATTTTGCTCTTAAAAATAAGAATTTCAGTCTATGGCCATACCACCCTGAATGCACCCAATCTCATCTGATCTTGAAACAAATAATAATTTCCTGTTTGCTTTTTAAAAAATTGTGGGCTTTAAATTTTCCTCCCCAACCTATGTGAGAACTAACATAGCACAGTGACTAAGAGTTTGCTCTGGAGCTAGACTACCTGGGCTTGAATGACAACCACATCCTCCACTGGATCCCAGGCAGTAATCTCTAAATCTCAGTTTCCTCACCTGCAAAATGGGGATTCATACAGTGCTCACCCAGTAGATCTGGTATGTAAAGTATTTAGAAGAGTGCTTAGCACATAGCAAGCAGAATGTAATTGCTTATTTATCTAATGGAGGACAGACATCATTTTTTTCTGTACTGCAGAGTCTGTAGTAAGCAGTATAGAAAAAATTACCCTTCCAAAGGCCTGGTGATTTATAGACTGAATTTACAAGAGTTTTAAAAACTAAAATCTGCTCCTCCACTTACCAGCAGGTCACCTTGAGGGAGTTATGTAACGTCTCCATGTCCAAGTTTCTCCATTTATAAAAGGCTTAGAGAGTACTAGTGAAAAACCCCTTAAGACTGCTAGGAAGATTAAATGACATGGTGTATGCAAAGCCATCAGCCCAGCATCTGGCGCCCAGTAAATGCATAGTAACTATGAACAATTTATCTCTTATATATGATCTGAGAAATGAAAAGGGAATATAAAACAAATGGGTCTATTTTCCATGGTCTGTATGTGTCTCCCTTCCTCTTTTGCTGGCAAAGACTATTTTCTCAGGCCTGTACGTTATCTGAAAAACCAAGTTCCACCCCTGCGCATGTACTCTAAGTGCTGAAGGAGACAGGCAGTTTTCATGAGACATCCTCTTGAAAATGTGCCACAACCAAGTGATATTTGGCAATATTTGCAGCCTGAAATCTAAAAATTTCTTCCAAATTAAAAATTATCCATATTTTCCTTTGTTTGATATTGATTATATAGAACACATATATTCTTTATAATTTGGAGGAAGCAGAATTTGATATAGTTCACTCACTGCATGACATTCACTCAAAATGTATTTAGTAAAATTTAGTTCTACGACTGAGTAGAAACCAAACCTGCTTTAAAGTAATCTAGGAAAAGTCAAATATTACCCCACCCCCGCCCTGATTCCCAGTATATTTTCCTTTGTTACTTGTATTGAAGAAGCAATGCTTAATAGAACTAGCAGCCTGATAACATCCTTTTGTAATTAGATTATCCTTAAGCAGTAAAATTGTAAATATACTTACTACTGGAGGACTGACTAGAAAAGTGCCAGAGATTCCACGCCATTTTACTGACAACGCAGCAAACTGTAGAAAGTAGAACACTACTTTTCTATTCTATCATCAATTTCCGAGAAAATACTTCCACTTGAAGTGGACTGGGTCTTACCTTCAACTTTTACACATCTTTGGATTTAAAAAGATATGATGGGGAGTGGAATATAAATTACTTCAGCTAGACTATGATTTATGAACTCATACTATTTTTGCTGGAATTTTCCTTTATTTTCTTAAGTCAGTCGATAGTGGATGGCTCAGCTTTCCAGGTCTGAATTTGCTGGAAGCAGTTGCATTTTGAATTATTCTATTCTAATGTAAATTTAATTCCAAAGCATCTGTCATATGTGGCAATCTAAATTCAGAAACCCACACGCATCTTCATTTGAGTTACATCTTCTATCTTAAAAGTAGTTCTTCCTCACTGAGATCACTAAAACTTGATTCTGTTGTATTACATTCTATTGGGGTAATATTAAAGAACTTTAGTGCTTAAAATAAGACTTCTGCAACAAAAAATTATTTATTCTGGAACCTTATAGAAGCTATAAATTTATGGCTAACTTGTGATAGAGATGTTGAAACTTAATATGAGATAATGATAATATAAGATGGTCTAATATGATTAGCTATGATAAAGTCTAAATGGCAATTTAAATGAAGTTTCATTCTCCCTATCTCAATGTCTCAGCCATAATCCATGGGGTAGAAAAGAAATTCAGACTATTATTTTTCTTTTCAAGTTAGTTAACTCCTCATTACAATAATGACAATAGCCCAAAATGCTTCTCAGAAATACAATGCTGCTTTTGAAAAACACAGAATTGATTTTTAAGTAGAGGCAACAGAAAATTCATTTACTCTTACATACTTCTATAAAAGTAAAGTATGCTTCCTCATTACCTTAAATGAATGAGCAGAAATTAAGTGTTGGTTGACTCTAAAGTCTATTCCTTCTTGTGATGTCTATATTTTAAACTATTGAGATAAAATGAGCAAATTGAGAAAATTAAAACTCCTAAACAACTCCAAACCCCTAAACTTATAATTTGATAAAATTCTTCATTAAGCAAGAAGGTGGTATCAAACAAAAGTATATGCCTATAATTTGTTGCATAAAATCAGAAACACCATCATGCAATTAATGAAATGCAAGTCGTGTGTGTGTGTGTGTGTGTGTGTGTGTGTGTGTGTGTGTTAGATAAAGGAGAGACAGGAAGAGATAGGGATAGGTAGACAGACACTAAGATTTGTGGCAATTAGGTATCAGGTATGATGAGACAGGTGTGAAGGATGTGTCAGTGCTACTTTATGTTTTAAGAAAATATTAACACAATAGCTATTCATTGCTGAGAGAAAAGTATGGTTGTAACCAACCAGCCTTGTTTCAAACTGTGCTAATTTCCACTTGGCCCCCAGGTTAGAATAAGAAAATCTTAAGAAAGGAAAAGAAATCCTTAACATTGTTGCGTCTCTGCTGTGAAGAGCCATGTGTTTCTGAAGTGATTCCAGTTTTTCTGCTAACAAATTGACAGAGAAATCACATTTGATTTACTTTCATTATTCTCCTTTTAGATCCCAATTTTAAGGAGTAGTGCATGTAACGAATGGAGCAATAATTCTGGAGTAGGTGGTCACTGTGATTGATTTAGGAGACATTTGCCAAGACAGGGACAAAGTAGACTGAATACCTAACCAACCTAAAATCTATCACACAGGGTACCCCATAAGAAGTACTTAGAATCCCCAGGTTACTGTAAGACACGACTATAAGAAAAAATCATGACTTTAGAAGTTGATTTTAAAAACAAACAATAGGCCAAACCTTCTTTAAAATGACAATCCTAAATGCACACAGATGCAGAACCAACCATAATGAAAGATTTTACTTTGACAATCTGAATATAAATCAAGCTCTAATGAAAAACATGTATAAAGGTTTTATTGGCTAGAAAACTAAAAAAGAAAGTTAAATATTTACTTCATAGGTACTCCTATTTCTGACCAAAAGTACATAACTACTGATATGAAATGGTCTAATTAATGTATTTCCTGAGGGTGTTACTCTAAAACCTGACTTTTTTTTTCCATGCAGAGGGACATAATTTCCTGGTAGAAAGAACTACTGTTATCATAATAACAAGTTGCATATTGGTTTGGCCAGCTGAGGGGGGTAGAGTGCAGGGGCAGTGATAAGTTTCACAGCTCCCACCCTGTCAGAGGAATGCAGGAGATATGAGAGTAGCACAAGAGTTTACTGACATTTTACTCTAGAGAATATTTCATCCAAATCTCAGAAACTGACATGTAAGCCTGCTTTCCACTGCTTGGGTTCCCCAGTTTTTGTGCAAGGTGCTTTGTCTAGACCTTACAGAAGCCTGATGCTTTCACAACAGGACACACTCACAACCCCCAAAAGGGGACACGTACAATAGGTGAGGCATCGTTTTAATGCCCAATCTTCCTACCAAGTTTGTGGGTAGAGCAATTTATAGTTTGTCACTCGACCATTTCTTGTTGCCCTTAAACAACAAAGATTTTACTCAGATGTGATTGCTCTAAACCCACTCAATCTAACATCGCTGATACAGCACTTAATGCCATCCTTGCTTTGCGTTATCCCTCAGGCCCACCTGCACAAAACCTTCCTTTATATTATAGTCTTTTAAGATCTTATTCTTGTCTGGTTTTATTCACATAGCCAGTCTACTAGCATTCAAACAAGAGCTAAGTTTTTGCAACATGGAGAATTAACAGACATTTTAGAGGGATATTAGAAAAAGGAAAATTCTCACCAAAAAAAATTCAAATTTACCTGAAAAGATGACTTATTTTCTAAAAGAAAAGAAGCCATGAGAACCTATAATGTATTTCATAATGCAGACAGGAGTTTGTTCATAAACTCAATATGTTTCCTTTATCTCAATGTTAAAATGAAAGAATAACAGAATTTAAGAGCTAGGCCAGATTTCAAAGGTTATCTAAATCAGAGATTTTCAACATGACACCATTGACATTTTGAGCCAGATTATGCTTTGTTGTAAAGAGCCTTCCTGTGTATTGTAGGATGTTTCACAGCATCTCTGGTCTCTAACCACTAAATACCAGAAGCACCACCCTACCCAGTGTGACCGTCAGAAATATCTCCAGACATTGCCAAATGCCCCCCTGGGAGACAAAAATCTCCCCTACCTGACAATCACTGCTCTATGACAGGGATGCTTGTAGCAGTCATATGATGAGAGAGAATTTCTATTGCAATCGTTGAGCAGTATACAGAGGATGTGGCCAAAATCATATGTAGGAGTAAGAAAGAAGTTAAACAAGATAAAGGTGTCTAAAAGGCTAAATTTCTACAGCAAAAAGAACACATGTTCTGTTTATTTAGATGCTAGTAAGACCAGAATGACATAGAAGCTGTTAAACTGCTTGCATTTTGTAAGAATACTTTTGTGTAATTGTAAGATATGAAGGGCAGGGTTATGGACTGAATGTTTATGTTTCCCGAATTCATATGTTGAAACCTACCTACACGGTATCAGGTTTTAGGAGGTGGGGCCTTTATGAGGTAATTAGGATTAGATGAGGTCACGAGGATGAATCCTCAGGAATGGGCTTAGTGCCCTTGTAAGAGTCACAGAGAGTGTGCTTCCTCTCTCTGCTCTCCGCCCTGGGAGGATACAAGAAGTCCCCAGTCTGCAACCTGGAAGAGGCCTCTCACCAGAACTTGGCCAGGCTGGCACTCTGATGTCAGACTTCTAGTCTCCACACTGTGAGAAATAAACTTCTGTTGTTTATGAGCCAACTAGTCTATTGTAGTCTGTCATAGTAGCCAGATTATCATGAAATCAGAAACATATCAGATTAGCCTGGTACAATTAAGAACTTGCTGACTTATGGCTACTAGCTAGAGAGTCTGCAATCATACCAAGTAGCTTTACCGCATTTAAGAACTGTACCAACCTCCCCATCTTTTTTCTTTTTTTTTTTAATAATTAGAAGTAAAACCAATCTGTACTCAAATCTAGTACTTAATAAATGTGTGATCTGGAGGCAACTTACTTAATTTCTCTGAGCTTCCCTTTTCTCAATTGTAAAATTCAAATGATAATATAACTAACTCATGGAGAAATTTTAAAAAAAACTATAAATGAGTTTTGGTATGCAGAGAGTTCATTTCATAATACCCGATTAATAAATAGTAATGGTTATTATCAATATGAATTATAAAAGTTGTGGTAAATTTCATCTTATAAAACTTGAATCCTCTATTTTCGGGGTTGGGTTATAGACAGTGTGGCAGGAAATCTTTTTCTAATCTGTCAGATAATGTCAACATAACAGAAAAATCTAAGTTTCAAAATGAAAGTTTTCTGATACCTAAAACAAGTTCAGAGACTGTCTTATATGGCTCCCCTGTGCTAGCTAACTTCTTATTTAACCTTACATGTATACATGTCTTCTCCCAGTTGGATGGCAAATATCCTTATTGGAAGTATTTATTTTGTATTTGTTTTCCAATATTACTGCAAAATAGGTGAGAATTATAACAAGCACACAATCTCAGAGCTTGCGATTCTTGAATGCTCAGAGAACTTTCAAATGTAACTATAATTCAAGATGATTCACCATCTATCTAAAAATTAGGAAAACACTTAAGCATGGCAAATAAATAAAATAAACCCAAAACCTTAAAAAGATGAATCATTCCTGCTAAATCTTTAATTTGATATGGTCAAATTAACCAACTATTACCACAGTCCTACCCACCAGGAAAATATGACCCTGGCACTTGGTCTATATTCTTCTTTCTAACAATAATGGCAGTAGATTTTTCATTTAGCTACTCATTTTTACATTTTCAAAAAACACTTGTGCCATAATAATTATCCTTTAACCACTTGAATTTTCAATCATAGTTGCAATGTGAAATAACAGCACCTACCATTATAGTGTTTAACTGTGTCAATGGTTAAGAATCTCTTCACCACAAGATAAGCAGATCCAGGTTCAGCTAATGAACTCCACCGAAGCACCTGTTCCAACACATTTTCTGTGTAGTGAAGAGGGCGCTCTGCAAACAAAAACAAATCAAATTACAAAAAAAATCTTAACTGTTTTTAATTATAAAATTTAAAAAGTCCTTTTAGAAAGCTCTGTACAAGACAATAAGCATGACTGTATCTTATGGTACACAAGAATAGTGCTAGGACTACATACAGGAAACCCTAAGACCTGGAACAGCATTAAGCACATAATAAAATTTACTGTATAAATAAATCTGTGCAGGGACATTTGTTTGTTACGCAACTATTTAAAAAAAATTCAGAGGTACTAATCTTTAAATAAAATTTCAGAAATATAGCCAGCTTTTCATACAACAAATTAGTTAATTACTCTACTTTTTAATTTAAACAACATTCTGGTTTGCTTATGGAAAGCTGTGTATTTGCATATGCAAATAATAATTATAAAAGGACTAGTAAAATTAGTCTTGTCCAGTACTAAGTAATAACATAAATAAACCCTTTGTTTCTCCCAACAAGACTAGCATAATTTGTGATCAACATTAGTGAACAACTTATAGCTGATACAGTCAATTTACATGAAATTATAAAAGATAACTTCAACAGAGAACATAAGATAATCATTATCAAACAGTACTGAGTAATCTATGTTTAACTATTAGTGGAAATATCAATCAGAAACATTATGTAGCAATATTATACATTAATTGTTCATATAATAGGCCAACAAGCGAGAAGTTTATGACATCTTAAAGATTTCTCCTTGGTAGAAGGACGTGATCTCACTCGCTCTTGCGAGAACACCAGAATCACAACTAACTGCTGAACAATCATTGACAGGAAGACACTGGAACTCACCAAAAAAGATACCCCACATCCAAAGACAAAGGAGAAGCCACAATGAGACAGTAGGAGGGGCACAATCATAATAAAATCAAATCCCATAACTGCTGGGTGGGTGACTCACAAACTGGAGAACACTTGTAACACAGAAGTCCACCCACTGGAGTGAAGGTTCTGAGCCCCACATTAGACTTCCCAACCTGGGGGTCTGGCAGCAGGAGGAGGAATTCCTAGAGAATCAGACTTTGAAGGCTAGTGGGATTTGAATGCAGAAATTCGACAGGACTGGGGGAAACAGAGACTGCACTCTTGGAGGGCACACACAAAGTAGTGTGTGCGTTGGGACCCAGTGATCCCAGGGGAGACTGAACCAGACCTACCAGCTAGTGTTGGAGGGTCTCCTGCAGAGGCGGGGGGTGGCTCTATCTCACCATGAGGACAAGGACACTGGCAGCAGAAGTTCTGGGAAGTACTCATTGGTGTGAGCCCTCCCAGAGTCCAGCATTAGCCCCACCAAAGAGCCCAGGTAGACTTCAGTGTTGGGTCCCCTCAGGCCAAACAACCAACAGGGAGGGGACTCAGCCCCACCCATCAGCAGGCAAGAGGATTAAAGTTTTACTGAGCTCTGCCCACCGGAGCAACAGCCAGCTCTACCCACCACCAGTCCCTCCCATCAGGATACTTGCACAAGCCTCTTAGATAGCTGCATGCACAAGAGGGCAGACAGCAGAAGCAAGAAGAACTACAATCCTGCAGCCTGTGGAACAAAAACCACATTCATAGAAAGATAGACAAGATGAAAAGGCACAAGGCTATGTACCAGACGAAGGAACAAGATAAAACCCCAGAAAAACAGCTAAATGAAGTGGAGATAGGCAACTTTCCAGAAAAAGAATTCAGAATAATGATAGTGAAGATGATCCAGGACATTGGAAAAAGAATGGAGGCAAAGATCGAGATGTTGCAAGAAATGTTTAACACAGACCTAGAAGAATTAAAGAACAAACAAACAGAGATGAACAGTACAATAACTGAAATGAAAAATACACTAGAAGGATTCAATAGCAGAATAACTGAGGCAGAAGAACGGGTAAGTGACGTGGAAGACAGAATGGTGGAATTCACTGCTGCAGAACAGAATAAAGAAAAAAGAATGAAAAGAAATGAAGACAGGCTAAGAGACCTCTGGGATAACATTAAACACAACAACATTCGCATTATAGGGGTCCCAGAAGGAGAAGAGAGAGAGAAAGGACCCGAGAAATATTTGAAGATATTATAGTCGAAAACTTACCTAACATGGGAAAGGAAATAGCCACCCAAGACCAGGAAGCACAGAGAGTCCCATACAGGATAAACCCAAGGAGAAACACGCCGAGACACATAGTAATCAAATTGGCAAAAATTAAACACAAAGAAAAATTATTGAAAGCAGCAAGGGAAAAATGACAAATAATATACAAGGGAACTCCCATAAGGTTGCTGATTTCTCAGCAGAAACTCTACAAGCCAGAAGGGAGTGGAATGATATACTTAAAGTGATGAAAGGGAAGAAACTACAACCAAGATTACTCTACCCAGCAAGGATCTCATTCAGATTCGATGGAGAAATCAAAAGCTTTACAGACAAGCAAAAGCTAAGAGAATTCAGCACCACCAAACCAGCTCTACAACAAATGCTAAAGGAACTTCTCTAAGTGGGGAACACAAGAGAAGAAAAGGACCTACAAAAACAAACCCAAAACAATTAAGAAAATGGTAATAGGAACATACATATCGATAATTAACTTAAACGTGAATGGATTAAATGCTCCAACCAAAAGACACAGGCTTCTTCCAAGCTAATGAAAAATTATTAAAGGTGTATTTCTGAACTGGAAGGAAAGAAATTAACATTTATTTGCAGATAAATCAATGTTTAGTACAAATTGAATTGACGGCCCAGGTTATACTTCTATTACCATCTTGGGGTTAATTTAAGCATTTTTGGCTATGTCTCCCAGGAAGGGGAGAAAATATAATAATAGTCATGTTTACACCAAGCCAGATTTATTGTTATGACTATCCTGATATCCCTATAGAAGTTGTGCTGTGTTTCTTTTTTATTCTATTTTAATAGAAAGTTTAAAGCAAATATTTAATTGCTGACTCAGAAATTTTGATAGTTACACACAGATTTGGGAGTTTGTTGGTCTCATTTGGAGACTTCCTTTGGACCCTCCTTTATGTACCTTTTAAAAATAAAAATGGAAATATCTTCATTTTTTTCTCATGTTATTTATAAAAGTAATATAGAGCTATAAAGACATCCTGGTACATTCTAAAGGGCAAGTATGTTGCTCAGCATACCTCTTTGAGCTAAGAGACTTAATTAAGAATGTTATTATGCCTAAGTCCATGAACAGGCTTGCTATAGCCCAAATGTCTTTTTTCAGGATAAGTTTGTTTTTTCTGATGTTACCATCACATTTATTCAATACCATGAGATAACATCATGACTTACAAATACCATGGTTATCATTAATAATAATGCACAAAATAAAGAAACAGAATTCCCTGAAACTTAGTAGAAACAGAATATGAATTTACTGCTTCTGTGAATACTGTTTATTTTACTGTTTTTTTAAAAATAAATTTATTTGTTTAAAAAAAAAAAAAGACACAGGCTTGCTGAATGGATACAAGAACAAGACCCATCTATATGCTGTCTACAAGAGACCCATTTCAGACCTAGGGACACATACAGACTGAAAGTAAGGGGATGGAAAAAGATATTCCATGCAAATGGAAATAAAAAGAAAGCTGGAGTAGCAATTCTCATATCAGACAAACTAGACTTTAAAATAAAGAATGTTACAAGAGACAAGGAAGGACACTACATCATGATCATGGGATCAATCCAAAAAGAAGATATAACAATTATAAATAAATATGCACCCAACATAGGAGCACCTCAATACATAAGGCAACTGCTAACAGCTGTAAAAGAGGAAATCAACAGTAACACAATAATAGTGGAGGACTTTAACACCTCACTTATACCAATGGACAGATCATCCACACAGAAAATTAATAAGGAAACACAAGCTTTAAGTGACACAATAGACCACATAGATTTAATAGATATTTATAGGACATTCCATCTAAAAACAGCAGATTACACTTTCTTCTCAAGTGCACACGGAACATTCTCCAGGATAGATCACATCTTGGGTCACAAATCAAGCCTCAGTAAATTTAGGAAAATTGAAATCATATCAAGCATCTTTTCTGACCACAACGCTATGAGATTAGAAATGAATTACAAGGAAAAAAACGTAAAAAAGACAAACACATGGAGGCTAAACAATACGTTACTAAATAACCAAGAGACCACTGAATAAAGCAAAGAGGAAATCAAAAAATACCTAGAGACAAATGACAATGAAAACACAATGATCCAAAACCTATGGGATGCAGCAAAAGCAGTACTAAGAGGGAAGTTTATAGCTATACAAGCCTACCTCAAAAAACAAGAAAAATCTCAAATAAACAATCTAACCTTACACCTAAAGGACCTAGGGAAAGAAGAACAAACAAAACCCAAAGTTAGCAGAAGGAAAGAAATCATAAAGATCAGAGCAGAAATAAATGAAATAGAAACAAAGAAAAGAATAGCAAAGATCAATAAAACTAAAAACTGGTTCTTTGAGGAGATAAACAAAATTGATAACCCATTAGCCACACTCATCAAGAAAAAGAGGGAGAGGACTCAATAAAATTAGAAATGAAATAGAAGTTACAACAGACACCGCAGAAATACAAAGCCTCCTAAGAGACTACTATAAGCAACTCTATGCCAATAAAATGGACAACATGGAAGTAATGGAAAAATTCTTAGAAAGGTATAACCTTCCAAGACTGAACCAGGAAGAAACAGAAAATATGAACAGATCAATCACAAGTAATGAAATTGACACTGTGATTAAAAATCTTCCAACAAACAAAAGTCCAGCACCAGATGGCTTCACAGGTGAATTCTATCAAACATTTAGAGAAGAGCTAACACCCATCCTTCTCAAACTCTTCCATAAAATTGCAGAGGAAGGAACACTCCCAAACTCATTCTATGAGGCCACCATCACCCTGTTACCAAAACCAGACAAAGATAGTACAGAAAAAGACAATTACAGACCAATATCACTGATGAATATAGATGCAAAAATCCTCAAAAAAATACAAGCAAACAGAATCCAACAGCACATTAAAAGGATCATACACCATGACCAAGTGGGATTTATCCCAGGGATGCAAGGATTCTTCAATATGCGCAAATCAATCAATGTGATACACCATATTAACAAATTGAAGAAAAAAAACCATATGATCATCTCAATAGATGCAGAAAAAGCTTTTGACAAAATTCAGCACCCATTTATGATAAAAACTCTCCAGAAAGTGGGCATAGAAGGAACCTCCCTCAACATAATAAAGGCCATATATGAAAAACCCACAGCAAACATTCTCAATGGTGAAAAAATGAAAGCATTTCCTCTAAGATTAGGAACAAGACAAGGATGTCCACTCTCACCACTATTATTCAGAATAGTTTTGGAAGTCCTAGCCACGGAAATCAGAGAAGAAAAAGAAATAAAAGGAATACAAATTGGAAAAGAAGAAGTAAAACTGTCACTGTTTGCAGATGACATGATACTATACATAGATAATCTTAAAGATGCTACCAGAAAACTACTAGAGCTAATCAATGAATTTGGTAAAGTTGCAGGATACAAAATTAAGGCACAGAAATCTCTTGCATTCCTATACACTAATGATGAAAAATCTGAAAGAGAAATTAAGGAAACACTCCTAATTACCATTGTAACAAAAAGAATAAAATACCTAGGAATAAACCTACCTAGGGAGACAAAAGACCTGTATGCAGAAAACTATAAGACACTGATGAAAGAAATTAAAGATGATACAAATAGATGGAGAGATATCCCATGTTCTTGGATTGGAAGAATCAATATTGTGAAAATGACTATACTACCCAAAGCAATCTACAGATTCAATGCAATCCCTACCAAATTACCAATGGCCTTTTTTTACAGAACTAGAACAAAAAATCTTAACATTTGTATGGAGACACAAAAGACCCCAAATAGCCAAAGCACTTTTGAGGGAAAAAAGTGGAGCTGGAGGAATCAGACTCCCTGACTTCAGACTATACTACAAAGCTACAGTAATCTAGACAGTATGGTACTGGCACAAAAACAGAAATATAGATCAATGGAACAGGATAGAAAGCCCAGAGATAAACCCATGCACATATGGTCACCTTATCTTTGATAAATGAGGCAAGACTATTTAGTGGAGAAAAGACAGCCTCTTCAATAAGTGGTGCTGGTAAAACTGGACAGGTACATGTAAAAGAATGAAATTAGAACACTCCCTAACACCATACACAAAAATAAACTCAAAATGGATTAGAGACCTAAATGTATGACCGGACACTATAAAACTCTTAGAGGAAAACATAGGAAGAACACTCTTTGACATAAATCACAGCAAGATCTTTTTTGATCCATGTCCTAGAGTAATGGAAATAAAAACGAAAATAAACAAATGGGACCTAATGAAGCTTCAAAGCTTTTCCATAGCAAAGGAAACCATAAACAAGATGAAAAGACAACCCTCAGAATGGGAGAAAATATTTGCAAACGAATCAATGGACAAAGGATTAATCTCCAAAATATATAAACAGCTCATTCAGCTCAATATTAAAAAAACAAACAACCCAATCCCAAAATGGACAGAAGACCTAAATAGACATTTCTCCAAAGAAGACATACAGATGGCCAAGAAGCACATGAAAAGCTGCTCAACATCACTAATTATTAGAGAAATGCAAACCAAAACTACAATGAGGTATCACCTCACACCGGTCAGAATGGCCATCATCAGAAAATGTACAAACAACAAATGCTGGAGAGGGTGTGGAGAAAAGGGAACCCTCTTGCACTGTTGGTGGGAATGTAAACTGATACAGCCACTGTGGAGAACAGCATGGAGGTTCCTTAAAAAACTAAAAATAGAATTACCATATGATCCAGCCATCTCACTACTGGGCTTATACCCAGAGAAAACCGTAATTCAAAGGACACATGCACTCCAATGTTCACTGCAGCACTATTTACAATAGCCAGGTCATGGAAGCAACCTAAATGCCCATCGACAGATGAATGGATAAAAAAGATGTGGTACATATATACAATGCAATATTACTCAGCCATAAAAAGGAACGAAATTGGGTCATTTTTTGAGACATGGATGGATCTAGCGGCTATCATACAGAGTGAAGTAAGTCAGAAAGAGAAAAACAAATGTGGTATATTAACGCATATATGTGGAACCTAGAAAAGTGGTACAGATGAACTGGTTTGCAGGGCAGAAATTGAGACACAGATGTAGAGAACAAACATATGGACACCAAGGGGGGAAAGCCTTGGGGGGTGGGGATGGTGGTGTGATGAATTGGGTGATTGGAATTGACATGTATACACTGATGTGTATAAAATGGAGGACTAATAAGAAGCTGCTGTGTAAAAAAATAATTAAAATTAAAAAATTAAAAAAAATAATGATTTCTCCTTGATAAATACTCATTCATATACATCTGTTTTATGTAAGCATATTTTTAAATACATCACAAGTTCTTAGCATAGAGTTAACAAAAAAATCACAGGCTTTTAAAATTACAATCAAAGTTTCATAGGAAAGTGTTTTGCTGATCAAAATATGCCAGTCAGTTAATAAAATGTTATGACAGAAGCATATGCTGAGAAAAAAAGAAATTCAAGCCTTTTCACAGTACACTGAAAATAGCATAATTGAAATAGAAGAACATACGCTCTAACATGAAGATGTTGATGTAACTTTCCTGGTACCAGAGCCTTTATAAGTCAGTTCAGCTCTTTCATACCCTCCTATATGTAAAACGAATAGTACTTGGCTTTTTGTTTTTGGTTAAAGTAGTAATTAATGCTAATGACAAACAACAAAGCGTATGTCAGTAGCATCACACTTGTATATGACCCATGCTATTTTAATTGGTAATAAAATCACAAGTAAAAAAGACCAAATATATCACATTCTCCTTAATACTGGTTTCCCAGAGAAGTTCAACTACTTGCCTAAAGCCAAACAGCTGGTAAGGAACAAAGATTTGACTCTCAAATGTATCTGACTTTACAGCCCCAAATCATAACTACTACACTTGGTTTTATTTTGGACAAATATGTAAACCTCCCCATGATGATTTTCACACATGTAATTTTGGGGAAAAAGTATCAACTCACCAAGATATTTCTGAGGACTAAATAAGGTAATATAAGCAAAGTGAAAAACAATTCAGTTCACACTTTCTCCTTTACTTTCCTTTCCTTAGTGAGAAGATGGTAAGGAAATAAGGTAGTTTCAGCATCCCATATGTAAAGAAACTGATGATATTGCAGTTGGCTTGGCAGTGGGAATGATACTCTTAACTGCAAAACTATCTGGATTGAAATAAAAGCGTACTCTCCTGTATTACAAGATTAAATTTGTAATGAGACTTCCAAATATCAGAACATTTATATTAAAGAGGGTCACCATTACAAGTAGATACAATAGTGATAGTTCTGAAGTGCTCTTAGTTATACTGAAATATATCACAGCAGACATAGAGATAAATATAGATGTGCAAAAAATTAGCCAAGTATGTTTTTCACATCAGTCGCATAGTATGAAATACTTCAGGAGAATGAAAATCCTGAAGATCCAAGTTCCTGCTTAATGACAGAGCTGAAAAATGGGTTGAAAAGATAAATATTTTAAATCGCTAGACTGTCAAATGATACAATTATAAAAGAAAGAAGTAAGAGGCAGGAAAAATGGACTGAGTCATCAAACGTTGTTGGAATATAAATTCCTACAAATAAACAAGTTTTTATTAATAGTTACATTTAAAACCATCTGTCATGATAGATTTTATGCTATGTAAGTCAGCTGGCATTAGGGCATTATTAGAAATAACTCATTTGCACACTATCTCTAGCATTAAAATTGCTGAAAATTCAGTGTAGTTATTTAACAACAGGTCTGGAGGTGGTTCTTTTGCTAGGTAAATCATGTTCTCAATAGTTTAAAATCTTGTCCACAGAATTAAACCTGGCCTACCTTGTTAAATAGAGAACTATTCATTTCCACCTGAAATAACAGGTGTTGTCCTTAAACTTCTGGCAGGAATGACACAGGATTTCCAGAGACAATTATGACTTCCTTAATAATTAAATTTTTAGTGCCAAGCCTAGAGCCATGCAAGTCTTTCTCTGCCCTATCCACATACTCAGAGGGTGACAGCACTTGTGTCAATCAAGAGAAGAGCTAGAAAGACTGATTAAAAATGAACTGATCTTCCATTTCATAGTAGCTATGAGGAGAAGGAAGAAAACATTTTGTTATGATACTGCTGTGTAGAAAGTAACTGCTTCACAAACTTGAACCTCTCAGTGAGGAAGCCCACTTAAATGAGGCCCCGTGGGCAGTTAATTTTTTTCAGTATATGAAGAACCTAAGGGGTATGGGACTACATTGGCAGGGTACAGGTTCATTTTTAAGATGAAGCATTAAAATAACAGTGTACTTTATAAGTATGGTGAAAGTGATACCCTCTCCTAAGGTGGGCTTCAGCTTGTCCTGATTGCCTGGCATCTTTCAAAGAATGAAACAGAGAAAGACCTGTTCTCCATCTAGTACAAATTTCAAATGTCCCACAGACATTCATTTAAAAGGAAAACCTACTTATAAACTAACAGCTTAGAATCTAACTCAGCTTTACATATAAATTCTCAAAATATTTTATATGGTTTTAATGTGGTGTTTTTTTTCCCATGACTCTAGCTACTATATGAGCAAAAAAAAAAAAAAAAGATTGTGCTTTGTCTGTCAGAACTTTCCTAAGAGTTGTTTACCATTTGCTATGGTCTGAATGTTTGCCCCCTTCACACGCCCCCTCCCCAGTTCATATGTTGAAACTAATCCCCAATGTGATGGTATTACGAGGTGGTCCCTTTGCAAGGTGATTAAACCATGAAGGCAGAGCCCTCCTGAATGGGTTTAGTGCTCTTATAAAAGAGATCCCTCAAGCTCCCTTCTATCATGTGAGGACTCAGTGAAAACATGGACATCTGTGATCCAGGAAGCAGGCCCTCACCAAACACCAAGCCTGCTGGTGCCTTGATCTTGGACTTCCCAGCCTCCAGAACTGTGAGAAGCAAATGTCTGTTGTGGAGTTCTGTTTTAGCAGGCTGAACAGACTAAGATGCCATTTCACCAATGATGGCAATTCTGCTAAGGATACATGAGTCACAAACTGACATGCTTGTATCAGTCTGCATTTGTAGCTGTCACATCCATGATCATTCCATTTATAAATTTAAGACTATATTTTCATTATCTTCGACTATATAGGAATGTCTGAGCATTTATGTATTATAATACATATTTTCCTTTTACTTATCTCTATAATTAGGTTATAACATATTTTAAATGGGTATAATAGAGTATCTCAGGAGAGTAAAGGGACCAAACAAAATATCTATTATACAAAGGGGGCACTGGAAAAGACAGGGTAGAGAACTATTGCTTTAAAAGTTACAGGTACCTAAAATAAAATCCAGCACTTCTGGTTCACTTATTTATCCATTCATTCATTCATTCATTCATTTATTTATGGTTGCTTCAGTTACTTGGAGGATTTATATTTACATTAGAAAAAGCACCAATTCCCTGCTGACATTCTTCCTATCAACTACAATCTTGTGACTACCAATGCCTTCACTTTTATCTTCTTTTTACATTTCACTTTATCTTCCCTGCATGTTACTAGAAATAAAGCTCTTAACATTTCAGAAGGTCAGGTGGAGCACACAGGTCCCATCTGCTCCAGTAAGCCAACATAATCACAGGCCCCTTTGTTGCTTTCTTAGCTTTGTTCCTCTAAAAGCAGTGAAAATAATCTTAGTTTTCCCTTCTGGCAATTTCGACTTGAATGGTTGACCAGACATTAAAACCATGCCAAATTTGAATTCCTAACTCCATCAGATGTATTCTTTCTTGATGTACATGGGGTGTTCCTTTGATTACATATTTGGACATTCACAAGTCAAGACAGCTTGAAGTCTCCTAGTCTTTTTATATCTTCATCAAAATAACTTTTTTTTAATTAGTGAGAAGGAACCAACAACAACAACAACAAAAAAACTTGACTCCAATCTTACCATTTGTGATGTACTAACAGGCACATGCAAGTTGATAATTAGTCATTTTCAGGGTAAGCCTCCCTTCATTTTCCCAGGTGAAATTTAAAAAGACTGTTTCCAGATATATTGCAATCTCTCTTCTAGCTGTACATAATTCTTCCTATCCTCATCCATTCTGCTTACTCCTCTCAGTCCTAAAGACCAATGCCCAAAGGCACAGACCTCCAGAGCTGTGACACAGGGATATGCTTTGACTCAACCCCTGAGAGAACAAGGGTGGTAGGGAGAGGATGCTTACCCCCAAATCCATGATTCATTTTTTTGCTGTGGCTCTCCTAAAAAAAAACAAAAAAAAACAGCAACAGAAGCATGCAGGAGACCATCAGCTGTCTAAGAGCTAACCAGGGCTTTGATATCTCCTAGTGGTTCCTAATCTATAAGCAGAAATCACTTTTTTTGTGCCTTCCGTATTTGGATACATCTATCCAAGCAGCAACAATCCCAGTCACTCAGGTTCAGAATGCACCCCTATCCTGTTCCACCTAAGTTAACAAGATATTGAAAATATGTTCCACATCATACACTATGCTAGAGGTACCAAGAGATATAAAGATCTAAAAGATATGGTAAATCCTAAAGAACATAAGGCAGAGCCAGGTTACTATTCTACAAGTCAGATTAGTATGCAGTATTATAGATCTTTAAGCAAATAATCACAAAAGATCAGTGAGAACTATATTCATCTAATTACCATCTTGGAGGAAGGGGCATTTGAGCTGGATCTTGAAGGATGGATAATATGGATAACGAAGAAATAATGAAAGGGTACGTATTTATATATTGAAGTATAGTTGATTTATAATATTATATTAGTTTCAGGTGTACAACACAGTGATTCAATATTTTTATAGGTTATACTCCATTTAAAGTTATTACGAAATAATGGCTACATGTCCTTGTACTGTATAATATATCCTTGTTGCTTATTTATTTTATACACAGTAGTTTGTATCTCTTAGTCCCCTACCCCTATCTTGCCTCTGCCACTTCCCTCTCCCTCTGGTAACCACTAATTTGTTCTCTATGCCTGTGAGTCTGTTTCTCTTTTGTTATATATATTCGTTTGCTTTACTTCTTAAATTCCACATATAAGTGACTATATGTGGCTATAACAGAGTATTTGTATTTTTCTGATGTATTTCACAAGCATAATACTCGCTAGGTCCATCCCATTGTTGCAATTGGCAGAATTTCATTCTTTTTTACGGTTGACTAGTATTTCACTGTACATACACTGTATATACATATCACATCTTCTTTATCCATTCGTCTGTTGATGGACACTTAGGTTGCTTCCGTATCTTGGCAATTGTAAATAATGCTGCTATGAACTTTGGGGTGCATGTATCTTTTCAAATTACAGTTTTCGTCTTTTCTGGCTATATACCCAGGAGTGGAATTGCTGGATCATATAGTAGCTCTATTTTTAGTTTTTTGAGGAACCTCCATACTGTTTTCCATAGTGGCTGCACCAATTTACATTCCCACCAACAGTGTACTAGGGTTCCCTTTTTTCCACATCCTTGCAAACATTTGTTATTTATAGACATTTTGATGATAGCCATTCTGACAGGTGTGAGGTGATATCTCATTGTGGTTTTGATTTGCATTTCCCTGATGATTAGTGATGTTGAGCATCTTTTCATGTGCCTGTTGGCCACCTACATGTCTTCTTTGGAAAAAATGTCTATTCAGATCCTCTGCCCATTTTTTAATTGGGTCATTTGGGGATTTTTTTGCTACTGACTCGTATGGGTTCTTTATATATTTTGGATATTAACCTCTTAACAGATATATTATTTGCAAATATTTTCTCATATTCTGTAGGTTGTCTTTTTGTTTTGTTGATGGTTTCCTTTGCTGTGCACAGCTTTTAAGTTTAATTAGATCCCATTTGTTTATTTTTGTTTTTGTTTCTTTTGCCTTGGGAGACGGATTCAAAAAATATTGCTACAATTTATATCAAAAGAGTCTTCTGTCTATGTTCTCTTCTAGGAGTTTTATGGTTTCAGGTCTTATATTTAAGTCTTTAGTCCATTTTAAGTTTATTTCTGTATACGGTGTGAGAAAATGTTCTAATTTCATTCTTTTACATGTAGCTATCCAGTTTTCCCAGTACAATGATAAGTCTGTCTTTTCTCCAATAATGAAAGTTTTTAAATGGTTTTAAAACAATATGAGAGAGTTGCATGGACTAATATAAACTACCAAATGTAAAATAGATAGCTAGTGGGAAGCAGCCACATAGCACAGGGAGATCAGCTCAGTGCTTTGTGACCACCTAGAGGGGTGGGATAGGGAGGGTGGGAGGGAGGGAGACACAAGAGGGAGGAGATATGGGGATATATGTATATGTATAGCTGATTCACTTTGTTATAAAGCAGAAACTAACACACCATTGTAAAGCAATTATACTCCAATAAAGATGTTTAAAACCACAACCACAACAACAAAAATGATGAAAATTAAAAGAAAAAAAATAAAACAATATGATCCTATTTGTGATTTAGAAAGATAATTCTGGCAGTAATGCTGACAGTTATCTTTTACTCACAAGTATGATGAAGCTGGTAACCTATCCCCTCCCCTTAAAATTAAACAAAAATCAAGACATTACCACCATTGAACCATATAGTAATACAAAAGTGTGCTTCACTTGTGCAAAAGATTTTAATTGTATGGCAGCTAGTACTAGGCACTGTGCCAGAGACAGAGACTGTACTAAAGATAGAAAAAAAGAGAGTCCCTCCTTCCTTCTAAAGAGTTCTCATCAAGAAAGACAAAAATAAATCCACATATAGGCATTATAAAAAAAGATAAAGACAAAGTGCAATGGAACCCTTAGTCTGGGTTTTAAAGGAGGTAAACGGGTGGGCCAGAGGGGGAAGAATAAAGGCACACTTGGGAAACACCTGCTTGCACTTTAGTCAAGCACAAAGGGTAGAAGTGATCATCTATAGAGAAATGTAAAATGAGAAAAGATGGTAAAAGATCAGAGCAGCAGAAACCCACTGCTTAGGGAATAGACAGAGGAAGAAGAATTGACAAATGAGATAAAACGATTTGAGCACCAGGAGGAGAATCCAGGCAGCAATGAAAATAGAGTGAACACTTTCCAAGAAAAAGGGAATGGTCATTAGCAATAAATGCCACAGTAAGGACAAGCAAAGTAAAGCCGGAAGCAAATCCACTGGACTTGGCAGTTGGGGGTCACAGGAGTCGTTTGACAAAGCACCTTCTGTGAGTAGGGCAGACTGAGCCCGACTATGGGGGAGACAGTGTGAACTGACACCGAAGGACCAGTGTCACTGAATCTTGGCAATGAATATTGGAAAGTAGTGTTTTAATACAAATTATATTTTTAAAGAATTGTGCACAATAAAAAGAAAACAAGGAATAAAAACATCAAGATGGAATAATGAAAGACAAAGTATTTGATAATCCCATTTCATTCTAACACTGATTACAAGACTCCTAATAATACATGATGAGGTATTTTAACGTTCAGTTTTAATTTTTGTCTTGAGCTTGTGGGTGGCAAGATTTTACTTTTGGCAGTTTGACATCTATACTTGAAAGGGTCCCAAGACCTTAGCAGGTATCAGCTAGACAGATGGTCAAGGTACAAAGACGTTCTGCATCTTATTTTTTTTTCCTAGAGGTCTTTAAAACCAAATGGTGTCATTACAATGTTAGGCTTATTACTCTTGGGGAAGTCAAGGTGTTTTAAAAGTTCTCTTTATCCTTCTGCATCTGAGATAAAAGATGACAAAATACCTGATTCACTCCATTAAAGATGAAAAAGAAAAAATGAAAAGTAAGCTTCTGCTAGGCTTAAAACAATATTATTTTAAAAAATAATAAATAACCTTTTAAATCAGTACTCTTGTTCTTGTTAAATAAGTAGCATACAGGAATAAGGTAGAATAAGGTGGATGGTGGTGGTGACATTTAGAATATTGTTACAAATCAAATTGCTTGTTCTTATAAATAAGGCCTTATTTCCTGAGGCAGCAACATACATGCCTAATGTTTTATATTATATGTTTATGGTCAATAAAATAATCTAATTACTTTGATGAGTAAAATCATAGGAGGGCAACCTCAAGTGGCACTAACATATATCAACACATGCAATGAGGTAGAAGGGAAGTCATAACGAGATGTTAAGCTTTAGAAAAACATAAAATGTTAGTAATGACTTGTCACAAAAATAGTATTTCTTCATACTTTAAGCAACTTAAGAATCCCTACCATGAGAACCACTTACCAAGCTCTTCATTTTCTATGACTTCAAATGTGGCCCAGATATCATCTTTTGTAGGAATTATATTTTTTATTGCTAATATGTCATTAGTTAATTCTTCTGCTTCCATCACGGGAGATATCTAAAAGAGAAGCAAAATTTCCTCAGAATATATGTCAGACACAGAAGTGGCCTTTGCTAGGGTGGTAATACTCCCCCATCTACCACCTAATGATACTCCAAATTTCCTCTTAGTATGTTTAACTAGCTTCTCTAAGCACATGGAGAAAGCCTATTCAGATCTTCTCCATATAATGTAATACATTTTAATGCATGTGTAAAAAAAAAATCACCATATAGGCATAATCAGAGAGAATATTTTTTTCTCACTTAGTGAACAGTTAGATCACTCAAAAAGGGAAGAATATACCTACTCATACTAAGACCTTCCACAGACACTGGATCCAGTGGTCTTCTAGGGGTAAAACTTTTCACTCAGTTCTATAATTAGGAGTTCCAAGGAGCTTGGTTTATTCAGCTTGGGCCCTAAATTATACACAGTTGACTGCTGTCTGCCATGCCAAAAAGCCCCAGGGGTTTAGTGGTCTGTGGTGTGCCCCACCATGCCAAGTGACAGATGGTGGGACACCGAAGTATGCTCGAGCCAGGTTTTCAGGGCACAGGGCAGAGTCTGCAGTGTCAGCCTGGGGGCCAGCTCTACAAGAGTCCCAATGCCTCAGGCCATTGCATAAGCACGCCACCTTCATCAGGGACTTTGGGGATTTTTGATTTGTTTCTTCCTGGTTTTGGTTTTGCCAGCCTTACAGGTATGCTGGCCAAAAGCAAGTTGGCTTTCTCCAATTAGAATTTAGTTATAATGTTAAACAAATAGAAGATGATTTAAGCATTAGAATATTGCAGCTGCAACTTAATTATACACGTTTTCAGTAAAACTATGTACCTATTCAAAAATTTCTTAGAAAATGTGCTCACTTCCCTTTCTCCTGTCCACTATTAATCATAAGCATACTGCACATATATAAATAACATACATTTTTCTTAAAGGTAATTCATATAGTCTATCTTTTGGAGTTCATGGAATTTAGAGCTTTCTTTGGAATATATTAATGATACAGTGAAGTCCATTATTTGCTATTTAGAAAAGCCTAATGTAATACAACCTTAAAAGAAAAAAAAATTAGCATGGGAAAAGTAGAGCACGTTAAGCAGCTGAAACATCAGTAGATGAGTCACTTCAGTGACACCACTCATCAGAATGGCTTTACACTTTTTTAAGAAGTGTAGCCCTTTCTTAAAATAAATAATAAAACTGAGAAACCAAACTAGTGAAATAGTCAGCAAGGAGTTCCTCAGGTTGACTTAGGAATGTAAGACTGGAACTCATTTCCTTGTCCCAGGTGACATCCAAGGCCCCTCTTAAGAACACCTAGAACTCCACGAAGCACATTTTGGGAATCATTACTCTAAGCAATATACACATCAGTATAAAATGATCATCAGGTTTGGAATATGATGATTAAGGTTTACATCCGGGCCTGAATGCTATTAATTCCCAGTTTCTACTCATATAAATGTGAGACATCACCTGCTTCAACTACCTTCTTGGGTTGAGGTAATGATCAGCTGAAATAAATGTAAGAGTTGTGCAAAGTTTTAAGCATTAAACGAATGTTAATGATTATTTTTGTATAGCTTTTGTTATGTTTTTCAAGAGAATTTAGAGTTGTTGTAGGTGAAACTGGACAGTCCTTTATGTGAATATACTTAAAATAAGAACTTTGCTCAACTGTAATAACTTCTGTTATGGCTTTATTAGTCAGATAAGATTAAAACGAGCTACTAGAGAGTTTATGTGTAAGTGGAGTTAAGTCATGTGCTTTGACTACCTCTTCCAGCATTAGTGATGGACTTGTGCTGATTAATCTCTACTACTTCCTCATGTTCCCTGTGATGAACATCACATGTTCAGCATAACAAATAGATGGGGACGAGGAGGGGCAAGGCAGCTCATAGTAGTTCAACTGCACAACTAAGCGAGTAATCAGTGCCAAAGAGTCATAATGTGTAATCATTAAAAACATATAAAATAAAAATTACAATATCTTTGACCTAAGTAAAGTCCAGAAATATCTAATGTTAAGACCCTGTTTAATCTTGGACTTTAAAAATGATAAGAAGCTAAAGCTAAATTTCTACTGTTAGATGGCATCACCTCTATTCTGCCTACAGAGAAAGTAGTCTCACTCTCGCTAAGGCAGACTAAGTACAGAATATGGTAACACAAGAAGGATCTTTTAAATTCAGAACAAATGGCTAACTAATGGTCTCAAGGAAGAAGAGAGTTATTGAATATTCAAGTACATTGAAAGACTGGAAGCTAAAGTCTAGGATACAAGGGTGGGGGATTAATAATAATAGTACTACTAGTAGTAGTTATTTATTAAACACTTATGTACCAAGCAATTTGCTAAGTGTTTCATAGGCAGGATCTTATTGAGTCCTCACATCAATGCTATGATGTAAATACTGTAATTCTCCCTCATTTTACAGATCAGAAGATTGAGACTCAGATGGAGTATATAAGTTGCCTAAAGTTAAGAAGGAAGAAAGGAGAGGAGCAGGTGATTGAGCTCAGGTAGTTTTCCAGAACCTATCGTACATCCTAACCATAACCTAAAGAACATAGGATGGTCTCTTTCCAAATCATTAAAACATGGAATTCCCGGAGGATATTGGCATGAAGAGTCAAACCTGTCATGACTTGAATTGGACATGTAAAATAAGACAGAAGAAAAAATAGAAAATTCAAGATATGCAAACTAATGCTAACACTTATGACTTCCAACAGTACTCTTTACATCCGTCTTTAGGGCTCACCCGAATTATAATACTGCAGTCAGCTTCCTTCCTTTCTACATATACTTCAATTAACAAATCTCCAGCCTGGGAAACCTAGAAAAGGGCAGATGTGAAGAGAGTAAATGTAAGTATCTTGCAAGAACACACACATGGCACTTAAGATGGTTAGAAAACCCTAGTCATATTTCTAAAGATTTTATAATAATGAAATGAGATCATTCCCCCTGTTAACAGCATAATGATACCCATTTTCTGGATGTGGTTGATTAAGGACAAGGAATCTACACAAATGACATAGTTAGCAAACATAATCACAATGCAGTTTTTTCTCTCTTACTCAAAAGCTTAGTGACCTCACATACCCTTAACATTCTTATTGAGATAATGAATCTGGCTACAGTGGAAATAAAGAGATGATAAGTCCAAAAATTGAAATTTGAAGATAAATTAGGTCAGAGCTGTGTTAAAATTACAAATAGAAAAAGTATATTTAGCAAATAAAATTAAAAGTGAAGTGATAGAATAAGGAGATAATAAAGTTAAGTTTTTATTTTAATTACCTTTAGCCAAGCATCAGGTGCTAGGTTATTTGGGTCACTGTTATAACCAAGAAGACACACTAAGTGAAGAATACACAAGCCAGCAAATAAAAAGCATAAGATATCACTATGTAGACTGACAGCATATGTGGAGAAGATTAACAAAGAATGAAATCAATCTGTGAAAAATATTTTGAGTTGCTTTTTTCAGAAATTCCTTTAAGTTATGTAAACACTTGGAAATAATATCCATCACTCATTTTTTAAAAAAGGTCATAATGGAGGAATGATCTTTCCACAGTTAAATCTGCCTCAGAATCAACCTGATGAGTAAATTTAGTGGAAAAACGTTAAAAATGTACTTTGAAGAACTGCTCTTAGTTATTCTGACACTACAGGCTTAGAAAAGCTTATTTCCAATTTTTCTTCCTCACTTTTGGTGCTACATAAAAATTCTAGGGAAGAAAAGATACAGTTGACATTTTTACTTTTCCCTGTGTTTGCATAAACAACTCTCCAGGAAGGACACATTTTAAAAATTTAAAAAGCAAATACAAAGAACTCATAGCATGCGGCCAAAAACAAGAAGAGTTAAGAAATTCAAACAGGGATAAGACTTAGAGACTGTCAGAAAACTACTTCAGAGGAGTTTTGAATGGACTAGAGAAAAGCTCCAGCAAAACAACAGATTTTTTCCAAACTGTTCTACTTTTCTTTCCCAATTACTCTATTTTATAGACAATTCTTTTCTTGTTTTACTGACTTCTACTTAATCAGAAAGCATTCAAGGCTCATTTCTTTATTGTAGTATGAATATAAATGATAAACTTGCAGAATGGTACTCATACTTTATCCAACAACGATATAGATAGTGCTGCCAAAGATTATCCCATGGGCTCACACAATCCTTTATTGCATAACTGAAACTCTCCCTGAAAAGCAAGAATCCAAGAGAACTAACTGATAAGGAGCCACTGTTTTTAGTGTTACTGCTAACTTGTCTGGAGGCTGCATTAATTACTTTGGGTCAAAATGGAGGACATACTGTCTTAGAGAATTAATGTCATAGTATTAGTACTCGGGGAGCTAGGCACTAGGATGAAAGCCTTTCCTCATCTCCCTCATATGGAATGATAACTCCGACAACTTCTCTAATTAGTTGTGTGTATTTCAGGAATGAGGTGAACTTAGGGTTTGACTAAGAAGGAAGCATTGGCCTCACCCTATGAGTGTATCTATATGGAGAATTATTGATATTTGACCCACTTCTATTATTTGCATTGGTACCCTGAATCCACTACAATTCCTAGTTATTAGAAGACCAACTTTAAGAAAGTCCAGTGAATATTCATCAAACAAGGAAAGGTACTCTGGAAAAGTATAGTACAACCTGAACACACAAATCCGGTATGATGCAACCAAGGAAAGCAAGAAAAGATCTAGAAAAGTCAACTTAAGACATAAATAACATATGTTACAAAGAGCACAATAGAAACATTCCCACTAGTGCAATCATCCAAGAGCATGCAAAGCAAAAGCATATAAGAAATAACTTATTTCAAAAGGATAATGGAAAGAATCAATAGGGAGTCTGAATTTTCAATTTATTCTAGTATTTCTTTTGACTTTAAATGCTTCTTTTGAAATCCACTAGTATTTTCAATAGTGCTTTTATAAATGAAAACTGATTTTAAAAAGGACATTTTGATAAGATTAAAACTGATTTTTCCACCTATGTTTTAAAAAATTTATATTAGCATACTTTGGCATTTTGCATATGTGCAATGCTACAGAACTTCACAACTATTTTATCTAGGTTCTTTTTCCCCATTACTTTTACTTTGCTTCAAATAGGAATTTGAAAATAAACACAACAAATGTTTACTTACAATGAAAGTTTTTTGGTTTTTGTTGTTTAAAAAAAATTTTTTTTTATCAGAGATCTAACTATTACTACTCACTTGAGTGTCTTTCCACTTGGTAATAAAGCTATTTTCTATGTCCATTTGTTTGACTTGGTCTTCTTTAACCTGTTTAAAATATAATTTGGGACATTCTAATAAAATACAAGGAGTGATGGTACTCATCCTCACATAACTTTCTTCAGGAATTTAAAGACCAACACATTAAAAATAAATGAGAATGGCCATCTTTAGCAGCGTGGGCCCACAAAGCTAGGGCAGAAATAAGCCAACTAGATAGAGCCTCATAAAGTTCAGAACATCCTATGATGATGTCATTTCAGGCTGCAGATCCCATCAATGGAATCCCCTTTGCTGAGGTAATTTAATTAGCAAAGGGGCTGATGATGTGTTTGATAGAGTTTATGTAGGTTGACAGACAAGACTCATTTCTCAAACAGAAATGTTGATTAAGTGCTTATGAAATTTTCGCCATTTGGTTAAAGTTGGATTTAACAAAACTATGTAGATAAACATTTTTATTAATTTAACAGTACAAAAATAGAAAATAAAGAGAGCATGCAAAGCCACACATTTTTTTTTTCTAGGTCTTTCATTTCTCAGCATCAGAACTATTGCAAAGAAGTTGCTATTGATCAAAAACAGTGGACACGTATAGGAAGAAGTAAAAAGGAGATCCAAGAGCAAAGAGAATCCAACAATTCTGGTCCATTCCTATATAAATTAAGATATAAACTGTATTATTTTATTTTATTAAAATATAGTTTCTTTCCCTTTGCTAAGGAATCTTTTTATCAGTTATTGTAAGAATGTACGAACTCTACAAAAGGTGACCTGTTACATTAAGCTATTTGATTTCATCTGGTATATACATAGCCCTGGAAAACAAGGGGTCTTGTACAAGACTGTTTAACAGAATGCTCCGAAAGGTTAAATGGCAACCCTGAGATGGCAGAAGCACTTAAGCAATGGAGCTGGACCTTTGACCCAGATCCCTTATATTCCACCCATATTCAAATCCTAGGCTTATTTCGTCTATTTTTACTCCTTTGAATTAAGAAATCATCCCTATTCTAACAGTTTTCTGATGAAACATGAAAATATGAACTTCATAATATAGCAAATTGAAAAGTCAAATAATTAGAACAGAGATGACTTAATAAAAACCACAGACTGTTAATTCAGAATTTTCTTTTTTTCCAGTTCATGTGCAATTAAAAGAAAACACTAAAATGCTTTAACTGCAAAATTTATCAACCTGATGTATATTACCGAATTTGTGAAATTCACAAATTTCATACCTCTAAGTAGACATACTTAATGCATACATATACTGAGGAAAAAAAACATAGAAACACTATAAACAGAAATATTCTGTCCAAGACACCAGATGGTAAAAAAGCTTTAGAAGCAGCCAGATTTAAATGAATGGCTATAGCTTAAAAAGCTAGTTATATCTAAAAATTTAAGGATCATATAACTATCCGTTATTTTCTTTAAATATTCATAAAGACCTGAATAAAAACATCCCAAAATACACATTTTTGTTTGCAAACAGTAACATCAAAACTATTTTTACAATGGCAGGATATAAAATATTTACCTCAAATATTTCAACATAATTATTAATTAAGTCCTCAATTACATTCACTTCTTCACTAGTTTGTCCCTTAGTTTGAAACAAACAGGAGGAAAAAGCCAAGGCCAAATTGTGGGCGTTCATGTGATTGACTTCTGAGCATTTCTGAACCCTGTGAGAGAAAAGCAGAGCTTATTACAATGTATTTCTATTTGAAAATTTCATAGAACTTATAAGTCTTCATACTCATTTATTTTTTCTCTCTCTCTCTTTTTTAATACACACATATTGAAAGTCTCTGATGTAAAAGGTACAGTGGTGATTTAAAGAAAAATACACAGTTCTTTCTTCCAAGTAGCTCACAGTTTAATTAAGAACATAAGAAAGACTACTGTTAAAGATATTACTACAAGTTACAAAGCAGTACTTGATCACTGCTTTAGAAGAGGGACTCCTCACCCACCATATCCAGACAATTCCACTAATGGGACAACCTGCAGCTAAGGCATAAAGGTGTGCTTGCAGAATGGTGTCAAATGACTTGTGGGGTAGGAGCATAATAAAAGAGGAGAAAGGGGCAGTAGGTAAGCAGGAAATAAGGCAAGAATGGCAAATCGGGAGGCATATAGGAGAGAGTTCCAAATTCAAGGTTTAGGGCTAGGCTGAATTTCCCAGAAAGTACATATCGGGTGAGAAAATGCCTGGCAGCATGTGTTTGGATGGTTATTCAAAATAGGATATTTTCTCTCAAAAAGCAATCACTTAATTAAGAAATACCATTACATTTTTCTTGGCTAGAACTAAGAATGGCTTTTTACAATGAACAGACATGAACAGAGGAGTCAATTCTCCCAACCATTAGGCTACAACACTTGAGTTTTACAAACAGCATTTAAAGTACTCACGAATGTAAGTTCAAAGTGATTAAAAACAAAATACAGCCATCACCCCAATAAAAGGAAATTTACACTGATAAAAACGCTGGAAAACTCTAACTGACGCCCATGGAAGTATCTGTTAATGCTCTCTGTCACTGACTGTAGACATAGCAGCTGCTCAGTTGACTGTCTAATTACATTTGTAAATTTCTAAAATACATACTAAAAAAGGGAGACCAAGTCTCTCAAAGGAATAAAGCAAGACTAAGGTAGGTACACCTGACTATAAAGAGCAAAGATTCTAGTAGGTACAGGAAAAATAAGGAAACATGACAGGAATGTATATGATAGTGTAAGAAACTCACAAGGAAATGCCAAATTGCATAGTAGAGACACAGCAAGCTTGATCATCATATATGATCTATAAGATGCCAAAGGCATCGCAAGTTAATAGAGGAAGATGTCATAATTGTGGGCATCCCTCTCAAAACCACTTCTGTACTTTTTTTTTTATCACACTGGACTGTAAACATCTGGAAAATTTATCTGCACATCTGCCTGTGTTACTAGAATCTAAGCATCTCACAGTCAGAGACTTTGTGTTAATCACACCATAGTGTGTAATAAATACCTGGTGAATGGAATTAAGTCAAAGTTAGTCATGGAGGAAATGGTCTGTTATCTAGGGCAGGGATGGAAGTGAATGCTAAATCAATCTGACCTTATCCAAACTGACCTCTCAAACTTTCGACAACACTATCAAACATTCCCACCTCTCCTGAGACCTCCTTCTGCAATAGCCTTCTCCTCCAGCGCTCGTCACCTCTTCAGTTTCTACAGCTGCCTTAATTTCTGGCGTAAAGCATGTACACTATGTATTTTCCTTTTCTTCCTTTATTTCCCCGCTCCCACACTAGCATCCCCAAGTGTCCCACATTCAGCCAGCTCACTCTCCTCCCACTCAGCCCTTCTCATCAGAAGCCCAAGGAAATTGTTTCCTAAATAGTTTCTCTGCCTCCATTCTAACCTCTTCCCAGTCAATCGCAGGACATGGGTTATTGTCCTAAAACAGATTGGATCAGTCACTTCTTATCACTTAAGGGAATGAAATCCAAATGTTCTACATGACCAACAGTGTCTTTCGCAGCCTCCTGCCAGCTAGCTACAAACCATCTCATCTCCTGGTACACCTATTTCCTAGAAAATATCCTTCACTCAGGTCTCGTACTTATTTTTCTTTCATGCCCCGTTCATTTATCCATTTAAATCTGAAACATCACTTGGACCTCAACACACAATGAACCACTTAATCCCTCCTCTATAATTCCATGTCTTATGCTAAAATTCTCCATATTAAAATCTGTCCTGAGGGCGCTGTGTTTTCCTAAAAAATATAAAATGCCCTGCAGCATCCCTGTGAGTTCTCACTGTGAGGTCCCAGGGCTCTTTGGTGCTATTTAGAAACTGCAGACTTAAGACTATTTTTGTCATTCATGTATTATTATCAACTATTTTTGTTACATGGAACCTTAATGGACATTGTATTGTACATAGTAGGAGCTAAAATATATGTCAACTGAAGAAAAGGATTGGAGGGAACTCATCTGAAATTCAAGTGTAAAGTTTAAGAATTATGTGTAACAATGTTAAAAATGTTAATGTGATAATTGTAGCAGCCTGGTGACATATTATAACTTCTGAAGAAAAAATTACCTGTCCCAATGTCTCATAGGCATAGAGATAGGACTATAAATATATAGACTACATTTATATGATGCAATAAGAAAATCAGATTTACAGTAGTAATGGAGTTCACAAGTATCAGAAGTGGTGGCTGGAAAAGAAAGATAAAGAGAAAAGACCAACTATGGAGGATTTAGGAATCTAAACTCCAAATAAGGTACTTTCAGTAGAATTCAGGTTCATAGAAATTTATTCAAGGGAATATTGTATCCACGAAGGAAGCTGCAAACAATATGTTCCTTAAGCAATATTTACACTGATTTAAGTTTTTGTAATGACAAAACTTGCTCATAGCAAAACAAACAAACAAACCTTAAGTTTGTTGACTTAAAATGTTATTCCCAAACATTGTCATCCTTCAGATGTCATTTCTCAAGCTACCATTTTATTCCCCTTATCCTCCCAAATGCAGGGGACTACATGCCCCAACATAGAAAATGTTTTTGATTTTTAAAATTTCCCTCATCTAATCAACTGTCTGACACCAAAATATTGGAGTCAGGTTAGATACAAACTCATAATAAAGAAATAAAGGTTTACTAAGAGTCCACCACGAGAAAATACTGTGCTCACAGATTCCTGCTATAGAATTCTGGTCCCTGTACTTCCTTCTCCGACAACCCTCTTAAATGTTTTAAAATTCTTGCTATGTACTGGATGTATCTGATTTGCTGTGCATGATTATTTCTAATCCATTTAAGAAATTCTCCAGTGCTATTTATTTGAAATGTGTCTTAATTCCACTAAGAGACACTAAAGTGATAGTTCATGGGAATTCCATTTTGAAAGTATTCTTAAGATATGGTGAGAGATTCATAGTCACAAATAGAAGGTTAACAACAGTACTTTAAATTTAAGAAATAATGTCTTATTGAGTGCCACGTTTGAAATGTCTAGAAAAGTTCATGAATCCACCCACCTATAAAGGTGTTCAATTATAGCTGCCAACGTTGCTCGGTTGACCCCAGGAAGAGTACGTATAAATGCTCCATATTTTTTAATTCTTTCCTTGTCATCTTGGGTATCTAGAGGTTAAACACACACACGTAAAACTTGAGCCCTAACTAATCGTCTGTATTACCAATTTGCCTTTTATCAGTATTTTAAAACAATATTCACAATTGTTATTTCACTGACACAATCAAGTTTCAGTAGAAAAACATTCAAACTTCTATAATTCTGGAAAAGTATTTACAAAAACATTCCAGGGCTATATGTCATAGTTCTTATACTTTGTAATTAAAAATGAAGCACTTTCAAAACCCAGGATTGTATTTTATCTTCAACTTTACAGACTACCGAATGTCAACTAAGAGGAATCTTTTCAATTAATAACAAATTAGAGTACAAATTGAAAAGATAAGCCAAAAGTATTTTAACTGTAGCTCTGGAAAGATTTCACTATTTGTTATTTGAAAATGACATTTCTGACCTTTTTCGCTTGTGGAATCATAAAAATCTTCCCCAAACTATGAACCATTCCAGAACTATGAACTGTACCTTACCCCACAGATCCATGTAAGGGGGCTTTCACCAGCCCTGGAACCTTCAACTCTTTGGAGAAGGTAAGGGGACAGTGGAAGAAGTCATGTGTAGGCCCTAGAAATGATGATGCAGACTGAGAGGAGGATGGACCCTCTGCCTTAGTCAGGGAGAGAAGGATGAGAAGGAATTACTCTCCTCCACCCTCCTAACCCCAAGAAGTCAAATACTTAGAGCAACTACACAGGAACCTCCAAAGTTCTGGAGTCTAGAAGATGTGCAGTGGTGGTCTGGTCTAACCTACTCCCTCACAGGGGAAATAGGAGACCTCTTTTCAAATAAATAACTTGTGCTGACTCTGTAACTCAAGGGGATTGCACTTATATATCCCCTCTCAATTCCCAACTGCCTTTGGAAACAAGGCTTTTTCATTTTCTGCTTAGCCCTACACATTCTATTAACAGAAAGCCAGCAGCACTTTATGATTCTTTGAAAGTACACAGTCACTTGTAAAGGGCATTCCGATCCCTGGGGAGGTAAGAGACTCTGTGACACATTTTTGAAGTACGCTCCTATTCAAAACTGCAACTGATAGCTCTTTAGTACTGACTTTGCCTGCACATGAGATCTATAAAAGTAAACATGGTCATATTGACTTAACTGTGCTGGTAGATGACTCTCTAAAAGCAAGAGGGGATGACACCCAAATGACATTCAGAGACGATACCAGAAGTGAATTAAGAACTTTCTGTCATCCCTGGTATAATCCAAACATTTTCCCTTGTGTCATCCAGTTTCTAACTGTAGAGGTAATTGTATTTATTCAACAAAATGCAATTAATACTACTACGCTTATAACAAGTCATGCTAATACAGCATATTTTCACAAATCTTATAAGAATAAAAGAGATGATATTTTCAAAATAAAGCTTAAGTAATTGGAAAGGAAAACTGAAGATAGATTTTAGGTCATACAGGAAACACAACGATCTATTCAACTAGCCACAGACTTCAGACAGTTTAATAGCGTTCTTAGACGAAGAGGTCATATATCATATAAATAGGTGCTATGCCACTGTAGGGCATTCTTCACCTTGGGCTCACAGGACCCAAGAGAGCTCTCCTGTGAGGTCACCCAGAGAGTTCTAGTTTATTCTTGTCAGATCCAACAAAGGGCACTTTTCTGACAGGTCAGGGTGAGCTACATTGGATCTACATTGGATCTAAAAGCAAAGTAGAAGCCTCCAAGTAAATGCTCAAGGATTCACATACAAATGAAAGGTGAACACACTTCTTTCTGATACATGCTAATACTTCCCAACTACCTCCTCCTGGCAGATTGACAACAATGAAGACTTCTCTGTCATGAAATTTGACAACTTCAGCAAAAGCATATTTGTTACAGATTTTTGATAAATGATTTTATAATGAAGACAAATTGTAATTCTTTATAGAGATACTATAAATAACTTCATGGTTATAAATTATAATAAAATCTTAAAACAAAAAATGAGGATGGCAGGGTAACTGGGCTTAAAAGATGTATCATCTAATTCCATATTTTATATTCCAGAAAGTTATACAATCAACTTTTCTTGTGATTAGAGTTAAACCTATTGATTTTAGAAGTATCAGGAAGTAACTATAAGAATTCTGAATTAGGCAGTTAAATTGTGAAAAGCTTTATTTTAATAACAATACTACTCTCTTCTTGCTGACACAAATAAGGGTCATTCTTGGAATAATTTTTCAAACTGTGGATGTTTTATGACATTTCAAAATTAATCCCTTCAAATGTCATAGTTATGTTTTAGATTAAACAAATGCTTTCAATGAAAAAAACTATTTCTCAACAGAGGGATGTCATATAGTTAAACTCAAAGGTCATTTTATAAAAAAATTTCTCAAAACACATTAAATGTACAAGAGAGAAATATATTAGTAAATGATGGTATAATTCAATGATACATTTTAAAAACTGTGGAAAAAATGAAGATTCAAAATTGTCATTTTGAAAGCATTGTAGATATATGGGAAATATTTTTGGTTTATTAATAAAATAAAGATTATATGTAAATCATAGGCATGGGGACAAAGACTATAAAATAATGTGAAAAATGAAAATAGCTCTATTAGAAATCTGGGATTAAAGGCAATGTTTATATTTAAAAGTATTTATCATACTCTTTCCATAAAAAGTTATTTTGAATTAATGGATGTAAATATAGGTTTTACTAAAATCAATGTGACCCATTAACTTTTCTAGGGTCATTTCTTAAATAAGTTCTCTTACAGTGCAGCAAAGCTTTTTTGCTTCATTAGACAGAATCTAGAAAAAATAAAGAGTAAAAAAAAAAATTGTTATGTAACTCTAAAGAGGCAGAATAAATGAAAAAGGAAAGCCAAACAGCCATATGGCAAAACCGTGTAAAACCAATCTTATATTAAAACTTTCATTTTAATCTTAATGAGAAAATTAACAGCCTACATGGACTTGACTATAACACTTCCAAAGTTAAGGCAAAGTAAGCACTAAGAAATCTACCAAAAACTAAGTATTACCGTAAAACACTGTTTAGCAATTATCACCATAAATTTCTTTTGAGGCAGATATAAACAACTATTGATATTTGCACAATTTCTGTTCTGAACCATTATGTATATTGTTCCTTTCAATTAAATGTTCAGATTATCAAAGGAGATTTTAAAAATCTATTGTCAAATGAGAAGGCAAGCCTTTATTATTCTGTTCTATATTATATGTGTTACCTAAGGCAGAGATCCAATATGGATAGAGCTCCTTAGTAAGAAGTGCGTCGTCAATGTCAGAGAGAAAACTCTTCAATACGCCCGTCACATCTTCAAGCTGATGTTTTCCAGCCCTCAATTTAAAGCTTCTTGCATCCTTTTTGAAACTCTCCAGGAGTTCACTTACATGTAAAGGATCACCATTCTTTTGATAGATATATTTGCACCCTAAACCTTTGTTAAAAAAAAAAAAGAAAATGGTTATATGAAAAAAGTCTCAGGTCAAAATCCACTTTGATATCTTAAAAATAGAACCAATTTTTGTGTTGGAACGATGCACAAGACAAAATCATTATCCAAGAGCTGATATAAACATGCATGAGAAAAAAAGAGCCCCTCCCCCCGCAACTTTAATATTTAAAATGTAAACCTGATGAACAACTATTTCATCCTCAGCTTTTAGTAAGTCTCTGGCCAGCCCTTCCCCCAGTCCTTCATAGCATCTTTTTCAAATGTTCTTTTACCACAAGTACCCTTCGCTTAGTCTCCCAGATTACAAATTTGCCTCCAGTTTCACCAACAAAAGTGAGGCTCTCTGGTATAAATTTCCTCAAGTCTCTGCACTCACAGAGTGAGTATATTAATTCTGTCTGTTCCCACCTTTACCTTCTTCTACATGAAGAGTTGGGTCATGTCCTTTTCAAAGTTACAGATTCATCAAGTTTCCCATATAAAATAAGAGGAGTAGCAGTGGTTAACTGGAGGAAGAGGAGTGATGATGATGATATACAAACAAAAAAATTTTTTAAATCCTTTTTTGCCCCTCCCCCCAGGTCTCTTGTCTCTCTTCCTTCCAAAACTAATCTGAGTTTCCTATATTTATTCTTTCTCCCATCTCACATCCCTGTTAATCCTTCAACCACATAATCTTGCTTCTGTGCCCAATTTCCACTCTATCAGGACCATCTTCATCAAGAATATCTATTTTCTAGATGCTTTGCAGTATTTATGTAATAAGAATCCCTTGCAGTGTCTGACAACCCAATGAATCCCTATTAAAATTCTGTTAATCTCAAGGTTTTCGTGATGTTATGATCTCATCATTTTTGCCCCTTCCTCTATGACTGCTCTTCTAGTCTTCTATTTATTCTGCTATCTAGTATTTACTGATGATCCCAGCAATCCATCCTCAACTCTCTTCTCTGCTCCCCTACAAAATTCTCTGGATGAACCCATCCATCTTCATCACTTCAACTACTACATGTACATTTCCATTCAGGTTTTAATTCCTAAAATTTCAAATGCACACATGCACTTTAATAGAGATATACTATATACATAATACATGCAACACACACTATACTTATACATATGAACAAATTAACTGTCCTGCCCCACTCACTACTTCACCTCCCAATCCCAACATGTTCTTTATTTATCTTCTTCCTATACCTCAGAATTTGGCATTGCTTTCTCACTTACCACACCAAACAAAAATGTCACATATATTTTTCATCATGACTTCTCTCTCAAAAGTGTCCCCTTTTTCCATCCCATGTGCGATTATTATTTTGTGCACCCAGTTCCTCACTATGTTATCACAACTCCCTGTGCTATTCCTGTGCAGCCCTCCAGTCTGTCTCGAAAATGACAGCAGCATGGTCTGAGACACAGGTTGGCTAGTGTTACCAACATGCTTAAAAATATGGATACAGCCCTCCCACTGCTTTGAGGGCAAGTTTGAGGATTTTATTATGATACATAAGATCCTACATGAATTTTCCTAACTAACCCTCCTGCCTCTTGTATTTGTCCGCTCTTCTCACACTGAGTTCTGGCCACATTTAACTACCCCCAAGTTCCCTGAACAGACAACCTCCTTCATGACGCTGCACCTAGGCATACATTGTTTCCTCTTCCGGGAATTCCTATTCCCTCTTTCTCTTAACTAGTTCCCATTTTCTCTTAAGACCTGTGGTAGGTTCCATGCCTCACCCATGAAGCCAGACATGACCACCTCTACACTGGGTGAAATTCACCCCTAAACCATGGACACCTGTACCAACCCCTGAACCTCTCTGCCATAGAATTTTGTACACTTGAGATGTAATTGCCCACTTGTTTGCCTTTGATCCACAATCTGTAAACTCCTAGAAGGCAAAGATCATGTCTTATTTTCTGTACACAGCAGCTACACAGTTCCTAGAAGAACTCAGTAGGTACTTAGTAAATGACCACAACAGAATAATAAGCAAATTCTACAAAAAAAAAAAAAAAAAAAATGACTAAGTTTCTGAGAGATTATGTTGCTGGTTGAGTGAATTTCTAATAGCTGGTACACAAGGTAACTGAATGTGAATTTGAAGGTAATTTTGTTTACATAAATTAAATATATTCCCCCAAGAATTAACTACTGTAACTCATTAAAAAAATTAAAACTCTAAGAATTATACTGTGAACTTGGTCAGATTCAGATCTTGACACCATGAGCACAAAAAATTGGCCTTAGATTTTAACCCAAAGATTAGGAAATTCAAAATAATTATGACCATAAAGGCTCTGAGCCAACCACTTGCATCCTATAATCATTGGGCATTTTCTAAGTTCATATCATATCTTCCCTTGTATACATGCTGGTAATATTGGGGTTTTCTCCATGTCCTGCTCATTAAAAAAAAAAAGCTAAAAATACATGAAGTCTTTTATTGGCTTTATTACTTTAATATGCAAGTTAATGTACCTTATGCTAGAGCTACAAAGTAGTTATAATGTATGAAATTTAGTTGAAAACAATCTAATGCTTAATGATTTTAAATTCAAATAAACACCACAAAGAAACTTCTGATTTCCCCAGAGAAACATTAAATTGGATATGCTGAAGCTAGTCAAGTTATTTTAATCATTTGTCAGCTTATGAAACACTTTATGCCATTATGAAATTAACATGATTTGAAAATTCCCAATGAGGTTATGCTCTTGCTAAAACAGAATATATGTGCAATTCATTTATACCTACAAAATGTAAATGTACTAATACTGAATTACTAATAAATGAAGATGATAACCTTCTTCTTCCCCCATTTTCAAATAAACAGATGATGACAGTTGATAAGAAAAATATAAACATACTATCAAGGGAAGGAACTTCATAGAGTAATCCCACATAATGTGATTACATACATATTTACAATAGATATATAATTCAAATACAATAAATCTGAATATTAATGATAATTGTACTTGGATTACATATGAAATAACTAAAATACTTAAAATGGCACTCTCCCTAGGAGAAAATATATTAATATACACATATTCTAAACTTAATTTCCCAAAATTATTTTCTTCATAGCCTTTGTTATTTTTGACATTTTGTTTCACATCAGCTCTTTTAGTTCTCAGACTGGAAGGCATGATTTACGGCTCTGTTTCACTCTTTACTCCCACTGTTCAATTTCCAGTATCAAACTCAGCAGCTAGCACACAACAGACACTTGATAAATAAGTAAAAAAAACTCATAACACAATGTTTTACTACAGCTCTTTCAATGATAACATTTTCTTTTCAAATTAAAAACACCCAAAGATACTTTTAATATTAGGAGAACAATGAAAGGTTAATATATCAATAGCTTCCAAAATACCAGATAATCGTTTTACTCTTTTCTGCACGTACAATCTAAATCAATGGCATTTATCGACAGGTTAAAAGAAAAAACATATTTTTATATTAAAATATAGTTAAGCAATTTATTTACTCTACCTTTTAGAGTATTAAGGAAATATGTAACAGAAGGAATTTTAAGAATGAATAGTAATTTGAAAATAAACATGAATAATAAAGGCATACTTTATTTAATTTTAGGCATATCTAAAATACTACCATAGCATATTAAATTAAAATGAATCTGCACATGTGGGTATAAATCAAGTTGGTTTTAACCTGCAAACTATTCATAAAAATATTTATTACAATTAAGTCAAACTATCACAGTTAATGACCATGATTCTTAATATAAACATATGACCAATAGCACGTTGAATGGAATAAATACACATACACTTTGTATACAGGCCAACAAAAAGTAAATTCTTTTACACATTGTCCCATAGTATACCACTTCTAAAAACACACTGAGGCACCTCTGCGTTCCCCTAGACTTTACTATAAAGTTATAACCTCTGAAAAGTACAATGTTAATCAATTTTTAATATACATTTTGTAATATAGATTCTTCTACTATGTCATTTAAAATTTTTATGCATGTAAAGGAAGAAGGAAATGGTAAAAGCACATGATATAATTTAAATGAGCTTTATTGTGAGAAAGAATGGCATTTAGGCTGAAGAGTGACGACAATTTTATTTTTCACTGATGTACTTACAAAGGGCTCTAATTCAGTCCAATGGAGGTACCACTTAAAAACTGTAAATATGCTACTATGAGTTCTGTGGGTTGAATAAAAACTTTGTGATACTTACCATACTGTGTAACAAATGCTATACAGCTGTTCACGATAATGGGAACGTCATTTTTGCTGAGCTGCTGATCTTGTAATGCATTCCCATCTGTACCTGCTGCTTTTTCAATTGCAGTATGCCAGACTGTGAAATCCAACTTGGTATGCCCATGGATGTATAATGTTCTGTAAGGTTTCAAAAATATTTCAAATTATAATTTTGCCTTTTAAAAAATTCTTACTTCTACACAGATTATCCTTAGATCCATATAAATGGGATCTTTTCTCATCCATCAGAAGAAAACCCCTCTGGGGACGTCCCTGGTGGTCCAGTGGTTAAAAATCCATCTTGCAATGCGGGGAAAGCTGGTTTGATCCCTGGTCAGGGAACTAGGACCCCACATGCCTCAGGGCAACTAAGCCTGCGCGCCGCAACTACTGAGCCCGCACACCACAACTAGAGAGCCCACGCGTCACAATGAAAGATCCCGCGTGCCGCAACTAAGACCCGACACAGCCAAAGATAAATAAATAAATAATAATAAATAAACATATTTTAAAAAAGAGAAAGAAAACCCCTCTGTCTACCACCAGCTTCCACTCACTCAATCCCTCTTTGCATGTACAGTCACGTCTCTCTCTACATAGAGTCCAGGAAGTTCCCTGAACTTGTGGTCTCGCCTCCTTGCCTCCTTTCATTTCCCCTTTCTTTCTGTTTCTGAATAACTGAACAGAAACCCTTCTAGCAAGCATCACCTATGACTTCTCATGGATATTTGGGGCTATGTTTTTCAAGATTTTAGAACTGTTTGATGACTACATTCCTTTAAAAAAAAAAAAAAGAGGAAAAATAAATACCACCCAATTCGGCTTTTGTAGCACAATCCTTCCTGGCTTGTCCTCCTATCTTTCTGGTGCCTCAATTTCTTTCCCAAGCTCACTTCCTGTTTCTGAAAATGAAGTTGTAACCTCAGTGCACTCACATGAACTCCAAGGACTCTCCAGGGACACGTCATTCAGGCCAGTGGTTTCCATCCCCCATATATAAGCTGGTAACTCCCAAATCCCTATCTCCAGGCGGTAACTGTCTCACAAATCAGATCTCTATGTGATTGAAAAGCAAGAGCATAAAGCAGCTAAGAGAGTGGGAAATCCAATCAATTCCCAAACTCAAGTTTTAGCTCTGCACTCACTTCCTTTATGACTTTGGACAAGTTATCAACCTTCTTTGGTTCTCAGTTTCATCACTGGCAAAATGAGGATAATAACAGTATCCACCTCAGCACTCAGTCAATGTAATATTAGTAAATAATAAAACATAATACTAATTAATGTTGATTTTTGGACATCTTCACCTTAAGGTGCCACAAGCATCTCAAATCTTTATCCCTCCTCATACCAAACCAGTACTACTTCCTCCACTTATCCTAGCAGAAATTTAGGATTCATTAACTGTATATTGGTCCACCCCACTCCCACCCAATCACTGCCACATGAATTCAGTCACAAAATTCTGTTCATTCCGGTTCCCTGACATATATGTTCTGCCTCCTCTTTATTTGAACATTGGTTTCTTTCAGGTCTTTGTACTGCTCCTTGAAGTCACTAAAACCCCTCCAAACAAAATTCATTTCCCAATTCTCCACCTCTCTAGTCCCTGTTCCCCAAGACTGCCAGAATGATCTTTCTAAAATACGAAGCTAATGACATCACCTCCTAAGCACTGTCCTTCCACAGCAGCTCTGGAGTTTTCAAGATTAAAAGGGCCTCATGATCTGGCCCGTATTTTCCCCTCCAATTTCGCCATTCCAGGAAGGAAGGAAGGAAGGAAGGGAAGGAGAGAGGAAGGGAAGGAAGGGAAGAAAGGGAGGGAAGAAAGGGAGGGAAGGGAGGGGAGGGAGAGAGGGAAGGAAGGAAGGAAGGAAGGAAGGAAGGGAGGGAGGGAGGGAGGGAGGAAGGAAGGGAGGAAGGAAGGAAGGAAGAATTAACATGTTCTTGTCTTCATAATAAATACTTCAGGCTCTTTGGCTGTTACTCCAGCTCCTCCCCCATCGGTGTATTCCAGGTAACCCTCGCTGACACTCCATCCCCATCTCTCTCCATCCAATGCTTATTGTGTACCAGGCGTCCCTTCTTAATCCTGAACATCCACTCTAGCCGCCATCATATCGCCTGCTCTACCTGTGTGAATGTTTTAGCCGCTACACGCCAAACTTTGTACAAGCAAAGAAAGCATTTCAGCATCAATAGCCTTTAGCACAGCACGAGGTATTTAGTGGGTAAATAAGTTTTAATGTTCTATCACTAGATATAAAATTTGACTTGAAACACAAAGTAATCGTTGATGTATTTAAGTATAAAACTATTTAATTTTCATTTCAGACTATGAGACAGCTACTTTGGATTCAACCCAAAGAGAAAGGAATGAGCTGCTTGAACTCTGGATTGTTTTGGTTTCTTTTTGGGGGGGGGGGGTAATGTTTCACATTCCTGATAATTCACTGGCCCTAATTTAAAAAGAAAACAGGGCTTCCCTGGTGGCGCAGTGGTTGAGAATCTGCCTGCTAATGCAGGGGACACGGGTTCGAGCCCTGGTCTGGGAGGATCCCACATGCCATGGAGCAACTGGGCCCGTGAGCCACAATTACTGAGCCTGCGCGTCTGGAGCCTGTGCTCCACAACAAGAGAGGCCGCGATAGTGAGAGGCCCGCGCACCGCGATGAAGAGTGGCCCCCACTTGCCGCAACTAGAGAAAGTCCTTGCACAGAAACGAAGACCCAACACAGCCAAAAATAATAAGTAAATTAAAATAAATTAAAAAAAAAATTACACAGTTCAAGTACTTTCTAAAAAAATAAAAAGAAAAAGAAAACAAAAGTACTCCTTTCTGTCCTTTGGTTTCTTTTCTTGAAATGCTCCTCTAAGAAGATAAAGCTACTGGCACCCCACTCCACTCACTTCTAACATCTTCTGAACTTGCTGTAACTTCTTCAGTGACACTGGTGCCCGTAATCTTCATCTCTTTTCTCCCGGCAACTCTATCTATTGTTTTTATTTTCCACACCACCACAACAGCCTTGACCTCCAGGTCTTGTAATTTTCTTTTTGAAGAATTCTGATACTTGCTCTAATGCTCCTGACATACCTTAGCCTTACATCATCTTTAGCTCAAAAACATTCTACTGCTGGGCATATTTGTCTAAATGAAACTATATAACTCGGGTAATTTCCTTGAGGAATATCAAGCCCCTACATTATGTAGACTTAATCAAAATTACCTCTTGCTAAATTAAGGAGTTTAGGTAAAGAGAAAATTTTAACTTTTTTTGAGCCTTGGTTTTTTAATCTGATAATTAAGCTCTGAATATGAGACAAAAATCTTTGAAAAGGTGTGCTTATAAACAAACGACAATGAGTATTTGAGCAAGCAGTAAAAGAAATCCAAAAGGGAATGGCCCTCTATGATAGCAGTATAATTCTGCCATTAACTGTAAATGTTTCCAACTTCAAATTTTCTTTCTAACTAGAAGAAATCCTTTGATGACAAGTTTAGCTGTCTGCTTGTGAACTAGTGAAGGGTAGAATGAGTAATAAGTTAACTCCTGAGTCCACTTGTCAAAGGCTGAATCATAAAATACATCATCTTGTGCAGTAGATGTCTGACATTTAATAGCATCAGTTCAACAACTTTCTTCTCTGATGTTATCTAAACTCTGTGCACATTGAATAAAGCATCAAAAGATATTTTTAACACAAATGCTGGCCAACTTTGTGATTTCAAGTGTTATCGAACAACAATTTTACATTTCTGGATAATGATTCCAAAGAAATAGGAATTTATATCTTGAAAATCTGGAAGTTCTTTTAAAGAACTCTAATTATAGAAAAATAAATTTTCCTAACTGTCCGTTCCCCAAGCCTAAATTTTAAACGGTACTTCAAAGCCATATAAAAAAAATCCCTATATCCTATGAGTTAAGACAGTTCAATAAGACCTAGAAACCAAGTCCCAAGACTAATAAAAACAACTTTCTCAAAACTGTAATATAATAACCACAAAGTATAGACTATCATATTTGAGCTTGGTCTACTGACAAGAACCAGAACAAATGACAGGATCTATAGATATGGCTGTATGAAAAATAAATTCACCTTTATAAAGAACATTTTAAACACAACTAAAAAACAAAAACAACACATTCCAAAAACATGACTAAAGAAGATAATATCCTAGGCATTTATACAGAAATAAAAAAAACTGAATCTTGTAGTATAAGTCAGCATGTTTGACCAAAACATACTTATTTTGTTTTCATTTCTGGAAGATCTTTTTGCTGGATAGAGTATTTTAGGCTAATAGCTGCTGGTTTGGTTATTTTGTTTCCCCCCTGCCCCCAGCACATTAAAAGATTTCATTATACTATCTCCTGGCTTGCACTGCTTCTGACAAGACATTCTCATCTTTGTCCCCTATTTTTAATGTGTCTTTTTTCCTCTGGTACTTTAAAATTTTTTTTTGTCTTCACACTGGTTTTCAGGAATTTGATTATGATATGTCTTAATGTGGTTTGTCTTTATCATGCATGAGGTATGTTGATCTTAGTACATCTGTGGGTTTACAGTTTTTATCAAATTTGAAAAAAGTCTGGCCACATTTCTTCAAATATATATATATATTTTTACTCCATCCTTCTCTTATTTTGGGATTCTAATTATACTTACATAAGAATGATATTGTCTCACAGGTCACTAAGGCTCTGCTAATTTTATTCAGTCTTTTCCCTCTGTGCTTAAGTTTTGATAATTTCTATTGTCATGCCTTCAAGTTCAAGTTTTTTTTTTTTTTTTTAATGTAGAGTCTATTCTTGCATTTAGCTGATCTAGTGAGATTTTCTTTTCAGATAGTGTATTCTTCAGCTTTAGAAGTTCCATCTGGTTCCTTCTTTAGATCCATTTTTCTATGTTTATGTTTTCCTTTACATCTTTTTTTCTCTGTGTAAATAATTGTCTTTTTACTTTTTTTATTGGAGTATAATTGCTTTACAATGTTGTGTTAGTTTCTGCCGTACATTGAACTGAATCAGCTATATGTATACACATATCCCCTCCCTCTTAGACCTCCCCCCACCATCCCACCCATCTAGGTCTTCACAGAGCACCAAGCTGAGCTCCCTATGCTATACAGCAGGTTCCCACTAGCTAGCTATTTTACACATGGTAGTGTATTTATGTCAAACCTAATCTCCCAATTCATCCCACCCTCCCTTTCCCCCACTGTGTCCACACGTCCGTTCTCTATTTCTGTGTCTATACCTGCCCTGCAAATAGTTTCATCTGTACCATTTTTCTAGATTCCACATATATGCGTTAATATACGATATTTGTTTTTCCCTTTCTGATTTACTTCACTCTGTATGACAGACTCTAGGTCCATCCACATCTCTACAAATGACCCAATTTCTTTTTATGGCTGAGTAATATTCCATTATATAGATGTGCCACATCTTCTTTATTCATTCATCTGTCGATGGACATTTAGGTTGTTTCCATGTCCTGGTTATTGTAAACAGTGCTGCAATGAACATTGGGGTACATGTGTCTTTTTGAATTATGGTTTTCTCAGAGTACATGCCCAGTAGTGGGATTGCTGGGTCATATGGTAGTTCTGTTTTTAGTTTTTTAAGGATCCTCCATACAGTTCTCCACAGTGGCTTATCAATTTACATTCCCACCAACAGTGCAAGAGGGTTCCCTTTTCTCTGCACTCTCTCCAGCATTTATTGCTTGTAGATTTTCTGATGATGGCCATTCTGACCGGTGTGAGGTGATACCTCATTGTAGTTTTGATTTGCATTTCTCTAATAATTGGTGCTGTTGAGCATCTTTTCATGTGCCTCTTGGCCACCTGTATATCTTCTTTGCTGAAATGTCTAGTTAGGTCTTCCACCCATTTTTTGATTGGGTTGTTTGTTTTTTTGATATTGAGTTGCATGAGCTGTTTGTACATTTTGGAGATTAATCCTTTGTCCATTGGTTCGTTTGCAAATATTTTCTCCCATTCTGTGAGTTGTCTTTTCGTCTTGTTTATGGTTTCCTTTGCTATGCAAAAGATTTTAAGTTTAATTAGGTCCAATTCGCTTATTTTTGTTTTTATTTTCATTACTCCAGGAGGTGGATCATAAAAGATCTTGCTGTGATTTATGTCAAAGAGTGTTATCTTTTACAATATTTATAATATTTTAAAATTACTGTCTACATTCTTTGCTAATTCCATTATCTTTCTCATTTCTGGGTCTGTTCTTATCAACTGATTCACAGCTTTTTCACTTTGCTAGTAACTTTTACTGTATGCTAGACTTCATTCAGTGCCAGGATTGTGTCTTCCTTTAAAGGGTTTTGATGTTTGTTTTGGGATCTTTTGCCTATTTGACCCCAGGTAACTAAACGACTTGTGGAGAGGTCTGTTTTTAAGCTTAGTAAGGTAAAACTGGAGCAGCCTTTACCTGAGGGCTGGTTTAGCCTTAATACTCTGGAATTACCTTTCTGGAGTCTTTACAAATGCTCTGTGTGTTAATGAAGTCTGTCTAACTTGGCTAGATAAAGTTTGAACCCACTCCAGCAGTGTCTAAACTCTGGGAATTGTTCAACTCATAGCACACCCTGGGAGTATTTCTACCTGGAGTTTCGACCTGCAAATGCAGGTTCGTATTGAGCTGAAGATGGAAGGGAACTCCTTTGAAGATTTTTTTTTTTTTAAACATGTTTATTGGAGTATAATTGCTTTACAATGGTGTGTTAGTTTCTGCTTTATAACAAAGTGAATCAGTTATACATAGACATATGTTCCCATCTCTCTTCCCTCTTGCATCTCCCTCCCTCCCACCCTCCCTATCCCACCCCTCTAGGTGGTCACAAAGCATCAAGCTGATCTCCCTGTGCTATGCGGTTGCTTCCCACTAGCTATCTATTTTACGTTTGGTAGTGTATATATGTCCATGCCACTCTCTCACTTTGTCACAGCTTACCCTTCCCCCTCCCCATATCCTCAAGTCCATTCTCTAGTAGGTCTGTGTCTTTATTCCCGTCTTGCCACTAGTTTCTTCATGACCTTTTTTTTTTTTTCCTTAGATTTCATATATATGTATTAGCATACTGTATTTGTTTTTCTCTTTCTGACTTACTTCACTCTGTATGACAGACTCTAACTCCATCCACCTCACTACAAATAACTCAATTTCGTTTCTTTTTATGGCTGAGTAATATTCCATTGTATATACGTGCCACATCTTCCTTATCCATTCATCCGATGATGGACACTTAGGTTGCTTCCATGTACTGGCTATTGTAAATAGAGCTGCAATGAATATTTTGGTACATGACTCTTTTTGAATTATGGTTTTCTCAGGTATATGCCCAGTAGTGGGATTGCTGGGTCGTATGGTAGTTCTATTTTTAGTTTTTTAAGGAACCTCCATACTGTTCTCCATAGTGGCTGTATCAATTTACATTCCCACCAACAGTGCAAGAGGGTTCCCTTTTCTCCACACCCTCTCCAGCATTTACTGTTTCTAGATTTTTTGATGATGGCCATTCTGACCAGTGTGAGGTGATACCTCATTGTAGTTTTGATTTGCATTTCTCTAATGATTAATGATGTTGAGCATTCTTTCATGTGTTTGTTGGCAATCTGTATATCTTCTTTGGAGAAATGTCTATTTAGGTCTTCTGCCCATTTTTGGATTGGGTTGTTTGTTTTTTTTGTTATTGAGCTGCATGAGCTGCTTGTAAATTTTGGAGATTAATCCTTTGTCAGTTGCTTCATTTGCAAATATTTTCTCCGATTCTGAGGGCTGTCTTTTGGTCTTGTTTATGGTTTCCTTTGCTGCGTAAAAGCTTTTAAGTTTCATTAGGTCCCATTTGTTTATTTTTGTTTTTATTTCCAAAGCTCTTGCTCTGCACATCTCCCCATCTGCTCTGTACTGTATCCTGCAGTGTTTAGCTACCACAGATTCCCCTATCTCTATAGGGGAAATCAATATAGCAAAACCTCTTCAATATAGCAAAACCACCACATTCTGCTTGGGTTCCCCCATTCCGTTTGCCAGGGACTGATAAGAAGCCAAGTTGATCTTAACCCTTATGTCACTTGTTTCCCTTCTCTCCATGATCACAATCCTGGGATACCTATTGTCCTAAAGTCTGAAAATAGTTCATCTCATATGTTTTGTCCAGTTTTCTAGTTGTTTAAAGTGAGAGGGCATGTTCCATACCAGTTATTTCTTCACGGACAGAAATGGGAGTCCAGAACATTTTATTTAGTCATTGCATCCATAAATCACCCTCATCTTAGTTTATAGAGAAACAGTACTTTTTTCCCCATACCTTCAGATAAGAAACTGCTGCACAGTGATGGAATTTTAGCCAGAAAGAGGCAAACAATTATTAAGAAAATCTGCAGATGCAGAGACTGTATCACAAGAATAATGAAGAAAGAAATATTAGCTTAAATAGCTTGTTTCCTGTGAAGCCAACAGTTTAGTAAAAAGTGTCAAGGCACACGATTCCCTGAGAAAGACAAAGTCTCCAAGTTTTCAATTTCATCTCTGTATAGTATTAGGCAATCACCTATAGGAATGTGAGAAACAGCCCTGTTTCAAGTCTGCTTAAAAAAAAAAAAAGAACAAGGCAAGTTATTAATTACATTTAATTGATAATACTAATATGGTATCGATCTATCTCTCCAGGCCCACTCTTTCATGCTTCCTCCTTAAGAACTGAAGGTTAAGGCTGAGCTGGACTGAAGATGTACCCTAGCCCATCCTATTTCTCTGAAACTATCGTTTCCACCTCTTTGAAGATCTTAGTGTCTCAACCCCTCATTTTTTTCCTACTCTAATCCTACCTAGGATTCCAGAGCCACTTAAATATACATTTTCTTAAAAAATAGAAATGATTATCTTGATCCCATTTATCTAGAAGGGATCTTCTCATTCTTTTGTATTTTTTCACACCATATTGCATTTATTTGTTCATAAGCTTACATTCTACTATATGGGAGGTGTCTTGAACTGAATGAAATACACTTTTGAAGAAAATAATATATACTTTAAAAGCCACCTTTTATTAAATAGGCACACATTCCCTTTATCGTGGTTCTCTTTAACAAACAAAAAAAATCACCTTATAATGTAAGTTTGAATAGGCCCTTTCTTTCTGCAAAACCTGTGGGGGTGGTGAGAGAAGAGTGTCTGGTTTGCTTTGGCAACATTCAGATTAAACCATCTCTGCAAATTAAATCATCAGAAAGTTACAAAAGCAGTCAAGCTGATATTGTGGGCAATCAGCTCCTGTTTAATTTGCAATTAAATGCACAATTTAGAAACCACTTTAAGATAATTCACCCTGGAGGGTATTGCTAGCATATCAGCTGCTATAAAACACAATTCAAGGAGGGAAAAAAAAAATCACATGCAATAAGTTGATATGAAATAAGAATCTTCAACTTAGGGTATTAATCACCCAAATTGAGAAAAGTAGTCTGTCCCACAATTGTGAAACATATCGATAAAATGTTTATTCCCCAGTGTCGGCTTCTTTAGGTCTGGAATTTGCAGTTAAAACTGAATGTCGTCAGGCTTGGGAGCCATCAAGCGCTTCATGCTTTACTATAGGTCAACTAAACAATGTTAAAAAAACTAAAACAAAAACCAAACAAACAACAACAACAAAAAAGCTAGGCTGTTCTGTTTCTGATTAACACAGCTGAGTTATTCATACTGTGTTTATTACAACTAACAGCCTTTCTGTAAAAGCTTAATAATAGGTGTCTTTGACAAATGAGCACAAAGCTACAGAATGTGAGATGGTGCACACAGTAACTTGTTTATCAGAAAGAGATACACAGAGAATGTGGGCCAAGTGCAGAAATAGTTTTTAAATTTTATGAAAAGGATGCTGTAATCTATTGAATACTTCAGTCACAGTGGATATATAACCTACTGTCCAGAAAAGTGCTTTCTGACCTCAGCAGGGTCCAGGACATTCACTGACTAACAATGGGTATTCAAAAACATGATTTCTTTCTTTCTTTTTTTTTTTTTCTGCACCAAGAAAAGCACAGAATCTAAGTCCCAATGACAGCATCAAATATCATGGCAGAAAGCCTTAAGTGTAATCAAGAAAGCTTTATTTTCCAAAATAATAATTTTTAAAGTATACAAAGAATACACATTAAAGCGACACCATCTGGAGCACATTCTGCTTAGAGCTTTTCAGAGCAAAAATGCTCTGTGTGTGGAAAATATTATTGCAATATTTTTCTGTCTAAAGACACTCATGCTATGTATATAGAAAAAATTACCATGAAGATTAAAATATATATCTAGTGACTATATTCAGTGGATGGTTATCAAGTTATGAACTAGTTCATGGGGTTTATTCTCTTGCCTTTAAGAAACATTAATATATTTTAACATTTAATCAAGGGTAGACAAGGGCAGAGAAAATATGTGAAATTAATTCATTAAGTTTATTTATGATTTGCAGCTCTGGTTCAAGCTGTTACTAGCAAAAAAATAAAGGTTAAAACTTACAGCTAGTTGGTTTCTCTTTCTTTCAATTATTCTCACTATCTTTATATGCCACCAACATGAATAATTAGAAGTTGTTTTATTTCTTAAAGCCACAATTTTATCTGTCATTGACAAGTCTACCACAATCGACTGTACTTTACAGTCATTATTTCCCAAGGGGCTAACAGGTCAAAAGACAGATGAAAAATAGGGCAATGCAATGAAATTCTCTTATTTTTACATGATATTAAAACAGCTCTTAAACCATTACATCTATAACTAACTGGCTTTGTTTGAGTACTGGGAGAGAAGTACAGTACATATTCTCTACTTTGGTAAATGATAAAACCATTCATAAAGTCACCCAGGCCAAAAGCTCAGGAGTCATCCTTATTTCCTACTTCACAAAACAACTGAAAACCAGCAGACTGATTGAAAACCAACAGATTGGTCTCTCTCTCAACATCCCACCACCAAATCTAGAAAGCTACCAACATCCAAAACCATCCATCAATTCCTCTTTTCTTCCTGTTAGAATTGAGGGACCTGTCCTGTTGTCCTCTCTCTTATACCTTCATTCTTCTCCTTTTTTTTTTTTTTTTTTTAATCTCTGATCCATCAAAATGTTTTAGATGGCACAAGTTCAAGCCATCTAAAACAAAATTGCACATACATTCCCTTCCTGGGTCAAATCCCTTTTACCTCATTAATCCTATTAACCTCCAGACATCCTTCACCAACTGGTTAACTAATCTGATCCCGTTCCCAACCTGACTCTAATCCAGTTTCTGCTTTATCACTTCTGTTCTCCACAGAGTCCCCAGATGGACTCCCCATCACTTACCAATGGAGTATCTGTCCTCATCAGATAGCATCTGACACTTTTGACTATTCCTTCCTTCTTGAAACACTCTCTTCCCGGGCTTGGTGCCACATTCTCTCTTGGTCTCCTGCTTCACTCTCTGGATAAACTAGCTTTACACCCCACGATAGCTATTCCTCTCTGACAACCATCCCCACCTCCAACTGACCTGTATTCACCAAGGCTCCCACATGTTATTTCTTCCCTTCTCACTCTGTAGACTCTCCGTAGGTGATTTCACTTTCTTTCTTCTATATGCGGGTAACTCCAAAATCTATATCCCCACCCCATTAACCAATCAGGACTGTCAGATCCATAAATATAACTCCCTCTGAGCAACTTCTCCTTAGCTGTTTATAAGCATTTCATGTTCAACATGTCGAAAATCAAACTCATTATCTCCCCAGCTCTCTCCCAGACCTGCTCTTTTTCCATTTTTCCCTATCTCAAGTCCCTTTATTTACATATGTATATACATATCCACATATATGTACACACACATGTGAACGTGTGTATAAATATATAGACGTATGGGTCCCTGTTCAGCACCACACAAGGTGCTCTGGACACCTGCAGGCTCTTTGTTCCATCAAAGATTACAACCTAGTGCACTAACCATCTCCCAGGTTGATTCTTTATTCACACTCCTAACCTCTCTTCTTTCTGCTTCATCTTTAATTATGTAAGCATTGTATGGATACATTTTTCTAATAAAATAACTTTTTAAGTTTTCTAATAAAAATTTTATTTTCTAATAAAATGTTGAAATTTTAAGTTCTAGTGACTTATATTATTTATCCAGGCTTCTAGCCCATTTGCTGACAATTCTTGAGAGTGATCTACACAAAAGTATTAGTAAATTAATACTTAACACTTGTTTTAAAAAGAAGAAATATTTAGGTTGTTAAGTTAAAAAATGACCTTACCTTGATGTCAAAATGGATTACTGTCCTCAAATATCATATAGGTACTGGAAGGCTAAGTGCTTAAAATAGTGGCTAGTATATGGTAAGCTCTATACATTGGCGTCATTGTATTATTGTTATCTGAATATTATTGATTTGAAGAAAACAGGAAAAGCAAATGAAACCAAGATATAAGCATGTGATAAACATAGTTGTTTTCAAATGGTGCCTTTGTATGGCAGCTATTCAAAGAGATCCAAGGAAAATACCTTAGTTTTATATTTGTCCCTGTTTCTCCTACTCTCATCCTGACACATTCTCTGTTCTTTCCTTTCATAAAAATGCTTTCAGCATAACTAGGTGATAACACATGTAGATTAAAAACTTTAAATTATTATCAAAAACAAAATTACACAGCTTTGACCATTATTTTGGAATTCTATTAGTTTTTAACTATTCCATGAACTCAGAGTGTATCTGAATTCACCTCCTGATTCCTGTTGCCCAGGGGAAAGGTCAAGATGTCACAAAGTAACAAAACATTTAGTCTTCTGGCTTCCTTATCTAGCATTCATGAGGGAGTGCACTGCATGCAGTAAGCACTAAAGAAAAATTAAAATCGAATATCACTAACCCACATTTGGTACATTTTAATTAAAATCTATGTACAACTGGTCAAATCCTTTATAGACTGAAAATGATAGAAAACTACCTTGGCTATAGTAACCTGATTTAGAAAAAATTATGTATACATATAATAAATACAATAAGTTCCACTAGCAAGTTTCTGCTTGCTTATTTGTTTAAGAACATAAGCTCTGTGAGCTCAGACACGCAATGTGTATTGCTGACCATTTTTTCCTGCCATGTTTATAACAGGCAGCAGGCATTCCATAAACATTAATAGATGACTATGAAAAGTACATTTGTGCTAGTACATTAATGCCATAATACTATCCACTATCTCATTATCATTTCTGAACATGTACGTAACAGTATTCTGAGAGAACAGTATAACTATCATCTGGTACTGAAAATCAGAATCTAAAGCATCATTGACCATTGTAAGTCCAGAAATAAATAAGTAAAAACATAAAATCCTAATTATGTTTGTAAGTTAAAAAACACACTCTGACATAAGTATCTAATCAGCAATATGTTTTCTGTCTATAGCTGTTGATATTCCCCTATGAAGTTCAAGAAAAGACAGGTTCAGATAACTACTCAACGTCATTATCCTTGTCACCAGCATGGAAATTCACCAGAGGGAAGGCTGATTTAGCTATATTTTTATATTATCATTACATATATTTTTACAAATGATCCTGTACTCCTGTGGAACTAAACATTCTGAATTAATATAATTAAGGGATTTGAAAGCAAATAATGAAACATCAAGAGAAAACAATTTGTTCTTCCTAATTGTTGTGATATGACTCTAGCTGCTCCTTCTCAGGCTCTTTTGCTAGATCATTCCTCCTCTAAAATTGGAGGCCCTGGGGCTACATCCTTGTCTCTTTTCTATCTACAGTCCTTCTCTAGGTGAATCTGTCCAGTTCCTTGGCTAAATAAATAAGTCAAAATGCTGATGACTCAAATCTATCTCCAGCTGCAACCTCTCCACTTAATTCCAGGCTTGTATATCCAAATGCCCACTCACCAGCTCCACTTTGCTTTCAAATAGACATCTCAAAATTATCATTTTCAAAACCAAATTCTTGATCTACTACTCTAAACTTACTAGTATCCTGCCTCTACTCTCCATGTACTTTTTATCTCAAAAAAACAGCACCATTCATCATTTATGCAAATGCTCAGGCCAAAAACTTTGGGGTCATCCTTGACTCTCAGTCATTGAATCCATCAACAGACCTGCTCACCTCCACCCTCCCAGTAGATCCTACACTCAACACTATGTCACTAGGAAGTCACGTTTTGCCTGGCCTCTGCAGCATCATCCTACCTGGATGCTCAGTTTCACTCCTGTCCGCCAAAAGCTATTCATCTGAATCACAGTAGTCATTTAAAAACATAAGTCAGATGATTCCACTTCCTGGCTCTCAAATCAAGCAGCTTCCCATCACGCTTAGAATAAAATTCAAATCATTTTTTACATATCATGACCTGTAAGGCCCTATATGTTCTGGCCCAGGGTTATCTCCGCAATCATTTCTTCCCACTGTCACTCATGCAAATTTCCCCAGCCACAGCAGCTTCCTTGAAGACCCTGAACATTCCAAGCACAACACAGCCTTGGGGTCTTCAAAATACCCTTGACTTTGTGCCTGGTACATTCTATTCAGACTGCTGTATGGTTTGTTTCTTCACTTTATACAAATCTCTGATCAAAGATACCTTCTCTTACCACCCTACTGAGAACAGAATACTGCTCCGTCAGGCGCACTCTCTTTACCTTATTTATTTATTTTTTTAAATTAGTTAATTAATTTATTTTTGGCTGCGTTGGGTCTTTGTTTCTGCGCGTGGGCTTTCTCTAGTTGTGGCAAGCGGGGGTTATTCCTCATCGCGGTGCACGGGCCTCTCACTATCGCAGCCTCTCTTGTTGCGGAGCACAGGCTCCAGACGCGCAGGCTCAGTAGTTGTGGCTCATGGGCCTAGCTGCTCTGCGGCATGTGGGATCTTCCCAGACCAGGGCTCGAACCCGTGTCCCCTGCACCGGCAGGCAGATTCTCAACCACTGCGCCACCAGGAAAGCCCTCTTTACCTTATTTTTTTTCAAGCATTTAAAATTAAGGGACACAATACTATGTCATTTTTTTTGGTCTGCTTATATTGTGTTTCCCCCACTAGTGTAGATGCTTCATAAGGGCAGAGACCATATCTGTTTTATTCATCACTGTATCCCCAATACCTATAACAGTTCCTGATATACAGTAGAAGCTTAATATTTATTGAAAAACTGAATAAATTCGAGAAATCAGGTTTTAGTTATGCATGATTCAGGGTATTATTTATAGCCATCATATAACTACACTGAAAACATATTTACAACTGCCAAAGTGCTTCCAAATACTTATATGTGAATGTTGCAAAGGGATCAAGGTCTGTAGAAAACTCTAATAACTGATCACACTGAGTTTCTCCTAATGAATATAAAAATATGCAAGCTTCATTGGTGTACTCTTTCTACTAAAGAGAACATACACACACACACACACATGTATGATTCGGAAAATCCCCAACAGGCTACGAAATAATGGGTTCTCCTCCAAGAGGATAACCAGAATATCCAACTCCCTAGAGCTGTAGAGATAAAGAGTTAAAATCAAAAATGCACTTACCTCCCTTTTTCTACCAAGAGCAAGACATCCAATTTTTCCCCATTTTGAAGTATTGTGCTAATTGCTGAAGGGAAAGAAGAAAAGCATGAACATATTTTTTTAAAAAAAATTACACTAAATACCCTTAAAGACTACTGAGTCAGTCATATGATGTTTGGGAGTGAGCCATCATAATTTTATGTGAAATCTACTACTTCCATGTACAATAAAGAATTGTGTGCAGAATATAAAGTGAGAGAGAGAAAAAAAAAAACTTACTTAGTTCTTGCAGTCTTCTTAAGTGCATTCTATCCTCCTGACCTTCTTGCATTTGAAGGCAAAAACGCAAACTAGATTTGTCCATAGCAAACCAGCCTTTTCTCCACTGATCCAGGGTGTGGCAATCTTTGTAGTAGAGTTGACCAATCAAATCATAGTCAGCTTCTGTTAAGTTTTCAGCAACAAAGGGAACAAAATGCTGTTAAAACAAATACAAAAAAGTAATAAAGACAGTGGAAATAGGAAATCCCTTACATAGCTACAGATATGAGGGAAACTGGAAAAATTTGTTTTTCTATTTTAAAGATTAAGAAGGAGTCCAGATTGCAAAACAATTATTTAAACCTGCTATCAGTCTTAAAACTGAAGAGCTATAATGCAATTTCAAATGGCAGCATCTTAAACCATTTTTCTTATACATAGATTTGAAATAGGAAGACATTCTCTTTGTTGATTTGTGGCATTTTTCAAACTGTCAACTTTCAATGTTTGTCTTCATTTGTATCTTTTACTGAATCTGTTCTTTTCTCTTTTGTGTATACCATGAATAAGATATCTACCTATAAAAAGACATACATAAAAATGACTTTACAACATTGAAAAGATCTCCATCATCAAAGCACGGCCTTAATTTGAAGAATGATTTGTCCAAGATCCTACATTAATTTCTTCTCTGCCTAAGGCTCTAGGAAGGTAGCTCTTAACCTCTTTTGACTACAACATATGAAAACCTAATGAAGTATGGACATTCTTCCCAGAATCCTGTATAAAATTTTCATGGACCTCTGAAGGTTAAGAATCTTCTCTGGATTTAGGTAATAAAACAATATTTAAATACCTTGGCTATTGCTTCTGTCCATTTTCTTTGAGCTTGAGATGTTTCAGCTCCAAATAAAAATGCACGTTCTGAGGGTAAATAGATCTCGAAGGTAAAGATGGGCCTGCAGCACACAAGAATAAAACGATACCACTGGTTATGTTTGGCTTTTATGAGAAAAATAACACAAAGGTCCAGTTTTTAATTAAATTCATTTTGAAAACGGAATAATGGTGTGAAATCTATCTACCCCCTACCTACCATATTTTTCTGTTGATGGTTTATATTTTATTCAAATGAGTTAAATGGAACACACTGGATCAGACAAAAGGAATATTATTCTGACTAATCACTCTACAGCATGACATTGTCGATGTCCTGATGTGACAAAGGCTGTCTTCTGTCTCCTCTTCCCTCTCAGACCACTCCTTCTTGATTTACTCTGACCCCCTATTCAATGCAAACATTGTCCAAACAGTTCTCTAATTAGTTCTCTTCTTGTCTTACTTCACAAATTTTCCTTCCATCATCTTGTCTTATGCCAAAATTTCATCTCCTTACCATAGATAAAATTAGGGTAATATCCCAAGCCCTGAATTTTTCCTTCTGTTCCTCATCCACAGCTCCAAGTATTTCTTGGAACATGCTAATTATATCTTCTGCCATTACTGAAAATACCTTACACCAAACTCATCTTCCTTCTTCCTCTTTCTCACCCCCAACCTACTGTATCTCCTTCATATTCCAATTTAGAAGCATCGCCATCTACCTCATCAACAAGATCAAAACTTTGGAGTCTAATTTATTCTTCCCCTTGACATCAGCTCTTCATCCATTCAGTCAGACATTTAATGTTATCAGTTCAATCTTAAGAGTCTCTCAACCCACTGTTTTTCTTTTTAATTATTTCTTCCTCTAGCTAAACTTTCAGTAATTACAGTCTCTCTCCCTCCGACCTCTTCTTTATCATTTCAGTCAGCTCTCTTCCTAAAATACAAATCCATATGATTTTTCAGTGGCTACATTACTGATTTAAAATTCTGTAATATGCTATTGAAGGCGATTAAGAATCTGGCTGTAGCAATTATGTTTTTAACCACATCTCATTATAGATGCTTTCTCCTGCATATCTACTTGTATCAGTAACATTCCATCAAGAATATTTTATTTTTGAATATGATTATATGCTAATATAAAATTATTTAAGCAACTTAATAAATAGAATGCACTTAATATTCCATGGTAAGCCATGTTAAACTGATCATTCATTTAGAATAAAAACACTATTAAGATTAAAACAAAAACAAATCAACTAATAACCAGTTTTGTTCACATAAAAGAATCAAATCAGATTTACTAGAAAACAACAGTCATTTCAACTAGTATATATTGGTCATTATGTGATAATAGTAATATGTTTCATGCAATTTTATATAAATAACATAGCTTTACAAATCTCTTCCTTTTCTCACATAAACTTTTTATTAAAATACTATGCTCCTATAATACTGATTTTTGCAGATTTTAGTATTCATACCTTTTTATTAATTACATGACAAAATGTGATAAGAAACTTTCACACCAAAGATTTTAGAGGGTCAATTTCCAAAAGTCCTCACAGAGTCCTATTAAACTATTTTGTAAGTCAAACATATGAAATAAAAAATGTTTACTCTTTTAATTAAAACTTTGAGACCATAAAAATGCCAAAGTAGATCTTTAAGGAATTTAGTATTTCAATATGCTATTAAATATGCTTAATAGTTTATTTTATTGTGAACAAACCACTGAATTTTTTGTCATCTCTTTTAACCATGATACATTTAATGAAAGCATAAATTTTGTCATTAGTCCACTATTTTAAATAATGAATAAGTCATAAAAATTATGGGACCACATGTTCAAGAATGGAATGACATAAACTTACTTAAAATTAGATGCAAACATGTCAGCCTTTCATATTACCTAATATAATATTTAAATTTTTCCACTTTTTAGTGCATTCCCTAAGGAACTTTCAGAAGCTGAAAAATGAGTAGGCTTCAAGAAACCATTAAACTCTTCTACAAGAAGCAACTGAAGTGAAATGATAATAAAATCCTTATTACCTGGTATGATACATACCAGAAAATACTTTCAACTCCTATCCATTTAATGATAGACCTACCCGGTATTTAAACAGAAGTCTTCTTTGTGTACAGCCAGGCAGATAACTTCATTGATATTAATGGTGCCATTAGGTGTGGTAGACTTATCATTTTCATAGTAACTCAAGAAGCCTCCTTCCAGAACACACCACTTTTTATTTGTCTCTAGGAATTGAAAACGAAACAAATAATAAATTGAGCTATACCATACATCAAATTTTAAAATATGTGGTTTTAAATAATGACTGCATTCAAATAAATAAATGTATTAATTTCCTATTTTGTGTAAAGAGCATGATATTGCTGCATGGGATAAAAAGTTGTCACACTCCCTTCTCTCAAAAAATTTACGGTCTAGTAGCTAGGGACATACAAGACAAAAACAGCTATGACACTGATGACCAGAGAAACAAGCAGATCCATAAAGAGACCGCTGCAAAACAACTCTGAAATGGCAAAGACTGATGTCTGTACAGAGTATTAGGAGGGAAAAATGTAGGGTTAAAAAGTGAGACTGTGGCTGATGTGAGGTAGGTGAGCAAAGAAAGAAGGAGTCAGACCCTACAATGCCCTTAATGCCCTGTGTAGGCGATTTGAAATTCATCTTGTTAAGAATTCAGCACACTATGGCCTGCAGGCAAAATCCAGATCAACATCTGTTTTTGTAAATAAAGTTTTATTTTAAAAGAGCCACACCTATTCATTTATGGATTTTCTGGGGCTGCTTTCCTGCTACAAGGGCAGAGATGACTTGTGGCAGAGACCATCTGGCCTGCAAAGCTTGAAATATTTACTATCTGGCCCTTTTCAGAAAAGTTTGCTGAGCTTTGATTTTACACTTGATGGTGAGCCACTGAAATGGTTTCAGCAGAAGAAAATTCCAGATTTAAATTTTACACACTTCCTTTCTGTGGAAAATGGATGTGAGAAGGTGAGGCTGGAGGCAGGAAACCAGTTAGGACACTGTCTAAGTCTAAGTGAAAGATGAAGATCATCCAAAGCAGGACAGTGGTAGTAAGGATAATGGAGGGGGGAAGGGGGAGACGGAATAATGGGAAGGGATGGGGGACAATAGAGAGAGACAGGAGACAGAGGGAGGAAAGGGAGAGAGAAATGCATACATGCACCTGTGTGTTTTAAAGGGATACAACATGTATTGATGGGATGTAGGGAGTAAGGGAGAATTTATTAATGGTTGTATCATTTTTAGCTTTGATTACAAGGTGGGCAGAAATGTTTACTTTTTTCTACAAGAAAATAAAATAGAAACAGTTTTAGTGCATGTAATCTGAGTTTCCTTTGATATATACTAAATGAGAGCTATCCCCTGGAAATCCAAGTAGGAACACCTATTAGGCAGATCACCCTATGAATTTGCATCTTCAGGGCAAGGAAAGGCCTCAATGACCAGAAAGTCTTTAGCATACAGCTAGTGGCTGAAAATACACAGTAACCAAGGATAAAATCTTAGGGAACTTAGGGAACAATGGGTATAGAAGGGTCCACGAAAGCAATGAAGCAAATGAGAAGAGACGGTGTATAATACAGGAAAGGGGTGAGCATTTCAGAAAGGAATGATTACCAACATTAAATATAGAAAGAGATCCAATAAAACAAGGGCAGAAAATAGCAGTTGGTCTTCAGAATAAGGAGGTAACTGTCTATACTTTAGTGAGAGTTCTGTCTCTCTCAGCATCATCATGAGGTAGACCCTTCAAAGGTTAGACCCATTCTTGGAGGGAAGCTACCTTCAAACTGGAGTGGTAAGAAAAAACTTCAAACAAAATTACAGCTTTTGAAATAGTCACTTATGACTGAAAAGGATGTTTCTAAAGCAGCAAAAAATGCTTTCTGAGCTACAATCATTCCATAATTCTGAGAAAGAACTGTGGGAGGAAAGTCACAGAAAGGGGAAACTGCCAAAAACCTACCTGGCCAAAGAAAGAGATTACATGTGAAGTTAGGACTTGGGAAATGAGACTGAAGGCTCATGGCAGAGGCCAGGCCCCGGGAGTCTTACATGACAGGTGTTCAGGAGTTTGTACCTGTAGACAAGTGGGAGCCATTGGAAGGTCTTAAACAAAAAGTGCCAAATGCATGATGCATAAAATAAATGTAAATGCAGAATCTAATTATGTTAATTCTAATGGGAAACAAATGACAGATCCCTTTTAAAAGGTGAGTACAGGCTCACTGTAAATTAGAAATATGGGCTTGAGGAGATTTAATCCTGTAGCATCATCACCATAACCCTTGATGAGCTTCATTTTTATAAGTGAAAACAGGCCAGAGGTCAAACAAAGCAGGCACAGATACTACCTTTGAGGATTTATAATAACAAAGCTGTGATAGTAAATCCTGACATTTCTATTCATCTGGGAAGCAACGAAAAGCTTTAACAAAATTACCTTGCATGGCATTGGTCTGCTTGGGTGAATTCAGACAGGACACCCTCTCTGCTACAGAAGTCTTACTTCTTAGTCAGTTACCAGAAGATGTCCACCAGATGGTGCACAGAATGGGCAACTCTGAGGACACAAGGTATTTACTAGACAAAAGGTTGTGTGTATGGTGGTTGGACTGGCTGGAGGGGTTGTTCTTTGTTTCTATTCAACCTTGACGTTTAGATCAGGGAAGAAAAACACTACTGGAATTTACTCACACACAACTAAAGAACTCCAGAGGTGACCTACTGAAATACTCCTATGAAGTGATATAGAGACTATAACAGAGCTAGGTAACTTGGTTGTCAGCTACCACCTGTAGGATATACCTAAACTCAAAGGCTCACTGGAAACCAGAAGCAGCTGTGTACATGGACAGCCTCTCTGCTACTCTTCCTCCTCCTCCTCATCCCCTGATCATCATATGCATGTGGCATGCACTGTTCTGCACATCTTATGTACAATAACTCACTGAATCCTCAGAACAACCCAGTTGGGTCAGTTGTATTACTACATGCCCCTTTCCTTATACCCTGCCCACAGGCACAAGCTGGTTGACTGACCTTCCCAACATCACACAAGTACTTAGCATCAGAGCTGGGGGTAAAACCCAGGCAGTCAACTAGGGAAGCTACCCTTCTATCTACTTCACAAACTGCCTCTCTGTGCCTGTTACATGCTTGAAGCATGTATGTCCATTTTTTAAATGTATCAGCATACAGCAGAGGTCATACCTTCAAATAGATATGTGCACAATAAATGTATGATAGTTAAGGTGAAACTATTATTTTTTGAAACCATAAAGTTGTTTCCTGATGAAGAATTTCCTCACCTGATGGCATTCAGTGTTCACAGAAAATAGGAATACACACTAGGAATCCTTTCGATTTAAAATAAATGTATTACAGCCTTGGAGAAACATTTTTAAACTATACGAGTTAGGTATTCATAGAACAAAAGACCTTCAAAATTCCTCACTGCTAATCTATAAAATAAAATATAAACAGATAATACAGAATTTCTAGTAAACCGTATCAACCACTTTCTTTTTAAAAATCAAACACTGTGTCTACAAATCAAGGTAAGATACCAAGGGAAAATAATACAGTTGAGGGGAGAAAACAGAAAACAAAATCAGGATGCTATTATTCAGCTCTACACTTAGGTTTAACAAGAGCTATCAATCTTTCCTTTCATGAACACTAAATTGGGAAGAAAAAGAAAAATACAGATCAGTCTTCATAACCAGAGGCTAGAAGAACTTCAAATCCTGAAAACCTGAACTGACAATTTGAAGCCTCTGTAACTCTCTGAAGGACTGGCATGCATTTTATTCCCCGACTTTTTTCTTTCTTTTTAATCAGTCTATTCTATGGCCGTCCTGACAAGCCCTGATGGAGTTATGCAGTCCAGATGCTTTCAGAGGCAAAGGTGACAACCACACTTTAGTCTCTAAATCTTTCAGATAATTCAATTTTTCCATAAAGCTGGTGCTCAACAGGAGTACCACCACTGCAGAATCTTGACAGAAAAGAAAAACAAAAAAACAAAAAAACCCACCAGAGCTCTGTTTCTTGGTAGTTCGACTTTTTCTTCTTCATTTTTAAGTAGGCTTTTTCTGAACAAAATGTGTTTTGTTCAGAATATTAACTAATAACTATAAATGGAATATAACCTTTAAAAATTGTGAATCATTATATGGTACACCTGTAACTTATACAATGTTGTACAGAAACTATACTTCAATAAAAATTATATTAAGTCAGCTGTGCTTTTACACTGGTAGTAATGTGATTAGAGAAATGCCTATTTATTCAACAAATATTTATCACATGACTACTATGTGTGGACACTGTTTTAGGCACCAGAGATTTGATAATCCTGAATAAACCAGAAAATGCTGATGCCTCAATGAGCTTTCACTCCAGAGGGGGAGAGAAACAAAGAAGGAGGGATCATTTTCATGCAATGAGTGCTATGATAGAAATAAGCAGCACACTATGAAAGAGAAGAGCTGACAGTGGGTGCACTCTTTAGTGGGCTGCCAAAGAGGTCTCTCCAGCCAGGTAGCATTGAATTGATACCCCGAGAGATGAGAAGCAGTCAGGCTGGGGGAAGTGCACTCCTTGCAGAGTGAATGGCAATCACAAAGGTCCAGAGGAGGCAGAAAAGAACATGGCATGTTGCAGGAACAGACAGGAAACGAGTGTGGCCAGGCATGCAGAGTAGGAAGGAAGGATGTGAGATGAAAGGCGGAAGGCACGAGAAGGTCTTTAAGGTCTTAATAAGGAAGAGAGTTATCCTCTGTAATGGGAAGCCATTAAATGTATTTGAATGATGGAAATACATGATCTGATTTACATTTTCAACAATCACTAAGCCTGTTTTGGGGAATGGTTTGGAGGGAAGCTAGGGCAGATATCAGCAAGTAAGCGGGGTTGGGGCATGGGATGGGGGTGGGCGTATTAGAGCCCAGGCAGGACAGGATGGTGGCTGGAGCTGGGATGGTGTTAGTGAAGATGGAGGGTAGCCAACTGATTCATGGTCTATCCTGAGTTTGAAATGAGAGACATACTGGATGGAAGAAATGAAGACCATCAAAGAATACCTTGTCATTAGATTATTTTCCAATGAAATCATTTCTGCATGCTGCATGGTCAAAGTACAAAAGTTCAGTTTCCCATTACTTAAAACCGAATGCTCCAAAATGATAGAACATCCCCAATTAAATTACATATATGGAGAATGCACTGGTTTCTGTTTTTTGAAATAAATTTTAACAACAAAAACCCATAGTTAACTTATAAAAGATAAAAAGAATGATTTAGTTACAAGTTTAAAACATCAATTCAGTCCTCAAGTGATTAAGAAAAACAATCTATTTCAATGAAATATTAAAACAAACTGGTAAGTCTATAAATATTATAACCAGAATTGCCAAAAAACAAATAAAACCTTATTTTTAGCCTGCAGAGTACTTATGATATATTGAGAAGCTTTAGGAAGAAAAGCTTATATTTCAAATTCCCTATTTCATCTTTGTATAAGTGGTTTGAAGGGTGGATCTAAGATATCCTACAATTTAGAAGAAACATTCTAGAAAGCTTGTACACTTATTAACAAGTACATTAATTGCCTTGTTATTCAATTATTTTAATAATTACTATCGTCAATTCACAGATTGTTGATACTTTTTCCCTCCTGATCACTCAACTTTCGACTACTTAAGGGTTAAATACAGGTAAGGAGCAATGGAAGATGAGAAAATCTCTGTAAAATTCGTTATTTATTATTGGTTAGACTGAGTAAAGGAAGACATTAAAAACCATTTGCTAAAAGAACCACAAAAAACCTAAACTCAAAGAATAAAAATGCTCTGCCATCTAGTGCCACCCAGCCATCACACTCACCAAAGCCAAAGTTTTACAATAACAATTATAACACAAATCAGATGTAAAACTCTGCTTCATGTCGAGTTCCTCCACTGTTCATGTGAAATCAGCATAATATCAACTATCTTGCAGAGCTTTTATGAGGATTACAATGAACATAAAAAAGCGATGTCTTACACATAGTACATGCTCACTAAAGGAGAGGTACTGTTTACAGGAAAATCTAATAAAGTATACTTAATCCCAGTACAATTCTGCTTAGGGTTACAATTTTTTTTTTGGAAACAAAGCCTTTAACTGAAATAATCACTTCAAATGCATGAGGATCAGGATTAACATTGTAAAGTGAGTTTTTCATCCTATTGTTCCTTTGATTGAGTAATATAGCTGGATTTTACCACCTAGGGAATTACTAACCAGGCTCCCAAGCCTCTGAACATCCATCATCAACTGGCCGGTACAGCTTAATCTCTCTTAAATTCTCTTTGCTCCAGTGAGACAGAGATTATTATATTTTCATGCCTACATTTCTAAAATTAGTTCAAATGTATATAACAAGAGCATGAGACCTCTTTCTTACTCATTTTCGTATGCCTAATGCCCAGCACATGCCTGATTCAAGGAGCTGAATGGATAGATGGATAAATACCTACTATGATTCTGCTAAGATTAATGCCACAAACCTAGAATAGGTTGTTAAATCAAATTAATTCACATCATTTTTTTGAAACCATGCTTAAGCTTTATTTTACTTACACAGACACACACACACACACTTATCATCAGAACAAATTGAACTACTGATAGAATATGCCAATAGAATACTGATAGAATATGTACTGAAAACTTGTCAGTTCTTCCTACATGTTGACATTTATCTATATTATCTCCCCAGTTAGGGTTTCTGTCCCGAATGGAAGGGGCTAAGTTTCACATTTCTTTGGAATAACCCTTAAATCCTGAAACAGAATTGGTTGGCTCTGAGGTAGATGTCACTGAATTCTGCTGAGAAGTCACTCAGCCTTCCAAACCAGTGGTAAATCTTTGCTGCAGTGCATGAAATAATATCTGTGCCTGGAAGCATTTATAAAACCTCAAAAAAATATTTCTCTAACGCAAGATCAAATCTAACATCTTAAGGGGAAAAAAACAATCAAAATTTAAACCTAATTGTTTTGATAATGAAATAAAGTTTTACCAGATAACAAATCTAAAAGGAGCAAGAAAAGATACCTTCCAGCAGTTTTTTTTCTGAAGAGAGTTTAGAAGCTGCAGCAGGAGCCTGATACAAAAAGTCACAGAGGAACGTGGACTGGGAAGACTCCTGACTTAATCCACCTTCAGAATGTATGTCATGTTGAGGGAAATCTAGAAAAATTACAGAAATAACGCAGCTGAAATCTGAAATGTAAACAATTTTCCCTTTGCTTATAAATATGTAGGTGAGTTTTGAGGTAGAAGAAAAACTACTTCAAATATACCACAGAATAAATATACAGAGGTATTTATTTTACTTTGCAAAAAATTTGCAAATAAGCACTTCAGTTGTATTTATTATTCATGCATGAAAATCAGATTTAATTTTGGTGAAAATGATTATGTGGGATTAACTATTTTAATCTCCCATTTATAAAATTAAAGACACATAAAAGATTTATTTCCTAAACTTTCCCCTTAAATGAAATAAAACATGGGTCTTAATAAGCATCGTCCATCTTTTTGGTAATTACATTTTCTTTTCATTCTGATGGTTTTTCTGATTTGAGAAACAAACAGATTCGTGCTTCAGTTCTCTCAGGGATATATAAGGAGAGATCAGGCCAGTGAAGGGATAGGGACTCACCTGAGAATTTGTTATGGTAGAGAAATTCCATTTGCAGACTCTGCCCCGCCTTCTTGGCCAGCAGATAGGGGGTGCTATGCTCAGGGTCACCTGTTGCACACATGACATCTGCTCCACTGAACAGCAAAGCCATTGTTTCCAGAACATCTGGTTTCACCACAGCAGCACACAGAGCCTGGTCAATAAAAGAAAATACAATTTTTAAGTGAAGAAAATATGATTCTAGCTATTAAAATGTGTGAAAGTCTGCCAATTCATTTATGAGAGGAAGTCTGTATTCCTTTTTTTTTTTTTTTTTTTTATTTATTTATTATTTTTGGCTGTGTTGAGTCTTCGTTGCTGCGCGTGGGCTTTCTTTAGTTGCAGCGAGCGGGGGCTACTCTTCGTTGTGGTGCACGGCCTTTTCATTGCGGTGGCTTCTCTTGCCGCGGAGCATGGGCTCTAGGCGCGTGGGCTTCATTAGTTGCGGCACGCGGGCTCAAGCTGCTCCGTGGCATGTGGGATCTTCCAGGTGCAAGGCTCGAACCCGTGTCCCCTGCATTGTCAGGCGGATTCTTAACCACTGTGCCACCAGGGAAGCCCCCTGTATTCCTTTTTAACTAATAAATCTAATAATCATTATGCCCTGAATTAACCAACAGACAAAAATGGCCTGCTTTGCATGAATTTAAATTTCAACCGAAGATGTCCAAATCTCAATTCATTGTTTTGTTCCTGTGATGTTCCAAATCTTCAAATCCGTCATATTTGCCATGGAAGATATTTTGTATGTTTACATACTATGACAATGGCTGATGCTCAGACAATTCAAAATATTTCAAATGTAGTAATAAAGTATCCACTAAATGTTTTGTTATGTCATATGAATGTTGTATGCATATATGTCTATATTTTCCAGAGCAATTGGGATGTGAGGAATCTTTAAATTACTGTTATGCTTTGGGAATTTGAAAGATGTGTACAAATTCAGGATTTGTGTACAAATTTCCTTTTGGAAGGGCGTATAGGTAGGGAGGAGGAACAGCAAGCAAGACACAATAAGACATGATTGACATGATATACATCATCATTGTACAAACAGTAAAACTCCTGGAACCTGATTTTTTTTCCTTTGAAATAATAAGCTCCCTTCACAACTTTTCCCATCCCCTCTTCTTGCTTCCTCACTTTACTGGCTTTCCATTTGCTTCTGAACTCTCTGATTTGGCACCCTGATTCCGTCTGACTTCTTAGCCTTGGGTTCACCATATTCCTCCTTCCTGACATGGTGCACCTGGACAGATGCTCTCTGTAATGCAACTTCAGGACAATCACTCGTTGATCATCCCAATGGGCAGCTCAGAGAACAGTGTATAACCAAGAAGTCCCAGGACACATTCACAGCTCCAGCCTAGAGGGTCTACTACTAAAAGAGTACTTATCTTTTCTACCATGGTCTAGCTAACCTCTACAATTTCCTTCACATCAGAATCAAGAAGCCTAAATTCTTGTACCTGACTGTACTAATTTGCTAGGTGATTTTGGGCAATTCCTTCTCATCTCCAGGTCTTAGTTTTTCTGCACCTGCAAAATGAGGATATTGGAAAGTGAAACAGCTAACATCCCTCCACTGGGATATAGCCTCTGACTGCTCTCACAATCTAATCCCGTGTATTTCCTCTTATTCTCTCTCTCATTACCCTATTCTTTTCCTTCACAGTGTGCTGCATTTGCTATGGTATATTTATTGGCATGCAGCTGTTTATGGTCAGTCTCCCCTGCGTGCAGATCACTCTCATGAATAAAAGAATCACATCTACTGTTTACTACAACTGTACCCCAGAACCTAAAAACGAATTCAGCAATGAGTGAGTGTGCAATAAATATCTATTCACCACGAACACTCAATGGAGAAAGGATAGTCTCTTCAACAAATGATGGGAAACTGAGTAACTACGTGTGAAAAACAAAAAAATGAAATTGGACCCCTACCTTACACCACTCTAATTTGAAATGTATTAAAGACTTAAACATAAGACCTGATACCATAAAACTTCTAGAAGAAAACATAAGTGGTAAGCTCTCTGACAGCAGTATTGGCAATGATTTTTTGGATATGACACCAAAAGCAAAAGCAACAAACACAAAAATCAATAAAGGAAAGGGGGGCAGGATGCTTAACAAATTCTTTGCCAAAAGGGCAACATAAAATGGTCACAAGAAGACCTGGAATCACTCAACCAAAGGCAAACGACACTTCAAATCAATGGCACTAAACAAACTACTGCTTTTAAAAATAAATTAATTGAGTAAATGAAGTTAATTTTGGTGATACCAAGTCAACAATGTACTGGCTGAAGTTATGTTCAGTATCCTGTCCCTAAAATGGGGAAAGTTGTCAAAGTTTTAAATGGTGTGGGCCTATGTCAGATAGAAACTTCAGTTAGGGACAGAAGTTTATTCGCTATTGATAACGAATCCTCAAGTGAAATGAAGGGAAAAAACCCAATGGCACAATCTCACAAAAGGAAATAAAATTAAACAATAATTTTATGCAATAGCAAAAAAATTTTTAAACTTTTTTTCAAAACCCTTGGCATATATTTAAATAGACCTTAACATCCATGTCTTTTGTTACATTTCATTGGTTACCTTATTTAATTCTTCCTTGGTAAGAGATGCCCAAAGGGTTTTTCTGAATCTTCCTTCTTTGTATTTCTGAGTGATAAAGTTTTTTCTCTTTTCTACTGGAGAGTCCACATGTAATTCTTCATCTTTTTGAAGACTACCAGCCCAAAAGTCATTAGCTCTTTTGTTTCCAATGACAATAAAAAGCTGAATTATCAAAAAGAAATTATAAAACATATCAATTCACAAAATGTATTTGAATCTGCAGAAAACTGACTCACATGACAAATTAAAGCATAGCTTGGTATAAAATATGCAAAATACAAGACCCAACTTTTTCCAGAAGATGGAGTGTGAAAGCAGATACTATTTCTATTTTAAATAGTCTAGCTGCTCGTAATAATGGTAAAAGATTAGATAGAAAAGAAACTGCAAGCAACGCAAATTGCAGCAAAAGCATTATTACTTTTTTTTTTAACATCTTTATTGGATTATAATTGCTTTTCAATGGTGTGTTAGTTTCTGCTTTATAACAAAGTAAATCAGCTATACATATATGTATATCCCCATATCGTCTCCCTCCCTCCCTATCCCACCCCTCTAGGTGGTCACAAAGCACCAAGCTGATCTCCCTGTGCTATGCAGCTGCTTCCCACTAGCTATCTATTTTACATTTGGTAGTATATATGTTACTTTTTGAAGGTAGCTCACATTGAGACAGATTCATTTAAAATGGCTGAGTAGGTGGGCTAACGTGGTTGAGAGTGGTACAGACACCTGAGCAGAGAATGGATACAGGAGACAGCAAGTTAGACATGATCTCAGTTAGTGACAGCATGGCCAAGACAAAGAATAGTCGATTTTGCCAAATGTTTTCATTCACTTTTCTGATATTTTATCCATGCTGGGTTAAAAAGAGAGAATGTCAATTCTGGCTTAAGAAAAAGCTGCCAAGCCTTTAAGAGTAGTTATTACTATTAAAGCTCCTTGTAGTTTTTATTCTTAAAATAACTGTCTCATTTAGGAAGCATTCGGAAAGTTAAAGTAGAAAGTTACTACTATCAAACAGGCTATAAGCCATTTTTATAATGTGGTGAGAACTTGATCAGAGAGCTCTTAAAGCAACCACACCACCCCACTGCACACCTCCTCCTGGACCTCTGCTGACCACCATCACAGTCAAGTCGGACTCACCTCAATGAGTTCATTGCTCCAAATGCTGGCATCCATTTTCAGACTTCTAACCTTGGAATCTTTTGGTCCTAAAGATCTATGTTGCCCTGAAGTCAAAAAACAATTGATTTCTATTTGAGTTTGTATGTAAACGTATTTTACCTTTAAAAAGAAAAGTGTATATGTACGTGTATAGGTATGTGTGGATTAATATATCTTTCGAACTTAAACCAATACCTACTTTCCACCCTACAGTAGTGGTGGTAATCATACAGGAATCATAACCAACCACAATGAAGATAACAGAAATCACCATCACCACCCTGTACTGGTATAAAATTACACTTTTAAAAAGTGTGTATACATGTACATGTGTGTATATGTGTGCGTGCGTATGCATGTATGTGTGCATGCATGTATGTGTATATACGTATATATATATTTTTTTATTGGTAATTAACTAGAAATTGTAGGTCACTGAAAACATTTTATAATGGGTCTGTGTAAATTATTCATATGTGAGTGAATACAGATATCATCCCTTTACTCTTAAAAAAAACTAGCTACAACTGTAATAAATGCTTACTTAAAAATCTAAAGTCGATTCTTTATTCTACTATTATGCCTGGAAGAGAATGCCCAGCATTCTATCATAATCAATTTAATTCTGCTGTATAAATCATCATTCAGCCATTACTGGGCATTCAGCTGTATGTCAGACTCTTTCTAAGCTGAGATAGAAAAAAGGTATAAAAGACATCATGCTTGACGTTAAGGACCTTTTGCCTAATGCGCATGAGAAAGCTCATTCCTCTCATTCCTCTCTCTACATTACATAGGTTCCTTTCCTCCATTCTTTGAGAAGGAAACTACTCAGAGCACAAAGCCCTAGAATTCCCATGGCAAGAATCTGCATAGGTTTGCACTTATGGAGACTACAGAAAGGCAATACCAAAAGGAGTCAAGCTCGAAAGCATGCAGGAAGAAGGGATGCTGGAGTAGCCTAGGAAAGAATCTGAGTTGAGGCAGCAGGAAAAGAAACAATGTGGAGAACAGATTTAGAGATATTCAGAAGATAAAACAGATGGGACCTGGTGGGCTTTAAGGAAAGAGGAAGGGTCAAGAGGGTCTCTCAAGGTTTAGGCTTCAGTGTAGGGTAGATAGTATTGCTTCTGACCAAGATTTGGAATATAGGAGAATATACAGTTTAATGTAATGAGCTGGACAGCAATGAGAGCTCCATTTTATCATGTTAATTTTGAGGTACCTTGGGCAAATCCAAGTTGAGAATCTAGCAGGAGCTATAAGAGTAGAGTTTCCAACAGAGTGAGAATCCCCTGCTTAAAAATGAGTATTGAATTCAAATGACAACCTCACTCAGGAACATCAGAGTGAAAGACAGCTTAGGATATAATCCAAGGGAACACACATATTTTAGGAGCAGGCAAAGGAAAAGTAACCTGGAAAAGGATGACCAGAGTAGTAAGAGCACACTAAGAGGAAATGGTGTGTCGGAAGTTGTGGGAGGATGGAAAGTCACTGAGAGCCAGATTGGTCAAGAGCGTCAAATACTGCAGAGAAGGCAGTGAAAATAGGAACTGACCACACAGAAACTGAGAGGTAAAATACACTGGTAAAATATTTTTACTGGAGGTGAGAGAAACGAAGACTGATTACAGGATGCTGATGATACACTAGGAAGTTAAAGAAATGAAGAAAACCTGTGCAGACCACTACGCTTGAAAGTATCTTGTCTATGAAAGGAAAAAGGAACAGAGAATGACATGTAAGAGAATAGTAAGTTTTCAGAAAGCTGGTGTTAACAGAATTATGCAAGTTTATATGCTGAGCCAAATAAACCATAGTTGAATACAGTTGCCCCTCGGTATCTCGGATTGGTACCAGGACCACCCGCAGATACCAAAATCCGAGGATGCTCAAATCCCTTGTATAAAATGGCCATAGTATCTGCATATAACCCACACACATCCTCGTATACTTTAATTCATGTCTAGATTACTTTTAATACCTAATACAATAAAATGTTATGTAATAGTTGCTGGTACATGCAAATTCAAATTTTGCTTTTTTGAACTTCCTGTAAATTTTTTTTTTTTCAAATATTTTTGATCCCCAGTTGTTTGATGTAGAACTGTGAATATGGAGGACCAACTGTACTTACACAGAGAGTGAATAAGTGACAGGGTAAGGATCCTGAGAAGAGAGGAAAGGAAGAGAACATACGTAGACAGAGCAGCCTTAGACAACACAAACGCTATCTCTTCCAATGGGACTGGAGAGGAGAAGAGGTTAGGAAAAAATACAAAGTCAAGGAGGGTTAAATGATGCTTTTTATTGTTGCTATTGATGTAGGTGATTAGCTCATGAGGACATCTCCCTCAGTGTGATGAGAAATGTGGTAGCGCAGAGCTCTAGAAAAGTCTGAAGGGCTTGAAGCAGCTGTCCTGTCCTTGCTCTGAGGTGCTCTTCCTCTGCATTCTCTCAATGAAACCTGTGCTCAACTCTATTCCTGCCCTTATCACACTCTATTGCAATTACTATTTATATATTTGTGCAGGAAATGTCATGTCTTGTCTTACAGATCATTTTAATTCCCAGGACCAGCACAGTACCTGGTAGAGCTGAAAAGCTGAAGGAATGTTTAGGTTGTAGCTAACTTTTTCCAAGACCTCCACGGTCGCATACCTAAGCTAGGGTCCATTCCCTCTACTCACTTGGACAGCTGTCTTACCTCCCAAATACAAGGAGCTGTCAAATAGTTTGTAAGGTATAAGATCACAAAACAAAAATGAGTCACAGTACTGGTTACTTTCATAAACATCAATACACCTGGAAAATGCTTCTATATAAAAATTCTCATTATAAGAGATACCAGATCTGGTGAACCAAGATTAGAGCGCAGAGCAGATTGACGTGAAAAATAGATCTTACAAAATATGACTGAGGAAAAAGGGACAAATCATACGAAGAGCAAGCATGTTCAGGGTGCATTCTGAAACACATTCATCCAAAACCTAAAAATTTCAGCATTGTCTTTTTAAAATCCATACATGGGCCAGTAGGCACAAAAAAACGATTACATGCTTAAAAATCAATTTTTATATCTAAGTCATGCATAAGAGAAGTTTAGAATGATATTTCTAAATTGATTTAAATGTAATAAGTTTTCTCTGTTTTTATTTTTCATAGCCGTTAGCTGGGACACAGTATATACGACACTAAAGAACATTCAGTGCCAATCTGCCACCAAACAGTGATGCACATAACTTATCACTAATTACCTGCACACTTCTTACAGATGACAACACAGAGATTGATAGATGCCCAGTCAGGATTTGGGGCTTTACAATCTGCACAGCGTCTGTTGGACTCATTGAACCAAATCTTCTCAGCTACTTCATAATCAGAGAGAGTTTCTGCTATCGATTGCTGCACAGCTTCAATCCACTCTTGTTTCTCTTTTTCAGACTCGGCTGTAAAGCTGAAACAATTAACGTTTCTGCATTATCGATCTCCCTGGTAAAGGCCAATTAAGCAGTATGTTCAGTTTGCATATTCATTTCACTCATAAATTAAACAGCTGCTGAAAAATATGCCTTCCAGGCGGCTGGAGTCTTTTCTGTTAAAAATCATCTCATTGAGAAATCTATTTTTTTTCCTTTAACTTTCCACATTGCTTATGACTTGGTTTACCTATCTTGAACCAAAATTAACATACACATTTTTCTGACCAGGATATAAAAATCACCTTGTTAGGTCAAAAGCTTAAAAGAGAAGTCATGCTTCCTAAGCAGTGGTTACCTAATAATCAATAAGAGGCTGGCAGAGTTTCAGGACTATTGGCTTATTTTGCCAAGAAAATAAGCCATAGTCTGAAACTAAGTTATCAAAAACACCCACGAGAAATTTTGATTTTTTTGTCTTAAAAATAGATTCTTGTTTTTAAAATAGAAGAATGTCCAGATGGCTTTAAGAAACTGAGAAATCGAAAAAGTTTTAAGTGATTACTATTCTAACAGAATTCTAACTCAGTTTTAGCCATGTAATTCTTAGTGTTTACTGGGTGCCTGAGTGAAGGAATAAAACATTAAAACATCAGTTCACTCTTTCAAGAAATATTTACTGAGTACTTATAATGTGCCAGAAAATGTGCTACATATAGTGCTCCAAACTCAGTCAATGACCCACAAAATGATGCTTTACACTGAAATTTTCTGTTCTGAAGATGAAACTGCTTTGAGATACAATGAAAACAACAGAGGATTAACATTTTCTACATAACCTATAAAGAAATTGAGTGGCCTACATGGATTATATTTTTTGAATCACTTCATGGTTCCATCATCACTATAATATTTATAAATTCCTTAGTGGTTTCTGCTTCTCTATAGAGATTGGTCAGAGCCCATAAGGTACAATGGAAAATAGATATTTGGTCTTAGTCCCTGGTTCCTGATATATAGTTCCCCAAACCCTTGGAATACCCTGAGTGATAAAAGTCCTTTATACGCTAATGAGATAGCTTGTGGCTGAAGGCTAGACAGCTTCAGGATGGGAGCTGGTCAGCAGAAGACCAAGATGTGACTAGAGACTTGGAACTTTCAACCAGCCCTACCCCGTGACCTCTGGGAAGGAGAGAGAGGCTGGTGGAGTTAATAACCAATGGCCCAGGATTTCATCAATCTTGCCTATGAAATGAAACCTCCATAAAATCCCCCAAACCACAGGGTTCGAAGAGCTTTCAGGGTGATGAACACCTTGAGGTGCTGGGAGAGTGGTGCACCCAGAGAGTCATTACAGATTATTAACACATATTAAGAACACACATTTAGTTTTCTGTTTCATTGTCATAATAAAGCAATTACCAGAGTGTCATAATACAAGACATGTATCAAAATGCTAAGATATTTGATCATACGTGCTATGAGATCCATTAAATTCAGCAACATTTTGAGCTGAGGTTCCTTTTAGGAAATCATGGAGCAATTGTAATTAGGGATTGTTCTTAAAGGACAGACTGTATTTGGTTAGGCTAAAAGAGGCAAAATAACAATACAGCTTAAAGACAATGTAATATCTCTTTTTATTTTATACCTTCAAAATAAAGTAATTTTTCACATATTTGTGGATCAAAAATCACCAAGCCTTCTAAGAAAAAAGAGGTACTACGAAAAGAAACTACACAAATCTCATGAAGTTAGTATCTTTCAGGTTGTATGATTATTCAAATCACTTTTGCAAGGTGGTATTATACACTGGATAATAAATTACAAGATATGAAAAAGTAAAAACATAATTTTTTTCTTTGTTTCAGGTGTACAGCAGAGTGATTCAGTTTTATATATATCTATATATTTTTTCATATTCTTTTCCATTATAAGTTATTACAAAATATTGAATATAGTTTTCTGTGCTATACCGTAGGTACTTGAATATAGTTTCCTGTGCTATACAGTAGGTACTTGTTGTTTATCCATTCTGTATATAGTAGTGTGTATATGTTAATCCCAAATTCCTAATTTACCTCCCCACCATCCCCTTTGGTAACCATAAGTCTGTCTTCTATGTCTGTGAGTCTGTTTCTGTTTTGTAAATAAGTTCATTTGTATCACTTTTTTAAGATTCCACATATAAGTGATATCATATGATATTTGTCTTGGTCTGTCTTCACTTAGTATGATAATCTCTAGGTCCATCTAGTTTACTGCAAATGGCAAGATTTCATTATTTTTATGGCTGAGTAATATTCCATTGTATATATATATACCACATCTTCTTTACCCACTCATCTGTCCATGGACATTTAGGTTGCTTCCATGTCTTGGTTATTGTAAATAGTGCTGCAGTGAACACTGGGGTGCATGTATCTTTTCAAATTAGAGTTTTCTCCAGATATATGCCCAGGAGTGAGATTGTAGGATCATGTGGTAACTCTATTTTTAGTTTTTTAAGGAACCTCCATGCTCTTTTCCATAGTGGCTGCACCAATTTACATTCCTACAACAGTTCAGGAGGGTTCCCTTTTCTCCACACCCTCTCCAGCATTTATTATTTGTAGACTTTTTAATGATGACTATTCTGACTGGTGTGAGGTGATACCTCACTGTAGTTTTGATTTGTGTACCTCTAATAATCAGTGATATTGAGCATCTTTTCATGTGCCTATTGGCACATTTTTATATACTGGCTAATAAATTATACAATATGAAAAAGTAAGAACATAATTTTATTAAGTGTCCTATAAGAAGTAAAATCACCACTGGCAATGTAAAAGGGAATCACTCAAGCTTTCCTGTAGTAGTACAAACAAAAAATGTTTAAATATAACTTACCTAAAACTCCTATAGGGAGTGATTATTTCAAAAGACTGTTTCACAGTTCGGTCCACTTGCTTTACATTTGCTACATTCATAGGAATTATGGTAATACCAAGTCCACTCTTAAAATCCTAGTTTGGAGAAAAACAAAAAATTATAAAGAAACAAAAATATGGATTTTGAAAGTACATTTATATCTCTAAAATTTAATAAACCTCATCAAATTTTACTACAACATATAAAGATGGAATTAATTCATTAAAAATGGATTGAGAGTGGTTTTATTTTAGGTAGTCACTTTCAATACATGGTAACACGATAGCATTTGAAGCTTGACAGGCTGTTAATAAAGCAAGGGTCTTTTCACATGAAACACAAGTTGACTAGGACATAGATCTTGAACTACATATGCCTTCCTGTTAACAGTTAGGCACTTTTTCACCTTTAGCCATTTAGTAAAGGGAACTAACAGTGAACTAACCCTTACCATGTGCCCAGCCGTTTTCCAGTTGGGGGAGCCAGATGATACTATGAGGTTGGTATAATTACTAATTAGATAAAAAGAAGGGAAAACCGAGGCTCAAAAAGGTAAAGTGACGCGGAAAGTGCAGCTGGCTGTACCTGGTAGAAAGGGACTGAAACCCAAGCCATCTGACTGCTCACTCTTTGTTCTGCTGTACGTTGTTACCTCTGCTCTGTCACATTTTCCTCATTTGCTCTCAACCAAAAGCATTACTTATATTACAATTTTATCTCATTTCCAATATTTCATTACTTTCTTCTTCCTTCAATTAGATTCTTTAAAAGCTCCTCTAATGCTATTTTCGTATGAAAACTGTCATTGGTTCAGCACCTACAGCCACTATGTTCAGCTTGATCTACCAAAATTAGAAACTGTTCAAAAGGCTACAAAGTCTGCCTTCTAAAAGCATTAAAGTTTGCAATATATTATCTAGCCATAAGGGTTCTGGAATTTGATTTCTCAAACCATCTCACACCTTAAAAATACAATTAATCTGTACCTCGAAAAATGAATTATCTATGTGAACAGGTTCAGATTAAATGTGCTCTGAATTCCTAAATTAAGTTATGACTAGGAAAAAGTAGCCATACTAAAGACGACTGCAAAAAATATTGGTCCACTTTCAGGAAGGACACTTCTGGCAGAGACCGTGAAAGAAACAATTCACAGGTCTTCTCTTTGTCTCTCCTGTTGTACAAGCTAAAAGCAAAAGTACTATTTTCCCATCTCCCTTGCAGCTAGGAGTGAACATATGTCATACTTCTGGTCAATAAAATATAAATAATTCCTGGCCTGGGGGGCAAGAGGAGGGGGGTGGAGAGACAAATCTTCGAAGAAAAGAATTTCATTCCTTTCCTTTCCATCTTCTCGGGAAACAACATCTAGAAGCACAAAGCCATTTTAGAATGTAAGCATCCTTGAGATGAAAAGCCTGAGGACAAATTCTTGTACTGTAAGGATGCCAGAGTGAGGAAAAAAAAATAGGAAGAATCTTGTTCTCTGATGGCATTAGCAAGAGATTTGTTAAAACAAATCCCTGTCTATTTAAACTATCCTTCAGGTTTTTGTCATCTGATACTAATACATTCCTGGTTGATAAAATGAGTGGAATAAAACAACATTATAACAAATTTCCCCCATTCGTAGAGGGTTTCCATTCACAAACTGCAGAAAAGTTTCACTTCATATTTTTTAAAATGTACAAGTTTTTAGTGAGAATGAAGAAATGACCCATTTGTAAATTGAGTATGATTTTTTCTGATGAAAGAACAATGGTTCATTTTGTTGGGAGAAACAAGCCAGAAATTGAGTCAGGAATATAAAAGATGCAGAGACATGCTAGGTGTTGTGAAATACTTAGAAGGTGATATACTTCCACTTTGTATCATAAGCCCACCTAACAAAAAACAGTACTATATGGAGGAGGGGAATCAAACTTTTCCAATCTGCCCCATTTTAATAAGTTTTAGCATATTGGTATAGAGTTAAACTTATAATTATCAAATTAAAGAAAACAGATTCTCAGTTATCTATACCAATGCTCCTGCTGGATAATGTAACTATTGGAGAAACTCCCAGGGCATGTGATTAGAAATTCAAACTCTCTTTTATAAACCAGAAAATAAAGTAGGGGTAGCCAGGTAAGATATTTTAGAAACAGCTTTCTGATGGCTCAGCTTGATATGGGGGTACCTCTAGAATAAAACAGTCAGGCTGCATCTTCTTCAAACAATTCTCTGTGATGCAGCTTTTGACAAGACCTGGCTATCAGACTACTCCCGCTTATTATTCTCTGATGGGGGCCTGGCCTGCAGGTACTGTGTGTTACTAAGGGCAGAGATACAGACTCAGACCATCAGACTAGCAGATGGTAAGACTGACAACCTTGGATGGAAACTGATGAGCCTCATCAAGGCTCCAGCCTGAAGAGATGGTGCCTCATTTCGACAAGCAAGTCGTGAAGTATCTACATATAAAGCTGCGACTTCTGTTAAAAATAAAACAAGTGAGGGTTGGCTCAAGGCCCCAGATTTCTCCCAAGCAAGGCAAAGATGATTTTTTCGCCTGGAAAGAAACTGTAACCCATTTATCAGCTGCTTGCCATGGCCATATGGTTTTGAGTAATTAGAGTATCCACTGAACTCACCAGCACAAATGGACTGTAAAATGTACAGCAGAATAACAAAATAAATGTCAGTGCTCTTGAAAGCTATTAAATATGAAACAACTGCATTTCTTACTAAAAATATTTGTGGTGACATTAAGCCATCTTTTCACACAGTCTTTAGAACATGTTTAGAACATATCTCATTCCTAGATGCTCATCAGAATTACCTGTGTTGATCTCTTCCTCCCACCCTGAGATTCTGATCCCACGACTCAGAGGGCTTGCCTAAGGATTTTCAGTTAAAAAAAGGCAAAACAAAACTACCACCATATGATTCTCATACGTAGCAAATACTGAGAAACAATGAATTAGACAGCAGAACCAGTTGTAGGATCTAGACAGTATGAGTCTACAGCACTTAAATATCAGGATACAAACATTTCTCTATGCCTTCTGCAGAGCAAAAAAAAAAGCATGCAGTCAGATTATACAAAAACCATTTGAAATTATTAAGGCTAGTGGTTAAAAGTAGGCTGGTCAGAACACAGTGACACGTTGGATTGTCAAGAACCTATTTGTCCTGGATTCCAGCCCTTCTGCTAATGTCCAAAGGCTTTAAAAGCATTGGTCTTCATTAAGCATATACACTCCATAACTGATTTAATATCTGTTAGTGCAGTGCTCTGAAGCTTACAAACAGCTATGAACTCTTATTTGATTTTCTTAACAATTCTGCGAAGAAGGCAGAGCAGATACAGCCATTTTTAAATGAAAACATTTGTCTTGGCAAAACCGTGTTTGGTAAGAACTTAGCATCTGCCAGAAATGTGCAAAGCTGTGGGTCTGCACAAAAGCATAAGACAGGGTACTCACCTCGGGGAAGTTTAGAGTCTAAGGAGGGAATGAGAGAGAATTGTAATAAGTGCAAAAAAAAAAAACGATCCATGGCTGTAGGGTAAGCACTGAATCCAACCCAGACAAGAGAGAGCTGTGTTTGTATTTTTTCCAAAGGAGGTGACACCTGACTGGGCAAAAAACAAAATCCAAACCAGCTTGATCAAGCGTACCTCTCTCGCTTCAGTTCACTTGTTTGCAAAATAGGGCTAACAGTAGTACCTATTGCATCAGTGTGTGAGGATTAACACATAAAAAATGCTTAGAAGAATGCCTGGCACAAAACTTGCTATCTACTCCCAGTTAACTAATTGTTATTATTATTGTTATTTTATACCTCTTGAATGTGAAGGCAACCGAACATATTACCTATTAAAAAGTTAATTGCAAGAAAATGCATGCTTAAAAATAACTAGCAGGCATATATAAATTTTGTAAAATGGGATGGAATGTGAGTGTTAAACTTTCAAGAAAATTAAAATTAAATTACCCATTAACTGCAATCTGATTGTGAGCACTATTCTCATTTTGGAAAATAGGCACGAGTCGGTAACATGCCAGACTTCAACCTTTAAAACCCTATAAACTTCATTGAAAAAAAACAATAGCATAGAAATTCAATAGGTAGAAATATATTGTTACAGAAAGCATAAAGCTAAAAACAGATTCTGGAGTAAACTATATTTTACAGTTAATTTGCTGTCATACAATGTAGGATCTCAAAGAGCATGAATGGCCACACTTGGCAGAGCAGGTCTGATGTTGCAAAGATGATAATGATGATGTGGGCACCAAGAGTCAGAACTGGGGGAGAATCTTGGCTGATCCATTTACTGGCTGTATGACTACTGGCAAGGTCCTTAATTCATCTAGACCTCCATTTCCTCATTTATGAAAAGATAGTACTATCTACCTTATATAGCATTGCTATAAAAACTGAATAAAGAAATATACATTGGGGGTCTGATACATCCAGACAGTCCCCTGATTTGAGGGTTCTAAATACAGAATTTGTCTTCAATGAGAATATATCCATTTTATTTACGGTGACTGAAAGTATCCGCACCAATGATTCCATATTCAACATTCAGATTAGAATTAATGGCAAATATTTACCACGACACTGAAATGGGTTATTTGTACAAATGCGTAGCAACAGAACCTGGCTCAAACTACCTTTTAAAACTACAAAGTGAAAGAGGAAAGCAACAGTTTGATTCCTAAACAGAAAAATTAAAGAAGGGTTTGTTAACCCCAAATTCGCTGAAATCTCAAACCTATTTTTGGAAACACCAGATGCCAGGTTTCCATGCCAGGAATTTAAGAACTCGGTGCTTAGACATTTGTGGGAAACAGATGTGGCATTGTATGACATTGGCACCAGATTTCCAGGGAAACACCAGATGCAGAGTTTGGCCAGATATAGAACCAGAGAACCAGCAGGCCACCACCTCCATCCTGCTGCTTCTTTCTGCACCACGCAAGCCAGAGCCCTATGAGGTCTATTTAAATTCTGTTAGAGTTTCATTCCCATGCCAGACACGAGGGAACATTATGTTGGGGGAATGAGTCTCTTGCTATACCCCGATTTGAGAATGTTTAACCAAGTGAATGTAGTTAAAGCCTCAATGCCACAATTATCATTAAATGGATATACAAACCCACCAAGCAAGACATCTGGTTGTAATGAATTCCCTAATATTAACATGATATTCGAAAACTCATCAGGAAAAGATGGGAGACTGGCTGTCAGGACAACATAACAAATGGAAACCAAAGTCAATTATCTTAAATTCACCTCATATCTATTTGCAGAAATTCCGTTCAAGTAGCAGTACCATATATATAACACTACATATATATACCTGAGGGTATGTTCATATTTCATTACCTATCTAAAATTTTAAAAATACTGGTTTATATACTACACCCACATCATTTCAAGATAAATTAATGTATAAAAATAATTATTTTTTAGAATACAGAAAGTCTATTAGCTTTGAACTGGAAAAAAAACACACAATTTATTTCTATAAACAAAATTTCTATGCAACAAAAATTAACTGAAAAGGCTTCCGTGGTGGCGCAGTGGTTAAGAATCTGCCTGCCAATGCAAGGGACACGGGTTCGAGCCCTGGCCCAGGAAGATCCCACATGCCGGAGAAAGTAAGCCCGTGTGCCACAACTACTGAGCCTGAGCTCTAGAGCCAGCAAGCCACAACTACTGAGCCCACATGCCACAACTACTGAAGCCTGCGCACCTAGAACCCGTGCTCCGCAACAAGATAAGCCACGACAATGAGAAGCCCACACACAGAAACGAAGACCCAACACAGCCAAAAATAAATAAATAAGTAAATAAAAATTAACTGAAAAGTGAAAAATAAGCAACAGCTTAGAAAAACAGTTGCAGAAAATATGACACGAAGATAAATATCTATATTATATGAAGAGCTTAAAGAAATTGTCAGAAGTGACAATATAATTCCAGTAAATAAATAGGAAAAAATGAAAAGAGAATTCATAAAGAAGAAAATAATATTAAGAGAAAAATTTTTTTCAAATATAAACTCTCTAGTCATGAAAACAGCTGTTAATGACTATTAATTCAACCATTTCATTCTACAAATGTTTACTGAGTGTCAGCTACTTGCCTGGAACTCCTAAGGGCACAACAGTGAATAAAGTAAATTGTCACAGCCTTAATTTGGGAATATAAAAATTACAACACTTTTAAAGTTAAAATCAAACTGGTACCTATTCATGTACCTAACAGCATTTTAAATATAAACAATTCTTTAGAAAAGGGTCATAGGAATTCTTGTCCAAAAAGCAAATCTAAAAGAAAGAAAAGGCTACAAACAGAAGGCTCTCAGAAATCTCATTTATTTATCACGATGCGTTACCCCATCAGAAGGTAAGATCCTAAAGAGCAGGGACCTTGTGGGTTACCAGTGAGCCCCTAGTGCCTGGAGTAGCACCCAGGAATGAAGAGGTACCCAATAAACTGCTGTAAAACAGATGAATAAATACAGAAACACAGTGAACTGTAATCAAACTCTATTACACAACTCATTTTATACAGAGTTGAAGTAACAATGTGGAAAAACTGTCATAATTATAATATATTGCAGGCATATAAACATAAGCAGAAACAAGGAATAGAAGAAAATATGCAAAAATTAAACACATGGGGAGTGGGCTGTGAGATGGTGTAAGCATTTAAAGGGATAACATTTAATTTATATAATAGCACCACAGTGTTTTTCAACTGAGCAATTAGGTAAAGAATTTTAGTATCTATTTTTACTTTGCCATCTTCCTCTCTAACAAATGTTTTTACATATCTCTTCATAGTTCTATTCTGCCTCTTATAGCCCATCTGGAAAAACAAAAAAACAAAAAACAAAAAACCCTAACATTCCCTAAGGCATTTCTCCTGCTCAGAAGCTACTTCAAGTTAGTTTCAACAATCCGCTAATAAATGAAAGGGAAAGAAAGAGATTTAAAACAAGTAAATCTTTGAACTGGGCAACTGAGAAAATGAAAAGTCCATGTTAATTGCATAGAGTTTAGACCTGGCAGTGTACTGTTGATGAGAACGTGCAGACTGGCATCTTCCTTGCTGTTATCATGCCACTTTTCTTAAAAAATAAAGAATTTCAAAAATAAGACCACAGTTATGATAGTCTATTCTAATAGCTATTTTAACTTAGAAAATATAAGTTCTTGATTCAGTAGAAGGGATAGATCCAGAAAAAAATGAAAGAATTACTGCAAATATATCAGTACGGATGCTTGACATGGAATATTAAGGACACCTATTGGAAGTAGAGGAAAAGCACTAGAAAAGATAAACAATAATCCACAAAGTTAGAGTAAATTTCCAGATGTACACACAGAGTTACAGGAACTTATGGGAAATAACATTTTCAAATTGTTTTTCAAACACTTTCCTGTATGCTGATTTTGCAAATGGAGTTTTAATTTTTCCAACAGATCACGCTCTGGTAACAAAAGTTTGTATGCAGAAAAAGGAATTAAGCAGTTATCATACAATTTATAAGCTGAAAAATTTTAATTTTATATAAAAATTGAGATTGTAGGAAAAAACCCCAAAACAGTAGCTATAGTTTAGAACCATACACAAGTTATTAGTAATAGTTCTTCAAAACTATTTAAAAAGTTATTACCACTAAAAAATGATTTTCTTAAATTTCCACTTAAACATTTGCACATTTCAAAGTGTTTGATCAGGAAAAAGACACACTTCCAAGTGAAAGTTAACCTCAAAAAGAGGTATAGCAACCCCAAGATTAGGGATGATGAACTAAAAGCAGCACTCAGTGCTGTCACAGAAGATCTTTACACATTTTCCATCTCCAGAAATATCTCGTTTCTTTAGCTGGATGCTTATCATTTTTAAAGAAGAAAAGCCCATAAAGCAGTGATTTACTGTGTATGGTTTTTGCATCAGCAGTCACTGAGTCAACTGGGATGCTTTTTTATAGGAATACAGATTCAAACCCCTGACCCCAGAAATAAGTCAATGGGTCTGGAATGAGCCCAGATATCTGGAATTTTAACATGCAACTTAAATAATGGCCTTAGAGATAGTAATCCAACTCTCTTCTTCACATGATGCCATTCAAACCAGAAGAGATTAGCTTAATTATCTGAGCCAATCAGTAGCAGAGCAAGAAGGAAAACCCAGAATGGCTACAGCCCAGTCCAATCTTCTTTGCTCTAAATAAGCTTCCAATCTTCCATTTTAATAACTCTTCAACACATGCTGCAGCAGTTACCCTTCCACCTCTATCCACTGTTTGTTTACTTCCTCTGGAGAAACTTCCAAAGTAAATTAGTAAAACTATGTATAAATAGAGTCAAGAAAAATGAAAATAGTTCATATGTGAGGGGGATGTAGGTCAGTTTTATTTTTTATTTTATTTATACTGTAAGTTATGTGGGCAATAAAAATCACTATTTTAATTTTTTTTAAACTAAGCTTTGATTCTTGGACTTAAATTAGATGCAATACAAATTAAGATACAGAGATTCAAATCGAACACCTCTTACATTTTTACGATTAGTTTTTTTTTCTATCGTTTAAAAAAACCATAAGATTACTTCATGTGTTGTGTGTATAAAACTTTTAGAAGTTACATCTAACTACTTTACTATCTTTTAGTGCTTTTCCTAAAACACTAGCTTAAAGCCCTCTGTATTCAGAAGGACTCCTTATTTAGCCTGTCACCCAAGTTCTTTCCACAGTCTGCTCAACCACGTAAGAAAACCCATGAGCAACTTTCCTCTGGAGAGAAAGACATATACAAGGATGTAAAAATAGATGAAACTGGAATGGTATGTCAGGGCCTAAACATGAAGGGCCTTCCTTAATTTTCCATCTGGTCTTGAGCCAACTAATTCTTTAAGACTTGACTCAAGACCAAGTGCCTTAAGACCTGGCTCTATATAATACGATGCAATTTTTTTTTTAAGACCACATATACAAACAATAGTATGCACTTTTTAAGGGTGCACATATGGGCATGTTAAAGCATTGAAAACAGACTTGAAATATACATTAATCAAACATAGGTTTACCTCTCAAAAGATGAGGAGGGGTCCAGCATAAATGCTTTAATTTTTAAGGAGATAATATTGATTAGTTGTATATCGAAGTGTTTCTAATTCCCAGACTACATTAGATGCCCTTTTTGCCCTTCTCTGTAACTTCTGCACAAGTCTAATAAAGCACGGAGCTCACCATCCACCATAAATGCTGACTTGTCTGACTTTTCCTCCTGGAAGGTAAGACTTGTGTTCTCCTCAGTAAACACATCATTTTTAGAGTGCCTGACATGGTATACAATGTTTACTGAATGCACACTCTGAACCTCCTAGGCAACTAAGTTATTCAAGGAAAGAATTCTTAGTCTATTTCTAAAAGGTCACAAGCCAGAAATTTTCTTTTCAACATACACTTTAAAAAGACACTTTGATATAGTGGCTAAGAAGCTAGGCTTAGAGTTATAAAGTTCTTGTTTTAAATTAAACTCTGCAGGATGAACTGTAATCCTTAAACAAGTTACTTAATTGCCATTCTCCTCATCTATAAAACATGGATGAGAATATCTTCCTCCTACATTTGTGGGGAAGATTAAAAGGGAATGTTTATAAATGAATTAGCACAGTACCTGGTACCTAACATATGGTGGTCATTATTATGCTCTTCATGCTCAATTATTATTAAAGCAAGAATTTCTTATAATTTTTTGCTAACCAGAAAGTATTAATAAAACTTTAAAAACATATACTTTTAGAGGATAACATAAACCCAGACAATCTAGCTAATGTAAATAAGGAAACTAGTAATTGGAAGTCCATCAGGTCTGTGCAAATAAAAAATGAATACCTCAATTAATTTGGCAGAGTAACTTCCATTCTGATACATGCAAATTTTGCATTTTTAACCTTATTCCAATTTTTTTTTGAAGTTTTAAGCATCTTCACAGACTGAAAATGTTCATATTCAATTCATACACATTATTAAGCTGTACATCACCACCCTTCTTGAGGAATATGCTAACTCTCTCCACGTTATTAATATACCAACAGTGCTCAATGATGCCTTCCACAGTTAATTGGCTAAGAAATCTTATCCTTAAAAATGTAATTAATAAATCCACACTGAAGTTCAGAGGATGACTTGGATAAAGATCTATAGTTAATTTTTTTGAAACTACTGTTTGTTTTGAGTTGCTGTCTCTATCTTCTGTTATGAAAAATGTCAGCATTTATATTTCACTTTATCGTAACCCATTATAATTTATCACAAAATAAGTTCATGTTAGATTGGATATCCAAAACACCCTGCTTAATTCCACAAATAATGACTAAGTATCTAATACATTCTAGGCTGAAAGATTAAAAATTCATTCCTAAAAAGGGGTAAGAAAATAATTTTCTTATACATATTAAAAACCAGGTATGTTAGAGAAGAAGAAGTCTACAGAATCAAATGTAGTTAACAGAATTTGTTAAAACTAACATCAGTCTCCTCAAAACATTTAAATTCTCTACTGAGTCCTTTGATGTTAACAAATTTAATATCCCAACAATCTATCTTATTTATATATGTGATATGTGTGTGTATGCATGCGTGTATATGTGTGTATATCAATCACTTGCCTCTTGTCAATTATCTCCTCGGCAAGCAACATATCTACTCCAAAAAAACCAACAAAAACAAAAACAAAAAAAACCCCAAATCCTGTAAACTCAAGAAAATGTTACCTGTGCCTACTCTATAATTTTCTGTCACAAAACAAAAGAAATAACAACAGGTGCAGAACGAGGTCTATTCAACAACGGCGGTAATGGTTAATTGGTTCTTAATTATTCTCTCATGTAGTTTGTAATGTTACTTCAGCTAAGAATACTTTTCAAAAATTAATTTTCATGATTCTATTTCCTCAGTTCCTTCAAAGGGTGATGTCCAGTCTCAAATTTGATGTAGATTACCTTCCTGATGCTGGTGGAACTGAGAAAATTCAGTCTAACAAACAAAGCACTGTTGTTAATGTAGTTTTGTCATGTTTGTAATGTAAGGAACCACAATTTGCAATCACTGTAACATAGCTCACCTGTTCATTTTTGCAAAGCCACACACTGTTTCCACTTAACACAGTAAAAATTTTAGCTTTATAGCCTCTCAGTTCAAGATATCCACATTTCTCAGGTGCAACAGCTCCCTGAGACTGCGAGGAAAGGGCCTGTAACTTCAGTGCATTTAACAGTACGCTGATCCAGTCATTTCTCTCCTCTGAAAATAGACAGGAGAAAATACATATGCTTAGTAAGTTATAAACACATACAAATGTGGAAAGAGATTGACTTTCTCTGGAACAGATCATTTACAGATTCTTTCCCAAAACCACAATCTAAATGCTACTGTCAGCAAGGCAAATGGCTCAATTTTGTTAGGGAAAAGAAATAACACTTACTAGTCATTCCTTGGCATCCACAGGAGATTGGTCCCAGGACCCACAGCAGATACCAAACTCTGCAGATGTTGAAGTCCCTTACAGTCAGTCAGCCCTCTGCATCCTCAGGTTCATCAACTGACGGTTCCACCAACCAGGGATCAAAAATGTCCTCAGATGTGGAAATCAAGGATATGGAGGGCTGACTGTACTCAGATGTCCTGTAACCAATATCACTGGTTTCACCTGGCAGCTAATAGAAATGCAAGATCCTAGACCCCCTCCAGACCTGATGAATCAGAATCTTCATTTTAAGAAGATCTCCAGATGATGTGTATCCATGTTAACATCTAAGTAGCATTCTGTTAGATTATTCATGAGATTGGATTGTCTCTTTTAATATAAGAAAGTAATATGGCTACTGAACAGGTAACAGATTGTACCCAGCAACGCAGTTACTAAAATATCCAGAAAAGCTTACTTTCTAACAGGCACTTGGAATCTACTCAAGAGTGTGCTTGCCTTGATATTCACTCACCCATTCCATTCACTAACAATAGCATCTTCATCTGTTGAATTAAAACTTAGTTCTCTCACTCTTTCCACAAAGTGACCTTCAACTATGTACAACACCTTGTGTTACAGGCATAGGAATTCGATCCAGTCCCCAAAGAGCAATCAAAGCTATAAGTCAAGTTTGATATGAACACATAATGGAACACAGATTACTATAAATGTCATGCAAAAGGTATCAAATAATGTATGAGTCAATTCAATGTAGGTAAGTGATTTGCTGAAGGTCATATAGCACGTTAGTATTAAAATTAGGAGAATCCAATGTTTTAATTCTCAGACAATTGTCCTCGGCACTATGAGAAAGAAAAAAAAAGGATATTTGTGCGAGCTCTTGAGGATGAGGAGCAATTTAAAAGACAAAACTGGAGTTTGGGGGGAGGATGAGCAAAACAGAATTCTAAACAGAGGAAACACAAGACCAAAGGCGGAAACAACAAACATCTGCTCAGGGACTAATTTATGAATGAGCATATTTATAATTTTGAACTCACAAAGAAATAATGGGAAATATGGCTGGAGATCCTACAGCGCCTAGGTGAGGAATTTGGTCTTCATTATGGAGGCAAAAGAAAACCATTTCAAAATTCTTGGCAAGAAAGGGACATGATTCAGATGACAGACCAAACTGGAAGCTTGTAGGTCAGGAACAAGGCAATAGAGACTTAAAGTATACAATGAAAAGGGAAACATATGAAGAGTCAAGATACTAAGCAGAGTAAAAAATAGCTGTGGTTTTGAATATGTTTGACAGGTGCTCACCAAAAAATGAATTAATTACTCAGAATAAAAGGTAGCTGGGTATCATGAATCGACCAAAGAAGGTAGAAGGTTGTATTAACAGAACCACCTGAGGTTTTCAGCTCCCTGGCATGAGCATGTGAATGAAGGTAATCTATACAAGGGAAGACTCATGCCAGTGGATAAATGTTTAATGTAAAAGGAGAAGAAACGGTATACACCTGAGGTATAACTGATTCTAGGAGGCTAGAAAATGGGCCAGCAAAAAACAAATGGAAAAGTGATTATTAAGGTAAAAAGGAAAAAACAAACAAAACAGACTAAATTCCAGGTAGGAAACTTTTTTGAGAAGGAAAGAGTAAGCAGGACCCAAGCTCGGGAAATTGCCTGGTATCTCAGATCCTTCTAAGACAGGTCTGGTTAGAAATAATGTCATTGTGGATTGACATAAGTCTCCATATTAGACTTGCTTACATTCCAGCATGGATCCAGAGTTATTTTACAATACAAGTCTTAATTTTTAAAGTATCTTCATTCTTTCTCACCTTGAAAACTACTAAAACCAGTTAGTTGTGTCTTTAATGACCAAGGGCAAAGTATTTATTAAAAACTCATTCAACAATATTTTATTGCAGGTATTACATAATCCTCAATAAGTGTTTGTTCCTATATATCAGGATGAAATATTTCTCAAGTTTCCCCAGCATCATTATAAAGTAAAAGACATGAAAATATGCAGGTAACTCAGCCTATGTCAATACACAGTAGCCACTCTACATTTTACATCTACACAAACAAACTGCACTGTAATAATTTATTACATTTTCAGTAACAGCAAAAGACCTTCCACTCTACTTGGTGATTACTTGTGATCATTAAGTACACACAAGATATTCCTGCCAAGTAAATGGTATATAATGTTTTCTGTTTGTTTATGTTAATCCATATAAATCACTGACTTTGAAATGTAGGTCATAATTTAATGAACGGGGCCAAAGTGATTGTGGTTTCCAGACTACTATTAGCATATATCTCAGTTTGTCAGGAAATAATTTGAAACTGGCAATTGCATTAACTGTTGGACTTAAGTATATTATGGCTGCATCTCAACAAATGGTGCCCTTATAGCCTAGAAGAATTCTCTAGCTCCTGAGGGCCTCATTTACTAATAGGAAGTAAACAGTCATGAAGAACAGGATTGAATAGTAACATTCAGTTTATATTTAATTACCCATACCAATGGAGATAAACAGTGATACAGACAATTCAAACACAATGAAAGAGATTACAAGTGTCATTGGTATTTGGCTTTGCAAAGTGTGCATACTTGAACATGGGGAACATGCTCTGACAAGTCACAATATTCCAAAACAAATAATGATTTCCCCTTGGGCAAAGGCAAAGCTGGATACTAAGCTGGCTTTTGCCTGCTCTTCACACCAAGACACTTTTATTCTTTCCAATAACAAGTGTTTATTGAGCATCTATTTTGATCTTAGCACTGTGCAAAGCACTATTCCCTCTGAGAATATGCTCTGATGTTGATATATCTTTGCTCAGAGTAGAGCATTCCAGGTTGGAAAAAGAAAAAAAGGAGCTAGCAATCCCCTCAAACCTCAAATTATTTCTTGAGGTTTTCAGGAATGCCAACTCAGAGTGTACAAATCAAAAAAAACAGGTTAAAAAAAATGAACAGGAGAGACTTAACATCCTCTGGACTACTGGATTTAGCACTAGGCAAATTCATTAGTAAAAAAGGATTGATTATAGGAGGGGTTACTACACAAGTGCCATGTAAAACATTAATAAAAGAATCTAACAAAGTTTGGATGTACTCTTAACTTTTGATATAATATAACCTAACTAAAGATTCCTCAGTGTAACCTATGATCAATATTAGAGAAGGAATTATTACACACCAGTGTTGTTCTTGAAATTGATAATGATTCATTCATACAAATGTCTACTGAGTGGCTACTATGTTCTAAGCCCTATTCTGAATACCAGGAATGAAGCAGTGAGCAAGACAGATCATGACCTTACTCTCCAGAAAGTTACACTCTTGTGAAAGGAGGAAGGCAATAAAATGTAGACGTATATTATACGGTGACAAGTGCAATGGGATAAAATAAAGCACAGGATGAGGGGCACAGAAAATGCTATTTTATATAGGGTAATAGAAAAAGGCTCAGAAAGAAGGTGATGGTTAAGCAAAAGCCTAAAGGAAGTGGAAGTGATGGAGCAAGTTAGGAGGAGGACTGGAGGAAGAGCCTTCCGGGATACAGAAAGCAGAAAGTGCCAAGGCCAAGGCAACAGCAGATTTGGCATGCTCACGGGACAAGAGACCCCTGTAGCTGCAATGCAGTGAATGAGGCAGAGCACAGAAGGAAACAAGGACAGAGAGGCCAGGGCCAGATCATGCATGGACTCTGGACATCACAGTACTTCACTCTCAGTGAGCTGGAAACATGACAGAGCATCTGAAATAAACTGACAGGACCTGACTTTCCTGTTGAAGGATCGCTCTGACAACCGTACTGAAAATATGCCTGCAGTCGATCAAGGGAGGTTGTGACAATCATAAAGATAGAAATGGTGGCTTGTAGGAGAGAGACGGCGGTGGAGGTGCTGACAGTTGGTCAGAACCCCGACATATTTCCAAAGTCAAACTGGTAAGATTTGCTGATGGCCTGGATGTGAGCGAGGTAGGAAAAGATTCGATGATGATGCCAAAGTTTGTGGCCTATTAAATTATGATAGGCAATCAAAGTACACAACAGAGAACTTCCAACTCCCCTGGCTCTTCCTCCAGATAGCAAATGTTCCACGCCTTGCTCCTTTTTTTTTTTTTATAAATTCATTTATTTTATTTATTTATCTTCGGCTGCATTGGGTCTTCCTTGCTGCGCGCAGGCTTTCTCTAGTTGCGGCTAGCGGGGGCTACTCTTCGTTGTGGTGCGTGGGCTTCTCATTGCAGTGGCTTCTCTTGTTGCAGAGCACGGGCTCTAGGCATGCAGGCTTCAGTAGTTGTGGCACGTGGGCTCAACAGTTGTGGTGCACGGGCTTAGCTGCTCCACAGCATGTGGGATCTTCCCGGGCCAGGGATCGAACCCGTGTCCCCTGCACTGGCAGGCGGATTCTTAACCACTGTACCACCTGGGAAGTCCCCTAGCTTCTAAAAACAAGGAAGATTTCAAAACAGGCAAGTCTGTTTGCCCAAAACAAGTAAGGGAGTAAGGGGAATTTATGTTTCTTATCCCAAATTCCCAAGCGTTCTTAAAAAAAAAAAAAAAAGAAAAAAGCTTTGCAGTTTCATAGCTGTCACTGGAGGGCTGTATGATGTTGTACAGAAACAAAATTAAGAGAATAACTCACTTGCCTATCTCCCAGGTTCTAGAACTAGCAAGGTGGACAGAAACATGGGATCTGCAGCTGAGGGCTGGTACTGAAAATGGCCCTCGAAAGGGAATGACCACTCAGAATTCTTTTTTTTTTTTTTTTAATTGAAGTATAGTTGATTTACAATGCTGTGCCAATCTCTGCTGTATAGCAAAGTGATTCAGTTATACATATATATACATTCTTTTTTTAATATTCTTTTCCATTATGGTTTATCCCAGGAGATTAGATATAGTTCCCTGTGCTATACAGTAGGACCTTGTTGTTCATCCATACTATATATAATAGTTTGCAGTTGCTAATTCCAAACTCCTAATCCTTCCCTCCCTCAACCCCCTCACCCTTGGCAACCACAAGTTTGATCTCTATGTCTGTATGTTTCTGTTTTGTAGATAGGTTCATTTGTACCATATTTTAAATTCCACATATAAGTGATATCATATGGTATTTGTCTTTCTCTTTCTGACTTACTTCACTTAGTATGATAATCTCTAGTTGCATTCATGTTACTGCAAATGGCATTATTTTGTTCATTTTTATGGCCGAGTAGTATTACATTGTATATTTGTACCACATCTTTTTATGCATTCATTGGTCGACGGACATTTAGGTTGTTTCCATGTTTTGGCCATTGTGAATAGTGCTGCTATGAACATTGGGGTGCATGTATCTTTTTGAATTATAGTTTTGTCCAGGTATATGCCCAGGAGTGGGATTGCTGGATCATATGGTAATTCTATTTTTAGTTTTCTGAGGAACCTCCATACTGTTTTGCATACTGTCTACACCAACTTACATTCCCACCAACAGTGTAGAAGGGTGCCCTTTTCTCCACACCCTCGCCAGAATTTGTTATCTATAGACTTTTTAATGATGGCCATTCGGACCAATGTGAGGTGTACCTCATTATAGTTTTGACTTGCATTTCTCTAATAATTAGTGATGTTGAGCATCTTTTCATGTGCCTACTGGCCATCTGTATGTCTTCTCTGGAAAAATGTCTATCAAGGTCTTCTGCCCATTTTTTGAACGGGTTTCTTGTTTTTTGTCCTTGAGTTGTATCAGCTGTTTGTGTATTTTGGAGATTAAGCCTTTGTCAGTTGCATCATTTGCAAATATTTTCTCCCATTCTGTAGGGGTTTTTTTTGGTTTGGTTTGGTTTGGTTTGTTTTATGGTTTCCTTTGCTCTGCTTGCAGGTTTGAATAGGTGCCATTTGCTTTTTTTTGTTTTTATTTCTATTGCCTTGGGAGACTGACCTAAGAAAACATTGGTACAATTTATGTCAGAGAATGTTTTGCTTATGTTCTCTTCTAGGAGTTTTATGGTGTCATGCCTTATGTTTAAGTCTTTAAGCCATTTTGAGTTTATTTTTGGACCACTCAGAATTCGTAAGCCTTCTAACTATGAGAACTGCCCACTGAAAATGTGACATCACCTGTTTTTTAAAGTAACACAACACCTGTGTGACTACAGGTGCCAAGGGCATACAGACTAACTGAAGGATCATTAGCTGTTACAACCCTCTGAGCAATTCCAGCAATTCTGCTTGAGGACAAAAGGAATCAGATTAAATTTTCTAGTTGAGGAAGAGAATTTTAAAGATGTTATTATTTCAATAAAATTAACTTTCAAGTAAGAAAATAACAATATTTTCACAAGGAAATCCAGGGGAATTGAAGCCTTAGAAAATTTGTGGGGAAAAGACGCCAAATTGTAATCTTCTCTTAACAACACCAGTGGACAATGCAGCATTTTTGAAATCTTGACACTGGTTTCAGGGGAGACAAAGGGAGCTGTGTATTTAGGTCACTCAGAACCTTTTCACCAAAAATGAAGAATTCATCTCTGTTATGATGTCAAACTACTGCCCCTTTCTGTTCTAAACTTTGATTTTGCTTCTTGATTAGATTGAAGCAAAGTTTAATTAGGCTTAAAGTTCATTAAGTCAAGTTTTTCATAAGCCACTATGGTTGATTTCTCCGTGTCCACCAAATAAAAATTAACCAACCATTTGTATACATGGAAGGAGGAATAAAATAAAAACTTAATAAAATACATATAGTATCTTGTTGAAGGTTCCATACTAAATATATAGACACGTGTCATTTACATATATATACATATACACATACATACACACACACATACACCCTTATACACTTATCTTTAAAAATGTGAGTTGTTACTGTGTAAAAATGACTTTCAATGAGAACAACATATTCATTAATTCTATGTTGACAGTCTCAGTTTTCACTGAAGCAGTATTTTCATGGTTTCAAAAATTAAAGACCTAAGACTTATTTAACAAACAATAATTCATACTAAGGTTCATGAAATTCTTATACTAAGTTTTTTTGTTTGTTTAATAGATCTTTATTGGAGTATAATTGCTTCACAATACTGTGTTAGTTTCTGTTGTACACCAAAGTGAATCAGCCATATGCATACATATGTCCCCATATCCCCTCTCTCTCGAGCCTCCCTCTCATCCTCCCTGTCCCACCCCTCTAGGTCATCGCAAAGCACTGACCCGACCTCCCTGCGCTATGCTGCTGCTTCCCACCAGCCAACTATTTTACACTCAGTAGTGTATATATATCAATGCTACTCTCTCTCACTTCGCCCCAGCTTCACCCTCCCACCCTATGTCATCAAGTCCATTCTCTATGTCTACCTCTTTATTCCTGCCTTGCAACTAGGTTCATCAGTACCATTTTTTTTTCTTAGATTCCATATATATGTGTTAGCACATGGTATTTGTTTTTCTCTTTCTGACTTACTTCACTCTGTATAACAGACTCTAGGTCCTTCCACCTCACTACAAATAACTCAATTTCATTTCTTTTTATGGCTGAGTAATATTCCATTGTATATATGTGCCACATTTTCTTTATCCATTCATCTGTCAATGGACATTTAGGTTGCTTCCACGTCCTGGCTATTGTAAATAGTGCTGCAATGAACGCTGTGGTATGTGTCTCTTTTTGAATTATGGTTTTCTCAGGGCATATGCCCAGTAGTGGGATTGCTGGGTCATATGGTAGTTCTATTTTTAGTTTTTTAAGGAACCTCCATACTGTTTTCCATAGTGGTTGCATCAATTTACATTCCCACCAACAGTGCAGGGGGGTTTTCTTTCCACCACACCCTTTCTTGTATTTATTGTTTCTAGATTTTCTGATAATGGCCATTCTCACCAGCATGAGGTGATACCTCATTGTAGTTTTGATTTGCATTTCTCTAATAATTAGTGATGTTGAGCATCTTTTCATGTGCCTCTTGGCCATCTGTATGTCTTCCTTGGTGAAATGTCTTTAGGTCTTCTGCCCATTTTTTAACTGGATTGTTTGTTCTTTTGCTATTGAGCTCCATGAGCTATTTGTATATTTTGGAGATTAATCCTTTGTCTGTTGATTCGTTTGCAAATAGTTTCTCCCATTCTGAGGGTTGTCTTTTTGTCTTGTTTATGGTTTCTTTTCTGTGCAAAAGCTTTTAAGTTTAATTAGGTCCCATTTGTTTATTTTTGTTTTTATTTCCATTTCTCTAGGAGTTGGGTAAAAAAAGATCTTGCCGTGGTTTATGTCAAAGAGTGTTTTTCCTATGTTTTCCTCTAAGACTTTTATAGTGTCTGGTCTTATATTTAGGTCTTTAATCCACTTGGAGTTTATTTTTGTGTATGGTGTTAGGTAGTGTTCTAATTTCATTCTTTTACATGTAGCTATCCAGTTTTCCCAGCACCACTTACTGAAGAGGCTGTCTTTTCTGCATTGTATGTTCTATCCTCCTTTGTCGTAAATTTGGTGACAATATGTGCGTGGATTTATCTCTGGGCAGTCTATCCTGTACCATTGATCTATATTTCTGTTTTTGTCCCAGTACCATACTGTCTGGATTACTGTAGCTTTGAGGTGTAGTTTGAAGTTGGGGAGCCTGATTCCTCCAACTCCGTTTTTCTTTTTCAGGATTGCTTTGGTTATTCGGGGTCTTTTGTGTTTCCATACGAATTGTGAAATTTTTTGTTCTAATTCTGTGAAGAATGCCATTGGTAGTTTGACAGGGATTGTATTGAATCTGTAGATTGCTTTGGGTAGTATAGTCATTTTCACAATATTGATTCTTCCAATCCAAGAACATGGTATATTTCTTCATCTGTTTATGTCATCTTTGATTTCTTTCATCAGTATTTTATAATTTTCTGAGTACAAGACTTTTGTCTCCTTATGGAGGTTTATTCCTAGGTATTTTATTCTTTTTGTTGCAGTGGTAAACAGGAGTGTGTCCTTGATTTCTCTTTCTGATTTTTCATTTTTGGTGTATAGGAATGACAGAGATTTCTGTGCATTAATTTTATATCCTGCAACCTTACCAAATTCATTGATTAGTTCGAGTAGTTTTCTGGTGGCATCTTTAGGATTTTCTATGTATAGTATCATGTCATCTGCAAACAGTGACAGTTTTATTTCTTTTCCAATTTGTATTCCTTTTATTTCTTTTTCTTCTCTGATTGTCATGGCTAGGACTTCCAAAACTATGTTGAATAAGAGTAGCGAGAGTGGACATCCTTGTCTTGTTCCTGATCTTAGTGGAAATGCTTTCAGTTTTTCACCGCTGTGTATGGTGCTTGCTGTGGGTTTGTCATATATGGTCTTTATTATGTTGAGGTAGGTTCCCTCTGTGCCCATTTTCTGGAGAGTTTTCATCCATCATAAATGGATGTTGAATTTTGTCAGAAGCTTTTTCTGCATCTATTGAGATGATCATATGGTATTTATTCCTTAATTTGTTAATGTGGTGTATCACATTGTTTGATTTGCATATATTGAAGAATGCTTGCATCCCTGGGATAAATTCACTTGATTATGGTGTGTGATCCTTTTAATGTACTGTTGGATTCTGTTTGCTAGTATTTTGTTCAGGATTTTTGTATCTATGTTCATCAGTGATATTGGTCTATAATTTTCTTTTTTCATGATATCTTTTTCTGGTTTTGTATCAGGGTGATGGTGGCTTCGTAGAATGAATTTAGGAGTGTTTCTCCCTCTGTAATTTTTTGGAAGAGTTTGAGAAGGACTGGTGTTAGCTCTTCTCTAAATGTTTGATAGAATTCGCCTGTGAAGCCATCTGGTCCTGGACTTTTGTTTGTTGGAAGATTTTAAATTACGGTTTCAATTTCATTGTGATAGGTCTGTTTATATTTTCTAATTCTTTCTGGTTCAGTCTTGGAAAATTGTACCTTTCTAAGAATTTGTCCATTTCTTCATGGTTGTCCATTTTATTGGCATATAGTTTTTTGCAGTATTCTCTTATAATCCTTTGTATTTCTGTGGTGTCAGTTGTGATTTCTCCTTTTCATTTCTAATTTTATTGATTTGCATCCTCTCCTATTTTTTTCTTGATGAGTCTGTGCAAGGGTTTATTAATTTTGTTTATCTTCTCAAAGAACCAGCTTTTAGTTTTATTGATCTTTGCTACTGTTTTCTTTGTTTCTATTTCATTTATTTCTGATCTGATCTTGATCATGATTTCCTTCCTTCTACCGCCTTTGGGTTTTCTTTGTTCTTCTTTCTCTAGCTGTTTTAAGTGTTGGGTTAGATTGTTCATTTGAGATTTTTCTTGTTTCTTCAGGTGAGATTGAATTGCTATAAACTTCCCTCTTAGAACTGCTTTTGCTGCATACTATAGGTTTTGGGTTGTCGTGTTTTCATTGTCATTTGTTCCTATGTATTTTCTAACTTCTTTGATTTCTTCAGTGATCTCTTCGTTATTTAGTAGCGCACTGTTTAGTCTCCATGTACTTATGTTTTTTAGTTTTTTCCCTGTAATTGATCTCCAGTCTCATAGCGTTGTGGTCAGAAAAGATGCTTGATACGATTTCAATTTTCTTAAATTTTCCGAGGCTTTATTTGTGACACAAGATGTGATCTGTCCTGGAGAATGTTCCATGTGCACTTGAGAAGAAAGTGTATTCTGCTGCTTTTGGGTGGAATGTTCTATAAATATCAATTAAATCTATGTGGTCTATTGTATCATTTAAAGCTTGTGTTTCCTTATTTATTTTCTGTTTGGATGATCTGTCCATTAGTATAAGTGGGGTGTTAAAGTCCCCTACTATTATTGTGTTACTGTCGATTTCTCCTTTCATGGTTGTTAGCATTTGCCTTATGTATTGAGGTGCTCCTATGTTGGGTGCATAAACATTTATAATTGTTATATCTTCTTCTTGGATTGATCCTTTGATATTATGTAGTGTCCTTCCTTATCCCTTGTAACAGTCTTTATTTTAAAGTCTATTTTTTCAGACACAAGTATTGCTACTCCAGCTTTCTTTTGATTTCCATTTGCATGGAATATCTTTTCCCATCCCTTCACTTTTAGTCTGTATGTGTCCCTAGGTCTGAGGTGGGTCTCCCCGGGATCGAGTGGGCCAGGCGATCGCCCTTGGCTCCTGTCTCGCTCCTCCTGGAGGGCCCCTCCTGCCTGCCTCTCCTGATCTCTGCGGCCTCAGGGGTGCCGATCCTGTCTGGCCTCCACTTCTCCTCCCCCCTCACTCACCCCACATCCTACCGGTTCACTTGGGGGTTCCTCCCATCTCCTTGGGCATCAGGGTCCCCCACCAGCGGCTGGCAGGCACCCTAGTTGTGGGAAGATGCTAACTCCATGTCTTCCCACACCGCCATCTTGATTCCACCCCCTCCATATACTAAGTTTACATCATAAAGATGAACTATATACCCCCAAGGGACTTACTGGTCCATTGTAGACATGTAACTTTTAAACATGTGTGGGTTGATACATTTTCTTTAAATAAAATGTGTCTGTTTAATTTGTAACTGCCACAAGTAAATATGGCTAAACAGATTTTCACACAAGTCGAAGCTTTATTATGTCTATCCTAAAATGCAGACTCTGTGGCATATGTGAATTTCCCTATGAGAAGCCAACGGGAAGAGGATAAGCACCTCAAAGAAACAGGCAATCAGCTCAGGCAGTGGAGACCAGAGCATAAGGACTGACCATTCTGATAGCCAGTCGAGAGGAGCAATGCTGTGTGTTTTAAGAAAATACAGAAAAAGAGAAACTGTGATTTCAAAAAAGAGTCTCATATTGAGTATCACAACTGTGGATAATTTTCTGAATTTAAGTCATTTAATTCATAATACATATGTCTATATCAAATACTCTAGGACAGGGGTTGGCAAACTTTTCTGTAAAGGGCCAGAGAGTAAATATCCCAGGCTTTCCTGGCCATACAGTCTGCAGCAACTACTCAGCACTGCCACTGAGGCACAGAAGCAGCCATAAGGCAACATAAATGAATGAGAGTGGCTGGGGTCTAATAAGATTGTACTTACGAAAACAAGCAGTGGGCCAGATTCAGGTTACAGGCCAGTTTACCAACCCCAGCTCTAGGCTACAGTTCTTGACATTTGTTTTTAAATAGCAAGTCAAGTGAGAAACACTTTTTACGTTACACCTGGGCAGTATATACATAGGTATGTTTCACACTATGAGACTTACACTTACTGTAGGCAGTGCACTTTGATATTCCTTATTCTACTGTATTTTATATTTGTTTGGTTTTTGTTTTGCGGGACTTTGGGGGAACCATCAGAAACCACTACGCTGATCTCACAAATTGACAGTGAGTGACTCACAGTTTGAAAAAAATTTGCTGCAGTGTGAGCAGCAGTTGGGACTTATCCATTTACTGATTATACCAAGTAATAATGGAAGCTTTTCAGTGACATACAGTATTTATTGAATGTTTTCCATGTGCCATGCATTGGCATATGTTCCAGGAATCCAGCAATTAAAAAAAAAAATTGCCCCATAATACCTAATATTGTTGTAATTTATAAAAGGTAAATACTTACATGTGTAAAATAGGATAATAACTGTACTACCTACAAACCTCATGAGACTATTGGGAAAATGAAGCATTTAGCAAATATCACATATTCAGTAATTTTTCCATACCACTATTATTCAAATAATTAAGTACCAAGAAGTACTTTTTAAAATCAAGTTATCATCTTTACTAAAATAAAAGATGCTTTAAGTTAAAATTCTAATTCTTTAGTTAATGAAGATGGCCTTATTTACATTATTTAAAAGTAGTACTGATATACTGAGAGTCAATCGAAGTTACAACAGAGAATTTTAATTTGTCTGTCTCTCCCTCCCCCATCTCCCCAACCCCAAAAAAAAAGAGTCAGAGAAGATTTAAAGGTTTAGACTCCATCCACAAACCATGTGCCATCTTTAGATCAATTTTCACCATCAAGTGACCCACAGCAGATGATACAGGTGAAAAAAACTCAAGAAATATAAAAGATACTCCAAAATCTATCTTAAAATGATTACCACGCCTGCTTGATCATAAAAATAGGCCACACATAAACTTCATAAAACCAATGTTTTAATTGTTAGAAAAATTATTTTTCCACATTGAATAACTATTTTGCATTCTCAACAGCTAAAAGTGAGCTCCATAAGAGCAGAGACTTTTGTCTACTTTTCTTCACTGCTATATTCCCCAAATTTAGAAGAGTCCTTGGCACTTAGTAGATTTGCACTAAATATTTGTTGCATGAAAGAACAGTGAACAAACAACAATGACCTGTCAATTTGTTTATGTTTTAATATAATGGCATTCAAAAAATTAATATAAAATGTAAATCATTTAAAAGTAACATATTTAAAGATTGCCTGACATTTCTAGCTTAACTGGTTTATTAAATCTTAAGATTGGTCAGAAATTAATGTCTCTCTTTTTATAGGGATAAAGAAAGAATCTTACCTTCTTTTTCTACTCTAAAAACAAAAGTTCTTTGTGTTGTAACAACTTCAAATTTGTTGTCTCCTTGAACTCGTACCGTAGATATAGCAGAAAGGGGAATTATTCCTTTTGAATACTTCTCCTGTATTGGTCAGAGAAAAAGATCCATAAAGAAGAAACATTAAAATAAAATTCCCATAATCAAAAATAAAATGGCAAGATATTTATAAGTGCTTCTCTTTCATAATTTCAATCTAAAATTTTAAAATCACATATAAATAGCATATATCCTTATATACACTTAATTCCCCAGAAAGGAAAATATTAAGTGCCCCTTCCAAGTGAGATGTCTTTTCACTTTTCTCTTCATCTGCAATTAAGAGACAATGACTCACATACAAACAACATAGCAGACCAGCAATACATAGTTCCAAAAAACAGCGGTATGTTCTTTGAAACAATCTGGTCAAAATGATTTTATGGTGTTTGCAGGCATCTGCTGGCCATTACAGGTACTGTAACTACACCATTTCAAAACCACTGTAACATATTGTGAACAAGAATATTATCTAAGAAACCAGACTGTTGGATTGTATCAATTAACCCATATTACTCAATGCTCTGGTAATGAAGATCTTAATCTCACACTGCATCACTTTTTATTCTCCAGTGACTAAACAGTGAAAAAACATGGATTCGGCTGTTTGCAATTGGCATATGCCTATTACAATTTTGCTCAAGAAAGTCATTCTTAAGACTCTTGATAACTTTCTCCGTCTGCATTTTCCTGGACCCTCCTAAACCAATTGGCATAATCATCGCCCCCATAATTTCAACTATTTACTAAGAGTGTAACATTTACTGGGCCCTGTGTGGAAAGAAAATTCCAAGAGTATTTATACATTCAAGTGGCCTCAAAATGAAAAACCAACTAACCAAATGAGAGAAAAGTTTAAAAATGAGTACAAAACATGGGAAGTAAGAGTATGAAGATGAGAATTCTCAATTCTGCTTACAAGAGGTCAGAGGTATTTTCACAGAAATAGTGACATTTGAACCTGACTTTAAGAAACCTTAAGTTAACCAAATAGATAAGTGAGGGGGCAGGGGGTATCCTGGCCAGAAAGACTGAATAACAGAGGTGTAAAGTAGAGAAGTAAGAGGAGCTGCAGTGTCGAGTCAAAAGAGATGAGGCTAAAAACATAAATCAAGGCCCCATCATGAAAGGTCTTAGTGTCAAAAGAGTTTAGACACAACTTTATGGGGTTTCTTCTACAATTCCTTTCCATCATCCATGGAACCATCACTTTTGACCCGGGTCCCAAGCATCTGAAACAACTGGTTAGGAGAAGAATGCACTAAACCATTCCATGCAGATCACAAGTGTCAAGTTCACATTCCTCGCAGTGGCAAACCCCAGCCATACATAGCAGATAGGTAAAAGACAGTTGCTGCAAGCAACATGGCAGTCTACTGGGAAGTTTCTCCTCTGCCAGTTGAAGAGATACACTATACTCTCATGGTATTCCCTCTCAGTTATTTGACAGTTTCTTCTACTCTAAACCCCATTCCTGCCTTTATGTATCCATCAAAATCCTATCCATTCTTTAATGCCATCTTCAATAACACCAGGAAGGCTTTCCTTTATCCTCTCAAGCAGCCAAAATCAAGTAAGATACTTGAACTGTGATTTAGGAAGATGAGATGGCAACTTCCTGGAAAAAGGGGAGGGAGGTCAAGGAATAAGTACTAACAAAGTAACTTTTTCTCCCCCTTATTTTCCTTTTTTTTTTGGTTTTATCTTCTGTCCCTAAGGGAAAAAAAAATCCCTTCTTACTATTTCAACTACCAACTTTATGTGGAGAATTCTAAAATCTGTCCCTTCCTTCCTTCCTTGTCCATTTCCGTCAACTCCACTCCCATATTTTGAATCATCAATGGGACATATTAACTGTCCCATAACCACCTCAAACTTTAAAACTGAATTACCTCCTGGAAACATACCCTCCCTCTATATCTGTCCATAAAAATATCACTCTTCTGGTCAATCAGTCTTCAATAGAGTAGCCTTTGACTTGTGCTTCTCTTTTGTACCCACATAACCTGGGACTCTTCCGACATCTACATGGTCAACTTGCTCCCTACCACTTCCTGATTCTTTCTAGTCACATTAGCTTTCTTGAAGTTCCATGAATACATTGTGGTTCTGCTCAGTCCCATGACTCTACATACTCTTTTCTGCAAGGAAACATTTTTCATACCCATTTTCACATACTTACTGCCTCTACATCTTTCCTATTTCAGCATGAATATATGCTCTGAAGAAAGCCCTCTGACCAGTCTCTTCTCTCAGGCCCTTCATCCTCACCCAGCCAGATACCCTAAATTAACAGTAACCTGTACTTTTCCTCTATAGCAATTACTAATTCTAATTTAAATGATAATTCTTTATATTTACCGTGGGATCATCTGATCAGTACAGTCTTTCCAAACTGACTGTGCATCTTACATCTATTTTCTCCATTACCTTTCACATAATCAGTATTGCATATTTTCTGAATGAATGAATCCTATGTCCAATCAAGCACAATTATACAAACTCCAACAGCTCATTTTTAGTATTTTTTGAAATTCATTTTTTTAAACACCTCCACTGGCCTATACAGCCTACACCCTGATAAATTAATGCCTGATTTACTGCACACTCTCCTGATTTCCCTCCCTACTTTCAGCTTGTTTTCCCTCTCACCTTTCCTGCATATTATTGTTCAAATGTCATAGTTGGAGAGAATAAAGGAAACATTCATGGAGGAGGAGAACAGGATCGGTCTTGAAGTTTGCACAGGATTTTCATGGATGGTAATGGCTAATGAGATTCAGAGGGAAGAGCAAAACCATGGAGGTGAAAATACAGGAAAAGACACACAAGTTCTCCACAGTTGTACCAAGACACTGTTGAAAAAGGTCACTGCAAAGAAACACATGACATGATTGGCTTAACAAAGAAAACCCAATAAATGCAAGTGGGTCACAATGGCAATATTAGGCAACACCAGACCAGGAAGTGCTCTAGGAATTGACAGGAAGGAGAGAATGTCTCCCCATTGTCAGGCAACCTGAGAGAGTCAAAGGGGCACAGCACCTTTGGGGACAGTGATACAGTCTCTCTGGCTGTAAGTTTGTAGTGGCTGAGTCCAGATAGTGAAAAATCCAGAATATCCAGAAACATTTATTTTCTTTATCCCCCAGGTGATCCAGTGTCAAACTGTAGTTTGCCTAAGAATTAGAGGACCTTACAAAAATACATCTCTAGTGAGATAATTAACCATATGTTGAATAAAACGTTACCATTAACCCATTTTTCAGTAGAGAAAAAAATGAAGCAGCATTGTAGAGAAAGACACAGGAATTTTAAAAAGGAGATTTTTCCTTCTTCTAGATCTCTTCAAAGAGATTAAAAAAAAAATTCCTTAAAAACATAACAACTCACCAACATGCCTACAATAATAATGTTGTTTAACGTAAGTACTTATGGAGGAGTAATAGAAAAATAAATTCCCCAGAAGTGATAAAAATGTACTTAAGAAGCGGAATACTCTGCTACTTTAACCTCAGGAAGTTGTAGTTTCTCTAATGGCTCATCTATAATCTTTTCTGAGAGTCTAAGATAAATCTCAAAATTTTTAACACTGTAGAGTTGATTTTACATTTCTATTCTAACACACAATAAAGACAAAACAGGAAAAGAAAAAAACTAAACTAAATGACACTAGGCTCAAAATGACTGCATTTTTCAGCGTGTGAAATTTTCCTTAAGGAAAGAAATTCTAAAGCATCCCTTGAGCCTATAATACCCAGATATCTAGGTCAAGTTTGCCATTTATCTACCACTTTCAGACAATGAAATGACCACAGGGCAATTCTGCCCACAGCTGAGTGAGAATGGGGGTGAGTGAGATCTCTTGGCAGGTGACGAGATATCAAGGTTGTTGGGATGATGTCATTTTCAGTAATACAATGAAATGGCCTTGCTGAGACATGATTGAGCAGCACTGAGGAAAGCAGAAGATAACTAGGGGAACAGGCAACTCTGCAAACTACCTCCTGAAAGCCCAACCACAGGCTTCTCAAGTGCACATTTAAACACTAAAAGACACAACTCCTTGGTGCACAGGACCACGAAAACTGCACACCCAGCTGAGACAGAAGCTATGGCCACACTTATGCTCTCTGTTCACTGGACTTGAAATCCCCTCTTCCCAGTCCACCAATCCATCCCTTTTGCCAGAAGGGTCACAACAGAAACCACGTCTCCTTTTAGGAAACACCCATCCTAGTGTTTTTGGTTTTATTTGCCAACATGAAACCACTCATCTGAGTAGTAAAGGAACGAAATGCCATAGGAAACAAAAATTTGATTTTTTTTTTTTAATTTTAATGTCAAGGTAAAGCATTCGTAATAATTCATCTTAACAAACTTTTTATCTCAACTTAAAACCAAGGCTGCATCGTTTTTATTGCATCAGTGTGGATAGGTGCTCAGCTCCTCACTACAGTTGAGATGAGCTTTTAAAGGACAAACAGAGTGAGTCTGGTTGGACAGATACGCTAGAAATTCTCTCTCCTGAATGACAATGATATCAACACCAGCAGAGCCTGATGGCACAGAAGCCTGTCTCACTCCTGAATAGTTTTCTTCCTCATTTCAAGCAAACCAGAGACGGGCACAGGTGCTAAAGAAAACCAGGGGTCAGATTGCATCAGATACAGAGACTACATTTTACCCACCCTAGGTTACAGAAATTGTCTCAAGATTCAAATGAACAAGCAAACTAAAAACAATAGCTATGGCAGAAAACTAGCTTTTAAAAATGTTCATCCCATATCTTGCAATTGTCAAAGAGGTGTGTTTAAACCTATCTGATGCTTTAGTGGGATCACTGCAAAGTGAAAGCAATTAATACTTCTCTAAACTTTCTATTACTCTTAGTGTTGTAGCATGCAGTGTGTATTACTTTCTGTCTAAAAGCATACGCTCTTCTTCCTGTAGCACTGATCAATACATGAAAGGGAATCTAAATCTCTATTTGAGCCACAAATAATACCAATATTAGGCAGTGAAAAATCGCTAAATAATGAGAAGATAATATTAGATTATAAACTATAAATAAGAGGATGTGGTTAAGTGTTAAATCAATATATTAAAAGAATGTATATAGTTAAGGTTGTAAAATTATATGATTTTAACTAACAAAAAATACGGTCTATTTATTAGTTGCAACTTTTTAATTAAGGAAATTTTCAAACACATAGAAGTTGAAAGATTAGTACAACGAACACTCATAACCTCAATTGGACAGTTGTTAACATTGCTATTTTTTGTTCTACCTAGCTATGCATGTGTGCATATATATATATACACACATATATATATAAATATACACATATAGAGGGTATATATAGATAGGTAACATCTGAAAGACATTTGCGTATATAATGACACTTCACCCCTAAATATTTCAGCCTACATCTCCTAAGAATAAAGACATTCTCATCCCTAAGGTGAAGGACATGATCAAAATAGTATCATGTCCGTTAAGACTCAACTGCCTAAAGAATATATTGTAACCACTTGCACATCAAGATATTCGGTGTGCTCTAACTCCAAACACAACCTTCTCAGCTTCGTCTCCCACTAGTCTCCCGAACATACTCTATTTTCCAATCAGAGAATCTGGGCATCTCATTGTTCTCTCTGCTATCAAGTCCTGTTCTTTCTAGTTTCTTTACGTACAAACATTCTTCTTTCTTCAAAATTCATGGCCATTAGAAATCTCATGCAAGAAGCATTCCTTGGTTCTTCCACACCCCTTCCAGAGGACAAAATAACCTCTCCTTGCTTTGCCATTTTCTACTTGTGGCGTCATTTTGTAAACATTTTTGAGCACTCTCTAGGATAAAGGCAGTTTCTTATGTATCTGCATATCACTTATAGCAAATCCTCTAGTTTGCAGGAGATATTCCATAAATAATTGTTAGATACGTAAGTTTTAAAAAATCCCAATTTTGTATGTCTGGGAAAAGTTAAACTATGGAAAGAGTTAAGTGTTTTATCCTATGCAAATTCTTTTCATGTTCTTAATCCAACTCCTATTCTTACAGACCAAATCACATGCTTAGTTTATTGAAGTACACTCAGCATGCATAGGACAATCTTTGAAAACTGTAAAACGTACTTACCTTATCGTTATTGTAATAAGAAATGCTAAGGCCATCAAATTTCACCCATCTCTTCTGAAACATGCGTTTTCTGTAAAACGTATGAAATTGTCATTTTACATTTAAGAACCATGCACTTGGATTTTAAATACATTTGTAATATAGAACTGTGTTGAGTACATTCCAATTTGCTAGTAAGCAGTGAAGAAAACAGTAGGCTATGACAACGTACAGTTTTGGCAATGGTACAAAGGAAAGGAAATACGTACAATGACACTTTCTAATCAGTTGACCTAGGTGTTTTTAAAAAAGGATACTGCTAACAGTGTCATCATTTTTGAAAACGTAACTTGCAGTGTCATTATCCACATCGGTAAGGTTGAGTGGAAAACAAAGTGTGGTCAGAAACACTATCATGGCACCCATATCCCTTAAAGGAGATAATTCCTCAATGAAGTTAACATAAATTTTTATCCTTCATTAAGCTTATAACATTTTATCTTATTTTTAAAAATTTTTGCTTTGGGGCATGCTAAAATAACAAAGCTTTGTCAATTGGATTTACATAGATATATTATTTAATTCTGATCAAATAAGCTGAAAAGGCCCTGACTAAATATGGAGAATCATTTGCAATCATCTAAAATTCATTGAAACATTAACATTTTGAGAAAAAGAATCATATGAAAGGCAAATGCAGTTTAAAATGGTTACTGACATGAGAAACAAAGCAAAATAATGTCATCATATGTTCCCTATTTAGGCATAAAGGAGAAAAAGATTTTCTGACTATATAAGGGAAAAGTGAAGACCCATTTCTAGTTGGGCTTGTTTTTGTTTTTTGTTTCAGTCCCCTTCCCCGAAGTCAGACAATCCTGAAGGTTGTGAATGTCTTATTCTCTATATGACTCTCAGTGTGAACTGATACAGTCTAGATACTTTTAGCCTTTATCACAGATAATATATGAAAACTAACTTCCCGTTTAAAAAACCAGTCATCTCTAAACAAATAGGTAGATAACCGCGTCTACCTCTTCCTTTTGCAGTTTTCTAACATGTTTAAGATAAGGAAATGGTATAGCTTTCTGTGGTTTTCAGAAGACTTAAAGGTAGAAAAAGCACCTCAGAAAGTGTGGAGAACTTGTCTTCTGGGCTCTTTCCTGGGCCACACACACCTATTATTACTCTAGTGAAATACAGTGAGCTGCCCACATTGATCATTAGCCGAATTATTCTGCTTAAGATAAAATTAGAGCAAACCTGATCAAACTGAGAAAAGTTTCAAAATTCATTGGTATGGACAACACTTTCACATATAAGCACTGAATTAATCATGAAGTAATAAGAACATAAGACCTTACAATTATATAACTACAACTAACGATCCAGCCCTCTTTCCATCTTACTCCCTCATCCTTCTGCTTCTTTTTAACTTCCCTTGGCCTGTCATGTGTTCTCTTAACCTTGCAACATCCAACAGTGCCGGTTTTCATTTCCTTCACTGACTCAAAGGTTCTTCAAGTTGCCAGCATTAAGAGTTACAAGGTAAAGAAATACTAAGCAAACACACAGTCATTATACATTGAATAAAATCACTTAGCACTCATTTCATACTGATCTCTGTCACACTTAAAGGCAGGTGAGCAGACATCTTCCCACACAATCTCAACAGTAATTCTATAAATCAAGATTTTGCTTTAGGCCCACCTTACATGGTGAACAGCAGTAAGCTAGAGCTCAGTAGTACATATAATCGTCCATTTTAGAATAAAAATAATCAACGTCTGTGGGAGATAACGGCCTTAGGACCTTCCATTACCCCTCTAATTCCTTTGCTAACTACTGCTTACCTTTCAGAGTTCCACCTAAACCACCTTTACAGACACTCCTTCCCTGATGAGCCAATCCAAAGCAAGTCACAAAGCTGTCCTCTCAAAGCACCCTCTCCTTTTCCTCATGGCACTTAACACAATCTCTAATTACATGTTTGTTTAGTTGCTTGATGTCTCCCACACCAAGGATGTTTCACTCTCTACTCTATGATCAGCAACTAACACAGAGACACACATGGCACTAAAAAAGAATCTGTTCAATGAAAGAGTGACATGATTAAGCACATATCCCCTTAGCAAAAAACAGCCAGATGACAGACAGATAAAACCTCAAATGACCAGCACTCAAATAACCAGCATATTTTAAAAGAAAGGCTGCCAGAAGGCGAGAAAACTTCCGAAACCTCAGAGTTAGATTCGAAGTTTCAAAATGTGCCAAAGCTGGAAGTGAAAACAAGTTTAGAACCTACTTTTTTTTTTTTTTTTTTGGCTATGTTTGGTCTTCATTGTGGGCTTTCTCTAGTTGTGGCGAGCGGGGGCTGCTCTTTGTTGTGGTGCGCGGGCTTCTCATTGCGGTGGCTTCTCTTGTTGCAGAGCAAGGGCTCTAGGCGCGCGGGCTTCAGTAGTTGCGGCTCGCAGGCTCAGTAGTTGTGGCGTGCAGGCTCAGTAGCTGTGGCGCACGGGCTTAGTTGCTCTGTGGCATGTGGGATCTTCCCGGACCAGGGCTCGAACCCATGGTCCCCTGCATTGGCAGGCGGATTCTTACCACTACATCACCTGGGAGGTCCCTAGAACCTACTTTAACATGTCTTACTTAAGATGGTTTAGTTGCGGCCACTTGGACTCAAAGTTTTCTTAGAATTCCATCACCATCTAGATAGACAATTTGAGGTCTGAGGCATCATCCAGGAACTTAACATTCATGTCCACAGGAAAATGAGAAGGAGAGGAGGGAGGGCAGACAGCTCAGAGATCAGTCAGAGATGCTACCATGTGACAAGCTACATTTCTCAGGCACTGACTAGAAACCACACACTGGATGCTTGGCTTTCTGAAGAAAGCCAACCAAAACGTCAGCCTCTGAGAGACTCAACTCCTAAGATATTCCCCCAACTATTTTTTAATTTTCTCAGCTACCAGGTGACTCTTAGATGTGTTCAGCCATTTTAACCGAATATTTTGAAAGGTTAAATCTGTTTAATAATCTATGGAAGGACAGGTAAATAAGACAAATCCCAGCCCATGCTGAAATGGAATGAGAGTGTGGCAACTGAAAAATCAAATGTTCTGTAGCTGGAGAGAGCCACTTTGCTATCCTGCCATTAAAACATTACTTCTGCTACCATTCATTCATCCAGTCGGCCATCAAATCTGTGGGTAACTATTCTGTGGACACTATCCTCCAGCCATACTGCCCCCTCTGTCTAGATGCTTTCTTGCCTCGTGGCCTTCCCATATGCCATTTTCTTCATTGGAATGCTCCCTGCCTGCTCCTGACCTGGCTGGCTCCTTATCCTTGAGATCTCGGCTCAAAAGTCATTCCCCCAAGTGGCCACCATTGAGTAACACATAGATCCTTCAGGTTCCTTTGGTCTCTTGCTCCATTTCTTTACTTAATGACACTTAGCAGAATTTGCAATTATATATTTGTTTTGTGCCCTCCACCTCCCATACTAGATATTGAGATCCTTGAGTGCAGAAACCATTTGTTTTTTTAATCAATGTAAAACCAGCAACTACCACAGTTTCTAGCATATAAAATATGCTGAATATCTAGTGAATAAACTAACAAATACATATATTTCTCACTGCAAGATGCTTCCTCAAATTTTCATGTTATGTATAGAGAAAACAAATACTAACAAAACCACTTCACCATTAATTTCATTTTTTGCTTCTTCAAGTACAAAGATCAGAATTTTTATATGACAAAAGCTTTGTAATTCATCATTAGTGTCCATGTAATTTTAAAATACATTTTATAGTTAAATATTTTTTAAATGTATTCTTTAAGATGTATGCATTTTGTACCTCCCTATTTAAAAATTCAAATTAATAAATTAAATGTTTCTAAAACTAAATATATATAAACATGTTTAATCTATTTTGCTCATTAAATGTGTCAACATTCAGTTAGTTATTTTCTGCATGTGAACTTCAATACTGAATTCTAATAATTGGTTAATTAAAGATAAGAACTTATACTTAGATCCTTTCTCACAATTCCTCTTTCTAGCAAATGGAAACTTGAATTTAAATTGTTAAACTCAATAAATTAATCAAAATTTCAACTATTGATATATAAAAGGGAAAGCTTAAGAAGCACTGTTTCTAAATTTCAATAAAATTTTAAATTAAAGTATTGGTGAATAGTAAATTTTTAAGAATTATCTTTTCTGTACCAGAGTTAGATATTTTTCTCATATATTTATAAAAATCTACTTGATACCAGGCAACTAAATCCAGTGTAATTCTGTAAAATTAATCTATTCCACACAATTAGAGGTTTCTAAAGTACTTTAAACGCTTTCTCTGACATAAGTTATACCTTTCCCTTAAATTTCAATTAACAATTTATTTAGTAAATGTTAAAAAAAAAGACAAAGTATAAAATACAGTGTCACTCTAGTCTGTGTTCCTACTATCACATGACACAAATTAGAACTGACTAATGGATTATTATACAGAGAAGAGATTTTAAAGCCTGTCAATAAAGAACTTACTTGGCCCAATAATCTTGATAATAAAAACAACACTTATACAGTGCTTTGTTCTAGGCACTGTTGCAAGCCATATACAAACATTAATTCATTCAATCCTCCAAACAATCATATGAGGCAAGTAATATTATTATTCCCATTTTACAGATGAAGCCACAGAGGAGCTGGCAGGTTAAATAATTTGCCCAAGTCACACAACTGATAAAGATCATTTCTGTGAGTCAAATCCAGGCAGTCTGGTCCCAAAGTCTATGCTCTTAACAACTACACAAAACAGACTCTGGTACATTTCATGGCAAAGCACCCTCAATATCCCTTTATGTAGCAATAACATTTGACCTTTACCCATTTAATATGTGAGTTCAGTTCTGCAAAGTGCTTCAGAATTCCTTCGGGAAAAAAAGGTAAAGTAGACGTGAAAAATATTAGCCTAGGTTTTATCCTATTTTGTTTTTAGGGTTCTAAAGGAAAACATTTCTTTGAGAAGCTTTTCTTAGAATAATTCATAAGGCATGTGTGGTGTTATTGAATGGATTTCTATAAGCACTTCCCTTGAGCTCTAGTAGGGCAGGTTGTGTAAAGTTTCAACTGCTATCATAAATGCAGCCTCGCCATCTGGTGTCAGTTTTTGTTGTCTCAAAAACTGTGTCTTAAAAATTCTTTTTTAACAACAGTGTATATACAAACAATTACATCTCTATTTATGAAGTATATACATGAAGGCACTCCTGTTTAATTTCAATCCTAAGTGCCAGAAGGGTTTTTTTTTAAAAGATTACATCTTTTAGCTTTAAAAAAACTACAAAATTGGATAAGCATGCTAACCAATGATATTAATTTAAAGTGGCAGAGGCTACCAAACTGTCATCTTCAAACATCACATAACCGAAATGAACCTCAAAGTAACTAAGTCAAATTTATGGCTTTTATTAATCATGGTATTTTAATCATCAAAAAATACTTCTCAATTATTCTAAACAATATCTAAGAAAAATGGTATCATAGACATGCTGTTCCAGAGTCACCTGCCTTGTTTACATAATCCTGAAGAATTATATGCATATTTTATCTTATTTTCTGCTCTAACACTAACTAGACTCAATATTTTTTAGAACTACTACAATTTCCAAAAGTATAGATTTTTGTTTGTTTATCTAATTACTCATTTTTTATTTAGTTATTTTATCTCATTACTCTTAAGTATGAGGCTTTTAAATGCTGCAGTATTATATGACCCAGCAATCCCACTACTGGGCATATACCCAGAGAAAACCATAATTCAAAAAGACACATGCACCCCAATGTTCATTGCAGCACTATTTACAATAGCCAGGACATGGAAGCAACCTAAATGTCCATCAACAGACAAATGGATAAAGAAGATGTGGTAAATATATACAATGGAGTATTACTCAGCCATAAAAAAGAATGAAATAGGGTCATTTGTAGAGACGTGGATGGACCTAGAGACTGTCACACAGAGTGAAGTAAGTCAGAAAGAGAAAAACAACGCATATTATATGTATATGTATATTATATGTATAAAATAAATAATAAGAACCTGCTGTATAAAAAATAAATTAAATTTAAACAAATAGTAAATGCTGCAGTATTAGTTATGAAGTATTTTATAGACATATATCCAAGGAATTATAATATTTCTAGAAAATATCAGCCCTTTTTTCTAGACTGTATTTCCTCACTTTTAAGTAAACCAAAATGAATGTTTCCAAGATTATATGAACCAAAATGAGTTGGGGCCAAAAAACAAAAACAAAACAAAAATTTTCTGAAATTCCAGCTTCCATTTCTGCTTTAAATGAGAAAAAACAAATTTTAAGATAAAATCTCAAGTGCTAAAAGGAGTTTTAGAAGCCAGTGATAAAGCACAAATTTTAATGTGTGACTTCCAACTTTTACAGTATTCACAAAGAGCTTTGTGCTTATATGACATGGTATGTGAAAAACCACGTTAAAAGACTCAGACCTCTTTATTTTATGGAGTCATACTCTGTTAAAAAAACAAAAAATCCAACATGAAACCAGCTTCTAGTTAAGACGACCAATGAAAAGTTTGCATTTATCTCTACTCCTCCTAAAACCTCAAAGGATTAAAAAACAAATAAAAATAAATAAATAACTACAAGCCAACACTGACTGAAAAAGTAAATGATAGCATCAGTATCAAGAAATCAGGAAAGCCTAAGAAGGGATAGGAACTAACTCAGGAGGTTTCAGAGAACTGATTGCTAAGCCTCCAAGAGATCAAATTGAGAGGAAAACCAACTTACTCACAAAATTTCAGAAGGTCTCAGGAGATACAGGCACAAGTAACTCTGGAAGTGATTATGAAGGAGAGGGGGTGCTGAGAACAGAAGAGTTGTTGAAAGGCAATTAAAGAGATAAACTTGCACCCCTCACCACTCCATCCCAGAATCCCTCCCTTACTTCTCAGCTGGAAAACTGCCCCTCCTCTTCCTCAACAGGATAATAGGGTTTTATTCACTGGAGAAGATCAAACAGGGGTCTCTGGACTGGGAGATCAGACAAGGCTAAAGGTAGGGGACAGCACTAAAAACAGTAGAATCACGTCTATATCATAAATATTTATGATCAAAGTCCACATTCCCCACTGAGCTCCCAAAAAGCCGTTAACCACTCTTACCACCCTCAATAAGGAGATTCATTTAAAAGATACTGGCGTGAGGAGTCTCCAAGGAAACACATTAGGAAAGCCTAGCAAGATCATCTTACAAGAAATAGACAGAGAGACCCATCAGGGCCTGATCCAATCAGCTCTGTAGGATCTCATTTTAAATGAACAGCCCAAACAGAGAATCATTCATGAAAGGAAGAGGCAATAGATAGGGCAAACTTCACTGTTGTCTTATTCTAAGAAACAGCCACAACAGCCCCAGCATTCAGCAACTACCACCCTGATCAGCGAGGAGCCATCAACACTGAGGCAAGACTCTCCACTAGCAAAAAGGTTATGACTTGCTGAAGGCTCAGATGATGGTTAGCATTTTTTGGCAATATTTTTTTTTTAATTAAAAAAATTAAAAGCCCAAGATTAACAAAACATTTGAGGAAAACATCTCTAAGGTAAAAGATGGGGAAGAAACCCTCCTCCAAAAAATTCAAAGAAACAGACACTACAGGAAAAGAAAGCTTCAAAACACTTATTAATATCCATAGAAAGATAAGAAAATATATTATGTCCATGGAACAATAACAGTACATTATAAGACGAACAGTCAAAAGAAAGAAAGTGCTTTCTACGTTAAATATAGGTAAACAAAAAACAAAAGTGGGTTAGAAAATACAAGCTAAATAAGCTTTCTTAGGGGGCTGTACGATGGTGAAATTGATATGTGTATGTATTTTGATTACTTCACAAACTCATAGTCCTGAGGAAGAATTTGTGGGTAAATGAATTTTAAGTACATAAAAAACTAAGCAAACCAAAAAAAATCAATAATTATTAACTCCAAGGAAAACTAAAGGTTGCAAATGAAAGAAAAATTAACAGTATGTTGCAAAGCTCAAATATGAGTAGCATTTACATAGATATTAAGAGTATAAAACTAAATACAGGTATAACATAGACATTTTATATGGCTACTTTAAAAGAATGATTACATGGGAACTGTGTCTATGCAGGGGGGACAGTGGGTGAAAATGAATAAACATTATATTCCACAGTAGTGTCTCAACAGCTAATTACTAACGCTGAAGAGTCAGAAAGAAACAGTATGAAAAAATTATTAAGATAAACAAAGTAACCCTCAGAATGGGAGAAAATATTTGCAAATGAAACAACAGACAAAGGATTAATCTCCAAAACATACAAACAGCTCATGAAGCTCAATATCAAAAAAACAAACAACCCAATTAAAAAATGGGCAGAAGACCTAAACAGACATTTTACCAAGGAAGACATACAGATGGCCAAGAGGCACATGAAAAGATGCTTAACATCACTAATTATTAGAGAAATGTAAATCAAAACTACAATGAGGTATCACCTCACGCCAATCAGAATGGCCATTATCAAAAAATCTAGAAACTAATGCTGGAAAGGGTGTGGTGAAAAGCAAACCCTCCTGCAACTGTTGGTGGGAATGTAAATCGATACAACCACTATGGAGGACAGTATGGAGGTTCCTAAAAATAGAACTACCATACGACCCAGCAATCCCACCACTGGGCATATACCGTGAGAAAACCATAATTCAAAAAGGGACATGGACCACAATGTTCATAGCAGCACTATTTACAGTAGCCAGGACATGGAAACAACCTAAGTGTCCATCAACAGATGAATGGATAAAGAAGATGTGGCACATATATACAATGGAATATTACTCAGCCATAAAAAGAAACAAAATTGAGTTATTTGTAGTGAGGTGGATGGACCTAGAGTCTGTCACACAGAGTGAAGTAAGTCAGAAAGAGAAAAACAAATACCGTATGCTAACGCATATATATGGAATCTAAAAAAAAAAAAAAATGGTACTGATGAACCTAGTGGCAGGGCAAGAATAAAGACGTAGACATAGAGAATGGATTTGAGGACACAGGTGGGAGGGGGAAGCTGGGGCAAAGTGAAAGTAGCATCGACATATATACACTACCAAATGTAAAATATTTGGCTGGTTGGAAGGAGCAGCATAGGACAGGGAGACCAGCTTGGCGCTTTGTGATGACCTGGAGGGGTGGGATAGAGAGGGTGGGAGGGAGGCTCAAGAGGGAGGGGATATGGGGACATATGTATGCATATGGCTGATTCGCTTTGGTGTACAACAGAAACTAACACAGCATTGTGAAGCCATTATACTCCAATAAAGATGTATTAAAAAAGAAAAAGATAAACAAAGTTAAGTACCAAAAGAAACTACTAAAGAAAGCAGAAAGTGGCTGCCTCTTGTGATAAAGTGGGAGAAGAGGAAAACTGCTTTTTTTCCTCCAGTTTTATTGAGATATAATTGACATACAGCACCATATAAGTTTAAGGTGCACAGCATAATGATCTGACTTACATACATCATGAAATGATTATCACAGTAAGTTTCGTGATCATCCATCATCTCATACAGATGCGACATTAAATATAAAAAAAAATCTCCTTGTGATGGAAACTCAGGTTTTACTCTCTTAACAACTTTCGTATAGAACATACAGCAGTGTTCATTATATCTATCATGTTATATATTACAAGTACTTATTTATCTTATAAACTGGAAGTTTGGACCTTTTGACAGTCTTTACCCAACTTCCCCTCTCCCCAGCTATTTTTTCTTAATAAGCCATGCAGAACTTTCAGACGCTTTAAACCATGTGCTTTTATAACCACTAAAAAACTTAATTTTGCAAGTTTAATGTGAACACACGATTTCTTTACCTTATAATTGCCAAGGTGAGAACTGACTAGAACTTACTTTTGGTAACATTATCAAAGGTCACCTGAAATGAAATGATGCTCTTCTGAAAAGAAAGCAAGCTGAGGTTTACTGAGTCCTGCTTAAGGGGCTCTGTAGTCAGACCCAATATTACCTACTTTTCCAACTGATCCCACAGAGGAAGCCTTGACCTTACACTTTTATGTGTGGGAAACAGCGGTTCTGAGACATTGAGTCACACAGCAAATGAGCGATAGCTTGACAATTCTAATTTCTGTCTGATTCCAATACCCTCATTCACTTCTCTGCAGCTAGACTGACTGAAATTAGCCATGTTATTTTAATAAACACTAAAACTAAGAATTATTTCCTCAAATTACAAATAAAATATGGAAGCTTTTTATTTGCTTGGCATGGTCTTCACAAGTTATGTGTGATTTGAGAGAAAAGGCCAACTAGTTCACCAGTATAAAAAAGATACTTTTTATCAGAGATTTAAGATTCAACTTCAAGTTCAACATGGTGATTGATATAGAACACCCTGGTCAGATAGAGAGACTTGTCAACTTTCCACTACATCTGCTTTTCACTGAAAGGCTGGCCGCAGGACAGCTCTCCCAGGAGGCTTGAGGCCCTCACACACTTACGGAGCTGGTGGCAAACTGCCCCACTAAAGTGGCCTTGGAGATGCTGGGCACAGACTGGAAAGTCAGCCACTGACAAAGTTACCAATAGTATAAGTCCTGATCTCCCTCCAAGTCATGGGTGGCTTCTAAGTGATCTCTCAATCACTGTTTGTGAATTTGACCCCCTTTTTGGTAGTTGATCACTGGCTTTTTCATTTTCCCTAGTTCTGTGTTCAACCTGGACATGTAATTCTCTGGCAGTTTCTCCCTCCTGGTCCTAGAGCCTAACTTGCGTCTTCCATAAAATAACCTCAACTAACCCCTCTACTTATCTCATAGACTTCAGGACATCCAGATATCACCAACATCAGTGCCTTTTCACTCCCTCTAGCCTGAAAAGTATTTCATCTAAAAACGCCAGTTGAAACAGTATCCATTTTCCAAAGGTCAGTCGAGCTGCTATTCCTCCTTAGAAGATCTCTGAAGAAATGTTTTCTCAACCGCTCTGTAACCTCATGATTCTGTACTCTGTGGACCTTTCTGTACCAATTAGTATACGTTGTCTTTCAAATTTATTTTTATTTGTATTTTTTTCTGACCAAAGTGGAAGATACAAAAAAGGCCAGGAACACATCTTGCTTATCCTTGTATTCGTCCAGAAATTCTTGAGCATATTATATACACAAATTTCTAAGTTAACCTTGCGTGTTCAGCTCCTGCTGTCCCGGACTCACATTACCACACGATGCTTCTCTACGGTTAAAAAAATTAATTTTTTAAAAGAGGAATTTAGCTGAGTAAGAAAAAAAGTTCTAAAACATCTTGTCAAGTAAAAATATGAATTCCTCAAGATATATTGCAGTTTTTATAACTATGCTCAGTGCGTGATATCAAACACACAAACATCTTTAGAAAACAGCAGGTTAAAAAGTCAAAAGCATTTCCTAGTTGCAGATATTCTTGGATATTTCAATACGTGGTTCTCTAGAAGGGGTGTGGCACATTCAACCACGTTTTCTTTGATTTACAGAAACTCACAGGATTCTTCCTCTGAGTTGCATATTCAGGAAATTCTGGAATAAATTCTATCCAGTCTTCCATATTTGCATCTACTCAGACTTGCTGTAAAGCTTGAGCTTATTAGTTGCAGATAGGAAAGGGGAAGGAAAGAGACTTGTTTTTTTTATCTTCAAAACCCAGTGAGGTTTTTTTTAACACAAGACCATTTATTAAGTTTCTCATCTGCCTCACCTGTTTGAAACACTAACAACAAACCCAAGTTCAACATTTTATCAAGTTTTTTCCATACAATTTTTTAAACCAATAGTATAAGGCTATATTATAATTAGATCATTCGAATAGTTAAATAAATGTTCATACTTTAAGCTCAGCTGGAAATGTTTCCATATTTCTCTAGTTGCATGGTGTTATACAATTATTTTCTTACTAAATATTGGGCAGTTTTCACATACTGTGCATTGATTCAGAACTGGCATTTCCATTTCAAAGCGAACAGACAATCACATGAAATAAATCCAGATTATGAATTTGATTACTTTGTTTAATGTCACTCATGACTGAGGACAATTTCCAACACTATTTGGAGAAGGATAACCAAGTATGGCTATTTTTTTTTTTTTTTTTGGCGTATCCTGTGGGATCTTAGTTTCCTGACCAGGGATTGAACCCGGGCCCACAGCAGTGAGAGCACAGAGTCCTAAATACTGGACAGAGCAGGGAATTCCCACTATTTGTTTTTAAACTGTGTTTTGACAACACATGTACTCACATACAGAAAACAGCAGGTTAAAAAGTCAAAAGCGTTTCCTATATGTCTATAGGGGGGAACAGAATTTAAATAAACGCACTGAGAGTTCACTGCTCTGTTAACGTACACCAGCACTATCAACGGCACCAGCAGATTTCCAACCAATACAGTGTCTGGAGTTTAGTTTTTACTACAAGATCCCTATAAATTAAAAAATAGCTGTTTTAGAAAGATTGAAAGAAAAAACGATGTCTAATACTAGGTTTTTATAATAATTCATTCAACAACAAACACTAAGAATATCTACCACATGCTAGGCAACCTTCTAGTTGCTGAGGATACCACAGTAAACAAAAACTAATATAGATGACTGTCCCCATGGAGCATATATGCAACAAATAAATCATCAAGTGTATAAGCTATGAGAAAAATAATTAAGGGAGTGATGGGGTGGTGAGGGAAGGGCAGTGATAATATTAACTTTGGTGTTCAGGGATTCGTGCAAAGGAGACTTTAGAGCAAGAACTTGAGGGAGGTAAGGTACAAGTCATGCTGCTCTCTGGGTACGAGCACTCAGGGCAGAAAGAAGAACAAGTTCAAAGGTACCCGAAGAGAGATCCTGCTTCTTATTATGTCTAGATTTGATAGAATAATAAAGTAGTTTCCTTTTTCTGTAATCTATCAGGTTATAATTTTTGATGTGGGGCCCAAAGGAGATGGAGGAAGCTGGTATAAGATTTCAGCCAACCCTCAAATCTGTTTTATGCTACTATGGCCCACAAACCAAACCTGGCCCATTAAATGTGTTTATAAATAAAGTTTTATTGAAACACAGCCTCATTCATCAGTTTACACATTCTCTGTGGCAGCTTTCATGCTACAACTGCAGAGTTGCTGAGCTCCCACAGACACCATATGGCTGTAAAGATTAAAGTATTTATTATCTGACCCTTTACAGAAAAAGTGTGCTAATACTTTCTCTATGGAATTCAGAATGCCATCAAAATCAGTGCTACCTGCACCAAAGAGACATGTGACCATGAGGTAAACAAAGCTCAGTAACCTCTGCATAAGGAATGGGTAGGCATCATTTTGTCTAATTAATGAGCATCTTAAACACCCTCACCATAGCCTACAGAGTCTAACTAGAAAAAGGAAAAATGGAGATTCCATTTGTGGTCTAATAAATACATGCTTCTTGGTCAGTTACACATATTTCTTTTAAGTCATAGCAACATAATCATGGAGAAGAGCTTTTTAATTTCTTGGTGATATAATAAGCTCCTTTGTTTACTTTCCTAGCTGCATCCTGGTAACCTGGAAAAAGACTCTGAAGTCAGAAAACTCAATTATTTTCTCTAAAATGGAAAAATAAAAATCTCAAAAAATTACAGCCTCTAACCTTAGGCAGGTTCAGAATAGAAAGGTTGGAAAGTCAGAGTTCTGATAAAAAGAGAGAGAAAATGTTCTAACTATCCCAGAGGTGGCCAGTAATGGTGAAGCTTTCTCAGTGTGCCTGCAACATAAACATACTAACCCTGTCAAGATCGAGGTACCACCCACCAGAGATCATTCAGGAAACCACAGAATCTGCTAAATCTTCCAGTGATACTTTGAGAGAGCACTGGGATCTCCCTAATCATTTAAATTCTACAGAAATGAAAGACCTGAGACTATTCCCGTGCAATGTTTCATTCCACCAGTGTGTATATTTGAGTAATGACTCATACCGTTGCAATTTGACTATGCATTTACCAATAATACTGATGACTGATGAAAAGCAGACACAGTTAACTACTTTGTCATCCTAATGGAACCAGAAAGGAGTGAGACAAAATACATGATGCTAAGAAGTTCTCTGCTTCAGTTTAGTCAACATCTAATTTGCTAAAGGGATGCAATCCTATAAAGTATTAACCATGTAATTACTAACCACAAAAGGGTTCAGCTTTTTTTTTTCTCTATTTCTTAAGAAATATCATTCCTTCTCCCACTAGTCAACTGATACTTCTTCTGGCAATTTTTTTGCTAATAAAATTTATTTTAGGAGAAAACAAGGCTTTCTAGAAATGATGCACCTTTTCAGGGGAAGAGTAGAGAAAACCAGCACAACATAGAGACTCACCACAACAACTACTTAAACATAAGAGATTTAATCCCTAAATAATTTAATAATTCATGAGGAACATTTCCAGTAAGTATTTCAAAAGGACATTCAAAATTCAGGATGTCAGAAAATAATTCTAATTAAACATAATCCCTCCCCAAAGATTTCTCAGTACTGCAAAATGCTTAAGGACAGAAGTTTCTTTGTCAACAACTGAAATGATAAATCTGCTTTTAAAGTATAATATTCAAGGAACTCTGACCTTTTGTGCAACATTCAAAACTCAAAACAATATATCAATAACAGTGAAGCCTAAAATGTAACAGTGACATACTTTCCCCTAACTACAATAAGCCTTGTATTCCCAAACAGAACGCTGTTATAATAGGAGCGAAGGCCAAACAGTGTGGGTTGAGTAATACAAACCCAATCAGTGTTGTTTTTCTTTGCTACAAATTGAGACACAAGATATTGCATTTTGGTGCAAAGTTAGAAACTAACATTAAGGATCTAGATGTGAAATTAAACTTCCAGTTTTAATTTGCTATGCAGAACCTTAACCCAGAATTCCATTCAGCACACGGCCCATGCCCCACATTACATCTAAAGAACAGCATTTGCAAAAGTGTATTCAAAGTCCCTATGAACTGTCTCTGTATGCTTGGGGGGTGGGGAGGCGCAACAGCAACCTAGCAGGTTTAGAAATGGATACGCTTGAATTTTTAAAAATATGCCACTTAGGAAAAAAAAAACAAAGAAGAATAAATACATACCCTTGGGGACAGAGTTTGTCAAGCCATCCCGATTTAACCTTTCTTGCAGACGATCCATAAAAACAGGCATAGGGAGATATTACATTTGAGGAAATGATGGATGAATCAGCCTTTCCACTTGCTGAGCTTAGTGGATAACTGTGCCTATTAACAGAGGCCAAATTCACTGCTTTTTGAGTTCGAGATTTAGATGGCTTTGAATGTTTTCTTCTCAAACTCTGAAAGCATTCTTCTACCGTTGAATATTCTGATTCCGAAGCAGAGTCTATAGGAATATTGTTTTTGTCCTCTCGAGGTATCCAAATATCTTCTACTTTGTCTTCACTTACATTCTCCATCCTGTTATCATATAAGCTAAATGGAAAAAGAATGGTTTTAATATTTCCCACAGCTCTATGTGACTTAAGCCATTGGTTACTTTTTCTATTTATAAACAACCAATCACAGAAATTTAAGGCCAGGAAAAATCTTGGAGTTCAATTAACACATCTGATAATTTTTAAAACTTCCTGAAAAATAGAAATCTCTCATTATACTAACACATATTTGAATACTACTAGAAGCAGTGTATTTTTTCTTATGTATCATTTCATCTGACCTGTTTATTTTGGGGGTTGGGTGAGAGTGGTGAGGATGGAGACTGCCATATTCTCTGCATCACAATTTAAACGTCTTCACCAGCACCAGTAAGTGGCCAGCCACTTAATGGGCCAGATCATGAACCACTACCTCGTGGAGAGAGGTACTGGAGATCTTATTTCTACATGTTGCCCCTTCTCTGACTCTCCACTAATTGACTTCAAGGACCCTATGTTCCATATAATGTAATAAAACAAAGAGTACACCTGACTGGTGAGAACTTTAGTATTATTTTGCATCACTAATGACAAAAAAACTGCACCACATTGCTAACTAGAAAACAAGAAAGGGCCAGGGTACATTCAGAAGGTAAAAGCTGTATAACGTATAATATTTACTGGAACACACAGTTGCTAAGTATATTCCTATAGATTTAAGGAATGACAAAACAGATTGGCTCAGCCATTTATGTATAATAAAACTCATTACAAAGAAGTTTTTGCTAATCAATGAAACAGATATGCCTAGGAGTCAAATTACATCCTTCTGGACGTGGTATTCTAAAAATCATTGCCACCTTAAAGGACTTAACTTGGCCCCTTCCACACTCTGCACTGTAGTAAGTTCATATCAGATGCCTTCTGAAGATTCTCAATTATTTAGTTCATCTTAAGGAAACCCTCAACAGTGTTAGCCTTGGAGAATAAAGGTTAAAATAGACAAATGTTAGGTAATGATGCACTACATCAAGTGCTAATAAAGCTGAGAGAAAAATAAAATCTAAGTTGGTATCTTACAAACTCTATTCAATCTCATGTGTGATCCAAATAACTGGATAATTTTCAAGCTGCTTGCCAATGCTGAACTTCTAATAAAAGGATACATTACATTTGTAAAAATTCTGCACCTCACATAGTGACATTTTTGGCACTGCCCCTTTCTTCTTCATAGTAAGGTAACTTCCTATCTTTAAAGTGCAAACATGGTCACCACATATTTGCCACTTTGGGAAAGGGAGAATGGTTTCAATTAGGAAAAGACAAAAATAATGTGCTACAGACTATAGAATCAATTTACAGGCTCTAAATTCAATTACTGAAATGAGTGCTGTTGTCAAAAGAAAGGATTTGGACTTACCAATGTAAACTATTTTCTTAGAAATATAATATGAGCAAGAATTCAACATTGTATATTAAATAACATTTTATTCAAAAGAATTAACCATCATCAATCATGTCCTCATACCTTGATTTGACAAAAAATGAGTTTCTTTCAGTAGTTGTTACCCCTTTGAGTGTTTCTTCCTGGGTCCAAAATTCATTCCTTATGGATCTCTTCTATAAGAAAAATACAAGTTTTTTTAGGGGAGCAATATTCTACAAAGATTCACAGTATCTGGGTTTAGTTTTATTAAACAAACGTCTAATTGTTTAGATCAATTTTCAATAAAAACAATTTAATTAGGGTGACTATATTAAATGGTAGCCTTTTGATCCCTTTTTCAATATTTTATTTAAATCATTAATAACTCATCATTTCAACTAAGAAGAACAGAAGGTGCTAAGAATAAAATTTATTTACTTTTACTTTCCCACTTACTTTTTGTCTTCCAACTTCTCTTTCATCATGACCAAGAAATAAAATACCAAAAGAGCACAAATAGTGGAGAGGAAAGACTGAGTGATAAACTGAATAATTAAGATTTGTAAATAGTTAGAAGTCTGTCTATATTTGGGTATAAGGCAAAGTAAAATCTAGTGGCTTTTGTCAGTTTGCCTTTCCTTTTTACAGGGGTTTGTCTTACTCTTTTTTTTTTTTTAAAGTAACTTGTGGTAAATTTTGAAAACCCACTGATCTGTATTCCTAAAATCAAATTGAAATGTATTTCTGTGATATATTTTTAAAGATATAAATCTGCCATGATTTTACCGAGCAGAATTTCGCTGAATGGAAATTTCTTTCTTCAATATAACACATTCTTCAAACAGCTTAAAGGAAAATGAAGAGGCATATATAGGCAGAAAAGCAAAGAATTGAATATGGAAAAAAATTAAAATGTATGGGACTAACCTTGGAATTTTCTAGTCTCTGGAAGAGAAAGGTCTCTCCATAAGGGAAAATGGAAGATGAATTCTCCTCATTCGTATCTTTTGGGGGAATTATAGGATGAGAATGGAAAGATGTGAATAATGTGAAATATTGTTTTAAAAAGGCATGTGTTTAATTATTTTATAGCAATATCACAACTTAAGCTTTATTCTCTGAGAGTCCAAAATTCTGCTCATAATTCTTATCCTCAAATCAACTCTAAGCATGATTTTCTCAATGTATACACCCCTCACTTCACAACCAAAACACATTACTCACTGTTTCTCAAAGTGTGATGTGTCACATTTGTCCTTGCTAACCTATAGGATCCACGTTAATATAAGTAAGCACATTTCCCCATACGATGGAAATTGTCATGGTGTGTTTATAATGTTAATTCCTAAATAAGAGGTTAGTTTTAATGGCAGAAAATTAATCTTAATTCTATTGGAATTTTAAACAAATGATCATTAAAAGTTCACTAACATAACAGCTAGATGTTATAGCATTCAAAATGCCAGAATCCACTTAATATAATCCCTCTAATACCATAACTACTAATGCACCTGTAAGTAAATTATTTCAAGAGAATTTCCACAATCCCTGAATTACACCGATCTACAAGAAAGAATTCTCAACACTTGCGTTTTCTGCTGTGGCAAATTTTTTTAAAGGTTCAGTAGTCAAGTGTTTGCTAACAGCATTGAGAAGAATGTTCCTGAACTTGTACAAGCAGAATTTTCAAAAAGAAAGAAAAGCCTCTGTCAATGAGCAGTTGACCAGAGCAATGTCAGCCTTTTCCTGTTACCATGGCAAAATTACTTTCCATAAATCTACGCCCTGTAGTTCAGACTGTCAGAAACCACATAATTTAGTTAAATGCTTTCGACTGTGGTTAATGATAAATGAAGCCTGGGTAAAAAAATCTTTTTACATTAGCATGTGCAAATTTCCAGGAGTCTGCGTATATATTACTGTCTTTCATTCACTCACCTTTAAAAGTGTCTGGAGTACTATGAACCTGGCAGACAGTTATTCCCACTATTCCCTATTCCACAGGTGGGCTGCCTTCTTGACCATGATTTTAACACATGTAAGAGTATCAAATGAGTACTAACTAATTTACAGACTTTAAAAGCTGAGACTCACTTTGCTGTGTCATAGATTTTCCAGTTGAGGTAGGAACATTTCTTCTCTCACGGAAATAGCTTAAGGCAAAGGGAAAAATAGATAAAATACGTAAAAATAGATGTTATCATCCTAAGTAAAGGATTAATTGTAGGCACATATATTCTTTTTGTTAGAAAAACCAATATTCAAAAATAAGTTTGATTTTAATGAACAAATACAATGGCCAAATTCCATAAATGTGTCTTTTTAAATAGCCTTAAAGGAAGAGATTTTATTGGATTTTACAAGTGTTTGCTTTTTACATTTATAATTCACAAAAGTAAATGAACATATTTGCGCAAGTATTTATGATTTTTTTTGTCTTTAGCTTTACAATATTGAATAAAAAATCTGTCTGGCTCTAAGAACATAATTTGAAAATACATAAGACCTTTTCTCAAAGATCTCAAAGCCTTGAGAGAGAAATACTACAGGTAATTAATTAGAATACAACATAACAGCAATGTCAGAGGAAAACACTGTGGAAACAGAAGGTAATGAATACCTACCACCATATGAAAGAGTTCTATTTTTCCATTTAAATATAAGGATCAGGACAGTGTCCTTACTTCTCTTAAATATAAATATGCCCAAGTAACTATAGAAAAGACTATATCTATGTAGTTGTAGTTATTTATTTATTTATATCTATATAAAAGAACAGAAACCAATGAAATAGAATAGAAACAAAATTTAAAAATAATGGTAACCAAAAGCTGGTTCTTTGAAAAGATCAATAAAATTTATAAACCTCAGGGAAGGAAAATAAGAATGAGAGACAGAAGAGACAAATTACCAATATCGGAAATGAAAGAGAGGACATCACTACAAATCCTACAAACATTAAAGGGATAATTACAGATTATTAAGAAAAACTTTATGCCAATATATCCAACAATTTAGATGAAATGGAAAAATTCCTTGAGATACAAATGATCAAACCGGACACGAGAATAAATAGAAAAATCTTAATATCCCTGTATCTATTAGAAAAATTGAATTCAGTAATTAATCACCTACCCACAAAAAGCTCCAGGCCCAAATACTGCACTGGTGAGCTCCACCAAATATTTAAGGAAGGAATAATACCAATTCTATGCAAACCTTTTCAGAAAATAGGGAAGGAAGGACTACTTCTAGTTCATTCAGCAAGGCCAGTATTACTAATACACAACCATTCAAAAACAAAACAACAGATAAATGTTAGACAAATATTCCTCATAAACTTAACATGCAAAAATCGTTAACAAAATATTAACAAATCAAATCCAACAATACATAAAAATGATAATATATTATGACCAGGTGAGATTTACCACAAGAAAGCAAAGTTGGTTTAACATGGAAAAATTAATATAATTCACCAAATTAAGAAAATAAAGGAGAAAAATCATTCTCACAGCAATAGATTCAGAAAAACCAATTGACAAAATTCAAAATCCATTCATGATAAAAACTCTCAGCAAACTAGGAATAGAAAAAAACTTCCTCAACCTAATAAAGGGCATTTATGAAAAACCAACGTCATAATCAAAGATTAAAGACTGAATCATTTTCCCTAAGACTGGAAATAAGGCAAGGAGGTGGGCGCTCACTAGTTATATACACATTAGTTCATAGGTTGCAGTCAGTGCAACAAGCGAAAGAAATAAAAAACATTCAGATTGGAAAGGAAGGCCTCTTATAAGCAGAAGTCTGTATCTAATCAACAGGAAATCCTTAAAAATCTACCTAAAAGCTTCTCAAACTGCTAAGTCAGTGTAGCAAGGTACCAGGATGGGGGAAATATTTTTAAAAATCAATAGTATTTCTAAATACTAGCAATGAACCATTGGAAAAATAGTTTGAAAATATAACTTTTACAATAGCATAAAGAAACATGAAATACTAAGGGGTAAATTTATCAAAATATGGGCAAGATCTGCACACTGAAAATTCTAAAACATTGCTGAGAAAAATTAAAGAAGACCTAAATAAGTAGATATATCATGTTCATGGATTGGAAGACTCAATATTGTTAAGATGTGAATTCTCCACATATTGATATATAGCGTCAACATAATCCCAAACAAAATTCCAGTGATCTTTTTTATAGAAATTAACAAGGTGATGCTAAAATTTACATGCAAATAAGAACAATTTAGAATGGTCAGAATATTTAAAAGAAAGACAAAATTGGAAGATTTATAGTATATGATTTCAATATTTAGCCTAAAACTACAGCAATCAAATTTGTGCGGTACTGGTGAAAGGGCAGACATATAAATCAATGGAATTAAACAGAAAGTCCACATATACTCCCACACATCTACGGTCCAGTGATTTTTGAAAAATTATGTCATGGCAATTCAATGGGGAAAGGATAGTCTTTTCAACAAGTGTTGCTGGAATAACTGGATAGCTCAATTTAAAAAAAGAAATGAATATCAACCATTACTTCATACCATATACAAAAATTAACTTGAAATGCAGTTTAGGCCTAAATGTTAATACTAAAACTCTAAACCTTCTGGAAACCAACAGAAGAAAAATTTTGCAACCTTTAAGTATGCAAAGATGTCTTAAATAAGATACAAAAACCACCACCCCCCCAAAAAAGTTGGACCTTTATGCTGTCACATATTTCTGATAAATGACTTGTTTCCAAAATATAAAAAGAATACTTACAATCTATTAATAGGAATGATTCAATTTAAAAATGGACAAAAATTTAAATAGACACTTTGTAAGAGGATACACAAATGTGATAATAAATACAGACTCATTAGAATGGATAAACTTAAGGCTGTAAATACCAAGTGTTAGAGAGTATGTTGAATAAATAGAAGGTTTAAATACTGCCAGCAGGAATGTAAAAGGGTACATCCATTTTGGAATACTGCTTGACATTTTCTGATAAAGTTAATTTAAGCTCCCAGCTATCCAATCCTAGAAACTCAAAAGAATTGAAAACATATTTCCAGGGAAATAAATTTTTCTGGTCTTTCTTCATAGCAGTTTTACCCTCAATAATCAATAACTTAAAACAAACTAAATGTACATCAACAGGTGAATGATAAACAAATGGTGGTATAAGGACCTCAGGGATTACTACCAAGCTTGGGGGGGGGGGCGGAGAACTAATAAAAGGATACAAATTAATACTAAACATAATAATATGAATAACTCTCAAAATCATCATGCTGAGCGAAAGAAGCCTGGCACAAAGACGTATATCCTATATGATTCTATAAGGGAGTGTGAAAGACGGATGGACTGTAAAAGGACACTAAGAAATGCTTAGGGATGATGGAACTGCCACTTCTTAATTGTGGTGATAATTTAATAGGTTTACACATCTTTCAAAACTTATCAAATTATATGCTTTGAATTGGTACAGTTTATTATGCAAATATTATACCTCAAAGAGTTGTTTAAAAATGAATTTAGCAAACCTACTGTTCATAGGGTTGATAAATAAAATATAAACTATATTCCCAAATATCAGCAAACAAAATGAAATATTAAAAGTGATACCATATACAAGAGTATCAGAAAAATATAAAAACCCAGGATTAAATCTAACAAAAGATTTGTAAGAACTCAGTCCTGAGAAACCATTCCTGAGAAAATTAAAGAAAATCTAATTAAATGGAGGAATATATGGAGGACTGAATACTGCAAAGATGTCAACACTGCCTATGTTCATTTGTAGAATCAATGCAATCCCAATCAAAAGGGTTACAGGGGTGGGTATCTATGTGGAATTTAACAAGTTGATTTTAAAATTTATATGAAAAAGCAAAAGACCAAGAATAACTAAGACACTTGAAGAATAAAGTGAGAAGACTTGCTCTGCTAGGTATCAGGATTTATTTTTAAAGCTATGGTAATGAAGACACTACATTACTGATAAAAGGACAGATATATAGATTAGTGAAGTAGAATGGGCATAAAGGCACTCAGTATTCATTTAAGTTAAAACAAACATGTCAATCTTGAGCAATGAGCAAAGCATGTCTTTAATAAGAAGATGACTTGGATATCCACTTGGTATTAAAAAAAAAAAAAAAAGTACTCCTACCTCAAACTATACCTAGAAATCAATTCAAGGTGGATTATAAATCCCAACATGATAGGCCAAACAATAAAGCTAGAAGAAGATAAAACAGAATATCTTCTGTGTCTTAAGATATGAAAAATTCTAACTCTAAAGGAAAGTAATGGTAAATTTGACTAAATTAAAGAACTTTCATTCATTAAAAGTCACCATCAAAGAATAAAAAAGCAGTATGTAGAAGAGGAAAATATATATTCGACAAAGGGCTCATACCCATGGTGCATCAATAACTCTTAAAAATCATTATAAAACACAGAGAATGCAATTCAAAACAACAACCCCCCTCCCCCAAAATGGGTAAATGACTCCAAAAGGCACCACATAAAAGAAGATAGAAACATGGTCAATGACCAATAAATGCATTAAAATGTGCTCAATTTCGTTAGTCATCAGAAAATACAAATTAAAATCGCAATGAAATATAACTATCCGCCCACCTGTATGGCTAAATTTTTTTAAATAACGAAATGCTGTTGAGGCTGTGAGACAAAAGAAATGCACATACACTGCTAGTGTTAACATAAGTGAGCATAACCACTCAACGATGAGAACCACTTTGCATTACCTACCAAAGTGGAAGATAAGCATATACTATGACAGCAACTCTACTCCTAAGTATATATTCAACAGACATACATGTAGATGAAAAGAAAAACCACCCAAATGTATGTCAACATGCAAAAGTTAAAGAAGCTGTGGGAGAATCACACAAAAGAATAACATTCAACAGACAAAACAACAAACTGACATGCAGCCACATGGATGCATCTCATAAACATCAGGTTGAATAAAAGATATTGGACACAAAACGTTACTTGCTGTATGATTCCATTTATATGAAATTCTAGAATAGGCAAAAGTAATTCAGTGAGATCAGTGGTTCCCCAATGCAGGTGATGGGATAATTTACTGCCAATGTGCAAAGGCGAATTTTGAGGGATGATAGAAATGTTCTGTATCTTGATTGTGGTCACATGGCTGTATATATTTGTCAAAACTCATCAACCTGTCTATTGAACATCAGTCTTTCTTCTTACATGTAAGTTTGATATAAATAAAGCTGGTTTACACATGTGTGTAAACATATATCACTTACATGTAAAATACTAGATGATGTTGAGAATGTGAACTATAACAGTAGAATGGATATCATGATATATCCATACGGTGAAATATTATACAGCAGTGAAAATGAACAGTCTACAACCATAGGTACCAACATAGATTAAGTCTCAAAGTTAAGCAAAATGAGCTTAACTAAAAGATTTACTATATGGCTGCATTTTTAAATCCACAAGACAGTCAAAACTACAGTATAGAGAGGGGATTCAAGATGGCGGAAGAGTAAGACGAAATACACCTACACGTGGAACAACCCCTAAAGAACATCTACTGAAGGCTGGCAGAAGACCTCAGACCTCCCAAAAAACAAGAAACTCCCCATGTACCTGGGTAGGGCAAAAGAAAAAAGAAAAAACAGAGACAAAAGAATAGGGACGGGACCTGCACCAGTGGGAGGGAGCTGTGAAGGAGGAAAGGTTTTCACACACTAGGAAGACCCTTCGTGGGAGGAGACTGCGGGTGGCGGAGAGGGGAAGCTTCAGAGCCACGGAAGAGAGCACAGCAACAGGGATGCAGAGGGCAAAGCGGAGAGATTCACGCACAGGGGATCGGTGCCGACCAGCACTCCCCATCCCAAGAGGTCTGTATGCGCAAATGCTGGAGCGGGTGGGGGCTGGGGGCTGAGGCTCCAGCTTCAGTCGGATCCCAGGGAGAGGACTGGGGCTGGCTGCATGAACAGAGCCTGAAGAGGGCTAGTGAGCCACAGCTAGCCGGGAGGGAGTCCAGGAAAAGGTCTGGAGCTGTCGAAGAGGCATGACACTATTTCTTGCCACTTTGTTTCAGGGTGCGCAAGAAGAGGGGATTAAGAGCGCCGCTTAAAGGAGCTCCAGAGACGGGCGTGAGCTGCAGCTATCAGCGCGGACCCCAGAGACGGGCATGAGACGCTAAGGCTGCTGTTGCAGCCACCAAGAAGCCTGTGTGCAAGCACAGGTCACTATCCACACCTCCCCTCCCAGGAGCCTGTGCAGCCCGCCACTGCCAGGGTCCCGTGATCCAGGGACAACTTCCCCAGGAGAACACAAGGCACGCCTCAGGCTGGTGAAATGTCACACCGGCCTCTGCCACCACAGGCTTGCCCCGCATTCTGTACCCCTCCCTACCCCCGGCCTCAGTGAGCCAGAGCTCCCGAATAGCTGCTCCTTTAACCCCATCCTGTCTGAGTGAAGAACAGACGCCCTCAGGCGACCTACATGCAGAGGCGGGGCCAAATCCAAAGCTGAACCCCAGGAGCAGTGCGAACAAAGAAGAGAAAGGGAAATCTCTCCGAGCAGCCTCAGGAGCAGCGGATTATATTTCCACAATCAACTTGATGTACCCTGCATCTGTGGAATACCTGAAGAGACAACAAAGCATCCCAAATTGAGGGGGTGGACTTTGGAAGCAACGATATGTATATAGTTTTTCCCCTTTTTCTCTTTTTGTGAGTGTGTATGTGTATGCGTCTGTGTGCGATTTTGTCTGTATAGCTTTGCTTTTACCAGTTGTCCTAGGGTTCTATCTGTCCGTTTTTTTTCTTTTTATTCATTTTTTTAGTATAGTTTTCAGTGCTTCTTATCATTGGTGGATTTGTTTTTTTGTTTGGTTGCTCTCTTCTTTCTTTCTCTTTTTATTACTTTAAAAATTTTTTATAATAATTATTTTTTATTTTAATAACGTTATTTTATTTCATTTCATTACATTTCATTTCATTTTATCTTTTTCTTTCTTTCTCTCTTTTTTTCTCCCTATAATTCTGAGCCGTGTGGATAACAGGCTGTTGGTGTTTCGGCCAGGCATCACGGCTATGCCTCTGAGGTGGGAGAGCCAAGTTCAGGACGTTGGTCCACCAGAGACCTCCCAGCTCCATGTAATATCAAATGGTGAAAATCTCCCAGAGATCTCCATCTCAACGCGAAGACCCAGCTCCACTCAAAGACCAGCAAGCTAGAGTGCTGGACAACCTACGCCAAACAACTAGCAAGACAGGAACACAACCCCACGCATTAGCAGAGAGGCTGCCTAAAATCATAATAAGGTCACAGAAACCCCAAAACACACTACCAGATGTGGACCTGCCCACCAGAAAGACAAAAACCAGCCTCATCCACCAGAACACAGGCACTAGTTCCCTCCAGCAGGAAGCCTACACAACCCACTGAACCAACCTTAGCCACTTGGTGCAGACACCAAAAACAACAGGAACTACGAACCGGCAGCCTGCGAAAAGGAGACCCCAAATACAGTAAGTTAAGCACAATGAGAAGACACAGAAACACACAGCAGATGAAGAAGCAAGGTAAAAACCCAACAGACCTAACAAATGAAGAGGAAATAGGCAGTCTACCTGAAAAAGAATTCAGAATAATGATAGTAAAGATGATCCAAAATCTTGGAAATAGAATGGAGAAAATACAAGAAACGTTTAACAAGGACCTAGAAGAACTAAAGAGCAAACAAACAATGATGAACAACACAATAAATGAAATTAAAAATTCTCTAGAAAGGATCAGTAGCAGAATAACTGAGGCAGAAGAACAGACAAGTGACCTGGAAGATAAAATAGTGGAAATAACTACTGTAGAGCAGAATAAAGAAAAAAGAATGAAAAGAATTGAGGACGGTCTCAGAGACTTCTGGGACAACATTAAATGCAACAACATTCGAAATATAGAGGTTCCAGAGGAAGAAGAGAAAAAGAAAGGGACTGAGAAAATATTTGAAGAGATTATAGTTGAAAACTTCCCTAATATGGGAAAGGAAATAGTTAATCAAGTCCAGGAAGCACAGAGAGTCCCATACAGAATAAATTCAAGGGGAAACACACCAAGACACATATTGATCAAACTATCAAAAATTAAATAAAAAGAAAAAATATTAAAAGCAGCAAGGGAAAAACAACAAATAACATACAAGGGAATCCCCATAGGGTTAACAGCTGATCTTTCAGCAGAAACTCTGCAAGCCAGAAGGGAGTGACAGGACACATTTAAAGGGATGAAAGGCAAAAACCTACAACCAAGATTACTCTACCCAGCAAGGATCTCATTCAGATTTGATGGAGAAATTAAAACGTTTACAGACAAGCAAAAGCTAAGAGAATTCAGCACCACCACACCAGCTTTACAGCAAACGCTAAAGGAACTTCTCTAGGCAGGAAACACGAGAGAAGGAAAAGACCTACAAAAACAAACCCAAAACAATTAAGAAAATGGTAATAGGAACATACATATCAATAATTACCTTAAATGTAAATGGATTAAATGCTCCAACCAAAAGACATAGACTGGCTGAATGGAGACAAAAACAAGACCGATATATATGCTGTCGACAAGAGACCCACTTCAGACACAGGGACACATACAGGCTGAAAGTGAGGGTATGGAAAACGATATTCCATGCAAATGGAAATCAAAAGAAAGCTGGAGTAGCACTTCTCACATCAGACAAAATAGACTTTAAAACAAAGACTATTACAAGAGACAAAGAAGGACACTATATAATGATCAAGGGATCAATCCAGGAAGAAGATATAACAATTGTAAATACTTATGCACCCAACATAGGAGCACCTCAATACAATAAGGCAAATACTAACAGCCATAAAAGGGGAAATCGACAGTAACACAATCATATTAGGGGACTTTAACACCCTACTTTCACCAATGGACAGATCATCCAAAATGAAAATAAATAAGGAAACACAAGCTTTAAATGATACATTACACAAGATGGACTTAATTGATATTTATAGGACATTCCATCCAAAAACAACAGAATACACATTCTTCTCAAGTGCTCAAGGAACATTCTCCAGGAGAGATCATATCTTGGGTCACAAATCAAGCCTTGGTAAATTTAAGAAAACTGAAATCGTATCAAGTATCTTTTCCGACCACAACATTATGAGACTAGATATCAATTACAGGAAAAAATCTGTATAAAATACAAACACATGGAGGCTACACAATACACTACTTAATAACCAAGAGATCACTGAAGAAATCAAAGAGGAAATCAAAAAATACCTAGAAACAAATGACAATGAAAACACGATGACCCAAAACATAAGGGATGCAGCAAAAGCAGTTCTAAAAGGGAAGTTTATAGCAATACAACCCTACCTTAGGAAACAAGAAACATCTCAAATAAACAACCCAAACTTACACCTAACACAATTAGAGAAAGAAGAACAAAAAAACCCCAAAGTTACCAGAAGGAAAGTAATCATAAAGACCAGATCAAAAATAAAAGGAAAAGAAATGAAGGAAACAATAGCAAAGATCAATAAAACTAAAAGCTGGTTCTTTGAGAAGATAAACAAAACTGATAAACCATTAGCCAGAATCATCAAGAAAAAAAGGGAGAAGACTCAAATCAATAGAATTAGAAATGAAAAAGGAGAAGTAACAACTGACACTGCAGAAATACAAAGGATCATGAGAGATTACTACAAGCCACTATATGCCAATAAAATGGACAATCTTGAAGAAATGGACAAATTCTTAGAAACACACAACCTTCCAAGACTGAACCAGGAAGAAATAGAAAATATGAAGAGGCCAATCACAAGCACTGAAATTGAAACTGTGATTAAAAAATCTTCCAATAAACAAAAGCCCAAGACCAGATGGATTCAGAGGCGAATTCTCTCAAACATTTAGAGAAGAGTTAACACCTATCCTTCTCAAACTCTTCCAAAATATAGCAGAGGGAGGAACACTCCCAAACTCATTCTACGAGGCCACCATCGCCCTGATACCAAAACCAGACAAAGATGTCACAAAGAAAGAAAACTACAGGCCAATATCACTGATGAACACAGATGCAAAAATCCTAAACAAAATACTAACAAACAGAATCCAAAAGCACATTAAAAGGATCATACACCATGATCAACTGGCGTTTATTCCAGGAATGCAAGGATTCTTCAATATACTCAAATCAATCAATGTGATACACCATATTAACAAATTGAAGGAGAAAATCCACATGATCATTTCAATCGTTGCAGAGAAAGCTTTTGACAAATTCAATACCCATTTATGATAAAAACACTCCAGAAAGTAGGCAGAGAGGGAACTTACCTCAACATAATAAAGGCCATATATGACAAACCCACAGCCAGCATCGTCCTCAATGGTGAAAAACTGAAACCATTTCCACTAAAATCAGGAACAAGACAAGGTTGCCCACTCTCACCACTATTACTCAACACAGTTTTGGAAGTTTTAGCTGCAGCAATCAGAGAAGAAAAAGAAATAAAAGGAATCCAAATTGGAAAAGAAGACGTAAAGCTGTCACTGTTTGCAGATGACATGACACTATACATAGGGAATTCTAAAGATGCTACCAAAAAACTACTAGAGCTAATCAATGAATTTGGTAAAGTAGCAGGATACAAAATTAATGCACAGAAGTCGTTTGCATTCCTATACACTAATGATGAAAAATCTGAAAGTGAAATTAAGAAAACATTCCCATTTACCATTGCAACAAAAAGAATAAAATATCTAGGAATGAACCTACCTAAGGAGACAAAAGACCTGTATACAGAAAATTATAAGACACTGATGAAAGAAATTTAAAATGATACAAATAGATGGAGAGATATACCATGTTCTTGGATTGGAAGAATCAACATTTTGAAAATGACTCTACTACCCAAAGCAATCTACAGATTCAATGCAATCCCTATCAAACTACCACTGGCATTTTTCACAGAACTAGAAAAAAAAATTTCACAGTTTGTATGGAAACACAAAAGACCCCGAATAGTCAAAGGAGTCTTGAGAAAGAGAAACAGAGCTGGAGGATTCAAGCTCCCTGACTTCAGACTATACTACAAAACTACAGTAATCAAGACAGTATGGTACTGGCACAAAAACAGAAATATAGATCAATGGAACAGGATAAAAAGCCCAGAAATAAACCCACACAAATATGGTCACCTTACCTTTGATAAAGGAGACAAGAATATACAATGGAGAAAAGACAGGCTCTTCAATAAGTGCTGCTGGGAAAACTGGACAGGTACATGTAAAAGAATGAAATTAGAACACTCCCTAAAACCATACACAAAAATAAACTCAAAATGGATTAAAGACCTAAATGTAAGGCCAGACACTATCAAACTCTTAGAGGAAAACATAGGCAGAACACTCCATGACATAAATCACAGCAAGATCCTTTTTGACCCACTCCTAGAGAAATGGAAATAAAAACAAAAATAAACAAATGAGACCTAATGAAACTTAAAAGCTTTTGCACAGCAAAGGAAACCATAAACAAGATGAAAAGACAACCTTCAGAATGGGAGAAAATATTTGCAAATGAAGCAACTCACAAGGGATCAATCTCCAAAATTAACAAGCAGCTCATGCAGCTCAATATCAAAAAAACAAACAACCCAATGCAAAAATGGGCAGAAGACCTAAATAGACATTTCTCCAAAGAAGATATACAGATTGCCAACAAACACATGAAAGAATGCTCAACATCATTAATCATTAGAGAAATGCAAATCAAAACTACAGTGAGATATCATCTCACATCGGTCAGAATGGCCATCATCAAAAAATCAACAAAGAATAAATGCTGGAGAGGGTGTGGAGAAAAGGGAACCCTCTTGCACTGTTGGTGGGAATGTAAATTGATACAGCCACTATGGAGAACAGTATGGAGGTTCCTTAAAAAACTAAAAATAGAACTACCATATGACCCAGCAATCCCACTATTGGGCATATACCCTGAGAAAACCATAATTCAAAAGAGTCATGTACCACAATGTTCATTGCAGCTCTATTTACAATAGCCAGGACATGGAAGCATCCTAAGTGTCCTTTGACAAATGAATGGATAAAGAAGATGTGGCACATATATACAGTGCAATATTACTCAGCCATAAAAAGAAACGAAATTGAGTTATTTGTAGTGAGGTGGATGGATCTAGAGTCTGTCATACAGAGTGAGGTAAGTCAGAAAGAGAAAAACAAATACTGAGATCAGCTCAGTGCTTTGCGACCACCTAGAGGGGTGGGATAGGGAGGGTGGGAGGGAGACACAAGAGGGAAGAGATATGGGGATAGATGTATATGTATAGCTGATTCACTTTGTTATAAAGCAGAAACTAACACACCATTGTAAAGCAATTATACTCCAATAAAGATGTTAAAAAAAAAAACTACAGTATATTGTTTGGGACATACTTAAGAGGTAAAACATTTTTAAAATCATAAGAGTAATCATCATTATTTAAAGTCAGGATAGAAGTTGTCTTTGGCAGGGGAGGGCACACAAGTTTACCAAAGGGTTACAAAATAATTCACCCTTTATTTGTGCATTATCTCCAGATTCTTGACACTGTTACATGGCTATAATCATTTCCTCAAATTTGTATGTCACTGACACAAATACATATTAATAATCTGAACCCCTGAGTAGAGCAGCACTCAAATTTTCTACATCTTTGGTAACTTGTGCTAATAATATATATTGCTAATTCTTATTAAGCATTTACTATATGTCAGACACAGGTCTCAAAATTTTATAATACACACACATTCATAATGTGTGGTGTGTGTAGTCACAAACACCCAAAGAAGTAAGAAATATCATTATCTGCATTTTTTTAAGAAGAAAATTGGCACACAAAGCAGTTAACTTACTTTTCCACAGTCACACAGCTCATAAGTAACTAACCTGGGATTCAAACTCAGACAGTCTAGCTCCATGAGCCCTTTTCTAAGCCACCATGCGTAATAAAAAACTCAACCTTAACTTACTAAAAAAAAAAAAAAGGAAATTAAAAAAAAAAGATTTTTGAATTATTTTAAGTACATCCATTAGTGGTATTTTTAAAGCATATTTTGTTGGTTTTACTTTTAGTCTGATAAATGTAAAGAAAAAAGTTTGCGATGACTTTCACTGATAGAGCTATTCAATATCCACCTGCAAGCAATTACCAAATCTATCAACCAAGTTCATTTGATCTACTGTAGATGAAAATTAGGTCAATACAGGAAACAAGCTGTTTTGAAAACTGGTGATTAGCAACTTAGATTCTCATTTATCTATGAATAAATTATCACAAGCTATTTTATATTCTAATATCTATTATGCCCAAAGCATTTTGTTAGGGGTTTATATATCTACATCTCATATTTCATCCCCTTAATAGCCCACTGAGGTAGGACCTAGTGTCCTAATCCTACCAATAAGGAAAGGAGGTTCTCCCAGCCCTAGTCGCACAGCTAATAGGAGACAAAACCAACATTCAAGGTCAATTCCTTCTTGAGTGCAAAGCCCACGTTCTTTCCTTTCTCCCTCTTTCTGCCCTATTATTTCCCCATCAATTATCCTAAAAACTGCGGATTGCTTTTAAATTTGAAATATAAATCATGGTTGATTAGCAAAAATTTTAAACCCATTAAGAAAAGCAGTAGCTATTATCATTTTTTGTTATTATGCTTTGGTGTTCTTGGTCAAGTTACCCAACAGCCCTGAGCCTACTTTTCCTCATTTATTGAAGGGGAATAAAAAAAGGGTCTGCTGCCTATGAATATTATGAGGATTAATGAGATGATGTTTTTAAAGAGCATACGGTGTGCCCTACACAATGTAAACACTCAGGTAGAACGAGCCAACTGTTATTTTTTTTATTAGTGAAAAGAATGGTTGGTCTTCCTGGTACACTGAATATGCACAATTGTTTCTTAAAGTTCTTAAAAGTATGAGAACTCTTCATTTGTAATAGTGAAAAAAAATAGCCAATGACCTAGTAGGGGAATAAACTGTGTTTTCCGTCATTTAATAAAATACTATACAGCAATTATTGCTAAAATACGTGCATGGATGTGAACAAATCTCAAAAATAATATTAAAGGAAACACCCAGTTGCAAAAAAATAACTCTGATTATCAAAGTGAATCTTCAACATGCTTACAGATGTTATGTGTTCACATATTTTTTAATCACTAAAATTGCCAAGAAAAGCAGAGGCATAAAGGTAAATTAACGTTAAAGATCTCTCTTTATGATCTACACTTACCTATTACTTAAGCAAGGCAGCCGTGCTTATCATTACACAGAATGTTTTAAAAAAATGCAATTCTTACAATTCATAACAGAAGAACTACAGGTCATTATAGGATTGAATTCAAAAGAAAAACACCAGTCATTAGGCGGCAGTTGAAAACTGCCTTGAGGTTACATAATGTCTAACTAAAACACACAAATCTGAATTCAGAAAACACAAGAGTGCATTAATTACAGCACAGACTGCAAATATGAAATGTATAATGCACAGATAATTAAGTTTCAATCTACAAAGTTCCAAAAAATGTCCTTAGGATAAGAATAAATAATTACAGAAGGATTACAGCACAAAAGTCTACATCATTATCATGAAACTTTTTTCATCAACTAGCAGAAGCTTCAGTTCAAAATATATTTTTTCAAATAAAGGGCTTTTCAAATTATGAATAAAGAGTACAAATGTTAATGTCTTTTCACTTGTAAAAAGGATCACACAGATATCTTTATCCTCTAACAATAAATCAAACGGTTAACTATTAATTTTGATTCATTATTTAGATATTCAAGTCAAAATTTGCAAATATTGAAATAATCAACCCATTTTATAAAAAGTCATTTTAAAGGAAAAAGTCTGAATTTTAGAATGCTAAGCATTTTTCTGCTGTAACGTGAAATGTAAAGTTTTCCTTGAACATGGAAAGGACAGGATGAGTTTCTGTATTTTTCTAATTCAATGTAGCAAACAATTGCTTACCATTTTTCTGTACGTTTTTGGTTCATATGTATTTCAACATTAAAGTCTAAAATAGTTGCATCCATTTTTAATATCTATGTATTAATACATCTAGAGAAAAATATCTAAGATTTTTACTTTTAATAAAAAGTTCACAGGAGGCTGGAGACTTCGGGTTTAGAATTCAAATTTTTGAAAAGCCCTCCAACAGCCACTACAGTACCTCAGTCTTATAACAAGTTATAACAGATACTCCAGTCACCGTGCAGCCTTGCACACCACCCTCCTCCCCTTTACCTCTGTTTCCTTATTTTTCCTTCCCCCCAAACATTCAAAGGCATGACACCTAAAAGACAGGGCTTTGACTGTGCCAAGGATAAAACAGTTACATGAAAGATGGATGAAGATCATTAAACTGGGGAGGAAGATAAGACAGGTACCTCTTCAGTAGCTAAAGATACCTGTTCCTTCCTGCTTTGAGCACTAAGGAGGATCCTCCTGGAAGGATCACAAGACACACCCACGACTCCCAGGGAAGGGCAGCTGGTGAGACTTGCTTTCTGCTTGGAGACCTCTGTGGGAGACCTCCAGATGAGCTGATAAGGAAGAAGCTGGCTCTTCAAGCCGAGATCTGACCTGGCCCTCAAGAGATAGGACTTAAAAAAAGAGATCCTGAGGTCCAGTGTCCAGCATAGCCCCACCCAGCCCAGCCTTCCCAAAAGGAGCAGACAGGAATTCAGGGAAGAAGCTCAAGGCAAGGACAAAGATAACCCATTTGACTGGCAAGTTAACTGCATCAGATAAATTGGCAGCGGGTGGGGGGGTGAGGGTACATGTCCAGGGAGATAGAAACAAAGCACCTCACACATCAGGAATACACATCCAGCATCATGTTCCTGTCAACCCTTCTATGAAATCTTTAAGGAGTAAAGAAATTATGTCCAAATCACTGACCACAAAGAAATACATTTATATGGTGCAGCAAGAAATGTACTAAATATTGTTTAGATGTTATTTGATTAGAGAGGATCTCGGATTATATAAGCCACGGTTTCATTTTCTAAAAGTCATATTATAACACTGTAATTAGTTTGCAATTACTGTTTGCAGTTCAGGCAAGGACCACAAAGAAAAACAGACAGTGAAGTCCGAAAATAATTTAATTTACTTTCTCATTTTATAATTTCATCACCAGAAATGCCTAGTTACCATTTACTGCCATAATCAAAGAAGAAAAGAGAGGTGACAATGGGTTCTCTGGCAGTGCTATGATGCGGCTCCTGCTAAGCTCTTTACTACTAATTTCAACATTATTTTAATTCTCATTTTCAAAGACTCAGTCACAGTGTGAATAACAAGTCTTTCACATGGTGCAAAGCTTACACTTAGAAGTAAATGAACATCAAAAGATTCTCAAAAATTTATGAAAAATAGCACAACTTATTTAAAACTTGAGCCAAATGTTTCTTATCTGAAGTTATCCTTATGGCTCGCAAAAGGATTCTGTTCCTGCAAAGACATAGCAGACCCTTCTCATTTACTTTCTTTTAATTGTTTAAAATTAGCAAAATATGCTAAAGCTACGGTGTCATACAAAAATTGGTGATCTTCTACTTTCCTAAGAAATACTCCATTTTTATATACGCAATCAACACTTTTAAGAATATTTACTAAATGAGTGGTTAAGAAAGTGTGTTATAGAGTCAGATGTACTGGAATGAAATCCCAGTTCACTACCCATGTGATCCTAGAAAAATTAACCTAAGGCTCAGTTACCTCATAAGAATATGGAGGAATAATACCTATTTCAGAGGGCCAATGTGAGAATTAGACAAGCCATGGAAAATTATAAACCAAACCAGCTTCTAGGTGTTTAATAAATGATGCTGCTAATTGATTTCCCAGTAAATACTCAATATTGCCATTGGCACCAGGGATGCCACGATAAAGACAAATTAATTAGGGCCTCTGTCCTCAAAGAGTTTACACTCTAATGGGAGGTACTTAACATGGTCTTGTAAATTGCCATGTTTTCTCTTGCATATACTAAATTTCCATATTTTTCTCTTGTAAATACAGCCAAGATCCAGCACCAGGGACAGAGTGGATACACAGGGAGACAAAGGGGGAAGGAGAATCTCACAGAAATGCCAGCCTAGAGCCTGTTTACAGGAATCTGTAATTGCATTTAGTGCCATAGCAGTAAGGGTTGAACTTAAACAACCTCATGACTCCCAACAGAGACAAGTGTTAGCTTTTAGTGAATTAAAAAAAAAAAAAAAAAAAAAAATCCCACCACAACCCTGAAGAAAACCACATCTTAGGTGTAACTTTGAGAAATGGTTGAAAGCTCTCCCTGCTGTAAGTCAGCTCCTCTTAGACTCCACAGTTACCTCAGGGTACCAATGACCCAACAGGCCGGTAGGCCCCCTCTTGAGAGTTCTGGTCTCCAGCTGAAGTGGTCTCATATTGTACTGCTACTACTTTTTACATGTCTTCTACACTACACTAAAGCCCCTTTTTATCTCTCTACCTCCTCCGCATCTAGTGCCGTGACCAGTACCAAGCAAGTGCTCACTAGATGCATGGTGAATGATTAATTCGTGCCAATCGTGTCAGGTAGTAGAGATACAGTCATTAGGAACATGGCCCCTGCCAAAAAGCACATAACCTAGTGGGGAGATAGAGTCAGCAATTCAAATATAAAGGGCACTCATGGAAGAATATAATACCAGGCATGGAGGAAGATACAGGAAGGAATGTCCAGGCAGAATTAGGGGAAATGAAGTCCCCCAATTAAATAGGAGAAAGCTGAAGTTATAAGTTGGAAACAGACTCTGGGCAGTGGTGTACAAGAGAGATGGCATGACAAAAAATTTTAGAAGAAAGAAAAGGTTGGTTGAATGGGTCAAATTTAGAAATGAACACTAAAAATAAAATTGTTAAAAAATAACTAAATTCCCCCAAATTGAATACACAAAAGTTATCATAAAAATTCTTACCTCCCTGAAATTCCTTTTGCTGACCCTGGAAGCTCTGGTACAGGCCGATGTCTTAGCAGAAAAGATCGAGATGGTCTTGAAACCAACTTGCTACGACTTCTCATAGGTGTTAGGACTGGCGATGACGGAACATACAAATCATTTACAACCATTTCTCCTTGAAATTGAAAAAATGGGGATGGTGGTGAGCTTTCTAATAAACGATTAGTTCCATTTCCAGAATTTGCTTCTGATACTGAACAGTCAGGGGAAGAAAGGAATTCAGGGTCTGCACTAGGAAGCTTGCTCACATTTTCTGAGATCAAATCAACTTTTTTTGTTTGTTCTTCTCCGGTTGTAGAGTCGATAGTCTTTTGTGCAGTCAAAGATTCTACGTCAGTAATTTCACTACCAAATAAAGAACCTTGAAAAGAATCTGAATTCAGGTGTGGTTCTTCTTCCGGAATGGGAAAGTTGTATGTAGGAAGAGTCAGCTTATCATCTGATTTAAAAGACTGGCTATTTTCCACACTAACCTCATTTTGATCAAGACTTCTTGTAACAGTCTCCAACTGCGTTGGGCTGGGTGTCTGAACACTGTGTGAATCTGAAAGTTCTAGGCAGGTGTTCTGAACAGAAGACGGAGCATGGTGATCCTCTGAAGTCTCATCATTCTTCTTCGTTTTATGAACATTTGCATATATTGAGATATCTTGCATTTTTGACAGGATTATCTGTAACTGTTTAAGTATCCTCCTCCGGTGTCCTGTAGGTGATATTCCAACTTTGAGGAGCACGCTGTCATTTATTTCTGCACAGTCCCTTACATTATTAAAACCAAATTCGCGGAAGCGTAAGAGGTACTGCTCCAAATTAATGCTCATTAGGAAATCTTTGATATCAACATTCACTTCACTGACTGAGGACATAATGGTGGCTTCATTACTAGGCAATGTGATAGAAGCAGTACAATGCAATACGCACACAAGAGGGTGCACTTCTGTATTGGATTTTCCTCTATCACTTATCTCAAAATGTTATTTTCTGCACAGTGAATGCTTTATGCGCTTAAGCCTAGAAAAAAAGAAAAGCAATTTATTAGGACATTTTTGGTATTAAAACTAGTTTTACATTATAAACATTCTCCAAAGAAAAACAATAGAAATGAGGATCATTACTTGTGCTCGCTGAGAGTTTGGAATCTTTGTGCATTACTTTGTATGCCTTAGAAAGTCAATTCCTAGGTAGAGAGTGAAGGGACAGGACAGAAATGTTATGGTAGTATCAAATGATGATTTTCAAAAAGGTAAAAAAAATGATTCTCAAATATAAAATGAACATGTATCCAAAAAAATTCATTCACTAATTAATGAGGGAACCGGTAAGGTGGTAGGGCTAGTTCCAAGAGCATTTGTGGAAGAGATTTATACAATCCATCAGAAAAGGCTTTTTTTTTCTTTTTTTTTCAGTGCTCGAATAAAATGGGTAGGTTAGATAAAAAACTGGTTAGTGCCCTACAGGGCAATAAAACCATAACCTTTGGAGATATCTTTCTACTAGACAAAAATCTATAAGCTAACAGGTAACTTCTCAGTCCGGGGCTCTAACCAAATAGTAAATGGAAAGTGGAGCACAAGAATTAGAATTAAATATCCCTGATGTGAGCCTGTTAAACAATACCCCCAACAAGGCATCGAAGGAACATGCTGTACATTCTTTTGATTTCCAAATTTTAGATAATTTTTCTTAATAGTACCTTACTAGATATGAACGACTCCCCCTTTAGTACACCTACTTCAAAGACTCTCTCCAAAAGCACAGTTAGAACATACTTCTTAGGTTAATAATTTTCACTTCAAAATTGCAGCAGCATTGTATGTAAATACTGTTATACAAGATAAGACTAGTTGAGCAACTGTACAGTAGATAACAGGAAGTTAATATGAAAGGAAAAGGAAAAAGTTTGAAGGTCACATTTTCCTTCATACACAGCATATACACATAGGTTCATTTTTCTCATAAACAACATTAATTTTTTAAAAAGTTGATTTATCAGGTGCTGTTTACATGGCTGCATTCAGTTTGTAAAAATGTATGGTATGCAAAAATGTCTGTATATTATGCATCAGGGAAAAGAAACAAATACAGAATATGCATAACAACCATACACTGAAGTAATAAAACGAGACACAGCCAAACAAGGTATATTTATCTGAGCAAGCAAGGATGCAATATTTCTGGAAATCACATCTCAAAGTAGCTCTTCGAAAGACATAACTCAGAATCTCTATGTGTTACATGCCCATAAGCTCTTGCTTTAACTATTCAAAAACATCAGCCAACATTGACAAGTGAGTATACGAAAAAAGGGAAAGCACATATCGTATTCAGGCAGCACTGCAGAAACAGAGAAATAAAAGTACAAACAAGAGATGAAAGGCAGGAAATGCCTTTGTCAAACAGGTATCCCTCTGTCACACTCAAAATGACAAAATGTCAGGAAAAAAAGTAGAAAGTTAAACCTCAACACCACGTATGAGCCTAATTCTCAGATATATTATTCTTGTTCACAAAATTATTTTGTTTAAAAAAAACGCATTAGCTAATTTTGTTTGCCCATCACAAAATGGAAATAGTTATAGCCAAATCGGCTGGAACTTTGATCTCGGACTCCCCAGCCTCCAGAACTGTGAAAACAAACGTGAACTAATACACTCCTCCACCGACCTCAATACAGTTCAGACCCTCATTACATCTCCTGCCTGAATTATTACTGCAACCATCTCAACAAGCCCCTCAGCCCGGTCTCCAGGTACCACTGAACTACTGAAAATCCAGATTTGGCCTGTCACTCCACATCTGAACAAGACAGTCTAAGCTCCTTGGGGTGCCATACAACAGTCTGGTCTCAGTCTAACAATAAAAACAGCAGCAGCTACTACTGATGTAAACGGCAATGGTGCTCCAGATACCGCACCTCATATACATTTCCTGCAAGGTGGATGTTCCCATGTACTAACTTCAGGCTCAGGTTTAACCTGTGCCACGTCACTGACTTTAGCACATTATTGTTAATTATCATTTCCCCCAGGCAGCAAACTGTTAAATGGCCCCCATACCTTTTGCGTATGCTGCAACTGCTTGCAAATCTACACATTTTGCAAAATCCTCGGCACTATTTAAAATTCTGAGTAGGCAGGTATTACTTCCTCTCTGAAGGCTTCCTATCAACCCCCTGAAATAGAATGAATCACTCCCTTCTCCATATACATCTCTAACTAGGTTTCTAGAAATTTGCAAAGTGCTTGGGACATGTTTAAGAGATGGGAGGCCGGCCGGGAAGGATGGTAGCAGTGGTTCGGAAGCCCATTTTGTGAATTTTTTGGGGGGTGTGTGTGCGTGTGGGAGCCTTCGTGTTTTCATACACAAGTCCTTTTTGTCTCTTACACATAAACTTCCTGAGTGGCTGACTCAGGGATGGCTATACCAAATGTTCTAAGCAAAACCACCTCTCTCTGCTATCAGTGGACATGCTGAATAGGGCTAATGAACCAGATTCCTTTTCGTGACCCAGAGAAGCTCCCTGCCACAGGGAGTACAATCCTCTCTGCACTTTTGTGTCGGCTGCATCCTCCAATCATCTGACTTTTTAACAGTCTGACCACCCAAGGGTGTTCACAGATCCACTTCAGAGGCTTCAAGCCCCCAGGCACGTCACCAGATGCAAATAGATGGGCACGCCTAACCATAAAAGTCTACCAGGTGCAAACTCCTGAACATGAAATCAAAGCCCTCCATGTTTTGACCTCCACTTGGGCACCAGGCACACATGCCATGCTCTTAAGTTTGTGGCTCTCCAGGTGCCGGTCAGTGGATCTGCTGTACAGCAACAACTGATGATAACACGCCCGAGAATCTATATTTGTAACACATTCCAAAGATGACTGGGATGCACAACAAAATTTGGTTCGGTTTTAAATTCCTCATACCTGAGCCTAAGCCCATCACTCTCCCCCCTTAGGATGGATGCCCCTCCAAACACAGCCCAGGAGTCTGGAGTCATACTCAATTCCCACCCTCCTCCACTTTCATAGGCACGTGTGCATGTGTCTGTTTCCTTCCCCATAAAATGGAAATGCTCAAAGGTACCTCAGTGCTGGTGAAGATTAAATGAGATAATCCACCTTAAGTGTTAAAATGGTGCTTAGTCCTCGGTGAGTGTTTAGTACATATTCACGTCCCTCATTATAATTGTTTTCATCACTAAGCCATTATCTTCCCACAGTTGAAATCTTTCCCATTCTTTGAAGTCTAACTCAAATGCTATTTCCTTCACAAGGTCTCTAGTGAACAAGAAATACTCTCTTCTCTGTGTTCCTACCACATTTACTTCTTAGCATTTAATCACATTCTATTCATTCCATAGTAACCTATAGAAGTGGGATAGTGCAGTGCAAAAGCCAGGATTTTGGAGCTGGACAATCTTGGTCAAATCCCAGTATTTAACCTCTCTGTGCCTCAGTTTCTTCATCAGGAAAGTAGGAGTGATAATAGTTCCTATTTCATAAAGCTTTTGTAAAGCATCAAGAACACCAATGGCACACAGCAAATGTTAAACAAGTATTTGTCATTATAATTATTTTTATTATCCCATAATAAACCATTAAATCTGCCAAGATGATGACCAGCCCATATAAGCTGTCAATAAATGCCAGTCAAATTATTTGTTTATACATAGTATATGATGTATATGCAGTACATGTTTAGAGAACGTACAAACAGCATTACAGATGTGAATGTACATTTGCCTGTGCTATCCTGACCCATTTCCAAGAGAAAGTATAAGTAAAAGGGAAGTAACATTTAGGAGCACCTGCTATATGTCTGGCTTTCAGTATCACTTAATAACCATAATCTTATTATCTTCTTGAGCTCCACCTTAAAGGTACAACTGCTTCTCACCACCTCTCCTACTCACATCCTAGCCCAAGCCACTATCTTGTCTATCTTAGACCACTGCAACAGCCTCCTGACTGATATCCCAGATTCCGTCCTGGCCCCCTGCCCCCACAAGCAGCATGTTCTCAGTACGGCAGCCAGAATGATTCACTTTATAACGAAAGTCACACCACATCACTCCCTGCAACTTCCCAACTTCATCTTCCCTGGCTTCCCCTGACTGCCCCCTGACCCCCCATCAGTCAATCACCACTAAGCTGGCTTCAGTCCTATTCCCACCTCATGACCCTACCGCTCACCCTTCCATCTCTTTCAAATCTACTTTCCCAACATATACCCATGGTTCATGGCTCACTCCATCACTTGAGTAGGTCTCTGCTGAAATGTGTCCTATTCAGAGAGGCCCTCCCTAATGCCCCTATGCATACAAGCATGCCTTGTGCCTCAGTATTCCTTACCCTTGCTTTCTCTGTCTTCATGGCATTTGTCACTACCTGACATCTGTGGACTTTTATAAGAGGGTAGGGATCTTGTCTATTGTTCACTGCTCTAGGCCTTAAGTTTGAACACTGTCAGGCATATAAAAGGTGCTCAATAATTGTTTGCTGAATGACCCCTTCCCATCTTTGAGATGATTTAAGATAACAAGTGGAAAGTACACAAAGTTTTAAAGTTTTGTCTATTTAGGTCACCAGGCTTCTAAGGAGCAGAAACAGGACTCAAATACAGATTTCTCCAATCCATCTAACCACTACAAGAGATCTTCAAATCAAAAATCGGGGAGAGGAGAAGGTTGGCAGTAGGACAACTGGAAGCATTCCAAACCACCTATGGGACTTTTAAAAATTCATCAAAAAGAAAATAATACCTAAGAATAAACTTAACCAAGAAGGTGAAAGACCTATACTCTGAGAACTATAAAACACTGATGAAGGAAAATGAAGATGATACAAAAAAATCCTGTGCACATGGATTGGAAGAATTAATATTGTTAAAATGGCCATACTACCGAAAGCAATATACAGATTTAATGCAACCCCTATCAAAATACCCATGTCATCTTTCACAGAACTAGAACAAATAATCCTAAAGTTCACATGGAACCACAAAAGCAAACTCAAATTCCCAAAGCAATCTTCAGAAAAATGAACAAAGCTGGAGGTATCACACTTTTTGACTTCAGACTATACTACAAAGTTACAGTAATCAAAACAGCATGAGACTGACACAAAAACAGACACAGGCCAATGGAATAGAATAGAGAGCCCAGAAATAAACCCACACACTTATGGCCAATTAATCTATGACAAAGGAGGCAAAAATTTACAATGGAGGAAAGACAGTCTCTTCTTCAATAAGTGGTGCTGGGAAAACTGGACAGTCTCATGTAAATCAATGAAATTACAACATTTTTTCACACCATATACAAAAATAAACTCAAAATAGATTAAAGACCCAAATGTAAGACCAGAAACCATATAACTCTTGAAAAGAACACAGGCAGAACACTCTTTGACATAAATCGTAGCAATATTTTTTTTGAATCTGTTTCAAGGGAAATGAAACAAAAGCAAAAACAAACAAATGGGACTACATCCAACTTAAGCTTTTGCACAGCAAAGGAAACCATCCACAAAACAAAAACAAAACCTACTGAATGGGAGAAAATATTTGCAAATGATATGACCAATAAGGTCACAGCTCACATATTCAGTATCAAACTTAATATTAAAAAAACAAACAACTCAGTTAAAAAGTGGGAAGAAGACCTGAATAGACATTTTACCAAAGAAGACATACAGATGGCCAACAGGAACATGAAAAGATGCTCAACACTGCAAATCATCAGAGAAATGCAAATCAAAACCGCAATGAGATATCACCTCACACCTATCAGAATGACTATCATCAAAAAGAACCCAAATAACAAATGTTGGTGAGGATGTGGAGAAAAGGGAACTCTCATACACTGTTGGTGGGAATGTAAATTGGTGCAGTCACTGTGGAAAATAGAATGGAGGTTTCTCAGAAAACTAAAAATAGAACTAGCATATGATCCAGCAATTCCACTCCTGGGTATATATCAGAAAAAAACTAAAACACTAATTTGAAAAGATACATGCACCCCAATGTTCACAGCAGCATTATTTACAATAGCCAAGATAAGTAAGCAAGCTAAGTGTCCATCAACAGATGATGAACAAAGAAGATGTGATACATATACACACGGAATACAATGGAATGTTGTTCGGCCATAAAAAAGAATGAAATTCTGTTATTTGCCACAATGTGGATGGACCTAGAGATATTATGCTTAGTGAAATAAGACAGAGAAAGACAAATACTCTATGTTATCACTTATATTTGGAATCTAAAAAATGAATGTAACAAAACAGAAACAGATTCACAGATATAGAGAACAAACTAGTGGTGAGGAGAGGGAAGCAAGGAGGGGCAAGATAGGGGTTGGAGATTAAGAAATACAAATATATATGTATAAAATAAGCAACAAGGATATATTAAACAGCATAGCCAGTAGATTGTAATAACTTTAAATGGAGTATAATCTATAAAATATTGAACCACTATGTTGTACAACTGAAACCAATATTGTAAATCCATTATATTTCAATAAAAATAATTTATGTGTTGGGATAGCCCTCCCCCTCCAAGTGCCTCAAGTATGAAAAACCACCACAGTAAACCACTCCCCACTACCCATCCCCCCACCCATTACCAGTATAACTTTGTCATATTCCCTAGTTGAACTAGGAAAGAAAATAACTGAAAACCTTGGGTCACTCTAGTAAACCATAAAGTCATTAAGTATTCAGTGCTGACAACTTTTGGAATCACCTTTGCCTGATTTTAATATCTTATGGGAGGTAAAAAGTAGCATGGTACAACTGAATTCACTCTTAAGTTTAATCCATTTTTTTAAAATGGCACACCATTTTAAAATCATAAACATAACCTTACAGTATTTAGAAGCCTGCAAATATGTCAAAATAATGGCTTAACAATCATAGGATCCCAGGACTGAAAGGAACCTTAGAAGATGTGTACCAAATAAAAGAAATTAAGCTGCCACATGAGTAGTAAAACTTTTCAGTGTCATCAGTACAAGTCTTACACATTCTAAAAACAAGGGAAGTTTATTGTATTCCAGAACGGTGGTCCCCAATTGAGGGGAACTATCTCCTAAGGGGAAATCAAGAAATGTGTAAGAAATTTCTTTTGCTGGTCATAATGACTGAGTGGCACCAGTAGATAAGAAAGATGACTTAGGACATCCTACAATGATACCTAAGGTAGAAACCTCAGGTACAATTTTTACTCATCCAAATCTTTACAGCTAATCAGCTATCCCTAAAGGATACCTGGCACTATAGATAATTAAAAGAAGTGTCCCTGACTTCAAGTTACTAACGTGGAGAAACAGCTAATCTCTTAAAAACTTAGGGCGCTCCATATAAATAATACACTGAGCTAGTTAGTTCAGGCTACAGGTCTTACAGAATTCCACCTTTGTTTCAGTACAGAATATAGTCACGAGAAATAGGTATCGCTGTATTTGCATATCAAGCAAACTCACTGTTTAACACCAAGATGTTAACTCCACATATTCATAAAGACAAATCGTTCCACCTTGTTCCCTACAACCATGCAGAAGAGGAAGTGGTATTGAGAAAGCACCCTTGTTGTTGTATTACTCCATCCTACAGTACAGAGCAGATTACAAAAGGTCAGAGGTCAAGAATCCTATTGTTCTAGTCTGAGTACTTTCACCTCAGAAGCTGTAAACTTGGTCATTTAGTATGCCTCTCCCCTACCATCGGTCACCTACCTTAGCCTGTGGCAACACTACCCCCATTTAACCCCTTACAGGAAACCCAGTTCCGTCAACCTGGCCATCTCTCTGAACTGTGGTCACCCACAGGCTCTGACCTTCACTGCCCCATGTTCTCTACCTTAAGCATTCTCTTTCCCATTCATCAAAACACATCCTTCGTCTTTCATTCTCCCTCAGACTTACATTGCTAATAGTAATAGCCAATATCTGTGGAGTGTTTACGAACCATCTGTATAGGATCTCATTCAATCCTCACAGCTGCCTTGAAAGACCCATGCCCAAAGCCACACAGAAGATAAACAGCGGAGAAATTCCAGAATTCTAAGAGTCGGACTCCACAATCTGTGCTGTTAACTGTGATGCCTCCTAAAAGCTACGCAATTGATTTCACAGTAGAGGGATGTTGAGGAGGTCATATTTTCCCTCTCATTTGACTGTCTAGTTATGCATAAGGACTTAGAGTCACTAGGGAAATGCTACTGAAATATACCATGCCTTGCAAACTAAGTTGTATATACCTTTGCAGCTGTGAGTATATGTGTCCATGTAAGTGGGTAAATATGGACGCCTACAAGTCACTTACAGTTAATTCTTATTCAGGCCATAGTACACAAAGCACAATGCTCTAGAGTCAGGCTGCCTGCAATTCCAACCCTGTCTTTCCCAGTTGTTTACTGTGTCCCTGGAGTTACTTAACTTCCCTGAAGCTCAGTTTCCTTGTCTGTAAAATGAAGACAACATGTCTGATAGGATTTCTGTTAGAATTAAACAAGTAAAATATATAAAGTATATAGAACAGTACCTGACATGAATTATAAGTGTGCAAAAAATGTTGGCTGATTATTAACTCATACACTGTATACAATATTGCACTTGGTCATACATGGTGTGACTGGCATTCTTCTGCCAGCCTAATAAAACTGCATTCCTTTCAATTAGCACTGTAAATTATTCTTCTAATAAACCTACAAAGCACTTCACACGGCAGTAAACATAGTTTTATTAATTTAGTAAAATATAGATGTGGTTATAGTAGCGAGAATGATGATTTTACCTGAAGACTTTTGACTTGGGACACAGCACAGTGATGACCAGTGATCCCAGCTCTGCCATGTGACGCTTGCATGAACTTGGGAAAGTTCCTTTATTTTTCTGAGTCCCACTGTTGTCACTGTTGTCATCTGGAAGCAGTGATCTGTAAGCAATAATGCCTACCCCACAGGACTGTTTTGAGGATGAAATGAGTAAATATGCATAAAGGTCTTAGTGCCTGGCAAGCAATACGCATGTAATTATTGGCTGCTAGATGAAGAATAACTGAGGTCTGAGCTGAAAATAGCTAGGCTCCAGGCAGAAGCATTCTATAGTTTGGATCAGGGAGAAAAGACTAAGTCATGTCTGGATTACTTTTTTCTGGGCAATCTGAAAGACAACTCTTTCAAAATCTAGAACTTAATATCCATTTCCACATCCAGTGAAGGCCAGTAGTCATCATTCCTTTACTTACTATGAGAAGTTATTACTAGCATAAGTAGTACCTGGGTTTAGGTGTTTTCAGTAACATCCTACTAGTTACGTGGCTTGAAAATCTTCTCAGCTTCAGTAAGTCTTTTCTCTTTCAAACTGTCCTTCCAGATTTTAAGTTAATTGCCTAATGCTTGAGACTTACTTTCAATTCTAATTCAGAGACCTTTAATGTGGGCCCATTAATTCTTGGTCAAGAATCTTCCTGAGTTCCTACAAGAGCAGGAGTGGGGATAATGAAAAGTCATAATAAGCCAAAGCCGGCACCACTGTAGAGGACTCCTACCTGGGTGCCCCTAAAACCTGGGCAGCTGCCTCTGCCTGGTGCCAGCCCCCTCCTACGCCCCCTACAGTTTAGCCACATCTGTTTCCTGACAGCTGAAAGGAAAATCGGACCCTTTAGAATTCTTGATATGAGCACGGTACATACATATTCTTCAGGATTCTGTTCTATTTCATGCTACACTGAACACAGCTTTAACGTTTAATTGGCTGAGATAAAAACTAGCATGATATTATACTTCAATAAAACGATTATAAAATGTATACTTATGATATATGCACTTTTATATATATCAATTTTACAATTTTAGTACAAATGTACACTCCACTATTTCTCTGAATTTGAGTCACATTTTTTTGACTAACAACCAGATGTTTCAAAATAGCCTACTGTGAATGGTTTCCTCTCTTAGCATTTATAAATAGCACCCTGACCTCTTTTCCGACTGAATTTGAGGGCTTACTCCTATTGGTTCTGTAATTATCAAAGTCTCTTTTTCTTAGGTAGAGGGTATCTCAGCAAATGTCTCTCACCTTATTGACTCATTTATTTACATTTATTCATTCAATAAATATTTAAGGAACGCTAACTACTCTCTCCAAAATAACAGGGGGAAATATTTGCAGTTCAAGATAACACCTATTATCTCATTTGAGAACAGTGCTAACTCCTATAAAGAAAGTGAAAATGCAATGTATTCTCTCCAAGAGTTTAAAATCTAAAGGGATAGATTAGACATGGCTGTAAGCAAGGGAAAATGGCATGCATATGATCAGTTCTTTACTAGTCAGTAAGTGCCAGTAAAGGAGGAACACCAAAATTGAAAGACTCGAATGTACTGAATAAAAGCACTTAAAGAATAATGATGAGCAAACCCAAGTTTTGTGACCTTGACTTACACATGGTTTATATTTTAAGTATTGTTTTATGTTTAATTACATACAGAAGTAGCACCACCATCTTTCAAGAATGCCAAGGAACTCCAAAAATCTCAAATCAACTCCATGAATATAAGTGAAATATGCAGCAATTCACAACTCTGAGGATGGAGTGATCAGTGAAGGAGCTCTGGAGGGGAATTTCAAGATGTATGGGAAGAAATGTAGCAGGTGGAGACAGCAATATCTCAAGTAGAAGGAATGACACAAAGGGTGCCATGAGGGAGCTGTCTTCAGGCAATCAAGGAGACGAGAATAGCTGGGAAGGACCTAGAGTTCAACAGGTAATGAAAGGTGATGACAGAAAAGGAAGCTGGAGGTGGCCATGGATGGGCTTAAATATTGTGAACTTCATCAAGATACTGTGCAAGTGTGTTGGCAACTACTTTCACCACGACCATCCCCAGGAGCCCGTCACCTGATAATCAGCATGGAGACCACACTTCTCTTCTACCTTTCCCTGATCATCTTTCCAACTCCAAACTGATGAAACCATTCTCTCCTCTTCCTAAAGCTATGTAATGCAACCAAAAGTCCTTTTTTGTTATCCTACATTTTTTGCATCCTACTTTTATCTTCTTTGTTCCTTCCTGAGTATTCCCTCACCTACTCATTCACCTTGTACACAAATAGCATAACATAGAAAAATAATTCTCCCCACCTCTTCACTAGTAGTTTTTACCCCTGAAGCTGCTCAAAATGATAACTCCAATCCATGTCCGAACTCCTTTGTTCCCTCTATAACATGGGTAAGGAAGTAAGTTTGTTCTGAGTCAAAACTGTAACAAAATTTCACAGGTCAAATTTCTAATTAGAAAGGATCATGAAAAGAGAATACCATGGACCACTATTTCAATTAAGGAAATAGTGAGCAAAAGGTTTAGCTATAATATGTATTTAATCTGGCCAATACTTTAAAAAACCTAAAATGATAAACTACAGTGGTCTAGGACTTCACAGAAAAGATTGAGAAGACATCTCATAGCCTCTAGTCTCTCATCAATCACATTTGGTCAAAGATAAGAAATATTTCCAACATTAATAAGACATTCTTTACCTAACTAATATTTTACAGAAAATTCCCAAAATCCCCTCAGTTTAGAAAGTCCAAAAATTGGATTCAATGAATGAGTCAACAAACAAGGGGAAAAAAACCCCAAAACACTTGTTAAAAGAAAACATTAGAAGAACCACTTGTTAAAAGCAATGGTTGTCATTTATAAGTAGCATTTTTATAGCATCTTTCATCAAACTTTCTCAAAGTTGCAAGGAGGTGGGATAGAAAGAAACAAAGCAAAAAGAAATAACTTCTCAAATATCATGAAGTTTACAACCCAGAGTCCTAAGTGAGTTTTTAAAACGTCATAGTCTTATGGCGCTAATGTAAGAGGTTCCAAGAAAACTGCAATTCATTATAATCTTTGTCCTATACTTAATCACAGTAAGTAGTTGATTTGAAAAGTACTCACTGAATATCTATGAGCCTCAAACACTGCTAGAAAGTTGTAGTGATGCTAGATGATTAAGAATTTGTTTTTAGAAGCAGATTCACAGATAATATAGAGAACAAACTAGTGGTTACCAGTGGGGAGAGGGACAGGGGAAAGGGTAATACAGGAGTAGGTGGGGGGAAAAAAGGGCTATTATGGGATTATATGAAATCATGTGTGTGAATCTTTTGAACACTGTGAAGCACTATAGAATTCAAAGAATCTTTCATTCAAAAAAAAATTTAATATTCAAGAGACTCAGGAAAAATACATATATATATATATGTGTGTGTGTGTTTTTAAATGTACCATCCGTTTCTCCTTTCAGGGACAATGCATATAAAATCTGACAGGCTTACAGAGGAAGGAAAAAATACAAACACACACATGACCAGATAAATAAGTTTTAACAAGTCACTTGACTTCCCCTCTAGGTACATTTTAATTTAAATAAATCTTTTAGTACTGACAAATCAAGTCTATATAAAACACTCTTGGTGTCAAGACCCACCTTAAGTGTGTATGTGTTAAATATCTGTTTGAAAAGGAGCCAGGGAGATATTTCCACTTTAGGCTCTAGCCTAGTTCCATGACCCATTTTACTTTTTTCTTTCTTTTTTAAACATAGTTAAACAGTGGAATGCCATGAGGATTTTCCCCTCAGTATTTCTCTTGTAAGGGCATAAAAGTCACAACTAAGAGTTCAAAAATATTTTTCTTTTTTTTTTCCCCCCTTAAAAAAGTTAGCTTCCTTTTTAAAACAGCCATAACTTCATCTTCCAATTATTTATGGGCAATGTTCCATAGACTCGTCTGGGTGTAGAGTGCTTAAGTGCGGGGGGAAATCAATACTGAGCTTGTAAGTACAATATTGTTATTGGTAATCACAGTGACATCCGATTAAACGTACTTTTAAAAATAGCTTACTTTTCAGTACGCTTTTTTTTTTTTAACCAAAAGAGTATATTCCACTGAGCAGCCTACTTCAAGGACAAGCTTGCAAAAAAGAAAAAAAAAGTTGCTGTCACCATACAAACTTGCGACAGCCTAAAATGTCACTATTCCACACAAACTAGCTTCTAACTTGCCTGTAATTATCAAAGGTTATAGTTCACAATATGATTTCACGAAGCCTTCCCCAGAATCAAAATTGCTCCAGATCGCCGCAAGGAGGTGAGGGAAACAAGCGAGGATGAATTTACTTTACTTAATGAGATGGGCACCCATTCTCCCAGGAGACTCTGTCTCCACAAGTAAACGAGATCAATCTGGTAAACTCACTGTCTACAGCTCTCGAGTATAAGGTTGGGTTCAGGCAAGTGGAGGACAAATGATTGTAATTAAAGTTAATTAACAGGCCTGCCGTCTCAAAGTGTAGAACAAGAAGGGTGCGGCGGAGCACGGAGATCCGAGCAAACTCATTATCTCTACCGAGAAAATGGTACCTGAAACTCAAGAAAGGGCAGCTCCTTTTCGAGGAAGGGGTCTAGTTGTCTAACCGGATTGTCACCCTCCCGAGTCAACTCCCATTAGCAAGCGGAGTTTTTGTGTCACTTACCCACTTCTGGTTTCCTTTTAGACGCCCACATGCGGGAGCGAAATCCAAGGGGCAGAAACCGGAGCCGAACACTTGGCGCTCTGGAAATTTACCCGGAAAGGTGCCGGAAAGCCCCGGCTCAGCCCGAGACGGTCCTCCCGCCCCGGTCGCGGCCCCGCCGACCAGCCCACCGCGGCCCTTGGGACTCGCCCTGCGCGCGGGCAGCGGACCTGGGAGGCGCGACGAAGCGCCGGCTTCTCTCCCGGCCGGTTCGATCGGCCCTCACCAGTCTGCCCCAGGCGCGGGGCCTCCTCCTTCCCGGTCCCCGCCAGCTGCCTGCACGGCGTCTGCTTCCAGGAGGCGGCCGCGCGGGCGGCGCTGTCACTCCCGCCGGCACGCCGCGGCCGCCGCACCTGGAGGCGGGGAGCGCGAACCTGCGCGCAGCTCCGGAAGCGCCGCGCCCGCCGCCCGCGCCCTGCCCAGGTGCTTCGGCGCCGCGCCTCGGCCGCTTCCTCCCGGCCAGCGGGGGCGGGGAGAGGCGCCTGGCGTGGGGGCAGCGGGGCTCAGTGATCCGGGCAGCCGAGCCGGCCTCCCGGGTTCCACAGCATAGTTGGGTGGCTGACTCAGTCCGCCGCGACTTGGCCGCGCCTGGCACTCTCGCCACCTGGCGCACCTCGGCCCCGAGGCTCCCGGCGGGGTTGGACAAGCTGCGAGGACACGTCCCGGAGCCCAAAGCGGCGAGGTCATGACCCTCCTGGAACGGAGATGCCCGTGACCCTACCCTGGCTCCGGCCAGCCGGCCAGTTGGTTGGTCGGTACGCACTGATGGGTGGGTTGTCAAATGGGCGGAACCTCACCACCACTGGTTATTCGTATTACTCTACTAAGTACTTTCCAGGTTGCCTCAGCGTTTCCCAAACTTAAGACTCATCTAGGGCGCTAATTTTCCCAGGCTGCTTCTGCGTAAAGTTGCATTCGATGGACCCGGGAATCTATTTACCAAGCCCCGTGCTGATTAGGCTGAATGCATATGTCGGATCCTCCTTCACGTTGTCTCTGTGAGGAGGGGATTAATATTCCCATATTCTAGTTGAGGAGTCTGCGGGGCAGAACAACTTGCCCAAGCAGACAGAGCTTTAAGGGGTGGAGGTGATTTTCCATTTAGATCTGAACTAACACAGCCTCCTCATTGATTTTTTAAATTCCCCTTTCTTGTCTCCACGCCCCCCCCCCCCACCGCCCCACCTCCGAGGGAAGGGATAACCTTGCCCTAGTCCTTCTGGCACCTGAGATTGTTAGATCCGGGAAAGACATTTCCCCTTGGACTTGGACCTTGACACTCTGCCCTTGGAAGTAAAAATAAGACAGCAAGAAAATACGGGAATCCAAAAAGAAAATCCCTTGTGCGCCCGGAATACCTAAGTGTCCATAAAATCCACTTGTCTGCCGGTGAGTTCAAGAGCCAGCTCCTTATTTTTTAGTTAACATCTTTTTACAGGCTGTGCCTGAAATTCTCTCCCTTAAAAGATGAAATGTCCTTATCTTTCCCCTAGACCTGTTGATAGAAGTAAAGCAATTAGGGAAAGCGCTGAGCTTATTATGAAAATGAAATAATTGGTGAAGCCCGAAGTGTGAGAGGCTTCCCAGGAGCCCAGGCCCTTGGGAGGCCTCATCTTCACCAAAACACCTGCCCATCAAAAAGCACCCTCCTGCCCCCGGGGAGACTCCGAGACAGCTGTGGCAAGCATGCTCCAGAGACACCAAATCTCCAGTTTCTTTTGAACTAAATACTTTATAGCAAGCCCTAGTTCCACCAGGAAAGTTTTCTTGACATTTTCCAAACCTCGAGAATTGTCTTTTTTTTTTTTAAATTCCTGTAGAATTTTATTTTTGTGGCTCTTTCTTGACTTCATGTTAAGTCCATACTCTGTGTTTTTTTTTATTTTTTTCCTCTCCCTCGGAGTTCTCACATACTTGTCATTTATTTTTATCTTTGTAAGCCATCTTAAATCCTTTTCTGAACAAGGTGGGTTATAAATAAACGAAAATTCTTACATCAGTTATGGTATGTCTCAGAACGTCAAGCATCGTTACTTGAATGCTGCTGAGTCCTCAAGTTACTTCTCTTGGTAGATTTTATAAAATAACTGAGAATTTGTGCCTCTTTGCAGCAATATCTTAGTCCCTTGATTATTATTGTGTCATTTATTGTTTGAAAATTCTATTGAACATTTACTTTTTAATAGTTTGAAAATACAGTGGTTAGCAAATACAACACGACCCCTAGATTTACAGTCTTCTCTGAGGGGAAATAAAGTTAAGCACTGTTAAGGCACACCAATGATTTAATAATAGCTCCGGGAAGTGAAAGAAAAACAATGCTCCCTCATTGAAAGTACTCATTGGTTATAAGATGTATGCTGATCTTAAGAACCTTCATATATGAAGGAAAATAAAAGATGTCTGAGGCACTAATCATACCAGGTTCTAGCCAAACACCTAAGATATATGTTGTACAACAACTCCATGAGTTGGAATTCTTTTTCCAGTTTTATAAACATAGGCTTAATTGAGACTTAAAGAGATTAAATAGTAAATAGTGGATAAATTGAACACATCTAGGCTGTATTCGTAGGCTATACATTATTTATTTAGCAGCCCTCAGAGTGAGGCATTCAGGGAGAAAAGGAGGCAGGAAAAACATCTTTATAAGAATTGATGTGTGGAAATCTGTTTACTGCCAAGGCCATTGGAGTATATAGTCCCAGTTAATTTCCACCTATTTATTTATTCCAGATATGTATTTGGAACATATATTTTTATTTCTGGATTTATTCCAAAATGACCCACTCCAACCCTTATTTCCTCCATTTTTAGTGAGAGAGCACTGATAGCTCTGTCCTTGTCAAATTATGTCTTTGCTCCGCCCATCTCTCCTACGCAGAATGCACTCTGCTTCTGAAAGAGGCAATTTGAGTGGAAACCATCCTCCTCTCCTCCCCTCTCCGTCCTTTTCCTCCTTCCCTTTTCCTTACATCATCAAGGTGAACACCCATAGAGCATTTATGTGCCAGTTGCTATTCCCAGCAATTTACTTGTAAAAGCTCATATAATAATCTCAGCAGCTCCTTGAAAAGATAGAGTTATTATCCCCACTATGAGAAACTTAGGAAAAAGATGTTGCATGATTTACACCAAATATTCCATAAGACAGAGAGAATTCCAACCCAGTCTTCTCCAGGAACCATCCTCTGCACTTGATTGCCTATTAGGGAAAGCACACAGTGCTGGAATTGCAAAGGCCTGTGCTCAAAACGAAGCCTGATCAGTGCAGGCTGTGGCATTTTGAGCAAATTCAACTTATCTGAGCCTCAAGTTCTCCATCTGTAAGCTGGGAATAATAATACCTGTGAGAATTTAATGTGATTACATATCTAAGGCACCTAGAAAATAGTCTCTCAATACATCTAATTCTATTCTCTTTTGTCGAATTATTCTTCAAAACTAGGTTCAAATCCCACCTCCCTCTCAAGCCTTTCCAAATCTCTGACACCCAGAATTATTACAGAACAGAATTTAAAGTAATCCCTCCAGTTTTCTATAAAGGAAAATCCAATATTACTTTTGCCAAACATAAAATTTTAGGAATGTAGATAAAATAGGCATATGTCTACTTATAATAGACTTATAGTTCATCATTTTAGATAAACTATTCATAAAAGTAAAATTATATATCAATGTGTAAATACTGCCTTTTCCATGCATATTTTATAAAATAATTTTATTCAAATTTTAACTTGCAACTTTGACATCAATGACTTCATCATTGGAGCCTCACTTTGAATCACAGGTGTTTTGTTTTGTTTTCAGAGTATATTATTTTCACTTCTGTCTAAATTTTTGAAGGCACCTAATTTTCTGAAACCTTTTATGATTCTGTCATTGGGAATTTTATTACAAACCACAAGTTCCTGCTTGCTTTATATGAAGAAGTTGTTTTTTTCTCATTCATCCCAAATATGTACACTAACGATTCACCAATTTTTTAAATGGTTTTTAAAAGGATGCTTGCAATAACATGGTACACTTAAAATTGTGAGGCCACACCCCATAAATAATTGCTTAATCAGTTTTAAATATCTTCATCTCCTTTTAATCAATTTCATCAGATGGCTTCTGTATGTATCCTAAACTAGCATTGATTGAGGATGATTTAGGCTACACTCCCCACTCCCACAGTTCTGTAGTTTGCAGTTCAGATTGATGTACAATAATTACAGGCAGGTAGAGATCCTATGATACATAGGTTCTATGTTCCAGGCATTGTTACACTCTATGAACTCAATTCTCTCAACAGGGTTGACAGGTAGATACTATCATTATCTCTTTTTTTAGCCAGTGAGGAAACCAAGACACAGAAAGATTATTCCATCTAAGAACTCACAAGTAGTAAATAAGGAAGAAAGGATTTGAACTCAGCTAAGGTAGATTCAAAGCCTATGCCTTACGCATTCTGCTATGATGCCTCAGAGAGGACTTTTAAAGTTTTGACCATAAGGACCTTTTTTTCTGATGCCTAATTTTGGGGGGAAAATGATGTACAGTATATTCAGGCACATACAACACTCTCTCTTGGATTTTCCCATTACCCTTTCTTTTTACTGCTATTGGAGCACTTTGTCAGTGGGCTTTGCATTATGGATATTGAGACATTTTTCTCATTACTAAATATTTGTATAACTGAAGTACTATTACCTCTATTATAGTATTCTTGTCAGTCTGCCTTGCATTATGGATACCTGGAATCTTATATTTGAATTATCTGAAGTACTTACCATAAGGCCTTAGATAAATGCTTGTTTTATTAAACCGAAATGCTATATATTCATTAGGTTGACTCTTTTCAGTACTTTGTTACAAGTTTTAAGAGTTGCTTTGAAAGTTTTTTTTTAACTCTTTCTCACCACAAGGGAATAGCTTAGTGGATATCTACTGTAAGGTAGACAAAAGAGCAGTGTAAAATATTCAATCAATTCAACTATTGACTACAAGTTGATGGTATTATGGAAATAATTTATTTTAAAATATAAGTTTTTCAGAAACCACTAATAATATCAAGAGAAAAGTGAACATAAATTTTCCTATGAAACTAATATTTCAGAAACTCATTTAGGCTCTAGAGAGTAGAGTGTTTCATTGATACAGATACACATATTTTAACACTTTACTACTTCTGAAATGGAAATTCGTCTTAAAATGAATTGCTGTTGACCAGGCAGCAGTCATAGCATAGTTGTCATTGCCTACACGTTCATGAACTTGATCATAGATGTTTATGTTGTCAACACTTCATTGAAGTTACTCGCACTGACAGTGCTACACATGTTGAGTTTGTCATTTGAAATGTCTTCAAAAAGATTATACTAGATTTCTTTGCAGAAAGGCAAAGAAACAGGGCTGTGTAAGATTTGATAAAAATCTATGTCTAAATAATTCTCAAAGAGCATTTTCATATGTATACATAATAAAAATTCTAAATGAGTAGTGTTAGATCATAGTTTAATAGTGAATTTTTTTTCTCATAGTATAGAAAATAATCATGTATCCAAAAGTAGATTGCATTTCAGAGTTGCGAACACCCAGTACTTTCTACCTCTGCTAACATAAAAATCTAATTTTATTTTTATATGGAAAAAAGTTTCTTAAGGAAAAATCAGTGTTAAGAGAAGTCCAGAAATCCTAACTATCACTCCGTGGATTTGCACATGAAATACATCAGCTGAGCGTAACATCATTGCTTTCACTTTGTTGTGTCAATTTTTCTCAAATATTTCTAAAATTGAGTTGACTAAATACATCACAAAATTCCATTTCTTTCTACTATAGCTTGAAAATACTGTATCGTTTCATTTTTTTCCTTTGTGCTATAAATGCTGCCCTTAAAATAAATAAATAATATAAATAAGATAATTAACCTTGAGAGTTCTTCTGACATCAAGGAAAAAAGAAGTGGGGAGGGATTCAGAGAAGCAAAGTAGAGAGGTAGAAGTACACAAGCAACAGCTAGAAATAGATCCCTTATAAAATAATGAAATTAAACTGTTACAAGACCAATTTGAAAAGCACAGACTAATATTCATGTAAAAGGTAAATGAAAAACAAGAAAAGGATTGATAAAACCTCACCACAAGACAACTACCATAAAAGCAGAGGTCACAAACTAGCTGCCCACGGGCAGCATGAAGTCTGAGTATCTTTCTGACTACATAGAGTTTAGCAATTTTTAATTAGTTTCTCAAATTTAGAAGGTTTTACATTAAAATATGGATTTTCAGCTTCTTTTGAAAAATCAGAATGTCTGATAACACTGAATTCACATCCCACAAAGCAAGTGTGAACAGATTGGAAAACTGACTGCCATTTTTGGACAGGAATACACTCTCTAATTTGTTATAGTCTCTCCTCACCCTAGTTCTGCTTGTTTAAAACTTAGGAGCTGTAGAAGTTGCGACTATGGGATATTACCTGAAATCATGACCAGTGAAAGACAAGCTATATGAGCGACCCTCGGAGGCAAGCTTATGGATTTCTGAAGTGGAAGTCTTAGAAATACAGAGCCCAGATCAAAAGTCAATAACCCACACATCAAGAATGTTTTATCAGCAAAAGCAGTAACAGGTGTGATCATCAGAATAGCTAGCATCTACTGAGTTCTTAAAATAAGTTAAATAACATGTTAAACACCCTGCAACTATTATTCATTCAACAAATTTTTCCATTTATTATAAGATGTGATGAGTCACAGAGATGCAGAGATAAAGTAGACCTACTTCACTATCTTTTTGGAGGTTATATGATAGCAGAGGCAGATATTACCCAAAGAATCATACAAATATATATAGTATAATGTATGTATACATATATATTTATAAAATATAGTACAGTACACTACATGTGTAGTATACATATACATAGATATATATATTACATATCCTACTAGTATATCTACACATTTATATACTGTATTTATATATTTACATGTGTATACAATTTATACATGTATGGTTTTCTTTAAACCATATGAATTTGCTGATATGTGTCTGTATTTAACTTCAGAAATGGTCATTGCCTATGGGTCAAATTAATACATTTTAACTGAGAAGGCAGGCACTGCTTTTCCCCTATTCCCAGTCTTTCCTTCTTGTGTAGTGAGTTTCTAACCCTCTTAGTTCCCTACCTCCACCCACATACACACCCTGCCCTGCGATAGTGTCGTGACTTATTTATTTGGTGTTTTTGGAAGGGGGAAATGGCCACATGAGCCCTGCTCTTTCATTCCCTCTTTCTCACAGGGAGCCAGAATTCTGTGTTGCTCTTCCAAGCTGTAAAACCTGTGGGAGGTTTGAATGTATCCACAGCTTCCAGAGCCTGGCATGTTGTCAAAAGCTAAGAAGAGTAATGTTTGATTCCTTCTCTGCCTGATTTCTGTCTATCTTTCCATTCATTTCAAACAAAGGACCCCAACATTTGTGGTTTTAGGAACGAATGAGATTCTATGCAAGAGAATAATAAGGGGAAGGAATGGTTTTGTATGTTAAATCAGAAGATTCTTCTTTACAAGTGACGTTTAAACTGAGAAGTACAGGCTGAGTGGGAGTGAGCTTGTGTGCTGTGTGTGTGAGTGGGAGGACAGAGGTGTGTTCTAGGCAAAGAAGAACATTTGTAAAACCTCGGAGTTAGCAAAAATCAGGAATTTTTGAGGAACTGAAAGAGGGTCTTTCAGCTAGACAGTGAAGAAAGAACAAGATGAAGTTGAAGGAACAGGCAGGTACATTATGTACAACTGTATAGGCCACATCTAGATTTGGGGATTTTATCAGAAGGGTGATTGGAAGTCATCAAAGGGATTGAAGCAGGAGAGAATGTAATCATTTCCTTATCTTACATAATCTTCAAAATAACCCCTTGATGGAATGTATTATTATTATGCTCTTACGTCAGCTGTATAAACTAAGATGCAGAGAGCTTAAGTTGCAAATGTATTATATGATAGCTAGCACATTTACATGATTCCAGGGACCATGCTTTTTTTTTTTTTTTTTCCTAATGCAGCCTCCCCATGTTTAGAGAACTGCCTTGTTCAGAACCATGGTAGAGGGATGACGTGAAGAGCCAACTCTCCTGAAGAGATGAAAACAATGCTTCGTAAGAAAAGCCAAAGTGAAAAAAGAGTCTTTTCAGTAAAACAGACTTCTAACAGGGACCATCCTTTTAATCACTCTTCTATTCCACCTATCCAACAGAAGTACACAGTCTAATCTGTAGAGATTTCAAGGGTATATGTCTATTTGTAGACTGCAACTTACAAATAATAGATATGACTCAGTCACAGCTTTCTGAGGGATTTACAAAAATTATTTGATACTTGTTATTTGATATCTCTGTGTTTAGGGACAATAAAATGGACAATCAAGTCAATTCATCCTTCTCGTTTCTACAGTAGAATCCTAATGTTAGGGAAAAATTAAGTTTTTAACTATGAGGTGCCTCTTTTGTGTTATATAAACAAATTTAATAATTTCCCCCAAACCAGGTAATTAAAAATAGATTGGCTGAAGGGGAACAGAGGTTAAAAATGTCCCAGCCCTTCATAAAAAAGTGTTGGTAGATTTGAGAATGAAGCTGCTAACCACTTTACTCTCTCTGTCTCTAACAGTGCCAGACATGGACACATGAGTTAAAAGTTCTTTCACCATTGACCTCATGTGCAGTTTGTACATTGCTTACTAAAACTTCCGTGCCATCCATGTCTGTTGTTCTTACTTTAGAAAACAAAGATCCATATATCCTGTTTATCTGTCTGAAAAGGTAGTGTTCTCAGTTTCTTTAAAACACATTTTTAGAAAAGATATCTATCTGCCATTTGATCATTTTCTATGTGTGAAATATGACATACCATCTCACTTATGCTCCACAGCAGGTGCACAGACCTTCAAAGACACAGCTCTCAAGTTTGCATTTCCTTCACTCCACATGGTTTCTGTAGCATCCTGTGTAATGGTTTTATATTTTTTCCTGTGGAAACACTCATACCCACACTACTGCAACTTCAGCCTGGTTTAGCAATCAGAATACATTGTGTCTATCCAGTACATTTTGCAAGCATATAAAGGAGACTGTGGCAGTCATGCTTGAATAAACTTTGCTTTCTTTCACTTGTAAAGGAACTACTGCTCATGCATTCATTCAGCCATGAATGCTTGGCTTTTTCATTACAGTTACTAGGACACTATAAAAGGAAGGTTTCTTGGTTTTTTATTCATCTTCAGAAAAACAAGAAAATAAAACAGCACTGGATGCAGTCACTTGCCTTGGGTAGGGACAAGTTTTTGCCCTGGGTAGGGACAACTTTTTACTAAAGTAATATTAAAAAAAAGACACCAAGTTAATTCACTAGATTAGCTTCATAAGTGCAGAGTGTACTTTTAAGTAAAAAAACAAAACATTTATACAATCCTCAGATAGGTAAATATTTTATCGAACCCGATGAATTCAACAGGGAACACTAAATACAAAGAACTTTAGTCTTTCTTCCACTGTCCCTTTCAAACTGTGCTTTTGGACTTACTCTACTCCTGCCCCTGAATGAAATATGAAAATCCTTAGATTTTATTAACTGTGTCAATGACAAGAACAGTCTAGTGTATGTAATAAAAAAGTCCAGTCTCATCTAACATAACAGACTAATTCCAGTATTATTCATTCAATACAAAACGTACTGTCCTTGGTCAACACTCCCTTTCCCACAAGTTTGCTTCATGTTTGGAAGCCTTCCTTGGGGTGGTGGATAGGACCAGAAGGGTAGACTTTTTTTCCTCACTTCACTAGCTGCTGCATCAGACCCCTCAAGGTTCACATCAATGGGAAAAGGAGATGGAGAGGAAGGGTTATCTCTTAAATGATAGGTGCAGCTGTAATTTTCTGGCTCTCTCTCTCTCTCTCTCCCAGCTCTCGCCAACTCTGTCCCCACTTCACCCCTTGCCCCTCAACCACTGCTGGAGTCTGGACTCTACCTGCTGCTCCTGAGATGTTGGAAATTCTTCCTCTCAGCCAATGGCTTTTGACACCCTCTCCTCAGTCCCTTTTGGGTAACTAAATTTCTCTCTTTCAAAAGACTGAGTATCTACCTCAAACTTCTCTCAGACGCTCCACAGCCTTCAGCAAGGTTCATAGACAGCTGACATTTACTGCAGATGTGTGGACTGTTGTCCTACCTTCTTCAAAGCTGAAACTCAAACTACGTTATGTACTACAACTAACATGACGAGAATAGTGGATAAGAGCCTATGGCCAAGTATATCATTTGGTAGAACAAATGACAAAAGGAACATGCTACTACATCAACAAGGCTGGGGTCTTGCATTTTTGCAGGAGTGTATGCATGTGAGCATGTGTGGGTGGTCATATTTATTAAATATTACCTGTATGTATTAATATTGGGGTCATATTTATCAACCCACAGGCAAGCTCAGTATAAAAACCCTCTCAATCCTTACACCAACTCTATGAATTAGATTCCACTATTAGCCCTCATTTTATAGATGAGGTACTTAGGGGTTTAAGAGTTTAAGTAACTTACTCAAAGTCACACACTTTGAAAAAGTTACAGCTGGAGTGCAAGCTTAGTACCACTGTCAGATGTATAGGCCTAGCTCACTGTAATTACTACATTGGGCCACCTCCCCTTGGGCCTAGAGTATTATTAAGTAATGACTGGAACTAGGCTATTAAAATGGATTCTTGCATCTTTAGCCAAAGGTTTGCCCAGATAACAGACTTTAACAGCAGCTTTCATCTTTGTGTTATTGATGGAACTCTTTCACTGAGTGAAGTGTGTCTTGGGTACAGGCCTGTACAAGACTGTAATCATCCCATTAAACAATACAAAACAATAACAACCCAAGTCTTCAAAGTAGTCTACCCACTCCCTCACACACCTTCTTGCATATTGTATCAATAATACAGCCAACAATGTCCTGATTCAAATTTCTTCTGACTGTTAATGAAATTTGTAGTTTATTTAGTTTTAATATCTAGGATGCATGCATTTCGAATCCTAGTTTTCAGGTTCCTCGTGGCAACTTTGAACATTGAAGAGAATCTGAATACTCATGATAACTTGTGAGGAAAAAAATGGGTTCAGTCAATAAAATTACCAGGCAGGTCATCCACAAGCCACATTAGTAACATGATGAATTCAGAGCAAGTGGATAAGCCCTGAAGAAAATTAAGGTTCTTGGCTATTAGGCCTAGAGGGACCTCAGTGGCAAGATTCAGCAGAGAAAGAGAAAGCTTAAGTCGGGCCTGAGGACAGGCCCTAGAAATAGTCAATATTTTAATGCGTAGTGTCTAAAGCGGTTAAAGGAGGAAGGTATAGGGGCAAGAAAGCATTTGACTAATGATTTAATCTGATGGGATGGTTATGCCAACAGAGAACCCATTCAGCTCTCCAAGGCCCTGCTTAAGTCAATCACAGAATTAACATTTCCAGACTAGGGTTTCATAAAAGGTCTATGTAATGCTTTATGAAAACAAGAGCTACTTTACCAAGTAAGTTTGGAAAATGCTTCAATCAATGCTCTCTCCTAGAGATTTATGACACACGTTTATCATATTAAAGTCTTCACGGGACTCCTGCAGAAAAGAAACCTGCTTAACCGTGTTTAACTTAGCATTTCCTAAATTTATTGGATCAGGAAAACATCCTTTTGTGTAACACCTTTAGTTTTTGGACCCACTTTCAGAACTTTTAGAAAAGCTAATCCAGTGTAATTAGGGAACCCCAAGAACCCTGTATCTGATAGGTATGCTCAAAGATTACTGACTATTGCTTCTTGCAGCAAAACTATTGAGAATTTTTTGGTGGGCATGGTTTAAAGAAATAATCTTTAAAATGTCACTAGCATGCACACATTCTAGACATCTGTTCCAGGTCCATAGAATTCAAGCTGGAAAGAGGGTTGACACATTTGAATGAAAATTATAGAGCCTCCAGGACACAGGCTTCAATATAAGGTCTACCTACCTTTTAATGGAAATGAAATAAGATGTCCCTATGGATAAAGTTAAGGTTTTTACTTAAAAATCAATTCTAGAATCCCATCCAACTGACAACCAAAAAGTAATAAAGATCACTAAGTACTATACCATAGAAAAATTTAACCTAGGAAATTTGTGGATGGTAACAAATACCCATATGAGCTTCGAAAGATCTCACTGATGTGCCCTTATGACATATAACTAATTTAGTTTAACTAGTGATGTAACTTCCAAAGAAACTCTTGAAATAGTTATTTGCCAAAACTGCATATATATAACTTAATGGGTTGATGTACTGCTCTAATATACTAGCTAATATTTTTGAAGACTTACATGGATTAACTATATTAATCCTCATAGCAACCTACATTCTATAGAAGGGAAGGGAAGCTGAGGATAAGAGACTTTCAGTAATTTGCTCAAATTCATATTGGTAATAGGTAGTTGAGCTAGAATTACACACTCTATTCAATAGCCTAGTATAAGATTTTTATGTACTTGGGGTTTTATGAGTTAGGATACTTGTTTGAATGTGGTAACAAAGGCCAAAATAACAGTTACCTAAATGAGATTGAAGCTCATTCCTCTCTTAGTTTACATAAAAGTAGTTCAGAACTGGATAAAGCACTTTCCATCTTTATTAACATGTGGCATATATCTCATGGCTGAACATGGCTGCTCTAGCACTCACCATCAGATCCACATCCCAGCTAGTGGGAAGGGAAGAAGAAGAAAATGTACAATGGACTCTTTTATAGGCCAGACCTAGAAGTTGCCCATTACTTTACTCATATCCTCTGGACTAGAGCTTAATTAAATATTTACACTTAGCTCCAAGGGAGGATGAGAAATGAAATCTTTATTCTGGGCACCCATGTGATCACCTAAAATTCCAGTTGCTATTATTAAAAGAATAGGGAAGAATGCCTATTTTGGGGAAAACTAGCAGTTTTTGTCACAGAGTCATTAGCTACAGCTAGTTAATTAGAGATCCTTCAAAAATTTTGTTTTGGCTTTAGGATAGTTAATATTAGGCAATCTTTTCTGCTAGAAATTGAATAACAGGGCCAGTTGACTGGAATGGTGTGGCGTCTGAGTCAAAAAAAACCTCTTTCTTCACAAGGATGGGAGAGAGTTGATCTTTCTGTTATCATAATGGAAGATATGTCCAACTTCTTCAAAAGTATTATAAAGTCATTGAAAATTATTGTCCTATCAATCTAGAGATCAAAAATACTCACCATGTCTCTATGGTGCTGTTAAGATGTAGACTGTGTTAAAGCATAAAGGGTCAACGTTGAACTCATGCAGAAAATCCCCAAATAATACATGTCTGTCTACAAGGGTCAAGGAATAGTCACTAAGGCTAATAATAGTCTCATTTATTCCTACTGGATTAAATGGATCATAAATAAGAAAACTAAATATGAGTATGAGTAAAGTGTTATTTACCAATTAAAAGTCACATCATAAGAAATAAAGAATATTTAGCCTAACTGAATATATACGTGAAAACCATCAAGCTACCTTTGAGATTAACTTGGACACCATGTGAGAGAAAAATCTACATTAGCGCAATCCATTCCAAACTACATCAGGATACAACACATCCAAAAATTCTACAGAAATGCCTATTAAGAATCATTTTCCTTTGGAAAAAAAATCTGAGAAATCTATGGAACCACAGAGAAATTACTGCAACTATCACAAGTAAATGGATCAGTTTTTAAAGACTAATATTTTCCCACATTTTGCTTGTTTTAACTAACAAACACTAGCATATAGTGAACTTATCACTTTGACAGAAATAAGCCAGTCTTAAAAAATCCTGTTTTCATATGGCTTCCTCCTATATAGAGTTCTGATTTCTTTTAAATTTTGTATTTTCATTAACCTTTCTTTTGTTTTTTACCTTTTCAAATATTTTCCCAGGTATTCTCTTTTATTGAGAAGAGCATTGCAAATATCCACACCTTACTTTTGTTAGTACTTTTTAACTTTCAAATCCCTTTCATGTGCAATTTTCATTTACTCCTTGGAACTAATGCATATTAATGCAAAGTATAATGTTTTCTTAGAAATCTCTGAAGCTCAACACATTTCTTAATTTTCTCTTGTTTAGTGAAATCCAGGGGTTCTGATTTATGATCTTTTTCATTGATGGAAGTTCTTGTACTTAGTGCCTACAAAGCATTAAGTGTAACTACTACAATTTTTCTAGTAAGTTCTTTGGATCCACAAATACAATTTCAAGGAATGTAGGCCTTGAGTTTCCTTGAAGATAATGTACACACAGCAATATTTTTCAAAAAATAAGGGAGAAATTCATTCTTTTTAAATGTTCCAAAACTTGGGAGAAATTTTTATGTTGAATCCTAAGAATCACAGGCCATGCAAATATTTTTTACATTTGTAGCGGTGGTCCTAGATTAAAACTTAGGTATTTTCACCACTGGATTTAGGTAAATCTGGACATACCAGGAGGTTCTATGCTAGCAGTTTTGAAAAGCTTTTTGTAGCAGAAGACTCCTTTGTACAAATGAAATCTTCAGAGGAAAGGAAAATAAAACAGGTAAAACAGATGATACTCTGGTTGAAGTTGGGCAGGCATGGGGGTGGGGCCTCTTTGCCTCTGTGGGAACGTGGGTAATTCTAAGCAATTCCCTCTATCAGTGACACAGATTACCTTGCAGCTCAGCCCCATGAAATGGACTGTAAAAGTGGAAGCTATTCCCTACATGTCTAAAAGATACTGAGAGCCCAACACAAAAGTAACTTGTAATGTACATCAAAGAAAGCAGCCCTAGAGAGTGGAGGTTATATTATGATGGATATTTTTGGAGCAAGGGGTGGGCACAGTAGATTGAGGGGCAGAATGAGTAGAATGGCTTGCCATATTTGGATCTGCAGGGAGAACCTCACCTTCAATGCCTATCAGCAGGACCTAAGTTTCATAGCTTTCAAGGTCTTAGCAGTAGACATCATAAGGAACTGGGAAGAAGAAAAACACTGCAGATGCCCCAGAGTGGCTGATAGGATGTTTCTTGAGGACATTTATGACATACCTTAGAAACATTCATAAATACTTGAGGGGAAGAAAAAGGTAAGGAAGAAAATATAAGCCCCTCTTTACTTGCTAGAAGCCATGTAATAGTGATGGTAACAGAGTCCAATGAGTAAAACAGAATTCACATCAAGAGTTTCAACAAGGAAGATTTAATGCAGGGAATGATGATGTAGGCTTTGGGGGCCTTCAGAGCAAAAAGGGAACACTGGGGTGAACCTAGAGTTAATAAGGATAAGCAACTACTACCCCAAGGGCTCTGGGAACAGAAGGGAAAAGATAGAAGTTATCAGAGTAGCAGCTTAGAGGTGGGGCCTCACAGAGTGCAGGCCCAGACCTCTGATCAGGAGTCCCCCTTGGCTGGTGCTGGTTTCTCTAAGGCATGTGATGAAACTTATTTTGGAAGTGCCAAAAGGAGTGGGAATAAAGAGTCACTCTGCGGGTAGATAACTGCGGACAGACAGTGCTGAGAGAAAAAGCAAGAAAGAGGAGGGAGGTCCTCTCTGCTCTTCCTGCCCCCTCCCCCCATCCCCTGAACCAAATAGAACATCAGCTGGCACAGCTACCATACAGAAGCATATGGAAGGATACATTTGTGGCAAAACCAAAATGGACAAACAGAGCAAGCACAGAAAAGAACTGTGTACAACTATAATTATGGACCTATATTTTTTTCCCCAGGTTGGTGTAATAGCACCATTGGTGACATATTTTTTCCATATTTGATTCTCTGTTGTTCAAAATTAAAGCTGAAAAGCATAAAAGAGATAAAGTGTCTCATAAAATTACTCTCAGAAAAAAGTTTGATATAAATTATGGCAAAGCCATAATTTTTGGAAGATATTTTTTAAGATTCAATTTTATATATTGAGAGAGTAATATTAAATTAGCACCATTCAGTATCTTGAAGATGTATTTTGCAGGGAATTTTAGACACATTAGAAATTATTTAATATTAGGGGCTTGACTGGTAGATAATGCCTGCTCTTAAATTTTCTTGACTAAAATGTTATCCTCTGCTTTTTAGGACACAAAAATCTGGGATCCCAACGAGGTACATTTGTAGGTGTTCATATTTATTTAATTTTTTGGACAAAATTTTTGCCCCACAAATCACACACTGTAGGATGTTTATCTATTTAAAATATAATAATAATAACTTTTTGAATATTCACCATGTGGCAGATACTGTTAAAACACTTGGAAAACTACAAGTGAGTTACTTTAATCTCAATAACTTCTGGTCAAATTTTCTTCTTGTGTATTTGAGACAGATGGATCATGCTTGCTTTAATCCAAAACACAGGACATTGGACTCTGAAGGCTGTCCGTGTAGACCTCAATCTCTAGGCTAGGCTTAACTTGCCCATTCTTTCAATAGATGTTTATTGCACCGTTACTCTATCAGTCAGTGTTCAGGCAGGGGAGGAGAGTCACTATGGGTTCTGGGAAAAGGAATTTATTATAAGAAATAGACTTTACAATTGTGGGAGGGGCTGGGGAAGTAAAAGTCTGGAAGGGAGAGTTTAGAAGATCAGAGAAGTTAGCAAGTAGTCAGTCTGAGAAGCCAAGTACATCCCATTCCTAAATTAGAACCATAAAAGGGGATTCCATGGGGAGCTTTATGGAGAGTTGTTCTTTCTGTGGAGGACAACCAGCTCTGTGGGTCCACAGCCAAGTGTTTTGGGGTATACATGAGGTCACTGTTGATCTTCAGGGCCAGTAAGCTGCAAGGAGAACAGCTGGCAGAGCAGAGGAGAACGAAGACACGTTGGAACCCACTGATCACAGCTTCATCTGTCCATCACCTCATCTGGCTGCAGAATAACTTTCAAAGTAATGTCTGCTGCATCACTTCCAATTTTCAAACCTCTTGCAGGTCCTTCTTTTGGCTAACTCTATAGGTAGGGGGACCAGATAGGTGAGGGGATTCTGGGAAACATAGTTCTCAATTTAATGAAGATGATGTAATAATCCATCACAGCCAGTCCATGCAAGAAACTTATTAGGCAATCTTCTGTAAAATGGGAATAATAACAGGGTGTTTGTGATGGTGAAATAACATAATGCCTGTAAAGATTCTAATAGTGTCTGCCACATGGTGAATATTCAAAAAGTGATTGTTATTATTATATATTAAATAGATAAACAAAAATAGAAAGTAGGATGATTAACTCTGGTCAAGGTAAATTAAGGCCATTATATGTACATCGTTTTGGTGGCCATGAGATCTCCAAGGTCCTTTGGATCTCTGACTACTGAGAGTATAACTAACTAATGGACCCAGCTGCTAAGCTTTGCTGAATTCTCGTAGGGCCACGCCTTCCCACTGGCCTCCAGCCAGTCACTGGGTGTGGCAGCAATACTAAGGCAGGTCTGCTCCTGGGAGACCAGAAATTCCTCTCACAGTAGAGACTCTGGCTCAAGACCTACCAGATGACGATGATGAACTTTCTTTAGAACTGCAAGGCCCATCTAGAATCAATACTTCTCTCTTCTCTCCCTCCCTCCCTCCCTCCCATCCTTTCTTCCTTCCTTCCTTTCTTCTTCACCCAAGGTCACACCAAGCCTCTCCCAGCTCCCTCCCCTTTTCTCTCATTGGAAGTTCCCCTGAATACATTTCTAGCATGTTTAATCTGGTATTGGTATTTGCTTCTTGGAGGACATGGAGTAACATGAGTGCAAAAGAAAAAGGTCAGTACCCTAAGAAAATAAGATCTAGCACCAGAAAGTGAAAAAAAGGAAAAATTAATAAACAGATGATTAATTTAGAAAAGCTGACCTTCATAATTTTATTACACCACCAAAAAAAAAAAAAAAAAAAAAGCTGCCTGGGTATTAATTCTAGACTTCCTTGTTTGCAGAGTTTCAAGATAAAAGTTGTTTTGTTTTGTTTTTTTTTACACTGAGTTTATGAAGTTCATATACCATGCCCTCCCTCACAGAAGCCAGGCTGTGATGCGGAGCCCTCTAATTAGAAGGGGAAAGTTCTCTTTTCCTGAGACCACACTGATGAAGGCTCAGAGGAGCCACTCCCATTTCATATCTCCCTACCTTCTTGTTCACACCCACTGGGCTTTTGGCTGCAATGAAGCTATCGCTCGGAGAGTATCCTGTGAAGGGTATCAGCCTTTCCCAGGTCCCAGGAATCCAAGTAGGTAGTGAGACATTTGCTCCTGCTGTTTACAATGTAGCATTGAATGGACAGGCATCTATTCTAGTCCAAAGCACAGCTGATATAACATTTGAATAAAACTGTAGGGGATGTTAAAAGATAAACTGAGGCATATTAAAAATTTTAAGAGTTTACGTGGGCAAAAATTGACTCAAGTCAGGGGGTGTCAAATCACAAGTGGTTAGGAGCACTCCATAAACAAGAGCCAGGGAAAGACTTATGTAAAGAAAGTGCAGAAGCAAAGAAAGGAAATTATTCGATTGGCTATAGTTTAAAACTTCGTTGGCTATTTGTGATTGGTTGTCCTTAGCTTTTTGATTTCATAAACTTGAGGCATTTACAGGCTTAGATTTGGGTTGGCTTATGTAGCCGCCATGGCATTAGAGCCCCCTCAATCTATTGGCCTCCTTCTTTAATTTAACAGAGATAAGCTAATCCTCATTTCTTCAACTGCTTTAACCTGTATTTCTGCTTCAATAGAGGTTATCAGTAATATGCATATCTAAGTAAATACTTTATTGTCCTAAAGTCAATTCTTTTCCCATAATATAATGTTCCAATACTTCCACTAAATTTGATACAAGAACCAAGAAGAAATTTTGATACTTTTTCAAAGCCTCTTTTGGAGAACTTGTTCATTATTTTATTCCTCTTTACATAAATATCCGTATGCTAAAATCATCTAGGATTCAGTATTAGAAGTGTCTTCTACCTTCTTTCATCTAAAAATGAGAACAGTAGACTTCATCCTGCCACGGCCTTGGTGGCCAGGAAGCTCAATGTTAAGTTCAATGCTTAGGAATGATCTTATCTCTTTTATAGTAATTTATTTTCTTTTTTTCATTGAATGATTTCTAAGTTTTCTGGTTTTATTTGTAATGATCATATATTCATGAGTTTATTTTAAGTACCCTAAAATATTTGGATTTTGGTGGGGAGGGAAATACATAGGCTATAAAATTTTAAATACCGTATACATTCCAAATGTGCATCTATTTACAAAAACACGCTCAGGAAATGGACCCTAGTCAAGCATTTTCTCTCAAATTAGATTTGAATGCTATATATCACATAATGAGCCTTTTAAAGTTCCCAGAACTCAAAATTCCATCCAGTGGTCTGACATCATGAAAATGAATCCTTCACCAGTCAAAAAGAGCTAATTCATTATGGGAAAAAAAAAAAAATGATGCTAAAAAGACCTACAAATGTCTTAGTCATTATAGTAGTTTTGTGAAACTATAACCAATTTAAAAAACACCTTTTTTTAGATACATTGTATAAAACAGATACCATCAACAATGGAGAATACTCTTAGTTATTATTTGGAACTAGAGGAACCTGTTTTGTTTCAAGCATAACTGTTAGCAATTACTTTATTCTAGCAGTCAAGGTAAACAAAGCTATCAGATCTGAAAGAATTTGGTATTAACTTAATTGTGAAATATCAGATAGTCTTTACATGCTGCAACAGGTGGGGAACTGGTCTTTTACTTGTAGCATGAAGATAAACTCCAAACAAAAATACATAATAAAGGCAGATTATATAGTATTAGAAATTATTTATTTAAGTCTATCTTAAAAAGCTTGCCAGCTAGCCTCTCCTAGTAATCTAAGCTACATGAACAGGATATAAGTCACAGACTTTAACATCAGCTACATGAGGGATGGGACTTGTGTCTCCCAGTACCTAAAAGAAGACCCGACACACAATAGATGCTTAGTAAACATTTGTTAAATGAATGAATATGTTTGTAAGTTATCTTGCTCAATTTAGGGTTTAGAATTGAAGTAATTAGCACTCACATAAATGGATGGATTTTATTTATCCACAATGCATGGAACACATTTTAGAATGTGTGTGTTATTATATATGTATATTTAGATGTCAGTGATATTTCCGGTCTAGTACACAGTCAAGGTGGTTGCTGTTGTTTTCTTCTAAAATACTAAAAATGAACTCTCAGAGATCCCTTGGGTGTGAGCTTACAAAGTGCTATAAGCTCTGCTTAATCTTGATACTGAGGCTCTCCAAAGAACATACCTCTCAAAACCTCAAAAGGAAACAATATTTTACATAGCAGACACAATCAGTCACAGCACAAAAGCAGCGTTTCTCTGAAGATTTATGAGAGCTCCAAAGGCTTTGCATCTGAAAATGCAGCTGACAGGGGCTAGAAGTAATTACCTGATATTGTATACCATTTTTGTATCCAAGAAAATCATTTGAGAGTAAACAGGGGAAAACTGTCATGTTGGCTATTAACATAGAGTAGTAGAAATCCCAGGATCCCTAAGAGAAGAAGCCCGTGTGAGAAAAACTATTTCTTTCAGTGCCTTGCATGTTGTAGGTCAGAATGCTTAAATTTTCATTCAAACTCATATCCGCAAAGTTTTCTCTGGGCCAACCAAATTCAATTATCCACCAGCCTGAAAGGTTCAAGAATTGAGCAGAAAAATGTCATTGCTAAAAATAAGTTGATATATAACCTAGAGGTTTTTGTTTTGTTTTGTTTTTTAAGTTCAAGACGGCTGCTTCACAGTTCTTATCCCCACGGAAACAGGATGTGCTTGGTCTCACTAGATGGTGAGCGAAAAAACGACCTCCCTGTTGCTGCAGCTGCATCCCTGGGGATGGTTTCACCAGGAAGTTCTCCTGACTTCTGCACTCTTGGTTCACCTGTGGTTCCACTGTTCTTTCTACAAGTTGGGAACTTTGCAACAGTTTTGACGTTGCATCTGAGGATGTCTCAAGTTATTTATATTTAACATCCACCATTCCACTTGCCTGCCTGTGCTATTTGCTGTGTCTTCCCTTTGCTTTCCTTGTCTAATCCATAGCACACACTCTTTTAAAACCAAACCCTGTTTAATACATAGCTAGTTTGCTCTTTAAATTTGTGGTTTCCTTTGATCCTTATCAAATGCAATGTTTAGTCGCTCCTACTAGATTTTTAAGATCCACAGGAACAAGAGCTGTCTTTTAAGCCACCCAGAGGATTAGGACAATGCTTAGCATACCATAAACCCATAATATTAATTGATGGGTGGGCAAATGTCTCACATCAGCGTTCCTTTCTCTGTAATATGTAGACGTACAGGTCAATTGTCCTTATATTTATTCAGCAGAGATTTGGTCATAAATACCTGGTTTCTATCCAGTAGATTATCACTGATCTTGTCTTGCTGCTTGTGCTAGTCATGGCTCACAAGTGATGTTGATTAAAGTTGTCCCCAAATGGGTCACAATATCTATTATTGGCCCAAATTTCACAGCCAAATTGTAGGGAGGGTGTCACCACTACCACATTGAAATAGTTAATATTGTAGGGAAGCTGAAGCTGTATCCACATAGCAAACTTTCTCGAGAATTCACTTTCCCTATTATATTCTGCTTCTTTATTTTGTATCATACAAAAGGGCATTGCCACAGCTGCTGGAGTAAGTAATGGCTCAAAACATCAGTCTTCAAGGTCATGCAAAATACACTACTGTTTCTTCCTTTGGACAAGGATAAAGTTTTCAACTTCTGCAAAAATCCCCTGTATACTTAAAAATAGCCCTACCATGGATCACCTCTTCCTCTCAAAAAAGCATATTAAAGATAGTTTCTATCTTTTTTTTTAATTCCTAGCATGCCCCCTGCTATCTCTCCTTGAAGCACTCCACTTCCTGGATTCTTAAGAATAAGGTTGTTTTCCAGGTTTTAAGATTACAGCTTGTTGCTGAAATGAGAGTAAGTGAAGTACAATAAAATATTTAGGAGTCTAGTACTTAAAAAAAAAAAACAACTAGAATTTCTTAATGAGAATATTTTGAATATGGAGAAAATGCATATTTAAAATCTTCTAGCTTATCTCAACAAGCTAAACTCTGAGGGCCCCTGTACTTCCAGTTATTGGATTAGTAATTCTCAATTCTTTAGAAATTGCTCCATTTTTACTATTTTAAGCTATCATTAACATTTTGAAGTTTTAACAGATGAAACTGTGGTTTTTAAAAGTACCCATACAGAGGACTCAGTTCTTCAGTGGATGAATACATTACTTCTCTTGTACAGTGAAATAAAAGAAGTCCTCTGGTCTTGATCATTCTGGCATATTTCTCCTAGTACCCCCAGTCCCTCTTAGGACATGAATAAGGCACTGAGGGATTAACTTTTTCAAAACACAAGGAAGCCACTTCCCATACAGAGGCACTGATTTACTGTACTATTCTGTATAATCAAATGAATTCATATAGCATCTTTACTGAAACGCAATGAAATCATAAACCTCCAAGCACCTGGTTTATTTTCTAGGAGCAAACTTAGACTTTAGAAAAGTGCAAACCAATTTAAGACTAAGGAGAGATCACAACCATGTATTTGCAGCAAAAGGGAGTTTGAGAGAGGTGGTGGGGAGGACAAATTGGACTATACTATATAAATTAGAGTTTTCTTACCCCCATCTCCACCTGGACAAAACGGTATATTGCATTCACTACCTATTATGAGTTTTGCTTTTAAACCAAAACTAATATTCTGAAGCAATATCTAAATATATTAAAAAGTATAGACCTGATTCTAAGACCTGCTTTTCAAACAGCACTTTTAGTGTCTTCGTAGGTAGAAACCAAGAGTTAAAAAACGACCCTCATCTTGTGTTAGATAATACCACAGAGAGTATTTCTAACTTCAGCTTTAGCTTCTGTCTACTGGCTAGACCTATTTAAATTTCCTAACCTGTTTAATGAGCTCCAAAAATAAATGTATATTATAGAGAAAACTGAAACACACTCACTCTTTACAGAGAAATGACACAGAGAGGGCATTTATGCAGTATGTGACCTAAATAACCCAAAGCAGATTTAATTCAATATGGGAGCCTGGGATTAATTACATTGGGGCCATTATCTGGGTCTACCAGCAACTGTAACAGCATCTTTAAAAGGTGACACAATCCTGGATCGCCTGTGCCCTAACAAAGACTGAGCCCTTCTTGGGAATAGAAATGAATTCATTTTTGTTCTCAATTTTTTTAAAAAAATCAAATGAAGTTTCCTTAACATTTTAAAGCTAGTTATAAGTTAAGAAATGAATCAGTAAAAAGCAAAATGATGCATTTCTGACAGTGCTCAGAAAAACAGATAAAACTGTTCCCGATGATAGCACTTCACTGCGTAGACCGAATGCATAGGCTGAGAGGTACCTGCAAAGGCATTCCATAGAAGCTTCAACTTTACCATCACAGATTCATTCTTTAAAAATTCAAGTAATCCTGGTGAGGAAACACACACCTGCCAAGACTCTAGCATAAATGGGTTTATCCAAGTGATTTTTGGCAGATGATTCAAGGCAGCAAACGAAAATCAACAACATGGAAGATATGCTTAAAGGGAGAGGTGGGTGGGAAGCAGGGCCAGAAAGGAGATGCCAATGATTATTTCATAATAAAAATGCTTGCCTAGGGCCAGCTATGGTTGCTCCTCCCACCATCTGCCACTCACTGAGATGCTAGGGTGCCCTGAACCTGCTGATGAGAGCAATGAGGAGGGGAAGTGAAGCAAAAAAGAAAGGTTGATAACAGTTTTCAGATATCAGACCTGGTTAATATCTGTAGTGGATACAAATAATCTAACACAGCAGTTGATAGTGTAAGATCAAATGTGTCAAGATAACAATGGTCTAAGAGGAGAGAAAGTTGTGGTTCTAAGAAACTCGATACTTTCCATTTGTAAGGAATTTTACTTCTGAGCAACAAAGACACATGAGGATTCAATGTATACCATATCTTTCTCTGAGTAATGATGGACACTGGTGGGGGGAGATCCTGAGGTGGTCTCAGCTCATCCATATTTAGTTAGAAGAGTTCAGTTACTTCTGAAAAGCAGCAAATTGGGCACCACGCTGCATCCTTTCCCCACTTTATAAAAGAGTGCCCATGATGCTCAGGGTATAGTTCATGCTGAAGAATTTGTTTCTTGCAAATTTATTTTTGCAGTGTGAGGAATAAGACTTCTGATCATAATTCAACTTTCAAAGAGATGAGTCTTGGTATGATATGTCCAGGAATAAGTTCTCTAAGAGATATCAGAGTGTGGGTAGAAGGACATTCTGTGGAGGTGAGGTCTAGAATAGAACAGTCCTATTCCTTTGGTGGATCTCCTTGTGACTGTCCAGAGGAAAGGAGGGAAACTGGAGGTGAACTTAAAGGTACATGTAGTGTCAAAACATTATCAGACCCTTTTATTTTTTTTCTTTTTTCTTTCTCTTTTTAAAAAAAAAAAATATTTTTCTTCTTTCATCTATTTCTTCTTTCTCTTTGCCAGAACTATGCTTCAAATTTCTAATCACACCCTGATAGAGGTCAAGCCATGAGGAAGGTATAGAAACACATTCTCAATGCTGGGATACCATGCAGTACACAGTAGCAATGCATCTGGCACACCCTCATTTGAAAATCTGTCTCTGAAAATTTTGGCAGAGAAGACGACTGTCTAGTTTTCATTTCACACAAAAATTTACTTCACTGGTTTCATGTCATAGGCCCATGACTGTATAAAGAGTCATAGTTTTCATAAACACAACAGTGACTCAATAGAGAAGGGTTGCAAACTATAATCCAAACACTGATAGTAATTTCAGAGGCCACTAATGTTGTTAAAAAGAGAGCTTCTGCTATCCAAATAATTCAATAACACAGTTCCTGACACCTTGAACAAACCATTTTTGTTATATAGTGACTGTAGAACTTGCCAATAAGAACTTTCAATACTAAACTTTCAGATATGACAAAACATATCAAAATTAATAATTACCATAATTTATTGGTAAAGATTGGGAATTTGCTTAAACACAAAGGAATGAAACTATCTCTGCAAATATGTCTGCTATAGTTTTCAAATCTGGTGACTTAGTTTCAATCAACTCCTTTACTTCTACTTCTCATTAAGACATAAAAATGGCAAAAATGAAAGTCTCAAATCTATGAGGAAACTGCTCCATCACCATTTTTGTTGGCATAATTTTTAAATGAGTTTTTCAGTTGTTTTAATTTGTATGTAAACCATTATCAAGGAGTTAGTTGCCTATGTGGACCTTATTTGGAACCCAATATTTAAAACTTGTGCAAAAAATAAAAAAGCATTTGTAACTTTTGAGACCATTGGAAATTTGAATCCTGATCAAGTATTTGATGATAGTAAGGAATATTTTTATTACTCTTTTAGGAGAATATTATGATGATTTTTTTTTTTAAAGATTTAATTTTTTATTTATTGTTGGCTGTGTTGGGTCTTTGTTGCTGCGTGTGGGCTTTTTCTAGTTGCGGCGAGCAGGGGCTACTCTTCATTGTGGTGCATGGGCTTCTCATTGAGGTAGCTTCTCTTGTTGCAGAGCACGGGCTCTAGGTGCATGGGCTTCAGTAGTTGTGGCACGCAGGCTCTAGAGCACAGGCTCAGCAGTTGTGACGCACGGGCTTAGTTGCTCCGCAGCATGTAGGATCTTCCCGGACCAGGGATCGAACCCGTGTCCCCTGCATTGGCAGGCAGATTCCTAACCACTGTGCCACCAGGGAAGTCCCTATGATGATTTTTAAAGAAGAACTTGTGGGTTGTTTATTACATTTCATCATTATCTTAGTCATCAAATATTTGTTGACCTTCTGCTATACCAGGAGCGCTGTGCTCTAGATGAAGTATTTGATATCGGGCCGTTGCCAGGTGGTAATCATTCCACCTCTGTTTGAATATCAGGCCCAACCCATTTGACTGCTTCTAACCTAAGTTCATTATTGAACACTTGTTACTGAATTCCAGGCATTTTCAATGATAAATTACTCATTACAAAGTCAATAGAATATGTGTTAGCTGTTCTGAAGTAACCCATTTGATATGACTATGTTATGTCAACTTTAACATCACTGCCAAAGACCTGTAGTAAATGTAACATTTGGCCTCAGTTCTTTTTAAATATGTGAATTTAGTTTATCTCAATGTAATACATACATATATATATATAGATTTTTAAAAAGTAAAATAATATGACAACACTTTGAGGAGAAGCAACATATCCTTGCCCCTTGCCCTCCTTCCAACCCAAGTACCCAAGGATGTGCCAATGCCCTCCAGCCAAAGGCCACCAGGAGCACACCTGCAATTGAACAGGTAGGGCTTATTACTCATTTCAGTGAGGGAGAACTCACACCATGGGGAACCTCAGTTAAAGGGTGTTAAAAGGGACTTATTATAGGATTGGTCTTTGGTGGTGGGATTTTGGGAAAGTTTCCTGCCCTGGATTAGATGCTGTTTAAAAGTGGGGATGATGCTATGATTGGGTATCTCAGTAAATCTTACCTATAGGGATGGAAGACTAGAAATATGCTCAAGTTAGAGTTGGTAAGAAGGAGACCTCACTCATATTAGTTGGAATCTGGAGATGTTTAGTATTTTGTGGCTTGCATAATACTCATGTCTCATCTGGGTTTAGACCTGATAATAGAATGGTCTTTATTTTGCCTTGATCCATCATAGTCACAGAGTAACCTTGCCTGGTATTGATGTTCTGTGAAATTCTTTTGTTCAACAGGAAAACACTAAGGCTTAGCTGTGTGTCAGGCCAGCCCACAGCAACAAGGCCTTGCTGGTAGTACTGGCCTTGCTCCTACAGGTCAGGAGTTGCTTTTCTCTTTTCCACATCTTTTCCTAGAGGCAATCATATTCAATTTTTTTTTAGCAGTTTCTTCTTGGAACTTACCTCCAGATTCCTAAATATTAATTTCCTTTTATATTGAAATATTTGATTTATTTTTAAATATAGACTTCCTCCTGTAGAAATAAGCCTTTTGCTCTCATATCCACCCTACAATACTCATTCTCCATATCCATGCCTTCTGTACCTATCCTGGTAATGTATTTGTATCACCAGTTTTAATTAAATTAATTATAGATATTTTATGTATTATGGCTATGTAAATATTATTCATAGCAGAGCTAAGCAGTTCACTCTGGTTATATATCCATTTTTTTAGAATTTACTTTTATTGATTGTCTCATTTTTTTCATTTGCTCTTTAGCAATAATTCCTCCCCCAATTTCTCTAAGAGTTGCAAAACTTCTCAAAATGGTTAAAACATCATATAGTTCTTCAGCTCCACATCTGCCACTTCAGGAAGCTTCCTGGACTGCTCAGATGATGGCTGTAGTCTGGACTTCATTTTATGCACTGATTTACTTCTCTCCTTTGCTGGATTTTCTATTTTCTGACTTTTTTCTTGTGTTACTGCATTACTTTTGGCAAAGCTAGATCCCTTAGTAGCTTCCCAAGAAAAGGTACACAGGAGACAAAATTTTTTGATATTTGCATACCTGAAAATGCCCTTTCTCTCCCTGCACCCTTTTAAAAATAATATCTTACTCTTTTTTTCTCAGCTTATTGAAACATAATTGACATATAACATTGTGTAAGTTTAAGGTGTCCAATGTGTTGATTTGATATACTTTTATATTGCGATATGATTACCACCATATCCTTAGCTAATACCTCCATGGCATCACATAATTACCATTTCTTTTTTCTGTCCCTGCACACTCGAATGATACTTTGGGAAAAATAGAATTCTGAATTAGAAAGAGGGAAATCTCAGAATACTGATGTCACAACTCTATTATTTTCTAGGCCTGAGTGTTATTTTTAAGAAGTTCAATGCCCGTGCCACAGGCTCAGACTCCGTGGAACCAGAGAGTTGGCAGCACATGCAACATCTTTGGTATTTATGCCTTGTGTCTTTTTCACACCTTAATTCACTGGAAAGCATCCCTCACACCAAGTTGAGCCATGTGGCTGACAGGGTATTGGTGCTCCAGCCAGGTGTCAGGCCTGAGCCTCTGAGGTGGGAGAGCCGAGTTCAGGACATTATACCAGTAGAGACCTCCGGACCCCATGTAGTATCAATTGGAGAGAGCTCTCCCAGAGATCTCCTTCTCAATGCTAAAACCAAGCTCAGTTCAAGGACCAGCAAGCTCCAGTGCTGGAGACCCCATGACAAACAAGTTGCAAGACAGGAAAACAACCCCACCCATTAGCAGACAGGTTGCCTAAAATCACACTAAGTTCACAGACACCCCAAAACACACCACTGGATGCGGTCCTGCCCACCAGAAAGACAAGATCCAGCCTCATCCACCAGAACACAGTCATCAGTCCCCTCCACCAGGAAGCCTACAAAACCCACTGAATTAACCTTATCCACTGGGGGCAGACAGCAAAAACAACGGGAACTACGAACCTGCACCCTGCACAAAGGAAACTCCAAACACAGTAAGTTAAGCTAAATGAGAAGACAGAGAAATACACAGCAGATGAAGGAGAAAAGCAAAAAACCACCAGACAAAACAAATGAAGAATAAATAGGCAGTCTACCTGAAAAAGAATTCAGAATAATGATAGTAAAGACCCAAAATATTGGAAATAGAATGGAGAAAATACAAGAAACGTTTAACAAGGACCTAGAAGAACTAAAGAGCAAACAAACAATGATGAACAACACAATAAATGAAATTAAAAATTCTCTAGAAGGAATCCAGAGCAGAATAACTGAGGCAGAAGAACGGATAAGTGACCTGGAAGATAAAATAGTGGAAATAACTACCGCAGAGCAGAATAAAGAAAAAAGAATGAAAAGAATTGAGGACAGTCTCAAAGACCTCTGGGACAATATTAAATGCACCAACATTCAAATTATAGGGGTCTCAGAAGAAGAGAGAAAAAGAAAGGGACTAAGAAAATATTTGAAGAGATTATAGTTGAAAACTTCCCTAATATGGGAAAGGAAATAGTCAATCAAGTCCAGGAAGTTCAGAGAGTCCCATACAGGATAAATCCAAGGAGAAACACGCCATGACACATATTAATCAAACTAACAAAAATTAAATACAAAGAAAAAATATTAAAAGCAGCAAGGGAAAAGCAACAAATATCATACAATGGAATCCCCATAAGGTTAACAGCTGATCTTTCAGCAGAAACTCTGCAAGACAGAAGGGAGTGACAGGACACATTTAAAGGGATGAAAGGCAAAAACCTACAACCAAGATTACTCTACCCAGCAAGGATCTCATTCAGATTTGATGAAGAAATTAAAACCTTTACAGACAAGCAAAAGCTAAGAGAATTCAGCACCACCACACCAGCTTTACAGCAAATGCTAAAGGAACTTCTCTAGGCAGGAAACACAAGAGAAGGAAAAGACCTACAAAAACAAACCGAAGACAATTAAGAAAATGGTATTAGGAACATACATATCAATAATTACCTTAAATGTAAATTGACTAAATTCTCCAACCAAAAGACATAGATGGCTGAATGGATACAAAAACAAGACCTGTATATATGCTCTCTAGAACAGACCCACTTCAGACCTAGGGACACATACAGATTGAAAGTGAGGGGATGTTAAGAGATATTCCATGCTAATGGAAATCAAAAGAAAGCTGGAGTAGCAATTCTCATATCAGACAAAATAGACTTTAAAATAAAGACTATTACAGGAGACAAAGAAGGACACTACATAATGATCAAAGGATCAATCCAAGAAGAAGATATAACAAATGTAAATATTTATGCACCCAACATAGGAGCATCTCAATACATAAGGCAAATGCTAACAGCTATAAAAGGGGAAATCAACAGTAACACAATAATAGTAGAGGAATTTAATACCCCACTTTCACCAATGGACAGATCAACCAAAATGAAAATAAATAAGGAAACACAAGCTTTAAATGATACATTAAACAAGATAGACTTAATTGATATTTATAGGACATTCCATCCAAAAACAACAGAATACACTTTCTTCTCAAGTGCTCATGGAACATTCTTCAGGAGAGATCATATCTTGGGTCACAAATCAAGCCTTGGTAAATTTAAGAAAATTGATATCATATCAAATATCTTTTCCGACCACAACGCTATGAGACTAGATATCAATTACAGGAAAAGATCTGTAAAAAATACAAACAAATGGAGGCTAAACAATACACTACTAAATAACCAAGAGATCACTGGAGAAATCAAAGAGGATATCAAAAAATACCTAGAAACAAATGACAATGAAAACACAATGACCCAAAACCTATGGGATGCAGCAAAAGCAGTTCTACGAGGGAAGTGTATAGCAACACAATCCTACCTCAAGAAACAAGAAACATCTCAAATAAACAACCTAACCTTACACCTAAAGCAATCAGAGAAAGAAGAACAAAAAAATCCGAAAGTTAGCAGAAGGAAAGAAATCATAAAGAGCAGATGAGAAATAAATGAAAAAGAAATGAAGGAAATGATAGCAAAGATCAATCAAACTAAAAGCTGATTCTTTGAAAAGATAAATAAAATTGGTAAAACATTAGTCAGGCTCAGCAAGAAAAAAATGAAAAAGACTCAAATCAACAGGATTAGAAATGAAAAAAGGAGAACAACTGACACTGCAGAAATACAAAGGATCATGAGAGATTACTACGAGCAGCTATATGCCAATAAAATGGACACCTGGAAGATGTGGACAAATTCTTAGAAAAGCACAACCTTCCGAGATTGAACCAGGAAGAAATAGGAAATATAAACAGACCAATCACAAGCACTGAAATTGAAACTATGATTAAAAATCTTCCAACAAACAAAAGCCCAGGACCAGAAGGCTTAACAGGCGAATTCTCTCAAACATTTAGAGAAGAGTTAACACCTATCCTTCTCAAACTCTTTCAAAATATAGCAGAGGGAGGAACACTCCCAAACTCATTCTACGAGGCCACCATCACCCTGATACCAAGACAAGACAAAGTTGTTACAAAAAAAGAAAACTACAGCCCGATATCACTGATCAATGTAGATGCAAAAATCTTCAACAAAATACTAGCAAACAGAATCCAACAGCACATTAAAAGGATCATACACCATGATCAAGTAGGGTTTATTCTAGGAATGCAAGGATTCTTCAATATATGCAAATCAGTCAACGTGATACACCATATTAACAAATTGTAGGATAAAAACCGTATGATCATCTCAAAAGATGCAGAAAAAGCTTTTGACAAAATTCAACACCCATTTATGATAAAAACCCTCCAGAAAGTAGGCATAGAGGGAACTTTCCTCAATGTAATAAAAGCCATATATGACAAACCCACAGCCACCATTGTTGTCAATGATGAAAAACTGTAACCATTTCCTCTAAGATCAGGAACAAGACAAGGTTGTTCACTCTCACCACTATCATCCAACATAGTTTTGAAAGTTTTAGCCACAGCAATCAGAGAAGAAAAAGAAATAAAAGGAAGCCAAATTGGCAAAGAAGAAATAAAGCTGTCACTGTTTGCAGATGACATGATACTATACATAGAGAATCCTAAAGATGCTACCAGAAAACTCCTAGAGCTAATCAATGAATTTGGTAAAGTAGTAGAATACAAAATTAATGCACAGAAATCTCTTGCATTCCTATACACTAAAGATGAAAAATCTGAAAGTGAAATCAAGGAAACACTCCCATTTACCATTGCAACAAAAAGAATAAAACACCTAGAAATAAACCTACCTAACGAGACAAAAGACCCATATGCAGAAAACTATAAGACACTGATGAAAGAAATTAAAGATGATACAAATAGATGGAGAGATATACCATGTTCTTGGATTGGAAGAATCAACATTGTGAAAATGACTACTACCCAAAGCAATCTACAGAGTCAACACAATCCCTATCAAATTACCAATGGCATTTTTCACAGAACTAGGACAAAAAATTTCACAATTTGTATGGAAACACAAAAGACCCTGAATAGCCAAAGCAATCTTGAGGAAGAAAAATGGAGCTGGAGGAATTAGGGTCCCTGACTTCAGAGTATACAACAAAGCTGCAGTAATCAAGACAGTATGGTACTGGCACAAAAACAGAAGTATAGATCAGTGGAATAGGATAGAAAGCCCAGAGATAAACCAAGCACATATGGTCACCTTATCTTTGATAAAGGAGGCAAAAATATACAATGGAGAAAAGACCACCTCTTCAATAAGTGGTTCTGGGAAAACTGGACAGCTACATGTAAAAGAATGCAATTAGAAGACTCCCTAACACCATACCCAAAAATAAACTCAAAATGGATTAAAGACCTAAATGTAAGGCCAGACACTATAAAAATCTTAGAGCAAAACATAGGCAGAACACTCTGTGACATAAATCACAGCAAGATCCTTTTTGACCCACCGCCTAGAGAAATGGAAATAAAAACAGAAATAACCAAATGGGACCTAATGAAACTTAAAACGTTTTGCACAGCAAAGGAAACCCTAAACAAGATGAAAAGACAACCCTCAGAATGGGAGAATATATTTGCAAATGGAGTAACTGACAAAAGATTAATCTCCAAAATATACAAGCAGCTCATGCAGCTCAATATCAAAAAAAACAAACAACCCAATCCAAAAATGGGCAGAAGACCTAAATAGACATTTCTCCAAAGAAGATATACAGATTGCCAACAAACACCTGAAAGGATGCTCAACATCGCTAATCATTAAAGAAATGCAAATAAAACTACAATGAGGTATCACCTCACACCGGTCAGGATGGCCATCATCAAAAAATCTACAAACAATAAATGCTGGAGAGGGTGTGGAGAAAAGGGAACCCTCTTGCACTGTTGCTGGGAATGTACATTGATACAGCCACTATGGAGAACAGTATGGAGGTTCTTTAAAAAACTAAAAATAGAGCTACCATATGACCCAGCAATCCCACTACTGGGCATAAACCCTGAGAAAACCATAATTCAAAAATAGTCATGTACCACAATGTTCACTGCAGCACTATTTTCAATAGCCAGGACTTGGAAGCAACCTAAGTTTCCATTGACAGATGAATGGATAAAGAAGGTGTGCCACATATATACAATGGAATATTACTCAGCCATAAGAAGAAACAAAATTGCGTTATTTGTAGTGAGCTGGATGGACCTAGAGTCTGTCATGCAGAGTGACGTAAGTCAGAAAGTGAAAAACAAATACCGTATGCTAACACATATATATGGAATCTAAAAAAAAAAAAAAGGTTCTGATGAACCTAGGGGCAGGACAGGAATAAAGTCGCAGACGTAGAGAATGGAGTTGAGGACACGGGGAAGGGGAAGGGTAAGCTGGGATGAAGTGAGAGAGTGGCATGGACATATATACACTACCAAATGTAAAATAGATAGCTAGTGGGAAGCATCTGCATAGCACAGGGAGATCAGCTCGGTGCTTTGTGACCACCTAGAGGGGTGGGATAGAGAGGGTGGGAGGGAGACACAAGAGGAAGGGGATATGGGGATATATGTATACGTATAGCTGATTCACTTTGTTATACAGCAGCAACTAACACAACAATGTAAAGCAATTATACTCCAATAAAGATGTTTAAAAAAAAAAATCCAATGCCTTCTAATTTAAATGTGAACTTTTTTCCTTCTTTGGAGGCTATTAGGATCTTTGTCCTTGATGTTTTGACTATTCATGATAATATGACCAGTTATGATTTCTTCTTCTTTTTTTAATCTATAGTTTTGATCATTTTCAGTCTGGAATACAAAGTCCTTCATCTGGGAAATATATTATTTCTTTGATAATTTCTTTCTGTTTTCTTTTTCTAGAACTCATATTAATTGAACCACCTAGATTGAACTATTAAATTTCTTAACCTCCTTTTTTCTTCCCCCTATTGTCTCTTTGTTTTTTGTTTAACTCTGGGACATTTCCTCAACTGCTTCATTCTACCCATATACAAGCTTAAAAAACTCCTGTTATATTTTATTTTCTATGAGGTTTTTCTCATTTTCTGAATGCTCCCTTTTTTAGGAAAATCTTTTCTTATTGTGTGGGTGCATTATCTTCTCATATCCTAGACTTTAAGAGTGTTAATTATAGACTTATTTGATATATTCTTCTCTTTCCTGTATTGGCTCTATTTTTTTCAAGTTCTTTATTTGTGTTTGCTTTAGTCTTCAGCATTATATAAGAGGCTTATTTCAAATGCCTAACCCCGTTGACTATTATTCGATACTCAAAAATGAAGCATTAGGGACATTTTTTGGAAGCTTTACATACATAGATAGGGCTTCTGATTGGGTGCTTCATTATTGATGATCTGACAAGAGCAGGGTAATCTATTGAGGGTGGGGAGAAGGGGGACGGACCCTAAAAGTTTCACTATGAATTGTTTTTTTTTTCTTGGGGTATTCAGTTACTCTAGAGAACAAACTTCTAATCTTCTGCCTGAGAGGTTACACTTGCTTGCCCCTGTTCTTGGGGCTGAGCAGAAGGATGGAGTGGGACCTCACTTTTTTAAATTGTAGAATTTCACTTAACCCTTATGTGTACAGTGGCACTTCCTTCTGGTTTTCTGCTCAGCCCAGGCCTCCTGCCTCTGCTGCAGTTTTTTCATAGAGAACATCTCTAGCTTCCAATGGGTGGGAAAGAGACTGTTGCTTGGCTATTTGGGGCAGAGGAGAGGGATTTCGGTATCTACCTGCTCTCAAAACTGAATTGGAACAAAACTTGTTTACAGAGCCAACTTCATTCTCACTTCCAGAGCTACTGGTTGTCTCTAATTCCTAGGCCCTCCTGAAATTCCACGGCAAGACCCAGCCTATTTTCCACCATAGAGGGACTCTACTCAATTAGGTCATTTACAACTTGTCCATCTGCTTTTGATCTTCCAAAAGTTTGTTGACATCTTTTCTCCATCATATTATCACCCATTTTCTTTGTCCTTTGTAGTTTATATATTGTTTTATCTTCTACGGTGGTGTTTTAGGAGGAAGCAGAAATAGAATATGTATTTAATCTACATTGTTTAACCAAAAGTCTTAACTTTGATTTTGACCACCTGCTTTTTAAAAACATTTTAATTTTTAAATTTTTTATTCATCGGCTACAAACTTTTATTTATACTGTCTAGTTAAATGTAAAAACATTTTTAAATTGATATGCGTATTGAGAATTTTGATATTTAATTTGTATTTTCCCAGTGCGATAAGTTATTGGGGAAAACAAAAACAAAACAACCATTTTGTGTTCTCTTTCTACTAATCATCCAGTTGTGTGAGCTTGCTCTAAACAGATAAAAGACATTCAATAAGAGAGTTACCAAACGGAGAAAAATTAATCTGGGCTGACTGCACCAAAGTCTGGTGTCGGAAACTACACAGGAACTCAAAGAAAATAACAAGATCAGGTAACAGGACTAATAATGTTGCTAACATCTGACTTACCCACTGCTCCCCACCATAAACTCCATGGAAAGTAGCCCAGTTCCTTACACTTAAAGACTTTATTGTCCTTCCTTCCTGACTCGCATCAATAGGCTGTTCAGTCTATTGCAAAGTTTTAGTTCTTCAGCTGGTAAATGAGTGATTATCCTATTTACTGGAATTTTCTTTCTACTCACTTTGATGCTTTAATATGAAGAACTGCTGTCTTTTCAACCACATAATGTTTTGTGTGAATTCAAGACTGCATACTAATTCCTTTAATGTCAGTGGAAGCAGAGAATTCTCAGTAAAGAAAGTAAAAGAAAGTATTAGTAGTCATAATAACGAGTAGCCACAATGAAGATGCTAATGCAATGTTAAACCCATCACGATGAATTTTTTTGCAGTTAAGTTCCGTGGGTGTCACAAATCTTGATTGCAAATGTCAGTTCTTTCCGTGGTTAGTGACATCAATTAATTGAAAACAAGATGCAGGAACATGCAGATGCTTGTTTTAATGAGTAAATGCAGTGTGGCCTGTGGTAGGTCTCACTTTGCAAATATTACATATTTTGGGGAAGCCAGACAGAAAACAAGTTTAGACTTGGGATAGCAAATGTCAGTGAGGCTGAGGAAGAATGTTTGGGTTTTTTTTTCCCCTGACCTGAGAAAGAATTTTCCCACATCTGTAGAAGGGAATAAATGTATATTGGTCCAGTGATTCAGCATTTCATTATCAGTTTCATTCAATACTTAAAATGTACATGGTGTAAATTCCCCATCGATCTCTTCTATTTCCAGATAGGGATACATTCACTATCTATTGACTGATGACATTCAAATATGCCAATATTATTCTGACTTCTAAATTTCTAACACATTCCAAAGAATTGTCCCGTGTATCTCAAACACAACAAATCCAAAATTAGTCAAATTACCTACCAATCAAGCTGAATGGTTTTTTTTCTAAATTCCTCAACTCAGTTGGTTTACCATCTGTTCAGTCACCTAAACCAAAATTTTTAGTTATACTCCATTACCAAGCACAGTTCTATACCAGCAGCCAATAAATATTTCTCAAATAAGTAAATGAATGGATTTTCAGTGCTTTCTATTCCTTTTCCTCTAACTGATGATTTAGCAAGTTCTGGTTACTCTACTTTGAATCAACTCTCAAAGCATCCCTTTCCCCTGCCTGCACTGTTGTTGTTCTAATATGGGCCCTCAAGTCACTTAATTCTTGTGTCTCTACCATTTAAACCATCTGCATTCCTACAGCATAGACTTGGCTATACATTTACTTGGTTCAAAAATATTTAATTTCTCTCTTTTGTCTGCAAAACAAAATTCCAGCTGCTCCTCCTGACTCTCCATAATTATTTCTCTTGCCACTTCCCAGACTTATAAATCCTCTTCTAGAGCCATCCTTTTCCCTTTTTGATCACACGGTGCCATTTCCTGCCTCCCTGCCTTTGATGATATTATTTCCTATGCTGGAATGTTCCTTCCCTCTGTTGTCAAGCCTGCTCAAATCCTGCTCATCATTTAGCTCCTAATTTAAACATCTCCCAGGCCTCTAATCCGAATGAAATTTTTACTTCTCAAAGCTTTGGTTGTACTCTTAATTCATACTTCTGCTCTAGCTCTCAACACAGTCTGAGCTGATTTTAGTCATCTTTTGAGGTGCCTGCCTCTCTCCGAAGTCTCTCTGAAGTTCCCAGCATGTAGAGAGTGCCTGGGCCACAGCACATGCTATAGAAAGTTTTCAGAATCGGCATCAAATTAAAGCCACGTATGCATTATAATGTGAATTACACATATCTTTCAGGCGTTAAAAGGAACAGAGGTCACTGAAAAATAAGATTTCCACTAGAGAATAAGGCCGCACCCCGGACCTCACCCTCACCACCCCTCTCCGTACCGCCCCTCCTTTCCTTTTCCTTCAGCCTCTGCAGACCACAAGCAGCTGGGGCAGTATTTACGCCTGTGGTGGCATTCGTTTTCTATTCCTTATTCACTGGGTTTGTGTTTCCCCGTCTCCTCTTTCAGGTGTCTTGAGTGTGGCTCTAAGAGGCCCAGTGCTTAAGATGAGATAAGGTGATGGCTGTGGGCAGGAGGGATTCAGGCTGTGCTTTGGGAACTTTCATTTCATTCCAGGGCCCCCGAGAGAACACGAGCCCGTCCGGAATGCACGGCCCTCTCCCTCCGGTGCCGTGTTCTCCCTTATGAGAGGAGAGGATTGCAGAGGAAGAAGCAGGCTGCTCTGGGTTTCTCCGCGGACCCCGGGGCTCCGCCCGGTATCAGGTCCTGTGACGCCATGGTGTCATATACAATGTGCCGACGAAGGGGCCAGCAGCGGTGAGAACGTGCTGTGACTGAATTTTAATTATACATGGTGAAGATTCCTTGCTAGTTCAGAGAAAGCCACTCTTCAGGTTTGCTTTCTTTTCGTGGAAGAGCATTTTATCCAATTAGAGAGAAATGATCAGAGAGGAAAGAGGCCAAGTACCTATCTCGATCTCACTGCAGACCTGCCATAGAAGAAGGTACTGATTAACCTAACCGAGCAGAGTGGTAATAGACTGCTCCAGCAGAGTAATATTTTTAAAATTCTTTATTCTAAAAATGTTCTATGCTAACTAGAGAGAATTGTAAAGACGCCCACATGTAACCATATCCAGCTTCAACAATTATTAACTTACAGCCAATCTTATTTCATCTATACACTGCTCCCACACGCCCAGCTTATTTTGAAGCAATTCAGACAACATATTAGTTCATTCATAAGTATTTTTGAGTTTCATATAGAGTTATTATTAGCAGTATTATTAAAAGAGTTTACCTTTGATTAATATACTCCTCATCCTACCACAGAATCCATATTTTGTTGCCTCAAAACTTGAAAAGTATATGAGGCTTCCATAGTATATCAAAAGTGTAAAACTTCCATGGAAAGTGGGATTGTGTGAGCTAACTCCACCCCTGTGGTTAATCTATTCTGTACACAGTGGCACCCACGGTGCAGGAACGCCCCTCCTTTGGTCACCTAGTAACTTTTCACTGGTCAACAAGAAGCTGAATAAACCATTATGTTGCAGGAAAGCGCTTGGCTAGCTGACTTGGATCATCTCCTAGATTTTAGAAGAAAAAAACCACAGCCAAGCTTGAATTTGCTAAACCTTTAGGCTTTGCTGTTAGGAAACATTCCACCTGTGGAGCATAAAATGGATACAGAAGACATAGGTTCAGGTAAACTAGGCCAAATATTGAAGCAGATTTGGAGACAAAACCTGATGCTAAAGCAGGCACTCCTGGGTGAAGACCATTGTGAAGGGGCTGGCGGGGCCACTTGGATAGCCACAGTGGTCTTTCTGGGTCAAGAACTCAGTGGGGCCCTTCACCAACTCTTGGAACACACTGCAGGCACTCTGCGCTCCACCTGCCAGCAGCTGTATGTACTGCTTGACAAAGAGAATCATTGTACCTGGAGACAAGGCAAGTATTCCCTTTATTCTTTCTCTAAAAAATACTAATTGCGTAGCCACTGTGAGAGCGCTAAGGAGCATACAAAAACCGGGATAGAGTCTCTGTCCACAAGGGACCAACAATTTAACATGGGAAATCAGTGAAGGCTATTGCACAATAATGCAAGGGACTTTGAGGCTAATTCCATTAGAGACATAAAAATGAAATGCGTTAAGTCTTCAGAAATAGGTGAGATTCCATTTTTAGAGTGGGGAATTTCACTAGCACAAATGCAGTATCTAACCTGAAGCTTAAGGAATGAATTGGATTTATGCAGCCAGAAACTGGGGGCCTTAAAAGAGCATTCCAGCAGAGATGTTATTAGTAGGACCCAACACTTAGAAGTAGGAAAATATAGGCTTAGTGTGAGGCAGGACAAGCAGTTTTTTCATATTGGAGTATGATACTCTATTTTTAGACTTATTTGAACTTGAACGTGTTAATTGAAAAAAACACTGGGAAGAATGGGGTGGGATTGGATATGAAATTAGACTCCCCCCCACACACGAAGTGGGGTGCAGGTTCTTGGGAATAGGGCCAGTTATGGATGCGAAATACAGCATGGAAGGAAGAACATGGTATCTGATGTCTATGATCTCAGACAACGACAAGTTACTCTAGATAAGAAGATAGGTAGCATCATCAAATCTAACTCTAAATAATGTAGTGTCAAGGCGAGCAGGCAGGTCTCATCAATCAGGAATCCAGATAACGTTAAGAAATTCAGTCTAGAGGGCAGATTGTGGACATGAGGGAAATCTGTCCAAAGGCAGCATGACCTAGAGACCATCAGCTGGATCTCATAGCCAGGAATGGAATCTCTGGAGAGAACTGAATGTGGTCCTAGGCAACACAAATGATCATTCATGGAAAATGATGATGACTCAGCTACCGGAGTTCAAAATAAAGACAGGGTCTCAGATACAAGACAACAAAACAAGTTGTCAGAACTGGAGCCCAATGATAAGGCTAGACTAGTTAAAGGAAGATTTACTGATGATTTTGAAAACACTGAGCTATAGGGCCTTAAATTACATATTCCTGAGTTCAGAATTGAATTCTAAAGATTGCAGAGTTGCTAAGCCTGTAAGAAGCCATCAGGTGACCCCAGCTGTGAGGAGAGGAGGAATGAACAAATAGGAAAATAATAAGAAATGGGGATGGAGTGAGAGATTATATCAGATCAGATCATGGTGAGGGTTTACACCAGAGCAAAGAGGCTTCACTTGGTTTATTAGTCCTTGAGTAGCCAGGTTCTAATCAGAGAATTGATATAATTAGAGCTATTCTTTGAAAGACTCATTTGAAAATTTCCAGTCATCACAAGTCCAGCAGGAGAAGTAGTATAAACCTAATCCAATCATAATAGCAAACAAAGTACCCAATAAAATACAGCATCTGCATCAGCAGAAATAATGTAGCTATGGTATGCCTGCTACCCAAGTCTCATCTGGAGAGCTCTGCTAAACTTTAGGTGAATAATTATATGTGTGTCATTGATAAACTGTATAGTACATTCAAAGAAGAAAAACAATTCTCAGAATCATACCAAATGAGGAATGACTGAGGGAGATGTTGACTTCAGTTGAATGGCATCTTATGAAGGGGGGTCATGATACCTTTCTGCAAATATTCAAAGCATTTTCACAAGCAAGAGGGATTAGATTTAGTCTTTTCTACTATGTTAAAAAGCAATTTATCCCCAACTTCTAGATGTGTTAAAAGAATTACAGTTGTGCAAATGACTTCTTCAGAAGGGAGGTAGGCTTAAAAGCCTAGTAAGGGTCTTTGTAGATTTCTAGGGTAATTTCTCCATATTTCATTACATGTCAGTGGAAAAACATAATTTGGTTTAGTTTTGTATTTACTCTTTTTAATGTGTCTCTGTGTGTATGTGTGTGTAGAAATCATTGCATTCATAGATTGCCTCATGAAAAGAAGTGAATATTTGGGGAGCACTGCTACATTTCTAAAGAAAGAAGAAAAGGAGATATATAATTTATGCGGCATGCATGATGAATGCACTCCACTGAAGACAATGTCCGCCATTCAAGATATCAAAGCAACAGACATTGCTGCAAGAGAGGAACAAAATGTCATAGAAACAGCTACTGTTTCTCCCACAAATGGAGAGGAAAGTCATTACACAAACCAGGTCCAGTTAAAAAAAAATAAAATACATAGGAGTTCAGAACTAGTGGGAAAAGAAAACAATACATCATTGAAGGGAGATGTAACAGGGCAAGAAGAGTCACAGAACAAAATATTCCCAGATAATGCAGGAAATGAAGATGATAAACAAATAGAGCACATGACTATTGAGAACATAAATGGCAACAGGGAAGAGACGCATGACATAATCCAGACAAGAGAAAGAGAAATTCAAGAGACCTCAGAAAGCCAAAGTGAAGAGATTACCACATCCTCAACAACATGTGATATCTCCAGTAAATATGTGAATAGTCCTCTTCCCAGTGATTCAGAGACTCTAAAGCAAAAGAATAACATCATGGAAAAGGAGTAAGTAAATACAATGTGAGAGGTGCTTGTATATTCCTGCTTATATGTGTGTTTCTACTTGTATATAAAACAATATTTATACACGAATAAAATTTTATATCTATATTTCAGATCTCCAAAAGATATTACAAATCAATAATTCAGTTTAAATTATTCCCATAAAAATGTTTATGGCTGCTATTACTAATATTGTTTGTTTCTTAGTTTCAGGGTAGTTTCAGGAAAAATATTAAAGGTTTCTTTAAAGGAAGAAAGAATTGACTACATAAGAAAGTAGTTAAAATGAACAATTGTCAAGAATATGGACACTTCCCTAAATCACTACTCTTTAGATTATCATAAGAAAAAACTAGGAGACTGCAGAGTTCAAATATTAGAAGAGAATTTCCCAGCCTCAGATTTATTTTATTTATATCCTCAAATGAATTCTCACATTTATTTTATTTATAAATCATCATAAATTCTTAACCCGTGTCTGTAGAACTCTGGGAGGGCTCATGGATAAGCTTCGGGAGGTTCTTAAAATTGAATGTATATTTTCACACCTATTTTGTCTCCTTGGAGATGGTCCAGAGCTTTCACCAGATTCTCAAAGAGCCCATGACTTCGAAAAAATATATTGAAATTGACTGATCTATTTTGTGAATTATCTCCCCTATACAAGGGGATAATAATCCATAATGTCCAAATAAAACAAAATATTCACAAGCCATATTTTCACAGTAAAATTAAGACCCTTAGAAGGTAATGGGGAATAATAATAAAAAAAAAAATCATTGGCTTGGGAGACAGACAGACTTAAATTTATCTCCTGTTTTATTACTTACTAGTTCTGTGACCCTGGGCAACTTGTTTCATTTCTTAGCCCCATTTTCTTATTTATAGAAATTATTGCTGGGATTATTTGGTAAGGTCAAATGAGAAAATCACCTAAAGGGCCTAGTACCTTGTTGCTTGGAAGATGTTCACTCTCAGCTAAATATTAGTATGTTGATTTATTTCACCTCCAGCAACCCTCACTTTCTCCGCCTCCCACACACAACCAAACTTCACTTATCCCGTGTCTGCTCTTTCAGAATACAATACCATTTCCAGGACAACACCATGAATGAGTCTATGATCTCAGGCAAGTCATTTTGCTCACTTTGACCTTAGTTGTCTCATCTATAAAATGAAGAGGTTGAGCTGGTTTAGCTGTAAGTTTCCCTAAATGTCTAAAAATCTAATGAATTCTATAGCTGTCATAGCAGTAATATTTAGCCCGTGAAAGACCCCCCTGGTTTGAAAGGCTTACTGCCCCTGCAAAACAACTATTAAAGTAGTCAATATGCGGTTGCCCATTTCACTTGAGAAAAACATTAACACTTCATATCCTCACATTCAGAAATGACTCAAAGCATCAACTAATGAGTCATTGCTGAACCACTCCCTCTAACACCTCCTTTAGGTGTTTCCTAGTTAGTGATTTCCTCTTTGTGTCATGCAAACCAATTTTGCTTGGCTTGCATGTTTCAGAAGATGACTACTCATTGCAATTCCTCAGACTAGGAAGCCATCATGCCACAAGAAAGACGAGAGTCATAAACAAAACCTAGCTCACAATCTGTTGTGATTCCTCCCTGGAGAGTGTTTTGAAAAAAGCCTATCTCTTCCAGGGTAGTTGTCTTAGTGTATACAAAGGGAAACAACACTAGAATAAACCAATGTGATTATTTTAGTGGCTGGACTAGATCTATTTGATTAGGTCTAGGGGAAATGGAAGCATTTACAGGGCCCCTTGCCCTACTTCGTCTGTCAGTCTTTTGCAAGAAGAGTGTATTGAGTTGGGTTTCCAGGGCACAAAAGAGAGTCATTTTTAAAGTTATACAAGACTGGATCTGTAGTATCCCCCCAGCCTGAGAGCAAGAGACCAAGAGAGTGAGAGTAAGACCAAAAGGAAGGAAGGAAGGAAGGAAGGGAGAGAGGGAGGGAGGGAGGGAGGAAGGAGGAAAGGAGGGAGGAAGGAAGGACAGAAGAAACTGAGGGGAAACATATATAATGCAAAAGAGGTAAACACACGTTCTACTGACTGCAATTTGTGGCTTTTATTTGGATCCAGATAAAAGAAACTAATTAAAAACAACAATGGGAAATTTGAACACTGTCTATTTTATGATATTAAAGATTTAAATTAATTTATGAATAAAGTAATGCTATGATGATTAATAAAATACTGGATCATTGTATCCTATATTAAACAATGTATCTAATTTTCTGAAATACCATTATCACCATGATCAGAGAAGACTCAAACAGACCCATGTGCTGGATAATTTTCTATTCCTTCTAACTTTATGGGTTCAGAATTGTAAATATAAATAAATAACCCTCTCTGAACTTTCAACATATTTTCCAGATTTCTGTGTTAAAGGGCACTATAACATTCAATTTACTAACTGAAAAATAGTTAAAAGCTGATTATTCTAGAACTTGATATTAATGCTGCATTTTATAAAGATCCTCATTTCTCTTTGACATTGTTTATATTTCAATCATTTCACTGGTATGAAATGAGAAATAGCGAGAAGAGGGGAAATGCAAGCTGGTAGTTGTAATATAGAGAGCTAACATTTATTGAACACTCATTTATGTTAACCCACTACTATAAGAAGTTGAAATATTTAATCTCATTCAACCCTCACATTATTGTGGATCTGGTATTCGTTTCAGTTTGTAATGGATAAAGAAACCAGTGTTTTGGAATGATTTCAGGAAGTATGATACTATATTAGAAAGTTTGGGCTTTTGTGTTAAAGATAGATGGGCTCATTTATTGATTCTACAACTTACCATCTGTGTGATCCTCAGCAAGTTAAAATTTCTAAACTTCAGTTTCTTTATCTGTAAAATAGTAATTACAGTAGTACCTGCCCATGGGTGAGTAGTACCTCATATCCATAGTGTGAGGATTTGAATGAAATAATGTATAGCCTAAAACTTGGTACATAGAAAGAGCTAAAATATTAGCTATTTTAAAATAATAGTTAAAGGTTAACTGTTAAAATGTTAAAGGTCAAACAAATAGTGACTGATCTCAAAATTGAATTCAAATCTATAAGACTCTAAAATCTTAGGCAAAGGTGATGGTACAAAAAGCAAGAGTAAAACCAATTTTCAAAATCAGTTTTTGGATTGATTCTTTGAGGACTGTAAATATTCTGTTTCTATTTACTTTTTTTTTTTTTTTTTAAATAAATTTATTTATTTATTTATTTTTGGCTGTGTTGGGTCTTCGTTTCTGTGAGAGGGCTTTCTCTAGTTGTGGCAAGCGGGGGCCACTCTTCATCGCGGTGCGTGGGCCTCTCACTATCGCGGCCTCTCTTGTTGCGGAGCACAGGCTCCAGACACGCAGGCTCAGTAGTTGTGGCTCACAGGCCCAGTTGCTCCGTGGCATGTGGGATCCTCCCAGACCAGGGCTCGAACCCGTGTCCCCCGCATTGGCAGGCGGATTCTCAACCACTGCGCCACCAGGGAAGCCCCTGTTTCTATTTACTTTGATTAAACATACATTCACAGTACTTTTGTACCTTTGTCTATTTTTCTTAAAAATGTAATAAACAATTCCACTACCATATCTATACCTTTCCTCAAAATTTAGAAGACTATTCAGGCACTAGTATTTGGTTTATCAAGAAGCTTCAGCAATCTTCAGATTTATATTTGAAGTGAACAAAACAGGAATGAATCATCTGCTTAAATAATAATAGTAATAACAATAGTAACAATAGCTTAATATATATAGTACTTTCTATGTGCCAGGCACAGCTTTTTAATTACTTACTGTATAATAGTTCATTTAATTCTCATTCTTCCTATGAGATAGGTATTATTTTATCACTATTTTACAGTTGAGGAAACTGAGGCATAGAGAGGTTAAGTATCTTGCTCAAGGTCACAGAGTTACTAAGTGGGAGAGCAGGGATTCATACCATGGCAACGTGGCTCTAGAGCTTGTGCTCTTAGGCATTTCACTATACAGTCTATAAATCAAATATCTGAAAAAATGATGTCCTTTTTTCACCTGCAGGTATCTTGATGTGCTGAGTGATGATAATCTCACCCAAGTGTCTTGTTATATTACAGCACCATCCTATGTTCTACAACATCTAGAATGCCGGATAATTAATAACATGAATTCTTTAATAGTGGGTGATAATGAAGAATTGGTCAGCAATGTTATCACTGTAGAGTGCTCAGATATGGAAAAGAGAATTCCATTTCCAATATGCATTGCAATTCCATTTACTGCACGTTACAGGGGAAATTACAGAGACATCATGGTGAAAGTGTCTGATGTAGGTCTTCAAGCAAGTTACCTGACCCCAAATTCACTGGAAAGAATGAGAGGAAGTTACAAGGTTGGTAAATCCTTGACTACACCTACATTTGCTGTTTGACTTCTCTTCTAACTATTACTCAGACTACCAGATCATAGTACAGATACAATTACTCCATTGGTATAAAATGGAAGGGTTGATAAGATTTATGCCAGTGAATTCATGTGTTTTTTTTGTTTTGTTTTGTTTTGTTTTGCTATCCATAAAGATAAAAGAGCAGAGCTTATTGGTCAAATTTGGGAGTGAAGAACTTGAGTCTAGGACCCAGCAAGTGTCATATTTTTGCCTGGGAAGCAAAGCCAACATCATGGTTTAATTAGCTTCACACCTTAGACTAGCTTTAGACTAACATTTCTAATGGGATGGACCTCTGTCTAAATTTAAGAACTCTAGAATTCCCAGATGACACTAGCTTTATTTTTATCATTCATGGGTTAGGAAAATATGTAAAAACTAAACAATTTGTGTGTGTGTGTGTACGTGTATGCCTTGAGATAGTTATTAAGTCTAGTTATTAGTCTGTACATGGAAAACAGTAGATGTGGTAGTTAGGATGTGGGTTGTTGCGGAAGATTGGCTGGGTCTGAAGTTTCGTTCCTACACTTTCCTGCTATGTGAACTTGAGTAAATTATGTAACCTTGATATGACTCAATTTTTTTCATCTAAAAAATGAATACAATAATAGTGTCTACCTGATAGGGTAATAAGGATTAAATGAGAAAATACACTTAAGAAGATAAAAGGAAGTCTATAAACACATGTTAGTAGTTAATAAATTATCGTTTTCATGGTAGACTTTCTTATAATAACTCTGAAGCCATCTATGGTGACAAATTCATATGTTTTGAAGAAAGAATACATACATAATTATTAAACTTAGCATAGAGTTGATGGGAGTTAAAGTTTAAGGTTCTTCTGTGGATCACTGAACTTATTTTTAAATAATTAAAATATTTGTCTTTTCAGCTTTATATAAGTTATCATTATTTGAAGAAGAGGGCAGGGAATAAATGTAAAAACAAAAAGCCACACATGAAAACAATTCTTTTTAATTTATCTCTTCTGATTTGGGTCTTTTCTGAGTTACAAACAAAGTTATACAGTTGAATATGAAAACTAAGCCTGTTCTAATTATTTACGCCAATTCATGCAACTAAGACATTTTATATTTAGTCTAGGAAGTCTGTAAGTATAATAGTCTAGTTATCATTGCCCTTACGTGTGGCTTTTTAATCTTGACCCATCTGTGTGACTATCATAATGAAAACAAAAAACAGTTCATAGCACATGTGCTTTTCACCAAATGGGCATGCAAGATGATTAGTGAATAGAAAATGCAAAAAAAAAAATAAATAAATAAGAGAGCCATTGTCTACTGAAAAAAAAAAAAGCATATACTTTTCTTTTATAGTTTTTCTAATGGTTGTTATCCCTATATTTAGCTCAAGAAAATTTAAACTCTAGGTTCCTTCCAAATTTTTATGTGGTTCATACAACATTTAAGAATTCTAATTCTGGAGTCAGATAAACCATCATCAGAGTTCTGCTCTTGACACACCCCTGCTTAAAAACCCTTCCATTTCCCCAGAACCTACCAAATGTACTCCAACTGCATGGCAACCATAATGAGTTCCCAGAAAACCTTTCTTTCTTACCTCTCACCATTTTCCCTCCGGCCAATTAAGAACATCCATCATGCCCTGAATTTTCCCAACAATGGATTCATGACATGATATTGTGAAATCTCTTCCTTAGTCAGTTTTCAAATGATAGATTATTTTCCATTGTTACTGTCCCTGAAATGTTTGTGTGTGTGTCTGCATGATTATCCTCTCATGCCTGGGTGGAGCCCAGCTGGTGTTTAGGGAAGCATGAATAGACCAGATTACTTCTAAGTCTTCCTCTTCATTTTAAGCTTTGGTGATTATATGAGTAGATAATTTTGTTTTCATTTATGTACTCAATTCCTTTTTGTGTGATAAAAAAGCTTGAATATGTCCCTGCATATATGCATTCCAAATTTAAATGTCACTATATAAAAAAGAAACACAAATGTGTCTCTTTGCAATCATCTGTTCCCCCTGCATGGAAGAGAGAAATAGAGAAAATGACAGAGAAAATTACTTTATCAAGAGACTGTGAATTGTCAGCAGGAAGAATTTGCTGATAGTACAGGTGCTGTAGGATTTGTGTAAACTACCCAAATGACGAAATTTTTCAGTCCTTGGAATTCCTAAAACATTGTTAAATCTTCTGGATAAAGGCCAATATTTAAAGTCCAAGTCCATTCTGGTAAAGGAGGATAGGATTCCAAATATAATTAATATTTGTGAAAACACTAAATGTGATTGCCCATTATCGATTTACCTTTTGGGGGGAATAATTTAAATTTAAAAATACATTTATTTCTCTCTTTTCTATCGTGTAGTTCAAATTTGAGAAACTCCTAATATCTACTTCTACTTCATCTCATGAAAGGACCATCCATTTGGGGTTAATGAAGTAATTCTCAATTGTGGGAGATTACAGGGACAGCATATAGTTGTTGTTGTTGTTGTTTTTTCCCACAGCCAGAGAATATGCACAGCATGTACTTCCAGAGCAATGCACTATTAATGTCCTTTAATGTCATTGTCTTAATGTCCTTAAATCCACACAGGTGACCTGTGCTGAAGTGAAAGTTTATAAGTTGGGTATCTTTTCTGTTGTGTCTTGTTTAAAGAAAGAGTCCTTTACAGTAACAAAGAAAGGCCTTACTCTTAAGCCAAGCATGGATTCTCGAATATCCTTAAATTATCCTCCAGGAGTTTTCAGCTCACCAGTGCTTGTACAATTAAAGGTAAATATTAAAAACTGGTGAGTTTCTTCTCCTAGATTTTGTGGGTCATCAAACGTCATCCGAAAAGGATGGAGAAGATACCAATATTTAATATAACAGTAAATGAATTCTTATACTTTTAATGACCTTACAGTGTCATCATTGATATAGTGATGATTTGGAGCATATTAAAGCTCATTCCAAAATAAATCCCTGCCTTATTTTAAAGATTTTTCTAGCTAATTTTTTGTGTTGTTTTGTTTATGATATTTGTTGACAAAAACAAATGTTGAGTATCTATGATAGAATTAATGCCAGACATTGGGACTTCCGTATGATTCAAGATTTCCACCTGAGAGGATGGTTAAAAGAGAGGCTAATCAATTAAAATACTTATGATTGTAAATATTTGGTTATATTTAATTATTAAACAGTCCTTTTCTGGGATGAGAATTTAATACATACAAACATTATTTACAAAGTGTACAATGACGTATCAATGTACATTTTAGAAGACATAGTTCCTCAATATTTCCTTCTAGCCTAACTCTCCCTCATGCTCTCCTGATTTCTCCCAGTTGTACCATAAGTGGTAAGCAAAGAAGAAAAGTTAGGAAGAAATCATATTATACACAATTTATTCATGAATATTTTCCATAAACTTTGAAATTTTGGAATCATGCTAGCTATTTTTATCAGCCATTCTTATGTGAGAGGAAACAGATAAATATAGTCTTGTTTTTCTAGTTTCTGAAGATCACTTGATCTAACAATAGTTCTAATTAGAAATTATATAAAATGTCTATTTTGTTTTCTAGGTCATTTTTTTTGCCTACAATTAAGAGTGTTTCTCAGTTATTTATAACATAGAGCAAGGAACCTAGATTTCAGAAAGACTTTGTAAAAAGAAGACCAAATCCTGTGATCTTTTATAAATTAATATAGTGTAGATTCCAACCAACAATGTAGAGAAAAATGTATAAAACTATGTTCTATTAAATTTTCAGGAAATTGACTTAGAAATGTGCTGATACTTTGTATCTTCTGCTATTAAAATATAGGAATATACATCTATTTTTTCTTTGTATAGGTCCAACCAATTGACCCATCTCTGGTGGCATATTTAAAAACTCAGAAAGATACTTCCTACTCAGTACTATCCACAAGCCCTCTGATTCATGTTCAGCACCCATCAACACATCTTTTCCAGAAGCCAATCACTGTATTCCTACCTTGTTCTCCACACCCTGATAAAAAAAATCTTCGGTCTGAGATAGATCATAAAAGAACAGCTAGTGCCACAACAAACAGAATCATACCTTTATACCTCAACTGGTGAGTTAGACCCTAATGTCTCTAGTTGACTTGATGGTAAACAAAGAAACTTAAATGATTAAAAGTGTAATCAGATGTATTTAAATATCAGTATTGAAATATGATGAAATATTTTTAATATGGAAATAAAATATTGTGGATCCAGAAGGGTAATGATTTTAGCTGTAACGGGTCCACAAGTATGCTATGTGAAAAGATTGACACAAAAGAGATAAAATTAATCCTTGTTTTCAAAAAATTTATGATATGGTTAAACACAAAGATGTGGTATGATGATTATAATTTCTATGTTTAAGAGCGTTCCGTTAATGTGGGAAAAGATTAACCTGATCTTTTTAAAAATAAATTAAATTTGAGTCTATATTTGCCATATAGGCAGTTTCCTTTCTCTCCTAATTTTTATAATTAAAAAAGATCCCCACAAATAAGACTAATATACATATTGAGTTACCAGCCAGAAATGAAATCAGAAATGAAATGCTAACAACAAATAGGATACACTGAATAATAGTAACCCTGATCTTATTTTCTGTCTTTTCATTTAATACTTAACTTTTTTTTCCTAATAAGAAAGGTAGAAGGGAACCTTTCCATTCTTTGGTTCTGAAGGGAAGTTTCTTTTCTTTGAAAAAACATCAGAGGGAGAAACAAGTTCATAAAGAAATAAAAACTATTATTAATCGAGAAGTTACTATTTGCCAGGTTCCTTATGTACAATCTCCCCACCACCCTACCTTCAGTTTATCAGTGAGAAGTCTGAAACTCAATGAGATTAAGAACTTGTACAGTTATCCCCAGGTTCCACATCTGAGGATTCAACCTACTGTGGGTTGATAATATTTTTTAAAAATTCTAGCAAGTTCCTGAAAGCAAAACTTGAATTTGCCACGCACTGGCAACTATTTATACACCATTTACATTGTATTAAGTATTGTAAGTAATCTTGAGATGATTAAAGTATATGGGAAGATGTGTGTAGGTTATATGCAAAGACTACACCATTTTACATAAGAGACTTGAGCATCCACAGATTTTGGTACCTCTGGGGGTCCTAGAATCAATCTTTTGCATCTGGATACCAAGGAAGGACTGTACGTGAGAAGTGTGCAAGCTTGGTCTGGACTCAACATAACCCTATTCCTAATCATGACTCTAAGTAGCCATCATCTATTTAGTTTGAGGCTGCAAGACTAGAAATCGAGAAGTGGATTATTTGCTCTTTACCACTGTTTCTAATTTAGGAAACTGACAATAGTAGAACATTGGGTTGTGGCTAGGAGATGAAGTTAAACTTTCCCTAGTATTAGGTAAGTGAGAGACAACATAGAAATATAGACACGATCCATTTGTACCTGCTTTTGCTTCTTGGGATGTATATATATCTCCCAATTGGCACTGAGTTAATCCATGTTCCTGTATATCATGGTAAGGTAAGATTTAAAACCAGAAATATCCTGGAGCTTCCTATTTAAATGTATTAGTCTAACAGACTAAGACATTCTCTTTCAAAAGCCCCTAAAATATATAGATATATGTACTTCATATACATATACATTTTATATGTATATATACATATATATATTAAAGATGAGAGCTTTACTCTAAAAATTGATTCTGACTGGTAACCTATTGCTAGAATCTAGTATTTCTACTGTCTATAGAGTAGATTGCAAAGGATTAATAAAAATAATTTGTACCTGACATGTACTTTACATCATAAAACAAAGCAGCTCTATTTGACAGAAAGATAATAGAAAACCAATTTGCCTGCCCCTGATTGTTGATCCCATAGTCTATATATACCAATGAGAATAAAAATGTATCCCTGTAATACACAGATATCATTTGTGGAAGTGACTAGATCAGTGTTTCTTTGCCTCTCCTTTGCTGTATTTCCATATCCCTCAGAAACAACAGGGCAGAATGTGGAGAGAAATTAGAGGCAGTGTATTGCATTGTCAAAAATGAAATTGCCAAAAGTATAGGGATAATGGTAGAGGTGATAAGATCCCTAAAAGATATGCATGCTGAGTGTGGCACATTTTCATACACTTAGTCGACTCAAAGCATTGGAAATCCAGTCAGCACAGATAGGAGAAGGTTACACCTTCATCCAGAGAAATTATACTCAGTAAAAATGACTAGACACTGAAAATTGGTTTAGAAATTATGCACATGGATCTGCCCTCTAGATCTAAGAAAGAGATTCAAACAGCAACCAAATTGAAAGTGGGCAGAAAAATATTCATTCAAGGATAAGAAAAAGCCCAAGTCCTCCATGATGTCTTAAGGAAAAAAAAATCAATACCAATCAGTACCAAGACTTCAAAAGAAGAACAAAAATAACAAAAAACAAACTATAGAAATAAGGAAAGAGAATATCATCCTGACATTTCACAGTAATTTGAATAATGAGAATTACACTTACCTGGAGGATTTTATAGAAATCTATTTTGTAAATTTAAGTAGTATTCAATAAGCAAAATTTCTAAGAAACAGAAAGCCATCAGGATAGACCAGGAAAAGAATGAAGAACAACAGGATGAGATACAAAGATAAAAAGCTCAGATGAAAAGTCACCAAGCTATGATAAGGACTCATCTGAAGTGATGTAACCTAATAATTATAAGTACCATTGAAAGAGACCAAAACAATCATACAAGAAGCAACAATCAAAGGCATGGAAATGTGATTTTCTGATGTTGATTAAAACCTTGAGTTAGAAAGTGTTGATTTCAAAATTTATGAAAAAAACCCCTATACTTAGATAAAACATGGCAAATTGAAATGTACATTTAAATAAAACGTAATTCTATAAGCATCCATTCAGCACAAACAGATTAAGAAGGAATAAAATCAGTCTAGCCCTAGGCTCATTCTTTGCAGCATGAAATATCAAGGAAAAATGGACTAAAGCCATCAAAGATTTGAAGGGAAGATGTTGTGGAATTAGGGTTTTCACCTAACAAACAAGTTTTTTTTTTTTTTTTTAATACAAGGGCTCACGAAATGTACTACTCACTGGTTCTTAACAAAATAAATAAATAGATAAAATTAATGAGCTAAGGATAAAGCAAAATTTAAGAGATCAAGAATAGGAGAGTAATTCTTATTTTCAAATATCTGGTATTGAATATAAATAATATAAAAGCAAAAGAAAAAGTAAAAATTCATATGGCAAAGTGGCAACAGAAAGAAAACAAGAAAACAGCATGGTGACATTAAAGAGAAAATATCATATAAATAAAATCATCAGTTATATTAAATAAATATAAATGGGTTAAACATAATTTATTCTGTTGTCCACCTTAATCTTAAATATTCTTTAATACTTTATATGCTGTATTTGCAGAGGTTTCCTTAGATTTATTATATATATTTTACCAATTTTACTGTCAATTGTTTAAGCTGTTCATTTTATTAATTAAAATTCTCATTTCTAAAAGGCTATTGCTATATTTTAAAGGTCTTAAGAAAACTTTTTCCAAGGTACTCTGTTTTTTCATTATGCTTCCTATTTCTTCTTTTATTCCTTTAATCATTGTAAATACTTTTTTTTTAAAGTTTCATTCAGATTATTCTATCACCTATGAGCATGATATTAACTATGTTATCTATTACCATGGTTAATCTAGTAAACTATCATACTAATTCCATTCTATGATTCTTAGCCTTAGAAATTCATTTCTGAGTATTGATTATAATTTTTGATCAGATCAGCTTTTCTTCTCCCCTTCCCTTCCACCCAGAGCAGCTCCTGTGTGCTTCTTTGTTGCTTTCTTGAGCTAGCGTTCAAAGGGATTTTGGTTGTTTTTGTTGTTTCTCATTTCATAGCCAGTGCTGCCCTTTGGGGATTCCAGTTTTTTGACTGAGTTAGTTCCAGCTGACAGCTGGAGGCTGTATCTAATGTGCCTGAGTACACGTTAGACTCTAGACTGCACACATCTGCTGTGTGTGCATGGTTGGTGGGGGGGGAGCAGGCTGATGAGGGTGGGAGGAGTCATAGAATCAGTCCCTCATGTTCCCAAGGGAGGAAAGAGGATTCTAGCTTTTTGAGATTTTTTTCCCAGATCTAGGGGATTTTCTTTCCAGCTTTTGAGTTCCTCCAACTTGTGTGTGTGTGTGACATTTCATCCAGCATTCTAAGATTGCCGTTTGTCATCAATTCAACTAGCCAGTGTCAATTTCTTTTTTCTTCTCCATTTCTTTGCCTTAGTACATGATCTCTTCGCTTTTTCTACCATGTTTAGCTGAAGAACTCTCATTTATTCTATAAGTCGAAGCTCAGCTCTTTCCTTATCTGTCAAGACAGTCTCTGATCTCCAGGAGGGACTGACCACTCCTCTCTTTGTGCCAGCCCTATTCTTTTGTACATCCTAAATCACACCATAGTGTTATTAAATTCCCTTTTCCATTTATCATCACAGCATAATTATAACATAGTGCTATGTTGAATTAGGTGAATTAAATAAATTAATGAGTAAATTTGTGGAAAAGTAAATTGTGTCATTAATTTTCTATACTTTCTGACAATACTAAATTGATAAGTTATAATATGCTCTGTTGCTATTAGTGCTAGACATGGGTGGTGCATTTTCCCCATCCAGTGTAGCATAAAGCAATTAAATGAGAACCTATATGAACTATTTATTTAACACTCTTTCATCAAAGGGTGAAAGCCAGTTGAACATTTTCTGTGGAAATAGAAACACAATGAAGCAATCCACACCTCAGAAGATAAAAAAGATAAAAATGATTTGAGGCCAAAACATAGTTTGAATATAAAGAATAAAAGGTCTTTGTTGCAGTTCATTCCTTCATGTGTGAATGATTTCTGGGGAAAAGATGAGAGTTATTTAATTATGAGCCAGAAAAGATTTCTTGACAGTAATGAAAGGAGAAATTAATTTATTAAATAGAAACTTATTCCATATTATGCAATAAATATTTTAGAGAGTTAGATGGGAAATTTTTTGCATGAAAAATGCCATTTCTATATAATGCTATTGGTTTTAAGATCATCTTATTAAAATGTAATATGTGAGTCATACACAAGAATATTTGTACAATATATGCATCATATTGCAAAAAATAATAAAATGGAGAAACTGGTAAAGCTACCACATAACTTAAGAAATTAGATATTATCAATACAATTACATCTTCTTACTTATCTCTCCCCATCCCATCCCTTACCTCGCTACCCTAATTGCTCTTCATCTTCACCAAAGTTAACCACTACTAGGAAATTATGAATCATTCCTTTGCTTTTATTTTTTAGTTTTATCAATACATTTTTATTCATCACTATGCAATACCTTGTTTGGTTTTGTTTGTGCTTACCGTTTGTAAAAATGGTACCCTACTGTGTATAGTCTTATAGTCTTGCTTTTCCATTTTTAATTGTGTAAAGTTCATTTTCACTTCTATATAATATTCTATTGAATAACTTAGTATTTTATTTATCAGTGTTCTTACTGATGGACATTTGGGTAGTTTCAATTTTTTTGCTAAAATGAATAGTACTATTATGATTATTCTTCACTCGAAGTGTATTTGTGTAAGCACTTCTTTAGAGTATCTACCTAGAAGTCATGTTCAGTCATAGGGTAGGCACATGTACAATTTTACAAGTTTTACGAACTGGTAGAACTAAATTTCATGCTCCCACTATTGCTTTTTATCTTTTCTAGCCTTGTATATTGTCAGATTTTGTAATTTGGAAAATTTAATAGGTGTAAAATGGATCTCATGTGGTTTTAATCTGCAATGCTCTGATTACAATGAAGGTGACACCTTTCATAATGGCTTTTGTTAGACATTTGTGTTTTCTTATATGTGAGGTATCTTAATTTCTTTGCTCATTTTTGAACTTTTTACGTTGATTTGTAGGATTGTTTATGGTCTCAATGTTAATCCTTTGTCAGTTTGTGGCCTGTATTTTTATATTTATGTGACAGATTTATCATGTTTTTCTTTAATGATCAGTGCTTTTTGCTCAGTCCTAAAATACTTATATCTCCTAAATTATAAAAATGGTCCTCTTTATTACCTTATAATTTTAAAGGTTTGAATTTCAAGTAAGTCTTTGATCCATCTGAAATTGACTTTTATATACAGTGTGAGGTAGGAATTCTTTTTTTTCCATGTGGATAACATTTTACCAGCATGATTTATTGAACGATTCTTTCTTTCTCTAACAATCTGCAAAGCCTCCTCTGTCACATAACAAGTTTTCTTCTTCTGAGCTGTCCCATTGGTCAGTCTTTTTACATAGTTCTGAGCCAATCTAACACCGTCATAGTTATTAAGGCTTTATAATTAAAAAGTTGATATCTGATAGGTAAGCCATATCATATTCTTTTTATTCAGGAGAATTTTTGTTTCTGTTTTTCTTGAAACTTTCCCATTCATATAAAATAGAATCAGTTCATTAAGGTCCGCAAGAACAAACTCTGGGATTTTGCTAATTTCCTCTGATGTATGGGTCAATTTGGAGAAAAAAATGACATCTTTAGCATATTAAGTCTTTAAATCTGTTACCTATAATGTATGCTTCAATTTGTGTAGTTTTATAATGTCTTTCAATGAAGTGTTATCAAAGTTCCACATATGTACTACACACGCTTTGCTAGGCTTATTCCTAGATACCTTATAATTTTAACTGCTATTATAAATGGTATGCAAAATTTTTGTTTTCTCATATAAATATATATATATGAATGCATTAGATTTTTCTACAGTGGTATTGAAGCCAGCCGCCTTTCTAAACCTTCTCATTATTTCTAATATTTGTTTACGAGAATTCCTTCAAGTTTTCTATGTAAACTCTTGCATCGACTTTAAGCAATGAAAGTTTTGATTTTCCTTCCAGTCAGCATGTTTATGTATTTAATCCATTTTAAGTTAAATTTTGCATGTGGTGTGAGATAAGTCCAATTTCATTCTGCATATGAATATCCAGTTTTCCCCAAACCATTTATTGAATAGGGTAGCCTTTCCCCATTGTGTGTTCTTGGTATTCTTGTAGAAGATCAGTTGGCTATAGATGTGTGGATTTATTTCTAGGCTCTCTATTCTGTTCCATTGGTCTTTATGTCTGTTTTTATGCCAGTACCATACTGTTGTTACTGTAGCTTTGTGATATATTTTGAAATCAGGACATGTGATGCCCCCAGCTTTGTTCTTACTCAAGATTGCTTACTCAGGGTCTTTTTTTGGTTCTATATGAATTTTAGAAAAATTTTTTCTATTTCTATAAAGAGCACCATTGGAATTTTGATAGGGATTGTATTGAATCTATAGATCACCTTGGGTAGTATTGAATATTAATTCTTCTAATCCATGAGCATTTGTTTGTGTATTGTTTTTCTTGAAATAGAATTTTGCTGTGTGTTTCATATCAAACTATTCCAAACAACAGCCATTTTACTAGTTCTCCTGATTCCGTGGGTTGTTTGGGGTCTCAGTTGGATTGTTCTTTGGTTTATCTTGCTTAGGGTCTGTTATGCATTGCAGTAAGATGGTGCTGAGGCTGGGAAGTCCAAGATGGGTTTATTCACATGTCTGGAGCCCTGGCAGTGGTGGCTGGAAGCCTAGAATCCGCTGGTATGCTGAAATGCCTGGGCCTCGTTCTCTCTCCAGGTAGTCTCAGGGTCTCTTTCTTTCCACCTGACTTCTCCTTATGGCCTCTTTCTGTCATGGGCTCTTTCCAGAAGAATAGCTGGACTACTGACATGGAGAATCAGGGCTTTCAAAAGTACAAAAGCAGACGCTGCCAGGCTTTCTTAATTTTTAAGCCTGGGGTTATCAGATCACCATTTCTGAAATATTCTATTGATTGAAGCCAGTCTCAGAACTGTCTCCAGTTCATTGTGGGAGAGTGCTACACAGTGGCATGAATATTGAGAGGTATGGTTAGTATCTTTGGAGACCAGCTACCGATCTGGCTTAAGATCCTTGATTTATATTGATTTTTTCCTCATTTCTTTGGGGATATTATGCCACTGTTCATGGACTTTATTATCGATGCCATGAAGATCTCAGTGAATTTTATTTTCATAACTTTTTGGGTGATCTGCTTTATCTTGCTGGCTGCTTTTAATATCTTGTCTTTGTACTTGGATTTCTGAATTTTTCTATGATGTATCTAGATGTAAATTTTAAACACTTTTTCTGAATACATTATGCTTTCTGAATAAGTGGATTTACATCTTTTTTTTAGATTTAAAAAATAAATTTTATTGCTTTTAGACCTTCTTTTAACCACTTATTCATTTGTGTTTTTGAAGGACTTTATTTACTTATGTAAATGAAAGATTTTTAAAAATTCTATAGTGCTTTACAATTTTAAAAAGTTTCACACACATGATTTCATATAATCCCATAATAACCCTTTTTTCCCCTACCCCTACTTTGTCCCTCCCCCCTTCCCTCTCCCCACTGATTTCTTCTCTATATCTGTTAGTCTGCTTCTTTTTTGTTTTATTCACTAGTTTGTTTTTTTTTTTAGATTCCACATATAAGTGCTATCATACAGCATCTTCACATTTCTGAAAAATTCTTATATGTTTTCTAATCAAATATTGCCTCACCTCCATTTTATGTACTCCATTCTTCTGGATTTCCAATGAGATGTATATTAGGCCATATCTTTCTAAATTCCATATTTCTTTTCTTCTCTTTAACATTTTCCATATTTCTGTCTCTGTATACTATATTCTGTAATTTTTTCACATTTCAGTTCAATTGCCACAAATATTGTATACTTTAAAATGTACTTTTAATCTATCATTGACTTTTTGTTTTCAGCAGTTATATTTTTTATATCTTAAGGTTCTATTTAGCTCATATTCAGATTTCCCTCATCATTCTCGATAGTCTCTTGCTGACTGCTTATTTTTATGATACTGTCCTTTATCTTATTAAACTTTTCATATATAGTTGTTTTTTCATTCTGTAACTACTAATTCTGATACCTGCAGTTTTTGAGGGTGTTGCCTGTTACTTCTGCTGGCTGCCATTCATGGTATTTATCTCTTTATATGTTTGGGGACTTTTGTTTGTGATTATGTATATATGAGATTTCTGCAGGTGTAAATGGAGCTGCTTTCCTCCAGATGCTATTTATTTGTCTATGCTGAGAACCAGGTGCTACTTACCTGGGACTACTTCACCCTCTTTGAGAGTCTTGGTCAAGTTCTCAAGTTCACCTTTTATGGTGAGGATCTCAAGGATCACAGCTCCTTGTTTTGCTCACTTGATTATCACTTACAGTTTTATTCTCCTGTATCTAAGTTATTGGAAAGGAATTTGTCCTCATAGTAATCCCATAATTCCTGGCTGTTTGCCCCCTGATATTCGACCCTGGCTTCACAGATGTTTTGGAGGGGAATTTGGGACATTCCCTTAAGATTCCTCCTGCTTATTGCAAGCCAAAAAAAAAAAAAAAAATTAGAAAGCATGTTTATCAGGATTTAGTTGTTTAGCCTTAGGGAGATAGAGAACTTAGATTACTTAGTGTCAATTTGTTATTTATAATCTTGTGTCTTGTATATTTAATTTATAATATTTAAAAGATTCCACCTAAAAAAGTCATTTTAATTATTTACTTTTTAGTTTTACTGAGGTATAATTAACAAAGAAAATTGTAAGATATTTAAAGCATACATCATGGAGATTTTATATATGGATACACTGCGAAGATTCCTCCCATCTAGCTAATTTACACATTCATCACCTCACATATTAATCTTTTTAAAAAATTTTTGGTGAGAACATTTAAATTCTACTCTCTTCTCTTAGCAAATTTCAACTATATAACAGTGTTATCAACTATAATCACCATGTTTTACATTAAGAAATGGTAATTTTATAAAAAGTAAAACCACACACACCATATTTGTCTTTGTACTGATCAGCCAGTACTATGTTGTCAACACAGGTTAATCTCATTTAATAGAATGAAATGATTTCAGCAAAATTTTGAGGTAAGTGCTTACTGAGCAAATATGTTTTTTCATATTTATTAAATTTGGAGGTAGTATACTAGAAATATTTTTAATTTATTATATACTTTTGTACTTAAGAATGTATAATGTTACCTGTGGATTGGAAAGCCAAGTGAGGAAGAATTTAATTTAATTTCCAAATCAAAAAGAAACTATTACTCAGAATAGCCAACAGAATATTGAAGGAGAAGACCACATTGGAGGACTGACACTACCTGGCTTCAAGACTTACTATAAAGCTACGGTAATCAAGACAGTGTGGTATTGATGACAAAAGAATAGACACATAGATCAATGGAACAGAATAAAGAGTCCATAAATAGATCCACATAAATATAGTCAACTGATCTTTGACAAAGGAGAAAAGGCAATACAATGGAGCAAAGACAGTGGAACAAGTGAACATCCACATGCAAAAAAAAAAAAAAAAGAATCTATACACAAATCTTATACCCTTCACAAAAGTTAACTCAAAGTAGAATGTAGACATAAATGTAAAACAGAAAACTATAAAACTCCTAGAAGATAACATAGGTGAAAATCTAAATGATCTTGGGTATGGCAATGACTTTTTAGATACAACATCAAAGGCATAGTCCATGAAAGAAATAATTGATATGCTGAACTTCATAAAATTAGAAACTTCTGCTCCGGGAAAGACAATGTCAAGAGAATGAGAAGGTGAGCCACAAACTGGGAGAAAATATTTGCAAAAGACGTATCTGATAAAGAACGCTTATCCAAAATTTACAAAGAACTCCTAAGACTTGACAATAAAAAAACAAAGACCTGATTCAAAAATAGGCCAAAAACCTTAACAGATACCTCACCAAAGAAGATGTACAGTTGGCAGATAAGCATTTGAAAAGATGATCCACATCATATGTCATCAGTGAGATGGATTAGTGGTTTAGACTATATTTTTAGTCAGTTTTAGGTTCATAGCAAAATTGAGAGGAAGGTACAGAGATCCTATTTACAAAGCAGAAATAGAGACACAGATGTAGAGCACAAATGTATGGATACCAAGGGGGAAGGGGGTGTGGGATGAATTGGGAGATTTGGATTGACATGTATACACTACTGATACCATGTATAAAATAGATAACTAATGAGAGCCTACTCTACAGCACAGGGAACTCTACTGAATGCTCTGTGGTGACCTAAATGGGAAAGAAATCCAAAAAAGAGGGGATATATGTATACATACAGCTGATTCACTTTGCTGTACAGTAGAAACTAACACAACATTGTAAAGCAACTATACTCCAATAAAAATTTTAAAAATATATAGTCTAAAAAACAAGAAAAGAAACTGTCCTTGAAAAGTTCCCTGTAATGTCTATTTCTACTTGCAGAGACAAAATATTGAGGTACCTTGGAACAATCGTTTTTATCTCAGGGAAAAATCTTAATTGTGTGGCACTATGGCCTGTACCTGGGAATGATGCATCAGGACACCCTTAGACTTGAAAAAGGCAGCCTGGGGAAGACACTTGCTGGTTTGTTTATCCTGCTATTTTATTTCTGGATAATTATACCAGAAATTCTGGAAATTATATTTTCTATCCTAGTGGATCTAAAGGAGCTTCCATGTTCTTCAATGTCCCTGTTCATTATATTTGAATATTTGACCCCAAATGGGCCAATCATAATTCCCTTAATGCCTGGAATTTTGGACATTGAAAGAGCCTTGAACTCAAGAAATAGCAAAGTCAGTTATTCTTGAATAAACAAGTTGATTTAATAAAGGTTGATTATGTTTTACGGAACTATTAGTACATCAAAATGTCATCTTTTGTGGAGTATAATCAAGGGCTATTCACTACCTGGCAATACTAGTTGTCAAAATTTGCTAATAGTATGTATTAAAAAAAAGGTGTTTAGTTGCAGTGCTATTAAGAACAGCTGGGATAAATAAGGATGTCACTAAATTTTTTAATTTCAATATGTGTTGTATCTATTATCATATTAAAGTCTAAATTTTAAGTGATAGATGTGCTAACTAACCTAACTGTGGTAATAATTTTCAATATATACAAGTATCAAATCATCACATTGTATATACAAGTATCAAACCATCACATTGTACATATTAAACTTGCACAAAGTTACGTGTCAATTATATCTCAACTGTAAAAAAAATAGTTTAAATTTGACCTTAATATCATTAAGGACTTTTTTGATTTTAAGTGACAGAAAAACAAACCCAAAGTTCTTAAGAAAAAAGGAATTCTTTGGTCCACATAAATTACAAATCTGGGGATATTTTTATTGTAATATTTCTCTTGGACCAGGAAAAACCCAGTCTCTCTTCTCTTTCTGCTTCCTCTGTGCCAATTCCATCCTCCAACGTGCTTATTCCTTATGCTGGTAATATTGCTATGTCTTCAAAACTCCAAGTTCAGTAGAAAAGAGGAAACTTCTTTTCCCCATGAGTATACATAAAAGCCCTGGCTCTTATTCTTACTCCAAATCTGTCACAAACCCATCACTGTACAGATCACTAAAACCAAAAGGAAGATGTGCTGTACAAGGCAGGCTAGCCTAGTTTATGGCATGGTAACACAAACCTGATTCATCAAAGACAGGCTTGGTCGTCTCACTCCTAGACTTAAGCTGAAGGGCAACCACTGTTTGGTTGCTGTCATGTTGGCAGAAGAAAGACCTTTGGATAGACCCACACTAGTAATTAAATGCTTAGCCTGGAAATGACAAAATGACATTGTTCACTATTCATTAACGAGAACAAGTCACATGGCCCCACTCAACCATAGGGGACAAGGAAGTGAAACTCTATCATGTGCTCAGAATGGTAGGGGGAAATTGGGTATTTTGAAAACAGCACTGATGAATGCCAAATGTACGAATTGGCTCAGGTCATACACCCACCTAGACCTGGGAGTAGGGTCAGCCCCACCGCAGCTGAAAACATGTAGGTTTTCACAGAAAACAGACTATTATTAGGAAAAAAGTAGGAGTTATTATCAGAAAAAAAAATTTATTACACATAATTAAGTCAATTTCTAGTAAATGACCAAAGTTCTGGATTCAGTATGAGTATATCTTCCTGTGTTAATAGATTATTAACTTCCAAGTGTTAAAAATTTTACCATATTTGTGGTTATAAACCAAAAGCCAAAAACTGTTATATTTTCCCCTATCTTCTTGATTTTAATCTGGTTGATCAACACAGTCTAAAGTTTTCAAAGTAGACATTTTAAATCTAGTTCAGTTCCTAATTTATGATTTATAGGACAGCTCAACCTGTGAAACTAAAATGGTTTTAAACCCGTAACTAATCCTATTCACAAATAAAGATGTGGGATTCACACTTACATCTTCATTCTTTAGTACCTAGCTAGAATGGTTCTGTCCCCCTTGTGGGTTTTAGCAGCATTAGACCAGGTTTTGTTTTCCTTTTTCCAGCAAGATATTCAGTATCAAGTATTTTTCTTTCTGTAGCTTTGAGGAACAGATACCCATTTAAGTGAATTTAAGAAGAGTTTATTGTAAGGATACAATAGGTACTCTCTGCTTTCTCTAAACTCTTTTTCCATCTCTAAAACTACCCTAATTCTTTCACCTTGGTTTTTTTCCTTTTCTCTCTTAGCATCTGCTCTGTTTTTCCTTTCTTAATAATCTCTCTGCTTATTCATATTCATAGCCCAGGGCACTACAGCCAAAGGACAATAAGTTACAATCTCTGGGCCTTTTTCTTAGTCAAATTTCAAAGAAAGAAATCAAATTGGCTGGGTGTTAGAAGTTGATCTACTGTTAGTGAAATCAGCTCTGGTTGGGGGAAAGTATCACATAGTATATACAGCTGCCTCTTTTAAGGCTTTGGGGTGGGGCAGGTTAGCAAGGAGAATTGTACAAGTAAGCTAATTAGCCATGTCTGCTGTAGGAATTAGGATGAGAATATCAATACCATTTATCCTTACTACAATTTTAAGTGCTTTACAAATTTTAACTCATTTAATCCTATGAGATGGATAGTATTATTATACTCATATTATAGATAAGAAGACTAAAATATAGGGAGGTAAATAACTTGTTCATGGTCATACAGTTAATAAGAGGCAGAGCCACTCAGAATTTGGAAGTAGGCAGTATTGTTCCAGAGTCTATGGTTGCTGTACCACGAGACTTGGCTATCCTAAAGCATCAGTTTACATCAGTGAATTTATTGACTTGGGATATTCCCTTAACTCTTTTGCCAGTAGTAAAATGTTTCTCATTCTCCAAAGCTCATCTTCAATACTAGCATTTTCACTTTGCAAGCTTTCCTGAACACCTTCCTTCTGCTGTTAAGCCACTTTGTACGTTCTCTTCATTACCACACAGATCACCTTGTCCTGTGATTGTTTAATACTGTAACACTGTGAGCTTCTGTCGAGCAAGGGCAATATATATCTTATCTTTGTGTTCCTGGTGCACAGCATAATTACTGGCACATACCATATACTTAATGAATTGTTATTTGATTATTCACTTAATGAAATAATGAATGCATTAAATATGATTTATGCTCCACAAATTTTACCAATTTCTCTTCTGCTTCCGGATATAGGACAAAAAGCACTTCCATAAGAAAACCTGGGAACAATGCTTGTGAATCTTTGAAATTATTGGGATTCAGAAGCCAAGACAGTGGTTGGTTTGTGCTTGATGGTGTCATGGTGAGAACCGTGCAAAGTGGCTTGATATCATTTGAATTGTGTGAACATTTAGAGAGGTAATACAACAGTAAACAATAACTATTGATGATATTATATCCTGATGGTTCATAATTGATGTTTACAGAAGTAGAATCATAGGATTAGACTTTTTATTCCTCAAATAGAAATATGAATAGTCCTCTAGGGTGTGCTTAAAATGCAAACTAGGCCTGACAAGAATACGCTATCTGTAATTTCATTCATGATAGTTTAATAGGTGTTGTTGGAAACCACTCTTAACTTAAATTTATTTTTACAGCTTTCTTCTAATTCCAAAATAGTTTTAAAATAGCACCTTCATTTCTGAAATTCCATGGAGATAGTAATTAACCATTCATATCATGCTTATCTCCTATGTATATATAAACTGAATTTGTTATTCCAGTGTCCTCATTTTGCTTTCTCATTTCCATGTTTTCTAGACAGCTCATTATGAGAAGAGTTAGACATGTTCAGGTTCCTGAGAAGTAGACACTCATAAAGAGAGGGCAATCACATGTCCAAAGATAGCCTTTATCTCATAAAGGAAGAGCTTACATCTATAATTGTCTTGGGTCAGTTCCTAGAAAAAGAGTCTAAGATGAGAATGCAAGTGATTTTTTGAGAGAGGGCTCCCAGGGGACTCCTGTAGAGTGATGAAAGAAAGAAGGGAGGGTAAGGGAAGAAGTGGGAGAAACTATGTCTTGAGCTGAAGTTTTACCTCAGCCTGATACCTCAGGGGAGCTCTGAAGTGTGAGTACCAAGGAGGCTGGCTTTACACTCTTGCATCAGTTAGTCTTTGTCTGTGGATGTGGGGCTGTTCTGGGGGAGGGGGCTCTTGTAGAGCAATTTTCTGGAGAACAGTTGGGCAACGGGTGGGCCAGACCAGGAAGAGGGATTTGAATTAGTTTGCTAGGCTGCCATCATAAAGTATTACAAACTCGGTGGCTTAAACAACAGAAATGTATTGTCTCACGTTTCTGGATGCTAGAAGTCCAAAATCAGGGTGTTAGCAAGGTTTATTCCTTCTGAGGACTCTGAGGGATCTGTCCCAGGCCTCTTTCCTTGGCTTATAGATGGCTCATTTTGTGTTCACATGGCATTCTCTCTGTATGCTTATTTGTGTGCAAATTTCTTTTTTATGACACCAGTCATACTGGATTAGGGTGTACTCTAATGACCTCACACTGATTTGATTACCTCTGTAAAGACCATATCTTCAAAAAAGGTTGCATTCCGAGGTACTGGGGATTTGGCCTCCAACACAGGACTTGGGTGAAGGGGACGCAATTCAACCCATACAGCGTCCACCATAACAACTCTTATCACACAGTGACAGAGATGAATATTTCAATCCCCACTTAATAATGACATATATTTTTTGTCCTATTGATAGTAAACAGATTATCTCAATCATCTTTCTCTTTTTGAAGTAATACTCTTTGGTAATGCTAGTTAAAATATAATTTAAAATATGCTGCCATATTTAGAGCTAAGCTGGGGCTGGATGACTTCTTTGTTTATGGGCATCTGTTTTAGAACTTGATTTGTTTAAGCTGGTTTCCTGACTGCCAAGAGTTTCATTCAAGTCGTTTATGAATTTAATCAATTAGTCATCAGAATGCTTGATTTTTAAAGGAGGTTTGGTTAATAATGGCTTTTGGGGGGTGTTATTAGTTATTCTTGATATTTTTGAAACTGGCTCTTTCCCTCAGGTTACTCCTTCTTTCTTCCATGCAGGTTTATAGTGCTTCAACCGTCTTCCATTGTGGACAATAGCTATTTGGTTTCTTTTGTGAAGTCTTTGGAGGAAGCCATGCTCAGCACCACTGTTTGCATTGTACTTTATCACCAGAAAGACAACCCACATAGAATCATTATTTTAGTGGTGCCTTCTAAAGATTTACATCAGGTGCTTAGGAACTTGCGCTTGGAAGCGTGTAGTGGTCCTCCAGAGCCATCTCGCCATTTCCAAGTGAAAGAAGGAGAACAACTCCTTTTAAGGTTTACTGGAAACATATTTGCTTCAAGTAAGTATCAAGAAATCTTTTTGCGTATGCTATGGGCTATCAGCCACAAGCTTCAGAAGGAGTCCACTAAACATGTTTAACTAAGGAAATCTTCAAAGAACTGAGAGGAAGCTTTGGAAAAGTAGGAAGAGAAAAAGGACTTATTTACTTCTTTCTTTCCAGTCTGTTTCTTCTCTTTTTAGGGCATGCACATTCCTTAATGGGCAGACCCTAAGTGACACTTTTAGAAATAGTCTTCTCCATAATTTGTATAGCTGAGTTCAAGCTAGGATCATCTCTTTCCTACACCAGTGTTGTTGCCTCCTAAATATTCCTCTGTTTTCACTATTAGCCATGTGAAATGGAATGTATCAATATTTCCATAGAGTAATAACAGTGATCTTTTAAAAATATGTCATACTTTATTACTCCCCTGATTAAAACTTTGTAATTACCTCCTATTCCACTTTAAATAATACCCAAACTCTATGTTGTCCTACAGAGAATCTAACGTGGGGTCAGTGGACTCCCAAGAGATGTGTGGATAGACTATATTCCAGCATAACTGTCTTATTTATAATTCCAGTTATTCTATTTTATATATTTAAAAGACTACGCTGGGAAGGAATCAATAAGCTTCACCAAAGTCAAAAAGGGACCATGGCACAAAAGTGGTTAAGAACCTCAGATCCAGATGACATACCCTGCTTACCTCTTATCTTTATATTTATCTAGTGATCTTTTATTTCCATTATAAATCTTACCACAACTTGAAATTACTTTACTTATTTATTTGTTTATATACTTTTCATTCCTATATTTATGTTCTTCACTGGAATGTAAATTCCATTAGGGCAGTGACTGTGTCTTTCTTGCTGTGTACCCTTGAGCCTAGAATAGTGCCTGGTATATCAAGGGCTTTCAATAAATATGTAGTGAATGAATGAATACATGATGATGCTGAGGAAGACAAACAGGGTGAGTGACTATGAGAGGTGGCAGGAGATGTGGGAGAAGTGAGGGGATGGGTGAGACAGAAGAGATAAAAGGAGAGAAAGAGAAAAGGAAGAAAAAGAAGAACACAGAGAGAAAACAACTGTGTGAGAGAAGAGAGAAAAAGAGCTTTGGGGGAGTTGCCATCACAGCCATTTCTTTTGTATTGATTCAACCCTTTTTCCTTTCTAACTCCTTTCCTTGAGGCAGAATAATATCGAACAGTGTGCATATAAAGATGAGGTGTGGGGGAAATTCAGGAATGGGTTTTGTGGGAATTTCTGGCCCAGGAGTCCTGTGATAGACTTGACTTGAAGTAAGAGTCTCTGTTTACTTATAAATTAATATAGATCTCATTGATTTTTAAATGGTGCCTATTTTCTCTCTAATTCTAGAAATTACTCTAAGCTCCACTGGCTCTTTGCTCTCTGTGGCTTCAAAAACGATGTGGCTTAAAGCTGAAGCTGACCTTTTTTTTTTGGTATCTCAGAAATAAGTGAGATTCAAAGTGTCCCAATTTGAAGTATGTCTTCCACTTTCACATGCAGAGTCTCAGCCATCTGAGCCAGCTGATGGGACCTATGGAGTGAGTGACAGAATGTCAGAAAAAGGGGAAGGGAAAGGAGAGGAGGAGAGGAAGGAAGGGTGGAAGATATCCCTTCCTACTTGGCTTCTGGAGTAGAAGCTACGCTAGGATAATCCCTCTAAGAAGAGAGTCAAAACCTGGAAGTGTCCCACCCAAACTAGTGATGCAAATGACTTCCTGTAGTACTTGGGACAGCAGCTGTGTTTACCTCCTGCTCCAAACAGGACAGAGTTACTGTGCTTCTCAAAGGCAACGGTTGAGTGTACTATTGCCTATAATGGGGAATAGGGAGTATATGCTAAAATAAGAGTGCCTGGAGACAGGCAGCATGTGTGCGGTCCCTCCATATAGGAATGAAGAAGAACTCCTCTTCACTCAAAGAAAATGAGTCAGTCAGGATGCCAGGATCCTTTCTCCTTTGCCTTTTCTAGAGACTTATGGCCAGATCTGGAGCTTCACTGTATTTTCTCCATCTAAGAGGAACAAGACCCTCAGTAAAGAATTGATACTTCATCCTTCCATCAGGGCCTGTGGTAGCCTCTGTGAATCTCAGATACAAACTGCCAGAGGTTGTCTGCCTGGAGGTCCTCCCCTCAATCCATCTCCACCCTCTTCTCCAGTCATCTCTTACTGTATTTTCCTATCTCACTTATAATGATCACGTTTGGAGAAACTTTTCCTATCTTTCCTGATTACATCTGTTCTTATTTTACTTATTCAGACCCTTGTGTAATTCTCTTAGTGGACATGGTCATAGATATAATCTTCTGTTTATTTTTTAATTGTTTGATCAATGTCAGTGTCTCTGACTACAGTGCCATGAAAGGAGGGCCTGTTTTATTGGTGGGCCTGCTTTATTTTAGGGAGGTGCCTAAAAGCTAGAAGAAGTAGTTGTTTGGAGAATGAAGTCAAAAGCTTTGGAACAAACTTAACATTATAGTATTATGTGATTAAAAGTATTTAAAACTTTAATTAATAAATTTAGATGACTGCCCTCTGAGAAATTTCAAAATCTCTGTATTCCTTATATAGAATACAGATGATTCTTTTGACTGAGGACCTTGGGACATGGAGATAATTTCTACTTTTAAGAGAAAATAAACTAGGTGTTCCTTTGGTTTTTATATTGGCCTTTGGCATTCTTCTGGACACAGCTAGAATCTGCTTTCTCTCTCTAGGTTAGAGCTGTTGATTCAGCACTTAAGCTTTCTATTGCATCACATCTAAGCCCCTAGTGCTCAGAAAATTCATAAAGTGTTAGGAAACGGGCAGACAGAATTTTATATAATGACACCTTGGCACCACTCATAACATCGAGTAATGCCCCAAAGAGGTCTGTGTGTGTCCAAGTTGCCCCAAATACCCTTTGGCCCAGAGAAATAGTTTTCCCAGACACACGTGTTAGAATGTTAGAATGACCTTCCTTTTACTCATTTAACAAAGATTCCCTGTCCTTATGTACATTATATTTTACTGGAGAGACACAGAGAAGAAGCAAATAAATAATAAAATGTACAGCTTAATGAGGTGGAAAGTTCCTTACAGAAGAATAAAGGAAAGGAAATAGAAAGTCTCAGAGAGAGTGGAAGATTTGCAATTTTAAATAGACTCGTCAGAGAAAGTGCCATTTCAGCAGAGACTTGGAGAGAGCAAGCCATAATCCTATCTCAGGAGAATTTGTCCCAGGCAGAGCAAGAAGGCTGGGATCGCTGGATGAGAGGGAGGGAGAGGAGAGTTAGAGGAGATGAGGTAGGTACTGGTCATGCCTTGAAGGCCATTTCAAGGACTTTTCCTTTTATTCTAAATGAAGTGGGGAGCCAAGATGTATTTTCAACAGGGGTGTCACATGATCTGGGTCAGATTATATCTGTGTTGAGATTAGATGGTATAAGGCAAGTGTAGCATCAGGGAGACAGGTTAATGAGCCATTACAATGAATCAAGCAAGGGATGATGGAGCCTTAGAGGCAAAGGTATTAGAAATTGTTTCTGGTATTTTCGCCATAAGCATCTTTGCCATATACATCTTTGCCGCAAGCATTTTTACTGCATAAATAATTAGCCATAAGGCAATTTTGCCATAAAAGGTATAATGGCAAAAAATAAAAGAGGGACATTTAAAAGCACATAATGAAACATGAAAAATGAATAACAAAATTATAAAGACTTTACTGCGAAACAAAATATTTAAATACAATTAAAATATGTGTAGATTCATGACAATGCTGCACAGATAACTGATTTTATTTTGTGGGTTGTACCTAAGCACTTGTCTTCCAAGTCTTTTGTTCATAGTATTTTATACACTTTTTTTTACTTGTTTATTCATCTTTCTGTTTGGCATCGCACTTTTTCTTATTCACTAAAACTTCATCCTTCACTGAAAGAGGTATCAGTTTCCACATACTAGGATGCATATTTGTAACTGAGCTTTGTGTTGCATTGCAAAACCTTCTACACTGTTTGTCCTTTGCATATTGTCACATGTCTGTTGACAGATGTTCCAAAGTTCTATGGGAAATGTGGTTTCAACCCTGGGCCTGCCAGGCTCTCAGTCTCCGCCTCTTTCTCCCCCAGTGTAGTGTGTTTCAAAATAAGAAACCAATTCTTGGGGTAAAACATCGTCATCTGTCATGATTTTTTGGTTGCATATGTCAAACCAAACTGTTAACCAGTTATTTTATCTTTTACGCAAAATTGCCTTATGGCCAGATAGTTATATAGCAAAAATGTGGTGGAAAAAAGGCTTGTGGCAAAGATGTCTACAGCAAAGATGCTTATGGTGAAAGTACCTAGAACTGGTGGAGATGTGTTAGGACACAGAAATATCCTGAACCAGTGGTTCTCATGAGAGTCTTCTGCTGTGTTGGTAGCATGTCACTTCTTCATGTGACTTTTCTAAGCAAAAGCATATAGGTCTATGTTTGTACTTCCTATGTCTTCAATGAAAAATGTTCCAATACGCATTATTGAGAAGAAAATACATTGCTATAAGAAATATCTAGTAACTCACAAAATATAAATAAATAAATAAATAAATAAATTCTTTAGTTCTTTAAATGGCAAATATTTATTGTATAGCTCCTAACCTACTATCCCTAGTAGGAACTATGTACATAATATGTTGACGAGAAAGAGGTTCTCAAAATGTCAACTAATGATTGCTTTCATAATTTTGGTATGTAATGAATGACTTTTGGTTTTACTTCTCTAAATATGCCAGAGTGGGAGAAAAAAATAAAATAATGCAATTTCTTTGTGCTATTTGTTCTTTTTTTGGTTCTGTTTTTTTCTGTGACAAAGGGTCTTCAAAATATAGTGTTACATCTTAGCAACAGTGAAACTCCAACTTAAGTCTACATAATACTTTCTATGATAACACTAAGATCATGCTATCTATTACTAGAGATCCTCAATAATTTCATCCTTATTTCATATATAAATGTGATTCTTAGAGATTTACATTACAAATCTTTATTTTTTTAAATTAACTGGCAATACGAGGTAGATAAGTTTTAGAAATAGGTAGAACCAATGTGACTACGCCTCATCCTCCAATCTTTACATACTTATATACATTATCCCTTATGAGTAATTGTATACCTGGCAGGGGGTATCATTCAAGGGGTGGAAGGAGAAATTTACTAAATTATATTCTGTTGGGACAAAAGTAGCAACATTTTTCTTGGTAGTACTCTAGTGGCATGGAAGTAGAAGTTTGCTAAGTGTTCCCACAGTGATCTAGAAACTCTTATTTACTATTTACTAGATGACATTTCAGTGACTCCAAATAATTTATCTTTTTTTTCTTTTTCCCTTTCTTTTTCTTTCTTACCAGAATGAAACTTTTAAAGCAAACCCTGGCTAGTCATGCCTGTCCTAGGATGTCCTAGGAATCTGTTTTGTTCAAGGAGCCAGGTTTCCTCTAAAATGTAGACTTATGCAAAGGGACATACTCCTATACCTTCCATAACCTGGAGTTTTTCTAATTCTAGATTTAATTGTGCTTTAGAAATTCACCAAAATGACCTCTAGCAGTCACAACAAGGAGAAAAGCATTAGTGTCATCTACATCTCTCACAGAATGCAAGAGGGAAAGCTTCCCATGAGAGAAAGAGAGAGAAAGAGAAAGCTCTGGGCAGTCAACTTTCAGGCCTCTGAGAGCAGCAGAAAGTTACAACTTAGATATAAAAGCTTCATATTGACAGTTCTTTAAAAAATTTAAGTGGGTTGTTTTTTGTCATACAAATTCAAAACAATGTAAGAATGCTTCTTCGTTCTTCTCATTTGCTGTCATTGCTATTATTTACTGAACCTTTATTATGTGCCAGGCCCTGTGCCAATCATTCTATCCATACTACCTCATTTCATTCCCAGAACAACCCTAGGAGGTAAGTTTTTATTTCTCGTTTTAAAGGTAAGGAAGTTAAGGCTCCAAGAAGTACAGAGATGTGCAAGAACTGGATAAATATTACGGCGTAGGTAAATATTAGAGGCTGAACATGGATCTAGATCTTTATGTCAGAAACATATTATAACCATTACATTACAGCTTACTTTTAAATTTTGCTAAGGGTAATGCACACTTGCTTTATGAATATCGTAGTGTCTGTTTTACTGTTTCAATGAGAAGGTGAAATATCCTGACTATCATGGTAAAACCCCCAAGAGTGAAATGTTATGTTCACTAAAGCTCCATTATTTTCAGTGGACAGTTGAGAAGACTTTTACATATGCTTGTTTGGGGAGAAATCACCAGGTTTTCAGTAACTATTAAATCTAGAAACTATTCCATTTGGCAGTTCTAGGACAGCACTGTATTTCTGCATGGTGAAAATGTTTTATATATGTACTCTCCCATATGGTAGCTACTAGACGGATGTGGCTATTGAACATTTGAAATGTGGCTAGAGTGCCTAAGGAATTGAAATTTTGATCTTAATTAGTTTTAACTTTAATTTTAAAAGCCACATTTTGCTAGTGGCTACCGTATAGGAGAGCACAGTTCTAGAATGTCTGTTGTGAGGTCGTGATAGTGTGCAACGTGATATGAATAGTTAAGGGAAAGGAAAAATATCATTCTTAAAAAGTAAAAATAATTTTCTAAGTAGAGAAAGAGATGAGTATTTCCAATGGTTTCTTGCTGTAGCAAAATGGAATAGAAAAAGAAAATCAGATTGATGATGACTCCCACAAATGCATAAAAAAAGAAAAAGAAAATCAAAGATTATTAGATCTAGAAGCAGCTAGAGAGCACCTGGTCCAAGTATAGATGAGAATCATTTTAGTAATTTATACAGTCTCAGCCTAGTGCTGCTTTATTAGGTTATGTTTTGACAAGAGGTATTGACACAAAAAAGACAAATTTTTTAAAATGAATGATTATTTGGATTTTTAAAAAATAAGTTAAAAAAGTGGTATATATTAATAGTAACAAATGCATTTTACTTCTATTTAGGCAATGGGAAGGATTATGGAAAAGACTACAAGCTTATTTTTCATTTACAAAGGAAACCTAGACTGGAACTCCAAATCAAAGAGATGGATGAATTTGGAAACTATAGCTGCCCTCATTATAAGGGTACCATTGTAGTTTATAAAGTACCTAAAGAAAAGATAGTCCACAACTTGGATCAATCTCTTGTACTTAACGAAAACAATGATCAGTTGCCAATTTGCAAATTACCATTGAAATTGCCAAAGGTGAGTAATTTTACTTCCCTAATTACTGTATTTTGTTAATTCTCTATAATTCTCTACCAAATTCAATATTGCATACATATGGATACTTATGGTTGAAAGGAAAGATAGGAATAATATTGATAAGGAAGGATAAGCTACAAGAGTGATAGAATGCATGTCAGGATTTCTACTTTCTTCCATATCAACTTTGTAATAGGAACAATTTAAGTTGGTCTGGTCCTGACAGTATGTTGTTAATGACTATTGAAAAAATGTCATTCATTTTCTGTAACTGATTCTGAGTAACTGAACAAAATCATTTATAAAAACATTGAATACCTTTCAGAACACAACAATTTTAGTAAAATAATGTGGTGACAAGGAAAATGACATCAAAATATTTTCAGTGAGACTTACCAAATCCTGAACGTTTGTTTTAAGAGTTAATTACTCTTTCATTTCTGATTTTGTTTATTTGAGTTCTTTTTTTTTTTCTTTTTGGTTAGTCTAGTTAAAGTTTTGTTAATTTTGTTTATCTTTTCAAAGAACCAACTCTTAGTTTCATTGATCATTTATACTGTCTTTTCAGACTCTATTTCATTTATTTCCACTCTAATCTTTATTATTTCCTTCCTTGATTAAATTTTGACTTTTTTGTTCTTCTTTTTCTAGTTCTTTCAGGTGTAAAGTTAGCTTATTTGCAATTTTTCTTGTTTCTTGAAGTAAGCCTGTATCGTCATGAACTTTCCTCTTAGAACTGCTTTAGCATAGATGTTGGTATGTCCTGTTTCTGTTTTCATTTGTCTATGTAGTTTTTGATTTTGTCTTCGAATTCCTAATGACTCATTGCTTATTCAGTAGCATGTCGATTAATCTCCACATTTTTGTGATTTTCTCAGTTTCTTCTTGTAGTTGATTACTAGTTTCATGTCACTGTTGTTTGGAGAAGATGCTTGACAGGATTACAATCTCCTTGAATTTATGGAGACTTATTTTGTGACCTAACACATGACCTATTTGGAAATGGTCCACATACACTTGAGAAAAATGTGTATTCTGCTGCTTTTAGATGGAATGTTCTTTCTCTATATATATCTATTAGGTTCATTTGGTTTAATGTGTTGTTTAAAGTTGATGTTTGCTTATTAGTTTTCTGTATGGATGATCTATCATTGATGTAAGTGGAATATTAAAGTCCCTTATTATTACTGTATTGTTGTCAATTTCTCCCTTTAGGTCAGTTAATATTTGCTTTATTTATTTTGGTGCTCCTATACTATCTGCATATATATTTATAAATGTTACATCTAGAGGAGAAGTTACAACTGATACCACAAAAATAAAAAAGATCATAAGAAACTACTACAAACAATTATATACCAACAAATTAGGCAACCTACAAGAAATGGATAAATTCCTAGAAACAAAAAAATCTTCTAAGACTCAGTCATGAAGAAATAGAAAATCTGAATAGACTGATTTCTTGTTAGGAGATTGAAATAATGTTCAAAAACTTCCCAGCAAACAAAAGTCCAGGACCAGACAGCTTCATGGATGAATTCTAACAAACATTCAAAAGAATATTTACTATCTATCCTTCTCAAACCCTTCCAAAATATTGAAAAGGAGGGAACGCTTCCAAAATTTTTTATGAAGCCAATATTACCCTGATACCAAAACCAAACAAGGATGCCACGAAAAAGAGAAAATTACAGGCCAATATCCTTGATGAACGTAGATGCAAAAATCCTCAACAAGATGTTAGCAAAGTGAATCCAACAATACATTAAAAGAATCATACACCAGGATCAAGTGGGATTTATCCCATGGATGCAAGGATAGTTCAACATCTCCAAATCAATCAATGTGTTATACCACATTAACAAAATAAAGGATAAGAATCGTATGATCATCTCAATAGAAGCAGAAAAAATTTTTGACAAAATTCAACATCCATTTATAATAAAAATTATCAACAAAGCAGGTATAGAGAAAAGTTACCTCAACATAATAAATGCCATACATGACAAGCCTACAGCAAACATCATACTCAATGGTGAAAAGCTGAAAGCATTTACACTAAGATCAGGAACATGACAAGGATGCCCGCTCTTGCCACTTTTATTTAATTTAGTACTAAAGGTCCTATCTACAGTAGTTAGATAAGAAAAATAAGTAAAAGGAATCCAAAATTTTTAAAAAAGTAAAATTGTCACTATTTGCTGATGGTATAATAATATATACAGAAAACCCTAAAGACACTACCAAACACTATGGGAACTAATTCATCAATTCAGTAAAGTTGCAGGATACAAAATCAATATATAAATAAATCTGTGGCATTTCTATACACTAATAATGAACTATCAGAAAGAGAATTTAAGAAAACAATCCCACTTACAATTGTATAAAAAAAAGCTAGTAATAAATTTAACCAAGGAGGTGAAAGGCCTATACACTAAAAATTGTAAGACATTGATAAAAGAAATTGGAGAAGATACAAATAAATGGAAAAATACCCTGTGATCATGGATTAGAAGAATTAAAATAGTCAAAATGTTCATACTAACTAAAGCAATCTACAGATTTAATGCAATCCCTATCAAAATTCCAAAGGCATTTTTCACAGACCTAGAACTAATAATTTTAAAATTTGTGTGGAAACACAAAAGGTCCCAAATAGCCAAAGCAATCCTGAGAATGAAAACAAAGCTGGAGGGATTAAGCACCTTGATTCAAACTATATTACAAGGCTATAGTAATCAAAACAGTATGGTATTGGTATAAGGACAGACACACAGATCAATGGAACAGATCTGAGAAGCCAGAAATAAACCCACACATACGGACAATTAAATTACGACACTGGAGCCAAGAACATACTACAAAGAAAGGATAGTCTCCTCCATAAATCATGTTGGGAAAACTGGACATCCACATGCAAAAGACTGAAACTAGACCAGTATCTTACACAATGCATAAAAATTAACTCACAATGGATTAAAGGCTTGCATGTAAGACCAAGAAAATCCTAGAGGAAAACATAGGCATAACCTCCTTGACATTGGTCTTAGCAATGTCTTTGTAGATCTGACTCCAAAGGCACAGGAAACAAAAATGAAAATAAACAAATTCAACTACATCAAAGTAAAATGCTTCTTCATAGTGAATGAAATCATCATCCAAATAAAAGTTGAACCTACTGAATGAGAAAAAATATTTACAAATCATATATCTGAGAAGGGGTTAATATCCAAAATATATAAAGAATGCATATAATATGACAACAAAAACAGAAGCAACTCAATTAGACAGTGGGCAGAGAAACCAGATAGACACTTTTCCAAAGAAGACATACAGATGGTTGATAGGCATATGAAAAGATATTCAACATCACTAGTTATTAGGGAAATGAGAATCAGCACCAAAATGAAATATCATCTCAAACCTCTTGTATAGAATAGCTATTATCAAAAAGACAAGAAATAGCAAGTATTGGAGAGGATGTGGAGAAAAGGGAACCCTTATACACTTTGGGGTTGGTGGGAATGTAAATTGGTGGCAATGTACATTGGTCCAGCAACTATGAAAAACAGTATGAAGATTCTTCAAAAATTAAAAATACAACTACCATATGATTCAGCTCTTCCTCTTCTGGGTATTTATCCAAAGAATACAAAAATACTAATTTGAAAAGATATATGCACCCTATCTTCATTGCAGTATTATTTACAATAGCCAAGCTATGGAAACAACCTAAGTGTCCATTGATGGATGAATGGATAAGGAAGATGTGGTATATATACACAATGGCATACTACTCAGCAATAGAAAGAATGAAATCTTGCGATGTGCAATAACATGGCTGGACTTTTACGGTACAATGCTAAGTGAAATAAGTCAGACAGAGAAAGATAAATACCATGTGATTTCACTCATCTGTGGAATCTAAAATACAAAAAAATGATCAAACAAACCAAAACAAAAACAAACTCATAGATACAGATAACAGATTGGTGATTACCAACCAGAGAGGAGGGGGATTTGGGGGACAAAATGGTTAAAGATGTCAGTTGTATGGTGATGATTGGTAACTAGATTTTTGGTGTTGTTCACTTTGTAGTGTATACAGATATCAAATTGTAATGTGCACCTGAATCGTATATAATGTATTGATAACATACCAATTTTACCTCAATTTTTAAAGAGTTAGTTACTTTTTTCTAAAATTCTTATTCTTATCAGGAGTGTAGGAATGAATTCTCTCAACACGTGAAACAAAAAGTAAATAATTTTATTGTTGTACGTACTATTTCTTTCAGTGATCCAGGACTTGTACTTCTAAACTACATTCTAATGAGAAATATAACTGAAAAATTTATCACTCCAGAGGAAGAACAAACTTTTTATCATTTAAAGAAAGCCAGAAGTAGTTTTACATGGTTTTACTTGTGTTATGAATAGCAGAAACATGTTTTCTATGGGATTAGATCTTGTACTGATTTTGAATAAATCAGTAAAGTAAGTCATTAATTTGACAAATATTAATTGAACTTCTGAAATAGGAAATGTGCTATGCTAGGCATTCTGATAAATACAGAGCTATATAGGATAATACATGCCCTAAAGCTATTTGTCCTGGATGCAGCCACTATCCACATGTGTCTATGGAGCACTTGAAATATGGCTAGTCCAAATTTAGATGTACCATAAGTGTCAAATACACATTGGATTTCAAAGAGTTAGTACAAAAAGATAGAAAATATTTTGTTATTTTGCTCATAATGATTTCATAGTAAGTTATAATATTTTGGTTATGGAGTTAAACAAAAATATATTATTAAAATTAACCTCATATGCTTAAAAAGTTTTTATGTGGCTAACTAGAATAGTTGAAATTGTGTGTTTCAAACTATATTTCTATAGGACATCATTGCTCAAAATTGTTTACAATCTAGCAGAGTATGCAAAACATGTATACAAAATCACCTTGTAAGATTGTGAATAATTAGACTAATGGTATAAACAGTGTACGAATAGTTATTCAGAGGAGGGAAATTGTTTTTCTGGAAGCTAAAATCAATAGAAGTTTCATGGTGGTTGTGGCATTTTATCTGAGCTTTGTAAGTTTGTAGAAATTTGGCCATTGGGAATGAAGAAAAAAGTATGTTAGGCTGAGGAAATGGAATGAATTTGACCGGGGATGGTAGGCAGGAATTCAGAATTCGTATAACCACCATTAAAATAATTTCCAATGTGCCAAACATCTTTCAAATGCTTTCCATGCACTGTATCATTAAATCCTCACAAAAATCATATGAAGCATTATCACTGTTCTCATTTTATAGGAAACTGAGGCATTGAAATTTTAGGCAACTTGCCCATGGACCCGTAACTAAGTAAGCGTCAGAAGTTAGATTCATACCCAGAAAATCTGCTTCACGCATAGGCAACCACTGTGTGCTATTTCCTCTTTAGCAGATAACACTAGGATTCTTAGTCAAGGATACAGGATGGATATCAGGACATTCGAGTTCTCCCAGGAAGTTGTATGACAATTTCATGTATACCATGCTTTAGTGTAGAGGTGATATTAAAATTATTTCACAAATGATAGGACATGGGTTCTCGTCATTCGCATTGGAAGTAGCCATTTGAGCAGGGTCCTAGAGTCATTAACCCTTTACTTGCTGGTTTTGGGGAGATCCTGGAGTTCTTGGGAGGCATGTGTAGGGTAGCATAGTCTAGTAAACCACTGATACTGAAAATTATATTTTAAGAATGGTATAGCTAGAGCAGTGTACACCCACTATCGGTTTTTCCTCTGTGAGTTTTCATTTCCATCTTAGGGCCTTTGCCCTTGCTGTTCCCTATGTTTGGGGGTCTCTTCCCTCAGATAGTCATGTAACTGGTTCTTATTAGTCAGGTCTCAGCTCAGCTATCACCTCCTTATCCTTACTCCTCCATCTCCTTATCTCAAGTCACTCTTTAACTCCTGACTCTTTTAAAACTTACTTCATAATGCTTATCATCAATTGAAATTATTAGATTTATTTATTTGTTTATTTAATTTCTACTTGACTTTCCTCCTTGAGAGAGCAAGTCCCATGAGCTAAGGACCTTGTCTACCCTATTCCAGCTCTAGTGTCAGTAATTGTAGGCACTCTAAATATTTGTGACTGGATGAATGCGAGGAGGTCTATAGAGTTCATTAGATTCTACAAGTTTAGGAACTGTTGACTTAAAGGAATACTTGAGTTCTCTTACATCAATCATTTAGAGCCTGGCTATTCAAACACTTAGCTGTCAGGCCAAGGAGCTGATTTGGATCAACATGAAGATTTGACAGCAGAGAAAGGATACATCAGGGGTGATCTCTTGGTAGCCTGATTTAGCACTTTACTTCCTAAGATCGCTATGTTGTTCTGATGTATGGGGTGAGCAGAGGGAGACAAGTAAGGGGGGCTGTTGGAATTCTCTGGTAGGAAGTGGTGAAAGTCTTACTGTGATGATGGTGGACAATGGAAAGAAAGACTCCTATGTGAGAGAGGACACACTTGAGGTACAAAATGTGACCCAAATTCAACTTTCAGTTTGTAGTGTTTTCTCTATGGCCTATCTGACATTGTGAGTTAATTAGCCAACTTAGCCAAGCTATATAATTAAGGGGTTTATATAGATTTTCCTCAAGGAAAGTCTGTGCTAGTGATTGTCCATATCTTTTGCATGAGCTCTTCCTCTGCTTTGATTCTAGAACAACACCCTCCACCTGCTTGCCTGAGCAGTCCCTACTGGTCATCCCATACAGCTCTGCTGAAGTGTGACTTCTCCCTGGAAGCCTTTCCTGACCTCCCCTTCATACCAAGTTAGGTGTTCCTGGTGTGTGTTTCCACAACCTTCTATACTTTTCCTATCACTGCAGTTATCTTATTTTATCATAATCCCTAGCTTTCCAATAGACAAGTGTTTCTCAACCTTTTTTTGTTTGTTTTTGCCTTCCTAAGGGATCTTTAGACTGTATGTCTGTTTATGCATTGTATGTATATCTATGTTTCATACGTTAAAAGTTTAGGCTTTTTTGTCTTGCCCAAGAGCAAATTTTCTCTCCTTGAGAGTGATGTTACCTTGGTTGGGAATGAGTGCACTCAACCATACAAACACATCCACTGTCGTGCTCAATTTGTATTGTCGGTGCCGGGCATAGTACACATTTGATAATTATTTGTGAATTATTAGATAAATGAGACAATTTTTCAAACCTTAAAATTGTCCAACCTTGAAATTTATCATCTCGAAACTATATTGGCACTTTTAAAAAACATTACATTTTAAAAATGTCTGCTGCCTTTCATATATTTATCTACAGCCAGTATGCCACCTGTTTTTTTTTTCTCCAAATTGGTTTGTATAGGGCTTTCCGGATTCACTCTTTTGGCCCTTTCTCATGCCTAAACTGAGTTTTCACAAGTAACTTTTTGGCATTGAGAAAGAATCTGTGGCTGGAGAAATTTCTTTCCTCATTTAAAGCTAACATATCTAAATGGGAATTGAAACCATGACCTCTGTTTTTATGAGAACAAACTTCTTCCATAAAGTTCAGAATTTAAAAAAAAGGCATCTCAGCTAGGCAGTATTAGAATGTGCTATTTTTCAGGAAATGGAAGTAGTCACATTATATGGAGCTTAGCATTAATGAAAACTACATTATGCATACGTTTATGGACGTGGCATAAATTAGGTGAAGGCATCTGTCAAAACTCAAAGTGTTTTCCACAGAGAAGGCAAGCAGTAAATATTCATATATATGTATATAGATATAAACACACATGTATTCACATACAAATAATTATAAGATGTGACCTTAATGTACTACGTTTGTTTCCCAAAGATGTGAACATATCACCCATTACTTCATGCTTGTGAGGATCTCTTATTCTTCAGCCTCCATATTCCATTCATTCATATATTAATTCATTCAACAAACACTTCTTGTCTTCATGGGCCAGGCATACAGTGGTGTTCCTATGTATACGGTCTCATTCTTCCCGTGCCCCTCTACAGACTACTCTCAGCTCAGAGGGCAGAGTGAGCCTTTAAACCATCAGCCAACTCCTGCCTCTGCTCCAAACCCTGTAATGACTTGGTTTCAGATACTTGCATGGCTAACACCTTCATCTCCTTCAGTATGATCAAATTTCATTTTCTCTCTGAGGCCCACCTTGATTCTATTTCTTATTGCAATCAGCTCCAACACACACAACCTGACACTCCTGATCCTCCTTAAATTGCTCTGATTTTTTTTTTTCCTCTAAAGCATTTTTATCTTTGAACATGTATTTCCTCATTTATTATGTTTATCATAGGAGCACCTCCACTCCACAACCAGGACATAAGTTCCTTGAGGGCAGGGACCTTTATCTGTTTCGTTCACCGATGAATCACAAGGACCTAGAATAATGTCTGGCATACGTTAGGTGCTCAACAAATGTTTGTTAACTGGGTGAATTCATAAATAGAGCTTGCATGTTAAATACCAAAAGTTTAAAGAGGAACATAAGAAGCATCAAGAAGAAAAGTAAATCAGCATCACAGGATAGACAGAATTGGCAGTGGACACTTACAGACGGGATGGCCAGTAAGGGCTTCACTGTGGAGGTGTCTTCTGGGCTGAGGAGTTACAGTGACAAGAGGCCTGTGCACTCGTGAGGCCTGGAGCGCACCCAGGGAGGCAAATGGCATGCACCCAGACTGCAATGGGCATGAGCTTCTCATCAAGGGCTCGAAGGAAGACTATCATGGTGAATGCACACATGAGGGACAGAGAAAAGGGATGAGGTCTGAGAGACAAAGAGGGTCCTGGTGATAGTTGACGTTTCAATATGATCTTCTGAAAACGATCAGAGTCAATATATGTGAAAATGTATGGCTGAAAAGAAGGATGATTTATCTCTAAATTTTTCCTAAGTGATGCTTCAAACTTCCTCATTTTACAGAATATTCAAGTCAATTCAGTTCACATTATGTCTATTTGTGCTTTGGCAGAAACAAGGCAAGTTTCAGAGAACTGTCAAAGATTTTTTTAGGTGGCAGGAAGCGGCATGCGTGTGTGCTTCTGAAATCAAGTCACACAGGTGACTGTCTGTGCTGTTCCGTTATTTGCACCAGTTTGCGTTGTGGCTGCCTTTGGGTGCTGACTCTTCCTGTCTGCTCAGAGGCTTTGCTTTGAAGGAGAGAAGGGCTCCAGGTGGCCGCTTCTGTGGGCTCTGTTTGAGGCTGCAGCATCCCAGTCATACATAACCTTCACATTTACGTAAGCCAGCCGTTGACCCAGGCTTTGCTTAGCCTGAACTTCCTCTTTTTTTTTTTTTTAAACTGAACTCCTGACATGTGATTTCTAGTAAATAATGATACTGCTTCAACACTTACTTTCTCACCACATTAAATAACTTGCTGTGTCAAAGGGAGGAAGCATGCAGAGGCTGAGGAGACATTCAGTTCTTCAGAATCACCACTTTCTTACCACTTTGGACTTCCATTGCCATCTCGCTGCCCTGCCAGGGTTGACTTTCTTTTCTTTTTTCTTTTTGGCCGCACTGAGCAGCAAGTGGGATCTTAGCTCCCCAACCAGGGATTAAACCCACTCCCCCTGCAGTGGAAGCGTGGAGTCTTAACCTTAACCACTGGACCTCCAGGGAAGTCCCTTGACTTTCTTTTCTATCTGATTTTTTTTCCCCTAACGATATGAACTACTAGAGAACAATCTTGATTAAATAAATGAGAAGTTTCCAACTACTGAAAATTTTTACACTCACAGGCACTTCAATTCTACCCAGGCTTTTTAGTTGTAATAGTTTACAAAATTATATTAAGGTTCAACAATGAAATGGAACTTTTAACGCTATTGGTAACTATTAAGAAAGCAGATTAGAAAAAGCATGGATCTTAAAAAACCTGTAAGAGAAATCAGGGTTGTATGTGTTGGGGGGAATGGATTTTTGATAACTTAGTTTCATGCTTTCTGTACAAGAGCTAATTACAATACTATGTTGCTTCATACTCCACCCCCTACCAATTATAGAAGAAAGTCACTAGAATCTTGGTACGTAGAGCTATCATGTCAATTTCCTTAACCCGTGCAAGTTTTAAAAGCCTCCTCACTCTCCCCGGTGTTTCAATGCTGGCGCCCCTTGGCACTGCCTAGACATGCCCTTCCTACCTGTAGTCTAAACTTCCTCTAAGCCATCAGAATGATCCTCAAAGACACAGTTTTGACCATGTCAGCGAAAAATAGACTTTATATTGTACATGACATGTGAAAGGAAGAAAATGAGCAAAACTGTTTTAGTCAGCAACAGGATACTGCATTCTTTTTTGGAAAGTGCTTTGCCCACCGATTTAATCAGAAGAGAACCTTTCCCTTCTCTTTTCCTTCTCCTTCCTCTTCTGCTTCCCCCTACCTTTCCTTGTCCTTCTCCCCTCTTCTCCTCTTCTTTCCCCATCTCTTTCCCTCCCTCTTCCCCTTTCTCCATCTCTGTCCCTCCTCCTTCTCCTTCCTCCTTAACCCTCTGTCCGTAAAAGGGAAGGTTTTCTCTGCTCAGTGGGCAGTATAACTAAACTAAGAACTGTGCACTGTTTTGTCATATGACTTTCACTAATTCTTTTATAAAGGAAGCACATACATTCTTTCCTGTCTGGTAAAATGTAACAAAAATAAGAAATTGATGTATTTGGATATATTCTGTTAAAATTGTAACATTTAATAAGTAAAAAATGATGTTCATTAATTCAAACAATTTTCTAGTTCATGAACTACAAATCTTTTTTCTCCTGTAGCTATATCAGCCATGTCAATTAACAATTACTAATTAATTGTTAATTACTAATTAAGTGCCTACTATATACATATTACTCATGTATTACTTCTTTTTAGGCCCTCCTAAAAAGGAGGAGGCACTTCTATATATAAAATATATATATATATATATATATATATATATAAAGTAATACATGTCAAAGTCCTAGCTTTCAAGGAAATTACACTCTGGTGCAGGAAATAAAGTATACACATTTTAAAAGTTATAAAACAATGCAAGAGATAAATAATTGAATACAACAATACAGTAATATCACAAGAGAGGAACTGATGATAAATTGCAAATAAGTGGCCGAGATGGTAAGTACTAGGACACTTCAGAAAAGGGAGTGGTTCCGGTGGGCTGAGGTGACTTGGGGACACTTCACAGAGCAAGACAGATGTAGAGAATATTTACGTTCTGGAGAGGAAGAGAGAAAGAGGCAGTGGGTTCCACATAAGAGGGATGCCATGAGCTGAAACTTAGAAGTAGCAAAGCACCAGGTGTGTTTCAAGAAAGGACAATGATGTGGCTTGAGTGAAAGATTTGGAAAAATCATATTGGAAATAAGTTGGGTAAAGATTATGGAGGGCCTTGAAAGTCTTATTTAGGTCATCCAAATGTCTCTGTGAAATTGTTATAGAGGGATCCTTTTGTCAAAATTTGTCAAAAGAATGTGATTGATTTCATGATATAGAGATCATGTGCAAAGAAGAGATTCAAACCAGAGATCCTTAGCATATGAGTAAACAACAAAATCTCTCAGCCACTGGTATTCTTGGAATGACTCTGGCCATAACTGAGGATGAAGAAGTAGGTATCTAGTTAGTTTTCATTGAGCTCATCTTTTGTCCTATAGGTAGAGGCAAGTGATTGGAAAATTTTAACCAGGAGGGTGACATGATCAAATTTTGTTAGCATATCATTGTGACAGCCTATAAGGATAAATTAGAAAGTGATAAGCTTAGCAACAGTGAAATAAAGGGCTAATGAGGTAGTCCTTGGAAGAGGTGGTGATGGCCTGATGTTCAGACCATAGCAGTAAGGATGGCAAGTAGAGAGCAGAATTGGAGAGAGATTTAGGACTTGGGATCAAATGGATTTGGCGATAGAGTAAACACATATGGGGGTTGGTACATAGAGGGCACTGGGAGATGGAGGAAGTTGTGGAGTGGGTGCTTCCTAGGGTGGCTCCCAGGACACTGGTTTGTGCTGCTGTCCTATGATACAACTTCGTGTTTCACTGACTTTAGTTTGGGAGTGTGTTCAAACTTTCATTTCATCTCTATTCCCCCTAATGTTGTCCCAGCCAGTAGATGATTGCAACTTGCTCCTTGAAGGCCTATCACCAGTCCCCTTTTCTACTCTAGGCTATACAAGTGATAGAGTCATTTTTCTCAAAAACAAATATGATTTTCACTCTTCTCCTAAAATTTCTCAATTGGCACTTTCTATCTCTTGATCAAAGTCCGAGCCACTTACCCTGGCCTATAAGGCCCTTCACAAAGCCCCACAACTTACCCTTACAAACCCTTCATATTACATTTACCCAACTAACATCTTTTGCTCTAGTTCCACTTAAGGTCTCATTTCTTTTACATATTGTGGTCTTAATTGCCTCGTGGCTCTTCCCACAGCTGCCCTTGTGACAGCACTGCCTCCACACTTAGCTCTATTATCACCTCTTTAGAAGAAGCCCTTAAATTTCCCAGGCAGAATAAGGTACTACACTGTATCTGCAACCAAAGCACTTTGAATACGTACTAACTTATGGTCTGTTATAATTTTAATTCATGTAATAAGAAAAGTAATGATAATAATAACTAATATTTATTGTTATTCCCTGATAGTAACTTGATAAAGCATTTACACCTATTAAGCCATTTACTAAAAAGGTCAGTGGTTGAAGAAACTGAGGTACAGAGAGGTTTGTTCCAGAGGAAATAAGTAGAGAATGGCAAAGCTACTGTTTGAACCCAAGTTTGTCTGATTCCAACGGTGGCACTCCCAACCACTATATCCAGTGTCTTCTTTTGTGATAGAGTTCCTCAGGGCTGGAAGCATAGCTCATTCAATTTTGTAATCCCATCTCTAGTACACATTCAATAATGTTTTGTTGAACTATTAAAGAATAAATGAATGCATGCTGGGGAAATTGATAAAACAATTAAAGGTGGAGTCTTAATAGCTGACAAAAGCTTTACGTGTTTCCTTTCCCAGCTAACAGTTACATTTAGGAGTAGCTTTTCATGCCTACAAAGGAATGACTAATGTGGGGATTTCACACACTCTGGCCAGATATGGGAGGAAGATGTTTGAAGCTATCGAGGCCTTTCCTGGCACATTCACATCACCCTTTCTGTCAGAAAGGCTATTCCTATCTAGAAGCAAAAAAAAAATCCGGAAATTAAAAAAAATCTGTTGGAATATTCTAGAAAGAATTTTGCTCAGAGTTGAGCAGGAAACTTGACAGGTCTTCATGACTGACAAAAACTTGTTGGGATTATAATTAATAAGTGAAACAAAGAGAGAAGGTAGAAGCTTATGCAAGTTCTAATAGTGCTGTGTATCTTTGATTTGTTGAATTGCTTTTAAAATCAATATGGTCTCCCACATAGCTGCATTTATGCATCAAAAGCATCTGCTTTGGCCAGAACTGCTTGGAATAGTGAGCAAAATTTTAACCATATTCACCATAGTCAACACTGACAGAGTGCTTGGTAAGTGCCAGGCGTGTTTGAAGTATTCTATATGCATTATGTCATTTAATCTTCACTGCAACCCCACGTGGTATGTCTACTGCTTCACCCTTTCGTAGATAAAAAAATGAATCTGGAGACATTAATTTAGAAATTAGGTTTATCTATTCCAGACTGCTTTTGACAACTTTCCTTTACTGGTTCCATGTGTATTACACATATATTTCCTGAATTATCCAGACCTTGCTTACTTTATACCTGCAGCCATCCCTAGGGCCCCTTCCTTCTATCTCTGCCTGCTCTTTAGATCATTTGGGGTGTCTTGAATTAGTCTATCTGGTTTCCTGGGTTTCCTAAAGCTGTCTTCTTTTGTGACTGACTCCTTCAAAGGCTGAGAGATATTTAATCCCTTCCTCTTGACAAAGTCATAATCAAATTGAAGCCTTAAAAAGAGTCATCTTCTAAGGAGCAATTGAAAAAATAATGAAGAAACAAAATGTAAGTTTGGCTGCAGTAAAAGGTGTACAGTTTTAAAACTAAGAAAGATCTGAGCTAAAGAAAGATATGGATGGACGTTTCTTCTGGGATTGGTAACAGCGTGATTTCATTTCCAAAAATCTTAATTCCTAGATTTATCTCCAAGTGAGACCACTCTGGGTCAGTTCTTCTTGCTCTAAACTCAGTTTTTACTTTTTTTCCACAGTAGTCTTGCTTCTCCATGGGCTTATTCTGGTCTTTAGATCTTTCTATGTAGAAGCCCTTCCTTTTATTGTGTGGACCAAACTTACAGGAAGTCTACACTGAGTGTGTAGTTAAAATAATGTCTGTGATGAAAACAGTAACAGGATATTTATTAACTGATGCTGGTGTCTTTTAATCTCTATATATTTATTTTAAAAGGTGTGTATGTGTGTGTAAATTTTCAGAGGCACACAAAAATAGAGGAACTATACAATGAACCTATGTGGACCCATCACTCATCATTTTTCTGCCATTCTTGTTTCATCTAATAGGGTTTTTGTTTGTTTGTTTATTTTAAAGCAAATCACAGCTATCCTATAACTTTATTTGTAAATAATTCTATAAGTTTCTTTAAAAGGTAAGGACTTTTAAAACAAGCAAATAACCACAAAACCATTGCAAAACCCAATAAAATTAGTAGTTATTACTTAATAGCATCTACTACCCAGCCCTATATTCACCTACTGATTTACTTTTCTCTTTTTATAGTTAGTTTGTTCAAAAACAACATCTAAAAATTGTCCACACATTGCATTTGGTTCGTGGGTCTCCTCCACCCCTTGTTGAATTTTCAGTGTAGGTGACGTCCTTTACAGACATCATCTTAATCTAGCCTCATAGCATACTTCAGAGGTAGGAACCATCATCTTTGTTTCACCAGTCTGAGACTTTAGCAAGAGCATTTAGATGGTTTGCCTCGACTTGTATAACCTCACAGGGACAGAGGCTGTGTGAGGACCCAGTATTCAAAGTCATTCTTCTCTCATGCTTTTCCACTTCCCCCATGCCTTGTACAAGCCGGGTCTTTTGTTTCCTTATGTCTGCCACTTCTGTCACTGTGTCATATGGCCTCACATATCGTTTGTCCCCCTTCAGTGTGTTTGACAAATCTAGATCTTCCAGAGAGCCAGAGTGCTTGTACCTTTTGCTGAAGCTAATAGAGCAACCAGAGCCTCAGATGGTGGCTTCCTTTGTTATCTGGAAATTTTAGCTCTTGAGGCAGAAGCAGACTTTCTCCATCATCTTGGTTTTAAATGCGTAGTCACTTCTAAACAGCCCAATAAGTTCCTCTGTTCTTTCCACATAGTGACATCAGCTCATAGCTGCTCATTTTCAGAACAGAGATAATGGCCATCCCTTTAACATGATGAAGGCTCCAGCTTTCTCTGGCTTAGGTTATGAGTTCACATTCCTTGCTTTCTTTGATGATCTATCACGCAGATGCCCTCAAAATGTTCTCTATGGTTTTAAAAGAACACAAATACTTTCCACGCATGTTTACAGTAAAAGATAGTAAAAGATATGATTCCTGGCAAATAAAAGTCAATGCTCAGTCATGTTTTTCCTAAATTTTGGAATTGTAAGTCCTTCTTTTTTTTTTAGGACAATAACATACCAGCTTTGAATAAAATGGATTCACATAGTGAGGCAGTTATTTTATTTTTAATCCTTTTTAATCCATGATCCTCTGAGTAGATCTCAGATTGGTTTTTGCATGTTTTTGTCTCTCTCTAACACTTGCAAAACTTCCCTGTTAACAAACAGGGAACAACTCTCAGGCTCAGAGATCTTGACTGGCAAGAGAATATAATAATAGAGTTTTGCTTTAACTGTGTTTTTAAGGTTTCCGTGTGTTTATACATGTTATATAGTATTTCTGCCTATGACTGAAATATAGTTTCTTTTAAAAATGTAGTTGTGTAGGTAAAAAAGTAATTCTAAAGAAAAATGTTAAGTAATAGCAGCTATTATTTTGAGTACTTATTACACATGGTGCCCTGCTCTAAGTTACATGATATGGCTAAAGGTTTCCTTTAATGGCACTATGAAGCAGATACTATTATCATGGCCATTTTATGAATGAGGCAAGCAAGGCACAAACCTATAAAATCACAAGGTTAAAGGTAATATGATTAGGAGTTGAGCTCTTTCCCTCCATCTAATACTGCTTCTAAGTCCAGAGCAGTGATGATGATATTTATGAATGGTGAGCATAATGCAAGAGGTACTAGAATGGCCTAGGGAAAGACTTACCTCACATCCTTCACTTTATATATGTTTTAACTTATAGGTTATAAATAAAGGATCCATAGTCTTATAAATGTTAGCTTAAATATTACATCTGCCACTTAGTGTGTATGTTTTTAGTCAAACTATTTTATCTCTCTAAACTTCAGTTTTCTAGGGAATCTTCCTACACTGTTGGTGGGAATGTAAGTTGGTGCAGCCACTATGAAAAACAGTATGGAGGTTCCTCAGAAAACTAAAAATAGAATTACCATATGATCCAGCAATCCCATTCCTGGGCATACACCCAGACAAAACTATAATTCAAAAAGATACATGCACTCTTTTGTTCATAGCAGCACTATTCACGATAGCAAAGACATGGAAACAATCTAAATGTTCATCGACAGATGAATGGATAAAGTAGATGTGGTACATGTCTACAATGGAATACTACTCAGCCATAAAAAAGATTGAAATAATGTCATTTGCAGCAACATGGATGCAACTAAAGGTGATCATACTAAGTGAAGTAACTCAGAAAGAGAAAGGCAAATACCATATGATATCACTTATATGTGGAACCCAAAATATGACACAAATGAACCTGTCTACAAAACAGAACCAGACTTATGGACATAGAGAACAGACCAGTGGTTGCCAAGGGGGATGGGGTTGGGAGAGGGTTGGATTGGGAGTTTGGGATTAGCAGGTGCAAACTGGTATATATAGAATGGATAAACAACAAGATCCTACTATATAGCACAGGGAACTATATTCAACATTCTATGATAAACCATAATGGAAAAAAATATGAAAAAAGAATGTGTATATATATATGTGTGTGTGTATAACTGAGTCACTTGGCTGTACAGCAGAAATTAACACAACATTGTAAATCAGCTATACTTCAATTTAAAAAAATAAACTTCAGTTTTCTCAGTTGTAAAGTAAGTATAACAACTACCTCACAAGGTTATAGATGTACTAGACTCTACCAAGATTATATATTTTCAGTTATTAGAATAATTACTGGTACATGGTAAGTAGTTAAAATAGCAGCTGATATCATTATCTGTAGGCGATAATATTTATGATTTAAGTCAGGGCTTTAGACAGACCTGGATTTCAAGATTAGTTCCATGTTACCTTGGAGAAGTTACATCTGTGAAATGGGGATGACAATTCTTCAGACTACGGTTAAGGGTTTGGAATGAAATAGTACAGTTACACATTTAGCTCATTTATTGGCATCTACCCTGCCTGATATTCTCTGAGCTTCCTGGCTCTGTGGTTTGGTGTCTGACATTAATTTGGGGGAAACCCTCACTCATTATTGTTTCAAATACTTCTGTTTCTTTCTCTTTTTCTTCTTCTGGAATTCCTATTATCCATATGTTTTCATAGTTGTTTCACAGTTTTTGGATGTTGTGTTTTTCTCTTTGCTTTTCAGTTTTGGGGTTTCTATTGAGATATCCTCAAGCTCAAATTCTTTCCTCAGCTATGTACATGTACTAATAATCCTTTTAAAGACAGTCTTCATGTCTCTTACAGTGTTTTTGATCTCTAGTATATCTCTTTGGTTCTTTCTTAGAATTTCCATCTCTCTGCTTACATTGCACATCTGTTCTTGTATGCTGTCCACTTTTTCCACTAGGGCCCTTAGCATATTAATGATAGTTTTTAAAAATTCTTATCTGATAATTCTAACATCCCTGCTATATCTGAGACTGGTTTTGATACTTGCTCTGTCTCTTCAAACTGTGTTTTTTGCCATTTGGTATGTCTTGTAATTGTTTTTCTTGATAGCTGAATGTGATGTACTGGGTAAAAGGAACTGCTGTAAATAGCCCTTCTGTGATGTGGTGGTAAGTGTGAGGGAGGGGAAGTGTTCTATAGGCCTGTGACTCGGTCTCAGTCTTCAGTGAGCCTGTGAACTTCAGTCTCCCCGATTCTCAGTCTCAGCCTCCTCCCCACCCCCAGCTTTGGCGGGACAGGATGACTAGAGGGGCCTGAAGTTGGGTATTTCCCTTCCCCAGGTCAGTTAGGCTCTGATAAAACACCAAAAGATTAGGCTTTGGTTAAATAGTTTCTTCAGAGGGCAGGCCTGGTTCAGAAGAACCGAGTGTTCGGGGATATTTCAGAATGCTTCCTCTCCCCTCTCCCTGCAGGAAGCACAACGGGACTTTTCTCAGGTGTTCACTATGAGAACCCGATGGAGCTCCTGGAGGTAAAATTCACAAAAGTGTGGAAACTCCCCCCGCCCATGACGGGGTCCCCCTGGAGTTTACAGCTCTTGGACTTGTCCATACTGAGCCTCTAGCAATTTATCAGTTTTGGTTCAGGTTTCCTTACCCTGGCCCTAGTTCCCACGGTGGTTTGTGCTTGTGGGTCTCTGCTCTGGTAAGTTGGGATTCTCTGTAGCTGCCTGTCAGTCTCTTCGAATTTGGCACAGAGGTTTGCCCCGTGACCTTACTTCTCTGACAAATTTAAAGAGTTGTTGATTTTTCAGTTTGTTCTGCTTTTTTACTTTTTAGGACAGAGTGGCAACTTCTAACCTCTCACATGTTAGACTGGAAACCGAAAGTCTAGCCCACTTCTTCATGTCAGCATGTCCTCACCCAACACTGATACAAGCTCTTATTTGATTTGTATTATGTTGGACCCATAACTGAAGCACAGAGTTTTTATGCTGACATTAATCTTTTGTATCAGATGACTTCTTTGATCAATATTCTAATGTATTTACAATGTAAAACCATTAAGAATCTTATAGGAGTCATACATTGTAAATTTGAGACTCTACAGTTTATTATTATGATTCAATAAATGAACTCAAGTTAAGCAAATGTCAACTATTACTTAGTTGAAGAGGCCACTATATGAAATAAATACAGAGCAGAGTAAGCAGTGAAAACTGGTACTTGGTTGGCTATGGTATTGTAAAGTCTTCTGGTAAAATCTGTGGTAAAGATACATGGAAATATACTAATTACGTACATTCCCTTGGTTTATTATTCATACCACTCTCACTTCTATATCTTATAACTACAAAATAAATGACCTGTTTATCAGAAAAATCTACAATAAGTGCGTGGAGGTGGGAGGAGTATGGGGGTTAAGGCTGGATGGAGGAGTTGTTGCCACACGATATTATAGTAATCACCTGTGAAAATCTCTCCATGGATAAGTGCCTTAGGGCAAATGATAAAAATGCTAATGCCAGCATCACATTTTTTTTTCTTGGATGTGTTACACTGACATTTTAGCTGTAAGGTTGTGAAGCACCCATGTTAGGTGGTGCTTCAAGTATCAGAAAGTTCTTAGCATGTTACCTTACACAAAAACTGGTTCTTCAGTAGAGACTCCAAGAGCCAGTAGGCAGGTAGAAATTAAAGAAGAAAATTCTACCACTTGTTATTTCTATATCCATCAAATAACAATAGTATATTCTTGTAGGTGCCCCTGAAATTAGTGACCACCCAAGTTACAATTTAAAATAGGATATTGCCATTCATCTGTCGATGGACATTTAGGTTGCTTGCATGTCTTGGCTATTGTAAATAGTGCTGCAATGAACATTGGGGTGCATGTATCTTTTTGAATTACAATTTTCTACAAATATATGCCCAAATGGAATATTACTTAGCCATAAAAAAGAATGAAATAATACCATTTGCAGCAACATGAATGGCCCTAGAGATTTTCATACTAAGTGAAGTAAGCCAGACAGAGAAAGACAAATATCATATGATATCGCTTATATGTGGAATTAAAAAAAAAATACAAATGAACTTATTTTATAAAACAGAAATAGACCCACAAACATAAAAAACAAACTTATAGCTACCAAAGGGAAAGGTGGGGGGAGGGATAAATTAGGAGGTTGGGATTAACATATACACATTACTGTATATAAAATATATTAACAACAAGGACCTACTGTATAGCACAGGGAACTCTTCTCTCTCTCTCCATATATATATATATATATATATATATATATAACTGAATGTGCTGTACACCTGAAATTAACACCATATTGTAAATCAATTATACTTCAGTAAAAGAAAAAAAAAGATAAGATATTGCTCTAGGTGTCAAGGACATCATTGTTTCCCACTGTCCATTGGGAAACAATGATATCACACATATTATGAAGTGCAAAATGGGAAACCACTACCCTGGTGGTGCAGTGGTTAAGAATCCGCCTGCCAACACCGGGGACATGGGTTCAAGCCCTGGTCCAGGAAGATTCCACATGCCACGGAGCAACTAAGCCCGTGTGCCACAACTACTTGAGCCTGCACTCTAGAGCCTGTGAGTCACAACTACTGAGCCTGCGTGCCACAACTACTGAAGCCCACGTGCCTAGAGCCTGTGCTCCACAACAAGAGAAGTCACCACAATGAGAAGCCCGCACACCACTACTAAAAGTAGCCCCTGCTCGAGGTAACTAGAGAAAAGCCCGCGCGCAGCAACAAAGACCCAATGCAGCCAAAAATAAATAAATAAATTTATTTTAAAAAAAACCAAAAACTTCCTTCATTCTATCACACTTTACCATACAACTTATGTACCAAGAGGGCTTAGGGTGGCCACTAATGGAGAATTGCTTTGCTTGGGAGAAAAGTAGGAGAGATCATGGGCTCCATATAGAGTAGGTCAGAATGGTATCACTGCTGGAAGGATCCAGCAGAACGGTGCTGGGGTTGCAGCAGAACAAACCTGTGGTGACCTCTGATGTGGAACAACTGTGCTTATGTGGTACCTTGGGAGCAAAAGTGTGGTATGGGTAGAAACCAACATGGTGCACTACGTAGTAGAGCACATGATAGACTCCATGATAGACACAGGAAGGGAAACTGTTGTGCCTACAAAAAGAGTGTGGATGGCTGCATTTCCTCGCTGAGCATTGTGGTGTACCTGGTGGAACATGTGGATACCAAGAGAGTAAAGCCCATAGGACTGTCAGAAATACCTGGAGAGGACTTTACCAGAGTTGGAGTTCCTGCGTGAGGAGGAATGCACCAGAGCTAGGTCATCTGTATGACACCTATGGGGCAATTTATAAATCAGAAATTATTTTTATTATTGTATCTCTATAGCATCAGGACTAAAGTGAAATCAGAATTTCACTTTGGTCCTGACATGATATTGAAAATCTTCATAACTTCTTGGATAAAGATATTTCTTTCATTCTTCCATGCATTTGCTGGGATACCTTTGGAATGCAAGTTGATAATTGATGTAATTCCTACTTGATTGTGCTTTTCTAAGTGGAGCCACCATACTTCGCTATCAGAATCACCTGTTATAAATATGGCCTTATCTGAGACCAATTCTATCAAAGTGTGGGCTTACTTTTTTGCCTTTTCCTAAAGATTCATTTTTATGAATACTAAGCTTTGAGAATACTGCCTTATTTTCTCAGTGAGTAGAAGACCAAACTCCTTGGTGGGAGTGGTAGGCAAGGGTCAGGTAGAGGTCTTACAAAGAGTAGTAAAGAGTTGCAATGTCTTCTGTAGGGAATGGTGGAAGAAATCTCCAGGGATACATAAAAATATTGCTGAGCAGCCCTGGTGCCCAGCTGAAACTACAGACTTTAAATTTGTGGTGATAATAATCTTCATAATTGTCCACAGAGAGTCCTCGAAGCTATCAGGAATTGATTGAGGGTATGATGTGGTAACCTTGTGGTAAATAGAAGTGCTGATATAAAAGAAAACACAGAAAATGATACAATAGGTTCTACCAGTGGCATGACTGTAAGAGGTGCTAAAATGATTAAAGAAGACAATTTACATCATACAAATAAACTTTATTTAAGACTTCATGAAGTGGACAGTCTCCTTTCAGAGAACTACAAAATGGGGCAGAAGGCAAGAAACTTTCATAAGATAAAGAAAAAGAACAAGGATGAGACAAATAGAAAATATCTGATTGGCTGGGGTCACATAGTCACTCTTGTTGGGGGTGAGAAGGCCCAGAGCTGGCTTGGCCTTTGGGGACTGGCTGACTGGACACACTGCCTTTCTGGTCAAGCAGAGCATTTACAGGGACATGAATGTTTGCTGATGTGGCACCCTGGAAAGGAGCTTTGTTTCAATAGAGGCACAGCGTTGTGGTGAAAGGGGCCATGACACTCAGAGCTCTGGTTGACCTCTAGGTCAACTGCTTGCTCACCGCTCTGTGCTCAGGTCCACACTGTGATTCTAAAGTAGCAGGGGAAATGCAGCTCTCGGACATCATGGAACTGGCGGAACCAGGGAAAGTGAAAGTGCTGGGGCCTGAGGAATATTTTGAGCAGTTCCTGTTTCCAGTCATCAGCAAGATGCAGGAGACTATTGTGTCTTGCACCGGAGTGCACAGGAGAGCATATAGGCAGAATAGGAGCAAGTTGTAGGAGATGGACAATATATTCATCCAAACAAAAACCCAGGTGGAAGCCTTGGAGAAAAGCACTCTGAGTCATCTTCAGAATCCAGACGATGGAGTTGAGGGCAGAGTGACCAAAAGGTGTCAGAAGGTGGAGGAGAAGGAGAAGGAAACTGCAAAGATAGCAGAGATAGATGTTGGCTGACCTAGTCCAGTGGATAAAGAAAAGCAATTGTCTTGAAAGAGAGTCAGCCGTTTATAGCTAATGGATTCTGGTCAAGCAATGGAGATTGGCTGACAACCTAAAGAAGCTGAAGCAAGAGAGTTTTTTGTTTTCTCTTTTTCTCTCTGTTTATACGCTGTCCTCACTTACACTAAGGTTCTGCTATGGTCTGTAGTTAATGACCTCAATATGAGTTGTAACTGTCAAAAATTTTTGTTTGGGGAAGTAACTTTTATTTGGGAAATGCCCTTACATATGAGAATTAGTGCCTAAGGCTCTTGCAGTGGTAAGAGAAGCTGCAAGCTTCTTGTAAGGAATCTTGCAATCACATCTGTTCCTGGGCTTTGGGTTATTTCTAAATTTTGAGGTACTTTGCTCTTTCTTGTGTGACCAGATAGCTCCCTGGAATGTTGGGTCTGTGTGTGTGGCTCATGAGACTCACAGCTGGAGTTCTCTAGCTCTGGAGGAGCCAAAGGAGCTGCATTATTATTGGAAGATGGTTTCATGCAGCAACTGCTAAAGAAGCTGAACAGGGGACCAGACTCCAACTGGGAGTGTGAATGGGGCTGACTTGGCTAAGATTGATGAATCAGAAGAAGGGGTGGAGGATGGTATTGTCTGTATTTGGGGACTTTAGTTTCTGTGTGAGACCAAAGAAGGAAAGATGTATTTTGTTGAAAATTTAAATTTTGTGTGACACACTATCTGATGTAATCTGTCTGGCCAGTTTGTTTGGATAGCCTAACTCAGCTTTTTTGACAAGGAAACTAGAATAGGAGATAAGATCTTGGTATTCTGTAGAAGTTGATGTTATACCCTGATACATTTCAGGGGATTCTGGGCATAAAATGAAAGAGATATTTGCAAAGGCCCTTGAGGGGCTGGAGAAGGAAAGTGAGAACTATCTGCAATGGACCCTAACCTGGACAGGGAACAGGTATCTTCAGGGTTCCATAAATTGTCCGGCTATAAGTTCATTTGAGTAGCAGATCTGACAGTTATTTGAGATCAAAACTTTATGATGAGGAAAAAAATTATTATATTAATAAAATTATTTATTTGATTGAAAATAAAAGGATACAAAAATTACTGAAAGTCTAATTGGGGAGGGAAAACAAGCATATGCGAATAAGGATATATGAATGGCATTGATGATGACACAAGACAACATTGAGTTAAGAGATAAATTGAGTGGCAGTGCATAAATTCACAAATAAGAAACCAGGGACTAGAGTAGTTGATAAAAGAGGTGGAATTTGACCAGTGGCTTTGAAAATATGGTAGGATTTGAAGGAGGAGATCATTCAAGTCAAGAGAAGGTATCATATAAACAGTTTTTACTACCCTATGTGTATATGTCAATACCATGTCAAGCATGATGAAGAATTAATATAGGAACAAGATACCTTATTAACCCTCAAAGAGATGGCAGTCTAACAAGTAGAGCCAAGACTGATCATGGCTGTTTCTTGGAGTGATGTAAAGATACAACGAAAGTAAACTTTAAGATGTGCCATGGAAAATAATGTTGGGTAAGGTAAAGGTTGTGCCCAAGTCCAATTTATTGGGTTGCACACAAAAGATCAAGCTGGTACATGTATGATCTGAGTTAAAAAATGGTTTGCTTAGTTTTAAGAATTCAATAACAGGGTTGTACTTAACAAGCATGGAAAGAATAGCCAGTAATTGAAGGAGTCTTAAAAAACGGTGGCCTGTAAACTTCAAGACACATACCACTTCCAGGTGTGAGTGTCTGTCTTTGGTTCCAATCTTTTAAAAACACTTCTAAGTCAATGAGATCTCTGTTGTGCTTTGAAGCATAAATAAGACATATCTGTACATATCCGAGTTATTTATACTTTTATACTGATGCCCTTGAAAGACTTATAGTGAAAGAAAAACTGCCACATAAGCCCCACTACACCCTTTTACAAGGTATATGTGTATTACTGAGAACTTGAGAGCCAGGTTTAGATTTGCCAGACAATCTACCTGAGCAGTAACATGTTGAAAGTGACATTTTAGAAACTGCATTAAGCAAAATAAAATATACAATACTAACATAAAAGCAGGTTACCTGAGAGGAATAATAAAAATTCCTTTAGCAAATAGTAGATCCTGAGAAGATGCAACAGAATAGCACTTTTTGATTGGAGGAAGGGAAGAGAGGAAAGTAGGGAAAAATTAAAGCCAGTCCTGCCAATGAAAGCATCCAAGGAACCATATGTAGACACAGAATCTGTGGGAGGGGACACTCCAGGACAAACAGAGGCTTCCCTGTTTGGCTTGGAGCTGACCCTGAGCACCAGTGAAATTTAAAAGGTGGTATGCAAGGCAAAAATAGTGCACAGAAAAAAAAAAAAAAACCCATGGGGGGAAAAAAAAAGAAAAAAGAAAGAAAAGGGAAGGGAAGGAATAGGAAGGGGGCACTGAAAATCCCTGAATGACGAGGCTATATGGGAGACCAGCACAGTGCCTGGAAGTGTAAAAGAGCCCAAGATTTCCTGTGCATACACAATCACTGCTTCTGTGGTTGGGCACCAGATAAAGAATGTGGCTTGAATTTTCACATATGTGAAAAAATACATATACTTAAACACTAGAATCACTCTCAGTGCATCAAGGTGCTATGACACATCAGTGAAGAAAGAATGACTGAGGGGGGTAAATTGTTTACACAAAGAAAAGAAAAAATCCAATGTGCACCTCTTGTCCTAGACTCAATTCAGGTCATATGCCTGTTGATGGGAATGATAGAACCTGCTGCACTATTTAAATTGGTATTTCTCAATTTTTTGAGAGGATTAAGTACACAGTTAATATCTCAAAAATTCTATGCACTTATTTTACAGTGCTACAGTATCAATATACTTAAATTTGCATTGTTCTTATGTTGATTCTTAACCTCCTCCCATTAAAACTTCTTAATGTAAGTTTTAAAAAATTATATAAATTTCAGGTGTACAGCATTATAATTCAACATGTTTATACACTACACAGTGATCACCACTACAAGTCTTGTTACCATCCATCACCATAGTTTACCCCCTTCACCCATTTCACTAACCCTCCAACCCCCTTCTTCTCTGGAAACCACAATTCTGATATCTGTATCTATGAGTTTGTTTTGGGTTTATTTTATTTGTTCCTTTGTTTTGTTTTTTGAGATTAGACATATGAATGAAATCATGTGGTATTTGTCTTTCTCTGCCTGAACTATTTCACTTAGTGTAATACCTTAAAGGTCCATCCATGTTGTCACAAATGGCAGGATTTCATTCCTTTTTTATGGCTGAGTAATATTTCATTGTGTACATATATACCACATCTTCTTTATCCATTCATCCATCAATAGACACTTATGCTGTTTCTATGCTGCAGTAAACATAGGGGTGCATCTGTCTTTTCAATTTCGTGTTTTTGTGTTCTTTGGATAAATATCAAGAAGTGGAAATATGGTAGTTCTATTCTTAATTTTCTGAGGAACCTCCATACTATTTTCCATAATGGCTGCACCAATTTACACTCCCACAACAATTAGGGTTCTCTTTTCTCCATATCCTCTCTAACATTTGTTATTTCTTCTCTTTTCAATAATAGCCATTCTGATGGGTGTGAGGTAATATCTCATTGTCATTTTGATTTGCGTTTCCCTAAAAATGTTGAACATCTTTTCATGTGCCTGTTAGCCATCTCTATGTCTTCTTTGTAAAACTGTCTGTTCAGATTCTCTGCCCATTATTATTATTTTTTTTTTTAAAGAGAAGAAAGATATTCGCCATGTATTTCTTCTTTAGGTCTTTTTTTTTTTTTAACTTATTTTTATATTTATTTTTGGCTGTGTTAGGTCTTCGTTTCTGTGCGAGGGCTTTCTCTAGTTGTGGCAAGCGGGGGCCACTCTTCATTGCAGTGCACAGGCCTCTCACTGTCGCGGCCTCTCTTGTTGCGGAGCATAGGCTCCAGAAGCGCAGGCTCAGTAGTTGTGGCTCACGGGCCCAGTTGCTCCGTGTCATGTGGGATCTTCCCAGACCAGGGCTCGAACCCGTGTCCCCTGCATTGGCAGGCAGATTCTCACCACTGCGCCACCAGGGAAGCCCTCTGCCCATTTTTTAAATCATTTGTTTGTTTGTTATTGAGTTGTATGAGTTTTTTAAATGTATGTTAGATATTAACCCTTTATCAGATATATGATTTACAAATATCTTCTCCAATTCAGTAGGTTGCCTTTTCATTTTGATGATGCTTTCCTTCACTTTGCAGAAGTTTTTTAGTTTATATAGTCCCATTTGTTTATTTTTGCTTTTGTTTCCTTTGCCTTTGTGTCAGATCCACAAAATCATAACTAAGAATGATGTCAGGGAGGTTACTGCCTATGTTTTCGTCTAGGATTATTATGGTTTCAGGTCTTACATTCAAGTCTTTAATCTATTTTTAGTTCAATTTTGTGTATGATGTAAGATAGTGGTCTAGTTTCTTTCTTTTTTTTTGCATGTGGCTGTCCAGTTTCATCAACATTGCTTATTGACTACACTATCCTTTCACCATTGTATGTTCTTTGCTCCTTTGTCATAAATTAATTGTCCATATTTATGGGGGTTTATTTCTAGGCTCTCAATTCTGTTTCATTTATCTGTGTGTCTGTCTTTATGGCCATACTATACTCTTTTGATTAGCTTTGTAGTATAGTTTGAAATCAGAGAGCATGACACCTCCAGCTTTGCTCTTTTTTTTCAAGATTGTTTTGGCTATTTGAAATCTTTTGAGGTTCCATACAGTTTTTAGTATTATTTGTTTCAGTTCTGTAAAGTATGCCATTGGAATTTTGATAGAGATTGCACTGAATCTGTATATTGCTTTGAGTTGTATGGACATTTTAATAATATTAATTGTTCGAATCCATGGACATGGAATATCTTTCCATTTGTTTGTGTCTTCAATTTCTTTCATCAGTGTTTAATAGTTTTCAATATACAGGTCTTTCACCTTGGTTAAATTTATCCCTAGATTTTTTTTTTTAATTAATTTTGTAAGTGAAATAGGGAGCATTTTCTTTTTTCTTTTTTTAATTTTATTTATTTACTTTATTTATGGCTGTTTTGGGTGTTCGTTTCTGTGCGAGGGCTTTCTCTAGTTGTGGCAAACGGGGGCCACTCTTCATCACGGTGCATGGGCCTCTCACTATCGCGGCCTCTCTTGTTGTGGAGCACAGGCTCCAGATGCACAGGCTCAGTAATTGTGGCTCACAGGCCTAGTTTCTCTGTGGCATGTGGGATCTTCCCAGACCAGGGCTTGAACCCGTGTCCCCTGCATTGGCAGGCAGATTCTCAACCACTGCACCACCAGGGAAGCCCATTCCTAGATATTTTATTCTTTTTGATGCAATTGTAAACAGGATTTTTTTTCTAATTTCTCTTTCTGATAGTTTGTTATTAGTGTATAGAAATGCCACACATTTCTGTATATTGATTTAGTATCCTGCAACTTTTCTGAATTCATTTATTAGTTCTCACTGTTTTTTGGTGGAATCTTTTGGGTTTTCTATATACAGCATCATATCATCTGCAAATATGATAGTTTTACTTCTTCCTTTTTTGGTTTGGATATCTTTTATTTCTTTTTCTTGCCTAATTGCTATGGCTAGGACAACAATAATATGTTGAATAACAGTGGTGATCATGAGCATTCTTGTGTTATTCCTGTTCTTCAAGGAAAAGCTTTCAACGTTTTACCAGTGAGTATGATGTTAGCTGTGGGTTTGTCATATATGGCTTTTATTATGTTGAGTTATGTTACCTCTATACCTACTTTCTTAAGAGTTTTTTTTTTATCATAAATGGGTGCTGAATTTTGTCAAATGCTTTTTCCACATCTATTGAAATGATCAAATGATTTCTATTCTTCATTTGTTAATGTGATTCTTCACATTAATTAATTTGTGGCTATCGATTCATTGAATCATCCTTGCATTCCTGGAATAAATCCCACTTGGTTGTGGTATATGATTATTTTAATACAATGTTGGATTCAGTTTGCTAATATTTTGTTGAGGATTTTTGCATCTACATTCATCAAGGGATTTGGTCTGGATTTGTGTGTGTGTGTGTGTGTGTGTGTGTGTGTGTGTGTGTGTGTGTGTGGTGTCCTTGACTGGTTTTGATATCAGAGTAATGCTGGCTTTGTAAAACAAGTTTGGAAGTGTTCCCAACTCTTCAATTTTTTGATAGAGCTTGAGAAGGATAGGTATTAAATCTTCTTGAATATTTGGTAGAGTTCATCTGTGCAGCCATCTGGTCCTGGACTTTTGTTTGTTGGGAACTTTTTGATTACTGCTTCAATCTCCTTGCTAGTAATTTGCCTATTCAGATTTATTCATAATTCAGCCTTGAGAGATTGTATGTTTCTAGGAATTTATCCATTTCTTCCAGATTGCCCATTTTTGGTTATATATTTGTATAGAATAGTCTCAACTGATACTGTGGTATCAGTTGTAACTTATCTTTCATTTCTGAATTCACTTATTTGAGTGCTCTCTCTTTTTTTCTTGGTTAGTCTAGTTAAAGATTTGTTGATTTTGTTTATCTTTAAAAAAAACATCTCTTAGTTTCATTGATTGTTTCTATTTTTTGTCTCTATTTCATTTTTTTCTGCATTGACCTTTATTATTTCCTTCCTTCTACTAATTTCCTTCCTTCTACCTGTTTATTCTTCTTTTACTAGTTCCTTTAGGTGTAAAGTTAAAATGTTTATTTGGGATTTTTCTTGTTCTGGAAGTAGGCCTTCATCTCTATGAATTTCCCTCTTAGAACCACTTTTGCTGGTGGTTTTCCATAGATTTTAGTATGTCATATTTCTTCTTTGATTTCCTAATAATTCATTGTTTGTTTGGTAGCATGTTGTTTAATCTTTACATTTTTGTGGGTTTTTCAGTTTCTTTCTTGTAGTTGATTTCCAGTTTTATGCCATTGTGGTCAGAGAAGATGCTGTGATAATATTTCAGTCTTCTTGAATTTATCAAGACTTGTTTTGTGGCCTAGCATATGATCTATCCTGGAGATTGTTCCATGTGCACTTGAAAAGAATGTGTATGCTGCTGCTCTTGGATAGAATGTTCTGTGTATATCTATTAAGTTCATCTGGTCTAATGTGTCATTTAAGTCCAATATTTCTTTATTGATATTCTGTCTGGATGATCTATCCACTGTTGTAAGTGAGGTGTTAAAATCCCCTAGTATTATTGTATTGCTTAAATTTCTCACTTTAAGTCCATTATTATTTGTTTTATATATTTTGGTGCTTCTCTGTAGGGTATATATACATTTATAAATGTTATATCTTCTTACTGGATTGATCCTGCTATCATTATGTAATGCCTTTCTTTGTCTTTTATTACAGTCTTTGTTTTAAAGTCTATTTTGTCTGATATGGCTATAGCTACTCCACTTTCTTTTCATTTCAATTTACACGGAATATCTTTTTCTGCTCCTTCATTTTCCATCTGTGCGTCCTTTCTTCTGAAATGAGTCTTTCATAGGTAGTGTATAGATGGGTCTTTTTTTTTTTTTAATCCATTCAGCCACTCTATATCTTTTGATTGGATCATTAGGTCTATTTGTATTTAAAGTAATTATTGATAGGTATGTACTTATTGCCATTTTGTTAATTGTTTTCTGGCTATTTTTATAGGTTTTTTTGTTGTTGTTCTTCTTATCTTTCTCTTTTCCCTTGTGTTTTGGTAGTTTTCTTTAGTGTTTTGTTTAGATTTCTTTCTCATTTTCTTTTGTGTATTCACTATTATTTTTTTTTCCTGTGGTTATTTTGAGGCTCACATAGAACATTCAATGTAAGTAGTACCCTGTTTTAAGTTGGTAGCTATTTAAATCTGAACACATTCCAAATCTTTATCTTTTACTTCCCCACCCCCATTTTCTATTTTTGATGACACATTTTACATCTTTTTATTTTATGTACTCCTTAACTAATTATTGTAATTTTAATTCTCTACCTTTGTCTTTTACCCTTCATACTTGCGTTACGAGTGATTGATCCACTACCCCTATTATATATTTACCTTTTCCAATGAGATTTTTACTTTTGTATGTTTTCTTATTATTAATTAGTGCCATTTCTTTTCAACTTAAGGAAGTCCCTTTAATATTTGTTGCAGGGCTGGTTTACTGGTGATGGACTTTAGCTTTTGCTTATCTGGAAACTATTGATGTTTCCTTCAATTTTGAATGCTAACCTTGCTGGATAGAGATTTATTGGTTGGAAAAAAAATATTTTTCAGCACTTTGAATATGTCATGCCTTTCCCTTCAGGCCTGTAAAATTTCTGCTGAAAAGTCTGCTAATAGACTTATGGGGGCTTATTTTGCATGTAACAAGTTGTTTTTCTCTTGCTACTTTTAGGATTCTTTCTTTATCCTTAACTTTTACCATTTTAATTGTAATGTGTTTTGGTGTATGTCTCTTTGGGTTCATCTTACTTGTAAATCTCTGAGCTTCTTGGACCTTGATGTCTCTTTTCTTACTCAGATTAGGGACGTTTTCAGGCACTGTTTCTTTAAAGAATTTTTCTGGCTCTTTCTCTCTCTCTTCTCCTTCTGGAACCCCGATAATGTGAAAGTTATTCCATTTGATGTTTTCCTAAAGGTATATTAAGGTATATTTACTTTTTAAAATTCCTTTTCTTTCTTTCTTTTTTTTTTTTTTTTTTTCATTTTGCTGCTCAGTCTCGGTTTTCTATTGCTTTGTGTTCCAGGTCAGTGATTTGTTCTTCTACCTTATCCAGTCTGCTGTTGAATCCCTTAAGTGTATTTTTAAGTTCAATTATAACTTATGTTCAGTATTTTACTATATTTTCTGTCTCTGTTGAAGTTCTCACTGTGTTCATCCATTCTTCTCCCAAGTTTGGTGAGCAACTTTATGGCAATTATGCAGAACTCTTTATTAGGTAGATTGCTCATTTCCATTTCGTTTAATTCTTTTTCTGATGTTTTGTCTTGTTCTTTTGATTGGAACATATTTCTCTTTCTCCTCATTTTTTCTAATTCTCTGGGTTTGTTTCTGTGTATTAGGTAGATTAGCCATCTCTCACAGTCTTGAAGGATGGTCTTTTTTAGGAAATGTCCTGTGGGACTCAGAAGCATAATCCCACGTGGCCACCAGAGCTAGGTGTCAAGGGATATCCCCTTCCTGTTGTGGCAGGGCCCAGCTGCTGCTGCTGCTGGGCACTGGTTGGTGGAGCTGGCCTCCCACCAGCTTCGAGGCCCACCTGCTACTACTGTGCATGCTGGTGGGTGGGGCTATTGCTCAGCTGGCTGTGAGGGCTGGCTGAGGTGCAGGCATGGGCAGAGTTCTCAGTGGAGTACCCCCATTAGCAGTAACAGTTTAGAGGGACAATTCCAAAATGGCATCCACCTGTGCCCTCATTCACAAGATAGTGTGAGATCACAAAAATGGCTCCCACCAGGGTCTCAGTCCCCAGCGAACATCCCAACTGGTGGCTTCCTCTCTGAAAGATGCTTTAAGATTGGTAAGTCAGCCCCCTTTACCTATGGTCCATATATTTTTTAACCTGGTGTTTTAACACTGGATTTTGAGTTGAGGGAGACTTTGTACAAGCCCTTTAAGAGGTTTTTTTGTTCCATTTAATTCTATTGTTTTCCTGGACATATTTCCTGTTGGTTTTCAAAGCCAGGTGTTTTGGGGGCTCATCTCTCCTGTGCAGGATCTAGGGTTTGGGGTGCTGGATGTAGAGCTCGATTCCCTCACTTCTCAGGGAAAAGATCCGTACTTTATGATCTCTCCTGATTATGGATCACTGTGGCTGAGTTTTGGATTTTTCCTTGGTGAGACTTTTATCTCTGTCTCTCCTACCTGTCTCAATGTTTTCCTTTTACCCTTTGTCATGGAGGCATTGTTTGTCCAGTTTTAGTCCCTTACTGAGGGAATTATTTGATATGTGGTTGTAGATATGTTGTGTCCATGGGAGGCGGTGGGTTCAGGATCTTCTATGCTGCCATCTTGCTCATATGCCTTAATGGAAGTTGTATATACATGTTTATGTAATGTCTATGACAAGAATACCTACAAAATATTATATTCAGATTTAATAAACCTGTACTGAGTGTTTTTTTATGAACCAGTGTGCTATGCATTAACATAGAACACTTACATTATTCTGGTATCATTGCTATGAGTAAATGTTTTAAAAATTTTGTTTTATTTTGAAATAATTATAGATTTACAGGAAGTTGCTAAATATAGTACAGAGAGGCACTATATATTCTCACCCAGTTTTCCTCAGTGGTTACACCTTACATAATTTTAGCAAAATATCAAAGCCAGGAAGTTAACATTGATACAATGTGTATGTATAGTACTATAACATTTTATCAGATGTGTAGATTTGTGTAACTACTGCATTCAAGATACACAACTATTCTAGCACTACAAAGACCTCCCCTGTGCTACTTTTTTATGGTCTTCTACCACTATCCTAACCCCTGTAAATCACTAATCTGTTCTATATCTTTATAATTCTGTAATTTCAAAAATGACATAAATGGAATCAGAATATGCGACCTTTGGAGACTGGAATTTTTCACTCAGCAAAGTACCCTGAGGTCCATGAAAGTTGTTTCATTTATCAGTGATTTATCCTCTTTATTATTGAATAGTATCCCATCTTGTGGATGTACCATAGTTTGTTTAGCCATTCACCTATTGCAGAAAATTTTAGTTGTTTCCAGTTTTTGGCTATTACAAATAAAGTTGCTCTGACCATTTGTGTACAGGTTTTTGTGATGTGTGTGTGCATCATAAGAAATCACATTTCAGGGCTTCCCTGGTGGCGCAGTGGTTGAGAATCTGCCTGCTAATGCAGGGGATACGGGTTTGAGCCCTGGTCTGGGAAGATCCCTCATGCCGCGGAGCAACTAGGACCGTGAGCCACAACTACTGAGCCTGCGCATCTGGAGCCTGTGCTCCACAACAAGAGAGGCCATGATAGTGAGAGGCCCGCGCACTGCAATGAAGAGTGACCCCCACTTGCCGCAACTAGAGAAAGCCCTAGCACAGAAACGAAGACCCAACACAGCAATCAATCAATCAATAAATCTTAAAAAAAAAAAAAAAAAGTAGAAATCACATTTCAGAGCTGAGACTGAGGGGGTAAATCAATTGTCCAGAGCACTGAACAGGTTTCCAAACCCAGATGTTTTTACTTTACCTCCTGTGCTGTTTTCATGATCCCATATTAATGAGAACAAACTGCAGACAGTGTAGAAAAGTAATGATTATATATTTGATTCCTCCTTGACAAAGTTTTGGTTTCAGAATAATTTCTGCTTAAAGATTTGATTGTTTTTAGCATCATGTCTGCATACTGATTCACTCATTTTTTCACAAAAACTAATGTTTGAGTACCCATTAGGTACCAGGCCTGGTGCTGAGTGTTGAGGCAAGATGCCTGGCCCATGATGGCTTTTACAATACTATGTTTGTAGCATAGAGGTAACTTGATCTTTGTTAGCTAGTATTAACAGTTTTAAATTTTATTTTAGAAAATGTTTATTGAGAGTTAATGTGAATGCTAAAATAATATTTAAATGTGTATTCCTAAATTTAAATTCTCTGAAAGATTTGGGTTAATATATGTTGCCTTATCTTAAGAAAGCAATTGCTGAGCATGCATGCACAAATACACAACCTAATTTTGCAAGGCATGCAGTTCAGGACTTTTTCCAAATAGGGGTGAAGTTCAGATGGACTTTTATGTGTAGCTTGTTCACAAATTAATGATTTCTTCTGCTTATTCTGTGTCCCTTTCTCCCAAAAGCATGAAAAATTAATCAACCGTCCACAGAGTACCAAAAGAATTTCTACAGATCCTCTAGGTAAGGAATACTTGCTCTGTCTTCATTATGATGGTGCTATTTTTCTCTTATATTTTATGTGAATCTTTTGGTAAGAAAGAATAGAGAACTTTGTAATTAACAATAAGTTATTAAATAATCATTTATTATCAGTCTAATAAATGAGTTTTCCTTGATAAGTCATGCATGTATAAACAAAAACATTCTTGAATGTAGATGTAGTTAACATTTTATTAAAATCTACAAGAAATATGAATTCTACTAAGTATTATTGAACTAAGATAACTAGTAATTACTTTGTTTGGTAAATAGACTACTACAGTTTGTCCTCAAATGTTGACTATTAGGGTTCAAAACTTAAAATAGGTTTTAAATAGAGGTATATATGGAGGTATGAAACCACATAGGAAACATGTAAAATTTGATTGTGGTTATTCATAATACAATTACATAACAATGACGCATATTTCAGGGTAGAATTTGACACTTTTATTCTATTTTAGCCTTTGAAACAATTCATTTTGTGATGCTAATTGTTACTACTGTGATAATTTATTAGTCTTCAAAAGACATCGGTGAATGCGTTTGACTACTGTGTCAGTCTCACCACTGATGGCTTAACATTTCATTCAGGTGTTATCTTTATGGACTTGTACAGAAAATACACAAGCTTTGCTGAATTATTAGAAGTGAGTAGGATAGAAATAAACCTTAGAGTTATACACTCTTTCAGAGGCAATAAAATTGTTTTCAAAGAGACAGCAGGTGACAGAGCAAAAACAAAACATAAAATACCAAAGCCCAAACCCCAAAAACCAAAAGAAAAAAAACCCAGTAAAACAACAATAGCAGTAGGTGAAAGCCAAGCAAGTTTATAATGTTGTTAACTATTGAAGAACTTCATGTTCAAATAAAAGCACTCCCACTACTATTGTCAACAACCACAAGAGTATAGTGATCTTTCCTAAGTGTACCAGGAAGTCCTAAATTAGGACTAGATTTGCCCCTATCCTAGTCTTACTTAATTAGACTATCTGGGGTGGGGGCCTAAACACCATTTTAATGAGCCCTACTGGATCTCAGGGAAGTTAAAATTTGAGAAGCATTTCTAACCCTTTGCAATAGGTGGTTCCCTCAGAAGAAGACCCCAGAAAGGGCAGGGGTTCAAAGGCTATCAACTGTCCATCTGGGTGGTCCCAAATCTTTCTGCTTCTCAGAGGCCAAACCAGAGATTAAGTTTCCTGTGAACAGTTGGAGGGTTAGATGAGCACACCCTCCATGAAAGGGTCCTAACACTGAGTGTCCCACGTGTGCCTCGCAGAAGCCCTGTGGGACAACTTGCTCTACTGGCTGGCAGACGAGCTCTCAGAAGAAAACGCCCTGTGTCTCTCCTCATCCCTCCCCCTTCGCCGCAGCACCATTCAGCTCATCAAACTGAAGAACACTGATGATCTCAGAGAACAGACCCACGAACTTCTTTGCTTTTGGAAAAGATCGCTCCCAAATTCCACGGACAAACTTCGCCTTCTGGCTCGCCATCTCCGCAAGATCGGCAGGAGTGACCTTGCAGAAGAGCTCAAATTCAAGTGGGAAAATAAAGTGTTCACTGAACCTCAGCAGTGGTCTGATGTGGCAGAGTTCAGCCCCGTTGCTCTTTCTTTTGCCCTAGAAAAGGGGTCATAGTTGGTTTGAAGACCGTTTCTGTCAACATTTTACTAGCAGTTTCCAAGTAATGTTGTTTGAAGTGAATCTCTTTGATAGACGTGTTATTGAGACAAGTGAAGAAGCACTAATCAGACAATAAAAAGCATCTGTGGGTTTGAATCCTCACTCATGGTTCAGTGATATATGTTCTGCAGCCAAACTTAAGAGCATTTGTAATAGAGTTTGCCCTGTGTGTAGTTTAATAGCTGGGGTTGCTTTTTAAGTGTAAAGGAAAGGTATGGTATACAGAATCCCCCGTTTTTTTTATTGTTATCTACATAAGAGTAAACTAGTTACCCAGGACTCCAAGCAACTGATTCACATTATGTGCATACCATGGAGCCCACAGTTAACAATACAAAATAAATTGGGCTGCAGACGCCTGATGTTGATGATAGCAAATCACTTTAAGAGAACATCTAAGGTTGAAATAAATTAAAAATAGAAGAACGCTTCAGCCATTTACTCCCACAAACTATTAATAAGATTTAGCCTAGAATCGGGAAAACCTCGTATGTTATTATTAGCAAAATGGGGCAGCGCAGAGACCATGGAGCATCACTGAAAGAACTCAGGGCCTTTTGCACCGACGTAGGAAAACAACCTGCTACTAAATCAGTTTGACAGAAACCTTATTACATAAGCATATACATATAGGAGCATTATTGTTTTAAAAAACCACCTGTAAAAAACCAAAAACTAAAAGAAAAAAATAATAATTACGTGGGAGGAACCAAGATGGTGGAGTAGAAGGATGTGCTCCCACTCCCTCTTGCGGGAACACCAGAATCACAACTAGCTGCTGGACAATCATCGACAGGAAGACACTGCAATTCACCAAAAAAAGATACCCCACATCCAAAGACAAAGGAGAAGCCACAATGAGACGGTAGGAGGGGCACAATCAGAGTAAAATCAAATCCCATAACTGCTGGGTGGGTGACTCACAGACTGGAGAACACTTATACCACAGAAGTCCACCCACTGGAGTGAAGGTTCTGAGCCCCACGTCAGGCTTCCCAACCTGGGGGTCTGGTAACAGGAGGAGGAATTCATAGAGAATCAGACTTTGAAGCCTAGTGGGAATTGATTGCAGGACTTCGACAGGACTGGGGGAAACAGAGACCCCACTCTTGGAGGGCGCACACAAAATAATGTGCGCATCGGGACCCAGGGGAAGGAGCAGGGACCCCGGGGGAGACTGAACCAGACCTACCTGCTAGTGTTGGAAGGTCTCCTGCAGAGGCAGGGGGTGGCTCTGTTTCACCATGTGGACAAGAACACTGGCAGCAGAAGTTCTGGGAAGTACTCCTTGGCGTGAGCCCTCCCAGAGTCTGTCATTAGCCCCACCAAAGAGCCCAGGTAGGCTCCAGTGTTGGGTTGCCTCAGGAAAAACAACCAACAGGGAGGGAACCCAGCCCCACCCATCAACAGTCAAGTGGATTAAAGTTTTACTGAGCTCTGACCACCACAGCAACAGCCAGCTCTACCCACCACCAGAGCCTCCCATCAAGCCTCTTAGATAGCCTCAACTACCAGGAGGCAGACAGCAGAAGCAAGAAAAACTATAATCCTGCAGCCTGTGGAACAAAAACCACATTCACAGAAAGATAGACAAGATGAAAAGGCAGAGGGCTATATACCAGATGAAGGAACAAGATAAAACCCCAGAAAAAAAAACTAAATGAAGTGGAGATAGGCAACCTTCCAGAAAAAGAATTCAGAATAATGATAGTGAAGATGATCCAGGACTTCGGAATAAGAATGGAGGCAAAGATCGAGAAGATGCAAGAAATGTTTAACAAAGACCTAGAAGAATTAAAGAACAAACAAACAGAAATGAACAATACAATAACTGAAATGAAAACTACACTAGAAGGAATCAACAGCAAAATAACTGAGGCAGAAGAACGGGTAAGTGACCTGGAAGACAGAATGGTGGAATTCACTGCTGCGGAACAGACTAAAGAAAAAAGAATGAAAAGAAACGAAGACAACCTAAGAGACTGCTAGGACAACATTAAACGCAACAACATTTGCATTATAGGGGTCCCAGAAGGAGAAGAGAGAGAGAAAGGACCAGAGAAAATATTTGAAGAGATTATAGTTGACAACTTCCCTAACATGGGAAAGGAAATAGCCACCCAAGTCCAGGAAGCACAGCGAGTCCCATACAGGAGAAACCCAAGGAGAAACACGCCGAGACACACAGTAATCAAATTGGCAAAAATTAAAGACAAAGAAAAATTATTGAAAGCAGCAAGGAAAAAATGACAAATAACATACAAGGGAACTCCCATGAGGTTAACAGCTGATTTCTCAGCAGAAACTCTACAAGCCAGAAGGGAGTGGCATGATATACCTAAAGTGATGAAAGGGAAGAACCTACAACCAAGATTACTCTACCCGGCAAGGATCTCATTGAGATTTGATGGAGAAATCAAAAGCTTTACAGACAAGCAAAAGCTAAGAGAATTCAGCATCACCAAACCAGCTTTACAGCAAATGCTAAAGGAACTTCTCTAAGTGAGAAACACAAGAGAAGAAAAGGACCTACAAAAACAAACCCAAAACAATTAGGAAAATGGTCATAGGAACATACATATCGACAATTACCTTAAACGTGAATGGATTAAATGCTCTAAACAAAAGACACAGGCTTGTTGAATGGATACAAAAACAAGACCCATATATATGCTATATACAAGAGACTCACTTCAGACCTAGGGACACATATAGACTGAAAGTGAGAGGATGGAAAAAGATATTCCATGCAAATGGAAATCAAAAGAAAGCTGGAGAAGCTATACTCATATCATATAAAATAGACTTTAAAATAAAGAATGTTACAAGAGACAAGGAAGGACACTACATAATCATCAAGGGATCAATCCAAGAAGAAGATGTAACAATTATAAATATATCTGTACCCAACATAGGAGCACCTCAATACATGAGGCAAATGTTAACAGCTATAAAAGAGGAAATCGACAGTAACACAATAATAGTGAGGGACTTTAACACCACACTTACACCAATGGACAGATCATCCAAAATGCAAATAAATAAGGAAACAGAAGCTTTAAATGACACAATAGACCAGATAGATTTAATTGATATTTATAGGACATTCCACCCAAAAAGAGCAGATTACACTTTCTTCTCAAGTGCACATGGAACATTCTCCAGGATAGATCACATCTTGGGTCACAAATCAAGCCTCAGTAAATTTAAGAAAATTGAAATCATATCAAGCATCTTTTCTGACCACAATGCTATGAGATTAGAAATGAATTACAGGGAAAAAAACGTTACAAACACAAACACATGGAGGGTAAACAATACATTACTAAATAACCAAGAGATCACTGAAGAAATCAAAGAGGAAATAAAAAAATACCTAGAGACAAATGACAATGAAAATACGATGATCCAAAACCTATGGGATGCAGCAAAAGCAGTTCTAAGAGGGAAGTTTATAGCTATGCAAGCCTACCTAAAGAAACAAGAAAAATCTCAAGTAAACAATCTAACCTTACACCTGAAGGAACTAGAGAAAGAAGAACAAAACCCAAAGTTAGCAGGAGGAAAGAAATCATAAAGATCAGAGGGGAAATAAATGAAATAGAAACAAAGAAAACAATAGAAAAGATCAATAAAACTAAAAGCTGGTTCTTTGAGAAGATAAACAAAATTGATAAGCCATTAGCCAGACTCATCAAGAAAAAGAGGGAGAGGACTGAAATCAATAAAATTAGAAATGAAAATGGAGAAGTTACAACAGACACCGCAGAAATACAAAGCATCCTAAGAGACTACTACAGGCAACTCTATGCCAATAAAATGGACAACCTGGAAGAAATGGACAAATTCTTAGAAAGGTATAACCTTCCAAGACTGAACCAGGAAGAAACAGAAAATATGAACAGACCAATCACAAGTAATGAAATTGAAACTGTGATTAAAAATCTTCCAACAAACAAAAGTCCAGGACCAGATGGCTTCACAGGTGAATTCTATCAAACATTTAGAGAAGAGCTAACACCCATCCTTCTCAAACTCTTCCAAAAAATTGCAGAGGAAGGAACACTCCCAAACTCATTTTATGAGGCCACCATCACCCTGATACCAAAACCAGACAAAGATACTACAAAAAAAGAAAATTACAGACCAATATCACTGATGAATATAGATGCAAAAATCCTCAACAAAATACTAGGAAACAGAATCCAACAACACATTAAAAGGATCATACACCATGACCAAGTGGGATTTATCCCAGGGATGCAAGGATTCTTCAATATACGCAAATCAATCAATGTGATATACCATATTAACAAATTGAAGAATAAAAACCATATGATCATCTCAATAGATGCAGAAAAAGCTTTTGACAAAATTCAACACCCATTTATGATATAAACTCTCCAGAAAGTGGGCATAGAGGGAACCTACCTCAACATAATAAAGGCCATATACGACAAACCCACAGCAAACATCATTCTCAATGGTTAAGAACTGAAAGCATTTCCTCTAAGATCAGGAACGAGACAAGGATGTCCACTCTCACCACTATTATTCAACATAGTTTTGGAAGTCCTAACCATGGCAATAAGAGAAGAAAAAGAAATAAAAGGAATACAAATTGGAAAAGAAGAAGTAAAACTGTCACTGTTTGCAGATGACATGACACTATACATAGAGAATCCTAAGAATGCCACCAGAAAACTTCTAGAGCTAATCAATGAATTTGGTAAAGTTGCAGGATACAAAATTAATGCACAGAAATCTCTTGCATTCCTATACACTAATGATGAAAAATCTGAAAGAGAAATTATGGAAACACTCCCGTTTACCACTGCAACAAAAAGAATAAAATACCTAGGAATAAACCTACCTAGGGAGACAAAAGACCTGTATGCAGAAAACTATGACACTGATGAAAGAAATTAAAGATGATACCAACAGATGGAGAGATATACCATGTTCTTGGATTGGAAGAATCAATATTGTGAAAATGACTATACTGCCCAAAGCAATCTACTGATTCAATGCAATCCCTATCAAATTACTAATGGCATTTTTTACAGAACTAGAACAAATCATCTTAAAATTTGTATGGAGACACAAAAGACCCCGAATAGCCAAATCAGTCTTGAGGGAAAAAAACGGAGCTGGAGGAATCAGACTCCCTGGCTTCAGACTATACTACAAAGCTACAGTAATCAAGACAATATGGTACTGGCACAAAAACAGAAACACAGATCAATGGAACAAGATAGAAAGCCCAGAGATAAACCCATGCACCTATGGTCAACTAATCTATGACAAATGAGGCAAAGATATACAATGGAGAAAAGACAGTCTCTTCAATAAGTGGTGCTGGGAAAACTGGACAGCTACATGTAAAAGAATGAAATTAGAACACTCCCTAACACCATACACAAAAATAAACTCAAAATGGATTCGAGACCTAAATGTAAGACTGGACACTATAAAACTCTTAGAGGAAAACATAGGAAGAACACTCTTTGACATCAATCACAGCAAGATCTTTTTTGATCCACCTCCTAGAGTAATGGAAATAAAAACAAAAATAAACAAATGGGACCTAACGAAACTTCAAAGCTTTTGCACAGCAAAGGAAACCATTAACAAGACAAAAAGACGACCCTCAGAATGGGAGAAAATATTTGCAAGTGAATCAACAGACAAAGGATTAATCTCCAAAATATATAAACAGCTCATTCAGCTCAATATTAAAGAAACAAACAACCCAATCCAAAAATGGGCAGAAGACCTAAATAGACATTTCTCCAAAGAAGACATACAGATGGCCAAGAAGCACATGAAAAGTTGCTCAACATCACTAATTATTAGAGAAATGCAAATCAAAACTACAATGAGGTATCACCTCACACCAGTCAGAATGGGCATCATCAGAAAATCTACAAACAACAAATGCTGGAGAGGGTGTGGAGAAAAGGGAACCCTCTTGCACTGTTGGTGGGAATGTAAATTGATACAGCCACTATGGAGAACAGTATGGAGGTTCCTTAAAAAACTAAAAATAGATTTACCATATGACCCAGCAATCCCACTACTCGGCGTATACCCAGAGAAAACCATAATTCTAAAAGACACATGTACCCCAATGTTCACTGCAGCACTATTTACAATAGCCAGGTCATGGAAGCAACCTAAATGCCCATCAACAGACGAATGGATAAAGAAGATGTGGTACATATATACAATGGAATATTACTCAGCCATAAAAAGGAACGAAATTGAGTCATTTGTTGAGACGTGGATGGATCTAGAGACTGTCATACAGAGTGAAGTAAGTCAGAAAGAGAAAAACAAATATCGCATATTAACGCATGTACGTGGAACCTAGAAAAATGGTACAGATGAGCCGGTTTGCAGGGCACAAGTTGAGACACAGATGTAGAGAACTGACATATGGACACCAAGGGGGGAAAACTGTGGTGGGGTGGGGATGGTGGTGTGCTGAATTGGGCGATTGGGATTGACCTGTATACACTGATGTGTATAAAAGTGATGACTAATAAGAACCTGCAGTATAAAAAAACAAACAAACAAAACAACTAATACTAAAGTTTCATTGGGTTATTTGTATGGAAATATGTTAATATAAATGTTTCAGACATTACATGAAATTTCTAAAAATCTTATATGTTCTGGTATAATGTTATAAGTCATAATTCTAGTTATTACTTTAAAATGTATATCTCAGAAATAACTAAATTTCCTTGTCAATTGCATTATTATGAACTTTCATCAAATCTTTAACCACGGTCATTTTTAAGTCTTTTGTCATTTACAGACAGTTCTGGGTGTACTCTGATGCTTTTGCAAATATGTTCCTATAAAAGGGTTTCATCTTCAAGGAATTCATGGAAAAGACTCTGACAAGTACAGGTTTCTGGTAACTGATTGTACTGCTGAACTGAATGAATAAGCATTTTCAGAACTCTAATGAAAAACTGATGAACTCATAAAAGTGCTAACAAAAGATCAAGATAAAAAAAATTAATTACACGGGACTGAGTGAACTGATGAGGATGATTATAATTTTTGTGACTTTCTGTTTGAATTAAAAAAAAAAATCCCACAAGGACTCAGAGGCAAAGAATATACAAATCAATTTTCACTGCAAAGTAAAGGAACTGTTACAGTGGAGGATTACTGGACTGAATGTCTATATTATGACATAGTATGAGTGTGTTTCGTGTTTGGTAATTGCAATCATTGTTGCTTTTGTTGTGGTCATCCATTTACAATGCTTGGTGTCAGTCTATTTATCTCTTGGAAAAATAAAATACAGTGTGTGTGTGTGAAAAAAAAAAAGAAAGAAATACAAATTGTATAATTTTGGTTATTCCACGTATGAGTGAAGCGTTCTTATATTTGCATTTAAATCTGGCATTGCATGATATAAGACGAATGTTAAAATTCAAAAAAAAAAAATAATAATATTTACCTAAGCCCCTCCATCATTGATAATTCCTGTTAATGTTTATGTTTTGAGGCTTTGGAAACCCTAAAGCACTTTAGCTTCCTGTAACAGCATGACATGAATGGGCCTTACATTAGTTACATGAAAAATTAGACATGTATATGGTTCTCAGATTTAAAGGCAGGATTTCCTTCTATTAAATTAGCCAGAGACTTAGAGATCTATTTGGTTATATGTTAAAAAAGAGAATTCCAATTTTCAAACACGTTCCTATTAAGAAACCTTTCAGCAGTCAAGATTTTTATCATTTTTACATGTTTCCAGAAAGGTACAATATTTGTTACGTATCCTTGGAATGAAGAAAACAGACTGAAATGTTCATTGTCTTTCTGACTACGAAATAAAAAAGAAGTCACGAAAATAAAATTTGCCTCTTATTCCACCACTAGAGATTACTATTATGAAAATATTTTCTTCCAGTTTTTCTTTTTTCCTGGAAGGAAAGGTTTCTACTTCTGTGTATACAGACGTATATAAACACACCTATGTGCACACACACACACGCATACACACAAATGCATACAAATCTCTTCAGATGTACCACCTCACTCACCCACCTCCTCCTCACTCACTCACACATCTCCTCACACCCCATCTCTGTGTCCTCATACCCCCCAAGCACGCTCACTCATATAGACACAAGCATAGCCTCCCACACACCTGTTACAGACACTCCTGCCCCTTACAGGGACAGACTCTCATCCACCTGTACCTTCTCACATGCATTCATACACTCTCACATACACACACCGCACTCCTGCCGCCTCACACAGACACACTTCTTCATATACATCTCCCCCACACAGACACCCTTACACAACATACAGTCTCAGATTCACGCGTACACCCTCACATATGCCTTCACACATGCATACACACCACCCTCCTGCAGCACACGCACACATATACTTGTCAACATGCATACCCCCTGACACACACACACACACACACACCTACACTCTCTCTCTCTCACACACACACAAACTCATTTACATCCATACCCTCACAGGCACATATCCCTTCACACACACATGCTGACACATTTTTCCCCAGAATTTTTAAAAATGCATGTATTATGGCAGCAGTAAAATAATATAAAGGTATATAAAGAAAAAAAATTGATCATCTCTGCAGCACCTCCTCTCCCTTGGATAACCAAAGGAATTATCAGCCCCATATGTGGCATGTGTGCCACATCCACGCTCTACCCTTGTGCATCCTGCTCTCTGTCTGGTGGGCTGAACTGTAGGGACCACGTTGGCGATGCCCTGGCTTCTGGGTGGCCTTGGTTAATGGGGAGCCCCAGCAGGAGGCTGGGAGGAGGGAGAAGAGTGAGTTAGATGGTCCCCTTTCTTTCTCCCTTGAATTCACTGAAGTCGGGATGCATCCCTCACCCAAAGGCCACTGCCCCTCTCCTCTATGGGCAGCTCTCTCCCGGGATTGGGAACCACTCCTGCTCATGTCCCATCCAGTCTCAGGTAGTGACAGCTGTATTGCTGCACTGCCCCTTGTGGTCCTCCATACCCTGCCCACCATTTTAAGACAAAGCCTCCTCCAATTATCCTAATTTGAGTGTATCATGTATTTCCTATTGAGACCCTGACTGGTACTTCTAATAGCAACTTACATGTTTTTTTTTTTCCAGAATGGGGGTCGTATATTATATATACAGTTTTAAATATTATTGTGTTTTATTAAATTATGGGCATTTTCCAATGTCTTTAAATGTTTTAATAGCTGTATAATATCTCACTTCATAGCCATAGCATAATTAATTTTAGTATTACCTATTTTTGAAAATTTAAGAAGTGATATAATGCAGTATATATACTTTTATGTCTGGCTTTTGAATTCAAATTTATGTTGTTGGAATCCATCCATGTTGTTTATGTGGCAATAGTTTGCTCCTTCTCATTAATAAATAATATTCCATTATATGTAGATACTATATATTATACATCCATTTCACTGTAAATAGGTATTTCAGTAGATTCCAGTTTGGAGCTATCACAAATGGGGTTTATATGAACTTTCTGTATACACATTTTAGTGAACATATATATTAATTTCTTCCAAACGTAAACTTAAAGAGTATTACAATTGGGTTACCATAGTTCATTTAGCCTTTCCCCTCTTGTTGTATATTCAGATGACTTCCTTCTTCTATAAAAATAATGATGCAATGATCATCTTTCCACATATGTATATAAATTATTATTTAATTAGGATACATTTTTAGAAATGGGATTACTTACTAGGAACATTTTTAAGGCTCCTGATACACATTGCCAAATTGCCATTTTATATTCTAATCATCAGGTTATGAAGATTCTTAGGAAAACAGTATATTTAAGTATATTTATTACATAAATTAATCAACTTGAGGCACATAACATGAAATTCTACATCCTAGGTAAGCCTGGATTGTCTTCAATTGCTCTATTGGAAAAAAAGAGATATTGGTTTAAATCTTTTACAGTATTTCTTCTACTAATGAATAGAGCATATTCTAGTGGCATTGCCATTTTTAAAAATTATCAAAAGGAGGAGTAATATAGCATATGGACAGATTCCAGGATGTCAGAGAACTTAGCAAATATGGCTAATTTCCAAAAAATGGAATGTTAAATTCATGTATTCAACAGATATTTACTGAACACAAACCCTGGGTCAGGCAATCGGCAATCTGTTCAATGACAGAAGTACAAAAATGAGTAAGAGACAGTCCCCTGGGTTATGCTTTCTGCGTAAAGCAAGAGCGAACGAATGAGATCATCATATTGTTCATTGCCTGTAATGAATCAAGCTCTTTCGGCTTAGCCCTTTACAAGTAGTCACTTATTTAATTCTCCCAGTGTCCTACAAGGTAGGTACACAGCCCAGTTTTACAAGAGAGGAAACTGGAGATTAGAAAGATTGAGTGCCTTGTTTAAGGTCACAAGTGAGTGACACAGGATTCAAAGTTAGGCTGTTGGCTTGGCTCCCACCATATCATGTTGCCTAAACTCTCTCTACTCCTACTTCTCATTTTGCAAAACAATATTTCTAATTCATATCAGCAGTACAGATAGATATTAGTTTTGAGGATGGGGATGGGGGAAGGGCCAGGAGGTGGGAAGGGGTTGTGATCATTGATAGTTGTCCCAACTCAATTAGTTAAATGCTCTCTTAGACTTGTTTAAGAGACTGACTGATTAGGATCATATTGCATATTGACCTAACACAAACTGGTGATGCACAAATACTGGGCTATTTGCAGTAGATATCAGTAATCACCAATAAGTAGAGCCACATTACCACAACTTGGCTATTCAGGCACATCAAGAGCGGTTCAAAATAGCGGCTGCAAAACAGGACCATTTAGCAATAAAGCCTTGGGCATCATTACTGACATGCCTGTTTTATACCATAAAGGGGTAAGAATGCTTCTACCATTTAGAGCTGATCTACATATCTCTATTAATATCAATTTCACTAACAAAAACCCATTACAACCATCATTTTGTTAATCATTAGGTACCACATTTTATAAATTAAAAAACTTCTAACATTTATTATTCTAAGGAACAAAACCTGTGATGTTACATCATAGTTATCTTGATCAGATGCTTACCATATCTGGGGTATAAATTCATGACTGGAACAACTGATTAGTCCTAAAAAATATAACCTAATTGAATGCATACACAATATCACATTGTATATTCTGAAGTATTTTATAGTAAAATAGAAATACCTTAATAAGCCAGTTAGGTAGACTTTGAGGGCATCATGATGCAACTTTTGAAATAGCTAAATTTTGCAAGGAAAGTTCTATTTTCCTAACCCAGTGTTTCTCAGTGGGGGTGTTACTGGCATTTTGAATGGAATACATTTTAAGTGACCTGAACTGGCTCATGCATTGTAAGCCATTCAGCACCCTGAGCTCTGTCCACCAAATACACAGAGCTCCCCCCGACCCTAGTAACTATGAGAAACAAAATTCCTTCCACATACATCCAGGCATGCAGGAGGGGGGTCGGGAGAGTAGAAGTACTGTCACTGGACTTAAAAATAGGGTGTCATGAACCTTGAAGGAGAGTGCTGAGAACCACTGTCTTAATCAACTTTTGGCTTGAAGCAGGGCATAAAAGAAAGGGGGAAGAATAAGTTAAAGGAAATTTAGAAATTTACGAGCAAAAGAAGTTCCTAGCTTAAACTCTCACTGCTATCAGTGTTTGCAAGAAATGTCAACTGCTGTCCGATGACTTGCCTAGAAATACCCCCAATGAGGGTTCCCTCTGGGGTACAGCCCAGAGCTGTGCTATAGAATAAGTTCATCTAAGGTACATAGTCAGGCTCCCTGAATTTAGAAGACTTTGGAAGAGCAGTAGTTCAGAAGAAAAGGGAAATGTTGAGTGAGGTCGAAAGAGCGGCTGACGCAGGTGTCGGGTTTCCCCTGTATCTTGGCTAAGCCGGCTTCTGGGCCCTAACCTCATCAGAATGCCCCTGTGCTACGTCAAGGCGTTTTGACAGACGTCACATCCTTTATCCTCAACTCGCCCCTTCTCCCTGGTGTCCTCCACTGGCACTTTCAATTTTCTTCACTCTGCATTTATTATCTAACATACTAAATAACATATTTCAATTACAGTTATTTATTTTTGTAAATCACCACCTTAGTGTATGTCATGCAAGGGTCAAGGAGCTTGTTCCTTTTGTTCATTGATGTAATCCTATTATTTAGAACTCTGTCTGGCACTCATTGAATGTTTCTCTTTTGTTATTCTCATTTTACAGATGAGAAAATTGCAGCTCAGAGTTACAGTGATACCCAGTCAGTGGTAGAGCCTGGATCAGAGCCCAGATGATTCTGTTTACAAAGTCCTTTTTCCTCTGCTTGCAACACTCTGCAACACTCTTTTTCCTCTCCCGTCCATAGCCCTCTCTCTTCCATAACCTCGGGTAACGTTTTTCCAGTTTCCTGAATAACCAAGACTTGGTTAATTGTCCTTGGCACCCTATTCTAAGGGTGCCAAGGACATTCAATAGGATGTCCTTGGCATCCTATTCTAGTTATAGCACTTCTATTACCCCGCTGTAGTTGCCTATTTATCTGTGTTTTTCTCCAACCAGTCTGTAAGTTTCTTGAGGGCAGAGACTGAGTTTTGTTCATCACTGAATTTCCATTACCCTGTCATGTCGCAGCATATTGTAGGGACTCAATAAGTCTTTGTTGAATTAATGCATGAATGACATCTCTATACTGACATGCTTGGACCCTCTTTTCCTGTTCCATCTTCCTTCTGGATGTTCCATCTTCCTTCTGGAAGCAACACGGTGTGGGCAGATATTCTGTCTGAAATGGTAAAATTTAGCTTGGACTCTAAACATCTGCTCTGTCATTCATCAGGCTGGAATAACAGACACAGATAAAACCTGCTGCAAAGTTACCAGGATCCGATTTTTCTCCCCCAAACACACCACAGCTGTCAAGTGTCCCTTTCTTTGAGTGACTGCTGCTTTCTTACACGCTGAGAAACTTTGTTCTCCAAAATCACAGACTATCAGAAACTTTGCTGTTTGAAATCACATCCATAAGAAAGAAATATCCCTCTCTTGCCTGGAGGATTTAAGTCACTTTGACAAAGAAAAGCAGTCATGATTGACAACCTGGGTTCAGAGCATCAAATGAAGGATTTCTGGATACAACACTGCACATCTGTCTTAACGTTAGTGTTTCCAAGGAAACAGAACACTAGGCCCACTTTGCAGTGCAGACCTGATGTTGATCCCTTTACACAAGCTCTGCTTTGCTTTGAGCTGGTCAAAACACTCAGTTCAATCCTATGCCTATGACCTAAAATAACTCTGTCTTTGCCTTTGTTCAGTGAGACACCACTGTTCCTTTGGTGTGTAATCTCCCTCATTACAATGAGTCAATCAACCCAACTTTGTTGAACTTTAATTGTGTGCCTGGTAGTCCTAGGCTGTTTGGGCTCCGACATCCATGCTTCTGTGCTCTAATCCAGTAGTTTTCAATGGCTGCATGTTAGAATCAGCAGGAGGTTCCTGGATCCATCCTGAGGAATCCTGATTGAAGTAATCTTGAGTGAGTCCTGGAAATCAGAATCTTATAGCACGCACCCCCCCCCCTCCGCCCCCCACAGTTGATTCTGCAGCCAAGGCTAAGAATCATTCTTCTGGCCAAATGGACCTAGGAAAATCTGGAATGGGTGTTAAAATTCAGTTTCACAGGACCACAGCTCAGCCCCCTAAGTCAGCAACTTTGGCAGTAGATCTGAGGAATCTGTATTCTCAGTGAATATCTCAAGTGATGTTTACATACATAGAAATTGAAGGATGTTGCCTACTCTATTTACTTCCTGCCCAAAGCACTTTATTGTTATTTTTCATGGTTAGCACAGACCCAAGAGTAGCACAGGAGGGAAAGCGAAAAGAACAGAGCAGGTTCTGTGCTATGCTGAATATAAAAGATTTTTTTCTCTTAGTTTAGAGTCTTCTTTTGAGACAATTCATTTGTTCACAAGACTAGGCAGGGTGGCATCAAGAGCTGAGGCAGGGAACTGGGATAATTGGGAAGGAGGAACATCTGACCCAGAGGAACTAAATAGAGTTTTAGTAATGTCTTAATGAGAACAGTAGTGCCAAAATCACAAAGATGAACTGACTCCCCTGGAAGCTGATTATTCTATGCTTTTAAATTTGGTCCCATTAATAGATTACACACCCAACTGTACACTGTGAATTAGTATTTTTGAACTTTTGTCTAATTTTAAAGAGCAAATTTATATTTCATTGTATTAGATGTGCTAAAAATTTTAAATGCACTATATTATATTCTTTGTAGACATCTTTTCGGCCATTTTTATATATGTTGAGGGCCTCAAAAATTGAAAGTGACCCAGGCATTGCTCCACCTGAGAGGCCATGTCTGTGCCAGACAAGTTGAAACTTAAAAAAATAGTCACTGCAAATGCCTAGATGTCACCACAAGAGGGCCTCTGTGTCTCAGATAAAATTAAGGAAACATTCAACACTTTACAGAGAAATCCCTTTATGTTGTCAAAGGATTGTTTTGCATGATGCTAACAAATTTTTTTATAAGTTATTTTGGGGCATAACCTCACTTATGGCCAATATATTGTTAGTGTAATAGTACATCATTTTGTGGCTAAATTCTGCTCTAATGTTCTGAAATGTCTAATTCTCATTTGATATAAAGAAACAAAGTATATAGAAACTCCTGCATTTTTAGAGGCCTTTATATTACATGGTATCTTATGTTTCTTCAGTCAAAGCAATGGAAATAAGACTGCAGTCTATTACTGACCATAGGAAATGATGTATACAATTTCCCTGAAATCATCTCGAAATAAAAATTAAAAGTATAAACTATTGAACGTATTGTGGAATAAATGCATTTTTGACCCACTTCACTTTCTAAGAAAGTAAACTGATTTAACTGATTCGATATCTAAATAATTACCTTCTAGCTTTTAAAGTGTTCTGAATAAAGTGTTGCTGTGGTTTGCCAGTAAGTAAAATTGGCTTACATACATTCAAAGTGGATTTCTGAATTAAGATTATTATTTAAAAATAATCAAATGATATTTTTCAGAATATTTTTATTCGTGATTTTAAAATAATATATTTCTGAGATTAAATTCTAAAAAAAAAGGTGAATAGTACCCCTCCAAAAAAATATCACAAAACACACAAACCAACAACAGTGTGATGGCAATAGAGCAGCCCCTGAACATAAAGCAAAAATAAGTAGAGCTGAAAACAGTCAATATACAAAGATAACCACTAAAATGTGATTGATTGTATTAAAGTATTTGCCACTTCTCTTTGTGGGAAGGCAATGCATTCCTGCCCCATGGTTGTTACTCTTGGTCATCTGATTTAGAGCACCCAGTGAAATATGAGCATTATATTTGAGCAGAAGCTACATGAGCCATCGAGTGGTTCCATCAGGTTTCTTTTCTCTCCGCTTTGAGATCAGCAATGTCTCAATTAAGAATGTTCTATCAGCCTGGATCCTGGAGTACGGGAGAGATTCATAGCCTATTTGTGACACACAGCATAAAAAGTATATGAGAAAAATATATTTCATTGTAACTCCCTGTTTTCCTGATTGATGCAATTAATTTACCAAGCATAAGGAAGAAAAAACTATGATTGGTTATCAATGCTATCAGACTTTAATAAAAGGAGTAGAGCCATGGGCTTTATAAGGAAAGCATAAAGAAGAAAAAGTGATGAGAAGGGCAGCAAAAATGCAAAGATTGGAATCGCTGGTGTTAACAGCAGACTGCTCTAACAAATGCGGGGAAGTGAAAGTCATTATAGGTAGGACAAGCCCAAATACTATGGCACTGAAGAAAGACTAATAATAGATACTAATTTACTGAATGCTGACGGTGTGCCAAGAGCTTTTCACATGTCATTTCATTTTATTCTCATAAGTATCCTTCAATTAGATGCTATTATTTTTCTTTCCTAGATGATGAAACAGGTCTTGAAATGTTAATTCATTTACACATTCCCTTTTTCATCTGTTCATTTATTCACTAACTCATCATTCAATGAAGAAGTATTGGTTTTTTTGTTGTTGTTGTTGGTTTTTTTTGGTCTATGCTGTGCAGCTTTCAGGATCTTAGTTCCCTGACCAGGGATTGAACCCAGTGCTCCTGCAATGGAAGCGCAGAGTCCTAACCACCGGACCACCAGGGAATTCCCAATCAAGAAGTATTTGTTAAGCACCTATTATATTACTGGGTGGTGAAGTTAGGCTTTAAATCTCTCTCTATCTGACTCTGTGGTTGACGGAATTCTAAGATGACCCCCAAGATTTCTCACTCTCTTATCATACATATTCTGAATAATCCCCAGCACTATGAATATTAAGGATTTAACTCAAGAATTAGGTTATGCTACATGGCACAGTTGACTTTAAAATAAGGAGATTATTCAATTGGGCCTGACCTAATCATATGAGCTGATCTCAGAAGAAGTCAGAGAGAATTGAAGCATGAAAGAAATTCAAGATAAGGAAGGTTCTCAATTCCTGAGATAAAGAGGCCCACATGGCAAAGATCTAAGTGTAGCTTCTAGGAGAAGAAAGCAGTCCCTGATGACAGCTAGCAAGACAATGGGGCATCAGTCCTATAACCGCAAGGAAATGAATTCTATCAACGGCTTGATGAAGCTTGGAAGTGTATCTTTCCCTAGTCATACCTCCAAATGAGGACACAGCTGGCCAACATCTGGAATTCAGGATTCTGAGACCAAGCTTGAGTGAAGGACTAGCTAAACTGTGCCAGACCCATGGAAAGTATAAACATATAAATAGGTATTTTTCAAGTCATTAAGTTTGTGATAATTTGCTACACAGCAAGAGAAAAGTAATGTATTCTCCTTTAGGCTAATAACTTTGAGTCATCATTAATCAAACCATAATTTATGTTCAGAATTATTTGCTTGAAAAGGTAGGAAAGTATGACAGTAGGGTTTAGAAATATGTTCAAAAAAGAACAAGGAAAAATAAGGAAAAAGAAAAAGCAATGAGAAATGATTATAATAGAGGATCTCTAAGCTGTCTTCTAAATCAGAGCTTATGATTTTATTTTCTATGATTTCATGACCTCTCAAGTCCCTTCTTTTCAAAGTTATTCTATGAATTTTATTAATTTTTCCAGATACACTATTTGTTGACTCTAGGTAAAAGTTTGTGGCAGTAGTGGTCCACCCATAATATATAACTTTGAGTGTGAAATATTTTTCAGGGCTGTGAAAATGTAATTTAGACATTTCCATTTTTAAAACTTTCTTATGACTACACAAGTCTCTGCAGCAGTTGGACTAGAATTCTTCATTATTTCCTTATGTGAGACTCAGGAGTCTGGGCAAAAGCTTTTCCCCTGAGAATAGTATGAACAAACATAAGGGCACTTTCATTACTATTGTCTTTTATGTCAATGTATGTATTTTCTACCGTAAGCTTGACTTCTCTTCACTTATGTTTGTTCCTCTCTTCTTATTTATCTAGCATGGGTTAAATATTCACTGGCAATTTGAAATTTTTTGGACAAATCCCTGTAATTTTTGTTCAAGATCCTTTCTTATTTAACCTTACTATTCTTCTGTAACAAAAGCTTCATGAACAGTTTCAACTTTCCCTATTCATAATATGTATCTATAATGAAATATCATTTAACTAAAATACGCGGAAAATAAATGGCCTTTATTTTAAGAGACTCCCTTCCCCATTCCAAGATCTATGTAAAATATTACTCCAAATACAAAAATAAGGCATAAAAGCAGCAAACTGGTTTTCCATCCTACAGTTTTATGAAAGGGAATCTTGCCATGAGAAAGTAGTCTAAGCTTCCTAAGTAATGGATCTTCTTTGTGTCTCTCTTGAAGTGTGCTCCATTATTCATCAGTATTTACTCTCAGGATGCCCTTCATCCAGGTTCAATTTCCTTTTCTTTCATTTTTAACTCATTACACTGAATTATGTATCTCTATTCCAGAAAACAATCCCCCTCTTCTTCTTCTTCTTATGTATTTGGGAATGTAATTACCTTTGGATTCAGTAACATTGTTTCAATTAATGTCTCAAGTTGTCTTTCTAGAAGAGAATAATTCATGCATGTCTTGTCTGTTTGGGCCTTGCACTGTTTTGAATAATGTGTAAAGAAGTTAAACTGCCACTTCTAGTCACTGAATAGAATACAATAAGGAGCTATATTTACCTAGTTTATAAAATCTTGCAGAGGAGCAACTCTGCCTTTTGGAGAACAGTCTGGGTGAGAGAATGTAAAAATTGAACAGTATGGGCTGTCAATCTACTGCCTTATGACATATGTGAAAGTAACAGTATTAGATAATGGGTCAGATGTCCTGAATCTCTAGTTCAGGCTCTGAAATTCACTCACTGTTGACTTTTGGCAAGTCCCTTAATATCTTTGTCTCATTCTTTTTCACTTAAAGTTGAAAGGATTGGATATATTTGAGATAGCATATTTACTGCTTGAGGGTTGTTATTCTCTAATCTCTACATGTATCCATAACACATAGTTGATTGTGACACAATTCATACAATCATTCATTCAAGTTCAACCAAAATCCTCATTCTTAAACTCGGTGGTTTTCAATATACTTACTAACATTGAGTTATCATTTAACATGAAACAATATACCACTCCTGGAATAGATGGTCCCCAAATCTTCATCTATTTTTCCAGTGTTCTATGTTTCTTGTTGCACCTTCTGATACAAGGAAGTTTGCATGACTTCAAAGAGGGTCCCATTTTGCTCCAATTCTTGACTATGTGCCTTGCTTGCCTGCCCTTTCCTTAAGGCAGGACATACTTTGTTCCTGAGTAGAATGGACTGCTAGGACAGTGGTTCCCAAACACTGGTGTGCATCAGCATCTGTTGAAACCCAGATTGCTGGGCCCCAACCCTGGTAAATGATTCAGTACGCCTAGGGTAGGACACATGAATCTGTATTTCTAACAAGTTTCCAGGTAATTGTGATTTGCTGGTCTGAGGATCACATTTTGAGAAACACTGTTCCCTAGAAGAATATTCATTAACCTAGAGTTCATAGATGTCAAAGGTATCTATGGATAGAATTCAGAGAGTTCATGAAAAAGATGGGTTAAAAATTATACTTGAAAAACAATTATATTTGTGTTTTTACTAACCAATGCTGAATATAGGCAATAAATCACAGAAATAGTAGTAGCACCTGGCCTTGTCACAATAGAAATCAGGGATATTTTATTAGCACCTTCCAATTATTTCAAATTGTTTCAGATTTCAGTTTCCTAAGATAGGGTTTATGCACATCACTACTTTGACATAACATTGGTTATTTTTACTTCATTAGATTTTGTTATTTTATGAGTTATTAAAAGATCAGAGACTATTGTATCTCAATTAAAAATATATTGATGCCTTTACTTCAGTATAATTTCTCCTTTGTAATTTTACGTATTTAATTTTAAACTGGAAAACACCAGTCTGAATAGAAGTCATAGGCTTCCTCTATTTGCCTGAGGCTTCATGACAGGAGACGTGAACTCCCTTCCTAAAGGATGGGTATAATAAAGACTTTGAGATCAAGTCATACTTCACCTACCAGGACCATTCTGGTTGTATCAACACCGTTCAAAGATCTGGTAGCAACAGAACAGAAGGTGCTGGGTGAAGCCTCTCTCTCATCATCTTTGAACCTGAGCAGGTAAACATCAAGCTACGTGACTGGACAAGTGAAACTATACATTAAATTTAACCTTTGCCGTGTTATTTTTACTTTTGTAGATGGCACTACAGTGAGATGCCACTGATACTTCTTTTCTCTTAACTATCGCTTAGGGCAACAGTTCTCAAAATGTGGTGGTAGTGGTGGGGTCCCTGAAACTCTGTCAGGGGGTCTCAGAAGATGAGGTCAAAACTCTCAGCAATATAACTAACATGTTATTTGCCCTTTTCATTCTCATTCTTTTATTAATATACAGTGGAGTTTTCCAGAGACTACATAATATAAATTGTTTAAATTGCAAAAATTTAAACCATGCCACTCTTCTCTATTATTTTTCTGTTTTGGAAAATATAGTATTTTTAAAGAAAATATGTTATTTCTGTTAACATACAATGGACTTATAATTGTTATTTTAAAATGAATTAATAAATATTTCATGAATTTTGTTTTAATTATAATATGGTAACTATAGCCAGATATAAGCAACAAGAAAAAAACACTTTGAGGTCTTCCATTTTAAAAAGTGGAACGGGATCATGAACCAAAAGGTTTTTTGTCTCAGAGAATTTATAGTCTGTAGAATATAATTATTAAAATATCAGGGACATCCCTGGTGGCGCAGTGGTTAAGAATCCACCTGCCAATGCAGGGGGCACGGGTTCGATCCCTGGTCCGGGAAGATCCCACATGCCGCGGAGCAACTAAGCCCGGGCGCCACAACTACTGAGCCTGCGCTCTAGAGCCCGCGAGCCACAACTACTGAGTCCAAGTGCCACAACTACCGAAGCCTGCGTGCCTAGAGCCTGTGCTCCGCAACAAGAGAAGCCACCGCAATGAGAAGCCTGCGCACCGCAACGAAGAGTAGCCCCTGCTCGCCGCAACTAGAGAAAGCCCGCGCGCAGCAATGAGGACCCAACGCAGCCAAAAATAAATAAATAAATTTATTGGGAAAAAAATGTAGACGTGCATAGCTCCCATGGTGTCGGAGAATATGAGAGTGTCAGCTAGACTGGACTTCATTCAGATGCTGACCAAGCAAAAGAGGCCTTGGCTACAGTCTTCACCCAGGGCAACATGTATTTACAAGCCTTCCCTTAGAGGGAGCTTTGATAGAAAGTAGAGAGAAAGATGACCTAATGGGGGCCTGAAGGAAATGCCAGCCAGTGGGAAAAGAGTAGCATTTAATATAACATATATCCTGTTCAAAATCATGTTTTGGGTAAACATCAGCAAATCTAACTCATGGCTAACAGTGAAAATAATATCTGTTCTCTTATACACAGCAGGCAATCTTCCGTAGGAAGTTGAAATATGTAAACCTCTTCATTCTCATTTTAAGTTACTCCTGGAAGCAGAGGCATTTGAACTGTGTTAAAATAGTCTATTATCTAGGAAAGAAAGCTCATTATCCAACAAATACATTAATATGGATTCATTAATATGGTTATAGATTAATTACTATGATTAGTTCATAGGGCTTCCATAAATCATTACTGAATGAATGATCACATTAATCGAAGAACTAGATTTATTGGCTAGGTGCAAATACTATAGCAGCCCCACCGCCAAAGAAGCAAGTTAATAGTAACTTGTGGTACACATGTGGGCAACTGGTCACCAAAATGCAGACACGTTCTTTATTTTGTTCATTAATATTTCCCAAATACTGAGAATAATATGTAACACAAAATTGGTGCTCAGTAAATATTTAATAAATAAATTGGTTAAGGTGGTTTAGGGTACAAGAAAGGCAAAATTTAACTCAAAGTAGTTAAGATAATGGAATGAATATGTCAGTTCACATACTGATAAGTGTACAAGTTGGGAAAAATTTAGAGCATCCTCTCCTATAAAGGGAGGGCTTTGGAGCTTTTATACTAATTCTCAGTGATTCTCTCAAACCCATTGTTGTCAATGAGTTGTCCCGTACACAGGCTGGCTTCACGCATGGTTGTAGCATAGAGTCATCCCTCAGTGTTCCTGAGGGATTGGATCCAGGATACCAGTTAGTTCATGGATACCAAAACTCACTGAGGTCCTTTTATAAAATGGTGTAGTATTTGCATATAACCTATAAACATCTTCCCATATACTTCAAATTATCTCTAGATTACTTATAATACCTAATACAATGTAAATGTTATGTAAATAGTTGTAAATACAATGTACATGCTACATAAATAGTTGCCCATGCATGTTAAATTCAAGTTTTGCTTTCTGAAACTCTCTGGAATTTTTTTTTCTGAATATTTTTGAGTCACTGTTAGTTGAATTCATGAATGTGGAACTGGAGGATACAGAGGGCTGACTGTCCTAGATTCTTTCACATGTTTCTGAAGAGAAGGATTCTCACCCAAAATGAATGATCAAACCTCCACCTCATAGTATTTGGACCATCCTCAATATAGCCTCATGACCAGGAGGGTACCAGGTTCTGGGACACTCATAGTGACAAGGAACAGAGTGATCAACACACCCCTCCATCTTTATGCTGAACATCATCTCTTCTCCCTTAAAGCTCTGGTACCATCAGCCCCAGCCTTGGGTGAGAGCCTTACCTTCTTTCTACACTTAAGCATTAATTAAGGCATTTCACTCAATACCAATGTGGTTATTTTACCAGAAGAAAAAAATTGGTTAAACAAAATGTTCCTCACTTTGCTAAACTCTAAAAGAGCAGCTGCCAATCCTGGCTGACTATCAGAGTCATTGTTGAGTTTTCTAAAAATTCAGATTCCTGGGACCAAAGCTGGTGGTCCTGATTCTGTAGGTCCCTTATGTCATTCTGACTATCAGTTAGGTTTTAGAATCATCGCTATGAAGCACTGTAAAAATATATGGTATGATATTTGAAACTAAGGAGCTTTCTTGTATTGGGTTTGACACTCATCCTTGCAGTGTTGGGTACTGTCCTTCTTTGTTTTCCTTGACATTGTAAGCATATTAAAAGGAGAAACTGTCTCACTTATATTTAAGCCTCACTATATCATCACTTCTGATATTTTGTGCATAGTGTGCACCCAACAAATGTGACTGGGTTTGACACAACACCGCAAAGGAGAAGGGTAGGGATTTGGGACCAGCACATCTGGGAGGTTCACCTGGAATCTGAGTCTTGCTTTCAGACACTGAGGGAACTGTGCCTCACATTTCTCCTGGAAACCATCTTGTAGGTCAATCAGGAGCACTGCTCTCTCACAAGAATCAGGGAATAGTCAGTATGATAGGTCAGTGGGATGGTCAGATTAAAACCTGTATTTTAGCTACATAATAAAAATATTTCTAATGTAATATTAGACATTCACATAAATTCTATGCCAATATTTATCAGATAAAGTTTGAGAATAAGAAGAGACTCGATGTAGATTAAAAATTCAATATTGCTTTGATTTTCAAATCAAAACAACAGTGAAGTATCACCTCGCACCAATCAGAATAGCCATCATTAAAAAATCTACAAATAATAAATGCTGGAGAGGGTGTGGAGAAAAAGGAACCCTCCTACACTGTTGGTGGGAATGTAAATTAGTGCAGCCACTATGGAGAACAGTATGGAGGTTCCTTAAAAAAACTAAAAATAGAGCTACCATATGATACCACAATCCCACTCATGGGCATATATCCAGGTAAAACTATAATTTGAAAAGATACATGCACCCCAATGTTCATAGTAGCAGTATGTACAATAGCTAAGATATGCAAGCAACCTAAGTGTCCATCGACAGAAGATGTGTATGTGAAGATACACACACACACACACACACACACACACACACACACACACAATGGAATACTACTCAGCCATAAAAAATAAAGAATGAAATAATGCCATTTGTAGCAACATGGATGGACCTAGAGATTATCATACTAAGTGAAGTAAGTAAGAAAGACAAATATGATATTGCTTATATATGGAATCTAAAAAAATGATAAAAATGAACTTTACAGAACAGAAATAGACTCACAGACATAGAAAGCAAACTTATGGTTACCAAAGGGGAGAGTGGTGGGGAGCGATAAATTAGGAGTTTGGGATTAAAATATATACACTACTATATATAAAATAGATAACCAACAAGGACCTACTGTATAGCACAGGGAAGTGTCTTCAATATCTTATAATAACCTATAATGGAAAAGAATCTAAAAAAATAATATATATGTCTCTATAGATCTATATATCTATCTAGATATATAGATATATATATCTGTATCACTTTGCTATACACCTGAAACCAACTCAACATTGTAAATCAACTATATTTCAATTAAAAAAAAGAAAAAATTCAATATTGCTACTGGAGACAACCAAGGAATAAATATGCTAGCACATATTTTCCTCTATTATAAATTATATTAAATCTTGTGCTTTTCTACTGTAGTAAATATTCAGCAAGTAATTCTTACTTATATCTTAAGTCAAGACAAATAGAAATCTTGACAGATAAACATAACACTTAAATAAGTTTTTTTTTTGGATAGTTGGAAGTAGTATTTATTTGGATACTTCATTTAGGATAAAATGATGAATACTAAAGAGAACACAAATAAGTATAATATTTTATGAAAATATTCAGATTCTTGATAATTTAATCTTTCAAGTGAATTATAAACTCTTAGAAATCTGGGGTACAATTCTATGGGAGTTATTTAGAGAAAACTCACTTTTTTATAATTTTTCAATTTGTGGAGTTATTGTTATCTACATTTTGCCAATTATTAGTCAATTTTTTAAATTAATGGTCTCAGCTAGTAAAGCAGAGGAACTTTTTGTGGGCTATTTAATATCTTCACTTCTTAAAGTAACAATTAACATTCGGTGCAATTTATCAAGTATTCAATTTGCTGCCAGGAAGTAGTTTGCTCCTAGGGAAAATTTATCTCTCTGAGTTCTAATTTCAGTTCTCTATTCAATAAACAATGTGCACACAATTAAAAGCAAGTGAAAAATATAAGTTTACTTACAAAAATATGAAATATAACAGAAGTTGGAATTGGAAAGGCTCTTAGGGATCTACGTGACACCTTCATTTTGCAAATGACAAGATTAAAGTTTAGGGTATTTAAATAACTTTCCATAGGCTATGCACCTAATTATTGGCAAAGCAGGAGTAGAATCCAAGTTTCTTGATATCCAGTCCATTTACCTATCAGTATAGTAGCATATTTCAAATTCTGATACTTAACAATGCTGGCAGTAAACTAGATGATTCCAGGTGGATATGGATGAACACTAAAAATTATTATGCATTCATTTTGAAATGCATTGGGAACTTCTGGCTTCTGCTTAGGATATAAAAATCTGAGAAAGGGATTGCTTATATCCTAACAAACAGAAACAGAAAGATTAACTACATTTTCTTGAATCCATCAGAGATGAAGTTGCAAGTCCACCAACTAGCCTGAATGCAAAGGAAAGACAGGTACTTTCAAGGAGATACAGGCCTTATGCACTGACTCATGGGAAAGATCACATGTGGAAGATGGGGCTTCCATGCATGTTGGTAGGAGAAATTCAGCTAAAAATTTTAGTGAAAAGCTGCTAAAAGTGGAGTATGGGCAAGTATGAGAGTATAGAACCCCTTAGAGCTGAAGATGCAAGGGGAATTTGCACCCACCCAGAGGCTCTTCTACACAGCTCTCCACTGGATGCCCACAGAAAGATTGGGAAGAGGTAAGAACAGAGAGGAAGCTTCCCTCATGGTCCAGGTGTGGAAAAGGGGAAGGGCCACTACTAGGGGAAAGACAGAAAGTCCACCTGGATGCTTCTCCCCATGGGAAAAAAAAGCACCTTGAGCTACTGAGGGATAGGCAGCAAATCCTGCCACATCCAGGTCACAGGTCAAGACTCACTGTGGCTTGGAAAACGGAAAAGGAAAAAACTCTCTACATCTTGGTAGGGGCAGGAAATCTCCCGGGCCCAGGCCATAAGATATCTTTTACCACTGAGGGAGGGGAAGGATCACTAAAAGACCTGAGATGCAGTGATACAGAGCTTACCTAAGACTGAACCTGAATCAAGGCAATGGTGGACCCTGCTTCCCTCTACCATCAGACTAGCAACAATGTAGTAACAAGCAGAATGGGTACTTTACCACTGTGGTCTTGCTCACAGAAATCTATAACTCCTTCTCATAAGAGAAACATCAGACAAATCTAAGTTGAGATACACTCTACAAAATATCTGACCCATATCCCTCTGAAATGTCACTGTTATCAAAACAGTGGAAGTTAAGGGGATATGATGACTAAACATAATGTGGTAACCTGGATGGGATCCTGGAACATGAAGGAGAAATTAAGTTAAAACTAAGGAATTCCAAATAAACCATGGCCTTTAGTTAATATTAATATATCAGTGTTGGTTCATTAATTGTAACAAATGCATCATACTAATGTAAGATGTTAAAAATAGGGGAAATTGGATGTGGGGTATATGGGAACTCTTTGTACTATCTTCACAATTTTCTTATAAATCTAAAACTCTTCTAAAATAAAATGTATATTTAAAAAATTTCATTTTAAATCTCATTTAAATAATTATACAAGTAGTATGCAGAAATGATTAAAAATATTTGAAGATCGTACGGAAATAACAGGTTTGGGAAATGCGGCATTTAAAACAGTTAAGTGACTATATTATGCCATGTTATTTGTCAATTTATTTATTTATTTACTTAATTTTTATTTTTTTGCTTTTTTTAACATCTTTATTGGGGTATAATTGTTTTACATTGTTGTGTTAGTTGCTGCTGTATAACAAAGTGAATCAGCTATACGTATACATATATCCCCATATCCCCTCCCTTTTGCGTCTCCCTCCCATCCTCCCTACCCCACCCCTCTAGGTGGTAGGTGGTCACAAACCATGAGCTGATCTCCCTGTGCTATGTGACTGCTTCCCACTAGCTATTTATTTTACATTTGGTAGTGTATATATGTCAGTGCTACTCTCTCACTTCGTCCCAGCTTATCCTTCCCCCTCCCCGTGTCCTCAAGTCCATTCTATACATCTACGTCTTTATTCCTGTTCTGCCCCTAGGTTCTTCAGAACCAATTTCTTTTTTTTTTTTTTTTTCAGATTCCATATATATGTGTTAGCAAATGGCATTTGTTTTTCTCTTTCTGACTTACTCCACTCTGTATGACAGACTCTAGGTCCATCCACCTCACAACACATAACTCAGTTTTGTTTCTTCTTATGGCTGAGTAATATTCCACTGTATATATGTGCCACACCTTCTTTATCCATTCATCTGACAATGGACACTTAGGTTGCTTCCAAGTCCTGGCTATTGAAAACAGTGCTGCAATGAACATTGTGGTACATGACTCTTTTTGAATTATGGTTTTCTCAGGGTATATGCCCTGTAGTGGGATTGCTGGGTCATATGGTAGTTATATTTTTAGTTTTGTCAGGAACCTCCATAATGTTCTCCATAGTGGCTGTATCAATGTACATTCCCATCAACAGTGCAAGAGGGTTCCCTTTTCTCCACACCCTCTCCAGCATTTATTGTTTGTAGATTTTTTGATGATGGTCATTCTTACTGGTGTGAGGTGATACCTCATTGTAGTTTTGATTTGCATTTCTCCAATGATTAGTGATGTTGAGCATCCTTTCATGTATTTGTTGGCAATCTGTATGTCTTCTTTGGACAAATTTCTATTTAGGTCTTCTGCCCATTATTGGATTGGGTTGTTTGTTTTTTTGATATTAAGCTGCATAAGCTGCTTGTATATTTTGGAGATTAATCCTTTGTCAGTTGCTTCATTTGCAAATATTTTCTCCCATTCTGAGGGTTGTCTTTTCATCTTATTTATGGTTTCCTTTGCTGTGCAAAACCTTATTTATTTATTTATTTTTGGCTGTGTTGGGTCTTTGTTTCTGTGCGAGGGCCTTCCCTAGTTGTGGCAAGTGGGGGCCACTCTTCATTGCGGTGTGTGGGCCTCTCAATATCGTGGCCTTTCTTGTTGTGGAGCACAGGCTCCAGATGCGCAGGCTCAGTAGTTGTGGCTCACAGGCCTAGTTGCTCCGTGGCATGTGGGATCTTCCCAGACCAGGGCTCGAACCCGTGTCCCCTGCATTAGCAGGCAGATTCTCAACCACTGTGCCACCAGGGAAGCCCTGTGCAAAACCTCTTAAGTTACATTAGGTCCCATTTGTTTATTTCTGTTTTTATTTCCATTTCTCTAGGAGGTGGGTCAAAAGGTATCTTGCTGTGATTGATGTCATAGAGTGTTCTGCCTATGTTTTCCTCTAAGAGTTTTATAGTGTCCAGCCTTACATTTAGGTCTTTAATCAGTTTGGAGCTTATTTTTGTGTATAGTGTTAGGGAGTGCTCTAATTTCATTCTTTTACATGTAGCTGTCCAGTGTTCCCAGCACCACTTATTGAAGAGGCTGTCTTTTCTCCATTGTATAGTCTTGCCTCCTTTATCAAAAATAAGGTGACCATATGTGTGTGGGTTTATCTCTGGGCTTTCTATTCTGTACCATTGATGTATATTTCTGTCTTTGTGACAGTACCATACTGTCTTGATTACTGTAGCTTTGTAGTATAGTCTCAAGTCAGGGAGCCTGACTCCTCCAGCTCCGTTTTTCTTTCTCAAGATTGCTCTGGCTATTCGGGCTCTTTTGTGTTTCCATACAAATTGTGAAATTTTTTGTTCTAGTTCTGTGAAAAATGCCTTTGGTAGTTTGATAGGGATTGCTTTGAATCTGTAGATTGCCTTGTCCAGTTATTTTTTAAAATTCTGAATTTCTCAGTCCTGGGTTTATATTTTTACTCAGTTCCTTAATGGTGTTTTATGGTTTCACAGCTCAACAATATAACTCTTCCTGATTGGAAGCTTCATTAGGGCAAAACATATATGCTTATTCAATTTCCTTGGGGTCCCCTATGACAATGTTCAAAATGGATATGGAGCATTTATTCATACAATCAGTTTGTACAAAGATGAATGCTTCCTTGTGCTTTTCTTTAATTTTACATCACTAATTTATCTCAAGTGTTGAGAAGCCCAGATTATTGCTACATTTTCCTTTGGAGTGACTAATATTTTGATAATTGATAATCACAAAATTGTCACAGGGATTTTTTTCTGTGATCACTTGTATTGCTTTATACTGAGATCAAGGTAGGTGAATCTCTTAATCTCTGTCAGCTCTCGGTAGATCTGTTTAGAGCTGCGAGAGCAAATATGTATCATTTTGTAGTTCAGTTCTTGGCATGGCTGCCTAGAAGTCTGTTCTGAGGATTCTACCACCATGAATGCTGTGACCAATTTAAGAGTGAAGGAGAGAGTGATTATGTCATGAAGGCTCATGTATCACATATCTGGCAAATTCAACTAAAAGACTATTTGATACTAATAACTGCTATCACTCTCATAAGGGGACTCTGAAAGCCTGAAAAGCTTAAATAGTGATATATATAGATTTCAGTGGGCAAATTCAGACATTTTGGCCAGTGGTAGAGTGTGTGAGAGCTTTCTTGGCCTCCTTCAGTTCTTGCCACAAAGGTTACTAAATTTGCCTAATTGTGAGGCTGCTGTTTTGGGGTAGTATTTTTCATACATTTCCACCAAAATCTTTTATGAAACATACATGAAACTCAATTTTTAGACAAAAATTGTGAGTAAAAAATATTACATTATCATTACTGATGAAAAAAGACAATAAATTCACATGAACATACAGAGGTTAAAAGTTCCATGTAATAGTATAGAATATTTTTTACTGGAAGAAGAGAGACCAAATGGCACTCTCTCAAATTTAAAAAATGTTTCCCAGTTAGCCTGGCAATGATCTCAGCCCTGGTTTCTGGGAAGGCTCTGAATCACCTCTCACTTACCGTATATTCTAATTTAAGTATGATTCATCCCAACTGAGGCCAAAGGCAGTCAATTATCTCCCTATAGTACCTCACCTGCCATCCTGCTCATTCTTGACTGAGAAAGATACTGCTGTGATCACCTACCTGGTACCATTTCTCCAAAAGTGTTTTAGAATTTCCATTTAAAGGAACTGTTTCCAAAAGACTATTTAGTGAGCAAACTCTCCATCACTTGCATCACTTATCAGCTAGATTGTAAGCTCTTTGAGCACTGGGAAGATGTTTTATTTAGCATTACATCTCTGGGACCAAGGGCAAATAAATGAGATGATTCCTCCTCACACTGTTTCTATGTTGAGGGCTGCTTGGCTTCGGTATATGCAGGTCCCTCCCATCTGTCCATCTGTCTCTCCATCCATTCATCAAACTAATCAGCAAACATTTATTGAGCATCTATACTATCAGGCATAAAGAGATGAATACATCAGTTATTGTTTCCTCAAGAAGATCCCACTCTAGTGTGGAAGAATTATAATATAGTACCTCTACTTCAATTTTCTGTAGATAGATCAGAAGTGCAATTAGTGTCTGCTCATCATTCAGGAAAATTTTTTTTTGAAAAGTAAAATATCTAAACGTCAATGCTTTTAAAAGAAACATTATTTCTGGGATGGTTTTTCCTGTAAATTGGGAGTCAAAGTAGAGGGAACTTATGGCTGACTATAAAGGGCTCTACAATTGAATAGCAAGCACCTGGATCAACACTGAGGCCAAGGAGGTAAGAACAGGAGTGCGTCTCGCCCTGAACTCTGGCAGAAGCATGAGACTGATGGATGTGGTCCTTGCTTTGGAGAAAAACAGCCACTCTATCATTTTTTTTTCCTTAGTAGAAGTATCTGTTCCATTCATCAATCTGACAACTGAACACCAGAAATATCCTTGAAAACACATCCATCTCTCCTTGGACTCTGCAAAGATACTTTCCTTGGCAGCTGAGAAGTCAGCAAGTATACCTGTGGTGACATTGGCACCATGAGCAACAGAAACAGATGCAGAACCAAAGCTGCCCTGCACAGCTTGGAAGGATCAATGGGAAAGTACTTCTCCATTCATCACTTTGCAGTCTTGGGGCTTCCATAGTACTCTGCTCACCAGACAAACAGGGACTGTATTTGTTTGACTATATTAGGATGATACAGTCAGCAGACAGATTACAATTTTTGAATATCTTTCCTAATAGAGAGAACCAAATGTGAGGTAGTATCCACCCTTATTGAACACCTGTGCATTTTTCAAAGGAGATCATTTCTTGCATTCATTCATGATTGTTTTCTCATCAAATTAATTATTGAATACCAATCAGCTAGAGTTGGGTAGAGTGTTAGATGCTGTGACTTCAACAACTTGAAAACATGTTTTTTTCTAGACAAGCTTTCATTCAGTAATTCTTTCATTCAGCATATATTATTTGAATGTCTATTATGTGCCATATACTATGTTAGGTTCTGAGGATATAATAGTAAACAAAACCAGACATGGCCAGGTGTCTGCATCATTATTTTGGACTTTTTCTTTTAATACTTTGCCGAGAATACTAATAAAATCTAATGGATTCTCTGTGGCTTGTAGGTGGAGCTGTAGGCTAAATGCTCCCAGCAGGGCAACTTATTCTTTCAGAACTAAAGAATCAAGGAGACAAAGAAGGAAAAAGCTTGTTTCCTGCATGGAGGAGTACTGGAAATGAAGGCTGTTAAATAAACGGATTAATCTGATATATATTTAAAATATCAGTATATTATGCTGAAACCTATATTAGGTTGAATGCAAAATAAACTTTGAAAAGTAAAGTTATAGATTTAAAACTAATAAAAATGTGGGAAACAATAACAAATATGTCCCTTTTTATCAGTATATTGCTTTCAGGACACTTTGTTTTTCACATTGAAATGACTGAAACAGTACAAAAAGAGCCTAAAAGGAATAGAAATGTGACACAGCTGGATTTCTTGTCATGGAAACTTCCCTCCAGCAGACAGTCTTGTTCTTTGACATTTGGCATCCCTAAATATCAGGGAAGGAAGTTAGAATTAGATATCCTAAGAGAACTTCACGACGGTGGAGGAGTAAGACGTGGAGATCACCTTCCTCCCCACAAATACATCAAAAATACATCAAAAATACATAGACATTTGGAACAACTCCTACAGAACACCTACTGAACGCTGGCAGAAGACCTCAGACTTCCCAAAAGATATATATGGTTTTTTTCCTTTCTCTCTTTTTGTGAGTGTGTATGTGTATGCTTCTTTGTGTGATTTTGTCTGTATAGCTTTGTTTTCACCATTTGTCCTAGGGTTCTGTCTGTCCGTTTTTGTTTTGTTTTGTTTTGTTTTGTTTAGTATAGTTTTTAGTACTTGTTATCATCGGTGGATTTCTTTTTTGCTTTGGATGCTCTCTTATTTCCTTCTTTCTTTTTTTTTCTTTTTTTAGTACTTTTCAATTATTTTATTTTTAATAATTAAAAAATTTTTATTTCAATAAATTTATTAAATTTTATTTTTTCTTCTTTCTTCCTTTCTTCTCCCTTTTCTTCTGAGCCCTGTGGCTGACAGGGTCTTGGTGCTCTGGCCAGGTGTCAGGCCTGTGCCTCTGAGGTGGGAGAGCCGAGTTCAGGACATTGGTCCACCAGAGCCCTCCCGACTCCATGTACTATCAAACAACGAAAGATCTCTCAGAGATCTCCATCTTAATGCTAAGACCAGCTCCACTCAACGACCAGCAAGCTACAGTGCTGGATACACTATGCCAAACAACTAGCAAGACAGGAACACAACCCCACACATTATCAGAGAGACTGCCTAAAATCATAATAAGGTCACAGACACCCCAAAACACACCACCGGATGCGGTCCTGCCCACCAGAAAGACAAAATCCAGCCTCATCCACCAGAACAGAGGCGCCATTCCCCTCCACCAGGAAGCCTACACAACCCACTGAACAAACCATAGCCAGTGGGGGAAGAAACCAAAAACAATGGGAACTACGAACAAGCAGCCTGCAAAAAGGAGACCCAAACACAGTATGTTAAGCAAAATAAGAAGACGGAGAAACACAAAGCAGATGAAGGAGCAAGGTAAAAACTCACCAGACTAAACAAATGAAGAGGAAATAGGCAGTCTACCTGAAGAAGAATTCAGAGTAATGATAGTAAAGATGATCCAAAATCTTGGAAATAGAATGGAGAAAATACAAGAAACATTTAACAAGGACCTAGAAGAAATAAAGAGCAAACAAACAAGGATGAACAACAGAATAAATGAAATTAAAAATTCTCTAGAAGGAATCAATAGCAGAATAACTGAGGCAGAAGAACGGAAAAGTGACCTGGAAGATAAAATAGTGGAAATAATGACCACAGAGCAGAATAAAGAAAAAGAATGAAAAGAATTGAGGACAGTCTCAGAGAACTCTGGGACAACATTAAATGCACCAACATTCGAATTATAGGGGTCCCAGAACAAGAGGAGAAAAAGAAAAGGACTTAGAAAATATTTGAATCGATTATAGTTGAATACTTCCCTAATATGGGAAAGGAAATAGTCAATCAAGTCCAGGAAGTGCATAGGCCCATAGAGGATAAATCCAGGGAGAAACATGCCAAGACACATATTAATCAAGCTTTCAAAAATTAAACACACAAAAAAATATTAAAAGCAGCAAGGGAAAAACAACAAATAACATACAAGGGAATCCCCATAAGGTTAACAGCTGATCTTTCAGCAGAATCTCTGCAAGCCAGAAGGGAGTGGCAGGACATATTTAAAGTGATGAAAGAGAAAAACCTACAACCAAGATTACTCTACCCAGCAAGGATCTCATTCAGAGTCAACAGAGAAATTAAAACCTTTACAGACAAGCAAAAGCTAAGAGAATTCAGCATCACCAAACCAGGTTTACAACAAATGCTAAAGGAACTTCTCTAGGCAGGAAACACAAGAGAAGGAAAAGACCTACAATAAAAACCAAAAACAATTAAGAAAATGGGAATAGGAACATACATATCGATAACGACCTTAAATGTAAATGGATTAAATGCTCCAACCAAAAGACATAGACTGGCTGAATGGATACAAAAACAAGATTCATATATATGCTGTCTACAAGAGTCCCACTTCACACCTAGGGACACATACAGACTGAAAGTGAGGGCAGGATGGAAAAAGATATTCCATGCAAATGGAAATCAAAAGAAAGCTGGAGTAGCAATTCTCATATCAGACAAAATAGACTTTAAAATAAAGATTATTACAAGAGACAAAGAAGGACACTACATAATGGTCAAGGGATCAATCCAAGAAGAACATATAACAATTGTAAATATTTATGCACCCAACATAGGAACAGCTCAATACATAAGGTAAATGCTAACAGCCATAAAATGGGAAATCTACAGTAACACAATCATAGTAGGGGACTTTAACACCCCACTTTCACCAATGGACAGATCATCCAAAATGAAAATAAATAAGGAAACACAAGCTTTAAATGGCACATTAAACAAGATGGACTTAATGGATATTGATAGGACATTCCATCCAAAAACAACAGAATACACTTTCTTCTCAATTGCTCATGGAACATTCTCCAGGATATATCACATCTTGGGTCACATATCAAGCCTTGGTAAATTTAAGAAAATTGAAATCATATCAAGTATCTTTTCTGACCACAACGCTATGAGACTAGATATCAATTACAGGAAAAAAATCTGTAAAAATACAAACACATGGAGGCTAACAATACACTACTAAATAACCAAGAGATCACTGAAGAAATCAAAGAGGAAATCAAAAAATACTTAGAAACAAATGACAATGAAAATACAACAACCCAAAACCTACAGAATGCAGCAAAAGCAGTTTTAAGAGGGAAGTTTATAGCAATACATTCCTACCTCAAGAAACAAGAAACATCTCAAATAAACCATCAAACTTTACACCTAAAGCAATTAGAGAAAGAACAAAGAAAACCCACAGTTAGCAGAAGGAAAGAAATCATAAATATCAGATCAGAAATAAATGAAAAAGAAATGAAGGAAATGATAGCAAAGATCAATGAAACTAAAAGCTGGTTCTTTGAGAAGATAAACAAAATTGATAAACCGTTAGCCAGACTCATCAAGAAAAAGAGGGAGAAGACTCAAAGCAATAGAATTAGAAATGAAAAAGGAGAAGTAACAACTGACACTTCAGAAATACAAAGGATCATGAGAGATTACTACAAGCAACTATATGCCAATAAAATGGACGACCTGGAAGAAATGGACAAATTCTTAGAAAAGCACAACCTTCTGAGACTGAACCAGGAAGAAACAGAAAATATAAACACACGAATCACAAGCACTGACATTGAGATTGTGATTAAAAATCTTCCAACAAACAAAAGCCCAGGACCAGATGGCTTCACAGGCGAATTCTATCAAACATTTAGAGAAGAGCTAACACCTATCCTTCTCAAACTCTTCCAAAATATAGCAGAGGGAGGAACACTCCCCAACTCATTCTACGAGGCCACCATCACCCTGATACCAAAACCAGACAAAGATGTCACAGAGAAAGAAAACTATAGGCCAATATCACTGATGAACATAGATGCAAAAATCCTCAACAAAACACTAGCCAACAGAATCCAAGAGCACATTAAAAGAATCATACACCATGATAAAGTGGGGTTTATCTCAGGAATGCAAGGATTATTCAATATACGCAAATCAATCAATGTGATACACCATATTAAAAAATGGAAGGATAAAAACTAAATTATCATCACAATAGATGCAGAAAGAGCTTTTGAAAAATTCAACACCAATTTCTATCATAACCAATTTATGATAGAAACCCTCCAGAAAGTCGGCAGAGAGGGAACTTTCCTCAACATAATAAAGGCCATATATGACAAACCACAGCCAACATCATTCTCAATGGTGAAAAGATGAAACCATTTACTCTAAGATCAGGAAAAAGACAAGGTTGTCCACTCTCACCACTATTATTCAACATAGTTTTGGAAGTTTTAGCCACAGCAATCAGAGAAGAAAAAGAAATAAAAGGAATCAAAATCGGAAAAGCAGAAGTAAAGCTGTCACTGCAGATGACATGATACTATACATAGAGAATCCTAAAGATGCTCTCAGAAAACTACCAGAACTAATCAAGGAATTTGGTAAAGTAGCAGGATACAAAATTAATGCACAGAAATCTCTTGCATTCCTACACACTAATGATGAAAAATATGAATGAGAAATTAAGGAAACAATCCCATTTACCATTGCAGGAAAAAGAATATAATACCTAGGAAGAAACCTACCAAAGGAGACAAAAGACCTGTATGCAGAAAACTATAAGACACTGATGAAAGAAATAAAAGATGATACAAACACATAGAGAGGTATACCATGTTCTTGGATTGGAAGAATCAACATTGTGAAAATGACTATACTACCCAAAGAAATCTACAGATTCAATGCAATCCCTATCAAACTACCACTGGCATTTTTCACAGAACTAGAACAAAAATTTTCACAATTTGTATGGAAACACAAAAGACCCCGAATAGCCAAAGCAATCTTGAGAAAGAAAAACGGAACTGGAGGAATCAGGCTCCCTGACTTCAGACTATACTACAAAGCTACAGTAATCAAGACAGTATGGTACTGGCACAAAGACAGAAATATAGATCAATGGTACAGGATAGAAAGCCCAGAGATAAACCCACACATATATGGTCACCTTATTTTTGATAAAGGAGGCAAGAATATACAATGGAGAAAAGACAGCCTCTTCAATAAGTGGTGCTGGGAAAATTGGACAGCTACATGTAAAAGAATGAAATTAGAACAGTCCCTAACACCATACACAAAAATAAACTCCAAACTGATTAAAGACCTAAATGTAAGGCCAGACACTATAAAACTCTTAGAGGAAAACATAGGCAGAACACTCTATGACATCAATCACAGCAAGATCCTTTTTGACCCAGCTCCTAGAGAAATGGAAATGAAAACAAAAATAAACAAATGGAACCTAATGAAACTGAAAACGTTTTGCACAGCAAAGGAAACCATAAAGAAGATGAAAAGACAACCCTCAGAATGGGAGAAAATATTTGCAAATGAAGCAACTGACAAAGAATTAATCTCCAAAATATACAAGCAGCTCATGCAGCTCAATATCAAAGAAAACACAACCCAATCCAATAATGGGCAGAAAACCTACACAGACATTTGTCCAAAGAAGATATACAGATTGCCAACAAACACATGAAAGGATGCTCAATATCACTAATCATTAGAGAAATGCAAATCAAAACTACAATGATGTATCACCTCACACCGGTCAGAATGGCCATCATCAAAAAATCTACAAACAGTAAATGCTGGAGAGGGTGTGGAGAAAAGGGAAACTTCTTGCACTGTTGGTGGGAATGTACATTGATACAGCCACTATGGAAAACAGTATGGAGGTTCCAGAAAAAACTAAAAATAGAACTACCATATGACCCAGCAATCCCACTACTGGGCATATACCCTGAGAAAACCATAATTCAAAAAGAGTCATGTACCACAATGTTCACTGCAGTACTGTTTACAATAGCCAGGACATGGAAGCAACCTAAGTGTCCATCATCAGATGAATGGATAAAGAAGATGTGGCACATAGATACAATGGAATATTACTCAGCCATAAAAAGAAACGAAATGGAGGTATTTGTAGTGAGGTGGATGGAGTTAGAGTCTGTCATACAGAGTGAAGTAAGTCAGAAAGAGAAAAACAAATAACATATGCTAACACATATATATGGAATCTAAAAAAGAAATGGTACTGATGAACCTATTGGCAGGGCAGGAATAAAGACGGAGACATAGAGAATGGATTTGAGGACACAGCGGGGGAGGGGGAAGCTGCGGCAAAGTGAGAGTAGCATCGACATATATCACTGCCGAATGTAAAATAGTTAGCTAGTGGGAAGAAGCAGCATAGGACAGGGAGATCAGCTCGGTGCTTTGCAATGACCTGGAGAGGTGGGATAGGGAGGGTGGGAGGGAGGGAGGCTCAAGAGGGAGGGGATATGGGGATATATGTATGCACATGGCTGGTTCACTTTGTTGTACAACAGAAACTAACACAATATTGTGAAGCAATTATACTCCAATAAAGATCTATTAAAAAAAGAAGAATTAGATTTCCTTCATCTTACACTGCTAGTAGAGGATAGAAATTTAAAAATAAATAGATAGGTTTTAAGTAGAGGCCACAGTAAGATAGTGACATGAAGAAAATAAAAGATATGGCTGGTTTTTATGACTATTTCTGACTTTTTTAAATAAGAAAAGCTGGAAAATGTGTTGTGAGATGACAAATAAAATCTATTACATGAGACTGAAAGGGGAAAATTCTAAATAATAGGAGCGGTCACTCCAAATGTTCTCCTCACTATCCCACAAACACATTACATATAGCACTGGCCCATTGCACATGCTACCTATCTGTACTTGGAATAAACTCTTCCCTTCAGACCTCTAGCCAAAAGAAATATTTCTCAGATCTTTTCTCCTTCATGGCTCTTCCAACCACAGTGATCTCCTTTGAACTCATTATACTTGTCTCTATCACCCATTTCTCTGTCTAACCAAATGTTCCTTTGTGATTTCTTTTAGATCACTCATTTGGTATCACCATTAAAGAGTCCAGACTAAGACCAAGATGGAGTTGCTTATGCTAAGCTCCACATCAGCAAACCAGAACTTAACTAAGTTTATATGCTCAGCTCTCCAAGAAAAGGAAAGCCAAGGTCAAACAATCAGTGTTTGCCTGCTCAGCAGAAATTTGCTGACATGGCTGAAACACTTCTCTTTGCTCGGTGTAAGGAGGGTAACCCTGCTTTAACCAATCAGCAAACACCCAGGATAACTTCCTTGTTTCTGCTCACTGTGGCCTACAAAATTCTCTCACTTTGTACAACTCTTCCAAGTTCCTTTCTATTTTCTACACTGGACACTTCCCAATTTATGAATAATAGAATAACCAACCAGATCTTTTCAAATTTTATAATTGTTGGACTTTTCCTTTAACATTATTTAGCTCTTCCAGGCGTACATATCTCATATTTTCCCCCCATCTCCATCATAAACTTTTAGGGATCAGCGATGCCTCTTCCACATTTTTCTCTATCACATGGACGAGGCAGAGAATCAATACTTAAATCACTCTATGACCTTAGATAACTCAGGAACTACTCACTACATTTGGACCAAGTGAATTTAGAAGTCAGCTAGAGCAGCATGCAAACTTGCAGATCCCATCTGGACCTCATATGGCATCCTTTGTCCTACTTTGGCTTCTTTTGTGAATAATTTCTGGATCATCACAATAAATATTTGTTAACAATTAAATAAAGAAATGAGTGAGTTGTGTCCCATTTGGCAATCTTGTTATGGCTCCAAATATATGTAATATTTTGGATACTTCAGATGAGAAAAATTTGGGGGGATGTTTATTTAGTTAGAAGGCTTGAGAGGGACTACAGTAATTTTTCCAACCTCTTGTCAAATGTGCAAAATGTTGCAACTTAGCTTTTGCTCAAGATAATGCCTTGTCAGAATTCTGTAGAATCGAGTAGCATACTTTTTCCTATTTCCTTCAGCCCATCCTTCATGTTTTACCCCTGTCTTTACTGAGAGGAGTGCAATCCAAATGAATTAGTCTTTTCTATCTTCCAAGGTGATACTGCACTGCCATTTTACTCCAACTTTACTGCCCATTTTAGAGTCCTTTTTTCCTTCCTAAGCTTTGATATTGTAGTTACTTGAAATTCTAATACCAGTATATCCAAGAACTTGCCTAGTACAAAGTAGAAATAATACAAACACTGCCAAATTCATTGCATCTTTCTTTAAAATTTCAGAAGACCCAGGAGCCTCTTGATACATTTTAACACAATTACTATGAACATAAATTACATGTGCCTTAGGAAAGAAAACAAGTGCTTTGATCTTTCTATTTATTTGATAACTGTATACATGAAGATTTAATAATTTATTTTACTGGGATAAGGAACATTTATTATCCTAATATCGATTGAAAAGATGACACAGGCAAACTAACAGCTAACATCATACTCAACAGTAAAAAGCTGAAAGCTTTTCCTCTACATTCAGGAAAAATTCAAGGATGCCCACTCTCACCACTTTCATTCATCATAGTTTTGGGAGTCCTAGCTGGAATGATTGGGTAAGAAAAATAAATACAAGGCATCCAAAGTCTAAAGGAAGAACTAAAACTGTCACTATTTGCAGATGACATGTATATATAGAAAAACCCTAAAGACCCCATGAAAAAACTGTTAGAACTAACAAACAAATTAAGTAAAATTGCAGGAAACAAAGTCAATACAGAACATATTCCCAAGTTCATTGCAGCATTTTATTTATGATAGCTAAGGTGCGGAAACAACCTAAGGGTCCATTGATGGATGAATGGATAAAGAAGATGTGGTATACATATACAACGGAATACTATTCAGCCACAAAAAAGAAGGAAATCTTGCCATTTGTGACAATTTGCATGGACCTTGAGGGCAAATGCTAAGTGAAATAAGTCAGACAGAGAAAGACAAATACTGTATGATGTCACTTATATGTAGAATCTAAAACAAAATAATACATAACCAAGCTCAGAGAACAGATTGCTGGTTGCCAAAGGCAGGGGCTGGAAAGGGATGAGGTAGATGAAATGGGTGAAGAAGGTCAAAAAGTACAAGCTTCCAGTTATAAAATTAAAAAGTAATGGGGATTTAATGTACAGCATGGTGACTATAGTTAATAATATTTGTATTAACTGTATTACATATTTGAAAGTTGGTAAAAGACTAGATCTTAAAAATCTTCATTAAAAGAAACAATTTTGTAACTTGTTTGTATGGAGATAGATGTTAAACTACACTCATTGTGGTGATCATTTTGCAATACATACAAATAATATAGAATCATTATACTGTACATATGAAACTAATATAATGGTATATGTCACTTATACCTCAATAAAAAATGATACAAACAAAAATAATAGTTAACATACATCAAGTGCTTGAATCTTCTAATTATTTTACATGTATTATCTCTGTTGTCGATTCTCTCAAATACCCAGTGAAATCCTACTTTTTTATCGTCGCTATATAGATAAGGATTGAGATATACAGAAGTTAGTTAAGTAAGTTGCTCAAAGCACACAGTTGTATATTGCAGCCAATATACAAATCCATGCATTCTGACTCTGGAATTCAGGATCTGCCTTCTGACAGCAGGAATTGGTTGTTCCTTCTGGCTTACAAGAGCTGATTCTTAAATTTTCAGGAATTTGGTGAGCCAGTTGATATCATACTGGTAGCTTGAAATTGGCCATGGTGAGTGTTGTAGGTAGAATAATGGCCTCTCAAAGTTGTCCATGTCCTAATCCCTGGAACTTGTGAACACGTTATTTTACATGGCAAAAGGAACTTCTAGATATTGTTACGGATACTGGCCCTGGGAAGATTACCTTAGATTATCAAGGTGGGTCAATTTGATCACATGAATCCTTAAAAGTAAAGAACTTTCCCCACCTGTCATCAGAGAAAGAGATGTAGAAACAGAAGCTGGGTCAAAGAGGTGAGTGTGAATAGGAAATTGCTATGGCAACAATAGAAAACTAAGGAGTTGATTGGGAGTTTTTACACCACAGAAATCAGCAAATGGTATAAACTGGATTTTATGGATTTTTTTTTTTGAGAGACACTTTAAACACTTACCAGCACATCACTGCTCTTAAACATTATACTATACTGTATTCTATCAAATAGATGAAGAAATAGAAATATCAAGGTTAAGTAACTTATTCAAAAGACAGAACAGAAATTCAATTGTCTGTATAAAACTGTTTGTTAGAAGCAAGAAGAACAATAATCCTGCAACCTGTGGAACAAAAACCACTTTCACAGAAAGATGGACAAGATGAAAAGGCAGAGGGCTATGTACCAGATGAGGGAACAAGATAAAACCCCAGAAAAACAACTAAATGAAGTGGAGATAGGAAACCTTCCAGAAAAAGAATTCAGAATAATGATAGTGAAGATGATCCAGGACCTCAGAATAAGAATGGAGGCAAAGATCGAGAAGATGCAAGAAATGTTTAACAAAGACCTAGAAGAATTAAAGAACAAACAAACAGAGATGAACAGTACAATAACTGAAATGAAAACTACACAAGAAGGAATCAATAGCAGAATAACTGAGGCAGAAGAACAGATAAGTGACCTGGAAGACAGAATGGTGGAATTCACTGCTGCGGAACAGACTAAAGAAAAAAGAATGAAAAGAAATGAAGACAGCCTAAGAGACCTCTGGGACAACATTAAACGCAACAACATTCGCATTATAGGGGTCCCAGAAGGAGAAGAGAGAGAGAAAGGACCAGAGAAAATATTTGAAGAGATTATAGTCGACAACTTCCCTAACATGGGAAAGGAAATAGCCACCCAAGTCCAGGAAGCACAGCGAGTCCCATACAGGATAAACCCAAGGAGAAACACGCCGAGACACACAGTAATCAAATTGGCAAAAATTAAAGACAAAGAACAATTATTGAAAGCAGCAAGGGAAAAATGACAAATAACATACAAGGGAACTCCCATAAGGTTAACAGTTGATTTCTCAGCAGAAACTCTACAAGCCAGAAGGGAGTGGCATGATATACTTAAAGGGATGAAAGGGAAGAACCTACAACCAAGATTACTCTACCCAGCAAGGATCTCATTGAGATTTGATGGAGAAATCAAAAGCTTTACAGACAAGCAAAAGCTAAGAGAATTCAGCACCACCACACCAGCTCTACAACAAATGCTAAAGGAACTTCTCTAAGTGAGAAACACAAGAGAAGAAAAGGACCTACAAAAACAAACCCAAAACAATTAGGAAAATGGTCATAGGAACATACATATCGACAATTACCTTAAACGTGAATGGATTAAATGCTCTAACCAAAAGACACAGGTTTGTTGAATGGATACAAAAACAAGACCCATATATATGCTATCTACAAGGGACTCACTTCAGACCTAGGGACACATATAGACTGAAAGTGAGAGGATGGAAAAAGATATTCCATGCAAATGGAAATCAAAAGAAAGCTGGAGTAGCTATACTCATATCAGATAAAATAGACTTTAAAATAAAGAATGTTACAAGAGACAAGGAAGGACACTACATAATCATCAAGGGATCAATCCAAGAAGAAGATGTAACAATTATAAATATATATGCACCCAACATAGGAACACCTCAATACATAAGGCAAATGCTAACAGCTATAAAAGAGGAAATCGACAGTAACACAATAATTGGGAGGGACTTTAACACCTCTCTTACACCAATGGACAGATCACCCAAAATGAAAATAAATAAGGAAACAGAAGCTTTAAATGACACAATAGACCAGATAGATTTAATTGATATTCTTAAGCCATTCCATCCAAAAACAGCAGATTACACGTTCTTCTCAAGTGCGCATGGAACATTCTCCAGGATAGACCACATCATGGGTCACAAATCAAGCCTCAGTAAATTTAAGAAAATTGAAATCATATCAAGCATCTTTTCTGACCACAATGCTACAAGATTAGAAATCAAGTGCAAGGGGAAAAAACATAAAAAGCACAAACACATGGAGGCTAAACAATACGATACTAAATAACAAAGAGATCACTGAAGAAATCAAAGAGGAAATAAAAAAAATACCTAGAGACAAATGACAAAGAAAACACGATGATCCAAAACTTATGGGGTGCAGCAAAAGCAGTTCTAAGAAGGAAGTTTATAGCTATACAAGCCTACCTCAAGAAACAAGAAAAATCTCAAATAAACAATCTAACCTTACACCTAAGGGAACTAGAGAAAGAAGAACAAACAAAACCCAAAGTTAGCAGAAGGTAAGAAATCATAAAGACCAGAGAGGAAATAAATGAAATAGAAACAAAGAAAACAATAGCAAAGGTCAATAAAACTAAAAGCTGGTTCTTTGAGAAGATAAACAAAATTGATAAGCCATTAGTCAGACTCATCAAGAAAAAGAGGGAGAGGACTCAAATCAATAAAATTAGAAATGAAAAAGGAGAAGTTACAACAGACACCGCAGAAATACAAAGCATCCTAAGAGACTACTACAAGCAACTCTATGCCAATAAAATGGACAACCTGGAAGAAATGGACAAATTCTTAGAAAGGTATAACCTCCCAAGACTGAACCAGGAAGAAATAGAAAATATGAAGAGACCAATCACAAGTAATGAAATTGAAACTGTGATTAAAAATCTTCCAACAAACAAAAGTCCAGGACCAGATGGCTTCACAGGTGAATTCTATCAAACATTTAGAGAAGAGCTAACACCCATCCTTCTCAAACTCTTCCAAAAATTGCAGAGGAAGGAACACTCCCAAACTCATTCTATGAGGCCACCATCACCCTGATACCAAAACCAGACAAAGATACTACAAAAAAAGAAAACTACAGGCCAATATCACTGATGAATATAGATGCAAAAATCCTCAACAAAATATTGGCAAACAGAATCCAACAACACATTAAAAGGACCATACACCATGACCAAGTGGGATTTATTCCAGGGATGCAAGGATTCTTCAATATACGCAAATCAATCAATGTGATACACCATATTAACAAACTGAAGAATAAAAACCATATGATCATCTCAATAGATTCAGAAAAAGCTTTTGACAAAATTCAACACCCATTTATGATAAAAACTCTCCAGAAAGTGGGCATAGAGGGAACTTACCTCAACATACTAAAGGCCATATATGACAAACCCACAGCAAACATCATTCTCAATGGTGAAAAATTGAAAGCATTTCCTCTAAGATCAGGAACAAGACAAGAATGTCCACTCTCGCCACTATTATTCAACATAGTTTTGGAAGTCCTAGCCACAGCAATCAGAAAAGACAAAGAAATAAAAGGAATACAGATTGGAAAAGAAGAAGTAAAACTGTCACTGTTTGCAGATGACATGATACTATACATAGAAAATCCTAACGATGCCACCAGAAAACTACTAGAGCTAATCAATGAATTTGGTAAAGTTGCAGGATACAAAATTAATGCACAGAAATCTCTTGCATTCCTATACACTGATGATGAAAAATCTGAAAGAGAAATTAAGGGAACACTCCCATTTACCACTGCAGCAAAAAGAATAAAATACCTAGGAATAAACCTACCTAGGGAGACAAAAGACTTGTATGCAGAAAAGTATAAGACACTGATGAAAGAAATTAAAGATGATACCAACAGATGGAGAGATATACCATGTTCTTGGATTGGAAGAATCAATATTGTGAAAATGACTACACTACCCAAAGCAATCTACAGATTCAATGCAATCCCTATTAAATTACCAATGGTATTTTTTACAGAACTAGAACAAAAAATCTTAAAATTTGTATGGAGACACAAAAGACCCCGAATAGCCAAAGCAGTCTTGAGGGAAAAATATGGAGCTGGAGGAATCAGACTCCCTGACTTCAGAGTAAACTCTAAATCTACAGTAATCAAGACAATATGGTACTGGCACAAAAACAGAAACATAGATCAATGCAACAAGATAGAAAGCTCAGAGATAAACCCATGCACCTATGGTCAACTAATCTATGACAAAGGAGGCAAGGATATACAATGGAGAAAAGACAGTCTCTTTAATAAGTGGTGCTGGGAAAACTGGACAGCTACATGTAAAAGAATGAAATTAGAACACTCCCTAACACCATACACAAAAATAAACTCAAAATGGATTAGAGACCTAAATGTAAGACCGACACTATAAAACTCTTAGAGGAAAACGAAGGAAGAACACTCTTTGACATAAATCACAGCAAGATCTTTTTTGATCCACCTTCTACAGTAATGGAAATAAAAACAAAAATAAGCAAATGGGACCTAATGAAACGTCAAAGCTTTTGAACAGCAAGGGAAACCATAAACAAGACGAACATACAACCCTCACAATGGGAGAAAATATTTGCAAACGAATCAACAGACAAAGGATTAATCTCCAAAATATATAAACAGCTTATGCAGCTCAATATTAAAAAAACAAACAACCCAATCCAAAAATGGGCAGAAGACCTAAATAGACATTTCTCCAAAGAAGACCTACAGATGGCCAAGAAGCACATGAAAAGCTGCTCAATATCACTAATTATTAGAGAAATGCAAATCAAAAATACAATGAGGTATCACCTCACACCAGTTAGAATGGGCATCATCAGAAAATCTACAAACAACAAATGCTGGAGAGGGTTTGGAGAAAAGGGAACCCTCTTGCACTGTTGGTGGGAATGTAAATTGATACAGCCACTATGGAGAACAGTATGGAGGTTCCTTAAAAACTAAAAATAGAATTACCATATGATCCAGCAATCCCACTACTGGGCATATACCCAGAGAAAACCACAATTCAAAAAGACACATGCACCCCAATGTTCACTGCAGCACTATTTGCAATAGCCAGGTCATGGAAGCAACCTAAAGGCCCATCGACAGACGAATGGATAAAGAAGAAGTGGTACATATATACAATGGAATATTACTCAGCCATAAAAAGGAACGAAATTGGGTCATTTGTTGAGACGTGGATGGATCTAGAGACTGTCATACAGAGTGAAGTATGTCAGAAAGAGAAAAACAAATATCGTATATTAACGCATATATGTGGAACTTAGAAAAATGGTACAGATGCACTGGTTTGCAGGGCAGAAATTGAGACACAGATGTAGAGAACAAACGTATGGACACCAAGCAGGGAAAGTGGCAGGGGATGGTGGTGTGATGAATTTGAAGATTGGGATTGACATGTATACACTGATGTGTATAAAATGGATGACTAATAAAAACCTGCTGTAAAAAAAAATATATATATATATACATATTATTCAAGTCATCGAATGATGGAATGACCCAGTTGTTAAAAGCAAAACAAAAACTGTTATAATACATGTTTTTAATCTTTGCAATAACTGAGAAGTTTAATTTTTTTATTGCTGTAGAGTGTATTTATGTTAAATGTAATTAAGTAGAATCCTTTGCTATCACAGCACATCATTTCAGGGTCCCCTATTTTTTCTGAGTGCACCTTAGTTGATACATATCACTTTGTCTCCGAGAAATAGTCAGGATAGGATCCAAGGATATGTAGGCTATTTAAAGAAAATGCATCACTGAATGACTATTCATCTATCCATCCATTAATTTATGCATTCCAAAAATAATCCAGTTACTTCTCCAATTTAACAAATACTTATTGTTGAGTTACTATATGCTCAGTTTTAGGTATTTGGTTATTAGTAGACAAAACAGTTAAAAAGAAACAACACAAAACCAAAAACTACCCTGCTCTCATAGAGCTTAAGTTCTAATGGAGTAATATACGAAAATCACCCTCAGACACAGAATATTAATTTGGAGAGTAGGGACTTTCACATACCTAGGTGTTGTCATTTTGGGAAAGTCTGTCCCAAATAAAGTGTGGAGCCCACCCTTGTAGTCTCCTGACCTTTCATCACCCTTCCTCCTTCTTCTATTACCCCTCCTCTCCTTTTGTTTCTTCCCCTTTATATAAAGTGGGTCTCCCTTAGAAAGTTATCATTAAAGGTCCTGGTAAATAAGGATAGAGTTCAAATAAAGAGCCATTATTGAAGCCACTACTTAAAGAGGCAAGATCAAAGCTACGGGAATGACAAAGGATGGTGGGCACGCTCAAAAACTAACAATGGCAAGTTCCTGAACACAGAAGGAAGAACCCTAGATAGGAGTTATGCTCATGGAGAGACACAGCCCCTGCCAAAGGCACAGCACCCAAGCAGGGAAGGAGTAAAGAAAAACACCATGATATCTCACTCCTCCTGCCACCTGTTCTCCTGCTGCTGCCTCGCACTGGCCAACCCAACCAGAAGCCAGCCAGCAAGGGAGCCTGGGTGATGCAGTCTGCTGTGGTCAAGACCTGGGGTTGCAGAGGTCAGAGACTGGATCCAGATGAGAGGCAAATGGAGAGTTAGGAGTACAAAAGTAATTCTAATTACGTTGCAAATGGATAAACTATATTATTGCATATTAATAAGGGATATACCTCAAACTAAAGATATAATCTTCTAATAGTGTAACTTAAGGGAATGATAAGAAATATCTTGGGCTTGTGAGGGCTACCTCTTGACCCTCAGATCATACTGATCTCTTACAAGGTGCCACCCCTATCACACACCTTCTGTGTTACTAGAACTCACTGCTGCTTTCAGTCATTCACCAATTTTTAAGTCAGCTGCAGTTGCTGATTTGCTAAGTTAATGTGTTTTCAGAGGAAATACCATGGCACTCAAGAAAATAATCAGATACAGGAGATGAGGAGGTTAGGATGTCCCAATCAGACTGTCTTTTGGCCTCTTATTTATTAGTGTTTACTTATGTAAAATGAAATCCTGCCCTTTAAAGAATGGATCTATGGAACACTTTGGGTGAGAGGAAGCCTTCCGGTCCTGTGGGCATTGTCCTTACATGGGCAGCCTTGAGAAGTTACTCACTGATGTGTTTGGAGAAACATGAGCTCTTGTATCATGTACACTCTTAACCAGCAGATGTCATGCAAAGTCCTGTGCATGTATGTTTCTACTTATTGCTGTCAGTAGAACAGTAGTGTATGAAATCAAGGAAAAATTCTCATAGGCTTGAAATACCAAGAATTATCTGTTTTCTTTGAGAATAAATAGCAAGTTTAATAAAAATAGTTTATATTTTAATATACTGGAGGGGAGGAAGAGCAATATATTAAGATATTTAATATATTTTGTGAGAAGAGAAACTATCAGGAAAAGAAGTAATCAGATAGTCCCAGATTTGAATCTTAAAGTACAATTATTCTAATTATTCTCCATTGGCATTCTAGCCTTCATAGTTTAGTGAATATGGTGTTCCAAAATGTATGGAGGACAGGGTAAATTTAGAGTGTCTTTCACCTGCATTGATTGTGCTCCTTTGATCAATAGTCTGGGGTATTTTTACATCTAAATCATACAGGTTTATGACACAGTGCTCTAGACTGAAAACATGCTATTATTCCCACCGGACGTGCTTGTTAACACACAGAGAAGCTTCCCCACAGTCACACAGAACAGGACAGTCATACCCTGTTCTCAAACGGCTCACATCTTACTGGAATATTTTTCTCACTTCATACCACATTGATTGGGATTTTTTTCCATATTGAATCCCACTTTGTTCATTCTGTATACATAAAATCCCCTGAAAGTAATGCTGACTCCATTTTTTCCCTTTCTGTTAGTTGTATAGTTTATAATCTTTGCATCACCCACATATTTTATACATTTGCTATTATCTTTCTCTCTTCCAGATCTAACAATGTCTAATGTCTAACAATTTGATAGACATCACTGGGCTAAACGCTGGGTTTTGTGGTGCCCTAATGGCCATCTCCTAATTACTTGGGAAAAAATACAGTGTATCATTATAATCTAATATATGTGATTATGTTTTCATTCAAGTGAATGTGAAACATAATTTATACCCAGTGGATCAATAAACCAATTATAGAAGAACAAATGATCCATGCTAAGCACACAGTGATTGTTGATGACAAATACTTAGGAAGATAAGTTTTCATTTTTTTCTTACATTTTACTTCAGAGTTACAGACCATATATTAGTCAGGATTCTCCAGAGAAACGGAACCAATATACATAGAAAGAGATTTATTATAAAAATGAGATCATGCAAATATGGAGGCTGACAAATTCCAAAATCTGCTACACACTACTATATATAAAATATATAAACAACAAGGACCTACTGTATAGCACAGGGAACTGTATTCAATGTCTTGTAATAACCAACAATGGAAAATAATCTGAAAAATATATATATATGTATATGTATACAACTGAATCACTTTGCTCTACATTTGAAACATTGTAAATCAACTATATTTCAGTTAAAAAACAAAAACACCTTAAACAAACAAACAAAAAAATTCCAAGATCTGCATTCAACAAGCTGGAGACCTAGGAGAGCCAATGGTGTAGATTTAGTTCAAAGCCCTTCAGCCTTGAAATCTGGGAAGAGCCAATGTTTCAGTTCCAGTTTGAAGGCAGGAAAAAGCCAATGTCCCAGCTCAAAGACAGTCAGGGAGGAGGAAGTCTCTCTTAATCAGGGAGACGTCAGCCTTTTTATTCTATGCAGGCCTGAATAGAACAACTGATTGGATGAGGCACATTCACATTATTGAGGGCAAACTGCTCTACCCAGTCCACCAATTTCAATGTTAAACTCACCCCAAAACACAGAAACACCCAGAAAAACATTTGACTGAGATAGCTGGGCACCCCATGGCCCAGGCCAATTGACACATAAAAATAAGCCATCATAGACCATAAGACACTTCTCCTCTTTGTTCAGTTTCCTTACTAGAGAATGAAGGGTTTATTCCAGGTCAGGGTTTCCAAATCTAGCTGATTCAGAATCACCTGGATACCTTAAAAACACCAATTTGGGGGGAACTTCCCTGGGGGACAGACAGTGGTTGGGACTTTATGCTTCCATTGCAGTGGGGCATGATCCCTGGTCAAGGAACTAAGATCCCCGCATGCCATGCAGCCAAAAACAACAACAGCAACACTGAGTTTTGGATTTTTTGGTACTCACTTAACATCTACTGAGTCAGATTTTCTCTCTATGAATAGAGCCCAGGAATCAAGTCATTGTGATTCTATATTCTGCAGGTTGATGGTTGGAGCTCTATAAGTTATATTTCTCTATTGTCAGCTGGTTTCTTACCATTTCTCCCAACAGAGTTCACTAAGAAGAGACTGGAATGCAGGAAAAGGAAGGAAGGGATTTCTTCATTCCTATTTGCTTTCTATTCCTGTCAGCATCCCTCTAGAAGTGGCACCTTCTGGAAGAAAGTTGATTCTATTTTTCCATTTTTGTTGGCACTTTCGGAACCAGTCTCATTCTGACCCCGGAGAACATCCAATTCACAGTTCTAGGTCTCAGTTCTCCAGTCCCCTCATCTGCTCCTCTGAGGCAACAGTGCAAATGGGCAATGGTTCTTCCTCTGCGATACGGGACCAAACCTTCTGGATTCCTCCTCTGAGCTCCTGAGGTCCCAACACCAGATGATCAGCACGCCATCCTCAGGTGTCTGAGCCACATCTCCATGGCCACTCCTCTGAGCTGCTGGGTTCTGATAGCCCCAAACCCTTCCATTCGCTTCTCCCACTTATAGAGGTGGTAGCTGCTTCCTGCCTTTACTATCTGCTGTTAACCTTACTGTTGCTTTTGGCTGTTCCTGTCCTTCACCTGCTTCACCAATTCCATATCAAATCTTCTCTGTTGAAAGACTTCATTTGGTTTGTGTTTCCTGGCTGATCACTATCTGCTGCAAGTTAGTGAACCACCCATGTGAATGTCTAGGTGAAGAATTGTCCAGGCAGTGGAAGGAGCAAGTTCAAAGCTCATAAAGCAGAAGCACGCCTGGAATGTTTGAGAAACGGCAAGGAAGTCACTGTGGTTGGAGCAGAGTAAATGAGAAGAAAGTATTTAGAGATGTCAGAAAGGGCCAGATAGCGTACACCCTTGTAACTTACAGACGAAAAAAAATCTTTGGTTTTTATTTTGAGTGGGAAGGGACACCACTGAATCTACCAAAACCACTCCTCTTTAAAGCGAGGAGTGATATGACGAGAAATTTGTTGGAAAAGTATCACTGTGGCTGCTATAGTAAGAATACATTTAGGGGAACAAAAATAAAAACAGAGGTAACATTTAGGAGCCAATTGCAAGCATCTACACAAGAGATAATAGTGGTTTTTTCAAGGATAGCAACAGTGGAGGTAAAAATAACTAGAGAGCTTATGAATATATTTTGATAGTGGAACCAACCAGGTTTGACAATAAAGTGGATAAAAGAGGCATTAAGAACGGCTTCAAGGTTTTGGCCTGTGCAATTGGAACAATGAAACTACCGTGAACAGAACGGAGCCATTTCTTTTTGTGCGGGTGGGGGACAGGCAGCAGGAGCTACGTTTTAAACAGGGGTCCCCAACCCCCCCCCCCCAGGCCGCGGACCGGTACCAGGCTGCAGCCTGTTAGGAACCCGGCTGCACAGCAGGAGGTGAGCCGCGGTGAGCGAGCACAGTTTCATCGGCTGCGCCCCACCGCTCCCCATCGCTCGCGTTACCGCCTGAACCATCTCCCCGCCCACCCCGGCCGTGGAAACATCGTCTTCCACAAAACAGTCCCTGCCAAAAAGGTTGGGGACCGCTGTTTTAACATGTTCTATTAGACATCCAAGGTGTTAAGTAGACAGTTACGTATGTGGGTCTGAAGTTCAGGGTAGAGGTTCAAGATGGAGCTCTAAATGTGAGAGACTTCAGAAATATAAATGATATTTAAAAGGTACAGGAATGGATAAAGTAATCTAGGGAATATAGATAGAATAGTGGTGCAGGAGATGCCAATATTTAGAGATTGAGGAGACAAGAAGAAACTATCAAAAGTGACTGAGGATCCAAAAGAGTCGGAGGGATGTTAGGAGAACGTGTTATCCTGAAAGCCAGTGATGGAAGGAGGAGGTAGTATGGACAGTGGCAAGAGTTGCTGATAGGTCCCCTGAGATAAAACACCGAGAACAGACAAAGTGGCTTTAGTAACATGAAGGCCATTGATAACCATGATAAAGGGCAGTTTCTGTGGAGTGGGGGGGTGGGGGTGCAAGTCTATTTAGAATGGGATTCAAAGAGAATGGAATTAGATACCCTGCAGTAAGAGAGTACAGACAACTTTTCCAAGTCATTTTCTCTCTTCCTCCCTTCCTTCCTTCCTCCCTCCCTCCCTTCCTTCCCTCCTTCCTTCCTTCCTCTCTCTCTCTCCCTTCCTTTCCTTTCCTTTCCATTCCCCCTTCCTTCCTTCCTTCCTCCCTCTCTCTCTCTCCCTTCCTTTCCTTTCCCTTCCCCCTTCCTTCCTTCCTTCCTCCCTCTCTCCCTCCCTTTCTCTCCCTTCCTTTCCTTCCTTCCTCTCTCTCTCCCTTCCTTTCCTTTTCCTTCCTTCCTTCCTCCCTCCCTCCCTTCCTTCCTCTCTCTCTCTCCCTTCCTTTCCTTTCCTTTCCCTTCCCCCTTCCTTCCTTCCTTCCTCCCTCCTTCTCTCTCCCTTCCTTTCCTTTCCCTTCCTTCCTTCCCTCCTTCCTTCTTTTTAATGTAAAGGAAATGAGAGAAATAAGATGGTAAATAAAGTGGGAATGGGGATTGAGAACATTTTTTAAAAGATGGTAGTAAAAAGAGCATATTTGAGTGTTACTGGGAAAAATCCACTAGAGAGGACAATTTGATGTCCTTGATCTTGGGCATCAGTGGAGAGATTTGCTTTAGAAACATGGAAATTCACCTACGGTATTTTTAAGTCATAAAATATATTATTTCATCCCCCCCCCCCCCCACTTAAAACCTATGAATGATTTTTCCTTGTTTTAGAAGAAAATCCACAATCCTCACCCTTGAGGATTCAAGGTTGAGCATGACCTGGGTTCTACCTCTCTTGCCTGCACCGTCTCTTACTGCTTCCCCTGCTGCACTAAACACCAGCCAGTCTGGCCTCCTTTTTGTGTCTTGAACACATCAAGCTTTTTCTTGCTCCAGAACACTTGCACTTTGCTTTCCCTCTATCTGGTAAACTATTCTCTTGGCTTTTTAGGCTCCGTCTTTCACATATTTTAGGTTTCAGCCTAAATACTTCTTTTTCAGAGAATCCTTTCCTGATAACCTTATGGAAAGTATGTGCTTAGAAATTACTCTCTATCATTATGCCCTGCTTAATAGCATTTATCGCCATCCATAATTATCTTCTATGTGCTTGTTTACTAGCTCATTTTTTTTCTCCCCAACCAAAATCTAAGTTCCGGCTGTATCTCTAACACCTAGAAAGTGTTAGGCTCACACAGTGACCAATAAATTGTCTGTGACATACGTAAATATTTATTAAAATAATAATCAAAACCTCAGGGTCCTGAAGTTCTTCAGCCCTCTAGGATGTTTATTACTTTTAATATACGTGCAACAATAATCTGAGCTCCCATACTGCATAACTGAAAGAAGTCTAATTCTCTTCCTAAGTATTTCTGAGATCACTCCTTGTGTGTCCTAGAAATCCATTTTGTCTTGCTTATCACTTCTTTTCTGTCTTACAGGTTGCCTCCAGCTGTCTCATCACCACTTTCTCATTCCTGAACATACTTCATCCCAAAACATGGACACAGGCCCCTAAACATAGCTAGAGCGATACTCTTATCTTTATTATTTTAGTAACTCTTGGGGATAATCATAATGTTGGTAATAATAACAATAATACATTCAGCACTTGCTAGGACTAGACACTGTATATATATTCACTTATTTATCCCACCAATCCTATGATAAAGGTATTATTATTATCCCTGCTTTCTAGATAAGACACTGAAACATGGGGAAGATATATAAATTTCCCAAAGACATTTAACTAATAAGTGATCAACCCAGGATTCATTCCCAGGCAATCTGTCTGTAGAGTCCATTCTCTTAAATGGAAGGGAATTATAATCTAGATAAGGAAAGGTTAAAACTGGCTCTCTGATAATTTTCTTCCTCTAATGTGTTGGCTCATTATCTTTGATCTAAATTTTCCCACTAGACACATCTTTGTCAGCTGCTGGCTTATTTCCATATTACTGGGGCTCGATTCTCTTTCTTTGGAATAAATTCATCTTTTCTCAGCTCTTAATTCACCCTCCCTACTTGTTCTTAGCCAGAGAAAATCAATGTATCCTAACAACATAATAATCTTTGCAAAGACTAACTCAACTCAAAATAAGCAGTCTTTTATATGATTAAATATTAGCAACAGCTTGGTCTGAAGCATGAGTGTTTTCACTTTCTCATGTCCTTATATATGCAAGGCTAAAAGAGTCATCAAAGAGGTCCTTAAAATAGCAAAGGGAGGATGTTGGCATTCACCCTAGAATTTAGAAATGGCTGTAGCCTTTAAAAGGGCACACTTTCGTCCCCACTTTATATGCTGGACACTGCAAGGGTTAGGTGAAACAACAATGGCATTTGCTACACCCAAGAAACTAACAGGAAGAGAGGAGAAAGCATGACACATGACTTCAAGTGTTATAAAGTATTACACGTAGACTCTGAGAGCTGGGAAATAACAGAAGGTTGTTCAGCAAAGGTTATGCTACAATGCCTAAGGAGAGAAGTAAAAATCAAAAGTGACTACCACAAGCCTTTAAGAGGGCATTCATGTGATGAATTGGGAGATGGGGGCAGGGGTAAATGCTGTTGAATAATAAGGATGTTAGAAAAGACTGATTCTCATAGTCTAAGAAGGTAGAAACCCCTGATATATTGGAAACTCAACAGCACACCTGTCTTCCCTAAATATTTTAAGGATGGTCCCTGCCTAGGTGGGTTGGAGATTAAAAAAAAAATCATGATATCACTTTTCATGAATGTCATAAACCACATGACCTTACATTAACAACAAATACAAAAATAGCAATATAAGCAGCTGTCATTAATCAATTAATTATATAAAATGTAACTAAGCAGGGCCAGGAGCTGAGGTTCCAGCAATGAACAAAGCAGATAAAAAAATCCCTGCCTTCATGGATCTTATGTTTATGGAGTACTTACTGTGTGCCAGACATTGTGTGCTGAGTTTTCATAGACATTCATTATTATTCCTCACAGCAACTTTTGAGGTCGTTTCTCTATGGCTCCTGGCCATGCTGACCAACAGTGACCTCAGGTTCTCCCCAGACATTTGGCTGTGGACTCACTGATTCAGAAGCTACTCAGAAGCAATGGTTTCTCATAGTCTTCTCCACAAACGCTCCTTTCATGGTTCTACATCTATGGCTGGTAGGACATGGCTTCTCTAATTGACTGGCTGGTGACTCAACCTCTGATCCAACATCTCTTCTGGACCTGTATTTTTCAACAATTCTGTAAGGTCTACTTCCTATAATAACTCAAAAACACTCAGACTGACACTTCTCCACTTATTGAAACTGGGATGATTCACCAACAAAAGATGAATGCTAATTATTAGTAACATGAGAAGCAAGATGGAAATTATTTATTTCCAGACATATAATTCTCAATAAAATGTTTCTAATCTATTCTTAAGAAGTGTTGTCTCTAAAGACACCACCAGAAAACTAGAGCTCATCAATGAATTCGGTAAAGTTGCAGGATAAAAAATTAATCTACAGAAATATGTTGCATTTCTATACACTAACCACAAACTATCAGAAAGAGAAATTAAGGAAACAATCTCATTTACCATTGCATCAAAAAGAATAAATTACTTAGGAATAAACCTACCTAAGGAGGTAAAAGACCTGTACTCAGAAAACTATAAAACACTGATGAAAGAAATTGAAGATGATGCTGTGTTCGTGCATGGGAAGAATCAATATTGTTAAAATGACCATACTACCCAAGGCAATCTACAGAGTCAATGCAATCCCTATTAAAATACCAAGGGCATTTTTCAGAGAACTAGAACAAATAAATTTAAAATTTTGTATGGAAACAAAAAGACCTCAAATAGCCAAAACAATCTTGAAAAAGAAAAATGGAGCTAGAGAAAACATGCTCCCTGACTTCAGACTACAATACAAAGCGATAGTAATCAAAACAGTATGGTACTGGCACAAAAACAGATACATAGATCAATGGAACAGAATAGAGAACCCAGAAATAAACCCACATACTTATGGTCAATTAGTCTACAACAAAGGAGGCAAAAATATACAATGGGGAAAAAACAGTGTCTTCGATAAGTGGTGCCGGGAAAACTGGACAGCTACATGTAGATGAATGAATTTAGAACACCCTCTAACACCATATACAAAAATAAACTCAAAATGTGTTAAAGATCTAAATGTAAGACAGATATCTAAAACTCCTAGAAGAAAACATAGGAAGAATACTCTTTGACATAAATTGAAGCAATAATTTTTGGGTCTATCACCTAAAGCAAAGAAAATAAAGGCAAAAACAAATAAATGGGACCTAATTAGGCTTAAAAGGTTTTGCACAGCAAAGGAAACCACTGACAAGACAAAAACACAACCTACTGAATGGGAGAAAATATTTGCAAATGATATGACTGATAAGGGCTTAACATCCAAAATATATAAACAGCTCACACAACTCAACACCAAAAAAACAAACAACCCAATTGAAAAATGGGCAGAAGACCAGAACAGACATTTTTCCAAAGAAGACATACAGATGGCCAACAGGCACACGAAAAGATGCTCAACATCATTAATCATCAGAGAAATGCAAATTAAAACCACGAGATACCACCTCACACCTGTCAAAATGGCAATCAAAAAAATGACCACCAAAAAGTATTGTTGGCAATGATGTGGAGAAAAGGGGACCCTCGTACACCATTGGTGGGAATGTAAATTGGTTCAGCCACTGTGGAAAACAGTATGACAGTGTCTCATAAAACTAAAAATAGAACTATCATATGACTCAGCAATTCCACTCTTGGGTGTATATCCAAAAAAAAACCCCAGTAATTCAAAAAGACACATTATCCCAATGTTCACAGCAGCATTATTTACAATATCCAAGATATGGAACCAAAGTGTTCCGTATGGACAACCAAAGTGTCCATCAACAGATGAATGGATACAAAAGATGTGGTATACATACATACATAAAATGGAATATTACTCAGTCATAAAAAAGAATGAAATTTTGCCATTTGTAACAACATGAATGGACATGGAGGGTATTATGCTAAGTGAAATAAGTCAGACATAGAAAGATAAATACTGTATGATATCACTTTTATGCAGAATCTAAAAAATACAACAAACTAGTGAATATAACAAAATGGAGACAGACTCACAGATATGGAGAACTAGTGGTTAGCAGTGGGGAAAGGGAAGGGAGGAGAGGCAAGGTAGAGGTATTGGATTAAGAGGTACAAACTATTATGTATACAATAAATAAGCTACAACGATATATTGTATAACACAGGGAATATAGTTAATATTTTCTAATAACTATAAATGGAGCATAACCTTTAAAAATTGTGAATCATTATGTTCTACACCTGTAATTTATATAATATTGTATATCAACTATATCTCAATTTTTAAAAAGTAATAAAAAAGTTTTTCCTATCTTGAAAAGATATCTCCACCCCCATGTTTATTGTAGCATCATTCACAATAGCCAAGATATGGGAACAACCTGTGTCCATCAATAGATGAATGAATAATACACACACACACACACACACACACACACACACACACGGAAGATTATTCAGTAGTAAAAAGAAGGAAATCACGCAATTTGTGACAACATGGATGGACCTTGAGGGCATTATGCTAAGTGAAATGAGTCAGACAGAGAAAGGCAAATACCCTTTGAACTCAATTATATTTGGAATCCAAAAATGCTGAACTCATAGAGAGTATAAAACTCATAAAAGCAGAGTTGAATGATGGTTGCCAGGGGCTGGGAGCTGGGGGAAATGGAGAGATGTTGGTCAAAGTGTATGAACTTCCAGTTATAAGACAAATTCTGGGGATCTAATATGTAGCATAATGAGTATAGTGAAAAATACTGTATTATATAATTGAAAGCTATGCTAAGAGAGTAGGTTTTAAATGTTGCCCCCACACACATACACACAAAGTAATTATGGAAAAAATTTGTCCTGTTGGGAAAGTTAATATAATACACGACTTGGTAGTTTAGTGGTTCAGATGCTTTTTAAAATTGTCCACCTTGCCTTCTGTTGATTTTAAAAAGCAATAGCCTGAAATTGACAAGTCTGTCCCAAATCCCAAAACAGGCTTGATTTTGCATGTAATACACAGGATTAAAAAATATTGATAAATATTTGACTCTGCTTTTTTTAAGCCTTTACTGTAGAACATAAAAAATTATTCAACTGAAATGAAATGAACCACAAGTTGTTTATGTAACTGTCTGAGGATAATATGTCAAAGAATATTATGATAGTAAACTGACAGGGAAAAATGATTTACTAGTCTCAATTTTGAAAGGATAAAAAAACTGTTGGAGATCATGTTTGAAATGTCATTCTGCCTCACTGAACTGCATAATTTTTATTAATAATTTATGATCATACTGTTTTTTATTTAATGTGCACATTGGCTTTTATGAGCATGTTGGGAATTACTGCAAACTGAATTTCACATAAAATATACCTGTATTTCACAATACTTTGCTTTACGCATTTTAAGTACAGTACCAGATGTGTAGCTGATCCAATTTTTTTCACTTACTTTTTAAAATAAACAATTTTTGAAGAGTTTTGGATTAACATAAAAGTTGAGAATACAGAGAATTCCTATATAACCCAGGCCCAGTTTCTTATTCTTTAATAAGTAATAAGATATTAATAACATCTTATATTGTTTGATACCTTTATTATAATTAACCAATATTGACATATTATTAACTGTAGTTTATAATTTATTCACATTTTCTTACTTTTATCCTGATGCCCCTTTTCTGTTCTTGGATCCCATCCAGAAAGCACATTACCTGTAGTCATCAGATCTCCTTCGGCTCCTCTAGGCTATGACAGTCCCTCAGGCTTTCCTTGATTTTGATGACCTTGACAGTCTTGAGGAGTACCAGTCTTGTATTTCGTAGACTGTCCCTCAGTTGGGATTTGTCTGATATTGTTCTTATGACTAGACTGGGGTTACGGGTTTTTGTGAGGAAGACCACAGAGGGAAAGTGCCCTTTTCATCACATCACATTAAGGATAAATACTATGAATGTGACTCATCACTACTGGTGTTAACCTCTATCACCTGGCTGAGATGGTGTTTGTCAGGTTTCTCCACTGTAAAGTTACTCTTTTTTCTTTCCATATTCTACTCTTTGAAAGGAAGTCGCTTCAGTTTAGTTTGCTGGGGCTACCATAACAAAGTACCACTATCTGGCTGGCTTACATATCAGACATTTATTGTCTCACAGTTCTGGAGGCGAGAAAATCTGAGGTCAAGCAGTCGGCTCGTTCTGAGTGTGGTGAGGGAGAATCTGTTCCATGCCTTTCTCCCAGCTTCTGGTGGTTCGCTGGCATCCTCCAAGTTCTTTGATCTGTACACGCATCACCTCGATCTCTACCTTCATTTCACTTGGTGTTGTCCCTGTGCTTGTGACTCTGTCCAAATTTCCCCATTTTAAAAGGACTCTAGTCATATTAGATTAGGAGCCCCCCCTACTCCAGTATGGCCTAATTTTGACTAATTACATCTGCAATGGCCCTATTCCCAAATAAAGTCAAATTCTGAGGTACTAGGAGCTTGGACTTCAACGCATGTAGTTTTGGCGGACATAATTCAACCCATAACAGTTGCTATATGCAATGCACACCTAAAGAGTGGGGAGTTATAGTCTAACCCATTTATTTATATTAGGATGGACTCATTGGTACTTGCTTTATACTTTGGGTTATAATCCAATGATACTTTATTTTGTTGCTTAACTTTGGCATTTGGAGCTCTTTCATTTGGCTCCTATAGTGCTTTTAACATACGCCCCTCAACATAGTTTATATATTTATTTTTAAAAATTTTAGCACTTCCTAACTTTCTGACACCACAAAATGCTCCAGTCTCATCTTGTATATTTCCTGCCCATATTACTGTCAACCCTTTCTCTAAGGATCCAAGGAGCCCTGGTGTCTTTTATTGGAGAATGGTATCAGCAACTAAGGTCAGGGCACTAGGTGTGCTTGTTGCTACCAAGTTGTTTCTAGACCTTCTCAGCTGACAAAGCAAGGAGATGTATGTGTATATACTAGCTTATGTATATACACATATCTATATATATTTCCACATGTAACCATTTGAAACTACATTAAGCTAAATGAGTCATACTGATGTCTCCAACTGTAATCCACTACCATGTAGATCATTATAGCCTCTTGGCTTTGCTTATCTGTAACCTCCCACTATAACACTGAGAAACCTGGCACCTACCACCCACCATCCAGTCACATAATTGTTCAGTTCTAGTATGTATTTAGAGCAGGTTTACATTTACTTTTAATCTACAGAATTATTAAAGTATAAAATATTTATAAACCAATCATAAATATTTAAATGTGCAAAATTCCACACAGTAATAGCTTACATTTCCTAGGAAGAGCTGCAGACTAAATTGAAATGTAATTTCTTCTCCGGATCATTGTTAATCAGGACAGTGCCATTACTGAGGTGCAACTGGCTTTCTGTTTAATGTAATTTGTTAAAATGCACATTAGACCAATTAGAATAAATGATACAAACATCAACTTCATGTTTTCATCAGAGTAGCACATAATAAAGTGTATGTAATCTCCCCACCTCCTCCTCTCTGTCTCTCTCCATATACATATATATGTATATGTATATATATGTTATTTGTATTTATGTCATGTAGTACATACAACATACTCTACATATCCTTACACACATATAATAAAAACTTAATTATGGACATTTCAGAAGTTATAAAATAATTATTGAGTTTCTAAGATAGAAATAACATATAAAGGTAAAAGCCAAAAGGCATTTTCAATATATTAAACGTCTTCTGTTATAAGAGGGAAAAGAAGTTTCTGATAGCAGAGGTTTGTACTGGTAGAATTCCAACTATCTCAAACGTAACGAAATGTCAGATTTTCTCTTTGTTCATCATATACAACATTGAATTTTACCGGCCCTTTATAAACTGCATATAGTATAGTCTTTATCTACAGTGGGGTTTAGTTGCTGTTGTTGTTACAAATTTGGTTACAGTTGCAAAGTCCTGCTTGCTTCAAGACAAAGAAAAAAAATGGAGTAAGTTTGGGTAAAGGTCCGAAAAATTAAAAATTTAATTTAAAACAACTGGAGTTAATATACACCATGCGTGGCATATGTTCTCTGCATTCATTGGCTACAAACTTGGATCTAAGTTTTCCATCAGTCCCCATGTAGCAAACACCTCTTCTGCACGGCTTCAGTGTCTCTCAGTCTCATTCCTCTCTTGTCCCAGCTGCCACTGTGGTGACCAGCTCAGCCTGGAACTGGACTGACTTCCCACAGCTGCAACATGACAGCCCCGGGCTCTGGACCCAAGCCACACTCTCACCTCCCATCCTGTCGTTTCTCTATTGATATTGTTTTGGGAGCTTCACTCTGAAATCTCATCCCTGTCATCAGTAAAGGAACAAGATAATCTTTTCCCTTTCAAAATGCAATTCCTGATGCCATTTTTCGTTCTACTGCTCTTGTCTTAGCAAACTCTTATGCATCTGTATGTTTGTTGTGTTATGGAGAAAGCATCAGACACGAAATGGGAGCCTATCATGTGTAAGCCTCTGGGTCTTTCAGGGAAAGAATATTGTAATTCATTACAACATTAGTAGAGTTGATAATAGCATTTCTACCCTTCTGTATTTGTCTTAAAAGTTGAATATGAAGCTGTGAAGAGCTACCTGTACATGAGGAGAAAAGGCTGGCTACCCTTAGGTAGTCAAAGAATAAGGGATTTAATATTTAGTTTAGGCTCACTGAGATTTTTCAGAGAGAAAAATTTGCAGATGGCATTTAAATGCAAATGCTAGCCCAGCGTTACCTGGGCAGGTGTCCTTGAGGGAATGAACGGCCTTTATCAAGGCACCTGCTTCAGATCTCAAATCACATGGAACTCATTCACCTGGTTGCCTTGGACTGTTTTTAAAATAAAGCTTATGTTCTGCTAGTCCTTCTGATAATATTCTGAGATTCTTAATTCAAACTGGAGAACAAAATAAGAAAAAAGATAACTTTAAGTCTTCCTCCCAAACCACCCAAAGTGAAATTCAGGCTGTGAAACAATGATGCTTCCCCTCCAGTGGGGACTTTATAACCTTTTATTCATGGGAAATTCAATTAAAATGTGCAAATCTGCTGTTTCCTGAAAAATTTAATTTGCATCTTAACTTGCTACTGCTGTGCCCAAGATTTTCAAATCAAATATTAAAAATGAACTTGTCAACTCCAGCAGCTTTATGCTGGGAGCTAAACACTTCATACATTCTCTTTCATTTTGTGGTCTATTAAGATACACTTATGAGTGAATGTGTAGTGGACTAAGTTGTTAATAGGTAAATTTTACAATGAGTTTTAAATTAGATTCTCTCCACACACTCAATAATCCACCTCATTTCCTGTGTGTATTTTTATCTTCATGCCAGATTCCCAATCTTAAAATCCAACACAAGCCATTGTGTTGTTTGAATAATCTCAGAAGTCCTGTAGTCTAATATCTCATAAACTTGCTTTTAAACTTGTTTTTCTCTTTTATGTTTCTGAACTGTTTTAGATATACCTAATCAACAACGTAAAAACAAAATCAGAATTCATTAGACATGTCTGCCTTTGAATGGAAAAATTATGACCTTATAATTCCTTAATGAAATATTCAAGATTGAAATTCAGGATAGTTTTTCTTTTTAAAAAAATGTATATACTAGTTGACTGTAGTATAGTGATGTCCACTGTGTAAGTCAGAATTATTTTTACTTGCAAGTGGGAGGAAAAAAACCTCATGCTAAATTTCTTGGATGTGATGAGGTATGGTCGATTTTAGGCATGGCTAGGTCCTGGGGCTCCTTCAAATTCTGTATCTCTTGTTATCTCTGCTGTTGCAGTGATTCACAAAATGGCTGCCAGAAGCCCTACACATATCTTTCAAGCTTACTGACCTCAGTGGAAGGATAATTTTTCCCAATAGTCCTTAAAGAAAAGTCCACAAAAAGACATATTTGTCTGGCATGTAGCACATGATCATTACTGAACTAGTCACTCTGACCAGAGGTCTACAGAGCCCTGTTTGGCTAGATCGGGGTCATAAGAAATATTCCAATGGCTTTACAGAACCACATGAAATGTTTTTTCTCTGAAAAGAAGAGTTCTGTCACCTGAGAAAGGAGGGGGAAGAAATACTGAAAAGGCAAAAATAATGGTAGTTAACTACACTATCTCACACCTGACCTTGGATTGTATTCTGGATTACAGAATTTATCATGTTGCATTGTGATTAGTTTTATATTTCTTGCCCTGATCAAACTCAGAAAATCCTAAAGATAAGATGCAAACATTACTTCAAAAAATACTGTCATTATTTCATTTTCAGAGTCTAATCCAGTTTTCGGCACTTAGTGGGTCTTCAACAGATGATTACTAATTATACTAAATAATTACATGTACTATTTACTATCCTTTTTTCCCTATCTCTGTTTTGGCATTCTTTTATCTTCTTATTCAGCCCTTGTGAGTCTTTTTTTAAAGAAATTTCTTTTAATGTTTAATTTCAGCCAGTTTTCAAATCACTTTCCTAGGAAGCCAAAAGAAAAAAATTATGTAAGCTTAATAATATATATTATTTGCAAAAGACAATTTCACTTTTCAAAAAAGAGTGATTTCTTGGGTCTATTTTTAAAAAGCAGAAATATAACAAATTTAGTTATTTCATTCGTGAAGCTAACTAAATATACCTAAAATCTCTAATCCCTCATTCCCTCAGATTCATGAGAGTACCTTGATTTCTTATTGGTCCTCCCCCTATCTCTAGTACCTTTGAGATACTAATTGCCATTCTTAATTAAAATGGAACTGATTTTTGATTGTGTAGTGTTATCTTGCATTTTTGTCCTGGATCTAGGCATGTTTTGTATCATTGGCTGTTTATGAGTCATATGTATTGTTATTTAACTTATTATAGGTCTAAAGTCAGTCTCATTCTAATTAAACTCAGTGAGTTTTATTTTGTTTTGACAAGAAACATCCAGATGTCCCGAAGTCGATGGCTCCGGATTGGTCATGGGGCTGTTTTGAGGTCACTCTGGATTAGGTGCCCGATTAATAGATATGTCCCAGAACACCACAAAGAAAAGAAAATTAGAAGAGCTTCCTAAGCAGCCACTTTTCTATGCCAAACCCTCTTTGTGCTTAGATAGTTCTTCCTTCATTCTCATATCATGCTATGGTTAACTGAGCTCTTTTCAGTTACTTCTCTCTAGAATGTCTTCCTGGAAAAATTTTTCCAGGTTATTTCTACTCATCCTTATGTTCACCTTCTTCAGAAAAGCATTTGCTAAACTCTAAAAAGTTACCTTATTGTGTATTGTGGCATCACCTTGCAATTTATTTACCATCTTATCACTGGTCATAATTGGACATTTAAAAATTAATTTTGTGTTCCCTACTATGTTGTAAATTCAATAACTAAGACAACCTTGTCTTGTTCACTGTTGAATACCCAGTCCAAATACAATGGCATACAGTAGTCTCCCCTGCCTCAGCATTTCATCATTTTTGTTTTATTTTATTGTTATAAGACTTGAGATCTACACTCTTAAAACATTTTTACAGTGTACAAAACATTATTGTTGACGATAAGTACAATGTTGTACAGTAGATTTCCAGAGCACATTCATCTTGTTTGACTAGAAGTTTATGCCTACTAATTAGCAACTCCCCATTTCTCCCTCCCTCCCTCAAATCCCTGGCAACCAACATTCTACTCTTTGACTCTGTAGGTTTGATTATTTTAGATACTTCTTATAAGTGGAATCATGTAGTATGTGTCTTTCTGTGACTGATTTATTTCACTTTGCATAATTTCCTCAAGGTTTATCCATATTGTTACATATTTCAGAGTTTTCTTTTTTCAAGGCTGCATAGCATTCCATTGTATATGTATACAACATTTTCTTTACACATTCATCTGCTGATGGACATTTAGGTTTTTTCCACATCTTGGCTATTGTGAACAGTGCTGCAATGAACATAGAAGTGCTAATATCTCTTGAGATTCTGATTTCAATTATTTTACATAAATGCCAAGAAGTGAGATTGCTGGATCATATGATAGTTCTATTTTTAAGTTTTGAGGGACCTCCATACTGTTTTTGATAACAGCTGTATCATTTTGCATTCCCACAAACAGTGTGAAATGGTTCCAATTACTCTGCATCCTTGCCAGTATTTGCTGTCTTATGTTTTTTTGATAGCAGCCTTCCAGAGAGGTGTGAGGTGATATGATATAGTGGTTTTGATTTGCATTTCCCTGATGATTAGAGATGGTGAACATCTTTTCATGTGCCTGCTGGCCATCTGTATGTCTTCTTTGGAGAAGTATCTATTCAACTTCTTAGCCCATTTTAAAATTGAGTTACCAGTGTTTTTTTTTTTTTTAGCTATTGAGTTGTAGGAGTTCCTTATATATTTTGGAGATTAGTTTTCTCAGTACCATTTTTTGAAGAGACTGTCATTTCCACATTGTGTATTTCTGATACTGTTGTCAATGATCCGTTGTGGATTTCTTCTTTCTCAAGTTTGATTTGGCTATCCCTTGTCTTGTGTGGTTCCATATGAATTTTAAAACTGATTTTTCTATTTCTGTAAAAAAAATGTCATTGGGATTTTGATTGGTATTACATTAAATCTGTTGATTGCTTTGGGTAGTATAGGCATTTTAACAATATAAAGTCTTCCATTCCATGAGTGTGGGATTTCTTTCCAATTGTGTCTTAATTCTAACTAGTTTAGGCTGCTCAAACCATCATTTTTGAGTGAAACCTAAACAAGATCAGTAATAAAGATCTTATTTCTCATATTCACTGCTGTATCCCCCAGGTCCTAGAACATATTTTGTGCTCAGTAATTGCTTTTTTGAATAAGTGAAGGAATCAATTATGCACCAGATAATAAAATATCTCTGCATTATAGAAGCAGTGGCTGAGCCAGTGGTGCTCTCTGGTGATTAAAAGTCATCACTGTAGCCTTTTTCTTAAACCAAGTGACTGGCCCTTAGACTTCTCTTTTAAGTCTAAGACTTCACAGTATTATGTAACCAGGGGTTGTCTTGATGAGATACTTTTTTAAACAAAAATTTATTTATTTATTTTGGCTCCACCAGGTCTTAGTTGTGGCATGCGGTACCTTTAGTTGTGGCATTCAGACTTCTTAGTTGCAACATGTGGACTTCTTAGTTGCAACATGCGGACTTCTTAGTTGCAGCATGCATGCTGGAACTAGTTCCCCAACCAGAGATCGAACCTGGGCCCCCTGCATTGGGAACGTGGAATCTTACCCACTGGACCACCAGGGAAGTCCCTAGATGAGATACTTTTAAGAAACCCTAGCAATACAATCCTAGCAGTGTAAGAACAATGTCTTATATATGTATATCACTAAAGTCTTGGGGCACACATAGATGTATTAGTCAGGGTTCTCCAGAGAAACAGAACCAATTATAAATATAAATGTATATTACAATGCCATTGGTATATTCAAAGAAGAAATTTAGTGTAAGTTAGTGGGGCTAAGAACAGAGTAAGTGATGAAGAAAGAGATTGTTGAGATTTTGTCAGGAGACTTGAGCTTTACTTATCTCTAATCAACACAAGGGGTTATTTACCTAGCATCACAGATGTTACAAAAAAGACTTCATTAATGAAGTGAGTAATGGTCAAGACTATTGGTTAGAAACACCATAGAGACACTGGCCCTCACACAAAGAGTGAACCCAGCAATCCGTGTGGTTTTGATGGGTCTCAGATTTTTATTTCCAAGGTGGCTGGTATTCAGTCGCTACTTTGAAAGAATCTAATTGTACATTGTTTACAAATAGACAAGCAGACTCCTGTCTCTAGCATATTGTCACATTTTCTCCCAGAGAAGCTTTCATGCCAAGCATAGTCAAAGCATTTAACCATGGACAGAAAGCTGGGATTTCATTGAGCTTAATGGGGACAGGTTGCATGGCTGTCTTAGTTCCTGTTTGCTAATAAACATTTGTATGTGTACAAAATTTATTCTAATGATTGCTTTGATACATGGCCATAGGTGTCCGGAGGAGAGCTCTTAGCACTCACCTAACAATAAAGACTGGATGCTATGATACCAAACTAAAGCCAGCAACTATGAGGGCCCACATTGCCTTAGATCAATTTACAATTTAGATCAATTTCACTGGTTTCCTTGGAAGTCCCTTCCAAATTGATGAGTTCGCATCTACTTTCTGCTTTGTGTGTGGAACTTTATATGAACAATAACATCATAAGACATGAATTGTTTAATGGAAAGGGCAGTGCTATGAAAATTAAAGACAGAGTTCTAGTCCCAATTCTACTATTACTAGATGGTTTATATTAATAGGTTATTTTTCTTTCTGGGCCTCTATTTTACTGTAAAATGAATTTCCTTCAGATTGTAAAAATCTTTGAGTCTATATGAAGCACACAGATTCTTATCTCTCTGGAAGGAAGCTGTTATGGACAGACTTGTGTCCCCCCAAATTCATATGTTTAACCCTAACCTCCAATATAACTGTATTTGAAAATAGAGCTTACAAAGGTAGGAGGAGGTAATAAAGGTTAAGTGAGGTAATATGAGTAGGGCCTTCATTCTGTAGGACTGGTGTCCTTATAAGAAGAAGAGGTGAGAGAGTTCTCTTTCTCTCCACGAGTTCACAGAGAAGAAAGGTCACGTGAGGACAACAAGAAGCCAGCTGTCTACAAACCAGAGACAGAATCTTCATCAGAAACTAACCCTGTTGGCACCTTGTTCTTGGACTTCCAACCTCCAGAACTGTGTGAAAGTACATTTCTGTTATTTAAGCCACCCAGTCTGTGGTATTTTGTTATGACAACCCTAGCAGACTAACACAGAAGCATCGCATAAGCTATCTCATCTGAGAGAAAAGGTCATTCTAACAGAAAAATCTATGAGATTGAGAGTCAGAAATGAACTAAATGCTATGTGAAGTTGGGCAAGGGACTCAATTTGTCAAAGGTTCAAATACTTCTTTTTAAAAACATAGGCAATAGTGTCTAATTTATTGAATTACTGTGAGGATTAAATGATTAAATAAGATACTTTAAGGAAATGCTTTGTAAACTGTAAAGAATTATATACATATCCTGGTTCACCCCGCCCAGCCTGGGAATCTTCTGTTTCAGGGAGACGAAAATAACATCTCCTTACAGACATTACCTCAGATTGCATCAGATCATTCTTGGGCAGGAAGCTCCATCCATGTCTTTCAGACAGAGAAGACAAATACACCAATTGAATATAAACAATTTCCTTCCACAACTGCTTGGAGGTCAAGTTGTATGAAAAGACTTCCCTTTCAAACCAATAATTCTTAGGAAGCAATTCTATATAGGACAGCTTTCCCATTCAGTTTTTTTTTCTGAGTTTATTGATGGATATTTGACAAATATCGAATAATTGTATATATTTAAAGTCTACAATGAGATGAATATATATATACACATACACACACATACACACACGGAATAAAATGGAATAATTACCAAGATCAAAATAATTAACATATCCATTACCTCACATAGTTAACTCCTTTTTTTTCCATCTTTTTGTGGTGATAATTCTTAAGTTCTACTTTCAGCAACTTTCAAGTATACAATACTGTATTATTAACTATAGTCACCATGCTGTATATTTGATCCTCAGAACTTATTCTCAGTTTTTGATGAAGATGATAAAGGAAAAAGTACAGGAATAGACTAAAAAGCTTTAAGGGTAAAAACCAGTCACCTATGTAATAATTCACAAATAACAAATAGGTGGATTCTCTGTGTTAATTCCTATGCAACACCTTCCTCCTATTTTAAAATTATGCATTCTTTTAAGTGTGATTTGTTTCTCATTATACTTTTAACAGGTTTCTGTCCAGGGTGATTCAATTAGTAGAATGGCATTTTTTCTTCTTTTAAAAATATTGAGAAAAATGTTTTCGGAACACAAATGACTTTCTCTAGGGTCTTTATTGAAAAGAAGTCACCCTGTTTTGTTGCCAAGGACACCAAAAATTGCTGGTTGACTGGTTAGTCATTTCTTTTCTAATGAAAAGAGACAGCATTGAGATTTCCTGGAAAATGAATCGATGTGAATGTGGATAGTGGTTTGAAATCTTGCTGCTGAACTATTTAGAACATGACAGAGGCCAAACAAGATTACAGAGCAAAATTAAATGATATAAAATGTGTTAAAAAAGACTTCGCATTATGCCTTTAGCATAATTGAATCTACCATGGAAATAAGCCCATGCCAATGAAGAGTGAATATCAAACTGTGTAGAATTGGGTTATCCCTCTGTTGTTACAGAAACTAGGGCAAAGTGCCTCCCCCTTTATTTTTTAAATTAATGTGTCTTTTGTTTCATTAACCAATAGTCACTGTGCACTATTTATTCACCTAAAGTTCAGAATATTATACAGAATATTATAAAGAATGCCTCGTGGATTTGATGGAGCTTCTGGGACTTAAAGTTAAAATTATCTCAGGGTATAACCTATCATTTTAGGAAAAGAAATCTATCTTTGAAAGCTGTATTAATTTGGAACCACCATCCAAGAATTGTTACGTGTGTTACATCACCTGTCTTTGATAGTTCAAACACAAGGAAAATGGGCCAAATATGAAAGAAAGGTCAATGAGGGAAGAAAAAGGGACCCAATTACGTTATTGCCTAAATAAAGTACAAAGAAGAAAACAAACTTCAGTCTAAACATGTCTGCTGTCATTTAAACAGAGAAGCTTTCAGTCATATAGCTATTATTTTTAATTACAAAAGTAGTACATGCTCTATACTAAAAAAAAAAACAAAGAAGCATATAATGGTCTTTTGATGTGTTCACTTGGCTAGGCTACAGTCCCCACTTATCTCTCAAACACTAAACTAGGTACTCTGTAGATGTGATTAAAGTCCAAATTAAGTTGACTTTAAGTAAAGGAAATTATTCTAGATAAATGAGTGGGTTTGATTCAATCTGTTGAAAGGTCTTAAAAGCAGAGCTGAAGTTTCCCTGAAGATGACTGCAACTTCAGTATGTGCCTAAGAGTTCCAGGCTGCCCTTCTTGACATCCTGTCCAACAGATTTTGGACTTGCCTTGTCAGTCCTGACAATCACATAAACCAATTTCTTACAATAAATCTATGATTATATACCTCCTACTGGTTCTGTTTCTTTTGTTGAACACTGACTAATACAAATTTTGGTGAGGTTAGAGGAACAGAATATGAAAGATGAGTTTTCTGAATTGGTTCTGGGTTTTCTGGAATTGGTTCTCTAGTTGATAGATTTAAGGCAGTAATGACTCTATTTCCAGTAGTAAAGAGAGCACCTAGTCCATGGCTTGATGTGGCAACAGAAATATGCAAAATATTGCATTGGACACTACTAATCAAATATCTATAGAAGGAAAAGTTCTGGATGAGCATGTATTTGCTATTATAGGGCATTTTAGTCAAACTAAGTAGTATAATGAAATTGACTGTCTGCCCCTGAGCTATAGAAAGTGGAGAAAGTAAACGATAATCTCCGGACTTCAAATTCCCAGCACAAGCTTTGTATAAATAACTTTAAAGCTTCTATATCTTCCCTAAAAGAAACTTTTGTCTACTGTAATTTCAGGGCTAAGATTTCTGAAAACCAAACCCAGAGTCTCATCCTGTGACTGACTGAATTATAATACAAATTGAATTCCCAACCTCCCAGGGTGTCTTCTGTTAAAGTGAGGGCATTGACTGGGAAGTAATAAAATCCTAAAATTCAGAATAGGGTCATTTAGGTAGGTCCCAATAACTTAGGGGTTACTGAACCCCTAAATTCTGCCAAGTCTTCTTTGCCAGGAAAAGCAGCCCTTTCATCTTTGCCTAAAGAAACCATAATGGCCTCCCAGAAGCACTTGCCTGACAAGGTACCTACTAATTCCTCTCAGGACAAACCCCTTACTACCCCTCTTTGATGCTAAGCCTATTATTATTAGACTCAATTCACAGTAGGCTCCAAAGGATAAGATAGAGATTGTAACCCAAGAAGAGGTTCACTGTATATCAAAAGAACTGTATGGGTTTTTTTTCAATTCATATAGACAAAAATCTTGGGAATGTGTGTGAGAATGGATCTTAAAGGTTTAGGATCATGGTGGGAGAATATACAATTGGATCAAGCTAAATTTACTGATATGAGCCCAATATAAGAGATTCTGGATTCAAAGTTTTAGCTTGAGGGGTTGGAAAAAGCTCTAGTTGTTTGGTTGGTTAACTGAAACATGGACTCAAACATGGCCTACACTAAAGGAAATTGAAATGCCAAGACTGTCTTGGTATACTTTAGAGGAGGGTGTCCATCGGCTTAAGGGGACTGGAAAGTTAGTATTTTTATCACGTTAAGATGTGCTCACCCACCTTGGGAGGGGCCAGAGGATGCACCTTCCTCCACAACTGAATAAGATGAAATTGTGAGGGAGCCCCATATCCTTGCAGAACTCTGTGGTCTCTTTTCTCTGCAGGCCAGAAATGCCAGTGGGAACTGCCATCATCAAACTGGGATCTCTAAGTGCAATGGGGATAATGGGATCCTGGGGTGGCAGGGGACAAGTGGTGACACCAAAGACACAGTGAGTGTGGTTACCATGATGGACAACGGACCCAGAGCAGTAATCAGAATAGTCTGACCTGTAAAAACCAACACTGAATCCCCCATTTGGCACCATTCCCCAGCGTTCTAAGTGCTAGTGTTCTTTTTTTTCCTAGTATAAATTATGTTACAATTATAAGTCAATTAAGTATAGGGACAAAATCATTTTTGTTATCAAATTATAGACACAGTGTCAGTCTTTTATGCGAGCATGAGTACGCCTCTTTTCAGTCTGAAAAGTAATGTCTTAATAACACATTACTTATATATCATTAAATCCGGAGGAATGATCTCTCTTTTGATTTGTGAATGTATTTTTGAATCCTGTATTTAGTAACCAAAAGAGATTTCAAATTGTTTTGAGTTAACAAAACAAAAATAAATAAAATTCGAAGAGTATGTCACTTATGAACTCCTCTGTCCTACCTTTTATGAACTAGTATTTATGGTTGGCCACTGGCCACCTGAGATAATCTAGTAATAGTTTAGGTTTAAAAGATACCATAACAATTTCATTTTTTTAAACATCTGGGGCCAGAATTAGGAAAGACATTATTAAAAATCACTGTCAGAACGTTTTGCTCAAAACACAAAGAATTTTTGGTGTGTTGCCCCCTTTGTTAGTCAGAATAACATGTACTATTTAAAATAAATATGCATAGTTTAACATAATACATATTGAAAATTCTAGTTCTTCTTAGAGTGAATAATTCTTATTGCTCTATTTAAAACAAACTAGGAGCATGGTAAAAGACAGCATGAAAGCACAAAATTAGACTCATGAGACTTGAAAGTCTACATTAAAAAAAAAAAAGCTTTGATTTACTGAGTAAATATTTACATAGGTGCCAAACAGTACATATTTTTCCCCCTCATATTATAAGCTAAAAGTATAATCTAAGGCCACAATTTTCATTTACCTATCAGTTCTCTCCTTTTTATTATAATTGACTTTTTTCTTTTTTTTTTGATATGGCATAATATATTTAAACATAAAGCACAGTCATATTGCACAATGTTAGATGACAATATTATTTAAAGTTTCTCTCTTTTTTTTGGCCTTAAAATATAATTAAACTTATTTATATATAAGACAGTGTCTATATACAACTGATTTTAGCCTTGTGGTTTAACCTTTATAAGATACAAATGCATAGATGTGTGTTGACGCTTGAACAACTCAGGGCTTAAGGATGCCAACACCCTCCCCCGCAAAACCCACACATAACTTTGCAGTTGGCCCTCCCTATCTGAGGTTCCAGGACTGCAGATTCAACCAACCATGGGCTGTGTAATGCTTTAGTATGGACATAGTGAAAAAAACTCACATTTAAGTGGATCCATGCAGTTCAAACTCACGTTGTTCAGGGGTCAACTGTATATGCAAGAATATTCTTGCAAGATTGTAAGTAAATACTATATGACAACCCTGTATATTTATTCTCTCTGATTTAGGGTGACTGATTTCTATAGGAATTTTTATTTTTTGTAATAAAAAATTATTCACTAATGACTTTCAAGTACTCAAATTCAGTTGTAGGCCTTAGAGAGTAAATTAGAGTTATTCTTTTTTTTTTGTATATAAATTTATTTATTTTTTATTTATTTATTTTTGGCTGCATTGGGTCTTCACTGCTGTGCACGGGCTTTCTCTAGTTGCGGCGAGCGGGGGCTACTCTTCCTTGTGGTGCGTGGGCTTATCATTGTGGTGGCTTCTCTTGCTGCAGAGCACGGGCTCTATGGTGTGCAGGATTCAGTAGCTGCAGCACACGGGCTCAGTAGTTGTGGCACACGGGCTTAGTTGCTCCGTGGCATGTGGGATCTTCCCGGACCAGGGCTCAAACCCGTGTCCCCTGCATTGGCAGGAGGATTCTTAACCACTGCTCTACCAGGGAAGCCCTAGAGTCATTCTTTAAAAAACAATATGGTCACTGTTGACATTACAAAGTTCTATAAAAATACTTTTTAGAATTTATCTAAATTATTTGAGTAGGATAGCTCTCTAGATTCACATAAGTTACAGCACTATTGGAAGTTGTAATAATCAATCTGTCTTATAAAAACTTTAGTTATTATGAATAAATTTGGTTAAAAACATGTTTTTATTTTCATAATTGGAAATATATATAACATCAGAGTTCGTGTATTTGACCAGTAAAGCCAGAATAGGAAGCTTAGCAAGTTCCAATTATTTAGGCTTTCTATTGAAAAAGTAAGAAAAGTCTTGCATAAATTAGAATATTAATATTTTCTAGCATTGCTTTACATTTTATTATTTTTATATTCTGATAAAATCAGAGGGAAAGCATATTATCAAACCAGTATAATTTCCAATAATTCATCTTAATTAAATATATTAATTGAATGTGCCCCTTTTTAGAGCTATATACCAATTACTGAAACTTGTTAAATCACTGAAATACAATGAATGCCCTCACAGCCCATAGTTTAATGGCTTTATGAGGTTTCAAAATAACTCAAAAGGCCATTATTATTATAGCATAACTTTTTTGCCCTTAAATAATGAGCATATTTAAAGTATTAAAGTTATCTTTCCTTTGGAAATTTGTCAGTTCTCATATCTTAAATTTATATAAGCCCTTTTAAATCTTCATAAACCAATTAGCACAGGTACACCTACAAGTTTTAAAAGATCTAAGAAGCTGATTTGTTAATTTCCACCTCTTTTATGTTAGATTATCTGTGTGAGATAGTTCCATAGTGCATGCAAGTCAGATTTTATAACCAAATGGATAGGCTGACCATTGTAAGATATAACATTGGATCCCATTTTGTCCTAGAACTCCACAGAGCTGGAAAACTTGGTTAGAATCAAAACTTATAAACTATCTTTAATGATGTACTACCATTTAACCAGTGAGACACAGGAATTGGGATTATAATGTAAGAGCGATAAAAAATAGTAGTCTTTTCAGGAGGTGGTTGAGATTTAGATGTGGATAAACACATATAGACAAGGGGAAGAAAGTACCATGATCAAGTTCTGTATTTTAAATGAGCAGAGCTGATTCACACACACATAGCCTCACCATTATCAACATCTCCCACCAGAGTGGTACATTTACTACAATTGGTGAACCTACATTGACACATCATAATCACCCAAAGTTCAAAGTTTATATTAGGGTTCACTCTTGGTGTTGTACATTCTATGGATTTGGACAAATGTATAATGACATGTATCCATCCTTACGGTATAATACAGAGTATTTTCACTGCCCTAAAAATCCTCTGTTCTCCACTCATTCACCCCTCCCCAGAAGAGTCTTTTTAATTCTGGAATGATTGGATGAATTTTTAATATGCAAAAATAGAAATTATAATGAGTTAGCCTTTTTTCCAGTATCAATTTGGCAAATACTAGAGTGTTTCCAGACTTACTCATTTGGTCCTAGGACGAACTGAACAACATTTTATTATCTGTTCAGTCTGAAATCAGGGTCTTGTTCCATCTTCACTATAACCAAAATGAACTTCTGATTTTTACCTGTAATATTTGTCCCTTTACCATCCAAGTATTGATTGAAAAATCTCCCTCTTGTATTGCTTAGGTCAAAAACTTAGAGTTGTTTTTTTTTTAATTTATTTATTTGGTTGTGCAGGGTATTAGTTGCAGCAGATGGGCTCCTTAGTTGTGGCATGAAAACTCTTAATTGCAGCATGCATGTGGGATCTAGTTCCCTGACCAGGGATCGAACCCCGGCCCCCTGAATTGGAAGCATGGAGTTTTAACCACTGCGCCACCAGGGAAGTCCCTAGAGTTATTTTTGACTTTTTCTCTTTTCTTCATACCAAACATTTCAATCCATCAGTGAAACCTCTTGGATTTACCTTAAAAATATATTAATGTAACCATTTTTCTCCACTCCACTGTTATCACCTTAGTCCAACTCTTCATCATATTATATGTAGATTATTACAATGGATTCCTAAATGGGATCTCAGTTTTCAAATCACTTCCCAATCTATTCTAAGTACAGAAGATAGGATAGAGATAATTTTGCCTAAAAACATAAGTAAATTCATGTGAACCTTTTGCTCAAAACTATCTAGTGACATTCTACTTCATTTAGAGTAAAAACCTTAAAAGAAAGAAATCCTTAAAACTTTACCTGATTTGGTTCTAAATCTCTTTGTGGTCTCATTTCCTGCTACTCTCAGCTGTGCTCACCCCCTCTATTCATCCAAGACTCAAATCACGGCACATGACCTTGCTTTTTCTCTTTTCTCCCTTTTCCCCCAATTCTCAAAGGGCTCATAAAAAATAATAAACAAACAGACTTATATACTCAGAACAGATGATTTCGCTTCAAAAAAGAAGTGAGATAATGATCTTTTCAAAGAAACAGAAACTCTGAGTATTCACCACCTGGAGAACCTGACTAAAGAGACCCTCAGAAGGAAAATGATCCTGGACAGAAGAAGGTCAGAGATGCAGGAAGGAATGACTAGCAATGGAAAGCACAAACACTCATGGAAATCTAAATAAATGCCAAATTTCTACTGTACAAAACAACAGAAAATAGTCTTTTGACATTTAAAATATATAGAAAATTAAAATACCTAACATCTATATAATATTAGCTGGAAGAGGCTTAAAGCAGTTGAAATAGTCAAAGTTTCTTGCATTACCCAGAAAGTGATAAAAGAACAAATTTATGTAAGAGATTTTTAAAAAGAACAGCAGATTAACTCAAGGAAACTGTAAAGAAAAAAATAATAGATATAAGAAAAGAAAAAAATGAGAGAAGGTACAAATAACCAAAATTAGAGTTTACAAACAGAATATCCTACAGAAATTAAAATGCCAATAAATTTGAAAATTTAGATAAAAATGGACAAAATCCTATGAAAAAATTATCAAAACTGACATAAGAAATAGAAAATATGAAAATTCCAATAATATAAAGGGAAAAATTATAGAATAACCTCAATAGATGAAGAATAGGCATTTGATAAAAGGCAACATCTATCCATAACAAAAAATTAGAAAATTAGTAACAAAAGGGAACTTCATTAGTCTGATAAGGTTTATATTTAAAATACCTATTTTCCATCCTTTTTGTCACCTTGCCTCAGTATGGTTAGTTTCTTATATCTATTTTCTAGTTCTCAGTCAAAATCTCAACTGTGTTTCACAGTTGTTTAAGCGGAATTTTAAATATTTTAAAAAATTAGTATAATTATTTTAAAGTCTATGCTTGGTAACTATGGGTCTTTGGCTATTTTTTTAATTATCAATCCATGACCTGTCTCTTGTATATAAAACAAAGTAGAGATAATTGTTGGGATCTGTTTGACATTATCTCGTTCCAGAAAAGATTTACCTTTGTTTCTGACAAATGGTCAGGTTACAGACACCAGCCTAATCCAATCAGAGTTGGAGATTGAGAGCTGGACTTTCACCCTTGTGAGGACTGGCATATTTCTAGTTCACTTTTGGGGCCCAAACCAAAAGCCTGCTTATTTATTAGCCTCCCTCCTTGTCAAGTCCTGAAATTCTCTTTTTTCCCCCCTCTTTAGAAGTACAGCTATTTTGAAAGCTTTGCTTGGCTCTGAAGCATCTCAGAACAAGTAATTGTAGGAAAAAAGTGGCTGTAAATGTGAGAATCAACCCTCTGGTTTCCTATATTCTCCCAGATCTTGCCTTTTAAATTCTTGCAAGTCTTGGTAGACTTTCAATACGCTGGAACAAACTTTACAAAATATCTTGTTTAGCTTTTCCTATTGGTGTTAGTAGGAGGATTTGTCCTAATTACCTACCATGCCATTAGCTAAGCTCAATTCCCATTACATTTATTATTAAGTATAATTTGCGTATTTGAAACACAATGCTAAATTTTCTATTTATAGTTATTATATAAAGTTTCCATTAAAATAAATATAGTGAGTACAATGTGAGTTCATCTAAATAAAAATATCAAGCAAATAGCATGTATAAAAGTTAGGCTAATATGGCAAAAGCATTAAAGAATATGCCAATGATTGAAGTCTAGGAAAGACAAAAATGGGATAATCTATATTAAATAAATAGTACAGTGGCTTCCAAGTTTTTGGTACTTAGAGATATCTGCCTTACTTAAAATGAAGTCATCCTCATTGGTAGGCTCTCTGTTCATAGATTCAATTTCCACAAACATGAATTTCTGCTTAGTTTCTATTCCCAAGCCCCTGCGTAGTGACAGTTCTTTTCTTTTACTCTTTCAGCAAACATTTATTTAGAATCCACTGTGTGTCAGAATGTTGATAAAATGTTGGTGATTCAGTGTCTGATCTCAAGGAGCTCACAGCCCGCCTGATGCGATAGAAAAATGAGCAAATTGCATTAGTGGCGTAAGAGCAACAGCAGAATCATGGACAAGAAACAGAAGTTACAGAGTATTGGTGTGAGTAACTTTCTCTTGTGGTGGGAAGTTATGAAAAGTTTCTTGGGGAATCTGGAGATCAATAAATTAAAAATAATCTGCTAGGTGTGGCAGAAGGAGGGTGAAGAGGGTCCACTGAGAGTCAGAGAGGGAATTCTTGCGAGAGAAAAGTGCTTGGGTAAATGCAAAGAGGCATGAAGCATTATCGTTTGGTTGGGTAACTGGAAAGAGTCCATTGTTGCTGATGTAATAATTGAGAAGGAGGAGCAGAATAATCTGGTTAGAGAGAAAAAGAGGAGGGAGATCATGAAGGAATACAAAGAGCTCTGGCAATTCTCTAGAGTCAAGAGAGAACCCCTGATGTATTATAGTTTAAGCAGAACAGTGATATTGTCATGTTTGTGCTTATACAAGGTCGTGGTAGTGAAACAAGAAAAGATGATTTGGGCATCAGGGTAAGGACTGGGGCCTACGCAAGGGGATCATTGCACAACAAAGTGTGTCATGAAATTACAAGACTCATTTTTCAACAAAATTATATATTTGATCAGAATTGCAACAATCAACAATTCTTTAAGAGTTCAACATATATGGTTCTTGTTTGTATCAATATTTGGGGGGATACATTCATAGGACAAGAAATTAGATTTCTGTATTGATGGCTACAAGTAGTATTTTATGAAATGTACATTTAGAACATATTATTGAACTTTTGTTTAGAACAAAAAAGCTCTTAAATTTTTTTTTCATAGGAACACAAAACAACTCAGGTTACTGGATGACAATTATTCCTATATTCAACAGGTAGAAAGCACACTCAAAGTCAAGCTAGTTTTTGAATATCTACTGAAATTGGTGGGGGAAGGAGTAGGAAATGTCAGCAGCTTGTCGCCACTGTACCACATGCCTGTCTATAATGCGATATTGGTAAATTAATATAAGAACTCTTAAAACTCATTTTTGCTAAACATTGTCAATAACAGCACAGACCTTGACCCCAATTTTCTGAATATCATTTTGTTTCAACTTTTGTGTAATAATTATAAATTAACTGGGAACAGCGAGCAGAAAAGAGATAAGTAAAAGATAAGAATTTGTTTTTTTTCACATTGTTGTAACAAAAAAACTATACTTGATTCTCAATTCTTGCTATGTAAATTTAAAACTAATTATTCATAATATTGATAAAATGAGAAGCTTTAAAGCAGAATCTCTCACAAGATATGTACTCTGAATTCTCACCTTAATTAAATAACTAGGCCTCCTTTTCTTCATGAGTAAAATCTGAATAAATTTAATTAGTACTGAGAATTCTAGCTCAAAGTTATGTTACTTCTAATATATTCCAATGACAATGAACTATGAAAAGGGACATAAAAGTACTAATTTACTAAAAAATATATCCATAATTTTTATTATTAGAAATAACGTTAGCCTACCAACAAAGAATTTAATTTTTAATGCATTCATACTAACCTGGGTTTTGAATTTTTTAAAAAATATTTGAAAAGAAATCAAAATAGTTTCTAATGAAGACATAAGCAAATACACTAAGATTGGCAAGCTTTTTAAAAATGTACTAGGAACCCACAATTTTAATTCAATCATATATTATTCTTTTAATTATTTCAAATAGTGTTCACCAAAATGAATACCTGGAACATTAAGTATTGACGGCTACTGAAAAGATATTATTTAGGGTCATTACCATTCATGGATTTCTAGAGCTCTGAAATGTTTATTTCTAAATTTTCTATCTAGTTTTATAGTTGTTTTCTGGGGAAAGAATGTGCCAGCCTCTTCACTCTGTCATACTGGAAGTCCCACCTCTCCACACTTTTTTGTAAAGGCCAACAGGACAGTTTTGTTTTAGGACAGTCTTCTAACAGTGAATACTGGGTCAGACTGGACCAGTTAGGGGTCATTGCCAAAGACCAGAGAAGAGATGACTTACACCTAAACCTAGGCAGCAAAATGGAAATGGTCTGGATTCAAGTGAAGTTTCAGAAGTAAGATCAATGGAACTGGATGATTGGATGCTGGCTGTGAAGAAGAGATGAATGAATGTTGCCTTCAGATTTTCAGCTTATATGACTGCATAATCATAGTTTTATTATCTCAAAAAAATATTTACTTTCTGTTTTGTGCCAAGCACTAAGCTAAGCATTAGGGATACAGGGATAAACAAAATGACACTGTCCATATTTTCAGTTGGCATCCATCAATGGTGTCATCAAATAAATTGAGAAGCTGATAAATCATAATTTTTTTGACATGATTAATTGGGCAGCTTTCATCAGAAATCTTCATAAATCTCAAAGTACCAGGTATGAAATAAACAAATGGAACAAAATTGAAAGAGGCAGTAATGATTGCTTATTTCCACATGGGGGCACTCAGAAACTTTTAGTTCTCTGCACGTGTCCAAACCTCAATGCTGTTATTTGGGAACAAAATGACTGTGGATGTTTAATTAATTTTTAGTATTTTTTAATGTCTTCTTTTTGAGAAAGACAAACAATAAGCATCTTTTCTTCAAAATAACTGGCAGAAATGTTATCTTCTGAAAATACAGTCTCTTTCTCTCCTATTTTTCTTCCTATGATTCTAGAAGTACTGCACAAAGAACAAACTTGGCATGTGTTCAGTTTTTCCCTTTTCCATTTGCTCTTCAATTATTTAGAAAATCTTGAAGGGTAACTGAGAGTTGGCATTCACATAAGAGCTTGAATTTCCCCCATGACCTAAAAATGTTTGTAGTTAATAGACAACTTTTGAGGAAAATGTGCAAAATTTGAGTACATTCTTGACACATGCAAGGAATCCTCTAACCTTGAATTCTGACTTTGGTAAAAGGAACAGTATCCTTAGACTCTGGCAAAATTGTGGGCTATCTCTCTAAAAAGAAACTCATCGTTAAATAGTAACTTTTCAAATGTGTTTATGTACTCATTTCTAGCTATAACATGGAGGAAAACAGTTATCACCTACCTTACTGATACAAAAAAACTTCATCATCATCTTATCTATCTAGAGGGAAAGGGTATCTTAATTATTATTTTGCAGTCATTCTTATTTGGTAAATGTGATATGAAATTCTTTTTCACTGGAAATTGATATATAATTACTTGGAGAAATACATACTGTGATTTCTATAATTTAGTGATCTGTTCTGCCCTGTAGTTAATTTTTTAAATGTAAAATATGTATATTTTAGTTTTTATGAGATTTAGTTACACCTTCATCCCTCTCTTCTCCTGAATGGAGGCAGAGGAACAGAAAAAAATGGGAGAATTTCTGTTTCAGTTGAGGCTCTGACATGTGCCTTCTTCAGAGTTTTAAGTGAAATGTACAAGAAAAGTGATTGTATCAAGTTCACAAAATGAGGAAATTAATCTACTACATCTTGGCTCTAAAATTCTGTGGCTTCATTAGTTTTATATGATTTATTATAAGTTAGTGAGAAAATTTCTTAAACAAACATATTTGTCCTAATCTAACCTGATACTTTCTCCTCATTTGAATAGTCTTCTATACCTTTTTCCTAATGGTACTAATACTGCCCAAAGCATGCTTGGCACTCTTTTGGAATATCTTCAAAGACCAGAGAAAATTATTTTGGAAATCTTCAGCCACAGAAAAACTCAGAGAATGAATGGAACTTTTGGAAGACATCATATTCTTTCAGAGTCAAATATAGTAAACAGGGTATATGAGTTCTTCCATATCTAATTTATTGTCCCATTTTTTCTCTATCCCCATGCTATTTTTCTCATTTGTTTTTATTATATTTATCATGTTTTATCATGATGCTATATATTAAAATTATTTTTAATCTTTAATCTGGCTTCTCTACTTCCCTACTAGAGAGTAAACACATTGCTGTCAGGGCCATCATCCTGATTTATTAGAAATTCCCTGGAGCTTACCAAAACTTTTTTGACATTCAGATGCATCAGATACTTTTTAGATTTTATGTCATTTCGAAAACACAACTGAGACTACTGACTTGCATTCATCTGGACTGACAGAGTTCCATGCATGAAGCACAATTATCAACATGGGATCTCTCATCCATCACCATTATCCTGAAAATGTCCTTTGCTTCTCTGATGTATCCCCTCATTTCCATATCGCCTGTCTTCCACTTATTCAATTTCTTTCTTCATTTTGGTAGGGCTTTCTCAAGGAGCTTCCCAAGAAATTGTACATGGGAGGTAAACTTTTCTAGAATTTGCATGTCTTATTTAAAATGTCTGTACTTTGTCTTCAGGGTGTTTAAGGTTTCTCTCTAGTTTGTCTTCTTTTGCATCCAACCTTTTAAAATTAAATTATTAATTTTTAAAAAATTGATTGAGGTAACATTGGTTTATAACATTATGTAACTTTCATGTGTACAACATTATATTTCAACTTCTGTATACTCTACATGGGCTCACCACCAAAAGTTTAGTTTCCATTCGTCACCATACAGCTCACCCCCTTTACTCATTTTGCCCTCCCCAATTTCCCTCTAGTAACCACCGATCTGTTCTTTGTACTATGTGTTTGTTTTTGTTTGGTTTGTTCATTTATTTTGGTTTTTTGTTTGCTTTTTATATTCCACATATGAGTGAAATCATAATCATACAGTACACTGTACACTGTAATCATACAGTGAAATCATACAGTATGTCTTTCTTCACCTGAGTTACTTCACTTAGCATAATACACTCTAGGTCCATCCATGTTGTCACAAATAGCAAGATTTCATTTTTTTATGGCTGAGTAGTATTCCATTGTATATATGTATATATACTTACATAAAGAAGATGTGGGATATATATATATATATATATATATATATATAGACACAGGTTCTTTCCATATCTTGGTTATTATAAATAATGCTGCTATGAACATAGGTGGGCAAATATCTTTTTGAACTAGTGTTTGTGGTGTGTATTAAGAAGAATATGAAAACATTTAACTTTTTCTTCTGCCAAAGCAAGACAAACAGTATCTTGTCTCTATACTCATTTTTTTACATTGTTACAAGAGCCATAAATAAGGTCTGTTTTTGTTCCATGTTTATTATGGGCTTTTTCAAATTGAAAATTCATTTTCTTCAGTTCTTAGAAATATTCCTGAAACTTTTTTGATGATTTCATGCTTTCTGTTTTTTCTGTTCTTTATTTCTGGTATTCCAATGAAGAATTCTCTTGATTTGTTCTCTAATTAACTACTTTTTTCTTTTACCTTCTTCTTTTTCAATCTTTTAATGCTTTGTTCTATTTCTGCCAGTTTTCCTCAACTTTGTTCTTCAATTTTCTATAGAGTCTTCCTTTTCTACCACTATATTTTTAACATTCCAGGATTCTTCTGTTCTCTGAATCTACCCTTTTTATTAAATATTCTGTTTTTTCATGGATGTAATAACTTTTCTTATTTCTCTCAGGATATTAATGGTAGTTTATTTATTTCTTTTCCCATTTTTAAAAATTATCTTCTCCCAGGTTAGTATCTATCTGTTTGTTCCCCTCTAATAGTTTTTTCTGGTTGTTTGTTCTGTTCCCATATGTGTCATATTAAAAAATTGCCATGTATATTCAATGACTCTTATTTTTCTGTTTATTTTTTAAGAAAGGACACTATAATCTGGTTGGCAGTTTTGAGCATATATGGAGCTTGTTGCTTTTTGCCTTCACTTGAAAATGATCTGAATGGGCCATTGTATTGTAAACAATATTAATGTCAATAGTTTTACACACTGTTAAGAGTTTAGCTAAGTTACTCCATTGTATTACTGCTATGGCATCTATTTTGTTTGGCCAAGTAGCCTGCAGGGACCTTATGTAAGCACAAGGCCTAGATAGCAGCCTGCAGGTTCACAGCAAATGTTAGTTCCTGATGTGACTTTCCCAACAGCCCTTGTAATCAATGCCTTCCCTTATGTGCCCCTTACATAAGACCCCTGCAGAGTTTATCAGCACACTACTCTTTTGGTTTGAACTGATTAATCCAACCCAGCCTGGGAACCCCAAAGCACTATACCCATGGACCCTAATCAAGCCTTGTACCCCAGGTCCTGCTTCTCTCTCTGTCTGCACTCAGCCTTCACTTCCCCATGTGGCTCCTCAAAGCATACTGTATATTTCCTCCAGGACCTATGAGATAGCCTTCTCAATTTCAGTTTCTCTTGTGGTCCGTTGTTGAACTGCAGCTAACTTCTGGCATCATGTGCTCTACTTAACAAATGTTAATTTAACTAAGTCATAACACACACACACATACGTATATTCATTCACCACATATATGCTGTTATTTAAAAATTGGAATCATACGCTTCTGGATCTTGCAATTATTGTAACATTATCTTATGAGAATTGTATAAAATTATTCAAATATTATTTGGAAATATGATAGTTAATTGCTCTATAAGATTTCATGGTATGAACTGAGTATATATGCTTTCATAGGTGGATCAGGTACAGAGGGAGACACAACCACCGGTAACATCCTTCTGAGCTCTCACTTCTCTGACTGGACTTGGCATATTCTAACAAGAGTTTCTACAGACATTGCCTTAGTGGTGTCACCAAAGCCCCGCAGCACTTTACCCATTTATATCAATCAAAGCAGAGTCAGATATCAATGATCAGGTTCAATGGGTATATTGGGGCATAAACAAACACATAACAAAAACAAATTATGAGAACAGAAATGGGAGAAAAAAGAGATTATTCTGGATCATAATTTGAAGCTTATTAGGGTGAGGTATGAGAATAAAGAGAATGAACACTTTGAAGGGTTTAGAACTCCTCCTTCTTAAAAATGTTTTAAAATTATTTGAGGCATTTTAGGATATGATTAGAAACACAGGCTTGGAACCAGATAGACTGGGTTCAAATCTAACTCTGCCACTAATTAGTTACTGGATGTTAAACAATTTAATCTCTAAGACACTGTTTCCTTAATTATTAAATGAAAATTAAATAGTACCTAATTTATAAGATTACTGTAAAAATGAAGAGATAATGAATTTAAGCTGCTTAGCATAGTGTTGTTGACTAAAAAATTATTCAAAACCTAAAAGTTGAGAGTTATGTTTTATTCGGTGGGAATTTTTAGGCCTTCAAGCCCGGGAGGCAGCATCTCAAGTAACCCTGAGAGAACGGCTCCAGGAGGTGAGGTGGGGAGCTAAATATATAGGAGTTTTGCAACAAAGGGCAGGTAGTCGGGAACATCAAAAGATTATTGCTAATTAAAGAAAACCAGATATCCCAAGTTAAGGAATTTAGGCTTCTCTATGTATAGGAGGATGCAAAAGTCTGGGCTCACTGAAATCATTCCTTTGATATGCACCTCAGCTATCTGGGGCCAGTATCCTGTGTTTTCATATCCTGAGTTTCCTCAGGGCTCACCTTAGGGAGTGGCATCAATCTGATGGCTGCTAGATGGCAGGTATTCTTTCCTTCCTGAGTTCCTTCAGGGCTCATGGGTTCACAGGCTCATGTTGGAGGGCTGCAATCGCTGATGACATCCTTTGTTTACTGATATGGCAGGAAATATTCCATTTCTCAGAGCCCAGAATAGTATTTACTCAATGAATGTTAATTTTTATGATTATAGAAGAACAGATACGTGCTTATTATATAAAATGGGAAGAATACAGGGAAGTGTAAAGGAGAGAAGAACTATATGATCCATAGATAGCCAGGCAGCGCTAATCTACACACAGGAATAGCTTTTCCCCTTCGGTTGGTCAGAGCTCTCAGAGAAGGACCTTCCAGGTCTTGGGAGGGACAGGCTGGCAGAATTCTGGGAACCTAGTTGGGCAAGACATCTCAGAGGATTCAGCCTACAATTGCCTTTCCATCTATTTTCCTTCAGCACAGGAATCCTGCTTGCATCAGTGCCTGGTATCCCTCAGTTCTGAGTATCTTTGTTTTACCTTCTTATGGAATAAAATCCCAGTCTTCTAAAAGCGGATCAACAGTCAACCCATTGCAGAGAGAGGAAGATTTCTTACTGGGATTTTTAAGCAGATGTATTCAGAATTTTTGACCCAAGTTCCAGGAAACACTTGGAAAGAGTTCAAGGGTAGAAACCCCATATTGTCCATTGCATCAACTCTTTTTACTCATCAGCACACATTTGCATCTGTTCTTTTCCAAACCCCTGACTTTGCGCCACCACCAGGCTGCCCAAGCACCCAGTTTTGTTAAGTCACCATACTTCCCATTCTGGGCCAATTCTCCTAAAAAAAGCAAAGCAGACAAATACATGATTTCTTTTATTTCAGGGTCCTATTCTCAGCTAGGTCATTAATGAATTTAATAAGCTACTATATCTTATCCATTATGCTTATTATTGCTTAGATATTTTTTATAATATGAGGGGATTCAGGTATAAGGATTCTGAACTTTAATAACATTTGCCAATAGAGACTGAGCAGAAGCAAAAATTATAGAAAGGACAGTGGCCGCTCTTGCTTCAGCTAAATGAATAGTCCAACAATGGGCAGGGGATGAGGCAAACTCAAGCAAAGTTCAGGTTCACATTTGACATGATGAGATTGGAGAGTGACAGTGTACAGCAGAGTGTGGGCATCCAGCCCATCCAAATGGCATGGCCAGGGGGTAGTCACAGATGGCAGGTGGTGATATACCAGGTCAGACAGATGTCATCACTGTGGATCCAGGTGCTCTATCCATTTTACAGCCAGGGAATGGAGTGCAGCAGTAGTGAGATTCAAAGAAGTCATTAACTGCTAGGCTATGTGTCAGAGCTTCATCCACAGGGATGCAGAGCTGAACAAAGCTCCAATTCTATCAGGCATGGATTGGAAAGCAAGGGGAGAGTACAGGAACTGTGGTGACTTAGAGACAATGTGCTATCCAGAGAGCATCCTGGCACTACAGGGAATTAGCTACAAGACTATTTCTAAACACTGCAGAAAGTTTCTCAAAGTGTAGTCCACGGACACCCTAGACTAGAATTGTTACAGCAGGCAGGTAGCTAGGAATGAGCAGAGAAATAGGGGCAGGGGCCAGGTGGCAGGAAATCATGCATCTTGTAAACAGCGGGGGGCCATAGGCAGACAAAGGAAAGCAGGAATCTCCAGACTGACAGGAAACCACACATTTTGGGTGATATGTGTCCAGCTAGCAGACAAAGAAAGGTGAGGAAAGGTGGGACTCTCCTGCATCTGAATGTAACCTGTTGCTCATTATGCTCTCATTACAATAAAATTAGCCTTACAGATAAGAAGTACCCATCATGCACTGACACCATAACACTTCTGATCTAAGCTAAATAAGTACAAAAATCCCTCCTCCCCTCAGGAAAATGGAGCTGGGATGAAAATCAGGGAATCTGACCCCCGAACCCCTCCTGCCCCAGTGAATATTGTGCCCCTTCATTTGCATGCCCCTCATAACCGGCTTGCCAAAGAAACCCAAGGCAACAGCTGACTGCTCTCCCTCTAAGAGCCTATCCTTGCTTAAATAAACCCTCACTTTACTTTCTTAACCTCTCTGCTTTGTCTCCGAATTCTTTCACGATGAAGAAAGAACCTTAAATTCACGGGGAACAGAATCATGAGGTGAATGTGCCATGAAGACAGACTCTTTATTCTTTCTGGTTGGCTAGAGAGCTCATGAGTTGCTTCTCTCATAGAAGACAATGCAGGTATGACAATCAGTAGCAGAGACTCTGAGGTTGTATGTCATGTGAAGTGAGGTATCATTCACAACAGTCCTCTGGCTGAAATAAATGTACTGGCAAAAATAACTTACTAGTGGCATTTAAAGCTGTATACCTTAAGAATTTTTAAAATTGAACTATAGTTGATTTACAATATTATATTAGTTTCAGGTGTACAACAGTGATTCAATATTTTTATAGATTATATTCCATTTAAATTTGTTGTAGACTTGTACTCAGAAAACTATAAAACACTGATGAAAGAAATCAAAGATGCCATAAACAGATGGAGAAATATATCATGTTCTTGGATTGGAAGAATCAATATTGTGAAAATGACTATACTACTCAAAGCAATCTATAGATTCAATGCAACCCCTATCAAACTACCAATGGCATTCTACACAGAATTAGTACAAAAAATTTTACAATTTGTATGGAAACACAAAAGACCCCGAATACCCAAAGCAATCTTGACATAGAAAAATGGAGCTGGAGGAATCAGGCTACCTGACTTCAAACTATACTACAAAGCTACAGTATTCAAGACAGTATGATATTGGCACAAAAACAGAAATATAGATCAATGGTACAGGATAGAAAGCCCAGAGATAAACCCATGCACATATGGTCAAGAACATACAATGTTTATGACAAAGGAGGCAAGAACATACAATGGAGAAAAGACAGCCTCTTCAACAAGTGGTGCTGGGAAAACTGGACAGCTACATGTAAAAGAATGATATTAGAACACTACCTAACACCATACACAAAAATAAACTCCAAATGGATTAAAGACCTAAATGTAAGACCAGACACTATAAAAATCTTAGAGCAAAACAGTAAAAACACTCTCTGATGTAAACCACAGCAAGATCTTTTTTGACCCACCTCCTAGAGTAATGAAAATAAAAACAAAAATAAACAAATGGGACCTAATGAAACTTAAAAGCTTTTGCACAGCAAAGGAAACCATAAACAAGAAGAAAAGACAACCCTCAGAATGGAAGAAAATATTTGCAAATGAAGCAACAGACAAAGGATTAATCTCCAAAATATACAAACAGCTCATGAAGCTCAATAGAAAAAAAATAAACAACCCAATTAAAAAATAGGCAGAAGATCTAAATAGACATTTCACCAAAGAAGACACACAGATGGCCAAGAGGCCCATGAAAAGATGCTCAACATCACTAATTATTAGAGAAATGCAAATCAAAACTACAATGAGGTATCACCTCATACTGGTCAGAATGGCCATCATCAAAAAATCTAGAAACCATAAATGCTGACGAGGGTGTGGAGAAAAGGGAACCCTCCTGCGCTGGTGGGAATGCAAACTGGTACAGTCACTATGGAGAACAGTATGGAGGTTCCTTAAAAAACTAAAAATAGAACTACCATATGACCCAGCAATCCCACTACGGGCATATACCCTGAGAAAACTATAATTCAAAAGGACACATGTATCCCAATGTTCATTGCAGCACTATTTATAATAACCAAGGCATGGAAACAACCTAAATGCCCAATGATAGATGAATGGATAATGAAGAGAAGATGATGAGGATGATTATAATTTTTGTGACTTTCTGTTTGAATTAAAAAAAAAAATCCCACAAGGACTCAGAGGCAAAGAATATAAATCAATTTTCACTGCAAAGTAAAGGAGCTGTTACAGTGGAGGATTACTGGACTGAATGTCAATATTATGACATAGTATGAGTGTGTTTCATGTTTGGTAATTGCCATCATTGTTGCTTTTGTTGTGGTCATCCATTTACGATGCTTGATGTCAGTCTATTTATCTCTTGTAAAAATAAAATAGTGTGTGTGTGTGAAAAAAAAAAAAGAAGATGTGGTACATATATACAATGGAATATTAGCCATAAAAAAGAATGAAATTGGATTATTTGTAGAGATGTGGATGGACCTAGAGTTTGTCACACAGAGTGAAGTAATCCAGAAAGAGAAAAATGAATATCGTATATTAACGCATATATGTGGAGTCTAGAAAAATGGTACAGAGGAACCTATTTGTAGGGCAGGAATAGAGACGTAGACATAGAGAACAGACATGTGGACACAGAAGGGGAAGGGGAGGGTGGGACAAACTGTGAAATTATGTTTGACATAAATACACTACCTAGTGTAAAATAGATAGCTAGTGGGAACCTGCTGTATAGCACAGAGAGCTCAGCTCGGTGCTCTGTGACAACGTAGATGGGTTGGATCCGGGTGGGTAGGAGGGAGGTCCAAGAGGGAGGGGATATAGGTATACATATAGCTGATTCACTTCATTGTACAGCAGAAACACAACATTGTAAAGCAAATTTACCCCAATTAAAAAAAAATAAAGTTGTTATAAAATATTGGCTATTTTCCCTGTGCTGTACATTATTACATCCTTGTATCTTATTTATTTCATACATAGCCTCTTAATTCCCTTTCCTTATCTTGCTGTTCCCCCATCCCTCTCCTCACTGGTAACCACTAGTTTGTTCTTTGTATCTGTGAGTCTCTTTCTGTTTTGCCATATTTATTCACTTGATTTTTTTAATCAGATTCCACATATAAGTGAAAACTTACATTATTTGCCTTACTCTGTCTGACCTATTTCACTAAGCATAACACCCTCCAGGTCCATCCAAGTTTTTGCAAATGGCAAAATTTCATTCTTTTTTATAGCTGAGTAATATTCCATTTTGTGTGTGTGTGTGTGTATGTGTGTGTGTGTGTGTGTGTGTGTGTGTTTATACCACATCTTCTTTATCCATCATCTGTTGATGGACACTTAGGTTGCTTCCATGTCTTGGCTATTGTAAATGATGTTTCTGTGAACATTGCGCTGCATATATTTTTTTGAATTAGTGCTTTCATTTTCTTTGGATATATACTCACGAGTAGAATTGCTGGATCATACCATAGTTCTATTTTTATTTTTTGATGAATCTCCATACTGTTTTCCATAGTGGCAGCACCAATTTACATTCCCACTAACTGTACTAGGGTTCCCTTTTCTCCACATCCTTGCCAACATTTGTTGTTTGTTCTTTTTGATGATAGCCATTCTGACAGGTGTGAGGTGATATCTCATTGCTGTTTTGATTTGCATTTCCCTGATGATTAGTGATATTGAGCATCATTTCATGTGCCTGTTGGCCATTTTTATGTCTTCTTTGGAAGAATGTGTATTCAGGTCTTCTGTCCATTTTTCAGTTGGGTTGTTTTTTCTGATATCGAGCTGTATGAACTGTTTATATACTTTGGATATTAACTTCTTATCAGCCATATCATTTGCAAATACTTTTTTTCCTTTCAGTCTTTCCATTTTGACAATGGTTTCCTTTGCTGTGCAAAAGCTTTTGAGTTCAATTAGATCCCATTTAGTTTTGCTTTTGTTTCCTTTGCCTTAGGAGACAGATCCCAAAAATTATTGCTACAATTTATGTCAAAGAGTGTTCTGCCTATGTTCTCTTCCAGGAGTTTCATGGTTTCAGGCCTTACACTTAGGTCTTTAACCCATTTTGGGTTTATTTTTGTATATGGTATTAGAGAACGTTCTAATTGCAGTCTTTTACATGTAGCTGTCCAACTTTCCAACATCATTTATTGAAGAGACTGTTTTTCCCCCATTACATATTTTTGCCTCCTTTGTCATAGATTGTCTTCTCAGCAAGGGTGGGACATTTCCCTCACTTCTCTGTTAACATTTATAACAATTTTCCATGGTGGTCTGACCCAGCAATTTTCTCTGCTTTTTTCTCTACAGTATCCATCATTCTCTACTATTCTATGTGTTTTATTTATTCATTATTTAACTGTTATTGTCTACTTTCACCACTAGAAATTAAGCTTCATGAAGACATGAAGGGCAGTTAGTTATTTGTGTCTGCAGTTGGTAGAAAGACAAGGATATCTCTCTGTCTGATTTAATGCTATATTTTCAGTTTCTGATGCAGTGTCTGACATACAGTTAAGTGCTCAATAAATATTTGCTGAATGAGTGACTGAGTTAAATTCACACTGGATCACAGAAAAGAAGTAGGAGGGATGCACTCAACAGTGTTCTCACCCTTCCGAGATACAAGAAGTCTCAAAGAATCCATCACCTCAGTGAAGAAGGCATTGCAGAGCCAAGCCTTCCCAGACAGCGACCCAGGACTCAGAAGAAGTTGTAGGAGAGCTGCACTTCCAGCACCTACACAGACTGTACAAGCAGCAAATAGAGATAGCCAGACATGGGTTATGAAAGTCTGCACTTTAATGACTGAACTTTTCAAACAGAGGAATTGGCAAGAGGCCGAGCTGTACAAGTCAGATGCAAGGACCACCACCAGACCTGAAGAAGAGCTGAGAACAACACAGACATAAGTGACAGCTGATAAAGAGAAAGTACATAGACCCAGAACAGAAGAAATGGCTTAACCACTCATGGCTATGGTTAAACAATATGGTCCTCTTTAGTGAAGAAAGAGTGCTAATGTTTTCTAATTCAATTTGTGTATCATTTTGTAGCCTGTTTAAAGTAGATTCATACTAAAGTTAATGGTTTCTTAAATTGAGTGTGGTTTATTCGAGGGTTTGATTTCAGTAATCTTCAACTAATCATCTTGCTGTTAAGGATAACCTCTGGATGGGGCAGCCATTTTATTTGTGCCTGGAGTGGGCAGAATGACAAGAGGAACCAGAGCCAGAGTAAGGCTTGAATATGGCTTCTACCGTTTTGGGTGAGGCATTAATAAGAAAAAAAAGTAAAAAAGAAAAAGAATAATGTTGGCATTGTTAACTGCTACTAAGTTAATATAATTGATATTTAATGCTTTAAAAAATGCTAATGAATTAGCATAATGAATGGTTTAAGCTACTCAGTCTATAGAGGGAAGGAAAATACTGGTTGCCAAAATTATTAGGGAAAATGTTATCACTCTGCATAAACTCTGCATAAATAACAGTAAGACCTAACTGATTCTATGTAAATTATATAATTCTATGTAATTAGAATTATATATAGTATATGCATGCATTAATATAAATTAATTTATAATATTTATTTCCTAAGTGGTGTGCAATCTATACAATTTTCCTTTCTATGGTTCCCCCCCACCCCTTACTTCCTCTTAGGATTATGCTGCTTGATTTTGGTGAGAATTGTATTCTTACACCTTGTTTGACTTTTACTAATTTCTTTCCTAAATAAACAATAGTCATTGTACATTAACGAACACAATAACATAGTTGTATTCCTAAAATGTTGCTATTTTTACATTGGGTTGAAGAAATTCTACCTTCATACGACACTGGAAGTAACATTAGATAAAGGGAAAATCTGGTAGAAAATGAGTTAATAAAATAAAACTTTGATTAGTGCTTTCTGTGAGTTTTTTCAGAAAAAATGAAAAACGTAAGTATCTCTTTATCTGATTAATTTTCTTCAGGTCAGTGAATGAATAATCTTTTAAGATTATTTATTTGAAGATGGATGAAATTGAAAATTGTAGGTCATTTCAGGGAGATTTTCCATTTGCAAATAATTTAAAATTTGTTTCCTAGGTGATAATTCTTCAACAAGGAGTTCAGGTTGAAACCTTATTATAGAAACCATGAAGATAATACTTGGTAGAGACACAGATTTATTACTTCAGGAGAAAAGTAGGTTACTAACTTCCAAACAGGCTGTGGTTTTCTTCTGAGATTGAGGAGGCACTTGGTCTTTAATATGTTGTTTCAACTGGAAAATATTCTGTATTGGAAACATATAGGTAGGTGACTTTGGCCTATTTAAAATTATGATGTCTGTCGCTACAACCAAACCAATTTTGTCAAAAATACTCAAATTCCCTGTGAAAAGCACAATGGGAAACAATAGGGACACCAGAAGGATGAATAAAATCACTTGCAAGAATAATCACTCGTTAGAGTTTATACTCTAACAGAGGACATTACCTAAAATGCAGTTCACAATACAACATGGGCTACCTGCCTGTTACGTTGTATAAGGGAGATGGTTACTAAATGGTGTAAGGAGGTGATCACTGTGGGATAGTTACATCAAAAAGGGCTTTGAGAAAGTTTCTCTTCACCTGGAATTTTAAGTGCTTGCAATTCAATTCAGCAGACATTCATGAATAGTCACCGGCAATTGAAATTAAAAGCGATATGAATATATACCACATCTTTACCCATTCATCTCTTGATGGACACTTAGGTTGCTTCCATACCTTGGCTATTGTAAATAATGTTGCTGTGAAGATTAGGGTGCATGTATCTTTTCAAGTTATTGTTCTTGTTTTTTTTCAGATATATACCCAGGAGTGGAACTGCTGGGTCATATGGTAGTTCTAATTTTAGTTTTTTAAGCAACCTCCATACTGTTTTCCACAGTGACTGCACCAATTTACATTCCCACCAACAGTGTACTAGGGTTCCCTTTTCTCCATATCCTCACCAACATTTGTTATTTTCAGTCTTTTTGATGATAGCCATCCTGACAGGTGTGAGGTGATATCTCATTGTGGTTTTGATTTTCATTTCCCTGATTATTAGTGATGTTGAGCATCTTTTCATGTGCCTGTTGGCCATCTGCATCTCCCCTTTAGAAAATGTCTATTCAGAAGATGTGCTTTTATATATATACAATGAAATACTACTCAACCATAAAAAAGAATGAAAGTTTGCCATTTGCAGCAACATGGATAGACTTGGAAGGCATTATGCTAAGTGAAACAAGTCAGACAGATAAAGACAAACACTGTATGATATCACTTACTGTGGAATCTAAAAAATATGACAAACTAGTGAATATAACAAAAAGGAAACAAACTCACAGATATAGAGAACAAACTAGTGGTTACCAGTGGAGAGAAGGAAGTGGGGTGGAGCAATACAGGGGTAGGGGAAAAAAGGGTTATTATGGGATTATATGAAATCAAGTGTATGAAACTTCTGAAAATTGTAAAGCAATATAGAAGTTAAAGAAGCTTTCATTCAATAAAAAAATTTAAATAAAAATTTAAAAAAAGAGTGAAATGAAACTAAGACATAGAGCTCTTCCTGAGCCTCCCATCAAGCCTCTTAGATAGCCTCAACCACCAGAGGGCAGACAACAGAAGCAAGAAAAACTACTATCCTGCAGCCTGTGGACCAAAAACCACAGTTACAGAAAGATAGAGAAGATGAAAAGGCAGAGGGCTATGTACCAGATGAAGGAACAAGAAAAAACCCCAGAAAAACAACTAAATGAAGTGGAGATAGGCAACCTTCCAGAGAAAGAATTCAGAATAATGATAGTGAAGATGATCCAGGACCTCGGAATAAGAATGGAGGCAAAGATTGAGAAGATGCAAGAAATGATTAACAAAGACCTAGAAGAATTAAAGAACAAACAAACAGAGATGACCAATACAATAACTGAAATGAAAACTACACTAGAAGGAACCAATAGCAGAATAACTGAGGCAGAAGAACGGATAAGTGACCTGGAAGACAGAATGGTGGAATTCACTGCTGCGGAACAGACTAAAGAAAAAAGAATGAAAAGAAATGAAGACAGCCTAAGAGACCTCTGGGACAACATTAAACGCAACAACATTCGCATTATAGGGGTCCCAGAAGGAGAAGAGAGAGAGAAAGGACCAGAGAAAATATTTGAAGAGATTATAGTCGAAAACTTCCCTAACATGGGAAAGGAAATAGCCACCCAAGTCCAGGAAGCGCAGAGAGTCCCATACAGAATAAACCCAAGGAGAAACACGCCGAGACACATAGTAATCAAAGTGGCAAAAATTAAAGACAAAGAAAAATTATTGAAAGCAGCAAGGGAAAAACGACAAATAACATACAAGGGAACTCCCATAAGGTTAACAGCTGATTTCTCAGCAGAAACTCTGCAAGCCAGAAGGGAGTGGCATGATATACTTAAAGTGATGAAAGGGAAGAACCTACAACCAAGATTACTCTACCCGGCAAGGATCTCATTTAGATTTGATGGAGAAATCAAAAGCTTTACAGACAAGCAAAAGCTAAGAAAATTCAGCACCACCAAACCAGCTCTACAACAAATGCTAAAGGAACTTCTCTAAGTGGGAAACACAAGAGAAGAAAAGGACCTACAAAAACAAACCCAAAACAATTAAGAAAATGGTCATAGGAACATACATATCGATAATTACCTTAAACGTGAATGGATTAAACGCCCCAACCAAAAGACATAGACTGGCTGAATGGATACAAAAACAAGACCCATATATATGCTGTCTACAAGAGACCCACTTCAGACCTAGGGACACATACAGACTGAAAGTTAGGGGATGGAAAAAGATATTCCATGCAAATGGAAATCAAAAGAAAGCTGGAGTAGCTATACTCATATCAGATAAAATAGACTTTAAAATAAAGAGTGTTACAAGAGACAAGGAAGGACACTACATAATGATCCAGGGATCAATCCAAGAAGAAGATATAACAATTATAAATATATATGCACCCAACATAGGAGCACCTCAATACATAAGGCAACTGCTAACAGCTATAAAAGAGGAAATCGACAGTAACACAATAATAGTGGGGGACTTTAACACTTCACTTACACCAATGGACAGATCATCCAAAATGAAAATAAATAAGCTCTTCCTATGGGTCAGGCACTATTCTTTGTGCTTAAAATAAGCATCTTTACCTAGAACAAAGAGATGGCCATTATCATCTCCAGATCGCAAGTGAGAAAATCTAAGGATGAGAAGAGTTGAAGAAACATGCCCAAGGGTAAGTAGCAAAAGAACTGGAGATGGGAGTCATGCCCAGGTCTGTCTTTTTCTAGAGTCTTTCTCTTCACATAACACCATCATCTCTGCTCTTGAAGATGCAGACAGAATGGTCCTAGCTATTAAAAAAGGGTTTGATCAGTCATTACACTGTGCACCTTAAACGTATACAGTGCTGTATGTCAACTATATCTCAGTAAAACTAGAAGAAAAAAAAAAGGATTTGATCTATGCAATATGCAGCTAATCTGAATGCTGGCGGAAGTAGCACATTCATGACAAAGATGACTGAGGTGTAGAGAGAGAAATTGTGGGCAGATATTGTGACATTTGGATTTTGTTTTTTTAGGCCATTAGTAACCATTGATTATTATCTAGATGTTTGACTGAATTTAACTATTCTTCAAATAAGCACTTATTTGGATTAAACTCTTCATCTTTTTTTTTATTGTGGTAAAAAACTCATAAGATCCACCCTCTTAAATTTTGAAGTGCACAGTACAGCACTGTTAACTATAAGCACACAGCTGAAAAGCATATCTCCTTTCTTCATTATTTATTTATGATTTTTGAAAATCCCTAAAAGTTCAAACATTTTTATAAAGCAATATTTTATAAAATATTAATTTAATTTGCCTTTCTCAGAGGATGTATTCATATGAGGCATTTCAATTTTATTAAGGGTTGCTAGTCTAAGTAGATGGTAATAGTTTTTTGTTTGTTTGTTTGTTTGTTTATATTTTCTATAAAAAATGTCTGTACAAATTCTGTTAAGAAACCATTTACATAATTACTTTTCCATAGTGCTGCATTATTTGCAGATTCTGACAATGAACTTGTTTCTATTAAGAATGCTTATGGCTGCAAGCAAGAGCATACCTAAGAGTTGCTTAAGCAGTTCTGAGGTCCAGTCTACATTTGTTATAACATGTCAGTGATTTCAGGGCTGATGCTCAGTGGTTTGTAAGGTCTAGTGAACTAGCCATCCTTCATTTAAATCAGTCTGACCTCCTTTCTGAATGATTGTTGCCCATGTGGTAATTATTTTTAAATATTTAGAATGTCATCCCTTGATATCATCAAGGAGCTGACTCCTTTCTCTCTCCTATACTGTCTATTCTTTTTTTTTTTTTTTTTGGCGGGGATGGTGGCACTTAAGATGATTCTGGAAGCCTCAGACATCAGAATTATGTTTGAGGAAGGAAATGGAGAAAGAATGGCCCATTCTATAGAACAATAAAATTCTTCTCAGAAACCCCTCAGCACACTTCCCCTAATATCTCATTGGACAGGACCATGTCCCATGGCCTCTTCTAGCTGCAAAGAAGATTAGGAAACATTTATGTAATTTTTCTATCCTCTGGAGTAGAGGAGGTGTGGAAAAGGGGTTGAACATGAATACTGAGTGAGCTAACCAGTAATATCTGTCAGAGAATTATAGAAAATCACTCAAACACTTTTAAATGAGTTTTCAAAGTGATAAATTTTCACTCTTTCTCAAGTCTTTAGGATTGGAGGAAAGGATGAGACAAGAACAGGTATGCCCAACAAGCAATACCATGAAATCTAAATGAAAACAACTGTCTGTACAGCTTGATGGAGACGCTTCTGATCCTATCACACAACTTAATTTTCATTAAATTGTTTTTATTTACTTGGAATTTGAATTCCATAATTACAATTGAGTGTGCTTAAGTAATTCTCCCAAAGCATCTTTTCAAATTAATTCTCTTCTGTTGTGAGGTGTTGTGAGGAAATTTAATTTTACTTAGTCTTCATGTGATACATAAAGAGCTGTGAGAGTGCTCTCATGAGAAAGGAAACAAAAAAAGAAAAGAAAAACTAGTATTTTCTCACTGTCTAGGATGCAACAGCCCCTGCTTGCTACATATGCCATTTCATTCCATCCTCACAAACCCCTATCAGGGACAGGTAATATTGTCCTAATTTTACAGGTGAGGAAACTGAGGTTAAGAAATATTAATTGCCCAAGATCACACTGATAGTAAATGGCAGAGGAAGGACTTGGTCTCTTCTTTGCTGTCACTGAAGACAGAATATCAGAAGTGATGGTTATCACATTGTACCTCAGCAATATAAAAAGCCATAGAAGAAACTTGACTACTCCTGGTAACCTTGGATTTGTCTAAATGTTATATATATATATATATATATATATATATATATATTTCAAATACAGGAAAGTACACTTTGCAACGACCAATTTTTTTCATTCTCCATGGAACCCTGTTAAATTCCATAAAAGGAAGGGGGGAAAATCTCACATTAGAAAGTTTCATATTAAATGTTTGCCCTTCATATACATTAGCTCTCCAATATAGATCCCAAATTAAATATTACCTGTTTAGAAAAACTTTCAGTTGCTCAAGGGCAATAAGAAATTTTGAAAGTACTGACAAAGAGGAGTTTCTCAGTTTGGACCGAATGGCCTTTTGTACACACAAGAAATTGCTTTGCTGTCCTCCCTACACCATATTGCTACACGGGTCCTGTTGGTCTGTTAAGATGATGGAGGTTGAGGGGAGGGTAGGATTCATGCATCTGGAAGCCAAACACATGCCCTGTCTTGCTTGTCTTTAAAGTCTCACTAGTAAGGTCAGTGTTAGGCTTGCAATAGGGATTTTTAAAATACCCTAATTCATTGGCTACCTTCACATACATTCTGTGGGCCCTCTTAAAGTAGTACTAACCTCCACCTCTCTGCCCCACTGCCTCCCAGATACACTATGGAGCTAACTAGTTTTGTTACCAAATTATAATGGGAATATTTATACAGTAGCCTCTTCAGACTTAGAATCCTAGTAGTTTTCACTCCAAAAAATGCCTGGTGTGATGTTTTACGCTCCATGAAGTGTGGTTTAAAGGCACAAGGTCATGGGCCCTGTCATAGCAGTTGAATGTACATTGAAATATTTTTATATGATTTTTTAAAAAATTACAATAGAAACATAAGCTGTATGTATGGTCATGACAATGTATGTGTTTATATTTGAAGTCAGATGTCTATAAACTTGTATATGTGTACAGAATTCTCAGTGGGTTTATACATTGTGACATTTTTATTCAAGATTGGGATGTGGATTATGCTTAACAGTGAAAGCTGAAATGAGACCATTCACTTTGTTTAAAATGCTGCACTGTGCACATATGGAAATGTACATTAATTTGCTGTATGTAATATCCTGAGTTTGTTTATATCTCCAAGTTTTTACCAAGTTTTTATACTGAAGATAAATTAGCTTTAATTACATTCAAAACTTTTTTTTAAGGGAGTAAACTGTTGGGCTAAATCTGTATAAATGTGTTTTTGATTTTCTGGATATATAGTGAAAGTTTATACTTGATCTCACTGCATCATATCTGATTGCAGAAATTAAAGCACAATTTACCACCACCAAAAAAAAAAAAGAAACTCTCTTGAATTTATTTTCACATTCCTCATGCTCAACAGAGTGGCCTCCAGAGAAAACTTAAATGTTTATTGAATGGGTTTAAATTCTGTCTAACTCAAAGGCCCATGTTGTTTATATTGTGACGTGTTGCATTTCCCAAGAATAGTTTCTATTAGTGATGTTCCCCAATTTTCTAATACATTTTGAAAGGTCAAAATTTTAGATATTTGTAATAGTCTAGTAAAATCAGAGGTGGAGGGCAGTTAATATTTCTGAACAATAAACTATGACATTAAGAAGTTTGGTCATATTTAAATAGCTAGTAAGACTGAAGCTGGGATATAAACCCAGGTGGTTTGTAATCTTAACACTATTCTGTATTTTACTATAACTGGAGATTTTTAAGAAATATCCATGAAGTGTTATTTAGGATGTGTTGACATCAAGTCATATAATGCAAGTGAATCATTTAGCAGAGTGCCTGGCATATAATAAGTGAACAAAAAATTAGATTTAGTTATTCCTCACATTCCTAGATATAAATATTTTATAATACTCTTATTAATTAAATTGACAAAGATTACCTGAAGTGTGTTTACATTCATGTGAATCACTCATGAATTAGGAAAGGATAAATATTGGCAGACTTCATCTTGTTCACCACTGAGAAAAGAATGCAATATCCCAGTAGAAATGTTTGGTGCTACTGAAGTCTTATATTTTGGATGAGAGTTCAAGTTAGTTTAAACTTGTGATCCTTTCCTCTTTTCTTCATTCCACTAATATTTATTGTGTCTTTACTCTGCTCCAGGTACTGGACTGACTTCAGTGCATACTATAATGTATAAGACAAAATCTTTGGCCTCAAAACGGTCTTCATGGTCTATTTTAATTCTTTCTAACTAGATCTTTGGTCTGCTGACCCCAAAACTGTTGATACTCATTAATGTGTATGGATGACCAGGATATGCACAGGGCCATAGGAGAGCCATATAACCTGTATGGGGCTTGGGGAAGGCTTTCTGGATGCACTGATAGCCAAGGACTGCCCTAAAGGACAAAAATACACTTACCAAAATCAGTGAGGCTAGGTTTGAGAATAGAGCGAAGGAGAAATGTTTACTTCAAGTCTGAAAATTGCATATAGGAAGTAAAGAAGTTAAAGAAAAATGAAAATATCAGGGAAGAGGAAGTACTTTAATATGACTAGAGTATGGAATTACACAGTCCAGTACGCTGTCCACAGATGCCTCTTCAGCACTTGTAATGTGGCTACACACTGGATTTCAAAGCCTTAGTGAAAAAAAATTAAAAAATTAAAAAAAGAAAAGTAAACTATCTCAATAATATTTTTAAACTGATTTTATGCTCAAGTGATAGTATTTTGAATATTTTGGGTTAAATCAAGTATATTATAAAATTAATTGTATCTTCTTTTTACTTTTTTAATGGGACTACCAGAAAATTTAAATTATGTATGTGACTGCATTTGTGTTTGTGTTGTATTTTTATTGGACAGTGCTACTGGGAGCATCAGGTAACAAGTGAGAAGAAATGCTGGGGAGATAATGAAGAAGAGAGGAAAAAAGTTATTAGATATTTATTTTGCCTATAATACAGGCTTTGAAGGCAACACTTTCCTGTTTGGAGGACTTAAGCTTCTCACCACATAATTCCAACCACTCCAGACACCAAAACCATTCTTTTCTTATTTCTGGGAATTCACATAGGCTGTCTCTAACGTGCCCACAAACAAGTCTGTCAGCTAGAGTCACCATGAAAGGGCTGTAGAGTGTCTTCTCTCCTTCTCCAGCCTCCATTTATGCACATGTTTCTTGGGAAAAATCTCCTAGTAGTTGTTGCTCATCAGAAGAACAGCAAGGCCTACATAAAGGAAGCTAAAGTGGAAACCTTCAGTGTTGTCAGCAGTATCTATTCTTCCTTCCTTCATATATCCTAACCTTACTTCACTTCAGGAAATCCACCCTCTCCCCACTTTCAGTTAGAAGATAAACTTCAGGTATGGACCCCAATTGGCTTAGAGGTGTCTGTGTGTCCCAAATCCTTGCCCACAGGGATTGGTTCAGAGATGGGTGTGTAACCCAGTCAGAATCAGTGAGACACTGGGTAGTGTTTGCTGTGGCTTCTGGGAAAGAAAAGCTTCTTTCTTCTTCTATGGGAAGCCCGGGAAGAGATTCTTTGTGCAGCTGGTTGTTCAATAAAAACCTGTCCTCAGCTGCCAGTCATCTTGCAGTGACGAGGGAAAATCCTGCCCAAGTGAGGCCAGGACTGAAGGAACAAGACTGAGAAACACAGAGTGAAGATGACTCTGTCCACCCTGGCCAGGTAGTTCCAAAAGCCAATCAACTTCGTGTATTGTTTCAACAGTGTTGATATGTATATTTTGTCATTGCTATTCCCAGATATTCCCAAAGCGAAGGACCCTTGGGGACCAGAACAGTGGCAGGTAGTGAGGAGAGGAGAGAAGAGAGGACTTCCTTTTCTGTGCCTTTGTCACTCTGTTCTCTAAAATTTTTGTGCTTGAAGCCAGAGTTTCATACCCTTGCTAAAAATTAGTCCCGAGGGAGAAGACAGAATTCTGCCTCCCTTCTCCAGCTCTGCTTCCTCATCTGTAGCTCATGATAAAGTTTATCTTTAAAGTTCGCATCCCTTTTCTCACTTATGCAGTGAACACATGCATGAATATAACAGAGGTGTGTAGGAACAGTGTTGTCTACCTGGGCAACAGTCAGATAAAATGTCCTGATACACATAAATTTGTTCATATGATTAAATGTCTGTGTACATATTTGTATATCTTCTAGTTTATTGAAGGTTGGGCAGACTTTTTAAGTTGTTAAATATGATTTCATCATTTTACTGATGGAAAACCAAGTATTAAAGAGGTTAAGTTTGACTTTTCCATTGAAACAGTAATCTAGTCTAAGTAGCTATTCTCCTGCTCCAACCCAGGTCCCCTAACTGACGAGTATGTAAAACATCTAATATTAGGTATCTTAGGAACTAGTAAATTTGCCGGTATACTATGCAATTATGAAAGAAACTCTGCATCACAATTATGCCCTGTGTGACCTGTAGTTCTGTGCTGTGCCCAATGTCAGCGAGTTGTCCCAACCAGGGTATACCTCTGTCATTCCTCTCACCTTTCCTGCATTTGGTCTTGAAGTTGAAATCCCACTTTGCATACCAAGGCTTTCCAGAAAAATGACCCTATATGATTAGTCCATATTGTGTGATTTTTAGAGGACACTACAAAATAACTAAAAAACACACCATGTATTGATTTTATGCTCGGTAATCATAATTATGAATCAGAACATTTTCTGAAAAGGTTTATTCAGTAGGAGAAGAATACTAATGACCATAATGCTTATTAACCAATAATTCCTCAAAAATAATAAACTATATTATAACAGTTCTCAAATTATTTATCCAGTGTTCTTGGTTTACCGATTGGGGAGAAAATCACACAGGGAGCTGTGTGCTGAGCTTTAGTTGAGTCACAAATACTACTGCTTATATAAAACTGTCCATGTCTATTTTTTTTACCTCTATGATTTATGTGCACTTAATCAAAGTGCCTAGACTAGATTAGGCACTCAGTAAATACCCTATGTATTATCTTAGAGTGATTCAATATGTCCTTGTGTTTCTCCCAATGTTTTGTTAATTCCAGAATAAGTATGATTGATAAGACAGGCAAACTATATTTTTATCTTAAACTTAATGTTTTGTTGTAATTTTTTAGGCTGCATCAAGAGTCTGCCTTATAGGTCAAAATCTAGGAAAAGTATCATTAATGACGACAGGCGTTCACTCTAGCACACTAGCAATTTTGAGTAGGAGAATTATGACAAATTCTTTCTCATATTCCCATTTAGCATTTACACTCTGCCAACACTGAGCATTAAGAGGTTTATTTTTTATTTTTTAAAGCTCAATTTTGCTGTCAGAAATGTTTGAAAATTGGCTTGGATTGGCAAAAATATCGCTGGGTGGCCTACTTTAAATTTTTTAACCCAGTCACACTTATCATCTAGAAATGGCAAAATAGCTTTAATAAATGAGCCTTTTAAAAGCACCTCCTCCAGATATAGCTAGCTCAGTGGTTCTGAAGTAGTAGGAAAAAGAGCTATTCAAGGAGAGTAGGGAGTCTTTCAGAGCAAGATGATGGAAGAAAAAAGCAGCAAGCTGATGGAAATAATGAGTCAAAACACTAAAGAACCAAAGGTGGAAAGAGAATTCCTCCTGGAGCAAACATGTGAAAATAGAACAATTGTATTCTGACATTTGCAGGATGAGAAAAGTAATGAGGATGTGTTTGGAAAAAAGTAAATGATAAATTAGATCTTGCTTATTTCAAAGTTTTCCCTTTTGCTAACTCTCAAGGTAAAATTATTAGCAATAGAGTAAAGCTACATGGAAGAGAAATATTGCAAGCAGTTATTTGTATACTAGTTATTAGTATATGTCTCAAAAGCCAGATATGTGTCTTTCAATTTGCTTTACCCACTGTGCTCAACTTAGGATTTGCTGTAGATCCTTCAAAACATATAATTTGATGAATGAGTAAATGGGTAAAGCCTTTGTGTTTTGGTGCAGAGAAAGGTGATAGTTCAGCCTTGTCTAAGGAATCCCTGTGCTTGAATCCCAGTTGAAATTTTTCTTTTCAAAGCAGAACTGTATTTGCATTGGTATGAAAATACCCAGCACCCTACTCTCTTCCTGGTGAGGGAGAATGTGAGGAGTCACCACCAGTCAGGAGTAACCTTATCCTTCCATGAAAATAGCACAAGCTTAACCTCTGGAGGCAGAACTGTTGCCATGCTCTCTAGGAAGACGAGTTTCTGGCTATTTCTGCCTTTAGCTTGTCTATTGACTTTTGGTGAACAAAACAGAGTTGGCCTAAGTGTTAATGTCAGATGGTAACATTTGTCAGGCTACAGCCTGCTCAGGCATTATCTGGTCAATGATCTAATGACAACAACAACAACAAACAAATCCCAGGTAACAAGGATTTACTGAACACCTACCTCGTACCACTAAAAAACCAAAAACCAAAAAACAACCTGAAAACTGACTTAAGGAGTTTATATTATCCAGAGACAAACATACATCTCAAAAGAAAATTATTTTTCTTTATAATAAGAACCATAAGCAAATATGATGAGATTTCTATAAAAACATAAAAGGGCAGAGATGTCTTCTTTAATATCAAATTCAAAATAAAATTAAATCATTACAATTAGTTTGTCACAGGATAGCTCCCCTCTGTTCTCCCAAATTGTCCAGGATATATATTTTAATTTTTTAGACTAGATCAATTAAACTACTCGTTGAATTCTGGAAATTCAGAATTACAGAAGGAATCACTACTGGCAATATGATTTTTTAGAGTTAAGGGTTTTGCCTTTCATTTATTCATTCAATAAAAGTTTGAGTGTCAACCATAAGCTTTACACTCTGTTCAACATATGACTATGACAGAGTCACTGACTTCAAGGTGTTAAAAATGTAGAGATTCATGCAAACAGGTAATTATAGAATATAGTAAGTTTGGTAAAAAAAAAGGGATGGGGCCTTAAGAGATAGCTGATAAAGAAGAGACTGGGAGGATCAAGAAAAACTCCCTAGAGGAGAAAATCAGTGAGTTAGTGAGCTAAGTGTAAAATGGAGAGTAGGGCTATGGAAACTGGGGTCTGAAGGAGGTAGGGCATTTCAAAGGAATGGAGATAAGATACAGCCAAATCGGGCAAGACACTTCAAGGTATTCAAGATTGCTAGCATACAAGGTGTGACGCAGGATGAGGAGAGGTGACACTGGAAAAAACAGCATCAGTCAAGGTCAAGTGTTGGCCAAGAGTCCAAGGAATGAAGGTCATCAGTGTTCCATGAATCCCTGAAATAATGTGGGCAGTACTTTCCATTTACATGTGTGCTTTTTTTCTAGGCAGTCTATGGTTTTCAACGAAATCTCAAAATGATAGCCAAATGGTCAATACACAAATGAAAACGTGTTCACAAACATTGGCTGTCAGAGAAGTGCAAGTTAAAACCACAAAGAAATGCTGCTATATATCTATCAAAATATGTAAAATTTTTTTAAAAAACCCTAAAACTACCAAATATTCATGGAGATGTAGAACAACTGGTGAGCATGTAAAATGGTAAAACTACTTTTGAAAATTATCAGTTTCTAATAACATAATCATACAACCATTTTATGACCCAGAAATTTCATTCCTATTCTTTCCCCTCAAGATAAGCAAATTCTTCTGCAAAAAGCATCGTGCAAAAGTGCTCATAGCAATGTTATTCATTATTGTCCCAAAGCTGAAATAGCCTTAATGTCCACTAACAGAAGAATGGATAAAATTATTGTGTCAATATCACAACAAATTACCAACAAATTACCAAAAAGAATTACCAAAACTGAGTGACTTAAAATACAAGTTTATACTCTTACAATTCTAGAAGTCAGGAGTTCAAAATGAGTCATTTAGGGCTAATCAAGGTGTCAGTAGGGCTGTTTCCTTCTGGAGGTTCCAGAAGAGAGTCAGCTTCTAGAGGCTGTGACATTCTTTGGCTCTTGGTTATGTCACTTAAATCTTTGCTTTCATCATCACATCAACTTGTCCTTATTTTCACCTCCCACTTCGCTCTTATAAGGATCTTTGTGATTACACGGGACCCACCAGAATAATGCAGAATGATCTCTCAGCTCAAGCTCCCTCACTTAATCACATCTGCAAAGTCTCTTTTGAATGTAAGGTAACGTATCACAGGTTCTAGGTATTAGAACACAGATATCATTGGGTGGCCATTATTTAGCCTAACACAAGATTGTTTATCATTTATTCTTACATTGTAATAGCACTCAGAAATAAAAAGGAACAAGTTACCCACACACATAAAGATATGGATGAATCTCTTGGACACAATGTTGAGCAAAAGAAGGTGGTCATAAAGAGTATAAAGTGCATGATTCTAAACTAAACTGTGGTTACAGAAGTCAAAAATAGAGGTTACCTCTGGTGATGACAGTAACTAGAGAGGGGCCTTGGGAAAGTTTATGGAGCAATGGAAGTGTTCTATATCTTGATCTGATGTGTAATTACATGTTGTATTTGACTGTATATAATCAAAAAATTTAAATTTATTCATTTTCTTTTGAGTACTATGGTTCTTCTCCTTCTTCTACTTTAACAATTTTAATACCATGGTTAATACTGAACTCTTTATCCTCGTTTTCACAAACTACATTTGTTATTTTGCCTATGATTCCCATTTTAGTTAATGGCACCAATTTCCCTTGGTTTCCCAAGAGAAATGACTCTGAACTCTCAATCACCCTCTGTGTCAGGGTCTCCAAGATCACTCACAGGCTCCAAGATTTGCTAAAAGGACACACAGGACTCAGAAAAGTGATTATATACTTAGTTATGGTTTATCACAGTAAAATGATATAGATTAAAATCAGCAAAGGGAAAATGCACTTGGCTGAGGTTCAGGAGAAACCAAGAGCACATTTCCAAGTCTCCTCTTCCAGTGAAGCAGCACAGAATGCACTTAATTCTCCCAACAGTGTGTGACAACATTGTGAAAAGTGTTGCTAACTCTGAAAGCTCATCCTGGTCATGGTGTCCAGGGTTCTTACTGGGGGTCAGTGATGTAAGTATGCAGCTACTTTGACTCCAGCACCCCATCCCCTCTCCCCGTGCCCACCCAACCTCAGCAAAAACATAAGGTCTCAGGCAAACAAAAAAACTCTTCTCAGGCAGAGTAATCCAAGGGCTTGGAGGTTATCCCCTAGGAGCTGACCAAGGGTGAGTTCTGAAGATGTGCTTTTCTCTTGAATGTGCAGGGTTTGAGGAACCCAGGCCTGCTATGTAACCCTTTGCTGCCTACCCTCAATTGGAACCAATTAGGTTCAAGTAGAGTGAATTCTGCCTTTGACATATCTCTTAGGTTTAGATTCTCTTCTCTAATTTCCTGGCCCCTACATTACTCCCAGTCCTCATCTTCAAGCATCTAGTACATTCTCATAGCAACAAAATGGGTGGTTCTACCACCACTTTCTCACTCACCCAAACTGGTCTTCCCCATTCTTGTCAGAGCCATCTCTCTAAAGATCAAATTGGATAATGTCACTGCTCTTCTTAAAGGTCTATCGTTGACAATAATCATAATGTCCATCACTTATAGAGCATCATGTACCTTTTAAGAAACAATAATGTGCAACTCTACTCATTAAATTGGAGATATATATTCAATATGTTTATAAGTAGAAAAAAGCTAGAGACAAAATACTACATGTGTTTTATTCTTGTGTGTGTGCTTGTGTGTGTGTGTATTTATATGGAAAAGCCTGGAAAAATTGCCCACAAATATTGTTGTTACTTATCCCTGGGTGGTTTAGAAAATTGGTGTTCCTAGATATATCTTATGAATGTTCTAATTTTTTAAATGAGCACGTGCTAATTTAAAACACAGTAAAGTTATTAAACATATCTGTGGCTTGCCAGTGGCTCAAAGATTAAGTTTGAACTGTTTAATGTGGATTAAAAGGCATCAGGTACAGAGAGGCCCCACCTGATTTTACATCCGTTTTTCCTGAAACTTCAAACCATGAACTCTGCTCTGTAGTCATATTGAACTTGCTGCAACTCCCTGAACACCTCTGCTTGGTCAGCCCTTGATGCCTTTAGATTTTTGCTTTTATGCCAAGAATGTCTGTCTCTTCTTTGTCTGGAAACTATGTCTCTTTCAAGAACCAAATAAAATGTTACCTCCTCTGGGAATACTTTCCCAATGTCCCAGGCAGAATTAAGACTCTTCCCCTTAGTGACCCCACGACATTTTGTCAACATATGTTATATAAAACTTAGTACATAAAACTTAACAGTTTATTGTTTATTTCTCTACTAGACCTTGAGTATTTAAATTCAAAAACACTCATGTATCCATGTATTTATTTCATGGGCTTTTCACAGAGCCTGGCAATACTTTTAAAAAAATTATTAAAATAATCTCTCTTCATGGAGATGAGAAAAAAAGAACAGTGATTTATAGACATGTAAACATCAACTGTCATTTTCCAGCAACTATTATAGTTTATAAAGTTTCATTTTTTATTATTGCCAAAAAATGTTTTTCCTTCTGTTCAGAGAACAGGAATCAATAGGTAGTGCAGATTTGATTTATGCCTTTAGATGGTGCCATTACTTAGAATTTGATCTAATGTCCAATTACTTTGGCATTTATTTCTAGTTCTCCCATATTCAAATGTCTCTTAAAATCAAGTATTTCTCAATTTCATCGTCCAATTTCTGGCTATAGTTGATGGACAAGGATGAATAAAATGCCAATGAAAAAGAATATGTCATCTCACATTGTATTTTTCATTGGATTACACTGTTGGATAAAAGTACCTGGAGTCGTCCATCTCCCATTATTTTCACCATTCAAGTAAAGCTAATTGGTCAGAGTTTCTAGGAAATGCCATCCACATAAATATCCTAGTGATAATCTCAGATCCAAAACTAGGGCTTTGGTTATGTCAAAGGGGTCTGAAGGATAGCATTCATCTCCATGATGAAGGGTCATGGCAAGGAATAGGATCAATTAGAATAGAAAAGGATGAACTAAGAAACTTAGAGAAGCATGTGTCAAACTTCCAAGGCTCAGCACAAGATGGAAGAAACTGACTAGTACCAAAGGTTTAAGTATCCTTGTGAGTTTTTTTAATCTATTTATCTGTCTACGTATAATTTACATGTGTGATGGTTAATTTTATGTGTCATTTTCACTGGGCTATGGAATGGCCAAATATTTAGTCAAACATTATTCTGGGTATTCCTGTGAGGGTGTTTTGGGATGAGATTAACATCTGAATCTGTAGACAGGAAAGCAGGTTGCCTTTCCTAATGTGGGTGGGCCTGATGCAATCATCTGAAGGCCTGAATAGAACAAAAAACTGGTCCTCCCTTGAGTAAGAGAGAATTCCTTCTGTCTGACTGCTTTTGAGCTGGACGTTGGCTTTTTCCCACCTTTTTACTCAAACAGAAACATCGGCTCTTCCTAGGGTCTCAAGACTGCTGATCTTCCTTCAGACTGGAATGATACCATCAGTTCTCCTCGTTCTCAGGCCTTTGGGCTTGAACTAGAACTACACTACTGAGGTTTTGCTGGGTCTCCAGCTTCCAGCTCACCCTGCAGATCTTGGGATTTATAAGCCCCCATGATCACATGAACCAATTCCTTATAACTAATTAATTTATATTATATTGGTTCTATTTCTCTAGAGAACCCTGCTAATACAACATAGATTAGTAAGTTTTATTCTATGCAGTGGTATTGACAAATGATTCAGAGCCATGGGTAAAATACTAAACAGGACCAAATCATATTTCCTATTAAATCATGTTGCTTCAATCAATACATAATAAACTAAAAGCATGTTCAGTTGGGAAATTTTTAAAAATACTTTAATATTTTGTTTAGCATTAAACTTTTATAAAAAATAGTGCTTTTAAATATTATTCTTGTAGAGTTATTGTTTTATTCTTTTAAATGAGTGGAGGAAGGAGAAAAAAGAAATAATTTTACAAATAAAAAAATCAATTTTTGTCAAGTGCTTGAAAATTTACTGCAGTATTTTATAATTATGGTAAATGGATATGATTTTAAAAAGGAATAAAAGAAAGAGAAAAAGACAAAAGAAAGAAAAAGAAAATAGAGCAAAAGATACCAGCACTTCAAGCAATTTTGAATTTCTGATCTCCCCTAGTTAGAACAAACATTGGAACTGAGACTCTCTGCCAGTGACTCTCTGCCATTATGTTTTTGCTCTATCCTGCAACAAGTCACACCACAGGCAAGGAATAAAAAACAATCTGGTTTTTGATTGGCACCAATTTTTGTACCACTTATTTATTCCTACTAGACAACCTACCCCCAAACTTAGTAGCTTTCAGCCATGACCATTTTTCTTATCTCAGGATTTTCTGGATCAGCTGGGTGGTGTTTTATATATAGATTGATTTTTGCTGGGCTTTCTCACGTGTCTAGGGGCAGTTGATACATTTGTGATGGTAGAATGGTCTTGTATGACCTCACTCACGTTTCTGGTGATTAGTGTGTAGTTAACTAGCACACTTTAATTATCCTTTACATGGTTTGCCATCCTTAAGCAAACTAACTTATGCTCTGTTACATTGGTCTCAAGGTTCTGAAGTGGACAAACACTTTTCAAATCTCTGTTTATGTTGCGTTTTCTATTGTTCAATTCTCCAAAGCAAGTCATATAGCCAAAATTTGTGTTAGTAAGAGAGTGGTATACCTGCAGTATATGCAGTGGATGCCTGAAAAGATGGATTGTACCAAACCCTAAATATACCATGCTTTTTTTAATACTAATGGGCAAGTAGTGTATACAGTGTGGATATGGGAAAAGGGACGATACATGTCCTGGATGAAACTGAGCTGGATGGTGCAAGATTTCATCATGCTACTTGGAATGGGACGTAATTTAAAACATGAATTGTTTATTTCTGGAATTTTCCATTTAATGTTTTTGGACTGTGGTTGACAGCGGGTAACTGAAACCATGGATAGTGAAACCACAGATAAGGGGGGACTACTGTAATCGAAACAAGGAGAGGAAGATTCTGTGGCCATTTCTTTTCAATCTATGCTTTGAAAGAAAAGAAAAATGGACTAAATAGTAGAAGAGACACAGTTAACAGATATAACTGATGAATTATGCCAGAAATCAGCACAAGAGGAAAAATAAATAAAGATAGAAGAAGTTTAAAGAAATAGAAGACCCAATATCTGACTAATAAGAATTAGAGAGAGACAGGAAGAAGAAAGAGAGAAAGAAATAGAAAATTTAGAGTGGCAGTATTTAAAAGAAAAAGAAATAGCCTACAGTCTTCCAGGCCTATATATTAAGTCCTCATATTGAAAAAAAATATAAAAACAAGACAAACAAAAACACACTGGGCACATTGTAGTAAAAATTTAGAATTAAAAAAATATCCCAAAAGCTGTCAGAAAGCAACAAAATATTACACCTGCAAAAGAATCTGATGAACATCAAACTTCTCACCAGAAACAATGAATGCAACCAAGACAATAAAGCAATATAATAAAATATTAGAGGAAAATAATGTTGGGCCTGGAACAGCTTACTTAACCAAACTATCACACAGAATAAGGATGAAATAAAGATGTTTACGGACATCAATGGATTCAGAGTTCATTACTCATAGACCATCTATGGAAGCATAACCAGAGCCTATAGGCCAGGAAGAATTTTTAAAAGTCCAGAAGGAATGAAGTAATAATTAACACATAAATTTATGAAATTTATTTTTAAATCTAAAAATTACTGTGTAGTAAAATTATTTCTTTAAAATAGCGATCTGGAACTAAAATTCCAGTTTATATCAGCATGTAATTTGGGAATAACAGTAAGCAGAGAAGAAAATAGAAAATTAAAATGTGTTAGTATTCTATTTTGGATGAGGACAAATATAGGTAATTCCTAGAGAAGGCCATTTTACTTTAAGTAACATTGTATTAGACGTTTGTTGGATTTCTTTGCCAATCATCTCTTGATTTCCTTTGTCTTTCTGAGATCTCTGCAGTTTTGTGAGTCACAAAAACCAGGTACTTGTTCTCTTCAGTCTCTGAATGAAATACAAACAAATGCCCAAAGCAAGGCCACATGGATGCTGCCTCATCCAGATACTGAGGAAGAAAGTAATGCAGTATATCAGGGAAGCTTTAAAATTCATTGTGTAATCAACGTTGGAATCAAATGTCCAGTATAGTGGTATCAGTGTCTGAGAACTGTACCAACAATATTATAACCAAACTATTACTAAAATAATTTTGGCTGCAACTCCATTAATGTGTTCATTTTCCAGTCATTTACGCATTCATTCATTCAATAAATTATATCTGAATATCTACTTTGGGTTAAGCTAGGTGTTAGGTGCTAGGGAAATAGAAATGAACAAGAAAAAGAAAGCCCAGATTTTCATTAAGCCTGAGATATAGTGAGTGAGAGAGAGAGAGAGAGAGAAAGTGAGAGAAAGCTATATAAATAGTATGTAGAAAGTGGAGCAGTATAAGATCATAGAGAGTGATGGGGAGCTTTTTACATGGAGTGGCCAAGAAAGGCTGCTTTCAGAGCTAAATTCCCTTGCTCCATTTTTAGTTTTTTTCTTGGCTTTAGAATCTATAGGTTCTTTGAGCTACCAGATACCTTTCCAGTAAGACTTTTCTGCCTATGTTAGCCAGACTCAATTCCTATGGTTTCCATAAAGACTCCTGACTGGTACTATCTGGAGTTAGCCAAATGGCGAGGCCTGAGGGCACAGACCTGCACAAAACTACCCTCACTTTTAGCATGAACTGCAAGTTCAAGTTTCCCAAACTGCCTTCAGGTTTGATAATTCACAGGACGTATAGAATACATCAAAAGCTATTATACTCATGGTTATAGTTTGTTACAGAGAAGGGATATATTCAGATCAGCCAAAGAAAGAGACACATAGGTCAGAGTCACATAGGAGAGTAGCAGATGCAAAGCTTCTTCTGTTCTCCTCAGGACACATTACTCTATTGGTATTGACGTGTGACGACATGCAGGGAATATTGCCAACCAAGGAAGTTCACTAGAGCTCTGGAGTCCAGAGTTTTTATTGGGGTTTCATTAAGTAGTCATGACTGATTGGATGATTTCCCATATGGCTGAACTCAATCCCAGTTCCCCTCCCCTGGAGATTAGCATAATGTCATGTGGCCAGAGAGGCCCACCATGCACTACCTTGTTAGCATTAAGTATCAGATTATTAGATGTGGTACTAGGGGCTTATCATGAAAAATAGAAAATTCTATCACTCTGGAAATTCTAAGGCTGTAGAGGTTAACTCTAGGAACCAGGTCGGTCCCCTCTATGGACAGGAACAAATTCTTTACTACACAGGTACAATGTATATGTATCTTAAAAATTAAAACAAGTGCCATATTCTTATTTTAGTCAATTTAATATTAGATAAATATTCAAAGGAAGAAATTAAAATCATCCTTTATTTTAATATTCAGGTATAACTACTAGTTAAACTTTGATATATTTTCTTTTTCTCTTTCTTCCTTGGACTTTGAAATCAGATTGAGGATGCAGTTTTGTATTTTGCTTGTGGCAGACACTTGAATAGACTTGCTCAGACTTCATTTCAACCTGTTTTTATCAGCAGTGGTTGGAAAGCTAAAAACTACATTTTTGAGACTCCTTTCCAGTAAAGGATTAGAGTCAAGATACACTCATGTGAATTTGGGATTCAGAGATGAGATGGAAGCCATTTACTGCAGCTTTGTTGGCTGAGAAGCAATTCTGGAAATCATGAATACTTGGAGCACTCGGCTCCATCTCTAGTCCCTGGTCACCAGCGTCACAGATGGGGAGCAGAGGAGGTGGCAGTGATAACTACAGTTAGGAGCAGTGATTTTCTAGTGTCTGCAGCAGATATTGTGCTGTGACCTTAAAACCAAAAGAATGCAGGGGAGTTCATGAATATTGAACAAATTATTGTTTAAAAATAATTTTGTAAGCACTTAATTCCTGGTACTGAATCCTTTCTGTACAAAGTACCTGGAGTGATTTTTATTTCCAGCTCTGAAACCTGAGTGAAAGCATTAAAAAAAAAAAAAAAAAGATTATATTATAAATGTATTTCCAATCAGTAAAATATTAAGAAAAATCATTGTAAATTTCAACTTAAAAATTATTCTACATTGTTCAGCTCTTCAGGAGCTAACTTCTATAATCAATTTAGAAAAATAAAATATTTTCCTAAATCACTTTTTTCTTCTGGAATCTGGGTTACCAAGTTTGTTTTTTTAAAAAGAGTTCTGTATACTTGAACTTTGTACGTAATACATGAGTAAATAGAAAAATTTTGAACTTTGTTGTTTTTCCTATAAAATTTCTGAAATATATTAAGTAATGGAAACATAATTGTAATCTTTCAATGTTCTATGACATCATTTATCTTTGAACAAGCAAAACCTTAGAAAGATGTGATTGATGTTGTCAAAGCGATTGTGCTTTCATAAACTACTCAAATTTCTATAAGTTTTATTTTAGACATTTTCATGAGTTAATGAACATATTAGATATGGTTCATAACATAGACAAAGTTTTTAACAGTAATATCTTCTTGGATTTTACCTGTAATAAAATGTGTTGTCTTATAAACCCTTTTTATTTGTTTCCTATATACGGTATTCTTTATCTCTCCAAAGAAAGTAAATCAATGTGCTTTAAAAACACCTGTTCTGATTATTCCATCAATTCTCTTTACTTAGAAATTACTTCTCTGTTTGTTGAATCTATTGTCTCTCTTTTGTGGTGTTGGTTTCCTTAATTTCTGGTGATCCTTGATTTATGTGGTAGTCATAATTCTCTTTTAGATTGCTTCCTTAGTTTGTGCTTCAGTTGATGAGTAGGCATTTTAGACAAGGTTTCTAGCCTTACAGTGAGCTTGGGAGATGACTGGAATGTACTCTAATTGGAATATTCAATTTTTTGTGCTTCCTATTGATCCAGAATATCTTTGTCTCCCAGTCTAAGTTTTTATACTAATTGTACTGCCTGGAGGCAGCGAATACTGATTCCCCCTCTTGTCTGATACGGAGAGGGGAATGCACAGGGCTGAACTGCCTGTGTTTTCCCTTCTTAGCAGCATGACTAATAGCCCTATTGGTGACTTCTGGTGCACATTTGCTCCCAAGTTCCACCACAAGCAAACCACTACTAACAGTCAGTGATGTGCCTCTACATTTGCAGACTCGTAATTATGAGGCAATTCAGCCTGCTGGCTTCAAATCAAAAAATTTCAACTTATCAATGCACTTTTTGTTTTAACTAAATCACTATTGTACTTTTTTCTTATTCATAAAATCTGGGGTTTGGGGCATTCATTAATCTCTTGTACATTCTACAGATTTGTTTTGTTGGCATTTATTCAATGCTACAAGAGAAGATCCTCAATCTCTTTATTTTCTCATTTGGTGATAAAAATGTTTACAGTTGTACTTTATTTTACTACTGTAAGTATGATTTTGGTTTACTCCTACAGGTTCTGATATGTGGTGTTTTAATTATCATAACTTTGATATTTTCTTGGAATTCCTCTTTGACAAATAATTATTTAGGAAAGAGTTTAAATTCTTAGTGGTTGGAGTTACTGTTTTGTATTTTTGTCACTAATATGAGGTTTTATTGTGATAGGATCTGAGATTGTCATCAGTACTTTTCTAATTGAGGGATTTTAAGACATGTTTGTATTTTATGGGCAACTAAAAATGTATAATCATTTCATATATTATATATAATACTAAATTTTATTAGTAGTAGTAGTATTCAGTTCTCTATATCTTACATATTTAGGCCTACAATGGGGAGCCATTCCAGATCAATAGGGATCAAGAAGTTAAGTTTCAAGATCTTGGGTTATCTATATGTATCTGTCATTTTCTCCTCATATTTCTAGACTATATATAATTTCCATATGAATAAGAATTGAATATAAAAATGGACAATCTCAATTTCTTGAACTCTGCATTTTTACAGAGAATAGAACACGTCCAGTCATATTTATGCTAGTATTTCAACTTTTCAATATTTCAGGTTAAGTACACCTGTTTTAAAATTTAATTGTAAAAGGTTTCTGTTATTTCCAGCTTATAAAAGCATTGAAAAGCTCCAGCTGAGACATGTTAAAAGAAAAATGTGTTGTCAATTCTTCAAAGTTCAAATTAACAGTACATATTTTAGTCACAGGTCCCAATGAAAATATAAAACCACCCCCCCCACCCCCCAAATCTGTTAATGAGAGTAAATTAGAACAAGAGATATGGGAGAACAATTGAGAAAACAGCAAAAATGTTTTGTTTACTTTTTAATATAATTTTAAAGATAATGGAATTGTATTTTATTATTGGGTTCCCAGGACATGTGCCCAGTCTAGCCTCAGATTATATAATGAAAATATTTGTTTGAGCCAATCTCAAAATGAGCTTTCACATTTCTGTTTTCTTTATTTTTATGTTCATTTGTCACACTTTCTTTTGTCCTTCCTCATCTTGTACTTCTCCCTCACCCGTTCCATTTCTCTTTCCCACTCTAACTGCCTTCTCTCATAAGCAAATGCCTGGATCCCATCCCTATTTCCCTGACTATTCTTTCCTTCTCCTAACTTTAATTTTATTTACACACTTGTTACATGCCAGATACTAAGTGTTTCACATACATTAACTCATTTAGTCTTTGAAGCAACTCTTTAAGTTAGATATTCTCATTATACCTATTTTAAACTTTTAAAATTTATTTATTTATTTTTGGCTGCATTGGGTCTTCATTGCTGCACGTGGGCTCTCTCCCAGTTGTGGTGAGTGGGGGCTACTCTTTGTTGCAGTGCACTGGCTTCCCATTGCGGTGGCTTCTCTTGTTGCGGAGTATGGGCTCTAGGTGTGCAGGCTTCAGTAGTTGTGGCACGTGGGCTCAGTAGTTGTGGCACAAGGGCTCTAGAGCACAGGCTCAGTAGTTGTGGCACAATGCTTAGTTGCTCCGGGGCACGTGGGATCTTCCTGGACCAGAGCTCAAACCCATGTCTCCTGCATTGGCCAGCGGATTCTTAACCACTGTGTCACCAGGGAAGCCCTATACCTATTTTAAAGATAACTAAACCAAGGCCCAGATAAGTGCATTTCCAGAGGCCACATAGCTGATAAGTGGCAGAGCCAGGTCTGGAAGTCAGACTGTCAGGTTCAGACTGACATGGTTCCTGATGACGAGACTTCCGTCAAAGCCCTGCCTGGGAGTCAGGGAACAGAGTGTGTCAGTCTTCAGCTTCTTCTTGGCTTCCCATTAACTGTCATCGTCCTATATAATCACTCAATGAAACCTAAACCTTATAATGGGCATGGTGCTTGCTAAGTGACAGGCTTGGGCTGGTGATTTATCTCTAATATCACATTTAGTCCTTAAATCACTCTGTGAATTAGGTATTATTTTCTCATTAAGAAATGAGGAAATGGAAGTGTATATAAATTATTAATTTGCGGGCTTCCCTGGTGGCGCAGTGGTTAAGAATCTGCCTGCCAATGCAGGGGACATGGGTTCTAGCCCTGGTCCAGAAGATCCCACGTGCCGCGGAGCAGCTAAGCCCGCGAGCCACAACTACTGAAGCCTGTGCACCTAGAGCCCATGCTCCGCAACAAGAGGAGTCACTGCAATGAGAAGCCCACGCACCGCAACGAAGAGTAGCCCCTGCTCACCACAACTAGAGAAAGCCCATGCGCAGCAACAAAGACCCAACGCAACCAAAAATAAAATAAATAAATTTATTTAAAAAATTATTAATTTGCTTAACATCATATAATTTATAATGGTCGGATCTTGGATTCACATGTACCTACGGCTGACTCCAAAGTGTCTACTTTAAACCTCTGCTCTATAATATCTTTCCTTTTGAAGCCCAAACCATCCATATAGACCAATGTCTTCTCCCATCTTTTTATTTTATTTTTAAAAAGTTTTTATTGGAGTATAGTTGATTTAAAGTGTTGTGTTAGTTTCTGCTGCACAGCAAAGTGAATCAGTTATACATATACATATATCCACTCTTGTTTAGATTCTTTTCCCATATAGGCCTTTACAGAGTACTGAATAGAGCTCCCTGTGCTATACAGTAGGTCCATATTAGTAATCTATTTTATATATACTAGTATGTATATGTCAATCCCAATCTCCCAATTTATCCCTCACCCCTTCCCATCTTATTAATATGAGAGACAATCCCCTGTCTTTCCACTTGAAAGTTTTCCTTCTTGACTGATTCACTGCAAAGTCGTCAGTCATTCACTCTAAATTTATGCTTACTGTAGTTTTTCTTCCTTATAAGGCTAACACTTCTGACTATGTTTTCTATGTTTTGTATCTATTTATTAAGTTATCAAGTATTTGTTTGAGAATATGATAGTCTGAATTAAGCACTGAGTATGGAAGGGACCAAGAGAGATGTGGCCCCTGCCCTCACAGGGCTCACAGTGGGAATATAAACCACCACGTAGATTTTTATCATGCATAATGATAGGCCCAGTTCCAAATAGCTCCAGTAACAGTTCCATCAATTTTCCCTTCCCTTATGTCTTGCATCTTCAATGTATATTTTCATTGCCTCTATTTTCTGTATTAACTGTAGCTTACAAATATGTCCAGGTCTCCCTCTATTATAACAACAAACATCCACAAAATTTCTCCTCAATTCTGCTACACTGCTGAGCTCTTTTCCTCCCTTTCTCTTTCATCACCAAATAGTCTCACAAATAGAAAAATGACCTTAAATTAACTTCTTAATCATCTATTCACTCTTGACTCCTCTGAAGATTTGGCTTCTATTACAACTACTTTATTGATGTTTCAGGATGATTCTGCATTTCTGCAAGGCTCTTGATAACAGTTTCCTTTTTATGCATATATGTGTAATATGTGTTTTCCATAGTATACAACCTGCAGAAAAAAGCTTATATCTCCCAAGGATCAACTATCAGCTCATGAGAAGTCCATCACTGTTTGCTCATTTGTTTTCATCTTTTGCTATTAAAACTCTAGAGTTCATTAAAATAACTTGTACATCCTCTGTCTCCTGTACGATTTTCAACTCTCTTTTACTTTATTATTCATTATTACCTTTTTAGCTTCTTTTCAACATTTTTAGACCGTAGATTTTTATTCTCTGTATGTATTCATATATATTTTGTGCTTTTCAGTGAGGTAGTCAGTCCCCAAGAGAGGAAGTCCTGGAAATTCTCCCTACCTGACCTTCCCTTACCCCTCAATGCAGTCTGAGGTCTTAATTACATCCTGACTCCATGCCAGCAGCTGCTTGAATCAAGCAGGACAAGAAGCTTGGTGTTGGGAGTAAAGGAAAAGGGAACCAAGTAATAATCAGTTTGCCATGTTTCCAGAATCCCTTGCTTCAAGAAAAATATAATCTCTATCATTATCACCACATTACATATAGATTTAAACTGGTATTTATTGGGTGCTAACTGTATGTCTTAGTAGCTACAGTCCTTGACATTATTTACCACCTACAGTTGCCTTTGGCTCTTCCTTCACATACCCCATATAGTCACCAAGTCCTTTAGATTTAATGACCTTATCCCCGTATTCATCTGCCAAATAACATCTCATGCATTATGCCTTAGGATGTAACCACCTGTATGACTGCAATATTTTCTCAACTCTTTCTAATCTATGTTTCAGCTAAATTCTTGTACTATGTTGACAGATTAGTTTTCCTGATCCCTGATTACTTATGCCACCTCTATTATTAAAGGTTGCCATTGACTCTCCATTATCTGTGGGATAAAGTCCAAATTCTTTTTTTTTTTTTTTATGGAAGCTTCTTTTTTTTTTTTAATTAATTAATTAATTAATTAATTAATTATTTGGCTGTGTTGGGTCTTCGTTGTCGTGTGAGGGCTTTCTCCAGTTGCGGCGAGGGGGGGCCACTCTTCATCGTGGTGCGCGGGCCTCTCACTGTCACCGCCTCTCCCGTTGTGGAGCACAGGCTCCAGACACGCAGGCTCAGTAGTTGTGGCTCACGGGCCCAGCTGCTCCGCGGCATGTATGATCTTCCCAGACCAGGGCTCAAACCCGTGTCCCCTGCATTGGCAGGCAGACTCTCAACCACTGCGCCACCAGGGAAGCCCAAAGTCCAAATTCTTTATGCAATATGTAAGTTTCTTCATAATCTGACTGCATTCCACAATCCAGCTTCCTCACTCACTTCCTTGCACCTGCCTTGTTTTACACTTGGGAAGGAAAAATAATTTTCCCTCTACCCTTTTGAGTTTTCAGAAGAGACCTCCATGATAAAAAGGGAAATTAACATGATGAAAAACAGAAGTTTATTAACATGTACACCTCAGATACATGAGATATCCAGGAGAAAATGGGCAACTCAAAGAGGAGGCTTAGAATTCAGGCTTAAATACCATCTTAATAGGGAGAAGGGAGGGGAATGTTAGCCTCTTAGGGAAGAGTAAATGATTTGTAGGAAAGATGAATTGGCCCTTAGAAGAACAGATGGGAGATACAGTTTGTGACAAAGTTTGTCTGGGTGTGGTGTCAAATTCTAGTGTTTTCACCTGGGATAAGAGTTAATCTTTCCTTGTTGATGAAGCTCCCAGGGAAGGAATCTATGACAACTGAGTTTCTTTTGGAGGATCTGTCTTTAGGCAGATACGGGGAGTTAAGAGAAAGCTTCTCCTTGCATTTGATGTTTTCCAAGTGCCTACAGCTCAAAATAATTAATACACCAAAGTGGCATATTTGGGGATTGGTATGTTCTGCCAACCTTCACACCAAACCCAAGTACCCATTATTCAACAAATAGATACTGCAGTGTCCTATCCCTCTGCCTTTTCTTGTTCTGTTTCTTTTGCCTCCATCCACCCATATGTTTCCTTCAAGGCCCAGTTCTCAAATGTCACATTATCCAGGAAGGAGTCTCTGTTTCTTACCCTTCACTTTTAGCCAGCTGTGACCACGCCCATCAATTTGTCCCTATCTAGTTATTGCCCACTACCAGTAAAATCATGTGAGCCCATTTGTCCTGGTGTTGGTGGATAATTGATTCATCACTTTCCTTTATAAGAAGTAGTGGGGCTTCCCTGGTGGCGCAGTGGTTGAGAATCTGCCTGCCAATGCAGGGCACACGGGTTTGAGCCCTGGTCCGGGAAGATCCCACATGCCACAGAGCAACTAGGCCCGTGAGCCACAATTACTGAGCCTGCGCGTCTGGAGCCTGTTCTCCGCAACAAGAGAGGCCGCGATAGCGAGAGGCCCGTGCACCGCGATGAAGAGTAGCCCCCACTTGCCGCAACTAGAGAAAGCCCTCGCACAGAAACGAAGACCCAACACAGCTAAAAATAAATAAATAAATATTAAAAAAAAAAGAAGTAGTATATACACATATATAATGGAATACCACTCAGCCATCAAAAAGAATGAAATAATGCCATTTGCAGCAACATGGATGAACCTAGAGATTATCATACTAAGTGAAGTAAGTCAGAAAGAGAAAGACAAATATCATATGATATCACTTATATGTGGAATCTAAAATATGGCACAAATGAACCTACCTGCAAAACAGAAACAGACTCACAGACATAGAAATCAGACTTGTGGTTGCCAAGGGGGAGGGGGGAAGGGAGAGGGATGGACTTGGAGTTTGGGGTTGGTAGATGCAACTATTACATTTAGAATAGATAAACAACAAGTTCCTACTGTGTAGCACAGGGAAGTATACCCAACCTCCTGGGATAAACCATAATGGAAAAGAATGTATATATATGTATTACTGAGTCACTGCTGAACAGCAGAGACTGGCACAGCATTGTAAATCAACTATACTTTAATTTAAAATTATATATGAAATAAACAGTGTATATGCATGAAAATCATATGAAAATCAAAACTACAGTCTAAGACACAACTATAAACCTTGCCTTTTGTATGTTCAGTTCTGCTCAAGGAAATTTGGATTTCCTAGATAACAAAAATAATACAGATTAAAAATAGCTTATTCAAATAAACAAAACCTAGGAAAAATGAGATTTAATTTTTTCCTTTTGTGCATTTGCTACATTAGATTGCCTCTATATATTTTTGATTGAGCAAATTAGCAGTAGATATCTTTATCTAAAACTATCTGATGCACCTGTGATCAAACATTCAATAGGATTCACCTCAGAAAAGTGCAGATTACTTGAGTATGCTCTTTTATACATATATTTTGTGAGTACCTCTAAATAAATACAAAGCAGTCACATAGACTACAAGTCACACCTTCACATTTAGCAACACAAAGGACAGTCACATACTCTTATGCTGAAAATGCCTTGAAGCAATTTAGAAACACTCAGAGTTTATTAACATAATGGAGTTTCTTCATTTTGTATTAATGGGATTCCTTGGTTTTTGAATGCCTCTGCTTTTATCCATTTATACAATAGTCTGGTGAGGTAGGTGAGGTATTATTAAATACCTAGTAAAAATGAGAAAATTCAAATCCAAACTTATTGAAGTTCTCTTAAGTCAGCCTTAAAATGAATACAATGTGGTACAGCCACTAGGGAGAACAGGATGGAGGTTCCTTAAAAAACTAAAAACAGAGCTACCATATGATCCTGCAATCCCAATCCTGGGCATATATCCAGAGAAAAACATAATTTGAAAAGATACATGCACCCCAATGTTCACAGCAGCACTATTTACAATAGCCAAAATATGGAAGCAACCTAAATGTCCATCGACAGATGAATGGATAAAGATGATGTTGTACATATATACAATGGACTACTACTCAGCCACAAAAAGAATGAAATAATGTAAATTGCAGCAACATAGATGGACCTAGAGATTATCATACTAAGTGAAATAAGCCAGACAGAGAAAGACAAATATCATATGATATCGCTTATATGTGGAATCTAAAAAAAAAAGGATACAAATATAAAACAGAAATAGACTCACAAACATAGAGAACAAACTTATGGTTACCAAAGGGGAGAGGGGGAGAGGGATAAATTAGGAGTTTGGGATTAAAATATACACACTACTAAATATAAAGTAGATAACCAATGAGGACCTACTCTATAGCACAGGGAACTATACTCAATATCTTGTAATAACCTATAATGAAAGAGAATGTAAAACAATTATATATATATATATTTATACATATATATGTATAACTGAATCACTTTACTGTAAACCTGAAACTAACACAACATTGTAAGTCAACTGTATTTCAATAAATATTAAAAAATAAATAAAATAAAACAAAGTAGGGACTTCCCTGGTGGCTCAGTGGCTAAGAATCCACTTGCCAATACAGGGGACACAGGTTTGAGCCCTGGTCTGGGAAGATCCCACATGCCACGGAGCAACTAAGCCCATGTGCCACAACTACTGAGCCTGAGCTCTAGAGCCCGCGAGCCACAACTGCTGAGCCCCTGTGCCACAACTACTGAAGCCTGCGTGCCTAGAGCCTGTGCTCCTCAACAAGAGAAGCCACTGCAATGAGAAGCCTGCACACTGCAATGAAGAGTAGCCCCCGCTCGCCGCAACTAGAGAAAGCCCACGTGCAGCAACGAAGACCCAACACAGCCAAAAATAAATAAATAAATGTATTAAAAAATAATAAAATAAAATGAACACATTGTCCCTAATGTTTAGTATCTTATTCAAACCACTTGACTATAGTCTCAATTAGTCTATATTCTCATTAATGGTGGTCATAGTATGGTGGTTTCTATGTCACTGTGTTTCTATTAAGTGATAGGATCTGTTCAAAGACCAAAAAAAAAAAAAATTGATTTCAAAGTTTCAGAGGTTTTAAGACTGAAAGGTTCTTTGAGTTGAAAAGTGAGTTTAACAAGCAGTAAAAATCTCAATTTTTAACTTTTAATTCAACTTCCAACTTTTTAAATCAATTTTACATTAACAAACATTTGTGCTAATTTAACAATATTTTTTAAACTTTTCAAAAGATAAACTTTGCTTATTTTAATGATTTTTGTCTTTGAGTTTTTCTGAAACACTCAAAGACAAAGTAGATAAATGAAGAGAAGGGCAGAAAAAATGAGCTTCTCCTTTTGTTGTATCAGAAAGGGGACTCTATTATGAGATGTCAGATTAATCTGTCTTAACAGTGACCATTTAAGTCTATCCTCAAAACATTTCTAGTATCATTGATATAAAAATCAGAAGTCTAGCTTTATTCGCAGTGTAAGTGTTGACCTAATGTTTTCAGCAATGTTATATTTAATTTATAAAGGTTATATGAGAGTTTACATTAGGTATAATAAGAAATAAAATTAGTTTTGCCATAGTCCAAACTCAATCTTCCAAAAGGAAATTATCTCTGGTTTCCCAGAACCCTCTTAAACCCAACATTCAACTGGATATTGGCTCAAGCTGGCACTAAGGGAAGACACTGTCATTGGACAGACAAATATATGGGATTTTGTCTATGGATTCTTAAAAGTAAATATTACCTTATTGCAATTGAGATTTCTGGAAGTTGAGGATGGTTTATATGCTTGAATGGAATGAACTCTGAATACCAAACACCATTCCTGTGTATCCACTATGCATTTGTATCCAAGATATGTGGTATAGAAAAAAATATCTTTGTATTGTTATAGAGTTCATTTTAACTTAAATTTTTTTCTGAAAATTTGGGTCCTGGACTAAAAGTAAGCCCTAGAAAGTAATTTACATCAATACTGACAGTGAGAACCCCAAAGAAAATTACTCATTCTGGAGCTCTGTGATTACATTTCAAGGGGTAAGAAGGTCCAGGAGCTTAGAGACATTGCTGAGTGCAAAGATTAAGACATTGGGATTATCTGGCCCTTTGAAGAATTTATTTATATTTCAAAAGATTAGAATGAGAACTCAAGGTCCTTTCCATACCTTCCATGAGAAACAAAGGTTTTTCTCCTTTTTTTTTTTTTTTTTTTTTTTTAGTAGAGAAGAGGGAATAACCCCCTCCCTTTTCTATACAAATATCCAGATTTATTTTTTTTCAACATTTCTGTACACATAGGACATTTAACCTGACTTTATTGCACCTCCCCAGGAGTAAGAATTGTGATGTAGGAAACCACATTATTATTTGCTTTTAAGTGAATAACGATCATCTGTCTGTGACTCCAAAACTTTGTGTGTGCAACCAGGACAAAATTAATAAAGATGAAAACCTAAATGAGATACAATCCTAGATACACATATTTTCACATAAATTACAATCCATAAACATAGACATTTCCCATGGGAGAAACTCTCAGTGGAGAGGAGATCAGAGGGAAGGCATTAAATCTACTGTTAGTTTTTATATAATTTATATATCAACACTTGGCCTATATCTCCTTCTCCTCTATATTACCACAGCATTTTCCATTACAATACTTATCACATCCTGTACCTATGTGGCATAATGATATTTTGATATATTAATCAACTTTTTTGTTCCGGTAATTTATTTTGACCCCATGACTTCCTCCATTAAACTAGACTGTGACATCTGTGTCCTCAATGTCAAGTAAGAATGCTGAGATAAACCAACAAAGAAATGTTTAGCAAAAAAAAAAAAAAGGGGGGGGGAACTTGTTAAAATTTTTTTGATACATTGGAGTATCAAAATCTAAGGCTGTAAGTATCTAAGACCATAACACCTTAAAACTGTAGACAACAGGTTTGGGAGACAACTTAGGAGAGAGCCACTCTTCCCATCCTTTTTCCCCTCATCTAAGTAGATGGAGGTTATTATCTCTAGGCTAAAAATGAGAATTGGTGGAGAAGCAAGACCTTAGAAATTTCTCTTACTTAATAGGAGGCTCCTTCAGTCGGCTAGGTTTGGGGTAATGGAACTCCAGATAGACTGCAAGCTTGACCACAGAGAAGGCTTGTACTTCACACCCCTGGGTGGAACTGAGAAGGCAGCCAGCCTCACAGCAGAACTGTTGTGAATATGTACTCAAGTATGGTATCCTGGCAGATTCATCAGGCAGGTTTGTGGAGCCTCCACCCATTCCAGGGCAGTCACAGGAGCATGCTGTTCTAGGTGTCTGAGAGTAAAGAGCATCTTGAACAAAGAACCGTGGTGACCAAGACAAGAGGCCTTGAGGTAGGGTCAAGGAGGATGCACTACCAATCTGCCTCCACCAACCACCAAGACCAGGTGGGTCAGAGTGCCTCACCAGACGACAAGGTGGAGAGATGACAACCAAGGACGCACTACACGAGGTCATGGCACTAAGTATGCCTCTCATCCATTGCTAACTTAAACACAGTCCTAGGAAAAGACAAGGAAAACTATAAAGGAGATTGCTCAAAATTAACAGAATTGGCTGAGATTTAATTTCTGCCCCCTGGTAGAATGAGGGTTCAAGGTAGAAAATAAACTGAATAACAGAAAAATTGATAAAATATAGTAGTAGTAGTATTTGTTGTTGTTGTTATTATTATTATTACACCATGAGCTTATGGCTTGAATATCACACCACAAGTTTTGCACAATTTATGTCTTCCCCATTAGACTAGAATCTCCTCCTAAGAAAGACTTACTATTTATTCTTCTTGCCTTTCCCGTCCTGGAATTTACTTCTTAAATGAATAAATAAGACAGCGGTGAAGGAAGATTGAGAATTGAGAAATTAGCTGTTATGGTAGGTAATACATGTTTATGAACAACATCTCTCTTCTGTCATAATATTCTACAAAACTTAGGCTTTGTTTTGCCTTCACATTTGTCAAAATATGTAGTGTTAACCTGACCCTCTGTCATGCAATTTTTGATTAAAATTCTTAATGGCAATAATATCACAAGCTGCTGTCCAATTAAAACAAATTTTTCTCTTCAGGAAATATTTCTAGAGTCTATATTGTTCAGTTCCCTTATTCACTGTGGTGAAAAGAAACTCAGAAAATTGTATTTTCTATAATATTTCCTTACTGCTTCCATTTAAGTTGGAATTCTGGGATTTTTAACAATTCCTGTCAGCTACAATGTGTCAATTCCTTGGCTTCTTGCAAGAATAGATTTTCCCTGTGCAGGAAGGTTCACAAATACAATACTATAAATTTCCATATGCAGCATAGTAGTAGTTGTTCAACTTTTTTGAATGTATTTTTTCCCTCACAATATTTCTCAATTGCCAGAAATGTACGTCAGAACTAGGAGTGGAAATAGAGAAAAATAATCACTTCTCCCATGAAATCAAATGTAGGGAAAAGTCACTGGCTTTTTGGAAGGAAAATTAGCCATTTCTGGCTCATTATAGCTAATAAGTAGGAGTGTGAATATCAACTGATTGAAAATCAGTGAAGCAAAAATGGTGCATTTAAATCAGTACTGTTGAATCAGTCAGAGTTAATCACATCTCAACCAGCATTAAAGAACAGTGTCAGAAATAACCCATTGTGAAGAAGGCCAAATTCAGAATGCTCCTAATTTTCTCAGGACCAAGTCATGATGAAAAATATTTATCCCCCTAACAGAATTTTAGTACCTGATTAGAGGCCCAAGTCACAAGCGAGTTGGTGAGGTGGACATCCAATGCACTGAGTACCTTAACTACAACAAGGCACAAAATCCAGATAATCCATGCTGTAAGAACTTACTCTTAGAATAATACAAAGGGTCACACCTGTCATTAAAAATGGGTATATCTCATATCAGACAAAATAGACTTTAAAATAAAGACTATTACAAGAGACAAAGAAGGACTACATAATGATCAAGGGATCGATCCAAGAGGAAGGTATAACAATTGTAAATATTTATGCACCCAACATAGGAGCACCTCAATACATAAGGCAAATACTAACAGCCATAAAAGGGGAAATCGACAGTAACACAATCATAGTAGGGGACTTTAACACCCCACTTTCACCAATGGACAGATCATCCAAAATGAAAATAAATAAGGCAACACAAGCTTTAAATGATACATTAAACAAGATGGACTTAATTGATATTTATAGGATATTCCACCCAAAAACAACAGAATACACATTTTTCTCAAGTGCTCATGGAACATTCTCCAGGATAGATCATATCTTGGGTCACAAATCAAGCATTGGTAAATTTAAGAAAATTGAAATCATATCAAGTATCTTTTCCGACCACAACGCTATGAGACTAGATATCAATTACAGGAAAAGATCTGTAAAAAATACAAACATATGGAGGCTACACAATACACTACTTAATAACGAAGTGATCACTGAAGAAATCAAAGGGGAAATCAAAAAATACCTAGAAACAAATGACAATGGAGACACGACGACCCAAAACCTATGGGATGCAGCAAAAGCAGTTTTAAGAGGGAAGTTTATAGCAATACAAGCCTACATCAAGAAACAGGAAACATCTCGAATAAACAACCTAACCTTGCATCTAAAGCAATTAGAGAAAGAAGAACAAAAAAACCCCAAAGCTAGCAGAAGGAAAGAAATCATAAAGATCAGATCAGAAATAAATGAAAGAGAAATGAAGGAAACAACAGGAAAAATCAATGAAACTAAAAGCTGGTTCTTTGAGAAGATAAACAAAATTGATAAACCATTAGCCAGACTCATCAAGAGAAAAAGGGAGAAGACTCAAATCAATAGAATTAGAAATGAAAAAGGAGAAGTAACCACTGACACCGCAGAAATACAAACGATCATGAGAGATTACTACAAGCAACTCTATGCCAATAAAATGGATAACCTGGAAGTAATGGACAGATTCTTAGAAATGCACAACCTGCCGAGACTGAACCAGGAAGAAATAGAAAATATGAACAGACCAATCACAAGCACTGAAATTGAAACTGTGATTAAAAATCTTCCAACAAACAAAAGCCCAGGACCAGATGGCTTCACAGGCGAATTCTATCAAACATTTAGAGAAGAGCTAACACCCATCCTTCTCAAACTCTTCCAAAATATTGCAGAGGGAGGAACACTCCCCAACTCATTCTACGAGGCCACCATCACCCTGATACCAAAACCAGACAAAGATGTCACAAAGAAAGAAAACTACAGGCCAATATCACTGATGAACATAGATGCAAAAATCCTCAACAAAATACTAGCAAACAGAATCCAACAGCACATTAAAAGCATCATACACCATGATCAAGTGGGGTTTATTCCAGGAATGCAAGGATTCTTCAATATACTCAAATCAATCAACGTGATACATCATATTAACAAACTGAAGGAGAAACACCATATGATCATCTCAATAGATGCAGAGAAAGGTTTCGACAAAATTCAACACCCATTTATGATAAAAGCCCTGCAGAAAGTAGGCATAGAGGGAAATTTCCTCAACATAATAAAGGCCATATATGACAAACCCACAGCCAACATTGTCCTCAATGGTGAAAAACTGAAACCATTTCCACTAAGATCAGGAACAAGACAAGGTTGCCCACTCTCACCACTATTATTCAACATAGTTTTGGAAGTGTTAGCCACAGCGATCAGAGAAGAAAACGAAATAAAAGGAATCCAAATCGGAAAAGAAGAAGTAAAGCTGTCACTGTTTGCAGATGACATGATACTATACGTAGAGAATCCTAAAGATGCTACCAGAAAACTCCTAGAGCTAATCAATGAATTTGGTAAAGTAGCAGGATACAAAATTAATGCACAGAAATCTCTTGCATTCCTATATACTAATGATGAAAAATCTGAAAGTGAAATTAAGAAAACACTCCCGTTTACCATTGCAACAAAAAGAATAAAATATCTAGGAATAAACCTACCTAAGGAGACAAAAGACCTGTATGCAGAAAATTATAGGACACTGATGAAAGAAATTAAAGATGATACAAATAGATGGAGAGATATACCATGTTCTTGGATTGGAAGAATCAACATTGTGAAAATGACTCTAGTACGCAAAGCAATCTACAGATTCAATGCAATCCCTATCAAACTACCACTGGCATTTTTCACAGAACTAGAACAAAAAATTTCACAATTTGTATGGAAACACAAAAGACCCCGAATAGCCAAAGCAATCTTGAGAACGAAAAATGGAGCTGGAGTAATCAGGCTCCCTGACTTCAGACTATATTACAAAGCTACAGTAATCAAGACAGTTTGGTACTGGCACAAAAACAGAATCATAGATCAATGGAACAGGATAGAAAGCCCAGAGATAAACCCACGCACATATGGTCACCTTATCTTCGATAAAGGAGGCAAGCATATACAGTGGAGAAAAGACAGCCTCTTCAATAAGTGGTGCTGGGAAAATTGGACAGGCACATGTAAAAGTATGAAATTAGAAAACTCCCTGACACCATACACAAAAATAAACTCAAAATGGATTAAAGACCTAAGTGTAAGGCCAGACACTATCAAACTCTTAGAGGAAAACATAGGCAGAACACTCTATGACATAAATCATAGCAAGATCCTTTATGACCCAGCCCCTAGAGAAATGGAAATAAAAACACAAATAAACAAATGGGACCTAATGAAACTTAAAAGCCTTTGCACAGCAAAGGAAACCATAAACAAGACCAAAAGACAACCCTCAGAATGGGAGAAAATATTTGCAAATGAAGCAACTGACAAAGGATTAATCTCCAAGATTTACAAGCAGCTCATGCAGCTCAATAACAAAAAAACGAACAACCCAATCCAAAAATGGGCAGAAGATCTAAATAGACATTTCTCCAAAGAAGATATACAGATGGCCAACAGACACATGAAAGAATGCTCAACATCATTAATCATTAGAGAAATGCAAATCAAAACTACAGTGAGATATCATCTCACACCGGTCAGAATGGCCATCATCAAAAAATCTAGAAACAATAAATGCTGGAGAGGGTGTGGAGGAAAGGGAACACTCTTGCACTGTTGGTGGGAATGTAAATTGATACAGCCACTATGGAGAACAGTATGGAGGTTCCTTAAAAAACTACAAATAGAACTACCATACGACCCAGCCATCCCACTACTGGGCATATACCCTGAGAAAACCATAATTCAAAAAGAGTCATGTACCAAAATGTTCATTGCAGCTCTATTTACAATAGCCAGGACACGGAAGCAACCTAAGTGTCCATCATCGGATGAATGGATAAAGAAGATGTGGCACATATATACAATGGAATATTACTCAGCCATAAAAAGAAATGAAATGGAGGTATTTGTAATGAGGTGGATGGAGTTAGAGTCTGTCATACAGAGTGAAGTAAGTCAGAAAGAGAAAAACAAATACAGTATGCTAACACATATATATGGAATCTGAGGGAAAAAAAAAAAAGGTCATGAAGAACCTAGTGGCAAGATGGGAATAAAGACACAGACCTACTAGAGAATGGATTTGAGGATATGGGGAGGGGGAGGGGTGAGATGTGACAGGGTGAGAGAGTGTCATGGATATATATACACTACCAAATGTAAAATAGCTAGCTAGTGGGAAGCAGCCGCATAGCACAGGGAGATCAGCTCGGTGCTTTGTGACCACCTAGAGGGGTGGGATATGGAGGGTGGGAGGGAGGGAGATGCAAGAGGGAAGAGATATGGGAACATATGTATATGTATAACTGATTCACTTTGTTATAAAGCAGAAACTAACACACCATTGTAAAGCAATTATACTCCAATAAAGATGTTTAAAAAAAAAATGGGTATAGCAAAGGATTCCTTAATGGGCAATATTCTTTTGCACCTAAAGAAGGAGAAAAAAATAATGCATGTCATTGGAAAGAGTTTTTTTTAAATGAGCATTTAGATTATTTTTTAGATCTAATTATACTGTTAGCCAGTGTAATGCAACCTACTTTCCAGATTATAATACCTAAATAGTCTGATCATAGCTCTTCCTAACTACACTTTTCCTGATGAATTTATTTGATCCTTTAAACATAGCAGGACTTTATATGTACCATCTCAAGATCAATTTAAATATCTATTTCAGCTATTTGCTAAGAGTCTACTGTCAGCTCCTTTCTACAATCTGCCTCCTGCTATGAGCCCTCTGAACACCTGCTCCATGCCCTATATGGATATCATTTTCTATTTTCTGAATTTACTGATCTATTTAGGCATTCTTGACTTTCTGTACTATTCTGCCTGTTTTATAGACTCCTTGGATTTGTCATTCAATAAATTATTATTGATAATCTACTGTGCTCTGGCCACCAAGTAAATATCGTGTCTCCCACAGATGTCGGTGTATACAGTCCTGTTCCCAAAGACACCATCTAGCCAAGCCAGAATCCAAGGAGCAGAATTTAGACATTTGACTCTTATACCTCCAGGCCTTCTATGGTATTCTGTCATCTTTCTGTGTTCCTTTCACATGTTGAGGTACTTTCTGCCATCTGGTCAAACTTCAAATGCCAATTGTGCCAGGAAGTCTCCTTAGAAAAACGTTAGCATTGGAATAGCTCCCTCTCCTGTGACTACCAGTTGGTATCATTCTAACAGTATTTATCACACATGTAATGTGGGGATATATTTTATCTCCCCTAATAGAGAGTGACCTATTTGAAAACAAGTATGAACTCTCAATTTCCTTTGTTTCACCCATAATGCTTAGTAGAGTGCATATATTAGGTTGGCCAAAAAGTTCGTTCCGGTTTTTCCATAACATCTTACAGAAAAACCCGAACGAATTTTTTGGCCAACCGAATATATTTGAATAGTAAAAGTTTGTTGATGTAATTAATTGGTCTGTCAACATCATGACAAACTAATTCACTTTCAACTTCCTCAGTGTTCAATTGTTCACTCTAAGTGCAGCTGTAGGAGAAATGCTGTTGTGAGAGGAATCCAGTTGGGGAAATGAATTGTGTGACATGATATTGGAGTGGTAGGATATTCCTAAATTCATTTGGAAAGTTTGGAGGCTATGTGGTATTGTCACAGTCATTGACATGGCTGTCAGGGGACTTGGACTGTAATATTGTCTCTGCTGACAATTAGCTGCCTAATTATTGAGAAGTTCTACATCTCAGAGAAGTGCTCAGATTTCAATTCACATAGCAATCATTTATTTACCATCTTTTGTCTGCCAGTCACTGTACTAGATACTATAGTCAAAAGAAGAATAAGGCACTATCTCTGAATCAGAGGAGCTTAAAGTATAACAAATATATAACCATATACACCAATAATTACAGTAAAGTAAGTTGAGAACATTGTGCAAAGTACAGTGGGAACAGAGGGAAGAGAGTGATAGGTTTGGCTAAGATGTGGTGAAGGCTTTACAGAGAGGGTATGAATTAGTTCTGGATGTTTCCTTGACAGATAAAAAGAAGTTGCGGCAGTGCCTCCTATGCAGTGAGAACCGCACATATAAATCCAGAATGGCAGAAAACTGAATGATCTGGTCAGTGGCTGCATGTTGTTCAGAGTTGTTTGAACCACAGACCTGATGGGAGAAGATCAGAAATGGGCTACAGGAGCCCAACAAAGAAAACTCTGCATTTGCTAAGAAGTGTGGACATTTTCTTGTAGATCATTGGATCTTAACTTGTGCTTTTTGGAGTCCAAACATTCTTTAGAGGACCTCCAGGGCTGCTCACAACCAGGGACGTGAGACAGAGGAAGAGGAGGGCTAGAAGTTAAACTGGTTTTTTACTTCAACCATTTTAGCTCTTAATTTATGGTTTTATTTTCGGGCTCTACAGAAGATTAAGCTTAACAATCAGTCTTATTTCTAAAAATAAAAAGGAATACAAAGCTCTGCAATAAAATACGGAGAGCAGTGGATGGAGCCTAAGGATGGATGAGTTTGGATGTGTCCTATAGAAAGAGCCTCATGGCAGCACTCTCGACCGTGAACCTGAACCTGCAGAGACTTGGGCCAGGGAGGCTACTCAAAGCTGTTACAGGCACCTAGGGGAGAGTTGGTGAGGGCCAGAGAGAAAGCAGTGGCAGTGACAGCGGCTGGAAAGGGAGCAACAGATTCTATAGAAACTGAAGTGGTAGTAAAATGGAATTGGACTGGGCAATCACTACTCTCTAACGTGGTGGTAGGCTGCGTGCAGAGACGTGTAGTTGCATTTGTTCTTATTCTTTTCAGCCATATTCACATTCCATTAATTTCTCTCTACTGCTGACAGTGCCCGCTTCCCAGCAGTGTGGCTGCCTAATCGTCACTGCAGGCTGCTGGAATGTGGTTTATAAAGAGGTGCGTCGTCTGGCTGACTCTTACCCACCAGCCTGCATTGGCTTGTTCAGGTCTCAACATTGCTATCAAAGTTGCCAGCTGTCTTCCTTGCAGAACCCCTATTAGTGCAGGTTTCTGTGAATCTAACTGAACCTCTGGCCTGCAGATTCAAAGCAAGCATTTAATTGATCCTACAGAGTTCCCTTTGGACTCTCAATGTCTCTACCTGAGATTTTTCTAGTTCTCAGTCTATGTGAATGGTTTATATTTTTTTGTGCTCATACATTTGAAGGATAGAAATTTTGGCAGCACATTTGAAAGAATAAAACCACTAAACGAGTCATCAATCATTACTCCATAAGCACTACTAAATTATAACAGTGTCTTGCTAGGACTATAAAGTGATCCACAGACTGCCTGGATCTAAACTTAGTCTCCACTATTTATTAGTGGAGACTAAACAATTTTGACCAAAGTTCATGATTTTCTAAACTTTATAAATCTTGATTTTTCTCATACTAAAATGAAGAAAGTTTCTTTGAAGGTTAAATGAGATAATGTATATAAAGCATTTTGTACAATGGCCAACACATATTAGATATTAAACAAAAGTTAGCTATGTTATGATTTTTAAATTATCACATCATATTATTTTCATACAATCAACAATTTGCATCGTATTCCCTTTTTTCTGTCCATATTTGCTCTCTTGAATATTCATGAGAAACATTTTTATGAATTTTTATAACACACAGTCTTAATTCTTACTCATTTCTAGCTACCTTGCCTTACACGATGCTGCATGACCTACACAGCTAGTGTCCCACCTGATGATACTCCATATGCATATATGCTTAGTGTGATAAGACTACTTTTTACACTTTTGTTACAATTAGGAGGCAAACCATCAAAGTTTCACATAATACCACATGCTATGACAGTGGGAGAAGAAATACTGGTTTATGCTATAAAGTCTCGTCATAAAAGTAGCTGCAAGAGTTGTTGACAAATTACTGGATTGAGATTTAGGAAACTGGAACTCTAACTTAACTCTCAGTTTTCTGATTTGTATAAAGAGTGGGCCTAATACCTAACAACTCAATTCAATACTTGCTCAAAGGCTGCTGAGAAGAAGAAAACAGTACATTTGTTACAATGAATGGATCCATATTGACACATCATTATCATCCAAAGCCCATAGTTCAGATTACAGTTGACTCTTGGTATACATTTTATGGGTTTTGACAAATGTATAATGACAGGTATCCACCATTATAGTACCGTACATAATAGTTTCACTGTCCTAAAAAGCTCCTTGCTCTGCCTTTTCATCCCTCCCTCCCCTCTAACCCCTGGTAATCACTGATCTTTAGTTGCACCTTTTTCAGAATGTCATATAGTTAGAGTCATACAATATGTAGACTTTTCAGATTGGCCTTTTTCACTTAGAATATGCATATAAGATTCCTCCATGTCTTTTCATGGCTTGACGGCTAATTTCCTTTTAGTACTGAATAATATTCCATGGTCTGGATGCTCCACAGTTTACGTATCCATTCACCTACTGAAGGACTTTTTGATTGTTTCCAAATTGGTCAAGTATAAATAAAGCTACTATAAATATCCATGTGCAGGGTTTTGTGTGTACATAATTTTTCAATTCCTTTGGATAAATAAATACCAAGGAGCATGATCACTGGATTATATGGTGAGAATATGGGGTTTTTTTGTAATGAACTGCCAAACTGTCTTCCAAAGTGGCTGTGCTAGTCTGCATTTCCATCAGCAATAAATGAAAGTTCTTGTTGCTTCCACATCCCCCCCAGCATTTGGTGTTGTCACTCTGCTGGATTGTGGCCATTCTAATAGGTATACAGTTGTATGATGTTTTGATTTGCTATCTCCTAATGATATATGATATGGAGTACCTTTTAATATGATTATCTGCCATCTGTATTTCTTTCTTTTCCTTTTCTTTTTTTTTTTTTGGTGAGGTGCCTTTTAAGGTCTTTTGCCCATTTTTAAATTGAGTTGCTTGTTTTTCTTATTTTTGATTTTTCAACTTAAGTTGTTTTTCTTATATTTTGAATAACAGTCCTTTACCAGATGTGTCTTTTGCAACTACTTTCTCCCAATCTGTGACTTGTCTCCTCATTCTCTTGATCCTTTGTTAAATTTTAATAGATCTAACAGTGTTGGTAGAGGTAAAATACTGATGCTTAGGACCCATTCTGCTTTTCACTAAGCAGAATGAACTGTAATTTGGAGGCTGTTTTCAGGAATTCATTCAAAACATCAAATTATTTCTTGAGGATCTTCCTCTCTCCTAAAAAATACCTGTTAAGAATTCTAAGTGAATAATCCAGTCAGTTGCGTTTTGGCTCAATTAAGTTTATTACCATTCACAAAATATTTATTGAGATTACAATGAGAGGGATTTCATTATAGACTGTCCAGATTTAAATCTCCTTGGTTATGCTCATGATTACAACTTGATTGGGTATAGAATTCTTGGATCACAAATGTTTTCCTCCATTACTCTTTAGACTGTGAGACATTTTCTTCTTAAATTTAGCACTGATGAAAAGTGTGCAATCAACTAGATTGTTACATCTCTTTTATCTACCTGGATGCAGGATTTTTTTATTATATTACCGAAATAATAGAAATAGAAAGACAGGATAGGTCTAGATGTTAGTTTTTCATTGATTTTGCTTTGTGCCTGATGAGAGTTTTGATCCGTAGACCAGGATATTTTGACTTTGATAATGGCTTCAGTTTAACTTGCCCTGATTTTCTCTTTGGGCATAACCAGCATCCACACAATGTATATTTCTTTTCTCAATTGCTCTTATAATTCTCACAGCTTTCTCCTTTATTTCTGCATCAATCAATATTAAGCTTCTCAATACTACTTTGTTCATCACTGAGTTGGATTTCTAGTGCACCATTTTGTTCTTTATTGCCACAACTGCAGATTTTACTTCTTGAAATTGTGCTTTTATTTATTTCTTTTCTTTTACATTTTCTCCTTTCCCATCTCTGTCTGTTTCCATTTCTTCTCATCTTTTTCCTGTTAGTTTGGAGTCCATGTTTACTTCAAATGTTTTCTAAAATTTTCTTTGCTTTTTTTTATAATATATATTTTCAAAAGAATGCCTTTTCTTTGCATATTTTAAGCCATGCTCCCCTTTTGGATATTTGCAGTTATTACTTGCACACCTATGCAAGATTCTGTCCATTTAAAAATTCTTAAAGAGAGAAAGACCTATACTGATCCAGTGTTTGGAAATTGGGCACATGGAGTATCTCAAACACCTCCAACTATCCACTTACACTTAGTAGAATCTATCCCCCAGCCTTCCACTTTTGAATCCTATGCCAGTGTAGATGTACATTTCTGAGCCAAATCACCAATGAGACCAGCCTTGTATATTGTCAGGACCTAAACCATACCAGAAAATTAGATAAAGATTGTTTTCTAAACTAAATGACGGACTTCCCTGGTGGCCCAGTGGTAATACTCTGTGCTTCCAATGTAGTTCTTCTTCGTTGGGGAACTAAGATCCCAGATGCCATGCAGCAGCCAAAAATTTTTTTAAAAATAAAATAAAGAAAATGATGAGTGTTATATAGAGGTTATAAGATACTAATTGCTTGTTATTTGATCAATTATTTAACCTTTCCACATCACAATTTTCTTTTCTCTAAAATGGGGATAATAATCCTTATCATGGAGGCTGGTTGAGGGAATTAAATGAGTTCATATTTGTAAAGCATTTATCACAGAGTCTGATACAGAATTTGCATTAACAATCATCAGATTTTTAAATTACACATACGATTTTATAATATTTATTTCTGTAACTTACAGAAAGGTCTTAGATCTCAATGCAAAATCCCTTTTGAATTTTATAATTATAAAGAGATCTATATTAAATCTAGTGAGGTATAACTATAATGAACATTCTTGCTACATCCTTTTCACGTGAGAAACTACTACTGATGGTAAAAATGGAAAATGCAAGTGATACTTGTACGATAAACTCAGAGAGCATAAAAGCAAGTAAAAATACATGAAGCTATTGAGAAGAATTTAGTAATATGTTTTAATATACTCATAGATAATTCAAGATAATTATTTTCCACATAAACTAAAGACAAGAAAAAGTGTGCCTGTATCCACGTTCACTGAAAAAATCTGCTGTATAGGAGATCAGGTCTGATGTTGGATATTTCACATTCAGAATGACACATACTAGTAATGTACAGTCCCATAGTTGTTAGGTTATAATCATATCTGCATTTATTCTGCAGCAAGTGAAATGGAGTTTTAACGGCATAATGTACTGTAAATCTTCCAATGGGATTACAATTAATTCTCAGTATTGGTTGATTTAGCAGTATGACTGAATACGGTTGTGGTTTACCTCAATCTTACGGGTAAGTCTGCACATATATTTAAACTCCAATGACTTTCCTTGAGACTTAATAGGCTGCTTAGCTAGAAAAGGTTCTGATAGAATACACAATGAAAGTTTCTCATGGCTATGAGAAGAGTACCCTGCTAGTCCAATTTTATTCCATCCTATGACAGAATCATGGGGAAGTAAGGCCTGTAATCTATTTTAACTTCAATTTTACTTGTGATTCCAACTCATCTGATACATATCAACAAAATTGTACGATATATTCTCCATTCAAAGAAAAAACATAGTCAACCGAAATATGTGAAATAAATAAAAGAACTGTTTTGATGATCTGTGGGCAGATCATTTCAGAACCCACATGTACTTGCTTCACACTGAAGAGCTATTCAGAGCAGTTTGAATAGAAACTCATGGGTTTCTTAGTTGAAAATGGGCCAAAGAAAATCACTTATGGTTATTTCCCACCTACAATTCTATTTCTCTGGAGTAATTTTAGGTAGCATTTATCCAATATCTATTACAGAAAACATAATTTACTCTGTAATAATACACATATTCATGTATCCTTTTCATCTTATTAAAAATACTCAGAAAATGGCTATATGTCATTGCTAGACACAAAGATACAAGTCTCATTATTTATTTCTTTAAGTAGTTCCTAAAGTTTTCAAATTCTACTTTTGATGATTCAATTTCCCTTTATAAGCAATTTATACTAGTTTAATTCAAGTAATTCTCATACTTTTTTAACCCATTAAACTATTGGGTGGCCATTTACTTTTATTTCCAATTTTTTCTTATTCTTTTTAACATTATAAAAATAAAAAGAAGATATATTTTAGTCAAGAAGAACTGCAATCCAGGACTGAAGTGTGTGTATCCAGATTGTGGCCCATCAAATTCAAAGGGCACATAATGTAATGAAACTCTAAAATATAAAGCAGACTGGCTAGGGACTGTGACACTCGAACAATGCGGTGGTGAGTTCCCTGGGTTTGCTTTTTGCTTCACATTCCCCAGATGTGGAGCTGGAGGAGCCAGCACTCCAGGAAACTTCAACAGGTGCAGACAAAAATATCCCCAAGTAAAGCCTAATCATTTAGTCAAAGGACCAGAAATGGAGCAGCCTAGCAAGACAGGAAACTTTTTGATAATAACTGCTCTACTCAAGCCAAATATCACAAAAAAAATGTGGCCTCACCCTTACCCATGCCAGCAAAGCTGAGTAGGAAGTCTAGACATCTACCCTCACCTTGTAGCAAATTACTTCAAACCCCATCCTGAGGCGGTGCCAAGAAACGGTCAGTAGGGAGCTGTGACTTTCGTATCCACTGTGCAATAATAAGCCTTGCCTCCCCATGGTCAGTGAAGACAAGGAGGCAAATCTGTTACAGTGTAATAGAACCCTTTCCCCTCCTTGCTGGGCAATGTCAGAGGAGGCCAGGCAGAATAAGAACTTTCACCAATGGCCAACAATATTGAGGCTACCTTTCCATAGTGTCAGTGGAGGTAATTTGTGAAACAGTGAGGCCCTCTTGCCTCTCCCAGACAGGGTGGCATCAGGCCCAGTGTGGAGCCAGAACTCCCACTCCTGTCCAAAAGTAACTGGCACTCCTCTCCTCCTTGGATGTTACAGAGGATAAGTGGGGAACCTGGATTTCCACCAAATCTGGCAGTAACAGGTAATGTCTCCCCTTCCCTTGCCAGAGAGGTATCAAAGGAAGCCAGCTAAACCAATAGACTTAAATAAGATCCAGAGTCTTATAACATGGTACACAAAATGTCCAGGTTCCAACAGAAAATTTCATCAGACCAAGAACCAGGAAAATCTCAACTTGAATGAAAAAAAAAAAAAAAAGACAACCAGTAGACTCTAACACTGAGATGACAGAGATGTGAGAATTATCTGAAAAAAAATTTAAAGCATTCATAAAAATCTCTGAGCAATAACAGACATGATTGAAGCAAGTGCAAAAATAGGAAGCCTCAGCAAAGGAAAAGAAAATGTCAGCAAAGAAACAAAACCTACAAAAAAGAATCAAATGGAAATTTTAGAAATGAAAAATGCAATGATAGAAACAAAAATTCAATGGATGGATCAAAAGCGATGGAAGGAACAGAGGAAGGAATCAGTTATACTGAAGAGAGAACAATTGAAATTACCTAATACAAATAATAGAAAATAGATTGAAACAAAATTAACACAGTTCCAGAGACATGTAGGATTTTAAATAGAAATCTCACATTTGTGTCACCAGAGGCCTAGAAGGGGGGATGAAAGAAGGTAGGGTTGAAAATTATTTGAAGAAATAATAGCTGAAATTACCCCAAATTTTAAAAGAGACATAACTGTCTAATACAGTAAGTTAAGCAAACCCCAAACAGGATAAAAACACAAAGAAATCCATGCCAAGACACACCATAGTCATATTTGGAAAACTAAAGACAAAGAAAACAACTTGGAAGGAGCAAGAGAGAAAATACATCTTACTTATAGAAAAAAAAAAAAAAACAAAACCCGACTGGAATACAGAGATTTCTCATGAGAAATCACAGAGCCCAAAAAGATACAGCACATTTTTCAAGAGCTGAAAGCAAAGAACTTTCAAACCAGAATGCTATAATCAATGAAGGTATTATTCAGGAACAGATAGAAATTAAGATATTACCAAATGAAGGAAAACTAAGAGAATGTGCCACCAGCAGACCTACCCCAAAAGAAGGGCTAAAGAAAATTCTCTAAACAGAGAGGAAATGACAAAGGAATAATCTTGAAACATGGTAAAAGAAGAAAGAACAGGATAAGAGCAAAAATATAGGCTAGTTCAGTAGAATTATTTTCTCCTCTTGAATTTTCTAAGTTATACTCAATAGTTGTAGCAAACGTTTTTAACACTGTCTCATGTGGTTCTAAATGGATGCGGAAAAAATTTTTATAACAATTATAAATGAAGGAGGATAAACAGAACTAAAAGGAGATACAATTTCTACATTTTACTCAAACTGATAAAATGTTGACAACAGTAGACTATTATGTCATGTATATATAATGTAATACTTAGAGTAGCCATTAAAGAAGCAACACAAAGAGATACATTCAAAAATACTATAGATAAATCAAAATGGAATTCTAAAAACATTTAAGTAACCATAGGAAGGCAGGAAAGAGAAAACAAAGAAATGAAAAGCAGAGAGAACAAATGGTAAAGAAAAAATAAATTGGCAGACTTAAGTCCTAATATAACAATAATTATGTTAAATGTAAATCATCTAAATACATCAATTAAAAGGCAGAGATTGGCAGAGTGTATCAAAAGCATGACACAAATATATGCTATCTAAAAGAGACTTCCTTCAAATATAACAGCTTAGGAAAGCTGAAAGTAAAAGGATGGGAAAAAATATCCTAAGCATGTATGAATCAAAAGAAAGCAGGAACAACTATAGAAATATCAAATAAAATAGACTTGAGAGTGAATAAAATTACCAGACAGAGACAGACTCTACATAATGATAAAAGGATCACTCCACCAAGAAGACACAATATTGTTATATGCATATGAACCAAACAACAGAGCTATAATACATATGAAGCAAAAAACTGAAAGGAGAAATAGTCAAATTTACGAGTATAGTGGAGATGTCAACATCTTTCTCTAAAAAAATTGATAGAACAAGATATTAAATCAACAAGTGTGTGTGTGTCAATACCATCAAGTAACAGCAACTAATAGACATTTATAGAATGCCTACTCAACAATAGCAGAATGCACATTTTTTGAGAATCTATGAAATATGTACCAAGATAGAATGTATCCCAGGCAATAAAAAAAGAAAAAAAACTCAACAAATTTAAGAGAACTGAAATCATATATAATGTGTTTTCTGTCCACAATGAACTCAAACTAGATATTGATAACAGGAAGATAACAGGAAAATCTACAAACACTTGGAAACCAAACAACACACTTCTAAATAATTCATCAGTGAAACAGAATTTCTTAGGGGAAACCACAAAATATATCAAACTGAGTGAAAGATGAAACTATAGCATATAAAAATTTGCAGAATACAACTAAAGCAGTGTTGAGAAATTTATAGCACTAAATGCTTACAATAGAAAAGTGGGAAAGTTCCGAAATTATAATCTGTTTTCATTTCTAGTTTCAAGAAACTAGAAAAAGGGCAAAATAAATCTAAAACAAGCAGAAGAAAAGGAATAATAAAGAGATGAAATAAATGCAAATGAAAAGAGAAAAATAGAGAAAAATCAATGAAGCAAAAAGTTGTTTCTTTGAAAAGATCAATAAAATCAACAAAACTCTAAATCAGGAATGAAAATCAGAACAGAACTACAGACTCCAAAGACATCTCAGGGATAATAAGGAAATACCTTAAACAATTCTACACACATAAATTTCACAACATAAATAAAATTAAACAATTCCTTTAAAAGCACAAGCTACCACAACTCACCCAATATGATATAGATCATTTGAGTAGCCCTATAAATATTAAAGGAACTGAATTTTGGACAAAAGAAATGTCCACGCTCAGATGATTTTACTAGACAATTTTATCAAACATTTAAGGAAGATTTAACACTGTCTTAGTTAGCTTGAACTACTATAACAAATACCCTAGACTGTGTCACTTAATCAATAAACATTTATTTCCTACAAATCTGGAGAGTGAAAGTCTCTTATAAGTGCACTAATCCCAACCATGGAGCTTCTACCATCATGATCTAATTAACTAACAAAGGCCCCCATCTCCAAATACCATCACATTGGGGATTAGGATTTTAACATATGAATTTTGAGGGGACACAAGCATTCAGTCCACATTTTGCACCCCCCATTCATTTTCTTATTTTATGCAAAATATATTCATTCCATCCCTATAGCTCCAAAAGTCTTAACTTGTTCCATTATCAACTCTAAGATATAAAGTCCAAAATTTTCCCTAAATATTATCTAAATCAGATACAGGTGAGACTTGAAGTATGATTCATCTTGAGGAAAAATGTCTTTCTGGCTATGAACCTGTGCAACCAAACAAGTTATGTGTTACGAAAATATAATAGTAGGACAGGCATAGGATAGACATTCCCATTCCAAAAGGGGAAAACAGGAATAAAGTTAAGTGTGTCAGGTGCCAAGCAAATCCATAAGTAGCAAGGTAAACTTCATGAGATCTTAAGCCTGGAGAATAGTCCTCTTTGGCTAGATACTTTGCCTTCTGGAGTAGAGATTCCAGCTTCTGGACCCACTGAGGCTGTAGTCTTGGTCCCGCAGCTCTGCCAAACAGGGGATTCCACTCCCAGGAATCTGTCTGATGGGGGTCTCATCTCCAAGGTTCAGGGTGGCCCTGCTGCCATAGCTCTGGGCAGCCTCACTCCCAAGGTTATGGGCAGAGACCATTTTGCCTGTTGAAACCTAGGCAATGTCCCCTTCCCCCCCTCCCTTTTAAAACCAAGGAGGAAGCCCTGATGGCCTTTGAATTTCCTACAGGATCACTCTTCCCTTGCTTTGAAGAATAGTGCATGTTCAAAGCTGAATAGCTTTAGGATCCATCCTGCAAAATGCAAAAGATCCAACAGCTTTCCTTTATTACATCCTATTTTCTCTATTTCCTTTAGTTCAAACTGGCAGTGTCTTTGCTGGTGTAAGCCCATCTCTATTACTACCCTCTGTTGAGATGGCTGATTAGGTCCATGGCTCACACTCACACTAATATCCTTATCAGTTGGTCAGCTATACCCTTGGTGTTCTCTTGCAAACATGCTTTCTCTCTCTCTCTCTTTATTTTTATTTATTTATTTATTTTTGTAATATGAATAGGCTGAGAATTGTCCAAATCTTTAAATTCTGGTTCCTTTTCTTCTCAACAATTTTGTTCTCAGTTCATTTAACATGCTTCTCACTTCCATCTGAGACCTCATCAGAATGGACTTTATCATCCATCATCCACATTTCTACCAACATTCTGTACATGATTGTGTATTATATAAGAAGATAGAGCCTTTCTCTCCAGCTCTCTTCTTTTCTTTCTAAGCTTTCACCAGAATCACCACTAAAAATCTCTTCACAGAAATATTGGTTTTTTTCTAGAATGTACCTCAATACTCTTCCAGCCTCTATCCATTACCTGATTCCAAAACTGCTTTCACATTTGAAAGTATTTGTTATAGCAGCACCCTGCTTCTTAGTACCAATTTCTGTCTTACTCAGCTGCTATAACAAACTCAGTGGTTTAAACAACAAACATCTCACAATTCTGGAAGCTGGAAGTCAGAGATTAAGGTGCCAACATGGTCCACTTCTGGTGAAGTTCTCTTTTCTTGGTTTACAGATGACTACCCTTTTGCTGTACCCTCATATAGCAGAGAGAGAGACAGACAGAGAATGGGTTGGAAGACACAACATATTTAAAGGTATCAATTCTTTCCAAACTGCCACACAGTTTCAAAGCAATTCCTATCAAAATCCCAGGAAGATTTTTTTGTGAATATAGACACTGTTACTCTAAAATTTATACAGAAAGGTAAACGAATCAGACTAGCCAAATCACGTTTAAAAAGGAAGAATAAAAAGTTGGAGAAATCACGTTACACATATTATGCAACTACATTAAACAAGACTGTGTGGTATTGTCAGAGGCAATGACACATAGTCAATGGAACAGAACAGAGAACCCTGAAATAGACCCACTCAAATACAGCCAACTAAATTTTTGACAAATGTGCAAATGAAATTTAATTGAGGAAGGATAGTCTTTTGACAAACGGTGGTAGAACAAATGGACATCCATAGGCAAAAAACGAACTTCAACCTAAATCTCACATTTTATACAAAAATTAACTCAACGTGGATCACAAACTTAACTTTTATAAAGCTATAAAATTTTAGAAGATAACATAGATAAAATTCTTCAGGTTCTATGACCAAGAAAATAGTTTGTAGACTTCACAGGCTCCATAAAAGAAAAACATAATAAACATTAGAAAAAAATCAGTTGGCTGTACTTGCGTGGGTCTATTTCTGTGTTCTTTACTCTGGTTCATTGACTTACGTCTCAGTCTCTCTCTGACAATACCACATAATCTCGTTTAATGTAGCTGTATAATAAGTCTTGAAATTCGGTAGTATGATTCCTCCTAATTCATTCTTCTTTCCCCAAAAAAACTTTGTTCTGTGAAAGACTCTGTTAAGAAAAAGAAAAGACAAGCTAGTAACTAGGAGATAATATTTGCCAATGACTAACACCTAGAATATATAATGAACTTTCTAATCTCAACAGTAAAAATCAAATAATCTAATCAGAACCTGGGCAGAAGACATGACAAGAAATATTAGTGAAGAAGACATATAGATGGCAAACAGGAAAATGAAAAGATGTTCATTATCATTAGCCATTAGGGAAATAAAAATTAAAACTGCTTACTTCTCACTATACATCTATCAGAATGGCTAAAATAAAAAACAGTGACAGAACCAAATGCTAGTAAATAAGTGAAGAAACTGGATTACTCATACATTGCTAGTGTGAATGTAAATGGTACAGGTAACAATGGAAAACACTTGGCAATTTCTTATTAAACTAAATATACAACTATGACAAGGCTTAACAATTATACTCTTGGGCATTTATCTGAGAGAAATAAAGACTTAAGTTCACACAAAAACCTACACACAGATGTCCATAGCAAGTTTATTTGTAATAGCCAAAACTGGAAGCAACTCAGATGTCCTTCAGAAGATAAAAGCTTTAACAAACTGTAGTATATCCATATGGAATATTACTTAATATAAAACAACAAACAGGGACTTCCCTGGTGGCACAGTGGTTAAGAATCCGCCTGCCAATGCATGGGACATGGGTTCGATCCCTGGTCTGGGAAGATCCCACATGCCGCGGAGCAACTAAGACCATGCGCCACAACTACTGAGCTTGTGCTCTAGAGCCCACGAGCCACAACTACCGAGTCCACGTGCCACAACTACTGAAGCCCGTGTGCCTAAAGCCTGTGCTCCGCAACAATAGAGCCACCCCAATGAGAAGCCCACACACCACAATGAAGAGTAGCCCCCGCTCGCCACAACTAGAGAAAGCCCACGTGCAGCAAAGAAGACCCAACACAGCCAAGAATAAATTTTAAAAAATTTAAAAACAAAACAACAAACAAGCTACTGATACATACAACAGCATGGATAAATCTCTGGAGAATTACTCTGAGTGAAAAAAAACAACCCTGAAATGTTATAGATACTGTATGATTGCATTTATATAATGTTATTAAAATGGCAAATTTATAAGAATGGAAAACAGATTAGTGATTTCTAGTTGGTTAAAGATGAAGAGGGATATGGGTGGGAAGTGGTTGTGGCCTTAAAAAGGCAACAGAAATGATACCTATGGTTTTGAAATCATTCTGTAATTTGACTACATCAATGTCGATTTCAATATCCTGCTTGTGATATTGTACTACAATTTTGCAAGTCTTTACCATGGGGGGAAAATAGGCATAGGGTACAGAATATCTGTATCATTTCTTACAGCTGCCTGTGAACCTACAATCATCTCAAAATGAAAAATTTAATTAAAAAGAGCTTACCAGTCACTAGTTGCATGCCATAAATATATTTCATGTACACTTTGTTATTAATTTTAAAAATATTTTTGACATTTACAAAACTGAATATAATTTAGAAAACTTTAAATCCCTTTCAAAAATTAGAACCTTTTTAAGTAAGCCTGTGAAAATATTCCTCCTCCTTCCCACCCACCAAAAAAATGTGATGATAGATTGAGAATAAACTTCAGATAACATGCCAATTTCACATTATTTTGTCTTATACATAAAATATAAAAGTAAGGTATTGTAAATCAACTTAAGCCAATTTGGTCTTCACAACTCATATTATTTTTGGCAGATAATGACAAGCCCCCAAAAATGTTTGAGGAAAGGACTAGCTTTTTTCCCCAAAACCTCATTACCAGGTATAATAAAATCAAATGTCAGAGAAACTCTAAGTAAGAATATTGTTTTAATGATAGTATGTTTAATATAATATATTACAACATATTATAATATGATATAACATAACATGATAAGATATAATATGATCTTAATATAATATCTAATGATTTTAGTATATATAATATGATTATATATGATATCTATTATACACAGAAAATATCATTAATATATGAGTATTAATTTTTATATTGAAGTATAGTTTATTTACAATATTTTATTAGTTTCAGGTGTACAAATTAGTGATTCAACATTTTTATAGATTATACTCCATTTAAAGTTATTAAAAACTAATGGTTGTATTTCCCTGTGCTGTACAATATATCCTTGTTGCTTATTTATTTTATACATAGTAGTATGTATCTCTTAATCACCTATCCCTATCTTGCCCTTCCTCACTTTGCTCTCCCCACCAGTAACAACTAGTTTGTACTCTATATCTGTGAGTCTGTTTCTGTTTTGTTATATTTATTATTTTATTTTATTTTTTAGATTCCAAATACAAGTGACAACACAGAGTATTTGCCTTTCTCTGTCTGATTTATTTCACTAAGCATAATACCCCTAGGTTCATCCATATTGTGGCAAATGACAGAATTTCATTTTTTATGGCTGAGTAATATTCCATCATAAGTATATACCAAATATTCTTTATCCATTCGTTTGTTGATGGACACTTAGGTTGCTTCCATATCTTGGCTATTGTAAATAATGCTGCAATGAATGTTGCGGGTGTATGTATCTTTTCAAATTACTGTTTACATTTTCTGTGGATATATGCTCAGGAGTGGAATTGCTGGATCATATGACAGTTCTGTTTTTAGTTTTTTGAGGAACCTTCACACTGTTTTCCATAGTGGCTGTATCAATTTACAGTCCCACCGACAGTATACTAGGGTTCATTTTCCCCACATCGTCACCAGCACATTTGTTATTTGTTGACTTTCAGATGACAGCCATTTTGACAGGTGTGAGGTTATATCTTATTGTGGTTTCAATTTGCATTTCTCTGATGGTTAGCGATGTTGAGTATCTTTTCACGTACCTGTTGGCCATCAGTATATCTTCTTTAGAAAAATGTCTATTCAGTTCTTCTACCCATTTTTAAATCAGTTTGATTGTTTTTGATTTTGAGTTGTATGAGCTATTTATATATTTTGAATATTAACCACTTATTTGTTATATCATTTGCAAATATTTTCTCTCATTCAGTAGGTTGTGTTTTCATTTTGTCAATGGTTTCCTTTGCTGTGTAAAAGCTTTTAAGTTTAATTAGGTCCCATTTGTTTACTTTTGCTTTTGTTTCCTTTGCTGTAGGAGACAGATTCAAAAAAATACTGCTGTGATTTTTGTCAAAGAGTGTTCTCCCTATGTCTTCTTCTAGGAGTTTTGTTGTTTCAGGTCTTACATTTAGGTCTTTAATCCATTTTGGGTTAATTTTGTATATGGTGCTAGAGAATGTTCTAATTTCATTGTTTTACATGTAGCTGTCCAGTTTTCCCAGCACCACTTATTGAAGAGACTGTCTTTTCCTCTGTATATGCTTGCCTCCTTTCTCATAGATTAATTGATCATAAATGTGTGGGTTTATTTCTGGGCTCTCTATTCTGTTCCATTCATCTACATATCTATTTTTGTGCCAGTACCATGCTGTTTTGACTACTGCAGCTTTGTAGTACAGTCTGAAGTCAGGAAGCATAATAGCTCCAGCTTTGCTCTTTTTTTTCTCAAGATTGCTTTACCATTTTGGGGTCTTCTGTGCTTGTACATAAATTTTAGCATTATTTGTTCTAGTTTGGTGAAAAATGTCATTGGTATTTTAATAGGGATTGCATTAAATCTGTAGATTTCTTCAGGTAGTATGGACATTTTAACAATATTAATTCTTCTAATTCATGAACAAATCTATCCATTTCTTTATATCATCTTCAATTTCCTTTATCAATGTTTTATAGTTTTCAGAGTGTAGGTCTTTCATTCCTTGATTAAGTTTACTCCTAGGTATTTTATTCTGTTAGATGCAATTTTAAAAGGGACTTCTTTTTTTTTGCTTTCTCTTTCTGATAGTTCATTATTAGTGTATAGAAGCACAACAGATTACTGTATACCAATCTTGTGTTCTGAAACTTTACTGAACTTATTTTTAGTACTAATAGCTTTTGGTGGTGACTTGGGTTTTCTATATATAGTATAATGTCATCTGCAAATAGTAACAGTATTACTTCTTCCCTTCCAATATGGATGCCTTTTACTTATTTTTTGTGCGTGACTGCTGTGGCTAAACTGGATGGCTTACATGTAAAAGAACGAAATTAGAACACACTCTAACACCATACACAAAAATAAACTAAAAATGGATTAAAGATCTAAATGTAAGGCCAGATACTATAAAACTTCTAGAGGAAAATATAGGGAAAACACTCTCTGACATATACAGCAAGATCTTTTTTGATCCACCTCCTAGAGTAATGAAAATAAAAGCAAAAATAAACAAATGGGACCTAATTAAACTTAAAAGCTTTTGCAAAGCAAAGGAAACTATAAACAAAATGAAAAGAAAACCCCCAGAATGGGAGAAAATATTTGCAAATGAAGCAACCAACAAAGGATTAATCTCCAAAATACACAAACAGCTCATGCAGCTCAATATCAAAAAAAACAAACAACCCAATCAAAAAATGGGCAGAAGATCTAAATAGACATTTCTCCAAAGAAGACAAGGAAAGGTGCTTAACATCACTAACTATGAGAGAAATGCAAATAAAAACTACAATGAGGTATCTTCTCACAACGGTCAGAATGGTCATCATCAAAAAATCTACAAACATTAAATGCTGGAGAGGGTGTAGAGAAAAGGGAATCCTCCTACACTGATGGTACCAGTTTGCTGGTGTAAACTGGTACAGCCACTATGGAGAACAGTATGGAGGTTCCTTAAAAAAATTAAAAACAGAGTTATGATCCAGCAATATGATCCAGCAATCCCACTCCCAGGCATATACCTGGAGAAAATGATAATTCAAAAAGATACATGCACCCCAATGTTCATTGCAGCACTATTCACAATCGCCAGGACATGGAAGCAACCTAAATGTTCATCAACAGAGGAATGGATAAAGAAGACGTGGTACATATATAGAATGGAATGTTACTCAGCTATAAAGAAGAACAAAATAATGTCATTTGCAGCAACATGGATGGAACTAGAGATTCTCATACTGAATGAAGTAAGTCAGACAAAGAAAGACAAATATCACATGATATCACTTATATGTGGAATCTAAAAAAGGCTACAAATGAACTTACCTACAGAACCAAAATAGAGTTACAGATGTAGAAAATAAACTTATGGTTATGGAGGGGTAGGGCAGGGGAGGGATAAATTGGAAGACTGAGAATAACACATACACACTACTATATATAAAATAGATAACTAATAAGGACCTACTGTATAGCACAGTGAAGTCTACTCAATACTCTGTAATGGCCTATATGGGAAAAGCATCTAAAAAAGAGTGGATATATGTATTTGTATAACAGATTCACTTTGCTGTACACCTGAAACTAACACAACATTTTAAATCAACTATACTGCAATAAAAAAAATTTTTTAAATGTCATATTGAGATTATCAATGGAGTAGGGAAACATCCAAGCTTTACAGCTCTTTAATTCAGCAGTACAAAAAAATGAAGTAACTACCAAGGAGAATGTGAAGGTGCAGCTAATGATATGGAAGCAAGTCTGAGACAATATTGAGTGTTAGCAGTTAAGCAAAGAAGAAATATTTGTATAATTTACTCAGCTCTGCATTCTAATCTAAGTATATTTGGCAACTACTGCAAATATTGCCCAGACTGGCCAAAGGTATCTGTATTTGATCTTAATCTGAAAGTCAGGATGGAGTTCTAACAATTCTCAGTTATCGTCAGAGATTAGTAGATAAAGCTACATAGTTCCACAATTCCTCATCTGCCTTTCCAAAGTCCACATAATTCTGAAAACAAAAAAGGAGATCAGTAGTTCACTTGGAAACAAAATCTGATCTGTCCTTTATTCTTTTAGCAACAAAGCCTTATGTGAACTAACAAGTCAATTTATAATCTTCATTTCTCACTTAGTGGGAATAGTCATACATTTTGTTTCCAAAAACTATTCCTGGGTTTGAATTGTCATTGCTGCCCTACACCCTTTGGCAGGTGCAATGTAATTTATTAACTATTTCAAACTTGAAATTTCTAAATTCTGAATAAATTCCAATTTCAGGGGTATTAATGAAGCTAATAGTGGTCCTCTATAAAATTATTTTAGCTCTATGTGTATTTCATATAAAACAGTCTTTTAACTGTAAGTACATTAAGACTGTAAAAGCCTGGTACATAGTAAAATAATTCCATTCCCCATCCCTCACCTGGATGTACTCTTCCTTCAATGTTCATGTGTTTGTTTACCAATCGTGTGACCTTCAGCAATTCATTTAACTTCCAGATCATCTTTAATTGCTCCATGCATAGTAAAGAATACAAACTGGCCTAGATATTTCCTAAAACCTCTTACACCATCAACATTTTATGTTTATATTTTTAAACCAAATATACTTATGTTGAGAATGATGTGTGTGTTTATGTATAGATGTATTATAAAGACATAGAGTACAAAGACCTTCAACATGGCAGAGGAGTGAGACGTGGAGATCACCTTTCTCCCCACAAATACATCAGAAATACATCTACATGTGGAACAACTCCTACAGAACACCTAATGAACGCTGGCAGAAGACCTCAGACTTCCCAAAAGGCAAGAAACTCCCCACGTACCTGGGTAGGGCAAAAGAAAAAAGAAACAACAGAGACAAAAGAATAGGGAAAGGAACTGCACCTCTGGGAGGGAGCTGTGAAGGAGGAAAAGTTTCCACACACTAGGAAGCCCCTTCGCGGGTGGAGACTGCGGGGGATGAAGGGGGGAAGCTTCGGAGCCACGGAGGAGAGCGCAGCCACAGGGGTGCGGAGGGCAAAGTGGAGAGATTCCCGCACAGAGGAGCGGTGCCGACCAGCACACACCAGCCCGAGAGGCTTGTCTGCTCACCCGCCAGGGCGGGTGGGGGCTGGGAGCTGAGGCTTGGGGTTCGGAGGTCAGATCCCAGGGAGAGGACGGGGGTTGGCTGCGTGAACACAGCCTGAAGGGGCTAGTGCACCACAGCTAGCCAGGAGGGAGTCCGGGAAAAAGTCTGGAGCTGCCGAAGAGGCAAGAGACCACTGTTTCACGGTGAGCGAGGAGAGGGGATTCAGAACACTGCTTAAAGGAGCTCCAGAGACGGGCACGAGCCGCGGCTATCAGCACGGAACCGAGATGGGCATGAGACGCTAAGGCTGCTGCTGCCGCCACCAAGAAGCCTGTGTGCGAGCACAGGTCACTCTCCACACCGCCCCTACCAGGATCCCGTGATCCAGGGAGAACGCACGGCACGCCTCAGGCTGGTGCAACGTCACGCCGGCCTCTGCCGCCGCAGGCTCGTCCCGCATCCATACCCTTCCCTCCCCCCGCCTGAGTGAGCCAGAGCCCCCGAATCAGCTGCTCTTTTAACCTCGTCCTGTCTGAGCGAAGAACAGATGCCCTCAGGCGACCTACACGCAGAGGCAGGGCCAATACAAAGCTGAAGCCCAGGAGCTGTGCGAACAAAGAAGAGAAAGGGAAATCTCTCCCAGCAGCCTCAGGAGCAGCGGATTAAATCTCCTCAATCAACTTGATGTACCTGCATCTGTGGAGGACCTGAATGGACAACAACTCATCCTGAAACTGAGGCGGTGGGCTTTGGGAACAACGATATATATATTTTTTCCTTTTTCTCTTTTTGTGAGTGTGTATGTGTATGCTTCTTTGTGTGATTTTGTCTGTATAGCTTTGTTTTTACCATTTCTCCTAGGGTTCTGTTTGTCCCTTTTTTATTTTTGTTTTTCTTTTTTTTTTTGGTATAGTTTTTAGCACTTGTTATCATTGGTAGATATGTTTTTTGGTTTGGTTGCTCTCTTCTTTCTTTTTTTTAAAAAATTATTTTTTATATTAATAATTTTTTTAAATTCTATTATATTTTATTTTTTTCCTTCTTTCTTTCTTTTTTTCTCCCTTTTCTTCTGAGCCATGTGGCTGACAGGGTCTTGGTGCTCCAGTCAGGTATCAGGCCTGTGCCTCTTAGGTGGCAGAGCTGACATCAGGATATTGGTCCACCAGAGACCTCTTGGCTCCATGTAATAGTAAACAGCGAAAGCTCTCTCAGAGATCTCCATCTCAACGCTAAGACCCAGCTCCACTCAACAACCAGAAAGCTACAGTGCTGGACACACTATGCCAAACAACTATCAAGACAGGAACACAAACCCACCCATTAGCAGAGAGGCTGCCTAAAAACATAGTAAGGTCACAGACACCCCAAAACACACCACCAGATGCGGTCCTGCCCACCAGAAAGACAAGATTCAGCCTCATTAATCAGAACACAGGCACTAGTCCCCTCCACCAGGAAGCATACACAACCCACTGAACCAACCTTACCCACTGGGGGCAGAAACAAAAACAACAGGAATTACAAACCTGCAGCCTGAGAGAAGTAGACCCCAATCACAGTAAGTTAAGCAAAATGAGAAGACAGAGAAAAACACAGCAGATGAAGGAGCAGGGTAAAAATTCACCAGGCCAAACAAATGAAGAGGAAATAGGCAGTCTACCTGAAAAAGAATTCAGAGTAATGATAGTAAAGATGATCCAAAATCATGGAAACAGAATGGAGAAAATACAAGAAACGTTTAACAAGGACCTGGAAGAACTAAAGAGCAAACAAACAATGATGAACAATGCAATAAATGAAATTAAAAATTCTCTACAAGGAATCAGTAGCAGAATAACTGAAGCAGAAGAAAGGAAAAGTGACCTGGAAGATAAAATAGTGGAAATAACTACCACAGAGAAGAATAAAGAAAAAAACAATGAAAAGAATTGAGGACAGTCTCAGAGACTTCTGGGATAACATTAAAGGCACCAGTATTCGAAGTATAGGGGTCCCAGAAGTAGAAGAAACAAAGAAAGGGACCGAGAAAATATTTGAAGAGATTATAGCTGAAAACTTCCGTAATATGGGAAAGGAAAGAGTCAAACAAGTCCAGGAAGCTCAGAGTGTCCCATACAGGATAAATCCAAGGAGAAACACGCCAAGATACATATTAATCAAACTATCAAATATTAAACACAAAGAAAAAATATTAAAAGCAGCAAGGGAAAAACAACAAATAACATACAAGGGAATCCCCATAAGGTTAACAGCTGATATTTCAGCAGAAACTCTGCAAGCCAGAAGAGAGTGGCAGTACACATTTAAAGTGATGAAAGGGAAAAACCTACAACCAAGATTACTGTACACAGCAAGGATCTCATTCAGATTTGACAGAGAAATTAAAACCTTTACAGACAAGCAAAAGCTAAAAGAATTCAGCACCACCACACCAGCTCTACAACAAATGCTAAAGGAACTTCTCTACGCAGGAAACACAAGAGAAGGAAAAGACCTACAAAAACAAACCCAGGGGCTTCCCTGGTGGCACAGTGGTTGAGAATCTGCCTGCCAATGCAGGGGACACGGGTTCGAGCCCTGGTCCGGGAAGATCCCACATGCTGCGGAGCAACTGCGCCCGTGAGCCACAATTGCTGAGCCTGCGCGTCTGAAGCCTGTGCTCTGCAACAAGAGAGGCGGCGATAGTGAGATGCCCGTGCACCGCGATGAAGAGTGGCCCCCGCTTGCCACAACTAGAGAAAGCCCTCGCACAGAAACGAAGACCCAACACAGCTAAAAATAAATAAATAAATAAATAAATGAATCACAAGGGAAAAAAAAAAAAAACCCAGAACAATTAAGAAAATGGTAATAGGAACATACATATCGATGACTACCTTAAATGTAAATGGATTAAATGCTCCAACCAAAAGACATAGACTGGCTGCATGGATACAAAAACGAGACCTGTATATATGCTGTCTACAAAGGACCCACTTCACACCTAGGGACACATACAGACTGAAAGTGAGGGGAGGATGGAAAAAGATATTCCATGCAAATGGAAATCAAAAGAAATCTGGAGTAGCAATCCTCATATCAGACAAAATAGACTTTAAAATAAAGACTATTACAAGAGACAAAGAAGGACACTACATAATGATCAAGGGATCAATCCAAGAAGAAGATATAACAATTGTAAATATTTATGCACCCAACATAGGAGCACCTCAGTACATAAGGCAAATGCTAACAGCCATAAAAGGGGAAATCGACAGTAACACAATCATAGTAGGGGACTTTAACACCCCACTTTCACCAATGGCCAGATCATCCAAAATGAAAATAAATAAGGAAACACAAGCTTTAAATGATACATTAAACAAGATGGACTTAATTGATATTTATAGGACATTCCATCCAATAACAACAGAATACACTTTCTTCTCAGGTACTCATGGAACATTCTCCAGGATAGATCATATCTTGGGTCACAAATCAAGCCTTGGTGGATTTAAGAAAATTGAAATCATATCAAGTATCTTTTCCGACCACAACGCTATGAGACTAGATATCAATTACAGGAAAAGATCTGTATAAAATACAAACACATGGAGGCTAAACAATACACTACTAAATAACCAAGAGATCACTGAAGAAATCAAAGAAGAAATCAAAAAATGCCTAGAAACAAATGACAATGAAAACACGATGACCCAAAACCTATGGGATGCAGCAAAAGCAGTTGTAAGGGGGAAGTTTATAGCAATACAATCCTACCTCAAGAAACAAGAAACACTTCAAACAAACAACCTAACCTTACACCTAAAGCAATTAGAGAAAGAAGGACAAAAAACCCCCAAAGGTAGCAGAAGGAAAGAAATCATAAATATCAGATCAGAAATAAATGAAAAAGAAATGAAGGAGACACTAGCAAAAATCAATAAAACTAAAAGCTGGTTCTTTGAGAAGATAAGCAAATTTGATAAATCAGTAGCCAGACTCATCAAGAAAAAAAGGAAGAAGACTCAAATCAATAGAATTAGAAATGAAAAAGGAGAAGTAACAACTGACACTGCAGAAATACAAAGGATCATAAGAGATTAGTCAAGCAATTATATGCCAATAAAATGGACAACCTGGAAGAAATGGAAATATACATAGAATAGTACAACCTTCCGAGACTGAACCAGGAAGAAATAGAAAATATAAACAGACCAATCACAAGCACTGAAACTGAGACTGTGATTTAAAATCTTCCAACAAACAAAAGCCTAGGATCAGATGGCTTCACAGGCAAATTCTCTCAAACATTTAGAGAAGAGCTAACACCTATCCTTCTGAAACTCTTCCAAAATATAGCAGAGGGAGGAACACACTCAAACTCATTCCACAAGGCCACCATCACACTGATACCAAAACCAGACAAAGATGTCACAAAGAAAGAAAACTACAGGCCAATATCACTGATGAACATAGATGCAAAAATCCTCAACAAAATACTAGCAAACAGAATCCCAACAGCACATTAAAAGGATTATACACCATGATCAAGTGGGGTTTATCCCAGGAATGCAAGGATTCTTCAATATATGCAAATCAATCAATGTGATAAACCATATTAACAAACTGAATGAGAAAAATCATATGATCATCTCAATAGATGCAGAAAAAGCTTTTGACAAAATTCAACACCAATTTATGATAAAAATCCTCCAGAAAGTAGGCATAGAGGCAACTTATCTCAACATAATAAAGGCCATATATAACAAACCCACAGCCAACATCATTCTCAATGGTGAAAAACTGAAACCATTTCCACTAAGATCAGGAACAATATAAGGTTGCCCACTCTCACCACTATTATTCAACATAGTTTTGGACGTTTTAGCCACAGAAATCAGAGGAGAGAAAGAAATGAAAGGTATCCAAATCAGAAAAGAAGAAGTAAAGCTGTCACTGTTTGCAGATGATGTGATTCTATACTTAGAGAATCCTAAAGATGCTACCAGAAAACTAGTAGAGCTAATCAATGAATTTGGTAAAGTAGCAGGATACAAAATTAATGCACAGAAATCTCTTGCATTCTTATATACCAATGATGAAAAATCAGAAAAAGAAATTAAGGAAACACTCCCATTTACCATTGCAACAAAAAGAATAACATACCTAGGAATTAACCTACCTAAGGAGAAAAAAGACCTGTATGCAGAAAACAATAAGACACTGATGAAAGAAATTAAAGATGATACAAACAGATGGAGAGATATACCACGTTCTTGGATTGAAAGAATCAATGTTGTGAAAATGACTATACTACCCAAAGCAATCTACAGATTCAATGCAATCCCTATCAAACTACCAAGGGTAGTTTTCACAGAACTAGACCAAAATATTTCACAATTGATATGGAAACACATAGACCGTGAATAGCCAAAGCAATCTTGAGAAAGGAAAACGGAGCTGGAGGACGAAGACTCCCGGACTTCAGACTATACTACAAAGCTACAGTAATCAAGACAGTATGGTACTGGCACAAAAACAGAAACATAGATCAATGGAACAGGATAGAAAGCCCAGGATAGAAAGCCCAGATAGAAACCCATGCACATCTGGTCACCTTATCTTTGATAAAGGAGGCAAGAATATATAATGGAGAAAAGACAGCCTCTTCAATACGTGGTGCTGGGAAAACTGGACAGCTACATGTAAAAGTATGAAATTAGAACACTCCCTGACACCATACACAAAAATAAACTCAAAATGGATTAAAGACCTAAAGGCCAGACACTATCAAACTCTTCGAGGAAAACATAGGCAGAACACTCTATGACATAAAATCACAGCAAGATCCTTTTTGACCCAGCTCCTAGAGAAATGGAAATAAAAACAAAAATAAACAAATGGGACCTAATGAAACTTAAAAGCTTTTGCACAGCATAGGAAACCATAAGCAAGATGAAAAGACAACCCTCAGAATGGGAGAAAATATTCGCAAATGAAGCAACTGACAAAGGATTAATCTCCAAGATTTGCAAGCAGCTTATGCAGCTCAATATCAAAAAACAAACAACCCAATCCAAAAATGGGCAGAAGACCTAAATTGACATTTCTCCAAAGAAAATATACAGATTGCCAACAAACACATGAAAGGATGCTCAACATCATTAACCATTAGATAAATGCAAATCAAAACTACAATGAGGTATCACCTCACACCAGTCAGAATGGCCATCATAAAAAACTCTACAAACAATAAATGCTGGAGGGGGTGTGGAGAAAAGGAACCCTCTTGCACTGTTGGTGGGAATGTAAATTGATACAGCCACTATGGAGAACAGTATGGAGGTTCCTTAAAAAACTAAAAATAGAACTACCATATGACCCAGCAATCCCACTACTGGGCATATACCCTGAGAAAACCATAATTCAAAAAGAGACATGTACCACAATGTTCACTGCAGCTCTATTTACAATAGCCAGGACATGGAAGCAACCTACGTGTCCATCAACAGATGAATGGATAAAGAAGATGTGGCACATATATACAATGGAATATTACTCAGCCATAAACAGAAATGAAATTGAGTTATTTTTAATGAGGTGGATGGACCTAGAGTCTGTTATACAGAGTGAAGTAAGTCAGAAAGAGGGAAACAAATACCGCATGCTAACACATATATATGGAATCGAAAAAAAATGGTTATGAAGAACCTAGGGGCAGGACAGGAATAATGATGCAGATGTAGAGAATGAATTTGAGGACACGGGGAATGGCAAGGGTAAACTGGGACAAAGTGAGAGAGTGGCACTGACTAATATATACTAACAAATGTAAAATAGATAGCTAGTGGGAAGCAGCCACATAGCACAGGGAGATCAGCTCGGTGCTTTGTGACCACGTAGAGGGGTGGGATACGGTGGGTGGGAGGGAGACACAAGAGGAAGTAGATATGGGGATATATGTATATGTATAGCTGATTCACTTTGTTATAAAGCAGAAACTAACACACCATTGTAAAGCAATTATACTCCAATAAAGATGTTTAAAGAAAAAAAAATGTAGAGTACAGAAAAAAAGCTCACACAAAACACTGAAATGTCATCAGTCTTATCAAAGACCAAATTCTCTATTACTGCTGTCTCTCCTCTTTTAAGATGGTTTTTCTTTTACTCTTGTCAAGATGGTTTTGGATACCAGACAAAGATTTGTATTTTCATGGTGGCAGGGAAGAATCTTGAGTCCAAACTAGGTCCCTCTTGTTGTCTAATGACTGGTCACTTACTGCTGCAAACCGTCATCCCTCATTTAGTCTCTGAGACTTCCATGTTCTGATCAGAGAACTACTCTGGCTCAGTGGTTTATTTCATCACTTTTTTGTGTATCATTAGATATATGAGAACTTTGGAATTCCCCCATTACACCATGTATAGGTTGTAGGACATCTGGGATAATCTGGGAAATCTTTCAGCCACTTTGAATCTAATAGATGGCATCACGTGGAATGTGGCATCATGCTGACCACATAAGCTTTCCAAAGATTTACTAACTTTCCCATTATATGGAAAAGAAGCAAAGAGAGAACACTTATCTCTCATCCCAAAACACATATGAATTAGTTTGCCCCATTAAATCTACTTGTATATATTTACCCCACTCTCCTATCAGGTTTACCACCAGGAGAGGTGCTGACTAGGAACACTCACATATGACCTCTTGTTCTTCTGCTCTGTTTTTTTCCTCTTCTCTTCAAGAGTAGAGGAGCTTTCCATTTTCCATTCATGTTTCGTAAGAGCTCCTTTTACAATATTTTCCTTATCCACATTTATAGTTAACGTGAATATATAACCTAGTCTCAAAACTGGGATGCTTTTGAAAATACAAGGGAGAAGGACAAACACTAAACTGAACCCAAAAAATTGGACAACTGAACAAAAGGCAGAAATCAAGACTGTCCTTGTCATAACTCTACTTATAGTAAGAATCTATGATTTAAGCCAACAAGGTTTGATTCAATATATTAAAGGGGAAATTAGAATTTAGAAAACTTCTTATTAAGTATGACTTTCATAAATTTTGTTTCCCTAGAGACTCAAAGAGGTCAGCTTTCAGATTCTAAACTAATGATGACTTTGCTCTAGGCAGGACCCAACATTTATCTGAAGCAATCAATGCCTTTGATGGGATTGGGGGTGGGGTGGGAGGAGGTGATGGTTGTGAGACTGGCATGTCAGAAAGAGAAAAAAAATTCATATGATATTTTAAAAATCATTTTCTTTTTCTTATTGAAGTATAGTTGATTTATAATGTGTGTTAGTTTCAGGTGTACAGCAAAGTGATTTATATCTGTCTATAGATAGATTTTTTTCAAATTCTTTTCCATTACAAGACATTGAATAAAGCTCCCTGTGCTATACAGTAAGATCCTACGTTGACCTATTTTATATACAATAGTTTATATCTGCTAATCCCAAACTCCTAATTTACCCCTCTCTCTCCTCCCCTTTCCCCTTAGGTAAACATAAGTTTTTTTTTTTTCTATGTCTGTGAGTGTATTTATAATGTTTTGTAAATAAGTTTATTTATATCACTTTATTTGATTCCACATATAAGCGATATCATATATTTGTCTTTTTCTGTCTGGCTTACTTAGTATGATAATCTCTAGGTCCATCCATGTTGCTGCAAGTGGTATTATTTCATTTTTTATGTCTGAGTAATATGCCATTTTATATATATACCATATCTTCTTTATCCATTCATCTATCAATGGACATTTAGGTTGCTTACATGCCTTGGCTATCACAAATAGTGCTGCTATGAACACTGGGGTGCATGTATCTTTTCAAATTAGAGCTGTCATCTTTTCCAGATATATGTCCAGGAGTGGGAGTGCAGGATCATATGGTAACTCTATTTTTAGCTTTTTAAGGAACCTCCATACTGTTTTCCATAGTGGTTGCATCAGTACATCAGCAATGTAGGAGAGTTTCCTTTTCTGCACACCTTCTCCAGCATTTACTATTTGTAGACTCCTTAATGATGGCTACTCTGACCAGTGTGAGGTGATAACCTCATTGTAGTTTGATTTGCATTTCTCTAATAATTAATGATGTTGAGCATCTTTTCATGTGCCTGTTGGCCAGCTGGATGTCTTCTTTGGAGAAATGTCTAAGTCTTCTGCCTATTTTTTTATTGGGTTGTTAGTTTTTCTGCTATTGAGCTGTATGAGCTAAAACATTTTCCTTTTAAGTATAGTAAATGACTAGAGCAAAATGTAAAATTAAAAAAATATATATGGACTGACAGGTTGACCTGCAGTATATCTTTATTTTTCCATCTTATGTTATGTTATATGTTTATCATAATCATTCTGAAACTAAAAAAAACTAGAATGATTCATTTAAATGCACACCTACAAGTTAATTGTTCTATATTTAAAGATGTTACCTTAACATTAGTCATGGCATCCAAAAACATTTTATTCATATAAAACAAGATGTTCTGTTATTTAAATTTTAAAGAAAGTAGATAATCAAATTATCAGTTGCCCATTGTGTTATATTATGAATTCATGTTATTGAGGAATACATTATCAAGAGGGTTTAACCTCTTCCTAATAATGACAGTCAGACCAATCTGGAGTATAGCATCATGGGGAACATAATCCTCCTTCAATTGCACATGAAAGAAATCCTCTAGAATTTCCAACAGAAAGAAATGCCATAGTTCATTTTAACATGATTTATAGCTGTCTAGGGTAGGTAATTTACCAGAATAAGTGACAAGGCACTTTTTATTATATAGTTTTGTCACTTGTAAAGTTATATCATTAGGTTTCAGATATATGTAGATAGTTTTAAGAATATAAACTCATTGTTGTTTCTTCTATTTCTGTGAAAAAAAAATGCCACTGAGATTTTGATAAGGATTGCATTGTATCTGTAGATGGTTTTGGGTACTATGGACATTTTAACGATATTAAGTCTTCTAGGCACTTCCCTGGTGGCACAGTGGTTAACAATCCACCTGCCAATGCAGGGGACATGGGTTCAATCCCCAGTCCAGGAAGATCTCACATGCCACGGAGCAACTAAGCCCATGCGCCACAACTACTGAGTCTGTACTCTAGTGCCTGCGTGTCACAACTACTGAGCCCGCATGTCACAACTACTGAGCCTATGTGCCACAACTACTGAAGCCCACATGCCTAGAGCCTGCGCTCTGCAACAAGAGAAGCCACCACAATGAGAAGCCCGTGCACCGCAACAAAGAGTAGCCCCCACTCACCACAACTAGAGAAAGTCCGTGTGCAGCAATGAAAACTCAATGCAGCCAAAAATAAATAAAAATTAAATCTTAAAAAAAAAAATTAAGTCTTCTAATCCACAGAGACATGGATGTCTTTCCATTTGTTTGTGTCTTGTTTAATTTCTTTCATTAATGTTTTCAGTTTTCAGTATACAAGCTTTTCACCTCCTTAGTTAAATTTATTCCTAGGTATTTTTTTCTTTTTGTTTGTACTGTTGGTAGGAATTCAAAATGGTGAAGCCACTATGGAAAACAGTATGGAGGTTCCTCAAAACCTAAAAATAAAATGACCATACGATCCAGAAAAATCCATTAGTGGATGTTTATTTAAAAGAATTGAAATCAGGATCTTGAAAAGATATTGGAACTATTATGTTTATTGCAGCATCATTCATATTAGCCAAGATGTGGAAACTTCCTAAATTTCCACTGACAGATGAATGAGTAAAGAAAATGTGACATATGCATACAATGGAATGCTATGAAGCCTTAAAAAAAAAGGAAATCCTGTAATATCCAACAGCACAGATGAATTATGAGAACATTATTTTGTGTGAAATAAGCCAGTCACAGAAAGACAGATATTGCATGATTCCACTGAGGTATCTAAATAGTTAAATTTATAGAATCAAAAAGTGGAATGTTGGTTGCCAGGGGTTGGGGGAGGGCAAAATGGTGAGTTATTAATCAACAAGCATAAAGTTTCAGTCAAGCAAGATGAATAATCTCTAGAGATTTGCTATACAACATTGTACCTATACTCAACAATAATGTATTATACACTTAAAATTTTGTTACGAGAGTGGACCTTATGCTAAGTGTTCTTACCATAATAAAATTTTAAAAGAAAATGAAAAGATATACATAAAATGGTTGAAAATAAGTAGACTCTAAATTCTGAAATGTTTCTAAATTGTGCTTTAGAATTAGAGTGTGACAAAGGCAGAGAGAAATGGAGGACAAAATAATAATTAGATAGAGCTTTGATCATTAACAATATTTAGGATATTACATATTTTTTAAAAAGCAGTTGGAGTTGGGGAGGATTGAAAAACATTAGTGGCAAAATTCAAGTTACAATTAAAGGCAGTTCAAAGCCCAAGGTGGAATTTTTTTTTTTAAAGCAAAGTGAATTACACTTTCAAAAGGTCAAAACAATTGTAAATTAGAGAAAAAAAGCAAATATTAAAGGAAGAGAAAGTCAAGAGAGCAATCATCTGGATGCCACCCTGACAAGGCAAAAGATACAAACAGCAGCCAGCTTCCATTTAAACAGCTTAGGTAGAATGTTTATATCATAAACATGTATAGTTACTGGCTTAAACATGCTAAGAAAATCCAGGGAAACACAAAGAGTTGGGAAGGGGGATAAGGGAGGGGGAATGTCAAAAAATTCCATAGGTTTAAATGGAAGGAAGCTTTGGCAAAAGAAAATCCAAAATTGAATTCTTAATCACCAGCTTTCTCTACCAAATTCAGAAGATAGAAAATATAATTAACCTAAAACGATGGGCATAAGAGTCACACACATACAAATAATCACAAGCCACTTAGAACCAAAGCAAGTTGATATAAAGCCCCAGCAGAACAAATTCCTATCTCCCATGCAAATATGAAACCACATTTCCAAAGAAAATTTGAATCATACAATAAAACCAACTACATTCAATAGTAACAAACAAGAAAAAGAAACAACATTTAATTTTAAGTATAATAGCATATTTCAAATTTGAATGAAGATAGGTTCCCCAATACAATTCCCACACCTCTGGTGACAAATTTTCAGACCTGATAAAATGCTTAATTAGCCCTTCTGCAAAACTGTGAAATGTACATGGCTTAACTATTTTCTTTATAATCAGCAAGCCCTTTAGGCATTTCTGCACTATCAGAAGATGATGAAAGATGGAAAATAGATATAGAAATCAAATTTCCCATGAAATAAAAAACACTGAAAAATGTAGACTTAATTTGAATTGCATATGCCAGTGATGCTGTTTAAAATAAGTGATTTGTGTTTGTAACAGCTCTATATGGCTGTGAAGACAGTCAATAGTAGAATGGGAAATCTAAGCGACAAAATTCAGATGGTTCCCCAAAACATTAAAAATAAGATATATTGTGCATTAAATTAACTCCTGCATATAAAGAATTGATGCACATAAAGCTGGAAACCAAATGTTGCTACTTGACAAGGTCATTGAATAGATCTATGTAGAGAGCACTCTGTACAATTCCAGAGGGCACCATTTGAACAAACTATGATTTCAAGACACCTTCTACAGTTGTGCTGTGCAAAAATTTACCAAGTAAAGAAAGCAGAAATTATCTGAGGAATCACTTATCCCAGGTTTTTAACCTGAGACTACAAACTATTACAGCATTTAATTTTTACTTCAGAATTATAATGGCTGAGTCAAATGGGCTAAATTTAAGATAGCCCAATCCCAAGGTACCTTCTAACCATTTTAATAAGTATTCCCAGGGCCTCAGTTGTGTTCAGGATGAAGTTCCCTCACATCACTTCACTTCATTCTCCAAAACTTGCCACAATGACCTAACCTCAGCCTCTAATGAGGCTGATGAGATGGCCTCTCCACTCTTTTCAACCATGATTGCCATGCTGCCTCCCTCTGGTGTCTAGGATAGAAACTCAGTATATGGGAATTTTCTCATCTCCAACTCTCACAGCCAAACTGAAACCAGAGTTGACTTTTATAAGGCTAAACATGAATAAATGAAAAGGGACTACACTAAGTACCTAAATACCTAAAACTACTGCCAAGGTGAGACCTGTCCTGGGGTCTCTTGCTGGACCAGTTCTTTGGTTTATATCAACTCTGTGTAGTTTAGGGAAGATCATAGCATCCTTTTCTTGACATCTGGAACCATTCAGAATCTAGAAGTCTTCCTCTCTGTTCTCCATCTCTTGTTTCTACCCACACCCAGAGAGCAAGTTTCCCTCCAACCTTTCAAAAAAGTCATTCAACTTAGGATCTTATTTGTCCAGAATGAGTGACAGTGAGAACATCAAATCCCTTAGGGAAAAACTGCAGCAAATGAACTCACAGGGGTGTGCTCTGGCCCCATCACCCCTCAAGACAATTATATATATATATATATATATGAACTATATCAGCCTTATCTACAGTCTCTTGATTCAGGCTTATATATTTATGATCACCATGTTTGCTTTGCTTTAAGCAAAAAAAAAGTACTCAACAATGAGAGTTACTTTTTCTATCTTCAGGTAGGTTTATATTTTTGTGCTGAGTACAGTATGATGAATAATATTCACTTGAAAAAAATAAAAGGCAATTTGGCCAAGTTAAGGCCCATTTAGTTCAGGAGTCTATAAAGACCTAAAGTCTTAAATATCCTATTTCCATAATCATGAGGTTTGGGGAGAAATATTACATAGGCACAGTGGATAGAAAATAGAGGAGAATTCAATTTGATCTTTAGGAACTGTTATTTGCATGACAAAAATCATAGATGAGTTTTCTATGCTTTAAATTCAATTATCTAGGAGGGATTCGTTTTCCCTCTGTAATGACAAATCATGAAGCTCCTGTCAGGCTAGTTTCCAAAATGGTATCTTCAACATTTAGCATGGTACTTGGCACTCCCTAAATGTTTATTAAATGAATGCATGTGAAGTACCTCTTTAAAAATTATGAATGTCAATGACCACACCCATAGCTCTCTATCTAACTGAAGGATCATAATATGGGGCATGGGAAGTATGTTGAATTTCTTTCACGATGATAATCTCAAACATGACCTTCTTGAAACACTTAAGGAAATATTTCTTAAGACTGTTTTTAGTTTGTTCTAAACTCTATTTTTAACAACTCCCTTATACTAACTTTGAGTGTCTACATTATTAGACACTTAAGTGTCTTTGGATGAAGATGGTGTTGGACATGAGCAAAGAGAAACTTTTATGGCTCCTTTGTTACCATAGAGTAAAATCTGCCTCCACTTCCAAAGCCTGCTTTATGGCTCTTTTGAGTTGGGGTAGTACTTTTTCCATCTGTCCTAAAAATAATCACATTACACTTTTGTTATTTATGCCTACCTGTCTACAATACTAATTCTGAGTTCCTTGTAGTTAAGTGCTTGTCTTCTTTGCTTTTGTAGCATCAGAGGTAGAGTTAGCATGTAGAAGATATTTAACTGATGTTTGTAGAATGAATGAATGAATGAAATCTTAATGAGGCAAAAAAATAATTAAAAAAGGAAAGATGTATTCAATTTTTTAGCAAGAGGTTAAGGAACAAAATTCTTTTGCATTTAACCTTCTCTAACCTTTTACTCTTTCATTCCTCAGCACCACCAACCTATTTACAATGATTTAAAATTATGATCTGACATTAGTTTCACCTTTCATCCCATGAGGAAACTTTCCATGGAGTAACAATGGTCTCCAAGTAGATGCACTGAACTGATAGCTTTTATAAGAAAAAAAAAAAAAAAATCTTTTTTTTTTCCCCTATTGCAGGCACCAAGGACTTGGCAGAACTAATACAAAAAGAAAACAAAAATTAATGAGTTTGAGCTTCTGCTTCTGTTTGTGAAATCCATATTTTATATTACAGTGGTTGCCAGGAGAGCTCTGAAGGGCTGAGAAGCATTAAAAAAATAATACATGTAACCTTCACAAGAGCCCTTCTCCAAGAATCCTTTCTTCAACACAAAGATATTATTAACTGTATAGTTAATCTGAAACTGCAAAGATTGCAATAAGAAAGATAACCGTCAACATTTCAGTTTCAGAAGTAATGTTTCATTTTCGTAGATTTAATCACATAATTTTAGGGTCATACAGTGTTTGATAAGTAAGAATGGAAATTGCCTGGATAATTGTTCCTTGGAATATAACTTAGAGACTGTATTTGGGTAGCTTTTGCCATAAATGTCCCCCATGATGTATGCTATATACCAGGCCCTTAAAGCTGTAAAATTTCTGAATGTTAATCTTTATCAGTGAGGTAACATGACATTTCCTATGAATGAATGAGATAAATTACTTAATACTGAATGTAAAAATTCTGGAGTGGCTTAAGAGAAAACAAGAGGAAAATCTGTAAAGTGAAAACGACTGTACATAAAATTGATGTGTAAGGGCCTCGTGATCTCATCTGTTAAGCCAGGACTTCAGGCACGCAGTGATACTGGCAATGCCTACATGGCAGTTTCAGGTGTCTACATCACTCTTCACACTTTGTTTTCTTGGTAACCATCTCCTGCTACCACTTTTACCACCTCAATGATGGTCCCAGCTGCTATTGATATGTAGCTTCTTTAACCCATCAGGTGTATGTTCTCTTAGAACCTAAGATTCTTCAAAGATAAGCTCGGTCCAGTATAAATGCGGAGAATATTCCTTCATCAACCTCTTTTAAATTTATCCTTAGTCACAAAGACATAAAAGTAGTGCCACTTGTGACCCACAATTTGACTGTTATTTAGTGAAAGGAGTTCCTGCATGTTCTTCCTATGGACCTTTCTCCTTTAGGGCTCAGTTAGAAAATGGTAACACATCAGGGTTCTAATCTCTGAGATAAACACTGTGTACTACTATGAATTTCTTTCCCCTTTCTTTCATCCTATACTTTCTCCCTCACCTTACGGACATTCACCTGGGGCTACACTTATGCAATCTGTCCAATGCCCACAATAAGGTATGAGTTTCATTTTCACTATTTACAGACTGACCTGGTGAATATGGTCTAGTCTATCTGACAGGAAACTAATATTTCAGCTTGGAGAAATGAGTAGATGAGACCTACGGTAGCATTATGACATTTATTTCTTCATATCCTTGCATAAAAATAAAACTTTCTTTGCGTTTTTCAGACAGAAGCCTTCTGATTGAATATATATAAATCTATATCAAGCAACCTCAGAAATGAAAGTTTTCTGTTTAATTGTTAATGTGTCAAGTGCTTATTCGTTCATATATTTAAGATTTTTTCCTAATTTTATAAATAAACTACAGAAGCACGTATCAAAAGAAAATAATAAATCTACTGTCATTTGGAAAGAAAGCTCAGGTCAAGTGTTTGAGTGGTTCCCAGTATAGGGATATGTCATGTTGACCCGTTAGTGCGATGAACTGGAAAGACAGCTGTCCAGAGGGGTCCTGAGTGTCCTACTCTAAGTTCTGCTCTGTATTAATCTTGTGGCCATTTTTGATCAAATGATCACTCTGAGATTCAGTTGCTTCATTTGTAAAATGGGGATATTAACCCAGCACTGGCTGAAATGCACAATTATTAGAAATCGCTAAGGTCATTACAGATTAACATGAAGTACATGAATGTGAGGTTTTGATTCTCAGTTTCCTGAGTGATAAAGGACATTTTAATAGACACTTATTGTGGCATATGCTTAGCCCACTTCTTATGCAAATTGTGTCCCCAAATTATATTCAGTAGAGTGTGGTAACTCATACATGATCCCTGGAATCAGATAGTCTTTGTGAGAATAAAGCTCTATCACTTAAAAACTGTGTAACTTTGGGCAATTTTCTTACTGTATGTGTTTTTCAGTTTCTTTTTTTTTTTTTTTAAACATCTTTATTGAAGTATAATTGCTTCACAATGGTGTGTTAGTTTCTGCTTTATAACAAAGTGAATCAGCTACAGATATACACACGTTCCCATATCTCCTCCCTCCCGCATCTCCCTCCCTCCCACCCTCCCCATCCCACCCCACCAGGCGGTCACAAAGCACCGTGCTGATCTCCCTGTGCTATGTGGCTGCTTCCCACTAGCTAGCTATTTTACATTTGGTAGTGTATATATGTCCATGACACTCTCTCACCCTGTCACATCTCACCCCTCCCCCTCCCCATATCCTCAAGTCCATTGTTTAGTAGGTCTGTGTCTTTATTCCCATCTTGCCACTAGGTTCTTCATGGCCTTTTTTTTTTTTCTTTTTTCCTTAGATTCCATATATATGTGTTAGCATACTGTATTTGTTTTTCTCTTTCTGACTTACTTCACTCTGTATGACAGACTCTAACTCCATCCACCTCATTACAAATACCTCCATTTCATTTCATTTTATGGCTGAGTAATATTCCATTGTATATATGTGCCACATCTTCTTTATCCATTCATCCGATGATGGACACTTTGGTTGCTTCCATGTCCTGGCTATTGTAAATAGAGCTGCAATGAACATTTTGGTACATGACTCTTTTTGAATTATGGTTTTCTCAGGGTATATGCCCAGTAGTGGGATTGCTGGGTCGTATGGTAGTTCTATTTGTAGTTTTTTAAGGAACCTCCATACTGTTCTCCATAGTGGCTGTATCAATTTACATTCCCACCAACAGTGCAAGAGTGTTCCCTTTTCTCCACACCCTCTCCAGCATTTATTGTTTCTAGATTTTTTGATGATGGCCATTCTGACCAGTGTGAGATGATACCTCATTGTAGTTTTGATTTGCATTTCTCTAATGATTAATGATGTTGACATTCTTTCATGTGTCTGTTGGCCATCTGTATATCTTCTTTGGAGAAATGTCTATTTAGGTCTTCTGCCCATTTTTGGATTGGGTTGTTGGTTTTTTTGTTATTGAGCTGCATGAGCTGCTTGTAAATCTTGGAGATTAATCCTTTGTCAGTTGCTTCATTTGCAAATATTTTCTCCCATTCTGAGGGTTTTCTTTTGGTCTTGTTTATGGTTTCCTTTGCTGTGCAAAAGCTTTTAAGTTTCATTAGGTCCCATTTGTTTATTTTTGTTTTTATTTCCATTTCTCTAGGAGCTGGGTCAATAAGGATCTTGCTGTGATTTATGTCATAGAGTGTTCTGCCTATGTTTTCCTCTAAGAGTTTGATAGTGTCTGGCCTTACACTTAGGTCTTTAATCCATTTTGAGTTTATTTTTGTGTATGGTGTCAGGGAGTGTTCTAATTTCATACTTTTACATGTACCTGTCCAATTTTCCCAGCACCACTTATTAAAGAGGCTGTCTTTTCTCCACTGTATATGCTTGCCTCCTTTATCAAAGATAAGGTGACCATATGTGCGTGGGTTTATCAGTTTCTTTATATGTAAAATTGTGTAATAGTAAAGCGATTCTAGGGTCACTGAGAGGCTTACATGAGATAATACATATAAAGTGCTTAGAATAGTACCCAGTACGCAGTAAGTAGTTAGCTGTTATTACCAAGCCACTACGTTTTCATTCTGTGATTCCCGCCCAAGACAAGAGTTGACCAGCTGAGATATGAACATAGAAATAATTCAGACCATTCAAATCTCCATCCCTCTCTCTCTCTCTCTGTCACTCCCTCCCTCCCCCTTTTGCACATACACATGTGTATGCCCATGCTCAAAAATTTCATCTGAGTGGTAGGAGAGGTGGAGACTTGGGAGCTGCCAAATGTCAAGAGTTCTAGCTGGAAGTTCCAAAAGTTCTGCTATTGAGGTCTCTGAGCTCCCTTTGCAAGAGCAAGATGGTTTAATTTTTTCCTTGGCTTCAGAGGGATTCTCCCTGTATGATTAGAATACTTTGTTTTGGGGATTGTGTCTAACTAGATTGGTGAAATTGCCCTGATTTGCAACTAAAAGAAACAATTCATATAGATTGTATGTGCTACTTAACTGTTTCAGTTATTACTGTCTATAGTTCAGGGTATAACATATAGCTACATAGAAGTACTTTTCCCTCATAAGCTATTACTTAGTTCAATTTGGAATAGATATTTCTAAACTGTCTAAATTAGAATTATATTCTGCTAAACAAACAATGAAATCACTTGCCTTCTGGAAAACCAGGCAGAGTGACACTGGTGAAATATAAGAAATAAGAACCAAGTGCACAGCTTTTTAAATTCATTATGAAGGCAATTTAATGAAATTTTTAAAATAGTGAATCTCTTTTAAAATAAAAGAATCAAACACTAAAATTGATTAAAAGTTTTTTAAAGTTTGGATTTGACATTGTATACTTTGCATGGAAATTTAAGTTTTTGGATTTCTCAGAAAAAAATGGCTACTTATCTTTTTTGATTCTAATAATTTAGTTACAATTTATTGAGAATTTCTTTTTCATTGAGCCATAATTACCTTAGTGTTATCCTGATCATTGTATATGTATGTGTTCTCTTAAGTATAAATTTTCCAGAATAAGCCTATGAGATATTGCACTGTGACTGAATTAGGTAGCATTAACCAATGTTTAAAATATGTTACAATGGGTTGATGTTTTAAAATTACCTAGTTTATCACTATAATTTCATGCATGGATTTTTATTTTTGTGAAACAGAAAATTGTATCAAATTAAAACACTTGTCAATAAAGAAATAAGCCCTTTTATGGGTTGAGAAGGGAAGCTTTTCTCAGTGTTTGTATGCCTAGTTATTACTCTTTCCATAAAATGCATTTGGTCAAAACAAGGGCTATGTGTGATTTCATCTGTGCCAATTCTAAAGAGAAGAATCGTAGATCTAACTACTTTTATGCTAATCATATTCAGAAATGTTTTAAAATAGCTTCTTTTGTTTGTAGAAATATAGGGAAAATAGGTTTTTTTCCTCCCTCATTCTTTCAGATGCATAAAATCTACAAATTTATAAGGAAAAGATGACACAGTTTGGAAAAAGATATAAAACAAAACAAAGAGAAAATATCAAATGATTTCCTTAAATGAAATCATGGAAGACTGAATCTGGTCGTCTTTGTTCTCCAAAGATACACTTCTTGTGAATTCATTCAAGTATGCTTATGAATTGCCTACTATAATCCAGGTATTGGGCTTCTCACTAGGAATAGAAGGAGAGGAAAGGCACAGTTCCTGCTATTAAGGCTTCTGCAAGAAACGATTTTATAAGGTAGAAAAGATCATTACTGACATGCCAGGAAGGTGTCCTAAGAACATCAAGAAATGATATCTAACAATCTAGAAAGGGATAAAACAAATAGACAGACAAAATCTCAGTTATTAAAGATTAAAAAAGTGCAACCTGGTACCACTGAATATAGGAAGACACTCTCCTAATATCCCAGAACAAAGACATGACTGTTTTCTGGCTAAATTAATGATTACATCAATAATAATTCCAAGTCAGTACTAAAAATATATATATTTTAAGTCATTGCCCAGTAGCTCCATTTTCTTTGAGAACATTCATTTAACTAATATTTATTGAGTGATTATTGGATGCCAAGAACTGTTCTAGCAATGAGAATTAGCAGTAAACTAAATAGATAAAACCTCTGTCTTCATGGAGTGAAAGTTCTAGAGGATTTAAGAAATATATAGCTGATTTAAAAAGATAAAAAAGAGTTTAGTACCTTTTAACTATTCCAAATGCTTTGAAATATGCTTTGGTTACTAGAAATTTTATATTGCTTATTTTCTTCCCCAAATATTGACAATGTCCATGATCTCTTCTAGGGATTTCTTAGCAGAGCTAAGTTAGTGGTTTAAATAACTTAAATAAAATGAATTTTAGAACCAAATTTACACAATTTTTGAAGAGATCTATGACAGCAAAGAAACATTTCATTTGAAACATTTCATGTAAATATAAGTAGAAAAAAGCAAATACTTTAAAATTTATTTATTTGACCAATTCAATCTTTTTTCTGAAACACTGCCTTCCACAATTGTGTGCATAGATTTATTCTTTCACAAAACTGTGTATTACCAGTCCTTAAAAATTCTCTGCCTTCTAGTTATATTAAATTTTCCAATCCCTAGAGACATATAGAGAACCAAATATATAGTCCTCTTTTCAACTGTTTTTTTTTTTTTTTAATTTAAGATGATATAAGTGGAAGAGACAGTTTTTAGTTTTTTTTTTCTAAGATGATATAAGTGGAAGAGACAGTTCTTCAGATGTAACAGAATATTTCAGCATTTCACCTTACAACTAAAAGGCAATTTGTCAATGACTCAACACCATGTTCCTTAAAGCACTACCTCAATGACAATCATTCTCCATGTCAGAAAGTAGATTTGAAAATATGGTTGAAAATAGACAAACAGAGATTTCAGCAGTCCCGTAAATGCTGACAGTTCATTTTAAATATTCTTCTGCTGTAGAATCTATACTCTGGACTGAATGCTTGTGTCCCCCCAAACACCAAATTCATATAATGAAGTCCTAACTTTCAAGGTAATGATACATGGAGGTGAGGCCTTTGGAAGGGAATTAGGTCATGAGGGTGGAGCCCTCATGAATGGGATTAGTGTCCTTAATCAAAGAGAAAGAGAGACATAATCTCTCTCTCTCTCTCTCTCTGCCACGTGAAGATACAACAAGAAGACGTAAATCAGGAAGAGGAGTCTTACCAGAACCCATGCTGACCATGCTGGCAACTTGGTCTTGGACTTCCAGCCTCCAGAACTGTGAGAAATAAATACCAGTCTATGGCATTTTGTTAAAGCACCCAAACTGACTAATACAAGCCACTTTCCACTGTTCTGCTTATATGATTCTTATTATCAAACCTGCACTTCAGAAACATGCTTAATAAAATGTGTTAAAAGCCTGGCTAGATATTCAATAGGACTTTTTTCTCCTCTAATGATTAGATTATGCATCCATCTGTTATGGGCTGAATTGTGTCCCCTCAAAAATTCACATGTTGAATTCCTAACCCATAGTACCATAGAATGTGACCATATTTGGAGATAGGTTCTTAAGAGTAATTTCGTTAAAATAAGGTCATTACTAGTATTCTTACAAGGACAAGAAATTTGGACACAAATGTGTACAGAGGGAAGACCATGTGAGGACATAGGGAGAAGTCATCTATAAGCCAAGGAGAGAGGCCTCAGAAGAAACTGACCCTGTCTACACCTTGATCTCAGATTTCTAGTTTTCACAATTGTGAGGAAATAAATTTCTATTGTTTAAGCCACCTAGTATGTAGCACTTTGTTATGGCACCCTTAGCAATCAAATACACTCTCCTTATATTGTTTTGTCCAATCTAACAGATGGGTTAATCCCTCCTCCTATACAGGACTTTTCCTACAAGCATGACTGTGATCTCATGGCCTCTTATCTCCACCTAGAACACTGCTAATCAGTGATATATTTTTTCCTCTTTCTTCATTTTCTTTCTATTTACACCTTTCTTTCAATTTGCTTAATTTTTCTACCACCATATTTTGATTCTTTTGTTTCTTTTTTTATATCCACATTTCAGAAGAGTAATCTATGGACAACATTCATATCTCCCATTTACCTGTCAACCCAGTGCAGTCAGGTTTATATAACAGGCCTCTATTTAATTTACTCTTATTAAGTTCTCAAGTGACCTAATGCTAAATCCAGTACCTAATTTTTAGCCTTTAACTTATTTTACCTTTTTGTAGTTTTGCACTCCCTCCTTAAAAGTTTCCACTGGTTACCATATTTTCTTTTCACTCTTGGACCAAGTAACCTGTTCTCCTTCATGGGCTCTTCATCTTTTAAGGGTTGGTACTACTCATGCTTACTTCCCCTTCCCTACACTCTTTATATTGTATTCTTAGGTAATCTCAACCATTCTGATGATTTCATTGATACCCAGGATCACCAGTATATTAATAATCCTTCAGTCCTATCACCTGCCCTCACCTCACCACTAACCTATCCATTTGCCTGTTATGTACCTTGTCTACTAAATAGGGATTCATCTTTTTGCTTGTTTGTTTCCTCTTAAATCTGTGCCTGTTCCAGTAGTCTCTCAATTAGTGATTCTACCATCCATTAATTGTCCAAACTAGAATACTGGAAGTCAGTTTCAGTTAACACATGAAATCAGTCCTTGCTTATTGCTGAACATACTTTCAATAGTATGTACTTTAACTAAAACTTGTATCATCAGGGCAAAGTGTTAAATGTAGAAGTATCTAAGTAAACTCTCATAAGGTAGATTCTTCCATCCTATCTTCGGGAACATACTATAAAATGCTGAGAGCAGAATAAGAAAAAGTTAATTTGGGAAGATGATGGAATATTTGAGAAAACAATTTTAAGCACTAAGAATAAGTGAATCACATACATAAAGGCAAGATTATTTGATTTTTCTCATTTGAAAATTTGAGAGATCTGAATTTTTTCTGTTACTTTAGGAATCAGATATCTTGAATATTGTGAATCATAAATGTTTATCCTCTCATTTTCAGAATATGTTATAAAAAGTAGAAAAATAGTTTTTAATACTTCAAATAATTATACTAAGCAAATGTAGTTAAGTTCTCTAATTTCATTTTGTTTATAGGGCTATCACCATAAGAAAGGCTGAGATAGCCATACAACATAATTCTACAATGCAAGGATAAAACCTTTACTTTTAAAGTTCATGATACATGTCATATATGTACTAAATCCCTAGTAAACTCATAAATCTTCAAGTGTATATGTCTTTAAAATAAATATATTTAGTAACTACTTAATATCAACTACGTATTTTTCAGCTTAATCCTTTTCATAGTATATCCAATATCTCTATAGCAGCTATAGGACCTGCTCCTCTTGCTGAGGAAACTCTACAGTTAATAAACCATGGAACTCAATGTGTTGTTTCAGCAATAAGAAGCCCACTAAACTCAGTGTTTTATAGGTAGCTATAACCTATTATAGATTGTGTCAGATGATACCCAAAACTCTGAGGAATATATTTTCATATACTGAAGTTTAATATGTTAGTCACATTCATAATTTATCATGTATTAATTTATTTCCTGGCCCCTGCACTCTACCCCACCTCATTAGCTGCCTCTCAGTGGTACTAGCGAGGGTTGCACGTACAGTTATCCAGGTTGTGTAAAGAAAAACCTTTACATAGGAGGAAATACTTGCAAATAAAGGAAACCAGAATATGTCACCCCAAAATATGCCTCTTTGACATAATTATTTTGAGTTGAAGGTAATTAAGAAGCAGTAAACACAGAAAAAGCTCCCCCTAGGCAGAAAATACATTTTCCTTTTACTGGAGACAGACTCTTATTAGCCCAGAGATGACACCAGAGGAATCTGCAAACAAGCCTTGTTAAACTAATTCTTAGCTTCCTTAACTAGAAAGGTAAGAAAGATAAGGACTTGCAGGGGACACGTGTTCGAGCCCTGGTCCAGGAAGATCCCACATGCCACAGAGCAACTAAGCCCGTGCGCCACATCTACTGAGCCTGCGCTCTACAGCCTGTGAGCCACAACTACTGAGCCCACGTGCCACAACTACTGAAGCCCTCATGCCTAGAGCCCGTGCTCTGCAACAAGAGAAGCCACCGCAATGAGAAGCCCCCGCACTGCAACGAAGAGTAACCCCCACTCGCCGCAACTAGAGAAAGCCGCGCGCAGCAACGAAGACCCAACGCAGCCAAAAATAAATAAATAAAATAAATACATTTATTAAAAAAAGAAAGATAAGGACTACCTGGCCCTAGCTGGACTGCCTCTAGCCCAAACCTCTTTGTCTCATCAGTTCTTCACAAATTTATTGTTTCTTTGTCTAAAAGGTATAAAAGCTTCTTGCTCTGATCACTTCTTAACTCCTTCATTCTCTTGTGAAGGCTCCTATGTAAAAATTCAATAAAATGTGCGTGCTTTTCTTCTGTTAATCTGTCTTTGTCAGTTTAATTTCCAGATTCAGCCAGGGACCCAAAGAGGATGGAAGAAAATGTTTTCCTCTCCTAAAAAGACTTTTTAAAATATATATACAGAATAACCTAGTGCTTTAAGACATGGGCATTGGAGTCAAGTGGAAGAAAGTCCATGAACTGGCTCCAGAATGCACTCACTGTGTCAACCGACACAGGCTATTAAAGTTCTTTTAAATCTATTCCATGACCTGATAAGTCGAGATATTTGTAGTACCTAATACACAGATGTGTTTGGAAAATAGACATAATAATGTCTGTATTTTTGTACAAGGCACCAACCTGAGAGAAGGTATAGCTTCATGACAAAATGTGGGTAATGTGGGGAAAACAATCCCCAGCAAGAGGTACCAAAAACAAATGTAGTTTTGGTTTTTGAAGAGTCTAATGAACAGCACAGCTTTCTCCCTTATGAATTTGTAAGTACTGAGATACAGACAAAGAAGTTCAACAGGTGGCAAGCAGTCGTCAGATTTATTACTAATAGAGATTGTGAATTGCATGGCATAGTTGTGCAGCAAAGAAGGATTTCTACTACCAAGCTCTAAAATCAGCTGGATAACTGCAGCTTCTCATGTAAAATGTAGGACATAGAGGAGCACAGCGTATCTGGGGGTCCTGGGCCAGCTCACTCCACAGAAAAGAGGAGTTGAGCTTCCTCAGCAGTTTTTTCTTCCAGCTTCTTATACAGCTGTCAGAGAGGAAGAAATTTTCCTTTACCCTTCTAGGTTCTTCTAGATGGTCTAAGAATTTAATTGACATGAGACAAATAAACAGGAGAAAATCACACAGAAGTTTAATAACATGTACCTGACAGAGACTAAGGAAAACTGAGTAACTCTCCAAAACGACGGAAAACCCTCACCTTAAATACCATCTTCAGCTAAATACAAAAGATATTGGGGGTAGTGGCTTGGAACTTCAAAGGGGAGGAAGGCAACTGGCATGCAGATGGAAAAGCAAATGTCTGGTAAACAAATGTTTGCTGGGCCATGCAGAGACAATGGGACACAGAGTGATAGTGAGGCCCTGCCTGGAGTTTCTGCCACCACACCTAGTCCATATCTCTGGCAATAGCTCTATTCCTGGAATAGGCCTTCCCTCTAAATTATTTTAGGCAGTTAGGGGAAAGGTCAAAGTTTCTTCCTGAGTTTTCAGGCCTTGATTATTTTCAGTTCAAAATAATCCGCATGCTAAAGAAACATTTTGAGGTGGCAAATTTTGCTTCCTTTCACAGCTAAGTCACTTCTTTTCTTGAAGGAGGAAGTAAAAGATCATAGAGAAGAGAATCGGTGCCACCGAAAGAATGTCCCTCACCATCTGGTTCTACAAGCGTGAAGTCACTAGCCACTGCACTTGCTGACCTTTTACTCACCCTGAAAGGAGTTCAGGGTGGAGATCAGGAATGAGGCATTCTGATCTCTGGGGAAAACTGGCAGAACAGGACTTCAGGTAGCTAGATATTTTCAAGAGAAAATTTTATTAACCCAATTTCTTGCATCTTTTCATACCTAAAAAAGCACTAAAATTATTAACAGAGACATCTGCTCCTTGCAACTAGCAGCAACATTCTGCCAAGATGTGTGCTTGATTGCCCATGCCCGCTTCACCAAAATCATGTATATACTGACCTCCCTCCCTACCTTTTCAGAACAGTTCCTTGGAGCTATCTGAGAGGCTGTCTCCTGGGCTATGTTCCTCAGTAAGCTCCAAATAAAACTGAACTCACATGTTGTGCATCTTTTTTTAGTCAACACAGGGTATTGCTCCAAAGGAAGCTCTCTCACATGGATAGACAATTAAGAGTGGGGAATAACTAATGTACAGTTACAGAGGATTGAAATTTTACTGGGAATCAGAACATGGAGAGACTTCTAATCCACAGCAAGTCAGAAAAGGTATGAAGAATTCTGATTTTAGTTTAAAGGATTTTTGATAAGGAATGGACTGGAGAGTTTAACTTTATATAAGTTTCTTGCTTTGACACTGAGAAGCAATTATTTTCACTTCCATGATGGTGAGGTAATCTGGCATCATAGAAAAAGCTTCAGAATCAGAACTAGAGTTTAAATTCTGAATCAGCCACTTAATAACAAGATGACTTTGGGCAAATTGCTTAATACCATTGAGCCACACTGTTTTCAACTGTGAACTAGGAATCATAGCCCCAGAATGGGTATTATAAAGATTAAAAGAGATATATAACAAACATAGAATAGTATTTGATTTTTACCCCATTCCCCCCAAAATATGTCAACTGTCCCTAAACAGAAACTAATTTAAATTAACATAGCACTTATCAATACAGATAAGAGAAAAAATGAAAAATATTCAGGAAATACCCAGGAACTCAGAAAATCAAAGGCGTAAAGTCTTTATCACCTCTTCTATTTCTTCCACTATACTCAGAAGACTTCTTTATACTTGTTTATTCACTCATTACAGAGGATATCTGTCAATAGCCAATCGTTTTTATCTCAACTACCTTTAACTTTGGAATTTAATGGTGAATTCTCACACAGATTGTACTAGTGAATTAAAATCAAGAAGTATGTTTACTGTACTAAGTTTCTGTTGTTTTTAAGTAGCAGATATTGACTCTAGCCAGTTTAAGTAAAAATGAAATTTGTTTGACAGTTACAAGAGCGTCTTCTTAATTCTAGAGAGGAGCTAAAGAATAAATCTGAGAGAAGGTAGGATCTACAGAACTGTGGGCCTTAGTACCAGGAATTCATGAATCTTACCCCGGAGAGCAGCTGTTCATATGATTCATCTACAACATTCTCAGTCTTTGCTGTGACTGGTTCATACTGGGTCATGGTCAGTCAACTGTGACTGGCTATGATGATCACATCAGACTGTCATGGCTGTCCCCATGGGACCAATGGGATTGTGAAAGAGGTAAATGCCCAGAAGAGTAAAACACAAAAAAGAGAAAATAATCCAAGGAAGCAAGAAATTTGAGGGGAAAAGGGGAAAAAAAGCAGAAAATATAATACAAATAGGAAACACATACAAAGATTCAGTTATAATACAATTATTGTTAAATTTGAAAATTATTCCAGAAATAGGTTTAAATGAGGTAAACATAAACCATGAAGACTTAGATAGGTGGAAAGTCAAAGGGTAGAAAATTATACCAAGGAAATAATGGCTGAAAGAAAGCTGATATTGCTATGCTAGTATTATTCAAAATAGACTCTATGTACAAAAGCACTGCTAAAGATAAAGAGGGTCAACTACATAAAGTTAAAAGGTCCAGCTTACCAGGATGATAAGCTAACTGTAAATTTGTACTTACATTATAACATAGCCCCAACATGTATGAAACAAAAATTGACAATTCATTATCATAAAAGGTGATTTTAACATACTGCCCTTAGCAATTGATAAATCAGGCAGATTTTAAAAAGTCAGTGAGAATGTAAAAGGTTTGAACAGCATGATCAGTAAGCTTGATACACAAACAGACCTAATGATATAAGTGACTTTGGAATTGACTTAGATAAAAAGGTAAGTTCATAGTCAAAGACCTAATATTAAAAGAAGCAAAAAATTCTAATATTTAGGAATATATTGAAAACATTAGAATTCACTATAAATGAATACTGTTCATTTAAAAAAATCAGTATAATTGATGATAGTTTTAGGATGGCAGCTGTCATCTAGGCCTTCGTAATTTTCTTCCTTTTCATCCTTCAAATCACTGAGAATCATTCCCAAATGACTTGCTAAGATCAGATTCAATCCCTCAACTCTGTTTGATAAAGACGGTCGAATGCACGTGGGGTATACATGCATGCAGCAAAGCCATAATAATAATGGCATTACCCAAACCAGTGATTCTCAACTCTGCTTGACATTAAAATTGCCTAAGTATATTTTAAAAGATACATGTGCTTATATTTTAATAAAAGAGATTCTGATTTAACTCATCTGGTTTGAGAACCAAATCTGTTTTTCTTTAAAGCAGAGAAGGTAAATTTAATATGTATCTAGGACTGAGAATCACTGCTCTAAATTCACAGTGGTCAACAACATTTTAATGGAGATGAAACCTAGCAGAGCCATGCAGCCCCCACCCGCCAACCCCGCACAGTACCAAGGCCCCTCCATGTCCCCTGCCTCTTGTTTGTAGAAAAGCTGAAATTTCCCAGGCTTCCCTGAGTCACAAAAGAGCAGGCTCAAACAGTTAATGAGTAGGACAATAGAATCACAGAATCCTTCAGTGTCTGATGCACATTCCTGAGTCATTTTAAGGTCCTTAGTTTAATCACGTTAACAATGTTCCTTTTTGACATGTGAGGTAACACAGTCACAGGTTTTGGTAATTAAAATGTGGATATCTTTGGGAAGCTATTATTCAGCCTATCACAAGGGCTATAACAGTATCATCTCTTAGGCTTACGATAAACATTAAATAAAATAATCCACAAAAAACACCTGTAACATAGTAAGTGCTCAATTAACATTACTATTTTTAAGAGTCTTGCTGCTCCTGCTGATGGAAACCCTAGAGGACATAATCTAAACCACATAATTCAGCATTTCATATTCTACTATAATGTAATGGGTGATTGTATTTAATTTGCTTTAGTGTTATCTAGTGAATATCAGTCATTCCTCCTGGCCACTCAAAACCTTTGAACACTCTTCCACTGTTTGGGGAAATTCCCCTCTTTGAGAAGTCCCACCATGGAAGTCAGATACTGGTATTTCTGGGCCCTCTTTCAGCTAAGGTCTAGACACGTGGCCTAGGCTTTGCCAATCAGATGGATCTATGGTGAATTTTGAATCAGAAGATAATAAAATCAAAATGAAGCCTCTATGTGGGAACAATCTGAGTGATGGTGGCAGCAGACCCATCTAGAGGAGCAGCTGAAGACCTTCAAGAAAGAAGAATGTACAGCATACCATTCACAAGGCTCTGGCCACAAGTCAGTATTCGGCCCCTGTGGTGACACTAGCATCTCCCTTTGAACAGTTGACTTCAGTGAGATTTGGGGCACTGTTCGTGGGTCCACAGTGTCCATCCTTGGCTTCCCAGGAAATTATGTAGGCTATCTGATATCCTGCTTAAAACAGATTTATGCCTTTTTCTTTTTTCCCCCAGCCACTACAAAGGCAGACATTTTTATCTTGATTCTGCTATTAAATTATTTTCTCTCTGAGGACGAGGATCCTGCATTTTCCATTGTATCATCAGTATAGCCTAAAAAATGATTATATAGAATATGCATGGAATCAAACCCTGGGAACTTGAAAATGGATAATATGAAATTGTATCCTCTAATGGCACAAATCAACAAAAATAACCCAAATTATAGCAAGGAACTCTTCTAGACAGCAATATCAGAATATGACCAAGTGAAAGGAAAGTTAACAAAATCAGTATGAAAACACAATCATTGACCAAAGACTCAAAGCCAAGTAAAACTTATTTCTGGTCTTGCAGTAAAGAAATGGGCTCCAAAGTGGTGAAATAAATGAGCTCCAGAAAGGAAAAATATATTAGTATTAAGAGGGAAAGTTCTCTAAAGTCAGAGCTTTCCCTCTTTGTGGCAATCAAACTATTCCCCCAGATGAATCAGCACAGGTACCATTGAGTCCTTTGGACAAAGTGGGTTCACTTGTGCTATTTTGAGAAATAATCAGTTAAATGTCATTTCTTATGATGTTACAAGTTAAGAGGTTCAAATTATTGATTTGGGGTAGTTCAAGTTGCACAAAATAAAAGCAAGAATTTTTCCATTTTCACTAGAGTAAAACTTTTTAAAATGTCATTTTAAGGCAAAAGCATCAAACTGTCTACTTCCTACTTTGCTGAATGAGGAACATAGAAGTTAAAAAAAATATATTTGGTTGAATGTCTGTTTAGGCTTTTATCTTACAGAAATCTGAAAATCCTAACATTATGTCTCCTTTATACCACATAATCCAGATCTTCTCTCTCCCGTCTAACCCTGGCCTCTGGTTAGTAAACATACATTATTACCTTAAGAAGAGAATTTGAGAATGTGGTTTGTGCACTGGTAAGAATAAAATATGCAACAGACTTGGTTAGAAATATTATTTCAACTTGGAGACAAAAGACCTTTTTTGGAAAACAATGTACTTATTGTGCCCTGACCAGACTATACAAAAATTTACTAAATTGGCCTACCCTTAGGCCACAGATTATATCTATAAATAGACATGTAAAATTAGCTTGAAATATTAATATCTCTTTAACTGGAGTGTTGAATAAAATACTCTCAAATTTACTTTGTTAATGTCCTAATTCTGCTGTTTTCATGTTTCGTTCACACTTTTTCCATCTTCTTTTTTTCCCCCAATTGGTTGTCTTCTGTTTCTGTCCATTTGGGGAAGAAGGAAGAATGGAAGAGTGAGGATTTTCACCACTTCTGCACTGACCTGTGCTCAGTAATTACTGTTTCTAATATGTTTAATTTAATCAAACCCTTGTATAAGCCAAAGGCTTGAACAATTACACAGAGCCTTTATGGGAAAAATAGATACAGGTCTCCTTAAGAGTTGATGGATTTACACTGTTATAAGAATGAGTTAATACAACTGTCATCCGGGAAAAAGTCATGTCAGGGTATTGAGCAAATGCCTTGGGATTATCTGCATGTGCATCTCTGGGAGATGTGGCTGAAGAAAGGAGTGGATTATAGGAGCCTTGGCATTAGAATTACTCTCCCTCCTTCCTCTCCCTCTTCTCAACCAGAAGATTAGTTTATATATAGGAGAAATAGAGGAATTTGAAGGCATGATAGGGCATGGGGTGTTAGTATGCATGAAGTCAAAGAACTGAGGGCCCTGAATGCAGATGAGGCTGGGTTAGAATGTTAGATATACCACTTCCTAGTTAAGAAATTTAGGATAATGTCACCTCTCTGTACCTCACTTTTAATGTCTCTAAAATGGGAATATAGTAAGTCTTTTAGGTTTCTTAGTGACTAATTTTTTAAATGAGTATATAGAAGATATTATCTTTCTAAAGAAGTTAAAATGGTAAAAGACATTCAAATGTGAGCAAATGGTATTGGAATAACTTCCAGTGTAACATCTATTTAAGTAATCTAGTTTTATTCTTTCCCACCCCCAGCAGCTATTTTGCAATAAAAGCAAGGCCACGAGGCTTATTATTGCTCTATAAGGAGAGGGTGGCATCATTAAAGAACACAGAGCAAAGGAGTTTACCACATGGGGAAACACTGAACCACCACAAAGAGGAAGTTAAAAGTCTTTCCTCTACAGATTATAGACACCTATTGAGAGATGAATAGAGTAGTTTTAAAAAAGGCACTAGTTAACCGGTTTCTTCTTTTAAGTAGAAGGCTGGAATTCCTGAAGGTGTATTGCAAATCAAGGGATCAAAGAAAGACTTAGATGTTTTTTCAGGGCAAGAGGCTAACTTCTCATTCCTTTATCCATATCTATCTATCTATCTACTGGGGTTATTTGTCTGAAAAATGCAAATTTCTCTAAGAAACCACATGATTTGCATGCTGCCATATCTAAAGAGACACAGGGAGGTAGATTAAAAATGGCTGACGGAGGTGTCCATAGAGGTGTTGGTCCCCAACCTCCTCAGATCCAACATAGAATGGAGGGTATCCACAGTCCCCACAAAGGACATAAGATATAGCTACGTGTGCTAGCTGGAGAACTTGTCAGAGAGATAACCACCATGAGGGGTGAAGTGACCCTGAAGTAGAGGGCTTAAAGGTAGATTTCCCAAACTTGGAATTGCAGAAGAATTATTGCTATAACTTGGGGCATCTGAAGGATCAGTCAGGGCAAAGGGGGTGACAAGAATCTCTGGGTGCTTCACCGAGTGACTCACATGGTATTAATGAGGATGATGGAGTTTCTTGAAGAAATCTGGTACACAAAGGTAAGGGCTACACCTCCTCTTGCAGAAAAGTAAGGATTTCCAACCAAGCAAAGAATTCTACGGTGAGAGGGTACCAAGGGTACATACCAGGAGTCAGTCAACAGTCTAGTTCTCACTATTTCTTGGAGAAAGTAGTCATGTAAAAATCTATGAGACAATTGTTTGATTTTTATCTCACTTTACCCTACCCTCAACTTGGTTAATATGTTTCATATATATTTTTATCTTTCTTCCCAATACAATATTAAATTACCTTCAATTAAATTAATTAATGTTCAATTAAGCAAACTTGGAATATAGTAAAAAAAGAATAGTAAACAGAGTAAAAACACCTAGTATGATGCATTACCCTCATTTCATGTATACTGTTTTACATAGTTAAGATTGCAATTTTACTGACTTTTATGCCCTTTTTAAATCTCATTTCACTTAATATATTATGATCATTTTTGTCTCTTCATTTTGGGGAGTCGAGGGGGCTGTCCTTGAGAGGATTTTTTAGCAATCATTGAAAACCAGAATTTTTAGAGCACATCAGTGCTTGGCTTTTCCCTAGAATTTCAGAATCATCTAACCAGGAAGCTAAGAACATGTTGATTTAATTATATGAGCACCATGTTAGTTTAGGTTAGACAGCAAAATCGGATTAACACAAGGATTATATCAAGAGAGAGATGCTTTTATAATAGAAAATAGGGAGGGATATGTGAAAGGCTGGCGGACCCATGTGACTAAGATGCTGGTTTGACACTGGAGAGAGGGAGAGAAGATAGGGGGAAGTATATTTAACTGCTTTACAAAGGAGCCTTGAGTCACCAGAGGAACCCTGGTTTGCCTTAATATACCTGTCCACACCTCACCTTCCACCTCATTGGTTGATAGTAGCCCAGTGAGAGGCATGACCTCTGGGCAAACTAAACAGTGAATTTCAAATCTGAGCTGTTGGACTCTTTGGTGTTCTATTCCCATCAGCCAGGGACATTCTTATGATCACCCCCTGGTCATTCATAGCTAAAGAAAGGGCATTTAAAATTTTCTCACAGATTTTTATTTATAGAAGTGGTACCAATTCATCTTTGGGTCAAACTTCCTTTACTTTAGGAAAATCATCAAAACAAATCTTTAATGTTAGTTGAAGGCATTATTTAAAAATATAACATTTGGCATACTGAAAAATTTTAACAAAGTTAGATCGGGGCTTGTTTCAAATGCAAGATGAATAGAAAGGTGAGTTTAAAGCCTAATTCTAACCATCTCTACCCTCATGTTTACATTTCAAAACTTGGTGTACATTTTTAAATGCTCAATTAAGTTTGCTTTCCTTCTACAACTTTCTCTCAGATATCATTATTCTTTCCTACATATTTTCTCTACTTTTGGCAGCTTTTCTCTACTGCTGTCTCAGTTGCTGCTTGTGTTCATGTATAATTGTAGCTCTTACCTGAAAGTACATTTTTGGGTCTGCAAAATCTGTTCCCTGTTTCTGCTGCAGTTGAAGTCTATTGTTAAACCATCCAATGCTACAAAGCTACAAAGCAAAGCTTCTGGGATTCTGCTGCCCAAAGGCATCACACGCTGCATTCTTTTGTGCAGGGGTGATTTGCTGCTCTTTCAAATGGAGTTTTCTAGTGGAAATAATTATTTGAAGCTGGAGAAAGGGCATTTAAATTTCTCACAGATTTCAGTTTATAGGCGTAGTAGCACCAACGTATCTTTTGACTAAACCACCTTTACTTTGGGAAAATCATTAAAATGAGTCTTTTATTTATAAAAATGTTAAAGAAACAATGTCCCTTTGTTCTTAGAATTATAAAGTCAAGACTAATCTGAAAGCAGATGGTTGAAACTGAAAATACTGACGATTTGCTTTAGACATTTAAATGACATATTTAAAAATTTTAAGAATATATATTTCCCTAAATATATATTTAGACTTAACTCCAATTCATTTTTTGGTGATGTAGCTGTTGTTTTAATGAAATTATTTTCTCAAGGAGATTTTGCAAAGAGAGTATTCAGGGAGCATTTGTAGGACTGATGTTTCACGCTTCATATTACAGGAAGGGCTGGGAAAAGAAGCTAGACCAGAAGCTGGGGTCTTATTCATGATGCTCTTTTTGAATGAATCTCTCTGAATTGAAGAATTGTTTTGTCATATGTTTTGATTTTCCTCTCCTAGCTACTTTTACGTTTCCAAAGATGGAAACATCTATTTCCATTGCCAATCACTATGCAGTAGGAAACTACATGACCATTGGAAATGGGAAGCAATAACTTTCCTCTAGCTCTAGGTCTACAGTGGATCTCAGTTAGGATGCAGATTTCTGGGGATCCCCATTGAAGGAGGTTGAGCAGACACCCACCAATTTTAAGTCCAAAGATTAGCCTTCCTAGTTGTCGGTGTATACTTTTCCCAGTATTGTATTCTCTTATCTTCAACTTTTGGTAAAGTACCATATATAGAGGAATGTTTTTCCAGGAAAGAAATTACATAATTTTTCTTCTATATGAACCAGGCTACTAATTTTCTCATGTTAAAACATTTCTGGCAGTTACAAGAGTTTTGATTTCTTGGCTTTGACAATAATGATTGTCGTGTGTGTGTGTGTGTGTGTGTGCTTATGCATGTGTGTATGTACTTATGTGTGTGCATACAAGTGTATTACCTAATATGTTCAGGTTACAGAGAATGGGGTTTTGTGTGCAAAGTTTAAGTTTATAAACCCTTCAACTTATCAGCTTTTCCCCCTTTATATCTTGATATTTTGATATCAATATAACAACCGGACAGACTAGAGTACCAAAGAGAGGGCCTAGTAGATGGTAGTACAAACAATATGAATTCTATAATAGAACCTCTATCATAAATGCAAGATGTGAAGGAGCATGCTAACATCTCCCTTTCAGTATTGGCTCTTACAGAATTCATTTGCATGGATGTGGTGAATTGAATTGGGATAATCACAACAGATGCAGAACTCTGTGTATGTCATGAGAGTTGGTGTGATGGGGGAATGGGTGTGGTAAAGATTAGGGTGGCAGTTTATTCTGACGACTGTAGTGCAGTGGTTCTCAACTGGTGAGACTTTTTGCCTCCCGGGGGACACTTGGCAATGTCTAGAGACATTTTTGATTGACACAGTTGGCTTTAGGGAGTGTTGCTACTGGCATCTAGTGGGTAGAGGTAGGGGGATGTTGCTAAGAATCCTAAAATGTACAGGACATCCCCGCACAACTATGGCAACAATGTCATAGGTGGAAAGCCCTGCTGTACTGAAGCATGCCTTACCGCAGAAGGGGGAGAAGACAAGGCGTGGCCATGGGCTGAAGAACACACAAAGCGCTCCTGAGTACAGTCAGAGAAGGCAGCATCTGGCTGCTTGGTAGGAATGTCCCACTTTCCCTCATTTGCTTCCATGTTGTGAAAAGTTGTTTTTCAAAAAATTAACATAATAGTAGTTACCTACGATATAGTAGAAGCTTTAGTGAGGACTTGGGGGAATGCTTCTCCAAGGGTGTTAGCAGGCATATATTTCTTTACATTCCTGTAATGGTTTATACAGTACTGTTTGTATTATGCTCTATCTGAAATAAAATATTATTTAAATTTAAAATTTTGACATACCTTAAATGAAAATTATTCCAAAATATCTGAAGAGTCTGAGCCCATCTTATACTTTCTGAATGTAAACAAATAAAATCATATTTTTCTAATGGAAAGAGACTTTTTTATCACTGAGAGAATGGTTTCTTTAATTGCCATTGATGAATCACAGTAGGTTATTTTTTAATTCCTAATTTAAGATATGGCAATAGTTAATTTCACTTTCTCTGAGGAGTGTGATTCTAAATTTGCCAAAGTCTATATAGAGTAGGTTGTTGATCATGATGATATATCTGCAATGCCAAAAACCTGGTAAATTCAGTTAAAAGGTAGCCCTGTCAGTGCAAATCTCAGTCTGGATATTTGACAACAAGCTGGAATGATGTCTAGATGACTGAAACTTGTTGAAGTGCCTGGTTTGTTTTGGCACTTTGATGACACAATCTATATTTACAATTTCCTTCTGACAAAGATTATCTCTTATATTTCGTTTCTAAACTTCTATTCCGGAATGAAAAGTAGCAATTATGTCAGTAGGTAAGGTGCTATTTATTACATTTATTTATGTACTCTGAATTAGGAGAGACAATCTCTGTTTTCATTCACTTCTCAATGGTGGAGTTTCCACAGAATCTTAATCATTACATCAAAGATTAAAAGCAATAAGAGAATGAGTTATTTTTAATCAAAATATTTAAAGAATTTAGCAGCCATGTTTGAAGAAATGTGCCCTTAGTCTAACACAGCAAAAACACTTCAAGTTAACAAGTTTAAAGGGGAAATGATTACTTTGATATTTATTGGTTTCTGCTAATTTTTAATTATCATGTAATCTGTGCCAGCCTTTGATTATTTTATACAACTACTATTACAGTGACATTTATTTAGTGCTGACTATATGCCAGACATTGATCAAATTGCTCTACATGTATTACATTATTTAATTTTCACAATAAGTCATTTACAATGAAAATATTTACATTTTATAGTTGAGGGAACTAAAGCACAAGGGTTTAAATAATATTCCCAACCTTACAAGTAAACAGTGAAGCTTGGATAAACATGGCATAGATGAGTAAGATTCTGCTACCACCCATTAGAAACTTTCAGGATAATAAGAGTTTGAGATATATCATGTACCAATTTCTTCATTTTCCTTTGCACCATTAGAATTTGGAATCACGAAATACGAATGCTGACCAAACTCTGACCCTATAGACTGCTTTATTCTAATGAGGTCTGTTAAATTTCCTAAACTCATTCCCTAACTGGGAAGGGAAAGACGAGATAACAGTTGTAAAAATGCTTAGTAATTTGAGGACTGAAGTTGTTATTGCCAGCCCCAATAGGCATGATGACACTAGTTTGTAAATTAATTATTATGACCTCAATGATGAGATGATTAACTTAACTCCTATTTTACTACCAGCATTTAACCACTGGGGAGGGAAAATAAAACTCTCTAAGACGTACTCATTAAATAAGTATGAATCATCTTGGGTGTTCCACTGCCTCCTTTCTCTTCTATCCTGAATGTTCAAATCTCCTGTATCATCATTTACTGCTGGGTAGCCAAAAACCCCAACACAGTAGCTTAAGAAAAACAACAAACCAACTACCATTTATTACTTCTCGTGAACTGAAGAGGTGGCTGAGCAGTTCTGCTGATCTGAGTCAGGACTGACTCTAGCTTGTGAGTTGACTGGGGGCCGGCTGGTTTAGGATGGTTTTAGTTAGAGTGACTCATCACTGCTTTAAGTGGTTTCTCATCTTCTAGAAGTTTAATACAAGCTTGTTCTCATGGCAGCGATAGAATTTCAAGAGAGAGTGAAAGTACACAAGGTCTTTGGAGATCTGTACTTGAAACTGGCACATTGCCACTTCTACCACACTCTATTGATCAAAGGAAACCATCAGGTGAGCCCACATGCAAGGGCTGGATTAACAGACTCCTTTTTTTTGAGAGGTGGGGCTGCAGAGTTCTATTACAAAGGGTGAGAATACAGGGAGCTGTGGAGAATTGAGACCATTTTTGCAATCAAACTTTCAGGCATCCCGTGGCCAGTGCCTACCAGTTGGTCACTTCTCTTTCATGGCTTTAATCCCTTACCTGCTTAATAGTCAGTCCTTGGCTGAGGTGTCCTTCAGTTTCAGGAAAACTCTTTCAGTTTCCTTATACTCTTTTACTTTGAATCCATTTGTTTTCTTTGGTGCCGTATGGCTTATAGGGCATATATAATTATTTATGTTCCCTTCCAGCTTGATATCCACCACTCTTGACCCCAGAGTGTCTCCATAGGCTGATCGTGACTGCTTCCAGTGTCAAGGGCTGCTATGTGAGGTGGCTTTCAGTATGAAGGTGCTCTGGAATTAATCCAGCAGAAGTGTTGCCTGAAAAACTTATCCCTTCCCGCTGGACACCAGGGACCAGCATATGGACACTTGCTTTTATAGACCTTAAAACAAGAATTTGTGGGTTTATGACTTGTTAAAGCTTAGCAAGCCTCAGAGATGCTGCCTTTATCATCTCTGTTGATCTAGTAATCCCTTGTTTCCCCTCCTAGTTGGTCTTTAGAGATTTATGCCCAGTCAAAATGGGTTTTTTTTTGAGTCATAAGGGAGTATCAGTATTCTCTTTCAAATGTCACACTCAATTAGGGGCACTGCGAATCAAAACTGTCTGGATCCCAAGAGTTACAAATCTTTGAAAACAAAGTTCTTTTTTTTTTTTTTAACATCTTTATTGGAGTATAATTGCTTTACAATGGTGTGTTAGTTTCTGCTGTGTAACAAAGTGAATCAGCTATATGCATCCGTATATCCCCATATCCCCTCCCTCTTGTGTCTCCCTCCCACCGTCCCTATCCCACCCCTCCAGGTGATCACAAAGCACCGAGCTGATCTCCCTGTGCTATGCAGCTGCTTCCCACTAGCCATCCATTTTACATTTGGTAGTGTATATATGTCAATGCTACTCTCTCACTTCATCCCAGTTTACCCTTCCCCCTCTCCGCGTCCTCAAGTCCATTCTCCACATCTGCGTCTTTATTCCTGCCCTGCCCCTAGGTTCATCAGACCTTTTTTTTTTTTAGATTCCATATATATGTGTTAGCATACGGTATTCGTTTTTCTCTTTCTGACTTACTTTACTTCTGTATGACAGACTCTAGGTCCATCCACCTCACTACAAACAACTCAATTTCATTTCTTTTTATGGCTGAGTAATATTCCATTGTATATATGTGCCACATCTTCTTCATCCATTTATCTGTCGTTGGACACTTAGTTTGCTTCCATGCCCTGGCTATTGTAAATAGTGCTGCAATGAACATTGTGGTACATGACTCTTTTTGAATTATGGTTTTCTTAGGGTATATGCCCAGTAGTGGGATTGCTGGGTCATATGGTAGTTCTATTTTTAGTTTTTTAAGGGACCTCCATACAGTGGATAAAGACCTAAAGGCCAGACACAATAAAACTCTTAGAGGAAAACATAGGCAGAACACTCTATGACATAAATCACAGAAAGATCCTTTATGACCCACCTCCTAGAGAAAGGGAAATAAAAACAAAAATAAACAAATGGGACCTAATGAAACTTAAAAGCTTTTGCACAGCAAAGGAAACCATAAACAAGACCAAAAGACAACCCTCAGAATGGGAGAAAATATTTGCAAATGAAGCAACTGACAAAGGATTAATCTCCAAAATATACAAGCAGCTCATGCAGCTCAATATCAAAAAAACAAACAGCCCAATCCAAAAATGAGCAGAAGACCTAAACAGACATTTCTCCAAAGAAGATATACAGATTACCAACAAACACGTGAAAGGATCCTCAACATCACTAATCATCAGAGAAATGCAAATCAAAACTACTATGAGGTATCACCTCACACTGGTCAGAGTAGCCATCACCAAGAAGTTTACAAACAATAAATGCTGGAGAGGGTGTGGAGAAATGGGAACCCTCTCGCACTGTTGGTGGGAATGTAAATTGAAACATAGTTCTTTTTATTTATCACATTCAACCATTTTCCACCTAGATGGAACTAGGGTGAGCTGAGTAGAAGATGTTGGTGAGCCTTAGCATCCAAGGTTGTATCTGGACCCAAAGACCTGGGTATTGATGCTGAGGCAAGGACATCCATCTCATATTGTACCCTCTTTTATGTGATATTTAATACTTTTTAAATGAATTAGGCACTAAATACCTATGGTTCAAAAAAGTCTGTCATGCTTTATTTCCTTATCTCTCCAAATATGTAATCACTGTTACAAGTTTTGTGCATATTTTTCCAGATTTTTTTAATGCAAATATGAAAAAGCTATAAATATATAGTCTTATTTTCCACTTTTCATGACAGATATACCATGCATACTTCTGTGCAGTTTTACTTCTTATATTTTGAAGATCTTTTCACACCAGTTTATAGATAGCTTCTTCATTCTTTTTTTTTAACAATTGCAAAGTATTCCATTGTATAGATGTACATATTATAATTTATTTAACCAACTCATTCCCTGTCGATAGACATTTAGGTTGTTTTTAATCTGTTGATATGATAAGCAATGTCTCAGTTCTTCAATAAGCTTGAACATAAATCATTTCACATATATCTAGTTATATCTATAGGAAAAATTAATTACTTAAATTGTGGTTGCTGGATTGAAAAGTCTATACCCATGTAAATTTATATGTTGTCAAATATACCTCCACAGAAATTGCACAAACCAACTTTAATACCATCAATGATTGAGACTATCTGTTTCTACAAGCTTTATCAACAAGGTGAATTCTCAAGCATTTTATTTTTTTTCCAGTTGGGCAGGTAGAAAGCAATATCTTAGGGTAATTTTCATTCACATTTTCTCTTCTTAGGAATAAAGTTGAACACCATTCATGTTTCCAAACCATTTGTATTTCACTTTCTTTTAACTGTCTATTCATATTCTTTAATTTTTCTTATGTATTTCTAAGAGCTCTTTACATATTAGCATTTGTTTGTGATATGAATTTAAATACTTGTTCACAATTTATTTTTCATCTTTTTATTTTGAAAATCGTGTTTTTATTTTAGGTTTTGCAATGCAAAACTTATGCACACATACAATGGAATATTAGCTATAAAAAAAGAATAAAATTCTGATATTTGCAGCAACGTGGATGAACCTAGAGAATATTATGCTTAGTGCAATAAGTCAAAGACAAATACTGTATGATATCATTTATATGTGGAATCTAAAAAATAATACAAATGAATATACATGCAAAACAGAAACAGACTCACAGATATTGAAAACAAACTAGTGGTTACCAATGGGAAGAGGAAAGGCTGAGGGGTAAGGTGAGGGTATGGGATTAAGAGATACAAACTACTATGTATAAAATAGATACTCAACAAGGATATATTATATAACACAGGGAATTATAGCGATTATTTTACAATAACTTTTAATGGAATATAATCTATAAAAATACTGAATCACTATGGTGTACACCTGAAACTAATATTGTAAATCAACTATATATATGTGCATATATATATATTTGAATTTGATTTACATATATATATGGCTATTCCAGCAGTCTCTCGATTAATATTAGCATGCTATATCTTTCTCCATCCTTTTACTTTTAGTCTATCTGAGTTTATATTTCAAGTGGGTTTCTTCTAGATAGGATATAATTGGGTCTTAAAATCTTTTTTTTAAGATTTTCTTTTTGTTGTACTTGGAAGTACCAGTTGTTTTTGTGTATGTGTGTTTTTGGGTTTTGGGGTTGTTTTTGTTTGTTTGTTGTTGCTACTCACCTTTGATTTTTCTGAAGTTATTGCTATGTATCAGTGGTGAGAGGAAAGACCTGATTAATCTTTCAGGTTTTCTAAAAAAGGGGCTCCTGTTTCCCTTGTTGCCACAGAGACAGTATTTAGCCCACCTCCTCTATTTTCTGATTCTAACCACATCCAGGATAGTTTTTTTTCTAACGTGGACCATTTTTTTAAAGCCTTTAGTTTTATTTATTTTTTTAACATCTTTATTGGAGTATAATTGCTTTACAATGGTGTGTTAGTTTCTGCTTTATAACAAACTGAATCAGCTATACATATACATATATCCCCATATCTCCTTCCTCTTGCGTCTCCCTCCCATCCTCCCTATCCCACCCCTCTAGGTGGTCACAAAGCACCGAGCTGATCTCCTTGTGCTATGCAGTAAAGCCTTTATTGAATTTGTTACAATATTGCTTCTGTTTTATGTTTTGGTTTTTTGGCCCGAGGCATGTGGGATCTTAGCTCCCCGACCAGGGATTGAACCCACACCCCCTGCATTGCAAGGTGAAATCTTAGCAACTAGACCACCAGGGAAGACCCCAGGATAGCTTTTGCCTCTAGCATTGTCATCCCCCAGTCTCTCAAAAACCTTCATAATGGGACGCAACTATGATCTGCAAGGTAAATTTTGAGCTTCCACACATACATGTATGTCTTGTGGTGTTTGGGGATGTCTACTGGTACTAGCCTCTCTCCATACCCTTTGCACCTCCACCTCTCCTTTCCTACATTCTGCTTCTGCTCCATCTCATTCTTGCTCACCTCAGCTCTTGGTATGGTTGTTATAAATTTGGGATATTGCTATAGCTCTCCACAGTAAATCTTCATAACCAGGGAATGAATTCTGGCATTGTTCTCTAAGCTTTGCTGCCCCAGGAACCCGTGACGTTCTCCACTACTCTTCCCACTATGGTTTAACCAGTCTTAGCTATTTTTGACCTTTGAAAGTGAAACTTGCAAAATTTAGTTTATTAATTTTTAAATTTCTCTTATTATTTTAATTCCAGGAGAAGGAGGAAAAGATAGAGAAATACACTACAAGTACTCATACCATGGATTTTTTCTGGAGAATTCTCCTCAAAAACCGCAGTTGGTCTTTTTCATAATATGGACTTAAGCCACTCTGATTAATGGGACATGCTGGATTTTTTTCAACTGAAATGGTCTAGGTTTTGTATAGGAAGGAGTGGGGTCTTAATTCTAGTTTCTCTTTAACAGGCATCTTTCCACCCTCATGGAAATTCACATATTATAAATTTAAAAATAAATGTGAGGGAATAGCACTGCCAAATTCTGATCCAACTGCAAATACATCAATACCCAGTTTCCACAAAATGTCAAGCTCCAATACACTAAAATAAATTAAGCAAACCTCATGAGAAAGGTTATTAACTATACTTTAATAATTCAAAATGAGGGAGCATATCAAGCTGGCCTAGAGATCACCTTACAGAGAAATGTGATATACTTTTCAAGCTGAGCATCATCATGTTTATTATTTTACTTGTCACTGATTAAACTGAAAATACTTCAGTTTTCTCAACACTAATTTAATCTCCATCTTATTAATATGCTTACAGATAAATCAGAGAAAAAATTCTTCATAACATTTCCTTTGTTGCCTTCACCCATTTTCAAAATATCCCTTGTCTCTCTCGTTCTCTTTTGGCTTTTTCAATAGAAACAGTCTTCAATAATCCTTACACACCTAAGGTGGAACTAATTTAGATTTTAGCCTGATAAATACTAGAAAGGGATTTATTTTCACCTTATTTTCTTAATCTGTTTGAATCCATACTGCCTGGTAGGTACACAGTAATGCTATTTTCAGTTTAATAGCTGTTGGAGAAGAGAATAATTTTTGCAAACGTCCTTTGTAAAGAACAACCAATTTTACTGACTAATGTAGTTTAAGTAAAAACCCTTCTGAATCAAGCAGTTTGTGATAAGGAATATGGATTCACAATCTATCACAGTGAAAATTCTATTATTCTCAAAAGATTAATTTTAATGTGGAATTTTACTACCTAAATCTGATTCAACAACTAAACATTGAATCCAGACTCTAAGCAGAGTTATACTTTAAAAAAAAAGTCCCTAACTATGAAGAATTTGAGAATAAGATCATCATACAATTCTAAGATACAAAGTAGGTTACAAAAAGTAACACAGGATAGCCATACGCAAAAGAATGAAAATGGATTACTATCTTACACTGTAAGATTAACTCAAAATGGATTAAAGACTTGAATGTAACACCTGAAACCATAAAACTCCCAGAAAAAAAACATAGGCTATAGGCAACTTGACATTGGTCTTGGTCATGGTTTTTTGGATTTGACACCAAAAGCAAAGGCAACAAAAACAAAAATAAACAAGTGGGACTATATGAAACTAAAAAGCTTCTGAACAGCAAAGGAAACCATCAACAAAATGAAAAGGCAGCCTACTGAATGAGAGAAAATATTTGCAAGTCATTTATCTGACAAGGGATTAATATCGAAAATACAGAAAGAACTCATACAAGTAAATAGTAAAATAATCCCAAATAATCCAATTAAAAAATGGGCAGAGGATCTAAATAGGCATTTGTCCAAAGAAGACATACAGATGGCCAACAGACACATGAAAAGATGCTCAACATCATTAACCATCAGTGAAATGCAAATCGCAATAGATATCACCTCATACCTGTTAGAATGCCTATTATCAAAAGGACAAGAAATGACAAATTTTGGAGAGGATTTGGAGAAAAGGTAACCCTTGTACAATGTTGATAGGAATGTAAATTGGTGCAGCCCCTATGGAAAATAGTATAGAGGTACCTCAAAAGGTTAAAAGTAGAACCTCTTTTAGTTCTACTAAAAGTAGTAGATCTAGCATATGATCTAGCAATTCCACTCCTGGCTATTTATCTGAAGAAAACAAAAACACTAGGAAGGAGGTCAAGATGGTCGAGTAAAAGGACTCAGAGCTCATCTCCCCCTATGAACACATCAAAAATACATCTACATCTGGAGCAATTCTCACTGAAAACTAACTGGACATTGGCAGAAAGATTTGTGCAACCAAAGCTGTAAGAAAGATCCACATGGAATTGGGTAGAAGGAGAAGTAAAGCAATCAGGTTAGGACCTGTACCCCGGGAGGGGACACAGAATAGGCGGGGGATTACATGGGTGGATAGCCTCCTTAGGGAGTGAGTAGTTCAAGACAATATTGGGTGCCCCAGCTTTGGGGTCCAACACTGGGAAGATGAGTCCTCTTAACTGGTCTGCAAACAAGTAGGACTAACAGGAGGTATGTAAGAAACCTACTCTGCTCATGAAGAGCGTGCGCATGCTTTCTTACTTCCAAAACAAGGTGGAGGAAGCAAACTGAACCTGTATGGGACTGTGGCCTGTTTCCTGTGATCAACTGGGCACACACCCCAGCCTGAGCCAAGTGCACCACCTGGCCCCGCTTGCTGCACAACACAGCTCCACACTAGGGTGAGGGCTGCCACTGCCGAGGGGAGGGCTAAATTATAAGGGACGGAGCCAGCTCCTATGGAGAATGTCATCTAAATGGGGCTGGGCAGCCAATATTGACACTTACGCAGGCAGTACGTCAGGAGCAGTCCCAAAATCTGATTGGGGCTGGGACTGCCACATCTTGCACCCAGACCCATGCTGAAGCCTCAGCCCCTCTTGCTCCAGTACTGCTCCCCTCTGGAGCGTAAGTAGTTTTTGTTTCTTACTTAAAACTTCTCCAGTAAATTTAGTGATGTCCAAATGACATGATGCGAGCCCATTCCCATCCTGATCACTCTCCCCTCAGTGTCCTCTGGGCTGCTAGTGGTCTACATTTTAATACTTTGGTGCCCAGTGCTAAAGAAAATTATCTGCATATGGTTGATCAGAATAAGGCTATTTTATGTCTGTCCCCTGGAAGTGTTTCTAAAATTGGAATGTCTCTAAAGAGAATAATGCTTAACCTTGGCCATTCTCTGTCACTTAAAATATTTTAGAGATGGAATATTGGGATCTTATTATTATTTTGACAAACACACTGACAATAGCTAGACACACACTACTATATAAAAAATAGATAACTAATAAGGACCTACTGTATATCACAAGGAACTCCACTCAATACCCTGTAATGGCCTATATGGGAAAAGAGTTTTAAAAAGGGTGGATATATGTATATGTATAACTGATTCACTTTACTGTACACCTGAAGCTGACACAACATTGTAAATTACACTCCAATAAAAATTTTTAAAAATATTCTTATCAATATAGAGATTTTAAATAAATATATTAAGTCCCTTGGGATAATAAGTTACTCGCATGACAGGTCACCACTCCTATTTTTAATTTACCCTACATGAAGAGAAATGAAGAAGAAAACTGTTCAGTAAACATTTCAGTAATAGGAACTTGATTTTCTCCTTTAAGGTACCTCAATGAGCCCAGTCAGAGGAGCACAATTAATTGAGATTCCTCATCTCCCTGTGTTCTTTTAAAATTAAAAGAAAGTTTGAAAAGTTCCTTAATATCCCTCCTACCTAAATATTTAATAACTATATACTTCTAATTCACTGTCCATAAATATATGTTCTTAAATTTTATTGAGATATAATTGACTAATTTGGTGTGTTTGTTCATTCAGGTGACTGTGGACTATTCATTTCTGTAAGTCTCAGTGTTTTTTTCTTTACAATAAAAGTGACCTAAAACTACTTTTTTCTCATGACTCATATGTAGAGAAAGCACTTAAATTAAATTTGATTAAAATTATGTCCTGCTGGTTCATAACACAGATCTACATCAAGTCAGATTTGACAGGAAATTTAAACTTAAATATCCCACTACCTTAATACTGTTTTCAGTTTTCTTTGATAATTATTAAACACTAACAAATATGCTACCATTTGAATCAAATAAAATAAGATAATGGATTACATATGTCTCTTTTGAGTTTAGCTAATTTGGAGGCTACTGCTTATAATTCAGGGGGCACCACTGTAAGTCAGGGTGATTTTCTACAAATGTTAAGAAAAAGGTATTTTCATTCAACACCAATTAAATACTGGCTATCAAGTAAAGATCAGCTAAATGTTATTTTAAAAATTCTGACTCGGTAAAATATAACAGAATAATAACTATATCATTAAAGTATAAATATTACTTGAGAGCCATACTTAAAAAAAACATAAATCTGTGACACAAAAAGTTATGCCTTCCTTATTTTAATTTTTCAATGTAATAGTTATCTATTGTATAATAACTTACAGCAAACTTAGTGGCTTAAAACAACAAACATTTCTTATCTCATAGTTTCTGTGGAAATCCAAGAGTGGTTTAGCTGAGTGATTCTGGCTCAGAGTCTCTCTTGAGCTTGCAGCCAAGCTCTCAGCCAGGGCTGTGGTCATCTCAGGTTGGACTGAAAGATTTACTTCCTAGCTGGTTGACATAGCTGTTAGCAGGTCTCAAAAGAAATGCTCCTAACTTCATTCATGTGGTGCTGGCAGGCTTGTCATATGGCCTTTTCTTTGGCTGCTTGAGTACCCTCACAACTTGGTAGCCAGTTCCCCCCTCTTTAGAACTACCTCAGAATGTGGCAGCTGGCTTCCCCTGGAACGTGTGCTTTGAGACAGACAGAACGAGAGAACACAGTTAAGACAGTGATCACAGTCTTTTTAAAACCTAATAAATTCTGTTTGCTTTTAGAATTCATATTGTTAAAAATTACTAGCAACAAGTTATTAAGGGGTAGTTTTAAAAGAGTAAAAATAAAATAATATGAGACAAAAAATTCAAGAAAAACTAATGTCAACAGTGACAGCCTATAACTTCTGCTATATTGAAACAGAGAGGAATTAAGCTTCACCTATTGAAGATAAAGAGTATCAAAGTATCTGTAGACATGCTTTAAAAGAGCCACATTTAATTACTAACTATAACTTGGAAAATCTTACAGAACACTTAGAAGAGAACTTTATAAAAAGATCCCTCACATTTTATAGCTGTAGAATAAATATACCAAGGGAAATATCTTGGATATACATCACTAAAAAGTGTTCTTACAGTCAGAAATCTACCTGGAACTCTTAGAAGACTCTACTTCAAAGGTGAGAGTAGAAAGTCATGAAAAAGTGACTTGCTTTTTCTTATTGCTGGTAACTGTCATTGTCATCAAGCTTCTCTTCTATTTTCCCTAAATCGAAGACTCTGATTCCTCTTATGCCATCTCTTTTAACAAGTTTAGAAACCAATACTGTAAGTTTCATCGAAAGTATGGTATGCCATAATGTATCTTTCTTTGGTTTGTTGGTTTCTCCCTTCTTCAAATCTGGATGGATGTAGACAGTTCTTGCAGAGTGTCAGACCCATTTTTATTTTATAATCATCTTCCCCAGAGAAGACTAAGCGACTTTTACATATTCTTCTTTTCTCTTGAGATTAATTTACATGTTATAAACTATTTCTAAATGGGCTTTCTGAAGGAAAGGATATTAAAGTCATCAGAAGTTTTTTCCTCTTAGAAAAAAATATTAAATATTCTTTATTATAAGCATAATATGAACACTGAAAATAAGATCCCCCAATTATATTTAACTGGCCAATTTAGAAAGTTATTTTTAAACATTTGAGGAACCATCCAAATTCACCTTACGATTAATGGCTAAATTATTTAGTATTGGTTAACACTTGATATGTGGTAAAGAGAATATCAGTTAGTTGAGCACAGCTAAGAAAATTTTCTACTGATAAAATTGACAAAGGACACAATTGAAATTGAAAAGACAAAATTCAGGCATCAGTTTCAATTTGAAGAAGCAGAATGTAATCCCTAAAAAAAGAACATCACCTTTTGTGATTGTGTAGAGAACAATCACCATTTCAGGAAAGTGATAAGAAGGGAACCCATCATATTGAATCAGGTTCAGACCAGTGTACCAAGACTGATTGCAGGCAAAAGCCTGCAGCTTTGGAAATACTTTAAGACTACTGTATGAAAACTCCTTTAAGAATGTAAATATGTATGGCCTGCCTTTGACTATACTGTGGTCACAATAAAAGTAAATGTAATAAATGTTTGCTACTGCTGTCATTTTCATGTCTACATTTTTGGACCTGGCTTATACATATTGAAGTTACAGGGAATCTAAACATACTCCAACAATTTTACTTTGACTCTTCTAATTTGCCTTGACTTCATCCTAATAAATGCTTTTTAAGATCACTGACCATGTCTTACTTATCTTGGAATTTTCCCAAAGAGATTACATTAGAATTTTACATGTATTAATTACTAAATTCAGTTTGTTGAATCGAATACTTAAATGTTAGCAATGAGCTGAGTATGGGAAAAAACATCTAAAACACCACATGTAAATAGTTGACTAAGAGTTAAATGAACTGATTTCTTACCTCAAATAAAATTTAAAAATTTAGTTTATTTAAGAGCTAATTAAATCCCACGAAAGTTGATATACCCCTAGGACTATACAAAATTCTGTGTTTTTGTAAATAATTAAGTAATCTCCTATATATACAATCAGAGAGTATCTCTCTGTTGACACATAAAAATACAGAAAATTATAATAACTTAATGATGTATTTTTTATTACTTAATTGCCCACACAATCCACAAAGCTTTTGGAGAACCTACAACATCTGGTAAAATGAAGAGGGGGCAGCTGCTGTAATTAATCCAACTAATAAGCCACTGATAGCCTCATTGAACGCATTGCTTAATTAGGAAATGCAAGCTATGCATATAGTTTTTTCCTAAATTCTAATGGATACACACAAAAACCTTCTATAAAAGTTTAGGTGCAAAATGCTGAATTTGTTTTTGTCCAACTTTTATTCCATCAGATTTGTCAGTTGACAGAGAAGGAATTGAGTTCTTTTAATTGTTTAAAATTCTGAGAGTAATTTTAGAAAAATCTATTGGTAAAACTAGTCTCTTCTAATTTTTTTATCCTCTAACCTCTCCTAGCAGCCCTTGATGCTTTCAATTATTTTTACATTTCGAAACTTATTCCTTCACAACTTCTAGGGCATCATATTATTAGCAGCCCTGCCTTTCTTTCTCTTATTTCTCCTCTAAACTCAATATTTATGTTTGTCAGATAAGGATACTAGAATAAAAGTGACTACCACTAAGTAATCCTATCACTGTCATTTAACACAAAAGGGAATATTTGAACAGCAAAGTAATAGAAAGGGAATAATCTCAGATTAAACAATTGACAAACTTCCTCTATATTTTAAAAACTGAAAGAAAAATTATACTAAAACATGTCTAATGTAGGTAAATATAAAATATTCTTCTCTAAAATATATATGATAATAACTAACGGTTGTTGAATGGTTACCATGTACCAAACGGCATGTTTTGTATATGCTTTAGATATATTATTTAATTAATTAGGTATATTTAATTCTCAATCTCCTATGATAGAGAAACTATTATTAACCCTATTTTATAAAAGAAGCACTAAGACAATTGATCAGTGATGAAGTAAGGTTTACAAAAATCATTTTGTCTAACTGCACAGCCTAAACTGCTGACAAGTGAATAATATGTTATTCTATTTATTGGTCCAAATTTGTCAAGTTGGGGACATTTCAGAGAACAACATATAGTAGAGCTCAACTCCAACAACTTATTTTCTAATTTTAGTCATGACTTTTTCAAAAAATCAAATTTCGCATGATTAAACTCAACTGAATGTCTGGTTTTTGGGGGGTTTTTTTCTCCACAATTTCCAGTGAATTGAGAGACGCTTACTCCAATCACTTCCCTACTTCTCTTATATTTCCATACGGGATGGAAAGCAAAAATTGGAGCGAAAGGCAAGATGTCTGGTTTTGAAATCTTCAAAAAGAGAGATAGAGGGTGATTTTCACTTTGCAGTTTCTTAGAGTTTGGGGAGATCTTTATAACTACAGCCCTTGGTAGTTCAAATGGAACAAGGAGGACCTTCAGGTAAGGGGCCATGGTCCAGTAAAAACTACACCTCAAAAACACTAGATTGAACAATGCTAAAAATTTGATTTAAATCTATGACACCATGCCTATATAACAAATTCAGACATCTGCTTTTGCTAAGAGAGGCAAACATCAATTTAAACATAATTATTTGATAATTTTTATACATTAGAAAATGATCACCATGATAAGTCTAGTTACCATCTGTCACCATACAAAGTTATAACAATATTAGTCACTATATTCCCTATGCTGGACATTATATCCCCATCACTTATTAATTTTATAACTGGAAGTTTGTACCTCTTAATCCTCTTCACCTATTTCACTGATTCCCCCACATCCCACTTCTCTGGCAACCACTAGTTTGTTCTCTGTATCCATGAGTCTGCTTCTGTTTTTTGTTAGTTTGTTTTGGTTTTAGATTCCACATAAAGTGAAATCATACCATATTTGTCTTTCTCTGTGTGACTTATTTCACTTAGCATAATACCCTCTAGGTCCCTCTTTGTTGTCGCCAACGGCAAGATTTTCTTCTTTTTATGGCTGGGTAAAATTCCACTGTGTATACATACACCACATATTCTTTACCCATTCATTTATCAATGGACACATATCTTGGCTATTGTAAATAATGCTGCACATTGGAGTGCATATATCTTTTTGAATTAGTGTTTTCATTTTCCTCAGATAAATGCCTAGAAGTGAAACTACTGGATCATATGGTAGTTCTGCTTTTAATTTTTTGAGAAACGTCCATACTGTTTTCCATAGTGGCTGTAACAATTTACATTTTCACCAACAGTGTGTGAGGGTTCCCTTTTCTTCATAACTTCACCAAAACTTGTTTTTTTTGTTGTCTTTTTCATAATAGCCATTCTGACAGGTATAAGATGATATCTTATTGTGGTTTTGATTTGCATTTCCCTGATGATTAGTGATGTTAAGCATCTTTTCATGTGCCTTTTGGATATCTGTGTATCTTCTTTGGAAAAATATCTATTCAGCTCCACTGCCCATTTTTAAATTGGATTGTATGTCTTTTGATATTGAATTTTATGAGTTTTTAAAATATATTTTAGATATTAAGCCCTTATCAGGCATATCATTTGCAAATATTTTTTTTCCCATTCAGTAGGTTGTCTTTTCCTTTTGCCAACTGTTTCCTTTGCTATGCAAAAGCTTTTTAGTTTGATGAAGTCCTCTTGTTTATTTTTGCTTTTGTTGTCTTGGCCCAGAAGACAGATCCAAAAACTATTGCTAAGACTGATGTTAGAGAGTTTACTGCCTATATATTCTTCTAGGGGTTTTATGGTTTCAGGTCTTACATTTAAGTCTTTAATTGCTTTTTAGTTAATTTTTGTATATGGGTGTAAGAAAGTGATCCAGCGTCATTCTTTTGCATGTGAATATCCCAGGGTGTAAGAAAGTGATCCAGTTTCATTCTTTTGCATGTGAATATCCCAGTTTTCCCGACACCATTTATTGAAGAAACTGTCATTTTTCCATTGTATATTCTTGTCTCCTTTCTCATAGATTAATTGACCATATAAGCATACATTCATTTCTGGGCTCTCTATCCTGTTCCATTGATCTATGTGTCTGCTTTTGTTCCATTATCATATTGTTTTGATTACTATAGCTTTGTAGGATAGTTTGAAATCAGGGGTCATAATACCTCCAGCTTTGTTGTTCTTTCTCAAGATTGTTTTGTCTATTCCATACAAATTTTAGGATTATTTCTTCCAGTTCTGTGAAAAATGCCATGGGCATTTTGATAGGAATTGCACTGAATCTGTAGATTGTTTTGGGTAGCATGGACATTTTAACAACATTAATTCTTCCAGTCCACGTGTACAGGATATCTTTCCAATTATTTGGTTGTTTTCAATTTTTTCATCAATGTCATATAGCTTTATTCCTAGGTATTTTACTCTTTTCGATGCAACTGTAAATAGGATTGTTTTCTTAATTCCTCTTTCTGATAGTTTATTTGTGTATCAAAATGTAACAGATAGCTGTACATTAATTTTCTATCCTACAACTTTACTGACTTCATTATTTAAAATCGTTTTTCTGGTAAAGTCTTCAGAGTTTTCTATGTATACATAGTAACATGTCATCTGCAAATAGTGACAGCTTTACCACTTCTTTTCCTTTTATTTCTTTTTATTTTATTTTATTTATTTTCCTTGTATGATTACTGTGGCTAGGACTTCCAATACTATGTTGTATAAAAGTGGTGAGATTGGGCAACTTTGTCTTGTTCCTGATCTTAGAGGAAAAGCTTTTAGTTTTCCAGTATTGGATATTATGTTAGTTGTGGTTTGTCATATATGGCCTTTGTTATGTTCCCTCTATACCCACTTTGTTTTTATTGCAAATGGATGTTAAATTTTGTCAAATGCTTTTTCTTTATCTATAGAGATGATAGTATGATTTTATACTTTGTTTTGTTAATGTGGTGGATCATGTTGATTGATTTGTGAATAGTGATCCATCCTTGCATCCCTGGAATAAATCTCACTAGACCATGGTGTATGATCCTTTTAATGTATTGTTCAACTTAGTTTGTTAATATTTTGTTAAGGATTTTTGCATCTATGTTCATCAGGGATATTGGCCTGTAATTTTCTTTTTTTCTTTTTTTTTTTTTTTTTTAGGGTCTTTGATTTTGGTATCAGGATAATGCTGGCCTTGTAGAATGCATTTGGAAGTGTTCCTTCTGCTTCAGTTTTTTTGAATAGTTTGAGAGGAATAAGTATTAACTTTTCTCTAAATGTTTTATAGAATTCACCTATGAATCTGTCTCATCCTGAACTTTTGTCTGGATATTTTTTTTTATTACTGATTCAATTTTATTACTCATAATCGGTCTGTTCAGGTTTTCTATTTCTTCCTGATGCACTCTTGGAAGATTGCATGCTTCTAGAAATTTATCCATTTCTTCTAGGTTGTCCAATTTTTTAGCATATAATTGTCTGTAGTAGTCTCATGATTCTTTGTATTTCTGTGGTGTTGGTTGTAACTTCTCCTCTTTCATTTCTGATTTTATTTGGGCCCTCTCTCTTTTTTCATTATGAGTCTGGCTAAAGGTTTGTCAGTTTTATATTTTCAAAGAAACAGCTCTTAGTTTCACTGATCTATCCAATTGCTTTTTTGTTTTTGTTGTTCTTTATTTCACTTATTTCCACTCTAATCTTTATTATTTTCTTCCTTCCACTAACTTTGGAGTGCTTGTTCCTCTTTCTCTGGTTTCTTTAAATGTACATTTAAAAGGTTTATTAGAATTTTTTCTTGTTTCTTGAGGTAGTCTTGTATCACTGTGAACTTCTCACTTAGAACTGCTTTTGCTGCATTCCATATATTTTGGAAAGTTGTGTTTCCATTCTCATTTGTCTTCAAGGTAACTAGTTTTCACTGTTGTGGGAATTTGACATTCTTTAGCCTTTGCCTTTCAGGCAGTAGACTGCCTATATTCATAACCTTGGGATAGTTACTTTAATATCTCTATACCCTGGGTTTCTTATTTGTGAAAATAGGGGTAATTATTATAACTACCACAGCACAATTGGCTTGTTTCATTGATTAAATAGGCTAATGAATGTAAAAGAATTAAAACAGTGCCTGGCAATTTAGGTAGCCAGTTAGTAAGTGGCAGGGTTGTGGTGGTGGGAGTAGTTCCTTCTGATATAGTAGTAGTTACTAAAGGGGCACTCAGGTCCACTACTCTAGCTCCAATTTAATTTCAACTATAATCTTAGATTATGGAAGTTAAAAATATGATTCATTAATCACGACACTACTAAATCTGCTCTGCATGATAGAAAGTGGTACAATATTTGTCTTCCCAATGAGGTTTACAACTCATTGACAGCAAACTCTCTCTCTGTTGCATTTTATTTGTATTCTCCACCGTGCCTTTCACAGTTCTTAGGGCATAGCAGGTTCTAAAAAATTACAACTTTAATAAATTTTTCAATACTTTTATTTAGCTTTATTCCACCCATATTTTCCCTCTCCTATTTGGATAATTTATTCATTCTAAGAACATTGTCCCTTTTTCTTGCCAAACTCATTTCCTTCAAGAACAGACTTAATGCTTATCTTGCCTAGTGAGCTTTTATTAAGTAAATAAAAACTAAATGCTTTCTTTGCAAACACTAGAAATGCTGGCTATAAAGAAAGATAGTGGACAATTTGAGTGCAGTAAGAGAAAAATAAAGAACATCAAATTATACAGATTTAAGTTGTTTCTCAAAGTTTTTTAAAATGTCTTTTTGATGTGTCCATAGAACCATTTTGTATTCATCAAGCTGACTCTATTCCGCCAATATTGTTTTGTGATCTTTATTCTTAATCATGTGGAATTCTGAGAGCTTTGGTGGTGAGGTGAAGGGTGTAAGGATTTTCATAAGTAAAGACCTATTTATTTTCCTCAGTCCTTACACAGAATTTATTATGTGATTGAATCATCACTTGCTCAAACATTTTTGACATGCTAGATATTAAATTTTCCTTATTTTTCTAATTATGGTGTTTATATTTAGCACTTATTAATAAAAAGAAAACACAATCATAGTTTTTCTCTGACCCACTTAAGGGAATGATGTCTATGAAGCATACAATAGTCAATCTCTATTGTTCTTTTTATAAGTCATGAATTAAAGAATGGAAAACTACTTGCCATAAGATAAATCTTATTTTCCCTCCAGTATATTATGTCAAAGCCTAAATTATTTTCCCAGTGGGAGCTAATGCTAGTTGTGTCCTCAGTTGTCCAATTTCTGTAACGACTGTACAATCTAAAGGGCCATTTTTCCCCACTGGTAAAGTGTTTGGAAACTTTTCAGTTAATCTCATCTCACTCTACAAAATTTATTTTTATGACATTTTATCAACAGTCATACTGCTCAACAGTCAGGAAAAGGGATGAAATAGTTTTTAGGTAAAAAAAAAAAAAAAAAGGCTTCATGTCCTGTATTCTAAAAAACTTTCTTCTTGCTGTAAGATAGCAAAAGCATATAGAAATTAAGTACTTTCTATGGCAAATCATTTCTAACTGTATAAGCATATATTTCCATTATGACAGCTGAAATAAAAGACAATCCTTTCCTGATTTAGTTTTCCACGGACTTTATGCAGCAACTATTTATTTTTTAAGATCTTCCAAAGTCTAACTGGCTCAATTTTTATTTTATTTAAAAGCCTCTTAATAGCTCTGAATTTGGTGATGTTGCCATAAAGTAGATATTATAAGTATAATCAGTAATGATGAAATATTCATAATAGTTCTTCCTTGACTAACTGCAAGATTGGAGATGATAATAACAAACTATTATCTCTTCTGCACAAATGTATGCTACTTGAGCTAAACGCGGAATTTCCTAATAAAAATGAGTCTTCCTATCCCTTTGCCCAGGTAGTCTTTCCTTTTATTTTATGGATAAATTTGTAGTCTAATTAATTTTCTCCTATCTTTTAAAAGATGCCTTTTACCATGCAATAACAAGGACAAATTTGCCTTGCACTGATACCATGGACACCAGGATTTATTTAGATGGCAGTATTAGCAAATGCAGCTTGGCAATAGATATCTTGGAATCAATCCTGAGATTGATTTGACACTCTCTCCAAAGGCAAGCCCTCCTGCAAGAAGCCCTTGCTTTCTTCTGAATACTGATACACATGGCCAGAATGTTGGTGAGGGGTAGACAGTCTAGATAGACTAAAACAAAATGCTAGTGTCATTCTAACTACAACCTCAAAAGAGCAATTATAACAACAGTAACGCCCCTGAAATCTCTACCATGTAATTTTTCCCTTTACTTTTAGAACCATATTTTGACCTTGCTATCTGACAAAGAAAATGTATCTTAACCATAAATCTTTAGATTTATACAGCATTTTCATTACTATAAGCCACATTTTCAGAGGCCATGCTCCTTAGGTGTAATTGGTATGCTTATCTTATAAGTGCTTCGTGTCAATGGAGTAAGTTATTTTTTCCCTTTTCAAACATACATAATAAAACAACACTCAAAATTAATCTGAATAGAGCTTTAAAATTTATATTAAGTAATAAAAATATTTGTTCACAGAACGAACACTGATTAAGTTCCCTACTAATCTAGTTAAATTTGTATTTATAATGTAAAATGCAGACTTACCATGTGACCAAAGTCTGAGCTAGATTCTTTCACATACTTATCTTATTTTGGCATACTTTCATCACTTTGCAGAATAATGTGAGACTGCATGTAGTTAAATACACAATTTCACACTGCTAGAAAATTATGGACCAGAAAAGGAAGCCCTAAATTGCTGACTCCATATTCAATACTGTTTTTATTAAGTACCACCAGTATTGAAAGATAATAAAAATGGTATTTATTGAACACTTACCCCGAAATTGTATATGTACAGGACTCCATAGGCTTTATTTCATTTAAACCTCACAACAACACTATGACATAAATAATATAATTAATCCCACTCTATAGATAGAGAAATGAGAATTCAATGAGCACTGAGATGATATATATTCAGGTAGTGGGTTCCAGAGCACACACAGCTAACCATCATGCTGTATTGCTCTTGAACATCTCATTTAAAACTAGATGGAAGCACACTGTAGAACTTGGTCACTCCTTAAGTATTTTGTACCCAATTGCATGTTAATTCATCATGCATGATGTGTGCATCAGCCACAAGTTCTATCCTTTAGAACCTCCATGTACACACATGAATTCGAATCTCACTTCTGGCTCCACACTATTTTCCTTGAAAAGTAGAAATGGTGGTAAAGACAAGGGGAAGTAGGTAAACAGGGAGAGAAAATGAAGAACCAAATTATCCCCTTTTTTCTCCTCGTTTACACTGAGCCAAGCCAAGGTGGGTGATTAAGAGAGGGTAGTGGGAAATCCCAACATACTTATGCCAATGCTATTTACTATTTGGGTTTTAAACTTCATAACTCTGATTAAACTTCTTTAGTTTATTTCCTAACGCCAGTCTGCACCAAGGCTTTCTAGAAATAGTATTTGAACAAAGCCTAACTCCTTGACTTATTGTTTTAAATGTTTTTATTGAAGCGCAATATGCAAACAGAAAAGTGAACAAATAGTAAATATGCAGCTTGATACATTTTTATAAGCACCCAGATCAAGAAACAGTATTACTGACATCCCAAAGCCACTGTCATCGCCATTCTGGTCACTGCCCTTAGCAGTAAGCACTATCTTGCTTTCCAATGATGTAGATTATTTTTGTTCCATATACTTTTTATATAAGTGGAATCAAAGGTTATGTATTATATATTAACTCAAAGTTATGTTTGTGATTCCATATTATTCTATTTAGGTGCAGAATGGTCACTCTCAGTATATAATATTTCACTGTGTGAATATACAATTTTGTATTTATTTATCTACTGTACTATTTATGAGTATTTGGGTAGTTTTCAGTTAGGAGCTAATACAAATAGTGCTGCCCCTGGACTGCTATCTTTGAACTGATGATGCTCTCCACTGAGGAGGTGAAAGGGGACAATGCTGATTTCACATTACTTCCATAAACGCAGTAGCTTACAATATATGACTCAGGTGGTACTAGACAGCTTCAATTGTTCATAAATGATTCCCTGATTTTCACATTTGATATGTGACATTCCACCACTAGTGACCCAGTCATTGATAGTAAACATCGTTTTTCCCTAAAGCTTTAATTTTAAATGCAATCTTATTTGGCAATACCTTAGAATATTTTAATCTCTAGGGCCCAGGGATCCATGGTTATGATTCACAACAACATAAACCATCTGAAATCGTGTGCATTAAAATTTTTTGTGTGCATGGGTATACAGCAGACATTTCCAGTTCCCTGCCCATATCATCTTGGAATCCATTTCCACACACACCTCAGTTTCCTTGAAAAATTGCAACTTTATCTGAGGTTTGTTTATAGCTGTCTGTGCACATTTGACTTGCACATAGAACAAGCCAGAAGTTCTGTGAAGTTAATAACCCCGAAGCAGTAGCCCTTGACAAATAATGAAAGGGGATTGGTGGATAAACATTTCCATTCGTCTGTTTCTGGTTGGGATAACTCTGAGGAATGTAGTATGCTGTCTCCAGATTTCCTCAGCAGGATTGATTTTCAGTTGCCCATAGTGATCACTGGCTCGATCATGCGTGCTTTATTGGCCTCCTGCCTTCAGCTCTCTTACTTCCACACTCCTCTGCCTTCATTTCCTGGGATCATCTCCCAAACAGACTTTCTGCACTTGAATCCTGACAGCTTATACCAAGTTTTGTGTGTGTGTGTGTGTGTGTGTGTGTGTGTGTGTTTGCATGTGCATATAAATTTGTCTGATAAAATGCCCAGTTTCATCAAATGTGTTTAAGAATAACTGTCTTATCATGAATTTGTTTGCCAGATCTTTTAAAAATAGCACTTGATTCTAAAGAGAGCACTGTGAGGAGGGTTAGTACAGCAGGACTTGTTGCTTGCTCCTTGCATGTCTCCAAGGGATTCTGGAACCACAACTGACCTTTGGTCAACCTCTGGGAATCTGGCCCTCAGAAGACCCATTATGTTGATAATTGATAGTTCTGTTGTATACACCGGGGGCAACAGACCATGTCACATGAGCTTGTCAGGATTCTTTTGCACAAACATCAAGAGTGACGATGGGTACCAGGTTTCACTGTTGGGGTCTCAAGCTTTATTATCATGGCTAGTTGTGTAACAGGATGTGCTACATGACCAGCTCTTCATAAAAGCCTTCCCTCAGGAGAGTCTCATAATATGTCCTTATAGTTTACAGACAGGGAAAAGCACATCCTATACAATGACCCCAGATGGGATAGGACTTGAAATTGAAAAACCTGTGCTTGACCTCCCTGAACTCTACCCAATGTATAGCTTCTTGTTGTTCTTACTCTTGTCCTTTTTCTGTACTAAACTTAGCCTTGGGCATAATCTGCTTTTACATCTGGTGAATCTTCCAGAGAATCGGCAACCTTAAGGGTGGTCTTGAGACCTCTGAAACAATCATCAAGTGAATTTTGGAAGGAATGGAGAGAGCAGAAATTTTGACTCCTAGGACACTTTCTAGAGAAATGCATGCCAAGGTGATAGTTTCATAATTGGGATAGAGATCTGGAAGTCTAGTGATTAATATTGGTCTATTGGATTCTCTCCAAAATGATGCATGTAGAAGACTTTCATAAACAACTTCACTGCCTTTGCAATTCTGCTTAGGATTCACAATTAGGGTGAACAGCAAAGAAAAGTACCTGTTGTTGGTATCCAACTATGGAAAAAGTTTGTGAGCTCTTTCCTTTTCACCATTGACAAGACCTGCAACTAGTGAACGTGCTCATAAATGTGTTATCCCCTAAACCACCAGAACTATAGAAGTTGGAATAGCTAATACAGAAGTCAGAAAGGGTAGAAATCTCTCCTGGCTTAATTTGGGGAAAGGGAACTTGAAGTTTGAGCAGGAATTTAAACAGACTAATGCGAACTAACAGAAGGACATACTGAGTCAGGGCCATTCTTCTATTAGAACTGGCAGGCAGGAAAGCCACATGCCTGAGAGCTTAAAAATCACGAACATTAGAAGATGTCTCTTGACTTCCAAAGTGCTTTGGGCACTTCCAGATGACTTCCTGCATGTCAAGCAAACCAGATGAATTATACAATATTTAAAACCTAAGTTATAGAGTAAGCCTGTTGTGCTGGGGTTATAAATGGAATCATTTTGAGAAAAACTTTTCTTCTTTAGGAAACTTGCAGGGCACAGAATCATGGATTTAGACTTATTCTCAAGTTAATATCTATCACAAGAACTATCAGAAATACTTGATCAAAATAACATTTACTTTGTTAAAATCACTAACAACTTTTCTTTAGAAAAAAAAAATTGGAGGTAGTTCAATATGGCGATGTAGATAGAACCAGAACTCACCTCCTTCCGTGGATACACCAAATCTATATGCAACAATTTCCTCTGGAAAAAATCTGAAAACTAGCTGAGCAACTCCTTAACATCAGACAAATGAGAAAAAGGTCACGTGGAAATGGGTAGGAGAGGCTAATAAATAATCTTGCCATAAATCCCACCCCTGGTGCCATGACCCACAATCAGAAGCAAACCTCACATACCCAGAGCTTCTCTCTGAGGAGTGAAGGGTTTATACTCCACATCAGGCACCCCAAGTTTTAAGACGTGCACCTAAGAGACAAGCCTCCAAAACACCTGGCTTTGAAAATTAACAGGGTTTACATCTACAAGACCCAAAAGCCTGTAGCAAACTGAGAAATGGTTCTCAAAGGGCTCATGTGTGGACTCACTCACCCCAGGGCCCAGCACAGAAGCAGCCATTTGAAAAGTACACAGACTTTATGTAAGAGAGATTAATCTCCTAATCTTAAGGCATTGGTTAGAGGGGCAGGGGCCTGCTGGGATACTCTCTGGAAATGGAGCCTGGCGGGCACCGTTGTCCTGCTCACTTTCTGCCTTGCTAAAGCCAGTGGCTGTCACTCATCTTTTTTTGTTTCTTGTTTTAATTCTAGACTTTTTTTCCCCTTACCTAGTGCAATCTTTAGCCTCCAAACAGCAGGCACCATCTTCACTCTCTCCCTCTGCTGCACTCCAGAGTGCCACTATCTCCCAAAGCGGAGTATTTACACACATCTGGGGCCCGAAGATTTGCATCTGGTGACCTGGTTTTTACAGCTGCCACCCAGGCGACACCCCTTGATCACCTGACTCTGAAGGCCAGGAAAACTTGTACTCCCAGGTCCCACAGAACTGTAACAACTAGAGAGACAATAGTTGGCAGACTACCACCCCCAGGGCACTGCACAGATGGCACACTGAAACACAGCCCCAGCCTTTCTGAGAAAGAGATCTATTTGCTTATCCAGAAGCTTTGGACTAATAAGTGGCAGGCTTCTGGCCTGGCACACATCTAGAGGCCTATGGAAATGTTTTCAGGAAACAGAGGCCAGTGGATGCCATCTTTGCTCTCTCCCTCTGCCTCACTCCAGTTTGCTGGTATCTCCCAGAGAGAAGCTTATAAATTTGTCTAACACCCCAATTTTTACAACTGCTATCAGGGAACACCTCAACATTTCCTAACTCTGGTATCCAACGAAGCTTATGCTCATGGTCCCACAGAATTGTAACCAATGGAGAAAGAGTTCTTAAATAGCTACCACTCTCAGGGCACAGCAAGAGGCAACTGACTCAGGAGCTCAGTCTTTCTGTGAAAGAGGCCTATAAGCTTATCATCATAGCTGCTGCCTGAGGGGTAGGATTCTAATTAAACACACATCTAAGGGCTGAGTTTAAATCTTTCCAGAGGTCTTGGAGGGCAGGAGCCATCTCTGTGCTCCCCTTCTGCCTCACTATGGCTCATCAGTATCTACCAAAAAGGAGCTTAAACAATTGTCTGAAGCCCAATATTTGAGACTAACACCCAGCAGACACACTCAGATGGCCTGGCTCTGGTGGCCAGCGGGGCTAATATTTGCAGTCCCAAAGACTGCGTAAATCTGAATATTTTAAAAGCTGCTGCCTGAGGGTGGCTTCCAATCAGCCTGAATCTAGGTGCTGACTGAGATCCTCACCTTTGGGACACTGATAGGTTTTGGTACACCCTCAACTACTGGGAGCTGTTAAAAATAAAATAGGCTGCTTGGACAATCACAGTTTTGAGAGATAACCAAGAGCTAGGGCAAAGTTAAACATTAAGGTTTATCTCCTACATGAGGCAGATCCTTCCAGACTGGGAGAGATGGCTGTTTCACCTAGTGCATAGAAATCAACATAGAGAGTCAAGCAAAATGAGGAAAAAGAGGAATATGTTCCAAACAAAAGAACAAGATAAAACCTCAGGAAAAATCCAAATAAAATTAGATAAGTAATTTACCTGATTAAGAGTTTAAGGTAATGATCATAAAGATGCTCACTGAACATGGGAGAAGAGTGGATGAACACAGTGAGAACTTCAACAAAATGATAGAAAAATATAAGAAAGTACCAAATAGAAGTCATGGATCTGAATAATACAATAATTGAACTGAAGAATACACTAGAGTTGTTCAAAAGCAAACTAAATGAAGTAAAGATAGATCAGTGAACTCAAAAACAGGGCACTGGAACTCATTAAATCTGAGCAGCAAAATGAAAAATGAAAAAAAGTGAAGATAGATAGCTTAGAGACTTATGGGACATCATAAAACATACTAACATTCACATTATAGGGGTTCAAGAAGGAAAAAGAGAAAGAAAAAGGAGCAGAAAACTTATTTGAAGAAATAATGGTTGAAAACTTCCCTATCTTGGGGAAGGAAACAGACATCCTGATGCAGGAAGCCCAGAGAATTCCAAATAAGGTGAACCCAAAGAGATCCACACCAAGATGCATTATAATTAAACTGTCAAAATTTAAAGACAAGGAGAGAATCTTAAAATCAGCAAGAGAAACAAAACTTGTTGTGGACAAGAGAACCACCATAAGACTATCAGCAGATTTTTTTCAGAGAAACTTTGCAGGTCAGAAGTGAGTGGCATGGTGTATTCAAAATGTTAAAAGAAAAAAGTTCCCAACAAATAATACCCTACACAGCAAAGTTATCATTCAGAATTGAAGAAGAGATAAAGAGTTTTCCAGACAAACAAAAACTAAAGGAGTTCAATACCATTAAAACAGCAGTACAAGAAGTGTTAAAGGGGCTCTTTTAAGCTGACAAATGTGGGGGGCAAAATTTAGTAATAGAAAACTTATGAAAGCATAAATCTCACAGGTAAAGGTAAATATATAGTAGTGGATTCATCACTTATAAAGCTAGTATGAAAGTTAAAAGACAGAAGAAGTAAAAATAACTGTAACTACAATAATTGGTTAAGGGATAACAAGATTAAGATTTAAAAGGTGATATCAAATACAAAATGGAGGTGCAGAGTAAATATGTAGAGCTTTAGAATGTGTTCAAATTTAAGTTGTCATCAAGTTAAAATAGATGGTTATAAATATAAATTGTTATATGTAAGCTTCACCATAACCACAAGGAAAAACCTATAGTAGACACACAAAAGACAATGAGAAAGAAATCAAAGCAAATCAAAAGAAATTATCAACAAAATGAAAAGGCAACATACTGAATGGGAGAAAATATTTGCAAATCATATATCTGATAAGGGGTTAATATCAAAATATTTAAAGAACTCATACAAGTCAATAGCAAAAGAAGAAACAATCCAATTTAAAAATGGGTAGACAGGCTGAACAGACATTTTACTAAAGAAGACATACACAGGGCCAACAAGTTCATGGGAAAATGCTCAACGTCACTCATCATCAGGGAAATGCAAATCAAAACCACAATGAGATATCATCGCCTCACACCTGTTTGAATGGTTATTATCTAAAAGACAAGAAAAAACAAGTATTGGTGAGGTTGTGGAGAAAAAAAAGCCCCTCTGCACTGTTGGTGGGAATGTAAATTGGTATAGCTACTATGGAAACCAGTATGGAGGTTCCCCAAAATATTAAAAATAGAACTACTATATGATGCAGCAATTCCATTTCTGGGTATTTATTCAAAGAAAATAAAAACATTAACTCAAAAAGATATATGCACCTTCATGTTCATTGCACCATTATTTATAATAGCCAAGATATGGAAATAACCTCAGTGTCCATTGATGGATGAATGGATAAAGAAAACATGATATATATATACAATGGAATATTACTCAGTCATAAAAAAGAATAAAATCTTGCCATTTGCAACAACATGGATGGACCTTGAGGATATAACTGTAGGTGAAATAAGTCAGAGATAAAGACAAATACCATATGATCTCACTTATATGTGGAATATAAGACAATTTTTTAATTCAAAAAGAAAAGCTCACATATACAGAGAACAGGTTACCAGAGGCAGGGCTGGAGTTTGGCTGAAATGGGTGAAGAGGATCAAAAGTTACAAATTTTCCATTATAAAATAAGTAAGTCGTGGGGATGTAATGCACAACATGGTGACTATAGTGAATAATACTGTGTATATTTGAAAGTTGCTAAGAGATTAAATTTTTCAAGTCCTCATCGAAAGAAAAAATTTTGTAGTAATGTATGCTGACAGACTTTAACTAGACTTACAGTGGGAAACATTTTGCAATGTATACGAATATTGAATCATTATGTTGTACACTTGACACTAATATAATGTTATATGTCAATTATACCTCAATAGAAAAATAAACAATAAAATAAAATTTTAAAAAATTTTAACAAGAAAATTTCTGATAAACTTAAGCCAGTATGACAACTTCTCTATGCTTTGTGAATTTTCTATGCCTTGGAAAAGAAAGACAAATGAAATATCACTCTAATTTTATGTACTATTAGTAAACATAAACATCCATGATATTGTTTAATTTAAAATTGGTGATATTGTAATAAAATAGTTCTGAATCATACTTGTTTCATAAGCAAAATGTAACGTGATTTTCTAACTTTAGATTTGAACAAAGTGTTACCTTGAATTTAAACAAAAAACCAAAAAACAGCTAAGGTATCTTTCTAGCCCTCTGATGGGCACCTGCTGTAGCCCCACCTCTGTCTCTGAAGCCTCTGTCCATGGTCCTACCATGAATCCACCAGCTATACCGAATTCCCTACTGAGCTCCAGCCTCAGAGTGCTGAGTTACATGTTGGAACTGCCTACAGGGCAGGCCAGTGCCTGTTCTTCCCACAGGCCACCTCTCTACATGAGCACCTCTGTTCTTCTCAGACCTGTGCAGTCTCCAGTGCTGGGATTAGCTTCACATGAGGACAGGCCTGAAACCAGGACTATCCACCCAGGAACTGACGTAGATGCATGTATCCCAGGGAAATGAGCAGAAAGTCTGCTGCAGGCTCTGAACTGGCTAGAGAACCTTCTGAAAAGGCACTGAAGTGAATCCCCCAGCTGCAGTGGCCATAGGGAGACTGGTGGGAGCAAGCAGGCCAAGATGTCCTCTCCAGGGAGCTCTGCCAGGGTCTGTCTATGCCCCAGCGACAGCTGTACTGGCTTCAGATCCCAGGGGCTCTGCAGCAGTTGTGCAGGTGAAGAGGGGTCTCAAACAGCAGTCAAGAGCTTCCTGAACAGTTTTTCACCCCAACACCCCACTTTTCCTAATTAAACATTTGGAAGAAAGCTTCCTCACAGAGGATTTTTAGGTCAGTGAAACTACTCTGTATAATACTATAATGGTGGATATATGCCATTTACAGTTGTCTAAACCCATAGAATGTACAACACCAAGAGTGAACCCTAATGCAAACTATGGACTTTAGGCAACTACGTGTCAGTGTAGTTTCATCAATTGGCACAAATGTACCACTCTGGTGGGGAATATTGATAATGGGGGAGACTATGAATGTAAGGAGGAAGGAAGTAAATGGGAAATCTCTGTATCTTTTCAATTTTGCTGTGAACTTAAAACTTCTCTAAAAAATAAAGTCTATTTAAAAATTACACATAAAAAAGGAAAACATGGAAAAAAAGGACTTTGCTCCACAAGCTCCTAGGGCACTTGAACAAAGCTCCTTGTAGTGGGTCTATGCACAGTCCTTCACTTTTAAGCCAAAGTGCCCTGTTTTAGGGAAATCATTTTGCAATCAGATCCTAAACTCATGGGGCCTTTCAAATAGCCCCGTTTCATCTTCCTCTTGCCCTCAGACTTCAGACTCTGTATTTCTCATGGAAGTACTTACTTCCTATTCCTTCCTGACAAACCTCAAACTCTCTTTTTATTTCACCTATACATTGACAGCTCATTAAACACAGTCCAATTCATTAGTTTCATAGAACGATTAATTTCCTCCTAGGAATAAAGGGGAATATTTATATTCTATTTTTCTAGTGCATCAAAGAAAAGAGAAGTTTTTAAAAATTAGATAATTCACCATAACAATGCAATGGCATACTACTGCCTTTCCCTCACTGACTGTTCAGATCCATAACCATGTTGTGCCAGCTTGTCTGCACACATAAATCATATCTTACATCAATACATATCTTACTTCTAATACTCCTGCCACTGCTCTAATCTAATTCATTATCATCTTTTACTTCTATCCTTACATACTCAAATGCACAACCCTTTCTTCGTCCCTTATTGAATCATTGTTCCTTAAAAAGACAGATGAAATGTATATACCTGAAGAACAAGCAACCTTTGATTCATTATACACAAGTTTTTGAGAAGGGGATATGATATCCACCGTGGCTTTAGCAGACTGCTTTTTGTGGTATGAGTCATTTCAGAGCAGTAATTTGGTGTCATGGTGATAAAGAGGGAGAAGAGGGAAAACATCTTAACATTTCTCAGCAGAAAATGTCTTCCTAAATAACATAAAATATCAAAAGTGCAACAGTGGCTCTGACTATTGCTGGAGCTCCTGATGCATTTAAAATTTAAGTGCAAGTAGAAAATGAAAAAGTCCTTCTGGACCTGTGGTTTTCAATTGTTGGAGACTTTGCACCCCAGGGGACATGTGGCACGGTCTGGAGACATTCTTGAATATCCAGGGGATGCTACTGGCATGTAGTGGTAGAAAACAGGGATGCCGATAGCGCACTGCAATATACAGGGCAGCCCTTCACAACAAAGAATTATGCAGCCCACAGTGTCCATAGTCACATTTGAGAAGCTCTGTTTTAGACCAACCCTCTCATTTTACATATGATGAATCTAAGGCCCAGGGTCTCAAAAGTCTACAGAGAAGCAAGACTTTCCCTCTCTGCCTCATCTGCACAATAGGTTATGGTCCTAACAAGCCTTACAGTCAAACTATAGGATCCAAACTGCAGGAAAGACATAGGTTTTACAGGAACCCAGGGATTTACCAACATGATAACTAATTTCCTTTTATGGAAATGTTAAATCTCATTGCTTTCCCTCTGTGGAAGAAAAAAAATTACCAAGAAACAAAAACCAAAGTAGTCTGATTTTAGGAGAACACGATAGGCCAAGGGTTTTCTAAATTAAGTTTCTTGCAAGAAACCAAAGAACTCAGAATTTGGAGCTTTCTTCTGGGGTAAAAATAAAACTCATATGAGCCTTGGAGAATTTGAATCACCCACTCTTTGGCACCTAAAATTTCACTTACCCTAACAGTGTCTGTAGTGTATGTGTGTGTGTGTGTGTGTGTCTGTGTGTCTGTGTGTCTGTGTGTGTGTGTTTTAAACCACTAATCTGATTTTTTCACTCCCCTGCTTAGAAAGCTCACCAATGGCTTATCATTGCAATCCCAACAAATCCCTCTTTTATCAGTGCCTTTAAGACTCTACTGGATCTGCTCTTCTCACCATCTTTTCCCCTTCTCCCCTTTTCTCTACCTCAGGACTTTGAACTTATTCTTCCCTGTAAAGGAAGAGCTACTTCCCCAGATAATTTTATTTTTAGCTCTTTCTCATCATTCATTCAGGCCTTGGCAAAAATGTCATCTCTTCAGAAAAGAAGATCACCCTATTTAAAGAAATTCACCCCTGTGATTACCTATCATAGTCACTGTTTATTTCCTTCATAACACTTAGAAAATCTAGAATTATTTATACATTGTTTAGTTGTTAACTTTTTCCTCTTACTAGAATGTAGGATTGTGTCTGTTTTGTTCAGTGCTATATCCACTGCACCTAGAACACCCTATGGAACTTAGCAGAACCCAATAGGTTTGTTAAATGTATGAATGAATGAAGTCAGTGACAATAGTGAGAAAAGGGAAAGAGATTTTAGTGTGAGATTCCAGGGGAAGAGAAAATGTTGGTGTGGGTGTGCAGAACAAGTTCTTCCAGGAACAAAGATGATCAAATAAAGGGGTAAGAATGACTTTGTCGGGAGTGACATCTCTAAGGAGTCAGTCCTGAAATGACAGTCTAAACCAAGCACTACTTAATTCTGAATAAAAGGAACAGTTAAAATAGGAATAGCAGAGATGTTGTTTAAGGGTACAAACTAGTAGATAAATAAGTCCGAGAGATCTAACACACAGTGAAGGGAATACAGACAACAATACTGTATTATAATCTTCAAATTGGCTAAGAGAATAGATCTTAATTATTCCCACCACACACATAAAAATAATAATTATGTGACATGATAGGGGTGTTAACTATAGCTACAATGACAATTGTTTTACAATATGTAACATATCAAATCCACGTGTTGCGCACCTCAAATTTACAAATGTAAAAAAAAAATAGTGAAAAACATCTCTTCATCCTTTGAAGATTTCCTGCAGTTCTGTAACTGTGAGTTTATCACTTTCCATAACTCAATGACTTGGGTTCCTCCTCTCTAAAATGAGATGACACAAATATCTCATAGACAACACAATCTCATAGAACTGTTGCTAGGATTAAGTTGGATGTTAAACGCAAAGGGTTTTATCGCAAAGCCTGGTACCTAGTGTTTAATAATTATCATTACTATTAGTTGGCAATATGGTTTATTAATGGTTTATTGCTGTCTGCTTTCATTTACTTACTATCAGTAACAAAACCAAACAAGAAAACAAAAACAGTTTTTAGGAAACCCAGAAGGAACAGTGTGGCTGTTTCAAAAGTAACAGCCTAGGGAGAAATGAGGGAATGGCACATGGCTCCAAGCAGAGCCCAAGTGGGATACAATGCAGGGGGAAGGGCTGATGATGGCAGCTAGGAGGAAGAAGGCAGACAAATCCTTTTGGCCTGTGGGAGGGAAGAGGGAAGTGTAGCACAATGGATCCCTCAAAGTTTATTGCCCACAGAGGACTAAAGAGTTGGTCTAGGGTTATGCTGGTTGTGGATGGAAAAGGAGAGAGATGTTGAGTTTGAGAGACTTTCCAGGGAAAGAAATAACCAGAATTAGGAGCTAGCTACCTATCTGAAATAGAAAAATAAAGGTGGAAAAAACGAACTTAAAAATATTGTAAAAGTTTGAAATATAAAAGTGTTCTAGACTTTCTAGTTTTTTCTCAAACTTTACAATTTATCAATATACGTGCATCTCCATAACACATATGTTTTTGTCTATTTTTGTGTCTGTTTTATTTTCTTTTTCCTATTCCTTTTCCTCTCCCTCTATGTATTTCTATCTCTAGGTCTTTTTAATTGGTTTTTTTTTTTTTTTGGACATTTTGAGTATGTTCTCAGATGGTTTCCATGGGGAATAATAACTAAAGTGAGAGTCATACTCCCTTTCTAGAGGCACTTCTAACACGAGCTTCATGGCTCCATGTGATTAAAATAATCTTTATTTGCTTCAGAATAGTCATGAGGCTGTGTCTCCCACAAGGTCATAAACAACTTGAGGTAAGAGCGTGTGGTATTTGCTTTCCATCCTTGTTGCTGAGTATTGTGTCTGTCTGACACATTGCCAGCATCTAATAAATGAATATGTTGATATTAAATGAATAAGTAGTATTTATTTACTTTCAAAATAGCATCTACTAAAGGACCCAACACGAAGTTCATGAAAGAGAAACTACAGATATATTGAAATGGAAGCAACTTTGCTAGCAGGTGGAGGGTCTAACTGACATTCATATTGCCCATTTGGGTGTGGCAAATAAACAATGAAACAACAACCAAACTCCTCAGTAATAAAAGATGAAAATTAAAACCAGAGATAATTCCTTTCTAATCAATTAACGTTTAAAAACTATTATTGTTCACTGATCTTTAGGGTATAGAAAGAAGAAGAGTCTCATACTCTGATATTGGTAATAAATATTGTTACCCTTTTGGAAAATAAGTAGACAAAATATATCTTGCTTTGAATATGTTCTTTGACCAGAAAATTCTACTTGTAGAAAATGACTCTAAATAAGCAACTGGAAATTTATAAAAGATAGTCTTTACGCCTAAAATGTTGAAAAATGAAGCTACCTAAATCTTTAACTTTAGAAATAGAAATATAGCATGTGCATTCACTGAATATTATACATTATAAATTATGTTTGTAAAATGTTTTTAATGACAAAAAAGTGAATATTATTTAAAAGCAATAAAAAACAAGATAAAAATTAAATATTGATTTTGAGCCTATTTGCACATATATAAAATAATATTTCTGTATTTTCTAAATTGTATACAATGAACAATAAGAGAAAAACAAGCAAGGATATAAAACTTTAAATAGATTCCTTCCTGGCCCCAATCCCCTTATCAAATTATAAATAGTGAGTGATGGCCCTAGTAGCATAGAGTACAATAATTCCTGCATCTTGGTTCTAATATCATTGTCCAACAAAAGGAACCATTGCTCCTTGGAGAAATGGCTGACCTAGGCCAGGAGCAAGGAGTTCACAAGATAAGCCTGGAGCATACTGTAGTGCCAAAAGTAAAGCAGTGCTAAAAAAATGTATGGGGTTATGTGAAAGGGACACAGGAGTCGACAGAAAGCTGACTCAATAGACAAGGCTAGAACAATTTGAGAAATAAATAGGGTAGTATTGGATTATAACCCAAAGTATAAACTAAATATCCATGAGTCCATACTGATACAAATAAATGATCAAATAAATAAATAAGTGGGGGAGAATAGATGAATATCCCTTGCAGAAGAATTCGAAATAATTTATATAATCAGCCCTCATAAGAGATAGCATATATCCCCAGACCTTAAGAGTGGGCTGTGCATAATGACTTCCTTCCAAAGAGTACAGTACGGAAAGAGGAAAAAAAGAGTAACTTGCTAATGAAGAAACTGGATAAACATTACCTCTACTAGATGATTATGGTCAATATTAATAGTGAAAAATCCTGGTGATAGCATGTATCTTTCATATGATGTGATAAATATGTCATTTTTTCTTTATGGTCTTTCTCTCAAAAAACCATAGCTCCAGTCTAATAAGAAGAAAAACATCAGACAGATTACAATATAGAAGCAACCTACAAAATACCTGACCAATACTACAAAAAACTGTCAAGGCCATCAAAAGCAAGGAAAGTCAGAGAAACTGTCATAGCCAAGAGGAACATAATGTGATATGACAAGTAAATGTAAGTTGGTATCTTGGATGGGATCCTGGAACAGAAAAAGGAAATTAGGTAAAAACTAAGGAAATCTGAATAAACCATGGACTTTAGATAATAACAACATATCAATCATAATATATTAATATTGGTTCATTATTTGCATAAAAATAAGTACCATACTAATGTAAGACGTTAATAATGGGGGTAACTGGGTAAGGGAGTTCTACGGGGAACTCTCTGTACTATCTTCCCAAGTTTTCTATAAACTTAAAACTGTTCTAAAAACAAAGTCTATTAAAAAAGAATTTGTGGTTTTATGTTAAATAAGTTCTTTATCCAAATGAACTATCAAGTATGACACATCTCAAAAGAATCACCTTCCACATATATTTTCTTAGGAAAATCCTAGAAAAAAATGTTCTACCAAACAAAGGGTGGCAAATAAGAAAAAAGGAAAAATGGAATTTAAGACAAAGGAGACAACAGAGCAATTCCTAAGGTGATGGCATTAGAAAACCCTAAGACAAGTCTGGGTAGCCAGTTTAGACAGCAACCAGTCCAGACCTTCACGGAAGGACAGAGGTAGAAGTAGAAATAGTCACGGCTCCAAGAAAAAAAATTGATTTAACACCTTACATGTATGCATGTATAGAGAAAAAAAAATTTAATTCACACTAATGACATTTATACAGAACATTAAGGAACGAAAACGACAATATAAACATAGACAATTACTTCCTACAAGGAAAAGAAAAAGTTGCACAGAAAAGGAAATATGAATAATATTACCATAGTCATGATAATGTAACATATGGAAATACAGTATTATCTAAAGGTTATGCAGTTATCCCCCACTTTACCAAAGTTTGCTTTATGCCACTTTGCTTTTACAAAGGACCTACATTAGTACCTGTTTTTGCTGAACCATAGAAGTCATGAGAAGATTTTCGCTTTTACCAAAAAAAGGCCAAAAGTGAAATAGCATTCGGCATTTGCTTTGCAGCAACCCCGTATAGAGGCAGCACGCACCCTGAGCAGTGAGAGTGATGCCACCAAGCACCTTCCCCAGGTACTATTCTCAGCATCTTGGTATCAAGCTATCATAGCTTTAACGTGTGTCTGTGAGCATCTGTACTTTATCTCGAATTATTTTGTGCATCCGTTAGCAAGAAGTGGCCTAAGGTAACTGCTTCGTTACTTTATGCCGTTTAGGGTCATGACAAATTTCATACGAATGCTCTACTTTTGAAGAGCAGGGGAAACCTGTAACTATATTTCAAGTGTGGAGGAGGCAGATTGTATGAAGGGGATTTGGGAGAGATGTGTAGGGGATTGAAAGGGAGCTAAATCTTTATCTTTCACAGCAGGAAATCAGATGTTGTACTTATTTTTATCTTTAATTTGCTCTTTTCCTAACTTCATAAAGTGAATATTTAAAATCATCGATTTTTAAGTCTTTCTCCTTTTTAATATGATCATTTAGTTCTATAAGTTTTCTTCTTAGTTCTGTTTTAGGTACATCTCATAATATTTTTTAAATTGTATTTTTTAATTAGCATATAATAAAAGAATGTTTTGTAGGCTTCTCCGTCTATGAATTTTGACATGTGAATGGATCCATGAAACAACCACCCTCAGTTCCATCGTCCTAAGAATACTCCAACATGATATCTCTCATCATCCCTATCTCCCGACTCCCAGCCTCTGGCAACTACTGAACTGTTTTCCCTAACTATAATTTTATCTTTTTGAAAATGTCAAATAATGGAATCATGCAGTTTGTAACCTTGTATGGCTGGCTTCTTTCACTCAGTAGAATGCCTTTGAGATCCATCTAGATTGTTGCATGTATCAATACTTCACTCCTTTCTGTTGCTGAGTTAAGAAGGAAGATGGAATTGCCATCAACTAATTTGAAGCCAAGAATAGAGCAGGTTTGGAGAAAAAGATCAGTTGTTTAGTTTTAGATATGTTTAATTTGAGATGTCCATTTGCCATCTAAGTGGAGATGTAAAGTAAGTAGTTGGATATTTCAGGCTATCTACCTATTTATCCAAAAAGAGAAATATACTCTCTCTCTCTCTCTCTCTCTCTCTATATATATATATGTATATATAGACACACATACACTGAAGACTGAGACCTGAGGTAATTGAAAGTTGAAAGGTCAATGAAAAAAGAAGGAATCAAAAAGAAGACCAAGAAATAGTGATCAGAAAAGTAGGAGAGAAAACAAGAGACTATAAAAAGTTGGCGTCTAAGTCAAATAGAAGTGACTCAGAAGCATAAGTGATGTGTTAATTGCTTATAAATTAAGAAATATAAGGACTGAAAGTTGAGCATTGGAATTATCAATGAAACCTATTGATAACTTCGACCAGTATTGGTGGAATGCTGAAAACAAAAGCTTGATTTTAGAAAGAATGGGAGGGGCGAGGTTTGGAAACACCAATAGAGTTTGCTACAAAGGGAAGTAAAGATATCTGGCTGTTACTGGTGGAGAAATTAAAATCAAAATAAGCTACTGTTTTTCTTTAAGACTGGAGTGTTACTGCATGTTTGTAGACTGACAGGAATAGTGCAGTAGAGGAGGAAAATGGATAGTATCAAAAATTGAAAAATGAATAATAGCAGTATATATACGTTATATATATACGTTATTCAGAGGTAAAGATCAGATAAAGCTTAAACTAAAATTAGAAATCAGGAGAGAGGTAGAGTAGTGTGGGGCAAGTTACTGCTGTTTTTCTTTCATTTTTGTTAGCATAACAAGTGTAAAAGTATAGGTTTAATCACAAATCTAAGTTGAAACTACATTCTGTTAACTCTGAATTGAAATGACAATAAAGTGCAACTTTCCTTCATAGTCATTTTCTACACAGGCAAATTAGTTTAGGTAACCAAATTAACTGTTTGATCCCCAAGATTGGACCTAAAACCTCTTAACCTTTGGCAGTTAATATCATCTATTGGACTGAGATTTTCCAATTGTACTACAGACTTGTACCATTGTGAATTCAGTAGTGAAAATAGACTGCCAGTCTCAAAACTCCCCGAGAAAACTCCAAGAATTTACTATTCTGAATGATCTTTAAACAAACGACACCACAAACAACCATATAATACTCGTTGTATCCAAATGTAGGTGTTGGCAAATTGAAAGCACCTACCTAGTTGGTAGTGCCACCTGACAGGCCACTGTCTTCCTCCAGTTCTTAGCACAGTAGAGAGACCTAAAAGTTGTCCATAAATCAATCCCTCTGTAGTGGATTAATGACCCATCCCACACGTACAATAATACATCCCTATTTGCTATAGAAATTTAGAGTTGGGAGGACCCTAGGCTAAGAAGTTTCAGAACTGAAAAACTTAAATGTTCCAAGTTTACCCAGATTATTAGTAAAAGAACCAGATAAAGAACATGGGATATCCTCACTCTTGCTCCAACTCTGCTTGGCTGGCAGGTTAATAATCTTTTCCTTCCTATTTACCTATTTACCTACTCCTTCTGAGTCTTATTATTAGTTCTTCCTCACCAATTTGATGTCTAAATTTTATCTGGCTACCCACTAACTCTCTAACCTCATCTTTGACCACTCTCATCTGTGCTCACTCCTCTCTGGCCAAAGAACCCCCTCTCCAAGGCCATACACTTGTCCTCCTCCTACCTGAAGAGAAAACCATCCCATAAAAAATAACCAACACCCCCCATTCCAATACTCTGTTTTATTTTTCTCCATATCCTTTATTATCATCTTACATATCATATATATTTACTTATTCATTTGTATACTGTTTCTCTTCCCCTGATAGAAAATAAGCTCCATAAAGAGCGAGTTTGCTTATTTTATAACTGCTACATTCTCAATGCTTAGAAAAAAATGACTGGCCCATAGGATTGACTCAATATTTGTTTAATGAAGAAATGAAGGAATTTTAATAATAAAATTGAAAGGTTTGAAATAATATATATTTGGATATATAAAACTCTGACAGAAAATGCATTTTCATTTCAACTACTCATAGAATTTTCTCCAAAATAAGCGTGTACTATAATACAGAAAAAAATCTTGAAAATTACAAAAAAAGTACCAAATATTTTATAACCATACAAAATAAAATGAATTATAAAAAGATAACTAAAAATCCTTTAATTGGATAATTTAACATTCTTTTAACTAAATACTGGGATAAATAGAAAATGTAACATAAATTAAATTATATTAAATTGATGAGATGCAGCTAAAATCATATAGGAAAGAAATATTTATCTTTAAATTTGTATTGTAGCAAAGAAGACATACTGATAAGTAAGAAATAAGCATTCAACAAAAGAAATCAGAAAAATAGAATATAAGAAAATAAAAGCAGGACATAAATATCAGTAAAAATATAAAAAAGGCAAAAGGGAAATACCAACAAAATTCAAAATTGATGCTTTTAGAAGATTAATAAATTAGGCAAAATTCTACTGAGATTGTCCACAAAAAATAAAAAGAGGCACCCACACAAACACACATAAAAATACACAAATGCACACACACATGTTCCTATGCTACTAGGAATAAAGAAAGTAAACATAGTCGCTGATATACTAAAGATCTGAAAATATCATAAGAGACTACTATGCATGATTTTACTGCAATAAAATGAATATTTTCTGGAAAATTATAATTTACCAAAACTCACTCAAGAAGAAGTAGAACAACTGAATAGTCTTATAATTACTGAAGAGAAAGAAGAGTAGAATAGAATCCACACATACAAATAAACTCATAGCAGGTAGGTGTGTGGATTTAGGTGTAGGCAGTTTTATAAAAGAAAGTTACCCAACTTCTAATAAACAGATGATTCCAGTTTCATGCAAATTATTCTCAAAAAAGAAAAAAATACAAAAATAAAAAGAAACAGTATAATCTTAATACCAATATTTGAGAAGGATAGGTCAGGAAATGAACATATATGCAAAATTTCCAAAGAATATCTTAGCAAAATATGATATCTATGCAGGCCTTCCACATGTGAAGCCTAACCTAATCCAGCCTTGCTTATAACTAAGTGTAAAAGTCTGCCTAACTCTAAGGTTATGAATAAGCCTCCAAGTCTGCTTCTAAACTGTGCTCTTTATCTTTAATAATAAATATTTTGGCCTCCTTATTTACTCCTTTATTTATCAAATTATACTGAACTTCAGCAGGAAAAGGAAGAAGGGTACAATTTATTGAGGTACTGTCACTGTGTGTTTAATATATGTCAAGATGTCACCTACAAATTTTGTAATTATTAACTCATTTAATTTTCACAGTGTCCCTATATGGTGCAATATTTGTAAACTGAGGAATGATCCAGTTTAAGTAACTTGCTTAAGATCATACAGCTAGTGAGGATGGAGTCAGGATTTCAATTCTGATGAAATGAATTAATTGGCTTTACAATCCAGTGGCAAAAGGAAGGCATTTCAACCAAATGGAGCTCTAATTATAGCAAGTAAAAATATTTCTTACTTCATATACCCCAAATATATACCCCCAAATGAATTCCAGAAGCATCGAAGAACTCAATATAACAAATAAAACTCTAAAACTTTTAGAGAAGAAACAAGAGAATATATCTTTGTGAAAGGAGAGAGAAGATTTTCATACTCATGAAACAAAAAGCAAAATTCATAAAATAAAAAACAAATTTTGCTACATTAAACTGAACACCTCTGCATGACAAAAGAGATCAGAAATAAACTAATATTATATATCATAGACTGCAAGAAGATACTTATAATCCATTTAACAGGTAAAGAATTAGCAACTGGAAGATACAAAGAATGTCTTCAAATCAATAAATAAAAATGAAGCAAATCCAATAAAAATAATCCAAGGATACAAATAGACAATTCATATTTGAAGAAATCAAGATAGACAATAAGTATCAACACATTAAATGTCCAACATCACTGATAAGAAGTTAAATGCAAATGAAAACAACAGTAAGAATTCCTCTCACATCCAGCTGTCGAAATTAATAAGTATGGGAACACCAGGTATTGATGAAAATATAACAGGGACTCACTAGTAGAGTATAAAATGTTAGAACCATTTTGGTTAGCAATTTACTTAAGGTGGACACATCCTATAACCCAGAATTTCATTCTAATTTGCTACCCTAGAGACAGTGTCACACATGTAAAGTATAAACACACACAAATGAAGGTAGATTTAACAAATGAACCTTAAGTTTTGGCAACTTTCGCTTGCATAGGCCTCTTTTTAGGGAGGCTGTTTTATTCTGAATATTAATTTACGGTTAAACATGAAAGCCTTGGTTTCAGGATGTTGAAAGGTATCCAATATGAGAGAAATTACTGATGATATATACACTCGGTTAGTGCATTATTTACATTTATTTCTTTTAAGAAGCTAAGTAGGAAGTAAGATAATGGGATGACAGGCATGCATTACCTTTTTGAGATGAGTCAGTCCCTCTTTCAGCAGCTGCTAAGTGACCTCCACTAGCAAGAGTATCTTTCTCTTAAATCCCTGGATGTGTTGAACATAAACCTGTATCAACACAATAACAAGGAAGCACATGTGTGAAGTATTAAGTTATTACACTCCAGCTATCTATAATAAAAAATTAATTTAGTTCATCCATGCTAGAGGGAAAATAATTTTCTTTCTTCTTGCTCTGTAGAAATTAACATTTTAAAATATTGCCATGGGAAGAGGTAATCAAGGACTATGGTCACAAATGTAGAGAAAAATGTAAATATTATAGAGATAGGTCAAGCAATTCATTTCAAAATATGTTATTTTTGCAGATTGTGTAATGCTTGTGACATTTATCTGCTTTTTGAATTTTAAGTGTGCTGTGATTTCTTATTCAAAACAAATATTTACTTTTATTTCTAACTTTGTTTTGTAATTGTGTGTTTTTTTCCTTAAATAAGGGATCCAGGGTGCACATATAAAATAATAGCTATACTGTTTTTATATACAAGTTGACATGCACAGGGAAGACACACAAGTTTGAGATACTGGCTATTGGTGGCAAGGAAAGGAGACAGAAGAGGGAGAATTTAGCTGAATCTCTACCATTTTGTTTCCCATTTTAAAAGACAGATTTGATGCACATACGGCAAAATGTTAACGTCTGTTTAATCTTAATGGTGAGTACATAGGTGCCTGTATTATTTTTGTACTTTTCTATATAATTAATAGGTCACATGTTTGACAAGGTGATTTTATTTTGTGTTATTTATCTTAAGGTAAAAACAAAAGGGACACTTCATATGAATAAAATATTTACCATTTCTAATGGTTACATTTATAAACATATAACCAGGCAATGTGCTACTGTAAAGCATTTATTTCTAAATATCCTCTGCTTAGATTTATATTATTGATATTTTGGGAAAAAAATTCTTCAGAACATGGTTGGTTGAATTTAGAATGCTATGGGATGCACAATGCATTCATTCATTCACTCATTTATCAGATATCTACTGAACTCCTACCATGATCTCATGATAGTACTGGATATAAAGACCTAGTCCCGAATTTTAGAGAGCTTACAGTCAATTGCAGAAGACAGACAACAAATAAACAAGAACATAAGTAAATATTGATTATGCATTGTGATAAATGGTCTGAAAGGAAGGAAGAGGCTGTTGGTAGAGTAACGTGAGTGAGGGGTGGGGAGGTTACTTTCGGAAGGTCTCTTCGAAGACGACATTTTAGCACAGATATAAAGACTGACAAGGACCCAGTGTTCCATGAATTAATCAATAATGAACGTAACATGTCAAGATGATTCCAAAGTTTTGAAGCTGGAAGGATTTGGGGGTGTAAATGCCATTGGCAAAAACAAGGAGATCAATTATAGGAGCCCCTGTAAAAGGTCAGGGGAAATTACAAATTCAATCATTAGCATATTGATTTTGAGATGTTATTAGAAAATCAATCCTTGGAAACAACCCCAGGAGGGAAATAATATAATCAGCCAATGGAAAATCATATATAAATTAAAATGAATTAACTGGATCTATATGTCAAAAATAGAAAATTATCAGGAACATAATACTGATTGAAAGAGCAAATTGGGAAATATGATTCCTACAGTATAAAATGATTTATATGAAGGATAAAAATATAAAAGGATAATAGATAGTGGTATGACCTCATATGTATGTATAGTAAAAGCATAAAAACATGCATGGAATATATATGTATTTTATAAGACATTGATTACCTCTGAAGATATATAAAAAGAAGTGGGATTAGGGAGGGATTAGATACATCTATAATATTTTAGTCAAAAAACAAGATTTAAAGCAAATATATTCAAATATCAATGTTTGCTCAGTCTTGCAGTGGATACTTAGAGATCTATTACATTATTTTTCATACTATTTCTATGATCTTGAAATATTTCATAATTTTGAAGAGCAGTAAACAAAAGGAAAAGCAATAAAAATTAATGAAGTAACAGCATGAGTCTATATTTTATTTAAAAAATTTTTATAGTTATTTCATTTATTTTTTTAAAATGTTTTGTGAGTCTGTATTTTACATTTTACTTTTGGTGGCCAAGGAAGGAGATAACTAACTCACGTCTCTGGTTTCAGCATTATTATATCAGTCATGATTCGGTTGCAGATAACAGAAAGGGAATTAATTGCTTCCAAAAATAAAGGGAATTAAATGCTTACAAAATCACTGGAAGACTAAGAAGCCAGCCCTCTAGGAATGAGGCCCACAACAACACTACAAACCTATCCCAGCAAGAGAGCTACTATCCTTACCATAACAAAGAAGTGAGAAAGTGGGAACTCACCGCCAGAAACTGTGGAACGTGTTCCACACATGCACAGCCTTAGCATCCATCCAGAAATCAGGACGTCAATATTTACCACACCCTGCCTCTCAAGTCACACACCTGACGAGACACAGTGAAGTGTTTGGACGGTCTTACTGTGGAGACTTCTGGCAGCCATTCTCCCTTCCTTCTTCCGGGTTTGTCAGTGGTATGAAGATTGAGAAGTTAAATCTATATTTCTAACACCTGATGACTGTTCACCTGAAACTCCCAACACCTGATGACTGTTCACAGCGGCTTCTATAATTGCTCTCCAGCTAAAGTAGCGGCAGACAATCCCAGAGCCTTCCTGAGCAAACTTTAAAGCAGTCACTGCAGCAATTCCAAAGTATGGCTCTGTTTCCTTCTATGTTCCAGCCTAATTAGATAAACTGTATCACATCAAGAACCCTCACTGCAAAAGAGTCTTGGAAATGTAGATTTCAGTTTCTCAATCTCCACATTACTGACAAACACAGAAGGAAGGGATGGCTACCACAGTCTCCTCCATGAGACCCTCCAAGCACCTCATTTTGTCTAATAGAAAGACCAGGGAGATTTTGACATTTTCTATTAGGGTCAATCCAGAAGCCAGGTACCGTATAAAATATGGGATAATATCTGGAATATTTAGAAAGAAGTATGTACTCCTTTCAAACTCAAATGTCAGCAATGAGACCAGGTGGCTGCAGAATTGAGAGTAGCAGCTGGTCAGTGTTGGTCAGCAGCCAGGCAAATGCAGAGTAGCTGGGAAAGAAAGAAACAGATTTTGTTTCCATACTCATTAGGAAATTCCATTTGGAGGTCTAGCAGCTGTTCATGGTGATAAGAAACCTCGAAATTGTTTTCTTTTAAATCTATAATAAACTGAATTTATACAATCTACCTAAAAGAATTTCACTTGTTTGGCTTGGGCTGAATTTTAATTGCCCAGAGGTCTTATTTTCTGGCTCATTTCCTTTGTCATTTCATTTTCACTTTTATCTCCTTACAACATTCCTGAGTGCAAGAGAACATTACTCTATACTTGTCATTAAATATTGTCAGCTAATACTTCAAGTCATAAAAAAACAGCCAAATGAAACTCACCCCCCTCCAAACTCCTGCATGGATGGAGAGTGGGAAGAGCATAGGCAATATTCATTTCTGACAGGACTAATAAGGTCAAGAAACTCTTTTCCCTTGGGGAATATTAATTATGTGTTACTGGATCCATGAATCCTATAAGAGCATGAACTGTATCATCCTCCAGTCCTATAAAGTATCTAGAAGAGAACTCTGTGCTGTAGTTTTTGCAAAATGGCCCTAATTCTTCACCTTTCTCTATATCAATACTCTTTGCCACATAACTTTGTGGTGACTTTCAGCTCTGATTCTAGCCTCGGCCATTGGCTTGCTTTGGTTAGTAGGAAGTCAGCAAACGTGATCGAGGTGAGGTTTGAAAAATACTCTTTGAATTGGGCTTGCCTACTTTTGCACCTCTGCTATTGTTATAAGAACATGCCAGGGAGAGACTGCTAGAGGTTAAAAGGTACGTGACTCACTGAAGTCATCCCAGTCAAGGCTATCCTAGATCACCTAACAGCTAGACAACTCCCACATAAGTCTATGAACCCAGACAGTAACAGCAGCGCTGCCGGGATGACCTGCAGCTGATGCAGACGCATGGGTGAGCCAGGGCCACTTTAGCTAAACCTTGCAACCACATAAGCTAATTAATGTCTCTTCTTATATGCCACCGAGTTCTGTGTGATGTAGCATTCATGTGGCAATAGATAACCAGTACAGTGACCAATGAATATTACATGATGGTGAATTGATGATTATACATGAACAAAAAAGATATCTAAGTTTCATTTATAATGCCTTAAACTGACTTTAGTACACAAAGAAATCAGATCTGAGTTGATCCTACACTGTGCTTTGAATCAAAAGCTATAAGAAAAGGTAGAAGTTATTTAGTAGGTGAAATATTTCCTTCTTATATTTCAAAACAATTCTATCATGACCAAGGCCCTAGTCATGGTCACAAGATCTTTCCAAAGTTCTGATGCTTGAGGAGAGCAGGTCTATTTGCAATTAGTTTTTAAGAAGTGTTTTGACTTTCTACATCCTTTTAGGCAACAATATATTTACCATAATTATTTCTAAAATGGAGGTAATAAGAAACCTTCAGTGTGAGGAAAACCCAAGATATGTGAGTTTTGAAGAGACAGAATAAAGTCTCGGCAAACTGATTGGGTGTAGCTTGTTTTCAGCCTTCTTCCATCTCACTTCTCTTTGCATCATGCTTCTTTGATCAGCAAGGAACACAAAAGAATACAATTTAATAGTATCCTGACAAAGAAGACTCGTGTATTCTGTATTTTTACTTTTTTCTTGACCGCCAAAATTACCAGTCTTGCATCTTCAAGCCTGTTCTTGGACTTTTAAAGTTTGCCTATGTATAGGCAACTTTACATAAATAAGACTTCAAGTATTCTGAAGCATTCTATATTAAAATTGCTTTATTAAAAAATGAAAATGTTTACCAAAAACATGAAATTTCAATAACATAATGGTTAAAAAAAAATCATAGTGGAAAGATAATAGTAGAAAAAGGATGAAACGATGTCAAAGTGTGCTATGCACAGAAAGACAAGATTTAAAGCCATGCATAATAATTCAAAGAGGGCAGAAATTTGACAAATTATACTAATTGTCAAAGCAAGGGAAAAATATTATTATTTATAAAAGTAGCTTGGTCTATGAAACAAAAATATATTCTTTACTTAGGATCAGTAAACTTCCTGAAAATGGTCTGAGACAAAAAATCTTCCACGTACCTTTATTTGGGTGAAGACCTCAACTATATATCCGCGTAGTAAACAGAAATTACAGTAAGACAGTTTTTTAAAAATTCCTACGTGAATATCAAAGTGAAAGCATTAATATGAGTGGTGAAAAATGTAGTCAAATTGTGCAGCTTTCTGATTGTTAGACTGATCCAGAAGCAAATGTGAGATTACCTAAAGAGATGAATGGACTGCTTATCCTTCAGGCAATCCTTTATAAATATAACTTCTTACAACCTAACTCTTGTTACACACTGGCCCATAGACATTTTGAGGTTGTATTCTCACATGCTGAAATAAGTTCACCTGAAAAGAAAATGTGACATCACGCATCTCACTAGAAAAGTAGCACTGCTTGCTTCTTAATTGTCTATAAGCTTGTGGCAGATAGGATCACATTCAAAATGCATTTGTATAAAATTGTGTGTGTAGGTAAAATAAATTTTTAAAGTAAATTAATACAATGCAAACATGCTAACATTGAACAGTATCTGTTTATGATTCAATTTTGTACTTTGCTTTTTGATTTGATTGCCAGTAGATTGTTATATATAATTCAGAGAGGTCTGGGTTCAAGACCAGCTCTTCCAACTATCAGTTGTGGGATAATAGTCAATTTACTTACTTCCCTAAACCTAATTCCTTATTCAAAAATGGAGCAAAAGAATAATAACTAACTCAATAGGATGTTACAAGAATTAAATGAGTTGCTATATTCAAAATGCCTCATACACAGCAAATGTTCAATACATGTAGTTAGCAGTTGTAGCTGTCATTAACATCAACTTTGGCATCACAACTGCCATCACCACAACTATCACCATTGCCTTAAACTCTTTGTATAAAGGAGACAGTCCCTTAGTAAGGTATGTGGTCAGTGTATGGCTGTATTCAGAGCACCATAACTTATCTTCTGATATACTTTATTTCACCCATAATTTTTGCATTCACCCTGGCCATCTTATGACAAAAAAAATAGATAGCAATCACCAAGCCACTACTCCAAAATCATGTTCAATTAAAAAAAATAAAATCTACCTAAGAAAAAACAGAATTAAATTGTACACTGTTAAGGATTAATTTGCAAAATGTCTTAGCGGATAATGCCACCTTGAAAATATCCTATATATTTTGTGTTTTGTATTACCTAGAAAGTAAGATTGTTATACGTTATCCTCTGAAGTAACAGCTTCTTTTTCTAACTACTCTTCTCTAAAAGTGTTTGTTCACACACTCATTTATTTATTCAAACCTTTCATGAGGGTCAAATTTATGTTGAGCAAGCCCTAGAGATAAGAAAGCAAGGTAGATCCTGCCCTCAAGGAACCCAAATGTGGGGAGAGAGATAGGACAAAGAACTGTACACCTGGCCCTAAAACAAAGAGATTATTACCCTAATAAATGTGTGCTTGAGGTGCTATTAACAAAAAGAGCAAAGAGAGTGATTTATTGTGAAGAAGGGTCGGGAAGAGAAGTCAAAGAATTTTCAGGATTCCTTGCACAGTGTCTCTAAAATAATGGATTCGATCCCTGTAATTAAATGGATGCCTTTCTAAATATTCGTAGCTGTTAAATGCATGAGTCTATTTTTTGTCAAATAGATTTTTTGTCTACCAAGAAAGATGAAACAAACTAAATTTAGATTTTTAGAGTCAGGAATGACCTTTTTTTTTTTTAAATTTATTTATTTATTTATTTATTTTTGGCTGTGTTGGTTCTTCGTTTCTGTGCGAGGGCTTTCTCTAGTTGTGGCAAGCGGGGGCCACTCTTCATCGCAGTGCGTGGGGCTTTCACTGTCGCAGCCTCTCTTGTTGCGGGGCACAGGCTTCAGACGCGCAGGCTCAGTAGTTGTGGCTCACAGGCCTAGTTGCTCTGCGGCATGTGGGATCTTCCCAGACCAGGGCTCGAACCCGTGTCCCCTGCATTGGCAGGCTGATTCTCAACCACTGCGCCACCAGGAAAGCCCAGGAATGAACTTTTAAAAAAGAGCTTTAATCTAGCATTACTGTTGATTAAAAAATCCTCTTCCCAGATAGTTTAGAATATGCCCAATTAGGGGACACATATTTGGTTAGTAGGAGAAGCAAGGATATGAACCATGTCTCTTATCTCGACTTCAAAGCCAGGATTTGGTCTGTAGCGTAGCTATTCTTTTTACTCTTATGCCTGCATTTTGCTAAGTGCCTGGTAAAATGCTAACTTTCAGAGGATGCTTACAAGAGGTGCTTGTAAAATAATAAATAGATTTCTTTTGGCCACTAGAAGAGAATTCAGTGCAGCACCACAGCACTTTATTAAAAATGTGTAGTTGGGGGAGGAGCTTCAAGTTAGCGGAAGAGTAAGACGCAGAGATCACCTTCCTCCCCACAAATACATCAGAAATACATCTACATGTGGAACAACTCCTACAGAACATCTACTGAACGCTGGCAGAAGGCCTCAGACCTTCCAAAAGGCAAGAAACTCCCCAGGTACCTGGGTAGGGCAAAAGAAAAAAGAAACAACAGAGACAAAAGAATAGGGACGGGACCTGCACCAGTGGGAGGTAGCTGTGAAGGAGGAAAGGTTTCCACACACTAGGAAGCCCCTTCACCGGAGGAGACTGCGGGGGGAGGAGGGGGGAAGCTTTGGAGCCACGGAGGAGAGCGCAGCCACAGGGGTGTGGAGGGCAAAACGGAGAGATTCCCGCACAGAGCCTCGGCGCCGAGCAGCACTCAGCACTCACCAGCCCAAGAGGCTTGTCTGCTCCCCTGCCGGGGCGGGCGGGGCTGGGAGCTGAGGCTCGGGCTTCGGTCGGATCGCAGGGAGAGGACTGGGGTTGGCTGTGTGAACACAGCCTGAAGGGGTTAGCGCACCACAGCTAGCCGGGATGGAGTCCGGGAAAAAGTCTGCAGCTGCCGGAGGCAAGAGACTTTTTCTTGCCTCTTTGTTTCCTGGTGCGCGAGGAGAGGGGATTAAGAGCGCAGCTTAAAGGAGCTCCAGACACGGGCGCGAGCCGCAGCTATCAGCGCGGACCCCAGAGACGGGCAGGAGACGCTAAGGCTGCTGCTGCCACCACCAAGAAGCCTGTGTGCAAGCACAGGTCACTCTCCACACCGCCCCTCCCGGGAGCCTGTGCAGCCCGCCACTGCCAGGGTCCCGTGATCCAGGGACTACTTCCCCGGGAGAACACACAGCGCGCCTCAGGCTGGTGCAACGTCACGCCAGTCTCTGCCGCCGCAGGCTCGCCCCGCATCCGTACCCCTCCCTCCCCGCGGCCTGGGTGAGCCAGAGCCCCCTAATCAGATGCTCCTTCAACCCCCTCCTGTCTGGGCGAAGAACAGTCGCCCTCAGGCGACCTACACGCAGAGGCCGGTCAAAATCCAAAGCTGAACCCCGGGAGCTGTGCGAACAAAGAAGAGAAAAGGAAATTTCTCCCAGGAGCCTCAGGAGCAGCGGATTAAATCTCCACAATCAACTTGATGTACCCTGCATCTGTGGAATACCTGAATAGACAACGAATCATCCCAAATTGAGGAGGTGGACTCTGGGAGCAAAGATAAATATATATTTTCCCCTTTTTCTCTTTTTGTGAGTGTGTATGTCTATGCTACTCTGTGTGATTTTGTTTTTATAGCTTTACTTCTACCACTTGTCCTAGGGTTCTGTCTGTCCGTTTTTCTTTTTAACTTTTAAAAAATTTTTTCTAAATATTTCTTATTTTGTATTTTAATAACTTTATTTTATTTTATTTTATCTTCTTTCTTTCTATTTTTTCTCCCTTTTATTATGAGCCATGTGGATGAAAGGCTCTTGGTGCTCCAGCCAGGCATCAGGGCTGTGCCTCTGAGGTGGGAGAGCCAAGTTCAGGACACTGGTCCACAAGAGACCTACCAGCTCCATGTAATATCAAATGGCAAAAATCTCCCAGAGGTCTCCATCTAAACGCCAAGACCCAGCTTCACTCAACGGCCAGCAAGCTACAGTGCTGGACACCCTATGCCAAACAACTAGCAAGACAGGAACACAACCCCATCCATTAACACAGAGGCTGCCTTAAATCATAATAAGGCCACAGACACCACAGAACACACCACCAGATGTGGACCTGCCCACCAGAAAGACAATATCCAGCCTTATCCACCAGAACACAGGCACTAGTCCCCTCCACCAGGAAGCCTACACAACCCACTAAAACAACCTAAGCCACTGGGGACAGACACCAAAAACAACGGGAATTACGACCCTGCAGCCTGTGAAAAGGAGACCCCAAACACAGTAAGTTAAGCAAAATGAGAAGACAGAGAAACACACAGCAGATGAAGGAGCAAGGCAAAACCCCACCAGACCTAACAAATGAAGAGGAAATAGGCAGTCTACCAGAAAAATTCAGAATAATGATAGTAAAGATGATCCAAAATTGTGTATATAGAATAGAGAAAATACAAGAAACGTTTAACAGGGACCTAGAAGAACTAAAGAGCAAACAAACAGTGATGAACAACACAATAAATGAAATTAAAAATTCTCTAGAAAGGATCAGTAGCAGAATAACTGAGGCAGAAGAACGGATAAGTGACCTGGAAGATAAAATGGTGGAAATAACTACTGCAGAGCAGAATAAAGAAAAAAGAATGAAAAGAATTGAGGACAGTCTCAGAGACCTCTGGGACAATATTAAATGCACCAACATTCAAATTATAGGGGTCCCAGAAGAAGAAGAGAAAAAGAAAGGGACTGAGAAAATACTTGAAGAGATTATAGTTGAAAATTTCCCTAATATGGGAAAGAAAATACTTAATCAAGTTCAGGAAGCACAGAGAGTCGCATACAGGATAAATCCAAGGAGAAACACGGCAAGACACATATTAATCAAACTATCAAAAATTAAATACAAAGAAAAAATATTAACAGCAGCAAGGGAAAAACAACAAATAACACACAAGGGAATCCCCATAAGGTTAACAGCTGATCTTTCAGCAGAAACTCTGCAAGTCTGAAGGGAGGAGCAGGACATATTTAAAGTGATGAGGGAGAAAAACCTACAACCAAGATTACCCACCAAGGATCTCATTCAGATGTGATGGAGAAATTAAAACCTTTACAGACAAACGAAAGCTAAGAGAATTCAGCACCACCAAACCACCTTTACAACAAATGCTAAAGGAACATCTCTAGGTAGGAAACACAAGAGAAGGAAAAGACCTAAAATAACAAACCCAAAATAATTAATGGTAATAGGAACATACATATCGATAATTTCCTTAAATGTAAATGGATTAAATGCTCCAACCAAAAGACATAGACTAGCTGAATGAATACAAAAACAAGACCTGTATATATGCTGTCTACAAGAGACCCACTTCAGACCTAGGGACACATATAGACTGAAAGTGAGGGGATGGAAAAAGATATTCCATGCAAATGGAAATCAAAGAAAGCTGGAGTAGCAATTCTCATATCAGACAAAATAGACTTTAAAATAAAGACTATGACAAGAGACAAAGAAGGACACTACCTAATGATAAAGGGATCAACACAAGAAGAAGATATAACAGTTGTTAATATTTATGCACCCAATATAGGAGCACCTCAATACATAAGGCAAATACTAACAGCCATAAAAGGGGAAATTGACAGTAACACAATCATAGTAGGGGACTTTAAAACGCCACTTTCACCAATGGCCAGATCATCCAAAATGAAAATAAATAAGGAAACACAAGCTTTAAATGATACATTAAACAAGATGGACTTAATTGATATTTATAGGACATTCCATCCAAAAACAACAGAATACACATTCTTCTCAAGTGCTTATGGAACATTCTCCAGGATAGATCATATCTTGGGTCACAAATCAAGCCTTGGTAAATTTAAGAAAATTGAAATCGTATCAAGTATCTTTTCTGACCACAATGCTATGAGACTAGACATCAATTACAGGAAAAAAATCTGTAAAAAATACAAACACATGGATGCTAAACAATAGACTACTTAATAACCAAGAGGTCACTGAAAAAATCAAAGATGAAATCAAAAAATACGTAGAAACAAATGACAATGAAAACACGATGACCCAAAACCTTTGGGACGCAGCAAAAGCAGTTCTAAGAGGGAAGTTTATAGCAATACAATCCTACCTTAAGAAACAAGAAACATCTCAAACAAACAACCTAACCTTACACCTAAAGCAATTAGAGAAAGAACAACAGAAAAAGCCCAAAGTTCACAGAAGGAAAGAAGTCATAAAGATCAGATCAGAAATAAATGAAAAAGAAATGAAGGAAACGATAGCAAAGATCAATAAAACTAACAGCTGGTTCTTTGAGAAGATAAATAAAATTGATAAACCATTAGCCAGACTCATCAAGAAAAAAAGGGAGAAGACTCAAATCTAGAATTAGAAATAAAAAATGAGAAGTAACAACTGACACTGAAGAAATACAAAGGATCATGAGAGAGTACTACAAGCAACAGTATGCCAATAAAATGGACAACCTGGAAGAAATGCACAGATTCTTAGAAATGCACAACCTTCCGAGACTGAACCAAGAAGAAACAGAAAATGTGAACAGTCCAATCATAAGCACTGAAATTGAAACTGTGATTAAAAATCTTCCAAGAAACAAAAGCTCAGGACCGGATGGATTCACAGGTGAATTCTATCAAACATTTAGAGAAGAGCTAGCACCTATCCTTCTCAAACTCTTCCAAAATATAGCAGAGGGAGGAGCACTCCCAAACTCATTCTACGAGGCCACCATCACCCTGATACCAAAACCAGACAAAGATGTCACCAAGAAAGAAAACTACAGGCCAATGTCACTGATGAACATAGATGCAAAAATCCTCAACAAAATACTAGCAAACAGAATCCAACAGCACATTAAAAGGATCATACACCATGATCAAGTGGGGTTTATCCCAGGAATGCAAGGATTCTTCAGTATACGCAAATCAATCAATGTGATACATCATATTAACAAATTGAAGGAGAAAAACTATATGATTATCTCAATAGATGCAGAAAATGCTTTTGACAAAATTCAACACCTATTTATGATAAAAACCCTCCAGAAAGTAGGCATAGAGGGAACTTTCCTCAACATAATAAAGGTCATATATGACAAACCCACAGCCAGCATTGTCCTCAATGGTGAAAAACTGAAACCATTTCCTCTAAGATCAGGTACAAGACAAGGTTGCCCACTCTCACCACTATTATTCAACATAGTTTTGGAAGTTTTAGCCACAGCAATGAGAGAAGAATAAGAAATAAAAGGAATCCAAATCGGAAAAGAAGAAGTAAAGCTGTCACTGTTTGCAGATGACATGATACTATACAAAGAGAATCTAAAGATGCTACCAGAAAACTACTAAGAGCTAATCAACGAATTTCGTAAAGTAGCAGGATACAAAATTAATGCACAGAAATCTCTAGCATTCTTATACACTAATGATGAAAAATCTGAAAGAGAAATTAAGGAAACACTCCCATTTACCACTGCAACAAAAAGAATAAAATATCTAGGAATGAACCTACCTAAGGAGACAAAAGACCTGTATGCAGAAAATTATAAGACACTGATGAAAGAAATTTAAAATGATACAAATAGATGGAGAGATATACCATGTTCTTGGATTGGAAGAATCAACATTGTGAAAATGATTCTACTACCCAAACTAATCTACAGATTCAGTGCAATCCCTATCAAACTACCACTGGCATTTTTCACAGAACTAGAACAAAAAATTTCACTATTTGTATGGAAACACAAAGGACCCCGAATAGCCAAAGCGATCTTGAGAAAGAAAAACTGAGCTGGAGGAATCAGGCTCCCTGACTTCAGACTATACCACAAAGCTACAGTAATCAAGACAGTATGATACTGGCACAAAAACAGGAATATAATCAATGGAACAGGATAGAAAGCCCAGAGATAAACCTACACACATATGGTCACCTTATCTTTGATAAAGGAGGCAAAAATATACAGAGGAGAAAATACAGCCTCTTCAATAAGTGGTGCTGGGAAAAGTGGACAGCTACATGTAAAAGAATGAAATTAGAACACTTTCTAACACCATACACAAAAATAAACTTAAAAATGGATTGAAGACCTAAATGTAAGGCCAGACACTATCAAACTGTTAGAGGAAAACATAGGCAGAACACTCTATGTCATAAATCACAGCAAGATCCTTTTTGACCACCTCCTAGAGAAATGGAAATAAAAACAAAAATAAACAAATGGGACCTAATGAAACTTCAAAGCTTTTGCACAGCAAAGGAAACCATAAACAAGATGAAAAGACAGCCCTCAGAATGGGAGAAAATATTTGCAAATGAAGCAACTGACAAAGGATTAACCTCCAAAATTTACAAGCAGCTCATGCAGCTCAATATCAAAAAAACAAACAACCCAATCCAAAAATGGGCAGAAGACATAAACAGACATTTCTTCAAAGAAGATATACAGATTGCCAACAAACACATGAAAGGATGCTCAATATCATTAATCATTTGAGAAATGCAAATCAAAACTACAATGTGATATCATCTCACACCAGTCAGAAAGGCCATCATCAAAAAATCTACAAACAATAGATGCTGGAGAGGGTGTGGAGAAATGGGAACCCTCTTGCACAGTTGGTGGGAATGTAAATTGATACAGCCACTATGGAGAACAGTATGGAGGTTCCTTAAAAAACTAAAAATAGAGCTACCATACGACCCAGCAATCCCACTACTGGGCATATACCCTGCGAAAACCATAATTCAAAAAGAGTCATGTACCAAGATGTTCATTGAAGCTTTATTTACAGTAGCCAGGACATGGAAGCAACCTAAGTGCCCATCAACAGATGAATGGATAAAGAAGATGTGGCACATATGTACAATGGAATATTACTCTGCCATAAAAAGAAACGATACTGAGTTATTTGTCATGAGGTGGATGGACCTAGAGTCTGTCATACAGAGTGAAGTAAGTCAGAAAGAGAAAAACAAATACCGTATGCTAACACATATATATGGAATCTAAGAAAAAAAAAAAGGTCATGAAGAACCTAGGGGCAAGACGGGAATAAAGACACAGACCTACTAGAGAATGGACCTGAGGATATGGGGAGGGGGATGGGTAAGCTGTGACAAAGTGAGAGAGTGGCATGGACATATATACACTACGAAATGTAAAATAGATAGCTAGTGGGAAGCAGCCGCATAGCACAGGGAGATCAGCTTGGTGCTTTGTGACCACCTAGAGGGGTGGGATAGGGAGGGTGGGAGGGAGGGAGACGCAAGAGGGAAGAAATATGGGAACATATGTGTATGTATAACTGATTCACTTTGTCAGAAAGCAGGAACTAACACACCATTGTAAAGCAATTATACTCCAATAAAGATGTTAAAAAAAAAAAATGTGTAGTTGTTCTCAAACAGTTCATACAGCTCTGAAAATGCATACCTTATGCCTCCACAGTGATTTATGCACTGCCAAATCTTGTGTAAATCTCATTGCACAAGCCATGCTTGAGGAATACTGGAATTGGTGCTATTCACAATACAATATTAGCAAATGTATTTTTCCTATGCTAAATATATCCTTGCCGTTTTTATTATCTACTTGTGTGCTTATGCTCATTACTAACAAGAAAGATTTGTTTAATATTTCCCTATGGCTGTTAGATCTACAGAGGCCATAGAATAAACTTACCTTGTTTTCCATTAATTTATTCTCTCTTTTGCCATTATATTGGCAGTTCTATTAGTATAGATTTTGGTAACCATCCCAAGATGTCCATTAGGTGTAGCTCTAAAAAGATAAGAGAAGAAATTGACAGTCAGTGAATTTCCCCAAAGTTTCTTTTGTTTGTAAATGTCTATTTCATAAATAAAAAGCTTTTAAATTTATTAGGTTTGCCTAGTGAAAGCTATTATACTGTAAACTGTATCCTTAAGCTGCATTCTATTAGGCCTCTTTGTTTAAGCCAGTCAACTAATTTCTTAGCGTTAGTAAATAGCTATGATCCTACATACAAAGTTTCACAAGGAAATTGTTAATATTGACAAAAGATACATGACCTTAATTGTCCTTCACTAATCAAATGGCTACACATTTAACATAAGCTTGAGAGGCAGTCACAATTCTCTAAATCTTTTGAGGAAAAAGAGTTACTTTATTGCTAGGTTGAAACTATTGCTAGGAAACAAGAAATTTCACTTATTATTAAGGAAACTCCATATTATATGATATCATTTGAAAGTCATCAAGAAATTTTATCTATTATTTCTGAAAATCATAACAAACTGAATTTTAAGAATATTTACATAAATAAGTATAAATATGATATATGATTTTAGGAAACTCACTATTCTGTACATTAATTTGACAGTATTGCTAAAATTTCTAGAGAGATTTTAAAGCCTTGATTCTAAATCGAATCTGTTTCTGAGAACTGTAATTCTTGGTGTACCTCATTCTAATATAACTTGTCTTTAGCATTTCTGATTGTATAGTATTTGTATTTTACAGATGTTTATATTTCGAAGTTCTCATACCAACATTATTTCAATATAACTCCCTTTCATGAAGCATTCAAAGAGCTTTATAAATATTTAATTACCTATTTTTATCTCAAATTGCTATAACAAGAAACTCTCTTGGACCATTTTGGTTGAAAAAATATGAATTCTACCCAACTATGTCTAGTTTGTGTCAAAAGGAAATTTGGTGGCTTATACAACTGAAAGTTCTAGGGTAGATTTGACTTAAGATATGTCAGTATTCAAGGGCACAAAGTATATCACCAAGTCTGTCTTCATCCCTGGGTGGTCTTCATTCTCAGGAATGCTTTTCCTTTTTTGACAAATATGACCCCTGGAAGAACTGGTGTTACTAATATTTTCAGAGAAAAGAGTCCTATTTTTCTCATAAGTCTAAAAAAATAATCCAGGTATGACTCTCATTGGCTCAACTGGAGTCACAGGTCCATTCTTGAATCAATAACTGTGGCCAGGTTATGAGCTGATCTGAAGGACCGGGCTTGTGCCACATGCCCTGCACTGAAGCCAGAAGAAGGGGTCAGCCTCACTGAAGCCATACTGACTAAGAGGGGTAAAGTCATGACTTCTCAAAAAAAAGTGGCACAGAACATACGCAGCCTTATATAGCCTTATATAGCCACAAATAACAGCCATAGCTTTTTTCTCTCTTCTTTTGGAGATATAAAAAAGATGATGTGATATCTGCAAGACATTCACACCCACTGACATACCTAACAAGGAACATATTATGACACTTAATCAGCATTACTGGAAATCTGCACTTCTTACGAGATTCTCTAAATCCTGTCAAAATACCTGAATTTCAGAGCTAACATTTTCTATAATCTACCTAGATCTAAGAGGAATATAGAAGGAAACTTTAGTCACATGAACTTTGTAACTGAGAGAGTTGGTTGCCTGATAATTTTGGTCATGGCAATACTTTCAGGAACTGAAGACTTCAACTAGAAAATGAAGACACATGTAGTGGAAGACTAACTGTGTGTGGTTATTCAAGTTTTAAATAATCGTTGTTCATTTTACAGTCAACCTGAAGATCATTCCACCATTCAGTTTCATAATGAATTCAGTATATCCCTTTTTCCTGTCCAGGCAATACCCAGAACAATAGTATCTCAGGCAGCCATATCAGTTGTCCAAAGAATACTTGCAGGGAATAAAGCAAGAAAAGGATGCCCATCTATTCAACATTACATACTGATGTCTACCATGTGTTGAGTACTGGAATAAATAAGTCAACAAAACAAACAAAAATCCCTTCCCTTATAGAGTTTATATTCTAATGGACCAAGATATATTGATCTTACCATTAACTTTCCTTCTCACTCTCACAGTGGGTGTTTGTTCTAATTTCTTCTCTACCATTGCATAGTCGGCATCTCTGCTTGTTTATTAGTTAGTACTGATTGAAGCACTATTGGAGGTGTGATCAGGGCATGATGCAGGCTAACTTGAGGAGGCCATGACCTCAGCTATGCTATCATCACACAGAAGAAAGTCAGAACTTAGAGAAGAGAAACCCCATGATATCCCACTCCCACCCTCCTATTTGTCGAGCTTAGTATATTTTTGTAAATAACAATTCCGTAAAAATCGTAGTTGGCTGGACTAACATTTAATATTCTTCTGATAGCAGAGGAGGAGGAGCTTTTGTGCTTATATGTGGATTTTTAAAAATACATTAATGGTGACACTTTGATAATCTATGTGCAGGAAGAAGAACAAGAGATAACACATGTTGAGAATTGGTTAAAACAGGCAGTGGGAGTAAGCTCTGCAGCCAAGCAGAGGACTCCAATGGACCTCAATAAGATCACCTCCCTCTGGAAAAAGCCTTCCCCCCATCAGTGAGGTTCCTACCAGGTGGCCATGTTCTTATGTGGCCCCAATTTTGGCCACAGATTAGTGGTTCAGAAATTGTTGCATGATCCAAACTAGGCAAATAGGTAAAATTCCTAATATTTCTGGCATTTTAAAATTGTGGACCAAAATAATCAATTCTTCTCCTATGGTGAAGGTATGAAATTTACAAGCTGTTTTGGGTTTATGTTTTCAACCATGAAGAGAGAAACAGCCTGAGAGAATAAAGACCCCACAAAGAGAAACAACGATGAAAGGAAGCAAGTTCTAATAGCACCCATGCTCCTGCTACAAGTACTTCTGATAAATTTCTCTTATTATTGAAGATGGTTCAAGCTGGTTTTCTGTCACTTACAAAATGCACTAACTAATGCACAATTAAATGTCACTGTCATTGAAAGTACTCAGACTTTGTCCTTAAAGCTCTTTAGTTTTTCTCTGCTAGTTTCACCTCTTTCAGCTCCTTCCTATTTAGTTGGGAAGCCAATTAACCAATTCCCTTATAATGGTATCTAAGCCAAGGTTTCTAATTGCATCTAAACTAAGATTTCTAATTGCATCTAAATTAAGTTTAGATGCACTTTGTGAGGATGTGGACAGTTCTCTTTTAATTAGAATGCCTGAGCATTACTGAGTGCATCTTGTGACAGCTGTTTCAATAGCTAGAGGTCTTTTTGCTTTCTTCTACAGGGCAAACATCATGTATGTGAGGTTTGTTAGGGCAATCAATTATCCTGGTTTGCCTGGGACCAAAGGGGCTCCCAGGATGCAGAACTTTCAGTGCTAAAATTTAAAAAGTCCCAGGTTGGTTATACTGGTTTTAGAAGTGGCCTCCTGAAAATGTGAGGCATCACTGTATAGTTGAGTAAAATCCTCTGGGTGAAAATCCTGGCTCTGCTATTTAATGCAGACAAATTATCTAACCTGTTTATATGTCCGATTTCTCCATGTAAAATAGGGATCATAATGGTATCTTCTTGTTTGGTATGATTCGCACATCATTAGTGAATATGTGCAGCCCTGAATATAATGCCTTGAACATAGTAAGGACTCAAATTTAGCTACTATTGCTATTGTTATTACTGAGTTTCTAGTTCCTATGGCTAAATTGATGGCATGCATTTTAAAGGAAATTTCAGTACTGGACTGCCCACAAGGCTTGAGTAGAACATATGTCCTAAAATACCCTCAGCCTTCACTAACATCCAGATTTTAGTTCTATTAATTTTGCACAGTGCCAGAACAGCTTGTTTTTTCTGTTTTAAGTTTCCTTTTCCCTAACTTCACTATATCATTACAGACTGTTTTGTATTTAATGTATAAAACTAAACACTTCATTTCCCCTATAAAGTCCCACTCTTTTTTTCCTTATGATCAGGCAAAGAGAAAATGAGGAAAAGGAACAAGAAGAGGAGGAGGTGAAAGAAACAATCACATAGTGATAAAATGTCATAATGGTCATATTCTGACTAGAAGAAAATTTGGTATTTGCTCTAAATTTAAACCCAATTGGATGTGCACTGAATCTATATCCAGCGGCATTCTTTTATTTCTCCTTTTTTAAGAGAGCACTTTTAGAATACCATTTCATAGAACATAGCAGTTTTACAATATTAAATAGATCGTGAGAGGGTATCTTTTTAAGTGCAATAAAAACTGATTTCACATACACAATAATAATAATAACAGCAATGGCTTTTGCTTTTTATTGGGGGACTTGATGAGTCCAAATACTAGATTAAATGTGTTACATATGTTGGATCTCATTTTTGCTTTTATGGCACTTTATGACTTAAGTACTCCTCTTATCCCCTTTACACAGAAGAGGGAACTGCAGATGAGTCTCAGCCCAGAGAGAATAAGTGATTTCTCAAGTAATATAAATAGTATTTGAATATGTGCTTTGTTTTATCTTGCTCAGGCTAAATTTATAATTTTCTTATTCTATTACTTATGAAACTTTGTCATGTTCTAGTTCCATGAATCTTCTAATCTTCCAGGGTTGCAATAATTATAATTACTTTTGGACTACATGAAATGGCCCCTATTTGTATATCTAGTGTCACCTAGATTTGAGTATCAGTTTTTGTTTTTATTTTATCACAGCAAGAGGGTTTCTAAGAAGCTGCTCATCTGTCAGATAAACTCAGTTTACCTCTAACTACTGATTCTGTTCTGAAATTATATAATGTTTGCAGTAACTGACCCAGTATCCTATGACTCCCAGTCTAAGTCCTTGCTAGACATTCTGGTTTCTCTTTGACAAGATCTGTGCTTCTCCTCACTCTGCTTTATACCTTCAGGGACTGGACCTGGGTCAGAAAACCAAGACCAGCAGGGCAAATCTCGCTCACCACCTGTTTTTGTAAATAAAGTTATATTGGTACATGGACATGCCACTCATTTACATGCTATAATGACAGAGTTGAGTAGTTGCAAAAGACACTCTATGGACCACAAAGTGTAAATTATTTATTATCTGGGCCTCAACGTAAAAATTTTGCTAACCCTTGGTCAATTAGACTGTTGACCCCAAACCTGTTAGATTCCCTCTGATCTGGTTTTCCATTCACTATGTCCACTCATACTAGTTTTGCTTGTAGTTGAGAAGACTTTTGCTGCCCCTCCACCTCAGAAATTATGATTAAACCTCCCTAACTGTCTCCTTGATCTGTCTATGCTCATTGTCATGGTCAGTGCATCTGCGCATTTGCAAATCCTTATATACGACATGTTTCAATAAAGCAACTTTGTCCATTTGTTCTAAGCACAACAGGAAGGTGAGAAGAAATGAGCTGGCATCCTAGAGATGGGACAATGATGTCACAGGTGGGGTGACTTAGGGAAGTGAGGTCATTAATTCTTTGTTTATTATTATTTCTAACATGCATTATATTCATGGTGTTTTTTTGTTTTAACATCTTTATGGGAGTATAATTGCTTTACAATGGTGTGTTAGTTTCTGGTTTATAACAAAGTGAATCAGCTGTACATATACATATATCCCCATATCTCCTCCCTCTTGTGTCGCCCTCTCATCCTCCCTATCCCACCCCTGTAGGTGGTCACAAAGCACTGAGCTGATATCCCTGTGCTATGCGGCTGCTTCCCACTATCTATTTTACATTTGGTAGTATATATAAGTCCATGCCATTCTCTCAGTTCCTCCCAGCTTACCCTTCCCCATCCCTGTGTCCTCAAGTCCATTCTTTATGTCTGCGTCTTTATTCTTGTCCTGCCCCTAGGTTCTTCAGAACTAATTTTTTTTTTTTTTTAGATTCCATATATATGTGTTAGCATATGGTACTTGTTTTTCTCTTTCTGACTTCCTTCACTCTGTATGACAGGCTCAAGGTCCATCCACCTCACTACAAATAACTCAATTTTGTTTCTTTTTATGGCTCAGTAATATTCCATTGTATATATGTGCCAGATCTTCTTTATCCATTCACCTGTCAATGGACACTTAGGTTGCTTCCATGTCCTGGCTATTGTAAATAGAGCTTCAATGAACATTTTGGTACATGACTCTTTTTGAATTACGGTTTTCGCAGGGTATATGCCCAGTAGTGGGATTGCTGGGTCGTATGGTACCTCTATTTTTAGTTTTGTAAGGAACTTCCATACTGTTCTCCATAGTGGCTGTATCAATTTACATTCCCACCAACAGTGCAAGAGGGTTCCCTTTTCTCCACACCCTCTCCAGCATTTATTGTTTGTAGATTTTTTTGATGACGGCTATTCTGACTGGTGTGAGGTGATACCTCATTGTAGTTTTGACTTGCATTTTTATAATGATTAGTGATGTTGAGCATTCTTTCATGTGTTTGTTGGCAATCTGTATATCTTCTTTGGAGAAATGTCTATTTAGGTCTTCTACCCATTATTGGATTGGGTTGTTTTTTGGATATTGAGTTGCATGAGCTGCTTGTAAAATTTGGAGTTTAATCCTTTGTCAGTTGCTTCATTTGCTAATATTTTCTCCCATTCTGAGGGTTGTCTTTTCACCTTGTTTATGGTTTCCTTTGCTGTGCAAAATCTTTTAAGTTTCATTAGGTCCCATTTGTTTATTTTTATTTCCATTTCTCTAGGAGGTGGGTCAAAAAGGATCTTGCTGTGATTTATGTCATAGAGTGTTCTGCCTATATTTTCCTCTAAGAGTTTATAGTGTCTGGCCTTACATTTACTTCTTTAATCCACTTTGAGTTTATTTTTATGTATGGTGTTAGGGAGTGTTCTAATTTCATTCTTTTATTCATTAGCTGTCCAGTTTTCCCAGCACCACTTATTGAAGAGGCTGTCTTTTCTACATTGTATATTCTTGCCTCCTTTATCAAAGATAAGGTGACCATATGTGCGTGGGCTTATCTCTGGGCTTTCTATACTGTTCCATTGATCTATATTCCTGTTTTTGTGCCAGTACCATACTGTCTTGATTACTGTAGCTTTGTACTATAGTCTGAAGCCCAGGAGCCTGATTCCTCCAGCTCCATTTTTCTTTCTCAAGATTGCTTTGGCTATCTGGGGTCTTCTGTGTTTCCATACAAATTGTGAAATATTTTGGTCTAGTTCTGTGAAAAATGCATTGGTAGTATGACAGGGATTGCACTGAATCTATAGATTGCTTTGGATAGTGTAGTCATTTTCACAATGTTGATTCTTCCAATCCAAGAACATGGTATATCTCTCCATCTGTTTGTATCCTTTTTAATTTCTTTCATCAGTGTCTTATAGTTTTCTGCATACAGGTCTTTTGTCTCCTTAGGTAGGTTTATTCCTAGGTATTTTATTCTTTGTGTTGCAATGGTAAATGGGATGTTTCTTTAATTTCTCTTTCAGATTTTTCATCATTAGTGTATAGGAATGCTAGAGATTTCTGTGCATTAATTTTGTATCCTTCTACTTTACCCAATTCGGTGATTAGCTCTAGTAGTTTTCTGGTAGAATCTTTAGGATTCTCTATGTATAGTATCATGTCATCTGCAAACAGTGACAGCTTTACTTCTTCTTTTCCGATTTGGATATCTTTTATTTCGTTTTCTTCTCTGATTGCTGTGGCTAAAGCTTCCAAAACTATGTTGAATAATAATGGTGAGAGTGGACAACCTTGTCTTGTTCTTGATCTTAGTAGAAATGGTTTCAGTTTTTCACCATTGAGGACAATATTCACTGTGGGTTTGTCATATATGGCCTTTATTATGTTGAGGTAAGTTCCCTCTATGCCTACTCTCTGGAGGGTTTTTATCATAAATGGCTGTTGAATTTTGTCGAAAGCTTTTTCTGCATGTATTGAGATGATCATATGGATTATCTCCTTCAATTTGTTAATATGGTGTATCACATTGATTGATTGCATATATTGAAGAATCCTTGCATTCCTGGGATAAAACCCACTTGACCATGGTGTATGATCCTTTTAATGCACTGTTGGATTCTGTTTGCTAGTATTTTGTTGAGGATTTTTGCATCTATGTTCATCAGTGATATTGGCCTGTAATTTTCTTCCTTTGTGACATCTTTGTCTGGTTTTGGTATCAGGGTGATGGTGGCCTCATAGAATAAGTTTGGGCATGTTCCTCCCTCTGCAATATTTTGGAAGAGTTTGAGAAGGATAGGTGTTAGCGCTTCTCTAAATGTTTGACAGAATTGTCCTGGTCCTGGGCTTTTGTTTGTTGGAAGATTTTTAATCACAGTCTCCATGTCAGTGTTTGTGATTGGTCTGTTTATATTTTCTATTTCTTCCTGGTTCAGTCTCGGAAGGTTGTGCTTTTCTAAGAATTTGTCCATTTCTTCCAGGTTGTCCATTTTATTGGCATACAGTTGCTTGCAGTAATCTCTCATGATCCTTTGTATTTCTGCAGTGTCAGTTGTTACTTCTCCTTTTTCATTTCTAATTCTGTTGATTTGAGTCTTCTCCCTTTTTTTCTTGATGACTCTGGTTAATGTTTTATCAATTTTGTGTATCTTCTCAGAGAACCAGCTTTTAGTTTTATTGATTTTTGCTATTGTTTCCTTCATTTCTTTTTCATCTATTTCTGATCTGATCTTTATGATTTCTTTCCTTCTGCTAACTGTGGGTTTTGTTCTTCTTTCTCTAATTGCTTTAGGTGTAAGGTTAGGTTGTTTATTTGAGATGTTTCTTGTTTCTTGAGGTAGGATTGTATTGTTATACACTTCCCTCTTAAAACTGCTTTTGCTGCATCCCATAGGTTTTGGGTCATTGTGTTTTCATTGTCATTTGTTTCTAGGCATTTTTTGATTTCCTCTTTGATTTCTTCAGTGATCTCTTGGTTATTAAGTAGTGTATTGTTTAGCCTCCATGTGTTTGTAATTTTTACAGATTTTTTTTCCTGTAATTGATATCTAGTCTCATAGACTTGTGGTCAGAGAAGATACTTGATACGATTTCAATTTTCTTAAATTTACCAAGGCTTGATTTGTGACCCAAGAATGATCTATCCTTGAGAATGTTCCATAAGCACTTGAGAAGAATGTGTATTCTGTTGTTTTTGGAAGGAATGTCCTATAAATATCCATTAAGTCCATCTTGTTTAATGTGTCATTTAAAGCTTGTGTTTCCTTATTTATTTTCATTTTGAATGATCTGTCCATTGGTGAAAGTGGGGTGTTAAAGTCCCCTACTATGATTGTGTTACGGTTGACTTCCCGTTTTATGGCTGTTAGCGTTTGCCTTATGTATTGAGGTGTTCCTATGTTCGGTGCATAAATATTTACAATTGTTATATCTTCTTCTTGGATTGATCCCTTGATCATTATGTTGTATCCTTCTTTGTCTCTTGTAATAGTCTTTATTTTAAAGTCTATTTTGTCTGATATAAGAATGGCTACTTAAGCTTTCTTTTGATTTCCATTTGCATGGAATATCTTTGTCTATCCTCTCCTCACTTTCAGTCTGTATGTGTCCCTAGGTCTGAAGTGGGTCTCTTGTAGACAGCATATCTACGGGTCTTGTTTTTGTATCCATTCAGCCAGTCTATGTCTTTGGGTTGGAGCATTTAATCCATTTACATTTAAGGTAATTATGGATATGTATGTTCCCATTACCATTTTCTTAATTGTTTGGGGTTTGTTATTTTAGGTCTTTTCCTTCTCTTGTGTTTCCTGCCTAGAGAAGTTCCTTTGGCATTTGTTGCAAAGCTGGTTTGGTGGTGCTGAATTTTCTTAGTTTTTGCTTGCCTGTAAAGGTTTTAATTTCTCTGTCGAATCTGAATGAGATTCTTGCTGGGTAGAGTAATCTTGGTCGTAGGCTTTTCCCTTTCATCACTTTAAATATGTCCTGCCACTCCCTTCTGACTTGCAGAGTTTCTGCTGAAAGATCAGCTGTTAACCTTATGGAGATTCCCTTGTATGTTATTTGTTGTTTTTCCCTTGCTGCTTTTAATATTTTTCCTTTCTGTTTAATTTTTGATAGTTTGATTAATATGTGTCTTGCCATGTTTCTCCTTGGATTTATCCTGTATGGGACTCTCTGTGCTTCCTGGACTTGATTGACTCTTTCCTTTCCCATATTAGGGAAGTTTTCAACTATAATCTCTTCAAATATTTTCTCAGTCCCTTTCTTTTTCTCTTCTTCTTCTGGGACCCCTATAATTCGAATGTTGGTGTGTTTAATGTTGTCCCAGAGGTCCCTGAGACTGTCCTCAATTCTTTTCATTCTTTTTTCTTTATTCTGCTCTACAGTAGTTATTTCCACTATTTTATCTTCCAGGTCATTTATTCGTTCTTCTGCCTCAGTTATTCTGCTCTTGATTCCTTCTAGAGAATTTTAAATTTCATTTATTGTGTTGTTCATCACTGTTTGTTTGCTCCTTAGTTCTTCTAGGTCCTTCTTAAACATTTGTTATATTTTCTCCATTCTATTTCCAATATTTTGTATATCTTTACTATCATTACTCTGAATTATTTTTCAGGTAGACTGCCTATTTCCTCCTCATTTGTTTGGTCTGCTGGGTTTTTACCTTGCTCCTTCATCTGCTGTGTGTTTCTCTGTCTTCTCATTTTGCTTAACTTACTGTGTTTGGGGTCTCCTTTTCACAGGCTGCAGGTTAGTAGTTACCGTTGTTTTTGATGTCTGCCCCCAGTGGCTAAGGTTGGTTCAGTGGATTGTGTTGTCTTCCTGGTGGAGGGGACTAGTGCCTCTGTTCTGGAGTATGAGGCTGGATCTCGTCTTTCTGGTGGGCAGGACCACATCTGGTGGTGCGTTTTGGGGTGTCTGTGAACTTATTATGATTTTAGGCAGCCTCTCTGCTAATGGGTGGGGTTGTGTTCCTGTCTTGCTAGTTGTTTGGCATAGAGTGTCCAGCACTGTAGCTTGCTGATCGTTGACTAGAGCTCGGTCTTAGCGTTGAGATGGAGATCTTTGGGAGAGCTTTCACCATTTGATATTACATGGAGCTGGGAGGTCTCTGGTGGACCAATGTCCGGAACTTGGCTCTCCCACCTCAGAGGCACAGGCCTGACACCCGGCTGGAGAACCAGGACCCTGTCAGTCACATGGCTTTGGGAAGTCTGAGGTCTTCTGCCAGTGTTCAGTAGATGTTCTGTAGGAGTTGTTCGACATGTAGTTGTATTTCTGATGTATCTGTGTGGGGGAGGGTGATCTCCACGTCTTAGTCCTCCGCCATCTTGAAGGTCTTTCCCATTCATGGTGTTTTTAATTTCCTTGTTTTGAAGTGGTATTTATGAAGGGAAAAATAAAGAGAAATTCTTTTAAAAATTTTTGGCATGTTCTGACCTTTATTATTTTCTTTAAAGAGTGATAAGAGCAGAATTCTGTACACGACTCCAAAACACACATCTTTCCACGGAAAGATAGGACTTCATCAAGCAGGGGAGCTATTAGAGGATAATCACTGTTTTATCAACTTAGAGCATTAAAAAAAATCATAGCTATAGCTGTAGAACTCCCACTGAAAATGAGCTAAAATTAAATATTCTCAGGTCCATAACTGTGGTTCCCTGTTGCTGGGCTGCACTCCAGATGCCTTGCCAACTGACTGCAGTTTGCATGACTGTTCTTTGAGGCAAGAAAAATTTTCCCTTGTTTCTTAATCCTAATTGGGCTAGTTAGAGCACTGAAGACTGCTGCTGATTAAGACAACTCCCTGAGAATTTAGAAGCAAGCAACTGAGGTCTGGTGCTTATGGCCAGGATATCTTAGGAACATGGGTGTTTCTAGAATAAGCAGCAGGAGGCCTGCAAATTCTTAGATAAAGACTCTGCTTTTGTGAATTCCTTATAAATACCTTTGCTGGCACAGATTATAGGAAGAACTTTGTTCCCACTTGAACTTATGGAGCTTCCTATTCACTGAAAATTGAGAAAACAGGGGAAGTGGCTGCTTTATAATTAAGGATTTGTATTCCACTGTCAATGTTACCACAAAGGGCATGAACCACATTTATTTCTGATTTGATATGGAGCCCTCCTTGAAAAGCCTGAGGCTCAGAGCAGCACCTGTTGAATGTAGGTGATTTTCCCCTCCTGGTAGATTCAAATTGCTGGCTTGATCTTCTGATTACCTAAAGCTGTTTCTCATCCATCTGTCATGACATATAACAAGATATTTAAAAGATGTCTGACAACCAATGTGAAAAACTATTTACTTCCTAGTCTAGCTTTTCCAAATGGTAGTACATTGATCAGCCAGGCAGTTTAATGAATCTGCCATCTTGTATCAGCAGTTATTCTCTAAATTAAGTCATATTCCATATAAAAGCCTGATCGTTATTCAGGGTGCTTCCCAGCTACAGCTGTAAGATTCGATTAAATCAATATGTTCCTGTGAGGAACAGCTTATTGGGGGAAGGCAATGTGAAAATGAACAGGGCAACAATAGAAGAAAAAACGCAGGGTTTCATTTTACTAATAAAGTTTCAAGGTGTGTTTTCATATCCTTGTAATGTCTCTTTTCAAAGACTCTTCCTCTGGAGTCTAAAGTTTTCTTGACCCCTAAGGATGTGTATAAGAGCTCTTTGAAAGTGAGAAGACGGGTTTCGGAAGATTGTCTTAGCTAAAAGCAGTATGTCTTATACATATAAGGCGAGGCGTTTGGCCTGGAATAGTTTGTATACTGAGCAAGTACTCTTCTTTATCCAATGATATTAATATACAACAGAGTTACATCATCTCTGTCCTTGTCTCTGCATTTAAATTATGGACCCTGAGTGACATTCTAATCCTGTCTGGATTATAGGTAAATTTGGAAGTAGTATAGAATTTATTTGTAAGAAAGAGCAAACTTCGTTCAATTCCAGACCCTCCTATTTACTACACCTGTGAATTAAGCCATCACTTAACTCTTTTTTAAAATGAGTCACTACTTCCTTCTTTCTTTCACAATATTGTTGTGTCTGTTATTCATTTTGGTATCCTCAGGAGCTAGACCAGTGCCTGGCACATGGTAGGCACTTAAAATTTTTGAGGAATGAGTGAAAGTGCTGTGAAGCCCTGTGAAGCTTCATGCTTTGTTATTATTACTGTATATTTGAAGCCAATGTATGTGATTGATTGCATTATTGGCCCAAGTTCCTCACTCTGCCATTTCCTCACCATTTGTCATGTGACTCTGCAGTTCTTCCTACTACTGACAGCTCTTGACTCCTGGCTTAGATATGGAACTTATGCTGACAGATGGAAAATGGGTGAAATGGCAATGTTCTAATTAGGCCTAGATAAAAAGAGGCATTGCATGTTTCAGCTTGCTCTCTTGCCCTCTGCCATTACCAGGAGAACATGGCCCAGCCAACCCATTGATCCAAGGAAGACGAGGGACATGTGGAACATTTCCAAGCTGAACCTGCTATTGAGAACCTCCCAGGCAAGCCCAGACTGGATTAGCCGAACCCCTGCTAAACTGTAAGAGCAAGAGCAAAATAAATGCTATTGTTGTGTGCTTCAGAGATTTTTGTAGTTATTTGTTAAGGCAGCAATAGCTAATGAATATACTTTGCAATGTAAATACTTACTGACTGTACTGTGTAGTGACATACTCCTAGGGAAAGAAAGTGAAAAGTACAAACATGACATAGATATAGCCTGACTCTCAAGAAGTTTAAAAGTTAGTGTGGATACAGAAAAATACAGTCACTACTGTAATACAATGCCAGAAAAGCAAAAGAAATATACTATGAAATCAAAGATGGCAATGTAATGAGAATGTGAAGGTCAAATAAGATACATTCATTCATTCAACAAATATTTATATAATCCTATTCTTATTATGTGCTAGGTACTGGGGAAACAATGGTTTGCAAAACAGATTCATTATCTATCTTCATAGAGTTTATCATCTAGTAAATGTGAATAGGAGGTAATATTTGATCCTGGACAAGGTGGATGAACTTTTTCCCCCCACTGGCAAAGATAGAGGAATGACTACTTAAGCAGAATAGATAGCTTGTGTGCAGGAGCACAAAAGTGGATGGAGTGATCTGAGAGAGGAAGGGACGGGTGTCTTTGCTTGAACGTACAGTAGAAGATTCAGGTTCTCAGAGCTTATTAACCAAATGCCCAATTCTCCCCCCAAATGCTCACCAAGTCTTCTAGACCGCTAAATCTCCTTTTTTCTGAAATTCATTGTCATCATTCCATCCAGTCTTCTGCCATTTGTGTTTTCCTCCTTAAGTGTTAACCTTGTTTCCACAACTAGGTTTTAAGCTTGTTTCATTCATTCATGTGTTCTATATATATAGAATATCTATATATATATAGAACACATAAATATATAGGCACTTACTCTGTGCTAAGAACTGGTGATATAGCAATGGAGCAGACAGACAAAATCCCTGCTCTCAAAGACCTTACATTTAAGTGCAGTAAGACAGTAAAGAAAAAAAGTCAATGAGTAAATTACATAATATGTTAGATGGTGATAGTCATAATAAAGAAAACTAAAGCAGCACTTAGAACGAGGAAATTCTGAGGGGGTATAATTTTAAATAGAGAAGTCACAAAAACCCTCATTAAAATCTTGGCATTTTCTGAAGATAGTAAGGGAGCAGGTCATAAGGATATCTCAGAGGAAAGCATGCCAGGCAGAGAGAACAGCAAGTGCAAAGGAGATGTGGAATCATACTTAATTGATCAAGACATAGTCATGCTGTCATAGTCCGGTTGGTGCAGAGTGAGAGGGAAATAAGACATTATGTCAGACTGAACAGGAGCTTGATTGTATGGGCGCTGAGTTCTTGGGTCCTTACTCTGAGTCAGAAGAGGAACTATTGGAGGTTTCTGAGCAGGGAAGTTCATGATCTGACTTACATTTTAACAGGCTTCTATGTTGATAACAGACCAAAGAGGCACAAGCACAGTTTGGAGGCTATAACTCAAGTGACAAATGAGGATGTCTTAGGCCAGGGTAGCAGCAATAAACGGTGTGAGAAATGGTCAGTGCTGAGTGCGTTCTGAAGGTAGAGTCAACAGGATTGATCAGTGATTGAAAGTATGGTGTGAGAAGATAAGAGTGAAGGATCAATTTAATGTGTTTGGCCCTAGTAACTGAAAATATGAAGTTGCCAATAACTGAAGTAGAGAAGACTGTGGGATCAGCTGCTTTCATGGAGAATATCAGGAATTTAATTTTAGACATATTATGTTTGAGATATTTATTGCTAAATGGGGATGTAGAGTCATCAGTCAAATTTATTAGCCTAGAATTCAGGGAAGAGATTTGTTCTGTACACATAAATTTGGGAGTTGTTGCCATATTAGTAGAATTTAGGACCATGAGACTGGATGAGATCACCAAATATGTAACAGAAGTAGAAAAGAGAAATTGTCTTAGGAGCGAGCCCTGGGAATTCTACACTTTAGATGTCAGGAATATTAGATTTAACCAACAAAGAAGACTAATAAGGAGCTGTCTGTGAAGTAAAAGAAAAAACTAGTAGAGTATGGTGTCCTGAAAGCTAAGAATTAGGAAACAATCAGTTGGGTCAAATGCTGCTGATAGGCCAAAGTGAAATAGGACAATGGCATCAAGGGAGAAGATAGGTTTTATGGAGAAAAATTAAGCTGCACATAGGAACAGGAAATTCTGAAGGGTACAATGTTTTTATGGTAAGATAACAGCTTGTTTGTAAGTTGATGGGAATATTACTAGAAAGAAAAAAATAGGCTACAGGAGAGGCAAAGGACAACTGCTAGGGCTACATCCTTGATTAGACAAGAAGAGATGGCATCTTTGATTAGCCAAGAGGAGATGGGATCTCGAGAGTTGGTGCCTATTTCCATGGTCTAGTACAAGGTTAATTGGTGACAGATTAATTTCTCCCATGGATTGAAAAAAAATACGGAAGATGGTAAGACTAAAAAAATAACTCTTTGGAAAATATTTCATTATCCATTCAATTTTACTGACGTGACTACTTGTCAGGTATATGAACAAATATGTTCAGTTTCCTTGAAATGTGGCATTTAAAAACATTATTGTATTTTCTCAGTATCAGAACACAAATTCCCCTATGGAACATAATGTAATTCTAATGAAAATGATGCATTTCTCTAACTAATTCATGATACTATAAATATCCAAATCTAATCACCATTATGTTGAGAACCGTTATACAAGTTGATGAATATTAATTACTAATTAGTATTCATCTGGGTTCAGTGTTCACATGGAACATGCATATGAAAGGATAAAGTAAAAATGCATCCTAGAAATGGAATTACTCCTTTATTGCCTAATTTCATCAAACTCTAGCCCCACTATTATTCCTGTATCAGATGCAGATTTTTTTCTTCATTTTATTCTTATCTGAATGATTATATTAAACTGAAAAAGAGTGACATCATTGTTCCTTAAAATGGTAATGTTTGCCAAGGTAATTATTTGTGCCTAAATATTTTCTTCTATGGCTATTTTCACATCTGGAAAAATGTGGTTTTCCTTTCGATGTCTCAACATCACCTAAGTCCTTCTGGTCCAGTTCTAATGGGACCTATAAAAACCTTTCAAGAGAAAAAAAATACACTACAAAGAATCTCTTACAGGTCTAGAGCACTTTATAGCCTTTAAAGTGTTTCTAAATAATGTCCTCTCAGTTGATTGGATCCTCATAACTCTCCTGGGTCTCTGGAGCCAGCCAGAGAGGGTCTGAGAGCAGCTGTTAGAGCAGGAGTCAAAGTTTTACTAAGAGTGCCTGCTGGGGATTATGCCTCGGGAGGTAGTGCTGAAGACATAGGTTGTGGGATAGTCACTGTGGCTTGCTAAAGCAGCAGCTGTACCAGAAGAAGTTGGGGTGGACTGTTGATATGAGATGCCATAGTCAGAGGGGTTTCTGGAAAGGGAAAACCAGTGCTGGACCCAAGGAGGTGTGGGTCATGAAAAAAGAGGCTCAGATTCTGATTCTCCACCTCGAGTTTTGTAAGTAGAAGAGTCCTAGGACTGATCTTTGAAGTTGCTTCTGATAACCATGATAAGAGGTAATTGCTTTGTCTCAAAAGGATGTTCAAAGATGCTAAACTAAGAGTTTACCATGTTATTATTGAGCTGTAACTAACGTCAAACACTACTTTGTCCCCTTCTAAAATATCCCTCCTGACATTTGGAGATAATTCTATGGTATGTTTTATCAATTTGCATTTAGGAAATTTAAAGCGAATTTTTTTGAATATTGATTAAAAGCATTCATAGATTCCATTTTTATTCAATTTAATTTTTTTCTAAAGAAAGGATGTGGGCAGAAATAATAGTGGCTAAATGAAGTCTGTAAAGCTATTCTATAATTTAAAAATTATTTTTCATGAATTTTAAAATGTAAGGGTTTCTTCAAATTGTATAGGAAGAATACTAGCATTTTGACTGCCCATCATTACTCGAACAGAATACAGGATTTTTTTCCAATGTAATATTTGGAGTGCTTGCAGATTTGGTTTCTCTCTCTCTCTCTCTTTCTCTCTCTCTCTCTCATAAATGTAAATTTAAGAATGACCTTGGATGGCAACCATCTTGGAAACACTATTCAAAACTGTGGTTATATAATACTATAGTAATAGGAAATGAAATGAATTTGGCTTAGAGCTGGATTGGCTTCCCAAATCTACTACCACTTTCTTACACTGTGATTTGGTCATGTCTGAGCCTTCATTTATCCATTTATTGAGGAGTGTAATAATACTTCCCTGACAGTGTGCTTGGGAGGTTTAAATTATAATGGTTATACAATTCTCAGCCTGGAAGCAGACACATGGATACTGAATAACACATTAGTTTTCTTCAAGCACCATTAGGTCAAAAATCTACATTTTTCTACAAATAAGCTATGGGTTATAGTAACAGCTCAAGTTTTCAGAGGTCCCCCACAATTGCATATTTCCTAAGTGACGTCTTAAGACTCATGTTCTCCATCCAGTCCAAGTAAACCCACTTAATGCCTTGACCTCTACCATTTCTAAAATTTAACAAAACCTACTACCACAATGGTTTTCCATTTTCTCCCTGAAAAAAAAAATAAAAACAAGAATGTTCAAGTTACAAAAGTATTGCTCAGTATTAGCCAACTTCCTGTGAAAATCTTCCCAAAGAAAGCCTAGCAGATTGCAATTACTTAAACTCACTTAGCAACTCTAACACCTTGTTTGTAACTAAAACGTGTACATTTTCTGTTTGTCATCTTCTTAGCTATTTTCATTTAAGGAATGTCCTATTTCATCCCTTAGAAACTAATTTTGGGTCAGGTCCTTTCTAATATGTAATTTTGTATTCCCCATAGCAATTAGTGAATGTACTCCCTAAGATGAGTACTGTATTTAATAGATAGCCTTACTTAAATGACACAGTGCTTTCCAAACTTATCTGAAGATAAGATCATCTGTTGTTCAGGCCAAAATGCAAATTCCCAGTCCCCAACCCAACCTGATGGATTTAAATTTTCAGGGAAGAAAGCACCCTAAATGTTTCTTCCCATTAGGGAGGTTTGGGAAACTCAGAGCTGAACTGCTTCCATCAACCCCAAAAGGTCTAGTCAAAGTTACAAGAAGAGGAATAAAAATCTTCTTTTGAGATGCGGAAAGAAAGAAGTGAGAAGGAGTACAGGCTCTGATCAATTTGTGTGTGTTGGGGATGTGGTAGGAAGTTGAGAATGTTAATGCTTAATGAACTTTAGTTTCTCTGAGAGATAAGAATGTGCAGCCATCTGCTGAGGGAAAAGGCAGGAAAGCCATCAGGGGATTGAGGAGCATGCTGAAAGTTGGACATATGTAAGGAGAATGGGAGAGGGGATAGGTAAGTATCATGGAAGAGAGTTCAAAGGGATAATTGAGTACTCTTCTGACATAGGAATACGTTGTGGATATTATGATAAATCTATGTTTATATAGTGGCTGTGATGGCTCCAAATAACCTAACTAGGTGGGAAATTTCCTAAAGAAGGCTAACAGCTATGGTAGGCAGCCTCTAATATAACCTCCAATGACCTTAGCCTCCTGTTAATCACTCCCTTGTGTAATTATTTTCCCCTTGTTTGTGAGCTGTACTTATTGATTCACTTCTCATGAATACAGTATGGCAGGAGTAATGGGCTATCACTTCTAAAGATTATGTTATAAAAAGACTGTTATGGAAAGCTTTCAACTTGGACCTTTCTCTCTTTTGGATTGTTTACACTAGAGGAAACCAACTGTCGAAGAATCCCTGTAGAGAGGCCACATGAGGGAGATTGGAAATGGTCCTCTGAGTCCTGCCAGCAGCCACATGAGTGAGCTTACAAGTGGATCTTTTGACTCCCAGCAACAACGTCTTTGTGGTCATGGAAGTGAGTCTTGAGATGCTGCAGCTCTGGTCAACAGCTTGACTACGACCACATGACAGATCTTGGGCCAGAGTCACCCACCTAAACCACACCTGGATTTCTTACCCATAGAAACTGTGAGATAATAGATGTTGCTGTTACACAGAAGGAGACATGTAAAGGAGTATATAAAGACAGAATTAGGCAAACAAAGAAAGTGGCTAGAAATTGAGCCTTAACAATGTGGAATAATTTTTTGTAATTATAATTCTATTTCATTAATTTTTTAAACATTTACAAGGTCGATTGGAACTATTTTCTATCTTTCATTAAATCCATAATTGAATTTCTTATTTATGAGGCATGTGGTATATCATTATCTTGATTTTTGTCCTTGGGTGTAGCAATTTTGGCTTGATGTGCCTACTGCACTCTCATATTCAGGTACCACTGAAAACAAACTGTCAGAAATAAAGGCAGAGGATAAAGGAAATAACCTATCTTTGATATGTTCTAAATCTTTAATCCTTTATCTACAACAGGAATACTAAAACAATGTAGCACTTGGTAATGACTGCAATTATATAAATAACATCTTTAAAATATGTAGATTTAAAAATTTTTAATATCCAGACGATCTCAAAATCCTAAGTATCTAACATAGGAATATTTTGCACTTTATATTTTAGCTAACCAGTTAATTAATTTAGCTCAAAACTTGTTTTGTATATGCCGTGATGTTTATAACAATAACAGAGGAATAGACCATATGTTCTATATGTTATGGCCAATAAAATTAATAATTATCCTGGACATTATTAATTAAATTATAATTAATTATAATTAAGAATTATAAATTATTGATTATTTAATTAATATTAAATAAAGTTAATTGTGAAAGAAAATTCAGGAATGATATGACAGATTTATAGGTATGGCTCTTCAATCTATCACTTACCTGATTTAGGTAATGTGATTCTCTGAACCCTGCCTGAATATTAGTAGATCCTCATTCATTACATCAGAAATACTGATTAGATTGGCTTGAGGAATGAGCACACTTCATAGAATTTTAAATATTTATCCTGTAGCTTTTTACATTACCATAATGCTCTTACTTATGCATGGTATGTGCTCATAAATCTTTGGAAATTATCCTTGACACTTGATTTACAAAATAATGAACACAGACTTCACAGGATATATTATCATAGCACACACATGTGCACACAAACACACTGTTTTGTATTCAAGAACTGTAATTTCTCTTCTACTACAAAATAATACAGGGAAATACTCATTTACATTGGCAAATATGAAAAATGTATGTTTAAAATTAAACTACTAATTGTGTGAGCTACTAGAACTCTGAACAGCAGCAGTTTATTTTCTATATAATAATGGCCAAAAAAGGGGCAGCAATTTCTGAAAATTAAAATCTCAGCATTTTGAGCAGTCAGCTAGAACAAGAAGATATAAACTCGTATTTAAAGTATGCTTTGGCTTATCTTTGATAAAGGAGGCAAGCATATACAGTGGAGAAAAGACAGCCTCTTCAATAAGTGGTGCTGGGAAAACTGGACAGGTACATGTAAAAGTATGAAATTAGAACACTCCCTAACACCATACACAAAAATAAACTCAAAATGGATTAAAGACCTAAATGTAAGGCCAGACACTATCAAACTCTTAGAGGAAAACATAGGCAGAACACTCTATGACATAAATCACAGCAAGATCCTTTTTGACCCAGCTCCTAGAGAAATGGAAATAAAAACAAAAATAAACAAATGGGACCTAATGAAACTTAAAAGATTTTGCACAGCAAAGGAAACCATAAACAAGATCAAAAGACAACCTTCAGAATGGGAGAAAATATTTGCAAATGAAGCAACTGACAAAGGATTAATCTCCAAAATTTACAAGCAGCTCATGCAGCTCAATAACAAAACAACAAACAACCCAATCCAAAAATGGGCAGAAGACCTAAATAGACATTTCTCCAAAGAAGATATACAGATGGCCAACAGACACATGAAAGAATGCTCAACATCATTAATCATTAGAGAAATGCAAATCAAAACTACAATGAGATATCATCTCACACTGGTCAGAATGGCCATCATCAAAAAATCTAGAAACAATAAATGCTGGAGAGGGTGTGGAGAAAAGGGAACACTCTTGCACTGTTGGTGGGAATGTAAATTGATACAGCCACTATGGAGAACAGTATGGAGGTTCCTTAAAAAACTAAAAATAGAACTACCATACGACCCAGCAATCCCATTACTGGGCATATACCCTGAGAAAAGCATAATTCAAAAAGAGTCATGTACCAAAATGTTCATTGCAGCTCTATTTACAATAGCCAGGACATGGAAGCAACCTAAGTGTCCATCATCGGATGAATGGATAAAGAAGATGTGGCACATATATACAATGGAATATTACTCAGCCATAAAAAGAAATGAAATGGAGGTATTTGTAGTGAGGTGGATGGAGTTAGAGTCTGTCATACAGAGTGAAGTAAGTCAGAAAGAGAAAAACAAATACAATATGCTAACACATATATATAGAATCTAAGGAAGAAAAAAAAAAAAAGGTCATGAAGAACCTAGTGGCAAGATGGGAATAAAGACACAGACCTACTAGAGAATGAACTTGAGAATATGGGGAGGGGGAAGGGTAAGATGTGACAGGGTGAGAGAGTGGTATGGACATATATACACTGCCAAATGTAAAATAGATAGCTAGTGGGAAGCAGCCGCATAGCACAGGGAGATCAGCTCGGTGCTTTGTGACCACCTAGAGGGGTGGGATAGGGAGGGTGGGAGGGAGGGAGATGCAAGAGGGAAGAGATATGGGAACATATGTATATGTATAACTGATTCACTTTGTCAGAAAGCAGGAACTAACACACCATTGTAAAGCAATTATACTCCAATAAAGATGTTAAAAAAAAAAAAGATGCTAATAAATTAAGTCTTCAAAATTAAAAAAAAAAAAGTATGCTTTGGTTAATCAGTTAGAAGTGGTAAAAATAAAATAGTATCCTTAATCAATTTTCATGAAAACTATTAACAAGTGGGACAAACATTTATTCTAATTACATGACTCTCTCTAGGGGACTGAGCTGGTATATTTGGTTTATCAAATATCTACTTGAAACATATAATTTTAGTTTAAGTTAGACATGCTATACTCAGTTGCATTGCAAAATAGCATACTATTTTGAGTCTTGAACATAGTTTCGAAAGATATTTTATGTTGTAATTACGTCTTTATAGTTACCTTACAACAGCATTTTAGAATTTTAGTTCTTAGCCGATTTAATTCATCAAATAACTTGAACTAGATCAATTGATTCTTGCATCATTTCAGGTTATTTTAGTTTGGAAGATAGCAATCACAGTCATACCCACATGTGTACATACAGGCATACATATGCTATAAACACACAATCCACACACGTACACACACACACACACAAGCATACATACACATGCCACGTATGCCCACACAAATAGCTGGAGCAGATGCACAAAATCTCAACACAGATTGCTTTGGAGCCCAAGGCCCAACCCAGGGAAACGTACAGCTCTAGGTGATTGTGTCAAACTGGAGAAGCTCAGATCATGCTGGGACTGACTGTATTACTAAGGCTACGGTAATGCCAGAACTTAGACTACCCATCCATTCACTGCCACTTAAAGAAATTTAGTAACTATAGTGCTCTTCTTTCTTTGAAACAATTCAAGGCCACAGTCCACACTTTGGATAGAAAAGAAAAATATTTAGTCAGTGCTCTAGACTTCCAGATTCTGTAAAATCTCCTAGTAACTCTCTTTATAGCACTAATATCATCTAGATAATTTTAGAAAGTTAGATTACAATATTTTTTTCCTTTACTTTCTACTCAATAATGTTTTGAAATTTGTATTTAATATCAGACGTAGCTGAAAAATATTTTTTGCTGATGTTTCTCAGCTGTGTATATTTGGTGTTGACATCCACCCTAAACACAAGTTCTACATTTTCACCCTTTTTCTAGAACTATGTAGAAGTACCATAAGAACGAGTTTCAAAAATGCTAAAACCAAAGATATCGCCCTGTCCCCCTATTCCCTCTTGTCCCCAAACCTGCCTCCACTCTCATCTTACCTATATATGACCATGCTCTGAATGAGAGGCAAAATCTTTGAGTCTTAATAGTCTTCGAATCTGTATTTTCTTCTCCAGCCTCCCTGACAATCTTTGTACATGCCTGTATTATTTATTACCTCAATTACTTTAATCACTTCCTGAGTGGCCTCCTTTCCTTCATATCAGCCCCTTCTGCTTATCCTCCATATTATGAGGTAGAATCATTTACCTTAAATGCAGATCAGAACATATCCCTCTACTGCTTGGCAAAGTCTTCAGTGATCCATCATTGTTTTCAGAACAAAGTAAAATACGACAAGCAATTTCTTTTGTGGTGTTGTCCCTCTGGCCCCCATAAACATCTTGCCACAAATACAAAGTTTCTATTTCCTGCATGCATTGTGTGATCACAGCCCTGGATTCACACAGTGTTCCATTATCTAGTTAACCACATCCCTCACTCTTGGAAAACTCCAAATCTTTAGGACACAGGAATCATTTCAACACTACTCATTCCTATCGGGCAAGCAGAATTATATGCATTTGTGTTTTAGGTCTTGAGAAGATTTATTTTATAGATCTTGAGACTGTATTGCTTTTTAATTATCTCCAGCTCTGTACTTTTCCTAAAAACAAATAAGTAGTGGCAGAAATTTTTTATTGCACAAAACTGAACCTGCAAAGAGCAGAAATTTCAACACCATTAAGCCTCCTGTGTGCATGTCCGTGCTCTCTTTCTCTCTCTCTCATCTTTCTCTCTTCTATTTCACATCAGAATATTTATTTTCTCTACTGAATAACAAGCTCCTGCACATGGTGAGGAACATGGGAATATGGTCTCACTATTCTAGATTGAAATACTATCAGTACCCAAGATCCAAAAAGCAAGGATCTAGGTCTATTAGAAAAAAAACTGAAAAAGACTCATATCGGTTTCCTGTGGTGTGTGCTCACCTCTGGACCTGTCACTGTGGCCAGGAAGATTGAGTACTAGGATTGATTGTTGCTGACACACATCATTCCCTGATGTGACCCAAGATTTATGATGTCTTCTGGGCCAATTCCAGGTAGAGAAACTCTGGCCCTCTTGGGTTACCTACCATCCTACCACGTGACTACTCTGGGGCAAGGGCACTGGGCTCTGTCGCCAGAAAGTGGATTGGGTTGGGAGAGTCCCAGGTCAACAAAAACAAGAGTCATAATTTTCTCCAAACTCTTACTTTCTAAATCAGCCTAATTTAGATTAAGAGAGTCAGAGTAATAGTCCTAAAGCACAACTTAAGTTATGCTAACCACCCACCCTCACTCTTCAATCTTTCCTTAGATAAAATTCACGTCCTTAGAAAGTCATTCAACCTCCCTCTGCAACAGGTTAGGCTGAAAGAGGTTATGATTATCAGTAACATTTTTTTCTTTGGAAGCCCCCATCTGATTAACCTAAACAAAACAGGAAAAGTATTTGTTACTGAAGAAAGGGAATCCTCAAAGATGATACTGCATTTAACAGGTGACTTCTCACATACAGAGTTGAGGGGAAAGTCATGAACCCACATTCCTTTCAATACTATGGAATTTTGCAAATCATCTTTCTGGAGGGAAAAGGGAGTCTGTCACACATTACTAGTGTTTCTGTCTTTTGACAAACTTCTCTTTATATTTCCTTTATTTTATGTAAGATCTTACCTATTAAAGCCTTTAAAGGTGATTAAGGCATCAACATGGTTGACACTTCTCTTTGGAATTTAAATTTTAAAGAGAAATACTTATTTTAATACAAGAAATGACCTCATAGCTAACAATTATGTTGTTATATGTATACCCAAGCACCAGGGAAATGGTATTTCCAATGGTAAAAGACAACTTTCCTCTAGTAATACCACTTATAAATAGAATAATTGTAGGAAGAACGAACTAGAATTAGACAAAAAAGATTTGTAAAAGGAGAGCATATAAAGGCTTTATCCAAAGATCTGGAAAGCTTACACTAAATGTATAATTATTCACTATCCAGTGGTTCCTGAAAGGACCGCTGTAGTTAGCTAAGGGAAAGGGAACACTAAAATAGGGGTGAGATCTCAATTGTAAGTAATAGAGTTGCAATTTTTCTATTTAAAAGCATTAGGATAACTCTATGTTAGTTGACAGATTCAGAAAGGCAGCAATGACTTGAGGTTAAGAGTCCTCACAGTAAGATATATCTGGCTTTAAACTCCTGATTTTAACCTAAAACCCTCTCTCTGTTTTGCTAATCATAGTCAAGGGAACTGTTGCCCAGTGACACTACCCTCTAGCTATTGAAGAATTCTCATTACATTACATTCCCATCTTTCTAGGATCAGTTGCTTGATAGGGCTTGGCTTTCCCCAAAGAACTGTAGCAGATCAACCAGACAGTTGTCATGTCAAATGGGGACATGTTCCCCACATTGTTTGAAGGTTAGTTTCAGCTTCCCTTGATATTTGCTTCCACTCTACCGTACAGTCAATAACCCAATATCTTTACTTCAACCTAAACAGTGCTATCAGAGTTGGTGTATCAGATAGCTAACACTTTTTATTTAAGGGCCATAGTGTGATGTGATTCTCAGTGTCCCCATCATTAGACGAAAACACTGCTTTCCCATCCCTCATGTAACAAGCCTTGTTTTGTTAATTGCTCCCTAGAGGAGGAACAGTGCTTTTTCTAATAGGCAAAACATTTTACTTGTATGGCTCCACTCCCTCCTCCCTGCGTGTGTGTGTGTGTATGTGTGTGTGTGTGAGACACCACAGTTGCCTGTGTCAAGGTGCAGTCTAGTCTGTTCTCTCCAAACTGGGTTAACCTTATTGGAACAGGCTCTTCCTATGTGGGAAAATCTTGGATCTTTTTTGGTGGAGTGGAGTGTGGAATATGTAAACCACATTTCGCAATATAGCTCATATCAGCAATAATTTAACATTTTTATCTTTATGTGATAAACTTTTGTGTCTTCAGAACTCAGACACAGAAGAAACGGGTTTTATTTAGTAGGTTCTCTAAGATCAAGGTTTGGGACATTGGCTGGAAACTTTGAGAAAAATGATACAAAGGAGAATTTGAGGGCTAAGTAACTGGTATCACCAGCAGGTGTGGCTTTATCCATTAGTTTCAGTAAGATTAGCACTGAGTGGTTTAAACTTAGCAATTTTCAGGGGCTCTGTTGTCCCAGGTGGCTGAATTTTATATTGGTGGAGATGATTTCTTTTTCTGTAACCTGGACAAATATGTAAGAATTAGACTCTGTTAAATACGATTTCTGTGGAATTTTGAACTTGGCAGAGCCCTGCAGTTTTGACAGTGTTAATCACAAGCTACTGGTTGTTTGTATCCAATATGCGGCTCAGCAGGTACAGGCCATGGACATAAGACTCCACAAGCCTGAGAAGCAGGGCTCTTTATCTGCAGTCTCTGTACCTTGATCTTGACTTCTTTAGGCATCTGTGCCACAGGCATAGTAGCTGCAAGGATTATTAGCAAAGAAAATCTTTTAGTCCCAGGGAAAGCTCACTTTGCAAAAGGTAGAGTCACAGTTATTGCTTCTATTGGTCTTTTCAGCCAGGTATGCAGGTCAGGAGACTGGAGCCTGGAACAGCAAAGGTGCCTGAAATCTATAAGTGCATTAGAGGCTGAGGCTTAAATTGTTATTATCAGATAGAGATAAGCAATGCTGGATGAGCTGCTCTAAATTCTGCCCTTCTTTCATGTTGTTTTTAATTACCTCCAGGGGCAAGGAAAAGAACTGCAGTTTCTCCATAGGGTCCTAAGGGCAATACTGAACCAGACAGCCTCAAATTTGTTAATTACACTCAGAACTTATTATGCTTTTAGATTTAAGGGACTGAAAATTAAGGCTTGTATCCTCATAAGGGTGGTAATTTGTATTAATATATAAATTAGAAAAAATGGGTGTCCTTATTAATAAAAAATATATAGCATCTGCTTGAAATGAAGCAGAGAAATAATATAGTAAAAATGTTACAAGGAAGTGACACACCAAGATGGTGAATAGGAAGTCCTGGACTTTCCTTCCCCTCATGACATGGATTCAACAGCAACACATATATCAGTTCTTTTTCTGAGAAATTAAGAAACTAGTTAAGAGGCTCCTGCACCACAGGTGAGTGAAAAACTAGCAACATCAAAACCAGTAGGAAAAGCAGAAACAACCTCTCACCAAGATCCCCACCCTGAGAACAGTGCCCTATAATTGAAAGGGGGCCTCCAGCTCCCCGATTCTTCCTGAGAAGCGAGTGAGGTGGATTGCATATCTAACACCCCTCCTTCTCTGGGTGCTACCTGAGGGACTGACTTCTCTCTCTCCTTCTTGGAAAGCTGATGGGACTTGATATTATGCTAGTCCCTCAGAGGCTACGAGAGCAAAACAGAAGTCAGAACTAGCATGCAGGCACTCACTCACGACTGCTCTTCTCTCTGGCTCAAGGCAGAGTAGGTGGTGATACACCCCAGCTCCCTGCTTCCCTTTGAGGAGCAAATGCATTGGGCTGCCCATATAATTTTCCAACATTTCCAGGTGCTACCAGAGAAACTGGCTTCTATCTCATTTGTCTCAGAGATCTGACAGGGCTCAACTTATACTAGCCCCCTGGAGGCTACAGAGAGTAAAGCCATGGCTTGAACTAGCGGGTGAGCACTTGCCTCAGTTCCTTTCCTTGGCTTAACACAGAATGAGTGGGTAATAAATCTCAGCTCCCAAATTCTCCTTGAGGAGGGAAAAAATTGAACTGCACAGCCAGAGTTTCAACTTCTCCAGGAGCCACTCAAAAGACTGGCTTCTCTCTTGTCTGTCTCAGAGTGCTGTTGGGGCCTGGCACATCCAGATACCTGGGTTCAGCAAAGAATAAAGATGGCAGTATGGACTTGTACCAAGTTTTGAGAGGCCCACAAAAGTTCAGGTCAGCTTGAAGATGAAAGATTTTTCCTGCACAAGGTCAATCTGGGAAGATTGGGAGAGGTGACAGGGTTTGGTTTTGTTTTGTTTGTTTTGTTTTGTTTTTTTTAATGTATAGATACTAACCCAGGTCAAAGAAAATGAAGAAACAAGGAAACACGATCTCAAGGAAGAAAATACATATAACTCCAGAAATCTACTCTAGTGAAATAGAGTTATATAATTGACCTGACAGAGAATTCAAACATGATAAAAATGCTCAGTGAACAACTTCAACAAAATGATAGAAAATTTTGAAAAGAACCAAACAGAAATACTAGAGCTGAATAATACAACAAGTGAACTTAAAAATTCAATAGAGGTGTTTGATAGCAGACTAGAAGACACAGAAGAGAGAATCATCAAACTTGAAGATAGATCATTTAAAATTATCCAGTCTAAGGAACATAGAGAAAAAAGATCAATGATGGCTTAAGAGATTTATGGGACAAAATCAAGTAGATGATATGCATTATGAGAATCTGAGAAAAAGAGGAGAGAGAAAGAGACTATAAATATTATTCAAAGAAATAATGGTTGAAAACTTTCCAAATCTAGAAAAGAAAATCAGATCCAGGAAGCTTAAAGGATTCCAAATAAGTTGAATCCAAAGAAATTCACGCCAAGGCACATTATAATCAAATTGTCAAATGTCAAAGACAGAGAATTTTGAAAGCAGCAAGAAAAAAGTGTCTTGCCATGTACAAGGCAACCCTATAACACTATCGGTGGCCTTTTCTGCAGAAACTTTCCAGCACAGAAGGGAGTGGAATGATATATTCAATATTCTGGAAAAGAAAACAAACAAACTGCCAACCAAAAATACTATGCTTTACAAAACTGTCCTTCAAAAATGAAAGAGAGATAAAGATTTTCTCAGACAAACAAAAGCTGAATGACCTCTACCAGACTTGCATTACAAGAAATGCCAAAGGGAGTTCTTCAACTTGAAATAAAGACACTAAACAGCAACACAATAACATAGAAAGTATAGAATTCATTGGTAAGGATAAGTATATTGATAAATATAGAATAACGTATTAGTGTAATAGTGCTGGGTAAATCACTTTTAATTCTAGTATAAAAGTTTTTAAAGGTATTAAAACAACTATAAAATACATTATATAGAGATGTAAAGTGTGATATCAATAACATAAAGTGTTGAAAGGGAGTAAAAGTGTAGAGATCTTCTATGCAATAGAAGTTAAGTTGCTATCAGCTTAAAACAGACTGTTATAATTATGGTATTTTACATAAGCCCCATGGTATCTACAAAGGAAATAGTATTGCTGTTATACAAAAGAAAAATTAAAGGAATCAAAGCATATCAATACAAACAAACAAAATATAAAGGAAGACAGCAAGAGAGGAAAAAGGAACAAAAGAACAACCAAAGAGAAAACAATTAACAAAATGTCTATAGTAAGTCCTTTCCTATAATAATAACTTAAAACAAAAAATGGATTAAACTCCCTAATCAAAAGACAGAGAATAGGTGAATAGATAAAAACAAAACCAAAAACAAGATCCAACTACATGCTGCCTATAAGAGACTCAGTTTAGATTTAAGGACACACATAGGCTGAAAGTAAGAAGACGGAAAAAGATATCCCATGGAAATGGTAACCAAAAGAGAGTAGGGATGGCTATATATATAGCGACAGAATAGACTTTAAGTCAAAAATTTTCTCAAGACACAAAGAAGGACATTAGATAATGATAAAAGGGTCAACTCACCAGGAAGAAACATTAATTATTAATATAGACAAACCCACCATCAGTGCACCTAAATATATACAGCAAATATTAACAGAACTGAAGGGAGAAATAATAATACAATAATAGTAGGAGACTTGAATAGCCCAATCTCAATAATAGATAGAACAAGTGAACAGAAAATCAATAAAGAAACAGTGGACTTGAACAACATTATAGATGGATCTATCAGACATATATAGAACGTTCAACCAAATAGTAGTAAAAAATGCATTCTTCTCAAGCACACACACACAAAAACATTCCCTGGGATAAATCACATGTTAGTTCTAAAACAGGTTTTAACAAATTTAAGGACATCGAAATCATACCAAAGATCTTCTCTAATCACAATGGAATGAAACTGGAAATCAATAGCAGAAGGAAAACTAGAAAATTCACCAATAGGTGGAAATTAAACAACACATTGAACAATCAGTGGATCAATGAAGTGGTCAAATGAGAAGTTAAAAAATATCTTGAGACAAATGAAAACATAACATACAAGAATTTATGAGTTTCGGGAAAAGCAGTACTAAGAGGGAAGTTAACAGCAATAAGTGCCTACATTAAGAAACAAGAAAGATCTCAAATAAACAACTTAATTTTATGTCTCAAAGAACTAGAAAAGCAAGGTAAACCAAACCCAGTTACAAGAAGGAAGGAAGTAATAAGGAAGGAGCAAAAATAAATAAAGTAGAAAATCGAAAAAAACAATAGAAAAAAGTCAATGAAACTGAGTTTTTGAAAAGGTAAACAAAATTAACATCTTTTAGCTATAATAATTAAGAAAAAAGAGAAGATTCAAATTAATAAAATCAAAAATAAAAGAGATGTTACACTGATGCCACAGAAATAAAAAGGATCATAAGAAACTATGAACAATTGCATGCCAAAAATGGAATAACCTAGAAAAAGTGAATAAATTCCTAGACACACTGAACCTACCAATACTGAATCATGAATAAATAGAAAGCCTTAATAGACCTATAACTAATATGGTGATTGAATTAGTAATCAAAAACATCCCCAAACAAAGAAAAGCCCAGGACCAGATGGCTTCACTGGTAAATTCTACCAAATATTTAAAGAAGAATTAAGGCCAATCTTTCTCAAACTCTTTAAAAATTCAAAGGAGATAACATTTTATGAGGCCAGCATTACTTTGATACAAAAGCCAGACAAAGACATGCCAAGAAAAGAAAACTACAGGCCAATATCCCTGAAGAATACAGATGCAAAAGTCCTCAACAAAATACTAGCAAATGGAATTCAACAGCACATTAAAAGGGTCATACACCATGGCCAAGTGAAATTTATCATTGGGATGCAAGGATGATGCAACATATGCAAATAAATTAGTGTGATGCACCATATTAACAGAATGAAGGATGAGAAACACATGATCATTTCAATCGATACAGAAAAAGCATTTGATAAAATTCAATATCCTTTTAGGATAAAAACTCTCAACAAACTAGGAAGAGAGGGAAATAATAAAATCCATCTGTGAAAAGTCCGCAACTAAAATCAAACTCAACAGGAAAAACCTAAAATCTTTTCCATGAAGACCAGGAACAAGACAAGAATGTTCACTCTCACCACTTCTATTCAACATATTAATGGAATCTTAGCCATAACAATTTGGCAAGAAAATGAAATGAAAGTCATCCAAATCAGAAAGGAAGAAATAAAATTGTTCCTGTTTATAGATGACATGATGTTAAATATAGAAAACCTTATTCCAACAAAAAACTGTTAGAATTGATAAATGAATTCAGTAAAGTTGCTGGATACAAAGTCAACATGCAAAAATTAGCTGTGTTTCTATATCTTACTTATGAACTATCTGAAAAAGAAATTGGGGAAATAATTCCTCTTATAATAGCATCAAAAAGAATAAAATAATAGTTAAGAGTAAACTTAACAAAAGAACTTCACTTTCAATGCAGTAAAGAAGATACAAATTAATGAATAGATAACCTGAGTTCATGGATTAGAAGACTTAATATTTTTAAAATATCCATACTACCCAAAGTGACCTACAGATTCCATGCCATTCCTATAAAAATTCAGAAGTCCTCTTTTACAGAAATAGAAAAATCCTCAAATTTACATAAAATCATTAAAGACTCCAAATATCCAAAACAATCTTGAAAAAGAACAAAAAAGCTGGCTCATCACCCTTCTTGATTTCAATATATTTACAAAGATACCATAATTAAAACAGTATTATATATATAAAACTCTAAAAACTCCACACAAAAACTACTAGAACTAATAAACAAATCCAGCAAGGTTGCAGGATCATGATTACCATACAGAAATTGGTTGGATTTCTTTCCACTAACAATGAAATATCAGAGAGGGAATGTAAAACTACAATACTTTTACAATCACACCAAAAAAAAAATAATACTTAGGAATAAACCTGACAAAGGAGGTGAAAGACTTATATGCTGAGAATTATAAAACATTAATAAAGGAAATTGAAGATGATTCAAAGAAATGGAAATATATCTCATGCTCTTGGATTGGAAGAATAACTACTGTTAAAATGGCCATACTACCCAAAGCAATCTGCAGATTTAATGCAATTCTTATCAAATTACCCATGACATTTCTCACAGAACTAGAACAAATAATCTTAAAATTTATATGGAACCATAAAAGACCCAGAATTGCCAAAGCAATCCTGAGGAGAAAGAATAAAGCATGAGGCATAACCCTCCAATACTTCAGACAATACTACAAAGCTACAGTAATCAAAACAGTGTGGTATTGGCACAAAAACAGGCATGTGGATCAATGGAACAGAATAGAGAGCCCAGAAATAAACCCACACACCTATGCTCAATTAATTTTTGACAAAAGAGGCAAGAATATACAATGGGGAAAAGGCAGTCTCTTCAGCAAGGGATTTTGGGAAAGTTGGACAGCTGCATGTAAATCAATGAAGTTAGAACACACGCTCACACCATACACAAAAATAAACTCAAAATGGCTTAAAGACTGAAACATAAGACATGACACCATAAAACTCCTAGAAGAAAACATAGGCAAAACATTCTCTGACATACATCCCATAAATGTTTTCTTAGGTCAGTCTCCCTAGGCAATAGAAATAAAAGCAAAAATAAACAGATGGGACCTAATCAAACTTACAAGCTTTTGCACAGCAAAGGAAACCATAAACAAAATGAAAAGACAACCTATGGAATGGGAGAAAATACTTGCAAATGATGCAACCAACAGGGCTTAATTTCCAAAATACACAAACAGTTCATACAACTCAACAATGAAAAAGTAAACAACCCAATCAAAAAATGGGCAGAAGACCTAAATAGACATTTCTCCAAAGAAGACATCCAGCTGGCCAACAGGCACATGAAAAGATGCTCAACATCACTAATTATTAGAAAAATGCAAATCAAAACTACAATGAGGTATCACTTCACACTGCTCAGAGTAGCCATCATCAGGAAGTCTATAAATAGTAAATGCTAGAGAGGGTGTGGAGAAAAGGGAACCCTCCTACATTATTGGTGGGAATGTAAGTTGGTGCAGCCACTATGGAAAACAGTATGGAGTTTCCTCAAAAAACTAAAAATAGAGTTGCCATATGATCCAGCAATCCCACTCCTGGACGAAACTATAATTCAAAAAGATACATGCAACCCTGTATTCACAGCAGCACTATTCACAATAGCCAAGACATGGAAACAACTTAAATGTCCATTGACAGATGAATGCATAAAGAAGATGTGGTACATATATACAATGGAATACTACTTAGACATAAAAAAGAACTAAATAATGCCATTTGCAGCAACATGGAGGCAACTAGAGATTATCATACTAAGTGAAGTAAGAAAGAGAAAGACAAACACCATATCACTTATATGTAGAATCTAAAATATGACATAAATGAACCTTTATGAAACAGAAATAGACTCAGAGACATAGAGAACAGACCTGTGGTCACCAAGCGGGAGAGGGGTGGAAGAGGGATGGAGTGGGAGTTTGGGGTTAGTAGATGCAAACTATTATATGTAGAATGGATGAACAACAAGGTCCTACTGTACAGCACAGGGAACTAAATTCAATAAATATTCTGTAATAGACCATAATGGAAAAGAATATAATAAAAAAAGAATGTATATATATATATGTATAACTGAATCACTTTGCTGTACAGCAGAAATTAACACATTGTAAATCAACTATGTATTTCATTAAAAATCATTTAAAAAATAATGTAAACAGTATTGCACTTTTATAAAGACAAACATAGGCTATTCAAACAAAATAGAAAGCCCTGAAATAAATCCATGAATATAAGGTCAACTGATCTTTAACAAGGGTGCCAAGAATAAAGTGGGGAAAGGATAGTCTCTTCAAGAATGGAAAAATTGGATATCTGTATGCAAAAGAATGTAATTGGACATCATACACAAAAGTCAATTCAAAATGGATTAAAGATATAAACATAGCGCTGAAACTGTAAAACTCTTAGAAGAAAACGTAGGAGAAAGTTTTCATGATATTGGTCTTGGCCATGATTTCGTGGTTATGGCACGCAGAGCACAAGAAATCAAAGGAAAAATAGATAAGCTGAGCTACATTAAATTAAAACACTTCTACATGACAAAGGGTATAATCAATAAAGTGAAAAGGCAACCTATGGAATTGAAATAAAAACTTGCAAACTCATTGGGTTAATATCCAAAGTATATAAAGAACTCCTATAATTCAATATCAAAAAATCCCCAAAATAACCCAATTAAAAAATGGGCAAAGGACTTAGACATTTCTCCAGAGAAGATATGCAAATAGGCAACAGGTACATAAAAAGATGCTCAAGGTCACTAATCATTAGGGAAATGCAAATCAAAATCACAAAGAGATAACACCTCACATTTGTTGGTGTGGCTAATATCACTAAAAACAAAAGACAACAAATGTTGGTGAGGATGTAGAGGGATTGAATCACTTGTACACTGTTGGTAAGAATGCAAAATGGCACAGCTGCTACTGAAAACAGTATGAGTTCCTCAAAAAGTTAAAAACAGAACTACCATATGAGCAATCCCACTTCAGGTGATTTACCTTAAAACAATGAAATCAGAATTTCAAAGATATATTAGCACCCCTATGTTCATTGCAGCACTACTCACAATAGCGAAAATGTGGAAACAACCTAAATATCCACTGATGGAAAATGGACTTTTAAAACATGGTATACATTTGTTAATGTGTAATTTCAAGTTTCTAACACATCTAGGACCCCTAAGTCTCTCAGTGCTTAAATGTTAAGCTTATAGAATCTTAGAATTATAAAGTTGAAAGATTCTTTACAAAAAAAAAAAAAGAAAAACAGTGGTATACACATACAATGGAATATTATTCAGCCTTAAAAATGAAGGATATCCTGCAATAAGAAACAGCCTGTATGAACCTGGAGGACATAACGTGAAGTGAAATAAGCCAGCCACATATGGACAAATATTGCATGATTCCACTTACGTGAGTCATATAGTCAAGCTCACAAAAGTAAAAAACAGGATTGTGTTTACTCGGGGCTGGTGGGAGGGGAAAATGAAGAGTTTGCTAATCAATGGGTACAAAATTTCAGTTATGCAAGTTCAATAAGTTCTAGAGATCTGATGTACAACATTGTGCCTAAAGATAACAATACTGTATTATATAATTAAAAATATGTTAAGTGGGTAGGTCTCATGTTAACTGTTCTTACCACAATATATTTCTTTTAAAAGCCAAATAAAAGTTAAAAGGTTGCAAATGCAAAAGTTAAGATGACAATTTAAAAGGCATGTGTCTGTAGGAATCAGTTCTGCACAGAGAATCAAGGAAAAGCTGGAGTGTTTGGGAAAATATGTTTCATCATTACCATTAAAACAGGAGCAATAAAAGAATGCGAGTACAATAAAGGAAGACAGTCTGACTAAGCTGGAAGAAGAGAGGTTTCTTTAGGAAAAATGTTGACTTTATAGAGAACAGACAAGAGTGAGATGAAGTGGAAAATAAGAACTTGAATATATATATACACAGAAAACAAAAAAGAAGTTGCCAGATTTCTGTGTCTATTTTGAATTGATTTAGGACTGCCTGGATGAAAAGAGTATTATAATTTATTGCACAGCCCTACCCTCTCACATCTAAGCCTTTATTTCAGCCAAAAGTTATTATTACAAATGTAGACACCCTCCTATTTTCTATACAAAATCCATGGCATCAAATTCAAAGCCTCTCCAAACTGGATCTAGCCAGTCCTCCTAATCATATCTCATTTGTTCAGACATTCGTTTTTTAATAGCATTTACTTGGAACTTACCAGTTGCCAGGAACTTTGCTAGTGCATGGAAGACAGTGTTAACAAGACATATGTGGTCTCCTGCGACATAGATTTATTATCTTGATGGAGAGACAAATACTGTAGATAATTTCCAAAGTTGGTTTTCGGTTGGAATTTCAATAAGAGTAAAGGAGACATACAACTATTCCAAGGTCATATAACAAAGGTACTTAACTAAGTCTTCTCTGTCAAATAAGTGTACCTGATACCAACGAGGGTTCTTGGCCTTCCCTAATCAATAGAAATTGACTCGAGGCCAGACAAGAAATTCAGGCAAGGCTTTATTGGGGCTCCTGCGCTGGCTGCAGGAGGGAGCGAGAAAGAGTAGCAGGTTCCCTTGCTCACTCCCCGAGGGGGGCGAGCTGGTTCCTTATATGGAGTGAGGGTAGGGGCGGGTCCAGGGTTCAGGCTGGAGCGGTGGCTTAGGTGTTTTGTCCACCCATTTGTGGTGTTGAGTGCAGGGGGCATGTGCAGTATCCTGCTTTTTCTCCTGACACCCAATTTTTGCTCCCAGCTCTTCAGAAATGGCAGTTGGGTTGTTTTTTCTTTTTTTGTCTTTTTGTATCTTTTGGCCAGAATTTGCCCACACTGTGCATGCACAGTTATTTTTAGTCCCATATAGTTTCTTTGTATTTTGTATCTTGAGGAGAGGTATGTCCAGGTACAAATTTTGCAGCACTGCAGCCAAAGTCCCAGGTCTCAGGCCTGTCTCATGCCCTAAGGAAATGGTGGTTAGGCCTAGCTCTAAATTTGAGTAGGCAATAGCTGGAAGGTAGAGAGATGGAAGCATTGGAGGTAGAGGGAGAGAGGTCTTTCCAAGCAAAAGGGAAAAGCATGTAAGAAGATCATAAGGTAGTCGGGAGCAGACATAGTCCACTTGCGGATATAAAATGTGCTTAATGTTGTACAGTTAGAGCTCAAGAGAATCCTCAAGGATTAGCAAGTCAGGACTAAAGTGACCAAGAAGAAGTTGGGTCATTACAGCTACGTCAAGGTGGCTGAAAAGTAGAGATTAGTTATGAGATCATGAGGGTTCTGTACCAGAGGAAGTCAATACGTGAAGTGGCTGAGAGCAGGTTGCTACTGCTCCTAATGTAAGTGGAAATAAGAGATGAGGCTGGACGTTTCCACAGGGGACTGATCATGTAGGTGTGAGGGTATCATAAGACTTATGGTCTTCACTGAGAGCAACTGGAAACCACTGACATTTTCTAAGGTGGGGAAAGAGAGGATCACACTTGCATTTTAATTTATTTTATTTTATTTTTATTGAAGTATAGTTGACTTAAAATATTATATTAGTTTCAGGTGTGCAACATAGTGATTTGCTATTTTCAAACATTACAAAACAATCACCACTATGAGTCTAGTTACCATCTGTCACCGTACAGTTTTTACACTATTATTGACTATATTCCCTATGCTGTACATTATATCCCTCAACTTATTTATTTTATAACTGGAAGTTTGTACCTCTTAATCTCTTTCACCTACTCTATCTGTCCCCTCACATTCCTACCCTCTGGCATACTTGCATTTTTAAAAAGATCAGCCAGCATGTCTATAAAGTGAAGAATGGTGGCCAAAGACATGCATGGACAAAGAAAGAGCAGGTAGAGACTGTTGCTCTCATTCACAATTCCCTGAATGTGCCTTAAGACTTCTCATCGCTACATCACTGCTCACTCTTTCTTCCTTTTGAAATATGTTGCCTCCTTTTCCTATCTCAACATATCAAAATTCCATATGTCCTGCACTGCCCAACCGAAATTCTCCTTCATAAACCTAACCATCAATTAAACTCAAGATGGTTCTGAAAGATCATCTTATCCTCCAGGAATTAATTCCTCTTACTCTCGATTGACCCATTTATACTTGGAACATTTTTGCACCACTTTGTCATACTTCAGTTTACCTTTATTCTGTGTTAGCTGCAAGGATTTTTCTCATCCTCAATATTTATGAGGACATATATCATATCTATCTCTGTGTCTCCTTCTAGCATCTAGGATATTGACTTACAAGCAGCAGATGGTAATTTTTAAAAAAAAATTAGCCATCTATCACACAGAGATTCTTAATGCATGATTTTGAAGGCTGTTAACAGAGACATCCAGATGGGGGGTTCAGGAGAAAACCCAACTGCTTTCCGCATAGATTGTTTCATTACTCTCTTGCTGGGCTGCCAATATCACCTGATCCACATGTTAAGACCTGCTTTTTAGAGATTTCTTCCATTAGTATTTGACTCTCTAATTGAGAAATAAATGCAACCTTTTAAATGTTTTACTTCCAGAGTTAATAAATGCTACTTGTGTGCTGGACAGATGTGATTAATAAAATCCATTAGAAAGAAAGAATATAGATAATCATTTTGTGAGATGGAAAATGCTAATTGCTAGAGACAATCAACGAGAATTGCTGTGCTTGGATGGGCAGCGCCAAACTATGTAATTGCTTAGTGCTCTCCCTTTGTGTTTTTACAGGAGTGACAACCAGTGATTTCTTGTTAGTTCATAGTTTCATTTGTACCATACACCTGCTGCTTTTGAATATAATAATTAAATTGTTTAATTCACAATTCTGTACCTTCTTTAAAACTGTCATAACTCTGCTTAGTTAAAAAGAATAAAAATGATAGCTTGCAAAGTATCTGTTTTGGGTTGTGCTATTTAGTTACTGAGATAAATCTCTTAACTACCACATGTAAAAAACCATCTTACTTCTCTTAACTACTTCTTTGAAGGGCAGCCTCCTTAGGTACTTGTGTTTTTTTCTCCAACTTATTTTATCTGACACCAAACATAGGTTTCACATTTCCAAGTAAAGTATAACATCTCTCAAGGTTTGCTGGCATGTTTCCAATCCTGTGGGTGTCTCCCAGGCAACAGAACTTTAGGGGGACTAAACATAGTCTATGAAAAACAGATGGAAATTAAGATGTTGATCAAATGAACAGTGAAAGTGGAAACTAGAAAAATGACAGGCCTTACATAGATGCTGTCACCTAATGCTATTGCAAGAGGCAAGTAGTGAAAATTGACTGCTGATATACCAGCCTGTATGTAATAGGCAGAGCCAGAAGTAGGCTGCGGGGTTGACTGCCTTGACTGATATGCAGGCAGAATAACTTCCCTAACCCCCCAAACATGGCTACATCCTAACTCCCAGAATCTATGAATATGTTAGGTGACATGAACAAGGGGAATTAAGGTTGCTAATTAGCTGATTTTAAAATAAGATTATCCTGGATTACCTAGGTTGGCCCAGGGTAGTCACAAGGACCCTTAAAAGTGGAAAAAGGAGGTGTAAAGTCAGATAGAGCTGTGACTACAGACAGACAGACAGAGAGAAATGCAACATTGCTGGCTTTGAAGATGGGGGAAGGGATCCAAGAGCTAAGGAAGGCTGGTGGCCTCTTCGAAAGAAGTAAGGAAATGAGTTCTGCCGTAGAATCTCCAGAAAGCAATGCAGCCTTGCCAGCACCTTAATTTTAGCCCAGCGAGACCCAGTTTGGGTTTCTGACCTCCAGCAGTGTAAGGTAATAAATTCATGTTGTTTCGAGCCACGAAGTTTGTGGTAATCTGTTACAGCCACAATAGGGAAATAATACAACAAGCATTGTCTGTCTTTTCTTCACTGTTATAGGGCTTGGAGCCTCAGGGGATCCTCAGAATTAAAATAAGCAGTAAAAGATGGGTCACTATACACGTGCAGAAGAGGTGGGAAAACGGAACTATACGAAGAAGCCCAGTAGTTTTTAGACCTGGGGGATCCAATATATACAGTGGATTGGGCCGACACAAAAATATGGGACAGGAGTACTCCCTGACATAGGGATTTTTATAGAATCAAACCACCTCTTCTTCACAATCTTCTCCCCAAGTATCTTCCTGAGGCATCTAGATGGAAGGCTAGAACATATATGTGAGTGTCTGAGGCCAAAAGACATTTCTCATGACCCACACCTCCCAGCCATCCCCTTTCTATATATCAGGCACTGCCACTGGCTGGGGAACTGCTGATATTCTTATCCTGAAAACTGAGGCAGGTTGCTATGGTACAAAATGGAAAACGAGGCTCTCAAGGAGCATAGCCTGAAATTGTGAACCATGAAATGGATCTGGAAGAAAAGTGGAGGCCGGAGTCAGTAGGCCACATTATTGACAAACTCCATAATCTCAAATATCCCCAGGTAGGGTTCCCTGTCTTCCGGCTTTGACAAACTGTCCCTGTGTGCTAGGGCAAAGCCAGACTACACATCTCACGCAGAATTTCTCCCTTAAGGTTCATTGTTTCTGGAGGTTCTTCCAGGTGCTCTATGGTTCTTCCAGATACTGGCCATTGGTTAAAAAATGGATGTGGAAACTAAAGTTGAAGAACACATTTCATTTGGAGGAACATCATGCCTTGTTATAGGCAAGTCCTGCGTATGAAGATAATAGTGGATCAGGTATGCTGTGGTAAGAGGTGTAATAGTAGTACTTTTCTATCATGAAAATAATGTAATTTCATTAGGCTATGGTCAGGGGGACATGTAGACTTGGTCCTGGAGAAAGGGGGGACCTGAATATAAAAGATGTAGATTACAACCATCTAAAATTAGAATACAAACAAGTGCCTGAAGTTGGATATCTGGGTGTTTGCCAGTCCAAGGATAAAGCAGAACATGTTCAAACACACACACACACACCCAAACACACACACACACACACACAAAGAGGTATCTTGAGGAAAAGAATATAGAATGACATTGCATGTAACACTGTCATGGATTATGTTCACACCAACCATGGGTGTAACTATGAGAAACGGTAAAACCAGGGATTTGGGCTATAAAAGACCTTTGGGTCACCAAGTTTGTGTACAAGATCTAGGTTTATGCACTGGACTAATAAAATTTTATTTATATAGCATTCAATGTTTTGAATAGAGAAAAAGAGGCAGCCAAGATGTGAATGCAAGAAGCCTAATACAAGGGTTTAAAATGAGGGTTGTGTTGTTGTTTAGTTCTTTTTTTTTCATTAGCTACTCATATCTAGAGACTAAGGGAGAGCTTAATTGAATCTTGTGTTGCCTATCTCCCCTCCAAATCACAAAATTCCCAGGAGAACAATACATCTAAGATACATAAAGAGTGAGAAGCAAATCCACCCCTCCCTTATTACTAGCTGAGCCTCCTGTAGTATTTCCCATAGTAGAACTCCGGTAAAGCTTGATCTGAAATCTCAATTCAATTTGGAGGCCTCAGCCAAGTGTTAAGTCACAGAATCTTACCATTCTTTGATCAGCCACATGGTATACAAACACAGAGCAACGAAGCTTAGTCTAAAACAGAGTGTGATCAGGCTCTGAAGAGGCCCTGGCTCTAGTTCAGCTTAGATTCCAGTACATGGAAGAAAGGATAAGGAAAAGAAGGGAGATACGAGCACAGGACGTTTTAGCAAAATAGTTCCATGCACTTATAAAATAGAGTCTAAATTTTATCTTGCCACTTAACCATGTTAATATTTCCCACCCTTGTGAAGAAGCACAGAAGAAAATGGGCAGTAAAAAGGAGCAGAGAGGCTTTCTTTCATAACTCATGGTAGCAAATGCGGAATGCTTGGGTGTGAGTTGTCCTGGCAGTGGACAATACTCAAAGTGTATTAGGTAGGAGAGCCCTAGTGGCTATAAGAAATACTCCCCCCAGATTTCACTGTTTTAAAGGTGGGATTTTATTTCTTCCTCACATAACACTCCACATGGAAAATCAAAGACCCAAGTTCCTCCCATCTTGTGGCTCATCTCCTAGCCATGGGGTCATCTGCTTCCAGCTGGCAGAAGAAAAAGAGAGTGGAGAAGGCATGCTTACTCCTTAAACACTTTGGCCTTGAAGTGACTGCATGTCAGTTTCCACCTTCCATTGATTAAAACTTGGCCACATCTGGATGGATGTGTGACCAGAATACACTGTCCCTGCCTGGGCAGCCACCTCCCTGTGACAATTTTACACTATGGTAGGGGAAACACAAAGCTCTGGTTTCAACAGCCAGCCAACTACCACACACGCCTTTGGCAACTCACCAAGCAACTCATGGGGATATTTTTTGTCTGAGAAATTTCCTCCTTGGTGTCTGAAATCTATGGCTAAATCTACTATATCATTCTGATCCCTAGTGCCACCTTTAGCTACTTTCTTTAATTCACTATTTGCTTAAATAAGTCTTGGTAGAATCATGAGCTTTGAGTTTTCCTGTTAGAAATAAACACAGCATGTAGCACTTTACTCTGCAAACTACAGGTAAGAATAGTTATTGAATTAAAAATAAGGAAGGACACTCCCAATCTTTTCTTCTTCCCTAGTCAATCAGGGTTCCAATTAAATATCTGGATTATCAGTGCAGTGAGAGAGGAAAAGAAAAGGGGTCAAAGTCAGAAAAATGAGCTCAACCTCTGATGGTCTTTCTTTCATTATCATAGTTTAGTTTTAAATCTAAATCTGAAAAACAAATATCAGACAAATTCATACCTATAGGCTATGTGGCCATGAAGTTACATTCAATTTGCAATGCATAGGGGTTTGTGGGGATGAGGAAAGGGCAATCCCTCCTCTTCATCTCTCAGCCACATTGACCGAGTCTTATAAGAGTAAAACTTTCTGATTAGTACAGGATGCAGACACAGCTCTTCACCCAGCTGCATTCTCCTACTACTACAACCTGGGTGAGTTTAGAAGTAAGGACTCATCAGTGCTGAAAATACTGTGGGGAAATGCTTGGATCCTAAAGAAAAACAAGATATATTTAATACATAAAATATTGAAAAAACTTAGTGGAAGAAACTTGTACTTATTTTCAGACCTAGAGAATAATATCTTTAATAGTCTTTTTCAACTGAACTTTTTTAACAGCTTGATATAGAAACAGTGCCCTATTTAGGAAAGTACCAGTTCCAGTATCTTCCTTTATAGATACACAATGTGAAAGACTTACACGTACATATCAAATCCGTTGCCAAGAATTTCCAATCAACCTGGACTTTAATACATGGAGCAAAATGATGTAGATTGCTTTGAAAAGACACTGAGAAACAATCAAAATGAAGATAGCTCTCTAATCCTGGTATTATGTGAAAATAACTTTGGGGGTCAAATTAAACATTTATAATTAGTTACTCTTATGAAAGGTAGGAGAAGTGGCTTCAAGTGATGTTTTAGTTTGGGCTGCTATAATAGAGTACATCAGACTGGGTGGCTTAAACAAAATTTTATTTTTCACATTTTTGGAGGCTGGAAGTCTGAGATCAGAGTCCTAGCAGAGTTGGGTTCTTGGTGAGGGCCCTCTTCCCGGTTATGTGCTCACATGGCCTTCCTTGCTGGGTGCATGCATGCAGAGCGATCTTGTGTCTCTTCCTCTTTTTATAAGGGCATTAATTTCATCATGGGTCCTCCATCATCAGGAATTCACCAAACCCTAATTACTTCCCAAGGTTCTACTTCCAGATACCATCACACTGGGGAATAGGGCTTCAACATATGAATTTTCAGAGGATGCAAACATTCAGTCTGTAACATCTGACAATCATTAAAGCAGTGCTACTTATATAGTTCATGTGTCCTGGAAAAACTCCTATGCCAATCTTCCAATAAAGACTAAAAGACTCCTCTCTATCTCGCTGTCTCTGTCTCTCTTTCTCTCTCTCTCAAGAAAATATCTGAGCTAGACCTTATTTGATGGAAGACAAAAGGTGAAGAAAACTAGAAGATACTTTTTTCCTATCATATTTCATGAGTTACATACAAAATAGCATACATTCATATCCTCAATATGGTGCGATATGCGTGTATATGTTTGTGTGTGGGTCCATTATTTTAAAATAAGTTTAAGGGGCTCTTAGCATAAAAATTAATTAAATTTGTTTTAATTAGAAGATTAACTCCATAAAGGGTGTGTAACAATTTTTTTTTAATTGGAGTATAATTGCTTTACAACGTTGTGTTAGTTTCTGCTGTGCAATGAAGTGAATCAGCTATATGTATAACTATACCCCCCTCCCTCTTGGACCTCCCTCCCACTGCCCCCATCCCACTCATCTAGGTCATCACAGAGCACCGAGCTGAGCTTCCTGTGGTTTATAGCATGTTCCCACTAGCTATCTAATCTATTTTATGCATGGCAGTGTACATATGTCAATCCTATTCTCCCAATTCATCCCACCCTCCCCTTTGCCCCCATATCCACATGTCCGTTCTCTACGTCTACATCTCTATTCCTGCTCTGCAAATACGTTCATCATTTATCATTTTTCTAGATTCCACATATATGCATTAATATACGATATTTGTTTTTCTCTTTATGGCTTACTTCACTCTGTATGACAGACTCTACATCCATCCACATCTCTACAAATGACCCAATTTCGTTCCTTTTTATGGCTGAGTAATATTCCACTGTATATATGTACCACATCTTCTTTATCCATTCATCTGTCGTTGGACATTTAGGTTGTTTCCATGTCCTGGCTATTGTAAATGGTGCTGCAATGAACACTGGGGTACATGTGTCCTTTTGAGTTATGGTTTTCTCAGGGTATATGCCCAGTAGTGGGCTTGCTGGGTCATATGGTAGTTCTATTTTTAGTTTTGTAAGGAACCTCCATACTGTTCTCCACAGTGGCTGTATCAATTTACCTTCCCACCAAGAGTGCAAGAGGGTTCCCTTTTCTCCACACCCTCTCCAGCACTTATTGTTTGTAGACTTTTTTAAAAAGCTTAATTTATTCAATTATGTATGCTTCTGTATATATCATATGTATAGCTATGCTTATATATATAAGTGAGATGAATGACAGCAATGCTACCAGGGATGGGAGAGAGGAATAAGGATTACTTTTTTCTAAGATTTAATTTTACTTATTTATTTATTCATTTATTTATTTGGCTGTGTTGGGTCTTCGTTGCTGCACGAGGGCTTTCTCTAGTTGTGTCGAGCGGGGGCCACTCTTTGTTGTGGTGCGTGGGCTTCTCCTTGCAGTGACTTCTCTTGTTGTGGAGCACGGGCTCTAGGCGCGGGGCTTCAGTAGTTGCAGCACGTGGGCTCAGTAGCTGTGGCACGCGGGTCCTAGAGTTCAGACTCAGTAGTTGTGGCACACGTGCTTAACTGCTCCACAGCACATGGGATCTTCCTGGACCAGGGATCAAACCCATGTCCCCTGCAATGGCAGGCAGATTCTTATCCACTGTGCCACCAGGGAAGTCCCTGTTTGTAGATTTTTTGATGATGGCCATTCTGACCGGTGTGAGGTGATACCTCATTGTAGTTTTGATTTGCATTTCTCTAATAATTAGTGATGTTGAGCATCCTTTCATGTGCCCCTTGGCTATCTGTATGTCCTCCTTGGAGAGATGTCTATTTAGGTCTTCTGCCTATTTCTGATTGGGTTGTTTGTTTTTTTGATATTGAGCTACATGAGATGTTTGTATATTTTGGAGATTAATCCTTTGTCTGTTGATTCATTTGCAAATGTTTTCTCCCATTCTGAGGGTTGCCTTTTCATCTTGTTTATGGTTTCCTTTGCTGTGCAAAAGCTTTTAAATTTCATTAGGTCCCACTTGTTTATTTTTGCTTTTATTTTCATTACTCTAGGAGGTGGGTCAAAAAAGATCTTGCTGTGGTTTATGTCAAAGAGTGTTCTGCTATGTTTTCCTCTAAGAGTTTTATAGTGTCCAGTCTTACATTGAGGTCTTTGATCCATTTTGAGTTTATTTTTGTGTATGGTGTTAGGTAGTGTTATAATTTCATTATAACTCAGATTAACTCCATAAAGGGTGTGTGCCTAATTTAAACAGTGTAGGTGGAAATGAAGGTACCAGCTTTGGGTGCCAGTATAGAGAGGCAGTGATTCTTGCTGGTTAGGCACTCAGTTGCCACAGCAATGGACTTGAATTTAAACTTGGCTCTTCCATTACCAGGCATATGAACTCAGACGGTTACTCAATCTCTGTGCCTCAGTTATCTCATCAGATAAAGTAGGGATCGTAAGTTTGTTGTGAGGATTAAATGAGTTAAATACGTAAAGCACTTAGAACAGTACTTGGAACACAGCAAGAGCTATATAAGAATTTGCTATTATTATTATTATTATCATTATTATTACTCTTGCTGCTATTGCTACTAGTACTACATGGGAATAAGAAGTCTCCAGGAGACTCCCTATTGCAGCCAATAGTAACTTAAGGCAAAATGAGGTAGAAGTTTAAGTTCCAGGGAAGAAACCAGTACTTAGACATTACTCAGGAAAGTATGAATAATTTAATTAAATTTAATTAATAATGTAATCCAGTTTCAGGGTATAGAACTAATGGAAAAGTGGAGAAAGAATGAAGACAGAGTTTGAAAAATGTGAATCACAGAAAAAGAAATTAATAATCACACAGCCAGGTCATACTAAGAATTACATCTAAAAATAAGAGCAGCAGGACAGAACTAACTAGCTACCAGTACTATGAAATAAAGAGAGAACATGGCCCTGACAAGTAAGCCCTGGTAAATTGGCTCCGGTAATTATGGTGATTGGAATGGGGAACCCAAATATGTCTGAGATTGTGGCTCCATCTTCCAGTTCATACAAGTAGCCCAGTTTCCCCTTGGTGGAATGTAGTGGTAGAGAAGACTCCATCAGCTTTCCTCATTTGTTCTGGGAAATGGGTAAGGAATTAAACTAACCTGGACTCTCCTTTTGAAAATTTGGGGCAAAATTAAGATGAAAAACTACTGACAGAAGAATGGAAGGGCAAGATGTACTTGGAATCTACAACAAATTATTTTCTGGGATGGCGCTGAAAGAAGGTAAAAAAACTTAACTACATCCCTCTGTCTAATGTTGTTTATAGAAAGAGCTAAATTTAAAGGAAGTTTTAATTCCTAAACAAAGGGCAAACAAAGTAGAAACTGTTTCTATAATCAGCTTCCAAAGCTACACATTTATGGAGCAGCAAATATTGGAAACACACCATTTCATGCTCAAGAGATTTATCCCTGCTCTACATTAATATCTTTGACTCTTAACATGATGCGCAGTGGGCGGTGGACATGGTAACTCAAAATGCACAAGGCAGAGAGAAGGTGATGGTTTTGCTACCTGGTACTAAGGAGTAAAACTTTAAGAGTAAAAAAAAAAAATATTAGCAAGTGATAAGCTCTACCCTCTGCTCCACCATCACTGATATCTAGATAAAGACATTTTTCTTTTAAAATAACAATATTTTTCCTTTGCATAATGATAAAGCTATTTTTGTTTGCAGTACAACACTTGGGATCTCTTCTCTACTTCATGATTATTTTTTAAATTTCTGTAAAAACTTTATGTGGAGACAACCAGTGGGTTGAGGCAATGTGATGTGACCCAGGCCCCAGACTTTCCTAGGGATTGTAGTGTTTGCCTGTTCATGTTTCTCTCTCTCTCTCTCTCTCCCCCTTTCACTCTCGCTCTCTCTCCTTCCTTCCCTCCTTCTTTTCCATTCCCCTCCTCTCTGAAAACTGAGTGCCCCTTTACAGAGAGGGCATTGCTATTTAACTCTTCTGTGCTTTTATTCTCTCATCTATAAAATAGGACCAGGAATAACCCTAGGTTATTGTGAAAATTAAATACAACATTCTATAGTAATGGACTTAGCAAAGTATTTGGTGCATGGTAAGTGATCCAAAAAAGGGAGCAATAATAATGATGACAACTATCAAAGAAAAAGTATACCAGAGAGAGTTAAAGATACAAGAAAGACTTTATTCAGGACCACTGCAATAGGGGAGGCAGACTGAACTCCACTGAACAAAAAGTAGGAGTGATTTTTAAGCACTGGGGTGAGCTAGTAGATTAGTACTGGAGAATATTGGGGGAGTAGGTGGTCAATATGATTAGGCCATGGATGTTTGCTAATTGGCCTAAATTAAGCTCCTACCTTACCACAGAGACTGGGAGATAGGGCTGTATCTCCTTTGATAATTCCATTTGAAAGGGATGTCTCCCAGAGATCTGAGAAAGTCCTTCCTGGGTTGTAAAACTGGCAAGAGGCTGAGCAAAGAGTTATGTCTTAAAGGGCAGAGAAAGAATTTACAATGAAAAGTTTACTTCAGTAAGTATTCTAGGAAAAGGGAGGTTAGGGGCCTCAAGTCAGGAAGAAGCCTGTCTAAAGTTTAGTTAATTGAGGGGAACAGTAAGGCCATCTTGGTCGTAATATTCAGGATGAAGGTAAAAGTAACTGCAAATGCACATGGATTATGGGGACAATGAATTAACGGTAAAATGGTGTATATTTCATATTCATTTTCTTTTAGATAAACAGCATAATTCAAGTACAATGATACAGAATCCCTAACTACTTGTTGTGAGCATTTGTGGAGTGTTAATTACATAGGTTGAAAGCCTCCTCAAGAAATCAGATTTCTATTCTTTTTAATTTCTAAATTTAGAGATTTAATACCAAAGTCACCCACATGGGATATGTATTACGGGAACTGAGAAAGAATGTATAATCCCTTAGTGTCTGATACCTGGTTAAAATATTTGTACATTCATAGAAAAATCCTCTTTATTCACCTCTGAGTTAACATATGAATGCGTTATTAGGATACCTTCAATATTAACCCTGCTTTAGATATCCTCAGGTACCCTGAGAAGAAGATCAAAATAACTACTCATTTGTTTAAAAAGGTTGACAAGATTTGGGTCTGAAAATATTTCTCCTTTATGCTCTATAAAATTTCCTTTCTTGAATTGTGTTGAAGCTGAAGTTAATTCTGATTATAGGTAGAAAAAGCCACCCATTCTCAGCAACTAGACTAACAGGAATATGTAGATGAATTGAATGTGCTGGCAAAATTAGATGGAAAAATGCAAATACACTGACAATTAGGTATTTAAGTCAAAGGAATATATGCAAATCACTTAGTTTTCACACTGGGAACTTTTATTAAAATTCCACTTTTGATTTTGGAAAAATGTTAATTATTTCTTTCATGCTTAAGATATGAGTTTTTCCTATAATTATATTCATAATAATTGTTTTAAAATATACTAAACAACAGCACAATAGACAACACTTAGTATTGAAAGTGAGACAGTCTGTGTTCATAAACAACTTCATCTCACGTGACCTTTGACAAACATCTTAATCTTTCTGGACCTCAGGTTGTCACCTGTGGTGAGAAAAATTGATGCAGGTGGTGTTACATTTTAAAATGATTTTTTAAATTTCAAAGTACCAAACACAGATGCAAGAGGGAAGAGATATGGGGATATATGTATATGTATAACTGATTCACTTTGTTATAAAGCAGAAACTAACACGCCATTGTAAAGCAATTATACTCCAATAAAGATGTTAAAAAAAAAAAAAACGGGACATAGTAAATGAAGAGGATTTTTCCCCCCTTGGGCAATTAGACTTGAGAATTTTTGTATACAATGGGGGAAAAGTCACCAGAAGGAGAAGACAGAGATAAAATAAATAGGGAAATAATTAAAGAATTCCTTTGAGATGAAAATTATTTGGAACCAGAACATAAAAGGATTAATTTTCAACAAGTGGAAGAAGTCTGATTCATATATATGGGAGGCAAGAATGGAGTGCATGAGAGTAGGTTGTTTGTGTCTGTAATAGGAATTTAAGGTGATTCATTTCTATTTGTAAAATAGAAGGTGAGGTCATCTTCATGAGTAGTCAAAGTTTGCTCTCTTCTTTCCCTCATGATTATGTTCTTTTGTCTAACTCCTTCCAGAAACCAAGTAGTAAAATAAATAACATGTATTTTAAGGAAAAAAAAAAAAAAGTACCAAACACATTTTACTGTGGTCATTAATTATTGTGTTCCATGTGAAACTCACTTGAATTCTAGGTATATCTCATCTTGATTTTTCTGTGAAACTATCGTAGGTGAAATCTAGGGTCTGTCTACATGAGATTAACTTCAACTCTAATTCAAACCTAGAGGGAACTGAAAGTCCTACCTAAGACTTCTGTGGATGTGTAGTGAACTTACCTTCTCAAGGTTGTTTCTTCCTACTCCTATTTCTGCTTATGCTTTCCCTGTTCCTCACCGAGAATTTATGATGTAAAATTAATCATTCTTCAGTGTTTTCCTAAAACAAAATGACAAAAAGAAAGAAAAATGCACAAGAAAACATTTAAGTAGATTTTACAGACTATTTTGGAGTCTCACAGTTTAAATAGTGTAACAGGCATTCAATTCTTGTCAATTTAGACCTACTGCCACTGGAGCTTACTGACCTATATGCAAGCATCTAATCGTCTTGCTCCTGTCCCTCCTTCTCTTCTATCTGTACTTTTCTCTCAGGAGACAATAACAATATCAAAAAACAAGTATAAAATTCCTATCTCTCATATAGAGAAGCTTAATTTTATTTTTATTGCTTTGTGTCTAGTTGATCCACAAGCCTTTAGGGTCTCACATTGTATCCCAGTGGATTATCCTGATGTTTATCAAACAGGACCTGACTTTAAAAAAAAAAAAAATGCTTGGGTGCTAGTTGCCACAGTTAAAATGTCACTTCGCCTTGCTACCCAAGGAAGAGTTGTAATCATTAAAACAATTTTTTGGAAAATGTTAATAAACTTCTTGTCTTTCTCTAAAGAGGATAATGGACCATTTTAGATAGTTATAGATCAGGAGTTCAGAGCTCTCTCAGTGTCCAGTGTGAGAAAGATAACATTTTTGGAGTCAATTCTGAACATGTGTAGGTGGTTCATTTCCATAACACTGTTATATAATTCTAGGCTTTGTAGAGGACTTTCTTGGGGTAGCTGGAGATCCTATTCAAGATAATAATTTTCTAGTAGTAGTAATTGTGAAATGATTAATTAAGTTATACATAAGACCCATAAGGTCTTATTTCCTCTTCTATTCTCAGAGCCAAGTTCAGTGCCCGGGACCAAGTAAAAATTCAATAAAGTATGTCAAATGATGACAGAATGAAGAAACAAAGCAGAAACATAGTGTTTTATCAGTAGCCATAACATCAGTGCACCCTTTGGGGAATTTTGACATCCATCCCTCTATTAATATTGCTTGATATTCATTTTGCAAGTATTACTTATTATAATTTTGTATCCTCCTAATTACCCCAATCCATTCAATCTCTTTATACTAGTCTCTTTCTTTTTTCTTGCTCCCTTTTTTCACCTTCTTGCTTGTGAAGCAAATATTAGAAATGCTGATTCAATGTCCTAGAAGAATAAAACCAGATGAATCTTATGAAAGTCTCTATTAAACATGAGACTCACTGTTCAGTCCCAATAAACATAGACATTAATGAACGCATTTGTTGGTATGAAAATGTGCAGGAGGAACGGGAAGCACTGCTGTGTGAAAGGGTATGAGCTGGCCTGTAAATCCACCTCACTCTGCCTATTCTCTGTAATAGCTTAATACTGCAGATTCAGCAGGAAAATATGCCAATTCTAATAGGCTTTCATTAAAATTTTTAGCTAACATAGTCAATATGTTTATTTTGATAGATTCATAGTGAAAACAACACAGGCAGAGGAATTAAGAATCAATATTTTCAGGTCAAGGGAAAAATGATCCATGGAACAAGAACATCTAATAGCTCACCATTCTGATTTTCAACAGCATGAACACATACAATGTAATTCCCCCAAAAATGAAATGGATTATTTTGCAAAGAAACCAGACATTTGAAGGAGGAAGTATGCATTTTGGTTTTTATGGTAATGATCTTCACAGATTGTTTTTTGTGATGTTTTTCTCTGGTCCAACAATTCTGCTGATGATCAGAGATCATTCTTCTCTTCAGAAGAACACTGTCAAAATGACCAAGACTGTATCAGGATCTTTTCTGTAGTTATGGATCTTGGATTAGAGATGTCTATATGGAATTTGTGTTTGCTACTAAAGGAGAAAAGAAAGAAGTTATTTCTTGGTAATGGTGGGTGATTGGTGGGAAAAAGAGAGCTGCTATATTGGACAACTGAGAGGTGGGTTGCAAAAGAGTATAGCAAAGCATCCTATGATTTTTTTATAAACTATATATGCTCCCTGGTTATCTGGCTTGTCACTCAGCAGTGACCCATTCCCTGGTGTCCAGGGCCACTAAAAGAAATTGGGCTGAAAGACAAGGTACTTGAGAACATTAGAGCTCTAATGTAAATATATTGCTTTTGCAGTCACTTGTACAAATATAAATCAGAACCCTAAACAGCAAACTGAAGAATGAAAAATTGTGTCTAGATAATTAAGCTTTTTGCAGCTGCTATCTGAATTTGTAGCAAATAACATCTACTAACACCTCAATTTCTATGGGTGAGACTGAATCTATACAAATATATATTGTTTTTCTAACACTTTTATTTTCTAAATATAGTTAATAAGACTGGCCTTATGAATTTCATTTAGATTCTGATAGGAGTAACTATCTGGAGTTTTATTTAAAAGAGTTTCTTAAACATGTCAAGGTGAAGATTTACAAAACTAAATAGTAAAAATCCAAGTAATAATAATTCATATTTTTAGCTAATTGCTTTGTAAAATGGAATTAAATAAATTATTATATGGTTAATTAATTATGCCCTATAATAACTGAGATGTAGCATATTGTATTATACTTGTTAAGAAATGAAAGACAGTTTCACATGTCCATACTTAGGCATACTGCATAGTCTTCTATGCCTCAGTTACCTCAACTATAAAATTGAGATTAATAGTAGCACTCATTTTAGTGTCTTTGAGAAGAAAAATCTAATAAATAGCACTTCCTTTACCTACCTAGGTTCTACACAAATTGAGAAATGAGATGAAAAATTCAGAAAAAACCCAAATATCATAGTCTCAGTAAGAAGAATCGGTTAAGGTTAAGAGCCTAAAATGGAATTGTTCCTGCCTATCAACTCAGGCTAGATCTTGGAACAGGGCATCAAAGAGAAAATTAAGCCTGCAGAACAGTCTCACTTACAGAAATTGTTTCCTCCTACAGATTAAAACAGCAAAACAGCAGAAATCAAATCCCCCATTAAGGAATTTGAAAGACAAGCTCCACAAATTTGAGTACATGGATTAGTGGTTGTAGCCTAATGACCAGGTAATGAACTCTACTTTCATGGGAAAGAATAAGGGAGTCAAGAGGTAGAAATATTTAATAAAAATCACTCCTCATGGAAGTTTCCCACTAGCATTCTCTACTTTTTATTTTCTTAGCACATTGGGACTAACCTTTCACATTATGCTTTTGTAGGAGTATGCCTAGTCCCCTGGGGAGATTCCTACCTTCTTGAGGTCACTCCCTCAATTCCAACCACCATTCTATGGATATTCTCCTAGGACTGCTTGTGAGCTGTATAGATTTTGCCCCCAGACACTATGGGGAGATACCAGAATGGAATGGATCAGAACATAGCATTACTCAAATCTGCTCACATCCCAAATCTTGTCAAAACTATATTTTCCATGTGCAAGGAGATTAAATAAAAACATTCATGAATAATAAATTAGATGAAGAATTACATTGATGAATAATAAATTGCATGAAGATTATCCAACTATAAAATTCCAACAGCACGGAGAAACCCGAAATTTAAATACAAATCCCACACTGTGATCAAATGCTCAAGCTGAAGTTAAGTCCAAAAATTAAATGCCTAGATTTTGACTGAATTTCTTGGATTTTCCCAGAAAGCACAGATTTCAAGTCACCCATCTCATGGTTAGAACATGTGTTGTACTTTTTGGTTTAGAGACGATGATTGCTATGTGCCGAGACCCAATAGGTATTTACAGCTCCATGTCTGCAGTAAAACTCATTCTCTGGGAGTTATCTGGGACCTGTGACTGGCAGGATCTCTTAGGCTTTGAATAATTGGGGTAAGAGCAATTTGGGAATGTTCTTTACAACTCTCCTTTCCCAGCTAGTTAAAGTAACTGAGGGCAGACACAAGGAGCCAAAAAAAAAAAAAAAAAAAGTATCAGAAATGCAGTGTCAAGGCTAATCCTGGTGAAATGGTACTCCAGGGCCGAGCAGGACCGCCTCTTTCCTTCCTTAGGCTGTGGTCCTGCGTAGCCTTGTCCCACACAGTCAGCTAATACTTATCGTTGAAATAACACTGCGTTAAGAATCACATAGGGGTCAAAATTAAATGTGTAGGTCTATAAATTTTGAGTTGTTTGTTTCTAACATGTTGAGAATGATGCACCATAGGCATTTTAGAAATCTTTTTTTAAAGTAAGGCTACCTGCTTTTTAGAATTTGGACTCGGGGGATTTCTATCTTTAAATTTCTAATTTGTTTTCAACAGCTTTTGTCTGTTCCATTAATTATTTAAAAATGCTGGAAATATTAAATATTAAAATAGGATAAGATTACTTGTATAAATGCTATAAGAAATTCCTGTAAAACCTTTGTAAATGTCTAAAATTAAATAGCATATTTTTGACTTTTAATGATGTTCATAATATATAGCTAAATGAGAAAAGCAGGTAAGTTTATAATGTTCAGCTTTACCTCTCTAAAAAAAAATCACATGTAGATTCATGCATCCTGTTTATGCTAAGACCTGACAAATGTCATATATAAATAGAAAAATATATAGAAGCATATACCCCAAACTTTTAATAATGACTGGTTGGGTAGATAGGATCATGTGTGTACATATTTTTCTCCTGATTTTTCAGTAATCATTTTATTATAAGATAAATAATAAAAAAGAAAATATAAAAATAAATAAAAATTATTTAACTATTTGCAGTTTTAAAGATATTTTCTTACCTAATTGGTTTATAATTTCAAATTTATTATTAGACTATTATGACTACTCCATTTGTTTTTGAAATCATTTCATGACTTTTATAATCACTTAGTACTACAGAAAAGGCATAATATGATAGACTATCTGTCACTTTGAGATGAAAAGTATATATAATATGTAATATAGATATATAAATATATGTGTGTGTATATATTTTTAAGAAATTAATTATAAATTTTATAAAGCAAAAAATTGAGGAAAAGAACTCCCTAAAAAACCTTGCTTAAAGGCATGTGAAGTTGCCATAGTATATCTCAATTTCATGATACACCAATATGATCAGTACTATCAAATAATCAGTCTCTAAGGATCATTTTTGATAATTTGATTGTTTCAAGAAATTTGTACCCAGTCATCTACAACTACTACACCTTTTAGAATGTGAGGGGAAAAGTAAAGTTTGGGACATTGCATGAGATTCTTAAGCCCTCTGGATCATTCTCGACCATGTTTAAGCCAAATCACCCTTGTTTGATATGTGCTGTCATTGTCTGAGCTGACTCCTGTGGCCTGTGTGTGTGTGTGTGTGTGTGTGTTTCGATGAGTAGCAAGAGACTTTTTACAGTAATCCAGTTACATTCCTTCACCTCATTCTACCTCGTGCTTCTCACCTGTTTGTGAAAATGACCAGCCACATTTGGATAAACTCTGAAACTAAAGTTATCAAGGGTTAGCAAAGGGCGGAGCAGGCAATTGTTGAGGAAGGAGCAGACTGAAGTGCATGGCCCAGCGTGGCCATTGACCTATAGTGCCCCAAGGACTGCGGTCCCACCTGGCTTTTCTGCTGATCAGACCACTCAGACTTCACGTCTTTACTTTTTTCTTTTTAGGATTAGCCTATATAATCTGGCCTGGAATTCTTTTTTTTTTTTTTTTTAATGTTGAGAATTTTCTATTCTATTTAATCTTCTTGTAGACTTTAGATGCCTAACTCAGAATATCTTTCTCTGCATGAAATGAAGTTATTGGTTCTCTCAGGCCCAGGGTATAAGATCTTGGTATCTTAAAATCTTGCAAAAAAAAACCAAACAAAAACAGTAAAGTCAGTCAAAATTCAATCTTGGACATTATACCCGTTAATCCTTTCATTTAGTAAAAATATAGCACCTACTCTATCCTGCTTTTTCTGGGTGCTGTGGATAAAACAGGAAAAAACACAGACAAGTTCTCTGCCCTCACAAAGGTTACAGCTGAGTGGGATACAGTGACAATTTGTCAACAAGTGACTGTATAATGGGGTTTCATGTGATGATAAATGCCATAAAGAAAAACAATGCAGGAAAAGTGGGTATAGATTGAAGGATGATAAGGGAAGGTACCCCTGGAGAGGACATGAATAAGAAGGGAGAGAGAGGCAAGAAAAGGACTGTAGGAAGAAATTTCCTGCTTAAGGGAAATAGCAAGTCCAAAGGCCCTGAGGCAGGAAAGTATTCAGCATGTCTGGGCATCTGAAAAGCAAGAAGATGGGCAGGATGGATGGAGAGGAGTAAAGAAGGGCTGAGCAGTAGGAAATGAAGACAGAGATATCCTCGGAGACCAAATCTATGGGGCTTTATAGGCCATGGGAAGGATTTTGGATTTTTAACTGAGTGTGACAGGATGATATTGATGAAGGGGTTTTGAGCTTGGCCATGACTTAACCTGATCTATATATTTAAAAATGGAACTCTGGCTGCAGGTGGAAACTATTGTGTGCAGGCAAGCATGCAGGCAGGAGACCACAGGAGGCCTGACAAGAGATGAAAATGGCTTGGGTCAGAGTGCTAGCGTGAAGGGGTTATATGGATGTGATCTGAGACAGAAAGGGGGAAATGAAGTTTGACTCTGGGATTTTTGGCCTTTGGAAAAGGGTGAATGTTTGTGCCATTTACAAAGATGGGAACAATAGAGTAGCTGGCCTACAGGACTGTTAATGAAGTAACAAATAGAAAAGCTACTCAGATTCTGTGGGACTACGCAGTCATAATAAGATTGGTATATATTTAGGATAAGGTAAGTGAAATTCAACATTGATCTATTTTTTAATCCTCCATAAACCTATTATCTACACTACTAACAAGTGAAAAGCTCTGGCATATGACTCATTTATTTGTGAATTCGTTTCCCCCGTACACACAGATGGTGTTTGCAGAGACCGGAACAGGGGATAGCCTATTGGAGAGGCAGGGATCCTCAGAGTCACATGTGACTGTCTCACCTATGGCGGAGAACATGCACTTGCTTGTATTTACACCCCTGCAAGTCAAAGCCAAATCACAACGCTTTCACTGTCCTTTTCTCTGGTCTAACATTTAATATGTTTTTGTTGCCTTTTTCTTTTCTTCTCCTCTACATAGCTTTATGTATCTGTTGTCATAGCAACAAGATAGTCTTTGCTTAGGAGAAATAGTTTGGACTAAACTGAATTATAAATCAACACTACCAGTAATGTGGCTCTTTTTACATTGTTTTTATGAACCCAAGTAATACTGAGGAGTCAAGCTTTTATTGAGGTTTAGAGACATAGGACCTATTTTGTCTAATGCAGAAATCAGCAAACTTTTATGTAAAGGACCAGAAGATAATCATTTTAGGCTTTGAGGGTCATACAGTCTCTATCTCAGCTATTCACTTCGGCTTTGTCGCATGATACAGCCACAGACAATATGTGAACAAATGGATGTGGCTGTATCCCAATAAATCTTTATTTATAAAAACAGGCAGCAGGCTGGATTTGGCAGATGGACCATAGATTGCCATCCCCTGATCGAATGGGTTCCTTCCTCTCACTTTCTAAGATAGTGTTCAAAGTATTTTCACTGTGTCATCCATAGCAGAATTCCTGGGTCCTACCTCAGTCCTACTGAATTGTAATTTCTGTGGTTATGAATTTGCAACAGGCTCCCCGATTGGTACCCACTCAAGTGTTAGGTCAAAAGCTGAGGTGTAGCAAACTTCCATAAAAGCGCCCCTAAATAGAGTGGAATATAAATTACCACAAAGCTTTCCACATTCTGAAATCAATATCCATCTACTATAAGTGAGGTAACATATGAGCAGCCTGAATAGTATTTAAGAAAAGAAGGAAGAAATTTGCCAACATTTTAAAGTCAGGAAGATTTCACTCGAAAATATGGATTTCCGGCTCCTCTTATAAATCATAGCATCTGGCTACACTGAGCCCAAATTTTCGTGTCGCAAAAGCCTGCTGGAGTGGAGTCATGAGCACTAGATTCAGAGAAAAGCACATATGCTCAGATTTAGACCACACTCCCCACCACTCCCTACCATCTCTTATACTGTCTCACTTTATCCATTTCAGTCATAGGTCTGCCTTCTGTGGTCATTTCATTTTACAACTGATTTAATAAATGCAGTCTCAGTATTTATTAATGATGGATTATCATTGACTAATTTATCCATCTTTTACACCAGAACATGAGGGCATATGCTGTTAGCTATACATATGCAAATTTTAAGCTGCTCATTTCAACAGAACACCTCTAGAATGCAAAAGATAAATCCATTTTTATATTTATTGTTGTGTTACCTATAACTCTGCTCTCTCTGTGAAGAATGACAGAGGGGACACTGAACAATAAATGGCAAGTCAAATGCATGATTTTTATCAACAGTTGAAATGTGTCAATGAGACAAAAAGGATCAAGCAGCAATCTTGGTTTAATAAATTAAAGTCTGTTCCAGCACCGCATATTGAAACACCAGCTGCTCCCAGGTGTTTCTAATGGGGACACTCTGAGATGAAGCCTGGAAGAGGGGGTGAAGACAGTGTGACGAGAAAAAATAAGCACTTCTGACTTGCCAGAGCAAATGCTGCTTTTCACCTTTTGTACTTGCTGACAGGACCTTAAAATCTAACTCTTACTGGTTAACATTTCCTTTTATTCTGTGCTCTCTCACTTTCTCCACTATCTACTCTGAAGCCCCTGGTGGGAGGGGGTAGGAAGGTAGAGAGGAAAGAGGAGAGATCATGTAAAGATAGAGTACATTTCTAAGAAAGGTGTTTCTACCAGAGATTTAATGTTAAAAAGGAAAAAATTTGCTTGGAAAGGGTTTATTGTTATCTTTTTGTTATGAGGAAAGGCACTTATGTTCACTCACAATCATCCTAATTTTTAAATGTACCACTAATACCAGGAAAGCATAACAAATGATTATGACGTCAGATACTAGATTTCGTGACAGAAAAATATAGGTGTGAGTGCCAGCTACATAACTTCCAAACTATAAGTAGCTACTTCACTTTTCTAAATGTTAATTTCCTCATCTGCAAAATGGAAAGAAGAATACTTTCCACCTCATAAAAGTATTATGAGGATTAAATCCATGTGAAGGACTTAATAATGGGCCAGGCATTTAGTAAACAAATGATATCTCTCCCTAATTATTATTTTTATATGTAAAATGTGGATAATGGGGCTTCCCTGGTGGCACAGTGGTTGAGAATCTGCCTGCCGATGCAGGTGACACGGGTTCGAGCCCTGGTCTGGGAAGATCCCACATGCCGCAGAGCAACTAGGCCCGTGAGCCACAATTACTGAGCCTGTGCATCTGGAGCTTGTGCTCCACAACAATAGAGGCCACGATAGTGAGAGGCCCTTGCACCGCGATGAAGAGTGGCCCTCGCTCGCCGCAACTAGAGAAAGCCCTCGCACAGAAACGAAGACCCAACACAGCCAAAAATAAATTAATTAATTAATTTAAAAAAAAATTTTTAAAAAATTTTAAAATGTGGATAATAATGAAATCTAGCTCATCAGGTTATTATGGGGATTTAATCAGACCATATTCATGGAACATTTATTCCAGCACCTTACACATGGAGAGTCCTTGATATATGCCACTTGTTGTTATTAAAAAATTATTACTATAACAATTATTGTTCGTAATAAGTCAGAATAATTTGGAAGAAAGAAATTCAGTTTGGAAGAGATTGCTAATGGTTATCTAATTTGTCAAACCACAATCCAAATTATGCCGTATAAGAATCATCCTAGGGGGAGCCATCAAGATGGTGGAGGAGTAAGACATGGAGATCAACTTCCTCCCCACAAATACATCAGAAATACACCTACATGTGGAGCAACTCCTACAGAACACCTACTGAATGCTGGCAGAAGACCTCAGACCTCCCAAAAGGCAAGAAACTCCCCACGTACCTGGGTAGGGCAAAAGAAAAAACAGAGACAAAAGAATAGGGATGGGACCTGCACCTCTGGGAGGGAGCTGTGAAGGAGAAGAAGTTTCCACATACTAGGAAGCCCCTTCACTGGTGGAGATGGTGGGTGGCGGAGGGGGGGAGCTTTGGAGCCACGGAGGAGAGCGCAGCAACAGGGGTGCAGAGGGCAAAGCGGAGAGATTCCCGCACAGAGAGGATCGGTGCAACCAGCACTCACCAGCCCAAGAGGCTTGTCTGCTCACCCGCTGGGGCGGGCGGGGGCTGGGAGCTGAGGCTCCGGCTTCGGAGGTCAGATCCCAGGGAGAGGACTGGGGTTGGCTGTGTGAACAGAGCCTGAAACGGGCTAGTGCGCCACGGCTAGCTGGGAGGGAGTCCGGGAAAAAGTTTGGACCTGCCTAAGAGGCAAGAGACCATTGTTTCGGGGTACGCGAGGACAGGGGATTCAGAGCACCGCCTAAATGAGCTCCAGAGACGGGCGCGAGCTGTGGTTATTAGCGCGGACACCAGAGCCGGGCATGAGACACTAAGGCTGCTGCTGCAGCCACCAAGAAGCCTGTGTGCAAGCACAGGTCACTATCTACACCTCCCCCCCCGGGAGCCTGTGCAGCCCGCCACTGCCAGGGTCCCGTGATCCAGGGACAACTTCCCCGGGAGAACGCATGGTGTGTATCAGGCTGGTGCAACATCACGCTGGCCTCTGCCGCAGCAGGCTCGCCCTGCATTCTGTACCCCTCCCTCCCCCCAGCCTGAGTGAGCCAGAGCCTGCAAATCAGCTGCTCCTTTAACCCCCTCCTGTCTGAGTGAAGAACAGACTCCCTCAGGTGACCTAAACACAGAAGCGTGGCCGAACCCAAAGCTCAACCCCAGGACCTGTGCGAACAAAGAAGAGAAAGGGAAATCTCTCCCAGCAGCCTCAGGAGCAGCGGAATAAATCTCTAAACTCAATTTGATGTACCCTGCATCTGTGGAATACCGGAATGGACAACGAATCATCCCAAAATTGAGGCAGTGGACTTCGGGAGCAACTGTAGACTTTGGGGTTACGTTCTGCATCTAATTTTTTTCTGGTTTATTTTTATCTTACTGTAGCATTTAAAGTTTATTATCCTTGATAGATTTGTTTATTGATTTGGTTGCTCTCTTCCTTTTTATATATATATAGATATATATTTCTTTTTTTACCTTTTTCTCTTTTTCTGAGTGTGTATGTATATGCTTCTTTGTGTGATTTTGTCTGTATACCTTTGCTTTTACCATTTGTCCTAGGGTTCTCTCTGTCCATTTTTTTTTTTTTTTAGTTTAGTGTTTAGCACTTGTTAAAATTTGTGGATTTGTTTTTTGGATTGGTTGCTCTCTTCTTTCTTTTTTTTAATACTTTAAAATTTTTTCATTTTTAGTCATTTTTTAATTTTAATAACTCTATTTTATTTTTTCTTCTTCTTTCTATTTTTCTCCCTTTTCTTCCAAGCCGTGTGGCTGTTAGGGTCTTGGTGCTCCTGCTGGGTATCAGGCCTGTGCCTCTGAGATGGGAGAGCCAAGTTCAGACATTGGTCCACCAGAGACCTCCCGGCTCCGTGTAATATCTAACGGCAAAAGCTCTCCCAGAGATCACCACCTCAACACTAAGAACCAGCTCCACTCAATTACCAGCAAGCTACAGTGCCAGACACCATACGCAAAACAACTAGCAAGACAAGAACACAACCCCGCCCATTAGCAAAGAGGCTGCCTAAAATCATAATAAGGTCACAGACAACCCAAAACACACCACCAGATGCGGTCCTGCCCATCAGAAAGACAAGATCCAGCCTCATCCACCAGAACACAGGCACTAGTCCCCTCCACCAGGAAGCCTACACAACCCACTGAACAAACCTCAGCCACTGGGGGCAGACACCAAAAACGAGGGGAACTACGACCCTGCAGCCTGTGAAAAGGAGACCCCAAACACAGTAAGTTAAGCAAAATGAGAAGACACAGAAACACACAGCAGATGAAGGAGCAAGATAAAAACCCATCAGACCAAACAAAGAAGCGGAAATAGGCAGTCTACCTGAAAAAGAATTGAGAGTAATGATAGTAAAGAAGATCCAAAATCTTGGAAATAGAATGGAGAAAATACAAGAAACGTTTAACAAGGAACTAGAAGAACTAAAGGGCAAACAAACGATGAACAACACAATAAATGAAATTAAAAATTCTCTAGAAGGAATCAATAGCAGAATAACTGAGACAGAAGAATGGATAAGTGACCTGGAAGATAAAATAGTGGAAATAACTACGGCAGAGCAGAATAAAGAAAAAAGAATGAAAATAATTGTGGACAGTCTTAGAAAACTCTAGGACAACATTCAGTGCAACAACATTCAAATTATAGGGGTCTCAGAAGAAGAAGAGAAAAAGAAAGGGACTGAGAAAATATTTGAAGACATTATAGTTGTAAACTTCTCTAATATGGGAAAGGAAATAGTCAATCAAGTCCAGGAAGTGCAGAGAGTCCATGAAAGATAAATCCAAGGAGAAACACACCAAGACACATATTAATCAAACTATCAAAAATTAAACACAAAGAAAAAATATTAAAAGCAGCAAGGGAAAAACAACAAATAACACACAAGGGAATCCCCATAAGGTTAACAGCTGATCTTTCAGCAGAAACTCTGCAAGCCAGAAGGGAGTGGCAGGACATATTTAAAGTGATGAAAGGGAAAAATCTACAACCAAGATTACTCTACCCAGCAAGGATCTCATTCAGATTCGACGGAGAAATTAAAACCTTTACAGACAAGCAAAAGCTAAGAGAATTCAGCACCACCAAACCAGCTTTACAACAAATGCTAAAGGAACTTCTCTAGGCAGGAAACACAAGAGAAGGTGAAGACGTACAATAACAAACCCAAAACAATTAAGAAAATGGTAATAGGAACATACATATCGATAATTACCTGAAATGTAAATGGATTAAATGCTCCACAAAGTGACAAAGACTGGCTGAATGGATACAAAAATGAGACCCATATATATGCTGTCTACAAAGGACCCACTTCACACCTAGGGACACATACAGACTGAAAATGAGGGGAGGATGGAGAAAGATATTCCATGCAAATGGAAATCAAAATAAAGCTGGAGTAGCAATTCTCACATCAGACAAAATAGACTTTAAAATAAAGACTATCACAAGAGACAAAGAAGGACACTACATAATGATCAAGGGATCAATCCAAGAAGAAGATATAACAACTGTAAATATTTATGAACCCAACATAGGAGCACCTCAATACATAAGGCAAATGCTAACAGCCATAGAAGGGGAAATTGACAGTAACACAATCATAGTAGGGGATATTAACACCCCACTTTCACCAATGGACAGATCATCCAACATGAAAATAAATAAGGAAACACAAGCTTTAAATGATACATTAAACAAGATGGACTTAATAGATATTTATAAGACATTCCATCCAAAAACAACAGAATACACTTTCTTCTCAAGTGCTCATGGAACATTCTCCAGGATAGATCATATCTTGGGTCACAAATCAAGGCTTGGTGAATTTAAGAAAATTAAAATCATATCAAGTATCTTTTCAACAATAATGCTATGAGACTAGATGTCAATTACAGGAAAAAATTTGTAAAAAATACAAACACATGGCGGCTAAACAATACACTACTAAATAACCAAGAGATCACTGAAGAAATCAAAGAGGAAATCAAAAAATGCCTAGAAACAAATGAAAATGAAAACACGACATCCCAAAACCTATGGGATGCAGCAAAAGCAGTTGTAAGAGGGAAGTTTATAGCAATACAATCCTACCTCAAGAAACAAGAAACATCTCAAATAAACAACCTAACCTTACACCTAAAGCAATTAGAAAAAGAAGAACAAAAAAACCCAAAGTTAGCAGAACAAAAGAAATCATAAAGATCAGATCAGAAATAGATGAAAAAGAAATGAAGGAAACAATAGCAAAAATCAATAAGACTTAAAGGTGGTTCTCTGAGAAGATAAACAACATTGATAAACGATTAGTCAGAGTCATCAAGAAAAAAAGGGAAAAGACTCAAATCAATAGAATTAGAAATGAAAAAGGAGAAGTAACAACTGACACTGCAGAAATACAAAGGATCATGAGAGATTACTACAAGCAACTATATGCCAATAAAATGGACAACCTGGAAGAAATAGACAAATTCTTAGAAAAGCACAACCTTCCGAGACTGAACCAGGAAGAAATAGAAAATATAAACAGACCAATCACAACAGTGAAATTGAGACTGTGATATAAAATCTTCCAACAAACAAAAGCCCAGGACCAGATGGCTTCACAGGTGAATTCTATCACCTATCCTTCTCAAACTCTTCCAAAATATAGCAGAGGGAGGAACACTCCCAAACTCATTCTATGAGGCTACCATCACCCTGATACCAAAACCAGACAACGATGTCACCAAGAAAGAAAACTACAGGCCAATATCACTGATGAACATAGATGAAAAATCCTCAACAAAATACTAGCAAACAGAATCCAACAGCACATTAAAAGGATCATACACCATGATCAAGTGGGGTTTATCCCAGGAATGCAAGGATTCTTCAATATACACAAATCAATCAATGTGATAAACCATATTAACAAATTGGAGGAGAAAAAATCCATATGACCATCTCAATAGATGCAGAAAAAGCTTTTGACAAAATTCAACATCCATTTATGATAAAAACCCTCCAGAAAGTAGGCATAGAGGGAACTTACCTCAACATAATAAAGGCCATATATGACAAACCCACAGCCAACATCATTCTCAATGGTGAAAAACTGAAACCATTTCCTCTAAGATCAGGAACAAGACAAGGTTGCCCACTCTCAACACTATTATTCTACATAGTTTTGGATGTTTTCGCCACAGCAATCAGAGAAGAAGAAGAAATAAAAGGAATCCAAATCAGAAAAGAAGTAAAGCTGTCACTGTTTGCAGATGACATGATACTATACATAGAGAATCCTAAAGATGCCACCAGAAAACTACTAGATCTAATCAACGAATTTGGTAAAGTAGAAGGATACAAAATTAATACACAGAAATCTCTTGCATTCTTATACACTAATGATGAAAAATCTGAAAGAGATATTAAGGAAACACTCCCATTTACCACTGCAACAAAAAGAATAAAATACCTAAGAATAAACATACCTGAGGAAAAAAAAGACCTGTATGCAGAAAACTATAAGACACTGATGAAAGAAACTAAAAATGACACAAACAGATGGAGAAATATAACATGTTCTTGGATTGGAAGAATCAATATTGTGAAAATGACTACACTACCCAAAGGAATCTACAGATGCAATGCAATCCCTATCAAACTACCACTGGCATTTTTCACAGGACTAGAACAAAAAATTTCACAATTTGTACAGAAACACAAAGACCCCGAATAGCCAAAGCAATCTTGAGAACGAAAAATGGAGCTGGAGGAATCAGGTTCCTGGACTTCAGACTATACTACAAAGCTACAGTAATCAAGACAGTATGGTACCAGCATGAAAACAGAAATATAGATCAATGGAACAGGATAGAAAGCCCAGATGGCTTTCATGCACATATGGTCACCTTTGATAAAGGAGGCAAGAATATACAATGGAGAAAAGACAGCCTCTTCGATAAGTGGTGCTGCCTAAACTGGACAGCTACATGTAAAAGAATGAAATTAGAACACTCCCTAACACCATACACAAAAATAAACTCAAAATGGATTAAAGACCTAAATGTAAGGCCAGACACTATAAACTCTTAGAGGAAAACATAGGCAGAACACTCTGTGACATAAATCACAGCAAGGTCCTTTTTGACCCACCTCCTAGAGAAATGGAAATAAAGACAAAAATAAACAAATGGGACCTAATGAAACTTAAAAGCTTTTGCACAGCAAAGGAAACCATAAACAAGATGAAATGACAACCCTCAGAATGGGAGAAAATATTTGCAAATGAAGCAACTGACAAAGGATTAATCTCCAAAATTTACAAGCAGCTCATGCAGCTCAATATCAAAAAAACAAACAGCCCAATCCAAAAATGGGCAGAAGACCTAAATAGACATTTCTCCAAAAAGATATACAGATAGCCAATGAACACATGAAAGGATGTTCAACATGTAATCATTAGAGAAATGCAAATCAAAACTACAATGGAGGTATCACCTCACACCAGTCAGAATGGCCATCATCAAAAAATCTATAGACAATAAATGCTGGAGAGGGTGTGGAGAAAACGGAACCCTCCTGCACTGTTGGTGGGAATGTAAATTGATACAGCCACTATGGAGGACAGTATGGAGGTTCCTTAAAAAACTAAAAGTAGAACTACCATACGACCCAGCAATCCCACTACTGGGCATATACCCTGAGAAAACCATAATTCAAAAAGAGTCATGTATCATAATGTTCATTGCAGCTCTATTTACAATAGCCAGGACATGGAAGCAACCTAAGTGTCCATCGACAGATGAATGGATAAAGAAGATGTGGCACATATATACAATGGAATATTACTCAGCCATAAAAAGAAATGAAATTGAGTTATTTGTAGTGAGGTGGATGGACCTAGAGTCTGTCATACAGAGTGAAATAAGCCAGAAAGAGAAAAACAAATACAATATGCTAACACATATATATGGAATCTAAAAAAAAAAAAAAAAAAAAGTGGTTCTGAAGAACCTAGGAGCAAGACAGGAATAAAGATGCAGACATAGAGAATGGACTTTAGGTCATGGGGAGGGGGAAGGGTAAGCTGGGACGAAGAGAGAGTGGCATGGACTTATATACACTATCAAATATAAAATAGATAGCTAGTAGGCAGCAGCCACATAGCACAGAGAGATCAGCTAGGTGCTTTGTGACCACCTAGAGGGGTGGGATAGGGAGGGTGGGAGGGAGATGCAAGAGGGAGGAGATATGGGGATATATGTCTATGTATAGCTGATTCACTTTGTTATAAAGCAGAAACTATCACACCATTGTAAAGCAATTATACTCCAATAAAGGTGTTAAAAAAAGACAACTTTTTTGTCATTTACAATAGCAAGAAAACTATCAATATCCTTATAATAAATACAATAATAAATGTAATAAAAATGTGCAAGAGTGCTATATTAAAAGCTCCAAATCACTGTGCAGATTTTTAATAATATCTAAATAAATGAAAAGATACATCATAAAAAAAAAAAAGAATCATCCTATACATGAAATTGCCCTAGTTTTCTTGGCAGGACATTGGCTTTGGAGTCTGGTCCCCACTCCTCTAGTCACTAGTTGAGTGACGTCAGGTTTGCCATCTCTGAGCTTGAGTGTGTCATCTCTGAGCCATAATACCCACCTGATTTAGGATGAAAGCAATTCAAACAATTTCTGTGAAGATTCCGTGAGATGAGCATGTCCTTGCTATGAAGGCTTGGGTTTCCAGTACTGCTATAGTTCTTGTAAGCTCTCCAGTACAAATTTGATTTACACTTGCTCTTGTTCACATCTGCACACATTTTTAAGTTGTTAGGAGAGACTCTGCATAGACTACTCCTATCGTCTAACACAGTGGTTCTCCCTGGTACCAACCTTCCTCCAAGGAGATATTGGTAATGTCTAGGGACATTTCTTATTGTCTTGACTGGGTGGGGGTGGTGGCAAGGAGAAGGTGTTCTGCTGGCATTTAGTAGCTAGAGGCCAGGGATGCTCTTACACATTCTACAAATGTACAGGGCAGCACACTACAGCAAAGAATGTCAAATAGTTTGGCCAAAATGTCAATAGTAAAGAAGGTGAGAAAGTTGATCCAGTACAATGACTTCTGCACTTCCTTAGACTCTACTGAGTTGAGAAGTTTAAAGTAGACAGACAATTCCAAAACTGGTCTTAGAAACTGTCAACCTCAAAAAATAAAATAGAACTATCATGTGATCCATCAATTCCACTTTTGGAAATATATCCAAAGGAAACAAAAACTCTATGTCAAAGGAATTTGTGCAACCCCATGTTCTTAGCAGGATTATTCACAATAGGCAAGACATGGAAACAACCTAAGTGCCCATCGATGGTTGAACAGATAAAGAAAATGTGGTGTATATATAGACAGTGGAATATTACTCAGCCTTAAAAAAGAAGGAAATCCTGCCATTTATGACAACATGGATAAACCTTGGGGGCATAATGCTAAATGAAATAAGTCAGAGAAAGACAAATACTGTATGACTGGTTATATGTGAAATCTAAAAGAACAAAAACAAAAAAATCAAACTCATTGAAAAAGAGATCAGATTTGTGGTTACCAGAGGAGTGGGGTGGCGGAGGGGGAATTGGATGAAGGCAGTCAAAAGGTACAAATTTCCAGTTACAAAATAAACAAGTGCCAGGGATGTAATGCACAACATGATGACTAGACTCAACACTGCTATATGGTACACCTGGAAGTTGTTAAGAGTAAATCCTAACAGTTCTCATTAAAAAGAAAACAATTTTTTTTCTTTTTTTTTTTTTTGTATCTCTGTAAGATGATGTTAACTAAACTTATTGTGGTCACCATTTCACAATATATGTAAGTCATATCATTATGTCATACGCCTTAATCTCATACAGTGTTGTATATCAATTATATTTCAGTAAAACTGGTAAAAAAAAGAAAGAAACTAGCAGCCTGAATGGTATCATTCTCTGCAATACTGAGATCTTCCTATACCAAAATGCTTTCTATATTTATCTCTGCATTTACAGATTCATTCTTTGATTTCGATTATTTTTAATCCTTTCCTAGATGAGAAATGTGTAACATCTCACTCGTCATTGATATACCTATATTTTTATTGTATCTACGGTAAAAGCCCCTAATATTTGCCAAGACAAGGGTGAAGCAACATGAGCACAATAGGCTCTGAGCTTGGAGGTTTCAGAGGCCAGTCATCCAGGGTGACTGGTTTCAGTGCTTCAATACCTGGCTGTTTTGAGTCTCAAGTACATAAAGCAGTATTTCTATAACCTGAGTATAAGATCATCCCCTGATCAAAAATGGCTTCACAGAGTCTTGGAATAAAGTTTAAATATTCACCCGGCCTACAAGGGCCTGTGTGATTTGACCCTGCACGAGCCCTGACCTGGTATTATAACCTGTCCCTCCACTCACTCAGCTCTACTCATACTAGCCTTCTTGCTATTCCTCTAATAAACCAAGCTCATTTCAGGCTCAGCACCTTAACCATTTCTTCTTTTCTGGAATACTCTTTCTCCTAAATCATTGCTCATTTAGGTCTTTGCTTCGAAGCTCACTTCATGAAAGCCCTGGCCTTCCTATCAGAAATATTACCTCAGCACCACCTTTGCATACAGCATTCCCCTTCAGTGCTTTGTTTTTCTTCAGAACACTTCACTACCCCACATTGTATCATATATTTGTTTGTACATGTGTGTTGTATGCCTCTGGCATTCTCAAATATAAGCTCCCTTTGACTTGTAATCCCCATAAACATCATGTTAATCAGAATTCCAAGGGATAGAGTTTGGCAGATGCTTAGTTAATCTGTATTTTTATATTTCATTTCCCCCTGGTTTTTCCATTAAAAAAGAGAAACAGACTACATCTGTGTGTCATTAAAATGTGCTAGAAATTCCAGAAGTCATCAGAAAGTTTGATTTATCAGACTGGAGGCTCATTGACAAAATCTGACCAACGTAGTTTTGACAAACATTAAATCTGAGTGGGTTTCAGAGGAGCTTCACTCTCTAGTTCACACTCATGCCTGGTAAACTACTACCTGTATCTATATTCTATCTTAGGTGATGTATGTCTATACACATACATACAATCGTCCCTTGATATTCAAAGGGGGCTGATTTCAGGAACCCTCTCGGATACCAAAATACGAGAATACTCAAGTCCTTTATATAATATGGTGTAGTATTTGCATATAACCTATTCAATACTCCTTTATACTTCAAATAATCTCTAGGTTACATATACTATCTAATAAAATGTAAATGCTATGTAAATAGTTGCTGGCATGTGGCAAATTCGAGTTTTGTGTTTTGGAACTTTCTGCAATTTTTTTCGAATATTTTTGATCTGCAATTGGTTGAATCCATGGATGGGGAACCTGCAGATACAGAGGGCCTACTGTGTGTAGGTGGATAGATAGAAAGATACAGATAAAGATAAATATAGATATAGATAGATTATATAGGTATATAATATCTAACTATAATACCTATATTAGATTCATCTATTTATAAGAAGTTAATGTATTATCATACCCGGTCAGCTCACACATTTATGTTATTTGCCTGACTCCCAAAGGCATCTGAATTTATTTATAAGCCCTGATCTATGTGATAAAAAGCAATTTGCCTAAATGAATTTCATTTGATGAATTCGATTAAACTTTATGCATAGGTGGAACAGGTGGCTGACTATATACAGTGTGATGTGAAGACATCATATACCATTCTTTTCCTTTGCCTTTTGATTCGCCAATGACTAAATGGCAATATTAAAAGGCTACTACAAGCCACAGAGGTTTTATACAGGTGCAGTAGTCTATGCTGTACTAGTACGTTATACCAGTACCAAATATACATTTTCCAGTAGACTTTATCACCTCTGTCTCTAAAGCACCTTCTGATGATTTTGAGGATATAGGAATAGTGGGAAGTCCATCATTAAATTGGGCACCCACAAAGGTAAAGTTCAAAGATACCACTGGTCAGGGAGGTTCAAAAAAAGAAGAGAAATGAGGGAGAAGTAGAAAATATTAGAAACAAATGTGGCCTTTTATTTTTCCAAAACAGGAAACCGCTTATGCTTTTTTACTCAGTACCTGTTTTGTTCACATTCTCATTTACTTTTATCGAGAGGTATCCATTCCTCCCTGTTTGGGTGTTCATTCTTATCCTCACAGAAGGAATATGAACCCCTTTAAGATGAAGCCGGGGGCTTTCCTGGTGGCACAGTGGTTAAGAATCCGCCTGCTAATGCAGGGGACACGGGTTTGAGCCCTGCTCCAGGAAGATCCCACATGCCACGGAGCAACTAAGCCCGTGTGCTGCAACTACTGAGCCTGCGCTCTGGAGCCCGCGAGCCACAATTACTGAGCCCGTGCGCCACAACTACTGAAGCCCGCGCGCCTAGAGCCCGTGCTCCGCAACAAGAGAAGCCACCGCAATGAGAAGCCCGCGCACAGCAACAAAGAGTAGCCCTTCCTCCCCGCAACTAGAGAAAGCCCGCACGCAGCAACGAAGACCCAACGCAGCCAAAAAATAAATAAAACATAAATAAATTTATAAAAAAAAAAAAAAAAAAAAAAAGATGAAGCCGGGAAGAACTTGTTCCTGAGATCATTTTTGCTGTTGATGTCCCATATTTCTTTTCAAGCTGACCAGGCATACCCAACCAGCTTTTAAAGGTTGAATAATTCCTGCTTTTTTTAACTTCTGGTCTTCCCCCAACTCCACTTTCCAAAACACACAAAACAACAAACAGTTTTTCTGCAAAGTATTTGTAATGTTCTGGCTCTTACCCTTCTGTCTGGAATTAACCCTGTGTAACACTTTGGCTGCTCTTGTGTATGCTCCTTTGGGTTTATCTCATCTATTCCTACATTATTGTATGACTTTCACCATGCCATTGGTAGAGCAGCCCTAGTTCCTTGCTTGATCTTCTGACACAAATGCCCCTGTCCTGATGGGAACACCACGGTGTTCCATCCTAGACACTGGATAGACACAAATCACCATATCTACTATATTATTGAAGCTTATTGTAACCCTGGATGTTTTAAAGTGATAAAAGCTGTGTGTGATTTTCAAGAAACATAGATGGTTATCAGTAGAAAATTGTACCTGAACCATTTTTTAATATAATTTTTTCTGTAAGAATTTAAAGAATAAACTTTTTTGATGTTTTTCCCGTATCTGAAAAGAAAACTCTCAGAGGGAAGAACAGGCACAAGGAATGTATAATCCTTACCCATGGCCTGGATTTATACTATAACAAAGTATATGGACCTTTAACTTTCTTTTATTCTGTGCTATAAAGAGGCATCAATCTTGCTTTAGACTGTGCTGTCAAGTTACTTGCAGGCATAAGTTGAAAGTATGAGAATCTTTAGATACATGGCCATGTAAAAAATGTTCAGTGTATAAGCACTCACCAGATTTTTCCAGCAACAACGTACCAGGGCAGAAGGTTGACAAGATTCATATAATCAGACATGAAAATGCTGCTAATGGAAGCTTTATAATTGCTTTGAAGCACAATTCATCATAATCACATATTCTGAAAGCAAATAAATGACATGATACCTTAAATTATAGGTTTCCTACAGACTGAAGAGTAATCTTTTACTTTTTTTATTCTTTTTTTTTTAACATCTTTATTGGAGTATAATTGCTTTACAATGGTGTGTTAGTTTCTGCTTTATAAGAAAGTGAATCAACTATACATATACATATATCCCCGTATCTCCTCCCTCTTGCGTCTCCCTCCCTCCCACCCTCCCTATCCCACCCCTCTAGTTGGTCACAAAGCACCAAGCTGATCTCCCTGTGCTATGCGGCTGCTTCCCACTAGCTATCTGTTTTACATTTGGTAGTGTATATGTGTCTATGTCACTCTCACTTTGTCCCAGCTTACCCTTCCCCCTCCCCGTGTCCTCAAGTCCATTCTCTAGTAGGTCTGCATCTTTATTCCTGTCCTGCCCTTAGGTTTTTCAGAACCTTTTTTTTCTTTAGATTCCACATATATGCGTTAGCATACGGTATTTGTTTTTCTCTTTCTGACTTACTTCATTCTGTGTGACAGACTCTAGGTCCATCCACCTCACTACAAATAACTCAGTTTCGTTTCTTTTTATGGCTGAGTAATATTCCATTGTATACATGTGCCACATCTTCTCTATCCATTCATCCTTTTATTCTTTATGGCTCCCCCACACTCTAATTGTTGATAATTCTGGCAGGAAGGATATGCATACAAGTTTCATCCCTCTTTTAAATGACTTTTAATTTAAAATGAAATTGAAAAATGCCCTATATTAGGAAGCCCTATGGAATGCTATTGAAAACACACATCTGCTGGCTAATTTTTTCATGTAATTATGTAAAGTAAAATCTTCATAAGCAAAGTAAAGAAAATTGTAATCCCCAGTGCTAGGTTTTGCAAAATAGCCCAAAGCAGATTTTTTCCCCAATGAGTGAGTCAGAATTAAATCTAACAAATACCACCACCAAAATTCAATTTTCTCTCCTTTCATAAAGAGCTGTAAGTAACTGCTCTTTAGTTAAAATCCATCACTGTGTGCAATGCTACTTTGACCTGGAAGTGAGTACAATTTTAATTTGCAAAGCATGACTTGCTATAATGCACCCAGTTGTTTGCCTGCCAATATCCCTTCGCCTTTTTCTCCAAACAAAACCATTGTTGTTCCATCCCTGCTCCTCTTCCTTGCCTAGCCCTTTCTGTTTTCACAGCCACTCCAACTCAGGCCTACGAGATGAGAAAGGATGTGAATCAGTTATCTTTTGTTATGTAACAAACCATTCCAAAAACTTAGTAGCTTCAGTTACCATTTATTTAGCTCATGATTCAGTGAGTTGGTGACTTGGGCTGGTTTATACTTGGTGGTTCTTCTAGTTTCACCTGGACTCAGTTATGTGTGTTTTTGAAGAGCTGCCTGGTTGCTGGGCACTGATAGGCCTAGAATGGACTCAGATGCAAAGATTCATTTCTGCTCCGTGTGTCTCTCATCATCTAGCAGAAAAGCTCAGATTGTTCATGTTGAATCTGGATAGGTTTCCAAGAGAGAAAGTAGAGGCATAAAAGGCCTCTTGAGGTCTAAGCTGTTACTTCCACTGAGTTCCGCTGGCCAAAGCAAGACACAAGGCAAGCCTGGATTTAATGGGTGGGAAAGCGGAATCCATCTTTTGATGGAAGCAACTCAAAGTCACATTGTAAGGGCCATGGATACAGACAGTAGAGAAATTGTGTCAATGTTTCCAAACATTCTACCACAGGGAGTTTGCTGGGATTTGGGGAATAAATTCCTTTTCTTTTAAGGCTGTTACTTAGGAAGAGATAGCTCCTTTTTTTCCAGATATTTTCTTGTGAGGATGTCAGGTTTACACCTGCAACATCTAACTCAGTATCAACAAAGTAGCAAGTCTGCACAGAGGAAGAATGAGTCCAGGGAAACAAAGGAGAGGCACTGGAAAAAGCCAATTCTAGTCCATCCTTCCCTGGCAACCACTGATCTGCTTTCTGTCACTCTGGATTAGCGTCAGTTTTCTATAAATGTCATCATACAGCGTGTATACTTTTTGTCTGGCTTGTTTCAGCAGGCACAATTATTTTGAAATTCTTCTGAGTTTTTGCATGTATCAATAATTCATTTATTTTTATTGCTGAGTAGCATGCCACCGTACAGTTTGTTGGTTTATTGAATAAACTGTTGAAAGACATTTGGGTTGTTTGCAGTTTCGGGCTACTACAAATAAAGCTTCCATGAACATTTGTGTACAGTCTTTGTACAGACATATGCATTGATTACTTTGGGTACACCTTGGAGTAGAATGGCTAGATCATATGACGTGTTATTTTTAACTTTTTAAGAGTGCCAAACTGTTTTCCAAAGTAGTTGTACCATTTTACACACTTAGTATCAGTGTATGAAAGATCCATTCTTCCTACATCCTCACTGTCACTTAATATGGCCAGACTATTTAATTTTTTGCCATTCTTATAGGTGTTAGTGGTATCTCATTGTGACTTTACATTTCCCTAATGTCTAGTAGTGCTGAGAATCTTTTCATGTGCTTATTTGTCATTCATATACCTCTTTTGATACAATGTCTGTTCCAACATTTGCCAATTTTTAAATTGGGTTGTTTTCTTACTGTTGAGTTTTAAGAATTCTTATATACTGTGGATACTAGTATCTGATATTGGGAAACAATTCTCCATGGTTCTCTCATATTTTTGCACATCTTCTGAGCAACGGCATTAACAAATTTGTTTATAGAGCAAATATCCATGTAAGGTAAAGAGATGTTCTTTTCTGGGGCAGAGGACATAGTGTTTGTTTCCCAGGATCATACTGTAAAAGTAATATTTCCTTTGGGAAAAGGTTGAGCACATTGGTAGCAGTCACTGTGGAAGACTGGAATTTTCTAAGTTCAGAGTTCAGTTGTCATGCAAACTCACTACCTGTGCAGAATCACTGGACTTCTCTGCATCAACTTATGGGACTTAGGGAAGGAAGAGGAACCAATAAGAATATGAAGTTCATATTGTGGCAGGTTAATTTATTAGCTCTCAGATTGATTAAAATCATAGATCTTTTACAGTGTGATTTTCCAATATTTTCTCACAGTCTATGGCTTATCTTTTTACTCCCCTAGCAATAACTTTCAGAACACAGACGTTCATAATTTTGAATAAATCTAACTAATAAACTTTTTATTTTATTGATTTTTTTTGTGTTGTCTTCTTGAAAGACTTGAAAACTTTATTACTAAATGCTCTTTTGTATGGTAATATTCTTGGCTCTGAAACCTGCTTTGATAATAATATAGCAATTCCAGCTTTCTTTTGACTAGTATTAAGAGGGTAAAACTTTTCCCATTTAACTTAAATCTATTTATTTTTTAATTTAAATTAGGTTTTTTTAGGCAGGACACACTTGGGTTTTGATTTTGTATTTAATGTGAATATCTCTTCCTCTTGATTGAAGTGTTTAGACTATACATACTGAATATAATAATATGGTTAGGTTTAAATCTACCATCATGATCTTTGTTTTCTATTTGCCCATCTCTCCTTTGTTTTTGGGGTTTTTTTCCTATATATCTGCTTTTAAAAAAATATCTGAGTATTTAATATTTCCCATTTTATCTCTTTAATTTGCTTATCAGCAATTACTATTTGCTGTGTTTAGGGTTTATAGTATACATCTTTAACTTACCACAATCTATCCTCAAGTGATATACTTTAAATAGTGTAAGAACCTTAAAATAGTTTACTTCCATTTCCTCCCTCCTAGTATTTGTGATATTGTTGTTATACTTCTATGTATGTTATAAACTCCAAAACACATTTTGTTTTTACTATATACAGTTTACTATTTTTAAACAGATCTAAATAATAAAAATTATTTATATTTACCTATTTATTTAGCATTTCTGGTACACTTTATTCATTTGTGTAGATTTTTGTTTCCACCTGATGTTATTTTCCTTCTGGCTAAAGAACTTCCTGTAACATTTCGTAGTGTGTATGTCTCACGGCCATTAATTGTTTCGGTCTTGGTATATCAGAAAATTCTTTACTTTGCCTTAATTTTTGAAAGATATTTCACTACGTAAAGAATTCTAGTATGATATTTTTTGAATGTTCAGTATTTAAAAAATGTTGTTCCACTATCTTCTAGCTTATATTGTTTTCTATGTGAAACCTGCCATCATCCTTACTTTTTTGTTCCTCTCTAGAAAATGTATCTTTTCTCTCAGGCTACTTTAAAGACCTTCTCTTTGGTTTCTCACTAGTTTTAAGTACTTGGATTATGATATGACTTGGTGTAGTGTTCTTCTTATTTCTTTTGCTTGGAATTTGTTGTGCTTTTGGGATCTGTGAGTTTATACTTCTCACCAAATTTGGAAAAAGTGTGTCCATCATCTCTCCAAATATTGTTTTGGTCTTTCACCTTTTCTCTTTGTTCTTTGGAGGCTCTGCTTATACATGGATTTGGCTGCTTGAAGTTCTTCCACATTTCACTGATACTCTGAATTTTCTTTTCCAATCTCCTTAATCATTTTGTTTCATTTTGGATAGTCTTTAACTTCCCCCCACCCCATGATGTCCAATTTCCCATTAATCACACGGTGTTTTTTTCATCTCAGACATTTTAGTTTCTATATCTAGATGTTTGATTCGGTGTTTCAAAATTTTTCATTTCTCTATTTTACATGATCAGTTTTCCTCTAGCTTCTTAAACATATGAAATATAGCCACAATAACTATCCTAATGTTTTTGCCTACTAATTTTATCATCTGTGTAACTTCTGGTTCAATTTCACTAGATTGATTTTTTTTTTCCTCAATATGGGTTGCATTTTCCTGCCTCTTTGTATGTCTGGCGATTTTAGACTGGTTGTTGATATGAGTAATTTTATCTTTGGGGTGCTAAATATTTTCATATCCCCATAAATATTCTTGAACTTTATTTGTGACAGACTTGTTACCTGAAACCAGTGGTCCTTTTGAGTCTTGCTTTCAAGCTTTGTTAGTCTAGAGTTAACTTTTCCCACTGCAGAGGCAAGATCCTTATTATTCACAGTGATGTCCCCTGAATAATGAGGGGTTTTTTTTTTACTCTTTCTGTTAGGAAGAGACAATATTCCCAGCCTTGTGTGAACTTCAGAAACTATTTCCTATAATCTTTTTAGTTGGCTCTTGCCTGGAACTTCAGTAGTTTATTCACACATATTCACTTATCAGTACTTACGAATGCTTAATCCAGGTCTTCAGAATTCTCTTTCCCCAAAGCTATCTCCACTTTAGTATTTTGCCCTTCTTAATGTAGCTTCCTTGGTTTCTTAAGACCCCAGGGTCATCTCACCAAGTGAGGGAAACTGCCAGACTATGCTTGGGTTCCTGCTGCCTGTCCTGGAGTCTGAAAACATTCTCCATGCAGTAAGCCAGGACAATTGTAGGGCTTACTTCATTCCTTTCTCATCACTTAGGGATCATTGTCTATTCCCTGATGCCTACAGTCTAGAGTACCCTTTTACCTCTATCAATTTTGTCTGTTCTTTTAGTTGTTTCAGGTAACAGTATATATCTGGTACCTATTACTCCATCTTCACTGGAGAGTCTCATTTGATACTGATATATTTAATTCAACTTTGAAGAGCTTACATTCAAAGAGCTGTTTGAATGAGTGCATGGAGAATTGCTTTATTAATCAGGAGCCCAGAAGTGTGAAAAATGATGGTTACTCTTAACACCAGATCTATGAAGAATTTTCCTACCATGAGTACTGTGGAGGAACTGGGCTAAAAACTTACCTGGTTTTCTATTTGTTGGCTGGAAAATGTAAAAGGCCAGTGAAGGAAAGATATGATGTTAAAATTCCCTAGCAGCACTGTGGCAGTTCAGGGATTGAGAATGGTAAGGACAGCGGCACAGAACATCCAAGTGAAAAAATGATAAAGACAAGATTTTACATGTTCTTTTCTTCTGATTAATCTTAACAATCATCAACTAAAATAGCTGATACTCACTGTTTCTATCACATACACAATAACATACTCAGAACTGCAGATACAAGAAAGAATGATGAAATAATACTAACATCTATAAAAAGAATTAAAATGCCATAGGATTATTAAATTACTTTTAAAAATAGTTATTTCTAAATATGATTTGTTTTAAATAAGCAATCTCTACCATTTAGAAAAGGTAGAAGAGCTATTATTATATTAAAATTATGAGTAATTCTCTTAGTCCCTTGTAATTGTACCAAAACAATTTATATTTTATGAATTCTTTTTATAGTCAGATAGGTCCTTCATCAACATTGGAAATAAGTACTTTATTTTAAATATTAAAAAAAGGCTTATATTTTTAGATGAGTTTATCAAGTACCAGATAATTTGAAAATCCACTAAAAATGGCTTATTTTCTATATATAAAGATTATGCAAGTTTTCCTATTTAGATATGTCTAAAAGTACTGAGTTAATTTATCCAGTGAATCTGTCAGTTAAATCAACTATGTACCATTTCAAACTGATGAGGGCTGAAACCACTTCTGTACACTTTCTTCAAGGCTACTTTCTTTAACTTTCAATTATTCCTGTTTGGCAAAAAGTAACACACTTTCTCATACTTTCCTAAATGCTAATTTTATCCTCTTCTTTACATATTCAATCATTTCTTGTAATTGTTTTGGCAGAAAAAGAAGAATTTTTTCTTGGTTTACTTAATAAAGAGGACTGTGGGGAAGCTACAAGTATTCAACTTAAAATGTGTTTTATTATATTATACATTTGACAGAAGCTCACTGTAAGCATTTTGAAAATTCATAATGTTAGAAGGAAGTGAGGGAAGGAAATACACATAGTTCCACCACCCAAGGATAAAAATCATTAACATTTAGACTACTTGCTTCTAGTATAAGAAGCCCAATTTGATTTTTGACTGCAGCTGTGTACATGATTTGTTTCTATCCCAACCCATGTGGTTACTCACCAGACAGAGAAACCCCGTTAATTATCTATGTGTCCTCCAATGTCAAATTTACCAGTTGGCAATCTCACCACAGCTCTTCTGAGTCCTTCTACCATGTTACAGTGTACTTCTTGATGTCTCCACAACTGCATCACTCTCCTTCACTTACTTCAGCCACCCACAGCCCTTCTTGGTTAATCGAATAGAGAGGTAATTAGAACATCCAAGTGGACTCAATCTATCATTTAGTTATTGGTTTTGAGATAAATGAAGAATAAAGATACATTCAGGAAACTGACTAAGAAGCTTAAGTGACGCAGGGTGGTATAGGATAAAATTCACTGGTGTAAGAGAAAATACTATCAGAGCACTCAGAATATTTCTCTCACCCACCCTCCTCTTCTGGGAACAGACCTAGGTCTAGACAATCATAGGGCTACTTCCCTGTTGTCACAGGTGAAGAAGGATGGAGGCAAAACTGATAGCAGAGATTGCAGGAAAGTTTTAAAGTTCCACTCCTGCCTCCATGGCACTCTGACTTGTAATGGCCCCAGGCACAGGTGTCAGAGGTGAGGTGTTGAGGAGACAAGTGTGAGTAGTCCAAACCTTCAAAGACAAGCAGCCTGCAAATATTATTCCTGAGAATCTCACGATGAAATCCTGACCAGAGATTTCATCCAGTGGAATGGCAACAGTAGTCAGCAGAGTTTCTGTGGGGTCTGGCTTTTCACCCAGGGCTCACCTCTTCCTCTCCCTCTTCCTTAGAATTACCAAGAGGTAATCGACCTGACTTTCAGCCTTTATCGAACACATATTATCAGACAGAGAGCCTGAAACACCTAAGAGAAAACAAGCTTACAGGTCCAAATATCTATATACTTGAAGAGTACAACTACTATAAAAGAAAAAACAACAACATGTGCCCCATGAGTCATAACCACTAGAATTCTCGAATCAATGGTTTAGAGTAAGCCCTATCAATAGAGGCAAAAATATAAACTAGATATAAGAGAAAATAAAAGAAGTAGGAGGAAATATTTGATCTGAAAAATATATTTTAAAAAGTTAATTGGAGTAAAATAATGCAGCCATTATGGAAAACAATATGACAGTTCCTCAAAAATTAAAAGTAAAATTACAATGTGACCCGGCAATTCCACTTCTGGGCATATGCCCAAAAGAACTGAAAACAGGGTCTTGAATAGATATTGATGCACCTATGTTTATAAAAGTATTATTCACAATAGACAAAAAAAATGGAAGGAACCCAAATGTCCACCAACAGACAAATGGATAAAGGAAATGTGGTATATACAAACAATGGAGTATTATTTGACCTTAAAAGGGAAAGATTACCTGTAGCTTTGTAATAATTTTTGAAATCATAAAATGTGAGACCTCTAACTTTGTTCTTCTTTTACAAGATTGTGAAGATTTTGGCTATTTAGGGTTCTTTAAGATTTTATGTAAATGTTAAGATGAATTTTTCTATTTCCACAAAGAAAATGCTATTGGGATTTTGTAGGGATTGCATTAAATCTATAGAAACCCATGCATGTTTAAGGGCAATTAATCTTAATTCTAAAACTTCATAAGTTATTCAAAGACAGGAGAAATATAGTCTCATTTGTTTTTGAACCTAGATGCAAATATTAAAATTAGTAAAATTAAAATAATAGTAAAAATAGTATTAAGTAACAAAATCCAATGGTATGAAAAACATCATGATTAAGCAGAATTTATCCCCCCAAATACAAGGAAATAACATTGGAATACACAAGGATTTCTGCATATCAGTAAGTAAAGGACAGGAAACCAACAGAAATTCAGGTAGATGCTACAAACTGACAGATTATGGGAATGGAATCTCCAAAAAGTTAGGAAGCATAGAAAGAGAAGCTCAAATACGTAAGTAACCAGATAAATGAAAATTAAACAAAAATATCATCCACCACTATGGCAAAAAATTAGAAAGAGGGATAATGACAAGGTATTAGTGGAGATGTGGCTACATAGGATCCCACACACTGCTTCTAGGTGTGTAGACTAGAGGTTATTCTGGAGAGGAAACTGGGGTCGCTCATTCAAATTAAGTATGCATGTATATATGACCCAGCATTTCCCCCCTTGGGTATATAGCTCAAAACAGTTCTCATATGGGCTCGTAAAGGGACACATGTGAGGATATACACTATCCTCACATGTTTGTGGTAAGGTGGAGTAGAAGCCAATCTGTGTGTCTACCTAATGTGATGCAATTAGAAAAAATTGAATGATATGTACATATAGCAAGATGGATATGTTAAAACACAGTGCATGTTAAAAAACAAAGTGAGAACTAAAGCATAATATAATTATGCAAATTTTAATATATTCATTGCACATAAAACATTATTACATATTTTATAAGAACACTTACTGAAAACGTTAAAAATTGCATTTGTCAAGCACATTGGAATGATTGCCTATGAGAAGAAGGGATGGGGTGGGGAATGGGAAAAACGGGAATACTGAACAAACAAGCCAATAAATCAGAGAGGCTCCTGAGCCTTGCATGGACCAATGATGACTGCTGAGAACTAACAGCCAGTCCTCTGCAACTCAGAACAGTAACAACAAACTCTCAAGTGGAGGCAAGATAGAGGACCGTAAGCCCTTATTTTAAAAAGTTAATAAAGAGGATGAAAGCCAAAGAGGAGAATTCAGAGATTTTTTTTCTAGTGTAGTTGTAAACTTTTAAATGTAACAGGGAATAATCTATTAAAGAAGAAGAGTAAAAATCTTGGGAAATAATATATTTAAGGAAAAAAATTCATAAAGACATTTGGTAATGCTGAGGTCAATGGCAAACATGGAACAGTTAGCTTCAGGGGGAGGACGGTTATTCCTTATTGTGAGACTAAAGATGGACCATACTGTGGAGGCGAATGGAAATGAGGGAGTTTATGCTGGTTGGTCTAGGTCTCTTAAGTGAGACACGTATGTTAGCACTGACTAAAGAGTTGGGATCAAAGGATGGGTGGTGAGGGAGAGGAAGTAGAATAGCACTGGGTCATTTTTCTTAGTACTTGATTCACAAACTCTCCTTTAATTCTGTTTTCCTCATCTCAGCAAATGTTTACATTCTGCTCTGGTGCTTAAGACAAACCTCTGAGAATCAACTTTTATTTCTTCTTTTTCCTCACTCCCACATTCAATCCATTAATAAGTGTTATTGGCACTGCCTCCAAAATATATAGCAAATCCATCCATGTCTTTCCATCGCTACTAAAACTATCTTTTTTCCAAACTGTGTCATCTCTCAGATTGATTATCTCAATAGTCCCCACTCCTCCTGCTTATGCTCTGGTCCTTTAATCCATTCCTAATCCTTAGACAAAGTGACCTTTTTGAAATGTAAATCAAATTACATCATTCCTCCATTAAGATTTTCTAATGACTTTTCATTGTTCTTACAATAAAATCCAAATTTCTACTATATCTTCAAGGCCCCTGCCTACTTTTCCAACTAATCTTATAATATTTTCCCTACCTGTGACTACCCTCCAGCCCCACTGGCCTTCTGTATTTTTCAGACACACCAGGCTCATTCACAATGCAACATCTTTGCATGTCCCACTCCATCTAATTGGAACACTCATGCTATGATCTTTGTCTCACTGACTCCTTCCCATCTTCATGAACCAATTCTGAAGTCATCTCTTCAAAGAGATCTACCCTGAGCACTGTTTCTAAAGGCACTCTTTCTCAAACACTTGCTTTCACCTTATTTTATTTCACCTTATTTTATACTCTTCATGTTAATGACTACTTTTGAACTTTAGCTTGTAAACATACTTATATATTTTATGTTCCCTACACTAAAATGTAAGCCCCACAATAGCAGAATTCTTTTATTTGCTTATTTACTACTCTATACCTAGGGCCTAGAACAGTTCTTTGCACATAATAGACACAGAAACATTTATTGTTGCTGAATGATCAATGTAAAATTTTGCCAGTTTTCAAGGACCCAGTTGAATTTGGACACATTTAGAAAAAGAAACACACTGGATGCTGGGAAGGCCAAGGTAGGCCTATTTTTGAAGCAGATACAGCTGAGGAGCCTTTAGGGTGATAAACGCAACACTGAAGTTTTGGTTTTCTCATCAATATAATAGAGATGCTGTCAGGAATAAGAGAGGACAATGCATTTAAAACACTCAATACAAACCCTGATACCAGTACAAGTTAGCATTATCATTATTACTATAATATCTAAGCTTTGCTTAATAGACTGTATATAGTTGAAGAGCTCACCTATATAATTCAGAATTCATCTATAGAATTTCTTTTCATCTATATTGTTTTGTGATTCTTTGCTTATGTTTTTCAGTGATCATCTTTATGTCTATAATACCACAGGATCAGTCGAATCTTGCCCAGAATATTTCGAGAATTTAAAAAGTTTTATATTTAACATCATATTGAATGCAGTGCATCAGTAATTCCCATTTACAATAAGGCAGTGAGATCACTTTTTTAACATTCTCTTTCTTTTCTTCACTCTTACAGCCTTAACTAACCATATTTTTGCTTCACATTGTTTTACCTTTAATCCCATGGCAGCAAATATAGCTTTATGCTTGTTCATTTCATATAGCTTCTTCTCCTTTGGAATTTATTCTTCTCCAGTTTCTATTCTTGTATTTTTCTTGGTTTCTCGTCCTGTGAAATTGCAATAAACAGAATCACTGCCTTCATGGTGAGAACATTATTTGTTAACAGATGGTAGGTTTTCAAAATCTGAATTGTTTAAAGTAGGAGACACTGAAAAAGGTAGTCAAAATTGGACTCTGTCTAAGACTGAAAAAGAAAGGTCATTTTTATCAAAATAAATCAAACTCTTATAAACAAAATTACCAACTGCTAGAAGCATTAAGGAAGGTATGTAGAAAGCCATGGGAATTCATTTGTCTCTCTCAATTAGTTAATGGGTTTTGAACATTAGTCATGAGGTTTCTCTATTTTAATTAAAGTAATTTATATAATGAAATTTCTGTACATATAATATTCCTAATAAGCATTTCATCATTCATCCCGGAAGGATTTCATGTAAATTAGTTCAAGTAATTCAATTCTACTTGGAGAAGGAGGGAGCAGGAGCTGGAAGCTAAGGATGATACTGAAATGAGAGCTAAGCAGAAAATTGCTACAAGGAGTGGGAGTCTAGTGGTGACTCCCTTTGATCATTACCAGTCACCAGGTAACAGACTGAAAACAAGATGACCAGGGCTTGTAAAACATTTAGTTTATATTAAACCTGTTCTTGTCAGTGTACAAGTTTGAAATTTTGCCTGGTAATTATTCTCTAGTAACTTCTTATAGGTATGTTTTTTAAACTAATTGTAAGATGCTTGAAATCGGAAACAATTTGTCACTATTTTATTCGCCCTTTATTATCATAAGAGTCATTACAATGCCTATAAGGACACAGCTTAACTGAAAATTGTGGTTACCTCTAGCAATGAACTTAGAATGCGGGGGCTACTTCCACTTACTCTGTATTTTTTTATTGTTTTTAACGTTTTATTTTGAGTTAATTTTAGACTTACAGTAGGGTATTAACAGTTCCTATACGCCTTTCCCTCAGCTTCTTCTGATGTTAACATCTTACGTGACAAATTTCAATTATCAAAACTAAGAGAATATTAGTACAATATTATTAGATAAGCTGAAGACTTTATTAAGATTTCACCAAATTTTTTTGCTAATGTCTTCTGTCCCAGAACCTAATCTAGGAACCCACATTGCATTTATTTGTCATGTCTCCTTAACCTCCCCTAAATTATGATGGTTCCTCAGTTTTTCATTATATAGTGACCTTGAATTTGAAAAGTACAGGTCAGTTATTTTGCATCCTGTCCCTCAATATGAATTTGTCTGATATGTTTCTCATGATTAGGCAGAGGTCATGCATAATTGGGAAGAATGCCACAGGTGTAATGTTTCCTTCTCAGTGCATCATTTCAAAGAGCACATGATCTCAGTATCTCTTATTACCAGTAATTTTAACCTTGCTTTCTTGGTCAAGGTGGAGTCTGCCAAATTTCCCCACTATAAATAAAGTTACTATATTTCCCTTTGAAATTAATAAATATTTATTTTTGGACAGTGCTTTGAGACCATTCAACTTAACTTTACCCACTAACTTTAGCTTTCATTGGTGGCTCTTGTTTGCAGCAATTAATACTGTGGTGTTCTAATGATTTTCTATTTTTCTCAGTCTTCCTACATTTAGTAATTAGAATTATTCCTCTGTAAGAAAGAACTGTCCCTTCTACCCGACTATGTATGTATGTATGTATGCGTGTACGTATGCTTTTATTTAGAATGAGAGGCATGTATTTAATCATATAGGCTCAAAGATAATTATTTTATTTGGGTTAATATCTATTCTTATTATTTGGTCAAATTGTGTCACCTGTTTCAGTTGGCTCCTGTGCCCCTTTGATACACTGCTTTTTTTTTTAGTGCATCTTTATATTCTGGCACTACAATATGTTGCAGGTTTATCTTGTATTTTTTCTGCCCCAGCCCTGGAAGCAACCATTTCCCCAAGGAGACCAGATTCTGTTTATCAGATAATGGTTTCTAGAAACCAAGATCTGATCACTAGGGGTGCTCATTGCTTCTGGATTGTCACTACTTCTAGACTCTCTCAGGTAAACAGAGCTAAGAGGTATAATAAGGATGTACACAAACTCATATATATAAGAGTTTATACTGGCATCTCCCACTCCAATCTAGCATCATTCTAGTCTTCCTTCATTATTTGTGACTTCTTTCTCTGACAGAAATCATACTTTAATTTTCTACAGTTTATTTATTTATTTGATCACCCTAGTAAACATATAAAGTCGCTTCAAAAACCCATGTCCCCGTGAGAACCGAATTTCCCAACTAGGGTACAGTGTTTATGTACAGTTTGCTTTTAGCCTAATCGTACCAAGTCAAGACATTGTTTAAAAGCTTTCTTTTTCACATATGAATCTTTCTTTGTTTCCTCGTTCAGTTCTAGGAAGAAAACCAATGCTTCAAGGGCTGATAATTAATGAACCTATACAAAACTCACTGTCTCATTTGGCCCACACTAATACAATCCTAATGGTCTTTGTCTACAATTATCCACTGTAGATGTGAAGTAGCTGCTCTCCTCTTCAATGTTCTTAAGGAACCTGAGTCAGTCACAGATTAACACTAGAAGATTCTCTTCATCTTATAAGCTAAAAATACATTGCTTTTATTTAGAACAAGATTTGTATGGCACAGGTTGGAATGAACAGAATAGCCAACGTTTAATCTACGGCAGGGGTTCTCTAAGGATGGACCTTGGACCAATAGCATCAGCATTATCTGGAAACTTGTTAGAAATGCAAATTCTCAGGCCCCATACCAGACTTACTGCATTTGAAACTTTGAAAGTAGAGCTTACCATTTGGAGGTAGAGCATGTTAACAAATCTTCCAAGGTATTCTTATGTGTGCTAAAGTCTAAGAAACTTTAACCTATCCAGATAACCTCATCTCTTTAGGATATTTTGGTTTAATGAGGATTTGGGCCCAGTTTAGAATCAGAGTCAATTTCTGATCCATATGGCTCATTACCATCTTGACAGTGCAGATATAAACCTACTCATCCCTTTGGAAAATAGTAGTTTAAAGGTCTGCAAAACTTGATGCAGAATTACAGAATCTCTCAGTGTTAGGAGTACAGTAGCTTTGTGCTTCTTAGACTTTAAAATGCATGTGTACCACCTGTGGATCTTGTCAATAGGCTGATTCTGAGTCAGTAGTTTTGGGGTAAGACATGAGTTCCTGCTTCCTGACACTCCCCCACGTGATGCTGCTGGTCCCTTTGTATCTTCCCTCTGATGTTTTAATCTCTCAGCAACATCCTCAGAAATTAGACAATTATGATTATGTCCTTGATACCTCCAGCCCATTTCATCTTTGACCAGCTCTGGGCATTATGTATTGCCCCTGTCATGCCATATGTCACACCCAGATTTCTCTAAGAATTCTGGTTCTACATTTATCTTTGGACTTTAAAGTCAAGAGTCAGATGAAATGTTATGGAAGATTGAAAATACATCAAAATTATTTGAAAGCTCTCAAAGTTACTCAAAATTACTGAGGCTGATCAATGAGGTGAGATTTTTAAGGTAAAATTTTAGAAAGTATTTCCCTACTTGGGAATGGTATACTGGAGGATGGCCGACACAGGTAGGCCAGGGACACCTATAAGGACAAAGATTCATGGTGTTAACTCATCCCAAACCAAGCATTACTCATAAGTAATAGAGACATTGTCACAAATGTATCAAAAATCTAATTGGGCATTACCATTTGGAAGTTATATGGTTATATTGGTAAAATGTGACTTGATATTCAAGACCAAATTCTGCTTAAACTTTTTCAACAACATCTTCTTAATTATCTCCATTCCACCCAGTATCAATCATTCTCTCCTTTGTGTAATACTGTACACTGCTCATAGATAGTCTCAGTACTCATCTCTGATTGCAGGCACAGCTGTGAGCTCCTAAGATCTTGCTACTCCAAGTATGGACACAGACCAGCAGCAGTAGCTGGAAGCTTGTCAGAAATGCAGACTCTCACATCCCGCCCTTGCCAACTGAGTTAAAATTTGCATTTTAATAAAATTCCTCATGTAATTAAAATGTCCATTAGAATATGAAAAGCACTACTTAAAGAGAAAAGGAAAGTGACTTACTCATTTTAATATCCTCACCTTAGAGTTTGGCATAGAGTATGCCCCTTCAGAACAATTCTTGAATGATGTGGAATGAATTTACTAATATAATTTAAATTTCTATAAGTAACTAAATCTGTTTAAAATAAATGGCAAGCTCTAAGACAGGAACCAGGTAGTCAAAATAAGAGTGATAATGGGACAGCACAAACAAATTCAAATACAATTTTCTAAGAATTCAGTGAAGGGCAAATAAAACAACACAGCTATAACTTAAGGGTCACAAATTTTCAAATTCTGCTTTGTGCTTGACCCTATCATAGGGGATAGGTAAGCTCGAACATTTTATGATTGATCTATGTACTACAGAACACCCCACCAGTCCAATGATATTCATAATAGTCTGGCATGTTCCTCCACCAGAATGACATGTGATCGTAATAATTTTTACAATAATAATTATAATCACAATGCTTACAGAAATGCATTGAGAACTTACTATGCTTTACAGGCATTCTATTATTGTCCTTGTTTTACAAATAGAGAAACAGATTTATAGAAGCTAAGTGACTTATTTAAGAGCCACTAGCTGAACTCAGCTTTGACTGATTTCACAGATTCCATTCTTAACTACTGCAACATGCAAATGTTAGCTGAGAAAACACTAAGCATTTGTAACTACACATGCATCCAGAAGAAAGAGAATGAACTTTGACATGCAAGAAGCCCTCCTTCCAATCCGAACACATATGTACCAGGAGTGTGGGCTTGAGCAAATTATTTAAACTGTCTGTCTCAATTTCTTCACTTACGGCTAATAATACATACCTACCTGTAGAGCATTGTAAAGATTAATCACTTAACTTGTGATAGAAGCTGAATTAGGGAAGGTTATTCTTATTATTTCTTCTTATTATTAATAGCATATTAAATAGCTATACCTTAAAATCAAAGTGAAGGGCCCTAGAATAAAAAGATATAAGACGTCTAATGTGATGAGGGATGAAATTCCAGCCAGATGGAGTGCTTCCATGGGGAGCTCTTGGTAATTGTCCATTTCTACCTATAGTAACATAAGAAAGCAAAAGCAGGGTTTCCCTGGTGGCGCAGTGGTTAAGAATCTGCCTGCCAATGCAGGGGACACAGGTTCGAGCTCTGGTCTGGTAAGATCCCACATGCCACGGAGCAGCTAAGCCCGTGAGCCACAACTACTGAGCCTGCGCGTCTGGAGCCTGTGCTCCGCAATAGGAGAGGCCGCGACAGTAAGAGGCCCGCGCACCGCGATGAAGGGTGGCCCCCGCTCACCACAACTGGAGAAAGCCCTCGCACAGAAACGAAGACCCAACACAGCCAAAAATAAATAAATAAAAAAAAGAAAGCAAAAGCAATGTACTAACAGGAAGAACCAACTGCCCTTTATAACCCAAAAGCATTTCAGCAAACAATATATTCCTTCAGCTCAATTCCCCCTCTTCTTAACCCCCAATTAAAACAATTTACAATGCTGTATTTTACAGAAGGATGCATTTCATAAAAAGTAATTTAATACACATTTCCAGTGAATTGATACTTATTAAAAATAACCAACTAACTCTTTGAGGAATTAATATATTTCCCTTTTTGTTCTGAAGTGTAAGTTTGGAAAAGCCAGAGCTATTCCCTGTTGAGTTAAACAGAGGACTATACAATTGGTGACTATTTTGAACGTTGACTTGTTTAATATATTATACATTAAAAACTTCTGAAGTTAAAAGATGCATCATGTGGACTCAGTAAATGTGCAAAATTCTTTGGTGGTTTTTTTAGCTACCCTTTAGACATGCTGTTCAGTTATTTATAATGTATTAAAAGAAAAAAGAACAGAAAGTAGACTTCCTGGTAAAATTAATTGCCAGCCAAGCTAGCAAGTTCAACTGAATAATGGTATTTTGTTCTAGGATAAGTGTACACACAAAACATGTACCAGATCTCAAATGAGAGGTGAGGGGAGAAGAACAGGAAAAGTAGGTGATGCAAAAACTATACAGCAAAGAAAAAAGAAAAATTTAATGTGATCTTTTTCTTTTCTCACCGGAAAATACAGAGTAGTTTGTTTGTTTTTTTAACATCTTTATTGGAGTATAATTGCTTTACAATGGTGTGTTAGTTTCTGCTTTATAACAAAGTGAATCAGCTATACATATACATATATCCGATATCGCGAGAGTAGTTTTTAATAGGGTTAACTCAGGCCAGACTGCCTGGGCTCAGTGCCTGATCCCTCCACTTTCTAGCTGTATGACCTGTGACAAAAAAGAAGTCAAATTCGTCATCTATAAAATGAGGCTTATGGATACCTACCTCCATAGGGTTTAGCTATTCAAATGACACATCTTCGAAGAAGCCTTTCTGATTCCCCCTGATGCACCTGGGCATTCCTTTCTACCCTGCCTTACTCTTCTGCATCACCTGACACTTATCACTACCTGATATTATATTAAATAAGCAATGTCTGCTTCTTTATGCTTTCTCTCTCTCAATTGCAAGCCAAATGAGGGAAGAGATATTTTTCCTCTCTACCATATCTTCAGCACATAAAAAATGGCCTGGCACATGGTAAACACTCAATAACTGATGTTCATATTAGTTGTTATTAAAGACAAATGGATTTATTTGTAAAATGTATGCTTATATTTTAAATACTGCAAAATACTTGTTCATTCATCAAAAAATGTCATTCAGCTTAAAAACTGAACTCATCATTTGATGAGGAATGAGAACAAAGCTATCAATTTTTAGCCAGCTGAATTTCATTATGAACTGAATTTCCTCCCTTACCTGCAAGGTATTTTCATTTTAGCTATAAACATATCTAAGGGGCATAAATTGAACTTGTTCAAACAAAATACCAAAGACAGTTTCTCCCAGGCTTTTAGCTGAGGTTCATTTGGTTATAAGCAACACTGAAAACTATGATGGTTTACTTAAGAATAAAGATAAAAGAATGTAGGCTGTTCATTGGAAGGAACTGGAATATCTCCCAGAATCCTAATAATAGCTACCACTTGTAGGGCATCCACTATGTTCCATTATGCACCATTCTAAGTTCTTTATATAATTACCTTATTTCACTCTCCCATGGGCTCTGTAAGGTATTTACAGCTATTATATGCCTTTCATAGATCAATAAACAGCTGTATTGAAAAGTTATATAATCTTCCCAAGGTCACAACTTAGTAAGTGACAGATCTAGAATTCAAACCCAGACAGCCTGACTTCTGGCCCCTTGCTCTTATCCACTCTGCCATACTGCATCCCAGATGCTCATGAATAGTGCATGTCCAGGCTGCAGGGAGGGCATGTACTTACGTGGCTCCAGGGAGCTCATGTTATTTCTAGGGTCCTGACATGAAAATGACTCACTCCGGTGACTGTCAGCTTCAAATTCCCAGGAAAAAGAAATAATTGGCTTAGATGTCTGCCCTGCATAAGTGATAGACAATGGTCCAGAGACATGAAATATAGACATGATATTTCAGGGTCAACTGTTGTGGTATGAAGCCTTCCTGAGAGAAAAGATAATTATTGTAAACCAAAGAGCCACTCTAAGAATTATTTAATATATAAGGTATGAAATATTAAGGATGTGATACATAGATTTAGACACAGAGAAACATTAATAAACAGAGGAGAGAAATTCTGTTTAATTTGTGTGACAACCTTGACTGTTATATATTATTATACTAATTTTACATATGAGAAAACTGAGGGCAGATAGATTAATTCACACCCAAATCTAAAGAGCTAGTAAATAGCACAGTTGGGCTTTTATACACATCTACTGGCACAAGTCCATGCTTTCTCTATTACACTATAATCCTTCCTTTTTCGTTGGCTAAAATTTGGCTCACAAGAAATAGAAAAGGAGTGTATAGATGGAGTATTTATATGAAAATTTTAATAAATCCTCCTATGTGGCCCATAATGACAATACACAGGAAGTATACAAGAAATTCAAGGGCTGCCTTCATATTTGTCTAAAAATTCCAAAAGACTCTTCAAACAGAAAATTATATAATTTTCAAGCTCACATTTGCTTGTCTAAAGTCCCGTCAATAACTCTATAGCCAGCTAATAAGGAAGTTAAGGACTGAAGCAAGGAAGATATTATGAAAAGGCATTGAAACAAATGGGTAATGGGAAGAGCTCCAGAGACCATGTAACACATATTGCTCATTAAATTGTATTTCTACTTGAGATATTGAAATGACACACCAACACCGGTGAACTTGGCTGTATCAAAAATTTATTGATTCCTAATTTGAAAGAGGAGCATATCTGTTCGTAAGAAACTTGTTTTAATGACAGATAGTGCGGGGAAATTAATCGCCTTCCTCTTTCTCCAAGGATTAAAGCAATTAAAAATAGACATTAGAAAAAGATAAGGTTCAAACTACCAGCTGTATTGCCAGTAAAACTGAATTACATAGCAGATTCATCCTGAGGTGGAAAATGGCCTCTCTACTCCTGCCATTTTACTTGAAATTATTCACCCCGTTTTGAGCAGTTGCTGGACATGGGCATGCCCCCAATCACCCCCGCCCCCCCTCCCAGAAAAAGACACAAGGAAAGTCTATACATAGGGCTTACAAGAAAGAACAAAGCGGAGGATAACCCATGACAATGACACTTCACATTCCTCATTGATAATATTAGCAAAAGCTACTCCCCCCAGGAGACACACATTAAGCAGGGAGTAAGATGGGTGGAATATTTCTTGTCACTGGTTCTAAGTGAAGAGGAGTTAGTATTGTATGTCCCATACAGAGGTGATTCAGTAATTTTCCTGTCTATTTGTCCACCAATCCATTCATCTACCCGTGAGTCTATGTATCTATGAATCTATGTATGAATCTCTCTCTCTTCTCTCTCTTTCTCTTTATCTATCATGCAAACTCTCTAGGCCTAAAATAGTGCATGTATATTTTTTACGTATCAAACCTATTCTTCAGATGTAAAATTATTATGACCAAATATTATAAATACTAACTAGAAATATGTGTGTGGAGAGAAATATAATAAGTGAACATTTAGGGCTGTATATCAGAGACTTCAAGGCTCCATTTGTTGAATATAAAATTTATGCTGTAGTCATTCAAAGCAGATGTAAATTATTTCAGGTACTACGTCTTTCAAATGTTTAGTAATTTGCAAATTTCATTTAGAAGTGGAAATAGTCTACCCTGGAAAGAAGGAGGCACATGACAAGGTAATTATTATGTAATTAACCTCTCTAGGGTCCCCAACTCATTTCAAATGAATATTTTTAATATCACACTAAAAAATAAGCACAGCTTCACAAATTTAAAAATATGTGAAGTACCAGTTAGATGGGATAGATGCTCTGACATGTGTCACTGAGCACTGAGCACATTTGTTTGTGGAACCGAAAAGATGCTGTAAACATTTGACGTTTCATTTTAAAGACCAAGGCTGAGAGTCTGCTTAATTCATAAATAATACCTCACAATTCTCCTTAAACTGGGCATGTATGAATGAAGGGAAAAAATGCTTAGACTTATTTTGTTGTTGTTGCTGCTTAGGATTTATCAAATTCTCCTTCTGTGGCAATTCTCTTTTTATTTCTCTCCCTCTCAGAACTTCCTCTAGTTAGGAATTTAAGGGCCAGGTTTCTCTGTTGAATCATGTAACAGTAAAGATTTTTTTCCTGGACTCCCAGAAACCTTTCATAAAGTTGCAGGGGAAAAGCCTTTTTTTTCTTGCTCCTCAATGAACAAAACAGCAGAAAGATTATATTCATTTATTATTTCATTCAAAATTTTTATTGAACACTCCCCCCATGTGACAGCATAGCTGTATTCCAGGCTCTTTCTGAGAAGTATGGTCAGGAATTCACCACCCTATAGCATCACAATCTGAGCAGAAAAACTAGTATTTTGTGCAGGCCTGAATAACTTCTGGAGATCTGCTGTACAACACTGTGCCTATAGTTTAAAATACCATATTGTACACTTGAAAATTTGTTAACATGCTTCTCATGTTAAGAGTTCTAAGTGAAAAAAAAAAAAGATATGCTGTTCATCAATTCCTCTAGGATGGTGCTTTTTAGCCAAGGATGGTTTTCAGATTTATTGAGAAACTTTTATGAAAGAACAAGACACACAACACACATGTGTAGGCTCAATACCTGGGACTCCTGTATATAAATCTGGGGTTGGGACAAAGTTATGTTTAATTTGGAAAAAGCTACCCAGTGTAGTTATCATGCTTACCTCTGATTGGGAACTATTTTTCTAGAAAGCATGGAATTTACCCCCGAGGGAAGCATAGCATACTACATTTATTGCAGCTATCTTTCTTCTCCATACCCCCTGACCACAGATCATGTCACTGAACTGCCTGTGTCAGGGTTTCGCTTCGTTTCGGTAAACGCTTTCCTGTCCCTTGCTTCTTTGCTTAACATCAGGCTTCCGTCCTCTGTCTCCAGTTAGAGACGCTTTTCAACATCATTTCAAGAGTACATGTTGCTCTTTCCTGCTGAGCATTCTAAAAGGAGTGTATTTTTTAACAAACAGACCTTTCAAAGAGTATTTTCAAAGCCTGGGCCTGGCGTGCTCTTAGCTGTCTCCATCTGCTGCTGTTCCCTGGAGAGAACGACCCCTGTCACTTCACAACAAGGTCCATATGCGCAGAGTGCACTTTCTCTCCACCCCACTCCCTGAGATTGCAAGATAGAACCCATGCTTCCTTCCTTAAGTGTTTGTCAAAGGAGTGCCATTTTGAGTCAGATTTGCCACACCCTCCCTCTCACTGCAGCACGGTTAGCGGCCCTGCTCCCATCCACTAAATGCCACTACTCAGCGTAAAATCCAAAATACTTCCACCTATTTCTAAAGCCAGTTAGCAGAGCAGCAGCACTCAAATTCAGAACCACCGTACACGAATCTAAGGGACTTGGCCGTCCCCTAAAATCCGCTTAACATCTCCCTAAAGAGCACAGAGACACTCATTGGAATTGGATTCCAGAAGAGTGCTGGGTACTATTAAATACTTTTGATATGTGAATTCTCTAAGAACATATGTATAAGATATGTGCAAGGATAAACATTTGTCAATATGCTTTCTCTTCTAACAATAAGAACTGTCTAAAAGGATTTTGTTTTAGGTACAAATCTTTATTATATAGTAATAAAAATCTGTAGGCTCTGATGTAGGCTGAACAAAATATGTTTTAAACTGGAAAAGTTGTAAAACAGAAATTAGAAGGAAATAAACCACCAATTATAAAAATAACCTATTTTTTAAACCCCTTTTAAAAAGTAAGGAAACAGCATTTTAAAAAGTATGCACTGTGGACTTAGTATATATTTATTACATTCACTGTGCTTTCAAAGCTTTGCCTAGGTGGCTATCATAGCTCTGCTTCAAGCAGTTTTTTAAGTTCTATGCTGTAGTAACAATGTGAAACTCCTGAAAGAGAATGTAATTAAGTGACTAATGCAGGCCTCCGAGCAGGCTGTGTCCCAGGCAGCAATTCAGAATGGGTGACTGTTTCTTTATCCCAAGAGGAAAGGACAACAGCGCTCTAGGATCACATCCATTCCATGAGAAGAAGACCATCTTGGATTATTTTAAGTCCTCCTGATATCATCTTGAAGTGCCAGGAAAAGAACTTGTATGAAAATTGGGGTAGTCTTTTATACCTGGTTCTCAAACTTTGGATAAATCATTGAACTTCTCGGCAATTGCTCTAATACAACGCTCCTCATTTTTTTTCATTATTACCCCCACCCAACCAAGGAGCATTTAAAATTTTTTTTTTCTAGGTTCCCTCTCTAACCAACTTAATCAGCCCCTCCAGAAGTTCTGGGCAAGTACATTCTCTTTGGAAATAAAGAAATTCCACAGGAGTTTCTGATTTGTACCCTTGGTTCAGAAACACTGTATTCTAGGACAGTGGTACTCAAAATTTTCCCATGTCTCAGATTCACCTGGAAGCTTTGATAGATAGGAAATTTCTGGGCACCATCTTGAGTTTCTGATTCCATAATCTGGAGTGGGGCTCAAGAAACTGCATTCTTAATAATTTCCCAAGTGATGTTCATACTGCTTGTCCAGGGACCACACTCCAAAGACCATTGTTCTAGGACCTTAAAATTCAAGGTTTAAGACCTTGTAACTCATCTTAAAAAGTGGTACCCTGGCAGCCTGTTAGAAAGATATTTTCTGGGAGATTGTTGAAATGCAGAGTCACAGACCTGTCCCAGACCTACTAAATCAGCACCTACTTTTTAATAAGATCTCAAGTGATTCAGATGCACACTGAGACTGAAGAAGAGCTGGCCTAAGGTTTCTTGAAATGCCTGTGATTTGTATTCTGATAATGAGCTATTAAGCCTGCTCAATACCAGCATATATTTTATCAATATACTACAAAAACCATAATTAGGTTTTGTGTTTTAAAGTCCTTAAAATCAAATTAACTTCCATTAAAATATCATAAAATATTTTAATCTTTTCACTTTTCTTTTACCTCACCATTATTTCCTGATCTGACATTTCAACATAATTTAATTTTATCTTGAAGTCCTTAAAAACTGTTGCTTCCACAACTTGGCTTTTGGCACACACAGGTTCTGCTTAAATGACTCATTCATTCACGTTGTTCCTGCTGTGCCTTAGAGTGCATTTATATTTTATGTTGGCGCTTTTATCCTTTCTCTGTCTACTTCCTGCTGGGGTGTTTAGGGGGATTAGTTCATAAAATTAGTATATATAAGATATTACCAAGAAACTCTCCTATAGCAAATATTTCATAACATTTAAGCAACAGAGCTCTCTTTCTTCTGCCTTCTGCCCCCTACCATAACTAAGAACATGATTTTTCTAAATTTCCCTAAAAATAGGTGTGTATAGTGTTGTGCAAAATCTCGTATTTCCTGTTTTATCTGACTAGTTATCACTCTTAGCTGAGTTCCTAGAGTACTTATTGTAATTTTGGCATTGAATATCAGTGGAATTGAACTATCACAAAATAGATATAATATCTAGTGGTTTAACAGATTCATAGTCAAAGTTCCTGTCCTTTTTCCTGCGCTCTCACTTTCATGCCTCATTTTTAAATGTTATATCTCCTACAGGGTTGGACCAGGATGAGTGAGGAATTTGCACAGCCTGGAGATCAAGTGCCTCCTTAAAATCTGTGTTTTAGATTCCTCACTCATCTCCCCCTTATCCCACCCTGATGTCCTGCATTAGTTATCTGTTGCTGTGTCACAAATTACCCCAAATCTTAATGGTTTAAAATAACCAACATTTCTTATTGCACAGTTTCTGTGGATCAGGAACCCAGGTGCAGCTTAGCTGGCTCCTACATCTTAAGGACCTATATCAGGTTGGAATCAAGGTGTCAGCCAGGAGCTGTAATTATCTTACAGCTTGACTAGGAGACATGGGCTCCCAGGCTCACTCATGTGGTTGTTCATTCAGTTCCTCATGGGGTGATGAACTGAGAGCTTCAGTTCCTTGCTGTTAGCAGGAGGCTTCCCTCAGTTGCTTGCCATATGGTACTCTCCATATAGAAGCTTACAAATGGTAGCTTGCTTCATCAGAGCAAGCAAACAAGTAGAACCAGAGAGAGAGACAGACGGAGAGAGAAAGAGCAAACAAGACAGAAATCACAGCCTTAAATAGCCTAATATTGACAGTGACATCATATCACTCTTGTTATGTTTTAACTATTAGAAGCAAGGCAGGAGGTCCAGTACCCACAAAAGGAAGGGACTGCAAAAAATGTGAATATCAGGGATCATTGGGGTCATCTCAGAAGTCTCCTTACCAACTCTCTCTTATGCTCCTTAGAACGCCATTCTTGTCCTTTTTCTTGTACTTCCCATCCTCCTCCTCCGTCGCCTCCCACCCCTCTTCTTCCTCCTCCTCCTCCTCCTCCTCTTCCTCCTTTTCCTTCTTCTTCTGATCCAACGTACATCATCATGCTTTGCAAAATGGGAACGCCATGCTTATTGGTAAACAGATTGTAGTTTCATTATTTTATTATTTATTTGAAAGATGTTTAAGTCCTCTAATACGTTCAAAGGAAGGGGAAAGCAGCCCCTGTCATCTGGGAGCTGGCCTGGCATTACCAGATAGGCCTTGGTATTGCTAGGAGATGACCCAGGGCTCAGAACTAGCACAATGTTCTTCTAGTGAACATAAAAATTTCACAGGACATCATCAGACGAGGCCATCCAATGACTCCAATAGAACAAGACTAAAAAGACCATTGTCCAAACTACAAAAATGACCAACTATCCCCCTATGCTGGTTGATTATGAGTAACTGCTGCTCTTTTACTAATTACAGCTTTACCCTTGCTTCAACTTCTCACTTTCTAAATAAGAATTATTATGATAGCCAACCATAGAATTACCTCAATTTCCTGATAGCATCCAACGCAGTGCAAATCCTCCCTTCCTTAAACCCACCTCAAAATCACCTAACCCAAGCCCAAGTCTTATAAGTCCTTTCTAATATAGTCTAATTAAGACACTCCATAGTTTTCCATGGTGTGCTTTCACTCTCATGTCAGCAAATCAATAAATTAACTTTATTTGACTATAGGTGATCCTGGTGGCCTCTGGCTATAGGGCATTGGTTGTTCTATTATTCATCTTAAAAATGACATAAATTAATCATTATGTACCATTTGGGAAGGATTTGTTTGCTATTATATAATAGTCTTTGTTTCATTACTTTTTTCAAAACTTGATTTATGAAAGCAAAATAAAGATGGCAGTTCTATTTTATTTGCTTTAAATTGCATAGTGAAATCTTTGATTATGGGTCATATGGTCCTGAACAGCCATTAAGCCAATACTAGATCCAAAGGGAAGGGATTAGTCTCATTCCTTTTTGGGATCTTACCCCTTCAACCCCCCTTCACGCAAACATACATACATAATACTGAGCATAGGGCTGATTGGCAAGAACTGAAATTTACTTCCCTAGGAAGTCAACACAATGTTGTTCTGCCACTCAAAGTTTGGCCTATTTTCTCCAAAAGCACCCTGCCTATGTGACAGCCTCTGACTGTGCAGTTAATAGTTACTTTGGAGCTTAATTTCCCAGGCTTTAAGCCCATCCCTGATAGAAAATTTAGCACTAGCAGAGGTATGTTACCTCCTTTGTATTTCTAAGATATTGTTGGATATAAAACTTTCATAAAAAACTAAGTGCTATTCAACTAAATGTCATATCTATAATTAGATGTCGTTGAGCTTTAGGTCAGTCATATGTAAAGGAATAAAAATTGGAGTAAAAAATATTGAATACTTATGTTGGTGTTAGGCAGCCTGTTTTTATTAATGTTGGATTGAATATAAATTGACTTCACTATAGTTAGGCATATAGATAATTAAAGGAAAGCATAACAATGCCATTGTTTAATGACACCTCTTATTTAGTAATTTTCAATTCCATTAAATTGTATTAGACTTTTTAAGAAAATATATTGTTGATCAATCAGAATGTAAATAGGTGATTCTTGCCATTCGTCTTTGTAACAGAGGGGAATTGAATCTATAACTCAATCATTCTAAGCTCATTAGCCATTATAAATATTTTTTATTAAACTTGTCTACTCTTTTAAATGTTAAATTTCTTAAACTGTAATGGGAATAAGCTTACATCTGATAAATACCTCCTTTTACTTTTCTTTCTTATTTGAGAAAGAATTAGATGGTTAAGAAATTTAATAGACAAAAAAACCTGTAGAAAGGAAGAAAAAGAAACTTTTTCTTTCATATGCTCAGTATACAACAACATTTCTGTAGAGAGGCAACAGCAATGTTCTATAAAGAAATGTAATTTTTTGGTGGGGTGGGGGAGTGGGAGTTGCTTACTTGCTTTTTGTTTTGTTCTCTATTTTTGCTTTTTAAAACCCAGACATGACCTTATCTTCCTTAGACCATATTAGTAGAAGATTAAAGCACCATGAAAAACATTAACCAAAAAGAGTGATAAAAAATGTTGGCCATATTATTCCAGGGCACATGGTAGCTGGTAGAGGAAAAGGCAAATTAAATGTGTCCACTAAACTTTAAGAAGAATGCTTTCCAAAATGTTCCAATCAAAAGTAAGCATGTATCCACAGCCTAGAATTTGAAAAGGGAAGATCAAAAGATTTCTAAAACATAATTAGATGTTAGCAAATAATGCCAATGAAGGGAAAAGGGTGGATGTGACATCTTAAAAATCATCAATAAGACAGCTCTAGCAGGCCCACATTTAATAGGAGTAAGCAGAAAAAGTAGATGGAGAAAAATGCACATGATGTAGGATGAATATAGGAGAGGCACAGATGTCTCAGAATAGTTTCTAGAAATAGAAATCCTAGAATAACCCGAGGCTTGTGAAAAAAGGTAAAGGCAAAAGAATTGTATTTTTTTCCTTATGTATGGAGAAATAAAAAAAGAAGGGATATAGCCATTGCTTAGCACAGATGATATAACACGATGGATGACAAAATGCAAAGCTTCTCAAATTTTGTTTTTATCATCTTCTCTATTTGTACTTACATAGGTGATTTTCAGACCAAAAAGTTTAGAATGAACTTTGGAATAAGAGAACAGTTTCTGAAAATAAGTAGTTGGTAGCAGGACCTCCTAGTATTCCTAAAGCTGGTGATAAATCCTAAAAAGTCTTCGGAAATGTATTTGATCACTTTATGTGGTAACTCATATTTAAAATATTTCTCTTAATAATTTAATGCTGGTTGTCTTATTATCCAAAGCAAAACTCTCTATGTTTTATAGCTACATTTCAGTGCTTAGCTGCACATATTTTTGTTTCTACTTGTGAGTAGGTAATTTATCAATTTAAGGATATTGTTTGACTTATGACATTAGTTGGGGTTTTTTGTGTGTGTTTCCGAGATAGCATTTGCTATTCCATCTTTTATTGTAAATGGTAATTACCTAGTCAATCCACTTTAGGCTTCATATAGATTAGTTTTATGAGCCAGTATAATCCACATACACCTTCTCTTAAATAAATACTGCAGAAGTGAAACATCACATTTGGGTTTTAATATAAAAGAATCCTTCAGTAGACTGAATCAAATTTATGTTTGTTACAGCTTTGGTTCCCGTGTATAACTGAAATTGGGATATTATGCATCAAAATATGTTTCATCCACTCCATTCCATGCAACAGAGATAAACTGTGATCCCAAGGCCCCACCACAGCTTCTTCTTTGAAACTGTCTTGATTAGTAAGGAAGAGAGCAAAGAAATGATTTTACGGATGCACGCAACAGAGGATGGTTGATTATCCACAGTGCTGACAGGCTGGGTAGGAAAGGTTTATAGCCTGAAATGGAGAATAAGGAGAGACTATAATCAGGGTCCTGAGACAACTGAGGAATATTTGCAGAGAGTCAGCTACTGAGCAAGGGAAAGGCAGCAGCTTGCTACTAGGAAGTACTGCCAGACAAGGGAGGAAAAGTCCACTGATGATGTTATGGGGGAGCCAGGGAGAAAGAGTCTCATGAAGAGGCTCGACTAAGCGGAGCTTGTGATGGAACCACAAGGAAAGTAAGCATGGCTCCAAACCCAGGGCAGACTATTTTCTAAAAGAAGGAGACACAGACCTGAAATGTGAATGTACAATTTTCTCTATATGAGGATGAGGGAATTCCAGGAAGGTCACTATTAAAGCCACCTTGTATTAACTAGACCTTCTCCTGCTCACAGAGGCCTTTTTGAAGTCAGGGACTGGGTCTTCATCACTGCATGACACAAAGTGTTTCACATAAAATGAGTATCAGATATGTGTGGGACTGAATCTTTTTTATTGAAGTATAGGTGATCTATATAGCATTATATTAGTTGTGTGAGATTGAATATTAAATCTAGTTTGGTAAGGATAGAAAATTTTGGAAATACAGAAATATCCAAAGAAGAAAAAGAAACTAACACTTATCTTTCCATGTAGAGGTAATCTTAGCTAAATTTTCAGTGCAATTCTTAGTCTTTTTCTATGCACTTGTATAATTTGACATTTTTTTTTACAGCTTGGGGAATTACAGAACATTGCAAATACTTTTTCACTAAATATATTATGAACATTTATTAGCCATCTAGTCTTTCGCTAAAGCATGAATTTAATACAATGCCTGCATATACTAGTTTACAAAATAATAACAATAATAATAAATATACAATAAATATAATAATAAATATATAATAAATATAATCATAATAATAATGTGTTATAAGTGGCAGTTGCTGTAGTAAAAGGAACAATAGTAGTAATAATAGCAGAGGTTGGCAACAAATCCAAGTATATTATGTACCTATGGTGGGCAGAGCAAAATTTTTAAGTACCTTTTATAGATTATCTCATTTAATCGTCTAAATGACACTATACTATGTACATTACATGTCATCCATTTTATAGGTGAGAAAACAGACTTTTAGAGGCCAAATAATTTTCAAGCTTAGATGTGTATGTACACCACATTATGACAGAGAGAGAGAGAGAGAGAAAATAAGAAAAAAAGATAGGGAGTAAAAGAGGAGAGCAGAGAGATTAACTAATTTAGTACAAAGAGGAATTTGATCAAAAAAACAGTATACATTTTATTGTACTCTAAGTTTTCATCCTTAAAGTAACTTCTTTTTTCATTTTTAGGAATGAAAACTCCCTCCAAATTTTGAAGCTTTACATATTTAACATACCATTTAATGCAAACAACAATTTTACCATTAAAGATAAGATGCATGAAAACTAAGAAAATAACTAGATATAAAGTAGGTAGCTTATTCTTTAACTTTCTGAAAATATAAATGGCAAAGGAGAAAAATCGTGAGACATATTAAGTCCTAGAGGGGCATCTTCCAATAACTAGAATACAGTTGTCTTATAAAAGAGAGTAGGAACAGAAAACTGTTTGTAAGGCATATATGATATAAAGTCTATAGTAAAAATTATTTTATAAAAAAGGCATAAAAATGAAAGCAATATGAGGCAATAATGGTATTCACCTCTACATTTATTTTTGTCTGTCTTTTTAAAACAAGTTATCAATTATCTTGGATAACGCTTTAGCTCTTGTTATTTATTGTCTATATAAAAGTTAAATTAAAATGTACCTTAAATTTTATTCACTTCCAATCTAGGGAACATTTCTGTTACTCTGTAGAATATATTGGTTGTATCTGTCCAGAGTACTTCAAAAGAAAATTTGACATAACAGTTTTGTCATATATTTCATTATAAACAATGACACAAATTTGCCTGACCTCTTACAATGCTGTCAAAATGTTAGTCTTCCGCTATAATTACACTCTAAATTGACCTTTTCCTTAGTTTAAAAAATATCCTTAGTTTAAAAAGACATCAATTTATTTCTTTATTTCCTCTTGCATAAATTTTAAAGAAATAAAATTCTGTAATTTGGATATTGTTTCCCAGGGAAAGAGTTGGCTTTCATAAAATTAAGTTTTTAAATTTCATAATATAAATGTAAAACCAGAAAATATTCAAGTTAAACAAATTTAACAAATATTTGTCAAGCACTTACTGTGCGCTAGGTACTCTTCCAGGTTTTGGAGCTACTTCAGTAAGTTTTGGACAGAGGATCTACAGGAGTTTCTGTTGGATTAAATGTGGTGGAAGAAGGAAACAGAAATCAAGGCTGGCTTCTAAACTTTGCTTGAATAGGTAGGTGAATGCTCCTGATCATTTATAAGATGCGGAAATCTCAGAGAAAAGATTTGTGGAGAAAATCAGTAATTATAACTTAGATGCATTATTTCTGAATGCCTGTTATATCCAAACAGACATATCTAGTATGTGATTGTACCTTATAGCCATAAATTTAGGGAGAAGGTCAAGGCTGGAGAAATTAACTTGAGCATTCTTAGTATTAGATTGTATTTGAAGTCATGGAACTGGACAGAACCGTGTAAGAAGATTGGATAGAGAACAACCAAGAGAAAACCTATTATTTAGTCCTAGATCACACCAATATTTAGAGATCAAACAAAGGAAAGGACTCAACAAAATGAACTCGAGATGGAGTGACCAAGGAGATGGGAAGAAAACCAGGAGAATGCCATCTCATGAGAATGAGAAGAAAGTATGTAAGAAGGACTAATTGGCTAACGCTATTGAATACTACTGAGGTTAAGAAATGCAAGGCTATTTGGTTCTTCCACTCAGTGCCTCTCTTCTACCTCAAGTGCATACACATACACATACACTGCAATAATACATTAGATAACTAGTCAAAGCATTCTCTTAAGGCAAAAAAAGACAAATGGGGATTATACTTCAAAGCACAGTGTGCTTTGAGAGTAGAAGGTATTTATTCAATAAATGCCAAATCTGAATCTTGTAATGGAAAAAGCTTTGGTGACTAATTAGAAAGACCCAGGCTTTATCATGCTCTGTCACTAGCTACTTAGTGGCCTAAGAAAGATAATTTTGCTTCATCTGTTTTTTTAAATTTTAAAGCTAAGGAGTTGAATTAGATTATTTTGAGGTTCCATCTAAGTTTAACATTCTCTGATTTTATAATGCTCCTCAGCCATAGTCTTTTAACCCAGAAAAATGAAAAAAAAAATCAGACCTAAGATAATAATACAGGGTTCATGTTCTAGGCCAGGTGATTTTAAACATAGGTTCTGTTGCAGTAATACTGCTCTATGCTTTTAAAGGCCTTATATTCTCTGAAATATGTACATCTAATTGAATTAAGTTCAGAATTATGGTTTTCACAATAAATAAAATCTACCTATATATCATTTGGAATATATACACAAACATACATACATATATATATATCTCACATACAAAAGATTTCTAAATGAAATGTTAGGGCAGTCTTTAATTAAAGCAGTCTTATCACAAATCTTTCAAAGAGTAATATTTACAAGACTGTAAAAAATGTTAGGTAGCATCAGAATATTTCACAAATGCATAGAAATGCTTAAATTTCAGTTTCTGATTTTGTTATGACATATTGCAATAAAATTGAATAATGGCTTCTCAGGGAATGAGAGTAGGATAAGCCTGCATATATTTTATTAACACCATTTACACAGAATGCTCTAAACATTTTTTTAGTGAATGGGCTTTTTAAAAGTGAGATAAACTGATACAGCCACTATGGAGAACAGTATGGAGGTTCCTTAAAAAAACTAAAAATAGAATTACCATATGACCCAGCAATCCCACTACTGGGCATATACCCAGAGAAAACCATAATTCAAAATGACACATGCACCCCAATGTTCATTGCAGCACTATTTACAATAGCCACGTCATGGAAGCAACCTAACTGCCCATCGACAGACGAATGGATAAAGAAGATGAGGTACATATATACAATGGAATATTACTCAGCCATAAAAAGGAACAAAATTGGGTCATTTGTAGAGACTGTCATACAAAGTGAAGTAAGCCAGAACGCATTAACGCATATATGTGGAATCTAGAAAAATGGTACAGATGAACTGGTTTGCAAGGCAGAAATAGAGACACAGATGTAGAGAGTAAACGTATAGACACGTAAGGAGGGAAAGTGTGGGGGGGGGTGGGATGAACTGGGAGATTGGGATTGACATATATACACTAATATGTATAAAATAGATAACTAATAAGAACCTGCTGTATTAAAAAAATAATAAAATAAAATTCAAAAAAAAATAAAAGTGAGCTAAAGCTTTCAGTTACATTTATTTATTTAACTGGTGTATAACAAGCCATTTTCTATTTGTTAAATCAATATATATTTAAATGTAATACTTACTAAGTAGCATTGAGATAGTTATTTATTATTAAACTTGGTGTCATAGGGAAAGATCATTATTTCTTTACACTTAAGCATATTTTTAGGAATCTGAAAGAAGAAGTCAGAAATCTTTTCAGAAAAATGGGCTTTCAATTCAGGTCACAAAAATGTGTTATTACCAAAAATGTTAGTACCAAAGAGCAAAATGTCACCTCCCTTCCAAAAGATAATTCATGAGGAAACGATGAATAAGAATAATCACAAACAGAAATCACAAGATCAGATCTCAAATTCTGCAGATGTTAGAATTATCAGAAATACAGATATTCAAGTAAGTATGTTTAATAGATTTGAAGAAATAAGAAAGGGAGCATAAGAAGCTCAAGTTGTCCTCCTTATTTCCATTTTAACATAAAGTCTAATGTCATTCTTAGACACACACAGGAACAGCCAAGAGTGCCAGCTGAGGAGCTGAGATGGGGTAGGCAAGATGTAAAGCACTTCACTATTTTCTGAGGCTAGGGTGGAGGTTTAGCAGCTGAGGCCTTGCTATAGATTCAGACAGAAGTGGTCCAATCAAGGTTCTAGCACTTTCTGTCATTAAGACCTTACACAAATCTCTGAATTTAGATCTGACATTGTTTTCCTTCTATAACTTTTGACTGTATGTGTCATCTATACAGAGGACTGTATGAAACACAAAGGAACATTCATTTAAACATTCCAATATTAAGATGCAGTAGTACCTTGAAAGCCCTGTTCTTGATCCCTCCTCAGTCACCTAACCTAATCACCTCCCTATACCTAGCTTTTAATCTCACTCCCTCAGAAAGACCTCTATTCTCAATTTTGTGACAATCATACCTTTGTTTTCATTATACTTTAATTTTACCATCTATGTATAAATCCCTAAACAGTAAATGTTTCCTTTCTCTACCCATTTGTTCAATAAATATTCATTAATATAATACACATTCTTCTGTGATTTACTGTTTTTACTTCATATCATGTTTGTGAAATTCATGTATGTTAATGTGAGTAACTGTAGCTTTTTATTTTCACTAGTGTATAATATTACATGGTAGGAATATATTATATCTGTAAAATACATATTTGGTGAACATTTGGGTTGTTTTCAGAATTTTTCCTGTGACCATTTTTGCAACATACATCCTACAGAAAACATCATGGAATTGAATTTCTGGATCAATATTGCTAGACAATGTCAAATTGATTTTAAAAGTGTTTGTACTAATTTACTCTCCCAATGCAGAATGTAAGAGTTTCCTTCATTCAGCATGCACACCAACGCTCAGTATTGTCAGAAATTTTATTTTTTGCCAATAAGAACTTTGTATTTTTATTTTTCATTGTGTTTTAATTTTTATTTCTGTAATTGCTGTTAAATAAATTTTTTAATATATGTATCGGCCAATTGTATATTCTCTTTTATAAGGTTCTGTTCTACTGCCTTTTTCCTCTTAGGTTGCTTAACTTGATCTTATTATTTTTTGAAAATAAATATAAATATAAAACTAGATTTAAACATTGGCTTAGCCCATTTGGACTGCTGTAATAAAATACCATAGAGAAATTTATTTCTCAAAATTCTAGAGACTAAAAAAGTCCAAGATCAAGGTGCTGGCAGTATTGGTGTCTGTTGAACACTTGCTTCCTGGTTCATAAACCGTCTTCTCCCTGTGTCTTCATATGGTGGAAGGTGCAAGGAAATGGCTGGAGGCTCTTTTATAAGGGTACTAATCTCATTCATGAAGGCTCCACCCTCAGGACCTAATCACCTTCTAAAGACCCCACCTCCAAATCCCATCTCATTGTGGATTAGGATTCAATACATGAATTTGGGAGGGAAACAAATATTCAGTAACAGCAAACACAAACATAGATATAAATACAAACTAAATACACATATGCATATATACACATTCTAAATAATAGTCCTTTGTCAGTCCAACAAAAAATGTAGGAATAATAAACCCATGCTTGTATGTTCAATTAATCTCTGACAAAGGAGGCAAGAATAAACAATGGTGAAAAGACAGTCTCTTCAATAAATGGTGTTGGAAAAAGTGGACAGCTACATGGAAAAGAATGAAACTAGACCACTTTCTTACACCATATACAAAAATAAACTCAAAATGGATTAAAGACTTAAACGTAAGACCTGAAACCACAAAACTCCTAGAAAAAACATAGGCAGTACATTCTTGGACATTGGTCTTAGCAATATTTTCTTTTTGAACCTATTACCTTAGGCAAGGGAAACAAAAGCAAAAGTAAACAAATGGGACTACATCAAACTAAAACACTTCTGCACAGCAAAGGAAACCATCAACAAAACAAAAAGGCCATCTGCTCAATGGGAGAAGATATTTGCAAATTATATGACTGAGAAGGGGTTAATAACCAAAATATACAAGGAACTCCTACAACTCAATATCAAAAAACAATCTGATTAAAGAATGGGCAGAAAACCTGAATAAACACTTTTCAAAAGAAGTCATACGGATGGCCTATGGGCACATGAAAAGATGCCGAAAATCACTAATCATCAGGGAAATACAAATCAAAACCACAGTAAGATGCCACCTCACACCTGGCAATATGAAAAAGACAAGAAATAACAAGTGTTGGCAAGGATGTGGGGAAATGGGAACCCTGATGACTACTGGTGGGAATATAAGTTGATAAAGCCACTGTGGAAAACAGCATGGAAGTTTCTTAAAAAAAATAAAAATAGAACTATCTTATGATTCAATAATTCCACTTCTGTGTATTTATCAGAAGAAAACAAAAACACTAATTCAAAAATATGTATGCACCCCAATGTTCATTGTAGCATTGTCTACAATAGCCAGGATATTGAAGTAGCCTAAGTATCCATCGATAGATGAATCCATATAAATGTGATATATATATATATATATATACACACAATGGAATATTAGTCATAAAAGAGAATAAAATCGTACCATTTGAGACAACATGGATGGACCTAGAGGGTATTAGGCTAAGTGAAATAAGTCAGACAGATAAAGACAAATACCATACAATTTCACTTATATGTGGAATCTAAAATACAAAACAAATGAACAAACACAATAAAACAGAAGCAGATATGGATAGAGAACAAACTGGTGGTTCACTGGAGGAGAGTGAGGGGATGGGTGAGATAGGTGAAGAGGATTAAGAGGTAGAAATTTCCAGTTATAAAATAAATAAGAACTGTTCTGAATCTTGATTATGATGGTCGTCACTTGACTCTAGGCATTTGCCAAAACTCATGTAACTGTACACAAAAATGAATAAATTTTCCTAGATGTCAATTTCAAAATAATTTTTTATCTGCTCAAAAAAAAATAAGTCACAGGGAGATAACATATATCATAGGGAATATAGTCAATAATATTGTAAAAACTTTGTAGGTGACGGATGGTGACTAGACTTGTGGTGATCGTTTCATAATGTATAAAAATATCGAACACTATGCAGTAACCTGAAACTAACATATTATTGCAAGTAAATGATACTTCAAATAAATAAATAAATAGTGAAAGAAATATAGGGACATGTTTGGAATTGCACTGAATCTACAGATGAATCTGTGAAAAACTAACTTCATGTTGAGTGTCTGAAACCGTGAACATGATTTTTCCAAGATACTTCATATTTTTATAATACTATAGTTGGTATATTTTAAGATTGCATTTTCTAACTTTCTACTGTTGTTATAGAGAATACAATATATTTGGTATTTTTTATCCAGTTGCCCTGCTGAACTCTCTTATTAATTCTAACATTCCTGTAGATTCCCTTTGGCATTTTCTATGAACAAAATCTATGAATAGTAATTTATTTTTAATCTTGGTTTTTAAATTTTCTTTTCTTTTCCCCTCTTATTGTAGTTGATAGGAACCCTAGTCAATGCTGGGAGGAACTTATATTACCAGATTTCCTTGTTTCTGATCTCAAATATGATGCTTCCACATTTCACTGTTAAATATGATGTTTGCTGTATGTTTTGTAGACACTCTTTATCTAGTTAAAAGAATTTCTTTCTCTTCCCACACTGCTATGTGTTTTTAATCATGAATGCGTGTTGATTTGTATCAAACTTCTGAATCTATCCAGCTGGACATACGATTTTTCTATCTTCATCTACTAAGCATCCATCATTCTTTGGATAAATTCACCTTGATAATGGCGGAAATTTTTTTAAAAAATTCATTACTGAGGTTGGTGCGTTAATATTTCATTTGACATTTTGCACCCTTTTCATGGAATATGTAGCCTATATTTTTTCCATTTTCCTTTTTAATACTGATCATGTCAGGTTTATTGTCAAGGTTGTGCTAGCCTCATAAAATGAGTTGTATTTTAGTGTCTTTAAGCAAAAGAAATCATGTATAAAAAAATTAATATCTTCATAAAATAAATGGCTGAATGTGTCCATTTTTATATACTCTTTCAGACATTCATTCAACAAATATTTATTGAGAACCTACTATGTGTCAGGTATTTTCCTAGATACAGGCTACACAGTGGTGAGCATAATAGACAAAACTCTTTGTCTTCAGGGAGCTTATATTCTAGTAAGATGGGACATAAAATAAACAAATAAGTAAAATATATAATCTGGCAGATGCTGATAAATAATATGAATAATTATAAAGCAAAGAAGGAAGGGAAATAGGTCATACTGGGGAGGGACAGAAATCACAATTCTAAATTGGAATTAACATACAGGACCTCTGTGAAGGTAAGCTTTGTGAAAAGACCCAGAGGAGGTGAGGGTGAACACTCAGTGATTTCCATGAGCGAGAATTCAGATTCTCATCCTTCAGCGATACACTAGTCCTTTATATAATTCATGTGTAATTTAATCCTGGGACCCACTCCACCCTGCCTCATTAGAATCTTCCTCCTATACCCCATACACTGAATCTCTGTACTTTTTATGAGGAGCTCAGTAAAGTTTTCATACCTAACTTGTAAAGTAGCCAAAGCACATTTTAAAACACTTGAAATCTTTCACAATATTTTTCTAATAAAAAAAGTACAAGTTATTTCTTCAGCTGAAATAAAATTCCACATAACATTAAATGAGATACACTGCGGTCTTCAGCTACAGATTTTGGTATTTATTCTTATGGTCTTGAAGGAAATCAAATACATTTCATGTTCTCTGCATTCGGCCTTTATGAAGCGTTGACATTTAATTCTTACCCCAAATGGTCTGGAAAAGTCAGACATTAGGATGAGTTGGGGTCCATATAACCATAGTTTTATGCATTACCAAACATTCAAAATATGTCTCTGGCCATAAAGTTGACCTGAATACTTAAAGTTCTATTCCCCAAGTCTTGCCATGACTTTTTGGATGTTTTAGGTGACAAAAGAAAATATAAGAAATGCACAATATTTATGTACTTTAAGATCTAGAAAATGACTGGTTTTGATTTTTTCTTTCATGAGATCATAATTTTTTAAAGATTTTTCTCAGTTTTAGGCTAAATGGCCAAGCACGTTTGTCATTTCCCATTTTAATCCTGAGAAAGAAATGTTAACCGAAGTGTCATTTTCCAGTGATGCACTTTTAGGGCATCTGTCTGGGATCAGAGATTACGAACACATTGTAAGACTGTCAGCTGAACTGTGCTGGAGAAATGTTTTCTCCTCTTGTTAAATATATTTGAAAAGGGAACTTGAATGGAAAATCTCTGTGCACACAAAAGTATTTATTCAGATTAATAGGATCTGCTTATGATGGTTGTGACAGTGCCAAAGGAAAGGCAAATAATAAAACAAAAATTTTATCTTGCCACATTAATTCTTATTTGATATATTTCTTAGAGAAATAAACAAAAAAGACTGAGAGCAAATATGACAAAATGTTAACAGTTGCTAACTTAGCACAGAAGAGAATATAAGATGTTTTGCTTTTTGGCATTGTTCTCTGTATTTTCAATTTCTCAAGATAAATTTTTAAAGGCAGTACACACTTGAAAAAAGAAAAGCTGGGCATATGGGTATGTCTAAGTCCCAAGAAATCACTATGATATCAGGAGAATGCTATTGAGACAGAGGCAAAGATCTGAATGTTGGAAAAGAAATCATTCAGAGTGGAAAAATGGCTTCCCAGTGAAAAAGAAAATTGTGCGTTCTCAAAACTCGCCTGCTCCTAGCAGCTTCCTAAATCTGCTCAGAGGTCATGCCCTTGGGTATCATTTGCAGAATTGTTTTAAATACACCCATCATTAGGGAACCAGTTCACAGAGGTGACAGCATAAGGGAAATCATCTGCTCCCTGCTCTCATGTCCTCAATCTCTTCAAATAGAAGAGGTCAGTTTCAGGTCCCTTTGATGACAGCCTCACCACATGATCAGATGTGAGCTACATTCCTGAATGCTGAGGGGAAAATAAAGCATCCATCTGCTAAGTATGACCCTGATCTCTCCTCTAAGGAGTTTTCTTTGGATGGTACCCAGCTCCACAGATTGCCGTGAATTGGACATAAACAAGGAACAGAATGGTTGTCTAAGGAAAAATAATATTAAGTGGTGAGCCAAGCATATTCTATGCATTTCCACCTCCAGAATGTATTTCTTAAATGCTATATTGATTTCCCCTCATTTTAAGAAATGAAATTAACACGTTCACACTCTTATTTTCTAGCAACAAATACAGATTTTGTGCTATAACAAAATCCAATCACATTCCATTTATTTTTCACTTTGGGGTTGAATTAGTTGATTTGTAGTAACTGCTTCAATAAGATGGCTCCAGGCAACCTGTCACTTTTATCTGTTGCCTTCCAGAAATTTTTGGAGAGGAAATCTATCCGTAAGTTAGGCTTTCTTAGTTTATATCAGCAGCTTGCTGACACTTGCTGCCAAAGGCCTCTACCTTCTGCTGTTATAGAGAAGGGATAGATAATTCTTTTCAGAATACTCGCAGAAACATCGTAGATGTTCATTGCTTAAGGAAATTCAAAATATATATTTAACAGCAATTGCTTATATTTTCTTGAGTTATTGATGGTAAGAGTCCTAAGTAGGTAGGTAGATAGATAGATAAACTGATAGACAGACAGACATCTATCTAGATAAATAGAGTGGAGCTCCTCTATTACCGAAACATACTTGATTTATAAAATTTGATTTATAGTTTTGTTCTATGAAGACATCTATTTATAAAACAAGGAAGACGTGTACTAAACAGGTTTTCTGCTATAGCCACTCATGTCTTTAGCAGGAAGCATTCCTGCAGAGAACCAATACTTTATTTCAGGGATAGCCTTTTAGGAATATTAACAAGTTAGGACATGATGTTCCAACAAAGATAATTAACGCCTTTACTCAACTCTGAGATTGTTCTGTAGAAGTTGAAAAATAACATGATACTGTGTGAGATGACAGAATTTAATTCCAAAATGATGCTGAGTTTGTTCAGGAAGATATAACTTTATTAAAAACTGTCTTTTATTGGTTTTTGCCATGCTTATATAGTACTTTGAGTTGAAATATTGTAATACTCAGACAAATCCTAATAACTTTAGAAATTTCCTCCTTTTCCCAGTGTTGAATATAATAGATCCTAAAATTCTTGTGCATTATATGCTGATTTTTGCATTTCTTTCTTCTACACATTGTTTAATAAGATCACTGATTATATTCACTTCTAGCTCATTAATTCCTTGGCTTGTATTTTTGCTGATTGCTTTTCAATGATGAGGAAAATGCTGAATGACTTCTAAATAAATTTCTCTGAGAGTATTTCAAGCACTTTCCATCAATTCACCAAATTCATCTTCAGTTTCACAATGAAGAGACTGATACTGAAAGAAATGTCCTCCTTGTTAATATTTCCCAGATTACAAGGCCAGAAAGTAAGGAAACAAGGCATTACCATTCAGGGAGATCAAAACAGAGACTCACCCGGACTCATATTTTTGCAGTTGTGCAGACATAAGATTAGCAAAGAGTTATATGAGATACTTTTAGAAAAATTCAGAAGATAAAATGACAAATCACCTAGAGTAGGATTAAAAAATCAGATGGAGGATAAAGCAGCAACAAAATGGAAAAAGATGCATTATCAAGCAGTCAGTTCTGTTCTCAAACTTGCAAGTTATTAGAGATTGGTTTGTTCATCTTTTGTACATTCATTTCTTCCTCCATCCTTTATTCACCTGAACATTAGCTGAGAGTGTACTGTGTACAAGCCCATGTCCTAGGAAATTCAGAAATAGTAATAGGAGAGGACATTTCTTTTTGTATCAATCTCTTCATTGCAAAATTGAGAATGAATGTGGTAGTGACCTGGTGGGGAATACTGTCCTTACGTACTCTGAGAGTCTATCTATGAGGCAAAATATGTTTTAATCAAGGAAATAGACCCTTGTTAAAGCTGTAGATAGTTAATTATCTGTACTCTCTGGTGAGATGCCATATAATATAAAAGGGTCTCAAGAGAAAAAAATGCCAGGAATATGTTATCTGTCAAGTTGTACTACCTAGCAATGCCCTAGAGTACAGCATGTGCTGTTTTTGGCTAAACTTTTATTTTGAAGTTTCTTTCTTCCCGAAGCACATGATAGGAGACCCTAAGGAAGAAGTATTGGAGACCTCCAGTGGGAAAGAGGGAGGACCAAAGACTTTCTCTGAGATTTGAAGTCTGCTGTGAATAGTGAGACTTTTGGATGCTATAATATTCTGTGTCTTTTGACCAAAAAACGGGTACACCTGTTCCTTCTTATTGATTTTAGGGAAATGGGACCCAGCTATTTGCCAGCATGTTCTGGACACAGTCCTTCTCAGAGGCAGAGGTCTGGACTAGATGACCTTTCAAGGTCCTTCCTGACTCTGTGATCCAGTGCCATGAACTAAAACTCGGTGTCCAATTCCAAGACAAGAAATTAAATATTTATAGATAAGGTTTTCATCTAATGATCTTGTTTCCTTTTATATTTAATTCCAGCATATGATTTGAGAAAGCCTAAAGGTTCTATTCAAAATTTTATGAACCCCTAGGCCCACCAGGTTGTTAATTGGATGGTGTATTACTATAAAGGAAGTGAGAAATGCCTGGCGTAATTGTATAACATTTGTTTTCTCAGTTCTGTGGGAATTCTCAGGGGTTTCATTAGCAGATGGTTACTGAAAGCAGTCATCCTGGAGTCTGGATTGGTGAATATCATTCTTCTTAATTATTCAGCAACTAGCCTGCACAGGTCAGGTCTAAAAAACAGATATTAAATTCAGAGCATCCTGGACAATAAATTGCCTGATCTAGAATTAGGTTTGTATTCTCTTCAATAAAATAGTGCTAGGGTTGCATAACACTAATTCATCAAGACACTGAGTGTTATTTACTTGTGACTCACAAGTAAGTTAGATTTATAAACTGGATCCTTTTCAAAAGCTATCTAGTCACCTTTATATACTTAACTCAGTGAATATACTAAAAAGTTAAACTGAGGCATATCTTCAAAGGCAACTTTTAGAGACAGATTCTTCTGCTCACATTGAATGTGGTGATTGAGTAAATAAACAAAATAAAGCAACAAGTATATGGTAGCTATTATAGTAAGCATGTTGGTGATATCCCAAACTGCGGAATTCACCTAAATTGATGGGTTTGCTAGACCTCCAGTCCTACCCCAACTTGATCAAGATCATTATGACTCTGGTCACATTCTAACTCTTTACACATAAGAAAAGAATATAATAATTCTGTAAACAATATTGGTCATGTGTTGGTCGATGTTGAAACTTGGTGATAGTTACATAAGAGCTTATTATTCTGTTGTATGTTTTGTATTTTTAAAGTTTTCCTATAATAAGTAAAGAAAAAACATTTAAAATTTATAATAGTTGTGCCCTGGTTATATAAAATGGAAAATAATAAATGGAGTAAAAGGTAGTAAATATTTGCTATAAATGTTGAATATCTAATCCAGGACTCAGCTGTCATGCTAGATAATGCCAACTTGATAATGCTCTGATCCTGGAGCTTTATCACACTGATGCTGAAGTTGATGTGGATTTCCAATTGGTGTAACACACTGCACCCCCAAACCCCTGAGCTCAAGGGATCCAGCTCCCACAGCCCCCACTCTGGCAAATAGCTGTACTACCACCAATTTTACCCAGATTAATCTGATTGCACCAACTCTCCTACTTGAAACAAAGGAGCAATCAACTTGATGATGTATCCTTAGATTGGCTTTTCCCTCTCCCCTTCCTCATTCTACTTAACCCGCCCCCCCACTCACGCTATCTGAGATTAACTCCCTAATAAAGGGTAGTACATAAGATTTGCCTCAGGTGCATATATGATTTTCCAATTCCATTCATAGTTCTGTTGGAAATTTAATGCAGGTGGAGGTACAAAAGAAAATTTAATATTAAAATATATATCTGTATCTTGGGGGGATATCTCGGCAATAGGTATACCTTATCACACAGTGGTGGAGAGAGAAATAATAAATGTGAAAAAAATATTATCTCATTGGGAAATGAAGATGTTGTTTCAGAGTTGTTATGCTATTACAGTACATAAATTGTTATGAAGAAAACTATCTAGTAGCACTTTTCAAAATATGATCCTGAACATAGATAGACCACATTCTGGGCCAAAAAACACATTAACAAATTTAAAAGAACAGAAACCATAAAATATATGCTTTCAGACCGCAAAAGAATTAAACTAATGTATGCTTTTAGACAATATTGGAATTACTCTAGAAATAAATAACAGAAATTTAGCTGGAAAAATTCCAAAATACTTGTAGATTAAAGAGCACACTTATAAATAACACATGGGTCAAGTAATAAATGTTAAGAGGAATGAAAAAATATTTGAACTAAATGAAAATGAAAATACAACTTACCAAAATTTGCGGTATGCAGTGATAGTAGTGCTTAAAAGGGAATTTATAGAATTGTATGCATATATTAGGAAAGAATAAAGATCTAAAATCAATAATCTAAACTCCAATCTTAGGAAAGTAGAAAAAGAAGAGCAAATGAAATCCAAAGTAAGCAGAAGAAAAGAAATAATAAACATGAGAACAGAAATTATTGAAATTGAAAACAGAAAATCCATGAAACCAAAATTTGGTTCTTTGGACAGATGAATAAAATCAGTAAGACTCTAGCCAGGCTAAGGAAAAAAACAAGAGAGGACACAGATTACGAGTATCAGAAATGAAAGAGGGGGCATCACTACAGATTCCCTGGAAATTAAAAGGATAATAAAAGAATACTATAAACCAATCTATCCCCATAAATTTGATAACTTAGATGAAATGGACCAGTTTCTTGAAAGATAATCTGTCAAAAAACAAGGAGAAACAGATGATTTAAACAGGCATATATCTATTAAAGAAATTAAATTAATAATCTTTTAAAATAAATATTGTCAGGCCCAGATGGTTTCACTGGTGAATTCTACCAAACATTTAAGGAAGAAATTATATCAATTTTCTAGAACCCTTTTCAGAATATAGAAGCAGAGGGAATACTTCTTAACTCATTTTATGAGGCCAGCATTACCCTAATTCCCAAACCAGAGAAAGATATTACAAGAAAAACTACAAACCAGTATCTATCATGAATATAGATGTAAAATCCTCAACAGAATATTAGCAAATTGAATCCAACAATGTGTAAAAGGAATTATACACCATGAACAAGTGGGATTTATCCCAGATATGCAAGGCAGTTCAACATTCAAAAATCAATCAGTTAATCTACTCTATCACATCAACAGGCTAAATAAGAAAAATCATATAATCATATCAATAAATGTAGAAAAAGCATCTAACAAATTCCAACACTCACTCACAATAAAAACTCTCAGTAAACTAGGAATAGAGGGGAACCTCCTCAACTGGATAAAGAATATCTACGAAAAACCTACAGCTAATGTCACACTTAATGGTGAGAAACTCAAAGCTCCCTCGCTAAGATCAGGAATGAAGCAAGAATGTCCCCTTTCACCACTCCTTTTCAACACTGTTTCTGGAACTCCTAGCTAATGCAGTAAGGCAAGAAAAGGAAATAAAAGGTATAGCGCTTGGGAAGGAAGAAATAAAACTGCCTTTGTTTGAAGATGATACGATTATGTATGTAGAAATTTGAAAGATTAGACACAAAAACTCCTGGAACTAATAAGTGATTATAGCAAGGTTTTAGGATACAAGGTTAACATATGAAAGTTGATCACTTTCCTATATACCAGCAATGAATATATGGAATTGGAAATGAAAAACAAGATACCATTTACATTAGCACCTCCAAAGAATGAAATGTTTTTGTATAAATCTAACAAAACATTTTCAAGATTTATATGAAGAAAACTACAAAACTCTGATAAAAGAAATCAGAGAATACCTAAATAAATTGAGAGCTACTCTGTGTTCACAGATAGTAAGATTCAATATAGTCAAGATGTCAGTTCTTCCTAAATTGATCCATAGATTCAACACAATACCAATCAAAATCTTATCAAGTTATTTTGTGGATATCAACACACTTACTCTAAAGTTTATATAACTTATATGGAGAGGCAAAAATCCCAGAATAGCCAATGTCATATTAAAGTTAAAAAGGAAAAGGAAGACTGATGCTACATGATTTCAAGACTTTATAAAGCTATAGTTATCAAGACAATGTGGTATTGGCAAAAGAATAGACAAATAGATCAATGGAACAGAATAGAGGGCCCAGAAATAGACCAACATAAATATGGGTAACTGATCTTTGACAGAGGAGCAAAGGCAATACAATGGACCCTTTTAACAAATAGTACTGGAACAACTGAAAATTCACAGGCAAAAAATGTGAATCTAGACCCAGACCTTACACAATTTACAAAAATTAACTCAAAGTGGAACACAAAACTAAATGTAAACACAAAACTATAAAACTCCTAGAAGATAAAATAACATAGGACAAAACCTAGATGATATTGGGTATGGCAATGACTTTTTAGATACAGCACCAAAGGTGCGATGCATGAAAGAAATAATAGATAAGCTGAACTTCATTAAAATTGAAAACTTCTACTCTTTGAAAGACACTGTCAAGAGATTAAGAAGATAAGCCATAAACTGGGAGAAAATATTTCCAAGAGATACATCTGATAAAGAACTCTTAAAACTCAAGAATGAGAAAACAAACAACTTGATTTAAAGATGGGCCAAAGACCTTAAAAGACAACTCATCAAAGAAGATATACAGATAGCAAATAAGCATATGAAAAGATGTTTCACATTGCATGCCATACGGAAAACGCAAATTAAAACAATGAGATACCACTACACATCCACTAGAGTGGCAAAAAATCCAGAACACTGACAACACCAAATGCTGGTGAGGATGTGGAGCAATAGGAACTCTCATTAATTGTTGGTAGAAATGCAAAATGGTACAGTCCCCTTGGAAGACAGTTTGGCAATTTCTTACAAAACTAAACGTTCTCTTACTATTCAATCCAGCAATTGTACTCCTTGGTATTTATACAAATGAGTTGAAAACTTGTGTCTACAGAAAAACCTGCACACAGATGTTTATAGCAGCTTTGTTCATAATTGCCAAAACTTGGAAGCAAGCAAGTTGTCCTTCAGCAGGTGAATGGATAAACTGTAGTGTATCCAGACAATGAATATTATTCAGGACTAAAAGAAATGAGTTATTAAGCCATGAAAAGACATGGATGACTCAGATATATATTACTAAGTGAAAGAAGCCAGTCAGAAAATGTTTCACACTGTATGATTTCAAATATATGACATATTAGGGAAAAGGCAAAACAATGGAGAAAGTAAACAGATCAGTGGTTACCAGGGGTTTCAAGGGAGGAAGGGATGAATAGGTGAAGCACAGAGGATTGGGGATGGGGGTGCAGTGAAAGTATTTTGAGTGATACTACAATGGAGGATGCATGTCAGTATACATTCGTAAAAACCCATAGGATGTACAACGAATGTACCCTAATGTAAACTATGGATTTGGGGAGATAATGATGTATCAATATAGTATCATTACTGCTCTAATGATGATAGCAGGTCCATCAATAGTAACAAATGTTACAATTCTTTTGCAGGATGTTCACAGTGAGAGAGGCTGTGCTTTGTTTTTGTGGGGGCAGAGGGTATATGGAACACTGTACTTTCTGATCAATTTTGCTTTGAACCTAAAACTGCTCTAAAAAATACATTCTATTTAAAAGGAAAAAAACAATTAAATTTTTTTTTTAAATATGATCCTCATTTTAAAACATTAATTAAGATGATTCTCTGATACACCAAACATTGAGAACCACCTACCTATGTTTTGGAATGGAGTCACAAAAGAAATTTTATGCCAACCTTTTCAAAATATAAGCCAAGAACGCAAGTCAGTCTCTAAATCATTCCTTTTTAAAAGAGAAAAAAAGAGTGTAATTCACAAGTCCACAGGCCATTCCTACCTAACTTTTGGCTCTACCCCTAAAAGGTAAGCTAATTTTCTAAACCCCTACCTCAGCCTGGCTATGACATGCACAGAAAAATATTTGGATGAATTAATTAATTAATAGACACTGCCTCCTATTTGGAGACCATATCTAAAATTTCAGCTGTGCTACTTAGGAAAAAAGAATCCACACCTGTGGGAATTGAATTTTTAATTCCATATTCATTAAAATCTCAATAGGATCACCTTATTCTATTTATGCCAACTGCATTGGTCACCTCATGGGAGAATATCTCCTAAGCACCTAACAATCTTTTAACAATCCACCATAAATTTAAATTATTTTAGTTTCTGGGATTCCTTATTTGTGTTAGAATTCAATTTGCTACAAGCATGTTCTTATTCTATTGAAAGATGATACTTTGGCTATTGGAGTTGTCTTTCAAAATTTGCAAAGTAAAATGTGATTTTTAAGATACATACAGCTAATTTTGGAGAATGAATCCCTTCCACAAGAGTTACATGAATTTGAAATTTTCTGATTTGAATTCATTGTTGTCTGTCCATTTTCCAAGTGCCAACACATACCACTGAGGGGAAAATTTACCCTTCTATGTAAACGAGGCTCCATTATGAAGTTTCATGTATCATGACAAATGGTAAATTTATATTTAGGCCTAATTTTAGGTTAAGTTCTGCCTAGGTCAAAGGAAACTTAGCAATGTGTGCTCCTGATATATATAGGAACAGAGGTTTAGGGCAAAAGTATATGACATTCAACCAAGATGTCTTTAGGGAGCTCCGGAGCATATCTGTCATGCCTGAGGGAATGTTCACATAAAAGAGATGTACTCTCAAGGTGAACATGTCATAAGGAAGGCTCAGGACACTGGTTCTAATATAAAATCAGCCATGGGAAGTATTCATTTGACAGCTCACCCCAACAGACTAATTCACGAGATGCAGAGTGAACGATATGTGAAAACTAACTTTACTATCTTTGCTAAACCCTGGCAAAAGAACAAAGGAGAACAGTGTATGGGTATATTAAGTTAAGCCAAGAGAAAAGTTGAGTCATATTGAAAGAGTTTGTGTGTTTATATACTCATGTATATACACATGTGTATACATACTTTTGTGTTTATATATATGTATACACATGCATTATTTGGTGTATATATTATATATCATATATTATTAAATATATATAATCATATAATGTATATATTAAATTGTTTTACTAAGGCAGAGAGAAGATCTAAATTCCAAAAAAAAAAAAAAGTCTCAATAAAAGATGACTAAAGGAGCAGATAGTTCACAAAAATGAAAAATAGAAAACTGAATGGTTAATAAATATTTGAGAAGACATTCAACTTCATTAGCAATTAAAATGCAAGTAAAAATGAGAATCATTTTATAGATAATATTGGTGTAAAAAATTGTGACAGCAAGTTTTGGTAAAACTGCAGGGAAATTGAAATTCCCATAAATGCTGCTGGGAGTATAAATGGGCTCAACCACTGTAGAAGGCAGTTTGGAAAGAACTAGTATCTATACCCTCAACACAGAAATTGTACTTATAAACACCCTGGAGAAACCTTACCTGTAGTTATATAGAAGGTGGTTTACTGCAGAATTATTTTTAACAGTGAAAGTTGTAAACAATCTAAATTCCATCAACAGAGAGACAAAATAAATGTAAGTATTTTCATACACTACACTTCTGATCCAGATCTATTTAACTGTCTATGTTAATAGACGTCAAAACAATGTTGAATGAACAAAGCAAGTTGTAGAATATGTATACTATAAAACAATTATATGTAGATTTTAAAAAACTATATAAAACAATATTGCTTGTGTTTATATATTTTCCTATAAAAATAAGGTGGAGAGAAAATCCATGATAGTAGATGACTGGGATGAGAGACAGAGGGACTTTATGTTTAATGCTTTAATTCTTTTAAGAAAGACAAATAAAATATAACTGAATATTAGCAAGAGTTAATTCTGGAGAGTGTATATGGGCTTTATTTTATATATTGTATTCTTTTTAAATGTCTTAAAAAATAGAAATAAGTTGTATTTGGGGAAATATAAGCACCATTGATGGTAGATGAATGAAGACATGAACTCATCTATGGATCTGTCTTCTACTTTCCTTGATTATTGGAATAGTGTCTCAAAATTGAATTTATGTCTCAAAATGTGAATTTCTGTATCAGTGCTCTGGATAATTCTCATCCACTTCCTTGGAAGAAGTGGGGAAATAGTGTAAGTTTGTGAATTTACATTACTGAAAATGTGAAACAATGCTAATATCATACTACAGGTGTAATTCATCTTTGTATACTGGTTAAAATTGTTTCTAGAAATGTGCAGCATATAATTTTTAAAAAAGACTAATCTAATAGAATATATAATGCCAAAATTACTACCTAGGTTCAATTTATGGAAATACAGAACAAAATTTTAATCCTATCCTCACTCTTCTATGCTATTAATTATGGCAATAGTTTCCATTTTTTAAATTGCACACCTAATCAGTTAAGACCTGCAGGGTCTTAGTCTATTTGGGCTGCTATAATAAAATACCATAGATAGGGTAGTTTATAAAGAAGAGAAATTTATTTATTTCTCACAGTTCTGGAGGCCAGGAAGTCCAAGACTAAGGTACCAGCAGCTTCAGTGTCTGGTGAGAGCCTGCTTTCTGGTTCATAGGTGACATTTATTTAATTGAAGTATAGTTAGTTGGTTTACAATATTATATTAGTTTTAGGTATACAGCATAGTGATTCAGTATTTTTACAGACTGCATTCCATTAAAAATTATTCCAAGATGACGGCTATAATTCCCTGTGCAATATATTTTTTTTGCTTATTTAGTTTATACATAGTAGTTTGTATCTCTTAATCTTATACCCCTCATTTGCCCCTTCTCCCTTCCCGCTCTGCTTTGGTAACCACTAGTTTGTTTTCTATAACTGTAAGTCTGTTTCTGTTCGCACATACATTCATTGATATTATTTTTTAGATTCCACGTATAAGTGATATGATACAGTATTTGTTATTCTCTGACCTATTTCACTAAGCATAATATTCTCTAGGTCCACCCACATTGCTGCAAATGGAAGAATTTCATTATCTTTTATGGCTGAGAAATACCTCATTATATATATATATACCACATTTTCTTTATCCATTCATCTGTTGATGGACACTTGGGTTGCTTCCATATCTTGGCTATTGTAAATAATGCTGCTATGAACATTGGGGTGCACGTATCTTTTCAAATTAGTGTTTTTGTTGTTTTTTTTAATATATACCAGGAGTGGGATTGTGGGATCATGTGGTAGTTCTATTTTTAGTTTTTTAAGGAACCTCCATACTGTTCTCCATAGTGGCTGCATCAGCTTACATTACCACCAACAATGTACAAGGGTTCCCTTTTCTCCACATCCTCCCCAACATTTGTTATTTGTAGGCTTTTTGATGATGGCCATTCTGGCAGGTGTGAGGTGATATATCACTGTTGTTTTGACTTGTATTTCTCTAATAATTATCAGTGTTGCTCATCTTTTCATGTGTCTGTTAGACAACTGTATGTCTTCTTTGGGAAAATGTCTATTCAGGTCTTCTGTCCAATTTTTGTTTAGGTTGCTTGGTTTTTGATATTGAGTTGTGTGAGCTATTTATATATTTTGGACATTAGCACATTGTTGGTCATACCAAGGAAATATTTTCTCCTATTCTGTAGGTTGTCTTCATTTTGTGAAAGGTTTCCTTTGCTATGCAAAAGCTTTTAAGTTTAATTAGATCCCATTTGTTTATTTTTGCTTTTATTTCTTTTGCCTTAGGAGACAGATCCAAAAAAATATTCATGACTTAAAGACCTAAATGTAAGACATGAAACTATAAAACTAGAAGAGAACATAGGTGGAACATTCTGACATAAATCATAGATGGCATTCTTTTCACTGTGTCTTCACATGGTAGAAGGGGTGAGAGGTCTCTCTGGGGACTCTTTTATCAGGGCACTAATCACTTCCCAAAGGACTTACCTCCTAATATTGTCACCTTTGTGGTTAGGATTTCAACATATGAATTTGTGGGGAGGAGAGGGGAGATAATAAACATTCAGTCCACTGCAACCAGTTTGTTTGTTCATTTATTTATAAGTTATATACAATGTACTATTATCAACTTGTATTAAATATTAGAAAAATCTGAATTTTTCTTATCTTTATATAGAGAAAGTTCAAGTAATCTCATCCTAAACATGAGATGAATCATCTCGCACTGTACTTTGGAGACAACAGAACTGTAGAACTATAGAATAAATTATAAATTTATTTTGTTCTGTTATGCTTTCTAATCTGGTTATGGAAATTGTTCAACTGTGTCCCTTTTCTCATCTGACTTCTGTTGCTACTGATAGTTAGCACTTACTGCTATACACCAAAGCTGGTGTTTTTAGCCACTAGTTTGCCCGGCTTTGCACTAATCCCTGACATATAACATATGCCACAACCAAGTGTTCTCTTGTGCCAAACAGTTCACCTCACCTAGTATATCTGAATGCTACTAAACCTTCACCATCCATGGGCTGACTTCCTTGACCCGCCCCACCCCCTTCCTACAAGAATTCTGGTCATGGTGTTTAAGTTGTGACTCTAATCCATATTACCTTGTGTTGATTTTCACTTTTTGGTGGTATTTTGAAGTCAAAGTTTGTGCATTCTTTGGAAGCTCCCATAAGCAGTCTTACTTCGGTGTAGTTCCCTCAGCATACAGGTCATGCAGTTCTGCTTAGCACTGAACTCACAGCACATAGGGACTAGGTGAGTGCTCCTTAAAACTTTCTTGAAAGAATGAATGAACTTTAAATTTTATGTTTATAGGGAATATTTTAAACATATGCATGGGTGAATTTTTTAAATGCATGAGTCTTATCCTTTGTTCATCTCATATATGCTTCTAGATTACCTTTGGATTTCTTTAAGCTGAAGGTAGGAATAACAGGAAAAGTAGCAGTATTTTTACTCGTGAAATGTGTCTGGCTCCCGGGCAAACACACTCCAACGAACTGAAATCTTGGGTTCAGGTCAGATAAGCTGATTCTTCGTAACTTTCCAAACCCTGAATTCCTGAATCCAGCAGGAACTTTTCAGACTACAGATGACTCCTAGCTATTCTAGGACCCTTCAGGTACTTCACTGGTGACATATACATGCCCAAGACTGTGCCAAAGTCAAAGCTATATGAACAGAAACATGTTCTCTGATGTAGGGTTTCAGGATAGTCATTCCTACAATAAATATAGCAAGAAAAGTGCACTTAATTTTCTCAATGCTCAGCGCCAAGACTGACATGCGAGTTTTTTTCAATGTGGATGGAGTAAATAAGTAGCCATGAACTCAATCGTCCCTGAGAAGAAAGAGTGAATGGAATTAAAAGACAACCATGTAGGCTGCTAAGACCAAATCTTTATATATCAGGAGAAGAAACCAGGGATGGGTTTATATATTTTCAACAGATTATAATATAGATTTTTGGAAAATTTGTGGGTTTTATCCTCTTTGATCAGTTTCTTTTGGTTTTAGTCAGTACTTTCTTGAAGATATTGCAAATGCATTTAATGAAACTTTTCTACATGTGATCTTTTATCCCTAGGTAGCTGTAAAAAGGAAGTATACTTCTGAATAAACTGATTTCAATTATAGGTATAGTGGGCCCTCCATAGCCTCGGATGCAGAACCCATGGATACAGGCGGCTGGCTGTAAGGCAACTGAGTATTCACAGGGGTCCTGGAACCAATCCCCGCCCTCCTGGATATTAAGGGAAAATTGTAATCTGATGAAAAAGAAGAAAAATGTATCATCTTGACAATGCAGTATACATAAAACTAAATGAGCTTTCCAATTATGTTTAACAAAATTTGATTCTTGTTTAGAACCATTGTAGATAATGAAGAAAAATGTGCATTTTTATCTTTTTTTCTTTCCATCATCTATTTATTTGCTTTGCCACCATTTAGTTAGTACTTTCTCATAGCTAATCTAATTCCTGTTTAACCCCTGAAGTAACTGAGCAGTGAAGTATTCAGGCAGGGGAGGGTGGTGGTGAGGTGAAAGACACATGATGCAGGTGCACTGCCCTAGGAGATACTGCTCTGACCCTAACCTGGAGATTGTAGGATGGAAAATAGGAGCCAAGCAATGTAAAGATAAAGTTAAGAAACGTGTCACACAGCATTGACTTTCTATATTTCATCCTACTGAATCCCTTTATCAGGTTATTTATTTCACACAGGAAATCACTGGGAAGTCAAACCCTAAACTTTCATATCACAGCTCTGTGCCTACTGCTTCAGAAAATACATCCCCTCCCATTGAGGATTATTGTATTTAATAACAGTGTTTACACTGGAATCTGTCTCGTCCCCTACTGTCTCAAGATAGGCTGTGGTGACATATAAGAATAGCAAGTGAGTAAACATGTCATTTTCTCAATCAGCCTTCCCCTGAGGGAGTCCTGAGCTTGGCAACACATGGGATATTTACCAGATGTACGGACTTTTGCCTATACTTCATCAGGGTGAGAGGTAGTTTTCCTCTTTGCACTTTGTCCACAGAATCCAGGTGTGAATCCATATGCTCAAGGTATTATGAAAATTATTGTGTCTGAATATAATTTTATATATGCAGAATGTCCTTATATATTTGTGGTCAATTTCAACACTCTAGTCAGGATACTTCTGATTCTACTGCTTATGCTTGTATGTCTCTAGCCCTGAATTCTTTTATGAGCACCAAAAAGAAAAGGATCACAGATTCCTGTACAGTTGGCTACCACATTATTGACCCATATGAATGAGCTTTATTATACCAAACTTGGCTTATCAGTTATCAGCTGACTAGCAATGATTTCAATATGTTACATGGTAGAACTTTCTGCCAGCCCTTGCCCCTAGGACTTCTCTTGGGAGAGAGTTTTTAAGGGTGGGCATTTTTTTAAGATGATAGGCATCTTTTTTAAAATTAATTTTTATTGGAGTAGAGTTGCTTTACAATGTTGTGTTAGTTTCTGCTGTACAGCAAAGTGAATCAGCTATATGTATACATATATCCCCTCTTTAATGTATTTCTTTCCCATTTAGGTCACCACAGAGCACTGAGTAGAGTTCCCTGTGCTGTACAGTGGCTTCTCATTAGTTATGTATTTTATACGTAGTAGTGTATATATGTCAGTCCTGAAGAAGGGAAGCAGAACATTATTGGTATCCTCTACATCTGCTGTGTGTGCTTGCCACCAACCCGGGCTGACTAATCAGAATATTCTATCCTGCTGGCCCCACTAAATGGGTCATGGATAGATAGCTGACTTAAATTAAACCAAGCAAAGAAGACGCATTCACAATCTGGCACTTTTGTCAGATCCTTTGGGAAACAGACCTTCCCTGTCAATGTATAGGCCAAGAGCACCCACCACTACCTGAGGGAGAATCTACCTTAGAAGAAAAGGCACAGGAAAGAAAATCAGAGCTAAAATTAAAAGGGTACATATTTCTGACATCATTTGATTATCTGGAAGAGCCATGTCAGAAGTAAAACAGACCACTGGAGTTTTCACTTACATTATACAATAAATCCTTTTTTGCTTAAGCAATACTTAGGTGGGCTCTGTCACTTGCAACCAAGACCTGAATACACATCACCTACTATCTCCAGAGATCAAAGAGGGGCACTCAAAGATTCCCAACTGCCAGGGAGCCTGGAGTTTGATCATTAACTGAAGATCATCTTGAGTGAGTTTCCCTAGGAATAGCCTCCTCCTATCCTACTCTATCGAAGTTCCTCCCATGGGGGTGAGGGGAAGGAGTGGGAAGGCATCCAGAAATGATCACATGTGAGGAGTTAGTGGAATATTTGAGCCTCTCCTGAATCACCATATATAGAAAAGGTAGAAGAATAAAAGAATATGTATATTAACAGTGAAAAAAGTAACTTGACACTCAATTCAAAATGAATCTTGTTTTCCTATCAGGTGGTTTGAGAAAATACAAATGTATTTCTTACTTACAGTGATAACATTTACTGAGAGCTTATCATGTGTCAGACATTGTGTGAATTCATTAAATACTCATATAAATCCTTAGAGGTAGGTACAATTATTATCCTCAATTTGTAGATGAACAAGTTAGGGGCTTAAGTAACTTGCTTAATGTCATGCAAGTAGTGAACTGGCAGAGCTGTGAGTTGAGTCCAGTGTAGCGCTTAAGTGTGAAAATGCTCTAGCCCTCTATACTAGAATTAATCATTGAAAACATAGGAGAGGCCCAAGCCTTCAACTGTCAATTGAAAAAAAGGAATGGATCTTAGCGTCTGCATACACACAAAAGAAATCCTAAAATGATTATAACAAATCTATGTCAATGAACAATATATGCAGAAAAAGGACCTACTGAATGAAATTATTTTTTATTATAACAGAATCTTCACCTTTTCCAAAAGATTCAATTGAAATCTGCTTTAAAAAGATATTTTCAAATTCATTAACTCTTATAAGTCGAATATGGATATAGCTATTGGCTTTAGCTTTATAAAAGGAAAATCTTAGATAAATGCCATTGACACTTTGCTTAGTGAGATATTACACTTTGACCACTGGATTGAGGCTCCTAATAGAAAATAAAAATCAAAGAATATGCAGTTAAAACTATGAAAGGGAAAGTATAGCTCCAATTTTACATGTGTGTTTCTATTCATTCTTTATTTGTATTAATTAATCCTACTAATTATCATAAAATATTTTTGAGTGGCTAGTAGCATAAGTAACTCTTTTTCCTTTCTCATTTCTCTTCCCTTTTCTTGTTCCTCACTTGCATTCAGTTGTTCTATAGACTTCTCCCTTAAAATTTTCTTGCTGGCTGAAAATGACCTAATAGTGAGTTCTCAGAAAGAAGGGATCTGGTCCTTATTGTCTATTATGGGCTAAGCATTGTTCTTTATGCTTCTTATGTGAAGCATCATTCAGTCCTTGCACTGACCCTACCAAGGGATGATTCTCATTTTTTAGATGAAGAAATTGTAGCTCATGGAAGCAAAGTAGTATCCCAAAGTGACCTGGAATTGATGCCCAAAAATATATGTTGTAAAGATCAAATGGGGAAAATCCGTGTAGTATATCTCATTAGCATGAGGCACAGCACACAGTTAAGTCCTGAATGGCAGCTTCCACATGGACATTCTGCCTTCAACAGTTTCCAGTTTCAGGATTGTCATCCTGGCATAGGCACAGTTTCATAGGCCAAAGTTATAACTTGTCATGCCTCTGCCAAAACCCTTTAATGTCTTTCTGTTTCTACTCAGACTAAACCCAATGTCTTCATCATGGCCTGTAGGGCTTTATACAATCTAACCCCAACGGACTCTTCAAGTTTATTTCCTAGCACTCTCCCCCTCCTCCTCTCCAGCCACACCAAATTTCTCCCTTTTCTTCCTTGAACGTGCCAAGGTCACCCCATCTCAAGTCCTCTGCACTCATGGCTCCTCTTTCGGACTGGCATCCACATTAACGCCTCTCAATTTCTTCAGGTCTCTCATCAAATGATACCTCATCAGATAGGTCTTTTCTGGCCATCTTATCTAATGAGGCACCTTGTTATTGTCTGTTTCCTTACCTTACTTTATGCTTCTTTGTAGCACTTAAAATACTCAACATAGTAAATAAATTTATTTGCTTGTTTGTGTATTATTGACCTCCTCCCACCAGAGTATAAGTAACATGAGAGACAAGACTCTATTTTGTTTACTGTTAAATCCCCAACATCTAGAACAGGGTCTGACACAAGATAGTGCTCAATACAACTATTTTGAATGAGTAAGTGCCTGTGGCACATGGCCTCGCATCTAGGGTTTGCATGTACCATCATACCCTTGTATGTAGTTGGAGGTAGGTGACCAAGTTCTGCCCAAAATATGTAAACAGAAGTGATGTGCAAACATCCAAGTCTCTCCACCTCTTCTCTCATTCTACAGGCTGGAAATTGGAAATCATGGATAAGCCATCTCTGATCACATGCATGGTGAAAATGCAACAATAGAAAAGGAATCAGGTCCTTGAATGACCTCAGGAAGCAGAGTCACCTACCCACCCTAGACCACCAGGCTTCCTTGCATTTGGGGGTCTCGTTTTACCAAAGCTTATCTAGTATACTAACACAGAGACTAAACTAAGACACCTTTATTTAGCATGGAGAAGAGAAGAATGATTTTAGAGTTTTTGAGGAAATCAAAATACCAAGACTGGGTGACTGATGTGTTCTGTCAGGAGGAGATGGGGGAATGGAAAATGACCCTGAGGTTCTCAGCTTAGGGAGTGGGGATGAGGGTAATGCCACTGATCAAGTAGGAGATGTTTATGAGGGAGGAGGGTGAGACAATGACTCATGTTATGAATATGTTAAGATGAAGCTGCCTCTGAGACATCAGGGTGAAGATTTCCAATAAATTTTCCATTCCCTGCTTCAACTAGAACAGCTACAAGTAGATCTGTGATTTATACATTGGCCTTCAATGTAAGAGTTCATGGTTCTGTGCCTAAAAATAACTGTGTAGTTCACAGGAAGGGTGGAAAGTTCTCTCATGCAGACAAAATAAAAGACCATAGATGATAGATAAATAGACAGACAGATGTATTTATCTTACATTTATACACAAATAGACAATATATCTACACTATTTGCAGATAAAATGCATTTCTTCTTTTAGAGCAGACACTCATATTAATTTACCACACAACTTGAATAAAGGATGCACATTTTAGGAGCTGAAAGCATTCTGAAATGTTACTTAATGTCCAACACTCTAATTACAGGGAGTACATAGCTTAACCAAAAAGTTTTTAAAAATCAGTGTATCCTCTTTTCAATCGTTTACTAGAGAAATATCTCAAAACATTTTTAAATGTTAAACTATGTCCAAATAAATTTTCTTAAAGTAACAGTTTTTCCTTAAGATAGTCTCTTATAATACAAAGATAGTGAAATATTTCGTGCTCCAAAAATTTTACCCATAAATGTATGCACCTGCATACACATGCAAATGCACATGCTCACATGCCTACGCCCCCCCCCCTCACCACACACACACCACAATATCCCCTGAAGTGAGGTCAGTAGTATCAGGAACTTCAGGCTGAATGCAAAACCTTTTAAAGTATCATTAACGGAAGAATAAAGACCTTTGCAGAAAAAAGTACTTTTATAGCTCTCAAAAGTATTATAATTCAGCATATTGTAGCCGAGTTAATTGTGGCCCACCAGGCAAGGAATTTAATGAGTCAGGCATGTGGGTTAATGGTCAAGTCTTTTGTCTGCTATTACTCTCCAGTTAAGGGCAAGAGAAATGAGATGATCAGAGAAGAGAAGCAAGCAACATGGAGAAAGCAGTCAGCCCAAAGTTGACATCCCCAGGCTAGCAGATAATCACAGCTGGAAAAGAGAATCTCTATTTCACATCTCGGAAATAGGTCATCTACAACTAAGTCACACTGTATTCTCTGTGAAGAGGGGATAGCTTCTCACTCCAAAAACTGAGCACAGGAATGCCTTAAAAATCTTTAAGAATGCTTTTAGAATTCCCTTTCAGTGTTGCAAAGAACAGTTGTGAAAGAGAATATAGCATTCTTCTTTTATTGTTCATGTTATATTTTCAGCCAAAATGAAATTGGGCAAAGGGTGAAGAAGCTTCACTGCTTTAAGGTGATTTGCCAAAGAAATTCAATAGAATGTCATCTGAACAAGGGTCATTATTATCAAGATCTAGAGCCTGTTTTTGGGAATTGTTACTATAAAGCACAAATTAATTTGGTGATACCTGACATATCATAAGTAATGCCCATAGGAGAAATTTTCTTCTATATCATTTTATTCCATCAATAAATTGCTTCATTTACTCCTTCAAAGGTATTGATAGAAATCTTCTTATTCATCACTTCTATATCATATCCTATTTGACCTCCTATCCTATATTATTTTCTCCTGGAAAATTAGCTCTTTCAGGCATGCTAAGTTTGAGATTTGAAATACAAAAAAATCCATTTTAAACAAGGCAAGTAGTTTCTTCTTTAAAGTATAATTATGAAGTATTTAAATGTATTTGGAATTAGGAATATGCAAAGAGGTTCTTCTATGACTATTTCAATAGTTATATAAGAGACTAGGTATGTGATTTTATATACATCCTTCATGTTGTAGGAAATATGATGACTAAAGTTGCAAACAAATCTTCATTTTAAAATAAAATACACAGGAATACTGATAATTAAAGATTTCTTATTCTTTGGCAGGATTATTTCAAACCTTAGTATTAATCAGTCAGTACTTATTCATTGAGCATTTCACAACCACCATATTGACCAATGTGAGTGTTAAGTTCAGAGTCACAATGAGACTAGACATAGATTCCAGCTGGATAAATGTATCAAGGCTTAGTTACTTAAACGTTATGGAAGGAAGTCAGCACAATCATGAAACGCGGTAGATATTTTCCACTGTCAAATTGAGTATAAGCTTTCAGGTACCCCCAAAAGGGCCACATACCAGTGGACACACATATTTGTGAGTTAAGGGTGATCTCAGAACTGCTGGTTGCTCTGAGGTCCTTCTGTGTCTATATCTACATAAATAAGGTGGGAGTATTTATGTGCTCAGGTTAATCTGAATATGTTGATGACCAGCTCACTTGGGCCAGTCCTCCTTATCCATCTTTGGGATTACACAATATACAATATGATTACAGAGCAGAGTATATTTATTTTGATATGAACCCAGTTCTCATTTATCACCTTCAGCCTCCCCAGGCTATCAAAGCCTCCTACAAGGACTTACCTGAACTAAAGCTGTAGCATTATAACACAGATGAGGTATGAGATGCTCTGGAAGTTGTGCTAGTGGAGCCCTTTCATTAGCTTGAGGAATAATCTTATAAGAATTCACCGTGTATAAGCTACTACATGGAAGGTTTTGTATGATGGGAAAATATGAATTTAGGAACCAGGTCCAAACCTTGGGTCCCACATTTATATAGCTATATGACTTAGGGAAACTTTCTTAAGTTTCTGAGGCTCAATTTTATCATTTGCTAAGGGTTATAATAGTATTTACCACTCAGTGTTTTTGTGGGTTGAAATGATTTAAAACATGTAGAAAGCCTGCCCAAGAATAAAGTAAGTATACCAAAAATGTGTAGCCTCTTTTTTCCTCCATTTCCTCATCTACATTAAGGTAAAGTCATCACCTTTGTTCTCAAAATACTTAGTATCTGATTGTGGAGAAAAAAGGGTTTTTTCCTTAAAATGATATTAACATTGATTGATATCTTTATTTAGGAGATTGCTATATGCCAAGCACTAACCTGAATATGATATGTGAAATCTTACATATTTAACCTTCACAAAACTTAAGAGGTAGGCACTTTCGTTGTCTTGACATTTTACAAATAAAATTCGAATTGGTTAGCTTTGCTGTAGTAACAAATAATTCTTGGATTGGATGGCTTTCAATAACAAAAAACAAAGCATTTTTTGTTTACAATTGCTGCTGAAGCTCTACTCCATGAATTTTTTCCTTCTAATAAAAGGCTGAAGCTCAGAGAGAGTAAAAAAGAGAGAGAAGGAGGGACTTGAACCACTCAATTACTCTTAAAGCTTCTGCTTGAACTCTCATGCTACTGGCAAAGCAAACTTTATGGTCAATTTTGACAATAAGGCAGAGAAATATACTCCATCTACAAGAAAAACATGACAAAGTCACACTTTTACAAGTAGAGAGATTTATAGTCTACCACAAGGTTAAATAATATGCCCAAAGCTGTGCCCTAATACGTGGGAAAGCCCACATTAGAATATCAATGCAAAGTCCCTACTCTTAACTAATAATTCTAAGCATTGCATGACTGTTGATGTTACTCCTACAGGCAAGAACTGATAAAGAGACAAAAATTGAAAGGGATAAAGAGAAAAAGAGATAAAGAGACCAGAGCTTTACCAGTTACTGTGACATCCTTCTTAAAAGTAGAGGGATGGAAGGTAATCTTATTTGGACTAGAAAATTGTGAAAGGGAGTAATGGGACATATATACAGGAAAGGCTGTAGCCTGATTTGGAAGGATTGGAAATCCATCCTGAGTGATTTACTCTATGTCCTGTAGTGTCTGGGTAGTTATGGAGGGAGGCTTCGTATTAGAGGAATTTTATTAGCATCAGTCTGTATCTGTCTATCAAAAAACATGCTTAAATGACAGTAGCTCAAGGGAGGGCACTATGGTAATTCTAAGTGACACATGGAACAAACAAAATCTTTGTAGGACAGGAATGCCTTAATTAGGGTATTGAAAGATGCTGAATTTCAGCCCTTCGCCTGGCTTGTACAAGAGTTACCTCTCTAAATATTCCTTGGTTGATATATTGTATTGTCATTCCCTTAATTTTTTAAGAGAAACATCAGTTATTTTAATCATAATATTTAATGACTATATTTAATCATTAAAGTTTGTTTGCCCTATTTCAAAAGCCTTAAGGACAAATTCCAATTCTTAAAATCTGGTATGCAGCAGTAAAATCCATATGCGCTTCATTTTATTTAAGTAAACCACTTTTGGGACTTCCCTGATGGTGCAGTGGTTAAGAATCCACCTGCCAATGCAGGAGACACGGGTTCAAGCCCTGGTACGGAAAGATCCCACATGCCGCAGAGCAACTAAGCCCGTGTGCCACAACTACTGAGCCCGCATGCCACAACTACTGAAGCCCACGCACCTAGAGCCCATGCTCTGCAACAAGAGAAGCCACCGCAATGAGAAGCCCGTGCACCACAGGAGTAGCAGCCCCCACTCACCGCAACTAGAGAAAGCCCGCGCACAGCAACGAAGACCGAACACAGCCAAAAATAAATAAATAAATAAACCATTTCAACTTTTCTATTGGGACTTGGGAGAAAGAGCAACATTGGCAATTTTCAACTGAAAGAGAAACATACATTTCAGAGACAACTAGAGTGAGTAAAACTAGGGCTTCAAAATACAGAAATACACCTTCAACCTTAACATGGGTATTGTAGACTCTATAATTACCTATTTTGCTCCCTCTCAGGAAATAATTTTCAATTATGTATTTATTCACTTTGTTTCAGGAAACAATTCGTATGTATAAGGCTAAAACTCAAAATGTCTTGTTTTCACAGAATCATGTGCTATTTAGCTGTAATTTTCTCTGACACCGGTACCATTGCCCTAATAAATATATAGACAATTCCAAACCGCAGCTAGTAGTCAGTCACCATTACCTGAATAAAGTTTGCACTACGGCTCTGTGTTCCACACAAAGTCTGTATCCACCACCTTACAACATATAGGAGAAGACAGACTACTACAGTGAGGGCTTGAGATTTGTGGTTCTAGAATGAGGCCAATCTGTATTTCAGCAGCAGCTCTATCATTTAATAGCTCAGTGGGTATCTAAGCCCCAGTGTCTCGTTTGTAAAATGGAATATTAAGAATATCCATTTCATAGAATGTTGCAGCTTTAAATGAAATAATGCATTTTGCCAATGGCAATAATTTCTAATAAGAACCTCTTTAACCATATATTTTTAAATAACCACATATTTTGTTCCAACTTAGTAAACTTAGAATTTGGGTTCTTTTCTCAAAGATAAATATGGTAGATGTAAAACATTTTTCCCCTTCATTCAAAAACCAGGGACTACGTACAAATGTGCCTGAGACAGCTGCTGGGGAGAAAGGGCTGAGGCAAACCTGCTCCCTGCCCTCGTGGAGTTTTCAGTCTAGACGTGGAACTTACAGGCAGAACCATGTCCCAATATAATGGAAGATGCATTTGTGAGCCATGACTAAGTTTCTTTAGTTAGTTTCTTAATTTCGGAATCTTCTTTTTCCTTAGGGAGTCTATACTTCACAGCTCAGCTCTTAACTATACACTTTCATACTAGATCCCTATCCCATACTAGTTGGGCTCTCCTATTTTTTGAGGTCTTCATATGACCTCAAACAGTGCTAAAACAATTAATAGATACCCAGAAAGCTCCAATGTTCATCTATATATATCTAATAATGCAGAGAGTCTAGCCACATTGCTTTTGCCATAATCATTATTTGTCACTATTCTAAGGTTTTATCTCTTCGAAGCTTGAAACAGAAAACATGCAATCCATTATATTCACTCATTTATTAATTTCTCATTTATGTGTTATACCAATGGTTATTGAGTATATCTTGTATGCCAGGCACTATGCTAGACACTGAAAATAATTTACAATACACAGAGGTTCCCCGACCTTCAGGAACTTACATTCCACTGAGAAAAACACAATTTTTTAAAATGACAAATTACTATACGGACTTGGAAGAAAAAAACACAGACTTCTGTGATAGAAAATAAAACATAGCAGGATGGGGGTAATAATTACATAGGATATATAGGGAAAGCCTTTCTGGGAAGAAGGCATTTTTCAGCTGAGACCCAGAGATGAGAAGGAGCCATTCATGTGAAGAAACTTCCAGGTGGGTAAATTGACAGACACAGAGACTTTGAGATGGGAGATAGCTTGGCATGCCTGGCAACTTGCAGATGACCAGAGTTACTGGTTAGAATAAGGTAAGGAAGACAAGCATGAGACGAGCTGAGAGGCAGGCAAGGGACAGGTGATGTAAGACCACACGGTTCATGGTAAGGAGTTTGGATGGTATATATACTGAGCTGTTCTAAGCCTTGAAGACATGTGATTACTTTTATAATCATGTAAATAACAGCTAACATTTATATGCACTTACCAAGTACCAAGAATTGTTCCAAACACTTTTACATATGTTATAAACTCATTTAATCCTCATAACAACCCTTTGAAGTAGGTGCTATTATCATTACATTTTAAAGAAGAGAAAATTGAGTTACTGTGAGATTAAGTATCTTGCCCAAGATTCTAAGCTAATAAGTAGCAGAGATTCAAACCCAGGCAGCCTAGCTCCAGAACCTGGGTTCTATATCTTACTGTGTTGCATTAGTTTGTGGGACTTGTCCAAACTCAAAATCAGGTATGTTGAGCAAACATCTGCCCTGGCCCGGTGGGAACAGCATTCCAGCTCTTCCTCTATCTCAACATACTGTAGTATAGCTACTAAAATCACAGAATTTTACTATTTAAGGAGACACCAAAAATTTTTATGTGATGTTTATAATGAGACTCTAAGAAGATAATCAGCTCACCCCAAGTTGCACCACTATGACACAGCCATTGTAAAAACTAGTGGGAATTTGGTGGGGCAGACATAAATAATTTAAGCAATAAATACCAGAATATATTTCAACGTTCTTATGAAAATCAATTTGGGGCTATGTAAAATTACCACAATTCCATGAGATCTTTTTAATAAGAGATGGTTTGAATTTGGGAAACCAGTCTTAGATTTCTCTTGAATACTGTGCTGTATAAACTTACAACCAGATGAAAATCCTGAAAATGGTTAAATACTGTATTCAATATATTAAATAAATGTTAGGAAAAATGCAAACAAAGATAAATTTTACCTAATTTTCTTCTAAGATCTACACAATCATAATAGGGAAAATGGTTGCTATAGTAACAAAAGGTACTGTGACATCTAAGACAAGTCTAGTAAAGTTAACTGTCAAGATATTGTGATGCATTTCAAAACATAAAAGAAGACAACTTCTAATCCTAAAAATACAACAGTAGATGAAGCATTGGTTAGACAGATTGTGCATTTATTGAATCACAAACATTAACTGAGTGCTTACTCTGAGCCAGGTGGCTTTGCAAAATGCATAAGTTTCTGTGCTTATAGAACTTACTTTCTAGCCAGGAGAGCCAGCCAAACATAAATCAAACAAACAACAACATGTCAAAAGACGACCAAGATAAATAAAAGTTGTAAGTTCATAAACACAAAAATCAACACAAACTTGCCTAGTAAAGAAATCAAATCAGTCCTACTCAGGCATTTTAGGAACAAAAAACTTCATGGCTGCTAATTTGGTAGCAGCTAAACATGGAGTCAATGTAAACAATTTGTCTGCAACTCACTTCAAGAAGCAGATGGTACATGAAAGATGCATTCATCTGGCACAATTCAAAACCCACACTCATTATCATTCAGCGTCTATAGGCACCTCTCTCAATAGGGGGACAGGCTGGGTATCTGTCAGACTGAACTAATAGGATCCCAGTCCTCAAGAGATTTACATAAATGACATGAAGAACAGAGAAAATTAACAGTTGTGTAAAAATATATAACTGAAAATTGACCAAGTGGAAAAAAAGATGAGAGTCTTTGACACATGCACTCTCAAAATAGGCTAGAGAGAGTGGGGACACTTTGGAAGGGAGTGTAGAGGAATCTGGAGTGCCTATCCTTGGCAGTTTGTTTCCAGGTCCATTTTACATGCTTTTGCTCTGCTCTGTATCACAGCGTTATTGATCCCTGCAGGCTGTATCTTCCTTATTTTTCTATTAGGTGGCTTGACTAGTTTTAGACAATGGCAGGAAACAACAGATGATCAGAGAGTTAGCGGGAGGAAAGGAGAAGCCAGGGTATGTCTCCCCTGTCCTCTCTTTGCTTATGGTGGTGTCTTCTCAGCTGCTGGGATGCTTCCCGGGCTCCTGCTCCCCCTAAACAGCTCCATCATCGTTCCAGTTCTCACCAGGTGACCTCGGTCCCCAGAATTTATTAGTAACACTGCTTCTTTGCTTAGATCTCTATTCTAGAAATGGTAACCTCTTCCTGACTTGTCTCTGTGTTGCCTCAATGCCCTGCTTGGCTCTCCAGCTTTTCCATGACCTGTATCCAATGCCCTATATTAAATTCCATCTGTTTTAAAGACATATAGGTTTGTTTTTTCCTCGCTGGGACTGATGCAGAAAAGATAGAGAATAATGTAGAAGAAATCACATATTTCAAGTCCTTAGTTTAAATTCTGGTATGTCATTTGGGCTGTCTAAACTTGGGAAAGAGATGTGAATACCGTATGCCTCGGGTTCTCATTAATTCATCCTTCCCTTCATTCTACAAAGTGAAAATAATAATATCTACATTCTAGTGTTATTGTGGGGATAAGATAAAGTCATGCATGGGAAGTTCTTAGCATTGTGCCTGTCTGATACTAAATCCTCAGTAAATGATACTTCATTTCCCTCCATGACTTCCTCTTGCCTCCAAGCTATCAACACCACACTTATACTTCCTATACAGTGGGTCTTACTATGTATAGGGTCTTGGCTAAGACCTTTGAGAGAGAGAGAGAGAGAGAGAGTGTGTGTGAAATTAAATTAAAAAAAATTTTTTTATTTAATCATTACAATAATCCTTAGCAGTTAGTTGCCATTATTAGTTCCTTTTTTCAGGTAAGGAAATTAAGGCTTAAAATGTTAATTGAAATGTCTGAAGTCATATAGTTAGCATTAACAAGTGGTAGAGCCAGAATTCAAATTTGTCTGCCTGACTCCAAAGTCTGTGGGCTTTACTCTGCTATACGACTTCCCATCACTACAAAGCTAAATCATATTTGGTCCTTAGATACTCTGAAGCCAGGGAAAATACATGACCCCCCAGTACTCCCAACTGTCCTCCCCTTTTGGATCTCAGCTATTGTGTAGGGTCACCTATGAAATTGGAAACTAAGCTTTTAGCAAAACAACAATTTTAGAGTGGAGGATAATGTATCCTATGAAATTGGAAAGGTAATATTTTAGACCACTCAGAATGTCATGAAAAGTCTATAGTATACAATACTTAAAAATAAAGTATATAGTAAGTAAAAACAAAGCACCTAAAAATGAAGGTGTATTAAGTATATCATACTAGTATACGAAGATGTAGCGTAAAGGTATGCACAATTTTTAAGAAGGGCAGGCAAAGAATGCATTTATTTTTGAGATTATAATAGACACCCTTTTAAGTATAACGTAAGTAAGATATAATAATAATGTCTGAATTATGTAATTATACATGCATATAATTATATATATGAAATAATTAAAGAAAAGATCACAGAACAGGTTACTAAGAAGAGTTATGAAATTGAACTCATGAAGTTTCCATCTTAAGAAAGTGCTGAACATGTACATTGCTGAGACTTATCCTGTTTTCTTTCTGTGTAAGAAAATAAATAGAAATTTTAGAATTAAAAAGATATTCAAAATCATACCATCACAAAGAAATGACATCAACTTTAAAATGTATCCTGCCTCAGTTTTTAGATATAAAGTCTTAAATAACCATCATACCAAAACTCAGCATGGAAAAGTTAGCTTCTTAATCACCATTTTTAGTATGTTTTCCTATAATTGGCAGTATTTTGTGCCAATTATAATAAGCAGGGTGAATGCTTCCTTATTTGTTGCATAAAACAAATAGTTCCTCATTACAATAAATTCCTACAAGAAAAATCTCTTTAAGAATTTGTTTATGAAAGACTTTAAGTTGAATGAGCAGAACTGATCAAAGGAGGCATCTATTATATTACAAGAGGGGGAAATACCAGTAAAACTAAATTGAAATAGAATGTGTGGATCACTGAACTAGGAAGACTGTGACGAAACAGATAAAATAAGGAAGGAAAAAGCTGCAAATACCTTCAACCACAGAAATGAGAGAATCAAGAATGTAGTGGGTTTCTGGCCTCTGCTTAGGATGAAAGAGACAGTGTGAAAGAGCATTACTCCAAATCTACAGCAAGAAAAAACTGGATAACCTACAAATTCACAACTTTCCTTGAAAAATGTTGAGGTTGCAGAGATAATATCAACTAACTGAAAATCTAGGTAGAGACAGATGCTCTCCTTCTCTGCTTTGAATACCAACTAGATACACCAAAATAATACCTTATGGCCTTTCCCCACACTTTATTAAAAGCCACATTTGTTCATTGTTTCACTGAATGTAAACCTCAGTGAAATTCTAGTATAACTTTCACCCAGCTAAATCCTCATAAAAAATTGACAGGGCAATATTTCTATCTTGGCTTTTAGTTGATTTCATGTCGAGTCCAGCTCCAATCCTGAACCTAAGTTGGAGAGGTCATTTAGCTGTCTCTTAGCCCCCATGCCCACTCTTCCCTACTCTTCTCTGCACTGCTGGAAGGGGAATCTGCAAACTACATTTCCCATGATCCATCGTTAGCTGATTTCCGAGTAGAGCTATGGTCTGACAATAGGAACACCTGTGAGAGATGAAAAGATTGAAAGTAAGGATTTCTGCTTCTGGTTCCAATAGTATGGCACTTGATGGCAGTTGATGGGAATTATGATGTTTGCAGCATAGGTAAGATGATTTTAGGTTCAGCAACCTGGACAGAAGTAGTACTTTTTCAGTAATTTGAGCCCTGGTAGAAGCAGCACCTACCCAGCAGATGCAGAACTGTCCAGGATGGTGTATCCAACAGGGAAGCTTCAGGCTCCTGGACTCCAGCTCACAATTAGAATCAGCTTTGGATTTCACATTGTCACTATTTTTCTCCTGCAGCCACCCTGCTTTTCTCTTTTACAATTCCAGCCCTTCAAATATCTTTGCAGCCAATTCCTTGTATTCGGTTCCCTATGGTTGGAATTCTTAGAGTGGTTTCTTTATTCCTGTCTAGACCTTTCCTGATATATGTGTATTTTAATTCATAGGCAGTTAAAGGAAGGAGCAGTGAAGCAACTGGGACAGAGTGCTGTGATTCACAACAGTGGAGGCAAAGAGCTTTGCAGCTGAAATATATTACCTGACAAAGAAAAGTCCTAATTGCATTTATGCACAGTTAAGTTTGAAGTGAAAAAATAAGTGTTGATTTAGTGATGCCGTTTATTAGACTGTTGACCTTCTCTTGTTGATCTATCAACAGTAAAATGGAATTAATTTGGCTGTGTTTTAATGGAATGGACATTTCCCCCACATATTTGAAGGAAGATAGGCTCTCACTTGTATCTGAGTCTTTGCACATGTGATTTTAATCTCTTCTTTCTTCTCCCCCTACGACTCAAAGATTAATACATGCTTCATCTGGGAGATTTTTGACCAGCCTTTCCCCCTCTATGTTGTGTGCCTATGCCGTGAGCTTTCCTGGTACACTCTACTTCCCTATCAGAACATTTAACTAGCTTTATTATTGTTGCCTTATTTGCTATCATCTCAGATAACTTTCACTGAGGGCAATGAAACCTACTATCCTATAGCCTTACTCACCATTGCTTCTTTAGAACATGGCCCCTCTAAGTGTTCTGGAAATAACTGTTGAATGATCAGATTACTCCAAGTATCTGTTAAGCCACACTGCCTCCTATCTTCAACAGCGTAGGAAACACAAAAAGCATAAAAGATGTTTCTAAATCCTAAAGAACTGACAATTGCTTGTGAGGTTGAGGCATATAGAAAGTAAACTGAGAAACAGCTGTCAGGTGAGGTTCAGGAGGACATATACTGCAAATCACAGTCCTTCACTGACTCCAGAATCTTCTATCATGGGTAAGTCTCCCTGACTTTTTCTTTTCACAGAGAGAGACGTGAGCATAGGATGCCAGGTCTCATGTGGAGGGGATTATCAGGAGCATTATCTTTATACCTTTAAATGCACGGTGTCCCTAAGGGAAGTTTGTGCAAATATGCCAGAGGTATTTTGTCCCATTGACAATTACATGACAATCTCCCAAGTGGTAAATTTCTACATTCACATACAGAGTGACTAATGACATATTTTCCTTCACCATTAATTTGTCTTTTTCTAAGTTGATACATGCTGTCACAACTTTACTTTGGTCTGGCTATGACTTACAGAAGCTTATAACGTTTGACTTTCTTTTCCTAAAATATGAAACAATGGTCTGAAAGCTTTCTAACCATAAAGCAAGAGTGCAGAATGTCTTTCTCATGCAATCTTTATATCCAGTTCTGGCAAGAACGTTTGCCAGAAGCTGTTCCAAAAAGCCAACCCTTACTAGATGTAGTAAAAGCATAAATATAGACTGATTTGGAAATTGACTCATGATTTTTACATAATTGCAGCTAGATGAAATTGAAGCTTTAGAGATCTGAAATTCCAATCAAACAATCTGATCCAAAATAAATGTAAATCCTACAATATGTGAATAAATTGAACATTTGCAAAATGATAAATGTCATTTATTGAATTTGACTAAGCAATATCAAACAATAAACTCTGAACACATTAAGAAGGGAGAAAATTACATTTGATTACCTATCAGCAAATCCTAAGGGGGGAAGTTTTTTTAAAGATTATGGAAATTGCACAGCATGTTTAATTATTAGAGATGGGAAGGTATTTCTTACTTGAATACTTGGTTACTCTGACTTCTTGTTCATGTCAAACTAAATTCCAGCTCAAAGTTACAATGTACTAAATTCTGCCTCCACAAATTTATATGACAGACTTGTTACTTTTGATGACAGTTATCTTCTACAGAAGTGAGTCTTTCTGCAAGCCTTTGACATGTGACGTAAAAATTTACATGAAATTTAGATCTTTGCTACTGTGGATTTTTTAAACGGACTTGTGTTTATTAGAGAAGTTTACTTTGACATAATAAAAAATAAACACTGGGAAATTAAGTTAGAATGTTCTTCCTTGAGGCGAATACTGCTTGGTTGCAAATAATGCTCAATAATACAGTTGATTCATCTACAATATATTTACTTTGCATTATCCTGGTTACAGGATTGTTATGAACAAAAAGATTTGGAACTGTAGCTACTGTGGGACTAAAGGAATAAATATAAATAATAATTCAATGTGCTTGGTCACAAGCATTCTTTCAACGAATATTTATCAAACCTCCCTTCATACAAGGCTTGGTTTAAGATTTCTTCTGGATACAGATGAACCAAATACAATCTTTAAGGAATGTATAGTCTATTTGGAAGATCAGACTGGTATGCAAATAACAGTACAGAACAAAACATGTCCTGTCAATATAGGACAGAACATGACAACCACCATTAAGTGACATAAAGATGAAGCCATAGGAGAACTCAGTTGATAGAAAGAAAAATTTTGGCTAAGGAATGAAGGGAAACTCCTATGTGGATTGAATTGTGTCCCTGAAAAATATATGTCCAAGTCCTAACCCCCAGTACCTGTGATTGTGAACTTATGATAATTTGGGAGTAAGGGTTGGCCCTAATTCAATGACTGGTTAACTTACAAGAGAAAAGAAAGAGAAATTTGAGACAAAGAGCCACAGAGGAGAAGGCAATGTGAAGATGAAGGCAGAGATCAGAATTATGCTGCTACAAACCAAGGAAGCCCAGAGCCCCCAGAAGCAGGAAGAAACAAGCAAGGATTCTCTCCAGAGCCTTCAGAGAGAGTATGCTCCTGCCAATGCCTTAATTTTGGATTCTTGCCTCCAAAATTCTGAGGATGCCAATTTCTGTTATCTGAAGCTTCCAAACCTTGTAGTAATATGTTATAGCCCTAGGAAACTAATATAACATCATTACAGACATAATATTTGGGTTGAATCATGAAGGGTGAATTGTGTTCGGACATTCAAAGCCTTTCATGTAGGAGGATGCATGGCATTCCTTGCAGAAAGAATAGTTGAATAAAGACTTGAAGTTGGGAATGCTTCAAGGGAAGTGGAAGTAAGTTTTTCAGTATCCTAGAATGATAAATGAATGATGGGCGAAGTTAAAAAGACCACAAGAAAACAGGGGTTCTCCTTCTCTTTGAAGGCAGTAGGGGAGAACTCTTGCTTGCCTCTTCCAGCTTCTGGGCCTCCAGGCTTCCATGGCTTGTGGTGGCATAATTCTAATCTCTGCCTTCATCTTCACATGGCCTTCTCCCCTGTGTCTCATGTCTCAAATCTCTCTCTCTTTTCTCTTATAAGGACACCAGTCATTGGATTAGAGCCCACCTACCTCCAGAGAATGGGGGTTGTGGGGTAGGGAGAGAAAGAGAAGGAAGTGTGAGAAGGAACAAAAAGGTTGAAAGCCAGCATGGAAACCACTGAAGAACAAGATGGAGCAGAGTGATGAAAAATATGTCTCTGGTAGAGATGCTGAGGAGCATGAGACCTAGAAAAGGAGACTTCTGGTTACTGTTGTCTCTCTGAAGTGCAGACATTTCAGGGAGAATATCTTTGAGAGAGAAGAGCTACACATTATATTTACATGCATAGGAAATCTAATAATATGAGAAATATATATTTCTTATCTAAAGGTTTTACACAATTTTGAAATCAAGAAATGTGACGCCTCCAGCCTCGTTCTTCTTGCTCAAGATTGCTTTGGTTATTCAGGGTCTTTTGTGACTCTAAATGAATTTTAGAATTGTTTATTCTATTTCTGTAAAGAATGCCATTGGCTTTTTGATGGAGATTGCACTGAATCTATAGCCCACTTGGGGTAGTATGGGGATTTGAACAAGATTAATTCTTCCAATCCATGAACCAATCCAGGATGGATTAATTCTTCCAATCCAGGATGTCTTTCCATTTTTCTGTGTCTTTAATTTTCTTCATCAACGTTTTATACTTTTCAGTGTTCAAGTCTTTCACCTCTTTGGTTAACTTTATTCTAAGTATTTTATTATTTTTCTTGCTATTATGAATGGGAATATTATCTTCATTTCCTTTTCAAATACTTCATTGTTTGTGTATAGAAATATAAATGTCTGTCGATGGATGAATGGACAAAGAAAATGTGTTAAATATTATATGTTTGTATATAATACACATATTGGAATATATATAATATTTTGTATATATTATTCAGCCTTAAAAAAATTCTACCATTTGATGAAACTCCCTACCTAAAAAGAAAGACATCCTGCCATTTGATAGCATAGATGAACCTGGCGAATACTATGCTAAGGAAAATAAGCCAAACAGAGACAAATATGGAGTGATCTCACTTATATGTGGTATTTAAAATAGTCAAACTCATAAAAGCAAAAAGAAAAATGGTGGCAGCCAGGGGCTGGGGCAAAGGGAAAAATGGGGAGATATTAGTTGAAGGGCACAAAGTTTCAATTACTCAAGATGAATAAGTTCTGTATATCTAATGCACAACAATGTGACTATAGTTAACAATACTGTACTGTGTACTTGAAATTTGCTAAGAGGGTAGACCTTAAGTGTTCTTACCATACACACACATACATACACACAAGAAAATGGTAACTATGTGAGGAAACAAATATGTTAATTAGCTTGATTGAGATTATTATTTCACAATGTATATCAAACATTAACTTGTACATCTTAAGTATATACAATATTTGTTAACTATACCTCAGTAAAACTGGAAAAACGTCCTTACAAAACTTTAAAGTTTTTGTAAATGGAATTGTTTTTCCAATAATTGGTTTCCTGATCAACTCCCTTTCTGCTTAGAAGTTACTACTTTTTGCTTTCTTCTCTGCTCACCTGAATTCATTTTCCTTTTATAGCCCATGTGGATTTGTTTGAATTTTCATATTGCCAAGAAAGAAAAATCTATTACTTACCTTGCCTCTAATATTCCTTCAGAGATAAACGTGTTTTTTTAAATTTTAAATTGTTTTTCATAAGACTTCATAATCTTTTATAAAAATGAATATTTTTAATTATGGATTGAAAAATAATTAAGATATATATGTAATACAATTCAATGATAAATCACTTTGGCTCTACTACACTGATTTCTAAGCACAGATTTTTGAGGATTACAAAACACTTTTACATACATTATCTCATTTGTTCTTTATAATAACAATCAGTGTTGTGCTAATAAGCTGGCTCTTAAAAAAAAGCCCTGATTCATAATGCATGACAGTTTCTGTGGCATAAATACTCCCACTATGGCCAATTTCAACCTACCAATGATTTAAAAGTGGTTTGTAGGGGTTCCCTGGTGGCGCAGTGGTTAAGAATCCGCCTGCCAATGCAGGAGACATGGGTTCGAGCCCTGGTCCGCCACAACCACTGAAGTCCACGCGCCTAGAGCCCGTGCTCCGCGACAAGAGAAGCCACCGCAATGAGAAGCCACCGCAATGAGAAGCCCGTGCACCGCAATGAAGAGTAGCCCCCGCTCTCCGCAACTAGAGAAAGCCTGCGAGCAGCACCAAAGACCCACCACAGCCAAAATAAATAAATATATTTTTTTTAAAAAGTGGTTTGTAAAGTTCATGAATATTTAACAATCAGCCCTTGCCAGCCAATCAGCTCCAGCGCATTACTGGATGTTAGGACTCATATCCCCATTTTTTCAAAGAAAAACAGCAGCCAAGACAAATAGTAACTTTTTCAAAATCACACAGCTAGGATGACAGCTCAGGTCATGCTATTCCATACAATATGCTCTTTGCATACCATAACTCAACTACCTCTTTATTCATAATAATGCAAGTTTTCACGAAAGGCATTATTATGGATCTCTTGCCTATTCATAAAATAATTTGAGGTACATATAGATTAAAACGCATTTAAAAAATAAAATGTATTTATAGATAAAACTAAATGATTGTTTTTAAATGAAGCAAGACAGCCAACAGCAAAGATTTTAGATATTCATGTATGCCAACATCATTTCTTCTGGAATAAAATGTTATGGAAATTGATCATGAGAACTGCTGTTTGGAGGACACTGAATGAGAGCAAAGAGTAGCCCTTTAGCCATGGTTTTATGAAATATAGAAACAAAATGGTTTTCTCATAGATATTCAAAGGCAGATCATCTTACATTTACTTGTAACTCAGTGGAAGCAATTATGTTAAGATTGAGTACATTAGTAGGAAAAAATAAATAAAATAGCCCAGAGAGGTAACCCTTCTGAGGGTTGTTTTTAACTTAGATTGAACTCAAATGTCTTAAAAACAATTTTTATCCAAAACAAATTGATAATCCAACCCTTTACAGGCCTCTTAGGCCACTTTTCTGTATTTCTCAATAAAATGATAGGGAAATGCTTTAACAAAAGACATAAGAAGGCAAGAATTACTTTATATTTGGAAGCTGAGCCACAGGAGGGTATGGTTGTTCAGAAGACAAGCAGAGCACTTTAGCCCAGAAATAAGTAACAGAATTTCTCCTAAGCCAAGAATATTATTTTATCTTCTGGAATAAGCTTGGAAGTTTCTCCTTCTTCCATACCTCCCCAAACAAAAGTCATCATTCTACTAGTCACTCATTTATTTATTCACTCATTCAACAAATAATCTGTGACCACCAGGTATCATGTTGGAAGCTGATGATAAAATTTGCAGTCTAATCATAATATGCTTGAAAGAAGGAAATATTTTTCACCTGAAAGAAGAGAACATCACTTAAAAAACTGAGGTGTGACACTTTATCTGATGGGATTACAATTTAAACAAATGTTTTCAATCAAATGTTACCAAATAAATTTAGAACAGAACTTAAATCTAGAGTTGCCCCTTATATTATTCTCATCCAGCCATCCCAGTCATCCCAGGTCTCCAGAAGAGACCAATATCCTACCACCTGACAAATCAATAAGTAGGAGTCTGTCAGGTTAGATATTTTGGCACCTAACACTTTCACAAATCACAATGGCAATGACGGCACCTTCTTGGCTGTGGTGTTCACTCAAGTCTGCCTGGATTTTCTCTCTGGAGCCGCACTAACAGAGTCAGTTTCCCCCGGTGGCCACCCCATCCTAAGAATGTCAAGCTTATATATCACCTGTTACCCGAGAGCCAAAATGCTTTGCACCTAAGACAACCTGAACAATGATGACCTCTACTTGAGGGGCTCATTCTCTTTTGTAATTAAGTTTGGTCTTTGGGTGTGTGCCTCAATCTCCTGTTGCTCTGGGATTCCAGCTGTGCCAGTTTTCATTATTAACAGATCCAGATTGTATTATGATAACCTGCTGTGATCAGGATTACTTTGTAAGTGTACTGAAGTTTAAACTGATAGAAAATTCATCAACTAATTGCATATCATCTAAAAAAATTAAATGTGGTTTTGCTGCTAAAAAATAAAAGATCAAACGTATGTAGGATCATTAAAAATAATATCAAAGAAAACCAAATTAAGTCAGTCTCTAGGAGGCTGATTTAAAGAATCCTAATAAGGTTCAGTGCTTATAAAATTAAATCAATGCTATGCCTAAAACACTTTAGCGGTGGTTCCAATAACCTACAAACCAATTATGACATGGCAAGGAGACTTCTTTAAGCACAAACTGCCATTATGTGGAATTATCAGTCCAAGGGTAGAGACTGGGGAATACTTCTACTGTGTTAAAACATCAGCAAGAAGATTTGGGAGATATGCTTTCTGACCCCGAATCAAAAATTGTGATCACTCTTTAAATAAGACTGTTGACTCAGTTTTGAATTCGTTTTCTCTGCTTTCTGCATGATGCTTTCAGTTCAAACAGATAAGTCTAACCATGATCTCCATTAAGTCTCCAATTCTGCCGAGACTTCCTTGAATATATTGGCAGATATTCTTGGAGTGATATCTTTACAATATAAGAGTGTGGCAGTGTTTGTTAAGATTGTAAATATCTAGAGGGCAGAATCTCTTTCTTATATTATAATACATAGTGGATGTTGTTGGTGCCACACCAGAATACCCTTCACAAGCCAGTGTTATCTAGCCCCCAACCCATTGAAAGCTGACTCACAGCTCCCGCCATTTCTTTTCCAACAAAGAACCTCAGACAAAAGGAGTTCTCCACACCCACATAGGGTTGTCCTCAGTCCAGGACTGACTGACACAGGGGTACAAAGGGTGTACCCCCTTGCTTGTTTTAAGGTAGGACAGAGTCTACATAACAAGTTGTGCTCTAGAGCTTCCCTGGGATCAGACCAAAGCTGGGTCAAACTGAAACTACTTCCAGGCTTAACTTTCCTCCTCTGCTCTATTTTCATACTTCATTTCCTTCCCCTAAGAACACTTGAACAAGAATCCCTGTCTCAGGCTCTGCTCCTAGATACTAACTTGGCACATGGAATGTTCTTGAGAAATATTTATTGAGCTGAAATCTGAAGCATAGCAATTTTAAAAATTACTAGCCTTAACAAAACTCCATCTAAAAGAACAGGTATATATGTATATATATATATAATGGTTCTCCTAGGATTATTTTATAAATAACCTGATTTACATTAAAATTAACTATGCTTAATGATCTTGCCACAGTTAATTGAAATAATTTGTCTAAACACAATGGGTGAAATAAATTACCTTTTTTTTAAACAAGGGAAATTAGTGTACTGTACATTCCCAGGAGGTGTAAAGTTTGATGCATGCTTAAGCATACTCTTTATACCTTAGAAAATATTCACTCTACAGAGAGTAATCAATACCTTAATTTATAATAAAATGACTTGAATTGATTTTCTTGTATTTAAAAAAATAATCATTATAATTAATTAAAACAATTAAAAAAGAAACAAAACATAATTGGGTTCTGTGAAGATGTTATTAATTTTCAGCAAATGAAATAGAGCTCTGTTTTATTACTGGACTTTATTATGAAAAAGATGTCAGAAGACTAACACATTCTGAAATTTAATCATACCTAAATCCATGGTAATTTTTGGTAGCGAAAATGGTAAAAAACAGACAGCCTTGAAGAATTAAGATTGACTTCTTTAATACGACTATCCCTTGTTTAATTATATTCCAAGATGAAAGTTATTAGTGCAATATCAGCCCCATGTTGAGCAATTTCATCACACAGATCTATACCAAGGACAAAAGCAGGGAAGGTGATGAAGAATTGTTCTCATCTCTGAACATTCTTTCAGTATTTAATCTGAATATAACATTTAGCACTGGATTATGTATATTGCTCTCTGTGTAAGCGAATGAAAAGAAGTTCCTCACACCAGAGACTGTCTTATGCCTCTTGGGTTATTCACTGCCTTGATCTTCTTTTATAAACAAACTCAGATGAGTAACTAAGCCATCTTGTTCTAGATGTTAACACTCCATGAACTTCCACATTCTCATCTGTAAAATGGGCATGATATAAACCATGTCTCCATCCAGAGTTACTATGTATGATATAATTAAAACTCACTGTAAATTCTGAAGTGAAACACAGATACAAGTTACTACCCTTCATCATTTGCTCTTTCTTCTCTTCTCCATTAACATTACCAAACAGACTCTCTTTTTAATCTGGAAGGAGATTTATATCTTCTCGGATTCTCCCTCATTTTGTTGCTTACACATTCCAAACCAGAGTGTTTCCACAGACCTTCCTAAATAAGCATGTGCTTTTTAGGGCCAATATATAATTTATATTATGATGCCTAAATCACTATGACGTTTTCGTTTTAACTCCAAGAAAAAAAAAATTGAGGTGTTCAACCTCCATTCTATGATCTCTGCAAAGAAATTACCTAAATGCTGACATCATTAGGCAACTACTATCCACAATTTTGTGATAATTGAGTCCTTAACTGTTAAATAATTTACCATTTATATATTCATCCCAAAGTAATATGACTCATTTTTAAACCTGTAAATGGACTATATACTGTGCATATTCTTTTGAGTTTTAATTTTTTGACTCATACTAATATTTGTGACATTTATACTCGTGCTCTAGTTTTGTTTTTATCTTATTTTCATTGAAGTGTAACCATACCACAGTTTATTTATTCATTTTAGTGTTAATGGATATTTGGATTTTTTTCAGTATTTAGCTGCTATAAGTAACGATTCTATAAACATTCTGCTTATATATCTTGGTACACATATGCAAGAGTTTATTTAGGGTATATATGTAGGAGTTGTAATTGCTGGTATCATAGAAAATTTATGTCTTCAATTTTACTAGACAATGAAAAACTGGTTCCTAAATTGATTGTCCCAATGTACAATATCATTAGCACACAGTTTCACAACAGCACTTGTGATTGCCATGGCAACTTTTTCATTGTTGCCAATTCAGTGTATGTGAAATATCATCTCATTGTGTTTTTAATTTACACAAACCCAAGTCCCTCATAAGATATGAAATCTAACAGGGAGATATTTCCTCTGAGTGAAAAACCCACACCTAGATACATATTTTTTGCCTATTGCATTGTACAGTAAATTATACATGCAGCTAGATAAGATATTCTTGCCTTGCTCCCTTTCTATAGGGAAGGAAGTTATCTTTTCACTATTAAGTGTGATGCAGCTGTGGCTTTTTTGTTTGGTTTGGTTCAGTTTGGTTTTGGTTTTTCTTAGATGTTTTGTGAGGTTGAAGAAGTTCTCCAGTATTCCTAGTTTGATCAGAGTTTTTATTATGAATGGGTGTTAGAATGTGTCAACACCCATTTTGTATTTTTTTAAAAGAATCATGTGACTTTTGCTCTTTAATCTATTAACATGGTCTATTTCACTAATTTTTACATATCAAAGCAATCTTGCATTCCTGGGATAAATCCCAGGGTTTCATTCTTCTAATATGTTACTAGATTTGATTTACTAATATTTTGTTAAGGGTATTTACATCTATGTTCATAAGGCATATTGGTATTGGTTTATAGTTTTGCTTTGTTTTTTTCTATCTTTGAATTTGATACTAGTGCATTGCTGGAGGAAGAAATGTTTCTTCCTCCTATATTTTCTGAAAGAGTTTGTAAAGAAATGGTGTTATTTCTTCAAATATTTCCTAGAATTCACCATTTGATGTCAACTGGGCCTAGGCTGTCTTTATGGGAAAAATTGGAATTTCAATTCTTTTACTTGTTTAAGTCTATTCATATTTTCCATTTTTCTTGAATTAATTTTGACAATTTGCATCTTTCTAGGAATTTTTCCACTTTATCTGAGATGTCTAGTATGTTGACTTAAAATTGTGTGACCATTTCAATAGGGATGGTAGTAATGTTCTCTCATTTTTAATTTGGTAATTTGTGGCTTCTTTCTTTTCTTCTTTGTCAGTATGATTAAAGGTTTGTCAGTTTTATTAATCTTTCCAAAGAACTCTTAGTTTCATTGATTTTCTATGGTTTTCTGTTTTCCCTTTCATTTATTTCTTCTCTAATCGTTACTCTTTCCTTCCTCCTGCTTGCTTTGGATTTTTTCTCTTTTTCTAATTTCTTAAAGTGGAAGCTTACGTTTGATTTGAGTCTTTTCTTCTTTCCTTATATGTGTTTAAGTCTATAAATTTCTCTCTAGTCGATGTTCTAGATACATCCCATAAATTTTGATATATGTTTTCATTTTCACTGAGTTCAAATTATGTTCCAATCTCCCTTGTGGTTTATTCTTTAACCATCTAGAAATATTTCATCTTAAAGCCTATCTTGTCAGATATTCAAAGAGCCACTCCAGCTCTCTTTTGGTTACTGTTTACATGACTTTTTTTTTTTTTTTTGCATTCTTTTACTTTCAATCTATTTATCTCTTTGAATCTAGGATGTGTGTCTGGTATATACCATAGGGTTGGATTTTTTTTTTTTTTAATATCCATCTTGACAATCTCTGTTGTTTTGCTGGGATATTGAGAGCATTCATATTTAATATAATTATTGATATAGTTGACTTTATATTTTACTATATGTTTTCCATATGACTGCAGTCTTTTTTCTTCCTCTCTCCTCCTTTACTCCATTCTTTTGTGTTAGATAGATATTCTTTAGTGTAATATTTAAATTCACTTTTTAAAAAACTATATTTTGTGATTTATTTTCTAAGTGTTCATAATAGGGATTGCAATATGAATCTTAACTGATCACAATCTACTTCAAATTAATACTAATTATATTTAGTAAAATTTAGAAATTTTCTCCCCTTCCCTTGTGCTATTAGTTATGTATATTACATTTATATGTATATTATAAATCCAACAATAGAATTTTATAATTATTGCTTTATACAATCTTGTTTATTTAAAAGTTAAGAGAAAAATAATGCAAAATATTTTATAGAATTTTTTATGTTAGCACAAATATTTACCACTTCTGCTGTTTTTTATTTCTTCCTCTGGAATTCAGTTACCATCTGGAATTGTTTCCTTGAAGTCTGAGGATTTCCTTCAGAATTTCCTATAAGGCAGGTCTACTAGCCATAAATTCTCTCACTCTTTATTTGGAGTTCTAAGTACTTTTGAAAATCTATGGCTTAGTGTCTTTCATCAGTGTTAGGAAATTCTCAATTCTTATAATTATATTTATGTTCTTCTCAATTCCTCACTAAAATGGTATTTTTTTTTTTAATGTAATGTGGTATTTATACCTGGTCAATGTACTATTTGTTTTCCAGATTTTGGGGAACATAGTTTTACTACTGTGTTGGAAATTTCTTGCCTAAAGTGGCGGTTGGGGTGGGGGAATCTATGGAATATATATTACATTATCCTTTGTTGTCAGCTGAGCTACTACATACAAGAATTAAGAAGTACAGCAAACTAAAATCCCAAACTGGAGAAATCCATATACGTTCAGAGAGCTGAAAAAGCCTTCCGATCACTGAAAGTTTTACCTCAAGAGAGAAACACATTAGATAAGGGCAGAATATGATAAGGGTGGGGCATAATATATGAATAGTAAACACAATTCTTTGGACACTTCTTAAAAAGTTGGGAGCTTTATTTTTTACATTGTTTAAATAATTTTAAAAATGATATCCATCATCATAGCAGAGCAGAGCAAAATCCATCATCAGACAGCTTTTTCTATCCTTTTCTTCATCTTACTGATAAAGAATGCTTTGTCAAAGGCTAGATTCTACAGCTTTTTAGTAAGCAGAATTCCCACTGACCTTCACTGTGGCTGCATACATTTATCTCTATAAAGTTTGCAGGACCAAGTACACCAGTATCTATTAGGGAAAGTACTTCCAGTACAGATAGGTCAGCAAAATCTTAGTGGTCACTCAGGTGCATCATGATTCTAAGTTACAAAGAAAGATTATCAAAAATCTGGTTTTATGGAATAGTATAAAAAGTAATTTTATTCTATCTGGAACCAGGCCTATTTGTCCTGTCTACTTGTGTTTTTTGCAGATGCCCTGTACATTGCAGCACATGCCCCTTCCTGTGTGCCTTTAAATTATGCCATTCTCCCTGCCTGGAATGTCCTCTCTACTTATTACCGTTTATCAAAATGCTCTCTGTTCAAGGCCTACTCAAGTCCCATCCTTCCCATGGAGCCTTCTACAGTCCATCCCCCGCCAATCAATACTTTGATTCTCCCCACCCCCCAACTCCAACTGCACTTGCTACCATATCAGTATCATTTGGTTTAAGAATACATTGTTTTCTAATTGATTTATGTGTGTTTGTTTTCTCTCCCTTAATTACAATAATATGTTAATGTAAATCTTTACAGATTATACTTTTACATCCTTTCCTTCATTTAATTCTCAGTAGAGAGTGGTAGACAACAGAAGGCTTTAGTATCCTAACACTTGAAATAAGAGCTTTGGAATTTTAGGATATGTATTTAGTCTATTTTATTCTCAGTTTTCTTATCTGTAAAGTGAGGACATACAATGCATTTTTAACTGTGTTGTAAAGATTAATTGTGAAAGTATAGCTAAATAACCTAGAAAATGCCTAGCTCCTAGTAAGCACTCAGTGTATGTTTCTTTCCTTCCTGTCCTCTCAACAATTCTGAGAAAGTTATTATCAAATGTATTATCACATGCTATCCTATAGCATTCCAAAGCAATTTCTATATCCATGTTAGCTATTATTAGTAGTAGCAAATTTTACACATGAAGAAACTGATACTCAGAGGACTAAAGTTGTTGCACAAGATCTGAAAGTTTGGTAACTCCAAATCTGGTTTCTTCTCACCTCAATATACTTACCAATATCTACTGAAAGTAATTTAATGACTGAATCCAGCACGTGATGAGCATTAATACTCACAAAAGCAATAATTGATGTAGATGCATGTCAATGTTAGACTGAGCCCCATTGGCCCCCACAGCTTCCAGAGAGCCTGAAGGAATCCCAGTGCAGTCCCTTATCTAGAGCGGCAGCCCAATCCAGAAAGAGAAAGGTCATCAGGGCAATTGAAATTGATGATGATAATGATAAATAACACCAGTTATTGAAGGCATGCTATTATTAGTTCATACTGATATCTTCTGCTCCAATCTATCTATACAGGTTTTCTCCTTGCTTTTTTTCTTTCCACCTTTTTATCTCCTTTCTTCTATACCAAGAATAGTGGCTCCCAATAATTTCAACATTTGCGCATTTGTTTAATCCTTTAATACAACTAAAATAATTTCAGAATTGCTTCACCATACCACTACAACAAAACAAGTCCACTCAAAAGAGTCCAAGTTTTGTTTGCTCTTATTTCCGGACTACAAGACTGGGAGTATATGCAGACATATATCAGAGTTATTGCAGGTTCTGTTCCAAGACCATCGCAATAAAGTGGCATGTAGCATTGAAGTGAGTCACATGAACTTTTGGTTTTCCAGTGTCTATAAAAGTTATGTTTACACTACACTGTAGCCTATTAAGTGTGCAACAGCATTATGTCTTTAAAAAATACCATAATTGAGAAATACTTTATTGCTAAAAGATGCTAACCATCATCTGAGCCGTCAGCAAGTCGTAATCTTTTGCTGGTGGCAGGTATTGCCTTGATGTTGATGGCTGCTGACTGATCAGGGTGATGGTTGCTGAAGGTTGGGGTGGCTGTGGTGATTTCTAAAATAGACAATTGTGAAGTTTGCTGCATTGACTGACTCTTCCTTTCATAAAAGATTCCTCTATAGCACGCAATGCTATTTGGTAGCATTTTACCCATAGTAGAACTTCTTTCAAAAATGGAGTCAATTCTCTCACACCCTGCTACCGCTTTATCTACTAAGTTTATGTAATATTCTAAATCCTGTGTTGTCATTTTAACAATCTTCATCACATCTCCACCAATCTTCATCTTCATCTTTCCATCTCAAGAAACCACATTATGTGCTCTTCCATAAAAAGCAACTCCTCATCCATTAAAGTTGATCATCAGATTACAGTAACTCAGTCACATCTCAGGCTCCACTTCTAATTCTAATTCTCTTGCTATTTCCACATCTGCAGTTACTTCCTCCACTGAAGTCCTGAATCCCTCAAAGCCATCCATGAGGGTAGGGATCAGCTTCTCCCAAACTCTTATTAATGTTGATATTTTGACCTCTTCCTGTGAATTGTGAATGGTCTTAATGGCATCTAGAATGGTGAATCCTTTCCAGAAGCTTTTCAGTTGAATTTTCCCAGGTCCATCAGAGGAATCACTATCTACAGTGGCAACTATAGCCTTATGAAATGTATTTCTTAAATAGTAAGACTTGAAAGTCAAAATGACTCCTTGATCCATGGGCTGCAGAATGATGTTGTGTTAGCTGGCATGAAAACAACATTAATCTCATTGTACATCTCCATCAGAGCATTTGGGTGACCATGTGCATTGTCAATGAGCAGTAACATTTTGAAAGGAATCTTTTTTTCTGAGCAGTAGGTCTCAATATTGGTCTTAAACTATTTAGTAAACCATGTTGTAAACAGATGTGCTGTCATTCAGGCTTTGTTGTTTCATTTAGACAGCACAGGCAAAGTAAATTGAGCATGATTCGTAAGGGCCCTAGAGTTTTGGGAATGGTAAATGAGCACTGGATGGTGTCATTTTCTTGCCTTTCTTTCCACTTTGCCCCCTCATTCCCTGTAGGTAACCAACTTCAGATTTTTACACAGATCACTTTTTTTTTTTTAACAGTGCTTACATTCTCTTCTATATATATTCTTTTACATTTAGATATCTTTGAACTCTGCTCTTTTTTGTTTAATTGAGGTATAGCTGATTTAATATAATCTTTTCCAAATGGCACTATACTTTTCCCAACATAATTTATTAAAAAACAGACCTTTTTTTTTTTTTTTAGTAATTTTTATTATACTACAGTTGGTTTACAATGTTGTGTTAGTTTCAGGTGTAGAGCAAAGTGCATCAATTATACATGCACATGTATCCACTCTTTTTTAGATTCTTTTCCCATATAGGTCATTAGAGAGTATTGAATAGAGTTCCCTGTGCTATATAGTAGGTCCTTATTAGTTACCTATTTTATATATAGTAGTGTGTATATATCAATCCCCAAAACCCACCTTTTCCCTAGTGATTTGACACTCCATCTTTCTGATATTCTAGTTTTCTAAATGCAGTTGGGTTAATTTGTGTTCTTTCTGTCCTATTTCATCCATCAGTCTGTCTATTCCTATATAAGTACATACTGGTTTTTTGGGGTTTTTTTTGGGTTTTTTTTAACATCTTTATTGGACTATAATTGCTTTACAATGGTGTGTTAGTTCCTGCTTTCTAACAAAGTGAATCAGTTATACATATACATATGTTCCCATATCTCTTCCCTCTTTTGTCTCCCTCCCTCCCACCCTCCCTATCCCACCCCTCTAGCTGGTCACAAAGCACCGAGCTGATCTCCCTGTGCTATGCGGCTGCTTCCTACTAGCTATGTATTTTACGTTTGGTAGTGTATATATGTCCATGCCACTCTCTCACTCTATCACATCTTACCCTTCCCCCTCCCCATATCCTCAAGTCCATTCTCTAGTAGGACTGTGTCTTTATTCCCATCTTGCCACTAGGTTCTTCATGACCTTCTTTTTATTTTTCCCTTAGATTCCATATATATGTGTTAGCATACTGTATTTGTTTTTCTCTTTCTGACTTACTTCACTCTGTATGACAGACTCTAACTCCATCCACCTCACTACATATATGTGCCACATCTTCTTTATCCATTCATCCAATGATGAACACTTAGGTTGCTTCCATGTCCTAGCTATTGTAAATAGAGCTGCAATGAACATTTTGGTACATGACTCTTTTTGAATTATGGTTTTCACAGGGTATATGCCCAGTGGTGGAACTGCTGGGTCGTATGGTAGTTCTATTTGTAGTTTTTTAAGGAAGCTCCATACTGTTCTCCATAGTGGCTGTATCAATTTACATTCCCACCAACAGTGCAAGAGTGTTCCCTTTTCTCCACACCCTCTCCAGCATTTACTGTTTCTAGATTTTTTGATGATGGCCATTCTGACCGGTCTGAGATGATATCTCATTGTAGTTTTGATTTGCATTTCTCTAATGATTAATGATGTTGAGCATGCTTTCATGTGTTTGTTGGCAATCTGTGTATCTTCTTTGGAGAAATGTCTATTTAGGTCTTCTGCCCATTTTTGGATTGGGTTGTTTGTTTTTTGGTTACTGAGCTGCATGAGCTGTTTGTAAATCTTAGAGATTAATCCTTTGTCAGTTGCTTCATTTCCAAATATTTTCTCCCATTCTGAGGGTTTTCTTTTGGTCTTGTTTATGGTTTCCTCTCCTGCGCAAAAGCTTTTAAGTTTCATTAGGTCCCATTTGTTTATTTTTGTTTTTATTTCCGTTTCTCGAGGAGCTGGGTCAAAAAGGATTTTGCTGTGATTTATGTCATAGAGTGTTCTGCCTATGTTTTCCTCTAAGAGTTTGATAGTGTCTGGCCTTACATTTAGGTCTTTATTCCATTTTGAATTTATTTTTGTTTATGGTGTTAGGGAGTGTTCTAATTTCATACTTCTACATGTACCTGTCCAGTTTTCCCAGCACCACTTATTGAAGAGGCTGTCTTTTCTCCACTATATATGCTTGCCTCCTTTAGCAAAGATAAGGTGACCATATGTGTGTGGGTTTATCTCTGGGCTTTCTATCCTGTTCCATTGATCTATATTCCTGTTTTTGTGCCAGTACCATACTGTCTTGATTACTGTAGCTTTGTAGTATAGTCTGAAGTCAGGGAGCCTGATTACCCCAGCTCCTTTTTTCGTTCTCAAGATTGCTTTGGCTATTCGGGGTCTTTTGTGTTTCCATACAAATTGTGAACTTTTTGTTCTAGTTCTGTGAAAAATGCCAGTGGTAGTTTGATAGGGATTGCACTGAATCTGTAGATTGCTTTGGGTAGTAGAGTTATTTTCACAATGTTGATTCTTCCAATCCAAGAACATGGTATATCTCTCCATCTATTTGTATCATCTTTAATTTCTTTCATCAGTGTCTTATAATTTTCTGCATACAGGTCTTTTCTCTCCTTAGGTTGGTTTATTCCTAGATATTTTATTCTTTTTGTTGCAATGGTAAACGGGAGTGTTTCCTTAATTTCACTTTCAGATTTTTCATCATTAGTGTATAGAAATGCAAGAGATTTCTGTGCATTAATTTTGTATCCTGCTACTTTACCAAATTCATTGATTAGCTCTAGGAGTTTTCTGGTAGCATCTTTAGGATTCTCCATGTATAGTATCATGTCATCTGCAAACAGTGACAGCTTTACTTCTTCTTTTCTGATTTGGATTCCTTTTGGATTCTTTTTCTTCTCTGATTGCTGTGGCTAACACTTCCAAAACTATGTTGAATAATAGTGGTGAGAGTGGGCAACCTTGTCTTGTTCCTGATCTTAGTGGAAATGGTTTCAGTTTTTCACCATTGAGGACGATGTTGGCTGTGGGTTTGTCATATATGGCCTTTATTATGTTGAGGAAAGTTCCCTCTATGCCTACTTTCTGCAGGGCTTTTATCATAAATGGGTGTTGAAATTTGTTGAAAGCTTTCTCTGCATCTATTGAGATGATCATATGGTTTTTCTCCTTCAATTTGTTAATATGGTGTATCACGTTGATTGATTTGTGTATATTGAAGAATCCTTGCATTCCTGGAATAAACCCCACTTGATCATGGTGTATGATCCTTTTAATGTGCTGTTGGATTCTGTTTGCTAGTATTTTGTTGAGGATTTTTGCATCTATGTTCATCAGTGATATTGGCCTGTAGTTTTCTTTCTTTGTGACATCTTTGTCTGGTTTTGGTATCAGGGTGATGGTGCCCTTGTAGAATGAGTTGGGGAGTGTTTCTCCCTCTGCAATATTTTGGAAGAGTTTGAGAAGGATAGGTGTTAGCTCTTCTCTAAATGTTTGATAGAATTCGCCTGTGAAGCCATCTGGTCCTGGGCTTTTGTTTGTTGGAAGGTTTTTAATCACAGTTTCAGTTTCAGTGCTTGTGATTGGTCTGTTCATATTTTCTATTTCTTCCTGGTTCAGTCTCGGCAGGTTGTGCATTTCTAAGAATCTGTCCATTTCTTCCAGGTTGTCCATTTTATTGGCATAGAGTTGCTTGTAGTAATCTCTCATGATCCTTTGTATTTCTGCACTGTCAGTGGTTACTTCTCCTTTTTCATTTCTAATTCTATTGATTTGAGTCTTCTCCCTTTTTTTCTTGATGAGTCTGGCTAATGGTTTATCAATTTTGTTTATCTTCTCAAAGAACCAACTTTTAGTTTTATTGATCTTTGCTATTGTTTCCTTCATTTGTTTTTCATTTATTTCTGATCTGAGCTTTATGATTTCTTTCCTTCTGCTAACTTTGGGGTTTTCTTGTTCTTCTTTCTCTAATTGCTTTAGGTGCAAGGTTAGTTTGTTTATTCGAGATGTTTCCTATTTCTTGAGGTAAGCTTGTATTGCTATAAACTTCCCTCTTAGAGCTGCTTTTGCTGCATCCCATAGGTTTTGGGTCGTCGTGTCTCCATTGTCATTTGTTTCTAGGTATTTTTTGATTTCCCCTTTGATTTCTTCAGTGATCACTTCGTTATTAAGTAGTGTATTGTGTAGCCTCCATGTGTTTGTATTTTTTACAGATCTTTTCCTGTAACTGATAGCTAGTCTCATAGTGTTGTGGTTGGAAACACACTATTTTAATTACAGAGACTTTGTAGTTTGTTTTACTATCTGAAGAGTTCATTCCTAACCATTACAATGCTGTGTGAGATGATATATAACAGGTTGAAAGCTCAACTCTTAAGAAAGAAGAATATTATAATTTGTCAGTTTTTATCAATAAGGTGTTTTTAGTACTTTGTACTCATCAAACTGAAATTGAGCAGGACACTGTGCACCCCCCATACAAATCCTTTCCAAGTCCCTGTTTTCTAGTTTGTAAAAGGCTTCAGCCTCCTAGACTTTCTCTGAGTTCCAAAGGGCAGATTCAAACAGTTACTAATTAGGGAAGTGAGAGAGTGCAGAAACAAAGGAAAAGCCATCAAGAAACAATACTGCACAGATGGGGCAGGGGCCTGGTTTCTCCTCAAGGAATATACATAACAATATATCTTTGAGTTCTTCTGCAGGAACTAGGACCGCCACCCTGGTGGAGGATGGTAACTTCAGTCTGAGCACAAGATTCCTAGAACACCACCCTTTTCCCTCACCACCAACCAATCACAAGAAAGAAAATTCAGGGTGTAGCCCTCACCCTAAATTTTGCCTATAAAAATCTTTCCCTGAAAACTGTCTGGGAGTTCAGGTTTTCGAGCCTGAGCCACCCATTCTCCTTGTGTGGCCCTGCAATAAACCTTTCTCTGCTCCAAACTCTAATATTTCAGTTTGTTTGCCTAAAGTGTGCATCAGGCACAGGAACTTGGGTTTGAAAAAAAAAAAACTTTATTATTTGACCTTTATTATTACCAACACTCTAAAACAGAATTTGAAAGGGTACTATTTGCCACTTATAGTTTAAAAAGGCATTTTTGAAAGAAGGAAGCTAAAGATGGTGTGAAATGAAATTAATATTTTATGGCAAAACGAGGTAAATTTAAACATGAAAAAACTTCTGTGCTCCTTGGCTTCCTCTCTCCCCTCTATTGTGCATTGTACATCTGCATTATGCATTGACCAAACCTCCTCCATCGGCAGAAGTACCTGCTCAACCATAAAGAGCAACATTCTCCTAGCACCAATGAGACAATTCCTTAAAAGGTAACATTCCTTCTTGACCTTGTAAGGGGCAGGATGACCCACCACTTTGTACTTGCAGATCTAGATTATGTAAACTATTAATAATACATCATTTAATGTAAAGACCTCTGTCTCAAAAAATTATATAACTGTGCTTTGACTTCTAATGGGCGGAACAGTTCTTGGAGCTTTCTGAGATGCTGTTCCCAGGTTACAATCTTCAATATGGCTTGAATAAAATTTTCCATTTCTTTCTTAGATCAACTGATTAACTTTTCACCAACAATGGTAGATATAAAAAGTAGCTTTTTCACAATTTGCTATCATACGTCCAAAGACAGGTCTTAACAGGTGTTAGGATTTTAGTACAAACCTAGTTCCTAGTTAATGCAACTAGTGGTACCTCCAAAAATAAATAGGCAGAGTTTTGGGGTGGCAATCCAGTTAGAAAGAAAGGTTGGGGGGTTGGAATTCCATTTGTATACTTATCATATGGTTTTAGTTAATTTTATGATTTTTTTCACCTAGATCACATGCTTATTTACAGTGGTTTAGGGAGCCTAACAGACATTATGGGTGAGATGTTGAAAAGAGGGCTTCAACTTCATTCTTCTTACCCCACACACATATCCAGAGCACCACTACTAAAACTGGAGGTTCCTTTGAAACTTTGGGACCTAGGAATCAAGGTGAAACAGGGCTAGGGTAATAGGTAATATATCATTGAAAAACTACTGTTGTTTTCAGTCACAAGTGGAAATACTTGCACTGTTCAATGTGGTCACCTCAGGACAATTTGCCACTCCAGCTGTATTCTCTTATTAGACTATAAACTCTTGAAGGCTATATTCATTAGGACACTTTGGATTGCCAGTGACAAAAAGCCAATTCAAACTAGCTTAAGCTAAAAGGGAATTTATTGCCCAATATTCTTGGGAATCCTAGGAGAGGGCACTTTAACAATGCAATTCTCCATTTGAATTCATTTTGCATGAAGTCGACTTGGCAGAAAGATGGCTGTTGGTAGCTCTAGGTTCATATTATCTTAGTTTAACAACCACAGTAGAAAATGCTTCTTTATTTTTCTTTCCATGTGAATCACTGAAAAAGACTCTCTGTCTGACCTTGCTTGGCTCATATGCGTATCCTTGGCTCTAGCCATGGTCATATGCCAACTCTGTATTCTGAAAGGTGACTCCCTCAAGGAGAAAGGGCTGTCAGACAAAAACAACAGGTCTACTTCAAAAACCGAGTCAAAGTCTGAGTCATCTTTGTGTCCCCCACAGGCCTTTGACCTACCAGATTTTCAATCACTGTATGCCAGAGGAGCAAAGCAAATTTATTACTGATGAATTTATTTAATATGGACAGAAGCCAAAGTAATTTGCTAGGAAGAAAGAGGTAAAGTGGAGGCAGAGAAGATCGGCAGGTAAGAGAGTGGATGTGAAAAGAAAGAAAAAATATACAAATAAGGTGAAACTTGTCTTTGCTTTGTTTTATATATTTGAACAGAGAGTACAGAAAAGCCATGATAGCCTTCTTCATGAGAGAAAGACTTAAAAATTTTTGGTTATCACTTTTAAAGATCCTACACGAAATGCCAGGGAGTTTATCCAATTCCTCTCAGGCCTGGGTTGTTGTTAGCTGTGGCTTGTCTGTTACATTGTTATATAACCATTGATATTTTGATGGGCAATCCCAATAGGTTTTGTGAGCATCTGCTAACTATAATTACTGGTGTTTTACACATGAAGATCCTGAAGATAATTAAACTGGAAGGCCAAGGTTATTTAACAATTATGAGCTAGAATTTGTGGCCAAGCCTCTCACCACCGATTTCCTCACCCAATGCTAGAATTCTACCATTCCTATCAAAAGAAACATGAATCAACACTGAGGATGTAACACATAGGTGGCAGCTGTACACTTCTCAACCATTTTTAGCCTCATATTCTCTGGGGCACACACACACATGCACTCACACACATACATCCACAAAAACAAAGCATCAATAAACAATGGAGAGTTGACTGATGATTTGGAGATAAAAAGGGGTAAGTCACATTGTGCAATATTTAACATTCTACCAACTTGCTTGCCCCCTCCTCCATCTCTGTCTCTTTTTCCCTTTTCCTTCTTTTACATTACAAATTACTGTATTTTGCTAAAGAGCTCTTATCCTCTGGAGCCTGACCACAATTCCTTACATGCCCTGAGGCTTATGTCTACCATGCAAGAGGCTTATCAAACATATCTCAGCAAAAGTGAGACTTTTGCTACAAAGGATTATATTACCCAAGCCAAGGGAGCACAGCTTTTACAAATAATAATAATAAACAATAATAATATCTTACATTTACTGAACCAACCATATTTATGGCCAGCCACTGTGCCAAGTATTTTATAGGATTATTATATTGATTCTTCGACTATTCCTGTGGTGTTGGTATTGTTGTTATCTTTGTTCCTCAGTTGCCTAAGGTTACACACTAAATGGCAGAGCTGCAGTTTAAAGTATATTTTAATTTAAGTCCAATGCCCTGGGTGTTTTTGTCCAAAGCAAAGTGCTTTTTGGTATATTTGGTATATGTAATCTAAAAATTGGCATTAGAAATCTTCATTTAAAATGAAATATGGGGGCTTCCCTGGTGGCGCAGTGGTTAAGAATCCGCCTGCCAGTGCAGGGGACATGGGTTCGAGCCCTGGTCCGGGAAGATCCCACATGCCGCAGAGCAACTAAGCCCGCGAGCCACAACTACTGAGCCCACGTGTCACAACTACTGAAGCCTGCGTGCCTAGAGCCCGTGCTCTGCAACAAGAGAAGCCACTGCAATGAGAAACCTGCACACCGCAACGAAGAGTAGCCCCCGCTCACTGCAACTAGAGAAAGCCCACACGCAGCGACGAAGACCCAACACAGCCAAAAATAAATAAATAAAATAAATAAATTTATTTTTTTAAAAAATGAAATATGAGTTTCCCTATGCATTTCATTTGGGTTCCCGGAATATTTTGGTTAAAGTGAATAAATGGTAAAAGACTCTCTTAATGATGAAGGCAAATAAGGTCAAAACACTTTTTACACATATTAGCTCATTTAATTATCACCATAGACCTGTAAATAAGGTACTTTTGTAGTGCATTCTATTGGGGAATAAGTGAGAGAGCTGGATCCTCTGACTTCTAAACTCAAGCTTATCTTATTCTGCCATAGGGGCTAAGCTGGTTGATGTTATCCACCGAAACTGAGAAAGAGGTATAAAAATTCACCTGGAGGTTGCACTCACAAATGCCTGTTAAGACATCTAAAGAATTTATACACCTACCTCAATTGAATCAGAAAAACCTAGGAGAGCAAGGACTGGAGGATGAATCAATACAATACAAGAAGCAATTCTCAGGAGCCATGGGGGACAAAACAACTAATCTCTCTTCTTTTAGCATGTTTAAACGTCCCATTTTAAATCTCATTTCTCCTGTATAATTTATGTGGGTGATGAGGAGACATAAATTCCCTTAGAGCAACCAACGACTTTTCAGATCTCCTTCCTACCTCTGGTTACTTTTCCCTCTAAGAGTCTGAAGTTCATTCTTTTTGACTAAAGAGAAAAAACCAAAAAGTTTAAAGTTGTTCAATTTCCTTTCTACTATCTATTGATACTATTCCATTGACTTCCTTTTCTTTCTTTCTTTTTGCCCCAACACAACTAAAATGGTTATTACTGCTGTTATAATCTCTCCAGAGCTCCGATCTATGGGACCTAAGTATTTTGTGTGATCCTGTTACTGCAATTCTAGGCAATTCTATTATTCAAGGTAAGGAGCCTATTTTTCCCATGTCCTTTTAAAATTCTGAACACATCTTAGAGCTCCCTGAGCAGCACTAATTTTTTAATGTAACTCTAATCCTTCTTCTTTGCCTAGATCATTGCCAAATAAAAATTAGGTCTCTGAGGCCTCAAACTACTTGGTAAAACATCAGCCAGTTACTGTGGTATTCTAGGTAGCAGAGAATAGGATCAAAAATAGGTAGGGATCAAACTTGATTTCAGGACAAACATAAAAAGATAGGATAAGTAATACTGAGCAGTAAAGTAATAGTGATAGTATTAGGAGTCAAAAGCCTGAATTCAAAGCCAGGCTGAGCACTTAATAGCTATCTGATCTTGCTAAATTGCTAAATTTGTCTCACACTTAGTCTGTTAATCTGTACAATGGAAATAATAGTAGCATCTATTTTCAAAAGTCTTTTGAGGATTAAATCAACTAATGCTTATGAGATATTTAGAATAATATCTGATACATATTAAGAGCCAATACAAGATATTAGGTATTCCAACATAAATATTTCTGGTTAATTGGATCAGAGTCATAAATGAAAAGGAATCCCTACACAGTAGGTACCTGGGTTTCACCTAAGAGGAGAATCATTGGGAGGTTCTCCTGATAGGTTAGTCATTCAGTGCTAAAATCTAGATCCTGTGTGTCTTTGATTTACTCACATGATCTTTGAATGTTTTATAAAGTCTTCCATTTTCTCCTGAGGCAGACCCAGAAAATTCTTATGAAGAATTGGAGCATAAAAGAGTCAGGGAGTAAAGTTTTCTAAGCAAGTAGAGAATGTTAAGGGCCCTATTATGGAGAAGAAAAGAAAAGAACAATAGTTGCTGTCTGAAAAACCTTCCTCTGGATAACCCAAATTTAATCTACATATCCACTGGTTCTCATGATCCCTGAAGGGAGTTATGTAAAACTCCATATAAAGAGGATTCTTCATTAAAACCTCTTAAAAAGGAGGTAAATTATTTATTCTCTTTTTTTCCTCGAAGCTGGGTGGCATAAAAGATGTGCTATATGTCATTTCTTCTCTATATTAAGGTCTAGGGAATTGAGTTGAAGCTCTTCCCTGTCTTAAGTGCCCTGTCACAGTACTTCTTACAATGGTATTGTTACATTTCTTACATGATTATTTTATTACTGCCCATACCCCTTACTCAACTAAAAGTGCCAGGAGAGCAGGAACACAGTCTGGTTTCGTTTGCCGTTTTATTCCCAGTACCCAGCATGGTTGTCTGACATTTAATCAATATTCAGTACCTATTTGCTGAATTAATTAATGAACTAATAAAAAAAGACTATATAATTCTTTCTCATCTATGATCCCCAAAAGAAATTATTAGCCTGACAAGTATGCATATCAAAGAACACAGATTTTAATGGACAGTTATTGAAATGTTCCAGAAATAAAATAATAATATGTTAATATCATATCAAGATCTTAGTTTCTTGAGAAATTGGAACGTCTTGCTACCCTAAGCCCATCTTCCTGCATGGCAACCATCCGCGCAAGCAGAGCAGCTGCCATCCTTTTTCAACAGAAAGTTACATGCTCTCCACTTTCCCTAAGGTCCTACTTCTCATTGTCTCATCTACATCAATGCTAAGTTTCAGCTGCAATATTAAAAACTAAAAATAATAATATTGAAATATCAGAATTATTATACCTGGCTATTTCATTCATTTACATATACATTCCCTATAGACATTTAAATTTTTAACCTTGAATTTATGTGAAAAGAAAAATATATGAGTTAGACATGTTCTGCCCAGACTACATAAGATTTAACATAAGAAAGTTTCAGGTTAATACCTTAGGCATACGTACATTTTACCCCCTATGGGATAAGACCCATCCAAAGGGACCAGTGATTATACTTCCCAGAGCATCCTGGCCATTCTCGTCCAGCCCTTGAGCAGTTCACCTGGCCTTTCCAGATGTAAAAAGCCATTTGTTTACACTGAGCATACAGTGACTGCTTATTTTTTATATAGAGATGATTGGAAAGCATGGAGTAAAGTCATTCAGGCTATTTAAAGAGTCAAAATTTTAGTACCAGAATGAATTTTAGAAATGTTCTAGTCCAACTATCTTTCCTATCTTTTTCATTTTTTCCCTTCCTCCTTCACTTACTTCACTTCACTCTTTCTCATCCTAGGAAGGGTGAAGTGTCTTGTCCAATATCATTCAGAGCTATGACTAAAAGAATGGATTTAAGATGTCCAGAGAAAGAATAATGGAACTCTGTTAGTGGATATAGAGTGTCTGTGTCAGAAGGAAATAAGCACACATTTCAGCATATGTTAGGAAATGAAAATGTTGTTAAAAGAGTGATGAAAGTTTCCATCACAGGAAGCTAAAAAAACAAAAGCAATTTAAGCTCAATGAAAACAGATGAAAGAAACAATAAAGCTTTGACCAGAAATCAATGAAACAGTTTATAAATGTATAAAAAAAGCAAACAAAAAGGTAAAAGCTTAATTTTTGAAAGTGATGAACTTATGGAAAGACTGATCAAGATAAATAGAAAAAGCATGTCATTAAATCAGGAAGGAAAAATTGGGATATCAATTCAGATGTCATAAATATTAAAAAGTTAATAATAGAATATAATTTTTAAACTTATACCAATAATTTTGATACCTGGGATAAAATGTTTTAGATCCTTTAAAAATTTATTAAAACTAACACAAGAAAAAGTAGGTAATCTGGATAATCATGTACCTTTTAAAGAAACTGAATCCGTGATAATAAAAAAAAAACTTTTTTACAAACAGAACACATCAATTGAGATTTTATTACTAATGAATGCTTACAAACATTTAAGCAAGATATAAAACAATATTTTGCAGTCTTTCAGAGAACAGAGAACAGAGAAAGCGGCAACCTCTGAAGGTGATACCAAACCCTAAGACAGATATGAGAAATGATTACAGACCAATGTGTCTCATAAGCATAGGTGCAAAAATTATAAGCAAATACTATCATATTGAATCTCAAGTTTATCTCAGGAACATAAGGCTAAATTAACACTTGAAAATCAACCAAGTAATTTACCACATTGATGAAAGGAAGAAGAAAAACCTATTTGATTATCTCAATAGATATAGAACAAGTATTTGATAAATGTTCATGAAGAACTAGAAATACAAAACCTACAGCTAACACCATATTTAATGATAAAATTTCAAAGACTTCCTTGAGATCAGGCACAAAAGAAGGATGTCACTGTTGTCATTTCTATAACATTGTACAGGAAGTCTTAGTTTGTGCAATAATGTAATTTTAAAAAGGTATAAATATTGGAAAGGAAAAAGTAAAACAGTCTTTATTCTCAGATGACATGATTACATACATAGAAAACTCAAAATTCTACAAAATATTTGAATTAATAAGACGTTAGGGTGGTCAATAGATGCAAAACTCAATGGTATTACTATAATCTAAAAAGAGAGGATCAGAAAACTAAAATTAAAAAATACTATTTATAAGAGCATCAAAAAAATCAAGGGTCAAGACATAAATCTTTAAAAAAAAAATGTGAAAGACTTCCCTACATATAAGACATTGTGGAGTGACATAAAAGGAGACAATTAAGGAAGAGTTGCACCTTGTTTATGGATTGGAAGACTCAATATTCTTAAGATGTCTACTGTTCTAACATTGATCACTACACTCTCACTGTCAAGACAAAACAATCAAAACAAAATCACAGCAGCCCATTCTATAAAAATTCATATCTAGATTCAAAAATGTATACGGAAGTGCAAAAACCTAAATTAGGCAAGACAGTCCTGAAGAACAAGTCAGAGGACATATATTACTAGACTTCAAGATGGACTTTAAAACATCAGTAATTAACAAAGGATAATATTGGTATAAAAATAAACAGAGGAAGAGGACTGGGGTTGGCGGCATGAACACAGCCTGAAGGGGTTAGTGCACCACAGCTAGCCGGGAGGGAGTCAGGGAAAAAGTCTGCAGCTACCTAAGAGGCAAGAGACTTTTTCTTCCCTCTTTGTTTCCTGGTGCGCGAGGAGAGGGAATTCAGAGCGCCGCCTAAACAAGCTCCAGAGACGGGCGCGAGCTGTGGCTATCAGCGCGGATCCCACAGCAACAGGGGCGCAGAGGAAAAAACGGAGAGATTCCCGCACAAAGGCTCCACGCCAAGCAGCACTCAGCAGCCCGAGAGGCTTGTCTGCTCACCTGCCGGGGCGGGGGCTGGGAGCTGAGGCTCGGGCTTCGGTCGGATCGCAGGGAGAGGACTGGGGTTGGCTGCGTGAACACAGCCTGAAGGGGTTAGCGCACCACAGCTGGCTGTGAGGGAGACCGGGAAAAAGTCTGCAGCTGCCGAAGAGGCAAGAAACTTCTTCTTGCCTCTTTGTTTCGCGGCGCGCAAGGAGAGGGGATTCAGAGCACCGCCTAAACGAACTCCAGAGACGGCCGCGAGCCGCAGCGATCAGCGCGGACCCCAGAGACGGGCAGGAGACGCTAAGGCTGCTGCTGCAGCCACCAAAAAGCCTGTGTGCGAGCACAGGTCACTCTCCACACCGCCCCTCCCGGGAGCCGGTGCAGGCCACCACTGCCAGGCTCCCGTGATCCGGGGACAACTTTCCCGGGAGAACGCTCGGCGCGCCTCAGGCTGGTGCAACGTCACGCCAGCCTCTGCCGCCGCAGGCTCGCCCCGCCTCCTCTGTACCCCTACCTCCCTGTGGCCTGGGTGAGCCAGAACCCCCGAAGCAGCTGCTCCATTAACCCCGTCCTGTCTGGGCGGGGAATAGACGCCTTCAGGCGACCTACACGCAGAGGCGGGTCCAAATCCAAAGCTGAACCCCAGGAGCTGTGAGAACAGAGAAGAGAAGGGGAAATCTCTCCCAGCAGCCTCAGAAACAGCGGATTAAAACTCCACAAACAACTTGATGTGCCTGCATCTGTTGAATACCTGAATAGACAACGAATCATCCCAAATTCAGGAGGTGGACTTTGGGAGCAGGATATATTAATTTTTCCCCTTTTCCTTTTTTTGTGAGTGTATATGTATATGCTTCTGGGTGAGATTTTGTCTGTATAGCTTTGCTTTATAATAGCTTTATTTTACTTCACTATATTATAGCCTCTTTCTTTCTTTCTTTCTTTCTTTCTATTTTTTCTCCCTTTTACTCTGAGCCGTGTGGACGAAAGGCTCTTGGTGCTCCAGCCAGGCATCAGGGCCGTGCCTCTGAGGTGGGAGACCCAACTTCAGGACACTGGTCCACAAGAGACCTCCCAGCTCCATGTAATACCAAACGGCGAAAATCTCTCAGAGATCTCCATCTCAACATCAAGACCCAGCTTCACTCAACGACCAGCAAGTTACAGTGCTGGACACCCTATGCCAAACAACTAGCAAGACAGGAACACAGCCCCATCCATTAGCAGAGAGGCTGCCTAAAATCATAATAAGGCCACAGACACCCCAAAATACACCACCAGAGGTGGACGTGCCCACCAGAAAGACAAGATCCAGCCTCATCCACCAGAGCTCAGGCACTAGTTCCCTACACCAGGAAGCCTACACAACCCACTGAACCAACCTTAGCCACTGGGACAGATACCAAAAACAACGGGAACTACGAACCTGCAGCCTGCGAAAAGGAGACCCCAAACACAGTAAGATAAGCAAAATGAGACGACAGAAAAACACACAGCAGATGAAGGAGCAGGGTCAAAACACACCAGACTTAACAAATGAAGAGGAAATTGGTAGTCTACCTGAAAAAGAATTCAGAATAATGATAGTAAGGATGATCCAAAATCTTGGAAATAGAATAGACAAAATGCAAGAAACATTTAACAAGGACGTAGAAGAACTAAAGAGGAACCAAGCAATGATGAAAAACACAATAAATGAAATTAAAAATACTCTAGATGGGATCAATAGCAGAAGAACTGAGGCAGAAGAACGGATAAGTGACCTGGAAGATAAAATGGTGGAAATAACTACTGCAGAGCAGGATAAAGAAAAAAGAATGAAAAGAATTGAGGACAGTCTCAGAGACCTCTGGGACAACATTAAACGCACCAACATTCGAATTAAAGGGGTCCCAGAAGAAGAAGAGAAAAAGAAAGGGACTAAGAAAATATTTGAAGAGATTATAGTTGAAAACTTCCCTAATATGGGAAAGGAAATAGTTAATCAAGTACTGGAAGCACAGAGAGTCCCATACAGGATAAACCCAAGGAGAAACACGCCAAGACACATATTAATCAAACTGTCAAAAATTAAATATAAAGAAAACATATTAAAAGCAGCAAGGGAAAAACAACAAATAACACACAAGGGAATCCCCATAAGGTTAACAGCTGATCTTTCAGCAGAAACTCTGCAAGCCAGAAGGGAGTGGTAGGATATACTTAACGTGATGAAGGAGAAAAACCTACAACCAAGATTACTCTACCCAGCAAGGATCTCATTCAGATGTGATGGAGAAATTAAAACCTTTACAGACAAGCAAAAGCTGAGAGTTGAGCACCACCAAACCAGCTTTACAACAAATGCTAAAGGGACTTCTCTAGGCAAGAAACACAAGAGAAGGAAAACATCTACAATAACAAACGCAAAACATTTAAGAAAATGGAAATAGGAACATACATATCGATAATTACCTTGAATGTAAATGGATTAAATGCTCCCACCAAAAGACACAGACTGGCTGAATGGATACAAAAACAAGACCCGTATATATGCTGTCTACAAGAGAACCACTTCAGACCTAGAGACACATACGGACTGAAAGTGAGGGGATGGAAAAAGATATTCCATGCAAATGGAAATCAGAAGAAAACTGGAGTAGCAATTCTCATATCAGACAAAATAGACTTTAAAATAAAGACTATTACAAGAGACAAAGAAGGACATTATATAATGATCAAGGGATCATTCTAAGAGGAAGGTATAACAATTGTAAATATTTATGCACCCAACATAGGAGCACCTCAATACATAAGGCAAATACTAACAGCCATAAAAGGGGAAATCGACAGCAACACAATCATAGTAGGGGACTTTAACACCCCACTTTCACCAATGGACAGATCAACCAAAATGAAAATAAATAAGGAAACACAAGCTTTAAATGATACGTTAAACAAGATGGACTTAATTGACATTTATAGGACATTCCACCCAAAATCAACAGAATACACATTTCTCTGAAGTGCTCATGGAACATTCCCCAGGATAAATCATATCTTGGGTCACAAATCAAGCCTTGGTAAATTTAAGAAAATTGAAATCGTATCAAGTATCTTTTCCGACCACAACGCTATGAGACTAGATATCAATTACAGGAAAAGATCTGTAAAAATTACAAACACATGGAGGCTACACAATACACTACTTAACAACGAAGTGATCACTGAAGAAATCAAAGGGGAAATCAAAAAATACCTAGAAACAAATGACAATGGAGACACGACGACCCAAAACCTATGGGACGCAGCAAAAGCAGTGCTAAGAGGGAAGTTTATAGCAATACAAGCCTACCTCAAGAAACAGGAAACATCTCAAATAAACAACCTAACCTTGTACCTAAAGCAATTAGAGAAAGAAGAGCAAAAAAACCCCAAAGCTAGCAGAAGGAAAGAAATCATAAAGATCAGATCAGAAATAAATGAAAAAGAAATGAAGGAAACAATAGCAAAGATCAATAAAACTAAAAGTTGGTTCTTTGAGAAGATAAACAAAATTGATAAACCATTAGCCAGACTCATCAAGAGAAAAAGGGAGAAGACTCAAATCAATAGAATTAGAAATGAAAAAGGAGAAGTAACCACTGACACTGCAGAAATACAAAAGATCATGAGAGATTACTACAAGCAACTCTATGCCAATAAAATGGACAACCTGGAAGAAATGGACAGATTCTTAGAAATGCACAACCTGCCGAGACTGAACCAGGAAGAAATAGAAAATATGAACAGACCAATCACAAGCACTGAAACTGAAACTGTGATTAAAAACCTTCCAACAAACAGAAGCCCAGGACCAGATGGCTTCACAGGCGAATTCTATCAAACATTTAGAGAAGAGCTAACACCTATCCTTCTCAAACTCTTCCAAAATATTGCAGAGGGAGAAACACTCCCCAACTCATTCTACAAGGGCACCATCACCCTGATACCAAAACCAGACAAAGATGTCACAAAGAAAGAAAACTACAGGCCAATATCACTGATGAACATAGATGCAAAAGTCCTCAACAAAATACTAGCAATCAGAATCCAACAGCACATTAAAAGGATCATACACCATGATCAAGTGGGGTTTATTCCAGGAATGCAAGGATTCTTCAATATACGCATATCAATGTGATACACCATATTAACAAATTGAAGGAGAAAAACCATATGATCATCACAATAGATGCAGAGAAAGCTTTCGACAAAATTCAACACCCATTTATGATAAAAACCCTCCAGAAAGTAGGCATAGAGGGAACTTTCCTCAACATAATAAAGGCCATATATGACAAACCCACAGCCAACATCGTCCTCAATGGAGAAAAACTGAAACCATTTCCACTAAGATCAGGAACAAGACAAGGTTGCCCACTCTCACCACTATTATTCAACATAGTTTTGGAAGTGTTAGCCACAGCAATCAGAGAAGAAAAAGAAATAAAAGGAATCCAAATTGGAAAAGAAGAAGTAAAGCTGTCACTGTTTGTAGATGACATGATACTATACATAGAGAATCCTAAAGATGCTACCAGAAAACTCCTAGAGCTAATCAATGAATTTGGTAAAGTAGCAGGATACAAAATTAATGCACAGAAATATCTTGCATTCCTATATACTAATGATGAAAAATCTGAAAGTGAAATTAAGAAAACACTCCCGTTTACCATTGCAACAAAAAGAATAAAATATCTAGGAATAAACCTACCCAAGGAGACAAAAGACCTGTATGCAGAAAATTATAAGACACTGATGAAAGAAATTAAAGATGATACAAAGAGATGGAGAGATATACCATGTTCTTGGATTGGAAGAATCAACATTGTGAAAATGACTCTACTACCCAAAGCAATCTACAGATTCAATGCAATCCCTATCAAACTACCACTGGCGTTTTTCACAGAACTAGAACAAAAAATTTCACAATTTGTATGGAAACACAAAAGACCCTGAATAGCCAAAGCAATCTTGAGAATGAAAAATGGAGCTGGGGGAATCAGGCTCCCTGACTTCAGACTATATTACAAAGCTACAGTAATCAAGACAGTTTGATACTGGCACAAAAACAGAAATATAGATCAATGGAACAGGATAGAAAGCCCAGAGATAAACCCACACACATATGGTCACCTTATCTTTGATAAAGGAGGCAAGCATATACAGTGGAGAAAAGACAGCCTCTTCAGTAAGTGGTGCTGGGAAAATTGGACAGATACATGTAAAAGTATGAAATTAGAACACTCCCTGACACCATACACAAAAACAAACTCAAAATGGATTAAAGACCTAAGTGTAAGGCCAGACACTATCAAACTCTTAGAGGAAAACATAGGCAGAACACTCTATGACATACATCACAGCGAGATTCTTTTTGACCCACCTCCTAGAGAAATGGAAATAAGAACACAAATAAACAAATGGGACCTAATGAAATTTAAAAGCTTTTGCACAGCAAAGGAAACCATAAACAAGACCAAAAGACAACCGTCAGAATGGGAGAAAATATTTGCAAATGAAGCAACTGACAAAGGATTAATCGCCAAGATTTACAAGCAGCTCATGCAACTCAGTAACCAAAAAACAAACAACCCAATCCAAAAATGGGCAGAAGACCTAAATAGACATTTCTCCAAAGAAGATATACAGATTGCCAACAGACACATGAAAGAATGCTCAACATCATTAATCATTAGAGAAATGCAAATCAAAACTACAATGAGATATCATCTCACACCGGTCAGAATGGCCATCATCAAAAAATCTAGAAACAATAAATGCTGGAGAGGGTGTGGAGGAAAAGGAACACTCTTGCACTGTTGGTGGGAATGTAAATTGATACAGCCACTATGGAGAACAGTATGGAGGTTCCTTAAAAAACTACAAATAGAACTACCATACGACCCAGCAATCCCACTCCTGGGCATATACCCTGAGAAAACCATAGTTCAAAAAGAGTCATGTACCAAAATGTTCATTGCAGCTCTATTTACAATAGCCAGGACATGGAAGCAACCTAAGTGTCCATCGACAGATGAATGGATAAAGAAGATGTGGCACATATATACAATGGAATATTACTCAGCCATAAAAAGAAATGAAATGGAGGTATTTGTAATGAGGTGGATGGAGTTAGAGTCTGTCATACAGAGTGAAGTAAGTCAGAAGGAGAAAAACAAATACAGTATGCTAACACATATATATGGAATCTAAGAAAAAAAAAAAAAAGCCATGAGGAACCTAGTGGCAAGATGGGAATAAAGACACAGACCTACTAGAGAATGGACTTGAGGATATGGGGAGGGGGAGGGGTGAGATGTGACAGGGTGAGAGAGTGTCATGGACATATATACACTACCAAATGTAAAATAGATAGCTAGTGGGAAGCAGCCGCATAGCACAGGGAGATCAGCTTGGTGCTTTGTGACCACCTAGAGGGGTGGGATGGGGAGGGTGGGAGGGAGGGAGATGCAAGAGGGAAGAGATATGGGAACATATGTATATGTATAACTGATTCACTCTGTTATAAAGCAGAAACTAACACACCATTGTAAAGCAATTATACTTCAAAAAATAAATAAATAAATAAACAGAGAATGCAGAAGAGAGAACAGAACATAAAGAATACAGGACAGTCTTACGTTCTGTGGTACAGTAAAGATTATATGTATTATATTTTATGTGTGGCCACTGATTTGCCACAAATTCAATGAAGAAAAAAGTCATAATTATTGAGTACCTGCTAATGTATAAGGAAGTTGAATAAGTCATAGTTCCTGATCTCAAGAAATGTATATTTCAGACGTATTTGAAACTATCTATGACACAAATGAGTAATATACCAAGGCATGTAGAAAATATACCAGGTTTACCTAATGAGCATCCTGGAAGATGTAAGAGATATAATAATTCTGAAATTATGAATAAAACTTTATCAACAGAGAAGCTTATCTTTTATATGAGCACAAGCAAATAGAAATTAGGTCTGCCTTTACCTAGTGTTGGTCCTGAACAGTATTTATTTTAGGAGTGTCCGTTTCAGAAAAAGTGATTTAGAAATCAAACACTGGAGTATGTGAACAGTGAAGATACGTTATATACTACCAAGGCTTTGTAAATTAATTTGCTAAAATGTAACTATAATATTTATTATAGATATTCATAATGATTTTCATTTAATAAACTCTTTTCCCTTTTTTCATTCAGACCCTAGTTTATGTTCTGATTGGTGTATTACTTGGGTTCATATTCCCTTCTGGGGACGTATAATGTTGAAAGATTCAACCAGAAAGAGTAACAGATGGTATCACTGGTATTGAAAGCTATTTGCCAAAGTCATAAACTTTATATTAGCAAGATCTGGAAGGTAGATTAATCAGTCATTACTCTGTTGTTTTAAAGTTCCCAGAGGCTGGTTTGAAATGCGTTTGCCTAAGTAGTCCCAGTGAAAATTAAATTTTACCAGGACATTCTTCCCATTTCTAAATAAAAATAAATGCAACACATCTTACTAAGCATCTTCTGAGATCAAATCCTCTGTAATAAATGCCAAAGAGAGAGCATCATGTACCACTGAGGATCCAGGATTTAAAAGAACCTCTCTTAACCACATCTCCTTATCTATAAAATTAAGCAGAATAACTACATGATCCCTAAGGTCATGCAGTTTCTAAGTTTCTTCTAACTCTTGCCTCACTTTCAATCTGTATTGATATTTCTGTGGAAGAAAAAAGAGAATAACACAAATCAATTTTTAATCAGGTATGTAGGATATCAGAAGAGGAAAAGATGATTTTATTAAAGATAAACATGGATAAAGTTTAGACTTCAGACAAGTCAAAGAAACAGAAGTGAGCTTGGATGTGGAAAGGATGAAAAAAATTGGCTTAATTTTGTGGAGGATCCATGTTGGAGTTCCCAAGAACTTTGGTTAAATACAGATTTCCCACACTCTCCAAAAGCAGAGAGATCCTATGAAACCATTTGTAAGCTGAAATGGCATAAAGTGAAGAAGTAATTACCTTAGGACACATCTTGCTAACAGATGCACAAAATAAACTGAAATAAATCACAGATGCTCACAGATACAGTTCAAAGCTATGGCAGCTTGATGCTGAGATGCTGAGAGTCATTCCTGGGGAAGAAGCTTGGCAGTACCACTCTCACTGCTTGGGGTGTGTGCTGCTTCTATAACTGATAGCTGCTAAACAAATGCTGAACACTATTTTCACTTTCTGGCTTTTTTCATAAAAGCGAAAATCCTCTTCAGATTTCTTTCAATTAGCAAAAACAGGTATTAATGTCGGTCTTTTGTAAAAGTGAAGTAGTGTAAAGCAAACTTTCAAAAAGCAGGGGATACCTGTAAAACAGACTTAATTAAGGAAAGACTTTAAATATATAGCTATGAAATTGGGCATAAAACTAATAGGTAATAAATTCTTGAGAAAAAAGTGTGACATCAAGAAAGTTGTGTTTGAAGAACCAAGCACTCCAGAACTTTGCAAACGTAGTTGCAAGTTTGTACCCTTAAACAACATCTCCGCACTCCCCAGCTCCTAGTAACCACCATTCTACTCTCTGTTTTTATGAGTTCAGCTTTTTTAGATTCTACATATAAGTGATATCATACAGTATTTGTCTTTCTTTGACTTATCTCACTTAGTTAGCATAATGCCCTCAAGGTCATCTATGTTTTCAAAAATGGCAGGATTTCCTCCTTTCTCATAGCTGGATAATATTCCATTGTATATATACAGTCATCATTCCTCAGTATCCAAGGGGGATTGGTTCCAGAACCAGCTGCAGATACCAAAATCTACTGTACTCTAGTCCCAGGGTCAGCCTTCCTTTTCAGCAGATTCCACATCCACAGATTTAACCAACCGTTGATTGTAAACATATTTACTGAAAAAAATCTGTGTATAAGTGGACCCTCACAATTCAAACCTGTATTGTTCCAGGTTCAACTGTATACCAGGGAACAGTGGTTATAGTCAACAGTACTGTATTATAAACTTCAAAGTTGCTAAGAGACTGGATCTTAATTGGTCTCACCACAAAAAAGAAATGATAATTATGTGAACTGGTAGAGGTGTTGGCTAACACTGCAATATATAAATGTATCAAATCAATACATTGTGTACCTTAAACTGACACAATGTCAGCTGTCAATTATATCTCAATAAAAAATAATTAAAATTTAATTTCTTTAAAAAAGAGCACTTAATAGTACTGTGAATGAATACAGGTGCAAGGATAAGTAAATAACCATGTTTTTTACCTTAGGCTTGAGCTAGCAAGTGGGGACAGTGACGAATTAAAATGATTGTCACAGGAGAAAATATGGAGAGTATAAAAATATATTTTGCACATTAAGGGAAAAGGCAAAGAAGAGAAGGGAATTTTATTAAAATAGATAAGAAAAATATCAAGAAAGGACAAATTTGTTAAATTTAAAGTGACTGCAGATTATCCCAGTGGAGATGTCCTGTAAGTCAAATCGTAAATTAATAAGATATACAGGTTAAGACCATAGACTGAGAAGGAAGAAAGGAATGAGTTCAATTCTCCAGTCTGTGCCTTTCTAGCTGTGTGTCCTTGGGCAATTTTTACTGTAAACATAACTGGATTACAATAATGGCTGAAGATGTTTATGGTGAGGAAATAGTGTGAGAGTGATAGAGGAGACCATGGACTTGAGCTGGCAGAAGGGGCTAGTGTAGAACAAGAACTGTATGGGTCCAATGGCCAAGCTTTTAAGGATGTTCAGGGAATGAAAAGAGTACAAAAAGCAAGCACATAAGACAAAGGAGAGGAGTACTGAATGAGCTAGATGATTTGGGAGCATATGGTTATATGAAAGCAAAGGGAAGGGAGTGAATCTAGAAGGAAGCTACAAGGGTAAAAATGATATTTCAAGGTTGAGGAAGAAAAGAACCCACTCAAAATGGCTAAAATATCATGAGCGTTCCAATGTAACTGTGGAAGAAGAGGCTATATAATTCTAAGCTAAAATGTAGTAAATGATAGAGAAATGGAACCTACTGTCTATAGTATTGATTTAAGGAGGTCAGGCCAATAGTTAAAGCTTAGAATCTTGGAGGTTACAAACATTTGAAACACATCTAACATTTGTACTGGTGTCACACTGCTTTTATCATTATATTCTAGGCTTGGGAAAGTTAGTGGTACTTTAAGGTTGCATAACTTATGCCAAATGGTATATTTGATATTGTAAAATTTTGTCCTAAAGGAGAAAAAAGAATAAGGAAAACTGACCGTTTTCATGTACTTACTCTATTTCCTGTATGGTACTAATATCATTCACTTTAAAGCACCACTGCCCCAGGGCTAAGCCTGAAATCCTGAGCCAGACTCCCTGGGTTTGAAATCTGGCTCTGCAACTTTCCAGACATAGGAGCCTGATGTAGTGCCTTAGTTTTCTCATCTATAAAATGGGAGGAATAACACTGCTTACTTTACAGGATCCCCAAGCTATTTTCTGAATCCCCAAGCTATTTGCTCACATTAACAAATTAAACTGCCTGAAGCATAATTCTTTCTTAATCTGTATATTAAAAACCCCTTTGTATTGATTTTTTTATAATAAGCTTTTTTACTTCTGTGTAAAAAATACATATATAAATGTATGATGTACATTTTTCTTAACTTTTTTTATAGTTTCTAATACATATGACCAGTATAACCATTGTTTTAAAATGTACCAAGTAAATACAACCTGTTAGAAAAAAAATCCTCTGAATTAATACATGTTGAGCAGTTAGAAAAGCATGTTGTACACAGTAAGCTTCCAATAAATGTTAGGTATTTTTACCAGATAATTCACTTAATTCTCATAGTAATCCTTAGGCTATAAGTGCCTCAGCGTATCATGTAAAGATCATGTAAAGTACACTTGTTTGTAGATTTTCAAATTACTCTCCCAAATTTAAGTAATTAAATTGGTTTATCTGAACACTGGCTGAAATAAATCTAAATATACCATGATAATCACTATATGTTTTATAATTTTGAATCACATTAGACCTAGTCTTCTAATATAGACTGTAAATAATGGTAATAAATACAACTTAGATTTGAAATAATTATCTGAAATGTAGACAAATGTGAGATATATATGTATATATAATTCTCAAATAAACAAACCCTTATTTGTTCATTTATTTACAATTTTTATAACCTCGACTGCCTTGGAAGTGTATGGGTCCAGTTGACTGGAACTCCCTTTATAAAGGTGAGCACCTTTTAGGATTGAGCAAGGATCTGAAATGAGCTGAATTCTTCCCAATAAAAGGAAGATATGATATTTTAGTCTCTTGAAGAAGAGGGGAAGGGGGAGAGTAAATGGATAGGAGGAGGGAAAAATAAATAACCCAGAGAGAACAAAACGAGGTTGTAAAAAGCCTTTCATTCTGCAGTGTGATCCTCTCCATGACCCTAACACATTATTAACTTATATTTCAATTCTTGTGTTTTTAATTAAGATTTGTATTAAAGCAAGCAAAATTGACTATGGGTAAGTTAGGTAGAAAAAGATATTCTTGAAACATTTGGTGGTAGTTTACAGAATCTCTGGGAAGCCTGAAGAAACTGGCTCAGAAAACAGGCAGAAAGGAATGGAAATCGAACACAGAATCACAGCCAAACCACAGCACAGAGTCTGGCCTGTCGATTGCTGCTTCCGCAGACCACCAAAGGCTGCTTCATGCATGTGGCTGTCACCTCTGGTTGAGGACACTGGACACTGCTGGGCCTATAGCTGGCTGTTACTACCACCACTCGTAAAATAAATGAGTTCTCCTCTGCCTCTGCTTCTTCGTGCCACTGGCTCATGCACAATTGACTGGGAAACCTATACTTCATAACTGCCCATACTTTAGCTTCCAGAAACGCTAGGAAAGTTAGTAGATGGGAATTAAGCTCTTCATCAAAGGAAAGAGATCATATCCTGGGCAATATACAGAAATTTCCATTAGACCTTTTGGACATTGAGTTACTTTGTTGAAGATACTTGGAAAGGAAATGCTGATGTAAGCTAAACAGAGTTTGCCAGAGACAAATGTGACCATGAGAACAGACATCTTCCTGGGAATCTAAGGAAATCTTGGGAAAGACTTTGATATACCCAGGTAGCAGGATAAATGGGTTCAAGGTAATTCACTACATAGCAAGGAGCAGAGGGGCTTTATTGATATTTGGAATATATATATATAGAGGTAAGCCATGGGTTTCATGAACAAGCTGGAATCTGTCAGGTACAAGCAGAAGGTAACTTTATTCTAAGTGGGTCTGTTTCCCTTTGACTTTTGTATGAATTTCAAGGTTTCCATGGCTTTCCCACTAACTCTCAAGTAGTAAAATATCTAGTCTAATCTAATACCAAATCTTCACATGCTCGTCCAATACAAAATGTCTTTATTTACTCAGCTTAGACCTGCCTTGGGTCTAGAAGCCTGCAGTGAAGGAGGAGGATCATGGAGCATTTCTCCCCTATTTCTTCACTCTACCTCCTTCCCCTCAGTAGCTGCTGATGTAGGCCCACCAGTATTGGAGCAAGCAGAAAATGGAGAAACGATAGTCATAAAATAAACATTAGTGCCTGAATTATAACCTCACAGTACTGTCCTCTGGGTGTAACAGATTTTAAATCCCATTTGTTTCTCATAAAGGATCTTGTTATGGGTCCCTTAGGGATAACTATCTTCAGTGACAATGTGAGACTGTGTATCTAGTCCTTTAATGCTTCTGGACACCTGAGATGTTGCTTCACTCCTTGAAAAAAGGCCTGGTCAGGCAAGGTTCTATTCAAGACAGCTTGTAGCTGGTTCGCTTTTATAGGGTCTGCTTATGACTCACTTCCCTGCTGTCCAAGGTGGTGCAGCTGGCTATGGGCCACAGTCCCACATATTTAGACTTTTCTAGGTCTGAAGCAGTACCAGACCCTATATCCCACAAGCTGCGGATATCTGTTTTCTTCGGTCAGTTTCCTTAAAGCAAAGCTTGAGGTGGGGATATGAGAACATTTAATTTATTGAGGCAGTCTTTCAGAAGAAAGGGAGTGAGAGAAGCAGGATAAGTGTAAGAAAAGACATGGTTTTAGCTGAAGTCTCCCTACAGCTGATCCCACGAGGGTCTCTGGAGAAAGAACAGAATTGGTCGCAATGTAAAGCAAGGGTGCACACATTTTGCACCAGTTACCGTTGGCTGCAAGCATCCTCAGTCAGGGGCTGAGCATATAAGCCCAGTTAAGGGGCTCTGAGCAGGATGCTCACTGCATCTGCTACACCTGTTAAGCTTTTGCTGAGTTTCTCTCACTAGATTTGCAGTGCTGGGGAAGCACTCTCTTCCTCTCACCCCATGTGGAAGGGCTTAGAATATATAGCACACTTCTCTCCAAAGAAATTCTTCTTGCCCTCTTGAATGTTCTAATAAATCTCTAGTCTTCTGCTGGCTTAGCCTTGAGGTGGTTGATGAGTCAATACTGATAGAACTCATTTCACACGCTCCTAGCTTGGTGCACTTTGCTATTGAAGCACCTTGCCATGAGGTCTGGAATAACTGGAACCTATTTTATTGTTCTTGGCTTTGGCTGAAATTCTGAAAAATAAATAAACTTACATTTATCCTCCTCTTAACATCCAACGTCTCAGAAACAAGGAATGGGAAAATATGCTACTCTTGGCATTAGGTGGCAAAGGGAGGCTTAGAGAATTGTCTATGGGCCAAGAAATTATGGATGTTTCCAGTAGATTTCCTTTGTTACATAAACCAGATAGCCTTGTTGATGTCTGAATGTTTTTTTCTTTTTTTTTCTTTGGTATTTCTGAGTCATGTGCAGTAGTTAATTTTGGCTGGAAATAAATCATTCTGTAACAATTAAGAATTTTCTTCTGAAAGCCTTATCGTCCCTTTGTACTTTCTGTGGCAACTGAGCTGAATCCCCTCTTTTCTCAGTGGAAGATGACCACAATAATATGATTCCCAGAACAGGCGCAGGCATAATCATCACTTAATAACAATGGGCACTACAGAATTTCTCCTTGTCCTACCCATGTCTTCTCTGACCATAACAGTATACAAATCTTGCTTAAATTTTTCTTTATAGTTGTTGATCAGGAATGACAAAGGATGTTTTATGCACAATGCAGCACAGCAGCCCTCAGGAATCTATGTGCCAGTGTTAGCAGTAGAATGGAATTAGTGATAACTCTGACCACAGCTTGCTACAGAAGAGAGGGGCAATGGCCTTTTTGTAAGAAAGTCATTTGAGGCAATTTCCACTTGAAAGGCAGCTACTGAAGAATAATTTGTTGATGCATTCTTAATAGCATTAATATATTTTATTTAAAAAACAGAAACAGACTCACAGACTTGGAGAACGAACTTACGGTTACAGGGATTGCGGGGAGGCAGAGTGGGGGGAAGGGAGAGTTAGGGAGTTTGGGATTGACATGTACACACTACTATATTTAAAATGGATAACCAACAAGGACTACTATATAGCACAGGGAACTCTGCTGAATATTCTATAACAACCTAAATGGGAAAAGAATTTGAAAAAGAATAGATATATGTATATGTATAAATGAATCACTTTGCTCTCTACACCTGAAACTATCACAACATTGTTAATCAACTATACTCTAATATAAAATAAAAAGTTTAAAAGAATCTATTTTCACTTTTTTCATTCTTTGCAGTTGGCAGCCAATAGGTAATGCATTATAGAGCATTCCCAGTTTCTGGAACATGTATATTGGTTTTCTATGAAAATATGACAGGCAGAAAGAGTGCATGAAAACTGAAATCATTCACAGCTGAATAACCAGATCTCTCCAGAAAGGTGGAGTGTAATTTGTTGAACATGTGGATAAACAAAAACAAACTTGCAATTAGAAGATGAATAATTTCTGGAGATCTAATGCACAGCATAGTGATTACAGTCACCAATACTGTATTATATAATTTGAAGTTGCTAAGAGACTAGATCTTAAATGTTCTCACCGCAACAAAGAAATAATAATACGTGACATGATAGAGGTGTTAGCTACAGCTACAGTGGTACTCAGATTGCAACATATAAACGGGTCAGATCTACACCTTAAAGTAACACAATTTTATGTGTCAATTATATATGAATTAAAAAAGAAAAATTATTGCTAAACTCTGGGATTTTCAAATTTATATGTATTATTGCATTTACCAGTAAAAATCAGATTTTCTTGAAAATTATTAACTTTTATATTTCCACTATAGATTTTTATCAATTTTTAAATGAGTGAAGAGCATAAACAATCTGGAACTGAAATCTGTGTAACTGCACAACAGTAAATTTTAGTTAGGAGAAAAATTGCTATCCTAAAAGGCTTTCTAATTAAAAACTAGCTGAAAGGAAAATGTTGTTTTCCTCAAGTTTTCTTTCTATTCTATAAGACAAGCAAAGAATCATTTAGACAAATGCCCCTCTATTTCAGAACATGTCAGAAAACTATAGAAGCTGGATATTGGCAATGAAATATCATTTAATAAAGGAGAACTCTGGAGGAAAACAGAGGGAGCAACAGAATAATTTTTTGTGAGGAAATTTAACTAAAGCTACATATTATCTTCCAGTTAGTGATAATAAAATAAACACATCATTCGTCTTTGATGGCTGAGAATTGTTAACACGTGCATTGAGCGATAGAGGAACTAGGGAGGGTTTCTAATTAAAATTTCATTATAATAAGTGAATTATTTCACACAAGTTTAAAACTACCTTTGCCAAAACTTACACCTAATTTTTAACCTCTTTATAGAGCCTGGAAAGGATGTTGAGTATATGTGTAAAATCTCTGAATTAGCACTGAGACTGAGTCTCAGGACTGATACAACATAGAGTGCTGTGGTGATGGAAGTAAAGATATAGATATCCTTGTAATCTTCCTAACTTTCATTGGCTTTTCAGTAGACAAGATAAAATCCAGCATTTTTCAATACCAGACCTCAGTCAACAGGCCCAGCAAGGGACAAGGAGTGATAAGGGAGAAATTTAGACTATTTGAGTCAACAGTTTGTATTTATGTTTTCTGGAGGAGAATGACGCCCAGCTGGTAAAAATGATTGGTAATTCCTAACACTCAGCAAGTCTGCGAGGGGTGTTAGGGCCTATGCGTGGGGGCAGCAGGGTGGAAGAGAACACTATGTCGACAGACGACAAATAAGAATTGCCAGGAGTATCTTGATCACAGGCTCAAGGACTAACAGGTATAGCAAAAGGGACACTTATCCTAGCAGTTTACAGGGGACACTTTCATGGTGACGGGCCAAGGAAGGTGGACCAACCTGGGACCTAAGACCTTTAAAAATTCTAATCACTTATAAAGTCGAATGCATTTGTCTTCCTACTTGAGCCTGGGACAAATTATCTTTGCTCTAAAAAAGACCCATCTCTTTACTAGAGAGGAAAGGAAAGAGCTTGAGCAAATTATTAGTAAAGATGAGGACCCCAAGGAAGGACAAAAATGAAGGAGGTCATACCGACAGCAACAAAAATAATTGCTCAGGAGCAAAAGAAAACTAGAACCAGTAAGAGAATATGACATGTGACAAAGAGAAGGAACTACATGCTATAGAAGATTTAAATTATACAAGAGGCCTCTATCCTGACCTTTGTATGTTAAGACTGACCTTCTGAGGAAGTACTCACAAGACAAAAACAAGGACTGACAAGAGGAATTCTGGGCCTAGTCCTTGGAGTAATATACGTTTTGCTTGCTTGCTGGGTCCATGCTTTGTGTGAAAGGATAGTCACAGGTGCTAACTGGAGGTGCAGGGTCTTCCTGGAGCAGCACTGTCCAAAAGAAGTCTATTGCGAACCACATATGCAATTTAAAATTTTCTAACGGCACATTAAAAAGAAACAGGTAAAATTTATTTCAATAATACATTTTATTTAACACTATCTAAAATAATCTCACTTCAATATTTATTCAATATAAAAATTATTAAACAGATATTTTAAATTCTTTTTTATATACTAAATCTTTGAAGTCTAGTGTGTATTTTTATAATCACAGTACATCTCAATTGGGACTAGTCACTTTTCAGGTGCTCAAGAGCCACATGGGACCAATGGCTACCATATTGGACAGTTCATTCCTAGAGTGTGAATGTGTCTAAAATGTGTAAGTAAGCCAAGCAAGGCCTGTCAGGCTTTCGAATTCTTAGTTTCTTGATCCCACATCACTTTTCCTCAGCAACCTCAATCAAATATTTCCTCATTCACATATGTATACAACCATTCGCCCCCTGCTGACTCCTCTTTCTTGGGCTAGAAAAGTCCTCAAGTCTCTCCCATACTTAAATGCAAAGCAAACATTCAATTCCCTTCTCTTCGATACAACCAGGTTTCCTCTGAGTGATATACGCTCATTCTTCTCATTTTCTCAGACATCACTCACCTCTCAAACCTGAGCTGGGACATTGCACAAGTCCAGGGTCTTCATCCCCAGAGACTATAATAGAAGAGGGTTTCCTGGTGGTCATTTCTCAAGGTATTGAAATTTTCCTTCTGTCCCCAACCACTCCACAGAACCTGCTGTCATCACAATAACAACTTGCCTCTTTATTGCCCAATACAGTGACACATTTTAGTCCTTTTTTGCCCTAATCACTCAGCAGTATCTGTTCACCTCTGTGTTTCCCTAACAAGAATAGCACTTGTTTTTAGTCCTCTCTCTCTCTCGTGTTGCTTCTTCTTGGTCTCTTTCCAGGCTTGCCTTTTTGGACCCATCCTTTACATTCTAGTTTTTCTTGGTGTCTGTACTTCTCTCTCTCTCCTGTTCTCACATTAAAAATTTTTATGAGTCCTTTTAACTCTCATATCGTCAGTTAGGGCCTATTCTTCTAAATCTGTATTTTTACCCTAGATTTAAATTCCTGGACAACAAACCATATAGCCAGCTTCTTAATTTACATCTCTGTTCAGATAGCTCTCAGGGATTTCAAACTCAAATGCCTGAAACATAATTTATCTTCTCCATCAGGAATACTCCTGAATTCCCTGCCTAATCAAGAGTATGCCCACCTACTCCATCACTAGAATCAGTCACCTGTCACCATTATTTATTATTCTAACTCCCTTAACTTCAGTTACTCAGCCACAGTACCCTGTCATTTTACTGACTTTATATTTCTTGAAACAGTGCCCACCTTTCCATTCCTCTTCTTGCTATTTTATTTAGACATTGTCAAAGGGACATAACGGAAGAAGCATCTGGTTTTGAAACAAGTTTCCTAACCTTGTTGAACATCGTTTCCTTCGTATCACACCTGTGAAAAGTATGTAAGATAACACATAATGGACACTCAATATCCCATTATTAATAATCCCTCAAAGGACTCTCTAATCTTCACAATAAATACAAATACCACAGAACAGCCTATAAAGACATTTATGATCTAGTCCCCAGTTTTTATAACTTTCACTTTAAAATCTTCTCTTTGTTAACAAAGACGAACTTATTTTTTTCTAGAAGCAATTGTGCGTTTACTCATCTTGCTCCCCCTATCTTGAATGTTTCACTGCAGTAATTCTTACCTGATGGTTGCCTAAAGATTTTTATCTGCTCCCAAATTTTGCTAAGCTACGAACTCCTTCAAGATTCTTTCCCTTGATACCACTCACCACCTCAGTCTATATATTTAATCATAGCACTCAGTCAATAGAATTGTATGTTCAATTATTTGTTTCAGAGGTCTTATCTTGGTGGTTATCAAGCCTCTCCAATGTAATAGACACAAGAATATAAAAATGTATGAATGAATGAATGCTTTCATTTGAACTAATCCATTTGAATGAATGTAGATATTCTGTGTACCACACTAAAAATTGGGGGAATAAAATTGAAAGTCATGGCATTAAAAGTGAAGAAAGCATTAGAGGGAAACAGATGGTTATATTGATGACATGAAAAGACAGGATTTTGGTTTCTAAACCAAGATATATTATAGAGCAATGATGGACAGACTCTTGGCAAGAATCTAAGAGGTCCTCTGGAGAACTGAAAGTACTACTTGACATGTACTCATAAAGACAAGTTCAAACTAAAATTTAAAGGAAACTGACTCGGGGAAAATTGAGGGAACAGGGAAAACTAACAAACAGGTTCCATTGTCGGAAATGCTATAAAATAATTACCTGGAGAAAATAACAGGTATAATGTTACTTTATGTAGTTATAGGCTCAGAAGTAGATGTAATAAGTTGATTAAGCTTGAAATTAATTCCTGGTATTTGCTCTGGAGGTTCTAGTCATTCATCAAAGTAGACTACACTTAGATATTTCTATTAAAGCAAGAGAGTGTTAATATAGCAGATAATCTGAAAACATAATTCTTTAGATACAAGAGAATACAGATTTGTAGGCAGCAATAAAATATCAAGATATTGCACTTACCCTACGTTAAAAAACTATGGCTGACAGGAGGAGATGGACATAAAGAGAAGACGTGTTGCACCTGTTGAAGAAGTTTGGGGAATCCAGACATAGGGACCTCTATCCCTCCTTTGGGGGTTGAGTCCAGGATGGTAGCAAGAATCCAAAATTTTCCTATTGCTTGTATAGTTCAAGGATAAAAGATATATACTTGAGAGTCTAAGCAAATGGACTTGGGACAGAATTACAGAGGACATGTTTTATGAGAAGGATTCATGGAAGATGAAATATTATACTTTCTTCTACCAGAGTGAATGTGCCTCAGAAAATCCAGGGGACTTGAAGGTCATGTGCAGTTGAGATGAAGAGGATATAGCATTGACATTCATGAACCAAATGCTCTACAGAAATAAAATGTATTATTGGGCATCAGTGTGGGGTCTTCACAATACTTATGACCCTTAGAATGTAGAGAAACTGGTGGGAATGCTGAATTGGTTGAGATAAAGTCTCTGCTTCTTGGTAGAAGGGGAGTATCTGATAGAAATTTAGTGCAGTTAAAGAAGAATAAAGGATATTACATTTTTGCCTACTAAGGTTATACACACTACACTAAGGAATGAAAAAAAATAAATAAATAAAATAGAGCCTGAAAAAGAAAAGATTCAAAGAAATGTGATGGTTGTCTTCAAATATCTGAAGGATATCAAAATGTAATTTCTTCTGGGTGTAGTTTCAGGAGGCAGATGATATTTTCAGTAAGTGGAAATTAGAGAGTGACATATTCTTGGTAAGTTAAATAAACAAACAAAAAACCCAATCCTATTGGTGAGAGTCTTTTGACAATGGAATGAACTCTGTATTGATGGATTAAGCTCTGCCACTGGGGCCTGGAAGAGAACCAATATGAAGTGCTATAGAAGCAGTTAGTCAGTTTGGTGAGACAACAGTCCACATGTTTTCTAATGTGCTACCATGATGGCATAAATTTTCACAGTATATCAAAGCCTCAGCACACAGAGACAGTTCCTCTGAACAGGAATCTAAAAGAGTGCCAAAATAACAAGAGTTTTAACCTGTATCAACAAAACTTAAACCAAAAAAGGTCTTGCAGAAATATGTAGAAACACTTAACAGCTTTGCAAGTTTTGTTTGAACAGTTGTGCCTTTTATGTTTTGCTGAAGCATTTACCCAGCTCTGAGACTAATCGATGATAAGATGCTGCCAAGGATAACACTGGTTCTGTCACACTTCTACAGTAATAAGACTCGAAATTATGTTAATGCATTCTTGTGGGGAAAATAATGACCAGAGGCATTCAGTGTTCACACTGCAAAAAAGCTTTGTGAAAAAAGAACCTCTGCCATTCTTGTCATGCTTTTCTAACTGTGATAAAGACATGTAGGTGACAGAGTTGTAACTGAAAAATGATTTCTTTTGCATCTTATCAGCTCTTGACAATGGATGAGTAAACACTTGGCTAATCACAAGTTATTTTAATGAGAGAGCTTTTATATGATTTTTAAATTTGAGTTGTTAATTCAGTAGTTGCAGAGATCATTTTATGAGATAGCTAATAGAAATGTTTTAAAACCACTGAGATATTCACCAGTAATATTCAATTATTCATAACTGTGTTGCTAGTCATTAATGTACCCTCTATCATTATGGACACTGGCTTGAGTAACCATCAAAATAATTACTTCTATCACTTTGGAGGGCAGGCATCATTAACTGAAAATTGTGATGTAGAACAGCATCAATATTACATCAACCTGTAGGAAGCCTAATATATTCAATTAATATAATTCATAACAAAAACACAAGCTAACATGTATAAATAGGGATGAGGATGCTAACAATCTTCATTTACCATATTTTAATATATTAAAGTTTATGACCACAAAGTTGATTTTTTATATATAATCACTTTGGTAAATGAAAAGAAGATATAATGGAAAATTTTTAATTACTGGTGGAGGCTTTCAGTCAGTCATTTGCAGAATTTAAAACTAGGACTCAGAGCCTCAAGATTGGTACAGCTGATGGAATCATATTTCAAGTGACATAAATAATTTCTTATAAACTTGGCTGCATTTGTTATTTTATCATTTATATTAAATGATTCTTAAGCCATATACCAGTCATAGATGCCCCAAATTACTCATGACTGCAAACGAAAATAGCATAGTAGGTATACAGACACATAGAATTACATAGCTACATGGATTTGCATGATAATTCCAGACATCTGGATCTTTCAATATATTTTCATTGTACCCTTGTCATACCCTTCACTGTGCTAAGTGAAACACGATACTAATGATATCTACTTTTCATTGAGTGCATATGCTAATCCAAATATGATTTTAAGTGTTTTAGATATTCTCATTTGATCCATACAACATATGACATAGAGATTATTTTATTCCAAGTTTACCATGTGGAAACTGCGCATCAAAGAAGTTAACTAACTTGTCCAGGTTATCAAATAAGTGGGGTTTCAGTTTCTAACTAGGACTTTGAAGTCCATACGTGTCACCAGTAATCTATCCCACCTCTTGAAGGCTGAAGTGTACATGATCCTTGCACTTTTAAAAAGCTGCTGAAATAAGACTTTCCTTTTTATTTTCACTTTTGGCTGAATCTCCAATGCCGAGAATGTTTATTTAATGCCTGAACATTCTAGAAGGAAACATCACACCACCCTTAGAGAATTTAAGTGATAACCACTAAAAATCAGGTTAATGACATTTAGGTTATCACTAACCTTGAAGGTAGATAAAGAAAGACTTGAATATTGATTAGGAAAGTGAATATTTCTTTAGAAAGAAGAGTAATTTTAGAGTGAAGTGTCTGGTTTTTTTTAACTTCATAGTATGGTGGGGTTACTTTCCTTAACTGAATCCAAGCATACCAATTATTTTTTTGCCACATAACTAGTCACCACAAAATTTAGTGGCTTAAAATAACAACCATTGATTTAGCTTGTAATTATGTGGCTCAACTACTGGGGCGGCATTCCACTGGGCAGTCTCCTGATCTTGGCTGGACTTATGCTTCTTCATTTAGCTGTCTGATCAGGTGAGACAGGGCTGACCTAGTGAAACTTCAGTTGAGATAGTTCATCTGGATTCCACGTGGCCTCTCATCTTCCAGCAGTTTAGCCCATACTTATTCACATGGCAGAGGTGATAGGGGTCCCAAGTGGGAGAGTAGAAATATGCAAGGTCTTTTGAGTACTAGCACTGGGACTGACCCAACAGTGCTTTTACCAGCCCAGATTAAATCCGTATTTAAGGGTGGAGAAGTAGACTCAACCCTCTGATGAAAGGAGCTGCAAAATCATGTTGCAAGAAGTGTGAATACAGGAACAGTAGAGAACTGGGGCCATTTTTGCACCTTACCCCCTTAAGTGAGGAATCCTCCGAAAGAACCATCTGAAGAGTTTGGCCTGTATCTTTTGAAATGTTGAAAATTCAGAGCCTGGCACATGACTCACTGATGAAAAGAATAAAAGAAGGAAGAGGAAGAGAGATAACTCCAGAGGGAGAAAGCTGTACTGTCTTGTTTGTGGTGACAAGTAGTCATGTTTTCTGTGGGACATACGTAAACCCCTCAGAGTTATACCGAAAGGTCTCCTTCCAAAAAAACCTCCTTCGGGTGAGTCTGTTATGGAGTGAATTGTAGGAAAATAAGAGCAGAGAGGAAAATATAAGTAGCCAGACAGCAGAGATTTTTGACCCCACTAGAAAAGTATAGTCAGAGGAACCTAATAGTTGTATCTTAGAAGAAGAACAACAACAACAAGAATTTTTAATCCCTAAATATAGAATATAAGCATTGATAACTGTCACCACAGAGCCTACCATACTAGATTACTACTACTACTACTAGATTACTACTTATTACTTACTAATTTCTACTATTACATACTAGATTACTACTACTATTACTACTCCAGTAGCCAAGTAAAAATTTTCTGACCCTACATATCTTCTGTCCCTTAGCTTCAACACTAGAATATCTGAGGCAACAAAATGATTGGGGATGAGGAGCAGAATAGAAGAGCAAGGGTAAGCATTGAAGAAGCCAGCACATCAGTGAGCAGCTATGTGACATTGTGCAACCAGAATATCACCATTTCATACCACCTCTACCACCATTGCCCTGGTCCAGGGCATTAACTCATGAATTACTGCATTAACCTCCTCCCTGCTTCTACCCTTGCCCATTACAGTCTATTCTTGACACAGCCGTAGTGATTCTGTTCAAAATTAAGTCAAAACCATGCATTCCTCTACGTAGACACCCATTTCTCTTAGACTAAAAATCAAAACAATAAAGTGGCCTAAAGGCTTGGAGCAGACATGAAGGTGCGCTGCTCAGATGTCCTTTCAAAAAATAACCTGACATCCAGCTGCTTGAAGTATAGTTAGCTGAGAGTTTCTAACTGCAGTACCTCAGTATCTGCTGCAGCATTTGAGGCCACACCCTTCCCAGGTAGTCCCCAGCCAATGATGTACATATAGTGTGAAACTAGACCAGCCAAATGCAAGACTCCTCTTATAGGCCATCTTTGCTCTGAAACACGGGTTTAGCTGAGAATATGTTAAATATGAATCACAGTGAGGTAGTCCCTGCCCAACTCTATCTCCTTTCCTCAGACTTTCAGATATTAGATTTGCATTGCAGTCTGAAGGCTTTCCCTAACCAATTCTGCCCCCTTCCTTTTTTTAAAATTGAAGTATAATTGATTTACAATATTATATTAGTTCCAGGTGTACAGCATAGATTCAGTATTTTTACAGTTTATACTTCACTAAAAGTTATTACAAGATAACAGCTATAATTCCCTGTGCTATACCATATATTCTTGTTGCTTATCTGTTTTATACATAGTAGTTTGTATCTTTTAATCCTGTACTCCTAATGTGCCCCTACCCCTTCCCTCTCCCCACTGGCAACCACTAGTTTGTTTTCTACATCTGTGAGTCTGTTTTGCTACATATATTTGTTTGTATTAATTTTTAGATTCCACATATAAATGATACAGTGTTTGTCCTTCTCTGTCTTATTTTACTAAGCATAATATTCTCTAGGACATCCACATTGCTGTAAACAGAAGAATTTCATTCCTTTTTATGGCTGAGTAATAGTCCTCTGTGTGTGTGTGTGTGTGTGTGTGTGTGTATGTGTGTGTATGTACACACACACTCTTCTTTATCCATTTGTCTGTTGGTGGACACTTGGGTTGCTCCCATATTTTGGCTCTTGTAAATAGTGCTGCTATGAACATTGGAGTGCATGTATCTTTTCAAATTAGTGTTTTTGTTTTTTCCAGATATATACCCAGGAGTGGAATTGCTGGGTCATATGGTAGTTCTATTTTTAGTTTTTTGAGGAACCTCCACACTGTTTTCCATAGTGGCTGCACCAACTTGCATTCCCATCAACAGTGTACAAGGGTTCCCTTTCTCCACATCCTCACCAATGTTTGTTGTTGTAGACTTTCTGATGATAGCCATTCTGACAGGTGTGAGGTGATATCTCATTGTTGTTTTGATTTGCATTTCTCTAATAATCAGCAGTGTTATGCATCTTTTCATGTGCCTGTTAGCCATCTATATGTTTTCTTTAGAAAAATGTCTAGTCAGGTTTTCTACCCATTTTTTGATGAGCTGGTTTGAGTTTTTTTTATATTAAGTGTATGAGCTGTTTATATATTTTGGATATTAACCCCTTGTTGGTCATATCATTTGCAAATATTTTCTTCTATTCTGTAGGTTGTCTTTTTGTTTTGTTGATGGTTTCTTTTGCTGTGTAAAAGCTTTTAAGTTTAATTAGGTCTCACTTGTTTATTTTTGCTCTTATTTCTGATAAATGAAATTAGCAAATTCCAGAATACAAGGTTAAGATACAAAAATTTGTTGCTTTTCTACACACTAATAATGAAGTGTCAGAAAGGGAAAGTAAAAAACAATTCCATTTAAAATAACATCAAAAAGAGTGAAATACCTAGGAATAAACTTAACCAAGGAGGTTAAATACTCTGGAAACTTATAAAATACTGATGAAGTAAATTGAAGATGGCACAAAGAAATGGAAAGATATCCCATGCTCTTGCATTGGAAGAATTAATATTGTTAAAATGGCCACACTGCCCAAAGCAGTCTACAGATTTAATGCAATCCCTATCGAAATACCATGGCATTTTTCATTGAACTAGAACAAATAATCCTAAAATTCCTATGGAACCACAAGAGACTCTGAATTGCCAAAGCAATACTGAGATAAAAGAACAAAGCTGAAGGTATCACCCTCCCAGACTTCAGGCTATACTACAAAGCTATGGTAATCAAAACAGTCTCATAATGGCACAAAAACAGGCACATACATCAATGGAACAGAATAGACAGCCCCAAAATAAACCCATGTACCTATGACCAATTATTCTATAACAAAAGAGACAAGAATATACAATGGAGAAAAACAGTCCCTTCAATAAGTGATGCTGGGAAAACTGGACAGCTACATGTAAAAGAATGAGATTAGAACATATCCTCATACCATATACAAGAATAAACTCGAAATGGATTAAAGACCTAAATATAAAACCTGAAATCATAAAACTCCTAGAAAAGAACATAGGCAGAACATTCTTTGACAAAAATCGTAGTAATATTTTTTGATCTGTTTCCTAAGGCAGAAGAAATAAAAGCAAAAACAAATATATGGGGCTCCCTCTTCCTCTTTGATTCATAGGATGTTGCCCCTGTTAAACTCTTGCACTCCTAACTCTATCTCAGCTTCTGCTTGTTGGAAGACTTGAACTTACCATGATCTGGCTCTTTGTGTTTCTATGACCTTACGTCTCCTACTCTCTACCTCACTCACTCTGCTTTACCTTCACTGGTCTCCTCACTGTGCTTTGAATGTGTTAGGCTCACTCTCCATTTCCTCTGCCTAGAGGGCTCTCAATCCACATATTAGCATGGACGACTCATTAACACTATTCAAGGCTTTATCAAATATCCATTTCTCCACAAGGCCTACCCACCAACATATTTATTTCTGCAACCTGACACTCTCCCACCACAATACTTAGTACTTATGTTCTCTCTGCTCAGCTTTTTCCATTTTCTATAACATGTAAACTGAATTTAAGCTCCTTATGGGCAGAATCTCTATTTGGATCACTGAAATATCTCTAACACTTAGTATGTACTTGCCATGGAACTATTTTTTTTTTAATGTTAAATTCCCTCTTCTGTGCTATAGCTGCAGCCTTCCTATTGGAGGCAAGCCCAAAATGGGGAAGGAAAAAGCTTTGAACTGAATGAAAGGCAGAATCTTTGAAGGTAAAGGATGTTTTATATCTGGAATTGAGATCTAATTTACCTGAATGTGGCAGAAAGACTATGCATTTACCAAGGTATTGTCAAGAATGGATGAAGGAGAATCAACAGGACAGGGGTGTAAAGGAAAAAATAGTTGTTTTCTGCTTGCACCCTGCTGAATCCAGTTAATCCAATAAATCATTTCATACACAAAGCAATTACATTCTAATCAGATCTTTGGTACACCAAGGAAATAAAATGAAATACAAAATCAAAAAAACTGCAGGGTCAGAAGAGTTGAATTCAAGTTCAATCAGAAATAACTAGCTGGCCAACCTACACTGATTTGCTCTCTTTCTGACCGTCATATTTGTCACCTGCAAAATGGTGATAGTTACACTTAATTCACAAGGGTTTTGTGTGACCCTAATTTACTCAATTTAGGTAAATGTAAATGTGACCTAGAAACTATAAAAATTGCCATGTAGCTATAATTTGAATTCAGAAAGAAGTGTTGATCTTTCCATGATCATTCTCTGACAAACCTTTTTGCCTGATTCAAATCGAGAGCAAGACAACTTATTAACAATTCCAACAAGTATATAGAAAAGAAAAGGGGAAAGAAATAGAATAGTTTCCTTTATTAGAAGTCTGTTTTCCTTCTGTATCACCCTCCCCATTTTTTTCAAGTGACCCCTATCTATCTTAGAGATGACAACGGAAAATTAGAAGTATGAGAATGAATCAACTCAAAACCGTGAGTATTCATTCAAGCAAACTATTGAAGGGCACAAGAGCTACTTTTTTTCAAAAGGGAAAGAATTAAAAGACAAATTAATTAGTGATGCGTTACTTTGAAGACATGAAAAAGGAAGGTGGACTTCCAAAAATACATAATTTATCACCACTATTTAAAAGATGTTTTAATTAAAAGGCAAACTTCAGATTAAGTTATGACTTGTACAGGTTCAGCCAATGATAATCATTTGAAGAGGAATAGACACTTTGGTATGTTTGAAGGGGAGCTATGACTCTCGGTTCCAACTCACACTTTGAATATTGGGTAGTTCTGAGTAGATGATAAAGTAGTATGAAAAAAAAAGAAGAAGAAATGTGTATGTTAGTTTGCAGCAATTTATTTTGGGCTCTTCTGTTACCTTAGTAATAATCTTGCAAGGTGTTTAAATCTTGTTCATTTCTAAACACAATTTTATACTCATTATAAAAGACACACTATTTCACACATGAATTCTTTTGTTTGTTTTTTTACTAATATTCACATCCCTAAACCCAAATCTAAATAATGAAATGGCAAAGAGATGGAAAGAAAGAAAAAAATTATTCATTGATGTCAGATGATTCAGCTAGTCAGAGCCTATGTGTTTGACTGATTCTTTTCCTGGATTAACCAGTTAATGGACATAACTAATACAAGTTAACATAAATAACTGGTGGTGATGAATTATCTGGCCTATCTGGGACCAAGCCATTTTTAAACCAAGTGCCTGTGCATTCTTAACATTAACACAACAGTGGACCAGTCTAACAGCACATTTACCAATACTGGAAAACAACTGAATTGTTAGGAATGCCACAATATTATGAGTTAGATCAAATTCTTTGAGCACACTATTTACAATAACTTATTTGAACAAAATAATATCAAGGACCCATAAGTACCAACCCTAATAAGGACAAGTAACAAAAAAATTATGAAATATTCCACATACAGTTTAGAGTTTTCATGAGTATATGTTTAATGACAGTAATTAATTTTTCTCCACAGAAAAACAAAATTTTTATCTTTCAATAGTTCTACTTGAATTATCTTATGCAGCATTTTGATTTGATTCAATCTTATAGTCCTAAGAGCAAGTGAGGGAGATTCATCGTAGTATGCAATAAAGTTCTCTATACTTCACTCTCTTGAGGTGTATCTCAAGTCCCACTCCATCCAAAAGTCATTCCTATTTTTTCCAGCCAATTGATGAGCTCCTACTGTATAGTGGACATGAGTCTTTACTTTCAGGATAAATGAACAGTGATATAAATTACCTGTTTCCAGAAAACTTATGAAACTTGGGTCTCATATCTTGTGGAGCATAAGAACATGGAAATTGGAAAGGGCATCTAATTCTGCACTGGAGAGAACAGGGCCAGGGAAGCAGCCCTGAGGAAATGACAGCAGTGATGTATAATCATGAACTAGAGTAAGATGAGCAGCAGCAGGCTGGGATCAAAGTGGAAGGAAAGGGATAGGAGGGGGGAGACGATTTTTAGTGTGCTCCAATCTATGCTCGATTTAGAGCTCTCCCCCTCTGGATTTCTGTTCTGTTTCCCTCAAACTGACACAAACAGTTGTAGCTTCCCAGTGTTATAAAATTGTTGCATGTTCTTTTGCAAAACATATTGCCAATTCTCTATTTCTCCATCACTCTCACCCAGTGCCCAGCATAGAGCTGTGCACAGAGAATATTCTCAATAACAAATGTGTTAAGTGAAAAAGGAAATTTCAGATTAGGAATTTTTAAAAGATGGTATATCACCTTCAAAAAAAACTACTGTGAAGACACATTTAATCTATGTCTTTATACAGACTTATCCCAGTAGGTATTTGACTGAGTTCTTCATCTTCTTTCCTTTCTTGTCGTCATCACAACATGTGGATTTTGTGGATACTGACAGAATTGAGTCCATGATGCTAATTTCTTAAATAAAGTTTAACAGAGATCAGTGTTAAACTGCCTTTGTTGTTTCCTCAAGCAGGGAAAGGGCAACATGGCTTAGGGATACAACTGACCATTTTTCACCCCCAAATTGTTCTGTCATTCTATGTTAAATGCAGAAATTCTGTTTTTTTAAAGTTATTTATAGAAGCTTTTAAGAGAAAGGGTGTTGCCAAAGTATGTTAGTGTCGATTATTTTTTTTCTGGCATAAACGCTGAAGCTGGCAAAGTAGATATAAAAAAATAGACATATCTTCGGATATGATTTTTGGCCTTTTTGAGAATCTGTGTCTGACATTCAGCCTTTTTCAAAGCATTTACAGTAATAAAATAATATGCTTATTAAAAATGTACTCCTTTCAAAAATTGATATTTTTATTTGAGCAAGGAGAAGAAAGGATTTTAAACAAAGAATCCAGTACATAATATTTTAAATTAGATAAACATTTTAAAAGATGGGTGGCCACATTTGCAAAGTTTTCAAAATTATGCCAAACATGAGAGCATGTTTTGTAATTCTAAAAATGCAGAAATTGCTGGCTTAAGTGACATGCAAATAGACTTGCTATTAAGGTTCGGCCTTCAATAACATTCATGTCTCTGAAACTCATAATTAGGTCAAATACAACATTATCATTCACCTTGAGGTTGGTTAAGAAAGCTTTAGAAAAAAAAAATTAACACAGGAAGTTACTCTTGGAGCTAAAAATGGGAGAAAAAAAATCCCTTACATTTATATTGAAAATGAACATATCCACCTGCTATGAGAAATTCTCCCTTTCCAGGCAATCTCCTCAGGGGCAGATTCATCACTGGTAAAGATCAGGTCACTTCTGGCTTTTCAGAATTTGGAAATTCTATGAGTAATGAATCTATGTCCTTTCCAATCAAAGGACTTTGTATTAAGACCCTCCTTTGGTTAAGAATGAAGGGAAAGAAGCACATATGGAATCCTTCCTTTTCTTCTCTTTCTCTTTGCTCCCCTGCTCTAGGGCTCTGGCAACATGCTGATTGATAGCCCTCTTTGTACTAGCAGCAACCTGGCTTACAACCTTTTTTCTATTTACTCGAATGTGGAGAGTTATGTGGGTAGAGCAGACTGTGAATCCACATCCTGAGCAGTTAACATGACTGTATATGGCAGGACTGCTTACTCACTAACCACAGTTAGAGAAGCTGAAACAGAGCACTCAGGCATGACGGAGACAGCTTCTAGAAGGTCATCACACCCAGGTTGTGCTTATAAATGGAATTGATGACTATATTTAAGGCATGGTAGCGCAGCCCACTGATATAATGAGGTCTGGTGACTAGACTAACAACGCTTTCTTCTTTAGGGGAAGAGTTAGAAAGGTAGGTGAACAGAGGGGTAGGGACTTTTTTGGTAAATTGAGAGAAGAAGTTCCCGTCTCAAAAGACTGAGACAGAAAAAGGACAAAGAAGAGGTAAGTTTTCTACCTAATATTCAAATGTTAGTTTAACTCAACATTTTCCATTGTGTTCCAATATAATAGATACGCTTTTGAAAATCCATGGATTTTTCCATTTCTCTTAAATTGTGATGTCATTAGTTTTTGATAGCTTAAATCAATGGTTTTCAAGATTTTAGGAGAAGGGTAGATATTAGGTAGAAGAATAAAGCCATTGGTCATTTTTTGACTCTCAATTTAGATTGTTGTTGTTTTTCCAAAGCAAGACAATAGCGCTGAGTGTTAAAGGCTGGGAAAACTTGTTATAGAGGTTTACTATAAAAAGTGGTTAGAAAGAATTCCAAATATTGTGAAGTTGCATCCAAGAGCAAACAGAAACCAAAGGTTTGGGCAGAAAGTGGGAGAAAAATAACGCCAATAGACAACTGTGATTAGTACCTTCATGTGCCAGGTACTTTTCAGGTACTTAATACATATTGTCTCATACAATCTTTATAACAACTTTCTGACATTATCTTCATTCTACAGATATGGAAATACGGAAACTAAGGTAGATGATTTAAGTAAATTTTTGTGTCAAATTTTCCATTTAACATAATTAGTATCCCACAGAACACTCTTTAGAAAATGATGGTTTGGCTCAGGATAAGGGATCTATGTGATTATCAAACACAAAGTTAGGAGACTCAGATCCAGGATATATACGGTCATTCACACACACTCACATACACATATACAGAAGGAGACAGAGAGTGAGAAAGAGAGAGAGAAAGAGAAAGAGATCTATACCTTTCTGGAAACATTCAACAATAACTTACTAATATTTTAGTAAAATATTACCAGATCTGGCAATCTTATTCTAATAATCTGCATCATATATTCATTTTGTGCTAGACGGTGAGACGATGTGGTTTTTTCCCCTTCAGATAAGTTGTCTCACACAAGGCCATCTGAGTGTGATTAGTTATAGTAATATAGTCTAAATTTTGAGTTAACATTAGTCAAGAAAAGCTAAGCAAGCTTTCCTCCCTAGGTGCTCAAACACACTGTTTACTTCAGTACAGAGAATCAGAGGCTGTGGGATTCTTTTTTCCCAGTGTAGACTATTATTTCTTAATTTGTACTAGAGTTTTGTCTGAGTAAGTATTTTCCAGTAAAATCTAGATGACCAAAACAGGAGCTATTGATAAAATCCACATATTTTGATTCTTTCTTTTTTAATCTGCTTAAGTTGCACCTGAAAAACTGTCAGTTGTATAAAATAATGAACATTTTGCTTTCTTAAACCCCTCTTTTGAGACTGTTCCATTTTACCTGATTAATCAGTCTTCAGGGACATCACTTCTAACTCTCAAAACAGGTGTTGCAACACAACAGGTAGAAAATCCATAGCACATGATAATCAGTTATTCTGAAATGATCCTAATATTGTACCAACACAGATAAGCTGTTTAAATTCATTTTTTATCAGCATCTGTTGCTAGCAGATTTAATACCTGATTGTCAGCTCAGGATTTCTAAATCTTTTCATCCAAGAAATACTAGGACCATAGTTTAGTTAAACCTTGTGTCTGATAAATCCTTATCCTAAGGGCCCAGGTTTCCCTTGGGGAGGTTATCATCTTTCTACCCATTGTTAGCTCATCTCTTTCCAGTTAAAAAAAGGCAGAGGCATATTCTGGTTACTTTAAGTCAGGGAGGCATATTATAAGTAAACATGGAAGAGCAAGGAAAATCACACACCGTGGAAATGCATATTACTGCTCAGGAATTAGCAGTTTTCCCAGGTGTCCAAGAACTGCTGTGGTGCCCATGTTGAAGAATTTGACTCTTAAAGATGCATGAGTAGGTCTCTCCATTCTAAGGCTTAACCAGTGCATCTGTTGGCTTATGCACCACTCCCAATCATTAGTGCTCTCTCTCTCTCTACCTCAGTCATGATCCCCCCCCAAAAAAGTGTTAGATTAGATTAGATGGACTCTGACAATTGCACAGGTCACTCATATCGGGTGACATCATCATCTCTGCAAGTCCATGGCTGTTTACATATGGCTGTCTTAGTGTGAAGACCCTTTCAAGCACTGTAAATGATATGAGATCTTAGCCTACCTTTAACTAACACATTTGCCTGCCATAGTTTCATGGATGTCAGCAGAAGACACAAGATTCCTGAGTCAGATAGCATGGAAAGTTTATTATTCATAGCGATAGCAATACCCAGAGTACTGTCATTTTCTACATTTTTGCCAAGCCGCAATTCTTGCAGGGCAACAGAAAGAAGGCAAGGGGATATGTGCACAAGAGGAATCCCAAGCTTAGGTAACCTAATCTTTTACATGGACAGTAAGCCTGTCTGAACTTTTCCCCCAAGGGGGACATTATCTTTATTATACTTGCTTTAATCTTAATGTTTTATCCCCAAAAATGTTATATGTTGAAATTCTAATGCCAAATATGATGGTATTAGGAGATGAGGGCTTTGGGAGGTGCTTAGGTCATGAGGGTGGAGCCTTCATGAATGGGAGTAATGTTCTTTTAAGAGACCCCACGGAGATCCCTTCCATCATGAGGATACAATGAGAAGTCTGCAACTGGGGAAGAGGGTCCTCACCCGACCATGCTGGCATCCTGATCTCAGACTTCCAGCCTCCAGAACTGTGAGAAGTAAATGTCTGTTGTTTATAAGCCACCTAGCCTGTGATATTTTGTTATGGCAGGCCAAATGGACTAAGGTAATTCTGAACAGTAAACAAACCTGAGCTTTGCTGCAGAGAGATAGTATCTCTATCCCCCAAGGTTGTCCACTAGACAAACATCCTTGAAGGATAAAAAGGCAGCCAGTGCTCCTGCTTGCAAGGCATGCAGAAATATAGGAGAATTGTCTCCCAAAAGAAGACCCTAGCTCAAAGGATTTACATGAAGAGGTATAATTAAACAGAAATAATATTGTCAACAAGAAAATATGAGTTGTATATGAAAATTGAAAACAACAGGTGTGAACCACTCTTTTCATCACTATAGTCACTGGAGGAATCCATCCATGACCTCTTCCCATCCTAAGACCTCTACCATATTCTGCCTTAAACTCACTGCTTCTTCTGTTTAGTGGCTTTATGACAAAGCACTGAGAAAATTGACAGTTTGTCCTTCAAACACCCAGTCTCCATAGAGATAACACATTTCCTGCTCATCTTAGCAACATAATGTCTTTCTTCATCTTTTTCTTTCATGAACTACAAAGAGGTATGAACAAAAACTCCTGCTCTCAAGAACAGAGAAATTACAGGATTCTTCCATCCCAAATATTAACTAGTATTTTCCTCTTAGGAAAGCCCATTTGCATGGCTAGGAATGGATACTTGAGGAAAAAATAAATGAATATCCAGGAAGTAGAGGATTTTACAAGGGTGTTTGTTTTGCTTTGTTTTGGTTTTATTTGCATCCATATATATGTCATATATTTATGATTGCAAAAAAATAACTGATTATGGCAGAAACTCCATGCCTATCCAACATCTATCTTTCCCTTCTTCTATTGCAATGATATCAAACTTATTCAGACCATTAAGATAACCAGTCACAAGAATACATTACTTGGCTTTTCTTGGAGCTACACATTGCCATGAGGCTAAGGTCTACCAAAAATGATAATGATTTAAGCAGATGCATTGGGGAGGGAATTGGAGAAGACTCCGTGAGAGAGCTGACTCTGCATGGAAATGTGCTCTTTTTATCTTTTCCCTCTAATTCATTACTGCTAATGTGGATGTGATGACTGGTGCTTTTGTAGCCCTTGGGAAGGACTGTGGACCAGGTTAGAAGTAGCCTGGGTCCCTAATGACTTTCTGAAATGTAAGTATCATACCAGTGTTATACTCTCAATTTCCAAATTTCTGTTATATGAGACCATAAAAAAAAAACCAAAAAAACAAGAAAAAATTGAATGTCTATCAGTATATACCATGATAGAAATCAATAGTGTCATGTAAAGATATTGCATAATATTACAAAACTATTACAAAAAAAGAGGTAGCTCTATAGCTATTAACCTGATATACTATAAATTAAAAAAGAAAATATCTGAGAATAATTTGAAAAGTGAGATTACATTTTGGTAAAATAGCAATAAAATGTCTCAAGTGTAAATAAAAAAATCATCCCTAATGTGTTTAAGCCACTACGTTTTTTTGTTTGTTTGTTTTTGGAGGGGTTATGTTTTATTCTTTACAGCCCTAAATAATTGCAAATTATGTAATGATCCTTACAGAAAATTTGGGGGAGTACATTAAAAAATACAAAAAAAGCAAAACCATCTCATATTTTTGTTTCAGTGGCAAAATTTATCCAGTTTATCAGTGGGTTACAAATGAATGAATCTAAAACATCCCTAGTATGAGGAAACAAGCATTTTATATTTATAATTTTATCTTTAATATTTATTTTTAGCTTAGCAGATCATATTCTTGCCTTTAGAAATCAAGGATCTAATTTCTACCCTTGAGGTTCTTAACAAGGCCCATGAGTTAAAAATATCATCACCAGAGATTTTTGCTAGGCTTCAGGGTTTTGGTGGTATGTTTAATGTCCTACATTCATAAATGTTTTATTATGAATATAATAGAAGCCCACGATAAATTCAAATGGTACAAAGGGTACAAAATGAAAAGGAAATGTCATTAAACCCCCTTTCCTTCCTACCATACTCTAAATGGTAAACAACTTTTATGTATTGTTCCTAAAAATTGTCATGTCTCCAAGATGTGTATATACACACCATAAACATCTATTTTATGCAAGGCACTATTTTTAAATCCTAGGATTAACCAGTGAACAAGGCAAATACTTTGACCTACAATTTTCATGGGAAAACACTTTTCATGGAAAAGAAGGAATAAAGAAATAAGCAAATAAAATAAATATTCAATATAATATCAAGTGGTGTGGTACTTATTCTGAATAAAAAGAAGACAAGGTTTGGTGGCAGAGAGTGACTTGGGTGGGGAGGTTGGAGTATTTAATACAGAGTAGTCAGGGACAGTTTGCAGAGGTGAAATTTGAGAAAGTGTACGAAAATTATGATGGGGCTTATATGTATATATCAGTTGATTTTTAATTAATAATATATCTTGAAGATATTTTCATTTGCATATTCATTTCAAACATATTACAGGTTTTCATTTCACAGTAAAAGGACCAATGTTTCATACGCTACTGAATTTAATGAGTGTCATGAGGTACAAGTTTAGAAAAATAATTTACATCATCTAATTTCCTTATTTTGGGAATGAAGATGCTAAAACACAGATATATTCAATGACAGCTGAGGACATACAGGTGGATACGTAGGATGATTCTCAACTGTGGGCCTTGGCATAATTTCACACATTATTAGCACAGTTCAAAACTAAAAATTAAAACTTAGAATCCTCAACTCCAAAACACCATACTTCCTCTTTAAGTCAATAAGCAATACAATTCATCATCATTTGGGGTAAAGATGATCAATTGTTTTTCAGAGTAATTTTTGGCATTATCTATATTCAAATGTCAATGCATTTGATAGCTAAGTTATGAAATTAATTGCTAGCCCCATCAAGAATAGATCCCAGAAATGGGCAGGATCCAAAAATTCGATTGCCAATGCTACATTGTTTAAAATATTTATATATATATATGTATGTATGTATGTATTGTGTACATACGTATGTGTGTCTGTGTATGTATATATAAATATATATTGTATGTATATACAAAATAAATATTTCAGTTTAAAAAGATCTCTGTCCACATTTTACTTCCAAGTAGGCTCGTTGCCATGGTAATTATTCTTCCAGATAGGCTGGCTGAACCTTTCGTCTCATTTTAGTAAAAATAAATAATTTTCCAGTCAGTGACCTAAATTACTGACTACTAGACCTAGATGTTTTACAAATATTTAAGGATGTTTTCAGTTGCCTTGAGAAGAGACTGCAATACTTTCAAGTGCATAACTTTATCAAGTGAATAATTTGACATTTCTTTTGAAAACATAAGGAAATAGAAAAGTGATAGAATGTGACAATTCTAGGAAATACCAAGGCACAAAAAATTCTTTACACTCTACATTATTCCTCCCATTAAAAGATTTCATAAAGTTTGGTGTCTATGTTAAAATAAACATACAAAAGACCTGGAGATTGCTGAGGAAACAGAAACCAATATTTTAAAAGAACAGTGATTTTAAAACCTGGAAAATTGCATGTGAAAATTTGAAATGAACCTGAGAGTGAAGGCATATTTTTCTCTAGCTCTTCAAATAAATGAATGAGAGAAATAGTGTAGTTTCTAGTGCACAAAAAGAGAGTAAGAATGAGTTGATCTTTGATCAAACATGAATGGCTTCACTATCAGCAAAATTAACATTTCACCTCATCTTGGGGAGACCTGAGGACATAATGGTTAAGGTAAACATCTACCTGTGTGATTTAGGTGTTCACCTAATTTGAGACTAAATAATTTCATCATTTGAGTTCACCTAGCTTCATCATTACCTCACCTTTTATCCTCCTAAACAAATTCCCTCTCCAGGCATTTTGTCCATCAATTTATGGTGGTAATCCCAGGAATAAAATTGCATGCCATAAACAGTTTCAAAATACAAACTGCTCTACAGAACAAAATTTAAACACGGGTAGGTGTTTGTGATTTAAATTACCTGCAACAAAGGCAGCTTGTTTTGCAGCTTCTGTCAACCACCCAAAGTGAAAAGAAACTGCTCTTATTTCTTTTCAAACCTTTGCAATCTAAACATTTTTCACTCACAGTAATGATTAAAATAAAGATTAAGATTGAATTGAGTGGCAGAAAATCACAAGTCAAAATGTTATGATCATTTTCCAAGATAAAAACATCTCCATGATGATGTAGAAGTTTTTTATTATCATTGAAAAGCTGAAAATGTTCAAATAAATTTGATAAAGAGAAAATTTAGAAGAAAAGAAACGGAAGTACAATTTAAAAAGCAGAAATGAGGGAATAAAATGGATCGCAAATGCATAAGAAGGGAAAATGATGTTTTTTCATACAAAAGAACTTACGAATTGGGTCTTTATAAATATGAACAAAAAGGATAATGCTAATGTCCTATATTCAGTATAATTCAGTTTCCAGATCCTTTTCATTCAAATCAAAACTTTAAATAATAAATGAGAATTTATCTATTAAAAAAAAAAGTTTAAGTGTCTACTAGTTCTAGTCCTTGTCTTAAATTCTATGGAGGATTCACAGATAAAACTGATATTGTGCTTATCATGCAAAAATTTGGATATGGTTATGATCATAGTGAAAAGTCATCAGTGGAACAAATGTGAAAAGTAAAAAGGTAAGGAAGCTAGTGAAAGGGTGGTACCTTTTTAGGGATTTGTTTCTTAACTTACCAGTTAGCCCTCCTCTTCCTACCACAGCCCCCAGGTTGAAACGTCAATGTAAATGCTATCTTCCTGTTTTTAAGAAGTTTCAAGGACACAGATCATCTGTGAAAAAAAAACAACCATTTACGATCCTTAAAGAATAGAACAAAAGTAGAATTTTGTGTCATATTATAAATTTGATTCATGAGATTTACTGATATATGAGATAAGAAAGTGTAGAAAAGGAAAATAAAGTAAAGTATCAGTTCTCTATCTAGATGACTGGAAGATAACCAAGTTAGGACATATGAAAAGAAGCACAATTGAGGGAATTGAGCACATAGTAAATGATCAGCTCATTTGGGCACTACTGAGTTGCAGGACCCTCTTAAATATTCAAGTAAAGATGTCTCAGTAGTGAAGTATAAATTCAGTCATCACCTTAGCAAAAGCTTTATGGCGATAGGAACTGCCCGGAAAGCAGGAACAACTAACTTCCACTGAGTGTCTTCCAAGACACGGGCCTGGAGCTTTGCCTAATTGGTCTTACCGTTTGTCACAACAGTCACGGAAGACAACTGTAACACTCAGGACTCAGGGAGATATCATTTCAAACCGCCAAAATATAAAAGTTGGGCAATTCCAAGTGTTGATCTAATGTAAAACAATGGGAACCCTCATCCATTGCTGCTGGGACATTTTGGAAAACAGATTAATAAACCACAATCCAGAAATTACTGTATAGATGTAACTGTTTTCACCTGGATTAAAAAACAGAGCCTTAATGCCAGTGGTTAATTTGGGAGTTGCAATCCCAGGACAAATAGTGTGAGGGGAAAATGAAAGCAAGACAGGGACAGATGGAAAGTAATACAAGGTGATGAGTTACTGTACTGGTAACTGCTTCAAGAGGAGTTGAGAATGGACAACAGCTGTTGTTTGACAGCTGCATCCCACTTGGTCATATGGAATGATTCTGAAAAGGCTCTACAGAAGAAAACATGCTTTAGAACAGGCCAGGGAATGAAGGAAGGGACAGAGAATTTATCCATCTATTCCTTCCTAGTTTCTTTAATTCATTGGTCAAAGTTTGCCCTACAAGAGATACCTTGCTCTGTGACAGTCACTTCTCAAGCCCAAAAGTGGCAGGAAGAGTCAGGGGATTCAGGTATATGGCTGATCAGTATAACATATCAATCTTGGCCACAGCTGAGGTTCATAAAATGCTAAAGATATATATGAAAGTAAAAGAACTTGAAGAGGTGTATAAAAAATGTCCAAAACAATACCCTAGAGAATTACTGGTATATGTGTAGTAGCAAGAGATAGTTCAAAACTGGAGGAAAAAGTGATATAATGTTCATTTAAGGATAAATTAAAACTATACTGTGGTACATTCATACAGTGGAATAATAAGCACTTATGAAATTAATGACTTATAACCACAAGTATCAACATGGATGAATCATAAAACAATATTAAATGAAAGAACCAAGTCAGAGATGAATATATGCAATAGTATTCCAACTATATAGTTTAAAAGCAGGAAAAAATGATATAGCACATTAAATAGAGGTGCCCATATAAATGGCAAATTCCAAAAGAATGATTAACAGAAAATTTAGGATAGTGATTTCCTCCGGGTGAAGGAACAAATGATTGGGGTGGGACTCTGAAGGCCCAATAATAATTGATTCTTTAACTGCATAGAGGATATATGGGTATTCATTTTATCTGTCTTAAAATTATATGTACACTTTTTCGTATGTATTATATATTTAACAATTTAAAAAAACTTTGGCTTCTTTAAAAATAGTTACCAATTGGACTCAGTTCTTTCCTTTTCTGCCAATACAGAGCTGTGAGATGGAAGGAATCTCAGTCTTTAAAATCATCACGTAAAGAAATGCTGTCCTCCAACTAGGAATACCCTGATTTTTACATGAGTAAGAAATAAACTTCAGTCTTATACTTTGGAGGATTATTGGTTCAGCAGCTAGCATTACCCAAATATGTGTGCACATGTGATGTGTGTGTGTATGTGTGTGTGTGTGTATGATACAAATACATGGTACATAGTGCAACAGAATGTATACAATGTAGGTATGAGCTATAAAGGATAATTTAAAAATGAGCAACCATGATTCCATACCCAACTTAAGAATTGCAGCATTCACAATATTTTTGACTCTCTGTGTAAACCTGTGCACCAAAGATGTTGAGGAAAAAACGACACTCGAGAATTCTTTTCTGAAATTTGGATCCTGATCAGGATTTTACACTTCCTATTTTTGCTACCTGGATTTCTCTTTCCCCAGGTACGTGCACAGGTGACTGCCTCACCTCCCTCAAGCCTTGCTCATATTTTATCTTTTAGTGTGGCCTTCCCTGGTCATGCTATTTTAAATTTCATGCATAACTCCCCCACCCAAAAAATTGCTGTCAATGTTCCTTTTTAATTTTTATCCATAGCACTTATTACCTTCTAACTTACTGGGTAATATACTCATTTTAATTTATTTATCTTTGGTCATCCCCTACTAGTATATTAGATCCAAGAATGCAGAAGATTTTGTCAGCTTTGTATACTTTTTTATTCATAATACATAAAACAGAACCTGAGTAACTCCATATATATCAATATTTATTGAATGAATGAATGAGTGATTAGAAGATTGTGCTATCAGCTCAGCCCAAGAAACTGTGATATTTGCTAGGACACAATTCAGAGAGTTAGCCTTTTAAGAAGTGATCATTCCTTTATAAGCGTATCCTAGCTTTTGATATTTTGTGAACTGGCTCAAATTTGTATCTATCTAAATATATCTCTAACCAAGTGAAGTTCTGCTCATATTTAGAATATTTCAGTCTAGCCAAAAATGTTCTTTTCTGTATCCCTTCTTTAACTGAATTTCAGGAAAAGACCTATATGCTCAGACTATCAATTCTTAGGTGTTCCTTATATACCATAATCTCATTTGAGGATTTTATCTCTAAGGGCAGGATTCCCTTTAGTGGGCAGATAACCACACTTAGATCATGGATCATGTGTTAGAGCCTAAAGATTTTACCTTCTATCCTGATGGTTAAATGCTGATTTTTTCCAAGATAACCATTTAGTGTGTATTAATATTTCACAGAACGTAACATTAATAAAATCTAGATGTCTCAAGTGGACTTCTTATAAACTAGCACATTTTTATGATTACAAGATACAGAACAGGTGTAGGTTTGATATGAAGAGGTCTTTCATACAATATGGGTAAAGATGTACAGTCTTAACCTCTAAATCAAAGGGCTTTGAGACGTCAGCCTTTATTTTTACCAGATATCTATGAATGCTTCTTTATCTCAGAGTCATGTTTCCCCACTGTAGCTGAGTCAACAACTATTTATTTGCCCCATATACTTTGTGAACAACTATTAGTTCAAGGTTGCAACCTCTGGCATTAGCAGAATTTTTATGAGATAGGGCTAAACCAAAGAAAATGGAGCTTAGAGTTTCCTGTTTCAATGCAAAATTAAAAATATATATGTATATACAATACAAATTTTAATGCGTTTTACGAAAGAAAAATACAGATTTTTTTAGTGTAATAAGGAAACAATACAGATTGTAGATTTAAGCTGATAGCTGGAAAATGAGCAGGAATTAATCAAAGAGTACATGAAGGAGCATTCCTGGTGGTAAGATTAACGTGTACTAAGACCCTGTAACAGGAGAGAGTTCGATGTGATCAAGAAACTGAATGTAAAAAACACCTTGAGATGGAAGCTTATTAGTTAGGATGAAAAAACACAAATGCTCTAGTAAATAATACAACGTCTCAACAACGTAACAGGATGAAAACGTATGTCTAACTGCTGTCTAAAGCCGGTCAGATTCCTCTTCTGGGTGTTTCTCCTCCAAGCGATGATTCAGGCATACAGACTCTTTCCATTAGGTGGGTTTGCCATTTCAGAACTCTTCTCCTCCAAGGAAAAGAGTGGATCACATGGGAAACGCTGGTATTACAAATGGGGTCCATCCCTCTCATTCACATTCCATTGATGAAAAGTGCTCATTTGTTCCCAACTTAGGAGCAAGAGTGAATGAGAAATAGAATCTTCCTTTTATGCTCAGAAAGGGTGCATATCCATGCTTTGCCCCAAAGGGAGAAGAGAGATAAAAGTTGAGGCCAGAAAGCTAAGTGGAAGCCAACGTGATACAGACTCTTATACTCCACTAAGATACTGAATAGTAACTAAAAAATAGGAAGTCAGTGGATGACTAAACAACAGAGTGATATAATTTAATTTACACTTCTACAAGTTCACTCTAATAATAAATTTGGCTATTAGGAAAGGTGTTGTGTGTACTGGTCTGAAGCTCAAAGAGGGCAATTTGGCAACAAAATTTGGAATTTGATACCCTATTGGAAATAACTGAAGTAAATGGATATGGATGAGTTTGCTATAGAGGGAGAAAAACCCAGATATTTCCCAAACAAAAGGTGATTCAAATAATATTTTTTATTAATTCTTGTTTTCAATACAGCTTAAAGGCCAATGAAATATCTTCAACTTTAAGACCAACAATTATTATTATACTGAACATTCAGAAAGGGGAGAGGAAGCAGGGCCTGTGGACTGGGCACTTTTTTTTTCCTTTTACCATCTGGAGAGTGTTGATACAGTGCAAATAGCTTTATTGTACCTACTTCTTGGACTAATTTTGGAAAGAACACAAATAGCCTACATTTTATTTCCAGAACATTTTTTTTCAAGTGTGAAAAGATTTAAGTGTATGGATGAGTCAAAGGATAAGTTTCTGTGAGTCACTGAAGAGTAAAGAATAGAAATGCCAGTTTCAATCTCTAGTAACTGACAGTTTTGATAAACATTTATAAAACAAGACTATATGTATCATAACATGTAGCAGGATGAAAATGCAATGTAGCGTTCTCCCTTCACTAAAAGTTCCTGAATATAAGAACTTAATGACTGATAAAGGAGGGTCATCCCTAAGGCCTCGCAAGTGGGAAGGAAAAGGCACCAGAGCCAAGTTATTCTAAGTCAGTTATGTTTTCCGGAGGAAGCATTTGCTTACAGGTAAAAATCTGGTTTCAATGACCATTAGGGTTCATTTACATAGACCCATTAATGGTCATTTGGTAATACAATAAAGAGAAGTATGAACAAATATGAAGTGGTCTTTGCCTTCTATAGTTACCATTGAAGACCAGAGCAGGAAAATGGCCCAGGGGATATGTGGACAGACAGTAGGCAGTCTACGAATAAATCTCTGGTTGGCAGAATCTTCAAAATCAGTTGCATACAGATATTAATTTCATTTCTTACCCAAAGTTATGTATCTGACATAATTGTTCCACCACTGGTGTGCCTTAGTTGACATGCCCATTCAACACCGGAGTAATAGGAGCTCTACCCCTGAAGCAATTGTTTTTCCAAGAAATGCTAACAGTGTATTCTTAGGTTGGTCCTCATTTTTTTAAATTGGGATATAATTGACATATAACATTATATTATCCTCAGGTGTGCAACATAATGATTTGATATTTTTATATACTGCAAAATGATCACCACGATAAGTCTAGTTAACATCTGTCACCATACATAGTTAGAAATTTTTTTTTCTTATGACGAGAACTTGTAAGATCAACTCTTTTAGCAACTTTCAAATATGCAATATAATATTATTAACTATAGTCACTATGCTGTGCATTACACCCCTATAACTTATTTATCTTGTAATTGGCAATTTGTAACTTTTGACACCCTTCACCCATTTTGCTCACCCTCCCACCCCCCCACCTCTAGCAACAACCAATCTGCTTTCTGTATCTATGAGCTTGTTTGTTCATTTTTACATATAAATGAGATCGTATGGTATTTGTCTTTCTCTAACTTAAGTCACTTAGCATAAGGCTCTCAAGGTCCATCCATATTGCTGCAAATGGCAAGATTTTCTTTCTTTTTAATGGCTGAATATTCCACTGTATTTATATACCACAATTTCTTTATCCATTCATCCTTTGGTGGACACTTAGGTTGTTTCCATGTCTTGGCTATTGTAAATAATGCTGCAGTGAACATGGGGGTGCATATATCTTTTCGAGTTAGTGTTTTTTGTTTTGGCTTTGATTTTTTGGATAAATACCCAGGAGTGGAATTGCTGGATCTTATGGTAGTTCTATCTTTAATTTTTTGAGGAACCTCCATACATTTTTGTGAAGCAATTTGTTTTTAAGCAATAGGGAAGATGTATTGAAAAAAAAGATTTCCTAAATCCTGTTATTCTAGTTGCCATAGAATATTATGAATATGTGCATCTATAGGGCTCAAATAGACTTCAAGACTTTTTACATCACAAAGGTTCTTTGAGGGAATTCCCTGGTGGTCCAGTGGTTAGGACTCTGCTAATATCCCACAAGCCACGCATTACAGTCAAAAAAAAAAAAAAAAAAAAGATTCTTTGAGAATCTGATAACAGCTTTCCTCTAGAAAATAAAATGTCACAATAGTGACACAATTTCTAGTTCTTTTTTTTGACTTCTGAACTCAACAGTGTATCAGAAATTTATGGTTTAGAGGGAGGATTTGCCTTTCCAAATCTAAAATTTTACTCATTCCTTCCACTCTTGGTCCACTACTATAGATACCGTTAGATATTCTTATCTTAATTCCATTTTTATGACCATGCATTCATTCTCTAAGACAGACTTGCTGACTCTGCAATGTGCTCCATAACCAAATTCACATAGAACTTGTCATCTAGTTTCTAATTCCCTCTTTAATAGTGTAACCACAGCCTTCCTGAGACTCTCTCAAGTGGAGATGTATATTTCGAAAAGTTTTTATCTTCTCTACTTTTCATAATTATGCAGTTCCATTTCCTTAATGTGACACTCAATACTAGCACACTACTTGATCTGGGTTTTCACCATGATTATTAAAAAAATTCTAGGGGGGATCTGGGCAAGATGGCGGAAGAGTAAGACGCAGAGATTACCTTCCTTCCCACAGATACATTAGAAATACATCTACACGTGGAACTGCTCCTAGAGAACACCCACTGAACGCTGGCAGAAGACGTCAGACCTCCCAAAAGGCAAGAAACTCCCCACGTACTTGGGTAGGGCAAAAGAAAAAAGAAATAACAGAGACAAAAGAATAGGGACGGGACCTGCACCAGTGGAAGGGAGCTGTGAAGGAGGAAAGGTTTCCACACACTAGGAAGCCACTTCACGGGCGGAGACTGCGGGTGGCAGAGGGGGGAAGCTTCAGAGCCACGGAGGAGAGCGCAGCCACAGGGGTGCGGAGGGCAAAGCAGAGAGATTCCCACACAGAGGCTCGGCGCCGAGCAGCACTCAGCACTCACCAGCCCGAGAGGCTTGTCTGCTCACCCGCCGGGGCGGGCGGGGGCTGGGAGCTGAGGCTCAGGCTTCGGTTGGATCGCAGGGAGAGGACTGGGGTTGGCTGCGTGAACACAGCCTGAAGGGGTTAGCGCACCACAGCTAGACAGGAGGGAGTCCGGGAAAAAGTCTTCAGCTGCTGAAGAGGCAAGAGACTTTTTCTTGCCTCTTTGTTTCGCGGCGCGCAAGGAGAGGGGATTCAGAGCACCGCCTAAACAAGCTCCAGAGACCGGCGCGAGCCGCGGCTATCGGCGTGGACCCCAGAGACGGGCATGAGACACTAAGGCGGCTGCTGCCGCCACCAAGAAGCCTGTGTGCGAGCACAGGTCACTCTCCACACCGCCCCTCCCGGGAGCCGGTGCAGCCCGCCACTGCCAGGGTCCCGTGATCCAGGGACAACTTCCCCGGGAGAACACACAGCGCACCTCAGGCTGATGCAACATCACGCTGGCCTCTGCCGCCGCAGGCTCGCCCTGCATTGGTACCACTCCCTTCCCCCGGCCTGAGCAAGCCAGAGCCCCCGAAGCAGCTGCTCCTTTAACCTCGTCCTGTGTGAGCAAAGAACAGATGCCCTCAGGCGATCTACAGGCAGAGGCGGGTCCAAATCCAAAGCTGAACCCCGAGAGCTGTACGAACAAAGAAGAGAAAGGGCAATTTCTCCCAGCAGCCTCAGAAGCAGCTGATTAAAGCTCCACAAACAACTTGATGTACCTGCATCTGTGGAATAACTGAATAGACAACGAATTATCCCAAATTCAGGAGGTGGACTTTGGGAGCAGGATATATTAATTTTTCCCCTTTTCCTTTTTTTGTGAGTGTGTATGTGTATGCTTCTGGGTGAGATTTTGTCTGTATAGCTTTGCTTTCACCATTTGTCCTACGGTTCGGTCTGTCCATTTTTTTTGTTTGTTTGTTTTTTACTTAAAACACTTCTTTTTCTTAATAAATGTTTTCTTAATATTTTTTCCTTATTTTCTATTTTTAAAAATTAAAAAATTTTTTTTCTTAATAACTTTTTTCATATTTTTTATTTTAAAAAATTCTTTTCTTAATTTTTTTCTTAATGTTTTTCTTATTTTTTACTATAATAGCTTTATTTTATTTTATTTTATTTTATCCTCTTTCTTTCTTTCTTTCTTTCTATTTTTTCTCCCTTTTATTCTGAGCCGTGTGGATGAAAGGCTCTTGGTGCTCCAGCCAGACATCAGGGTTGTGCCTCTGAGGTGGGAGAGCCAACTTCAGGACACTGGTCCACAAGAGACCTCCCAGCTCCACGTAATACCAAACGGCGAAAATCTCTCAGAGATCTCCATCTCAACATCAAGACACAGCTTCACTCAACGACCAGCAAGTTACAGTGCTGGACACCCTATGACAAACAACTAGCAAGACAGGAACACAGCCCCATCCATTAGCAGAGAGGCTGCCTAAAATCATAATAAGGCCACAGACACCCCAAAATACACCACCAGACGTAGATGTGCCCACCAGAAAGGCAAGATCCAGCCTCATCCTCCAGAACACAGGCACTAGTCCCCTCCACCAGGAAGCCTACACAACCCACTGAACCAACCTTAGCCACTGGGGACAGATACCAAAAACAACGGGAACTACGAACCTGCAGCCTGTGAAAAGGAGACCCCAAACACAGTAAGTTAAGCAAAATGAGAAGACAGAAAAAAAAACAGCAGATGAAGGAGCAGGGTCAAAACACACCAGACCTAACAAATGAAGAGGAAATAGGCAGTCTACCTGAAAAAGAATTCAGAATAATGATATTAAAGATGATCCAAAATCTTGGAAAAAGAATAGACAAAATGCAAAAAACATTTAACAAGGACGTAGAAGAACTAAAGAGGAACCAAGCAACGATGAAAAACACAATAAATGAAATTAAAAATACTCTAGATGGGATCAATAGCAGAAGAACTGAGGCAGAAGAACGGATAAGTGACCTGGAAGATAAAATAGTGGAAATAACTACTGCAGAGCAGAATAAAGAAAAATGAATGAAAAGAACTGAGGACAGTCTCAGAGATCTCTGGGACAACATTAAACGCATCAACATTCGAATTATAGGGGTCCCAGAAGAAGAAGAGAAAAAGAAAGGGACTGAGAAAATATTTTAAGAGATTATAGTTGAAAACTTCCCTAATATGGGAAAGGAAATAGTTAATCAAGTCCTGGAAGCACACAGAGTCCCATACAGGATAAATCCAAGGAGAAACACACCAAGATACATATTAATCAAACTATCAAAAATTAAATATAAAGAAAAATTATTAAAAGCAGCAAGGGAAAAACAACAAATAACACACAAGGGAATCCCCATAAGGTTAACAGCTGATCTTTCAGCAGAAACTCTGCAAGCCAGAAGGGAGTGGCAGGATATACTTAAAGTGATGAAGGAGAAAAACCTACAACCAAGATTACTCTACCCAGCAAGGATCTCATTCAGATTTGATGGAGAAATTAAAACCCTTACAGACAAGCAAAAGCTGAGAGAGTTCAGCACCACCAAACCAGCTTTACAACAAATGCTAAAGGGACTTCTCTAGGCAAGAAACACAAGAGAAGGAAAACACCTACAATAACAAACCCAAAACATTTAAGAAAATAAGAATAGGAACATACATATCAATAATTACCTTAAATGTAAATGGATTAAATGCTCCCACCAAAAGACACAGACTGGCTGAATGGATACAAAAACAAGACCCGTATATATGCTGTCTACAAGAGAACCACTTCAGACCTAGAGACACATACGGACTGAAAGTGAGGGGATGGAAAAAGATATTCCATGCAAATGGAAATCAAAAGAAAGCTGGAGTAGCAGTTCTCGTATCAGACAAAATAGACTTTAAAATAAAGACTATTACAAGAGACAAAGAAGGACACTATATAATGATCAAGGGATCGATCCAAGAGGAAGGTATAACAATTATAAATATTTATGCACCCAACATACGAGCACCTCAATACATAAGGCAAATACTAACAGCCATAAAAGGGGAAATCGACAGCAACACAATCATAGTAGGGGACTTTAACACCCCACTTTCACCAATGGACAGATCATCCAAAATGAAAATAAATAAGGAAACACAAGCTTTAAATGAAACATTAAACAAGATGGACTTAACTGACATTTATAGGACATTCCACCCAAAATTAACAGAATACATATTTTTCTCAAGTGCTCATGGAACATTCCCCAGGATAGATCATATCTTGGGTCACAAATCAAGCCTTGGTAAATTTAAGAAAATTGAAATCGTATCAAGTATCTTTTCCAACCACAACGTTATGAGACTAGATATCAATTACAGGAACAGATCTGTAAAAAATACAAACACATGGAGGTTACACAATACACTACTTAATAACGAAGTGATCACTGAAGAAATCAAAGGGGAAATCAAAAAATATCTAGAAACAAATGACAATGGAGACACGACGACCCAAAACCTATGGGATGCAGCAAAAACCTATGGGATGCTATAAAAGAGGGAAGTTTATAGCAATACAAGCCTACCTCAAGAAACAGGAAACATCTCGAATAAACAACCTAACCTTGCACCTAAAGCAATTAGAGAAAGAAGAACAAAAAAACCCCAAAGATAGCAGAAGGAAAGAAATCATAAAGATCAGATCAGAAATAAATGAAAAAGAAATCAAGGACACAACAGCAAAGATCAATAAAACTAAAAGCTGGTTCTTTGAGAAGATAAACAAAATTGATAAACCATTAGCCACACTCATCAAGAGAAAAAGGGAGAAGACTCAAATCAATAGAATTAGAAATGAAAAAGGAGAAGTAACCACTGACACTGCAGAAATACAAACGATCATGAGAGATTACTACAAGCAACTCTATGCCAATAAAATGGACAACCTGGAAGAAATGGACAAATTCTTAGAAATGCACAACCTGCCGAGACTGAACCAGGAAGAAATAGAAAATATGAACAGACCAATCACAAGCACTGAAATTGAAACTGTGATTAACAATCTTCCAACAAACAGAAGCCCAGGACCAGATGGCTTCACAGGCGAATTCTATCAAACATTTAGAGAAGAGCTAACACCTATCCTTCTCAAACTCTTCCAAAATATTGCAGAGGGAGGAACACTCCCCAACTCATTCTATGAGGTCACCATCACCCTGATACCAAAACCAGACAAAGATGTCACAAAGAAAGAAAACTACAGGCCAATATCACTGATGAACATAGGTGCAAAAATCCTCAACAAAATACTAGCAAACAGAATCCAACAGCACATTAAAAGGATCATACACCATGATCAAGTGGGGTTTATCCCAGGAATGCAAGGATTCTTCAATATACGCAAATCAATCAACGTGATACACCATATTAACAAATTGAAGGAGAAAAACCATATGATCAACTCAATAGATGCAGAGAAAGCTTTCAACAAAATTCAACACCCATTTATGATAAAAGCCCTGCAGAAAGTAGGCATAGAGGGAACTTTCCTCAACATAATAAAGGCCATATATGACAAACCCACAGCCAACATCATCCTCAATGGTGAAAACCTGAAACCATTTCCACTAAGATCAGGAACAAGACAAGGTTGCCCACTCTCACCACTATTATTCAACATAGTTTTGGAAGTGTTAGCCACAGCAATCAGAGAAGAAAAAGAAATAAAAGGAATCCAAATCAGAAAAGAAGAAGTAAAGCTGTCACTGTTTGCAGATGACATGATACTATACATAGAGAATCCTAAAGATGCTACCAGAAAACTACTAGAGCTAATAAAGGAATTTGGTAAAGTAGCAGGATACAAAATTAATGCACAGAAATCTCTTGCATTCCTATACACTAATGACGAAAAATCTGAAAGTGAAATTAAGAAAACACTCCCATTTACCATTGCAACAAAAAGAATAAAATATCTAGGAATAAACCTACCCAAGGAGACAAAAGACCTGTATGCAGAAAATTATAAGACACTGATGAAAGAAATTAAAGATGATACAAAGAGATGGAGAGATATACCATGTTCTTGGATTGGAAGAATCAACATTGTGAAAATGACTCTACTACCCAAACTAATCTACAGATTCAGTGCAATCCCTATCAAACTACCACTGGCATTTTTCACAGAACTAGAACAAAAAATTCCACAATTTGTATGGAAACACAAAAGACCCTGAATAGCCAAAGCAATCTTGAGAACGAAAAATGGAGCTGGAGGAATCAGGCTCCCTGACTTCAGACTATACTACAAAGCTACAGTAATCAAGACAGTTTGGTACTGGCACAAAAACAGAAACATAGATCAATGGAACAGGACAGAAAGCCCAGAGATAAACCCACGCACATATGGTCACCTTATCTTTGACAAAGGAGGCAAGCATATACAGTGGAGAAAAGAAAGCCTCTTCAATAAGTGGTGCTGGGAAAATTGGACAGATACATGTAAAAGTATGAAATTAGAACACTCCCTGACACCATACACAAAAATAAACTCAAAATGGATTAAAGACCTAAGTGTAAGGCTAGACACTATCAAACTCTTAGAGGAAAACATAGGCAGAACACTCTATGACATAAATCACAGCAAGGTCCTTTTTGACCCAGCTCCTAGAGAAATGGAAATAAAAACACAAATAAACAAATGGGACCTAATGAAACTTCAAAGCTTTTGCACAGCAAAGGAAACCATAAACAAGACCAAAAGACAACCCTCAGAATGGGAGAAAATATTTACAAATGAAGCAACTGACAAAGGATTAATCTCCAAAATTCACAAGCAGCTCATACAGCTCAATAACAAAAAAACAAACAACCCAATCCAAAAATGGGCAGAAGATCTAAATTGACATTTCTCCAAAGAAGATATACAGATTGCCAACAGACACATGAAAGAATGCTCAACATCATTAATCATTAGAGAAATGCAAATCAAAACTACAATGAGATATCATCTCACACCGGTCAGAATGGCCATCATCAAAAAATCTAGAAACAATAAATGCTGGAGAGGGTGTGGAGAAAAGGGAATACTCTTGCACTGTTGGTGGGAATGTAAATTGATACAGCCACTATGGAGAACAGTATGGAGGTTCCTTAAAAAACTAAAAATAGAACTACCATACGGCCCAGCAATCCCACTACTGGGCATATACCCTGAGAAAACCATAATTCAAAAAGAGTCATGTACCAAAATGTTCATTGCAGCTCTATTTACAATAGCCAGGACACGGAAGCAACCTAAGTGTCCATCATCGGATGAATGGATAAAGAAGATATGGCACATATATACAATGGAATATTACTCAGCCATAAAAAGAAACGAAATGGAGGTATTTGTAGTGAGGTGGATGGAGTTAGAGTCTGTCATACAGAGTGAAGTAAGTCAGAAAGAGAAAAACAAATACAATATGCTAACACATATATATGGCATCTAAGGGTAAAAAAAAAGGTCATGAAGAACCTAGTGGCAAGACGGGAATAGAGACACAGACCTACTAGAGAATGGACTTGAGGATATGGGGAGGGAGAGGGGTAAGATATGACAGGTTGAGAGAGTGGCATGGTCATATATACACTACCAAATGTAAAACAGATAGCTAGTGGGAAGCAGCCGCATAGCACAGCGAGATCAGCTCGGTGCTTTGTGACCAGCTAGAGGGGTGGGATAGGGAGGGTGGGAGGGAGGGAGACGCAAGAGGGAAGAGATATGGGAACATATGTATATGTATAACTGATTCACTTTGTTATAAAGCAGAAACTAACACACCATTGTAAAGCAATTATACTCCAATAAAGATGTTTAAAAAAAAAAAAAAATTCTGGAGTCAGCTCTTTTGACTCACAAACTTTCTTTCTAAGAATATATCCCTATTTGGCATGGTCCCAGTTTTACTGCAATTAGACCAAAGACAGACAGAGAGGAAGAAACTAGTGGATAGTTGATACAAGTTTAATATATTTTCTCTTTCATAATATATAAAAATATCAAATCACTATGTTGTACACCTGAAACAATCTTAATTAAGTTAGTCTTAATATACTATTTTAAGTCAATTATACTTCAATAAAATATTTTTCTCCTCTCAATCCAAAAAGCGACAGTTCTTTCAAAACCAACGAAGTTCAGAATGTGCTCAGATGACAAAGCGAGTCATTAGAGATTTTCTTCTAACCTACTTTATAGCCTCTCTCATCATTCCTACTTGTTTGCCTACACATTAATTATTTTTAACCTTATTCTATTCTGGAAGGTTAGTGACAGTGAAATTCAAAAGTTTTTTCTAATCACTTAGCATGTGGTTGAAAGAATTGTTAGACAAAACAGGTAACATTCTTTTATTTCATACACATAATACACAAGCCCAAATCCAAAACTTTATAGCTATATGCTTATCCCAAATCTAAGCCATCATCATTGGAGCCTGAAAATTTTTAACTATAGACACTTCATGAGGTCCTCTTCCTTTCCTAAACTTTTAGAATGTTTCTCCCTTGAGTGGGAGGAAAACAGAATGATTATAAAATAAATTGACAATGAAAGACAAAAAGAGTCAGCTGTTTCAAAGGGAAAAAATAAGAAAAAGAAAAAAATTGCCTACCAGGAGAAGGGCCTGGGAGAATTCCAAGAATACAAAGGAAAGGAATTAAATTGTTTAAGTTGCTTGCAGACAAATGGCTTTAGCCTTAGTCTTTGGATTAGTCAGTACCAGATAAGCAAATGGCAGACAGTAGCCACAGATGAGAAACACAGGATGGACTGAAACGTGAAAAGGCCAAGCAATTATCCCTATGTTCTGTTGCGGAAGGTTAAACCTTTACTGTGGGCATGGATGCTCTTGTCTCAAATGGCTTCCTTTCCTTACAGAACAAGAAGTATAGAAATACTTCCTGCAACAAGTAAAAGATCCAGCTTCTTAAGGAATATAACATGATTTCAGTATGCTTAAAAGTCATCCTTTCTGCAGGATAAATTTGACATCTTTAATATCCCATCTAACTTTTATGTAGTCCAGGACTGGAACTATAAGGATATTCAATAGGCAGCAAATTCTACAGTAGAAAAAAATGGAGCATGAGAAGTCCTGGATGCTCAAAATTACCCTCTTCTACCTGTTTCAATGCCTGAATGTTTCACAATGAACCGTCTCCTGGGTTAAATGCATTGTCTCTGAATGTCCTCTTTACAATGCAGATTCTATTGCTTTTTATAAAAGGAAATACATTAACCAATTAGTAATCAATGGTTAGCATGGATTTGGGTATAAGCTATTTGGTTTATAATAGGTATGTTAGGTTTCTTCATTGGGAGGAAATTTGGAAACTTAAGAAACATGGGAGATACCCAGAGACAATTGGCACAACTGGACTGCTAAAAGTAGCTTGTCACAATCCAGAAGAGGAAAACTAAACTCTCAAGAGTTTGGGGCAGCACCTGAAGAACAACTGCAATGTATAAAAGTGAGGAGAGCACTGAAAACAGCAAATATCCAATTTCAATATTTCCAAAAGCTTATATGGGTACATGTCCAGGTTTGCCCAGGACATTCTAGGTTTACACCAATTTTTTAATATTACTATTATTATTATTACTATTATTATCATCATCATCATCTCCCTTTTACTCTCAAAAGGGTCCAAATTTGGTTCATAAATTTTTTGGTCACCAATCAAAGGCCATCCCTTCTAGGTATCTCTTCTCAATAGAAGAGAAAGGCTTGGGAGGGGAAAATTTTTACATGTGGATATGAAAGGAAATGTCTGAGTGAGATTGCTGAAGACATTAAATGCCAAACCAGGGCACTGGGAAGTTAGTCTTTAGGACCAGAGTCTGTGGTTCAGAGGGAAATTTGTTTTTCTCTGTGTCTGCTCTGTAAGTACAAGGAACGTCCCTCCTGCTCATGATTTTGCTCTCACTTAAAGGAGTATGCGTGTTTAATCATACCACACTGCATCCTTTTTTTCTAAGCTGGCTGTACCATCTCCATTGCTGGTTTATCATCCCAAAACCAATCTTTTAATGCTCTGGTTCTTCAGGGTTCCATCTTAGGCATTATTCTCTTATCTCTCTACTCTGTCAGTTGACTATCTCCAGAATCTCAGAGCTTTAAATACACATTTATGCTGATATCTACCACATTTAAATCTCCAGTTCAGTCTTCTCCTTGGAGTTCCCAACAGATACACACAATTATTTGACTTTAATACTTAGATGCTTCAGGGACATCTTAAAATGGAACTTTAGAGTTCTGCCCATCATAATTTCATTTCACTAAATGGCTCAAATCAGAAATTCACGAGGCATATCCTCTTTTTCTCTTATTCACCCTTAATAAATAATTCATCAATGGGGTCCCATCAGATCTACTTCTAAAACATACCTAGAATCCACCGAGTCTCTCCTAGTCCATTTTATCCACTTTAATCTGGTCACCATCTCCCTTCATCTGACCTACTGCATCCCTTCCAACTGGTCTCTCTACTTCCATTCTTGGTCCTCCAATACACTTTCCATACATTGACTAAATATATCTTAAAATAAACCAATCATATCACTGTCTGACCCTTTAAAGGTTGTCTATTACACATTGAATAAAACTCCTTCCTATGATCTATGAGGTTCTGTTTGACCTGGCTCCCAGCCATCACCTCAACCCTATCTCATACCACCCTTCTCCTGGGCCTTGCTCATCATCCTCCTTGCTCTTCCTTGGAGACACCATGCTTTTCTCACTTTAGGCCCTTTGCACACACTTTTCTTTCTACTAAAATGCTCTCCTCTCCATATGCACGTGCCAGCCCCTTTCTCCCACTTTAGGCTTTGGCTTAAATTTCTCCTTTTCAGGGACTACTTCTTTGGCCTGTCTTAGTCCCTTGTTTCTGCAACACACTGCAATTTATAATCATCTCATATATATCACTTTTTACTAGTTTACTGGTTTTTCAAATATAAGCCTCAGGATAGCAGTGGCTATTTCTGTGCTTTCAACCTGATGATTCTAGGGCCTGTAACCTTGTAAACACTAAGTAAATATTTATTTAATCAATCAATGGATTAATCATGAATCAATTAATATTCATCAACTCATATTTCACTATCGCCAAAAAAAAAACCTAAAACCTTCTAGGGGAAAAGTAATCAAAGGGTTTATCTCTGGTCTGAAGAAAACTTAAAGTTCAAAGTTTGTTTCCCAAAGCAGTCTGTTCTGGGAATGATTTAAGAAGAAAAAAAAAAAATGTGGAGAGATGTATTTTCTCTATAGAGCACAAAAACACCCTCTTTAGGGCTGCTTCTGGGATCTACAAGCTAATATATAACAAACTAGTCCCACTGTTAACTATGCAGTGCCCACTTCACTGAGTTAAAGCAGGTATCTGGGCTTATTTGATGGGCACCCTTACCATTTAAATGCTCAGTCCCACACTTCAAGTCTAGCATCCAATTAAAATGCATGGGGGAAGTTCACACCTTGGTATCTGCCTACATAGCTATCTATTTATGTAGCAAAAGCTGTCAACATGACAAAAAGAGAATTTTTTTCCTCTGTTCAGGAAGTACACTAATAACATTAACAACAGAAGTCAGAGCAACTTGAATCCCTGTACTTCTACCCATCCCAAGGTATACGAAGATGAGGACCCTTTTAAGTTGCTCCAAGTATAACTACAGATGGGTTCCCTGGTTTATAACATTCTAACTTTCTACTTCATAGTTCCTTGTACCTTTCTGTTGTCTTCCCTACCCACCCCTAGGATTGTACACACTGATGATGCAGTAATGACATTGAAGATTTAAGTGGCCAAAATTCAATCTCTCTCTCTCTCTCTCTCCCCCCACCTTCCTCCCTCCTTCTCCATATTCATGCATACATATATATATATATATATATATATTTTTTTTTTAACCTTTGAGAGTTGGTCTCATCCATCATGGGCCTTTGCTCTTATGTACTTAATATGTTTAGAACACTTTTGAATGAATAAATAATGGTTTCTATTATAGTTTTGAATCTACATATAAAGCATTAAGCATTTGCTAAGAATTAGAGTGACTGGGTATTCCAATTAGGTCGCAGGCCAGAATATGAATAAACCCGAGCATAATCAAAGAATTTAACTAAGCTTGGTGTCAGGTAGCTTTTTTTGGTGACAAACCACCCCCAAACTTGGTGACATACAACAACAAACATTTATTCTCACACTCACAGGTCTGTGGCTCTACTCCCTGTATGTTCATTCTAGACCAAGGCTGAAGGGACAACAGCCACTCAGGGCCATGTTCTTCTCATTAAAATATTCTGTAGCTTCCTGAGGAACAAGCAGAAATATTTGGTGCCTTCTAAAGTATAGGCCTATAACTGTCACACTGCCACCTCTACTCACACTCCTTTGACCAATTAAGTAATAACGCCAAGTCCAAAAGCAATGGGGCAGGGATATACACTTTTCTGAAGAAAGTGGGGGTAAAAACAAGTGAATATTTGCTAAATAATATAATCTATCACACTCCACTTTCTTGTTCAAAATTATGTATGTGCCTACCTCATGCAAAATACGACTCCCAAAAGAAGACATTCCAAATGTTGCATCCAATCGTGACATCAGACATGGTCAGACATTAAGCCCAGAATGCTGTGATACATACACATATATATATGTGTATATATATATATATATATATATACACACACACACACACACACACACACACACACACATATACACATACACACATATATATATAGAGAGAGAGAGATACAGAGACAGAGACAGAGAGACAGAGACAGAGAGGGAGAGAGAGAGAGAGGTCTCCAACTGAATCCAGAGACACAGGAACTAAAGAGGCAAGTTATATGTCCAACATCCAATGTGAAAGAGGGACAATAACTAAGATAACATTTCCATTGAAACAGCAGAAGACTTCCCAGCCCATAGCAATTACCACTCCCCAAAATTTCTGAAATACTGCTGGAAAATGTTGCAAATTTGCTCTACTCTGGGGAGGGTCATTTTCCTTCATTAGGTTCCAGTTATTCTACCAGGAATAGCTCTGTGGTCCATTGTTCTGCATAGTGCTTGGCTCTGCTCTCTGTGAGGTCCTTCCTCTTTCACCATTTTGGACATCTACCTCTGAAAAGGTCAAGGGAGAACATATGCTTTTTTGTGAGAACAAGAGGTCCTTTTGCATCTCAAATAAATCTCTGATCCTTTGTGTTTAGGCTGGCAACATAGCTCTCTCAAGCACTCTGTCTCAAACACAACTCTCTACATATTTGATTCTAGTCAATTATATGTGCCCAAATCCACCCCAGAGTTGTTTTTTTAAGACATGCTTCTTTCTATAGATTTAATTATGGATACTTTGGATCCATTGGGCTTTTGTAGGACCATATCCTTAGGCTTGCTGGAAGCCTTTTTTCCAAATGAAAGAATCTACTAAATATCCTCTTAAACTCTTCCCAGGTCCTAACAAAGGCTGCATACAGCCACAGCTTTGATTTGGTCTTTAAACTGAAGCTATGCCATAATGGCCACACTTTGGATTTGTTGAGGAGTAGTATCATTTACAGCACTGCAATTTCTGAATTATTTACATTCACTCTAAATTCTGCTTGCAAACACTTTGTTTTCCCCCAAGCTCATTTCTTTATTGAGTGCGTTGTCAAATGCAGTTAGTTGCAACCAGCTCCCATTTCATTATTTTGCCTCAATAGCACCTACAACAGTTACAAGATTATTCACTCTATATACTTTCTTCTAAGTCAGAGCACACTGAGTTTTACCAAAAATGTTTTCACTCACTAAAACAGCTCACCATTTTTCCATGTCCAATGAAAATCCTTTCCTACTCACTACTTGTTCCCAAAGCTAATGGTCCACATTTCAGGTTTTAGTAAGGTCAGCAATCTATTAGGTGTTTTTGTACCAGACTGTCTGTCATATTAGTTATCCAGTTCTATGTAATAAATTACAACAGGCTTAAAATAATACACATTTATTACCTCACAGTTTTGGGGAGTCAAGCTTCTGAGTATAGCTTAGCTGTATTCTCTGCTTCATATTCTCACATGAAGTTACAATCAAAACGCTGGGGTAGGGTCTCACCTGAGACTCGACTAGGAAAAGGCCCCTTGCCCACATGTATAGTTGTTCGCAACATTCATATCCCTGCAGCTGTAGAATTCATAACAACTAGCTTCTTCAGAGCCAATGATGAAGACACTCCCGCAAGAGAGGTACTACAATCTTAGGGAATCACGTGAATATTGGGTTGGCCGAAAAGTTCGTTTGAGTTTTTCCATAAGATGTAATTGGAAAACCCGAACGAAATTTTTGGCCAACCCATATAATCACATATATCCCATTACCTTTGTCATATTTTTAGAAACAACTCACAGGTCCTGCTCACTCTTAAGGGGAGGGGATCATACAAGGATGTGAACACAGGAGCTGAGGATAAGGGAGGCACTGAATCTGTTGTTCACTTGGCACCACCAATCTCCCTTCTAAAGGGGCAACTACATTCTCAGAATCTTCCAACTTGTGTATGTGACTGTGGGTTAGAGCTTGCCAGTGAGAGGAACTTCTATATGATTCGGAAAATAGAAGTGAAGTAAAAGCCACTATCCATAGAGGTTGTGGCACCCAGACGTAGAGACTTTACAGACCTCTCAGATGCTCTCATGTTATGGTTACGGCAGCTTCTCAGATTCCCCGCTAAGTTCCGTCTGCTCCACATACTCCAGTGCTTCTGGCCAGTGTCATCACTGGCTGTTTCTCTAATCCTCTTTCTACCTCTTCCAGACCTTTATTACCCCAGCTTCTCCCTAATTCATGTAAATCTTAATCCCTATGTTAAATACCTTTTTCCCATAATAGTTGTGGTGGTTCTATTTTTTCTGACCAAACCTAGACAGATACGCATATACTACTGACTCACAATTTTCAAACCTGTCTTACAATTAAATTTATCTTGGGAATATTTTTTTTTTAATTTATTTATTTATCTATTTATTTTTGGCTGTGTTCGGTCTTCGTTTCTGTGCGAGGGCTTTCTCTAGTTGTGGCAAGCGGGGGCCACTCCTCATCGCGGTGCACGGGCCTCTCACCATCGCGGCCTCTCTTGTTGCGGAGCACAGGCTCCAGACGCGCAGGCTCAGTAGCTGTGGCTCACGGGCCCAGTTGCTCAGCGGCATGTGGGATCCTCCCAGACCAGGGCTCGAACCCATGTCCCCTGCATTGGCAGGCAGACTCTCAACCACTGCACCACCAGGGAAGCCCCGGGAATATTTTTTAAAGTCTATATTCTAAATCAGAATCTTTGGAAAGTGGACTCTAGAATCTGGATTATCACAACAATTTCCCAGGTGATTTTGATACAAAATCAGTTTGGGGAGCCAAATGAAGCAGCATTAACCTGTAAATCAGGAGATCGGGACCAGAGCCTCAGCTCTTACCAGCTAACATTCTGACACTTACTAAGTCAACATTCTGACACTTAGTAAGTCACCTAATATCTCTATGCCTCTATATGTCATATATAATATTTCTTTGTATATCAAAGGAAATTAGATTATTTCTAAGGTTCCCTTGATCTGAAATTTGATTCTGAGATACTATTTCAAACACAAACATTGTTATCTGGGTTTTAATCCAAACTCCATAACTAAATAGATCTGTGACCATGAGAAGGTTACCTCAGTCCTCTAGGTCACAATTTCCTCATCCATAAAACACAGATGGTAACAGTGTCTACCTCAATGGGGAGTTATGAGTATAAAATTCACTAAATCATACAAGGCCTGGGAAGTATTTAAAAGAGTGTCAGGAATATGGTAAGCACTATATAAGTGCTTATTAAAATAAAATTTCAATGCAACAGAGAATAATGAACATTACTACTAGCACTAATATTCTAAGCTAATAGTATAAGATTCTAGGCAATAGGGATACAAAATAAATATGATAAAAATAGTACCCGTAGAGCTCACAGGTTGATAGGAAAGATGGAGATACAAACAGAATTGTAAGAGAATGTGATAAGTGGTCAATGCCTAGGGTTCCTTAGGAGCCCTGGAAATAACTAATTTTGCCTGAAGGAAACAGGGCAAGACTCTTTGAGGAGATGACATTTGAATTGTTTAGAAGAACACTGCCTGGGGGAGAAAGTAGTACTCCAAGACACTAATTATATATTCACATAAAAAGAGCAGACTGTCAAAAATACTTTTTCTTCAGGCAATATATAGGCTTTCAACATACATATTTGACCTATAAATAGGTGAAATATAACATTGTTGAAAGTTGGAAATGTGACTGGTAGTAGTTATCAGAATATTCATTTTGGCAGCTTAAATAACAATGGGAATAGACAGCTCAGTTCTGATAAGGGGGCTCAACGAGACATACTAATGGGATCACAGGTAAGGCATCTGCATATGGCCACATAATCTGTGCAGTGCACAATACTAGGGGCTGCCAGTGACAGCAATTGCAAAATAAGTCCCATCCTCCCCGCCTAGTCTCAGGCTCTTTTTATCTTTCCCATCACCATCCTTAAAATGCAAGGATTGATCCTCATGTTGTAAGATGTTTGCTGCAACTCCAGGACTCATATCTACCTTCCAGACAGCAAAAGTGGGGAAAGGTAAATGGGGTCAAAATGATTTCTCTTAGCAAGGCTTTGGCTTTTATTCAAAACTGATGCCCTCCAGGGGACCTTCAAGACGGCTGAGGACTAAGACGCGGAGATCATCTTCCTCCCTACAAATACATCAGAAATACATCTACATGTGGAACAACTCCTACAGAACACCTACTGAACACTGGCAGAAGACCTCAGACTTCCCAAAAGTCTCAGAAACAGCGGATTAGATCTCCACAATCAACTTGATGTACCCTACATCTGTGGAATAACTGAATACACAATGAATCATCCCAAAATTGAGGCAGTGAACTTTGGGAGCAACTGTAGACTTCGGGTTTCCTTTCTGCATCTAATTTGTTTCTGGTTGTATGTTTATCTTAATTTAGTATTTAGAGCTTACTATCATTGGCAGATTTGTTTATTGAGTTGGTTGCTTCCCTTTCTTTTTTTTAAATATAAATATATATATTTTCCTTTTCCTCTTTTTGTAAGTGTGTATGTGTATGCTTTTTGTATGATTTTGTCTGTATAGCTTTGCTTTTACCATTTGTCCTAGGGTTCTATATGTCCATTTGTTTGTTTGTTTGTTTGTTTTCTTTTTAGTATAGTTTTTAGTGCTTCTTATCGCTGGTGGATTTGTTTTTTGGTTTCATTGCTCTCTTCTTTCCTTTTTTTTTAAATTACTTTTTAATTTTTTTATTTCTAATAATGTTTTTGCTTTTTATTTTAATAAATTCATTTATTTTATTTTTCTTTCTTTCTTTCTTTCTTTTTTTTTCTCCCATTTCTTCTGAGCCGCGTGGCTGACAGGGTCTTGGTGCTCCGGCCGGGTGTCAGGCATGAGCCTCTGAGGTGGGAGAGCCTAGTTCAGGACATTGGTCCACCAGAGGCCTCCCGGATGCATGTAATATCAAACAGTGAAAGCTCTCCCAGAGATCTCCATCTCAACGCTAAGACTCAGCTCCATGCAACAACCAGCAAGTTACAGTGCTGGACACCCTATGCCAAACAACTAGCAAAACAGAAACACAAGCCACCCATTAGCAAAGAGGCTGCCTAAAATCATAATAAGGTCACATACCCCAAAACACACAACCAGACGTGGTTCTGCCCACCAGAAAGACAAGATGCAGCCTCATCCACCAGAACACAGGCACCATTCCCCTCCACCAGAAAGCCTACACAACCCACCGGACAAACCTTATGAACGGGGGGCAGACAACAAAAACAACAGGAACTACGAACCTATAGCCTGTGAAAAGGAGACCCCAAACACAGTAAGTTAAGCAAAATGAGAAGACAGAGAAATACGTAACAGATGAAGGAGCAAGGTAAAAACCCACCAGACCAAACAAATGAAGAGGAAATAGGCAATCTACCTGAAAAAGAATTCAGAGTAATGATAGTAAAGATGATCCAAAATCTTGGAAATACAATGGAGAAAATACAAGAAACATTTAACAAGGACCCAGAAGAACTAAAGAGCAAACAAACAATGATGAACAACACAATAAATGAAATTAAAAATTCTCTAGAAGGAATCCATAGCAGAATAACTGAGGCAGAAGAACGGATAAGTGACCTGAAAGATAAAATAGTGAAAATAACTATGGCAGAGCAGAATAAACAAAATAGAATGAAAAGAATTGAGGACAGTCTCAGAGACCTCTGGGACAACATTAAATGCACCAGCATTCAAACTATAGGGGCCCCATAAGAAGAAGAGAAAAAGAAAGGGACTGAGAAAATACTTGAAGAGATTATACTTGAAAACTTCCCTAACATGGAAAAAGAAATAGTCAATCAGGTCCAGGAAGCACAGAGAATCCCATAGAGGATAAATCCAAGGAGAAACATGCCAAGACACATACTAGTCAAACTATCAAAAGTTAAATACAAAGAAAAAATATTAAAAGCACCAAGGGAAAAACAAAAAATAAAATACAAGGGAATCCCCATAAGGTTAACAAATGATCTTTCAGGAGAAACTGTGCAAGCCAGAAGGGAGTGGCAGGACATATTTAAAGTGATGAAAGGGAAAAACCTACAACCAAGATTACTCTACCCAGCAAGGATCTCATTCAGGTTCGACACAGAAATTAAAATCTTTACAGACAAGCAAAAGCTAAGAGACTTCAGCACCACCACACCAGCTTTACAACAAATGCTAAAGTAACTTCTCTAGGCAGGAAACACAAGAGAAGGAAAGGACTTACAATAACAAACCCAAAACAATTAAGAAAATGGTAATAGGAACATACATATCAATAACTACCTTAAATATAAATGGATTAAATGTTCCAACCAAAAGACATAGACTGGCTGAACGGATAAAAAACAAGACCCATACATAAGCTGTCTACAAGAGACCCACTTCAGACCTAGGGACACATACAGACTGAAAGGGAGGGGAGGATGGAAAAAGATATTCCATGCAAATGGAAATCAAAAGAAAGCTGGAGTAGCAATTCTCATATCAGACAAAATAGACTTTAAAATAAGACTGTTACAAGAGAAAAAGAAGGACACTACATAATGATCAAGGGATCAATCCAAGAAAAAGATATAAAAATGGTATATATTTATGCACCCAGCATAGGAGCACCTCAATACATAAGGCAAATGCTAACGGCCATAAAAGGGGAAATCAACAATAACACAATCAGAGTAGGGGACTTTAACACCCCACTTTCACCAATGGAGAGATCATCCAAAATGAAAATAAATTAAGGAAACACAAGCTTTAAATGACACATCAAACAAGATGGACTTAACTGATATTTACAGGACATTCCATCCAAAAACAACAGAATACACTTTCTTCTCAAGTGCTCATGGAACATTCTCCAGGATAGATCATATCTTGGGTCACAAATCAAGCCTTGGTAAATTTAAGAAAATTGAAATCATATCAAGTATCTTTTCCAACCACAACACTATGAGATTAGATATCCCTTACAGGAAAAAAATCTGTAAAAAATACAAACACAGGGAGGCTAAACAATACACTACTAAATAACCAAGGGACCACTGAAGAAATCAAAGAGGAAATCAAAAAATAGCTCAAAAAAGAGGAAATCAAAAAATAGAAACAAATGACAATGAAAACATGACGACGCAAAACTTATGGGATGCAGCAAAAGCAATTTTAAGAGGGAAGTTTATAGTGATACAATCCTACCTCAAGAAACAAGAAACATCTCAAATAAACAACCTAACCTTACACCTAAAGCAATTAGAGAAACAAAAACAAAAACACCCCAAAGTTAGCAGAAGGAAACAAATCATAAAGATCAGATAACAAATAAATGAAAAAGAAATGAATGAAACGATAGCAAAGATCAATAAAACTAAAAGCTGGTTCTTTGAGAAGATAAACAAAATTGATAAACCATTAGCCAGACTCATCAAGAGAAAAAGGGAAAAGACTAAAATCAACAGAATTAGAATTGAAAAAGGAGAAGTAACAACTGACACTGCAGAAATACAAAGGATCATGAGAGATTACTACAAACAACAATATGCCCATAAAATGGTCAACCTGGAAGAAATGGACAAATTCTTAGAAAAGCACAACCTCCCAAGGCTGAACCAGGAAGAAATAGAAAATATGAACAGACCAATCACAAGCACTGAAACTGAAACTGTGATTAAAAATCTTCCAACAAACAAAAGCCCAGTACCAGATGGCTTCACAGGCAAATTCTATCAAACATTTAGAGAAGAACTAACACCTGTCCTTCTCAAACTCTTCCAAAATACATATGAGGGAGGAACACTCCCAAACTCATTCTACGAGGCCATCATCACCCTGATACCAAAACCAGACAAAGATGTCACAAAGAAAGAACACTATAGTCCAATATCACTGATGAACATAGATGCAAAAATCCTCAACAAAATACTACCAAACAGAATCCAACAGCACATTAAAAGAATCATACACCATGATCAAGTGGGGTTTAGCCCAGGAATGCAAGGATTCTTCAATATATGCAAATCAATCAATGTGATAAACCATATTAACAAATTGAAGGAGAAAAACCATACGATCATCTCAATAGATGCAGAAAAAGCTTTTGACAAAATTCAACACCCATTTATGATAAAAACCCTCCAGAAAGTAGGTATGGAGGGAACTTACCTCAACATAATAAAGGCCATATATGACAAACCCACAGCCAACATTGTTCTCAATGGTGAAAAACTGAAACCATTTCCACTAAGACTAGGAACAAGACAAGGTTGCCCACTCTCACCACTATTACTCAACACAGTTTTGGAAGTGTTAGCCACAGCAATCAGAGAAGACAAAGAAATAAAAGGAATCCAAATCAGTAAAGAAGAAGTAAAGCTGTCACTATTTGCAGATGACATGATACTATACATACAGAATCCTGAAGATGCTACCAGAAAACTTCTAGACCTAATCAATGAATCTGGTAAAGTAGCAGGATACAAAATTAATGCACAGAAATCTCTTGTATTCCTATACACTAATGATGAAAAATCTGAAAGTGAAATTAAGGAAACACTCCCATTTAGCATTGCAACAAAAAGAATAAAATACCTAAGAATAAACATACCTGAGGAGAAAAAAGACCTGTATGCAGAAAACTATAAGACACTGATGAAAGAAATTAAAGATGATACAAACAGATGGAGAGATATACCATGTTCTTGGATTGGAAGAATCAACATTGTGAAAATGACTCTACTACCTAATGCAATCTATAGATTCAACACAATCCCTATCAAACTACCACTGGCATTTTTCACAGAACTAGAACAAAAAATTTCACAATTTGTATGGAAACACAAAAGACCCTGAATAGCCAAAGCAATCTTGAGAAAGAAAAAACAGAGCTGGAGGAATCAGGCTCCCAGACTTCAGACTATACTACAATGCTACAGTAATCAAGACAGTTTGGTATTGGCACAAAAACAGAAATATAGATCAATGGAACAGGATAGAAAGCCCAGAGATAAACCCACGCACATATGGTCACCTTATTTTTGATAAAGGAGGCAAGAATATACAATGGAGAAAAGACAGCCTCTTCAATAAGTGGTGCTGGGAAAACTGGACAGCTACATGAAAAAGAATGAAATTAGAACACTCCCTAACGCCATACACAAAAATAAACTCAAAATGCATTAAAGACCTAAATGTAAGGCTAGACACTATAAAACTCTTAGAGGAAAACACAGGTAGAACACTCCATGACATAAACCACAGCAAGATCCTTTTAGACCCACTTCCTAGAGAAATAGAAATAAAAACAAAAATAAACAAATGGGACCTAATGAAACGTAAAAGCTTTTGCACAGCAAAGGAAACCATAAACGAGATGAAAAGACAACCCTCAGAATGGGAGAAAATATTTGCCAATGAAGCAACTGACAAAGGATTAATCTCCAAAATATATAAGCAGCTCATGCTGCTCAATATCAAAGAAACAAAAATCCCAATCCAAAAATGGGCAGAAGACCTAAATAGACATTTCTCCAAAGAAGATATGCAGATTGCCAACAAACACTGGAAAGGATGCTCAACATCATTAATCATTAGAGAAATGCAAATCAAAATTACAGTGAGGTATCACCTCACACCGGTCAGAACGGCCATCATCGAAAAGTCTACAAACAATAAGTGCTGGAGAGGATGTGGAGAATAGGGAACACTCTTGCACTGTTGGTGGGTATGTAAGTTGATAAAGCCACTATGGAGAACAGTATGGAGGTTCCTTAAAAAACTAAAAATACAACTACCATATGACCCAGCAATCTCACTACTGGGCATATACCGTGAGAAAACCATAATTCAAAAAGAGTCATGTAGTACAATGTTCATTGCAGCTCTATTTACAATAGCCAGGACATGGAAGCAACCTAAGTGTCCATCGACAGATGAATGGATAAAGAAGATGTGGCACATATATACAATGGAATATTACTCAGCCATATAAAGAAACGAAATTGAGTTATTTATAGCGAGGTGGATGGACCTTGAGTCTGTCATACATAGTGAAGTAAGTCAGAAAGAGAAAAACAAATACCATATGCTAACACATATATATGGAATCTAAAAAAAAAATTGGTTCTGAAGAACCTAGGTGCAGGACAGGAATAAAGATGCAGATGTAGAGAGCGGACTTGAGGACATGGGGAGGGGGAAGGGTAAGCCGGGATGAAGTGAGAGAGTGGCATGGACATATATACACTACCAAATGTAAAATAGATAGCTAGTGGGAAGCAGCCACATAGCACAGGGAGATCAGCTTGGTGCTTTGTTTCCACCTAGAGGGGTGGGGTAGGGAGGGTGAGAGGGAGACACAAGAGGAAGGAGATATGGGGATATATGTATATATATAGCTGATTCACTTTGTTATAAAGCAGAAACTAACACACCATTGTAAAGCAATTATACTCCAATAAAGATGTTAAAAAAAAAAAAGAAGAAGAAATGCTTAACACTTATTCTGGGAAAAAAAAAAAATGTGATGCCCTCCAATTGGACTTTCCAGACATCTCATCTTCCAGAGCTATGGCACAACTTAGTTGCAAGTATGGTGGGGAGGTTTAGGACATTGCCACCAACCAGCAGGGTGGCCTCGGGTAAGTCCTTTCCAGAAGAAGAAAGCCATAGAGAAAGAGGAGTTGATTGGAGGTTGACATTTACTGACGTAACCCATTCTGAGATCATTTTGAGGGAATCATGCAATGTTTCAAGCTTTGTGATTTCCACATAATATATTGTTGTGAGAGGCAGTGACCTTCCCCCTGCGTATTTGCTTTCTTTCCTCTCTCTACCTGCATCTATGCACCAGCCATGCTGGATTTCATTTCTTGGACAAACTACATTCTTCTTTTCCTCGAGATCTTTGCCTTGCTCTTCCTTCTGCCTGAACCCCTGTTTTCTCCCCCTCTTTCTCCTTTCCTAGCTAACTCCTTCCCATTAATAAAGTCTCAACTTAAATGTCATTTTCAGGCAATTCTCACAAATGCCCAGGCCAGATTAGTTCTATATCCAAGAGCACTGTATACTCAGCACACTTTAAATTCAGTTTCATATCTGTCTTGTGCTCTAACTCATAAACTTCATCAAGGGAGGGATTCTGTATTTGCTTACCTACCAGGTGGCTGGCCAATAATATAATTTTGTTGACTTATTTGTTCAGTTATTTAATCAAAGAGAAGGTAAAATTTTAAGAATTCCTGCACGTTTTAGCTTTCCCTAAAATCAACAGTTTAGTGTTCCTATGCACCACATAAATACTTCGAAATAAATTGACTTCTTAATATCATAGAAATTTAGATGTTAAAAATATGCTAATAACTTATAGGAGGCACTGACAGAAGTGTGTTTATATGAGATCATATTTTCTAGGCCCATACATATGGTAACTTTGTCTAAGAGACATCAATTTAATCACATCTTTTACCCTTAAATCTTTTCCCTGGGGCCACTACTAGTAATTTAAGAAGAATTTTCATAATGCCTTTTATCCTTTTAAAAATATTAAATTAAATTAAAAATTGACTTCCAGGATTTCATGCTTCTTTTCAAATTCAGTATCTTGGCCTAGTGCATTCCTTGCACACAGCACAGCAGTCTCTAAGACAATTTATAAATTTATTTTTTTCATTTATCAAATATACATTACCTCTCTACTGCATACCAGATATTTCTGTTCATTTTAATAAAAATTATTTTCACAGGGTGAAAACGCACATAGTAACCTTAGAATTGCCATATGTAGGTCATCTAAAAATGAATTCCTCATTTCATAAAGGAGAAATTAAACCACTATAACCACCAAGAATGAACATCAATATGTTGATAGTTTTATTATAGTGCGTTTTATTACCTGAAACTTTTGTGACACTTCATTAATTGTATATCTAACATATGATAAAAGACAGGGGGACAAAACTTAAAACCTCAATTCTTATTCTAAAACAAAGGAAATGAATAGTTTATGATTTCAATCAATTATGATCTATTGTTGGTTCTTAAAATCTCTTTTTTAAATTAATTTGCTGGCCTTTGTTTTCTTATGGTGTCCTCTGTCTTTAACATAATCAAAATGGTTAGTCTACTTCATGTAAATTTTTTTCCATGGGTAAATCTGCTCTGTGACTCCATTCTACTTTTCTGAGTTTATAAAATATCCTTTATATCTTCATTGCCACGGATGTTGGCTTTGTTGTAATGCAATTAAACATGAAACAATTAAATGATGCATAAAAAACATCAATGTCAGATTAGTCTCTCAAACTCATTAGCAGATAGCACAGTGATTACCCTAAGAGAGTATATTTTTGAGGAAACAAAACAGTCAATGTACTTTCCATTTATTTCCTATCTCTTTTTAGAAGCAAATAGGTTAGTTCATTTGCTTCAGTAGTCATGTTTCCAGAAACCAAAGGAAAAGAATCTCATATGTGCCAAGTTATGGTCAAACTCATTTTCTAAACTTAGAAGAATCTTGAAATTGATGGTACATCAAGCTGTGAAACTGAGTCAAGTGATAACGGAAAGCGTACAATTAGGCTTGTTTCTGCATGGCCTGAACACTAGGGAGTAGAGAGACATAATCAGTAGTCTTGAACATCCAGGGATATACAGGTAAACGTCTTTACATTCTATTCAAGGTTATATCAAGCAAAAAATTAAAGTTTAAAAAAAGTAGTTAAAATTAGGTAAAAGCAAGACATTTAGGAGATTGGAATATGAAACTTCTTGTTAGTTAGCAATTTCTCCACTGAGATACACATATAGTTTCAGTTAAAATGAGGACTGAAAAAATTCATCTTGATTTGCATTGTAACTTCAGTATAATGCATTTACAATGAAATTCTGGTTTCCCAAGCACCTGCTGAGCCCTATTACTTCTTCTGTTGATTAGAATATCCTCTAATGTACCATATGACTCTTCACTTATTGTTGTTAAACTGCTCTTTGTTGAACCTTTAAACGGTGTATCTTATTTTTTGATTAGTGATTTGATGGATCATTTTCACATTAGAGTTTTAAATTTATAAGGTTTTTTGTCAAACTCTCAAATTCTATAATAAAAATAAGATAAAACTTTAAAATAACCCTTGTAGTATACATAGGATCTGAGATTACATATTCAATTGTTCCCCTGCTCAAAAAGTATCTATTTTATTTATATGGTACTATTTTATATTTGGTCTTGTATTAGTCAGGGTTCTCCAGAGACAGAGAAGCAACAAGATATATATAGATACATAGAAAGAGATTTATTATGAGGGATTGCCTCAAATGATTATGGAGGCTGAGATGTTCCATGATCTGCCATCTGCTCCTTGGAGGCCCAAGGAAGCCAGTGGTGTAGTTCCAGTCCAAACCCAAATGCCTGAGAACCACAAGCACCAAAGTCCCAGGGCAGAAGAAGATGGATGTTCTAGCACAAGAAAAAGAGCAAATTTGCCCTTCTGTACCTTTTTTGTTTATTCAAGTCCTCAACTGATTCAATGATGCCCACCAGCACTGGTAAGGGCATCTCCTTTACTCAGTCTACTTCTTCAAATGTTAATCTCTTCTGGAAACACTCTCATGGACACACCCAGATAATATTTTACCAGCTATCTGGGCATCCCTTAGCCCAGTCAAGTTGACAGATAAGATTAACCATCACAACTTTCCTTTCCTCTGATAACCAGAACATTGTAATCAAAAGTGTTCTTAATCTTTTCAAAGTTTTATTTATCAACTTTTCTGTCTTAGAGTTGCATCTAAATTCCTTAAAATATGTATAGGCCAGGGAATCAGAAGGGGCATTTGGTCCCTGACCACCTGTCATACATGTGGACATTTGCTGAGATGGATACTCTATCCTTTTGTCTCCATTTATTGATCTATCTCTATCATTCTAAGTCTTCCTCATACTTAATGATCTGGAAATCTCTTCAGGCTTTGGCTCATCTCTTGAATAACATGCCCTGGGTTCATTTACTTATGAGAATAATCCAATAAAGAATAGGAAAAATTTTTGATCAGAAGAGTTGAGGACATTTATGGAACAATGTCTTTAAATATCAAGAGGGGATAAGAAATTTTATATAAGTGGAGGGGTTAGTCCTAGGTGTGAGATAGTAAAATTGATCCATAAAAACAAAAGAGAAGGTAGAGGTAAAGGGGTAGATGTGTTCATGGGAACCTGTGCAAGTTCTTTTCTAATTGTTTCTTTCTTCTCAATGAAATAAGAAGTTCATCCATTAGTTGACCATGAAAGTAGTGGAGGAGGTGGTTTGTAGAGCAGATGTTAAATATTAGAAAAGAGAGAAGAGATAAAATCTCATCTAAGAGAATAGAAAGTGAATGGACTACAAATTTCCGGGAATAGTCTGGTATGTGTTTTTTCAGCCCCCTTCAACCTCAGGGGGACAGGCGTGAGTAGTCTGAGAGTTCGGTATTACCAAGATTGGTTTAGCCAAGCATGTACTAGGAAGCAAGAGAAAGACAAAGGAGTTAAAAGTGTACATAAGTATAAAGGTTGATTATATAATATACATATCACTATATAGCTCTTCCTACAAATTATTTTAATCATCAGCTTTTGTCTTTCCTCCCCCATTTGAGCTTTTTGAGGGTAAAAACGAGGTTTTATTCATCTTGGTATCCGGAGCACCCAACACAGATTCTGCCAATACGATATTTGCTGACTGAGTGAATGGATGATAGAATCCCTCTTCTCTTTCATGGCATGTCTTCCTGGTCAGGAATAACCCTTTTGTCATTATTACATCAAAATACTCATTATCCCCTTCTCAAAATTGCTTATGGTAAAAGAAGAATGTTATATCCCCAGCCATCATAACCATAGTTCAAGACATTAAAATTAGGGAGAAGGGCGTGTTCTAAAATTCCTAAACACCAATTTCTGCTGTCATATCATTGCTGAGATTTTGGTCACTTTGCTACTTTTAACCACAATGGAGGCCAGGAAGTACAGTATTTTAGTTAAACATTGGCACTTAGGTTAAAAATGGTGAAGATTTTACCCTATTTACAAGCAAATAAATTATCCTGTCAAACTTTTATATATAAGTACTGACAGGAGCCTCAAGGTTTCTGGATCATAGTTTCAGACAGTTAATTACTCACAGACTGAGTCAGTTCCCCCACCCTAAGTTCTCACAGATCAACAGGACTAAGAACTAAGATACTGCCTGCATATGCAGTGCATTTATATCTCAGGAGTCAAAATTATGGGACTTTGAGTCAAAATTTTGACTCACAGGAATCAAAATTTTGAGACTCAGAGTTTATAGAGAGGATTCTGGCATAATTATCCATATTCTCCTCCAGAAAGAAAAAGACTTTTACTCTGGAATGTAAACAAATGTTCTCTGGAGAAGTGAGAGATGGGCTGAATCTTAGCTTGGATTGTAAGCAATTATTTTTGGGGAGATACATTTCTAAATCTCTCCTAAGAAATAAACTATTGCTAGTTCTCAAGATATGTTAGCTGTTCAATCATCCTTTAATAAACCTTGTCAGTGATTACTCAGAAGTCTCCAACCATGCAGAAATGTAAAAATATTTATGAAGAATTGTCTCCCAACAATTATACACAGATACCCCAAAATCAGAGTTCTGCTATTAGTATAAAGAATGGAATGGATATTTTGGTAAATAAATAATGATTTCTGTGACAATTAGAATTTGAATTAAAATTTTAAGTGTTCTTATACTGAATTATTTTAAACATTTTAAAAATGTTACTATTTTTTTTAAATATTGCTTTTTATGGTGGAGTACTTTTAAATAAGTCACACAACTTTTCTGGACCTCAGTGTCATTACTGACATAATGAGCAGATTTAATTGAATAACTACTAAGATTGCTTACAAATTCAAAAATTTCTATTTTAAGTAAACTATAAGTGGCGTATATCTAGTCTAGGAATAGAAGACCTTTTACAATACGTTTTTTAAAAAACAGATGCTGAGTGACAAAAACAAATATATATTGAATTATCTAAAAATGTTTATTATGGTATGCCCTAGGTATGATTTTCTTTATATTTACCCTGCTTGAAATTTATTATACTTCTTAATTCCGTGAACTGAGATTTTTCTTATTTTTTTAATTGAATCATAGTTGATTTACAATATTGTGTTAGTATACAGTTAGGCATATAGCAAAGTGATTCAGTTATATATACATTTTTTTCAGATTATTTTCCATTATAGGTTATTACAAGATATTGAATATAGTTTCCTATACTATCCAGTAAATCCTTATTATTTATCTATTTTATATATAGTGGTGTGTCTCTGTTAATCCCATACTCCTAATTTATTTCACCCCCTGAGATTGTTCTTAATTAAAACTAATTTTTGCTCATCACCTTCTAAATTATGGCCTCTGTCACTTTTTCTCTATCACTCTTTCTTGGATTCCAATTATACATATCTAAGACATTTGCACCATATCCCATTTGTCTCATATTTAGTAGTCTGAATTTTCTTTCCTTTTTTACTTCATCTTCAGTCTATTATTTTCTTCTGGCATATTTTGTAGGTCACTAGTTCTCCTTTCAGCTCTTTTCATCTGTTGTAAAACTTCTACTGAGGTATTAATTGATTATATTTTAAAGTTCTAAAACTTCCATTTGATATTTTCATAGATCTTTTTTGTTCTATGTTGAAATTCTTCATGTATGCATTTATTTTCTTATATATGTTAATCTGTATATGAAAATTTGTATATGTATACCTGTGAGTGTATTCCTAGTGTCTGTTTTGCTCTCTTGTTCCTGTCTCCTGGTCAATGATAATGATGACTTATTAATAAAAGTAACATTTATTACTTATTATACACCAAGCACTGTCCTAAAGTTTTATATGCTTTAGTTGAAATTTCATAACAACACTATAAGGTCCTTTAAATTATGTCACTTGAATAGATGAGGAAACAGGCATGACTTGTCAAATATTATACACCAGTGCTGGAATGGAACAGGAAGCAGGTACGAAGTAAGCTTTGTTTGTAGACACAGGAAATTAAAAGAATAAAGTACAACCTAAGGATGTTTACTGGAAAGATTGTTAAATGTGAATAAACCTTAAATCCTACCAGAATGAGTTTCTAACAGTGACATTTCAAGCTCTGAGAGACAAAGGAAGATATTTGGGCAATTCAAGAAAAAAATTACTGAGTTCCTACTTTGTTTCAGAACACAAAAAAGAAGTGGATCTCAGTCTGGCCTGAAGGAGACCCTGGGGTTTCTACAGAGGGACACCCAAATCCCACCTTCCATCCCCCAGTGATCACATTCAGTGTGTGTGCCCACAGCCTACAATGAATGGAGTTCCTCTAAGCAGCAAGGTGGATCTTTGACATACTGGCATCCAGTCTCATCATTAGCCTAATATATTTTCACCTAAAAAAAGTTCTGTAAAACAGAACGGAATTGAAGTAAAAAATGCCTAACTTGTAAGATGATAGGGAAGAGGTTTAATAATAGGAGGATGGATGGAAGTTAGTGAAAAACTTTTGTATTTGGTGGCTTCCAGCACTGAAATTTTAGCAAGTACCATTCTCTCAATTTCCCAAACTCTGCTCCTAGTAACAAAGTATATTTCATACCTTTCTCTTTTTAGTACCTTACATATAAGCTAGGAACAAAATTGTCATTATTTGCAGATGTGATAATTGCTTGTATAGAAAACCAAAGAATCTCTAAACACAAATTCTTAGAATAAGAAAGTTCAACAAGATTGCTGAATCAACATCAATATGCAAAAGTTAATAGTATTCCTACACACCAGTAACAACTAATTTTAAGAGTCTCATGCTCTACCGACTGAGCTAGCCGGGCAACTAGTAACAACTAATTTTAAAATGTGATGCTTAAAAATGTATCATTAGTGATAGCAACAAAAACTATAAAGATTTAAAGAATAAACCTAGCAAAAGGTATAACGGATAAAATGAAAACATTCTAACACATAAAAGAATGCCTAGATAAATGAAAAGATGCACTATATTCATGAATAGGAAGATTCAATATTGTAAGAACGGCCTTTCCTCCTTGACATCTAACTATATATTTAATGCAGTGAGCCAAAGTTCCAATTTTTAACAGAATTTGAAAAGGTGGTATTAAAATGCTACATAAAATGGTAAGAACTGTCAATTTTGAAGAAGAAAGGGTATATGTCCTCTCAAGTACTGAGATGTAGTATCAATCTATAATAATTTAATTATCATGGTATTGCTACAGGAGATAGTTAGACACACCAGTGGAACAGAATAGACAGCCTAAAAATGGACCACTTACATGAAAAATGGGTAGTTGACAGAGATGCATTATTTATCAATGGGAAAAGAATGCACAGTTCAATAAAGGATGCTGGAACAAGTGGCTATCCATATGGAAATGATCAATTTGGATGCAAACCTCACACTATTTATAAAAATAAATTCCAGAAAAATGGAAGACCTAAAGAGGAAAAGCAAAAATTTAAACAGTCCTGAAGTACACACAGAACATATGACTTTGGGGTAGGGAATAAGTTATTCAACAAGGCCCAAAAAAATACAAATTAAAACAAAAGATTTATAAATCTGACTATATTAAAATGAATTTTAATTAAAAAGCAACCGAAGTTAAAATACAAGCCACAGACTTGAAAACAGATTTTCATTGTATAAACAGAAAGTTAGCATTCAGAATATGTAAAGCACTCCTACATAAATAAGAAAAACAGTCCCATAGGAAAAATGGGCAAAGAGATATGAACAGTCGGTCCCCAGATGAACAAAAATTAATACAGTATGCAATAAACACTTGAAAAAATGCTCAAATTCATTATTGAAAACACATATTAAAACAATGTGATACCTATTGGATTGGTAACATTTTAAAAGTCTGTTATATGACATAAGAATATATATATATATATATATATATATATATATACACATGTATATATACACATATATCTACACATACACATATTTAATCCTATGTGTATTTACATATATACAAACACACACATATAAACACACACACAGAGAAACGTATATATTTAATCTTATGTCCTCTAACAGACTTTTAAATATATATAAAGCTAGTGCACAATTTAGAAGTCAAATATGTGAAAAACATACAGTTGTACATATCAGTTGAGAAGGATGATAAGGGACTTCCCTGGTGGTGTAGTGGTTAAGAATCCGCCTGCCAATGCAGGGGACATGCGTTCGGGCCCTGGTCCGGGAAGATCCCACATTCTGTGGAACAACTAAGTCCACGTGCCACAACTACTGAGCCTGCACTCTAGGGCCTGATAGCTGCAACTACTAAGCCCACATGCCACAACTACTGAAGCCCGCGCACCTAGAGCCTGTGCTCTGCAACAAGAGAAGCCACTGCAATGAGAAGCCTGTGCACCACAATGAAGAGTGGCCCCTGCTCGCTGCAACTAGAGAAAGCCTATGCACAGCAACAAAGACACAACGCAGCCATAAATAAATAAATAAATAAATAAATTTCTAAAAAAAAAAAAGATGATAAATATTTCATAGAAATAATATGCATCAACTTCAAGGTACTGAATCTCTAGGAAAATAGAAGAAATGCAGAAAGAATGGAGGTGATTTTTAGCTGTATATGTAAGGTTTTATTTTTGTTATTTTAAAATAAAGAGATTGGAAGTAAAACCATAAAAATGTTTATATCTATTAAGTCCAGATGAGACACACATTAGTAATCTGTTATATTCTCTGTATTTTATCATCTGTTTGAAATATTTCATACATGAAAATATATTAATTAAAATTATGAATTACAAACCACTTTTAAGAAACTGAGGAAACATCACAGACCTTGTTTTAGAAAAAACAAAAATGGATGAAAAAAATTAATAAATTATACAAGTACCTATGTTAATGTCTATAGTTTTAAAATGAATTAACATTTTATATTTTATAAAATAATTCAAATACTTTAATATAATATTGTATTCTCATAGAAATAACTTTTCTAAAGCAGAGTACATTTCCCAAGGCATAAAAATCCCCCCATGCTTAATATTATGCACCTTGCAATTAAACTAGAAATGTGACTATGCTTGGTTAAATTCGGGGCAGCCAAAAAAGTATCCTAAACTGAATTTGTGGAGACCTGGAAAGGGTTTTGACAGTCTCTAGTAATGATGTATCTTTGGGAATGAGAAAATATAGCCTCCCCACTATGCAGTTGGCTCTGCTTTTGCCTCCTTATCTTTTTCCTTTTAAAGCCCAGCCTTACTTTTTCCAACAGGGAGGCCAATAGGCCTGCATTAATTTGCATGGCTGATGTAGACTCTAATCAATGTCTGCCAAACAATATATGACAACTTATTAACATAGAAACCAGGAAATTAATTACCATAGTCTAATTCTGGAAATAGCCTTTAATTCGGTCAATACTTTCCATTTGTGATCGAATTAATTGCTTGAAAACTGATTAATGAGAAGATCCAGCAGGCAGTAATTAACATCAAAGCAAAAAAAAATTTAAGTCCTGTGAAAATTATTTAGATACATGAGAGAAAATTCTGGTAAACAGCCAGTGGAAACTACAGCTATTCTTTAAATTTAGCATTTACTGAGCTGACCCAATATTCTGGATTCTGTATTATAATTAAAGAAATATTCAGTGATGATGACCTAGTGCTGCAAATAATGTCATGGCTACATAATTAATATCTTTTCTTTGATTCTGTATAACTCAATTCACAATTCAACAGCAAAACTTTTAAAGAGCTTCAAATCATTAAAGTTTTTGGAAGTATGCCATCATTGTACATTAATTATTTTAAATCATCTTTTGCTGCCAAACTTGGGGGATGATTCTTGCATTAGTCAATTTAATTGATCAAAAATAATTAAATTTATCATTGACTCAGCAACGAAGTTGGTCAAAATACTAATGACTATCAGAGGCTGAGCATCCTATTAACTTATTACTCAGTACTGTAACGCTTGTGCTGATTTTAGGAATACCATTAAATATTAAGTCTGATCATGGTTAGCAATAGCATCTCTGGAAATTATACATCTGAGGGTTTAGTGGCTGCAGTCCCTTTGGGAATAGGGACTAGAGGATTTGTCTTAAGGCTTTATTTATGTAAGAAGCACATACAGTTTTTACAAGGATAGTATGTTTATTGAAGTGGCTTGATGGGGGCTGATGGAGATTATGGAGGAGCTTTGTCATTCCCACCTCCTCTTCCAATCCTCCCACACTTCTGTCTTTGAGTCTACCATCCCAGATTCATAATAGTGCTTTCATTTTAGGCAGTAAAAATATATTTACCTACCACATATGCCTTAGTTTTCCTTTTGAGTTGTCCAAAGATATAAAAATATATTTGTAGTATTATTGGATAATATTTCCATTAGGAATTGGGGCAAAGAAGGTTGGAAGCAATGGTACAGAGTTGAACTGGGGGGGAGTTGGTGACAAGAGAATGGGAATTCAGGGGAATCAGCAGGGGAGTCTTAGGTAAGGACAGACTAGCCAGTCAACTTTACCGCATCTTTGAGGACTCACTGATTCTCCAATATGAAAATTCTCTTTTCAATGCCCATTTCTATAGAGAAAACCACAGCTAAAAAGTAAAGATCCCTAGGAGGCAAAATAGAGTCACTTTTCATCATTAGAACCTTTAGATATAATTTTTTAATCTGGTGTTTTATTAAAACTATTAAAATCTGTATTAGTTATTCATTGCTGCATGAGAAATTCCTTCAAGTTTAGTGACTTAAATGGCAAACATTTATTATCTCACCGTTTCTGTGAGTCAGGGATTTGAGAAAGGCTTTTATGGGTGGTTCTGGCTTACGGTCACTCATGAGGTTGTGATCAAGATGTCAGCTGGGGCCACAGTCAGTGAAGGCTTCACTGAAGCTGTAAGGTCCCCTTCCAAGCTGGAGGACCCACAGGACTGTTAGCAGGAAGTCTCTGCTTCTTGCCAAGTGAGCCTCTACACAGGGCTTCTTGGGTTTCTTCAAGACATGGCATTTGGATTCCCTCAGAGGAAATGATCTCTGAAAGAGAGGAAAAGACCATAATACAAGTGAATTTTGATGAAGAAAATGGAAGAGATGATATGTTCAAAATAACCAATTTTCCAAATTTTGATCATTGCTGCATAGTCTATAAATAGTATGTAAAATATCATGTAAATAGACATTTATCAAGGAAAAAAGAAATCTGTGCTCAAATAAGTTTGAAAACAAAAAGTTTGTTTAACCAAGAAACAAATTTAAACAACTTTTTTCTTACTGAGAGATTTCATGTACTTTATGAATTCCCAAGGGAGAAACATATTTTGTAGCTATTGTTAATTAAAAATCTTTGGGGTTGTTTTGATAAAATTCACTAATTAGAGGTAAGTAGGAGATACAAATTTCTTCTTTACCACCTTAATACTAGAGGAACATTACAAGAAATGCAAGTTTTTGACAAAAGTCTACCAAACATACAGACATTTATTTTCAAACTAACCCAACAAGCTATCAGAGCTTCAGCAACCATCAAATCAGATCTGTCAACAGAGAGCTTCATAAAGTAGGAGGACACAGAACTACAGCTTTTAATTTTGAGCTCTGCTGTTAAAGGGCTAGTTGAGCTTGGAAGATTTTTATTCATGAATGAGAAATTATTACCACTATATCTTATGCTAATTGGCAAACCAGCACTGGAGTGTGGGTTCCTGAGCAGAGAAGATCCATACTGATTAATCATCTCTAGAGGCTGGATTAAAGTCAGCTGACACACATATACATTACACCTTCCGTTAAAATAAATTGCTACAAGGACAACATAGAAATAACATTTTCCAAACATTTTACTGCATTCTTCTTTTTCCTCAGAGCATTTGTGGGACTAATATTCTTAGAAAAGACATGGAAAAATCCCTGCAAGGGAAACAATCAGGAATTAAGAGGTCCAGGTGACCTAGAGGGAGTTGGCTCCTAAAGAGAAGGCAAGAAAATTGTAATGGAAAATTGATGATGATAAATGCTGACAAGAGACCTTACCTGCATCCTACTCTCCCAGTGAAGGAGCTGTAAGAGTCAAATGATTGCCAGTAAAAAAGAAGGTGTTATTCATCAGGACACAGCACTGACTGAAGGCTAATTAAAAGTCTTAAGGCCCATGCCTGGGGGAGGGGCACAATAATGTCCTGAAATATATGGGGAAAAATTAATTAAATCAGTGACCTTTTTATTATAAAACGACAGGTGGCAGACAATCTAGTAATTTTACTACCATTCTGATCCTAGATTCAAAATGGTCAAATATACAGGGCCAGTTTCATATTTGGGCAAAATGTATGCAATAAAATATGTTTATGGAAAGACAGGATAGGAAGTCAATCAACTCCAAACAATGCCATCTACAATAGGAAAAGTAATGGAAGTGCACTCTGTTTAGTGTTTCCTGTAAGCTGGGTGTTTTACATGAGTAATCTACTATTTTATATGTGTAACTTTCTCACCCTCACAATAACCTTGTGAGGATGAAACTATTACTATTCCTGTTTTACAGATGAAGATGGAAGATAGGTAATTTGTTCAAGGACAAAATGCTGAGACTCTAAACCAAGTCTGTCTTATTCCACAGCCCATGTTGAACTTTTATCTACATTGCCCTTAGATGAACATTGCTTCAGAGAGACCAACTTCTGGCAGTAAGACAAAAGGCAAAAATGCAGAGTACTGTTTGGGAAAGCTTACTTAAATCAATGTCGGCTTTTAAAAGTAAAACAATAAAGAGCACAGGATCTCACATCACACAATCTAGAAAAATTAGAGCCACATTTCACAAAGATGTGAATTATCCAATGGAAAAAATGTCTCTATTCTCTGCTCCACATAACCCCTCACCAGTATGAAACATTTTGTAATATGAATTTTTGGAATATAAAAAATATTCTTAGGTGATTCTCAAGTGCTTTGTTTTTAAACTCAATGTCAACCCTTTATCATGAAAACGAAAAGTCTTCTTTTTCTTAGAATTAATTTCAGCCAACAATTCTAAGACCAGATTGCTTTCTTTCAAAGAGAAAAAAAGCGCTTATAAAAACACACATAACGGGGCTTCCCTGGTGGCGCAGTGGTTGAGAATCTGCCTGCCAATGCAGGGTACACGGGTTCGAGCCCTGGTCTGGGAAGATCCCACATGCCACGGAGCAACTGGGCCCGTGAGCCACAATTACTGAGCCTGCGCGTCTGGAGCCTGTGCTCCGCAACAAGAGAGGCCGCAATAGCGAGAGGCCCGCGCACTGCGATGAAGAGTGGCCCCCACTTGCCGCAACTAGAGAAAGCCCTCGCACAGAAACGAAGACCCAACACACCCAAAAATAATTAATTAATTAATTAATTAAAAAACAAAAAACAACCCATCATTTAAAAAAAAAAAAAAAAACAGAAATAACTTTGAATTGGTAACTCACACCAATAAATATTTTTCCACTATTAGTGTGAATATCAATTCAATAAGCTTTTATTGTGTATATTCTATGTGCCTATATTATACTAAGTGCTGTGGGAACATAAAAAGCATGTAATCATCAGTGCCTTCAAAGAAACTATAATTTCTTGAGAGAAGTAAGACATTAAATGTTAAACTGCTGAATCATAATTCTGGGCATCACATGAGTAAGTGCCCAAATGAAAAGGATAGACCAGAATTCCTCTGACTGTATTTCAGGAGATATTTTAAGAGTTTTTTTTTTTTTTTTTTTTTTTTTAATGTTTGGTACTAAATAAATTTTAAAACTATAAAATATCTACTTCTTGAATACTATCTTTGCAAATTATTTCATCATCAACATTATCAAACATCAATTTTACCCAGGCAATAAAAGCACTAAGTGCATTAGATGCATTATCTTATATAATTCTTCAAATAATTCCATGAAAGAGGTATTATTATTATCCTCATCTTATAGTTGAGAAGGCTGAGATTTGGAAAGCTAGCATTATGACTGCAGATACTTACTGTTATATATGGAGCCAAACTGCTAGACCCAAAATTATGGGTTCTAACCTGAAGAAGGACCATGTCTCTGAGGTCCCTGAATATTTTATGTAAAATAGGTTACTTCTCATTTGTCATACCACCAACCTATTTTCCTTCTATAAAGAAAATCTGCATTTCAAAATTTTCATTTACTTGTTAACTCACTTATTTTCTGTCTACCCTAAGGAACATGACTACAACAACCTTTCTCACCAATATATCCGATGCTAACCTAATTCCTGTCACACCACTGGCACTCAGTAATATTTAATGGAAGGAAGGAAGAAGGGAAGGAAGAACTATCAAGGCAAATATCACACTAGACAAAGTTCAGCAGGCAAGGAAGACCTTTAATTCAAGGCTATTGTGATATGGAAGAGAGCCCAGAACTCAGTGTGAGCTCAGCTCCACAGAAACAAAACAAAGGGCTGGATAGGTTTAAGACCTAGGATGGGGGAATCATAGGCCATATGTGTTTCCTGATTGTTGTTACCTAAGGGAAAAGTAAACTTTCTCTCATCTTCATGACAGGAGGTGATTTTGCATCTTGGAGTAAGGTGACCACTGAAGTTAGGCTCTACCCTCTTACAGAAACTGGCAGATAGGGGCATGACCTTTCCTGATGAATTCATTTCAAAGGAATGGTTTCCAGGTCCTTGAGAAAGACATTCCTGTGTTATAAAACTGGAAAAAGGCCTTAGAAAAAAATTACATTTAAAGGGGCAGAGACTTACTTCACCCTGTATGACACTCTCTAGGTCCATCCATGTCTCTATAAATGACCCAATTTCATTCCTTTTTATGGCTGAATAATATTCCATTGTATATATGTACCACATTTTCTTATTACATCTGTACTTCATACAGAGTGAAGTCAGAAAGAGAAAAACAAATATCGTATATTAATGCATATATATATATATATATGGAATCTAGAAAAATGGTATAGATGACTTCCTTTGCAAAGCAGAAATAGAGACATAGCCATAGAGAACAAATGTATGGATACCAAGGGGGAAAGGGGTGGGGTGGGAGGAATTGGGAGATTGGGATTGACACATATACACTATTGATACTTTGTGTAAAATAGACAACTGATGGGAACATACTGTATAGCACAAGGAACTCTACTTAATGCACTGTGGTGTCCTAAATGGGAGCGAAATCCAAAAGGGAGGGGATATCTGTATATGTATGGCTGATTCATTTTGCTCTGCAGTAGAAGCTAACACAACATTGTAAAGCAACTATACTCCAATAAAAATTAACTTAAAAAAATAAAGAAGCAGAGAACTCATCTACAATTACAGGTTTTCTAAAGTAAAGGCACTAAGAAAATAAAGATCAGGGACCAAGAGTCAGGAAGAAACATGTCTAAATTTTAGTCAAGATGAGGGGAACTTTCAAGCCTTCTTGGTCAGAAGGAAGGAAGAAGGAAAGGAAAAAAGGAGGGAAGAAAGACAATGTGGTGGTCATGAAATTATGCTGCTCAGACCTCCTTTCAAGAGAACCTGCCTCAAAGAAGGTGGTTGGCTGATAGACTCCAACTGCTATACCTTCGGATCTGCTTGCAACGTTCTCACAGAGGCCAAGCTCTCCTGGCTGTTCCCCGCCAATGAGTAAGGCAGCGGTATGTGAGCTGGGCTACCTTACCCAATATGGAACTTCTCTAATGGGAAGGTTTTGCTCTGGGGTCTTCGTAAGCCTGGCCAAAATGTTCCGAGAGTCTTGTTACAGTCTGAGGCTCCTCTCACCCACTCCTCCTTCTTTCCCTCTCCCCTGCTGCAGCTAAGTCTGAAGGTTTCCCTACTAATTCTGCTCCTTTTCCACTTTATTCTTCACAGATGTTTTTCCTATTATTCTTGCACATCTAATTTTATCTTCTCAGAAGATCCAAACTGACATTGAGGGAAAGTAATACAGGCAGGAGGGAAGGGACAGGAAGGAAAAGGGGGAGAAAACAACAGAAGGCAAAGGCAAAAGGGGACAATGAGAAAGAAAAACTGGGAAAATTTGCGAGAGAGAAAAAGAGAAACAGAGACAGAATGCAAATGAGACCACATGTACTGCACACACTCCAATCTTGGTTGCAGTGCTAGAACCTGAAGGTTGCTCTTACCATGACTGTCACTGCTAGCAGAGATGCTTTAAAGAAAGCAAACACCAGACATAGGAGGACTTTTTGCTTTCTGGGTAATGGTCGGCCAGATGTCTCTTTATGGCAGTCATGGGGATATAAAATTTGACACAGTGGGAAGCTCACCTGTACTAAAAGAAATGGCTACTCTTACGGCCCCTCCAGGATGGCCCAACTTAATGCTAAGAAAAGGGACCCTGCAAAGTATCTCTATACTTCAAAATCCTGCTCCCGCAACTATGTTTTTGGCTTTGAAAGAGGATAAAAGTTTCCATCTCCCAGTGTAAGTTTCATCTCACTTTTCAACCCAGTAATGGGCAGTTGGAAATATAAATTTCCTTCAGGGGAAGGCCTCATCTGCAATAGGTGTGAACTGACCCACCTGGCCTAAACCAGTGCATTAAAAGTGTGTGTTGACCAAAGGATGGTTAATATAAGGCCATGGACAGCACACCAGCACTGCAGGTCAGGAAGCCCATGCAAGGCCTGTATGTTTCTTTTACAATTTTTTCTGCAGTAGGAGACACAAAGAACATCAGGCATACACATCCTTCCTGGGGAGACAGCCACACAATCACAATGTGAGCTGATCGTTACATAAAAAGACAAATCTCCAAAGTACAAAGAATGGTTTTCACGGCGAATTCAGTCAAAATCAATATTTGGAAGAAATAAGTAATATTTTATCTATTGCTGCAAACACACAATCTGCTAAAGGGTCACCCGATTTACACTATTTTACTGCTTTAATTACAGCAGGTCACTTTTCTCACTCTTTTTTTTTTTTTTTTTTATGAAAATGAGAGCCTACCTGGCAAACCAGATTCAGCCTTGCTCCAGCTCTTGCTTGTCTCCCAAATCTTTGTGATTCTCCAAGCAGCCTATTTCATTTTTAATAGCTCCCAGTAGCGGAGAGGGTGTCAGACCCAGTCAGTGTCTGGTAGGAGAGGGTCTCAGTCAGCACCTAGATTCAGGTGGATTGGAAGTCACACCCTCAGGCAGCAGCTGGTAAAGAATGCAAACATACACAGCCTTGTGGGACGCAAGTGTAATAAGCCCTGCCGACCAGGTGATCTGGAGGGAGAGGTGAGGTGTTCCCTGGCCGGCAGTTGTTAAAAATCAGGGCTCCAGCTGAGCGTACAGGCTCTTTGCCGGGAGACCCGCGCGCTGTGGGACCGGAGAGAGAGGTCAAAGATGGCGGCCGCAGCCTGGCTTCCCCCAGAGCGACCGGAAGCCTCTCGCCCCCGCCGAACCGGAAGTCCGCCCCCTTGGGCTAAGTTCCAGGCTCAGCAAGCGGGCCTGTTTGACGCGAAGGCTGGAGGAGTTGCAGTCGCCGTCTGCACGGTGCCCGGGAGTAGTGGCCCGCCAGGGGCTCTCTCTCCAATTGTTACCCTCCCGTGGGATCCAGGAACACGGGCCAGGAGAGCCAGGGGCGTCCCCTCGGTGGCAGCCGCAAACCCCGGAGTGCTGAATTCCCCTGCGGGAGATGCTGGCGCTCCCGGTGGCAGAGAGCCGAAGATGGTGTTCGCTGGCTGCCGCGAGGCAGAGGGGGAGAGCGACGAGGGCACCTGCCAAAAAAGGAAAAAGAAAAGAAGGGGGGGAAAAGGAAGAAAAGGCAAAAAGGGAGAAAAAGACGGCACCCTCCGGCTTTCGCAAGGCCGAGGGAGAGCAGGAAGATGGTGCCCACCAGCCTCCAAACCTGGACAGCGTCCCAGCAGACCCCTCCCCCTCAGACCAGTACTTTAAAATTAGCAAATGAACCACTTTCACGGAAAATCTGGGTGCTTTGCAAAGAGCTGCTTCCGTGGAGGCCCTGAGGCAGGTGAGTCCTCTGCGGGCCCCGTAAGGGGCATTTCTAGTTCACCACAGCCCAGGGGTCGCAGGCACAAGTCTTTTTGGTCTTTACAGCCGTATGTTTTGGGGGCTTGGCTCTCAGGTGCTGGTCTTAAAAGTTGGGGTGCCCAATGTGGGGTACGAATCCGCTCCTCAGGGAGAAGCTCCAGGTTTTGAGTTCCCTCAGGATTGTGGGTCTCAGGGCTGGGGTGAGGTTTCTGGCGAGATTGTGTCTCAGCCTCTCCTACCCTCTTTGGTGTGGTTTCCCCTTCATTTGCCTGATGTGAAGGGGTCCCTCTACCAATTTTTAGGTTTTATTCAGAGGAGATTTTCCATATACAGCTGTACACTCCCTGTGTCCCTGGAAGGAGGTGAGTTCAGGATCGTCCTTTGTCGCCATCTTGAATCCTTTTTTTTTTTTTTTTTTCATTTTAAAAGTTTATTTTGAAGATCATGTTTAAAAAAAAGTTAAAAATAATCCGATAAAATATTGCACGGAATACACAAATTACATAAGTATGGTGATTAAATCAAATACGGGAAATATGTTTTCTTCTGCAATTCTGGAAATAAGTTCTGTTGTCGTGAAGGTTCTTATACTTCCAAAAAAGGGAGGGGGTGGAAAGCATGACAATTAAAGCTGCCTCTTATGTAAATATACAGTAGATACCAAATTTTTCTGTTCTTCCCAATAAGTCAGGTTTGATCTTCAGACTATGCCTTGTTTTTTAAAAGATATGATGCTAGAAATTCAGTGGGATTTTGTGGTCTGTCCTTTGCAAGTACAGTAAGTCCCTGTAATAAGATAGGCACAATTGTCTGATCCAAGTAGGCATGAGTTGGCAAAGACTGGAGGTCCACTTTCCGTTTTGATGACTCTTCTGAGTTAACCTTATCATTTTCTACTATCCTTCCACTCTCATCTTTTTTTCTCATTTTACCTTGGAAATTGATCTGAGGTGTGAGAGAAAGCATTGGGGTATCACTGCTCTAGAGTATCATGGCTCTGCCTTCATAGACAAACATCGTCATTCATTTTAATCATAGTTTACTCAAAAACCATAGATAGGTAGGTTTCTTTCCTTTTTTTTTTTCTTTTTTGAAACTTAAGGGAAGTTTTGATGAATTTTTTCAAAATAAACGTTGCCTTTTTAGAGGTCAAATGATGCCTTCAACCCTAGAGTCAGAACACTGCTAGCAACTTTCCAATAGCATTTCACAGATGCAGAAATACCACTTTAACTGGTATCCTCGATACAAAGAGAATGTCAGAATGGAGCCCCACAGTGAGAAGCCAGGATCTGGTGCCATCAACAAACAAACTCAGATGACACATTAAGAAAACCAGAGTATAGCTTAATAAGAAGCAGCAACATCCATCACTGTGCAGGTGGCAAAGCCCTAGATGCTCTTTGCAAGCTAAGAACATAAAACTACAAAGTAGCACAAGCTGAAACCAAGGTAGCTGAAACATAATACTGTGCAAGAAAAGAGAAAATGTTCAGGAGAGAACACTGAACTATCTAGGAAAAAAATAACGAAATGGGAGAATAGGAGATGAAGAATGACGTTTGTAGTGTAACACAAGCATTTGAGACATAAAAGTAAAAATTAAGATTTACTGATGCATTCTACAAATATTTTTTTAGAGCCCACTGTATTCCAAGCACTATTCTAGGCACTTGGGATACCTGCAAACAAAAAGACAGTGAATGAACTCTGCCATCGGGGAGGCAAATCAGGGAGGCAAACAAAGAGGAGGAGAAAGGGATTGTGATCTGCATTCATGAGAGAAGGTCTACACATGCAGAAGAGGTTTTAGGAAACTTTTCCAAAACATTGAAGACTGAAATGTCCATGCTTTGCCATATATTGTGAGTTTACCAACTTTAAAACAGAGCCCAAGTCCTAGATGATGAAATACTTGAATACATCTTTAAAGAGTTGTCTAAATGTGTTTTAAATATTTATCCACTTCATGGCCCTTTGAAGTAGGATAAATGAATTGATACTTAGCAAACAAATGTTTTATTAATAACCACTGTAGTTTGGCAAAAGTTATCATGTTGTCATTGTTTCCAGATGGGAGTACTTGCATTCTCTCAAATCCTCTTGTGATCACAAAGTTCTGAGATTAATCTTCCTCTAAGTACCTAGGCATCATTAGCATTAGATATCCAGACTGGATATCTGGACTATTAGATTTAAGATTTATTGCCTGGTGTGAAACTCACAAGCACACACACGCACACACAGAGTGAACACACACAGGGCAACCCACTTGCAAAATTCTTTCTTAGCCAGGATTACATCTGCATGGGTTTGCTGTATCTTACACTCTCAGTTTCATTTCCCTCATTCCACTTGTAGAGTCATGTCCAAGTGTCTCCTGGCGGATCATGGATAGTCCATCACTCAGAGCAGGAAGATAACAAAGCAGCAATACTTCTGAGGTTGTGTCAGCTTGGAAGGTAATTAAATTTGCTTACTCTAGTTTGCAATAGTTGTTTGAAGAAGTGAAGCTCTGCCACAAATCATTTTGGCAGCTACCATTACCTTGGTCTGTGAAATGGATATTACATAGACTCATATGTCAGTCATTGTAATGCCAGCCTAGGAAAATTTTAAGAGGGGAGATCTGTTTTGGGGGAAAAAAGTGTCCTGCATTGTGCTCTATGCCTGCTGCACTGTTACTGCTGCTGGTTTCCAGTTCTTATATAAGTTTGTTTTCTTTGATCCTTTCTCTCCATCTCATGGTACTGTTTTCACCTAAATTAGACAAATCTGGGTCCTAATTCGAATGTCAAAATATTTTAGCTGTGTTATCCTGGGACAGTGGGCTTACTGCTCTCAGCCTCAATTCTCTCATCTGTAAAATGGGCATCATGATTCTGCCAACCTAGTACAGTGTTATTTTGCTTCGTTTTTTATAAGGATTAACTGATGGAATGCAAATAAATGACTTAGTCACAGTGCATTCAGTCTACCATTCAATAATGGTTTATTTGATATTACCATGTTCAAGACATTGCATAGAGTAAAGGTTTAATAAATGACAGTTATTTTTATTATTATTACTAATGAATATATCATGTTTTGACATATACCAGGAACTATGCTAGGAATGAAAAGGAACCAAAAATGAGCAGAACAGTATCTCTAACTCTCCTTCAAAAGCAGTAGCCATGTTGATATACACACACACACACACACACACACACACACACACACACACACACACAAATACACACAAATATCCCTTCTCTAATCATGAACAATATAAGGCAGGAAGAGGTTGAAAATATGCCCAAGCTTCTACAGCAAATAGCAAAGGTTTTGCTAAAAGCCAGCTCAGTGCCATTTCTTTTGGACTTAAGCAAATAAAATGCTCCAAAATATTACAACAAAAAATGTGAACAATTCGAAATAAAATTTCCCAAATGGCTTTTCAAAACCCACACCAGCATTAGGGCTGTGTGAGAGAAATAACCATAGAGGAAAATGTCAATCTAAAAAATGACATGTCTTCTGCAGTCTGATAAACTGTTCATATTACAAACCTAAACTATCCCCAGTGGATTTGTGAGTCATTAAAAATAATAAAATCAATACCTGACCAGTTACCAGATCTGCTCCACAGTCATGTTTGATTCTGCAACCAGACATTTGCCCATAGAAGGAACAGCCCTGTTCTTCATAGTAGAAGAAAAGAAACTGTCAAACCTTATCACTTAGGTTCCTTTACTATAATCTGTATCCCTGCAAGTTGTGAAATCACTTTGTATATATTTTGAAGTCATAACCTCATTCCTGTTATCTGCTCCCTTTCCACCTCCACAAAGTTATCATTTTCAGAAAAATATTTCATCTCAATTTCACTTTCATAAAATGGGCATGGTGAGTCACTAATTCAATACATCTACAATATATCCACAGAAGAAAATTTAATCTGTAGAGTTCAGCCAAATCCTTTAGGATAGAAACTTGCCAAAAAGCTGTGGAATTGTTTCTGAGCCAACAACAGACAGCACATAGTTCAACACTGTCAGATGGGGTACATGGTGATTTTTGTTTGCAGATGTAGGGAATGAGGAGAGATGTCATCACATTTCAGCAGAAGAAGAGCAGACAGAAGTGTAGGAGAAAGGTAGAAGGGACTGATAATAACAATATACAACAATAATATTGACAGCTATCATTTATTGCATGCTTATTCATACAGCTGAGAAGACTGTTTCTTCCCCTTTGCCACACAGCAAATAGGTGGTGGAGTTTCGATTCAAACCTAACTCCAAAGCCCAGATTCTTAACCATTGTGCTGTAAATCTCGTGAAGCTAAATTTTCTCCTGAAATCGAAATTTGTCTTCTTTTTCTACCCAGCTTGGGCATTCAGTAGCCTAGGGCTGCCCAGGAGTGTACACAGCTACAGACGGGGGTGGAGTGGCAGCAGAGATAGTCTGAGGCAGTAGATCTGTAGCAGAGATCTGCTGCACAGAGCCCACTCCTTCTACACAGACCATGGCTTTGGGGAAACCCATATCCTAAACAATGTGGGTTTAGCTTAAAGTCCCATCAGATAACCAAACATATCCCCAATAGAGGAAGTAAAGTTCAGTTGAATAGGAACTTGCTCCAAATACATTTTGCTTATTCTCTCTCTAATAGCCTCAGTCTTTAGAATGACTTTGCCAGGTATCTGAAATCGACTACATTTCTTATTTCTTATATCGACTACCATTACTTTCTTTAAGTCACAATCCCTATGTTTACCAGCCTTTGTGTTATTTCTTTCCTTTTCTTTTCTTTTTTTTTTTTTCTGCAACTCAGACAACTTTCTAGGTCACCTGTTCCTTGGAAATAACTCTAAAGAAATTGTAAAGCTAATTGAACTTCAGCACCTTCTGCCTCAAGAGTGTACTGCTAAAAAAAAAAAGTAAATTTTGACTCCAGACAACTCTAATTCAAATCACCTTTCACTCAGCTGGAAGGAAACTAGAGCATAATGTGTAAACTACATATATTTTTTATTTCATTTATTTTAAAAATGTTTTCTTCTAACTAAAAAAAATAGTTACCTATGTATTAGCATTAAATAGAATTTATTTTGCCTGCGTTTAAAAGTTCCTTCAGGGAGGCGGTAAAGATATGTGTCTCTTTTGTCCTAAACAATTCAGTGAAGTTTGAAGCTGACAGAATTTGGATTGGTTGGGAACATCCATGACCCTCCTTCCTCAGCCAAAGAGAAAAAAAGGCATCTCTGAAAAGAACGATGTTGTGGTCACTGTGCCCTAGGGATGGAGAAACATCACTGAAATGTAGGTGCATGGCTCATAGGGTCTTCTTTTTTGTTCAAAATTTTCAAAATTAAAACTTTTCCAAAGATTGAAGTTAACCCAACCAATAAAGAAGATATACATCCTCACTAATAACACTACTAATATGAAAGAAATCTATAAATAGAGACCCATTCTCAGCAGTACTCTCCTTCAAAAATAGGCAAATTCATCCGGCCTTTAGTGGATATGCCTAAATTCTGGAGAATCAGTAATTCAAAGCCATCGGAAGTTTAACTCTAATTTAAACCAACATCTGCCCAATAGAATGTGCTGCTGACTTCCTCAGCTTTCAAAATAATCTCACGAATGCAACAGCCAATATTTTTGAAAATGAATACACAGAACCTTTCCTTCTAAGTTCCTGCTTTCTAACCCATTGGTCCGGTCTAGATTAACCTTTTTTATGCAGAAAAGTGATCAAGAGAAAGTTGAGCTGGAGACAAGCCTGCACACCCCATGAGGTCAAGTCTAGTGATGTGGGACTGTGTGTATAGTCAAAGGGAAAGTTTTCTTTTTTGCAATACAATAAGTGTGAAAGCTTAGAGAAAAACACACAATAGCTGTATCTATACTTCGGCGAGAATTCTTGGTTGGAAACTGAGAATGCTTGATGTGGAGAGAAATTTTAAGATGTTTGCTAAATATTTAGAATGTATTATAACTACCCAAACCCCACTCCATCTCAGCTTTGGTTTTCTTGAGACACCAAATAGAGATTTAAATGTCTGTTAATAATATTTTTCTGTTAAACTGCTATTTTGATGAATGACACATCTTGCAATATGAACCCCCATTATATTTAGGTTGCAGTGGTAACTTCTAAGGCAATGGTTTCCAACAGTCCCTCCGGCTCCTTCTTCCCCTCTAAAAACACAAAACAATTAGTAACAAGCGCTACCTTTAAATAGAGAATTTACATATGATTACTTCTTTTCTTTTTACATTCAAAGCTTTAATGATTTATTGTATAAAGACCTACTGGGAATTGATAGAAAAACTACTGAGTTTTAATAGGTAAATAGAAAAAAATAAGCATTTCATAAGAGGAACATTATAAACAAATACGAAAAATAATTTTTAATATTGAATTTTTAAAATATTTTTTACAGGATATAAGATTGACATACATTGTGTATGTGTGTGTGTATATATATATACACATATATATATGCTTCAGAGAGTTATGCTTGTTTTGATGTTCGGCTTCTCAGCATCAGTGGTCCCTTTCCTTTCCACTTTCTCCTCTTGGTTGGACACTAGAGGCTCCTTCCACCAGACCCTCCCCTCTCTGCTCCCCTGTGCCAGGAAGTAAGCACTTGACCCAAGCTGTGATTTTGACTCTTGACTGTAATGACAGAAGGACAGAAGAAATTGCTGCTGTTTATTCAGTAACAATGACTACTGAGTATTTCATGCTTTTAAACCCTGCAGCTGCCAGTCTATCTTCAGCCTCACTTAGAACCCTCTCCCCATATATATCTAACAAATTCTCTTTTCAGTTAAACTAGCCAGAATCTGTTTTTACTGCCTGAATGCAAATTACCATAACTACACCTATATGTTTGAGTTGCATTTTAAAACTCACTTTTCTTCTGAGTCATCTGATTCATTGTGCAAACAGCTTTGACACTGCAATGTCATGAACCGTTGTTCACATATATGTTATCATAGCAAACAGCTAATTAAGATACAGTAGTCATAATAGAGTCATTCTGAAAATGAATAAATACAGTTGGTCGGTGTGTTGGCAACTTCCTCACTGACAGCCTATTCCAGAGTCATAAATTTTGTTTGCTTCATTGAGAACTTTGCCAGGATAGAATCCCTAAAAGATCGAGTGGGCGAAGAGCTACTTAGATGTGCATGCAAGGACATGACCCTAATCTTCTGTCTTTTTGCCAAGCAAAGCCTAGTCCACAGACCAGCATCATCACCTTGGCACTTGCTAGAAATGCATACCCTCAGGTCCTACTCTTGAACTGCTGACACAGAATCTGCATTTAAAACCATTCCACAGGACATTTGTTTTCACATTAAAGTTTAAACAATTCTACCCTACTTTACACTTTGCATTTATCACTTTATAATTTACTATTTTAGTCTCCACTCTAGCTATAATAACAGACTGCCTCTATATAGGTGCTTTTCAAAGCACTTTAATATCAATTTTATGATTTCATTTTCATAATCTTGGAAGGCACGGGCAGATAATATTGCTTACCATTCTAGAAAGGCAAGAACTGAAGCCTAGAGAAGCTGACTGATAAGGTCACCACGTAGAGTGGTACAGTCAGGATTAGCACACAGGAGTCTTCAATTAAAGAATCAGTGTTGGCTCTGGAGTGATTACCCTGTTCATTAGTCTTCTAAGAAGGAATTATTTCAGCAGTATCTCCTTTAAAAGGTTTGTTCAGCCTCTGCTTACACCCACCAAGGGGTCAGGATCTTATTACTTCAAAAATCAGCTGTTTAACTTGTGGACTGTTTTAACTTTATAAAATGCTCTGATTTGAAATATGCTTCTCATATCTTTGAGTCTAGAAAAAAAGAGAACATTTTAATCTTTTCCCCTTCAAATATTAGAAAAGAAATCTTTCTTTAAGTCTTTTCTTGTCCTGGGCAAATTATTTCAACTATTCCCCAATGACGTATTATCTAATCCCTCATCTTGATCATCTCTATTAAGAACACTCAAGGTATGCGGGGTTCTTATTAAAAAAAGGGAAAATAATCTAATAAGGTCTGACCAGCGTAATGTACAGTACGATAATTACTTCCATTAATCCAGACATTCTCTATTATTAAGGCTGCCTAAGGTTCATTCACCCTTGGCAATATTCATATAATATTCTTGTCTTATACTGAGATTGTATCTTCATGTTCATATAAACTTTTCTCTTGTCAGGTTTCCCCCATCCTATCTCTGAATTAGTATTTTTTATTGTTATTCTTGGTGGTGGTTTAATTTTTGTTCCTGATACAGAGCATTAATTCTTGTTCAGTGATGTCTTATTTGTTGTAGATCATCATTCCAGACTCAGAAGGCCATTTGAAATCTTGGTTTTACTGTGAAGGCTGGATTATGGGGGCAGATTCTTCCACTCTTGAGACAATCAGAGCCAGTCCTTTCCTTGACTCAGCCTCACAGACAAACAGTCCAGGCCCAGATAAATCTCTACAAGTCTGTATAAGATGGGCCATCATCATCCCACTATAACCTATAGCTCTACTAAGAACTGTTGAGGTTTTGAGAGGCCAATTAATCACCCTCCTCTTTGAATTCTAAATCATTTGAGTAATAGATATCAGATTCAGAAAAGCATCAAAATGCAAGCTTTATTGCTCACAAAAAATTGGTGACTGTAACGTAAAGCAGAGGCCAATATTAACTTTTGATGTCCATGCCCCTCTCTCCTTCATAGGAAGCTGACCTGTGCTAACACATGGGGGGCTAGAGTAGAGAGAAGAACACATTCAGCCTATAGACAGGTAGCTTGGAAACAGAACCAATGAGAGGCAAGAAGGGGCAGTTAGATTAAACAGAGCCCCTTTCCCTAATCTCAGTCATCAGATCAATCACTCCACCTCCAGTGGGGAGAACCACTAAGGAGGGGAGGTCCAGGAATGTTCTCTCAATATGTTCTCTGCTGGGGTGGGAAATGGAAGTCGCACTCCTCCCAAAATGGAAGGAACAAAATAATGTGTCCCCACTAACAAGAAGCCCTGGAGCAGGGTGTTGATCCTGCCAAGCAGGCTGTTTGCTGTCTCTTGCATGAGATTTGTTCATTTCTCCCACTAATCCTTTGCAAATACCACTGCTTGATTAGAATCCTTCCCCCTTCTCCACTAAAACAAATCTCCCTTTGGTGCTGTTTACTTACTGGGACTGCATTATTTGAGTCATTGAATTTTGAAACACCTAAAGATCAAATTTGTTTCAAAGGCAGACACATCAGATTTAAATAGCTGCTGCCCATGAGATGGAATAAGGCTCTTAGGTATCCAGTGATCAAGGTCTTTTCATGCGAATGAAACGCAGATTTAAAGGCCCTGTGACTCCCTATTCAGTCTCCCTGGAAGAAATTAACACTCCACCAAAACATCAGTGCAAGTATTAACCAATGTATATACTTAGGGAAAAAAATGTAGGTAGGGATATGTTACTTGAAAATTTTCAGGAATAAAATTCTAGGTGGATGTGTGTTATTGTTATGTGTGTGTTATTGTTATTGTTATGACTAAACTAAACTTTTAAAAAGGATAGGCTTAAAGCAACTTAACTCCTAGTTTTTGTTTTACTTATAATACTTCCCAAAATTGAAAATACAATTTTAGAAGAGGGGTCAGCAAATATTTTTTGTAAAAGGCTTGATAGTGACTATTTAGGCTTTGAGGTTCATTTAGCCCCTGTTGGGACTGCTCAACTCTGCTTTGCTGTTGGAATGTGAAAACAGCCACGGACAATGCACTTTTGAGATTGTATGCTCCTTAAATGACCATCTTCATTAGCTTTTTTCCAGATTGATTTACCAAACTCTGCCTCTTAAATGTGTTTGAATATTTCTACTAAAGATCTTTTCACCTTCTGGAGGTTTTACATCATTTATGCTTAGCAAAAATTATTTTTTTCAAAAGGCAGAACTTTTTTCTTTTCCCCTAGATTATTAATAAGGTTTAATTGTTTTGGACATATGAAACATAATTATATTTATAAACCAAGTTTCTGCTCAGTCCACAGCTGAGTCTGACAGCCTGCACATTTAAACAATAAAGGGAGCATTAGGTGTTTGATAAAGGATTTATTAGATGAAAATTCTTTGGGTAAGTTAGTTCCTAAGGAAGAACCTGGAATTGTGACGCTCTATGCCAAGTAAGAGAACCCTGTAGCTTCTACTCTAGACGCTTGTGAAGTATCTGCTTTATATGCTTAGTTTTTATTTTGAGGTGCCTCTTCATTTATAGATAATAAATGAAACACGTGGGAAGAAAGTTAATAATATATTCATCATTATTAATATGTAAATAATATCAATACATTTATAATTATATTAATGTTTAATACCGTAATACTATATAATACTGTATTATTATTTTCTATTAAATTATATTTGATAATATCAAAATTATCATTTTAATAATGTAATAATTATGAATATATTAATGAATTATTATTCAAAGACAGGCCTTAGGTCATGTGCACACTCTCTTGGACACATAATATCAATTTAGATCTAATTCTTAGAAATAAACTTTTGTTGGACGATAGAAATCCTAATTTGTATCTGAAGGTAAATGAAAACTATTATTTTAGCTATGGACATTTTCTCGCCACAATCCAATTTTAAATACTGATTTTTTTTTCCTTTTCTCCGTTTTTTTCCCCAAAGAAACATGTACGGAGGAAAGAAACAGTAATGTAGAGTAAGACTAGATTCATCTTTCCATTTCCTTCCAGAGGTTTTATCAAACCGCCTATTAATTGGTGCCCTCTATTGCTTTCAAACAACTATTAATCGTTACTATATTAAGAAACTTATCAGGGTGGTTAAGAATGATTTCCTCTGCAGTTAATGACAACAGCAGGCTACATTAGGTCGGCCAAACGTGTTAGCTTTGCAGAAACACGCTGCTCACTGGGATACTGTATCTCATTCACTGTGGGAGAGTGAAAAATGGGAAAGATGCTGAGCCCAAGCAAGCTCTTTGTGGAAAGCGGGACACACAGGAGCTCCAAGCGTGTATGCAGAGAGGTGGTTGTCTTGGTGGCCAGGGGTTTGAAGGACTTCCAAGTGAAGGCTTAAAAGGGTTTCTCAGATTGTAGCCCACATGCAATGTACATCAGAATCACTAAGATTAAGTACTTAAAATGCAGATTCCTGATTCCCACTTCAGAACGACTTAATGAAAATCTCTGGAATTGCAGCCCAGGAATCTGCCCTTGTTGGTAATCATCTCTAGATGAATTTTATGCATATGAAGGTTTGAAAAGCACTGAATCAGTGGTTCATGCTGCAGAATGTTCTACTTTTCATACTCCACTAGAGATTTCAAATAATGACCCATTGGGTCTTAGGAAGGTCTTGTGCTTATTTGAAAGGAGGATTCTCCAAGCCTATTTGCACAAAAGTAGGAATTCTTAATTATATTGGAGTCATTGACCTTGGCAGATCAAGAATCCCCTGAATTATACATAAAGTGTGGTGTGTTTCTGTATTTTTCTGGGGTGAAGATGTTTATCCTTTATCAGATTTTCAAATAGCTCCCTAACTCCCTCCCAAATTTCTGGATCACTGGACTAAAGGGATCAAATGCAACAGATTTATTCTATTGGAGACTTCATTTACCATGGTCAGGACAGCAGGTCATTTGCTTGATGACAAGAAGAATTAGTCCTTAAAATGTTTTGCAGCTTTTTTATCATAAGTTTTTCATTTCATAAATTATCACCTGTTTCTGAAGTAAAATACCACACACATTCATCATCAACCTAATATCAGAAGTCTGGATCTGAATGTTCCATCAGCTGAATGCAAAATTCATGTCAAGGATGGGAAATAGCTAAACTTCTGACCACAAATGCACCCTCTATTTCCTATTATCTATCACAGATTTTGCTTGCATAAAAAGAAAGAGGTTTTTGTGACTGAGATCACCTGTAATTTTTACCCTGGCACTATCTCACTGGGAATATTATAAGTCTCCATTGTTGTGTGGTAGTCTTTGCACAAAGAAGTTATAACAAGAGAAGAAATGAAGCTAAGTGAAAGTAAATAAGGATAGAACCTACAAATATTTATAACACTGTGAATCTGGGTTAGTGATAAAAAGCTTTATTTATGTCTGGTTAATAATATTGTGTCAAGAAAGACAGCCTCTTAGACAAAGAAGAAGAGTTCTTTATAATGTGAATTTTACAAAAAGCAAAATCTTTAGTTAATATATATAAGCTGAAAGCAAATAACTATTGCAAAACAATATTCTCTAACTAAAGTCAGAACTTAAATTTTGACCTATATCAATAGTACAAATAATAAATCTAGATAGGAAAGAAGTGCTCAATTCTCTCTGAATACAAGGAGACAAAGAATTTGACTCAAGAAAACTGCCTCAGCAATGTACTCAGTGGTCTCGTGGATCTCTCTTGCTTCAACAGTGTGTGGACAGAACAGACACAGGGACGCCCCTTACTCCAGCCTCCAACCACCCTCTAACCTTTTTTCCAGTCACAACCTTCAGAATCAGCCACTCAGCTATCCTCAGTCACCTGGACCAGCCAACACCATTTTTTGAGCTTAACTTCTTATTACCAATCAACCATAAGCTCCCAGATTCGTCAGAATTACTCCACCAAAGTGGAGGCCGCCATCAACCTCCTGGTCAACATGCATCTTTGGGCCTCCTACACCTACCTCTCTCTAGGCTTCTGTTTCAACCTCAACATTGTGGCTCTGGAGGGCATAGGCCACCTTTTCCGAGAATTGGCCGAGGAGAGGTACGAGGGCACCGAGCATCTCTTGAAAATGCAAAACCAGTGCAGCGGCCGTGCCCTCTTCCAGGACGTGCAGAAGCCATCTCAAGATGATGGGGTAAAACCCAGAACACTATGGAAGCCACCATTCTCATGGAGAAGAACTTGAACCAGGCCCTTTTGGATCTGCATGCCCTGGGTCCTACCCTCTCAGACCCCCGCCTCTGTGACTTCCTGAAGAGCCACTTCCTAGATGAGGAGGTGAAACTCATCAAGAAGATGGGTGACCAGCTGACCCACCTCTGCAGGCTGGCTGGTCCCCAGGCTGGGCTGGGCGAGTATCTCTTTGAAAGGCTCACCATCAAACATGAGTAGGTGCCTCCAGAGCCCAGCGGCCTTTGAGGAGCCCTCTGGTGACAGGGCTTCTGCCTGAAGCCCCTGTCTGCAGCCACTAGGCAGTTTTTTAAACACCCTGGAGCCCTCTCCCAAGCCTTGGACCAAATGGAAATAATAAAGCGTTTTGCAACAAAAAAAGAAGAAAAAAAAAAAAAGAAAACTGCCTCACAACAAAATCCTGGGCCATGGACACTACAGAAATGCCTAAACTCTAATGTTAGTTTTCCACCTGTTTGTCACCTTCTAGCTTATATTCCTACTTGCTAGGAACACCTGTGACATATAGAGATCACACAATATATACTGCTTCAATAGGTACATGAATAAAAGATAATCACTAAAGAAAGTCGAGATTCTCATTATATTAGGGTAAATATATGAACTATATGAAAAAAATCTCAATGGCCTAAGACAGTACACTTTATTCCTCGCTCCTAGAAAGCTCAGTGCATAACAATGGCAAGTCCTGTTCCATGCAGCAATTCAGAGACCAATATAAATTCTGGACTCTTCTTTCCTGGGAGTCCACATCTAGCCAGAAGGAGGAAGAGAGAGAATGGAAAAAAACATGAGAGGCTTGAATGGGCCACTCCTGGACATGGCATACATCACTTCCACCTACATTTCATCAGTCAGATATCCATCACATGACCCCACTTAACTACAAAGGAGGCTGGGAAGAGTGGGTAGGCTGTGTACTCGGGGAGGAGGTGGGGAAGCAGGGGGAATGATGGGGTTCAATTAACAATTAGCTTGTCTCTTCTACACCAGAATTAGGGAAAGCCCTTTCCTAACCTACGTAAGTCATACCTACCAACTTAGAGCCAACTCTGAGTTTACTTACCTACATTATGATCTGTGCAATGGGGTTTTTTTTTTCACTAGCTATTATCCTAAGTAGTAAGATCAACCTAGTTGTAATGTTGAGTGAGTGAGATGCTTACTAGTCTAACAGTACAAGAGGGACTCTTCTAAGATTTAATTGTTACAACTTACTGAATGTCTCTTGGCGTTTTTAACCACTTAACGAGCAAGCTGTTTATTATTGAATCGTTCTTTAGTATAATTGCCATTATAGTTCTGAAGTTCTTCCTAAAGAGTCCTAGGTTTTCTAATGTAAGCTATCCTAACTCTCCTCTCCTTCCCATAAGCATTAATCAAGCAATGGATCCTTTTATTCACACTGTTTTGACATGCACGATGTGTGAAAAGCATAGTGAACTAATGGAGTTATCTGTTTCAGTCTCACGTATTCACCTCTTTGACCCTGTGGGACCATTTCTTAATGAGGCTATCAGCTGTACATACCAATAAGATTGGGATTTATGCAATTACCTCTCAAATCTCAGCTACTCATTAGCAAACTACCTCTTCAGCAGTTAAATTAATTAACCATTTAGCTAAGAGAGGCTTCATTGCTTTATCCATTTTTACCTCTTACTTTAATATATCATAATAATATGCCTCATGTGCACTATTCTGCTGATTTATGAGCAAGGTTTTCCAAGTTTAAAAAGAGATGCTAAAATTTATTTTTTTATTAATTGTAAAGTCTTTCCCACCTGCCTCTCACCCCCTTCCTCCATTCCATTTTTCTACATTTCTCCAGTATATGTTCATTTTCACAGTCAAAAAAGCAGTTAACCCCAAGGCTTGTTAACAAACCTAAAGGTGCATTTCATCCTTCTTACATTCATGTATTTGATAGTATATATATCAATATTACTCTGAAAAAAATGGGAGGGGAAGGGCTAGCATATTCTATCATAGAAAAGTGCTGTGCATAGAGAGTGTTTAGTAACTAAAACATCAAAAAAAAATCTTGCTATTGTAAGGTTTATCTATAGGAATTACCATTACAAGGTATTTTACTTCTAAAATATGCTATTCATGTAACACAGTTTTGAAAATGCTTGGTCTCTTCCACTCCCACTTGCTTTAGTCATTCTCTTTTTTTACTCCTACATGATATCTAGTTCCTAGGAACATTTTTTTTTTTTTATATCTTTGTTGGAGTATAATTGCTTTACAATGTTGTGTTAGCTTCTGTTGTACAACAAAGTGAATCAGCTATAAGTATACATATATCCCCATAACCCCTCCCTTTTGAGCCCCCCTCTCATCCTCCCTATCCCACCCCTCTAGGTCATCACAAAACATCGAGCTGATCTCCCTGTGCTATGCAGCAGCTTCCCACTAGCCATCCATTTCACATTTGGTAGTGTATATATATATCAATGCTACTCTCATACATTGTTGGGTCAGAAAAGGATTATAGGATGTTTCCATTGTTCCACAAAACCCATACCTTGACAAATGCCGTATATACAAATATAAAAAAATTGCTACAAATTACAATGACAACCTTCTTTCTAAGGGCTTTTTTAAAAATTGCAACAGAAGAGAGATTTTTGACTCTCACCTCTTTTATTTTTTCTCTCCTTGCCCCTGATGAAAGTGGAGTCTTTTAGTACAAAATTGTATTGATGGTATCCTATGAAAGGCATTAAACACTTTCAAATACAAGCTTATCTTATAGATGCTCCATTCTACAGAATCTACTATTATAGAAGATTGTGGTGATTATTGTCCAAAGAGATCCACTATTGCCATCCTAAGACAAATCCAGCAGGGAGGACAATCTTCCAGATGGCTCCAAGACTCCAGGGATCAGGGAAATTTAGAAAGGGTACTAGAAAAGAGAGATTGTGGGAGGCCAGGTAATAAAGAAACTCCAGAGAACCAAGCATCCATCCAAGGTGACTCTGCATTGACTGTAATAGTACTACCAAAAGAGCAAAACTTTATTTTGCATCAACTACTGAAAATTCTTATGTGTTTATAATTAATTTCTAACACAGTTTTTTTATTTTTGACAATTAACTGTACCTACCCACCCTTCCAGACACTGTGCACTAGTTAAATAATGTTATTTATAATGACCAGTGACAAAATCTGTCAGTGGTAAATGTAAATTGAACAGAATGTAGTCATGTATTTGACAAAATCAGTTAGTCAGGAAAGTGTTAGGCATTTCCTGGATGAGCTTAGACTTCCTAATGGGATAATCAGTTTTGATCTTCTAGTGACCCTGTGAGCAAACGGATTTAACATGCTTTTTATACATCTACTACCTTGCCTCTTATTAGAAGCAGTTTCCCCAAAGAAGGGTACTTTGGTCATATATGCTCATAAAATCTTCCAGAAAACAACAATGTGAATTCAAGAGAGCAGCTACTGCTTATTCTCAGGGGCAACATTAATACTCCCCTTAAACCTTCTCAAGATGATGCTCTTATGATTCAGAGGATGACTTCTGTGGCTTCTTGCATCAGCCTGTTCATTATGTCCTAGTTTCCAGCTTACCCTTATCATGCTAACTTCATAATCAACAGACTGGGCACACACACAAAAAAAGGAAAAAAACAGGTGAGATTTTGACTCATTCTGTTCTTTTAACTTGCCCATTAGATCAATACTGGTAAAGTGATCAACTGAATCTGATCTTAGAACAGAATTACAAGGAAATTATAACATAAGAGTCTTTCCTTAAGTAAATATATCTCTCACTGCTCAAATAGAATGAATAATTAATTCCTAAAAAGTTTTGCCTAAGGGGAAAAATATGTCACTAATAAATTTTCATTAACTTTTTTAATTAGCACATTTCAATTAATTGTTAAATCATCATCTAGAAAAAATCTTAGTCAAAAGATGCATATCACTGACAACAAATGGAAAAAATGTTTGTGTTAAATGGTTTACCTACATTTATGTTATGTACTAAGTTAAAAGTTATGCACACACATGCACATGCCACTAGTTGAAAATAATTTATATTACTTTGAAATATATAATTGTAATTATAGTATTTGATAAACTATTAGGTTACTTAGCTTCATATACTAACCTGTAGATTAGCAATCTTAATTTCAATCTCAAATGACTTCCACATTTACTTCAATTGTATAAAGGTAAGAATATTCAGTGACTACGAACCAAACAGTTGTTATAGAATTCTACTATGCTGGTGGACTATAGGTCATGAAGCAAAAATAGAAAAATAAAAAAAAAAGAAGAAGAAGAAAAGAAAGACAGTAAGTTCCACATCGTATACAACATCACAAAAGTACCACTAACACATTTAAACTAAAGCAATAGAGAAATTCAGATTTCAGAATATGGTAGAAATATGACTCAAACCATTTGAAATCTCAGGGTCATCCGTGTAGTAGGTGGACTATCTTAAGGTAAAAATAGATGTCTGAAATTAATTTTAGAATCAGATGCTGTATAATCTTATAGAAAACAATTATTCTACTGAGTTCATCCAAATTAGTCAAATGATATAAATGTGCCATTCTTTGGCTGATTGTGCATTCAGTACACATATTTCTAAAGAAGAGTGATCTAACATCGATAATCTAAGCTTTCTTGTTAGCAAACTAGTGAAAAAAGAGTGATATAAGCTTAAAGCAAAGCAAAGAAAATAAATAATATAAATTATAGCAGAAATCAATGAAATTGAAAACAGGAAAATTTTTTAAATTAATGAAGACAAAAGCTTCTTCTTTGGAAAAAAAATGGTAAAATTGACAAACTTCTAGAAAAGCTAACTGAGAAAAAAGAGAAAAGACACAATTTATTAATACCAGAAATGGAACAGGGATCATCACTATTGATCCCATGGACATTAAAAGGATAAATAAAGGAATATTATGACTAACTCTTTACCACAAATTTGATAACTTGGATTAAATGGACCAGTTCCTTGAAAGACAAATTAACAATACTCATATAGGAGAAAAATATAATCTGAATAGCTCTATATCTTTTAAAGAAGTTAAATCAATAATTAATAAACTTCCAATTAATAAACTTCCAATTAATAAACTTCCAATCAATAATTAATAAACACCATGACCCATTGGTTTTTTTATTGAATTCTACCAAACATTTAAGGAGGAAATGATACAAATTCCTTACAGTCTCTTCCAGAAAATGGAAGCAGAGGGAGAACTTACTAACTCATTCAATGAGACCAGTATTACTGTAATACCAGATAGAGACATTAAAGAAAGGAAAACTCAAGACCGAAATCTCTCATGGACATAGATGTAAAAATTCAGAATGAAATATTGGCAAATCTAATCCAACGCTATATAAAAAGAATTATACACCGTGATCACATGGGATTTATTCCAGGTATGCAAGGCTGGTTAAACATTTGAAAATTATTGTAATCTATCACATCAACAGGTTAAAGAAGAAAAACCACATGATTATATCATTGATGCAGAAAAAAGAATTGACAAAATCCAATATCTATTCATGATTTAAAAAAAAAAACTCTTAGCAAACCAGGAATACAGGGGAACTTTGTGAACGTGATAAGAAACATCTACCAAAAAAAAAAAAAAAGAAACATCTACCAAAAACCTACAACTAATATCTCATTTCATATTGAAAAGCTAGATGCTTTCTCCCTATGATCAGGAACAAAGCCCCCTCTCTACTCTTATTCAACATGGTACTGGAAGTCCTAGCTAATGCAAAGAGACAAGAAAAGTAACTAAAATATATACAAAGTTGAAAGGAGTAAATAAAACTGTCTTTGTTCACAGTTAATATGATTGTCTACATAGAAAAACCCAAAGAATCAACAATAACAACAACAATAACCAAAAAAAAACCCTACTGGAACTAATAAGCAATTATAGCAAGGCTGCAGAATACAAGGCAATTTCCTACATATCATCAATGAACAATTGAAATTTGATATTAAATACACAACACCATTTACATTAAGACAGTGAAATAGATATAAATCTTAGGCATAAATATAAGTAAATATGTACAGAATACATGAAGAAAATGACAAAACTCTGATGAAAGAAATTTTTTAAAGATCTAAATAATAGATCCATGTTCATGGATAGGAAGACTTGATATTATTAAGATGTCAGTTCTTCCCAATTTGACCTATAGATTTAATGCAGTCCCAATCAAAACACCAGAAAGTTATTTTGTGGATATCAACAAAGTGATTCTAAAGTTTATATGGAAAAGTCAAAGACCAAGAATAGACAACACAATACTGAAGAAGAACAGAGTCAGAGAACTGATGCAAATCAACTTCAAGACTTACTATAAAGTTACCGTAAGTGGTATTGATTAAAAAATAGACACATCAGTCAGTGGAACAGAATATAGAACCCAGAAATAGACCCACACAAACATACATAAATGATCCTTGACGAAGGAGCTCAAGCATTTCAATGAAGACGGAATCATCGTTACAACAAATCGTGCTGGAACAATTACATATCCATATACAAAGAAGTTACACAGAGATTTTACATGTTTCACAAAAATTAATTCCAATGGATCATACACTTAAATGTAAAATGCAAAACTATAAACTTTCTAGAAGATAACACAGGAGAAAATCTAGATGACCTTGGTTTTGGTGATGACTTTTAGAACATCGAAAGTATAATTCATGAAAGAAAATAAGTAAGTTGGACTTTATAAAATTAAAAATATCTGCTCAGAGAAAGATGCTCTTAAGTGAATGAAAAGACAAGACACAGGTTTGAAAAAATTTTTGCAAAACATATCTTATAAAGGACTTATATTCGAAATATACAAAGAACACTTATAACCCAACAATAAGAAAACAAACACCCCAAAAAGAAAATGGTCAAAATTCTGAACAGATACCTCACCAAAGAAGATATATAGATGCCAAATAAGCATATGAAAAGATAATCAACATTATATGTCATTAGGGAATTGCAAATTAAAACAACAAGATAACATTACCAACCTATTAGAATGGTTACAACCTAAAAAACTGACAATACCAAAAGTTGATGAAGCTGTAGAGCAACAGGAAAAGCCCATTCATTGCTGACACAAATGCAAAATTGTACAGCCAGTTAGAAAGATGGTTGGGAATGTCTTAGAAAGTTAACCATAATCTTACCATTTGATCCAGCAGTCACACTCATAGGTGTTTTCACAATTGAGTTAAAAACTTATATACACACAAACACTTGCATACAAATGTTTATAGCAGCTTTATTCATAACCTCCAAGAACCAGAAACAACTAAGATGTCCTTCAATAGTAAATGGATAAGCACACTGTTTATTCATACAATGGACTATTATTCTGTGATAAAAAGAAATGAGCTATCAAGCCATAAAAAGACATAGAGTAACAGTAAATGTATATTGCTAAGTGAAAATAAGCTACATATTGTGTGATTCCAACTATATGACATTCTAGAAAAGGCAAAAGTATAGAAATAGTAAAAGGATCATTGGTTGCTAGGGGTTCAATGGGTAGGGCAGAGGGAAGAAAAGGTGAAGTACAGGGGACTTTTAGGGTAGTGAAACTTCTGTTTTATATTGTAATGGTATTAGAAAACATATGCATTTGTCAAAAACCGTAGAACTGTACAATACAGAGTGAGTCTTAAGATCATGGATTTTAGTTAATAACAATGTATCAATATTGATTCATTAATTGTAACAAATATACCACAGTAGTGTAAGATGTTAATAATAGGGAAAACTGTATGCAGGGAGGAGGTATATGGGAATTCTCTCTATTACCTGCTCAATTTTTCTGTAAATCAAATGTAAAATAAGTGCTACATCTAAAGCTGACAAAAGAAAGTTACATCGATTATATAAGCAATTCTCAAAAATAAGATGAAAAACCAGAATATTTTATAAAAAATATAGGTAAAGTTTACAAGTAGGCAATTCATGGAATGGAACGCCAGAGAACTAACAAATATATTAAGATGATTAACTTTGCTAATATTAAGAGTAATGCAAATTAAAACAACAGTGAAATAGCTCTGTATATCCTTCAGATGGACAAAAATTTAAAAATCAGATAATATCAAGTTTTAAGGGTATAAGACAATGAGAACTATAATATAGTATATGTATGTAAATTAAAAACACATAAATCACAAAACAACATTACATACATTTATTTAAGGATGCCTAGATATACGAAGACGTTTAATATACAATTAGAGTGAATTTCTGTGGGAGGGAGGAAATGAGAGAAAGTAAAATAAAATGACAAAATAACAAGCAAAACTGAAAGAAGCATAGACCAATGATGATAATGCACTGTGAACTGTGGGATGTGATAAACTCAACTCCACACCTGAGGTCTAAATATTAAAATAAGAAAACTAAGAGAATACAGCAGAAAGCCTTGAAAACAATTGGAAATCAAGAGATATTATGTGCTATGTTCAAAGTAGCAGATGAAAGATATTTCTAAATGTCCCAGCACAATCTGTTTCAGTGAAAGTCGAGAGAGTGACTTAAGATAGAAGTGAATAACCCGTGATTGAAGAATGCAATGGTAGAGACAATGCTAAAGGTCTAGAAATCTCACAAAAATGGAGAAAAAAGAAAAAGTTTGAAAGTTTAAATGGGGCATAAAAGTATAATGAAAAATTTTAAATATCTCGATTCTATTTTTATAGTGTAAACGTCCAGTGCTAGAGAATTATGTTAGGAAAGAAGAGAATTCAAGAAAAAATTATAATGGTTGAAATTGTTTTTATTAATTAAAGTTAGCTAAAGATAAACTATACAAGAGTCTGAAGGGAAAATATAGAGTATCAAAAAGCTCTTAGAAAAGATCAAGATAGAAAGTACATATAGAAATCATCCAAACCATTGAAATATAAGATACTCCACAAAGCACAGGAGAGATTAAGGGCAGTATTGTGCAGTGGTTAAGACTAAGCTTTTTCTTTCTGGAAAACTCAGACTTAGGTTTTGAGCTTACCTTCACTACTCACTCAGTGTCCTTGAGCAAATACTTACCAGTTCAGTACTTCTCCTTTAAATAGATGTTGGGAGGATTAAATGAAGTAATACATATAAATTCCTGGCACATGATAAATATCATTATTAGCAGCATCAGTATCCATACTTTATTTATCTTTGTTTTACCCACAACACCTATGAGAGAGAATCTAGGAGATGTATAAATGTTCAAAAGGGAGAACATTAATCAATTATAAATATATTCGGGATGGAGAGATAGAAAGATAGATAAAAATATAAGAAATAATCAATGTTAAAGGATTATTTAAAGAAAATAAAGAAGTTAGAACATCATTAAGAGGATAAAAGACTACAGTCTCAGAAGTCAAAATTGAAGGAAGCATTGAGGAGAGAGAGCTATTAATATCTGAGGGGCTCTGGACCTAATTAGGATGTGCGGGGGAGAGAGGGATCTCCCCTCACTTCCAAGAAATTCTGCAACACCAGCTGAGTGCCCTACAATTCAGCTCAATTCTAACACTATCTACCTGGAGAGAGCGTCGGATCCCACAGGTTAAGGGCTCAGTCTTAACAAGACTTCCCCTCCCCAGCCACTGCCTACACACACACTTCAGACACGAATCGAAAACCCAGGTTATCACCTGTGCTTCTGACTGACCAGCTATAGGTTTGGCAGTTCCAGTGACCCCTCCCTCAGGTTTGATTAATTTGCTAGAGTGGCTCCCAGAACTCAGAAACGTTTTACTTACTAGAGTATCCATTTATTATAAAAGGCTGTAAGTCAGGAAGAGCCTGATGGAAGAGATGCATAGGGCAAGGTTTGGGGAAAGGGCTTGGAACTTCCATGTCCTCTCATAGCAGGCCACACTCTCCAAATCTCCATGTGTTCACCAACATGGAAGCTCTCTGAATTCCATCCTTTTGGGATTTTATGGAGGCTTCATTAAATAGACATGACTGATTAAATCATTGGCCACTGGTGATTGAATTCAATCTCCAGCCCCTTTCCTCTCCTTGGGAGGTCAGGGGGATGGGCCTGAAAGTTCTAACCCTTTAATCACGTGACTGGCTCCTCTTCTGGCAACCAGCCCCCAAGCTTAGATGGTGTCCAAAAGTCACCTCATTAATGTAACAAAAGACATTTATCACTCCCATCGTTCAGGAAATCCCAAGGGTTATAGATCTCTGTGCCAGAAACAGGACAAAGACCAAATATATATTTCTTATTGTGAATCACAGTATCACAATACCAAATACTTTAGCATTTTGAAAATGATTCTAAACATTTCGTATGTTTCAAGCAAATATAAAAGTTAATTGTTGAGCGCCAAATATATGTCAGGTACAATCTTATGATGTGCATAGCACTATCTTGAGTTTACATGTAAGACAATTGAGGCCTAAAAAAGAATTTAAAATTTATCCAAGATCACACAACTTACTAGCAGATCAAGGATTACCCAATTTCAAGTTGAGAGCTCCTTCAACTACATGAAATACATTTCATCATCAAGTGTTATTATTTGAATTTATTCTTTATGAACATTTTGTAGGATTAAGTCTGTCAGTGCTAGAAGAGTAATGCCATATGAGTAGAAGTTTGCCAGGAGCACCAAGATTATTCACATTTGGATGTGCAGGTAGGAGAATTGAAGCAACATCTGCTGGCCCTCCATGGTCCAGTGTGCAGAACTATAAAAATGCAAAATGTTATTTTTTATTTTTTGTAAATGAACAACCAGTCCCAAAGGAATCACTAAAAGGAGAAGGCAGAGTTTAAACTGAACCACAGAATCATTTCAAAGCTAATTAGAAGCTATAAATGTGGAAAAGAAAATTTCAGTGCAGTATATTTAGAACAAGGAAAGAATGAATTGGCAGACTGTTCTATCCACAGTCAAACTATATTATCCAACCCAGCATTACCCACCCTTTTGTTTGACTCTTTGTTTGACTAGCATGGCCTTTACTGTACTCATGAAGTAATGTGAAGAAAAGAGCATAACTCTCCTTTCTAATCATTGCAAATGCCCCCTTGGACTAGACAATAATTACATGAAGAATTGTATCCAAAAGCTGAAACAGGCAGTGAAACCATCGCTGAGTCCTTGCCCATGGGCCATGGGAGCCTATGGCATTAGAGGAGCCTCAGACAAAATCACACCAGTATCTCTTTTCAGTCCAGCCACCACTGCCCCAGAATGTGGACCCACACAAGGGGGAAATGAAAATAGGAGGTTGGGAGATTTCTGGGATCACAGCATTTGCTCACAGTCCATAATTTTATGTTCCATCTGTGACAGCTGATTGCTGACCACCACACTGTTTGAGTTCAAGTCCAAAGCCACCTTAAGTAAACATCTGTGGAAAACATCATAGGAGCACTGAGGCCTTTGGAAACCACAGAACCTACAACAGTATGACATCTTCCTACCCTTGTTCAGTAATTTTGCTTCCACTACTGATGGAAGAAAACAATTATTAGTTAGTCCTTCCCCTCACTCCTGCATGCCTAACCCACAAACATTATCTCTGCTAAATTCAACCCACATTATCTACTTACTGTAGAAAGGAATAGGACTTTTTCTTTGAAACAAATAAGTAATTACATTAAATTTTATGTACTGAATTATAGACTACTGGCTGAAATATACAAATTTAAATAAATGAAATTATTAGCACATATAATGTACACCCAAGAAAGGCAAAATGGAGTTGCTAAAACTCTTTTTCGGGGCGGCCATAGCACACTTATCTAGAGGTCAACCTTCTGGCAATTTTGGCTCTCTGTAGATAAGACAGGTAACTTGCTTGAGTACTGGAAATAATATTCATGACTAAACATTTTACAGACAATTCTATTTATCACAAGTTTTTTTGAGGACCTGCTAGGTGCTTGATGCTGGGGAGAAAATGTTTCATGAAATTGTAGCAGGGACTGTAGTTGCTAAATACAGCATCCTTCCAGCCCTCTCTCCTAACATTTAGCTGAGCACATTGCCACTCATAAAAAGACTACATTTTCCAGACTTCCTTGCTGCTTGGGATGGACATGTCACTGAATTCTGGCCAATGAGATGTAAGAGAGGTATGGTATAAAACTTCTGAGAAAAGTTCTGAAAAGAAAGAGCCATGCATTTCTCCATTTCCTTCTCCCTCCTATCAATTATAGGAAAGAAGTGACTGGAGTTAGGAAGTGGCATTGAGGTTCTTAAAACCCTTCTCTAAGGTGCTAAAGGAGGAAGCTGATCCATAGCGTTAGGCTTCAGGGGCCAGGAGATCTGTATCAAAACTATTCAACTCTGCCATTATAGTGAGAAAGCAAATATAGACAATGTCTAAAAGAGTGGATGTGTTCCAATAAAACTTTATTTACAAAATAGGTAGCCACCATATTGACACTAGTTTACCAACCCAAGAAAAAGAGAGTAAAATGGGAAGATGGAAGGAGTTTGCCAATGGAAAAGATATCAAATAGCCCTTAGACTTCCTAACCTCCACATATTCTTTATATGAAAATAAATCCATTTCTACATTTTTAAAGCTACTTTCACTGGGGGTGTTTCTCTACTACACAGAGTGAAAACTAAACCTAAGCATTACAAAAATAGGATTCCTGCATCAAAGCATTAGAATTTTGTGGGTCGGTCTGGCAGTTAAACATTGAATTTCTATACAGAATGGAAATTGTTATGATAATGAAATTAAAGAATATAGAGGAAAGGTGTCCAATCTAGATGGGGAATAGGCAGAATTTGGAAAGGATTTTTAGAGCAAGAGACAGTGAAGATGAGTTTCAAAGATGATGGGAAGCTATTCAAATGAAGAATATGGAAGAGAGTGTTCCAGAAAGCTGCAGCAGGGTGTGCAAATGTCCCCACGTGATAGAGCAGGAAAGCCAGATCAGGAGGAGGTTTATGTGCCACATAAAAGTATCGTATCTTTATCCTAACGATACTGGCTCATTAAGAAGTGTTTCGGTGGAAGTGATCCCATCAGGTTTGCATTTTAGGAAAATCAGTTTGTCTGCACGTGTGAGGGTGGTAGGAAACGGGGAAGATAAAAGGTGGTGAAATCAGTTGTGAAGTTTTGTAATAATCCATAGCAAAGAGAGTGGGCCTGGTTAAGGTGACAGTAATGGATCTGGAAAGATGGGCTTGATTTGAGATTTAGAAGGTAGAATTTCTGGTATGGGGACAGATTGGATTGAAGAGGAGGATGGTGAACAACAGAGAGAAGTTCCTTGCTCATCCCTCTAAATGTTAGACCTTTTTCCATAATACCAAAAATGTAAAACTTGAAATTAATGGTTTACCCAGTGTTGCAGCCCCACAGAAGATCAGAAATGGCAAACTGAAAAGGGTGTTGGAAGGGCGTTTAAAGGCTGCTAACCCAACAGAAGTAGAGACAGATGACAGTCTGCTATTGTGAGAAGGGCCAAAGCTATATGTGCAGTAGGAAACTGACAAGAGTTCATAATTATGACCCTGGGACATCCACAAATGCTAAAAATGCCTTCAATTACTTTCCACTTAAGCAGGCAAGATATCAAGCTATACATTTTTAAAATATACCATAATAAATATGTGTAAATGTTCAAAGTGTATATATTTCAAGGGGCAGTGTTCATTTAATTGGAAATTTTACTTGTACAGTATATCTTATTCTCCAAAGAAGTTAGCTAAATGAGATATGCATCTATTAATAGTCTTTTGCTAATTTAGGTTTTGAGTTCTCTAGCTGTTAATTGATTGTTTTTAATTTTTTCCACTTTTCTTATTAAATAGCAGGACTTTGGGGAATAATGAAATGAATTAATTATATTGATGTGCTTAGAAGTGCAGGCCCAGAAAAGACCTTTACAAGTCACATAGCCAAAAAGTCCTCCCTCCTGCTGCCATTACTCTCCTTAACCTGAATACTTGCTACTTATTCTTTAGTCACAGCTCTTGGTTTTACTTCCCTCAGATGCAACTAAACCCATTGTGCTAATGCCTCACATTGCATTTGCCACCTCATATAATAGTCACCCTTAATGAGCCAATTTCTTCAACTAGACCATGAGTTCCTTCAGGATAGGACAATGTTTGTCTTTGTAAGTCTGGTGCATTACAGTGCTTGGCACAAAAGAGGTTCTCAATAAACGTATATTAAGTAAAGGCATGAATTAAACCCTGTCTTTGACTTCAGCTACAATTTTCTCTCAAACCATCGATGAAAAATTAGAATGCAGCCTATTTTGAAGGAATGTGATATCATCATATTTACGCTTTATTATATTAACTGGTAAAAGCCAGCTACATGAATGATTAAACCATCAACCGCATTTTCTTTTCAAAACCTTTTGTAGAACTCCAAGGGTCTGGTCCCACAGTAGTTTCTTATTGGAAAATTTGGGGAAATCTTTGTGACCTATGAACTATGAAGAAACAGATCATATCCTAGTTTCCATTTTTTTTTTCAGGTTTTGCCCTCTTTGTTTTGCTTTTGTTTAGACTTCAGAAAGAACAATGGGGCATTAAACTCTTCTTACCTCACATTGTGTGCTTGGTAAGAAATATAATCTCAGTAATGTTTATAAACATATTAACTCACTGGTCATTCCATCATCAAGCTATGTATTAGAAATATTCAAGTGATATAATTGACTCAGATTTTCCTTGGAAAAAAATTCTTGTATTCTGCAACCTACTCCTTTTGTTAATGAGGATACAACAAAAAATGTATCTGTTCACCTTAGTTTTTTCTTCACCTTCAAAAGAGTCCCTTCAGAAGTGTACATAAACTACATAGCTGAGCTGATATTACAGGTCTAGTTAGCAGTTTCATTTGTCCTATCTGAAATCCATACTGACAGTATTGCTTCTTGGAGGGAAGGGAAAGGCAACATTTTGTAGAAGGTGATTGTTCCAATACAGGTGTGTCTTAGTAGGGAGATACAGGTGATTTTTCTCTGAACACTGGACACTGTGGATGGTTGGTGAATAGTCCACAATAATGCACACTACAGTGTCCCCAAGTTCTCCTAACATCTTCTTCCTTACTTTGCCTAGGGCATGCTCTAGCCGTAGTTTTTATTCTTTCTTCGTATGTTCTGATCCTAATTCTTCAGTTGTTTTTTCTTCTTTTTCTCTCTGGACCTAATAAGAGATCAGATTGAGCCGCAACTGTGCAACCCCTACTTAAAAGTATTATATTCTGAAAAGATAAGGAGGCAAAAACACCTTTCTGTCCCTTCCTCCAGGTACATTGTTCACTATCAAGAACCATTAAATTAGCATTGGGGGCAATTTCTCATTTTCACTAGTTATTAAAAAAGACGTTGTCTGTTCAATGCAGACAATTTAGAGAGGTCTAAACTTAGCCAAATTAGTTAGCTTTTTTTTTTTAAGAGAAAAGACAATTTAATTAACAGTTCACATAGCATGAATGCAATAGGTTCTTGCGCAAAGAAGTGTCATTTTCCCAAGTGCTAAACATTCATTTTCTTGCACATCTTTAAGTCAACTGGTTCCAATAGTATAGGAACCAGTGTTTTATTCATGAAAGGTATAAATGGCACCTGTAGGTTGATCTAAAAGTAGTAAAAATACTGCTTGATACTGATTATTTCCATTACTGATGGATCTAGTTATCACTTTAAAAGATGATAAATTTTTTATGAAAACCATTACTTCCTTAAATATTTCCTCTAGAACAATCAGTCTCTTCTGTGCTTCTGAAAATCAGAGTATCTGTATATTGCACTTCTCATTCTCTTATCTATATCTCTCAATTTCTTTTCATATTTTGAATCTTCTTGTCTCTCTGAGAGTAATTCTGAGTAACTTCTTCAGTTATGTCTTCCAGTTCAGGATTTCTTTCTTCAGCTTTACATAATATGCTATGAAGTGCATCCATAAAATTCTTAACTTCAGTAATCATATTTTGTTTTTCTAAAAGTACTTATTAGTACTTTATAAAAAATGCTTTCTTCTTTTTGGTGCTTCCTTATTACCTGCTTATTTTTAATCTTTCTTTTTTAAAAAATAATATCTGTTGCATAATTTATATTTGTATCTGGTATAACTGGTTTTATTTGAGATTCCAAAACTACTGCTTGTTTTTTTCTATTGAATTTTATTTGTGTATATTTTTTTCCTCGTAAGCTTCATTTTCTCATGTTTCTACATTTTTTAAATAAATTTGTGTATTTTAGAACCATTTAAGATTTACAAAAACATTATGAAGATAGTACAGACTTCCCATATACCCCATACCAGTGTTCCCTACTATTTACATCTTAGTATATTAGTATAATACATTTGTCACAACTAATGAACCAATACATTATTATTAACTGAAGTCCATAGTTTATTCAAATTTTCTCCATATTTCCAGATGTCATTTTTCTTTTCTAGGATCCTGTCCAGGCCACCAAGTTACATTTAGTTATCTCATCTCTTAAGATTCCTCTCGGCTGTGATAGTTTCTCAGAATCTCCTGGGTTTAAATGACCTTGACAGTTTTTAGGAATACTGGGTTTGTCTGATGTCTTTCCCATGATTAGACTGAGGTTATGGGTTTTGGGGAGGAACACCACAGAGGTAGAGTGACATTCTGATCACATCATATGAAAGGTACATGCTAGCAACATGTTTAACATTGTTGATGTTAATCTTGATCACCTGGCTGAGGTAGTGTTGTTGGGTTTCTCTGCTATAAGTTTACCCATTTTTCCCACTTGTCATATTTAAGTGTTTAATGTGTTTTATGTCCAAGAAAAGTCATTGGTTTTCAGTATGTACAGCGTTTTGTTCTTGTAAAAGTGGGAGTTACGACTTCCAGGCTTTTTGTATGTTGGAGCTGAAATCCTACTTTATTTTTCCTTCTGCATTGCTCTCCTATTTTATAGTGGAGCAGAATTAAGCACAGTGAGTTTCAGGTCAGCATCTGATCCAGGTGGGCACACTTCTAACTTAATGCCTGCTGTCACAAAGTTCTGCCACTGAAGTCCTTGCCCATCATCTCAGAACTATGTAAAGTCTCCAGCATAAATTCTGGACATTGCTTATGCATGGAGAGCACACCAGTGACATGGTTAAGAATGACTCAGGAAGGGAAGTTCAGAGGCCATTCGGAATAATAAAAGAATCATATGCAGTGCTTAAGACTGGATCAATAGTGTTAACTATTATGAAAGTTAGAAACTTTTCTCTAAATATTGAGCATGCAGTTGTAAACATGAATAATACAGGGCCTTGATCTGGGAGTCCATATTCTAACAAAATTCAAACCAAAAGCCATGCTGAAAATTTGCTTTTACTCATCTGTGCCTATTAACTTTATCAAAGCCACTAAAATCAATCTATTTTTTACTAAAGTTAATCATCTAGCTAGAAAATATATTGATTATTAGATTAATTTGTGAGAAGAAAACCATATTTTATAAAGCCAATGAGACAGAAAAATTATGTTCTCCAACTCTTATTTTCTCAACCACCAAGTGTAGATCTGCACAGATATACTTGAACTACTGACCTGAGATGATATGTTTCTACTGAGAACTGAAAGAAACATTGAACATAATCCTTCTCTGTTTTTGGTGGAGTGGATAACTTTGTCCTAAATTTTTTATCAGCTATAACTACACTTTCTTTCCCCTGACTTCATACACACCTTCAAAAATATTTGAAAATTAGAAACACAGAAGTTATTGTTTGTAGGATAGCTTCAATGATGTCTATGAGCCAGACAGTCAATAATAATATAGTGTCCACTGTACTCTTATAGTGTGCTGAAAGTTTTATGCAAATTAGGAAATAAATTCCCAATACCCATTTTTAATTTTCATTTTACACAGATAAGAATACTGAAGCATAGAAAAAGAATGGGCCCTATGTCCCACAGAACTATTCAAAGAAAAGCAGTGTGTTTTAAGTGTACACCACAGATTCTATTATAGTATCGTTGTTTATAGTATAATTGTATATTATTATATATCATTATTGTTTATAGTATGATTGTTTATAGTTAGAATAGTCATATTTAGCAAATAAAAATATAGATTATCTCATTAAATCTGAATTTCATTTAAACAACAAATATTTTTTGGTATAAGTATGCCCCAAATACTGAATGAGACATACTTACACTACTAAAAAATCGTTTTTTAGGTTTCCTGCATTTTACCTGGCAGTGCTATTTATATTGATTATCTCCATGTTGCCAATGAGAAAATTGCAGTTAAAAGTGTCACAGAGACATTAAAGGAAAAGCAATGTACATTAAGCCTACAACATCGATTCTATTTGCCAGATGGTTGAAATCAGAGCTGTGGAGGAATTACATAATATTACTTCTAGTGGTGCTTAAACTTCACGAGGAAATGGCTGTAACTTTATAGCCCCTTTGCCCACCTGAGTTCTCTCAGGGCTGCAGACAGTTCCCAGCTCCATGACAGTTTCCCACCACAAGGGCCTCTTCTCTCTGCCTCTTACTCTCTACCTGAGACTTCTCTTCAGCACCTCGGGAGCTTGCCAGCTTGCACTCAGGCGCAACCTAAAAGTGCCAGGAAGGCAATGCCCCTACAAGCGCTACTCAGGCAGTGGGAAAAAGAAGAGAGAAAGATGCCCAGCCTCCCCATCCTTCTATACAGTCACCAGAGAATTGCTCCCCAGGGGTCTGTAATGATAACCCTGCACATTAATGTCTCTGTTCTCCCTCCCTGTTTCACTCCTCACTTTCCCTTGTGCCTTCTGAGTCCAAGAGCCAAAACCTGTATCAGGTACGTCCTTGTCTCATGGACTGCTTTTCCAGGAACCCAAACTAAGTCATTTGTCTAGTAAATAAATTGCTGAGAGGGAATCGAAAAGGCTCTATTACAACTAACAGTTCTATTTCATCAAGACCTTGAAGAATGGGAAGATTCTCATTGCTCTCTTCATAAGGAAATATGGTCTATAGCAAACCAGCTTCAGATGGAACAGAGAAAGCAATAAAGCTGGACTTCCACAAATAGAATATTGGAGGTTTAGATTCAAAGCAGAGGCAATGGATAGAAAATAGGGGTCACACCTAGCAGTTTTCTTCGCCCTCACCCCTTGTGTTTCCATTACCATTTTCTTCCCCAGGACACAGATACCCGCTGTCCTGACTCCTGCTCTGGTTTTCCTTTATTATGACAGATTCAGTCTTTGGTTTCAATGAATTATTGGTGTGCTCTCCTAGAAGGGCAGTCCAAACTTTGAATTATGTGCAAGACACTGTAGAGATGCAGCTCTCTGAGGATGACCCCTTAGATACCTCCTCCAGGAAAGCAGCTAATGTGCCTTCCAATTTCATGGGGCTGTTACTTTTATTGACACTTACCCTGGAAGCCAAAGAAAGTTACATGATCAAAAAAAAAAAAAAGTTACATGATCTCACTAATGACATAGTCACCCCATGAGGTTGTGCGGTACATAAATATTCATTAGAACTCAGTCTTGTGTCTTCCTAAAAGTTGAATAGATGAGGTCAGTAAGAATTCAGTCTGGAAATGTATTAATCTAAACGAAATAATGAATCCATTTGAATCCATTTAATCATAATGATTAACATGGAGAGAGCAATTATTATATAAAGGAGAGAAATATTTTCCTTTTATCAAACTTCTGCTTGCTTATAGTTTATTCTACCAATCAGCCACAGGATTCATTTGTATAATTACCAGGAACGCACAGTTTTATACAGAAGAAATGTTATACTTTCTCATAATTTATAATCCTTTAAGCTTTTTGATAAACCCGTACTTATCACTTGGAAATCCCCATCCTCTTAAAAATGGTGAGGAGAGAAATGGTTTCTTTATTGGAAATTTTCCAATTTTCCAAACTGGAATCATGTTCATAGTCTTCAGTAATATTTCATGAGGGGAAAAAGGCGATGCCAAAATGCCCTGTTGAGAGCATTTCAGTAACGGTACAACATCTGATTAAGAAGCCAATGTTGAAACTATGGCCTTTTTACAAAAGAAGTGTTTTTCTACTTGAATCATTTATACATTTCTGCTGTAACATTTTCAAACTATTTTTAAAGTCTAAAGGTTTTAAAGTTTCTTAAATATCTCTAGCAACATGCTTAAATCACCCTCTCTTTCTCTCTGTCACGCACACTCTTTCTTTCTTTAAGAAGCAAAATATGTATCTGACATTAGTGAATACTATATCATGCCATTTTAAATGATTCTATGTTTTTCCTATTAAGTACATATATATTCATAACCAAGCAGTTTTGAGACTCTAAAACATATATTAAAGTTTTTGAGGCAGAGTTAACCCTGTTTCAAGAAAAAAAGATACCTTTGGGAGAAGTAAATATGTTCAGTTGATTCTTAAGAGGGCTATGATTTCCAAGCTTAGAATGTATCAAATCAAGACTTACAGCTATCATATGCAGAATCAACTGGAGATTGTAGAGAGAAATAGGAAGATTTTCTAAATGACAGATATTTATTATCTATATTATGGTCCCAGGATTTTCTGCTCTCTCTCTGTCTTATAACCTCTGAATTTCACCATCCCTTAAGGGAATTCTAGGGGACATTCTGGTCCCCGTTCCCTGTTTATATGTGACTAATTTTCTGGAAGAGAATAGACAAGTCTGATTTCAACCTCTATTCATGCCAAACTGTATCCATTAACTACTGTTCACACCCTGTCACATCTATGGGAAGATGGAAACCTCAGTTTTTAATGTCATAAAAATTAGTTATTTTCTGTGCTATGCAGTACACAAGGTGCTTGAACCATATATTAATATGGATATTAATTATCCTGCTAGTCACATAGTGTTCATGACCCTGTAAAAGCTGTTGATTTTTCTCCCATTCAATTCAATAAATCAGCGAGATATTCTTAGGTCATGTAGACACTGCCAGTGAACCAGAAAATTTTACTCTTTCTTCCAAGTCATTAGTGGTCTGCCCTTCTACTCAGTGTTATAGGCATGGCACAGTTATAAATACACTGGCTCCAGTTAGCCACCTTCCAGTTGAATTACACATTTGCACTACCAGAAGACATAAAATTATGTAGGTTAATGCATTAGGGGAAGAGGGGAGCACCAAGGGAGGGCAGTATGTGAATTTCCTGGAAAGAGTGCTCCAGGGGTACTGAAAAATATCCAAGTTTTTAAGCCAATGAAAAAGAGGAATTCATGGTTCATGAAAGAGATAAAAGGTGGTTTCCATAAAGCAAAATGATGAGTTGGCCCCTTCCTCTTTCTGGAGCTGAGAAAGAGGACCCCTTTGATTCAGTGGTGTGCTGGAGCCATCATGTACTGGCCTAGGGAAGCCAATTGTGTGCCTCTCTTCCCAATTCCATCTTCAATGATTGGTAGCTGCAAATGAGCAAGGTGGGAATATTTACACCATGGAAATTGTAAAGTGCTACAAATCATTATGGGCATTATGTCCAGGGAGCTGGTTGTTATATATTTACCAACACACCGTTGCTTTCATTAAAGGATTTATTTGATGAATTGACTACCTGAGGAAATATTGGCAGGAAGCCCTGGGAAATGTGTTAGACATACATTTCTCTGGCAGCTGACAGCTCTCAAGCAGCTCTCACATGGGCTAGTTACCAATGATGAGGCGTTCATCAAGTGAAAGCACTAACTACACCATCTTTTTACCCATTCAGAAATGTTATTACATTTGTCAGAAATCAACCTACCTCTTTCATGGTAACTATGTCTGAAAATGGCAAAGCAGCCACTGAAATGTATAGTGTCAACATAGTTTGATTTTTTTGCTGAATTTACAGATAACCATTTGTTTTGGCAAACTATAGACCAGAGCAGAATGTCTTCTGCTCACACGCCTGCACACATTGTTTTTTCCTTAAAGGATGTTTTGCCTTCTTTCTCTTATGAAACCGAGTTGCTTGTGAATGACATTTGCGAGTAGCAGGATTTAATTAACTATTGCCTTTGAGTAGGTTCGAGAAATGCCCAAAAGTCACACATAGACTGACTGTCTAAAGAATATCATTAGGGAACTCGAGCATTAATGGATGCAAACATCTAGCCAGTCTACTTAGGTGTGACCTGTAGAAAAAGGAATCACTGGTCTAGAGCAACACTCATGGCACGTGAACAAACTTTTATAATTACCAGGAAAAAGAAAAGATTTTTTTACTACACTTTTTTTAAAGTAGTTTTGGTTCACCGCAAAATTTAAGGAAAAGTACAGAGTTGCCATATACCCCCTGCCCCAATGCATGCACAGCCTTGTCCACTATCAACATCCCCCACCAAAGTGGTACATTTGTTACAATTGATGAACACATCATTATCACCCAGAGTCGATAGATTAATTAGGGTTCCCTCTCAGTGTTGTACATTCTATGGGTTTGGACAAATGTACACTGATGTGTATCCACCATTACAGTATCATATAGAATAGCTTCACTGAACTAAAAATCCTCTGTGCTCCATCTATTTATCCTTTCTTCTCCCCTAACCCCTGGCATACTCTTCCCATAGTTTTGCCTTTTCCAGAATGCCATATATAGTTGGAATCATACAGTATATAGCCTTTTCAGATTGGCTTCTTTCACTTAGTAATATGTTTTTAAGGTTCCTCCATGTCTTTTCATAGCTTGATAGCTCGTTTCCTTTTGGTGCTGCATAATCTGTTATCTGTAGGTACCACAGTTTATTTATCCATTCACCTACTGAAGGACATCTTAGTTGCTTCCAAGTTCTGACAGTTATGAATAGGGCTGCTATAAATATCCATGTGTAGGTTTTTGAGTGACATAAGTTTTCTACACATTGAGAAGGATTTTTGAAATCAGAGATAGAGACAACAGAAGATGTGTGGCCGATGCACCCATCATGGCACATTAACTCCCTGTAAAAGGTTCTCCACGAACATATTTGACCTTGATTGTGAAAATCCACTCTGAATAGTTCTATTTACCTTCTTACATGTGTACTATTGCTGCACAGAACACTAACCTTGAAGATTTTATTACTCAGAATCAGTCTCTGTGTTAGCTCTTTGGAAATACCAAGCTCTTTGCTGTCAGAGAGCCTTGGAAGTTGCCAGTCCCTCTGCCTATAACACTATTCCCTTGATTCTTCTCAAGACCACAGCCTCTGACGTCCAGGTCTCAGCTTAAATGCCTCGTTTCCAGAGAAATCTTCCCTGACAACTTTCCAGGAAGTAGCCTGCCCTCACATACCCCATTATTACTTATCACTGTTTCCTGCTTACTTCTTCATAGCAGCAAATAGGATTTAATAAAAAGTGAATAAAATACATACTTTTTGGAATACAGATTTAAATTCTGCCTAAAGATTTATTTCTAATGAGACGAGCTAATATAGCCACAAAAGCAACTAGTCCAAGCTAAATACACTGATGTGTTGGCAGAGGGGGCAGGTGCTGACATTTATCCTGCATACATAAGAGCAGCCCTAAAGTTATTGAAATGTTGAAATATGCCTGTACTGGTTAGTAAACAGCTGTTGCCCTGAGCCCCACCACCTTAAGTGCCCACCACTCTGGGTGTTCTGCTTTCCCAGGGACCTCCTTGGCCCTCCCCATGGTGCTACAACTAAAGGGTTAATTCCCAGAGCCTTAGGGACTTTGAACCACACTTAAAGGACAGTATCCTTTCAGAATGATGGGTTCCATTACCTTCCAACTCCCCAGAGTCTCTCATTCTGGGCTGCATCATTGATTCTCTCTCCTCAGGACTACCAAGAACCATCCTTTGACCCACCCACATACATCCCTGGCCCACTCTCAAGGCACTTATGCATAACTTCCTGGGTTAGTAACACACTGCTTGCCCTTTCTAGTGACCAATATCATGCACCCCCATCAACGTGCCAACTCTGCTCCTGTGTGGTCTCCCTGCCAGAGAAATCCTGTCTTGTCACACAGGCCCATGACCCTGAAGATGGCTCTGCACACTGGCAACAAACACTTGTCTGCACAGGTCAAATAGAATGCACCCCAGGTTGAGAATAGCAGCCGTGTGAGAGAGACCCATCTCTCCAGCAGAGATGTCATTAGTCAGCAGGAGATTTCATTCCTCTTCTGTTCAAACTAAAGGAGGCCACAATTCAGAGTCAGTAAGAAACTGCCTGTGACAGTGGTTCCCCAACTTTGCTGCACATGAGAATCACCTGGGCAGCTTTTATAAATTCCAGTACCCAAGTCACACCCCAGATGGATTGAATCAGAAAGTTTGAGGATGGGAATCAGGCATGAGTGTTTTCAGAAAGATCTCCAAGTGATTTCACTGTACATCAAATATGCCTCCTTAACCCAATTAATCTTTAAACCAGTTTATCTCTCCCTGCATAATTGGGGGTTTACTCATGCAACAGATATTTACTAAGATGTGTGTGTGTGTGTGTGTGTGTGTGTGTGTGTGTGTGTGTGCGTGTGAGAGAGAGAGAGAGAGATCCAATCTACGTACTGCTTTGAAATAATAAAGAAGAAATAAACAGGATGCTGAATCCTTATTTTCCTAGTAGGAAATGAAAAACATTCTAAAACGGATAAATCTAGAAACACCAGATTAAGTTTATTATTTAGAAATGCAAAGGGATAGATATAAGAGTTCAAAGAGACTGCTTCATCGAAAGAAAATATGGCAGAGGATGGCTATCTTTCATTGTAAGCCTTATAATACTCTATTAAATTGTGTGAATTATCAATTGTTTGATAATTTTTTCATTTAAAAAACAGGTGTGCATTTTTCTTTATATGCATTTGTCCTGTGTGAATTTGGGCTGTCTAACAAATTTTCCCAGTTTTCTTTTTTTATATAAATTTATTTATTTTATTTATTTTTTTTTTTGGCTGCATTGGGTCTTCGTTGCTGCACGCAGGTTTTCTCTAGTTGTGGTGAGCGGGGGCTACTCTTCGTTGTGGTGCGTAGGCTTCTCATTGCGGTGGCTTCTCTTGTTGCGGAGCACGGGCTCTAGGCACGTGGGCTTCAGTAGTTGTGGCGCATGGGCTTAGTTGCTCCGCGGCATGTGGGATCTTCCCGGGCCAGGGCTCGAACCTGTGTTCCCCGCATTGGCAGGCGGATTCTTAACCACTGCGCCACCAGGGAAGCTCCTAAATTTTCCCAGTTTTGACGATCCTCAGAAAAGCCTGACACTAAGGGTTTGTATATCCTAAAAACATAAAGATCAAATCATTGAGGTTAGTGATGGGCTACTAAGAGATAGTGAAGAGGTAGGTCTTCTGATAATTATCTCAAACTTATGTTAATATATTTAGGTATCAGTTTATTTCCTGAAATAAAGATTTGAGATTAAGTGCCTAATAAGTGTAAATATATTTTGAGGAAAAGAGAATAAAATGTCTGAAATGGCAATCCAAAGACTCAGGGCGGTACTTCTAAGAGAACCTGATAAATGGAACTATTGATTGGTTCCTGCTGGGGGTGGTTAATGAACGTGTTATGGATAACATAGGATGTGAGTCAAAATCTGAATTTGAGACTCAGCTTTCACAGACGTAAAGTGCTAAGATCTTTTTTAGAAGAGCAGCAGTAGTAATGAGGTTTAAAAACAAAAATAGCTAATACTTGTATAGCACCTACTGAGTATCATGTGTAAATGTAATATATTAACTCATTTAATCATTGCAACAACAGTATGTGGTAGATATGATTGCTGTTGGAATTTTACAGCCTAGAAAACTAAGGACCAGAAAGTTTAAATAACTTTCCCAAGATCACATAGCCAGTAAAAGTGGCACACTTGGAGCATGAACCCATGCAGTCTTAACACAAATTTCTGTGCTCAAAACCATTTCACTAAAAAAAAAAAAAAAAAACCATTTCACTATATTGGCTCTTGAATAAGCAGAGCTTCACTGATCAAGGTTTGTTGTTAATAAGAAGAGAAATGGCTCCAAATCTCAACAATCACCATAAAAAAGAACAATCCAAAATACTTTTGTGAGAGGCAGAGGACAGGAAAAAAAATTCAGTAGAAGCACATTATAAGGAGTTATACCTCTCAGGTAGTCCAAGGAAAGAAATTCAAATAACTAGACTGAGAATACAGGTCTCTTGGGTTTTGGATAAAGATGAAGCCTAGACCAGAACAAGGCTGGGAGAAAAAGGCTAAATAAAGAAATCCATGTAAAAAATATAATTAACATTTATATTCTAAATTGAGCAAAGCTGCATTCTCTATTCTGTAATTGCCAACCATGTTTTTTAAAAAACAGATTACACTGTGGTAATTTCTCTTAACCTCTGAGGAACTGATGCCTTTACAAAAATTGACCTAGGAATCTTTTATTGACTTGAGAATGTTAACATGGCTATGAAAAGAAAACTTGTACTGCAAAACTTGCAAAAACAGGTATCTAAAGCACAAGCTATGTTTTAACATGGTGGAATTTTAAGCTACAGGATAGTTGTAATGTGGACTGATTTGATTATGAGTACTAAAATGTGAACTGACTTGATTATCAATGTTAAAATGTATCAATCATTTTGTAAATAAACTAAAAAGGCAATTATTGACAGTAATTTTGAATATTTTCCCCTTCTTGATCTTTTACCAGAGCAGCTCCATAACAGGGAAATCAATTAATATATGTTTCAACTATTTTTTTTTCTTACCTGCACTTTACTACTGATGCTAACGAAGAAGCAACATAGTTGACAGGCTGCAGTGGTGTTGGGGAAGGGATGGCAGTTAATACTGTGCCTATTAAATGACAGGCCCATTACACTCCTCACAAACATCCCTGAGAGGTCAGTATTACAGTTCCTGGTTTACAGATTGCATCATCATTGCCAAGATGCATAGCTAAGTCGAGTTAACACAACTGGGGGTCAAAACCCAGTCTGGCAGGAGAAAGTGACAGCAAGGGCTTCCAGGAAGTGGCATCATTTGGAGTTGTTCTGACATTGTTGTGATAAAGGTCTCTCTGGTTTATGATATATGAGTGCCTTCTATGCTAACTGCAAATTCAGAAGAGAAACAAAAAAATCTTCCCTTCCCTGTTGAAGCCTTCAGTCCTTCAGATTCCTGGCCATGGTTATATTTGGGGAACACAGTCCACTACATGGAAAGAGGGTATTATTAAAAGTAGGAAAGCTGGTCTTCAGAGGCTAACTTCACACCCAGCAGATGAATCTTTGAACGCACTAAGACAATGACCTATACCTAAACTTGTACCTTTACCTGGCTTGTATGTGTATCTATCTGCATCTGTATCATCCTGTCTATATCAATATTGATATAGATATATAGATACACCAATATGATATAATTGGCATAAGGGCCAATTAAAAATATACACATCTTATGTACCGTAACATTTTCTGTAATCGTTTGCGTTCCTCAAAATACTGTGATACACTAGTGAGTGTCAGTGACAGCATGTATTATACATCTTTACTAGCAACTAGAGTACTGTGGTTGTTCCAATACTGATTATAGAATATTTTATTAAATCACAATTGTTCTTCTTTTGCAAAATGATTATTTGCAATTAGTTTTAAACTACCCGTCAATAGAAATGGCTCTGATTACAAATTAGCCAAAATTATGACTTTGTTATACTAAAAGCAATAATTCACACATGCAACAGCAAACTGCACCCTAGTAACCTTTGTGACCTACTTTTCCCAAGGTGAGACACTAAACCCTCATGAGGTAAGATGTTCAACTTTCTAGCTGTTTTATGCAAAAATTAAGAACACTGAGTAACATTATTTTCTAAATATGTTTGTTGAGATTAAAGGTGAGTGGTAAATTTTGCAATTATATTTTATGAGTAAAATATATATTTCCTTTTAGAAAGTTTTCCATTTCATGTATATACATTGTGAACCACATACTAAGTGATGTCACAAGGAAAAATCTTTAAGATCAAGATTACACATTGAAACAAAAGAAATATGGATGATGTGTTAGATTTGGACTCTGGAAAAATGATGAAAGAGATGAGACCTGTCTTTGTACCCCGTCCACCTCCCCCATCACTGTCCATTTCCAGCTTCTAGAGCCTCTTCTCCCCCCACCTCCCACCTCCCTCTCTGGAGAGTGTTCATGGTGCTCTCCAGCTCCCAAGTTCAATCTCATGCATCAGTGTCAAGCAGCCCTTCCTGCCTAGCCTACTCTGTCTGATTTCAGATCGAAAAATGAGATAGGTACTCTAGATGACAACTTTTCAAATGTGTCCAAAAGATGCTAACATGTTGATGGCTAGAAAACAATATCAAGTTTCTCACTGACATTCTTCTATTCAATAAAATGTCATTATAGTCTACAAAACAATGTCTAATTTGTAAAAATATGTATTTTTCCCCATGGGACTCAGTATAACTACTTTTATTTTGAATGGGAAAAAATGTGGCCCATAAAAATATTTAAAACTTTTAATTGGCTTTCATTCAAGTAGGGCTAGATACAGACGAAGCTTCAGAGGCAGATAGGTATAGGTGTGGACACCGGCATGGGAATAGGCATAGGCATAGGTCACTGTTACCCTACATTTTTTTTGCATGAGGACTTCTCCTCTCTACTCTTTTCCCAAAAAAAAATCTCTTTCCACAGGTGTCTACCCTCAGCCAGTAGTATCAGAAAACACTGAGAAGCTCATTTTAAAAGCAGCTCTGTGAAGAAATGATATTTTGATTAAAGGAATTTGAAACAGCATGATAAAATAAAGTCAATCATTTAGATTGATAGGCAGTGGTGCCAAGTATTTGGGTAATGGGGCAGGTATCTTGCTGTTTAAATTAAACCTTATACTACGAGCATGATCATTGGAGTATTACATAAGTGCTCAACCAAGTGTCAATTCTATCATTCTTGGCTGTCTACTCATTATGAGCAAGGCCAGTCCCCCAAATTCTAGAAAATTGAAAAGGATAAGACATTTATATTCACACTTCAGGGAAAAAACATTTTTCTTGCATGTTTTAAAATATCAAGTCACCCACTAGCTTTAGACAGGAGATTCCATTTGTGAAACATGAGGTTGGAACTGAGATTCTCATTTTGTACCTCTTTGTGAAAATGCAGATGGATTAACATTCGTGGTCACTGAGTTCTGTTTCCATAGATATAGTTTCAGTTGTACCAACCAGTGACAGATTGTGTATTTTATTACTTTGTTTAAAATATCAAACATTTAAAAATATCCCAGCACTACACAACGTCACATATGAACATAGTGATAATATTTTATCTACCTTAAACCATTTTAAGGTCCCTGTGGCATTAAAAAAATGTGTACCTAGATTGGGAGACTGAAAGCCTATTAATTTAACTCGGCATGCTGGCTTGGTCTCCAGGGACCTCTTTAAGATGTCAGAATTAAATGAATTTATGATCCCATAGTATTCAGAGAAGAGTTGACCAGGTAACGATGCTTCATTTGCTATAATTCTACAGAGCCTTCGAAAAGATAGGGAGAATAAATTTTGTACCTAAACTCCTGAAAAAAGATACTATTTTATTTGTTTTTACAATGGAGGACTATAGCTAGGAAGAAATTTACCAGTCAGAGAAATATGAAAATTATGTTATTCTTCCCTACTAGACTAGTAAATTTTTTAAAGAACATGTTTTTATGTTATTGTATTTCTCACAGGACAGAGTTTTGAATCTACTAAGTAGTTAATGTATAATTGCAAATTTAATGGTATATATAAGTTGTTGATCTTTTAATTAAAACCTAGCACCAGGTAAATCTTAAATAATGACAGTGATGAGCCCTGAACCTATATTGAATATGCATGTTATTTGGGGGATGTGTTGCATCTCCAGTGGCATAAAAAATAATGTGTACATAGATCATAACACTGAAATGTTATTATATGAGGATAAGCTCATTCAATTCAACTAGTAACTCAATCCAGTGAACTTTGGGTACATTAGGAAACAGAACAGTCAGAAACCTCTACTCTCATGGATCTTATATCCCAGCAGGAGGATACAACCAATAAATGATAGATCTAATAAATAATTATGTAGTGTGTTAGAAAGTTATAAATGCTATGGAACAAAACAAAAAGCAGAGCAAAGTAAGAGGATTCAAAATCTTGAATGGCAGGGATGTAGGCTGTTGTCAAGTTGCAGTATTAAAAAGGGTAGTCAAGGTAAGCCTCATTAAAGTGAGATTTGAGAAGTTGGGAGAGTAACCAAGTAGGTGACTGAGGGCAGAGCATTCCAGACAGAGGCAACATCCAGAGCAAAGGTCTTGAGGTGAGAGTGTGCCTGATGTGCTCAAGGGAAACCAAGGGAGTAAATGTGGTTCTCTGGAGTAGTGGCATCAGGGAAGAGTTGTAGAAAATAAGACCTGAGGGGTAGGTAATAGGAGAGCAGGCAAGATCATATAGTGCCTGCCAGATGATTGTACAAATTTTAGCTTTCACTGAGTAAAATGAAGAGCCGTTGCAGAATTCTGAGCAGAGAAACAATCTATTCAGACATAGGTTTCGAATGGATCCCTCTGCTGCTGCATAGAGGACAGACTGTAGGAAGACAAGGGTAAATGCAAGGCTGACCAAATAGGACTATTGCAGTTAAACCAGTGACAGCTGATGGTGGCTCAGATGGAGGTAGAAATGGTGGGGAGGTGCTTAAAAGTGGTCAAATTATGGATATTGTTTGAAGTTAGAACAAAAGGACTTCTCAATGGATTTAATAAGAGTATGTGATAAAAAGGGGAACCAAGGATGACTCCAAAGAATTTGGCCTGGACAATTCCAAGGATGGAATTTCCCATAATTAGAACAAGGAAAACTACATGAAAGAGGTCATAGGAGGAAGAGCAGGAGTTCTGTTCTGGACATTAGGTCTACTTAGGATAGATACAAGTAGAAATGTTGAGCAGTTGGTTATATGAGTCTGGATTTCAGGTGAAAGGTCTAGACTGGAGATTTAAATTAGAAAATTATTGTTTTCTTATTTTGTTTTTCTTTTATCTCTGGGAATTATAGTGTTTTTATTTACCAACTCTGACTTTCATTCTGACTGACCTTTGTAATTTCTTATTTATTCTGATTCATGTCATCCTGCTGTTGTAGGTATCTTTATACACATTGGAATGACATTCCAATTCAGTTAGTGTTCTCAAGCCAGTAAATGTCATGTCCCACTGTGAAAATGAAAGTGGTATAAAATGAGTCTATATTAGAGACTGCGAGAGGTGGCGGGATAGAGTTTATATGTAAATTGATAATTAGGAATTCTAAAAATAGAGTTAAAGGGGAAATTTACCAGTAAATAAAACTCTGGAAAAGCCAATGCAAAGCACTGCTACATATGTAAGTCCAAGGCATTATATATCTAATTCATAGTCCTACAGAGTTCTCAAACCCTTCTCACTTGAATAGGTAAGTATGTATATGTGTAACACACACATATACATTAAACATCATGAAAAAGTAATGAAGCACAGAGCATAAATTAATAGACAGCCATCTTGCTCTCATCCTTTCATACGGGCTATGTTTATATGCACAAACTTTGACTTTTGATAGACCATTTATTTCAACAGAGTGAATTATCAAGTTACTCAAGGTAGTGAAGTTGTTTTGAAAACATTTTTGAATGTCATTGAACACTTCACTGAACAGATTGTTTTCAAATGGCTTTTAATAAATAACAACCTATGTGGCATACTCTATGGTAGTATTTTCTGTGTTTTAAAATGTTAATAAAGGGGAAAATATCCCTCAGAAATTATTAATGCTCCAGAGATCTTTCTAAGGATATAAAGCATTTTAAGTAGCCCTCTCACTTTAAGGAAACAAAACAACAATATTAAATTTTATCTCAATAAATACTCTATGAGTAGCTCAAAAGTATTTTAACTGTAGTAGAAATTTAGAAGATGGGAGAGGGTTGGATTGGGAGTTGGGGATTAGCAGATGCAAACTATTACATACAGAATGGATAAACAAGGTCCTACTGTATAGCACCGGGAACTATATTCAATATCCTGTGATAAACCATAATGGAAAAGAATATGAAAAAGAATGTATGTGTATGTATAACTGAGTCACTTAGCTATACAGCAGTAGTTAACACATTGTAATTCAACTATATTTCAATAAAAAATAAACTAAAAATAAGAAATTCAGAAGAGATTGAACCCAGCTATTTTGTAGATGTGTCATTTTCATCACATGCTTGAAGAATTTTCTGGAGTCCCAAAATAATGCTAGATTCCACAAAATGACAAATTAAATGTGAAATTGTTTCAAGTATTTTCATAAGATGTTCTAATTTCTTCATGATTTATAGGATTTTCTCCAAAGTAACAGGGTAGCAAATTGCAGTGAGCATTACACTGAGTTCTGAGACATCATTTCTCTTCACAGTTGGTACAACTGGCTGATTATTTCCACAACTCTTGCTTTGCTTCTCTATTATCCATTTACCCATCTCCTGATAGCTACTCCCTGATTTCCCTGTGGGGAAAGACCCTTCCACACTGACTTTTATAATAAATAGCATTCTTTAGGTTACAAATGTATGAATATCTAAACTTACCTTCCCCGGATGCTGACGGATGCCATCAGGTACTTGCTAGCTTATAAAAAGAGATGTTGTGTATAATATGGCCCAGGTTACTAAGATTTACTGCACTGGAATTTGTGTCTCCAGTCTGGAAATTTAAAAAGTGTTACCCTTGTTTTCTTTGCTCATTGTTTCTTATGCATACATTTCCCTCCAGAGCTTTGTCAGAAAGTGTGGTTTGGTCAGAGACAGGATTTTGGTATTTCCAGGTCCCTGGTTATAATATCATCTTAATACCAAAGCAAAAATTTCCCATTTTCTAAAAGCTGTATGTAAGGCTAGCTTCCAAATTTGGATATTGATATATACCGTTTTGACTGAAAAGACGTTTATCCAGGGCTTGATTTCTCACCCAAGTAGGTTAAGAATATTTTTGAGAATTCAGTTTTGGAATGAAAATATCATATTTGTGTTATACTCCCTCTGAAGAGATTGCATATATCCATAAAGTGCTAACATGATACTGGAACAAAGTTTGAATGTGTTTGTAGAAAATAGCTTTGACATTGAAACTTGTTCTTTAAAGCCAGAAAATTCATATTTAGAACATCATGGAGATAAAAGGATAGGCAGATGGAAAACCCTAGCAAGTATTTTATAGAGAGCAGAGAGCCTGAGAAGTGTGAATCATTTTTTAAAAATTAAAAACCAAATGCCCATCACTTACTTTAGTTTCAATTTTAGTGTCTGGGTAATTAACAAGCCTCTCCATTTTCCCAAGGCTTCTTTATTTTGTAGTGGTTCACCCTCTCTTTACTGTCCCAAACAGAATGGCGAATTGTTTAAATCAATGATATGAGTTGAATTTTTGTGAAAATAAGAATTTTGTCATTGATGGATAACTCATATAAGAAAAACTTTTGATTTGGGGGCAGAATTGATTAATTACATAATGAGAATGAAATTCAGTCAATAGTAGAAAGGAGTAATATTTCTGGATTTTGGAGAAACTCATTTTTTAAATACTTGTACTCTTTTTTACATTCCCAACAATATGGCAGATGTTATGGTTTACCACTTAAAAAAATAAAAATAAGCTTCAACTGAAAACCAGGCTTATATGTAACCTTGAAGAAACAATGAGCTCTCTATGAATTTTTCCCAGGGTGATGCAATAGAATTGTTGATTCCCCTATGGTAGGACTCAAATAGCTTCTATTTCAAATCCATTCTTGTGATCTAGGAATACTGGTAAGGTTTTTTTGACTATAAAAATACTTTTATCTCAGCAAAGTCCTTGGAATAAGTCCTCCAGCCTCAGTGCATACTGATAATTTGAGTGTGATTTAAGCCCATTGTGAAATAATGGTTACCAGGTTATAATTATCTGAAAAGTTGGTTATACTGTTATAAAGAGAAATTTTAAAAGGCTGATATATTTTAAACTATAAAAACTCTCCCCAAAATATTTTGAATAAATCTAAAATTCATAAGGTTTCCTTGAGTTTTCTTAAGGAACTTTTTAAGTATAGATAAATGCTTCTCTGGATTAAGTCAGATCATCTGAAAACTGTTTCACTCTACTACATCATTGCTATAATGTAGCAGTAATGATGTTGGCCTAAATTAAGGAGTTTTGTAAGGAACTGACATATATGAAAATTATTTTATTTACTCTGGATATATTGTTGAGGATATTCTGACTTCATTAAAGTCTTGTATTTTTGACATCTGCCAAACTCACTAATCAAGTGATACTAGGAAAACCCCTATAATCACAGGAAAGTACAAAGTTATTTTATTTAGCCTGTTGTAGCAAAAGAGAAGATGCCCAGGGGGCATCTTAGTAAAGGGAAGCTGGGAGAGGCTTCTTACAGAGTTTGGGCAAGTGCTGGACAATTCTGAGGACAGATTAGGAAAGTGGGTTGGATGCTATGAAGAAGCAGAGACAATTCAGTGATTGCGTATCTCAATGATTTTTTTTTCCAGAAGCAAGACAATTAAAACAAGACTTATATTGTCATTGTAAGGAAACAGAGACAACTCAAAAAAGGGGACAAAAATCATTTTATAGAGGTGCGAGCTGGCGATCTAGGAGGCACGTTCTCCCCCGCAGGCAGTTGGCAGGGCTGCTTTCTAAGGTTCTCCTCTTAGGGAGGGTGTGGAGTTCTTGCAGGGCAGGTGCAGCTGTGCTGCTCAGGCTCCAGATCGCAGTGCTGGGCGGAGCATCTCTGCACACAGCCCGCTGCCACCGTCTTTTTTTTTTAATTATTTATTTATTTATTTATGGCTGTGTTGGTCTTCGTTTCTGTGTGAGGGCTTTCTCTAGTTGTGGCAAGCGGGGGCCACTCTTCATCGCGGTGCGCGGGCCTCTCGCTATGGCGGCCTCTCTTGTTGCGGAGCACAGGCTCCAGACGTGCAGGCTCAGCAATTGTGGCTCACAGGCCCAGCTGCTCCGCGGCACGCGGGACCTTCCCAGACCAGGGCTCGAACCCGTGTCCCCTGCATCGGCAGGCAGATTCTCAACCACTGCGCCACCAGGGAAGCCCCGTCTTTTTTTTTTAATTAATTTTTATTGGAGTATAGTTGCTTTACAAAGTTGTGTTAAGACTGTCATACAGAGTGAAGTAAGTCAGAAAGAGAAAAACAAATATCATATATTAACGCATATATGTGGAATCTAGAAAAATGGTACAGATGATCTTATTGGCAAAGCAGAAATAGAGACACAGACGTAGAGAAAAATCGCCATCTTGAATTGCAGTGTCATGCACAGCTTCTGAACACGGCTCCAAGCTGAGGTGTCCACAGCAGCCCTTTCCCACGGGTACCTCTGGTCTGAAGCTCAAGGGGCAGGGCCTCTGCATGCAGCACCCTGTGAGCAAGTGAAACTAGACTAAGCATGAAGGAAAAGACTAAAAAAAGTTAGATTTTGTTTTATTACCAAGGTTCTATTTTTATTTCCTGAGAATCATTAATGGGCTTTGCTGGTGACAGAGGCAGGGAGTAAAGAAAAAATAACTTTCAAGCTCAGCTTGTCTTTAGTTTATAACTCAGAGGTGTGGCAGGAAGGAGAAGGAAGCAGCTATGGGTATAGATGGGGTCAGTGAAGAATGCCCTAAACCACAAGCCGATATACAGGCCTGTACCTGCTTCTAGTCTGGACTCCATTGTTAACTGGCCTTGTACCCTACAGCATCATTGAACTTTGTCAAGCATTATTTTCCTCAACTTTAAAGTGAAATTATAATAGCAGTACAATTAGGATAAAATAAGAAAAGTTATCTGAAAGACTTCCATTAATTTTACACATATATGAATATTTTGTTAATAATTTAGTGCCAAATGCTTTGTGCACAGAAGGATATTGCTTAAACTAATTTATATTTACTTGTTTTAAATATTTTCATTATTAACAACTTTAAAAACCAATGTAATTATCATATACAAAAGTAGAAAAAGAATGAGCTTCTGAATTTTCTAAAAATAATAATACCCAGGAGTTCTTAACACAAATGAAAGGCAATTGAGTTTTATGATAACCTTGAAAACGGTAAAAAAAAAAAAAAAAAGAAGGAATAAGAAAATTTACCTTTCCTTGAAGGTGACTGTTATAAAATCTTTTACATTTCCTTCATTTAAGAAAACCAGAATCACAATCATAGAGCAATTATGTAAAATCTCCCAAGCTCATAAATGCTAACTTAACAAGCCCTAATTCAGATTCTGAATCACCCAATTATATGGTAATTTACTTATTCTCTTTAAAAAGAGTTTACATTAATCTGTTCATTTCTTGACCTTTGGACATGTGGAGTATAATTTCCTTGATAAAAATAACTATTGCTCGATTATGTGTATGATCCTTGTAAGAGAGCAAGCAGAAAAACTATCACAGAACAGTATGTCCAACATAGCATAAAAGTGTCTATAAAGTAATGAAATATGCTTTTAGCATATAGACCTGTATTATATGTTAAGTATTTTCTCTTAGAGTCACTAGAGATATATTGTGCTCATTCCTACACTACCATCATTGGTCAAAATTTCTATGCAGTTCATTTTTTGGTAATTATCTTCATAATTATCTTTGGTAATTATTTTTGATAATTATATGAATTATCATTTCATATCAAACTCTCATCTCCATATAAGCCCCACATAGAGTTCTTTCCCAGTGGTCACCTATCTTATTCAATTAAAATTGCTCTGAATGAATGGTCTTTGGTTGTTTACAAATACCAAATCCTCCTTTGAGACATTAAGCTTTTCATCATTAAAAACATGCAGAACTAGGCTCTGAAACACTCTATGGTTGACTTCCATGTTTCATCCCATGGCAGTATCCTTAGGAAAGGAATGACTGTCCCACGTGAGGCAATACCAGGAAGTAAATATGCTCCTCTGGTTGGTCCCAGTCACCTTGCTTTAGAGTCACACTTTGAATATACTATGTACAATGTATACATAATACGAATGTAAAACATTTGCAAAGACACCAGATATTTTCTATTCTTTGACTCAAGAATTCAAACCATTTTATATTATTAAATATTAAAAGGTTAAGTTTGCAGAAGGCTGGTATTACAAAAAAACTAATATTCAACAGAAGCAGAGTAAATTGAGATGATAGAAAGTTGCTTCCATTCCCTTTCTCTGTTAAGCCAAGAGCCTGCAGGCCAACCTAGAAGATTTCAATTCTTCCCAGTTAATCAGTTCAGAAGGTGATTTAGACTAGTGTTTGGGTCTGTGTTTATCTTTCTGTCCAGCCAGCTTCAGCTTCTGTGAGCAAGATAAAGATGAGGAAAGGGTAAGGTTGTTCCACCAATCTGGCACATAAAGTCAGGGTCATTTAGATTGTACGATGTTGATGTGGCATAGTTTGGAGTCTGGGTATGTCCTGTATAGTTGTAAAGCACAGGATGAGATAGGGATCCCAGGCAAGATAAATTCCAGAAATCTCTCTTTGGGCTCATTTTTAATAGGTATTGTCACAGTGATGGAAAGAGGAGGAATTGGGAGGAGATTCTAGGAGATAATAAAGTGATGGGTTTTATGAAATCTTTGTTAGAGGTTCCCTGTCTGAGTCAGGCTTTGTCAGGGACCTTGCCAGATTCTCTCGGCACTCTGGATGCCAGGGATTAGTAAAACTTCCAACATGCCTGTGAGTCACACCAGCATTCATCCTTCTATGAGAAACACTGGTTTTTACAGGGCCATGACTACTAGTTTGATGGGTCCTGGTGCCACTGACACATTTTATGGCCAAGGCCATTTTGGGTATTTGCCTATAGGTGTGTGCATATCTGGGTGAAATTGCTGTTTTCATTTTATCCCCTACAGTATGCTGAGTGAAAGTAACATAAAAGTTACATGAAAGTAACTTTTTAAATTTGAGCCCAGAGTATTAATTAACTAGGTTTATCAAAACATAATTGGAAAAAGAAAAAAAAAAAAATATATATATATATACATACATACATGCCTGTTTCACCCGTCTAGCAAAAAGAGGCTAAGGCTTTATGGTAGTTTGGTTTTTTGTTGTCATTGTTTTCTTACTTTGTTTTGCTTTTATTGCTAGTTTCTATTCAAACGTTAAACAATGTGCAGGGACTCAAATGCTACATAGCTCTCTAGGGAATTTATGGGGAAACAAAGAACTGTAACACACCAACCACCCAGCACCCAGGTCAGTCCCTTTCCACCCTGCTACAGTGATGTGTCTTAAAGACAAGTCTGATCCTAGGTCCCAGCACTACCACTCAATCGTGCTCCCCTGTCCAGTGTCCTTACTTAGTATGACGGACACGTCTTGTCACTGTGGCTACTGCTGACTACTCTAGCTGCATCTCTTGCCTCTTTCCTGCACACAGTCTATGTTTCAACAATATGAACTGTTGATTCCCTGCGTTTGAATATTAACACTTACTTGCTCCACAATACGTCCTTTGCCTAGAATCCTTTTCCTGGTTCCCTTCTTTAGCCCAACGGTATTATTTGTCTTCCCTATTCCTTAATCACATATCATCTCCTCCAGGAAGCCTTCTCTGACTGACTTAGACCCTATCCTGATGGGTTAGATGTCCCTTCTACTAGACACCTATTATTTACTGACTAGCATCCGTTATGCATGCTCTATTCTAAACAGTATCATGGATGTCCTTAAAGACATGTCTCATGCCCCAAGTCTCATGTTTGCCTGGGACTAAAGGGTTGCTGGAGGTGGGACTTTCAGTGTTGAAACCACAACAGGGCAAACCAGGATAGCTGGTCACCATATCAGAGTAGGACTTGACCCCCTCTCCAGACACCTTTTAAAATCTGCCTGTTTCCCCCATTAAACTCTTAGTTCTTGAAAGCAGTGTTTTGCCTCTGGTCACTAGCATATTATACTTTTCTTGTGGCTTAATACATATTCAGTGAATGAATTTCCATTTTCAAAGGGTTTATATTAGAGAAGGAGATACAGGTTCTTGAGGTCTGAGCACACATCCGTTTCATGTGTTGTTCCCTTGCTGTTAATAGCAGCACTGTTAATAAGAGTTAAAAAAAAAAATCTGGAAACAAACCAAATGCCAATTGACCAGAGAATGAATAAGCATATTGTGAGTAGACAAATATACTATGATAAATATAATCACTCAATGGAATAGTATACAGAAGCAGAAATTAATGGACTACAGGTGCACACAACAGATAGATGAATCTTAGAATTATAATTTATATTTGTTACATGCAAAAGAATAAATATGAAATATATATCAAATATATTTTAACATATGCTAAAGGCAAAAGGAAAATAGACTTCTATTTTACCAATCAGTCAATGATAGGGGAGTTATTATTATTTTCACCACAATACTACTTTTGCTAGCATTACTATTATAAACAACTATTGTTATGGAACATTCATTCCATGCTACACACTATGATAAGCACTTTGCAAACATTATCTCATTTGATTTTATTTTCTCAATAACTCTCCGCATTTTACAGATGAAGAAATCAACATACAGAGATAGTAAATGCCTTACCCAAGGGCACACAGGCAATTAGTGCTGAAGCCAAGTTTCAATCCTGGTCCTGCCTGGCTCCAAAGCCCATATATTTTTCCATGGACTAGATTGATAGTCCATCTAATGGTCTAAATTAACCATGAATATGAATGCTCTGTGTGGTGGACAGACTCTAGGGTGGTACTTCATGATTCTTGCCTCCTGAAGTTCATAGCTTTTTATAATCCCCACACTTGAATGTGGGCAGGATCTGTACCTTAGCAACAGAATATAACAAAGGTGATAGATATTACTTCTGTGAGTGGGTTACATTTATATAGGATTCCAACTTGCTAGAACTGCTATAAAGACTTTTTCTTTCTGGATTTGAGGAGGTTCACATGATCCCTCTTGATGCTAAGGCTAGCCTCCAGCTGACCACCAGCAAGAAACCAGGGCCCTTAGTCCTACAGCCCCATGGAAATGAATTCTGCCAAAACCAAAGTGACTTTGAAAGAGTATTCTTCCCCAGATGAGCTTCCAGATGGGACACCAACCCAGCCAACAGCTTGATTACAGCCTGGTAAGACCTTAAGCAGAGGTCTGATCTAAGTTGTGCCTAGACTCTTGACCCAAGAAACCATTAGGCAATAAATGTGTGTTGTTCTCAACTCCTTTGCTTGTGCTAATTTGTTACACAGAAATAGAAAGCTAATATACTATTCCTTTTTAATTGTTTGGTTCCTTGAAGACAAATTATGCTTCTCATTGCTGAACATTTGTTCTATAAGTTTATACAAAGCCTGACATAGTTTGGAACTGGACTATCTGACTGATAATGCAATTATATTAATCATGTCTAAAAATAATCATATCTAAAAATAATTATTATTATTAGATATGATTAATAATTATATCAATCATATCTAAAAATAATCATATCTAAAATGTCTGAGAGTATATGAAATATAATTAAGAAATCAAAGTATCATCTTTGTAACTGGTGCCCATCTTGAAACTCTCTTAGTGGTACTTTGACTAGGCACAGTTCTATAGACACTCGAAATGTGATAGCCACACTGCATGAGAGGCATCCATTAGCCTTCATTAGAAAACACAGCTGTATTAAACCCTGCTTTCTTCAAAAGCCAAGACCTAGGCATTCCTACATGAATAGCTTTTAAAGGTTAATTAAAGGCAGGAGTGATAAAAATTTATAAGCTTCTGCTTATAATTTTTTAATGGTATCATTTCTGACCTTTTGATTGTTATCCCATGGTGTGCCAACCAGACCCCAGCTGTTCACCACTTCCATCAACTTAAAGAATTCAACAAGCCAAAGTGTCTTTTTTTAGGACGGATTTTCTCAAGATTAACTTTGGTGAGCACAACTTCCTTGAGCTATTACTGTAGTAGGATTTCTGATGTCAGTGGGATATTCTCCTCTTGGGGATTCTTGTCACTGTGGCTACTGCTGACTACTCTAGCTGCATCTCTTGCCTCTTTCCTACACACAGTCTATGTTTCAACAATATGAACTGTTGATTCCCTGCATTTGAATATTACTTAACACTTAACTTGCTCCACAATACGTCCTTTGCCTAGAATCCTTTTCCTGGTTCCCTTCTTTAGCCCAGCGATATTATTTGTCTTCCCTATTCCTTAATCACATATCATCTCCTCCAGGAGATGTTTCTAAAAGTTCCACAGCTAAGAAAAATAGTTTTTTTTTTAACCAGCATCACTTATACTTATTTGTCCTCAGCAGCTTTTTCCATTCTCCAAACATGTTTCTGAAAAATTCTTTCTGCAGAAAGAATGTGTGAAAAGAATAACCATTCATTTGCAATCTTTCTTCAAGGCAATACTTCCAGTAGCCTTGGTAGTTGAAATCTGAAGCATCAAATCTATTAAATAACAAAATAATGTCAGACAAGTAAAACTAAATGTTCACATGGAATAATTTCATAATAAAACATTATTAGAGATTACATAGTAATGTGTGACCACGACTAATCCAGATATAAACTTGGACATATTTATATTGTTTAATAAATTAAATAATTAATTAATGTCATTTCATTCATCTTTTTATGTCTCAACTTTAAACCAAGAAAAATGAGATCAGTATTAGGAAGAAGCAATAAATACATATCAATATATTTATATTGTCAACTTGAATATTTTACTGGAATATCAGTAAAATGATGTTCCTTTGAATTTTGAATAGAGTTAAATTGATTTCTGTCTTCAATTTTTATTTGCTTTCAATAACACTAATAAAGGAAGAATATGTTCCCACACACTAATCCAGCTACAATGATCTCTTTGCAATTTCATAAATTGCCACCTTAGCACTTACTGTTCCTTCTGACTAAAGATCTCTTCCTCCAGATGTCCAAATGGCTTGCTCCCTAACTTTATCCAGATATTTGCCCCAGTATCGCATTATCATTATCATAGCTGTTTCGTGGCTACCTTCTATTGGGTAGAAGTTCCTTCAGTTTTTAAGTAAAAATAAAAGACACATTTTTCATTTTCACCAAGAACTTTATTGAACAATGTATTCACTGTTTTGTTCCACTACCTTCTGCCATTTTTCAGGCAACTTCATAATTCCATCTTCCCCAAACTTTTTATCTTTTTGAGCAAAGAACTGTTCCAGGTGCCTTTTACAGTCTTCCAGGGAATTGAAATTTTTTCCATTAAGAGAATTTTGTAAAGCCCAAAATAAATGGAAATCCCAAGGTGCAATGTCTAGTGAATATGGCAGATGAATCAGAACTTCCCAGCCAAGCTGTAACAGTTTTTGCCTGGTCATCAAAGAAACATGTGGTCTTTCTTTTGTTATCCTGATGGAAGATTATGCATTTTCTGTTGACTAATTCCAAATGCTTTTTGTCGAGTGCTGCTTTCAGTTGGTCAAATTGGGAGCGGTACTTGTTGGAATTAATCATTTCATTTTCCAGAAGGAGCTCATAATAGAGGACTCCCTTCCAATCCCGCCATATACACAACATCACCTTTGGATGAAGACCGGCCTTTGGTGTGGTTGGTGGTGGTTCATTTCGCTTGCCCCACAATCTCTTCCATTCCACATTATTGTACAGTATCCACTTTTCATCGCCCATCACAATTTGTTTTAAAAACAGAATGTTTTCATTATGTTTAAGTAGAGAATTGCTTGCAGAAATACGGTCAAGAAGGTTTTTTTCGCTTAACTTATGTGGAACCCAAACATGAAAGCGATTCACATAACCAAGCTGGGGCAAATGATTTTCAGTGCTTGATTTGGATATTTTGAGTGTGTTGGCTATCTCCCGCGTGGTATAACATTGATTGTTCTCAATTATTGTTTCAATTTGATCGCTATCAACTTCAACTTGTCTACCCGACCGTGGAGCATCATCCAGCGAGAAATCTCCAGCACGAAACTTCACAAACCACTTTTGACATGTTCGATCAGTCACAGCACCTTCTCCATACACTGCACAAATCATTTTTTGCGTTTCAGTTGCATTTTTACCTTTCTTGAAATAATAAAGCATAATATGCTGAAAATGTTGCTTTTTTTCTTCCATCTTCAATATTAAAATGGCTACACAAAAATTCAGCAATTTTGATAAGTTTCTTTTTAATGCATGCTGATATGACAGCTGTCACAATACAGTCTAACAAAATTGTTCTGAATGAAGTTAAAGACAACTAAGCGCTACTAGAGCCATCTTATGGAAAAAACCGAACGAACTTTTTGGCTAACCCATATAAAAAGAACACACTACCAGCCTCACTTATAATATACTCATTAATTTACTCTTCTATATTTTTCTTAATAAAACTTACCAGTACTTAACAGAGTGTATATCTGTTTATTTGCTTGTTGTCTACCCAACTAGAATATGGGCTCCCTCACACTGAACACTTTGTTCTGTTGTAGTCACTGTGGATCCCAACACCCAAAATAGTACATAATTCTTAGGAGGCATGAAATAAATAGTACATGAATTAATGAAATAGCAGATGTTCATCCTTCAGTTCCCTCAGAACTGCAAGCAGTTATTGAAGGCAAATTTAACATATGAGGATCAATATAATTCACCATACTAAAAGACTACCAAAAAAAAATGTATGACCATCTCAATAGATGCAGAGAAGCGTTTGGCAAAATCCAGCTTCCATTCCTAATGAAAACTCTTAGCAAACTGGAAACAGAAAGGAACTTTCTCAGCCTAATATTTGTATCTACAAAAAACCTACAGCTAATATCACGCTCAATGGTAAAGATCAGATGCTTTCTCCTAAGTTGGGAGTGAGACAAAGATTCCATTGCCAGCCTGTATTCAATATTACACATTGTCTAGTCAGTACAATAAGGCCAGAAAAATGAATAAAAGTCATCCAGATTGGAAAAAGAACAAGTAAAATGGTCTTTATTCACAGATGACATGATTGTCTATATAGAGCATTCTAAAAAAATCTATTAAAATTTTACTAGAACTAATATGTGAGTTTAGCAAGGCTTCAGAGTAAAAAATCAAACATACAAAATGTATTTCTATAAAATAGCAATGAATAATTGGAAACTTTTGGGAGTGATGAATGCATGCATTATTTTCATCATGGGGGTGGTTTCACAGGTATGTGACATGTGCCAAAACTTACAAAATTGTACACTTTAAGCATTACAGTTTCTTGTATGTCTATTATATATCCACAAAGCTATTAAAAGAGAAAGAGAGAGCAAATTTGAACAGACAATTAGGAGAAAGAATAAAATTGCCTTCTGTTTTCCTCTACCAAGTTGACCTGATTCAATAAGCTGGTTATATTCCTCATGGGTTTGTGTGGGATAGAATGAGAATATATATAGACTGGTTAGCACATGCCTCCTTTTTCTTACTTCCTCGGCTGATTTGCAATCATACCTCTTTGCTTTAAACAATTCTCAGCCTGAAATAGTTTATGGTTTTAGGATTTCTTAATCTTAACTATCTTCTCCCCAAAGAAACTCATTTGTAAATTTGTTTGGATTATTAAAAGTAACCTCAAAGGAGAGCTGCCTGGTAATGTCAATCATGATTCCCGTTTCTAGGCGACTAGTCACTGAATTCAAGGAACAGAGGTAGATGTTTCTGACTTTCAGTTTCTCTTGATCATTTAGCCATGCACAGAGTCTATTTGTACTGCTGTTGCTTCCAACATATATTTCACAATGGATTGTTTTACTGAGTTGACTGTATTAACGAGCGTTTAATATTATGCTCTTTAATTCATTTAAAGTTATATTCTTATAGGAAGGAAAGTTGCCCACCAGCACTAGTTAATATACAATACAACTGAGTAAATAATGCAGTTGTGTCAAATTTAAAACAAATTTAATATATTAGCAAAAATGTATGCGCATCCTGCAGTATCATATTAATCTTTGCATCCCCAGTGCCTAGTGCCATGCTTAGTATGCAGCAAATATTTGAGCAAAACACAAATGAGCACTCAGAGCTCACAGAGAGCTGGTTAATGTTATCATCAGATCCCAGGATGTGACTATGACTGGTATTGAAACAAGGTTTGAACACTAGTGTACCATTGTATTGTGCCTGTCTTAGCCTATCAATAACCAATGTTGTGGCTGGACCAGTCCTTGTGGTTCTTTTTATGATTGCCAGATGCCCTTCAGCAATAACCATCAGGGAACTTTGAAAAAATAAATGTGTATTACTTACAGAACCTGGAAATTCCACAGCATACCTGGGCCCACGTGGCGGTGGGGGGTGAGAGAGAGAAAGAGCGCTTGGGCCTCGGGTTCTGCTTTTTATGGGAGTCAAGAGTAGGGCTCCCTCTTTATTGGTGAACTTAAAACATAAGAGCAGGAATTTAAAATGGAAGAGAAAAAACAAGTGGTCCAAATGATCAGTTATTGAAATCAACCAAGATCTCTACAACAAAGGAGCCTCAGTGAGGGAAGGCAGCCTGGCTGTTTATCTAGTCATGTGGCCTGCAATGACTTTATTCGAGATAGTCATCACTGAAGTGGATGCCTCTTTGAAGTGGATGCCTTGTCAGTCAAAGTTTAAGTCAGGCACTTGCATTACAAAAAAGAAAACAAATACCTCTCAGTGCTTACACTATAGCCACACACCCTTATAACCAATACAGTATCTATTTCCCCATCTTACTTATTAATAAAACCTAGGTTTTGATTGGGACAGCAATGAAAATTGGCACAGCAAGGTGTGCAGATGGAAACCCCACTTCTCTAACCAATGAGATACAAACTCTAATCCATAAGGAAGGCATCCATTCTAAATAAAAAGACCTTTTATTCTCCCCCTTCTTTCTGCTTGGAATGCAGGTGCAATACCTGGTGATGTGGCAAGCATATTACAACCGTGAAGGTGAAATCTTTATGCTTAGGATGGTGGAATGAGAAATTGGAAAGAGGCTAAATCCTTGATAACATTACAGAGCTACTGCTCCAATCATTGACAGCTTACTTCTAGACTTCTCACTTGGTGAGATGATAGACTCACTGTTTAAGCTATCATTTTCGTTTGCTTGAAGTCAAGTGTGTTCCTTCCCTGTGTGTCCTTTTGACAGTGCCTATAAACTAACAGATTATATAAAAATATAACTTTTCACCTTTTTCTATTATAATACAACCTCAATGCCAGAGCATTGAATGGGAGTGAATGAATGGTTAATGTCTGAAAACTTCCCTGAAGCTTCTTGCCTCTAACAAGAGCCCAAGGAAGAATTATTCACATATTATTTATATCTTGAACCAGATTTTCAACTCCTCCAGGCTGAATCTATTACTTTGTGGTAACTGATTATTCTGTTTATGAAAATGAATCTACCACCTTCTTGCAAATCATAGGTCAGCTTCAAAGTCAACACCTCAGACAGTTCTTCATCCAGACTAAGCAGCCACCCAGTCATTCTCAACCACATTGTATTTTAATTCTCAGCATAGGCCTTATAGCTCTCTGATTTTTTCCAATTTATGTATGTGTGTATTTACTTTTAGTCTCCTCCAACTCACATTAGGATAAGAGCAGAGAATTTGTCTAGTCAATCAAGAAACACATCCTTGGCATATAGGAGACAAGTAGACATATTTGTTGAATTGCTATGTGGCTGACTGACTCAGCCAATCAGTAGTCACTGTGAGAGAATCAAAGAACTGTCAGATATAGTCACTGATGTGAGAAAATTCCAAATATAAATAAGGAAATGAGAGACTCACTGGAAAATGAAAATGTGGAAAATATAAGGCAGTACAAATATAAGACAGTCAAGCAGCAAGGACAAAGGTGTAATCAGAGCTCAATGAAAACAGGAAATGACTTGGATTCCTTAGTAGCTCTGTGGATCAAGCCTTCCTTCTGGCTAGAGTGAGAGGTACATCAAAGCCAGCAAGGAGAGCTGGAGCAAAGCACAGTGTAGCACAACGGATATGAGAGCTTAGCCAGAAAAGGAGGTTTTGTTCCTCTTTCAGATGTGAGTGATGTGGTAGGAAAAAATGTGGGATTTTATTCAGAGATTGTGGTTTTAGGATTGGCTGTGTTGAATTAGCTGATGCGGAGCATCTCTGAGCTTCAAGTTTGTTCTCTGAAAAATGGGGATGAGACTGCCTACCTCACTGAATTATAATCAGGATTTAAAGGGACTGGATGAAAGCAGTTTGTGAAGCATAATTAATTACAAAAATGGCTGACAGTTCTTGAGTTCTTATTATGTGTCAAGCACTGAAGTAATCACTTCACATAGATGATCTCTTTTAATCCTCAGAACAACCCAGAGGAAAAAGCATTAACCAGGTTTTAACATGAAAGGGAGAGAATCTGGTGGGGGCTGGACTGAGAAGGGCTGGGGCTTTGGTTGAGGGAGGAACGGCCCTCGGTAAACCACGCATTTCTTTCACCAACTGCTTTAACAATTGCTCTGATGATCCACATAACCTGGCTTATTTCACACCTGAACTAGGAGAGGATGATAGCAAAACCTGGTGGGAAAGTCTACCTCTACATCCCATTCACACCAAGCACCTACAGCTGTGCTTTGGCAAAGACTGTACATGCAGGACCTCAGGGAAATTCCCTGATGGCCTTGGTGAGGGAAGTGAGCTCTTTGAATTCACTTTGTGTGTCCAATTGCTCATAGTCCAAGTATATTTTTAAAGGACAGACTTCTTCAACTGCCACCACATGCAAATTTCTAGGGAAATTAGAACGCTGCCAGATATCTTCCAGAAACTTATGAAACTCTTGCACAGAAAGAACATAAACCATAAATTAGAAAATGTTAATAGAATTCCAAATATTCCAATCAGGATTTACTCAAAAAGTACAGCATAGGAATTAGTAACATAGGCTCCAAGGCTGGAAAGTCTATTTACAGCTTGGCTCTGCCACATATTTGTTACATAAACGTGGGGATGTTTATTCACTACATAGAGCCTTATTTTTCTCAGGTATAAAATGGAATTATAAATGTGTTACTCAAGTATTACTGTGACATATAAGATAATATATATGAATCAAAGCATAGGGTGCTGCTCAGGATAAGTACTAGGAATGATACTTTTTTTCTTTTTATTATTAATTTGTTAAGTCTTTTCATTTTAGATGTTCTCACTTGATATTTAGAATTACAACCTTTGTTATACACTGCTAGTAACAAAAATAAGGGTGTGAAATAACTTGAATATCAGAAAATATCTAAAACATATTGCCTTTCTTACAATTATCCTTTCAGCATGAGTTGTCATTCAGTCCAAATCAAAATTACAAAAATGCTATATTCTAGAATAAATTTTCTTAAAAACTAGTTTTCTGTGGACTATGTGGTATTTCTTATGGTTTGGTATCAAGTCCCCAAGCAGAAATATTACATGTGATCTCCTTACCAAAAAAATCGCAGAAAATCTACTATTTGATACTAAATAGTAAATATATACTCAGTACATTTAAATAGTTCTCATCAGCATGGAATCATTAAGCTTTGATGCTTTCTTATTCTTTATGTAGATTTTGTTTCAGTTCTCATGAAGTTTTATTTCAAAATCATCTGAGGATTCATTTCCTCATTTTCATGAATCAGTATATGCCAAAGGAGTTTCCTTCTTTACCAGAAAATTTTCATAATACATTAATATTATTCTATTTTGTGAATCTTAGTGCCTGTGAGAAAACATAAAGGACATTTTAATATATTTGTTGTTCTAAGGAAATGATATCAATGTTCATTACTGATGCTTTCCTCTGAGTAATTTTAAGAATAACATTTGTTCCTTAAGTCCTGAGATTTATTTACTCACTTTTAAAGAGACAGATGACTTCTAATTGAAAATTAAAATCACAACTTAGTTATTCATTCAAATGTTTAATAAGATCTGTAGTGTTAATTTGAAACCTCACTCTAGCACTGGCAGAGTATTTTATATCTCTTATTCTAACTATAATCGTACCTGTGTTACTATATTTTTGGTAATTGTACTCGTGCCTGTTTCCCCAACTAGACTGTAAACTCTTTGAGCACAGGCCATTTAATTAATTTTGGGAAAGTCCACCTCTCCTCATAGGTGATCTGTAACATAGCAGATCTCCACATACACTTAAAGAAGTTGAATGGACATCGTCATGTGTAAGTCATACCCCAACACAGCCATTTAAAAGAAAATGTTCAGTTTAATTCAACTATTCTCCACAATGAGTGTGTTCCTCCAAAGGTTGCAGGGGTTGTCTGGATGGAATATGGTGCATGTAGTGAGGTGGTTCAGATTGCAGTCTTGAGTGTCAGACCAAGCTGAATTCCTAGCTGTAGCACTCTTTGTTACTTGGGCAAGTCACCTGGTCCCTCATCTGTGACATGGAGGTGTTGTCTAGATTAACTGAAGTCATGCACAAGAATCTCTTCACACACAGCAAGGCACATAGCATATAACAAATATTAGGGTTTTTTTTTTCATGTTTACAAAAGGATTATTATTATTATAGCATTACATATCTGTATTAAATCTTGGGGGAAAAGAAATAAGAAGGTGAATTCTGATCAGATAAAATTCTGTTATTTGTATTTATGGGAGTATAATTGCTTTACAATGTTGTGTTAGTTTCTGCTGTACAGCGAAGTGAATCAGCTATATGTATACATATATCCCTTCCCTTGTGGACCTCCTTCCCACCCCACCCCCATCCTACCCATCTAGATCATCACAGAACACCAGGCTGAGCTCCCTTGCTATACAGCAGGTTCCCACTAGCTATCTATGTTACACACGGTAGTGTATATATATCAATCCTAATCTCCCATTTCATCCCACCCTCCCCTTCCTGCCTGTGTCCACACATCCATTCTCTACATCTACATCTCTATTCCTGCCCTGGAAATAGGTTCATCTGTACCATTTTCCTAGACTCCACATATATGTGTTAATATATGATATTTGCTTTTCTCTTTCTGACTTATTTCACTCTGTATGAGACTCTAGGTCCATCCACATCTCTACAAATGACCCAATTTCGTTCCTTTTTATGGCTGAGAAATATTCCATTGTATATATGTACCACATCTTCTTTATCCATTCATCTGTCATTGTACAGTTAAGTTGCTTCCATGTCCTGGCTATTGTAAATAGTGCTGCAGTGAACATTGGAGTACACGTGTCTTTTTCAGTTATGGTTTTCTCAGGGTATATGCCCAGCTGTGGGATTGCTGGGTCATATGGTAGTTCTATTTTTAGTTTTTTAAGGAACCTCCATACTGTTCTCCATAGTGGCTGTATCAACTTACATTCCCACCAACAGTGCAAGAGGGTTCCCTTTTCTCCACACCCTCTCCAGCATTTATTGTTTCTAGATTTTTGATGATGGCCACTTTGACCTGTGTGAGGTGGTACCCCATTGTGGTTTTGATTTGCATTTCTCTAATAATTAGTGATGTTGAACATCTTTTAATGTGCCTCTTAGCCATCTGTATGTCTTCTTTGGAGAAATGTCTATTTAGGTCTTCTGCCCATTTTTTGATTGGGTTGTTGTTTTAATATTGAGCTACATAAGCTGTCTGTATATTTTAGAGATCAATCCTTTGTCAGTTGCTTGGTTTGCAAATATTTTCTCCCATTCTGGGAGTTGTCTTTTCTCTTGTTTATGGTTTCTTTTGCAGTGCAGAATCTTTTAAGTTTAATTAGGTCCATTTGTTTATTTTTGTTTTTATTTCCATTTCTCAAGGAGGTGGGTCAAAAAAGATCTCGCTATGATTTATGTCAAAGAGTATTTTTCCTATGTTTTCCTCTAAGAGTTTTATAGTGTCCAGTCTTACATTTAGGTCTTTAATCCATTTTGAGTTTATTTTTGTGTATGGTGTTAGGTAGTGTTATAATTTCATTCTTTTACATGTAGCTGTCCAGTTTTCCCAGCACCACTTATTGAAGAGACTGTCTTTTCTCCATTGAATAGTCTTGCCTCCTTTGTCATAGATTAGGTGACCATAGGTGCATGGGTTTATCGCTAGGCTTTCTATCCTGTACCATTGACCTATAGTTCTATTTTTGTGCCAGTACCATACTGTCTTGATTACGGTAGCTTTGTAGTATAGTCTGAAGTCAGGGAACCTGATTCCTCCAGCTCCGTTTTTCTTTCTCAAGATTGCTTTGGCTATTTGGGGTCTTTTGTGTTTCCATACAAATCATAAAATTTTTTGTTCTAGTTCTGTAAAACAATGCCATTGGTAATTTTATAGGGATTGCATTGAATCTGAAGATCGCTTTGGGTGGTATAGTCATTTTCACAATGTTGATTCTTCCAATCCAAGAACATGGTATATCTCTCCATCTGTTTGTGTCATCTTTGATTTCTTTCATCAGTGTTTTATAGTTTCCTGAGAACAGGCCTTTTGCCTCCTTAGGTAGGTTTATTCCTAGGTATTTTATTCTTTTTGTTGCAGTGGTAAATGGGATTGTTTCCTTAATTTCTCTTTCTGATCTTTCATTGTTAGTGTATAGGAATGCAAGGGATTTCTGTGTATTAATTTTGTGTCCTGCAACTTTACCAAATTCATTGATTAGCTCTAGGAGTTTTCTGGTGGCATCTTTAGGATTTTCTATGTATAGTATCATGTCATCTGCAAACAGTGACGGTTTTACTTCTTCTTTTCCAGTTTGTATTCCTTTTCTTTCTTTTTATTCTCTGATTGCCATGGCTAGGACTTCTAAAACTATGTTGAATAATAGTGGTGAGAGTGGACATCCTTGTCTTGTTCCTGGTCTTAGAGGTAATGCTTTCAGTTTTTCACCATTGAGAATGTTTGCTGTGGGTTTGTAATATATGGTCTTTATTATGTTGAGGTAGTTTCCCTCTATGCCCACTTTCTGGAGAGTTTTTATCATAAATGGGTGTTGAATTTTGTCAAAAGCTTTTTCTGCATCTATTGAGATGATCATATGTTTTTATTCCTTAATTTGTTAATATGGTGTATCACATTGATTGATTTGTGTATATTGAAGAATCCTTGCATTCCTGGGATAAATCCCACTGATCATGGTGTGTGATCCTTTTAATGTGTTGTTAGATTCTGTTTGCTAGTATTTTGTTGAGGATTTTTACGTCTATGTTCATGAGTGATACTGGCCTGTAGTTTTCTTTTTTCGTGACATCTTTGTCTGGATTTGGTATCAGGGTGATGGTGGCCTCGTAGAACGAGTTTGGGGGTGTTTCTCCCTCTGCAATTTTTTGGAAGAGTTTGAGAAGGATAGGTGTTAGCTCTTCTCTAAATGTTTGATAGAATTATAGAATTCGCCTATGAAACCATCTGCTCCTGAACTTCTGTTTGTTGGAAGATTTTTAATTATAGTTTCAATTTCATTACTTGTGATTGGTCTGTTTATATTTTCTATTTCTTCATAGAAATAGAAGGAAGAAGGTTGGAAGGTTGTACCTTTCTAAGAAGGTTGAAAGGTTGTATCTTTCTAAGAATTTGTCCATTTCTTCCAGGTTGTCCATTTTATTGGCATATAGTTGCTTGTAGTAGTCTCTTATGACCCTTTGTATTTCTGCAGTGTCAGTTGTAATTTCTCCTTTTTCATTTCTAATTTTACTGATTTGAACCCTCTCCCTTTTTTCCGTGATGAGTCTGGCTAACAGTTTATCGATTTTGTTTATCTTTGCAAAGAACCGACTTTTAGATTTATTGATCTTTGCTATTGTTTTCTTCATTTCAATTTCATTTATTTCTGCTCTGATCTTTATGATTTTTTTCCTTCTACTAACATTGGGTTTTTTTTTTCTTCTTTTCTAGTTGCTTTAGGTGTAAGTTTAGATGGTTTATTTGAGATTTTTATTGCTGCTTGAGGTGAGATTGAATTGTTATAAACTTCCCTCTTAGAACTGCTTTTGCTGTGTCCCACAGGTTTTGGGTCGTTGTGTTTTCATTGTCATTTGTTTCTATGTATTTTCTAATTTCCTCTTTGATTTCTTCAGTGACCTCTTGGTTATTTAGCAGCGTACTGTTTAGCCCCCATGTGTTTGTGTTTTTTACTGTTTTTTCCTGTAATTGATTTCTAATCTCATAGCATTTTGGTTGGAAAAGATGCTTGGTAAGATTCCAATTTTCTTAAATTTTCCAAGGCTAGCCTGGAGACTGTTTCGTGTGCACTTGAGAAGAAAGTGTACTCTGCCGCTTTCGGGTGGAACGTCCTATAAATATCGATTAAGTCTATCATGTCATTTAAAGCTTGTGTTTCATTATTTATTTTCTATCTGGATGATCTGTCCACTGGTGTAAGTGGGGTGTTAAAGTCCCCCACTATTATTGTGTTACTGTCGATTTCCCCTTTTATGGCTGTTAGCATTTGCCTTATGTATTGAGGTGCTCCTGTGTTGGGTGCATAAATATTTATAATTGTTATATCTTCTTCTTGGATTGATCCCTTGATCATTATGTAGTGTCCTTCCTTGTCTCTTGTAACAGTCTTTATTTTAAAGTCTATTTTATCTGACATGAATATTGCTATTCCAGCTTTCTTTGGTTTCTGTTTGCATGGAATATCTTTTTCCATCACCTCACTTTCAGTCTGTATGTGTCCCTAGGTCTGAAGTGGGTCTCTTGTAGACAGCATATACACTAGTCTTGTTTTTGTATGCATTCAGCCAGTCTGTGTCTTTTAGTTGGCGCATTTAAGCCATTTACATTCAAGGTAATTATCAATATGTATATCCCTATTATCATTTTCTTAATTGTGTTGAGTTTGTTTTTTGTGGGTCTTTTTCTTCTCTTGTGTTTCCCACCTAGAGAAGTTCCTTTAGCATTTGTTGTAAAGCTGGTTTTGTGGTGCTGAATTCTCTTAGCTTTTGCTTGTCTGTAAAGCTTTTGATTTCTCTGTCAAATCTGAATGAGATCCATGCTGGGTAGAGTAATCTTGGTTGTAGGTTTTTCTCTTTCATCACTTTAAATATATCCTGCCACTCCCTTCTGACCTGCAGAGTTTTTGCTGAAAAATCAGCTGATAACCTTATGGGGATTCCCTTGTATATTATTGTGTTGTTCATCACTGTTTGTTTGTTCTTTAGTTCTACTAGGTCCTTGTTAAACATTTCTTGTATTTTCTCGATCTGTGCCTCCATTCTGTTTCTGAGATTTTGGATCATCTTTACTCTCATTACTCTGAATTCTTTTTCAGGTAGGTTGCCTATTTCCTCTTCATTTATTTGGTCTTGTAGGTTCTTACCTTGCTCCTTTGTCCGTAACATATTTTTTTGTCATCTCTTTTTTTTTTTTTGATGGGTGGGGCTGTGTTCCTCTCTTGCTGGCTGTTTGGCCTGAGGCATCCAGCACTGGAGTTTGTAGGCAGTTAGGTGGAGCTGGGTCTTGGTGCTGAGATGACGACCTCCAGGAGAGCTCTCACCAATTAATACTCCCTGCGGTCTTAGGTTCTCTGCTAGTCCAGCAGTTTGGACTTGGCACTCCCACCACAGGAGCTCAGGCCGGAACCAAGACCCCACAAGCCGTGCAGCATAGCCAAAAAAAAAAAAAAAAGAAAGAAAGAAAAAAGGCAACAAACAAAGTGGAGCAGAATAATAACAAACAATAAAAAATAAAATTAAATTAAAAAAACAAAAAATATTTTAGAAAAAGTAAAAATGAAGCAACAACAACAAAACAAAGCAGAACCACACACATAAAACAAAAAACCAGAAAAGGCCTTGGCGGTGCCAGGGGTGGCAGGACTCAGACCTGGGACCCTCGCAGCCAGAAGATACCTGGGGGGCTCTTAGGCCCAGGACCCGCGCGGCCAGAAAAGAACTTTGCAGGGGTGAGCGTAGCTTAGACTCAGAACCCACACAGCTAGAGAAGGGCTTGGCGGCTAGGGGGTGGGGTGGAGGGGCTTAGGCTCAGGACCCGTGCAGCCAGAAGAGGCCCTGGGGGAAATGAAGCTCAGGACCCCCGTGACCAGAGGGGGCCCTAGAGCACAGAAATTCAGGCCTGGGACCCCAGCAGACTCTCCCGGGCCGAGCCAGCAGGAGAGACACTGGCCGCATTCCCCTGCAATCCCCCAATCCCCAGAAGGTCTCTTCCCGTCCCTGTTGATCCCCTTGCTGTGAGTCAGCCCCTTTGAACATGTGAACCCCTCCCCTCCCCTGCCACCCCTCAGGGGCACCGATCCTGTCCCACCTCCACTTTTACTCTCCCCCAACACCCCAGGACCCATGCAGCCAGAGGGGGCCCCAGAGGACATAGCTTCAGGCCTGGAATCCCAGCAGGCTTGCCACGCCCCAAGCAGGCAGGGGAGACGCTGGCTGCGTTCCCCTCTAATATCCTGATCCCTTGGAGGTCTCTCCCTGTCCCTGCTGATCCCCTCACTGTGAGTGGGCCCCTCGGAGCATGGGAACCCCTCCCCTCCCCCAGCCACCCCTCAGGTGTGCCAGTCCCGTCCCGCCTCCAATTTTCATCCTCATTTCCTTCTCCCCCCATGTCCTACCCAGTTGCACGGGGATTCCTCCCATCCCCTTAGGTGTCCGAGCTCCCCGACCAGCGCCTGGTAGGTGCCCTAGTTGTGAGGAGACACAAACTTTGCGTCCTCCTACTCCGCCATCTTGACTCCGCCCCCTAAAATTCTATTATTAATTCTAAAATAGTACTATTATGGGGAATGTTATTTTGAATTTTAATACAAGAATACATCACTTTATCCTTATTTTTGTAACCACAATAAGATATCCATGCAACTAAAACAAAATCAAATGGAAGAGCTTATAATGAAAAGCTGTGATCTTCCACCCACCCTGCTCCTCCTCATTTTAGAATGAACCTAATTTTTAAATATCCAATTCTTCTTAGGGACACCTCTTTACTGCTAAATAGGAAACTTGCTTTTTGTTGTTTTATTCATTTTAGATGATATCTACCAATATCCCAATGTGAAAGATGAAGAATCAATTCACTTAGAACAACCCCACCCCACTACCCCCATCCCTTTCCTTTCAGACCCCTTGTGGTGGTGACGATGGTGGTGGTGGTGGTGGTGAGTGGACAATGCTTAGTTCCCACTTACCGTGGTTTCTTCTTTGTGTTTGGGGTACCCTGGCTTTAACTTTCCTGGCCACTTTCTGTGCCTTTATTCCATGCCAGCTGAAGAGAGATATCAAACTGGTAGAATTGGAGAGAATAAACTAAGCATGGTTCTCTCCTAATCCTACCCTTCTTTTTCTGGACTTCCCCAGAAGTTCCCTGCTGCTGTCTGCTGTGAGGAAAGACCGGCCCTAACCTCACACTGCAGGATGGCTGTTCTGTCCAACACTGAGGTTCACTTAGCAAGCCTATTTGGCCTCGTACATCCTACCCTGAGACCTTACCAGTAACCAAAGTGGTATTTTGCCTTCTCCCTGCCTCTCCTTATTTTTCTCAATTACTTAGGAACCCAGGTGAGGAAAAGAAGTATTATATATTAAGCCCCCTTGGAAACAACAAGATTAATTCTATGATTTTTAGTTCTCATTTTGATAACCTTTCTGAATTAAATAATAAGCCTAACCCTCTATTTAATTCCAAGAATTTAATTACTTGACCCCCTTCTATTGAGGCCTCACCTATATGTCCCCTCCACCTCCTGCCTTCCATCAGCAACATCTCTACCCTTACATTGTAAGGCTTTCTAACATTTAGGTTCTGTTCCATAGCCATAATTAACTCTGCATGCTTTGTCTGTAGAAGCGTTCTAGGAGTTGAAAACTAATAAACAGCAGTTACAGTATAATGATTTCATAAATTCAATGGAGAGCCAGCTAATGTGCTAAGATCCCATTTTCTTCACTTTAGGTCCAGTATCACCACCCCTGTACTAATCAATATATAATGATCCCAAGCATCCAGGTCAAATGGATTCTTTATAATTATATTTCACTATTTACTCAAAATCATCCCTTATTTAGTTTATCTCACATTTGGACAATGACTTTCTTAGACACATTTAGCTGTTACTTTTTCCTAGAGTTTCTCTTTGTCTCACTTATTCTTTTTGAAAGAGGAAGCATATGCTTTCTTCAGTGTGTCACTACTATCATCCAACTCATTTGTCACTCTTTTTATTGCTTGGAATCCTCATTCATCTTCCTGAGAGCAACCTTGAAGCCTGCTGTATTCCAATTCCAATTTGGCATTGTTTGTTTTCAGGACTTGCTACCCGCCTGTTAAGCTGGGATTTCTTTACACTAAATTTCTGGGTCAGTTCAGCTGGTTTTTCTATCCTGTATTTTCTGACACTCAAACACAGGCATTTGTTCAGCCCCTATGCATTTACCAAGTACTTATTCTGTACAAGGCACAGTATTATAACCTATTAAAATTCAAGGCAAATCAAAAATTTATCCTGCACCAAAAGAATTTGCAAACTAGGACTTGGACACACCTATAAATAATCACAGTATAAAATAAAAACTATAATTAGAATAAGGTAGTGAAAGAAATAGTGATATACCATGAGAAAAAAGAACAGAAAGGAATTAGATGTGAAGAAATGGAGGGGAGATGGAAAGGTCGGGGAAGGTCAGAGTTTGCATGAGAAAGGAAGAAGGATCTCACCATGTGAAATAACAGTAGAACAGAAACATAGACTCATTCACAGAGAAAATAGTAGTCCAGGTTGTGAATGAAAACTTACAAATACTCTTAGACCAAAGAGGAACTACAACCAAATTTGTCTATTTAGAAAATAACAAAACTAATTATCAAAATCTATGAGATATAGCCAAGGTCATTTTCAAAAGAAAATCCATAGCAATAAATATTGTATTATTAAACAACAATAAAAACTGGCAGAAAAAGAACTAAAAACTCACCTCAAGAACATTGATATATATATGTATATATTGGCCAAATATGTGGAAGTGATAAATTAATAGATATGAAAGTTAAGTTTAATGAATAAAAAATCAAAAGAAAAAAAATCAAATTGAAAATTAAAGCCAAGAATGGTTCTTTCATCTTATTAGGATTGTTAGAAAAAATATGTACATATTTTAAAGTCTAGAACACACATAGACAGAAAACAAAGGAACGGAAAAAGATATTTCATGCAAATGGAAACCCACAGAAAATAGGGGTAGCTAGTCTTATATCAAACAAAACAGACATGAAGCTAAAAACTGTAGCAAGAGACAAAGAAGTTCATTATATAAAGATGAAGGAGTCAACTCTCTAAAAGGATATGACAATTAAAATATTTATGCTCCCAACATTGGAGCACTTAAATATACAAAGCAAATACTAACAGATCTGAAGGGAGAAATAGGCAGTAATACAATAATAGTAGGGGACTTCAATACTCCACTTTCAACAATGCATAAATTACCCAGACAGAAAATCAATAAGGGAATATTGGGCTTAAACTACATGTTAGTCCAGATGGACTTAACAGACATATATAGAACAGTGCCTCCAACAGCAGCAGCATACACATGCTTCTCAAGTGCACATGAATCATTCTCCAAGATAGATTGTATATTAAGCCACAAAACAAATTTTAATAAATTTGAGAATATTGAAGTCATATCAAGCATCTTTTCTGACCACAATGGTATAATACTAGAAATTAACTACAAGGAAAAAAACTAGAAAATTCACAAAATATGTAGAGATTGAACAACATGCTTCTGAACAACCAATCGGTCAAAAAAAAAGGAAGAAATTTTTAAAATATCTAGAGACAAATGAAAATAAAAACACAAAATGCCAAAACTTATGGGATGCAGTAAAAGCAGTTCTAAAAGGGAAGTTTATAGTGTTAAATGCCTAATATTATTCTAGAATTTTTGGCTCCTTTGTCATAAATTAATTGGCCATATATATGTGGATTTGTGTCTCTCTATTCTGTTCCACTGATCTATGTGTCTGATTTTATGCCAATACTATACTGTTTTGATAACTATAGCTTTGTAATACAGTTTGAAATCAGGGAGCATGATGCAGCTTTGCTCTATTTTCTTAAGATTGCCTTGGTTATTTGCTGTCTTTTGTAATTCCTTTCAAATTGTTGGATTGTTTTTTCTGTTTCTGTGGAAAAGGCCATGGGAGTTTTTATAGGGATTGCATTCTCCTTGTAGATCACTTGAGGTATCATGGACATTTTAACAACCTTAATTCTTCTGATCCATGAGCATGGACTAGCTTCCCATTTATTTTTGTTGATTTCAATTTCTTTCATCAATGTCTTGTAGTTTTCAGTGTATAGATCTTTCACCTCCTTGTTTAAATTTATTACTAAGTACTTTATTCATTTTGATGCTATTATAAATGGGACTCTTTTCTTAACTGGAAATTACCAAGCAACACTTTCACCTCCATTCCACAATAAGAGAAATGTGTTTACTCTTATAGTCATGAGTCCAGCTAAAAATCAGTGGTCTTATTACCATTGAAGAATGTATATATGGGGATAAATAGTAGTCTCTATACCTGAAGCATAGGGAATTATCAGAAGAATTCTAACTTACGTTATCTCTGGAAAAAATTATTAGCCTCTTGATTCCCTTAGGCATTGTGAAATCTGTTAATACAGTTTCTCAAGGCTAATTTTGACAAGATTCATATATTTATACTCTCATTCAAATTAATCAATTCCGTTTCACCTCAGACACAACTCTGTCTACCCAACAACTCATGCTATCATGAATGAGAAGTTATGTACAAATGCAATTTCCAATTTTGTGCCCATTTTAGCAAGCTTTGTTCTCAGATGTTTCATCCAGTAGTGATATCTTATTATTGGCTAATGGTATTTTGTGGGCTACAGAAACCACCTGGGAGGACCATAGAAGTTCCCAGATGTATGTTGGTGCTAAATATATCACTCACATCCATTAGTGTCCTCACCACATTTCTCTGTCAATAGTCCAAGATACAAAATTATGGATAGTTTAATTAACTGTGATTTGCCCAAGTCCCACAAATAATTAATGGTAAACAAGGACCTGGAGCACAGGTTGAGCAATTTTAATTGTTTATTACAATATTCCAAGACAAGAATGCAAGTTTTTACTACTCATACATGAGGAAAATACGATATATTTATAAATTTTTAAGTTCTTTTCAAAAACTCCCATGGGAGAAAAATACAGGTCAAAGCAGAGTAAGAGCATATTCTGTCTCTTAAGCTTGTAAGTATAGTTACCACCAATTTCATTAGTCCCCCTTTATCAGGCCACCTCAAAAATATTTTCACTGAGCCTCAGAGAAATTAAATATCATGTTCAAAGTTACACACCTAATAAATAGGAAGGTTGGAATTGCAAATTCATGTCCTCTTAACTTGAAAACATTTTTTTTTCACTATGAGGAGATGTGAATGCTGTCACTTTTTTTCCTGTTTTCTTTAGTATGCAGAACTTAAGAGTATTGTAATTTATATTAGGTGTACTTTAGTTTATATTAATTAAACTGTATCTTATTTATATTTGAATAATTAGATGCTAAAGTATTGTGTTCAGAGTTGTTTCTTTTTCAAGTACCGTTGTTGCTTCCTCATTTTTTAATGTAGTTTTACAGCATGATATTTTAAAATGGAGAATATCTAAATAATTAAAAACTGGAATAGATGTGATGTGACATGCGTGTGTCCCCATCTATGACTGTTCTCAGTTCCAAAAAAGGGAGAGGATTAAGGACACTGAATTATTCTGTCTAGCTGACTGTGTCTCCCTGAGTAACTCATAATTTTCTATATCATCACACTTGCAGTGTTAGCAAGGAGGGATTAATACATTTTAATCCTCCTTGCTTTAGTCCTATTTTTTTTCTTGTTCTCGTAGCTTGACTGTATTTTTCAGTCTTCAATACTCTCCTTTGCCTTTGGTTAATTCAAACAAATAATATATTCACAGAGCCTATAAATCTTTCTAGAGACTTTTTAAGTCTTTTAATGTAGTTTATTTTTAAATGTATTTTGACATGATGATAGTTTCTTTGCTTGTCTTTCTCTTCAGTTGTATTTGCTTCTATGCTAATCTGCTGAAGTACAGTTTGATCATGTTTTCTGATATAAAGTTGAAGGAGAAAGATGTGTAAGAGAGAGTCATATCAGACCTATTAGTAATCCTTATGGTTCCAGAATCATTCAGGCAAATCAGTTAGGAAAAAGACTTTTCAATGGGATAGTTATGTGTCATGACTTTAGAGAACTTTTAAAATCAAAACAATGTCAGTTTTTATCAAAAGCTCTCAATATTAGTTTTTCTCTCATAGATAACTTTTAATTTATTTTAACTGCATGTTAAAATTTTTTTTTTATTTTCATAGGAATTTTGGTGGCATTGTATAGCACACTTAAATCCCTGACTTCATTTTTATAGGTGTAATTACTGAGACTTATGTTCTATACTTGGCCCAAGTCCCACAGATAATAACTAGTAAACAAGTAGCTAAAACCCAGAGAGCCCAATTCCTATTTACAGGCTTTCTTTATAATCTTTGACCTCCTTGTGCAAATTAAGGCATCAGGATATGGTAAGATTGCTGAATACACAGTAGCTTCCCAACCTAAATATTAGATGTACCTGGGAAGAATTTTTGCAATTCAGATACTGCCCACTCTCCCCACTTCCCACCACTACCATCCTGATGTATATACTGTCTTTAAATTTCTGAGAGTGAAACTTAAAAATTAATAACTTTACAAACTTCTTTAGGAGATTCCAAGGCAGCTGGAACTGCTCTAAAGAACCATCTCCACCACAGAAGCATCAGCAAGACGAATTGTCCTATAGTGCTACATGCAATACGCTACCCATCCTTCCTGACCCTACATCCCAAGGCTAGTGGTCATGTTTCCAAATGCTCATCAAGGGTCAGATATAGGAGCATGTGCATACACTGTGTGAGTTGATTGAACATGGACCAACAGGAGAGTTTCTATAACGAACAATAATGTTCAGCTACATGTTACTGATTTCCCAGATAACCCAAACTCCAGACTTTTGTATTTAAAAATCCCGATTTTTTTTTTTTTTTTAATAAGGGCAAGGACGTTCAGTTCTGCAGACTCTTTTTTTTTTTTTTTAACTTTTGGGTTTATTTATTTAATTTATTTATTTATTTATGGCTGTGCTGGGTCTTCGTTTCTGTGCGAGGGCTTTCTCTAGTTGTGGCAAGTGGGGGCCACTCTTCATCGCGGTGCGCGGGCCTCTCATTATCGCGGCCTCTCTTGTTGCGGAGCACAGGCTCCAGACGCGCAGGCTCAGTAACTGTGGCTCACGGGCCTAGTTGCTCCGTGGCATGTGGGATCTTCCCAGACCAGGGCTCGAACCCGTGTCCCCTGCATTGGCAGGCAGATTCTCAACCACTGCGCCACCAGGGAAGCCCCCAAAAATCCCAATTTTTATACTGGTAAAAATTTTAATTGAATGGAAAGAAGACATGGATGACCAATTATATGTATTTATGGATCTGTGGTTCCATGGGCTTCAGTTTGTAATATATGCTCTTGATCTGAGAGACTGCATCGTCTTTGGTGTCTCCCATATTTGAACCTGAACCATATCCTCAGTTGCTCTAAAATTGACTTAAAGAAAGTCAATTAAAACGTCAATTGACTTAAAAACATGTCCTAGAGTATACTTTATATTGCCAGAGTACTGCGTTCTAATTGGTGAATTTAGAGTTCTGTGGAGGTGGGATCTGTCTGATTTACACTTAATCATAATAGTATTTTGTTTATGTCAGAACTGAAATTTATAGTTTGGTATACATTCATAAAACCAAATGAACCCCATGTGAAAGATTTGTCAATTGCCAGCCTCAAAAAAGGGCATAATTAATCCATGCTAGTGCTTTCCAGCACTCTAGGAGGTGGCACATACCCTAATTTAGCTTTTGAATTTATTTTATTCTGGAATAAGGTGTAGCAGTTTGGTTGAACACATGTTGTCTTAGAGATCTTTTTTCCTTTCAAACATATAAGAAAATTTGATGTTGGTTTAGGAATAGTGCAGACACTTGGGAAGTTCAGCTTTTATTATTCATTTTGTAAAATGGAAACAGGAAATCCTCATTCCAACAAATGGGCATCTTCTCACTCTGTCAAGTATGAGTAGCTGATTGATGAGTGACAGATCAATACAGAGAGGAGAACCAGTCTCTCTTCTAGATTTGTCAAAGGTTGACACCTACCTCTATTTGACATTGAGAGATGTCAGAAGCATGGACATTTTAAATGTAGCTAGGATCCCAAGCTCATTGCTATTAGTATTTATGGATTGAGCATCATGTATGTTTTCAGAGATATTCCAGAATAAGTTTTTGGATAAACTACTCTCCAACTTAGATACATGTTGTTCTCTAATTACTTTAATAAAGACAAACACAGACATGCAGCAGCAGATGCCAAACACCAATACAAATATCTTAGTCTGTCCTGGTCTTCATAATACTTCCAAACACTGATGATGAAAGCCAGATAGCTTTTTCAGCACTGTTCAGAGAAAAGCAAAAGACATTTTTAAATAAGGCTAAATATATGCATTTTTCAAATTTCTACTTGTCTGTCTTCTCCCAACAACTAGAATATACACTTCCTAAGTATGTTTGCTTATGATGGAATCCTCTAAAGAGTCCCTTGCCTATAGCAAAAGTTCAACAAATAATTGTGGGCTAATCAGTTCTTAGACATAACAGAATAATGGCTCTGACTTAAAGCCAATATAAGCCCTAAGGCAATATGCTTTTTGATTCATTTCAAAAAACTTTTACAACAAATGCATGCAAGCTCTTTTTAGAAAATTTTCTAATGCAACATATCTAGAAAGACAGTATCCTTGCTAAGTTAATTGTATTTGTAAATAAGATAAAGCACAGAATATCTTAAAATCGTGGCAGCACGTAGGCCATCTACTGAAAATGATTAATATGTATTCTAGGCTAGCAAGAATCCATCATTTATAATTAAACCATGGGTTCTGTGCCATGTGTCTTTCTTAAAGTGGACAATGAAGTTTTCAGGTGGCTACATTCTCAAAGGCAAGGTTTGGAAGAAGAATACAACCAGCAAAAATGGTCAGAATTTAGAAGATAAAATAAAAGCTGCAGGGGATAAAGAGATCAAAAGGAAGGATAAGTGACTTATGGTTGAACGATGGAAGAAAAGAACTTTTAAAAAGTGTGTTACACAGAAGCCACCATAGTGATTATTTAGAAGAGGTCACAGTTAGGAATAAATCATTGGCTACTACAATCATTGTGTGAGCCATAAATCTCTCTTCTCCAACAGCTCCTATATAATAATACCTGGCATTAATACATGAATGTTTCCAGTTTTACAGTCCTCACAATTTCCTAAGATCCCATTCCATTGTTGACAGCTTCAATTATGAGAAAATTCTTATTACAATGACTCAAAATTTACTTCTATGAAATTACTACCTATTGGCCTTTGTTATGTCTTTACAGCCATGCAAGCACACTCTTCCTTCTGTACATGGCAATGCCTCAAAATAGTGGAAGCTTGATACCATGTCCACTAATAATGCTGGACGTTAATAGGCCAATTTTCTTCAAGTCTTTGTTTTCAGATAGTTCCAGTTTTTCTTTCCCCTTGTTCAGGGCTCTTCTTAACATGACTCACCTAATAATCAACTCTTAAAATATACCACACAGAACTGACCATCAATGCTCAAGTTTCCTCTGAAGAGTACCAAGAAGGAGGGCTATGGAGGACATTTATTAGTGGCCTCTCAGCAGTTGTCCCCTCTATTCCTACTAACAATAGCCTTAATTCCCATTGGGGAAGTCTCTCCTCCCATTTAGGTCTTATTGGGGTGAGACTGCCCACATACCCTAATTTATATTTTTTTAATATCTTTATTGGAATATAATTGCGTTACAATGTTTTGTTAGTTTCTGCTTGTGCAACAAAATGAATCAGCTGTATGTATAGATATATCCCCATATCCCCTCCCTCTTGAGCATCCCTCCCACCCTCCCTATCCCACCCCTCTAGGTCGTCACAAAGCATTGAGCCAATCTCCCTGTGCTATACAGCATCTTCCCACTATCCATCCATTTTACATTTTGTAGTGTATATATGTCAATGCTACTCTCTCACTTCGTCCCAGCTTCCGCTCCCACCCTATGTCCTCAAGTCTGTTCTCTACGTCTGCGTCTTTATTCCTGCCCTGCCACTAGGTTCATCAGAACCGTGTTTTTAGATTCCATGTATGTCTGTTAGCATACGGTATTTGCTTTTCTCTTTCTGACTTACTTCACTCTGTATGGCAGACTCTAGGTCCATCCACCTCATTACAAGTAACTCAATTTCGTTCCTTTTTACGGCTAATATTCCATTGTATATACGTGTCACATCTTCTTTATCCATTCATCTGTTGATGGACGTTTAGGTTGCTTCCAAGTCCTGGCTATTTTAAATAGTGCTGCAATGAACATTGGGTACATGACTCTTTTTGAATTATGGTTTTCTCAGTGTATATGCCCAGTAGTGGGATTGCTGGGTCGTATGGTAGTTCTATTTTTAGTTTTTAAAGGAACCTCCATACGGTTCTCCATAGTGGCTGTATCAATTTACATTCCCACCAACAGTGCAGGAGGGTTCCCTTTTCTCCACACACTCTCCAGCATTTATTGTTTCTAGATTTTTTGATGACGGTCACTTTGATCTGTGTGAGGTGATACCTCATTGTAGTTTTGATTTGCATTTCTCTAATGATTACTGGTGTTGAGCATCTTTTCATGTGTTTGTTGGCAATCTGCATGTCTACTTTGGAGAAATGTCTATTTAGGTCTTCTGCCCATTTTTGAATTGGATTGTTTGTTTTTTTGATATTGAGCTGCATGAGCTGCTTATATATTTTGGAGATTAATCCTTTGTCAGTTTCTTCATTTGCAAATCTTTTCTCCCATTCTGAGGGTTGCCTTTTCATCTTGTTTATGGTTTCCTTTGCTGCGCAAAAGCTTTTAAGTTTCATTAGGTCCCATTTGTTTATTTTTTATTTTATTTCCAGCACTCTAGGAGGTGGCACATACCCTAATTTAGCCAGTTAGTCTATTCCATGTTAAGAGTACATAATCCCATATAAATCAATTGACCTGAAGAAAGTTTTCCAAAACTTCTGGGAAAGAAGAACCTCCTTATCCCAAAAGACCACCAAGAACTGATTCTTACTAACTAGATGTAAAAGAGGAATGTTATAACCCAGGGGTTACTGGAAACCATCTTGCAACTCTGCAAGAGGAACCCATGTGAGGAGGCGAAGTCAAGAAATAAAGAACTATGCTGGCTTTCTAATTTCTGAGAACGCACCACGCTCTTCCCAATGTGCACGCGCACACACACAAGGCTGCAACGATACTTTCTCATGTCATTGCCTCTCCCTGGAATACTCTTCCCTCTTTCCTTTCTGGCATTTACTTCTATTCATCCTTCACATCTCAGTTCTAGTGTCACTTCCCCAGAAAAGCCTCCTAATTTCCTTGACGAGGTCACATCTGTGTTTTACCAGTTTCTATATCACCACATACTTCATGTAGTTATCACAATAGCAATACTACATTTATTTCTATGATTATTTGATAATTGCCTCTCTCCTCTACTATAATGTAAGCTCTTTGAGGTTAGAGATCTTGTCTGTCTTGTATATTGCAGTACTCCCGGGGCTTGTCAATATATATTTTTTGAATGAATGAACACCTGAATGAATAATGAATGAATAATGCAATAAAGACCAACACATAAGAAAGGTTTTCACATGGATGGTGAGTGCACACAGGGTGGTGGCATAGGTGAAAACTGTTCTGAACCGTGTGCATCCCCCATAAATCAAAAGAAGATACCAATAAGTTGATAGCATCTAACTAGGGCACGAAGCAAGACAGAGATTTCAAGTGCCAAATTCCATAAACCTTGAGGAGATGTTTTTAAAAGGGTGAAAGGTCAATGGTTTAGAAATGGAATTATGAAGCAAGGAGGCCTCTCCTCTCCAGACTCTAACTTCCTGAGGAAATGCTGTCCCCTGAGTGCTAATGTTAAGGCTGGAAGATCTGATGAGTGTTTGAAGAACAGATTGATACCACAGGTAAGTTGACTTCACAGGGTGCAAAAATTAGAAGGTGGAGGGAGGGAAACTGAGATGAGGACAGGGGTTACATAGGGTAAAAAAGGTGAAGCAGAGGGGGTTGTGAGGATCAAGGTGGAAGGTTCAAACAAGTGAAATGACGTATTTGACACCATGAAGATAATCATAGTAGAACTAGATGTACTAGAATGCAGGTCTTCTGGCTTCTTAGGGCTAATTTTTTTTGCAAAATATATAGCAAACCTGGTTATGAAAAAGCAATAATCTCAGGAAATTAAGCTAATAATTGTTTTGTTATGGTGGTTTATTTTAAATGAGAGATTAGAATAAATCCAAAATATACTTAACTATTGAGATTATATGTCATATGTAGAAATATTTCCTTCCCTCTTATAATCTTAGCTCCTGAACTATCCCAGCATCCTAACACAGCCTCAACAAATACCAAATGACATGCTGTACACTTTAAACTTATATAGTGATGTATGTCAATTATTTCTCAATAAAACTAGGAAAATAAATAAATAATTACCAACTGAACATGAATAAATTAACAAAGGGTAATTGGGAAATGTCTACATTCCCAGATGCTGACAGTCAGACTAATGAAGCCAATTAAGAAAGCTGAATATAGGGACTTCCCTGGTGGCACAGGGGTTATGACTCCACGCTCTCAATGCAGGGGGCCTGGGTTCGATCCCTGGTCAAGGAACTAAATCTCACATGCATGCCGCAACTAAGATTTTGCATGCCACAATTTAGGATCCCACGTACCACAACTAAGGAGCTGGCAAGCCGCAACTAAGAAGCCCTCGAGCTGCAACTAAGGAGCCTATCTGCTGCAACTAAGACCCAGCACAACCAAATAAAGAAAGAAAGAAAGAAAAGAAAACTGAATATAAAACAGATGCCCTAATACTTAGTGGGAGCACAATTCATGAAGACTTAGAGCTCCAAGAGTAGAGGGAGTGATTGATACAATTAAAGCAAATGTTTGGTTAGGCCACCCAGGGATACACGTATCCCTGTAGGTAGACTGCAATGTGCTAGCACCAGAACAGAAATATATACAAGGTATTGACAGGACATGGAGGTAGGTATTGACATGCACTAAAGAGGTAGGAGATGAGTTCATTCATTTATCCATTCATTTAACAGGTATTTATTGAACACCTCTTAGGTACTAGGTACTCTTCTAGGCACCGGTGATACAACAGTAAAAAGCAGTCAAAAATTCCTGCCCTTCTGAGCTGACCTTCTAGTAAGGAGATGTAGAAAATACATAATGTGACAAATGGTAAAAAGTGCTGTGCAGAATAAAAAATTAGAGTAGGGAAATAAGAAAGTAGACAGAACAGGGTAGTAAGTAAACACCCCCTGATAAGATGACATTTAAGCAGACTCTGACCCTTGAGATGATATTTGACTTGGTTCTAAAAGGATATTTAGGCGGTCACCAGAAAGAGAGTTGGGGAAGGAATTTTCAGGTATAGAATATAAGGACTGAAAAAGCCCAGAGACCCAAAAGAATTTGGGGAAATAAGTTGGTTTTTTTAATCACCTGATGTCCATTTCCTCTTCTAATAATGGTACCTTGCAATTTCTTAAGAAAACAGTTTCTACCCATTCTTCATCTATATATTTCAGATTTGGAGTAAAACACGTATCCTAGGCCTGGCCAAGTGAAGTATTGTATCCCTTACATTGATGAGTAAGTAACTCAGAATTGTCCGATATGGTAAATCCTTGGACTTGTTTGAGGGGTTACCAAAAAAAAGATACTCTCTTTTCTGCACTGGGATTGCCAATAGTCACAATAATATGAGCCTAGAGCTTAAAGAAGCCATCATGCAGAGCCAAAGTATAAAAATAATAGTACAAAGCAGAGCCAAAAGATAATGAGAAACAGAAGGATGACCTTCATTTTTTGAACTCCTAGATAAAACCCTGTCTGAAGCTAACCTTAGCCAGGTATTTTTAAGCTTTGTGAATCAATATATTTCTCTTTGGCATTGAACTTGATACTCTATCATTTGCCAATCAAAGAGTCTTCATGTAAAGAATAGACCAAGGAAAGGACTGTCAGATATTATTTTAGAAATTATGATGGTACTTAGGCAACTGTTCCACAAAGATTCCTATCAAACTATATTACAAAGCTACAGTAATTACAATATTATGGTATTGGCATAAAAACAGACATAGATCAATTGAATGGAACAGAGAGCCCAGAAATAAACCCATGCTTATATGATCAATTAATTTACCACAAAGGAGCCAAGAATATACTGAGTAAAGGATGGTCTCTTCAATAAATGATGCTGGGAAAACTGGAAAACCGCATGCAAAAGAATGAAACTGGATGTCTACCTTACACCATACACAGAAATCAACTAAAAATGGAATAAAGATTTGAACATAAGAACTGAAACCATAAAAATCCTAGAAGAAAACATAGAGGGTAAGATCCTTGATATTAATCTTGGCAATGATTTATTGGATTTGACAAAAAGAGCATAGGCAACAAGAGCAGAAATAAACAAGTGAGACTACATCAAACTAAAAAGCTTCAGTATAGCAAAGGAAACCATCAACAAAATGAAAAGGCAACCTTTGGAATGGGAGAAATATTTGCAAATCATATACCTGATAATTTGGATTAATATCCAAAATATATAAAGAACTCATACAACTCAATAGAAAAAAATCCAATTAAAAAAATGGACAAAGGCTCTGATTAGACATTTTTCCAAAGAAAACTTACATATGGTCAATAGGTACAGGAAAAGGTGCTCAACATCCCTAATCATCAGGGAAATGCAAATCAAAACTATAACGAGATATTACCTCACATCTGTTAGAATGGCTATCATCAAAAACACAAGAGACAATAAGTATTGGCAAGGCTGTGGAGAAAAGGGAAGCCTAGTAGGAATGTAAATTGGTACAGCTATGAAAAACAGTATGGAGGTTCCTCAAAAAGTTAAAAATAGAACTACCATATGATCCAAAAATTCCACTTCTGGGTATATCAAGAGACATATACACCCCCATATTTGTTGCAACATTATTCACAATAGCCAAGATATGGAAACAACCTAAGTGTCCACCTAAGTGTGGATGAATAAATAAAGAAGTTGTGAGATATATAGAGATATATATACACAGTGGAACATTATCCAGCCATGAAAAAATATCCTGCCATTTGTGACAATCTTGAGGGGATTATGCTAAGTGAAATAAATCAGACAGAGAAAGATAAAATACTGCATGGTATCATTTATTTTTGGAATCTGAAAAAAAATTTTTCAAGTCAAACTCATAGAAACACAGAGTGGAAAAGTGTTTGCCAGGAGCTTGGAGGTGGGGGAAATACGGAAAGGAGAGGTATCAGAAAGAAAAAAGACTTCTAGGAAAACTTAATTCTTGCCATTTAAAGGAAGTGAAGTTGTAGAAGCACTAAGAAAGTGAGGGAGGCAGTTTCCAAATATAAAGTGTTGTGAGGTGTTTCAAATGCCTCGGGAAGGCACATTCTCTGTGTTACTTACTCATAAAAATGTGCACATGTGTTAAGTACAGTAGGTACCATGGTGAGCAGCACTCTGGGGGTACAGAAATAGACTTAACATTTATATATGGTTAAAGAGAATCACAGCTAGACAGGAGTTAAAGCAGTAAAAACAGATGAGGAGAAAAGAGACCTCAGTATAGAACTGGGCTCAATTCCAAATGCTACAAGGACACGTAGGGATTTAGAGCCAAGGAGCAGAATGAGGGGTCGGTGGATGGAAAACTACTAAGAGGAGATATCAAGGGTGGGGAAACTCTTGCTAAACTGACCTAATAGGATTCTTGCTAAAGGCAGACCAGGGTGATTAAATATCAAGGGTGGTGAGATTCTCTCTAAACTGACTTAGCAGGATTCTTGCTACATCTGGGCGGTGCAGGCCCAGCAGTGGGAGAGGGAGGGGTGGGGCATTTGTAAGTTCCGTCCTAGTTCAGAAGAGAGTTCAGAGAAGCCTGAATGGAGTTGTTCAGGGAGACCATCTTTGTCAGTATGACCACAGATTTCAGTGGGTTCACAATGATTCCTTGGCTGGCTAGTGCTGCTGTGTTTAGATAACAGGAGAGCTGCGGGGTGCAGGGCCGGGGGAGGGGACGGGCGGGTAACATTTCTCACAGTAAAAGTGACAGTGTCCTTTCCTTTAGAATCTTGAAAAAATTGTCTGTTGTTTTGAAACCAACTAGACCCATACTTTTCCCCTTTCTTATAGACTTATATTATCATCACTGAACTCTAGCCTACATAAAATTATAAATACATTGTACCATATACTACACATCTACCATTCTACCTAAATGGTTCTTGGTGGTCTTTTGCTTAAAGTGTGGTCTTTTAAATGCACTTATATCAGAATCACCTGAAAGACTTGTTTAAAAGATTTCTGGGCCTCATAGACCAACTGGATCAAAATTTCTTGTAGTGATGCTCAAAAATATGCAATTTAATAAGAATTCAAGCCTATTCTTATGCACACTGAAGTTCAAGAACTATTCAACTATGGAATAAATATTGGTTAGACTTCAGATAAAATAAGAAGGCTAAAACTTATTGATACCTACCCTTTTTTATATGCTTTATATACCCAGTCTCATTTAATTATCAAAACAGAACAGTGAGACACATACTTTTGCTATTTTAAAGGTGCTGAGATTAAATCAGAGAAGATTAAATCATGCACTCAAATCCACACATCTGGGAAGTGCCCAAGCTGATAGGGAATCTAACTAAAACTAACACCCGTGACTTGTCCTGACTTCGCCAGCCTGTCTCCCTTCCCCTTCTGTTATTTCTTGGATTATTTCATGAGAATCTTCCACCCACAAAAGCATTTTTTTTAATGTTGACAACACTAATTTGGATTGAAAACACCATAATACATACAGCTGGGTTGATCTCTGACCTCAGGAAAATGTCAGATGTTTCCCAGATTATCATTTCTTCATAAAAGTTGGTCGATATTATACATCTTCAGCCTATTCATATCTCTCTCCCTGTGATCTCAGGAAGTCCCAGAATCTCAAGTAGCTGAGTTAGCTGACTACTCCCACCCTTGCCTTATAATTCTGACAGGTGGATTAAAAGACATTAAGGGGAAGTATCTAATTTCTTTAACATCAAATTGTAACCACATCCTTTTGTCACTTGAGGAAAGTATGGTGCCTTGACTGTTTTAATGTGTTGAATAAAGTAACCATTCTAATGATAATAAGTCTCTTATAATGAATCTAACATTTCTGGCACTGAACCAGACACGAAGGACTCCTGAGGAACCTCACTATGGCCTGAGAGACATTAAATAAGTTATTACAGTACAATGGGTTACGTATGCATATCTATGAAGAGCTGTGTGCAAAGGGATGACCTCTGTCTGGGGAAGTGGATGAATGAACACTCCACAGAGAAAAGACATTTGTGCTAAAAGATCATGGAGAAGAGAAAGAAGGGCCATTCCAAGAAGGAGAATAGATTATTCAGACATATCCCTATGGTTGTATAGTGCTTGCCCCTTAAATATCTGCCTCAGGCCTTTTCCATCTTCTTTACCTTCATCAGTGACTCAGATAAGTGATTCCACTTGCTGTCCTTTTAGGGCCCAGAAAGCAAGGTGATCATTTTCACTTGGTTTATTGAATTGGTATCATGAATTATTCAGATTTTAAAGAAACTATTCCTGTTGTAAGCACTGAATCCATGTAACTCCTTCCATATCGTTTAATTGCACTAAAAAACTTTGAATTAGAATCAGAGAAAGATTTCTTATGGGACAATGAAAAAATACTTGATAAATATTTGGGAATTTCTTCCTAGGAATATTTTGAGAAAAAATTGTAAAGTGTTGTTGAATCTAAAAACAGGAGCATGAAAGTATATGGTCTCTTGAGAGTTTTTTAATACATAAGGGAAGCTATGGACTTTGTGTCATACTGCCTTCATTAAAAGGAGCATTAATTTTTGTTTGGTTTCTTTTGTTTTTTATTTTATTTTTTTTTTATTGGAGTATAATTGCCCTACAATGTTGTGTTAGTTTCTGCTGTGCAATGAAGTGAATCAGCTATATGTATACCTATACCCCCTCCCTCTTGGGACCTCCCTCCCACCCCTCTATCCCTGCCATCTAGGTCATCACAGAGCACCTAGCTGAGCTGCCCCCTGACACACACAAAAAGGAACATTAAGATGAGGGCTCAAACATTTTGAGGTTTTCTTTGGTCGGTCTTAAACATTGTATCAGCATGCTTGGTTTACTATGGGCATTTACGCATTTTCTCTGAATTACCACATTTCTGTTTGGTATAAATACTCCTAGCCTTTCACCTACAACTGTAATTGTCTCCTCTTTTTAAGACAATATTTGAATATCTGAAATAAATACTGGTGTTATTATTTAACTTAGAAAAATTTCTGTTTTAGCACTTCTACATGTTGATTTGTAATTATATCTCAAAGCAAAATGACTATCTCCATGACTTATAAATACTTAGACTGTTATTCCATAAACTATGGAAAATGATTTCAAGTGAGACTAGAAAAATATATTCTCAAGAAAAAATAATTCATCAAGGTGTTCTACTCACTCTTGTTTTGGAGAGAATATTGTTACAAATTCAGAAACACTGAATTTCAGTCTTGAAAAAGCATGTTCACCTATAAAATATCTGACTATCAAGATTCATATTATATTTTTCCCATAGCACATGCTTTAAATATAACCTTAATGATATGAAGTGAGGGAGGAACTAGGCTGTTAGACCCATCATTAGGAAAGCTAGGAGTCAAGGAAATATTCTTAAACAGCTTGAAATCTAATCTGTAAAGATATCGTGAGACAGACTGCAACAGTAGTGATGTATATGTCTTAACTCACACACATTTGCTTCATTTATATTTTGTCCTCATGAAATCCTAACAGATGTCAAGCATCCATTTAGCAGGTGCATCCAAAGTCCTATCCTCTTGCTCAACATACTAGACACTGAGTTTCCACCTCGCTCCCTTTCACTACCTCATTCCTTACTCACACCCTAGACCTTGTCTCCAGGCAGGATGGCTGTGCATATTCAATAACAGCACTCCAGTCCCTCCTTCTCAGGCCATAAGTTCTCATCCTTCAGTGTGTCCAGCCCCCTTATTTCCACTCTGGCCCCACAGAGACCTCAAGTCTCTTGACTCCACCTTTCTTTCCAAATCAGTAAGCCCCTCTCTGACTCTTCTTCCTTCCTAGTACATCATTTCAACAACTTCCTGGCCAGCATCCTTAGCATGCTCACTCATTTGTCCTTCTGATGCAAAAGCCCTGAAAATCGTAAGTGTACTTCAACTTACAAGGCCTCACTTTAGATTGATATTTCCTGAAAATAATTGGGTCATAATTTACAGGTTGCCTGTTTCAGGTACTTCACAGCTTCCTTTCAGATCAAACCCTGTTCTTCAGTTAGTCTAAACATCTGAATCAGTTAACATGTTTTGGTGGCAACAGGGATCATATTCAGTATATTTAACAATTGGCCAGTTGGAACAGACACCATATAAAAAATGCCAGCTGTTAAAACCAGCCAATATCAGCTCTTGATGCAAGCAATAGGATACAACTCCAGAAAGGAGAGAGGAGGAGGCAAAAAAAAAAAAAAAGAAAGAAAGAAAAGAAAGGGAAAACAGTGTGGCTCCTCCCATGCATATACTGTGAACCAATCACTATGACCAGCAAGATGGATTCCAGTGATTGGCCCTCCAATCAGGGAACCAAGCAGGTGGAGGGATTGCCAGAAAAAAAAAAAAAAAAAAAAAAAGATATGGGCAGACAAAAACAAGAACCACTACAGCTTTCTTTGCTGTCACTAAAAATTTCTCTTGTTGATGATTTAAGGAGCCCAATCCTTAGCATTAGAGAGAGAATATCTTTGTTTCAGTCACAGAGTTCAAATGAACCTATGGAGCAAAAAACTCCTTGACATTCTCCTTCAATTACTTTACAGATCCACTTTCTCTTAGTTTTTCCTCTAGCTTTCTGATCTTCCTACTCAGCTTTGGATGGAATTATTGGTACTTTCCAGTGATTGTCCTTATTCCTTTTTAAATTATTATTTCTGAAAACCTCCCCATACAATCTCATTCACACCCTTGGCTTCAGTTTCCATCTATACGCTGATTCCTCAGACTGTAGCACAGACTGACAGCTACCTACCTGACAATTCCTCTTGAAGTAATATGGGGAAATTTCCCACAGACAAGTCAAATTTAATGTTTCCAAATGAAATCCATCATCCCTCTTTCCCTCCATGTCATTCTGGCCTCCTGCACAGCCTCACCATCTGCTGGGATATCCAGTTCTGCCTGGAATCCTCCTAGACTCAACCCCTATCCCAAACTTCCTTATATAATCCACCGGCAAATCACGGCAGTTCTCACTGCTATTGCCCCAGTATAAACATTCCTCATTTCTCCTTAACATATCCCCTGCTTCCTGCCTCAATCACCTCCAATATAGCTTTCAAAATGCTGTTAGAATAAACTGAAATGCAAATTTGGTCATTGTTCCTTTAAAGCCTGTCTACAGAAAAACATCCAAAGTTCCTGGCCTGCCAGGCAAGATCCTCCAAATTCTATTGTCTCCCTCTCTATGTGGCCTCATCTTGTCACCCATATAGCCAAAACTACAACATTACCTGTACCTAACAGTTCTGTTAGCAGAACGTGGCATGCTGTGTGGTGCCCTGTAGAGAGTCAAACTATGCTCACTGTGCCTTGTCCAAATATCTGCCCTATGGAATCCATGAGTATAATAAAATGTATATAGTTTTACACTCTTGAGGTTGGGTTATGTATTACACAGCAGTGCATAACTGGAATAGGTACTTTTCTGATTTATGATTTTCCTGTGATGAAAATCTCCAGCATTAGCTGGAGAATAGATCCTACTTTTTTTTTACTGAATCTTATATTTTCTCCTTTTGGGTTTATTCTGTGAAATCATAGAAAATATATGAAATGTGAGAACAGATCTGGGTTCAAAAAATATTTATTTCCCTTATTTACTTTTGTGACCTTAGGTAATTTTCCTTTGTGAAATATGGATTATACCCACTTTATAAGTAGCTTTGGGACTTAATTTAGTGAATAGGTGTAAAGCTTCTAACATCTCAGATGGAGTCAAGTTATAAACCAGGGACTGTCATTCCTCATGGCGGTTAGCAGAAAACCTCTAAAAATAAATAGGTAGGAGAATAAAATACAAGGCATAGATCATACCATTGTACATTTGAACAACCCAAGAGAATTAAGTGAAAAACTTATTTAAAACAGTAAGAAAATATATGTGGTAGCTAGCTACAAAATTAATATATAAAAGTCAATAGCTGTCTTATATTCCAAGAAAAATCAACTTGAAAATATAATGGAAAAAAAAGACGTCAGTGAAAGCTAAACATAAAATATCCAAGAATAAGATTAACAAGAAATTTTTGTGTATGATTATTTAAGAAAACAATACAATTCCACTAAAGTATATCGAATAAACCTTCAATTTCTGGTGTTCAGCAATGAGTAATTGTTTCAATAAATATTAGTTCCCTTCCCATAAGACTTCAGGCGTTATAGGATACAATAGAGACAGCACTACAGCCCCCTTGCCCAGCCACCTTAAGTCTTTTCTCCCAAAGCAGGTAGGGTAGATATCATCTATTGAGAGGTTGGAAAATGCCAAGTTTATTGGTTGGAGAACTTCAATGAATGAAAATTTAACATGGAAACCAACTCAAAGGCCTACTTTGACCTACTCAAAGTAGGTCATTCCTTACCAAAGATTTCCTTTGATCTCAAAGGAAATCTAGAGATCAACCACCTCAAATTGACTAGAGCCAGTGATTGGAAGAGAAATGTATAAAGTTCTAGCTTTTAACAAATTACCCATATTGAAGGGCAGATGAGTAGTTTACTTTTCTGAAAATGTAAAGTTCAGGGGAAAAACAACCCAAGCAAATAGAAAAGGGTGATGAGAGGAGAAAAGCATGCACCTGTTTAGGGAGAGTTAGGTTCATTTTCAGTTGTTTCCAAAGTTTTATATTTGGTTTAATATGATCTTGACATTATTATGGTAATAAGATGTATTTGCTAAGTATGCTGCACAAGATAATTATTGGTTATTTTGAATCTAAAGTCTTACAGAAAAATGTTTAATCATATGCTCACTTGATCATAATTATGCACATTTTAGGGAGAGTTGTAATAATATGGATTTGGATTTACGTCAGGTTTTAGATTGGAAAGAAAATGATGGTATTCCCACAAGGTGGCAGGACATTTGTCCTATTTACAGGTCAATCACATTTTTACACTTTAGTGGAAATTTTGGTTCTGCTCAGGCTTTTGTGACAGAGCCTGATACTCTTCTTCCAATATGTGTTATCTCCTTTTTCCCTAAATGCTGATTTTTAACTAAACTCATGGCCAATGGGGAAAAAAAGACAATTGCCAGCATCCTTTGATTTAAGTATGGTCATATGACTTAAGTTCTAGCTGATGCCTATAAATAAACATCTTGTGTTTAACTTTTCAGTTTGGTTTGCCTTTCTTTTTTTCTTTCCTTGTTCTTGCTCAGTTGGAAAACTTATTTCACACACATGACAGAGAAATAAACTTTGTTTTTAAGCTGTTGTTGTTTTGAGTATTTACTGTTACTCAAGCTAACTTAGTTCCAACTAAAGCAAAATTAGAGAACTAGATGAAAAAACAATAATAGGGTTACCTTCATGTTAGGTAAGAGAAATTACATAGAAGCAAATAATTTTTAAATCTTGTTTAAAGAGTATGGGGGGGGTGGAATCCTACAATTCTCCTTTTTTTTTTTTTGGTTAATTATCCAAACTGCTTAAATTTATTAATCACTGCTTATATGACTCAGTTAATAATTATAATAACATGATAGAAGTCTCATTTTGCATAACTACTACAGTGCAAGTTTGCTGCATTATTTAAGAACTTCAGTTCTGACATAGAGGATGAGAAAAACAAATGGGCTAGATGAAACTCGTAAGGTATGCTGAGCACAATTAATAAATAAGGTAGTACTTATAAAGACAGGAAAACTCATAAGGTGAGTTAGATATATATGGACAAAAAAGTTAATAACCTAAGAAATATGTAAGACATAGATATGTTAAATGAAATGTGAGTGTTAAACTTACATAGAAAGGGCAGAAAAAAACAAGAGGTGCTTAATATTCATGATTGGTGAAGAGAAGTCTGGAAAGGGTTATTTGGATGGTATTTAACCCTCCAGTTGCTCCCCATTTGCTACAATTAAACTTGATAGCTTAGTTGTACTGACTTTTTATTTTACTTTTAGAGAGAAAGTAGTAAAAGCTCCAAATACAGATGAGAGTAGGCCTCCTGAAATCATTGTCATGCCTTGCCCAATCAGATGTCCAGAACGACCTTTGGAATTGGCTCATGATACCTTTTGGAAAGTCTCCGTCATCCCCTCACATCGTGCCTAGATTTTGTAGTTGGTTTATACTTTGTCACTGACCAATAATATACCAGGCAGTGTGTGCCAGTTCTGTTTGCTTGCTCAAAGGTCTTACTGGTGAATTCTATTAGAAAAATAGTCAAATTTTCAACTGATAACATCTGTGCTCTTACTTACCAAGCTCCTTGCTACACCCTGCAGATTTCCAGAAGATGGGTGTCTGATGAACTTACTGATTCTTGAGCTGAAGGAAGCGTTGTAGGATTAATAGGCTGCTTATAATGAATGTGGCTGTCAACATCAACAGAACTATGAAATATTATAGCTCTGGATCCACTACTTCAGAGCAAATAATGAAATGGATTAACTCTTCAGAAGAAAATAACAGTTACAGCCTGATATTTCATCATTTCATCATGCCATCAATTGAAATGGCAAAGGTTCTAAAAACAAATTTATAAATAGTTTGGTCAAAGAGATTAATATCATATACATTAATAAATTTAAAATAAAAGTCAACCATTTTAATGATCCATGGATAGAAACAAAAAAAAAGACTTCTAAATAGGCCCAACACTTACAGAGATGTAAATATAAAAACATTAATTTTTTAAAACATATAGTGTTATTTAGAGGAAAATCTACATTTGGTTATCTTTGCTATAGTTTTTTTTTGATTCAGAAAATTCAGTCATGTGTAAAGAAAAGGGAAAGGGCTGCCACTGCCAGTTTTTTATCAATAGCTCTGGTTTCCCTACCTCTGGTCTTCCTTCTCTCCAGACTATTCTCCATCTTGCCACCAGAGTGCTTTTTCCCCCTAGCTTTATTGAGGTATAATTAAAAAATAAAAATTGTCTATGATTAAGATATACAACTTGATATTTTGATAAACGTATACCTTCAAACTAATATACGTATCCATCACCACCAGATGACTTTTTTACTTGACACAATTGTGTCAGTCCTTTGCTTAAAACTCTTCAATGACTCCCTAGAAGGATAAAATCTAAAGTCCTTTGGTTGACAGACAATCCCATCTCAATGCAAACTATTTGACTTTGGGGCCTCTTATCCTCTTTCTGAGTTTTCTTCGCTCCCCTCCCAGGTGCCTTGGGCAGTAAGCCAACTGGGTCCTTAAATGGTGAGCAGGCCTGGCCAACGTGGCCTTTGATGGCTTCTACATCCTTCCTTCTCTAGATGCTTCTGCCCAGCACTTCTGAGACAACAGCCTCACACTCTGTTCACACTTGTAACTTTGAGACTTCTTCCTTCCTTCTTATCCTATTCTTTCCAGCACCCCCCCACTGTCCAGTTTCACTAGTCACACACAACACACACACAAAGGCACTTTAAACAAATGCCTAGAATCAGGTGTTTTCTCCTTCCTTAAGGTCTGGGGAACTTTTAAATAAAATAAGTAAAAAGGTATAATAATACACACATGCACACACACAATTCCTTAGTCTCCATTCCTTTACTGCTGGTGAGGGTAATGAGGTGGGCAGTATCTGCCTTGTAAATCATCAAAGACTGATATATACATATACAGATATACATATACAGATATATATGTGTGTGTGTGTGTATGTATATCGAATATTTATATCTTGTTACAGAAGTAAAGATTGTGATATAATGGAAAACTTTACCTTGGCTCTTAAGTAAAGAGCCAGGGAATGAATTTATGGGGACATGCTCTCTTTCGTTCATTCATTTGCTAAACATTGTTTTAGCAGTATACAAAAATGTAGGCAAAGCTTTTGCTCCCATAGAATTTATGTTTTAGAAGAAGAAGACAAACAATACACACAAATACATATAATAAGTTGGCGCTAAATGCAAAGCGGATAGATAAAACAGGGTAAAGTGCTAGAGAGTGACCATAGTTGGGGGATATAGTGGGAAGGACATTTCTATTTGAGATATACTTGTCAGGAGGTTCCCCAGATTGTGGCATTTGATCAAAATCTGAAAGTTGCCTCTGAATTCTAGAGGACAGGCCTAGTCCATTTTTTGCTTCAGTATAGCATTTCCATTTATATATTGATTTATAATGCAACACTTTCAACACTCTGATGCAGTTTATCATTTAACTCCCGAAATACCACCCCCAAAATTGAAGCCCATTAATATTGTAAAGTGAATAAACAGAAATCTCAATTAAATAGAGCTGGGACACCAAAAAGGGGCGCTTCCATGCCCTGCGATGATAGTAGAGCCCAACAGGAAAAAGAAAGACTCCTCTTCTTTCTTGACAAGGACTCAGCCAATAAAAGGTCATGGACTCTGTTTACTATAGCCCTCCTAACTTCCTTTTCCTCTCTGTTAAAGTGTTCTCCTTCCTTTGCTGGGTGGGGACTTGCATGCAGCTCACCATGATTGCAGACCCTGAATTGCAATTCTCTGATGATCCAAATAAACCCATCTTTGCTGGTGAAATACCTGGCAGGCTATTTGTTTCAGGTCAACAACATAGACCTTAAACAGGTAAATAATAAGGAAGGAGGTGAAACTTTGAAGAAAGGTGCTGTCTCTTGTACCAGCCAACCTAGGCTGAAAGAGAGTTATTGCAATATAACAAAACTGGCTCTAAATTGTCAAGGCAAAGAAGAAAACCAAAGGGCTACGTGGCGCTCCATGTTGAAATAAAGGAAATTAACAATTTTATTAGTTTTTTTCTTTAGTAAAGCTTTTCCCTAACCAAGCTCTTCCCTTGTTGTGCAGTCACAGAGAAATGCGTAAATGGGTTGCTTTATTCTTACATTAAACAACAGAATAAATAATACTCAAAAACCATCCTCTTAATCAAGCCTCTGTAAAGGCTAAGGGCATAATATTTAGTTGCAGCTGTGTAAAGGCCATGCAGTGGCTTGCTTTATGGAATTATTGGTTTCCTCATTGTATAAACATGCATTTTTAATGGCATATTTTAAACTTTTTATTTGGAAAGAATTTTGAACATGCAAGAACATTACAAGAATAGTACGAAGAATGTTTGTATCTGTTTTACACAGATTCACCATTGTTAATATTTTGCCCCATTTGCTTTACCTTTATTATTTGCTGTCTACCTATATTTTTCCTGAACCACATGGGTATAAGTTATATACAGTATGTCCCTTTACCCCTCAGTGTTTCAATCTGTATGTCCTAAGAATTGGGATATTCTCTTACATAATCATTATATAATTTTTAACTCTAAGGGATCTATCAACCATATTGCAATTTTATCAACAGATGGAACAAAGGCCTATGTAGCGTTTTTTCTTCAGTACAAGATCCAGTCTAGGATCACACAGTCCATTTAATTTTCAGACTTCTTGAGTCTCCTTTAATCTGGAATAATTTCTCGGCCTTTCTTTATCTTTTATGACGTTGACATTTTTGAAGAATACATACATCCTTCCCCCCTTTCCTTCTTAATAGAAAGATCATCATTTGGAGTTTCCCTAATGTGTCCTCATGATTAGATTATTCTTAATATAAATATTATGCAAGTAATTTTATGTCCTTTTCAGTGTATCACATATAGTGGCACATGATGTCCCTCTGCCTTTCATTGTTGATGTTAACCTTAATCACCTGGGCAAGGTATGGTCCAGTTACACGATCATGTAGTTACTATTTTTTCTCTTGCAATTAACAAGCAATCTGTCGAGAGATACTTTTCAACCATGCATATATCCTGCTCTGCATCAAAAATTTCCCCCTTGATTTATCACTCATTGGTGATTCTTACATGGACTAATCTTTACTGTCATAGTTGCGAAAGGTTGATTTTTAAACTCCAGCCTCTGTAACATCAATCAATCATCACTCAGCCTTCTTCAGTAATCAAGAGCCTTCCTTTCTCCACAATTACTTAATCATTTATTTAGAATCAGCATGTATCCATGGGTTTCCATTTTGTACAATGTTTCTGAAATAATTACTATACTTAATTATTTCAATGGTCAAAATGTCTAAGATTTGGCCTTTGTGAACCCTTGCAGCTGGCTTCTAGGTCTTGTGACTTTGCCTGTGATGATCCAGTCCTTAATGTTATGTATGGTGAGACAATGGGCACCAATGGATTTCAATGTCTGTTCTTTCTCTGTCCTGCTCATATCACGTAGGTGCTTATAAGTGCAGATTCCTTGATCATACCCAGACTTACTGGATTAGCAAACTCAGGTGATTTTTATGAACAGTAAAGATCAAAATAGATGACATAGATATCAAAGAAAAAACAGGCAAGAAATACTTTATTCAAGACAATTGCAAAAGGAGTCAAGACTAATGATATGGAGGACAGATATTGAACTCAATTCCACTGAAATAAAAGGTGGTAGGATATTTAAGTACTGTGGTGAGCTCATGCAAAAGAACTGGAGGACATTAGGAAGGAGGTTGGTCAATGTGATCAGGCCATCTGTGTTTGCTAATTGGCATTTATCCAACAAATTATGCTTCTGTCCTCCCACAGAAACTGGAGAGAGGGGCCCTATCTTTCTTGATGATTATATTTCAAAGGGATGGCTCCCAGTTCTTTGAGAAAGACATTCCAAGATTTTAGAAGATTTACATCTCAAAGGGGCAGAAAAGTAATTTACAATTGCAAATTTTCTGAAGTAAAGGCTCTAAGAAAAGGGAGGTCAGGGGCCTAAAGTCAGGAAGAAATTTGTCTAGAGCTTAGTCAAGCTGAGGGACTGTTAAGGCCATCTTGGTCAATGATAATCTTTATGAAGGCAGGGTCCAGATCTATTCTGTTCACTTGTTATTCACCTTGCCTGTGGCTAACTCAGTTCCTGCCATGTAGTAGGCTCTCAATAAGTATATGTAGAATGAGTAAATGAATAAATTAATCATGCATTTTATGATCAGAGTCATCAGGGAAATTTTATTTTATTTTCAGAAATTTACTTAAGCTTCATAGGTATTCCTCCGTTTCTTTAGGTAGTATCTTCCAAATCTGTTTGAAAATCTGAAAATCACCTGGAAAGCTTTAGAAAAATCTGATTTCAGAGCTATACTTCAGATATGACTGGATCAAAATGTCAGGGAGTAGGGGCTAAGTATCTGTATTTTAATGCAATTTAAAATGCTACCAAGGGAGATGACTTAAGATCTGTTTCCTTAAAATCTCAGCACCATATTTTTTTAAATAAACCCAACCTGTGTTTATTTTGATAAGGTGTCAAGTGACTGTTTTAAGCTCAAATTTAAGGAAAAGATTCAGTTGCCATTTCCAAACACGAGGGTGCCTGTGGTGTTATTGAGAACTGGTTTTAATCATACCCTCTTCTGGTGTAGCCCTCAGGTTTACAGAGAGTATAAGAGCAGGGCCTGCTGAGATTTTCAGTGCAGCCTCAGTTACTGCTGTGTTCTGAAATCTAGAGGTGTTGAGCTATTAGCATTTGCATCAATTACTATTAAAGTAAAAGTTTGGTCCAACTAGACCTTGTTAAGTAAGCCTGTGATTTAAAAGAAAAAAATTACAAAATGCTTTCCTTTGAACATGTTCTGGCTTCTATCCCTAGGATGGGGCAATACATAATCCTAGCGAGGCTTATGGCACATTTTCCCTTCTTGAAAATTAGTTGAAGAAATTGTCTCTAATTATTTTAACTGGAATTAAAAAGGAAAAATACCCATTAATTAGTATCAATTATATAACTCTCAGAAAATTGGTAAGAAAACCTTTAAATCTTTCACTGCTGTGAAAATTAAAGTTTTATTCAAAGGCTATGGGGATTATAATAAAAGTAATTTCCAATGCTGGCTAAGGGCTTACTGTTCCAGGCACTCTTCTGAGTGGCTCTTGTGCATCATCTTATTTAATCCTCACAATGGCCTTATGAGGTAGCTAATTATTATCCTTATTTTACAGATGAAGACACTGAGGCTCAGAGAGGTTAATTAACCTGCTCTAGGCCACATTACTTGTAAGTGTAGAAACAGGGCTTCAAATTTGGGGGGGGGGGGCGGATGGGAGGGTGGCTTTAGAGTTAGCATTAATGTAATCCTTTAAAATGGTATTTCTCAACTGGAGGTCGATTTTCCCCCTACCCTCCAGGAGACTAACAATGTCTGGAGACATTTTTGTCTGTCACACTGAGTGGCAGAGGGTATGTGTGCTACTGGCATCTAGTGGGTAGAGACCAGGGATGCTGCTAAACAGCCTACAATAATACACAGAACAATTCCTACAACAAAGAACCATCCAGACCAAAATGTCAATAATGAATGCCAGGGTTGGGAAAACCCTTAACATAAAACCTGAAATTAGTTTTAATAGCAAACTAGATTGGAGTGTTTGACATCACCAAGAATTCCTCGGACCAAATGAGTTAAAGACAATCTCTCCTCATCAAACTAAAATCTAAGGAGCTGTAAAGTCTCTCCAATTACTGGTAGCAGGGCGGGGTGGAGCTGTACACACTGATATCAGTTTTTGAGAGGGTCTTTTTTTTTTTTTTTTTTTTTTTTTTTGGCTACATCAGGTCTTAGTTGCAGCACGCAGGGTCTTCGCTGAGGCATGCGGGATCTTTCATTGCAGCGTGGGCTTTTCTCTAGTGGCATGCAGGTTTTCTCTCTCTAGTTGTGGCATGAGGGCTCCAGAGCGCGTGGGCTCTGTAATTGTGGTGCGAGGGGTCCAGAGTGTGTGGGCTCTGTAGTTTGCAGCACGCGGGCTCTCTCATTGAGGCGTGTGAGCTCAGAAGTTGTGGCGCACAGGCTTAGCTGCCCTGCAGCATGTGGGATCTTAGTTCCCTGACCAGGGATCAAACCCGCGTTCCCTGCGCTGGAAGGTGGATTCTTTACCACTGGACCACCAGGGAAGTCCCCGAGAAGGGTCTTTTCATGTAAATTAATGAAGCAAACTTTTCACTCAATAGAAAATAAAACTTCCTGAGGTTAATATTTATGGAAAAAAAATATATTTTGTTTCCTGAGAATGTCTCATGTCATTAAAGAAGAAAATTCATACTGTCTATTTCAAGCCTGGAGAGAACACTGAAAAACAAAAAAAAAAGACCAAATCTCTCTGGAATATTAAAAATCTTAATTTTAGTCTAGTGTTTCATCAAAACTGCTTGCCTGAATTGTTGCTTATAAAGCTGTCTGTTTCCACAGTCTCTGATTCAACTCCACCAGATGTTTTATTTCATGAATAATTGTTTCTTCAAAGATATTTTCATTTCAGGGCAAAATGCATTGAAATGTTAATTTCTGTGAAATTGAGGTGATTTGGGTAACATGCCTTCAGTGTTATATTCATTAAGACCTAAGATTCTATTTAATTGCAATTAAGATGGCTTCCCTGATTTAGAATTAAATTTGGATGAAAGTAGGCAATTCAAATATAGCAAAATCTTAAGATGTTATTTAAAAATCAACATAATTTTATATCTCCTTGCTGCTTGATTTTTTGAACACATGAATTAAAATATATTCCAATTGGAAAAGGAATAAAGATGAATAATAAATAGTCTACCAGAAATTAAATTTAATCTTTCTTTTTGAAGACACATCTGACAAATTTTGAGAAAATATCAAAAGAATATTTCATATTTCTTTAAATTAGTGGGCTAGATGAATACTTCTTTCTCCAGTCAAATTTCAAAGTCAACAAACTTAAGCTAGAGGTATTTAATATATATTTTAAATGTTTGAGTGATTCCTTTCTAAACCAGCATCTTTGAGGTCTTTGGAACAGATGACAGTAAAATTAAATTCTTCTGATACTTCTATTTTTAAATATATCTCTTTAGTATAGTTGTTCTCAGTTTCTAACAATAATTTCCTGTCAGATGTAAAATGCTGAATGTAAAATATTTTTCAAATTTAAAATGGTTATGGATAAGCAATCAACATGCACTTTCATTTGTAAAAAGGAAGAGGAAGTGATTACCAAGTAAAGCAATCTTAGAGCAAGAAGAGCCTTAAAAGTTTACCTAGCGCATCCCATTCCTTTTAGAGCTAAGAACACTGATGTCAGACAGGGAGATATTTTTCAAAGTAACACAGAGGAACTGGAACTGGATGTTGACCCCTGAGTCCATGCAACCTCTTTCACTACTTATGCCACTACTCCCAGGAAGTGAAAATCATATTCATCCCCACTCAACACCTAGAATGTCAAGTATTGCATAAATTATTTATCAAACTAGCTGCTGTGGCCAACAGATGCCAAAGAACTTAACATCTAATTGGAAAAGTAACAAATAGAATAGACAGGGAACGATAAGTAATACAGGGCACCAAAAATAGTAGGGGAAGATCATTTCCAGTTGGGAAGAATAGGGACATCTTTATAGAGAATGATTTATTTGAGTCAGCTCTTTAAGTGGGCATGAGACTGCAGGAGAAAGAGTGAAAGGAGAAGGACTTTTGGGTGTGAAACCTATGTGAACAAACATATAGAGGTAGGAAATCATAGGTATAGTAGGAAAAAAATGAAAAGACTAATTTGACCAGGGCATATGATTTTCATAGAGGATGTGGTGATAAAATTAAGAAAGATAGTTGGAGCTCAGTGGTTCTTGTGCATTACAACTTCATAAGGATTGTATAGAGGTAATTTTTATAATACGAAGGAAAATTTGGTTTGTGTATTTCCAGGGTTTTTTTTTATATGGTAGCACCCAGGTAGCAAGTTGTAACTTTATGAATCTACTAAAATTGGTCCACATGAACTTTTCTTTTTTTGAATATTTTATTTTATTTTATTTTATTTTTTTTTTTTTATTTTTAAACATCTTTATTGGAGTATAATTGCCTTACAATGGTGTGTTAGTTTCTGCTTTGTAACAAAGTGAATGAGTTATACATATACATATGTTCCCATATCTCTTCCCTCTTGCATCTCGCTCCCTCCCACCCTCCCTATCCCACCCTCCCCATCCCACCTATCTAGGTGGTCACAAAGCACCGAGCTGATCTCCCTGTGCTATGCGGCTGCTTCCCACTAGCTATCTATTTTACATTTGGTAGTGTATATATGTCCATGACACTCTCTCACCCTGTCACATCTTACCCCTCCCCCTCCCCAAATCCTCAAGTCCATTCTCTAGTAGGTCTGTGTCTTTATTCCCATCTTGCCACTAGGTTCCTCATGACCTTTTTTTTGTTTTTTTCCTTAGATTCCATATATATGTGTTAGCATACTGTATTTGTTTTTCTCTTTCTGACTTACTTCACTCTGTATGACAGACTCTAACTCCATCCACCTCACTACAAATAACTCAATTTCGTTTCTTTTTATGGCTGAGTAATATTCCATTGTATATATGTGCCACATCTTCTTTATCCATTCATCCGATGATGAACACTTAGGTTGCTTCCATGTCCTGGCTATTGTAAATAGAGCTGCAATGAACATTTTAGTACATGACTCTTTTTGAATTATGCTTTTCTCAGGGTATATGCCCAGTAGTGGGATTGCTGGGTCATATGGTAGTTCTATTTTTAGTTTATTAAGGAACCTCCATACTGTTCTCCATAGTGGCTGTATCAATTTACATTCCCACCAACAGTGCAAGAGTGTTCCCTTTTCTCCACACCCTCTCCAGCATATATTGTTTGTAGATTTTTTGATGATGGCCATTCTGACCGGTGTGAGATGATATCTCATTGTAGTCTTGATTTGCATTTCTCTAATGATTAATGATGTTGAGCATTCTTTCATGTGTCTGTTGGCAATCTGTATATCTTCTTTGGAGAAATGTCTATTTAGGTCTTCTGCCCATTTTTGGATTGGGTTGTTTGTTTTTTTGTTATTGAGCTGCATGAGCTGCTTGTAAATCTTGGAGATTAATCCTTTGTCAGTTGCTTCATTTGCAAATATTTTCTCCCATTCTGAGGGTTGTCTTTTGGTCTTGTTTATGGTTTCCTTTGCTGTGCAAAAGCTTCTAAGTTTCATTAGGTCCCATTTGTTTATTTGTGTTTTTATTTCCATTTCTCTAGGAGCTGGGTCAAAAAGGATCTTGCTGTGATTTATGTCATAGAGTGTTCTGCCTATGTTTTCCTCTAAGAGTTTAATAGTATCTGTCCTTACCCTTAGGTCTTTAATCCATTTTGAGTTTATTTTTGTGTATGGTGTCAGGGAGTGTTCTAATTTCATACTTTTACATGTACCTGTCCAATTTTCCCAGCACCACTTACTGAAGAGGCTGTCTTTTCTCCACTGTATATGCTTGCCTCCTTTATCAAAGATAAGGTGACCATATGTGCATGGGTTTATCCCTGGGCTTTCTATCCTGTTCCATTGATCTATGTTTCTGTTTTTGTGCCAGTACCAAACTGTCTTGATTACTGTAGCTTTGTAATATAGTCTGAAGTCAGGGAGCCTGATTCCCCCAGCTCCATTTTTCGTTCTCAAGGTTGCTTTGGCTATTTGGGGTCTTTTGTGTTTCCATACAAATTGTGAAATTTTTTGTTCTAGTTCTGTGAAAAATGCCAGTGGTAGTTTGATAGGGATTGCACTGAATCTGTAGATTGCTTTGGGTAGTAGAGTCATTTTCACAATGTTGATTCTTCCAATCCAAGAACATGGTATATCTCTCCATCTATTTGTATCATCTTTAATGTCTTTCATCAGTGTCTTATAATTTTCTGCATACAGGTCTTTTGTCTCCTTAGGTAGGTTTATTCCTAGATATTTTATTCTTTGTGTTGCAATGGTAAAGGGGAGTGTTTTCTTAATTTCACTTTCAGATTTTTCATCGTTAGTGTATAGGAATGCAAGAGATTTCTGTGCATTAATTTTGTATCTTGCTACTTTACCAAATTCATTGATTAGCTCTAGGAGTTTTCTGGTAGCATCTTTAGGATTCTCTATGTATAGTATCATGTCATCTGCAAACAGTGACAGCTTTACTTCTTCTTTTCTGATTTGGATTCCTTTTATTTCTTTTTCTTCTCTGACTGCTGTGGATAAAGCTTCCAAAACTATGTTGAATAATAATGGTGAGAGTGGACAACCTTGCCTTGTTCTTTATCTTAGTGGAAGTGGTTCAGTTTTTCACCACTGCGAACAATGTTGGCTGTGGGTTTGTCATATATGGTCTTTATTATGTTGAGGTAAGTTCCCTCTATGCCTACTTTCTGCAGGGCTTTTATCATAAATGAGTGTTGAATTTTGTCGAAAGCTTTCTCTGCATCTATGGAGATGACCATATGGTTTTTCTCCTTCAATTTGTTAATATGATGTATCACGTTGATTGATTTGCGTATATTGAAGTATCCTTGCATTCCTGGAATAAACCCCACTTGATCATGGTGTATGATCCTTTTAATGTGCTGTTGGATCCTGTTTGCTAGTATTTTGTTGAGGATTTTTGCATCTATGTTCATCAGTGATATTGGCCTGTAGTTTTCTTTCTTTGTGACATCTTTGTCTTGTTTTGGTATCAGGGTGATGGTGGCCTCGTAGAATGAGTTGGGGAGTGTTCCTCCCTCTGCAATATTTTGGAAGAGTTTGAGAAGGATAGGTGTTAGCTCTTCTCTAAATGTTTGATAGAATTCGCCTGTGAAGCCATCTGGTCCTGGGCTTTTGTTTGTTGGAAGATTTTTAATCACATTTTCAATTTCAGTGCTTGTGATTGGTCTGTTCATATTTTCTATTTCTTCCTGGTTCAGTCTCAGCAGGTTGTGCATTTCTAAGAATCTGTCCATTTCTTCCAGGTTGTCCATTTTATTGGCATAGAGTTGCTTGTAGTAATCTCTCATTATCCTTTGTATTTCTGCAGTGTCAGTGGTTACTTCTCCTTTTTCATTTCTAATTCTATTGATTTGAGTCTTCTCCCTTTTTCTCTTGATGAATCTGGCTAATGGTTTATCAATTTTGTTTATCTTCTCAAAGAACCAGCTTTTAGTTTTATTGATCTTTGCTATCGTTTCCTTCATTTCTTTTTCATTTATTTCTGATCTGATCTTTATGATTTCTTTCCTTCTGCTAGCTTTGGGGTTTTTTTGTTCTTCTTTCTCTAATTGCTTTAGATGCAAGGTTAGGTTGTTTATTCGAGATGTTTCCTGTTTCTTGAGGTAGGCTTGTATTGCTATAACCTTCCCTCTTAAAACTGCTTTTGCTGCATCCCATAGGTTTTGGGTCGTCGTGTCTCCATTGTCATTTGTTTCTAGGTATTTTTTGATTTCCCCTTTGATTTCTTCAGTGATCACTTCCTTATTAAGTAGTGTATTGTTTAGCCTCCATGTGTTTGTATTTTTTACAGATCTTTTCCTGTAATTGATATCTAGTCTCATAGCGTTGTGGTCGGAAAAGATACTTGATACGATTTCAATTTTCTTAAATTTACCAAGGCTTGATTTGTGACCCAAGATATGATCTATCCTGGAGAATGTTCCATGAGCACTTGAGAAAAATGTGTATTCTGTTGTTTTTGGGTGGAATGTCCTATAAATATCAATTAAGTCCATCTTGTTTAATGTATCATTTAAAGCTTGTGTTTCCTTATTTATTTTCATTTTGGATGACCTGTCCATTGGTGAAAGTGGGGTGTTAAAATCCCCTACTATGATTGTGTTGCTGTCAATTTCCCCTTTTATGGCTGTTAGTATTTGCCTTATGTATTGAGGTGCTCCTATGTTGGGTGCATAAATATTTACAATTGTTATACCTTCCTCTTGGATCGATCCCTTGATCATTATATAGTGTCCTTCTTTGTCTCTTGTAATAGTCTTTATTTTAAAGTCTATTTTGTCTGATATGAGAATTGCTACTCCAGCTTTCCTTTGATTTTCATTTGCATGGAATATCTTTTTCCATCCCCTCACTTTCAGTCTGCATGTGTCTCTAGGACTGAAGTTGGTCTCTTGTAGACAGCATATATATGGATCTTGTTTTTGTATCCTTTCAGCCAGTCTGTGTCTTTTGGTGGGAGCATTTAATCCATTTACATTTAAGGTAATTATCGATATGTATGTTCCTATTCCCATTTTCTTAAATGTTTTGGGTTTGTTATTGTAGGTGTTTTCCTTCTCTTGTGTTTCTTGCCTAGAGAAGTCCCTTTAGCATTTGTTGTAAAGCTGGTTTGGTGGTGCTGAACTCTCTCAGCTTTTGCTTGTCTGTAAAGGTTTTAATTTCTCCATCAAATCTGAATGAGATCCTTGCTGGGTAGGGTAATCTTGGTTGTAGGTTTTTCTCCTTCATCACTTTAAGTATATCCTGCCACTCCCTTCTGGCTTGCAGAGTTTCTGCTGAAAGATCAGCTGTTAACCTTATGGGGATTCCCTTGTGTCTTAATTGTTGTTTTTCCCTTGCTGCTTTTAATATGTTTTCTTTATATTTAATTTTTGATAGTTTGATTAATATGTGTCTTAGCGTGTTTCTCCTTGGATTTATCCTGTATGGGACTCTGTGTGCTTCCAGGACTTGATTAACAATTTCCTTTCCCATATTAGGGAAGTTTTCAACTATAATCTCTTCTAATATTTTCTCAGTCCGTTTCTTTTTCTCTTCTTCTTCTGGGACCCCTATAATTCGAATGTTGGTGCATTTAATGTTGTCCCAGAGGTCTCTGAGACTGTCCTCAGTTCTTTTCATTCTTTTTTCTTTATTCTGCTCTGCAGTAGTTATTTCCACCATTTTATCTTCCAGGTCACTTATCCATTCTTCTGCCTCAGTTATTCTGCTATTGATCCCATCTAGAGTATTATTAATTTCATTTTTTGTGTTTTTCATCGTTGCTTGGTTCCTCTTTAGTTCTACGTCCTTGTTAAATGTTTCTTGCATTTTGTGTATTCTATTTTCAAGATTTTGGATCATCTTTACTATCATTATTCTGAATTCTTCTTCAGGTAAACTGCCTATTTCCTCTTCATTTGTTAGGTCTGGTGTGTTTTGACCCTGCTCCTTCATTTGCTGTGTGTTTTTCTGTCTTCTCATTTTGCTTATCTTACTGTGTTTGGGGTCTCCTTTTCACAGGCTGTAGGTTCGTAGTTCCCATTGTTTATCGTATCTGTCCCCAGTGGCTAAGGTTGGTTCAGTGGGTTGTGTAGGCTTCCTGGTGGAGGAGACTAGTGCCTGTGTTCTGGTGGATGAGGCTGGATCTTGCCTTTCTGGTGGGCACGTCCATGTCTGGTGGTGTGTTTTGGGGTGTCTGTGGCCTTATTATGATTTTAGGCAGCCTCTCTGCTAATGGATGGGGCTGTGTTCCTGTCTTGCTAGTTGTTTGGCATAGGGTGTCCAGCACTGTAGCTTGCTGGTCGTTGAGTGAAGCTGGGTCTTGATGTTGAGATGGAGATCTCTGAGAGATTTTCGCCGTTTGGTATTACGTGGAGCTAGGAGGTCTCTTGTGGACCAGTGTCCTGAATTTGGCTCTCCCACCTCAGAGGCACAACCCTGATGCCTGGCTGGAGCACCAAGAGCCTTTCATCCACACGGCTCAGAATAAAAGGGAGAAAAAATAGAAAGAAAGAAAGAAAGAGGATAAAATAAAATAAAATACAATAAAATAAAGGTAGTATAATAAACAATAAGAAAAAAATTATTAAGAAAAAATTTATTAAGAAAAAATTATTTTTTAATTTTTAAAAGTAAATTTATTAATTTTTTATAATAAAAAATGAGAAAAAATTATTAAGAAAAAATTTATTAAGAAAAAATTTTTTAATATTTTAAAATAAAAAATATGAAAAAACTTATTAAGAAAAAATTTTTTTTAATTTTTAAATATAGAAAATAAGGAAAAAATTATTAAGAAAACATTTATTAAGAAAAAAAAATTTTTTTATGTAATAAAAGAAAAAAAAAAAAACGGACGGACCAAACCCTAAGACAAATGGTGAAAGCAAAGCTATACAGACTAAATCTCACCCAGAAGCATACACATATACACTCACAAGAAAAGGAAAATGGGAAAAATTAATATATCCTGCTCCCAAAATCGACCTCCTGAATTTGGGATGATTCGTTGTCTATTCAGGTATTCAACAGATGCGGCACATCAAGTTGTTTGTGGAGTTTTAATCCGCTGCTTCTGAGGCTGCTGGGAGAGATTTCCCTTTCTCTTCTTTGTTCGCACAGCTCCCCGGGTTCAGCTTTGGATTTGGACCCGCCTCTGTGTGTAGGTCGCCTGAGGGCATGTGTTCCCCGCCCAGACAGAATGGGGTTGAAGCAGCAGCTGCTTCGGGGGCTCTGGCTCACTCAGGCGGTGGGGGGGAGGGAGTGGTACGGATGCGGGGCGAGCCTGCGGCACAGAGGCTGGCGCGACATTGCACCACAGCCCGTGGGGCGCCCTGCATTCTCCCAGGGAAGTTGTCCCCGGATCACGGGAGCCTGGCCATGGCAGGCTGCACCGGCTCCTGGGAAGGGCGGTGTAGAGAGTGACCTGTGCTCGCACACAGGCTTTTTGGTGGCGGCAGCAGCAGCCTTAGCGTCTCATGCCCATCTCTGGGGTCTGCACTGATAGCCGCGGCTCGCGCCCATCTCTGGAGCTCGTTTAGGCGGCACTCTGAATCCCCTCTCCTTGCGCGCCGCGAAACAAAGAGGCAAGAAAAAGTCTCTTGCCTCTGGCAGCTGCAGACTTTTTCCCGGACTCCCTCCCGGCTAGCTGTGGTGCGCTAACCCCTTCAGGCTGTGTTCATGCCGCCAACCCCAGTCCTCTCCCTGCGATCCGACCGAAGCCCGAGCCTCAGCTCCCAGCCCCCGCCCGCCCCGGCGGGTGAGCAGACAAGCCTCTCGGGCTGGTGAGTGCTGCTTGGCACCGATCCTCCGTACGGGAATCTCTCCGCTTTGCCCTCCACACCCCTGTGGCTGCGCTCTCCTCCGTGGCTCCGAAGCTTCCCCCCTCCGCCACCTACAGTCTCCGCCCTCGAAGGGGCTTCCTAGTGTGTAGAAACCTTTCCTCTTTCACGGCTCCCTCCCCCTGGTGCAGGTTCCGTCCCTATTCTTTTGTCTCTGTTATTTCTTTTTTCTTTTGCCCTACCCAAGTACGTGGGGAGTTTCTTGCCTTTTGGGAGGTCTGACGTCTTCTGCCAGCGTTCAGTGGGTGTTCTCTAGGAGCAGTTCCACGTGTAGATGTATTTCTAATGTATCTGTGCCACATGAACTTTTGAACTGAAGATTTTTAAAGTTTCTGATGAGTCTTGATATTAATTTTGTGGTATTCCTGACATTTATAAATAACTTTTTAAAAGCTACAGAAGTAATGAATTATGGTTCTAGTTCCACTCGAAGTTGTTAAACATTTGGAGTTCAACAGTAAAGTTTTTGTGGAAGAAAAGTGATAATTAAATCTATATCAAGAAAATAAGTAACGAAAATAGAATTTTAATAAAAATCTAAAAGAGTACATTGTTATTGTTCTCCCTTTTATTAATGTTTTTATAAGAATCCAGGGTGGTTTTTTTTTTTTTTTACTGTGCAGTTGGGGTGCCACCTTATAAACAGTTTAGGATTCCTTTACCTTATTAGACAGTTATTCTTTTAAAGTGATGCTGGCAAAGGGGATCATCTAGGTCAGCACATTTTTTAGTCAATTCCAGGATGCCAAGGGTATAAGCATGAAAATAAAGTGAATATTTTTAGTTTGAGGCAATATTTCAATTTGAATCCATAGAGTCCTATGATAATGTAAAACATATAGTTCCAAAAGTAATGATAGCTAATGTTTATTTAGCATTTTGAACCAAACGTTCATTGTTCTAAGAGGTTTACATGTACATAGAGAACAACACTATCAGGTATTTTATATAGAGGGAAATTGAAGCACAAGAGAGTGTGAGTATCTCGCAGAATGGTGATGCAGAAAATACATGTAGGCAATCTGACACCAGAGCACACTTTCTTAACTTTTGTGCCATGTTGCTTCTTTGTGGGGGAGGGAGAGAGCAAGGGAAATTCTAGCTCAAAGAAAAAAGTAGAGAGAGAGTAGGTAGGACTATTAGATTAATGAATCCTCATATTAAAACAAGGTCAAAAGCTGTTTTGACCTTAGGTAAGATAGAAGTAGATTAGAATTCATGACATGAATGTATTTTTTTGTCATTCCCCCAAGAGGAATCAGGACTCTTTGGAGAATAGCTGACTCTATTCGGGGCAGAAAGTCTCCAGGTTAGTCTATGACATTTTGTTACTGCAAAATAACAAGGATATTTCCAAAGCTGTCTATGGCTAAACTAAAGAATCTCGATCCGATGGTCTTCTATTGCTGTACTGTCACAGCTAGATCACAGGGGTGGTACTGTGAGAAAATGTTGAGTTCAATTATTGGAACCAATTGAGTTGGAGAGCAACTATAAATTCATAATGAGGCTCAAAATGAATAAACAATATAAAGTTATGCCAGAAAAAAACCATATGCAAGTGTGAGTTATTTTATGAGTAGAAAATTACCAGCAACATAAATATATGACCACTGGTGGCTACAGAGATGACCACATGACCTCTCCATCAAGGTCTGAGTGTGAACTACAGTGAAATGGTTTTGTGAGCATGGTCCCAGTATCAGAAACATCTCCAATTAAATCAGAGTCAAGGACTTCCCTGGTGGCGTAGTGGATAACAATGCAGGGGACATGGGCTCGATCCCTGGTCGGGGAAGATCCCACATGCGGCGGAGCAACTGAGCCCATGCGCCACAACTACTGAGCCCTCATGCCTAGAGCCCGTGCTCCGCAATAAGAGAAGCCACCGCAAGGAGAAGCCCGTAAAACCGCAATGAAGAGCAGCCCGCGCTCACCACAACTAGAGCCCTCGCTCAGCAATGAAGACCCAAAGCAGCCAAAAATAAATAAAAATTTTTAAAAAATCAGAGTCAGGAGATTGGCTACAGGGAAATAGGCTTTCTGTAAGGACACAACTTTGTTGATCTGCATAGAAAGCAAGAACCAAAAAGGTCTTGGATACATATAAATATAGATGGTTAAAGGTGTAGATTTTTTCTAAATTCTCTCTGAATGGTGATGTGTGTCCTGATGTTAAAAGGCCTAGGCACAGCAAGAAATAGATTTCTCACATCCAGAAGTCTCCTTCCTTGCTTATACAGCATCACAGGCACTGTCTGCCCTCGTAGAGACTTTGCCAGCCAAGAGAGGCTGTACTGCAACACAGTGCATCTCTTCCTTCTCTGAGTGGTCAGCCTGCTTTCAATAGTTTTTTTTTGTTTTTTGGTTTTGGTTTTGGTGGGGGGAGGGGGAATCCTTGGTTAGTTAAATAGTAGTTGTGATCAAATATTGCAATGAGCGTGTTTATGGTATCTTCTCCAATTTGCAGGATTATCTGAAATAATACAATATTTAATACACCTTAGTTCCTTAAGACCTGGTAGATTTTTCTACATTGGTCATGTTACTTAACCTTCTGTACCTCCATTTCTTCACTTGATAGATGGATAATTATATTCTGATTATATATTTATAATAGTACTAACTTTATAGGATTGTTGGAGATGATGCCTAGCACATAGTGAGGTCTCAGAAAATCTTATCTATTAGACTACTCCTACTGCTGATATTGATTGTGTCCTAATATTAGCTTATGTGACATAAAGCTATCTTCTAGCTAACAACTAGTGTTTTTAGCTATTTTTGCAATAGATGTAAAGTTGAATAATATAAAGACTTGTTAAGAGAGTAATATTTTTCTATTACCTTCCATTATTTCTGAAATATAGTCAGTTTCTAGCTTAGAAGCCATTTTCAATTTATGAAACTTGTAGAGATAGTTATTTTGAATTTATAATAACGTCTTCCTCTAGCATCAAGGCTATAAATGAAAGACTCCTTCTTCAGAATATTTGAGGAAAAACCAAGAGGGTCAACTCCATACTTCTCTAGCCCCTTAAGAACATACCATAAGGGCCATTGACATGAGCGTTGTAGTGGGGAGAGTGTACCCCTGCCCATGGTACTAGAAAATCCTTGTACCCTGGGATGCTGGAGTTTCTCCCAACTCTTGAAAACTGTTGCTCCCACTCAATCTCTCTCAGCAGTTCTCAACCTCATGAAGGAAAAGTCAATGATGAGAGAGAAGGAAGAAATAAAGAAGAGATGGCATTTGGGCAGAGACTACAGACAAGATGAAACTGCTGAAAGATAGCCAGAGAAGGAAAAAAGTGAATTATTTTTGAAATCATGTTTAAATAATACTAATAACCCAGAACTTTTCTTTTTGGCTTGGGACATGGCAAAAGGAAGGAGAATACATTAACTTGTTATTCAGTTGGTGTTCACTTGTAACATCTATCACTCAGGAGAGCCTCCACAGTTACCCAGGCTAGCCCAATTTAGTATAACTTGTTTAATTCATAATATACATGTACTAAAAGTCCTAAGCTTCACTGAAGCCTGAACTTTCTATATCTCCAAGTTCTGAGGAGACATTGAGAAAAGGTGCCTTGCAAGGCACCATCACCTAACACCTTGCAGGTTAGAGAGATTAGACACGAAGCAGAAGCATGCCTATGGTGAAGAGAATCAAGGAGAGCAGTTGGCAGCAGCCATTCATATTCACAGGTTGTTTGGAAATCAAGAGACAGCACATTTAACTATTCTAATAAACTAAAACTTTCAGTGACTCAATAGGATAAAAGTTTATTCTCATGCATTTAAATTTCAAATAGGTATTCCTAATCTGCCAGTAGCTCTTCTTCAGTCAGTGGGTCAGGGACTCAGGCTCTTTGCCTCATGTATCTCTACAGTCTTCAAGTCCTGATTTCCAAAGTCACCATGTTTATCTGCCTTAATCCTGAAAGAGAAAGAACATGGCAGATTGATCACCCATGGAGATTTTTTACATCAGACCTGGAAATAGAATATGTCACTTCTACCCACATTCCACTGCTGAGAATTCAGTCATGTGACTATACCTAACTGCAAAGAAAACTGGGAAATGTAGTCTAGCTGTGTGCCCCTGAAGAAGAGAAAGCAGATTTGGTCAATTGTTAGCCACAGATCTCTTGAAAAAATTCTAATAAAAATCATACTTTAAAATTTTAAGTGTCTCTTTAAGAAGCATTATGCTTTTTTAAAAAAATTATATAAAATATAAACAGTTTACATATGTATACATACATATGCATACATATATATGTACTTTTTAATTCTCACGAACTTTTATTATTCAAAAAGTCAATCTAAAAATTCTTCATTGATCCCACCTGGACTTGAAATCACACTCATCAATAGCTGGACAACCTTATCAGAGATTGTTTATTCAGGCAGGGTCCATATATTAATTCTCAATTATGTCAGTGTGCTGTTTGGTGTAAGTTAGAGTATAAAAGGACTGGCTCTTAAAATACACCATCTTGTTCATTTTCATTAGACCTTAACTAATAGAAATTATCAGAGACCCCACTAGAGACTGTTCACATATATATTTATAGCTGACCCTAAATCCACAGCAGGGGCTAACTTGGGCAGAATTCCAGATGTCCAGAAATGCAAAATGAATTCCTATTTTAATTAATGCTTAAAATTAAATTGCATTGAGAATATACACAAGACAAAATCACCTGTCATAATAATAAAAAAATTTTCCCATATTTGCACAGTATGTACAATCTAGACAATCCCTTCAGCAGATTTTAATTTTGTATTCATTCATACCGCTCAATCAGTTTTCATCTGGGTGTTACAATACCAAGTACACATGTACTACTTACTGGAAAAATATGAATGATTTTTGATCCACTGTTATCACAACCCATCTCAGGAAGTGACTTCAGAAATACTATATCAACCTGTCATCCCCAATTTTATAGCTGTGGTGCGCTTAATAAATTTATGGCTGAGGGAGACCTGTGCAATCAGAAAACTACCTCAGAGTGAGTCTGGCCTTGGTGAAAGCTAAGTAGTCTAAGGAAGCTGTTACTAAAAGCACCCTCTCCCCAGCTAGGAAATATTTCAAATTTAAAAATGAAAGGCAGCCTCACCAACCCAAATCATGTATCAGATGGGTGTGCTAATGACCTGTCAACAATTTCTTTAAAATTCCTCTTCATCTCCTCCACAGGGAAAGAAACAAGTTGGGACACATTTTCTTAATTGGCACATTCATTAGGTGTCTCTTCATGGAAAGCATTCAACTGGCTTCTGTGAAGCAAAATCAGTAAGACCTGGCCCCTACCTCAACAAACTAACCATCTGTTGAGAGTCACAGGAAAGGGGAATCAGGGGTAAAGAAACAGTTCAGGTGGCATTGTGAGGAGAGAGATACTGAGTAGTTGCTTTCTCATGTTGTAGAAAAAACATGGGCAAGGATATGGTCAAAGAATAAATAGGGATGTGTTTGCATGTATTGTGCTGGGCTTTTTAAATTAGCTTCAATGGTATGCGCTTAAAAGCAGGAGAGCAATTCAAAATATTTACCAACTAGTAGAGTTTGGGCACCAACTCAACAATGTAGCCTGAGTCTAAGCAACTAATTTGGCTTTACCAATGAGTGCCAGCAGTGGGCGCCCTGCTTGAGAGATACCAATTGAACACACATTGTACCAGAGAAGGCTGTAGTAGAATAGAGGCTACTGGTGGCTACAAAGGCCTACTATTGGATGAGACAACACCAAACACTTGAAGGTGATTTTTGTCTTTGCTCTGCAAGACCAACTCTGTTGTTATATTAGGATATGGGGGCCAGATAAAATAAAGCCACTCTCAGCAGTTGAGACTACCATGCTATGATTTCTCTAGGCCATCCGGAGAGTCTATGTTATCTCATGGTGGTAGATGTATTTCTAAAACATTGGGGATTGAATGGAAACTAAACTAATAGAATGTTGAGAAAATGGTTGTAATGGCTTATTTTTCAAAAATACAAATTTGGAACAAGGAGAAAATGCTGAACTACGCATGTTGAAATATTTGTATGTGGAATGTAAGGTGTCCTATTTGCATGATTATCCAGTTGTTCTTTGCAAATCAAACAGTATGATTAGGGAACTCCCACACACACACACCCTTCTGTTGCACACACACACATGCAATCTTTTCTCAAATACTACAACTCTCCCTAACTTCTCTCCAAACTCTCTAGTTGTCTCTATTTTTTCCCCATAATGTATATCATTATCCAAAACTGTATTTTTGTTTACTTTTTATCCCCCACTAGAATATCAGCTTCATGAGATCAGTTTTGTTTTACTCTTGTTGTTGTTCATTGCTGCATCCCCTTGTGCCTAGAGCAAAGTTTGAGACACAGTAAACTCTCAATAAATACTGGTATAGTTATGAATAATTAATAACCATAATTGTCATCCAGTAAAGAGTTAATCTGTGTCAGTAGTAGGCACTTTTTAAAGTATTTTTTTTAGCATGAATGTGCTTACAAGTTTGGGGCAGAAATGGGGCAATACTAACAATAGTAACTTAAATCCTGACTCCCCCTTCTCAATCTGGTGTTTCCACAGGGTGCCTCTCATTTGCTCACAGACTGGTCCTTATCTCAAATCATCCTGAGGTAAACTTGTCTGGTGTCTTCTTCCTCATGCCTCCTTTCCATCTAGTTAACATCCACTGCCCTCTAAGCCATGGGAGGTTACCTCCATCTACCACATCATAAGTTGTTCACCATGGAAACACCCATCCTAGTGCCACCCCTTGCTTCTCTCAGAGCCAACAGTCCTCAAGATGCTGGTACAGCAGTCCCTACAGGAGGAGAACACCACGTTCTCTCAGATCATGTCCACTCTAACTGAAATCCAAGTAATCGTTTTTGTCAACTTCTGGTTCCAATCTGTCCACAGTGACCAAGATCAACCCAAGGGATTGGGAAGGTGACAAAGAGCATGACACCTTCTCCATCTCCCTCGCTCAATTCATCTTTCCCTCTACCTGCTTAATAGGCCTCCCTGAAAATTTATTTTCTCTACTTTTGGCAAAACCTAGTCTCATTTACATGAGTCACTAACTCATCAGTTCCACAAACACCATCTTGAATTTTGAGTCCCACCTTGAATATTTTTCAGATACCTTAATACCATACAATAACACTATCAAGTAGGCAATATTATTCTATGTTACAAATGAAGAAACTGGATTTATTCAGTTAGAGTGACTTGTTTAAAATCACAAAACTGGGAAGTGATAAATGATGAAAGTGGAATTCAATCTCAGAATTTTTCTTTAATCTCAAGTCTGAGCTCTGAATGGTTAAACCATATCTGGTTAAATAAACATATTGAACAACATTACTCTTTTCATGAATCATAGTAATAGGGAAGGAAGGAAGCAAACTCACTCTTAGAAGTCTGGAAGAGAGAGGCTGACAAACCAGAAGAACAAGGTTCATAATGAACATGGGCTAAACTGTAATCATTTCACCTGGGAGGAGGTGGATTCCAATTTCAGCTTTGATCCCAGCCTCTCAGCAGTCTGTTAGTCAGTTAACCATGTTACGGGACAGACCTTTACCTACAGTACTTCAGAAGGGACCTGCCACTCAAATGCTCATCTAGCCCTCTCCCTATTTAAAACATCTGGGCTCATTTTCATCCCATCTAACTTCATTATGTTGAGGAGCTAAGACTAAAGACCAAATGATTTCCTAAATGTTGTTAATTCAATTCTATAAACTGTATAATCAGGTCCTTTGAAAATATAGAACTACCTAATAATTAGTGAATTAAAGGACTAAAGTAGTATTTGTGAGACTGTTAATCTAATAACTAGTTGGACTACACATCCCAGAGAGTTAGCCCCTCTCAGTCCATATAAAAGTGGAGAGTGCTTTGAAATATTACATATATTTATGTAATGTACATCTCTATCTACTTTAGCATCCTAGCACAGTACTTGCAGTGGTTACAGATGTTTTTAATTAATTTAGAAACAACCTTTAATCATCTCATCCATCTTTCTGCCAGTAAAAGATGGTCTCTGGGTTACAGTTCTTTTTGTTTTATAACTTTAAATTTCTCAAATTATGGGCAGTTTAACAGTTGTCTTAGAAATTAAATTAGAGGAAGAAAAAAAAGATAGTATATAAAATAATAATTAAGCTTAACTCCAGCCCAGTTCTTCATAAGTCTCCCAAAATACCTTGCAAATGCTGTTTCAGACAAATTTAGAAAACTACTTGTACCAGTGCATATTAAAAGAGTGTCAAGGGAAAATGCAAATTTGCATGCCTGAGGCAAAGACTGTGCCAGAATGCATGGAGGCTAAAGAGAAACGTTAAAGCGTTAATAGATGCTAGATTGGGCACATTAGCATAGTGCTTCTTGTGTGCTGTGGAGAGAGGAGAAAAAGGAGTTAGGACTGGGACTGTTTCAGTGACTGAATCTCCATTTCCCTTCCTCTTCCCTCTTGCAATTCCTTCTACAGCCTCTGATTCACCTCCATCCACTTCTCTTTTCTCTTCCTCTCCTTGCTTTCCTCTTCCTCTCTCAACCCACAAAATGTTACATGGGTAGCTAGCAGGGGGAGATGGTAAAGACATTCAAGGCTGTTTTCTGCCTCAAACCCTAAGCAGAGCTCAGGACTACCAAGCTGGTTTGGGTAAGACTGAGCCATATGTGTGTGTATATATGTGTGTGTGTGTGTGTGTGTGTGTGTGTGTATACACACACACACACACATATATGTATATATAGAGAGAGAGGGTATATATATATATATATATATATATATATATATATATACCCTCTTTATTAAGGTATTGCCTTTCATTTTTGTTTCCAAAGATGGTCAATTAGAATTCGGTCTAAGGATTTCTAATTCATTTATAATAAAGGCATACAAAATCCCTCTAACATTTTTGGAGATAGGCTATGTGATATAAAGTAACTTGTGTCAAATGTCATTCTTCAGAGTTTAGCATTATCAAAGAAGATCCATGCATCCATTAGCAACTCACCAATAGCCTCAAAATGTGGCCTTGAGAATACCGAGAGGCCTTACCAGGTCAGGCACTGGGTATTGCATGTGGATTGTCTTATTTAGACCATAGAGCAACCTTCAGAAATAAGTTCTTTTCTATACTCAATTTATAGGTGAGGAAATTGGAGTCTGAAAAGATAAAGTAGTTTATTTGTCAGATAATCAGTGCCAGAGCTGGGATTCAAACCCTTGTCTGCCAACACTCGTTAGAACTAAGCTGTATAATCAATAGTCATCTGAGATTTCTTTTCCCCATCATCTTTCAATGGCTTTCCTATTATTTTCTTAACTTCTAACAACCCAGAGTTACTAGGCATCTGATTCCCATGGATATTCTTTTCCTTCCTCCTTGTTCAACTAAGGTTGCTACTATCTAGTCCCCTTGGATGACCTACTCTGTGAGAAATGGAGCCATCAAATACCTTGCCCAAGGCAAGGAGCCCATGAGACCAATCTCTAAGGTGGTTCTGGGACCTGATCAGAGTGTCTATCAAAAATCAAGTCCCTTCAGTTTCTGCATTTTAAACCAATCTCCAGGAAAAAAATACATAGATAGATAGATAGATAGATAGATAGATAGATAGATAGATAGATAGATAGATAGATAAATAGATAGATAGATTAGACTCGTAACCAAGTGACCAATGGGAAGAATGATCAGTCCAAACAACTGAAGATATACACTGGTTAGTCCAACTGCCATTCAAGAGGAATAAGAAATAAGTGAGCCTTGGGAATAGCGGTGAAAATAACACCATCTGACTAATGAGATGAACTCTACATGAGAGGCATGGAGTTCACTTTTAAGAGTTATGCTGGTGGAAAGAAATGATACTGGCTTTGTGGAGGTAAGGACTCCTGGTCCAGCTCCCGACTTCTCCCCCTTCTCCATTGCAAACAGAGACCATAGGAGCAGCTATAAAGGATGCTGTAACCCTGACTTACAACGATTCCATATTTACACCCACTCTATCAGGTGTAACCCAAGAAAAACAGAGTTCATTCCTGCTGTGGACTGAAGGTTTGTGTCCTCCCCCAAAATTCATATGTAGAAGCCTTTATCTCCAATGTGATGGTATTTGGAGATGGAGTCTTTGAGAAGTAATTAGGTTTAGATGAGGTCATGAGGTTGGAGCCCTCATGATGGGATTAGTATCTCTTCATAAGAAAAGAAAGAGACCAGAACTCTGCCACTTGAGAATACAGCCAGAAGGTGGCTGTCTCCAAAATAGGAAGAGGGCTTTCATCAGACACCAAATCTGCCACACCTTGATCTTGGATTTCTCAGCCTCCAGAACTGTGAAGCTACTAAAACTGTGGTATTGTGTTATGGCAGCCCCAGCAACCTAAGACAATACCCAAAGTCTTTGGTGAGGACTGAACATTGAGGATATGTAGAGACCTACTAGCCCAGAAATCCTGGCATGTTGGGGTTAACATAAGACAACATCCTATGGGTAGAGAAAAGGAAAAATGGAGTTTGAGGGAGCCCATTAAGGAGAAGCTCTGAGAGAGCTGAGTCACTGGTATCCCTGGATTGTAATAGAATAAAGTAATCCTAATACTGCAAGAGCAAGAATTCTTACATTTGAGAACCATCCCTAGAATGGTGCCCCAAGCTCCCCCTGCAGGAGGCCGTGATGGCATTGGACTGCAAGATCACCAATAAATCTTTGCAAACACAACAGTGGGCAGGCTTTCCAGAGCTGTCTACTCCTGGTGAAAAGAAACAGCACTGGCTGGTTGTTGGATTGAAAAGCCCCCAAATCACAGAATTATCAAAGGAGCAAAGACCTCACTGAGGAAAGAAAAACTATTTTTGTAATTGCGTTGTGCAACTGGGGAGCCAGGATTATTTAAATTGACTATCATAAATGAATAATGGTTCATTTTGTACTCCAAACAAGAGAAGCTCACATACACCTACCCAGGACCATATTAGAGTTTCCAGGCTGGGAGTCCAAGATCCCATCTGCAAATTTATCTTCATTTACAGCAGACAGTACATTATACAGCAGGGCCTAATTCAGAGGTGACTTGATAATAAGTTTACTGTTTATTTCTTCTTTTCCCAACTTCTGCTAAGGCAGTCACAGGCAGAAAGTCTCTCCTTTACTGACCATGATGTCTTTTTTTTTCCCCCACTCTCCTGGAACCCAAGAGGTGCTGCGCCGGTCCTCTTTTCCGCTGGATGAAGGCACTAAGAACCTCAACTGGGCTTTCACAATGTTCACATCGCCCGCAGTGGCTTACGTCAGTACAGTAGCCTAGGAGCTGCTAGCTCCACCTTGCATCTCAGGCTTCTTTATCCTTACACCATGTATATATAATGTCTCACAGAACATAAGCCTGAACAAACACCATATTTACACACTTTATTTAAATCCCCTAAGGATAAATCATTTATACAATAGTTAGTTGTAAGTCACTTGATTTGTTAGCTTAGACCTCATAGAAGTAAAAGTCTAAGTAACCAAGGGACCTAAGAACCCACACCTCCTTGGAACTTGTCGGGTTCCACTGTCTAGATAAAGCTTTGCTACTTAATCATTGTACTTCTTTGAGCAAGTTACCTTAACTTTTTTCTTCTGCGAAATTGGAGTAATAATAAGGGTATTTTTAAATGCCACAATTCGTCTTACAACTTTGAAGATTACGTAATATGATGCATGTAAAGCACTGGTCACAGTGTCCAGCATATAGTGAGAACTCAGTCAGTGCCACTGATGAAGAGAGACTAAGGGACCTGCCCAAGACCCCACAATGAGTACCTGGATGGCAAAGGGAGTGGAGGGCCTAGTGGCATAACTTCTTGTCTCCTGAGGTGCAGACCGACACCTTTGCTGGCCTGCTTGCAGGTGGGATTTGTGCAGATAGATGAGGAAAAGAAGGTAAAACCGGAGCAAAGAAAGCTGACTCCAAGTATTGTCTCCTTTCCCTCCCCTGAAATATAGTGCCTAATATGACTGCAGTGACACAGGCAGAGATCTCTTTATTTAAAAGTTAACAAAAAGAAAAAGATCTTTTTCTGAATTTTGCTTATTAGCCAAAATAAAAATAACCCAGCTATGCCACAGCTAAATTTGGATTTCCTTCTCTATCCTGCCTTTCTCTCTTATTTATACAGTCCCTATCCATCCTTCAGCTCCACCTTCAAAATTCCACAGGGAATAAAAATTTTTACTTTAGAATTGAACTTTGACATTGCTTGGAAAGACAGAGCTGCTGTGAGCACCTGTGGATGCAGGAGGGAAGGCTGGCCCTGCATGGAGACAGAGCTGGGCAGGGTTCTGGGACCAGGGCTGACTTGGTCCTCCTCGGCCAAGACCCTAGCACAGTGCCTTCTTTAGTTTCTTTGCTTAGAGTTCTTTATTTCTGATTTTCCTGTTATCACTCATAGTGCACAGATCATTGCCTCATGGAACTAAATATGGCAATCGAGAGGAGGGGGATTGCTGCCACTGACAAGGCACTTTTGTGTATATCAGGAAAAAGCACCTGCTGAAGTCGATACAGCCCTGCCAGAGCCTGTGGTTTAGCTTGGGTAACATAGTTGAATGTCAGCTTCCACTTGCTGTCTCCACCCCAGGTACCTTTGTGCAGAGCAGAAAAATGTATCATCCTACACATCAGTCCTGGTGCTCAGCAAATATTTCTTGCTGTGATACACCTCCTCACTGATCTTTTTCCCCAACTGTTTATGTGGCAGGTAGGCTGTGATTTGTAACAAGCATCTCAATGAAGTCTTGAGTAGGGTAGGAGTGACAATATTATAACTACAATCACAAGCTCAGGTTGGTGCAGCAACAACATAATAGAGTGCAGAGAGCATAATGATGTTTTCCCAGAACATTTACTAATATGTGTACTAAGGCCTTTCCATGTATGATCACATTTAATGTTCACAACAGTCTATGAAGTACATTTCCATTTTACACATGAGAAAACATTAAGTGAGAGAAGTTCATTAACTTGAAACTGTTGGAGCAAAAACTTGAACCCATGTCGGTCTATCTATTATTTCTCAAATTTTGAGACCATTAGATATGAAATACTTTAGGTTTTACTGATACACAAGTACAGCATTAAACACCATAGAATTGTGTGGTGAGGCTGTAATTCTCCTTTCAGTTTTCTCTCAATCATTCTGATGGTGATTCTGTCTGGTGCCAGCATCCCTTCAGCACACACACTTGCTCATCATCTTCCAATCAATAGAAAACAGGTCTCAGGCTCAAAACCTTCAACAAACAATAGTATCCAGATAAAATTTAATCACAATTTAATCCTAATGCTATCTATTTAAGTGACAGAATTAAGTAAGTGATACTGGTAAGTGATACCGGTTCTTCATTTCCCAACTATCATGCAAAGTTTCTTTTTAAATAAAATCAAGAAAGTTTTAAAGAAAAAAACTATTAAGCAAATAGCAATGAGGTACATTCACTATGATAGAAATCATGAGAGTGGTAGTCAGAGGTGCTTAGATATAGCAAAAATTGGGAAGATGTTGAACCAACAACTAAGGATTGAGAAACAGTGCCATATACCACTCAGCCAATTTCATGGGCTTTGATGTCAAGAAATACATGAGTTTGCATCCCAGTTTTTCTGGTTACTAGCTTGTTACTTAGTCTTGGAAAATCATTCAGTCTCTCTAAGTCTCAGTTTTCTCATCTCAAAAAAAATTCTTAATATTCACTTTAAAGGTATTATCGTGACAGGTAAATGAAATAATTTTTGTGACCACACCTTGACAATGCCTGGCACATAGTAGGTGCTCAATAAATATTAGTTTCTTCTACTCTCTCCCTTCTCTTTAGTTACCAGAATTGGTAGACAAATGTTTCATCTTCCTCCTCATCTTGTTAGCAAGAACTCTTTTTGTTAACTTCTTTCTTTCCTTTGAATTGTTTTCATTAAATAGTGAGCAGGAAAAAGTACTTATAAAGTTTATATTTGTCATAAAGCAAAACAAGTCAACTAACTAGAAATTGATCTTTGCCATGCCAGTATAGCACCTATATATCCCTTCCCTTCCCCTCCACACTCAGAGCTAACCAGTTTTCTAAATTTAGGGTTTCTTATCTCTTGTTTTCCTTATAGTTTTACTGTCCCTGAACTACCATTTGAAAGTGCCGCCTTCCTAATGGCTCCCCTCAGCATTATTACATCAGAAAGAAACAAGCTTGAATTTTCTTTAGGCTCTGTGTTGTGAGCTTATAGCAATTTAGGCTTAACTCTAAACACTATACTCTCAACATTTCCCAAAGCAAGATCATGAAACACAGACTGTAACTTTAATACTTATAAAGCATTAGCAACCTGCACTGATGGAGGTGTCCTAGGTAGGATCAGAATCTCACAACTAGAGGGAGGAGGTTCTAATTCACGTGGTCATTTAAAGAACAAGAATATCCCCTGCTTCGCCATCCCCTAGGGCATCGTCCTTCGCTGTCTGGTCAAAGTTGGGTTCTGGGCACATTCATATTCTAGCCTGCAAGAAAGGGAAAGAGAGGAAGTCCTGTATAAGCAATGGAAAGTCAGCCTCCAATTCTGAAAGAACAATCATGAATTTAAGGAGAATCAAGTCTCTGCTTCTTGTTGGGGTGTGTGCTTAATCAGGAGTGAGGTAAGGGAAACACCTTGAGATCCTCAGCCAAAGGTTGGGCTACAGTGGTACAAATCCCCATCTTTAAATGATGCATTGAGACCATATTCTGTTATGAGTCCCCTATGAGCAAGCAACTAAAGATGGAATCTAGTAGTTATTGCCATGCTGTAATGCATGAGAGTTCCCCACTACCACATTTTTTTTCTGCCACATATAACCAGAGGGGAAATGCCAGATAACTAAATATACCACTGTAGGCCTGAGGGTGAAAAATTAGACTAACAAGCACTGGGTTCCACTATTTCTTCTTTGTCCTCTTAACCCAATTATGGACTTTTATTTTTTAATCTGGTATCCGTCTTTAAGTACCATGAGTGTACTTTCCTAGAATTCAGGATTTGGGGGGGGAATTTTTCCCAGGTTTATTGAGGTATAATTGACATACAGAACTGTATAAGTTTAAGGTGTCCGGCATAATGACTTGACTTACAGATATTGTGAAATTATTACCACAGTAAGTTTAGACATCCATCATCTCATATAAGTACAAAAAAATAAGAAAATAGAAAAAATGAAACTTTTATTTAATACACATTGGGCTAGAATGTTGTCAAGTACCCTTTCTGCTTATGAAGCATTAATTTTTTTCCCTAATATACCCTTTGCTGTGAGTCCACATAGGAAAATATTATTTTTAGAAAACATTTTAGCAATCTTATGTGAAACTGTCAGGGTTCTTTGTTCATTTTTGCCTCCATTTTCAGTAAAACAAGTTGGAAATAACCTTCTAGACAGAATGTTGGTCCATGACTAGCCATAACATTACTTAAAAATTGAATGTCAGTAATGATACTGCGGGAAAGCAGCTACATGAATTCATTGAAATGGTAAAGTGTTATCAAAATATCATGATTATAATTAGCACTTAGTCCAGTTGGCATGTGAATTACATTGAAGAGTAATGGAAGTGGAACATAATTGATCCCAATTTTCATTAACCTATCCACATGGGCTGATAAATTGTTCTAGTGCTGGGATACAACAATGAACAAAACAGAGGAAGCCCCTGCCCTTCCGGTGCTTCTGCTGCTGGGTGGAGCCATCAAGTCTGGTAGGGCTACAGGCTATGCTCTGCAATTGGGTTGCATCACTAGCTGGGCTTCCTGCCTGGTTGAGGCCACAGGCTGTGTTTAGCAATAGGGCATGATTGTATGCTGGGTTCTGCTGCTGAGTGGGGTGGTAGGCTGGGATCCAAGGCTGCTCAAGATCACTGTTCAGCCTCCCTGGTTATCTGGGGCCAGAGACTATGTTCAGCAGTTGGACAGGGCTGTTGACTTGGCTCCCTGCCCAATTGGGCTGTAGGATGTGCTTTGAAGCTGCTGGGCATCTGTGGCCAGCATTCCTGAAGGGGTGGATCTATAAACTATGCTCAGTAGTTGAGCAGGAGTGCAAATTTGCTCCCCTGCCCAGGATGGCCATAGGATGTGATCTGCAGCTACTGGGTAGCTGTGGCCACACTTCCCAGTGGGATAGGACTGAAGGCTCTGCTAAGCAGTTGGGCAGGACTATAAGTTTGCTCTCCTCTCTGGGAGGGCTGCAGCATGTGCTCCACAGCTGGTATGGCCCATTGGCTAGGGATCCAAATCAAGCAGAACTGCTAACCAAGCTTTCTGAACAGACAGGGCCACCAGCTCAGCTGTGCAGATAGGCTGCTGTCTGGAATCTCTCTTCAGGCACTTTGAAGCAGGAACATGATCTGCCAAGATCTGAGCGCTGGTTGGTCTAAGCACTGCCCCACTTCTTCATCTTTATATGATGCCCAGCGGTTGAGCTCCACAGGTTCCCCCAGTGATTCCCATGAGATGAGACCCAAGTGAGCCTCCCAGGAAGTGTTCTGCAATGCTGGGGAAGCTGGGTTCTCTTTTTCCCACTGGAGAAACCATAGACTCAGGGCAGTCTAGGGCAGTCTAAACTTTCACAGTGTAGGCTCACTTCAGTGCTATGCCAGTCTTTGGGAAGGGCGATGCAGTCAAAGTGGAACTGCTTCTCTTACCCATCTAATGTGGTCCTTCTCAGTGTCTGTGGTCTGAGGAAAGCTATGGCCTCACCCTCAAGTTCTGGGATTTTTACAATGGTGTTTTATAAATGGATTGTTCCTAGTTGGTCTTCTTGTGAGGGAGACTGAGTCCTATGTCATCATCTTGATGATGTCAGCATCCCACAAATTTGATTTTTTTAAAAATATTAATCTATATATCCAAGAAGCTTGATGAACTCTAAGTAGGATGAACTTAAAGAGACCCACACCTAGATGAATTATAATCAAACTGTCAAAAGACAAAGAAAGTATCTTGAAAGCAGCAAGAGAGAAGTGACTCATCATCTATAAAAAATCCTCACTAAAATCAACAGCTAATTTCTCGTCAAAAACCATGGGGGCAGAAGGCAGTGAGATAACATATTCAAAGTGGTGAAAGAAAAAAATTTCAATCAATAATTCTGTATTCAGAAAAATTATCCTTAAAAATGAAGAGGAAATTAAGATGTTCCTAGGTAAAGAAAACCTGAGATAATTTGTCACTAGTGAACCAGCCCTATAAGAAATATTAAAGGGCGTCCTTCGGGCTGAGTTAAAAACATATTAAACAGTAACATGAATCCACATGAAAAAATAAAGAGCATTGGTAAAGCTAACTATACAAGTAAATGTAAAAGAAAGTTTAAGTGTATATTTTTGTTTTTTCTTTTTCCCCTCCTTTCTGGTTTAAAAGAAACTTCATAGAGCAATAATTATATTAATAGGCATACAGTGTATAAAGATGTAATGTAAAAAATAATAATAGCATGATGAAAGGGGGAAAGGAGTGGAGCTCCTTTTTGTGCACTACTAAAATTAAGTCTAAACAAGATTGCTGTAAATAACAATTTTAATCATAATCATCAGGGAAGCACTAAGAAAATAACTAAAAGATATAAAAAATAAAAAAGGAATTAAAATGATATGCTAGAAAATACTAATTAACACAAAAGAAATCAGTAATAGGATAATCAAGGAGAAAAAAAGGCATAAGACAGTACACAAATAAGAAAATAGCAGACATAAATCTTACCTTTTCAGTAATTACATTAAATGTAAAGGGATTAAGCACTCCACTCAAAATGCAGATATTGGTAGGCTGGATAAGACACCATGATCCAACTATATTCCATCTATAGAGGATGCACTTTGTATTAAAAGACACAAATAGGTTGAAACTAAAAGGATGGAACAAGTTATACCCTGTATACAGCAATAAAAAAAAAGCTGTGCTGACCAACTAATTAATAGGACAAAATATACCTTAAGACAAAAATTGTTGCAAACTATTACATATAGAATGGATAAACAACAAGGTCCTACTGTATAGCACAGAGAATTATATTCAATATCCTGGGATAAACCATAAGGAAAAAGAACATAAAAAAGAATGTATATATGTGTATAATTGAGTCACTTTGCTGTACAGCAGACATTAACACAACATTGTAAATCAGCTATACTTCAATAAAAAATTCTTTTAATATTTTTAAAAGGACAAAAATTGTTGCTAGAGACAAAAAAGTACATTTTATAAAAGGGTCAGTCCATTGAAATATAACAATTATAAAACTATATGGCTCTGATAACGGAGACCCAAAATACATAAAGCAAAAACAGTCTGAACTGAAAGAAGAAATACACAATCCAACAGTAATAGTTGGAGATTTCAGCACCTGACTTTCAATGGTGGGTAAAACAAGTAGACAGAAGATAAACAAGGAAATAGGACATACAAATGTTAACTCAAAATACATCAAAGACCTAAATGTAAGAGAGAAAACTCTTAGAAGAAAACATAGATATAAATCTTTGTGATCTTTGATTAAGTAACTGTTTCTTAGACATGACACCAAAGCACAAATAATCAACAAAAAATAGATAAAATGGACTTCATCAAACTTAAAAACTTTTGTTCCTCAAAGGACACTATCAAGAAAGTATAAGACAACCCACAGAATAGAATATATTTGCAAATAATGTATCTGATAAGAATCTAGAATCTATAACATACAAAGAACCCTTAAAACTCAACAATGAAAAGACAACTCTGGAAAAATGGGCCAAGGATTTGAATAGATATTTCTACAAAGAAGATACAAATGGCCAAAAAGCATATGAAAACATTTTCAGTAGCATTAGTCATTAGGGAAATACAAATTAAAACCACAATGAGATACCACTTAATACCCACTAAGATAGGTATAATTAAAAAGACAAACAATAACAAATGTTGGCAAGGATGTGGAGAAATGGAAATCCTTCTACATTTCTGGTGCAAATGCAAAACAGTGCACCCACTTTGGAGAACAGTTTAGAAGTTCCTCAAAAAGTTAAACATAGGCTTACCACATAGCCCAGTCATTCCACTCCTGGATGCATATACCAGAGAATTGAAAACATATGTTCACACAAAAATTTGAACATGAATGTTCATAAGTGCATTACTCATAATAGTTAAAAGGGGAAACAAACCAGATGTCCATCAACTAATGAATAGATATACAAACTGTAGTATAACCATACAATAGAATATTATTCAAACATAAAAAAAGAATGAAGAGCATGCTATAGCATGGATGAACCTTGAAACATTATGCAAAGTGAAAGAAGCCAGATACAAAAGGCTACATGTTGTATGGCTCTATTTTATGAAAGGTCCAGAACAGGAAAATTCAAAGAGAGGAAAGTAGATTAGCATTTGCCAGGCGCTAGAGGGAGAGGAGAAGGGGGAATGACTGTTCTATTTGTAAGGGGTTTCTTTTTGGGATGATAAAAATGTTCTGGAATTAGATAGTAGTGATGGTTGCACAAGCTTTTGAATACATTAAAATCACTGAATTGTACACTTTAAAATGATGAAGTCTATGGTAGGTGAATTATATCTCAATAAAAGAAAATAAGAGAAAAAAAGAAATCCTCTTTGATAAAAGAGGACAGAAAATTGAAGACAAAACATTTGGACAGAAAATTGAAGGAATGAAGGGAGCAATCTACCAGATATCTAGAGGAAATGAATGCCAAGCAATGTGAAGTGCAGAACTTATTCCACAGTTCAATGTTCAATATTTAATACTCCTGTCCTGAGTTTTAAGTCTTTGTTACTGTCATGGCATAGTTTAATGTAGTCACATTTTGTGTAAATAATGAGGAGAGTAAATAGAATGTTAAGAGACTTAGGAAGGGGAGATTTACTTACTTTTTGTATTAAAAAGAGGAAAACTAAAATTCTAGAAAACAAAAACAACATGCAGCAGGTGTTGAATGAGCAGTTAAATTGTACTAGGTCATTGACTTTTCAGTAGTTGTACAAAAATGTGAAATTATGATTTAGTAAGCATTTTCAAAATGTAAAGTTATCCCCAAAAGAATAGAAATACAATTTATGACTTACAAACCATAAAAAGGAATAATGGTCATGAAGAACCTAGGGGCAAGATGGGAATAAAGACGCAGACCTACTAGAGAATGGACTTGAGGATATGGGGAGGGGGAAGGGTAAGCTGGGACAAGGTGAGAGAGTGGCATGGACATATATACACTACCAAACGTAAAATACATAGCTGGTGGGAAGCAGCGGCATAGCACAGGGAGATCAGCTCGGTGCTTAGTGACCACCTAGAGGGATAGGATAGGGAGGGTGAGAGGGAGGGAGACACAAGAGGGAAGAGATATGGGGACATATGTATAGGTATAACTGATTCACTTTGTTATAAAGCAGAAACTAACACACCATTGTAAACAATTATACTCCAATAAAGATGTTAAGAAAAAAAAGGAAGAAAAAGGTATATAGAATTATATGGCTTCCAACAGAAAACATAAAGGAGATTAAAAAGTAGTAAAGAGAAGGAACGGTAAACAGAATATGTAAATTAAGATAGTAGAAAAAAAGCTCTATAGAAATATTTTTATCTTAAAGTCAATGTCCAGTCCTGAAAATCAGATATTCTACATAAAACCCTAACCACAAGCCTATCTTTCTTTAAGGGGCAAAAAAGCATGAAGTAGTGCAGTTCAATTAAAAATTCTCCACCAATTTACAATTTTTCTAAAATGAAACTGACATTAAAATGTCCATTTGTATAAGCAATAAGTTATAATGATAAGATATGAAATTCTTAAAACATTGCTTCCTGGTCATCAATTAATATGGTTGTTAGCAAACAACTGCTTTATATCCAATTAAAGGAATTGTTCTGGGAAAACATTATTAAGAAAGATGTTCTGTGGAGTACAATTAAAATAAATTATAATAATTAACATACCAATTAAAAGACAGAGATTATCAGACTGATTAAATAAAACAAACTGTAGTTATATGTTGCAGGAAAAAGACACCTAAAACAACCACACAGATGGTTGAAAATAACAGGATAGAAAAGATACACCCTGTGTATTAGATAGGATTAGGTTCTGAGTGACAAATAAGCCAAAAGGATAGTGCTTAACCAAGTTTGAAGTTTATTTGCATCTCCTGTAAATGGAGTCTGGAGACCAGTATCTAGGGTTGGCAAGGCAGCTTCGTCCCGTGGAATCTTAGCAACACAGTCTTCTTCCTCTTCATGGCGATACCATTCCTAGGCTGAGACCCTCACCATCATGGTCCAATATGGTAGAATCTGCATTCTAGGTGGCAGGATTGAGGAAGGGATAAAGAGACAAAAAGAATGTGCCAGCCATCTTAAGGAATGTTCTCATGTTTTACACAAAAAAATTAATTTAATCCTCAGATGGCCCCATGAGATGAAAACTACTGCTGTTATCACAGTGCAGAAGAACAAATTGAGGCACAGGGAGAAATGAGTTGCCCAAGTCACATGACTAGTAAGTGGTACTAACAGAATTGGAACAGAATAGGGTGTCTGACTCCAGAGCTTGTGTTCTTAAACACTGTGTAGGACTGACAAATAGCTTAACTTCTCTGGACAAGTATTCCCTTAGTTGTAAAATCAAAAGATGGTCTAGATGCGGGGATCAAAAAATTATGTCAGGGAGAGGACTGGGGTTGGCTGTGTGAACACAGCCTGAAGGGGGCTAGTGCACCATAGCTAGCCGGGAGGGAGTCCAGGAAAAACTCTGGACCTGCCTAAGAGGCAAGAGACTATTGTTTCAGTGTGCGTGAGGAGAGGGGATTCAGAGCACCGCCTAAAAGAGCTCCAGAGATGGGCACGAGCAATGGATATCAGCATGTATACCAGAGACGGGCATGAGATGCTAAGGCTCCTGCTGCAACCACCAAGAAGCCTGTGTGCAAGCACAGGTCACTATCCACACCTCCCCTCCCGGCAGGCTGTGCAGCCCGCCACTGCCAGGGTCCCGTGATCCAGGGACAACTTCCCCGGGAGAACTCAGGGCACGCATCAGGCTGGTGCAACGTCACGGCGGCCTCTGCCGCTGCAGGCTCGCCCTGCATTCTGTACCCCTCCCTCCCCCCAGCCCGAGTGAGCCAGAGCCCCCTAATCAGCTGCTCCTTTAACCCCATCCCATCTGGGCAGGAAACAGACACCCTCAGGTGACCAACACGCAGAGGCGGGGCCAATACAAAGCTGAACCCCAGGAGCTGTGTGAACAAAGAAGAGAAAGGGAAATTTCTCTCAGCAGCCTCAGGAGCAGTGGATTAAATCTTCGCAATCAACTTGATGTACCCTGCATCTGTGGAATACCTGAATAGACAATGAATCATCCCAAAATTTAGGTGGTGGACTTTGGGAGCAACTGTAGACTTGGGGTTTGCTTTCTGCATCTAATTTGTTTCTGGTTTTATGTTTGTCATAGTTTAGTATTTAGAGAATATTATCATTGGTAGATTTGTTAACTGATTAGGTTGCTCTCTTCCTTTTCTTTTTTTAATAGATATATATTTTTTCCTTTTTCTCTTTTTGTGAGTGCATATGTATATGCTTCTTTGTGTGATTTTGACAGTACAGCTTTGTTTTTACCGTTTGTCCTAGGGTTCTGTCTGTCCTTTTTTTTTTTTTTTTAAGTATACTTTTTAGCACTTGTTAACATTGGTGGATTTGTTTTTTGGTTTAGTTGCTCTCTTCTTTCTTTCTTTTTTTAATTACTTTTTAATTTTTAATAATATTTTTTAAATTTTTTAATTTTAATAACTTTATATTTTTATTTTATTTTATTTTTTCTTTTTCTTTCTTTCTTTCTATTTTTTCTCCCTTTTCTATTGAGTCATGTGGCTGACAGGGTCTTGGTGCTCTGTACAGGTGTCAGGCCTGAGCCTCTGAGGTGGGAGAGCCGAGTTCAGAACATGGACCACCAGAGACCTCCTGGCCCCACATAATATCAAATGGTGAAAGCTCTTCCAGAGATCTCCATCTCAATGCTAAGACCCAGCTCCACTCAACGACCAGCACGCTACAGTGCTGAACAACCCTATACCAAACAACTAGCAAGACAGGAACAAAACCCACCCATGAGCAGAGAGGCTGCCTAAAATCATAATAAGTTCACATATACCCCAAAACAAACCAGCAGATGCAGTCATGCCCACCAGAAAGACAAGATCCAGCCTCATCCACCCGAACACAGGCACCAGTCCCCTCCACCAGGAAGCCTACACAACCCACTGAACCAACCTTACCCACTGGGGGAAGACACCAAAAACAACAGGAACTACGAACCTGCGGCCTGGGAAAACAAAACCCCAAACACAGTAAGTTAAGCAAAATGAGAAGACAGAGAAATACACAGCAGATGAAGGAGCAAGGTAAAAACCCACCAGACCAAATAGATAAAGAGGAAATATGCAGTCTACCTGAAAAAGAATTCAGAGTAATGATAGTAAAGATGATCCAAAATCTTGGAAATAGAATGCAGAAAATGCAAGAAACATTTAACAAGGACGTAGAAGAACTAAAGAGGAACCAAGCAACGATGAAAAACACAATAAATGAAATTAAAAATACTCTAGATGGGATCAATACCAGAATAACTGAGGCAGAAGAACGGATAAGTGACCTGGAAGATAAAATAGTGGAAATAACTACCACCGAGCAGAATAAAGAAAAAAGAAAAGAATTGAGGACAGTCTCAGAGACCTCTGGGACAACATTAAACACACCAACATTCGAATTATAGGGGTCCCAGAAGAAGAAGAGAAAAAAAAAAAGGGACTGAGAAAATATTTGCAGAGATTATACTTGAAAACTTCCCTAATATGGGAAAGGAAATAGTTAATCAAGTCCAGGAAGCACAGAGAGTCAGATACAGGATAAATCCAAGGAGAAACACGCCAAGACACATATTAATCAAACTATCAAAAATTCAGTACAAAGAAAAATATTAAAAGCAGCAAGGGAAAAGCAACAAATAACATACAAGGGAATCCCCATAAGGTTAACAGCTGATCTTTCAGCAGAAACTCTGCAAGCCAGAAGGGAGTGGCAGCACATATTTAAAGTGATGAAAGAGAAAATCCTACAACCAAGATTACTCTACCCAGCAAGGATCTCATTCATATTCGATGGAGAAATTAAAACCTTTACAGACAAGCAAAAACTAAGAGAATTCAGTGCCACCAAACCAGCTTTACAACAAATGCTAAAGGAACTTCTCTAGGCAGGAAACACAAGAGAAGGAAAAGACCTACAATAACAAACCCAAAACAATTGAGAAAATGGTAATAGGAACATACATATTGATAACTACCTTAAATGTAAATGGATTAAATGCTCCAACCAAAAGACATAGACTGGCTGAATGGATACAAACACAAGACCCGTATATATGCTGTCTACAAGAGACCCACTTCAGACCAAGGGACGCATTCAGACTGAAAGTGAGGGGATGGAAAAAGGTATTCCATGCAAATGGAAATGGAAAGAAAGCTGGAGTAGCAATTCTCATATCAGACAAAGTAGACTTTAAAATAAAGACTATTACAAGAGACAAAGAAGGACACTACATAATGATCAAGGGATCAATCCAAGAAAAAGATATAACGATTGTAAATATTTATGCACCCAACATAGGAGCACCTCAATACATAAGGCAAATGCTAACAGCCATAAAAGGGGAAATCAACCGTAACACAATCATAGTAGGGGACTTTAACACCCCACTTTCACCAATGGACAGATCATCCAAAATGAAAATAAATAAGGAAACACAAGCTTTAAATGATACATTAAACAAGATGGACTTAATTGATATTTATAGGACATTCCACCCAAAAACAACAGAATACACTTTCTTCTCAAGTGCTCATGGAACATTCTCCAGGATAGGTTATATCCTGGGTCACAAATCAAGCCTTGGTAAATTTAAGAAAATTGAAATCATATCTAGTATCTCTTCCAACCACAATGCTATGAGACTAGATATCAATTACAGGAAAAAAGTCTGTAAAAATACAAACACATGGAGGCTAAACAATACACTACTAAATAATGAAGAGATCACTGAAGAAATCAAAGAGGAAATCAAAAAATACCTAGAAACAAATGACAATGAAAACACGATGACCCAAAACCTATGGGATGCAGCAAAAGCAGTTCTAAGAGGGAAGTTTATAGCAATATAATCCTACTTCAAGAAACAAGAAACACCTCAAATAAACAACCTAATCTTACACCTAAAGCAATTAGAGAAAGAAGAACAAAAAAAAAAAGTTAGCAGAAGGAAAGAAATCATACAGATCAGATCACAAATAAATGAAAAAGAAATGAAGGCAATGATAGCAAAGATCAATAAAACTAAAAGCTGGTTCTTTGAGAAGATAAACAAAATTGATAAACCATTAGCCAGGCTCATCAAGAGAAAAAGGGAGAAGACTCAAATCAATAGAATTAGAAATGAAAAAGGAGAAGTAACCACTGACACTGCAGAAATACAAAGGATCATGAGAGATTACTACAAGCAACTATATGCCAATAAAGTGGACAACCTGGAAGAAATGGACAGATTCTTAGAAATGCACAACCTGCTGAGACTGAACCAGGAAGAAATAGAAAATATGAACAGACCAATCACAAGCACTGAAATTGAAAATGTGATTAAAAATCTTCCAACAAACAAAAGCCCAGGACCAGATGGCTTCACAGGCGAATTCTATCAAACATTTAGAGAAGAGCTAACACCTATCCTTCTCAAACTCTTCCAAAATATAGCAGAGGGAGGAACACTTCCAAACTCATTCTATGAGGCCACCATCACCCTGATACCAAAACCAAAGATGTCACAAAAAAGGAAACTACAGGCCAGTATCACTGATAAACATAGATGCAAAAATCCTCAACAAAATACTAGCAAACAGAATCCAACAGCACATTAAAAGGATCATACACCATGATCAAGTAGGGTTCATCCGAGAAATGCAAGGATTCTTCAATATATGCAAATCAATCAATATGATAAGCAATATTAACAAACTGAAGGATAAAAACCATATGATTATCACAATAGATGCAGAAAAAGCTTTTGACAAAATTCAACACCCATTTATGTTGAAAACTCTCCAGAAAGTAGGCCTAGAAGGAACTTACCTCAACATAATAAAGGCCATATATGACAAACCCACAGCCAACATCGTTCTCAATGGTGAAAAACTGAAACCATTTCCACTAAGATCAGGAACAAGACAAGGTTGCCTACTCTCACCACTGTTATTCAACAGTAGTCAGTCTCTACTTTGATAGTTTGTGTTTTCATATTCTATTGCTTCTATAACAAATTATCGCAAATGTGGTGGCTTAAACAATACACATCTATTATGGTTTTATAGGTCAAAAGTCCAACATGGGTCTCACTGGGCTAAAATTAAGGGCTGCATATCTTTTGGGAGGCTCTAGGGCACAATTGTGGTTTTTTTTTTCTTTTGCCTTTTCCAGCTTCTAGAGGCTGCCCACATTCCTTGGCTCATGGCCCCCTTCTTTCATCTTCAAATTCAGCAGTGCCAGATGGAGTCCTTCTCATACTGCTATATTTCAGGTTCTCTGCAGCCTGGAAAGTTTCACTGCTTTTAAGGATTCATGTGGCTACATTGGACATACCAGTATACTCCAAGATAACCACTCCATCTCAAGGTCCTTAATCATAATCACATCTGCAAAGTCCCTTTTACCATGTAAGGTAACATATTCACAAGTTCTGAGGATTAGGGAATGGGCATCTTTGGGGGACATCATTTTGTCATGTCAGGTAGTTCTATCTCTTTGTTAAACATCATTTAGACAGTCCTCTGTCTATAAGTCACTAGAAATGTCTTGTGCTTGGCACAGTTTCGTGGGTGCTGGGATGCACTGCCCACATTCTCTCTCCATCACTCAGTTATTCACACCTCTAACTGCTGGGAATGTTGATGATGATGTTGACTTCATACACTTGGGTCTCTCTTTAGGAATTGCCATCTGCTGAAGAGAACCACCTCACCCAAAGTCACAGCTTCTTCTGAAGGACAGCCTGCATTAGTGACTTGTCATAAGGGGAGTTGTAAAAATCCAGCTCCTCTGCTTCGATGTCAGACAATTCTAAGGGCTGTTCTAGCTCCAGCATCCCCCATCCCCCTCCTTGTCCCTGTGAGTCCTTGTGACTTCATTTCAGTTAAGTGTTTCCTCCCTAACCCCATGCCCTCATTTCCCTGCAGGGGTTGATCCCAGGAGCACATTCCAGTAAACCTCATGCATGCAAATCATTACCTCAGTGTCTGTTTCCTGGGAACCTTTTCTGCAGTGTGCTTTGATACACAACATGTGGATTGCTATAAACATTTAGAGCATTCCTAAATCTGAATACCAATAGGAATGAAGAAAACTTTTCAATAATTTGCACTCTCATTGATGAAGAAAAATCACCATGGTTTGCACCCACTAACATCCACGAGTCCTCATTATTCATATTCTCTACTTGCAAACTTGCCTTCCCACTAAAATTTATTTGTAACCCCCAAATTTGAATTGCCTGGCGTGTGTATTCCCAGCTGAGTTTGAATAGGGTGATATTCTGCCTTCCTGTTTCAGCTCTCATACTGAAAACAGGTGTCCTTTTTGTGATCTTTTTGTGCCACATTTCTAGCCTCTTTTTTTTCTCTCCTGTTGGTGATTTTGCTGTTTAAAATGGCCCCCAAGTGTAGTGCTGAAGTGCTGCCTAGTGTTCCTAAGTGCAAGAATGCTGTGATAGGCCTTATGGAGAATATACCTCTGTTAGATAAGCTTTGTTCAGGTAGAGGTTATAGTGCTGTTGTAACTTCAATGCTATTGAATTAACAATATAGCTGACCCTTTAACAACATAGGTTTTAACTCCATGGGTCCACCTATATGTGGATTTTTTTTCAATAGTAAATACTACAGTACTCCATGATCCCCAGTTGGTTGAACCTGTGGATGTGGAACTGTGGATACAGAGGGCTGACTACGGGTCTTGAGCATCCTTGGATTTTGGTAACCCTAGTGGGTCCTGGAATCAATCCCCGACGGGTACCAAGGGATGACTGTATATATTAAATAAGGTGTCTTTAAATAGAAACACACATAAAACAAAGTTATGTGTTAATTGGTTGATGACAATGTTGTGACCAGAGGCTTATAGGAAACTTAACTCTTATTTCTTCTAGAAGCAATTCTCTAATTCCGTGTCCATGGTGACTTTATAAAACATAATTACCATGAATAACAAGAATCGACTACATACATATATATATATATATATATATATATATATATATATGCATACATATATATGTATATATATATTTATATATACAATGTGCTGGTATTGTTGTCCTGTACTTTGTGAAGATCCTTGGTGTCCTCAATAACTGTTGTAAGCTTACATGCCTGGAAGCAAGGGAAAAGGAAATACTATTTTCATACCATACTCCACTCCGTTTTATACTCTTGCTCTAAACTGGTTTGTGACTTAAAGGAATGAGATGATTGTTGAAACTTTGCTGGCATTTTTATGCCCTGAGAAAGAGAACTCAAATTCATAGGTGATGCCCTGAATAGCTTATAGGAGTAAAATGGGCAAGAGGGGCCCAATGAGGCTAATTGGTGGAGGTGAAGGGCAGTCCTAAACATCGCCTGATCCCTTCAGACCGTATTTTGTCCTCTGCAACTTACAGAGTAATCAAGCTGAAGAACAAGCTCCTGTGTTCACACTGCAGGGGGGAGAAATAGCTCCATAAATGAGGGCTTGCGAGGAACTGACTCTACTTATCGGCCTTCTGTGATTCCTAATCAACCCTGCTCCACCTCCCACAGAATTTCCTTGCTTCTCTTTTTGTCTTATTCCCACGGTTGTGCACGTGTGCTGGTACACATGTGGTTCTCCAGTGTTCATCCAAAAATGAATGCCTCCCCATCTTCAACTAAACTTTTTTCAGGTGCCACCAAAGGAAGGTTCAGACCTCACCATCAATTCTCAGCAGATAGTCCCTCTTTCCTGTCCATTTGCTCATGCATGTTAATGTCGACTGTTTCTTATTGGATTCTAACTGAAAGAGGCACGAGTTCCTTCAGCTCTACGGCAATGTGGATGCTTGAGTTTTGTTAAATGGGCTTGTTTCAATCAGACCATTGATGATTTCCCAAAACATTTATATAAATTACATTTCTATAACTCCAATAATAGATTATATGCACTTAGAGTGAAGAATTTTAAAAGCATTCCTTTGTGCATTATTTTATTTTACTTTTAATTTATTTTAAAATATTATTAGATATATGATCTATACATTATTCCTTTTTATTTTTCTAATTCAGGTATAATTGACATGGCATTATATTAGTTTCAGGTGTACAACATAATGATTCAATATTTGTATGCATTGCAATCTGGTGCATTATTTTATAAAGTAAAGAATTTTTTCATAAAAATGAATATCTACCCCATAATGCATCTCTGCTGTTGATCTGGGATCTGTGGGTACTCCAAGATGCTGTTAACTTCTCAAGCACAAACTCCAGAGTAGGAAAAAAAACTATTTCTTAATAAAGAAGATTTCAGTTTTTATCTCACGTCCTCCAATTCTTCTTGAAAAAGTCAGTTCTGGGTGGTAATAGTCAATTCCTGGTTGTCTCAGTTAATCATTGACTTTATTCCCCAGGATGCCAATATTTTGCCTAATTCTTGAGGATCTGAAGATCCAAGATGCCAAGGTAGTATGAGAATGAGGATGTGGCAGAGAGGAAGTAAGGAACATCTGGTCCCAAGGCATCCAGGCTGGTGTCCCATGGGACATTCTCAGCATCCTCCATTCTCCACTTGGTACAGGTAGATAACTTCAGTGCCCTCACCATCTCAGCCGTCAAGTCTTCCAGGGATCAGCGTCCTCAGCTCTCTAGGCCACGCCCTCATCATTCTTTGGCCACATGAAGAAAGTTCTGTTAACTCCTGTACCACATGGCGAAGCAGGAGAACTCTATGAGGATGCTTTAGGTGTGTCTGCCTAACTACATTTTGTAGTTATTTTTGCTTTGTTTTACAGTCATAGGGAGCAAATTTATCTTTTTTCCCCTGCAAGGCAAGGCACAGATTCTAAACCTCTGCTTTCAATTCACCAAACCTGTATTGTTATAAAAATGAGGATTTAAAAAATCCAGCACTCCTAGTGCATATAACACGTAATTGAAATTATAGACCTGCAATTTACTTAAACTTATGTGAAACTCCTCAACTGCTTCTGGACCTCAGGTGAGGAGTAAGACACAGCATCTTCATCAGGGACACACTGAGGTATTTTCTCTCTTCTTTCCCTTGGCAACTCCTCCTTTTGTAGTTTATAGAATATTCAGGGGACAAGGTTATTCTGGCCTTAATCTATTCACCCAAATGTATTTTTTATGGCATAAACTTTATGTCTCAAATCCTTCAGGACTTTGATTCTCAAAACATCATTTCTTTCAAACTAGTGCCTCTGTTGTAAATTTCAAGAGACTTTAGATGATTCAAACATGACAGAGATGACTCCCTTGTGATCTGTGTTCAGCTGGTAAAATCTGCCCTGTGGCAAGGGATAGATGAAACGTCAATCCAGTTTGAATGGGGAAGAGCCAGGTGGTACAAGAAAGTGCCTTAGGAAGAGATTGGGGGTGTGTGGGACACATTCATTCATGTTTTAAACCGTTTTTCAGATACACATGCTTTGATTACACACGAACCTTGTACTTAGAAGTCTTTATCATGAAAAGTTTTAGGACTTGTTATGCTTCCTTCTATGTTTATTTTCTCCCTTTCACGTCATATGACAGAACTCAGAGGCCATATTTCCTAATAAGAAATAACTATTTGATGATGTGTTATTTCTTTAAGTAATGGACCAAAGATTTCTAAATATGCAAATATCCATGGAACTAAACCTGCCTTCTGCTCTTTGGGGCATGCTAAGTAAATTGAACCATCCATGATTATATGACTTCATTTGGAGCAGATTAGAGGAGAGAAAACATTCATTTCTTTTTTCTTTTTAGTAGCTCTATTTCATACCCTCATCTCTTGATGAAGCATTGAATTCTAGCAGCACATTCTTGTCTCCAAAAGCACAGAGTTTTTTTTTTAATTGTGAGAAGGCTTAATGGGAAGTGACAACCTGCCTCCTCATGATGACTCAATTTTTAGACTATCTAAACTTTCCTAATTAATTTATTTCCAATGCGATTTTCATCCTTCTTAGCATTTTACTGATTTGTGGATTAATCAACTGCAACATTTCTATTGAAAGCAAATGTAGCACCAATTCAAGTAATTTCTCCTTGTGAGAGCTTACTTTCCAAAGCTCTTACCCATACCCTAATTTCCAAAACACAGAAAACAGATACTTTAACACTTTTTAGATGTACCATGTAACCTACTCCTTCCCAGAGCATGTGATTCTCCAATTTGTTCCTGTCCATTAGTCTTCTATTATATTCACTTTCCCCTTTGCCAACATAGACTTAACGTTTGTCACTATAAAGATGCTCTCACTCCCTTTCTCCTTTGTCCTTTTGTTACACTTGATAGCTAAACCACAAGGTAGATAAACTTAACTATCTTCTTTCTCTGTGCCTGCACCCAAACAGCTCCTGAAACAAAGTGCAATAGCCATTAGGAAAAAAAACAAACAGCCAGTGTCGAAATGATGAGCACATGAGCCATAACCTGGTAGATGAAGCAGTGGGCCCGGATTTTAGAGCCCCACTCAACCTCAAGCAATCTCAGATAGAGATATTGAGAAGTCCCCTCAATTAGCATGTTGGTTCTGAAACAAGCAACCAGCTGGGACTGCATAACTTTAATTAGGAAGCATATTCAGGTGGCTTACATCAGAGACATGAAATCAAGGTAATGAAATAGAAGGTGGATATAAAACTAGATGGACAAAAGAGTGAACTTTAATGTAAACTATGGTTTTGGGTGATTATGATGTGTCAGCGCAGGTTCACCAACTGTAGCTAGTATACCGCTCTGCTGGGAGATGTTGATAATGAGAGAAGCTATGCATATGTTGGGGTGGAGCGCACATGGGAATCTGTACCTTCTCTTCAATATTTCTGTGAACCTAAAACTGCTTTAAAAAATAAAGTCGGGACTTCCCTGGTGGTCCAGTAATAAAAGAATCTGCCTTACAATGCAGGGGACGTGGGTTCAATCCCTGGTCAGGGAACTAAGATCCCACATGCTGCGGGGCAACTAAGGCCACACGCCACAACTACTGAGTTTGTGCACCTCAACTAGAGAGCCTGCGTGCCTCAAACTACAGAGCCCATGCACTCTGGAACCTGCACGCCACAACTACAGAGCCCACGCACCCTGGAGCCTGCACACCACAACTACAGAGAGAAAACCTGCACGCCACAGCTAGAGAGAAGCCCACACGCCACAGTGAAGATCCCACATACCTCAACGAAGATCCCGCGTGCCACAACTAAGACCCGATGCAGCCAAAAATAAATAAATAATAAATAAATCTTAAAAACAAAATAAAGTCAATAAAACAAAAGTAACTAGATGGACTGTTTACTAACCAGTTCTATCCTGGAGGTTCCCCATATTGTAATGAATGTGGATTGAAAACTAATATTAGAACCACGTTGTATTAATCTCTGGAGTTTGGAGTTTGCCATATATATATATATATATATATATATATATATATATATATTTAATTTTATTGACATATAGTTGATCTACAATATTGTAATTTCTTCTGTACAACAAAGTGACTCAGTTATACATATATATATATTCATTTTCATATTCTTTTCCATTATGGTTTGTCACATGATACTGAATATAGTTCCCTGTGCTATACAATAGGACCTTTTTGTTTATCCATCCTACATATAATAGTTTGCTTCTGCTAATCCCAAACTTCCATTCCTTCCCTCCCCTCCCCCCTCCCCCTTGGCAACCACAAGTCTGTTCTCTATACCTGTGAGTCTGCTTTTGTTTTGTAGATACATTAATTTGTATCCTATTTTATTTTATTTTACTTTTGTGTGTTTTTTATTCATTTATTTTTTTATTCATTTATTTTTTTATTTTTTTTATTTTTTTGGGCTACATTGGGTCTTAGTTGTGCGTGGGCTTCTCATTACAGTGGCTTCTTTTGTTGTGTAGCATGCGCTCTAGGCACGAGGGCTTCAGTAGTTGTGGTGCACGGGCTTAGTTGCTCTGCAGCATGTGGGATCTTCCCCTACCAGGGCTCGAACCCTTGTTCCCTGCATTGGCAGGTGGATTCTTAACCGCTGTGCCACCAGGGAAGTCCCGTGTGTTTTATTTGTTTTTTTATTTTTTTAACATCTTTATTGGAGTATAATTGCTTTACAATGGTGTCTTAGTTTCTGCTTTATAACAAAATGAATCAGCTATACATATACATATATCCCCATATCTCCTCCCTATCCCACCCCTCTAGGTGATCACAAAGCACAAAGCTGATCTCCCTATGCTATGCAGCTGCTTCATACTAGCTATCTATTTTACATTTGGTAGCATATATATATCCATGCCACTCTCTCACTTCATCCCAGCTTACCCTTCCCCCTCCCCGTGTCCTCAAGTACATTCTCTACATCTGCGTCTTTATTCCTTTCCTGTCCCTAGGTTCCTCAGAACCATTTTTGGGTTTTTTTTACATTCCATATATATCTGTTAGCATACGGTATTTGTTTTTCTCTTTCTGACTTACTTCACACTGTATGACAGACTCTAGGTCCATCCACCTCACTACAAATAACTCAATTTCGTTTCTTTTTATGGCTGAGTAATATTCTATTGTATATATGTGCCACATCTTCTTTATCCATTCATCTGTCGATGGACACTTAGGTTGCTTCCATGTCCTGGCTCTTGTAAATAGTGCTGCAATGAGCATTGTAGTACATGACTCTTTTTGAATTATGGTTTTCTCAGGGCATATGCCCAGTAGGGGGATTGCTGGGTTATATGGTAGTTATGTTTTTAGTTTTTTAAGGAACCTCCATGCTGTTCTCCGTAGTGGCTCTATCAATTTACAGTCCCACCAACAGTGTAAGAGGGTTCCCTTTTCTCCACACCCTCTCTAGCATTTATTGTTCGTAGATTTTTCGATGATGGCCATTCTGACTGGTTTGAGGTAATACCTCATTGTAGTTTTGATTTGCATTTCTCTAATGATTAGTGATGTTGAGCATCCTTTCATGTGTTTGTTGGCAATCTGTATATCTTCTTTGAAGAAATGTCTGTTTACATCTTCTGCACATTTTTGGATTGGGTTTTTTGTTTCTTTGATATTGAGCTGCATGAGCTGCTTGTATATTTTGGAGATTAATCCCTTGTCAGTTGCTTCATTTGCAAATATTTTCTCCCATTCTGAGGGTTGTCTTTTCGTCTTGTTTATGGTTTCTTTTGCTGTGCAAAAGCTTTTAAGTTTCATTAGGTCCCATTTGTTTATTTTTGTTTTTATTTCCATTTCTCTAGGAGGTGGGTCAAAAAGGATTTTGCTGTGATTTATGTCATATAGTGTTCTGCCTGTGTTTTCCTCTAAGAGTTTTATAGTATCTATCCTTACATTTAGGTCTTTAATCCATTTTGAGTTTATTTTTGTGTATGGTGTTAGGGAGTGTTCTAATTTCATTCTTTTATTCATTAGCTGTCCAGTTTTCCCAGCACCACTTATTGAAGAGGCTGTCTTTTCTCCACTGTATATTCTTGCCTCCTTTATCAAAGATAACGTGACCCTATGTGCATGGGTTTATCTCTGGGCTTTCTATCCTGTTCCATTGATCTATATTTCTGTTTTTGTGCCAGTACCATACTGTCTTGATTACTGTAGCTTTGTAGTATAGTCTGAAGTCAGGGAGCCTGATTCCTCCAGCTCCATTTTTCTTTCTCAAGATTGCTTTGGCTATTCGGGGTCTTTTGTGTTTCCATACAAATTGTGAAATTTTTTGTTCTAGTTTTGTGAAAACTGCCCTTGGTAGTTTGATAGGGATTGCATTGAATCTGTAGATTACTTTGGGTAGTAGAGTCATTTTCACAATGTTGATTCTTCCAATCCAAGAACATGGTATATCTCTCCATCTGTTTGTATCATGTTTAATTTCTTTCATCAGTGTCTTATAGTTTTCTGTATACAGGTCTTTTGTCTCCTTAGGTAGGTTTATTCCTAGGTATTTGATTCTTTTTGTTACAGTGGTAAATGGAAGTGTTTCCTTAATTTCTCTTTCAGATTTTTCATCATTAATGTATAGGAATGCAAGAGATTTCTGTGCATTAATTTTGTATCCTGCTACTTTACCAGATTCATTGATTAGCTCTAGTAGTTTTCTGATAGCATCTTTAGGATTCTCTATTTTTAGTTTTTTGAGGAACCTCCATCCTGTTTTCCATAGTGGCTGCACCAACTTACATTCCCACCAACAGTATAAGAGGGTTCACTTTTCTCCATATCCTCTCCAGCATTTGCTATTTGCAGACTTTTTTTTTTTCTCTTTATTTGGCTGTGTTGGGTCTTCGTTGCTGTGTGCGGGCTTTCTCTAGTTGCAGAGAGCTGAGGCTACTCTTCATTGCAGTGGCTTCTCTTGTTGCAGAGCATGGGCTCTAGGCACATGGACTTCAGTAGTTGTGGCATGTGGTCTCGGTTGTTGTGGCTCATTGGCTCTAGAGTGCAGGCTCAGAAGTTGTGGTGCACGGGCTTAGTTGCTCCGCGGCATGTGGTATTTTCCCGGGGCAGAGCTCCAACCATGTACCCTGCATTGGCCAGCAGATTCTTAACCACTGTGCCACCAGGGAAGTCCTGCAGACTTTTTAATGATGGCCACTCTGACCTATGTGAGGTGGTATCCCATTGTAGTTTTGATTTGCATTTCTCCAATGATTAGTGATGTTGAGCATCTTTTCATGTGCCTATTGGCCATCTTTATGTCTTCTTTGGAGAAATGCCTATTTAGGTCTTTTGATTGGTTTGTTTTTTGTTGTTGAGTTGTATAAGCTGTTTGTATATTTTGGAAATTAAGCCCTTGTTGGTTGCATCGTTTGCAAATATTTTCTCCCAGTCTGTAGGTTGTCTTTTTTTGTTGTTGTTTATGGTTTCCTGCTTACCCCAACTTCTGATTTCTACCCTTGATATGCTACTGAAGATACTTTCTTGGACATCTCCCATCACTTCTTGTTACCAAAACAGTGTCTCTTTGCCACTCTCCAACTTCCTCCACTTCTCTGTGCTTAATATTGCTTGCTCCTCTATCTTACTGAAATTCACCTCTTTTCACTTAGATGCTTGGAAGGGTAGATTGTCAATGACCAAGGAGTGGGATTTCAGCCTTGTCCCAAAATTCTCCATAAATGGGAAGCAATAGTTTGAAAGTGCATTTAATTTTGTAAAATGTCTGTGCAAGTTAAATATATGTATTTTTTTTTGTGTAATGTAAAAACTAAAACATGTCAACCTAGAAGTCTGTCTTCATTTCCTGCCCTCTACACCAACCCATCCCACTCCTCCTCAGTTAGTTAAATAACCTGGTGAGTATTCTTCCAGTGCTTTTTCTGTGTATCCATAGTAATACACTGATATGTATATAGAAATAGACATTTTACAAACATAAATGATATATACTTAGTGATATATGCATAGTCTTTTTTTGGTAACACATGAGCTCAGGTGTCTATTTTTATTAAACCTGTGTATTGCTTTAAAGCTAAAAGGAAGAGCTACTAAGGGTAGGAAAGAGAATAGCATGAAAAGTGGGGAGACACGAAGATGGACAGATGGCTTGGTTTATGCTTAAAATATCTTATAAATACATAGGCATATTTCATGTGCATGCCACACAAAGATTCTTAAATTTAGCAGTGGAGGATTAAGTGCAGATTTTGGGATTTGGATTCCTTTTTTAATAGTCTTTTTGTTGCTAATGTTGTAAATGAAACCACAGAGAGATTAATTTAAGGGGCATCAATTAAATTCAATTTCAGTTTTTATTAGGCACTTGAAAAAGAGGACTTATTTCTATATGGCTTTATTTTAATAGTAGGCTTTGATTTTCAAAAGGTGTGAAGTTGAAAGGAGTTACAGTCAAGGAATAGAAAGAGAGCATCTTAATTTTAGTACTCTTCACATTCTGGCTCTGCTGCCCAAGATGATTGTATTTCACAGCCTACTCAATGCTGTAAATATCTTTACATGTGGTAAGTCTTATCCTAGCACTGTAGTAACATGCCTTAAACAAAGCATTAAAAGCTTTGAACAAGATGGCATCTGAGTATAGTGAGGTTTACCCATTTTCTAGAAATATGAAACATCTTTTGAAGTGACTTTCAGAGAATGAAGAAAGATTTGTACTACATAAGAGAGGATTCCAGTGTTCAGGTTAAAAAGAAACTCTGGTTGAAAAAACTTTAGGGGATTTTTCTATAATCTAAATGATTAGAGACTGATATCTTGTCAAGCACTCTGTTGAAAAAGGGCAAGGTTATATAGAAGGGCAGATATTAGAAACTGGCTGGGGATTTAAAGATAAGGATAAGCAACATTGTATTATCATAGATATAGTAGTTACAAACACTGGAGTTATAATTAATCATGTTACAATGAAAGAAGTTAACAGTGATCATTAGCTATTTACCTGTCGAGATCAGAAAGATTTAAATAAAACATTGTACACAAAAAGATCCAAAAGTGAAAAATACTTTAGAATTTAGGGACCATTAAAGAAGAGATAAAGAATGCATTAATACACATTTAATGAAGGATTGGGGAAACTGGTATCTTTTCCTAAGGGCTTGAAAACTTATGATGGCCCAACCCTCAGATGCATGGGGTGAAAAAATTATTTACGCAAGATAGCATCGATTGATATTTTTCTCTCATTTATTCCTATAAATGTGGCTAGAAAGACCTTAGTAATTGATAACCTCAAGATTGGTAATTCTCATTGTAATCATTAATGTTGATCATCATACATACCAGAAGCATTAAAGAAATGTGGCAAACAATTGTTTTGAGTTTTAATGATGTGTTGCTTGCATTTCTCAAGGCAACTGTTGAGGGGCTATTTATTTCTTCCCAGGTAAGGACCCACTTGCCACCTGCCATACTAACATGAATTCTTAATCTGAACAGATGGGCTTTCCACAGGTGTGGTTACCAAAAAAGAAAAAGGAGGGGGACGGGGAATATGACACACATTTATTTTCTCTAAAATAAAAAGGCATTATATTATTAAAACCAAGATGCCAAGCTGGGACAAAGTGAGAGAGTAGCACCGACATATATACACTACCAAATGTAAAGTAGATAGCTCGTGGGAAGCAGCCATATGGCACAGGGAGATCAGCTTGGTGCTTTGTGTCCACCTAGAGGGGTGGGATAGGGAGGGTGGGAGGGAAACGCAAGAGGGAGGAGAAATGGGGATAAATGTATATGTATAGCTGATTCACTTTGTTATACAGCAGAAACTAACACACCATTGTAAAGCAATTACACTCCAATAAAGATGTTTAAAAATAAATAAATAAATAAAACCAAGACGCCTTACATTTACTAATCTTTTATCACTGTCCAATTGAGACCCAATTTAGAGAATATTTTGAATAAATTAAAGTACTTAAGTACAGGCAGATATCTGGTGAAACCTTGGATTCTGCCCTCACATTGTTCCACCCACTCTCACCTGAAACCCTTACTATATCAGTCTAAGGCTCTATGCAGGTGAATGTATGCTTAAATACTCCTCCAGGAAATTTCAGTATGAGCACATCCCATCACCACAACCAAATGAAAACTACTGCTTCAATGTTTCTGTAAAGTGTAATTGAAAAGAGAAATCGAAACTCCTCAGTGTATGATCTTGTCCCAGTTCAAGCACTTACCATCATATTGATTTTTATTTTCTTTTACCCTTCTAAAACTCAGAATCCCTCTTTCCAGGGACAACCTCTTCCTCATGCTTTATAGGCACTGACACTGATCCTGTTGTTTCTTTAATCCTCTCCTCTTGGCCACACAAGTGGTCACATGTCCTGTTCAATTCTATCCTATCCCTCCGGCCACAGTGACTCAAAGTGAGCCAGTGAGAGTGCCTGCCAGGAATTTCTGCCGGAGCCACCAAGGAGAGGACAAGTGTTACTTTTTCCGCTGAGAGTGTTAAGCTGGTAAGGTGTGCCTTGAGCCCCGTATCCCTCATATCTGCCGTATTCCAGATACAAACATTCCAGAATTTTCAATTATGTTTACACTGGCTTAAGTTGGGTTTCTATCATGGCAATTTGTTCAAGTTGGGCAAATGAACAGGCCCAACAAACACATCACACTATATTGGGTAATGGCTTAAATTCTTTGACCTCTTTTCTTCACCTATACAATTTGGATAATGGCATCTACCATGCATATACCAGAGAAATAATGATGAGCTCTAACATTTAAGATGCAAAGCATTTATTATCTTATAATGGGTTATCCAAATGATGTTTCATATACAGCTCTCTAAAATAAACACTTAATTGAAACGATAACAGCAATCCAAGCCAACTATTTAGTAGTATGTAAAAATGTCTTGTTTTATATTTCTTAATCCTTAATGAGTTATTTTGTTGTCACATAAATACTGCTCATCAGCAAAACAAAAACTTCAATCTATTTATAAACCAATAATCAACAACAATGAATAATTCTTTATTCACTTAATAGTTTAATCATGTAATAGTTATATCTAAGTAGCTCTTTCTTCTTTGAAAAAGTTATACTTTGTCTCTAATTTCATGGTACAATATGTATCAGTGCCTCTCAAATTTACCAGTCACCTGGGGATCATGTTAAAATGCAGATTCTAATTCAGTAGATCTAAGGATGGGACCTGATACATGGTATTTCTTTTTTCTCTTTACCTTTAATTTTTTCAACTTTATTGAGATACAATTCATGTATAGCATTGTGTAAAAGTTTAAGACATACAATGTGATGATTTGATATACCTATTTATCATGAAATGATTACTATAATAGGGTTAGTTCACAGCTCCATCACCTCATATAATTACCTCTGTGTGTGTGTGTTGAGAACATTTAAGATTTACTCTCTTTCAGGTATATAATACAGTATTTTTAACTATAGTGACCATGCTATACATTAGATCCCCAGAACTTACTCATTTTCTTACTGGAAGTTTGCATACTTTGATCAACATCCCCCCATTTCCTCCACCCCACCCCAACCTAGCTCCTGACAATCACCATTCCACTCTCTGCTTTTATGAATCTGGCACGTTTATGTTCCACATACAAGTGAGATCACACAGTATTTGTCTTTCTCTGTCTGATTTATTTCACTTAGCATAATGCCCTTAGGGTCCATCCATGTTCTCATAAATGACAGGATCTCCTTCTTTTTAAAGGCTGAATAATATTCCATTGTATGTATATATATCACAACTTCTTTATCCATACATCCATCGATAGGTTGTTTCCACGTCTTGGCTATTGTGAATAATGCTGCAATGAACATAGGGTTGCAGATATCTTTTCAAGATAGTTATTTCATTTCCTGCAGATATATTCCCACAAATGGAATTGCGGGATCATATGGTAGTTCTATTTTTAACTTTTTGAGGAAACTGCATACTGTTTTCTACATTAGCTGTAGCAATTTACATTTCCACCAGCAGTGCACACGGTTTCCCTTTTCTACACATCCTCACCAACAATTGTTATCCCCCCCCCTTTTTTTAATAATAGGCATCCCAAAATGTATGAGATGCCATGTCATTGTAGTTTTGTTTTGCATTTCCCTGATGGTTAGTAATGCTGAGTATTTTTCTTGTACCTGTTGGCAATTTGCATGTCTTCTTTGGAAAAATGTCTACTCAGGACCTCTGCCCAGTTTTAATCAGATTGCTTGCTTGTTTGTTTTGCTCTTGAGTTGTATAAGTTTCTTATATATTTTGGATGTTAACTCATTATCGGATAGAGAGTTTGTAAGTATTTCTCACAAGCTTCAGGTGAAAGTTGCATCTGGGCTGCAAACCAGCTTTGAGCATCATAGGACTAGAACAAAACCCCACAACAATATAAACACAAGTCAGATGAGTTGGGAGTTGAAAGATTTCAGGTAGTATAGTCTTTGTTTTCTAATTTAAAAAAAGAACTATGTGATTATAACAAATCTTGGCTTTCATTTTCTCAGATGAAAGTATTGAAATTTATATACAATAAACATAGGCACACAGTGGGTGCTTAGTAAATTATTGACTGACTGACATGAAAAATATCATAGAAATCCATGTCTTTGGACTTTTAAGGACCTACTATTCTAAGCGGAAAAAATGGGCTTTTTTTATTAAGTAACTGTAGGAGAGCTTCCAGACTTATATTCAATCTTCATTTTCACATACTAATCAATTTGACAAATATATGTATAAGATCCTGCATTTTTAATAAAAAAATTGAGCTTATAATTAAATGTTGTTCACAGTTGAGTGGCCTAGAGTTCATACTGAAAAGATAAGTTGAAATTGTCGGTGAATGATGAAACACATTTCTGACCAAGTGACTTCAAGAAAACATACACTGGAATGTGATTGTCAGTTATGATGGCTTCTTAAAGGCAGCCTGCATTAGAATGGTGTGCAAATTTCCTTTCTATCCCTTGCAGTGCCCCAGCAGAATAGTAAATATACCATTTTAATATAAAATAGACATCCCAGTTCAAAAGTTGTAGGATATAGGCGACCTTATAAAAGCCAGAAGACATTGAATTATACTGAGAGGCAACATTATTTCACCAAGAAATGCACAAAATTCAGCCATGAAATTTCAGCTAAGAGGTAGGTATTCCTTCTTAGCATAAAAGATTTTGACATTCTCTGCTTAAGAGACTTTTAAAGTGAGAGAAATTTAGTATAACTCAATAATGTTGGGGTGATCGATGGATGTGGTTTCCTTGCTCTAAAGTAGAATATCAGCTGTTCAGCTGAGTTGTTGATGAATTGATTTGACCCAGCCTTAAGGATATAGCTGAAAAACAGTAATAATAAGATCAACATTTTTCAGGGGTTTTTTATCCCTTGATCAACGAAGTCTATTTCAGCTTTTAGTTACTAATCAATGTTCCACTAATGCCTTTTACAACAATTCAAAACGACTGGATAGAGCCTCATAAGAGTTGATTTGGTTAATTTTCCCCTTCACATAGGTAAATGTGATCAAATGTATTTTCATTTAGTGAGACCTGAGGTGGTTTAGGATTTTTGAAGTTTATGGGCAGATCCTTTATGAAACTGAGAATTTTCAGCAACACTTCCGTGATCTCTAAACAAAAGAAAAATCTGAGAGTTGATTTAAGATCAGAGCACCTTGTTAAGTTTAACATCAATTCCAGCACAAAGTTAAGTGCAATTTGAAGGATAAAAATGACCAGTCTAAAAAGATTTACCCACATAGTGTAGATGATCATTTGTCCATTCAGTTCTTAAGGGGGCTTTTAATGCCTGTAGAGATCATTTTTTTCACTGGTGGTTTTGGAAACTGAGGGAGAAAATGCAGTTTTCAAAATGTGAGCAGCAATGCAAAAAAGACCATCAACTGTATAACATGGCCCAATTATTTATGAGATTTTCAAGAATCCTTTTTTTTTTTTTTTTTTGCTATATGTTGCCTCTTTCTTAATCACAGTTTTGAAAGTGGACTACTGAGTTGAAAGGGAAGAAAAGCTGAAGAAATGAGTTTATGAATTTAGTTCCATATGGAAACCTCCCTTACATATCTCAGCACATAGCAGTACATAACATATGTAGATTAATGATTTGATTTAGATTAAATATGACTTGTTATTTAAGTACAAAGATAAATGATTAATATCATCATGTTTCCCAAGCCATAAAGACCCAACCCTTTAAAATATTTAAAGAAGCTATATATCATATAAAAGCATTTTTTATGTTCTTTTCTCTATGGTTTGCTGTTGTGTTGCTGTTGTCTGAAGATCTGAAGTAGATTTCTGAATCTTTTGGAAACTTTTTAGTAGAGTTAGTCCCATGGGGAGTTTTTGCCACTTGATCATTATCTTGACTGGGAAGTAAACCTAAGGCAGATAACATGTGAGGCATTTAGCATGACACCTGGCATATACCATCTATTTAGCATTTGCAAAATTATGTATGGTATGCTATATAATTTCTGCATTCAGTATTACACAAATCAGAGACATTTTTCATGTAAAATAAAATGTCTTTAATCACCAACATAGAAAAAAATCGGTGTTCAGGCCAAACTTCATCATAATTGCAAAATATTTAGATTTTTTTTAAAACACTGATGAAGAAGCTCAATCTTTTCCCCTTTTAGCATATGTGAGTAATTTTCAAGACAGCTCTAATGGTAAGAACTAGGGACCTGCTCCTTTAACGCACATGTGTTGAAATGTTCTGTTTCCCAGCTTTATAATTAGAGATTATTTCACATTGATTTTCAGCACAGATAAAATTTAGCTCACTTAAGATATGACAGCCATCATCTCTTATTTTCATTAAACATGCTCTAGAGCGGGTGGTTATAGAAATAAGATAGGAATTAGCATCTGAAAGTTTAAAGATGATTGCAAAATCTCTTCCTTAGAAAATTATGGGTTTCCCTTGGCTTAGCTTACCTAAAATAAATCAGCATTGCTCCAAGTGGCAGCCTCTGCTGCCTGATGTATCACACTTGAGCGTTTATCTACATCCACAAAAGTATGATTTCCGCTATTCCAAAATATAAGCTGTGTCTTGCTCTTGAGATGTGGGGACAATTGGCTGAGTCTTTTACCAAAGCCCATATGCCCCCATATAATTTGCCCACTTTTTCTTCTCTGAATGTGTCTCAGCATAAATGCATCTGCTTCACCATACATGCTCCTCAAAGCATATAATTGCCTGTGCCTGGGAGCAAGCTTTACAGTAAAATTAAAAATTTAAGGAACTATTTCTAGTTCTGTTTTAAAAATAAATAAAACTTTGTCTCTGTAGGGCCATCAGACAAATCAAGTTAGTTCTTTCACTGATGATCATTTCCTGTGGTGTCCATTCAACAAGAAAAAGGGTCAGTTCATGTTGGTTGGCTTTCAATGGTGGCTCTGTCAGCATTTGGAGATTATGAGAGTTCTTGGCCTTGTTTCTTTGGGACCAAACACTGATGCTCTGTGGAAGAGGGTCCATTAGGTGCTCAGGATTTTTTAAAAATTCTCTAAGTTCTCATATGTCTTTCTATTGGCTTCTGGAAAACCAAAGAAGTAACCATAGAATCAAGGGCATACATTCTCACTGTTCATCTTTCTCATTAATTTCAGGATATGGGGCCACTGAATTGTGCACTACAGAAAACTTATGATTTAGTAGCACTTGTTACTTGGTATTAGACAAGCCAGTAATGGAGTTCTTATGGAGTAAAGGCTGATTTGGCATGGGTAAAAAGAGTGAAGTGCAGAAAGAAACAGATAAAGCAAGGGTGCAAGAAGAATAGAGACAAGAGATCATTTGGTCCCAGCAGATAGAAAATGTGACCTTGGTCCCTGACTTTATGGTTCCTACTTCTTGTAGCTAATGAGACATCTCTGAATTTCCTATCCTGATAGGCTACGATATACCACTGCTTCTTTCCAATAGAGTCTCCAAAGCATTCAATCACTTATTGAGTTTGTACTATGTGCCCTGCATTGTAGCAGGTACTAAGCAGACAACGGAGTATGAGATGGACATGGTAACCATCCCTCATAGATCTTTCAGCCTGACAGGAAAGAGAAGCATTGAATAGATAATTACATACATACACACACACACACACACACACAAATATATATATATATACATATATATACATATATATACACATATATATACATATATATATGTATATATATATATGTATATATATGGAAAGAGGAAGTGCAATCTGTTATGGAAGCATATAGTTTGGGTAGCATGAGTCATTAACCTAGTCTGGTAGAGAGGAATATCAATACTGGTTAAGAAGGATTTCTTTGAGTAAGTAACTTGTCAGCTGAGACCTGAAGGATGATGGGCAATTGACTCGGAGAAGGGAGAGGGGAAAGTGAAAACATTCCAAGCAAAGGACAAAAGAGCTGCAAAAAGCCCGAGGACAGAGAATTGGTATTTTGAGGAAATGCTTATATAAGGAAATCCAATACAGCCCAAAACGAAACTGAAGAATAAGTAAGAGTCAAAACTTGGGAATGCTTTTTTTAATTACTGTAGATTTATAATATATTTTGAAATTAGAAAATGTAATGCCTCCAGCTTTGTTTTTCTTTCTCAAGATTGCTTTGGCTATTTGAGGTCTCTTATGGTTCCATTTGAATTTTAGGACTTTTTTTATATTTCTGTAAAAAATACCATTGGGATTTTGATGGGGATAACATTGAATCTGTAGATCACTTGAGGTAATTAAAACAGTGTTTTACTGGCATAAAGACGGACATATAGAGCAATGGAACAGAATAGAGAGTCCAGAAATAAACTGACCTATAAGTAGTCAACTGATCTTCCACAAGGATTCCAAGAACACACAATGGGGAAAGGATAGTCTTTGCAACAATGGTGTGGGGAAAACTGAATATCCACATACAAAAGAATGAAATTGGACCCTTGTCTTATACAAAAATAAACTCAAAATGTATTAACAATGTAAATATAAGACTTGAAACTGTAAAATTTCTAGAAGGAAACAGGGTCTTAACAATGCTTTCTTGTTCATGACACCAAAAGCACAAACAACAAAAGCAAAAATAAACAAGTGTGACTACATCAAACTAGAAAGCTCTGCACAGCAAAGAAAACAATTAACAGAATTAAAGGGCAACCTGTGGAATGGGAGAAAATATTTGCAGACCATATATCTGATACAGCGTTAATATTCAAAATATATAAGGAACTCTTACAACTCAATAGCAAAATATATATATAACCCAATTTAAAAATGGGCAAAGGACTTGAATAGACATTTCTTCACAGACATACAAATGGCCAACAGATATATGAAAAGGTGCTCAACATCACTGTCATCAAAGAAATGCAAATCAAAACCACAATGAGATATCACCTCATATAAATTATAACAAATTAACATGTACACCTTAAATTTACACAATTTTATGCCAAGTATATTTCAATAATTTTTAAAAAGGATGACTATTCTCAAAAAACAAATTCACAAGTGTTGGTGAGGATGTGGAGAAATTGGAAGCCTTGTACACTGTTGGTGGGAATGTAAATGTTGCAGCACTATAGAGCTACCATATAATCCAGAAAGCCCACTTCTGGGTGTATATCCAAAGGAAGGGAAATCACTATCTCAAAGTGGTGTTTGCACTCCCATGTTTATCACAGCATTATTCACAGTAGCCAAGGTATGGAAACAACCTAAGTGTTTGATGATGAATGAATAGGTAAAGAAGGAAATCCTGTCATATGCAACAACATGGATAAGCCTGGAGAACATTATGCTAAGTGAAATGATCCAGTCACTGAAGGACAAATACTGCATAATTCCACTTATATAAGGCATCGAAAATAGTCAAACTAATAGAAGTAGACATTAGAATGGCGGTTGCTAGGGGCTAGGGGATGGGGAGTGGAGAGGGTGAGTGGGGATTTGTTCAATAGGTATAAGTTTTTAGTTATTCAAGATGAATAAGTTCTAGAGATCTACAGTACAACATAGTACCTATAGTTAACAATACTGTGTTGTGCACTTTTTAAAAATTAGGAGAATAGATCTCATGTTAAGAGCTCTTACCACAAAAGAAAGAAAGTAGGGCACACGAGAAACTTTTAGAGGTGATGGGTGTGTTTATTACTTTTGACTGTTGTGTTGGTTTCATGGGTATGCACATGTCCAAGCTCATCAAATTATGGACATTAGATATGTACAGTCTTTTGTATATAAGTTATATTTCAATAAACCTGTTTTTAAAATCTTTGGGAATACTTTTAAGAACTCTGGATTTTATTCTAAAAGCATGGAGAAACTAAAGTTTTTAAGAAGGGTTGTGACATTTGTGTTTTTCACCATTTAGGACAAATTAAGTCTGTTGCATTAAATACAGAGGGAGATGACATTAACTGGGACTAAAGTCATGGTTCTCAACTGGGGGCATTTTTTATGGCTGAGTAATATTCCATTGTGGCTGGGGCCCGAGGCCATGCTGTCTGGCTGGTGTAGCCACACTCGCCCAATGTCCTCCTGTCATCCAGAAGCTGGTCGTCCTTGTACAGCCAGCCGCTGCTCCACCAGCGGCCGCTTGAGGAGGCCCTGGACAATGTGCTTCAGCTCGAACACGGTGCTCGACTCCTTGGTGTCCATGAAGATGGTGGTCTTGTGACACCGGATCATGAGGAACACGTCTATCCCGTGACGATGGTGGTCTTGTGGCGCCGGATCATGAGGAACACGTCTATCGCAGTGGCTGCCTCTCCCCCTTGACGCACCCGTGCGGCCGCACTCCGCCCTGTTCCCAGCAGCCCACCCCCAGATTCCATATTTTTAACAACTAATTCTATTGCCTTTGAAGTCAAGGGCCACACGTTGCATTAACAGGTTCAAAGTAAAATTACTTCTAATGATCCATCTCATTATTGCTTAATCTATGTAAAATTTTGTGATTCAGAATCTAGTACACAATTTCAGTCCATCAGAATCATCATAAAAGTAAGTTTTTCATAGGGTATTGATGATCAGCTAATGTCCTAACAACCCTGAAGATTATTCAGAGCTTCCAATTACCTAAGTCTTAATTATTAAAATTTTGCTGGGATGGGTCATTATGATATCTACAGAATTTTATATTTGACTCTCCTTTTAATTTGTCTCAGATGTAAATTTTAACTTTTTTTTTTTTTGTAAATTTTAACTTTTTAAATTGTAAAATAAAATTTGAGGTGTTAACTTAGGGTCTGTTCATGTTACTAGAAAATTAACATTTTTTGATTACGGAGTGACATAAGTGACATGAAAGAAATCTGAAAGTAATCAGTGATATGACCCTGTAACCAAGATAGGATATATAGATAGGCCAGAGTGAAGGCACTTAAATATCTGATACACTGCTTTTAGACAAAATTTCTGGTACCAGTGGCATTAATAGTAAACAAAGAGCAAAATCCTGGTTCAAAATACCTAGCATGCAGCAGAGAGGCTAGTATATACTAAATTCTCTATACCAGTGTGTTGAACTTAGCTGAATTGCAAGGCTCTGCTCTATTCACCAAAAGTCTTTGCCAGAAAAGACCAATGAGAGAAAATGTACTAGCATAATAGAAAGAGCTTTTTAATATGAGGGATGTATTCCCCAAAGCCTCTTTCCCTGTAGATTACTGCAGCCACCCTCACTCTCCGTTGTCTTTTTGTCATTTTGCTATACCCGCTAAATGCTAACCTCAGATAAACACAATAGTCTGTCTTCTCAGTGCCTGCGTTCAAGTAGCTGAGATCCTCTGGAGCAAATCACATCACCAGGTTGATTGATAGCATTTTCAGTTTGTAATTCCAAGTCTCAACTGAGCTCTCTATATCCCTTATAATCTTATGTTATTCCAGTTTCTGGAGAGACTCTTTCCTCCCTTCATAATCCTTCAATGATGGACTCCTCCAATGTCTCCTTCACCATCAGTGGATGACCTTAGTTAAATGTGGCTCGTAGTTAAGACTGTGGGCTCTAAAAGTAAGCTGTCTGGCTTTGTATTCAGGTTCCAGCAATTTACCTAAATGCAACCTTAGGGATACATTTTTTTTAACGGTTCTGTGCCTCGGTTCCTTATTGGTAAAATAGAGACAATAATATTTCCTGCCTCATAAGGTTATTGTAAGTAGTAAATGAGTCACTATATGTAAATCTTCTAAAATAATGCCTGCTGTCAATAAACCATCAATAAAGGTTTACTATTATCCTAATTCTTTTTTCACAAGAAAAATAGAAGCCAACAGATAGAAGTTCCCTTAACTACCCAACCCCATAACAACAAATCCATCTGCATCCTCATGACCTCATCTGAACCTAATTTCCTCCAAAAGACCTTACTTCCTAACACCATCACATTGGGGTTAGGGTTTTAATATATGAACTTGGGGCAAACACAAACAGTCTGTGACATCGACCTATGACTAAGTGGCTCCCACCCAAGATCCTCTAGGTAAGGTTACAAATAATTTCTGTATTCCTAAATTTGGTGGTCACTTTACTCGAGCTCGTCTCCGCGTTCAACACTGACTACCTTTTTCTTTCTCTTCTATAACATCACACTGCCCTGGTTTTCTTCTTATCTTCTTACCTCCTTAACTATCTAGTCCATAGCTCATGCCAGAAATGTCACAATATCCAGTCATCACCAAGTCTGATGATTCTCCAACCTTAATATGTTTAAGTGCATCCCTTTTCATGACTACTGATTCCATCATAGACAAAATGATATTCTTCTGCCTAACCATCTGAAATCTCATTTTTATTTTTCACACAGCATCCAGTGATCATCTTAAAACCTTATCATATAGCTCTCCTTCTGAATAGTTGCTTTTCATTATTTTTAGGTTGAAAGTTACATTTTTACATTTATATTAACTTTACTGTAAAAAATTCAAATATACTTCAAAGTAGGGAGAGTATTATAATTCTCATATATCCATCGTCTATCCCTAATTATTGTTATAATTTTATCATTTTTCCTTCATCTACTTTCTATTTGCTCAATTATTTTTTATTGTGGTAAAATATACACAACATAAATTTTACCATTTTAACCATTTTCAAGCATATCCTTCTATAGTATTAAGTACACATTGTTGTCCAATCATCACCACCATCCATCTCCTGAAGATTACATTTTTGTGACATGACACGTATGACAGGCATGAACTGTCCTCCACCCTGGGTCACTATAGGCAAGTCAGTCTGGCACTTATACACTTCCTTGAATGTGACAAACTTACTCAAAACCTTCCCACCTGATTTTTCCTCTGCTTAAAATTATCCTTCTCTACTCACTGTTGAAGATTCAGCTTAAACATTAGTTCTTTCCCTAATAATGCATAGTAGGCAAGGTCTCCAGCTACATGTTATTGCTATGCCTCCTACATCCATACATAGAGAGGGAGAGTACATCATAGGGCAAACTCTAGAGCCAGATTGCCTGGGTTTGAATCTTGGCTCTGGGTGGCCCTGGGAAAATCACTGTATCTCTTTGTGTCTCAATTTCTATCTGTCAAATGGGGATAAATGTTTCTAGGTTATTTTGAGAATTATTTAAATATTTAGAATATGGCCAGGAAGTTAGTATTATATAAGTACTAGCAATTACTACTCTTCTTCAAAGTACTTATGGATTTTGTGAAAGTTTTGTTAAATGTCTGTCTGCCTCCATGGAGTCTCTCTTGGGTACCACTGCATTTGCAGAGCCCACATGGTGCCTGTCACATCAGTGCTCAATCACCATTGGTTGAAAAATTGAATGAAGCCGTCAGGTCTCTTCTTAAATAATACCAGCTCGGAATATTATCGTGAAGATCAAGTTAAAGAATTCACGAAAATTTTCTTTCTAAGCTTTGAATCCCAGTGCACTTCAAAATATTGTTATTGGGAAGATCAGGCATAAACAAACAAAAGTAAAGTGCATTTGAGTTGATGAGGAAGCACATATTAAATTGCCATAATGCATAATATGTATTCTTGTATCCCAAAATTAATTCCTTGAAATGCTAGTTTAAGGAAAAATAGGAAAATTTTACTTAGATTAATAAATTTGGGAAATATTTCAAATAATTGTCCCCTTTTGTAGTCTCACAACATGGAGCATTAAAAAATGAAATTATTCAACTTTTTAACTCAGAATTTCATCAACTTATTTTTCTGACCACAAAACATTTTTTTGCAGATTATCTATTAATTAGCCATAGGAAATAAACTTCATAGAATCTAGCCTGGTAGACCCTGGGGTAGAAGTGATATGATTTTAGCAAGAACAAGATTACTGTATACCCAAATGGTCTGAGAATGCTTCAGGTACAAGTTGGAATATGAGCTGAGCAATAGAAAGAATAGAATTTGGATAGGCCAAGAGAAAGGAAAAAAGCATTCTACATATAGATGACAAAATGTTAGCCACAGAAATGGGATTAATTTGGTAAATATATGGCCAAACTTATCTTAATATCAAATCTCATGGTCTTTCCAATTTTTTTTAGGATGTTAAGTAAGAACTATAAAATTTTTTTAAAATTTGATAGAGAAGCTGAGGATTGAACTAGCCCTTAAAGAGGGATGGGTTGGGGTAAGTGGTATGGAGAAGAGAAAAAAAGCATAAAGTTTTCTGAAAGGGAGCGGAAAAAATGGACAGACAGATTTGCATTTATTGAGAGTCCTCCATGAGTTCTTTTCTGTATATTTTATCATTAAATCTCCCAACAGCAATTCTCAAAAGCAGTCATCACTATCTCCCTTTTACAAATAAGTAACCTGCAGCTCAGAGAGCTTATGTGATATGTCCAATAACACACAGCAGAGTTTCAATCATAGTCTAAAATATATGTTCTATTATACCACACTGTCTTCTAAATGCAATGAAAAATTAAATATATCCACACTTTTCTATCCTTTGCTGCCAACCACCACTATCATCTCATTATACCCTCAATAATGTCTTTCATACACACGTACCTCCCCCTCCCTTGCCGCATCTCCACACAGACACACAGAAGATGTGCTCTTCATTTTTCTGACTATAATTGTATTGTCCTGGAGGGCAGCCACAAACCACGTGTGGCTATGGAACACTTGAAATGTGGCTAATCCAAATCGAGATATGCTGTGATGTAAAACACACATCAGATTTCAAAACCTTAGAACCAAAAAAAAGAAGGTAAAGTAGTTCATTAATAATTTTTATATTGATTATATGTTTAAAGAATAATATTTTGAATATATTGGATTAAATATACCATTGTTAAAGTTAATTTCACCTGTTTCTCTCTCCTTTTTCAAGCAACTAGTAGAAAATTTTTAATTACATAGGAAGGTTATATTTATGGCTCATATTATGTTTCTATTGTACAGTTTTGGTACATAATATAAACTTTTTATGTCCTTTTACATACTGTACTTGAAATTCCCAAGATTTCTCCCACAATTAGGATTAATCCCTTAAAATGCAAGTTCTCTTAAATGTCTGACACATTAGGCCGTTATCTTTTTTGAATGAATTTATCAGGAATTAGCCCAGTTATCTGGGAAGGCCCGTAACTCTGAGTAAGGCTTCAGCTCTGCAGTCCGGCCAGGGCTTTCTGGCAGTCCTCGGACTCATCAGGTACCATGGATTTTGGTGGGTGTTTGGCTTGAGGGAAAGGGGCAGCAGTCACCCTTGGCAAATAATTAGCAAGGCCCAGTGAAGATGTTGGTTCAAAGTCTCCAGGCTTGGAAGAGGAAGAAGAATGACAGGCCGGTATACTCCTCCATCAGTTATTTTGAGGAAAATTATCAGTATTCCTTGTTACAGGGACCTCCCTTTCTGTCAGTTCTCAATTCGTTGTTTCATTATACCTATAAATTTATTCCTGATATGTAAACAGTTTCTTGGGATATATTACACCAGGTGCTTATCTGAGGCAATTTGAGTACTCTTCTGACTGAACTTGAGAAATTGAGCGTGTGCTGTATTTGCTGTTTTCAAATGTTAAAACATGTATAATAGCAAGTGGTGAAGAAAATGGCACTGTTTTAGATCCTTTTGTTTTATGTAATTTCGTATTTAGATACCACTGTGTGTAGCTTCTCAAAGAGAAATTTAAAGGATAGAATGTGATTTTTAAAGAGGAGACTTATAATCTTATTGTTTGAGATGTTATCACATAAATGACAATATGTTTTGTATGTTGTAAAAATGAAATGAATTTAACTGCGTTAAGTGATGAGGAAATACTGGGATATAGATAACAGCCCCATGATTATTTACTGTGTCACCTTGGCCCAATTACTTCATGAAGTTTGTTTCTCTTCTATAACATGATGATCATTAAATCTGCCTCCTAGGGTTAGGGTGAAGGAAAAAAAATGGATGGGCTATAAGTTACAATACACACCACCACCCAGAACAGAACAGATAACTTTCTCGGTGTTCTCCCTCCAGTTTTAAAGTAGAGGGCATTACCTCCTTCACTCAAATATCAATTCAGAACATGCTAGAACAATTCGGTCTTCTTGGTAAATTCCCAAGTCCATTGTTCCAGCCACAGAGCATCCTTCTCTGGAACACCCTGTTTGAAAGGCCACTCCATTCCTGTCCCTCATGAGCACTCCTTCTGCCTCTCTTTCTAGCAAAATAAGAAAACGGCAACATTTTCTATCCTAGATGAGCTAGCACCTTTTCTCTTCCAACATTTGCCTCTCTATCTTTATCTAGCAGCCCTTCCTCAAGAAAACAGTCTTTATTTTGCACTTGAGCCATTAACTAGAGAGCCTTTCCAAGACTGTGATATGATGGCAGGACCAGAGGCAGGACTTGGAGGTCTCAGTCTCCAAGACAGTCGCATTTTTCTCTCCTGGAAAGTTACAGGACCACTGATTTCAGTTTATTACTCAAGAAGAGCTTTCAAATAAGGAGAACCTTACAAAAATGGATCCAGCAGCCTCAGGAGGTAATAAGTTTCCCATTGTTGGAGGTGCTCCAACACATGCTAGAAGACTACTTGTTTATTCCCTGAGTAAATATTTAATGAGTTCCCACTTTGTGTCTGTGATGAGGTAACAGGGGGTAGAAAGTGAATAAGATGACAAGGTTCCTCAGTCAAAGTGCTTCTGATCTAGTAGAGGAAACAAATACAAAATCTAATAATGTTATATCACAAATACCTAGTGAAGACATCCCGTAGAAAAGAATATCCAAGAGAGATGTAAAAGCAAAATGAAGGTTAAAACGGCAGAAAAAAACACGTTTGGACAAAGAAACAGCATAAGAAAAGTCTATAGTGAAGAAAAAATATGGCTCCAGCAAATAAAACTCAAAATATGAAGAGGATAAAAGAGGTATGGCAGGAGAGGAACTTGGAAAGATAAACGGGAATTCAGTCAAGGAAATTTGAAAAGCCATATGCACATGTGAGTTTAGATGTGAAGCCAGGATGGGCTGGCAGTTTTGGGCAGATTGAGTGCCTGGGAGTCTGGCCCCAGCCCTGAACTCTGAGGGGTGGAATGGAAACCCACTTGGCTCCTGTCTTTACATCTCCAGTCCAGGGGAGTGCTCTCTCTGGCAGAGGGATGTTGGCATCTCTGACCTAAACATATGATGGGAAAGAGAGGTTGTTCTGAAATTCCTGACTTTTGCTTCTTCCATTATCATTTCTCTTAAAAACCCAAAGGAAATTTTCCAAGCAGCCTTTACAGAGCCCATAGAAAAATGAGTGCCCCCTCAACCAGAGATCTATTTAGTGATTATCAGTGAGAAAAGAATTCCTTTCCAAAAAATCTGTTGGCACCCTGAGGATAAATTTACACCACTAGCAAAAGAAAAAAAGAACATACGTGAAAGATATTCCAGAGGAAAAAAGGCTTGTATTACTAACATTTGCAGGAACAGGTTAATTCCTTCCCCCACCCCAACCCCTACCTGCCTAGTCACAAAGACATAAAAAATTTCTAGTAGAATGGCTCAATCTTTTTTTCTCTAAATAACTTCTCATTAGCATAATAACAGTTAACATTAATTGAGCATTTACTATGTGCCAGAAACACATTAAATATTTTATATGCATTGCTTTAGTCAGTCCTCACATGACTGAGAGGTAGGTAGGTATCATCATTATTTCCATTTTATAGATAGGTAAACTGAGGCTAAGCGAGGCTGAGTAACTCAGTCACCACCACAAAGCTAGTAGTGATGGAGCCAGGGATTCAGGCTCAGAATCTCAACCACTACACAAGGGTTTCAAGACACTACCTGCATCAGCAGTATCTGGAGTACTTGTTTAAGATGCAGATTCTTCAGGCCCATTCCAGGCCTGTGGAGTCAGAATTTCTAGGAGTGGGGTCCAGAAATCACATTTCAGTCAGGTACCCAAGGTGATTCTTTTGAACATTGAAGTTTGAGAAACACTCCACTCTCTCTATTATTCAAAGTGACACTAATAGATTAAAGGAACTGTTCCAGACCTCTAGGGGAAAAAAAGATCAAGGTAGGAACATTAGCTTGCGTTATCTGTCAGTTGAGTATGCTTGTTCAGAGCAGCAAAATTATGGAATTGGTAGAGGCGAAGTCTAGATCCTACTTGCCTCGGTGCTACAGCTCTAGTTAAAGCTGGCTGCTCCCCACAGTTGGCATCCCATGGTACCCCTGGTCTTGTACCTGAAGCAGCCTTTCCTGACTGACATGATTGACAGCACAGCGAGGAAGTGCAAGGAGCAACACCCAAAGGGCCTGGACTCCCTTCTCTGTCCTTCACTAACCACATAAAACTAGATCAGTCATTTAAATTTCCTGGGCCTCAGTTTTGTTATTTGTGGAATGGGGATGGTAATGCTCAGGAGAACAGCTTTAGGGCAAAGAGTAGATTAAACTTCATCTGATGCTGTGTGTGAAATGCATCTAGCCTAAATCCTGATGATGCCTAAGAGGTATTCAATAAATGGTGATGGTGGTTTTAGAAATAGCCCAGCACCCTGGCTATTCCTTCTATTTTCTGCCCAATTTCAGGATAACAGGCAAAGAGCCTTGGTTTTTAGTTGAACAAATGTGGGTTCAAGTACTGACTCTGTCTATCACTAGATATGAGATCTTGGGCAAGGTCCTTAAGCTCTCTAACTTTTCTCATTTATGACACAGGGACAAATACCTACTTCTTAGAATTCTTTTAAGAATTAAAAGAAGTAAAGTATGAAAAGTTCCAGGTACATGGTAGACACTCAACATCTGTTGTTTTCTCTCTCATTTTAAAACCAAATTACTTTGGTTTCTCAACAACCTCAGAAAGCAGTTTTGTTAAAATTGTAGCATTGTGTATTTTATTGAATTCTAACTCCTTTCAAGTCTAATATAGTAATTTCTTATTAACTTACTGACTAGAATCCAGACATTATCGAAATATTAGATATGGAGCATTTCCTAGTCCTTCCTTACACTGACTTCTCGTCTTTCCTTGTCAGTCCAAAGATAATTTGGCCAGAATTTTTTCCCTTAGAGACTATATAACTCAAGCTGCTTCTTTTCCAGGCAAGACGTTGGCAGCCAAAAGAGGTAAAGTGGCAGAAAATCTAGGTGAGCTGCAAAGATGATTAGATTAAATAGTTGGAAAATGAGATTTATAGAAAAAGTAATTTTAAAAAATAGAAACTGTTTCTTCTGGAGATACTGAGGACAAGTCAGTAATGATCATCAAGCACACAAATGTTTATGCTACAAGGAAATGTGTTAGTTACCTTCCACTTCCACAAAGGACAAGGGGCTCTGTACCAGATCACAGCATGAGGGATTTAGAGTAAATATAAGAAAGATTTTGGTGAGAACATAGCTGACAGGTGTCTCTGGTTTATTTTGTATTATCCTTTATAAATCTCCCAGAATCATGATTCACATGTCAGGCTTTGGCCACATCTACTTACTTCTCTAAACTTCATTCATTCACTCAGCACACAGTTGAGGAGCACTACATCTTCACCAAGCACTGTGCCAGACCCTGAGGACACAAAACCAGATGGGCATGGTCCCTATCTTTGTGGCATTATTGTCTAACTGGAGTGCATGTTATATACAGCATCCTTAGAAAGGTAGATCTAGAGTATAATGATCATTTCCTGAACTAGGAATTTTGGAACTTTCTACAGCACACAGTTGGGGAGCACTGCATCTGCACCAAGCACTGTGCCAGACCCTGGGGACACAAAACCAGATGGGCATGGTCCCTATCTTTGTGGCATTATTGTCTAACTGGAGTGCATGTTATATACAGGGTCCTTAGAAAGGTATATCTAGAGTACAATGATCATTTCCTGAACTAGGAATTTTGGAACTTTCTACAGCACCCTATTTGGTATGTCATTCAAGTCCTTTCAAAGATCTTACCCTCCTTTTTAGTCTCATCTCTCAACATTCTCGTAACATACTCCAATGACACACAGTTCCCTAAATATACCTTTGTGAAGAGATACTTTTGTACCTTAGCATTTCCTCTGTTTGGCATGCTCTGCTCCCCACCATCACTGAGCCCCGGGGAGTAGACTGGTCCTCCCATTAAGTAATGGACAGATTGTGAGTTCTGTGTATCACTATCCCTGATAGGCTGTGAGCCCTGAGAAAGAAGGAAACATGGAACATCACTGTGGTTTAGTGGTTAGCAAAGTATATGGACAATCAATACAAGAAGGAAGGGAGAAAAGAATGAAGGAAAGAAAAGAGAGAGGAAGGAAGGAAGGAAGGGTGGAAAGAAAGGAGGGAAGGAGGGAGGAAGGAAGGAGTTTCTTATGATGAGATAATATTTCTAAGTCTTGACTGTATTTCTCTCCCAAAGGCTTCTTCCCGCTCCCTGTGCAATCCACCCACCCCTACCTCTGCCCTCAGGTTGTAACCCACTGTAGATACTAAAACAAAAATAAAATAGGCTTGAATCAGGAAGACTAAGACACATACCTACAGAATGAGTTTTTAAGCCAGCAGATAATAGATAAATGACCTTGGGTGAGAAAGAAGGAAGAAGGAGGAGTATCTCTCAGATCAGAGAGAAAGACACAGAAAAACCTCAAGGCTAGTAAGACTAAGGTTTAGAATGGAAGGATGAGGAAAGACCCTCCTTTGAGAGTACCCGCGAGCTGCAGAAAGACAAACTTAGTTCTAAGTCATCACACTTCTTCACATCCAAGGAGAACCAATTTCCCAGAGTCAGCCTCCTTCCCAGAGAGCATCAGTTTGGAGATAGCTGGTTAGGGCACTGGAGATGCTGCCCTGACTTCTGCTTACCTGGAGCATCCTGGACTTTTGCCATCCAGAGAACTTGTATGAGGGACCTAAACACTTATGGCATGAGAGTGGTATGAAATAATTCCAAACTGTCCGTGTTGGTTGAACACAAAGCACTTTATTTTTTTTTAATTGAGGTAAAATTGGTATACAACATTATATAAGTTTCACATGTACAACATTATAATTCCACATCTGTATACACTACAAAGTGATCACTATCAAAATCTAGTCACACACACACAAAAAAGGTGTTTTTTTGTGTTCAGATGAGTGAAATCATATGGTGTCTGTCTTCCTCTGTCTGACTTATTTCACTTAACATATTACTCCCAAGTGTCATCCATGTTGTTGCATATGGCAAGATTTTATTATTTTTTATGGCTAAGTAATATTCCATTGTGTGTATATACCACATCTTCTTTATCCATTCATCCATGAATGGACACTTAGTTTGTCTCCATATCCCGACTATTGTAAATAATGCTCCAATGAATCAAAGCACTTTTTTTAAATTGAAATAACATTGGTTTGTAACACAGTGTAAGTTTCCTGTGCACAATGTAATATTTCTACTTATATATACTGTACAGCATGCTCAGCACCAAAAATTTGGTTTCCATCCATCACCATACAGTTGAACAACTTTACCCATCTTGCCCTCCCTCCTGTCTCTTCCCCTCTGGTAACCATTACTCTGTTCTCTGTATCTACATGGTTGTTTTTATTTGGTTTATTTATTTTATCTTTTGTTTGTTGCTTTTTATATTCCACATATGAGTGAAATCGTACAGTATTTGTCTCTCTCTATCTGATTTATTTCACTTAGCATAATACCCTCAAGATCCATCTATGTTGTCACAAATGGCGAAGTTTTACCTCTTTTTATGGCTAAGTAGTATTCCATTATTATATATGTATGTATACACATACATATACCACATCTTCCTTATCCATTCATCCATCAATGGGCACTTAGGTTGCTTCCATATCTCGGCTACTGTAAATGATTCTGCTATGAACATTGGGGTGCATATATCTTTTCAAATTAATGTTTTCATATTCTTTGGATATATACCTACAAGTAGAATTGATGGATCATATGTTAGTTCTATTAATTTTTTGAGAAATCCCCCTACTGTTTTCCATAGTAGCTGCCCCAATTACATTCCCACCAACAGTGTATGAGGACTTCCATTTTTCCACAACCTTCTCAACATCAAAGCTCTTCTCAAAAGGAGTACAATTTCTAAGACTTCTTGGATGGTCACCAACGTGCCCTTTAGCTTTGTCCTGCAATGGATTATATGAAATGTGGGTGATCAGACCTATGACTACCAGAATGGGCATCAGGAAAATTAATTTGGAACCTGTATAAGTTTCTTAGGACTGCTCTAACAAATTACCACAAGCTGGGTGGCTTAAAACAACAGTAAGAACTGACATGAGGACTTCCCTGGTGGCACAGTGGGTAAGAATCCACCTGCCAATGCAGGGAACACAGGTTCAATCCCTGATCCAGGAAGATCCCACATGCCATGGAGCAACTAAGCCCGTGAGCCACAACTACTGAGCCTGCGTGCCACAACTACTGAACCCCACTCACCTAGAGCCCGTGCTCCACAATAAGAGAAGCCACTGCAATGAGAAGCCTGCGCACTGCACCAAAGAGTAGTCCCTGCTCGCCGCAACTAGAGAAAGCCCATGCACAGCAACGAAGACCCAACGCAGTCAAAAATAAATAAATAAAAATTTTTTTAAAAAAAGAAGAAATGACATGAAATCTATTATCTCGCAGTTCTGGAGGCTGGAAGTCCAAAACCAAGGGAACAGCAGGTCTGTGCTCCCTTGGAAGGCTCTAGGAAGAATGTTTCCCTGCCTCTTTTAGCTTTTGGAGATTGCCAGCAATCTTTGGAGTTTGTTGGCTGTGGCAGCATAACTTCAATCTCATACTCTGTATCCACGTGGTAGTCTTCCCTCTGCGTGTATGTCTGTGTCTCTATGTCTGTTCTTATAAGAATTAGGGCCAGTCCAAATCCAGTATGGCTTCATCTTAACTTGTATCTTAATTACATCTGCAAAGACCCTATTTCCAAGGTCACATTCACAGGTACCAGGGGTAAGGACTTAAATATATCTTTCTAGGGGATGTAATTCAACCCACAACAGAACCCTAAATGTTATTTCTTACTGCAACCTACAGTGAAGTGGCAGATTAGATGCTACTATGCGATATGTTACTCTAAACACATTTTTACTCAACTACGGGGAAAATCCTATCCAAAAAAATAACTCAACTACATTAGAATTTGCTAATTAGTGTTCTTCAGAATACTGTTTCTGAGGATGTAATTAGCTGTGCTGTGACTCAAGGGTTATGTATCTATTACAGCCCCATTCAGAGAAGAACTAGTAGGTGATATACACTGTGTTCTATGTTGTATATCACATATTCTATACTGTATATCACATACAAATATATTTTATATTGCATATATACAAGGGTTTTTATCTTATGTAATTATGCAAACTGTTTATGGAATCTATAAAGTTGTCTTCTTCTTTGTTGTTGAAGCTTGAAGTCCATAGAACAGGCAATCAGGAAGAAAGATGGATGTAAAGTGTAGGAGATCAAGGATAAGCTAAATTCCATGAGTACAGCTGGAACCGTGTTAGTTCTTACTGCCTCTGACCTTTATGGTATGGGCATACTGTAAGAGAAGCTGGTGTCCTTTACCTTGGAGCTAAACATACAACTAGGCCAAGAGCTAGAGAAGCTGAAGGAGGATTTGTGAAAAGGTGGAGTATTTGCAGTGCCAGCTGCTGCCCCACATCAATAAAGTGAACCAGCACATGACCAACTAAGTGTGAGAACTACAAAATAGCTGCTGCTCCGTTTCCGCCATTCCAACCTTCCACAAGAATGTCTCTTGTGGCCCACCATAACAAAAACATAATTACTTTACAATGGTGTGTTAGTTTCTCCTGTATAACAAAGTGAATCAGCAATACATTTACATATATCCCCATATCCCCTCCCTCTTGCGCTCCCTCCAACCCTCCCTATCCCACCCCTCTAGGTGGTCACAAAGCACTAAGCTGATCTCCCTGTGCTATGTGACTGCTTCCCACTAGCTACCTATTTTACATTTGGTAGTTTATATATGTCCATGCCACTCTCTCACTTCGTCCCAGCTTACACTTCCCACTCCCCATGTCCTCAAGTCCATTCTCTATGTCTGCATCTTTATTCCTGTCCTGCCCCTAGGTTCTTCAGAACCATTTTTTTTTTAGATTCCATATATATGTATTAGCATATGATATTTGTTTTTCTCTTTCTGATTTACTTCACTCTGTATGACAAACTCTAGGTCCATCCACCTCACTACAAATAACTCAATTTTGTTTCCTTTTATGGCTGAGTAATATTCCATTATATATATGTGCCCCATCTTCTTTATCCATTCATCTGTCGATGGACACTTAGGTTACTTCCATTTCCTGGCTATTGTAAATAGAGCTGCAATGAACATTGTGGCACGTGACTCTTGTTGAATTATGGTTTTCTCAGGGTATAAGCCCAGTAGTGGGATTGCTGGGTCATATGATAGCTCTATTATTAGTTTTTTAAGGAACCCCCATACTGTTCTCCATAGTAGCTTTATCAACTTACATTCCCACCAACAGTGCAAGAGGGTTCCCTATTCTCCATACCCTCTCCAGCATTTTTTATTTGTAGACTTTTTGATGATGGCCATTCTGACTGGTGTGAGGTGATACCTCACTGTAATTTTGATTTGCATTTCTCTAATGATTAGTGATGTTGAGCATCCTTTCCTGTGTTTGTTGGCAATCTGCATATCTTCTTTGGAGAAATGTCTATTTAGGTCTTCTGCAATTTTTGCATTGGGTTTTTTGTTTCTTTGATACTGAACAGCATGAGCTGCTTGTATATTTTGGAGATTAATCCTTTGTCAGTTGCTTCATTTGCAAATATTTTCTCACATTCTGAGGGTTGTCTTTTGGTCTTGTTTATGGTTTCCTTTGCTGTGCAAAAGCTTTTAAGTTTCATTAGGTCCCATTTGTTTAGTTTTGCTTTTATTTCCCTTTCTCTAGGAGGTGGGTCAAAAAGGATCTTGCTGTGATTTATGTCACAGAGTGTTCTGCCTATGTTTTCCTCTAAGAGTTTTACAGTGTCTGGCATTACATTTAGGTCTTTAATCCATTTTGAGTTTATTTTTGTGTATGGAGTTAGGGAGTGTTCTAATTTCATTCTTTTACATGTAGCTGTCCAGTTTTCCCAGCACCACATATTGAAGAGGTTGTCTTTTCTCCATTGTATATTCTTGCCTCCTTTTTCAAAAATAAGGTGACCATATGTGCATGGCTTTATCTCTGGGCTTTCTATCCTCTTCCATTGATCTATATTTCTGTTTTTGTGCCAGTACCATACTGTCTTGATTACTGTAGCTTTGTAGTATAGTCTGAAGTCAGGGAGCCTGATTCCTCCAGCTCCATTTTTCTTTCTCAAGATTGCTTTGGCTATTCGGGGTCTTTTGTGTTTCCAAACAAATTGTGAAATTTTTGGTTCTAGTTCTGTGAAAACTGCCCTTGGTAGTTTGATAGGGATTGCATTGAATCTGTAGATTACTTTGGGTAGTATAGTCATTTTCACAATGTTGATTCTTCCAATCCAAGAACATGGTATATCTCTCCATCTGTTTGTATCATCTTTAATTTCTTTCATCAGTGTCTTATACTTTTCTGCATACAGGTCTTTTGTCTCCTTAGGTAGGTTTATTCCTAGGTATCTAATTCTTTTTGTTGCAATGGTAAATGGGAGTGTTTCCTTAATTTCTCTTTCAGATTCTTCATCATTAATGTATAGGAATGCAAGAGATTTCTTTGCATTAATTTTGTATCCTACTAGTTTACCAAATTCATTGATTAGCTCAAGTAGTTTTCTGGTAGCATCTTTAGGATTCTCTATGTATAGTGTCATGTTATGTGCAAGTAGTGTCAGTTTTACTTCTTCTTTTCCAATTTGGATTCATTTTATTTCTTTTTCTTCTCTGACTGCTGTTGCTAAAACTTCCAAAACTATGTTGAATAACAGTGGTGAGAGTGGGCAGCCTTGTCTTATTCCTGATCTTAGTGGAAATGGTTTCAGTTTTTCACCATTGAGAACAACATTGGCTGTGGGTTTGTCATACATGGCCTTTATTATGTTGAGGTAAGTTCCCTCTATGCCTGCTTTCTGGAGGGTTTTTAATCATAAACGGGTGTTGAATTTTGTCAACAGCTTTTTCTGCATCTATTGAGATGATCATATGGTTTTTCTCCTTCAATTTGTTAATATGGTTTATCACATTGATTTATTTGCATATATTGAAGAATCCTTGCATTCCTGGGATAAGCCCCACTTGATAATGGTGTATGATCCTTTTAATGTGCTGTTGGATTCTGTTTGGTAGTATTTTGTTAAGGATTTTTGCATCTATGTTCATCAGTGACACTGGCCTGTAGTTTTCTTTTTTTATGACATCTTTGTCTGGTTTAGGTATCAAGGTGATGGTGGCCTTGTAGAATGAGTTTGGGAGTGTTCCTCCCTCTGCTATATTTTGGAAGAGTTTGAGAAGGATAGGTGTTAGCTCTTCTCTAAATGTTTGATAGAATTCGCCTGTGAAGCCATCTGGTCCTGGGCTTTTGTTTGTTGGAAGGTTTTTAATCACAGTTTCAATCTCAGGGCTTGTGATTGGTCTGTTCATATTTTCTATTTCTTCCTGGTTCAGTCTCGGCAGGTTGTGCATTTCTAAGAATCTGTCCATTTCTTCCAGGTTGTCCATTTTATTGGCATAGAGTTGCTTGTAGTAATCTCTCATGATCGTTTGTATTTCTGCAGTGTCAGTGGTTACTTCTCCTTTTTCATTTCTAATTCTATTGATTTGAGTCTTTTTCCTTTTTATCTTGATGAGTGTGGCTAATGGTTTATCAATTTTGTTTATCTTCTCAAAGAACCAGCTTTTAGTTTTATTGATTTTTGCTATTGTTTCCTTCATTTCTTTTTCATTTATTTCTGATCTTTATGATTTCTTTCCTTCTGCTAACTTTGGGTTTTTTTTGTTCTTTCTCTGATTGCTTTAGGTGTAAGGTTAGGTTGTTTATTTGAGATGTTTCTTATTTCTTGAGGTGGGATTGTATTGCTATAAACTTCCCTCTCAGAACTGCTTTTGCTGCATCCCATAGGTTTTGGGTTGTCGTGTTTTCATTGTCTTTTGTTTCTAGGTATTTTTTGATTTCCTCTGTGATTTCTTCAGTGATCTCTTGGTTATTTAGTAGTGTATTGTTTAGCCTCCATCTGTTTGTATTTTTTAGAGTTTTTTTCCTGTAATTTCTATCTAGTCTCATAGCGTTGTGGTTGGAAAAGATACTTGGTACTGTTTCACTTTTCTTAAATTTACCAAGGCTTGATTTGTGACCCAGGATATGATCTATGCTGGAGAATGTTCCATGAGCACTTGAGAAAAATGTGTATTCTGTTGTTTTTGGATGGAACGTCCTATAAATATCAATTAAGTCCATCTTGTTTAATGTATCATTTAAAGCTTGTGTTTCCTTATTTATTTTCATTTTGGATGATCTGTCCATTGGTGAAAGTGGGGTGTTAAAGTCCCCTACTATGATTGCGTTACTGTCGATTTCCCCTTTTATGGCTGTTAGCATTTGCCTTATGTATTGAGGTGCTCCTATGTTGGGTGCATAAATATTTACAATTGTTATATCTTCTTCTTGGATTGATCCCTTGATGATTATGTAGTGTCCTTCTTTGTCTCTTGTAATAGTCTTTATTTTAAAGTCTATTTTGTCTGATATGAGAATTGCTACTTCAGCTTTCTTTTGATTTCCATTTGCATGGAATATCTTTTTCCATCCCCTCACTTTCAGTCTGTATGTGTCCCTAGGTCTCTTGTAGACAGCATATATACGGGTCTTGTGTTTGTATCCTTTCAGCCAGTCTATGTCTTTTGGTTGGAGTATTTAAACCACTTACATTTAATGTAGTTATCAATATGTATGTTCCTATTATCATTTTCTTAATCGTTTTGGGTTTGTTATTGTAGGTCTTTTCCTTCTCTTGTGTTTATTGATGTGATGTCTGTTTTTTGGTTTAATTCTATGAATAAATCTTAGAAAAACTGTGTAATGAGATGCTCTGTTTCTTTTGATTGTAAATCCTGGTTACTAAGAAGAGAAGAGTTTCTTCAATTTACTCATCGATATATCCAATCATTTTAAATTTTAAGGAAAGATATATGCCACAGTCTAGAGAAATTTAAAAATCAATCAAATTTCTCAAATCATCCTTCAGTAACCTATTTTAAGTGTTGGGCCTCCATTTTTTTTTCATTAAAGACCTAATAATAAGTAAAGCTCATTTGATTTCCTATTTAAAAGTGACTGTAAGGAATTCCCTGGCAGTCCAGTGGTTAGGACTCCACACTTTCACTGCCAAGGGCCTGGGTTCAATCCCTGGTTGGAGAACTAAGATCCCACAAGCCACACAGTGTGGCCAAAAATTAAAAATATATAAAAAAGGAAAAAAAAGGGATTATAGTTAAATCTCCTGCAGAATCATTGCACACACACCTGCATCTTGCGAGATATAGTCATTGTATTAAATGTCTTAAAACTAGATTATAAAAATAGCTACCATTTGAGGCAGCATAATAACAGATAAGAGCATGGACTCGGGAACCAGACTGCCTGAACTTAAAGTTGTCTTAGTCTATTTGGTCAGCTACAAATGCTATACCATAGACTTGGTGGCTTATAAACAACAGAAACAACAGAAATTTATTTCTCATGGTTCTAGAGGCTGAGAAGTTCAATATCAAGGCACCAGCAGGTTTGGTGTCTAGTGAGGGCCCTTTTTTGATTCATAGTTGGCCATCTTCTCACTGTATCCTTACATGGGGGAAGGGGGAAGGGAGCTCTCTGGACTCTCTTTAATAAGGGCACTAATCCCATTTCTAAAGGCTCTACCTCATAACCTAATCATCTCCAAAGGGCCTCACTTCCAAATACCATCACACGGGGGATTAGGTTTCAACATATAATTTGGGAGTGGGGAGACACAAACATTGAGTATAGCAAGCATGGACTCTGAAACCAGATTGCTTAAACTTGAAACTCAGTTTTACCACTTATTAGCTGTGTGACACTAGGTAAGTTACTTAACTGCTCTAAGCCTCAGTTTTCTCATGTGTAAAATAGGAATAGTAATGTTTCCCCCTCCATGACTTATAACGAGTATTAAGGGATTTAATATTTGTAAAGAATTTTAAAACGTGCCTGGTACATTGTGAATGGTGTGTGTGTTTGTGTGTGTGTGTGTAAGTGTGTGTGTATGTGTGTGTGTCCAGTTCTTCACAGCAATCCCTGTTGTGACTATAATATTATTCCAGTTTTATAGGTAAGGAAACTAATTCCTATAGAGATGAAGTATTCTCCCTCAGGGCAAAACCCTTAGAGACAAAACCCTAGATGGCTCTAACACATGGTCTCCTTCCACATGGCCATGGCACCTTACAAGCAAAGCTTTATGGCTCTCTGAGGCTTCTTCTAGAAAGTCTCAAAAGACAAGATCAAATTGGCTAGGTCCAGAAATGGAATTAGTCCCTCCCCCAGAGGTGCTAAAGTTGTAGCTGTCACTCATTCTTGACCTAGACTAGATATGAATGCAGAACTTAGAATGAAAGCCTCCATGGGTTTATTTTGCCCTGAGCTTACATGGTCCCTAGAAAGTTCTTTAAATACTTTCAATCAAGGACTCAGAAAAATTTTTAAAAATAACCTTGCTCATACAATTAGAAACTGGCATGTGGGGAATTAAATAGAAGAGATGAAATTTTCTATGATTATCAGGGACTACTTGAAGGGAGGTGCTTTGAAGAAAATACCTCAGACTCTCAAAACCCACACAAGGGGGTCTGACACGACTTGTTGACAGCAAAACTGACATGAGCTGAAGGGCAGAGACTCAGCAAGACATCTTCCTCTTTTAGCAGATCAGAGATAGAGACAAGGCTGGAAGGGTCTAGGACAGGAGTAGCTGTGTTATTACGATTTTAATGACTATTACAGAAACATAGGACAGGAAAATATTTTAAAACCAAGTATGAAAGAATCCCATGTTTCTGTGTGAGTATGCTTGAGAAACAGATTAAAAATAAATTTTCACATATCTCTACAATAGTTCAAGTAATTCTAAAGATACCGTCAGGACACCAGATCACTGCTTCACTTTAGGCTGTGAAGTAGTGAAAAGGGAAAAGAGGTTTTGCTCACACTTCTTCAGGAAGCTCTTCTGATTCTTGCTGCCTGCATTGATCATTCGCATTTCTGGACTTCTGCTGCCAATACAGTCAGTGCTACATGTTTTGAATCTGTGGTTCTTCTACTTGTTAACTGAGTGACCTAAAGCAAGTTACCTAACTTCTCTCATCCTGTTTCCTCAGTGTCGAAATGAGAAAACTTATACCAATCTCATAGAGTTGCAATGAGAATGAACTTCAGTAATTGCAAAAGGACTTACAACAGTGCTTGGCGTTTAGTGCTGTGGTTCTTGGCCTCTCTGTGTTCCCACTTCCTGTCTCTCATAGACTGTGGTATTTGATATCCCCACTGGGAACTATTTTAAGACCCACAATAACTTAGAAATATCTGTTTCTGAGATTTCAACTATAAAATCATCACAATATAGATCAAACCACAGATATTCAAAGTCAGTCTAAAGATATAAAATGACTCTTCTGACATAATAAGCCCTGATTTATTGAATTAACTTTGTAAAAGAATGAATGTATAAGCAGCCGTGGAAGCAAATCAGTGGCTTCATTAGAACTCATATGGAAGCAAGTGATAGAAGCCCAACTCAAATAACAACAACAATAATTATAATAACTTGTGTATTATTATGATTATTATTATTAATCAGATCACTTAGCTGAAAATCCAATGGCGATCTTATTTCAGCTACTAAACATACCAAGTGTTCAAACAGTTTCATTAGAATTGCTCCTCTCTCCATTTCTCTGTTTTGCTTTCCTCTGTATTGGATTTATTATTAAGCAAACCCTCAACTGAGGTAGTTGGTGACTCCTGGCAGCTCATATAGCCTTGGCTAGCACCATTATTATCCAAGTACTTACAAAGTCTTTGATCCACTGACATGGAATCCCATAAAATATCCCCAAGGAACCCACTTTACAGTAAACCAGGCAATGCTGTGGACACATAATAATGAGATAAATGTACTTGTCCGAGCATGTAACATGCTAATGGCAGCTGGCCTCATAAGCAGCGATATGACTGTTTGAAGGACACTGGCTTGTCATCATGCCTTGAAAGGATGGGAGACCAACTTATATACACTCTAGGACACCTTAGTACACTAAATTGATGACCATTGTGGGTGCTGGTGCTATTTTCACTGTTAATAGAATATATGCATCTGGGAACTAAGGAGTAGAAATAGAAATGGCGTTACTCACCATCACTCCCAAAGACCCACCTGAGGAATTTTTGCTTCCTGTGCTACAATGTTAGTCTCTGTGTGTCTGAAGCATTGGTTCCCAGAGAGTATCTGTGCTTCCCATTTCCACAGCTTTATGCTGTTTGAGTCAAAAGGTCCTGGATTCCAGAAATGAATGCTTCCACCAGAAGACAGAGTAAGGGTCCCATTGAACTCTAAGCTACAGCTTCTACCAAGTCAGTTCAAGCTGTTCATGCCAAGAGACCAGCAGGCCAGGAAAAGAGTCACCATTCTGGCATGGCTAGGATCCTGATCATCAGGTGGAGGTTGCCACATGAAGGAGGAAGAGAAAAATACGTTCAGCACGCAGGTGGCCCCAGGGCTGTTCCTTGACACTCCCCTGCTCTGTTGGAAACTACAAAGATAGCCTTGACCTGAGATGGGCATGGAGACCAAGGACAAAATTCTGTCTCCCCTCTCCACCCCAGGTATGACATCTAGCCCAGGAGAGGTACCAGCTGAGGGTGAGGGGCCTCTAGAATGTGTGGTAGGGGAGGGAGATGAAGGGTATCAGTTCTGGTCTTGAGACAGCTGCTGCCGGGAGAACTGTATGTAGTTTACTCCACTAACCTTCCTCTCACATGTTTCTTCTGTAACAGAGACCACGCCTACCCCAACACCAGAATCCTGGAGACAATGACCCAAGATGGGTGGACTTTCTATGTGAGGTTAATGGATCCAGGCGCTACATGGATGAGTTGTAGTGCGTGCTGTGCTACCCAGATGCCCCAGGACTGAACAAGCATGCTCCCACCACCACTGGGAGAGCTGGCTGCTGATTTCTTTCTATGGAATCACTCTCTGGGGTTTTCCCTTGACAAAGAGACTAACCTTACCAAAGATTACCCCTGTTAAATGCAAGGGTAAAAGAGGTCTGATTCCCTTACCTCAATCCAGGGCAATCTGAATGGCCATCTCAGGATCAGAAGGGTCCTCTGTTGTAACCACACATCTGACCTCTTTCTCTGCCCAGTTGTGCCTCCCGCATTTGCTTATAGGTGATGTTACTGAGATCACGACCCAGAACACCTCCTGCATACTGATCTTCATCTCAGAGTCTGTTTTCCTAGGTCCCTGACCTGAGACAATAGCTAACATCTATGGAAAGCTTGCTATGTGCTAAATAATTCGCACATGTTAACTCATTCAATGGGGATAAAAATAATATTATCCCCATATGTCAGATGAGAACCTTTAGGTTTAGAGAGGGTTAAATGACTTATGTGAAGTCCAATAAGGTAATTTGAGAATTAGACTTGGGACAAATGTATACTTCAGATTGATCTCTTATGGAAATCTGGAATTCCAGTAAGATTTTCATTATCTGCAAATGTATATGATGATCCATGACAGGTAGTAAATTGTAATTGCTAAGTTTCCATTTATATCACACATGTTCTGAGGCTACTAGTGAAAATACCTGGAGATTAACCAGTGACCATATCTCAATGGGCCTTTATTGTACCCTCATAGATTCTAAGGGTCAACTGTACTTATTGTGACCAAATTCTAGTATACAAGACTGGTGAAAGTTAAAATTAAAAAAGGAAAGATATTAATATTTATTGACTATCTTCTTTGCTCTGTACTAGTGTTTTTCAAAATTATTCTACCTCAACTCATAGTAAGAAAAACATCTTTCATAGTGACCCAGTATATACATTTATGTGTATATATGTGTGTAAGAGAAACCAAAGCAAAAAAATTTGCTATCCAATACGCACCTCATTAATATGGCAATGATTTTATATTCTGTTCACATGATTTTAAGCTAGTTGCTACCCACTGTATTGATTTCAAATTAAATGACCATGAAGAACAGTTTGAAAATCACTTCCCAATGCTAAGACTTTTCACATATATTTACTAATTTAGCTCTTCTAACAACCTTCCAAAGAACTTATTACTATTATCATCCCATTTTTTCTCTAATGAGGTGCATGCTTTAACAACCATCCTGAGATCCTACAACTCATAAATGACAGAGCAGAAATTTAAACAGATTAAACTACTAAATTATTTTATACACATTTCAACTATCTTGGTCAGCATGCAAAATGCTTAAAAAGAAGAAGAGAACAGAGGAAAAAAAGAAGAAATATAGGTATTTTCTCCATCCATTTTCTTCTGCCTCTTAAACCAGCTTCACTGTCAGTTCTAGGAAAGAGGTCCCACCTAAAAATATGCCCCAAACTCAGTGAAGATGCTGGTAACTAAAGGCAAATGGTGACCTAGCCATTCACTGTGAGAATTTGTGGAACTGAGCATGCAGCTCAAGAAAATTCACCTTCCTAGCTAACTAATGTTTTCTAATCTTTGGGCAGCAAGGTGTAGAGGTAAGGATGGTGTTGTTTCTCATCATTCTGGTTTAAGCACCATTTCTTCTGCTTCTTGAGAAGTAAAAGAACTATCAAGTCAATCAATACTCCTATCGACTCTTTTCTGGAAGTCAGTCAGTGAGAACATTTGCCCTGATGTAACTTAAGTGCTTTATTCACTCTGGAATCTTACTGATAAATTCATGTGAATTGTGATATATTCTCAGAGCATGCACAGGTTTTATGTTTGTTGGCATTTGAGGGAAAGATGAATTTGAGGGACAAAATTCTCTTAATCAGTTTTAACTTCTTAAGCAACACAATTCTCATAACCAATACGTTGACATAAGATGCACAAAGCATCTTCCTCTCCATGAAACTTTTTGTTTTCTACTATTCCTCAGGTGCGTATTTTACGATGAAATTGTATACAGTGATGGTTAAAAAGAACTATAAATTTATATCTTTTTCAGTGGAGTTGTGGGGCAGAAACCAGTTTACATGGGATCATGTATGTAAGAAGAAAGAAAAATTGTAGACAAGTTTTTACAAAATCATCTATAGATTTAGTGTTATCTCCATCTATGTCTCACCACAAATCATGTAAAACTGGCAAACAGATTTTTTTTAATGAACTAAAAGAAACAACAGGCAAGAATAGCCAAATCATTCTTTTTTTTAAAAGATCTTTATTGGAGTATAATTACTTTACAATGGTGTGTTAGTTTCTGCTTTATAACGTAGTGAATCAGCTATACATTTACATATATCCCCATATCTCCTCCCTCTTGCGTCTCCCTCCCATCCTCCCTATCCCACCCCTCTAGGTGGTCACAAAGCACCAAGCTGATCTCCCTGTGCTATGCGGCTGTTTCCCACTAGCTATCTGTTTTACATTTGGTAGTATACATAAGTCCATGCCACTCTCTCACTTCATCCCAGCTTACCCTTCCCCCTCTCCATGTCCTCAAGTCCATTCTCTACATCTGCATCTTTATTCCTGTCCTGCCCCTAGGTTCTTCAGAACCATTTTTTTTTTTAGATTCTGTATATATGTGTTAGCATACAGTATTTGTTTTTCTCTTTCTGACTTACTTCACTTTGTATGACAGACTCTAGGTCCATCCACCTCACTACAAATAACTCAATTTTGTTTCTTTTTATGGCTGAGTAATATTCCACTGTATGTATGTATCACATCTTCTTTATCCATTTATCTGTCGATGGACACTTAGGTTGTTTCCATGTCCTGGCTATTGTAAAGAGAGCTGCAATGAACATTGTGGTACATGACTCTTGTTGAATTATGGTTTTCTTAGGGTATATGCCCAGTAGTGAGATTGCTGGGTCATATGGTAGTTCTGTCTTTAGTTTTTTAAGGAACCTCCATACTGTTCTCCATAGTGGCTGTATCAATTTACATTCCCACCAACAGTGCAGGAGGGTTCCCTTTTCTCCACACCCTCTCCAGCATTTCTTGTTTGCAGATTTTTTGAGCCAAATCATTCTTAAGGAAGAACAAAAGTTTGTGTGTTCTGGGTGGGTGGACATTTGCCCTGGAACAGTTGTTTTTGACCATTAGTGTGTAATCAATAATAAAGAACACAGAGGCCTACATGTGTGTTGAAGTAAGACCCACGCCTCTGTATTTTCACCAAGATTCCGAGCTAATTTTAATACCCATCCAAGCTTGACAATCACTGCCCCAGTTGACAACAAGACAAATTATAAAAACTATAGCAATTAAAACAGGGTGGTGCCAGTATAGGAAAAGAAAAAGAGAACAATAGAACAGAAAGCCCAGAAGCACACAGGACTATATACATTCTTGACATATAAAGGTGAATAGCAGATGGTGGGAAAGAAGAGACTACTCAAAACTGATGCTAGGAGGGTGTTATCTATATTAAAATACAATTAGATTCCAAAGATCAACAAAATTTAAAGGGCAGTAAAGGCTAATATTAAAAAGCCAAAACTTTAGAACTTTTAGATGAAAGTAAAAGAGAATAACTTTATGTCCTATAGGACCTTAGGGTAAAGAAGGGTTTCTTAAAGACAGATTTTTATAAGGAAAGCATTGATAAAATCTTTCTTTAAAAAACTTCTTCCATTTGCAACTATCTACAAGAAATCAGATGTTTCCAGATATTGCTCAGCCAAAACAAAAATACTGAAATTCATTGGAGGCTAAGACTTGTTCAAGAATATAGTTGTCATTCCTAACAAGAATTTTAAATGTTTATTTTCTAATTGTATAAATAAATGTCCTGAAGTTCAATACGTATGATACATTTATATTAATACTGTGCTTTTACATACTCTCCTTTTATATTAGATTTTAGTTTAACAAAAAAATCTCCTACTAATTTAAACCTCTTGCTTGACAAGCAAACCCAGGCCCAAAGAAGTTACTTAGCTTGCCCAAGATGACAGATTTAATTAGTCAAAACCAACTTGCCTGATGGAATAAAAACATTAAATAGCTTTCTAGAATATTATTATTCCTTAAATCCTTCTCTTTCATTGTCTTAATGTTGTTATTAATAACCTCAGCATTAATAACGTGAAAGAAATTATAAGGTCTTAAGTGGTGAATTTGGATTGTGATCATGAATAGGCACAGCCATTTAATAGCCAACAAAATAGATTTGTAGAAGTCATTAAGTTTTGTGGCAAGAAATAAACCAGAAATGTCTCTTTATTTACTTCTCCACGTAAAATTTCATTATTATTGGGGTTTTGAATGAGTTGAATCAATTACCTTTTACTTCTCCACGTAAAATTTCATTATTATTGGGGTTTTGAATGAGTTGAATCAATTACCTTTTCTTCCTCTCAAGATTCTGAGCAAATTGATAATTATACACAGGAAATATAAAGATCAAAATATCAATTTGATTACTGGTAAAGCTGGGCCAGAGAAGGCATTTTGGATATACGACCTCAAACTATGCCTCCTAAAATTTACCCCTACTCAGTCACAAGCATCAGTGGGATACAAAAGCCCTGGTCCCGGAAGCTTCCCCACAGAAGGAAGAAGAAAGAGCACACAGACTGCTAGTAGGCAGACTGATCCCAGAGCAAGAGCAAGAAGATGCAAGACAATGCTCATGTCCCCGTGCTTTTCCCACTCTTCCTCCCGTGGGGAGATAGAATACAAGGAACCTCCAAAATATTTATCCACCACATCTCTTTTTGAGAATGGAACTGAGGAACCCTCACGGAAGCATAAGGCTGGTAAAATATGGTGCCCCTTTTATCAGTTGGGGTCATAACAAGAATCCAATAGAATACTTCAGATGGGAGGCTGAGGGGTTGAATGGATGGGCTGCTCACACGCTGTGGGCAGTGCTAAAGGAAAATGACAAAGGATAGTGACAGTTCCCAAAGCTAGGAGCTGCACGTTGCATGCTCTTCTCTATCTAAGGACTGAAGGGCAAAGGGAAGACAGAGAAATGGTTACCAAAACATGGCAAAAGCTACGGTTGTAGGAGAGAGGAACAAAGCATCAGCCAGACCATGACCAGGCAGTGAGGGAACCAAGGGGACAGGTAACATAACCTCCCTTTATCTACTCACCTTCAGGCCTCCTCCCAGTGCCACCCACCCTCCCCAGGGAGAACATGGTTAATGCAATCAGAGAAGTCAGTCTTCCAGGACAAAGGTCAGGGTGGAAAATGGTGGAAGTTACATCTGGAGTAGCAGAGAATACCAACACAGCCCCCAACACATATGAATACAGCCCACAGAAGGGAACTTAAGCTATAATGGCTAAATAATATTATAGCGACCTGTCCTCAGTATCCAGTCATTAAGGGAAAATATTTATCAGGTCTCTAGACTCCAGTTGGTCAGACTGTGATCAGATTAATCACAAAGAAGCACTGTATTCACAGGGCTTTTTTATTTAAATTTAAATTTTATTTTATTTAATGATTAAGATGAGAGTATGACTGAGATTCCTGATAATTTTTTAATTTTATTAAAGTATACTTGATTTACAATGTTGTGTTCATTTCTGCTGTGCAACAAAGTGATTCAGTTATACATATGAGATTCCTGATAAATTTTTAACATCATCATACATAAGGTATGTTCTTATATTCATGAGCATTTATAAAATTCATGAAACAGTCAGGGAGGTAGACTCGTTATAAGAAACACTTCCAATTACACGTATAAATGTGTGTCAAGACAAAGGGTTCCCAGTGAAAAGTTAACTTTAGTGCCCTGAAGAAGAAGATGATGGGGGTAGCAGGGGGGGTTACCCTCAAACACATAGAATTTTCTCCCAAATTTAAGGTTACTTTGACCCAGCTCAGTTTTCTTCTCAAAGAATGCCAAGTCCACTTAGAAATTTCACTACTTAGGCCTGGATCCCACTTAGTCATTTCACCACTCCAGAAGTACTTAGCTAAAAGCTAGACTTCTGCCAACATGTTATCAATATTTTGTCAACATTTAAAATTTTCATCTTCAGGAGATTTACCTTTTAGAAAAGAAATCAACAGAAGAAGAAAACAAAATTTTCCCTAACAGATTAAGAATAGTGGAAGATCTAATTATTCTTTCTTCTAGGTAAAGTCTATACAAACTTAATTCCCAGGGAAGCATGGACCCTTTCTATCCTTTACTCTAGCAGCTATATTCTAGCTCATCAACCACAAGAGCTCAGCTGAAGTCATAGCTGAATGGTCTGCTATACCTCTTTGTGTAATCTCTCAACTGTTTCAGCCTATGTGCCATTTGCTTTCTTTGTGGCCCTGTCTAAAAGAGCAATGCAAAGTATATTCATTTTGAAATATCTGAGTTGTACTTCTGGCAGTTTCTAATTCAGTGACCATATAATTTTTTCCGGCATTATATATTTTTTTCAATCTCTAAATGGACATTAAGTATTGTATAAAGTGATTCACAATCAAAATTGAGAATTTTAAAACCCAGTTTGAGATAAAACAACAACAATAACAAATACCTATCGTCTTAAAGCCAAAGTCAGGAATCACTGTGGTTTATTCAATAAACTTCTACTGTTTCTGCAACATGCCAGGCAGAGTTCTCGTCCCAGAATATAAAGAGGAGAGATGGGGAGATATGATACAGACCTAATTTACCAGGAGCGACAAACTGGTATATAATTAATAATAATATACTGTTTTGAACTCTATGTGTAGGCCTACCTATTTTCAATACCTTGTTTCTTTTTTACTAATAGACACTCAATTTTAATTATAGTAGCAATGTGATCAACTAAAAATGTTTAATTTCCTGGCCTGTCTTGCCCTGAGGTGCATGCAGTATTGTTCTGCCAATGAGATAAAGGCAGAAGTCCATGGAGAGGTTATTGCTTCCTGAATAAGCAGTCAAAATCTCCCTAGAATATACAATTTATCTCCTTACCCCTTTGTTCATTCCCTTTCTTCTCAAGAATGTGGAAAAGATACCAGGAAGTGTAGCAGCCATTGTCCAACTGTGAGGCAACAAGCCTGAGGACAAAACGCTATATCTAAGGATGGCAGAGCAGGAGTGTGAAAAAAGATAGGCTTCCTGATAATCTCCTTGATGACCCTGTATCATCTCCCAGAATGTTTGTTGCATGAGGCATATAAACTGCAATCTGTTTAAACCATTGCTAAGACAGGCTATGACAGAAGAATGCCTCAAGTCCTTTAAAATACAAAAGAGGGGGGCAAAGGGAGCTTTTCACAAGACACACTGGCATGTGAAATTTGAACATCAGTGGAAGGAAGAGGCAGTAGAATCTAAGGTTAGGGGGAACTGGACTCAGAATGCTTGGGTTTATAACCATCTAGTTTCTGCTTTGTACCTACTCTTGTGTATATTTAATCTCTCTATACCTCAGTTTCCTCTTCTGTAGAAGGGTAACTTTTGTATCTACTTCATAGCGTAGTTGTAAGTATGAAACAGTTATCACTGGTGACACTATTAAAACAATACAGTGCACATCATGTGGCAGGTGCATGTGGGGGTACAGGGGACTGGGCTGCTGTCCTGATAGCTACATTCCCAGAGGCAGTTGTATACTGTTCATACTGGCTGACTGTTACCAGATATTTCTAGATGGATCTGTATTATCAGTTAATTCACTCAGGATTAAGAAGGGCTGATCAAACAATATCCTTTCCTCAGGATTTGACTGAGCAATATGCAGTTTGAAGATTTTGCAGCTGTCAGATATATGCCATAGATGGATGCTTGAATAAGAACTTGGTTTTCATTCTGATGATTATTTATTATCCGCATGTACCTCTCCTGTCTGTCACCTGCATTCTGTTATCAGTCAGTCCCTGTCAGATTGATCACCCCCTATTCTTCTATTTCTTCTCCTTGACCACAGGTGTTTCTAACCCAGTCTAGCTTCTGAATTCCTCCTGAGACCACTCCTGAGTTTCATGACTTTGCTTTAAAATGCACCCAGGATTTTGTTTTTATTTGGGTATGGTGAGGCCAACAGATCAGGAGACAAACGCCATTGTAAAAAGTTTGTTATTCACAATTTCCAGAGGATGGGATCCTGCCGGGACACGCAGGACCACATGGGGAAGCACTACGGTGAGTCAGGAAGCAGAAGGAATGAGGGGAAAGCATAGGCAAAGGCTGCATTGTGGTTTTTGTGGGTAGGATAGTTGAGGCCATGTAAACAGTTCAGGATTGGCTAGTTTGAATAAGTTCTGTGGACTCTGGGCTATAAGGGTTGTTCCTAGTTGTCTAGTACCTGGCCCTGGGATGATTAGGGCACAGGAATGTTGACTGATAGAGTGTAGAAGCTAGATAAAGGAGGTGATTCAGAGTATGGGCTCTGGACTGGTTGGTTTGCGTAGTTTATTTTCTCCAGAAATTATCTGGCCCTGGGAGGGCAGTCTCTCCCTGATCAGTGATGACCCCACGATATCAAAGTATCAGAAAATTAAAAAAAAAAAAAAGCTTAATACAGGCTTGGGCTCCAGTTTTGTGTTTGTTGATTTACGTATTTCAATTGTGTTCTTTTTTATTTTTCTTCTGTGCCATGTAAATGTCCAGTTCTAATAATCTCACAAGTAAATAAGTTATATACTGTTAAAAACATATTTTTTCAAAACAAAATTATTCAAATGTTCAGATTGTTTTGGCTAGACTCTTTTGGGGTCTTTATTTTCCAGGTAATTGCTATGATTTTCCATTGTGAAGAGGCAAGCTTAGTCAGTTAAGTCTTTGAATAAAGAGGTACTTTCCAGTTTGCATTTAAACAACATTAATTGTAGTGCCTACACAGTTACTACAATTAGTCTAATATATATAATTATTCTGTATCATACACACACCCAGATACTAATCATCTCACCATCTTTCTCCATCTTTCTTCTGCATCTTCTTTTAGAAACCATATTGTATTTTAGCTGGGGGCGGGGAGGCAGTATAGCAAATCCCAAGATACAATACAAATATTTTTCTAATAAAATGCCATACTTTTTAAAGTGCCCTTTAATCTTCACTTTGCCTAAAGGACACATGTCTGCCCTATGTCCATCCCTAGTACATAACTCAAGGCTGGCACATAATAGAAGCTCAACAGTAAGTATTTGTTGAAAGGACAAATAGTGAAGAAATTAATATCAATAATGAATAATAAATTAATGTAATATAATATGAGCATGAGCATATTTCCAGTTTGAGAGGAAGAAATTTCTCTAGAATTCTGCTAAATTACGTTGTTAAAGTTCACTTCTCCATTTCTTGTGGGCACAGAAAGATATGTCAAAAACAGTCACAGCAACAAATATAGTACTATTTAAATCACTGCTCTTCAATTTTCCCTACCAAAACTCCCAATACTCCCAAATCACAATCCAGCCAAAACTCCCAAATCATGAACTCTTATTAATTTGACTTTGTATTTATACAACTCAGGTGAGTTTATAAAGCTCTGTTAGTCCATGGTCTCATTTAAACTTCACAACCACCTTGGGAGGTAATTACGACAAGCTCATGCTCCCATCAGCCCAGGGATTTACACACTCACAAGCTCAATATTTTGAGCCTCAAAAAAAAAATCATCTTAGGGGTGATTGGGAATTGGACCCTTCATTAGGCTACCATACTCAGAAATCTCAACAACGGAAGAGGCAGCTCAAATTATCCTGTCCACCTACGTCTTATATAAAAAAGAAAACTTTTGCTCAAAAGCCTAAATAATACACTTAAAGAGCCAGTGAGCACCAGGGCAGTGATTGAAGTTCAAATTGCCTTCTTTTCTTTAATCCACCTGGTTGAATGGTCTGTTAAAATTGTTAATACAGTAAAAAAAATTGCTGACTTTAGCTTCTTTGAAGTCATCAATGTAAGTATTATGCCCTCTCTCTCTGTGTCTTTCTCACTTTAGGAGATTTCCTACAGCCCCATGCCCTCAGTGTTTCTCTATTTTCCATAACTTGAAAAGCAATCTAATAAACTCATTCACTAGCTCTCCAGCAATAAAAGCCCTGTTTTGTAGATTTTGCCAATTTCCATGATGTAAATACTCCCATCATTGCCAGTTTCAAGGATGACTGTCTTTAACAATGGGATTACAAAATTTATGAAAAATTAATAATAATAAAAATTCCGAAGATTATCTATCACCATTCTGAAAGGCATTTGTATTTACTAAGGCAGTGCTACTCCCCAAAGTATGGTCCCCCTGGGAGTATCACATCACCTGGAAGATAGTTGGAAATGTAAATTCTTGGACCTCACTCCAAAGTTGAATCAGAAACTCTGATCACAGGGCTCAGGAATTTCTATTTTAACAAGCAGTTAGGTTATTCTTACACATACTTAGGTTCGAGAAGCACGGTATTAGTTTGCTAGGTTTGCCATAAAAAAGTACCATAGTCTGGATGTCTTAAACAACAACTTCCTCGTAGTTCTGGTGGCTAGAAGACCATGATCAAGGTATCAGCAGGTTTGGTTTCATTCTGACGTCTCTTTCCTTGCCTTTTGTAGATGGTTGTCTTCTCCTTTTGTCTTCACATGGTCTTTTCTCGGTGTGTCTGTATTCTAATCTCCTCTTCTTGTAAGGACAAAAGTCATATTGGATTGAGGCTCACATCATTGACCTCACTGAACTTTACTGGGGGTTAGGACTTTAACATATGAATCTGGGTACACAATTCAGACCATAAGAGTGTCCAATAAGTATCTCTTACATAAATGAATAAAAATAAGATGGGAGGGAGAAAAGAGCCAATCATTGAAAGGCAAGGACCCACATGCTAATCTAAGTACTCCTGACTATGGGCTTCATCAATAAGTTAGTGAGCAGAGAATGGTAGTAATTATCAAAAGCACTCAGTAGCTATATGAAAAAAATTTGCACCAGCATGTGATTTTAGTTTTTATTAACTACTGTGTTTGTTATTCTTATGAATCAGAGTTAGATAGACCACTTGGAGATACTTGCACTGAGCAGATTTAATTGATACTTGGCATCATCATTTTGGTGCCCAAATTCAGCAGACCAGGTAAGCTCCATTGCAGAATGGGAGCTAAAGAGGGCCTCTTTCTGTTTTTTGTCCTTCCTCTTACAATGTCAGGCATTAAGAACTGTTTTGCAAGACCCATATATACCCAGACACACAAATACATAAAATAAAAGTGGGGAAATAATACATTCTCTGTTTTTGTTACAATTAAGTCTGCTATTTAGGGTCACTCATTTATTAAACTCTGATTCTGGAATATTTAATAATTCTACTTTGTCAGATTCATTGAAATGTGTCCAGGAGGGGCATTTGGGGTACTTTATCCTAAAAGAAGTAATGCTTTAAATTTATATATAGCATTGCATTAGCAATCTCACGTTCTGAAATTGTTCATGATAAAATTATATTCTCAGAGTTTTCCAGCATATTCTTCAAGCTTTCTGTTGTGAACATATCTTGAATCCTTGTACCTGTAGAATCATTTTAAGTCTTAGTGCCATTCCTATCTTAAGTGTTTTCATATTTTGTACATGAAGGAGGGCAAGTGTGAAAATGATCATTTATCTTTAAAAAAGTAAGGTAAAATTAACAAATATCACTCTATGATCCCAAAATTTGTCAGGTGGCTTCAAAGAGAAAAAAAATAACACATCATCATTAGCAAACTCCCCAGGCAGAAACTCTGACATATCGCCTTTGATTAAATCTGATGCATCACATGCTTTTTGTAACTAGATCTGACCGATAGTTCCCATGGCATATCAGCCCAAAACTATCCAAATACTACAGTGCAACTCGCCTTTCTAATATAGGGCACAAATTTTCTCAAACAAGAAGGATAAAAGGTTTTCTTATTCTCCCTAGGAATTCTTGAAAAAAGAACCCTAGCATCCCAGAGGTAGAAAGGATATTGGTGTTCATGTAGTTCAATTTCCCATTTAATCGGGAATTCCCTCTGCACTACCCCTAACAAGCTGTCACCAGTTTTTGCTTGCACACTTTCTATGACAATGCAATTGCTGCCTTTGCAGAATCCCATTGGCACTGTCTGCATTATAGGGCAGCACTAAATTGCTGACTCACACACAAATTATAAATTGGATACTTGAACCCCACTTTCAGAACCTTTTATATCTTCTCTTCTGAATTAAAAAAAAAAAACTAAATATGCCTTAAATAATGTTTTAACGCCTCTTTACCTACAATACAGAAACGTATTTATGATACAGCAATAAATACATAAAAAATAAATCCTTGCCGTGAACCTATGCTACATCAGCTACTGTCTTAGCTTTCTTCTTCCATAATATTCTGGAAAAGAATATCATATGCTTGGTTTTACTTCCTCACTTTCCCTTAAGTTTGGAGGCAGTTGAGCTTCCACCCCACAACATCACTGAAACCATTATTCTCAGTCTTATCCCTCTACATTTCTAAAACATCTAAATACTCCTGGTTCCACATTTCTTTCTAAAATGTCCTTCTCTCTTGTCTCCTCTGACACAACTCTTTATTCCCACCCATGTCCCCAGTCAATCCATTGCAGTATTCTTCTTGTACTTATCTTGCTTATTCACTCCTTTCTACTTACCCAGGTTTATCTCTTCTATTGTCTCCTTATTTTTAAGCAAAAAAAAAAAAAAAAGAAAAATGGCCTTCAGGGTGTTATGAAACCCCAAAAACCTGTCTCTAAAATTTTGTATCTGTATGTGTGTGTATATTTCTAGAACTAAAAATATTTACTGAGTACTCAAAGTTTTCTTGAAATGAAATTCTACATTGCTCCTTGCATAAGTGCATCCACTCCTATGACATCAGCTGCCTCCTGTACCCATCACTAGGCAACTCCACTGATATCTCTCAAGTGCCTCAAACACAACAATACAGAAGCAAATCACTATCTTACCACCACCACTAAATTTGCCTCTCATATGTCATTTGCTGTCTTTATAAATTCCAACACTATCCATCCAGTTGTCCAAAATATAAACCAAGTACTAATCCATAGCCCCTCCTCCCTACTCTCCACATCCAATTGGTGATGAAGTCCTCTCAACTAGACCTCTTCAGCATCTTCAGAATTCATCCCCTCTCCATCTCTATATACTGCCTTACTTTAGGGTGCCATCATTTCTCAAGTCACTTAGTCTAACAGATCCCTAACTGATATCCCTGTCCCAAATTTACTTCTCTCCAATCCATTCTCTACATTTCTGCTAAGTGTTTAATGCCAATGCCCATATCTGATCTAGGCACTTGGCTATTTAAACTCCCTTTATAGCTTCCAGCTGTCTTCAGGGTAAAATCCATATGTCTTAGAATAGTATGCAAGGCTTTTCTTTACTTCTGCCTGAATGTTGAGCTAATCTCTTGCCACTCTCACCTTCCTATCTCTTGCATTTCTCCTTCTAGTGCCCCCTTACTCCAAGTATTCCCTGCTACCCTCTCCATCCCCAGTCATATGGCTAACTCCTACACATTCTTCAAAACTCAGCTCGGATATCACATCATCCATTCTTTTCTTTAGTTGTTCAACAAATGTTTATTAGGAGCTATCTCTTTGCTAGATACCATGCAGACATAGTATGAATAAGATAGACATAATCCTTGCCCTCCTAGAATTTATCTTCTATATGGAAAAGTATTCATACCAATTAGTGCATAATTAGTTGTTTTATTAAAACAACAATAAGTTATTTTAGAAGTAAATATAAGGTATACCGAGAACGTGATTATGGTCCTGATCTAGACTGGGATATCAGGGGAAACTTTCCCACGGAAATCACATTTAAGCTGAGATCTGAAAGATTTATAGTTCTTCCTGGGTGACGGAAGGGAAGGATTCCAGGTGCACTATGCAGAGGTCTTGAAGCAGAAACGTTTATGTTGTACTGGAGGAACTACAGTATGGCTGCAGCCCAGCGTGTAAGATATCAAGTGACACAATTTGAGTCTGGAGACTTAGGAAAGGCCCAGATTATGCTGAGATCCTGGAATCTTGCTAATGATTTAAGTCTTACTATAAGAATATTAAGTAACCCCAAAAGGGTTTAAGTAGGCTGGTGATACTATTAGATACACCTTTTTATCACTCTAACTTCTGTTCACAGAGTGGATGGGCTACATGGAAAGAGTAAATACAAAGAGAGCTTTCAGGAAATTAGTGTAAGAGTTCAAGCGAGGCGTGATGTTGACTTACACCAAATTAGTGCTGTTGCAGTTAGAAAACAGAAAAATATGAAAGTTGTTTGGAAGGTAAAACTAACAGTACTTGATAAAGGACATATAAGGCAGTTAAAGGAAAAGGATATTAAGGGTAACACCTATGTTTCTAGCTTGTTCAACCATGTGGATGGTTATGCCATCCACTGATATAAGCAACACTGAAAGAGGAGCAAGTTTCATGGGACAGTCATTAGTGCAGTTTCCAACACATTAAGCTTGGAGGTGATGTTAAGTAAGCAAACCTGGAGGGCAAAAGTAGTAATATCAAAGTTAAAGACATTAATTTAAGAGTAAGTGTATGAGTGGTAATTAAATTCAGAGCTGTCATCAGCCCAGAATATAAAACAATAATAATAAAATTAATAATAATAGTTAATATTTATCAAGATTTTACTACTAAGCCATTTCTTAATGGCTTAGCAGATATTAATTCATTAAGTCCTCACAAAAGCCTATTGGTACTATGATTATTATCCCCATTTTACAGATAAGAAATGTGAGGCTCAGGGAGATTGATGGTCACAGAGTGAGTTAAGTGACAGAGTATGGATTCAAACACAGGCAATGTCAGCTATTTAAGTCATCAAGATGGAAGAATAAGAACTCCCATCACTCCTTGCCCAACGGAAACACTAACAATGATATATGGACCAAAACACCTTTATGAGAAGTCCAGAATCCAGCTAAAAATTGTAGTACCTTAGACAAGATCAAAATTGAGAAGAGACACTTTGAAATAGGTAACAGATCTGTTTAAGATGAAAACAAAGTAGTATATACCAAGACACACTATAATCACACTGTCAAATGTCAAAGATAATTTAAAAGCAGCGAAAGAAAAGCAACTAATCACATACAATGTGATTTCTCAGCAGAAACCTGTAGGCCAGAAGGAAATGGGATGATATATTCAAAGAAATATATGTTCTGAAAGAAAAAACTGCCAACCAAGAATACTATACATGGCAAAACTCTCCTTCAAAAATTAGGCCACCATGACTTTAATAAATCCACACAAATCCGGACAGACACTGCAAGAAAGGAAAACTACAGGGCCAATATCCCTGATGAATGTAGAGGCACAAAACCTCAACAAAATACTAGCAAACTGAACTTAGTAGCAATTAAATGGATCATACACCATGGTCAAGTGGAATTTATCTCTGAGATATAAGGATGTTTTACCATACACAAATCAATACATGTGGTTCACCACATTAACAGAATTAAAAATTAAAATCACATAATCATCTCAATAATAGATGCAAAAAAAGTCTTGACCAAATTCAACACCCTTTCATGATTAAAAAACCCTTAACACGCTAGGTATAGAAGGCATTTACTGCAGCATAATACAGGCCGTATGTGAAAAGCTGACAGCTAACGTCATACCCAACAGTGAAAAACTGAAAGTTTTTCTTCTATGATCAGGAACAAGGCAAGAATGCCCACTTACCAGTTCAATTCAACATGGTACTGGAAGTCCTAACTAGAGCAATTTGGTAAGAAAAAGAAATACAAGGCATACAAATTGGAAAAGAAGAAGAAAAATCAGCTCTGTTTGCAGGTGACATGGTCTATGTAGAAAAACCTAAAGACTTCACACCCACACAAAAAAAGTTAGAACTAATAAAAAAAAAAACTGAGTAAAATTGCAGAATACAAAATCAGTGTCCAAAAATCAGTTGTATTTCTGTACAATAACAAGGGACTATCTGAAAAGGAAATCAGGAAAACAATCCCACTTACAATAACACCAAAAAGAAGAAAATACTTAGGAATAAACTTAACTGAAGAGGTGAAAGATGTACACTGAAAACTATAAAACACTAATGAAAGAAATTAAAGAAGATATAAATAAATGGAAACACATCCCCTGTTCATGGATTAGAAGACAATACTGTTAAAAAGTCCATACTACCCAAAACAATCTACGTTCAATGCAACTATCAAAATCTCAATAAGTATTTTTCACAGAAGTAGAAAAAGCAATCCTAAAATTCATTTGGAAACACAAAGGACTCTGAAGAGCCAAAGGAATCTTAAGCAAGAAGACCAGACCTGGAGGCATCACACTTCATGATTTCAAAATATATTACAAAACTACAGTAACTTTAAAATTATGATACTAGCATAAAAACAGGCATATAGACCAATGAAAAATGATAGAGTTCAGAAATAAACCCAAGCATACATGGTCAACTTATCTTCAACAAGGATGCCAAGAATATATAGCACAGAAAGGATAATCTCTTCTACAAAATCATGTTGAAAAAATTGGATAACTACCTACAAAAGAATGAAATTGGACCCTTATTTATTTACGAAAATAAACTCAAACTAGATTACATATTCAAACACGAGACCTGAAAATGTGAAACTCCTAGAAGAAAATATAGGGGGAAAGCTTTATGACATTATTCTTAGCAAGGATTTCTTGGGTATGATACCAAAAGCATAAGCAACAAAAGCAAAAATAAATAAGTGGGACTACATCAAACTAAAAACTTCTACATTGCAAAGGAAACAATCAACAGGTGAAAAGGCAATCAGCAGAATGGGAAAAATAGCTAAAAACCATATACCTGATAAACAGTTAATATTTAAAATATTTAATAAACTCTTACAACTTAATAGCAAAAACAAAACAAAACAAATTTCTAAAATGGACAAAGGACTTAAATGGACATTCCTCCAAAGAAGACATAAAATGGACAACAGGTATATGAAAAAATGCTCAACATCACTAATAATCAGGAAAATGCAAATCAAAACCACAGTGAGGGCTTCCCTGGTGGCGCAGTGGTTGGGAATCCGCCTGCCAATGCAGGGGACACGGGTTCGAGCCCTGCTCCGGGAAGATCCCATGTGCTGTGGAGCAGTTAACCCCATGTGCCACAATTTCTGAGCCTGCGCTCTAGAGCTAGTAAGTCACAACTACTAAGCCCACGTGCCACAACTACTGAAGCCCATGCGCCTAGAGCCCGTGCTCTGCAACAAGAGAAGCCACTGCTGTGAGAAGCCCGCGCGCCACAAGGAAGACCCAACACAGCCAAAAATAAATAAATAAAATAAATAAATTTATAAAAAAAAAAAACCACAGTGAGATATCACTGCACACCTGTTAGAATGGCTATTATCAAAAAAAAAAAAAAGTTAAGGCAAGGATATGGAGAAATTGAAATCCTTGTACAGTGTTAGTGAGAATATAAAATGGTGCAGCCACTATGAAAAACAGTATGGAACTTCCTCTAAAAATTAAAAATAGAACTACCATATGATCCAGCAATCCCACTTCTGGGTAGATATACAAAAGAATTGAAATCAAGATCTCAAAGAGGTATCTGCACTCCTGTGTTTACCACAGCATTTTTCACAATAGTCAAGATATGGCAACGGCCTAAATATCCATTGATGGATGAATGGATAATGAAAATGTGGTAGATATATACAGTGGAATACTACTCAGCCTTAGAAAAGAAGGAGATCTTGCCATTTGCAACAACGTGATGAACCTGGAGAACACTATGCTAAGTGAAATAAGCCAGTCACAGAAGGGCAAAGAAAGCATGATTCCATTATATGAGGAATATAAAATAGACTCATAGAAACAGAAAATAGAACAGTATTGCCAAGGGCTTGGGAGGGGGTCGTGGGGAGTTGCTGTTCAAAAACTTTGTCTTGCAAGTTGCATAAGTTCTAAAGATCTGCTGTACAGTATTGTGATTATAGCTAACATTACTTTATTGTACACTTAAAATTTTTTAAAGGATATATCTCGTGTTGTATTCTTACCACAAAAAAAACAAACAAACACATAAAAACACAGATACACAGGCGATGTCACTCCAAAGCACAAACTCATAAACACTAACCCATTATGGCATATAAAAGGCACAAAAGAAGTATTTTCTGATTGACTGAATGAAGTAGTATTCCTTATAAACCATTCACCATGCTGGTTTACATACCCTAAAAATCCTGTAGTAGTTTCTAATTACTGCATTTGTGATAAAATTACACTTCTAAGTCTTTTTCACACAAATTATTGCCAAACCAGTTTTCATCCTCCTGTACTTATCTAATGATAGATTTAACCTCTGAGAACAATGCTATGATTACAACAGTTACATTCCATGGCATTGCTTTTGCTCTGCTGCCAAATCATCAAGTTCACTTTGAATCCTCATGATTGTTGGCATTAAAGGGGACCCAATACATGCACACTTATTTACTCTTCCTTAGTACTGATTCAACAGAGGATTTAGACCAAAAACTAATGCAGATGGTAAATGGAAATAGCACTCTTATTTATGATAAAGCATTGTGAATGTGACTTAAACATAAAGCAACGATACTGAACCCCAGAATTACAGAGTTTACCACCCCATCCTAGGCAGCAGTAGACAACTAGAAGCCTTCCTGCAAAGGCACCTGCCCCTGTACAGCTTCCAGCAAGAAGAACAGAATTGAATGCATCCATCCTAAAGCATATGAGTTATTGGAGGAAAAGGAGGAAGAGCTGGGACTACTTCCACCCAGATCCTTCCCAAACTCAGCTATTGTCACAGAGAGAAACAAGGGGCAAACAAATAGAAAGGACAGAATGTATAAAATTTGACATCCCTCAGAGAAAAGAAGACATGCAAATGTAAAAATGGATAATATTTGTCCGTAAATGGAAAAATGGTAATATTTGCTTAGTTTATCTGACAGGATTGCTGTGATAATTAAATGAGACAATTAAAATAAAAATTCTTTGAAAAAGAGAGAACACTATTAACTTGTTAAGATAAATTGATCTTATTTATACCCAGGCAACCCTAAGTTTGAGTCTTTCCTCTGCAAATAACTGTGCAAACTTGGGCCAGTTGCTTAACTTCTCAAGTTACTCATCTATAAAATAATATTCATCTCAGAGTGTTTGTGAGTCTTCTAAAAATAGTATGTGTAAAATCTAACACACAGTGCTTACAATATGGGAAGCCCAGAAGATTTGCAATAGTAGTAATAGTAGTAGTACTAGTAGTAGTAGTTACCATTAATTAAAGGTATTCAGTATATCAGTGTAAAGCTTTCAAAGACCATAGGAACACTAGCAAAGGTATCATGCTCTTCCACCACCTGCTATTTTCACTCAACCCATAAAGATAAAGGTCTATATTATCTTTTTAACTGCTGCCTAATATTCCAATTGAATGATAATATCATAACTTAATTATTATAAATCCCCTATGGATCCTTATTTAAGTGGATATAAACAAGAAGTCATGAACCAGCATGGACACGCATCTTTGTTCACCTTTTCAAATATTTCTTTCGAATAAATGTCTAGTAAAAACATCCATTTTTAGGGCAGTATTAGAATCAGTCTTTTCAGTCTGACATTTGTGATACCTCCCATCATCACACATAATACTAAAAACATCCTGTATTTTTCAAGGCCCACCTTGAGTCTCTCTCCTTTCATGAAGCCTTCTTTGACTGTGAGACCCACACTCCCCTTCCCTGAATCAAGCAGTATAGTTTTTGGTTATAAACTCTCTTTTATTTTTCTGTTTCTCATATATTAACAGGTTTAACTTTCCACTATTTAAAAACTCCTAGAAATTAAAAATATAAATATATATTTCCTTGATGTGACTGAAATACATTAAAGATATTAGACCAACATTAGGCCTAATTAGGAAGTAAATGAAATTAGTCTAAAGCCATTTTCCCAAACTGGTACCATTTGCTTCTCTGCCATTTTACCTTGCTTATTAAGCATTCCCTAGCAAAGAAAAGGTAAATAAATTTTAAAACCTCTAAGACAAGAGGTTATTTTAAAGGTTAACCAATCAATAACAAGCTGAAGTTCATTTTCTACAAGTTTATTTGCAGCTCTTTAGGAGAAATCTGTTCACACACCACAGTGAATTTAAAGAACCAGACCACCTATGCATCCCTGGAAGGGGGCTGCTGGCAGTTGTTGACCAGATGTGCTGCCTGGTAAATGTGCTTATAGCAGACCTGTGGGACTCGGATAACAGTGGACACTCCTGCAGTGACAGAGGAGTGCATTTAATTCAGTTAGCACTTCTCTGAATACACTTAATTTTCGTCCATATGGCCAATTTTAAACTTTGTATAGGAACATAGGTCCTCAAAATTTACTAAAATTCAAGATTCTTAGAATCATGATCCAAATTTACACTGTGCTCCTAAAGTCGATACAGAGTCGTAATTAATTTACATGTGGGATCAGCTATACGGATTAAAATACTATGTCATAGAGTTTCAAACATAAACTTTTAAAATAGTCTTGCTTAAAGTAATGACATGATGAAAAGAAATTTTAAAAATCCAAATATTGTGCCTGACCTACATTATTCAATATTTTAAGAGTTTTATGCACAAGTCCTTCATTTATATTGAAAATGCAGGAATCTAAATTATATAATATTTCCTTGGGCCTATCTTTCAAATTAAGAAGACTGAGATGCTTTTATTTTTGTCTACAGTATAGTTTAAGTGAGATTTGTGGGCTTTTCAGTGGTTCAAGTACCCTAGCTGATTGCTTCTACATCCAGGAAATAGTGTATTTAAAGTTGGTTCTTCTGTGGAGACAACTGCTGATAAGCAAAGCTGTTTCCTTGGAAACGTCTAAGCAGCATCTGACAGCTTGCTGAGCATCTGCACAACAATTTATCTTTGTAGCCTGTACCTAGACAAGCTGACTTAAGAGGAGGGGGTGGTAAACTAGGCTGAGGAGTCAAATCTGAATATTCTTTGGACAGCAAATTTCTCATTGTCAGTCTTCTTCAAAGACTCTATGCTGTCTCATTTTGTTATCTTGGAATTCATTCAGTGACTAAAACATATTTAAAATTTAATATATAACAAACTCGTAATTGGGGAAATGATATTTTCTGGCTTATACTTTTAAAATATAAAATATATATAAATATAATATAAATATAATATAAAATTTCCAGCAGGCTGGAATGCCTGCTGAGGACCTCGTCTCTGTTATGTAGAGGCCAGTCAGAGTCCAATCACGACAGACCTTGGGCATCACTGAAATGGACAACCTTTACCACTGTCACTCATCTATACTGTCTGAGAATAAAAACTGAGGAATCATTGGAGCAGCAAAAAGAATCACAACTAACCCCAAAGCAAGTATTATGCTGTGCATCACTCTAGTCCTGCTGTAAGTAAACAAACAAAAATGTCTACTAAAACCTGTGTATCATATATTCTCATTTATTTGACACTGATCGTCTGTGTCACCAAAATGGCAAATCATGTGAAGAAGTTTAACACGAAGTAGTTGGGTTTGAGCAAGAGAGACTACGGGGCTGAGTGGTGACTTTACGTTCTAGCTGAATGGTCCTAGACCAGCTGCATCAGCAGCACCAGAGTACTTCTCAGAGACGAGAATTTTCAGGCCTGCTAAATCAGAAACTCTGGGAGAGTGTCCAGCCATTTGTGTTCTAACAAGCCCTCCAGGGAATTCTGATATAGACTCAATTTTGAGAAACACTGCTTTTAGCATATACATTGTGGAGTGGTTACACCTGAAAATGGTCCTCACATGTTGCTGGGATGCCTACCTACAGATTGTTGAACATGCCGATGACAGTAAATTATATGAAGGTGCCAGACTTGCCTTGGCAGAGTATTGAAAAGGGGGTCAGTAGGCTCAGAGCAGAGGGCAAACAAGAGACTATTATTATGTGAGACCAGAGAATCTACAAGCTGTATGATACCATGGGAGGGAGAAAAAAAATAACAGCTACTTCACTAAATTAATAGGGTATATTTTAATGAGGGGAACGCTGGCATCGCTGAGAACTTAGTAACGACTGTTCTCTGCAGTCAAGGTCGATGGTACAATATGTTGCTATGGAACTGAGCTCCCTACTGTCAATGGAGCAATGCAGATGATGGTATTCTGAAGCATCAGAGGCCTGATATTGCACTTACTCATCAGAGGCAAGATGGATATAATTACTATAACAGGAAGAAGCTAGACTGACAGCAAGGTGCTAAGAGACCATAGGATTCCTAAGGACAATTAAGTTGAGCAGTCAACGAGGACATAGCTTGACTTACATAAACAAAAATGATCAAGAGCTGATGAGCAGCTGCTGCACCGGAAAATTATGATCCTTCTTCTGCTTTCCAGACATGAGCCAGTTTTCAGTTCCAGACCCCATCAATTGACGAGGAATCTGGAACCCCTTAAAGAAGGACCCTGAAACACCACAGAAGATATATGTGATTGACAGTCCCAAAATCTATCCCCAAAGCACTGCACAGCCATTTACTAGATGAACAAAACTGGAGAGAGAAAAACAGCCAGTTCTTTTGAGGACTGCTGGATACAGGATCTGAGTGATGACACCAAGGGAACTAAAATGCCATCATGACCCCTCTGGTAAAATGGAGACATGCAGAGGCAGGCTATAAATGGAGTCTTAGCCCATGTCCACATCACAGTAGGTATAATTGTTCCAGAGATTTACTGTGTTATCATTTCCCTAGGCCCCTGAGAGCAAAACTGGGAAGGATATTCAAAGCTGCTGTGCAAGTGTCCCAATATATCCCTGATCTGCAGAGTAAGATTCATCATGGTAGCAAAGGCCAAACCCTTACAGCAGTCCCCTGTCCTTAGCCAAGACAGTAAATCAGAAGCAATACCAATGCCATATGGAATATCAGAAATTAGTACCACTCTCAAAAATCTAAAGGATGCACAGTGTAACCCTTGTGTAGTAAACTCAGGAGATTATGGCAGATGATCGGAGACTACCATAAACTTAACCAAGGGGTAGCCCTAATTGCAGCTGCTGTGCCAGATGTGATGTCTTCACTAGAAGAGGCCAACATGGCCTTTGGCGCTGGTATGTGCCAATTGATCTGGTAAATGCATTATTTTCAATGCCATCGGATAGGAGGATCAAAAGAAGTTCTCATTAACATAGGTCCACAGCAGTTCACATTCATTCTCTTGCCTCAACTATATTCCTCCCTCACTCTCAAAATACAGTCTGAAGAGAACTCCATCATCTCAACCCTGGGCAAAACATCACACTGGTTTACTGTAACGTATCAAATTATCTTTTTGTTGACTAAAACATGTAATTAAAACATAATTGAGCCTAAGATCTTGGACAATAACAAACTGACTCAACAGACATAAATAGGTGAGGATATTCCAAAGAGCCATCTGTGATAGACTCACCAATCTTGGCTGACCTTCCTTTTGTAAGGATTCTCACTCTAGCGAACTTAGATGAGAACATTTGAGCTACAAGTTTTCCACTGGAAACTTCAAGAGCCAGTATGGGCTCCTCTATGCGCACTTTCCTCTGCCACAACAATTGTCATTGTTCCAGATAGAGGCTGATCCATCATCCTGGGTCCCAGAGTGAATGTGATATGGAGCAGAGTCATGATGGACATTGTCCACAATAGACATTGTTGTAACAAGCTAGAGATATTTTTGGTATCCCCTGTTACACTCATAACCTAGCCTCTCCTGGCCAAACCAACATCCTTCTGTGATGAAGTTGACAAAGACCAACCCTGCTCCCCAACAGCAATGAAATGAGATGCCTACAAGAAACTTTCCCAACAGTAACCATCATATAATGTGATTAGTTCTAATAATACTAAGGACTTCCCTATATGCCAACTAAAGAGATGATCAATATAAAATGAGTTATGACATGCCAAGAAAGTCTGTTGAAATGATAGATGATGTTGCAAAGTCATTACAAACAAGAAGGAGCAACACTCCTAGAAGCTAGAAAAAAAAAGTTGAGTGGAGATGCTGTTAGTTTTTCCAAAAACATGGCTTGGGAAGAAGTCACCCTGTTCAGTTAACAAAGAACATATGCCAATACTTTAAAAGTTTTCCCATTTTATAGGAAACTGATTCACTAGGATCCCATACTCTGTTGAAAACAATCCTTAAAACCATCTTATTATGTTTTCTCTCATTTTATATTTCCAATATTACTGTCCAAATTAATATCTAAGTTTCCTGTTGATTTTAGAGAGAGAATAAATTGATGAGCCAACAAGAACATTCTGATCGCTTGGCAGTCACATCTCATTACTAATTAATGATTAGCATTCTGATCATAATGGACACAAAGCCTCTTTAAAAATAGTAAAACACTTTACACATTTGGCTTTTGTTCTTTCATTACCTTCAGCCTTGGCAATCTCATTGCAAACAGCTTATTGTATAAGGGAAACACTCAAATTTGTGTCTCCCAAACTGACAACTTTTCTATACTCTCGTCCTGGTGGATGTCTGGTCAACACCTCAAATGCATATAAGCAAATTCCATATATGGTGAATAGAGTCCTTTATCTCCCCGCCCAAGACCAATCCTATTCCTCTTTCTCTTTTTTTTGTCATTGGCCTTAACCAGATAATAATCCTTCTCTCCTCTCTTGCCCTTGTTTCCTCTTATCCAAATTGGTAATTACCTCTCTTCCCGCCCCTACTGCCCCCTTTTGTCCTCCCTATGTTTTCACTGCTGAACCCACAGATGTCCTCACTAATTCTACAGCCAATCTCAAAACATTTCAGAAGTACATTAAAAACCTTTAGCTACCTCTCCTTCTAATATGTGGGTCTTAAAATTAACACTCTATCCATAACCAGGACTGGCATAATTGATGAATGTTTAGATTTTTTTTCTTGTCAACTAGACCTAGGACTCAAATATCCAATGGCAAGCTCTGGGCATACATGTGACCTATAGGTTCAGTCAATGCACTTCTAATATTTCCAGTGATCCTGCCCTATAAGGATTAGAGCTCATCCTAATCTCAGTCTAAGTGAAATGGGATCTGATACATTCCTTGGGTCTTCTCAGTTTCCTTCCATGGGCCTCAGTTCTTTCTCCATTCCTGTACAATATATTGTTAGATCTGCCAGAATCTCACCATTGCCCTTGCCATATTGTTAGGCTCAGCCCACATGCTTGGATGCTCTGACAACAGCCACCACTTCTAATGTCAGTTCTAAGACTATTTCCTCTAAGATTGTATGTCTTAAGCATCAGATGTTCTCTCCTGGGCATTTGCATGAGTCTCCCTTCCCCAGCTTGAGGTCCCCCATGACAGAGTAAGTGTGTGTTCCATACACATTTCCTCACCTTCTACATTGCCAAAGCCACATCATTTATTCATGAATCTATCCACGTTCTGACAATCCAGTCTACTCTACCTCCATAATGCTTCTCAAATGCAGATAGCCCTCTGATATACACTACCACAAACTTAGTTCAGACAAGAGTTATTCAATAGAAATTCATATAAGCCACATAAGTAATTCTAAATTTCCCAACAGCCACATTATAAGAAGTTTAAGAGGCAGGTGAAATTAATTTTAATAATATATTTTATTTAACCCTATGTCTAAAATATTATAATTTCAACATTTAATTAATATAAAAAGTATTCAGATTTTTTGCACTCTTTTTTTAACTAAGTATTTGAAATCTGATCTGTATTTTATATTTACAACATATTTGAGTTCAGATGCTAAATTTTCATTGGAAATACTTGATCTGTATTTCATAAAATTTATAGTTGGAAAATAGATTCACATACCCATGTTGTTCCAAACACCAATAAAAATTTTCTAATAGCTGAATTGAGTAGCATTTTTTAAGATTTTTTATTATTTTTACTTTTTGGCCGTGCCACACGGCTTGTGGGATCTTAGTTCCCCCCTAGACCAGGGATTCAACCCGGGCCCTCGGCAATGAAAGCGCAGAGTCTTAACCACGGGGCTGCCAGGGAATTCCCTGAGTAGCGTTTTTTTCATTTAGATTTAACTAAATTGAGAATTCAGTGCCTTGGTCACGCTAGCCACATTTCAAGTGCTCAACAGCCGCATGTGGTGAGTGGCTACCATACTGGACAGTGTAGGTTCAGACTCAGCACTCTCTCAGATTATTGTTAGAGCCTCCTAACTAATTTCTGTCCAATTCCTTCCCACCCTAATCCTTTTATATACAGCTGGTAAATTAATCATCCTAAGGCAAATTTCTGATTATTTCTGTTCAAAGACTTTTGCGGTTTCCAGTACCATGAATCAATTCCAAACCTCTTAACCTCTGGCCCTCACAGTCCTCAATGATTTGTCTTCAAAAACCTTTCCAACTTATTTCCTTTTAGTCTCCTGGGCTTACATCCAGAGCTTTCCCTCCCTCATGTCTGCTTATAGTTTTCCTCTTTTATAATTTTCTTCTCTTCCACATCTTTCTATTATAATTCTACATAAAGACTTCAGTTTCATGTATAATTCTACATAAAGACTTCAGTTTCATGTATAATTCTACATAAAGACTTCAGTTTCAGCTTCATCTTTCTATTATAATTCTACATAAAGACTTCAGTTTCATGTATAATTCTACATAAAGACTTCAGTTTCAGTTTCATCTTTCTATTATAATTCTACATAAAGACTTCAGATTCACATATAATTCTACGTAACGACTTCAGTTTCACGTTTCAATTGCATACACTTACCCCACCACCGCCCCGGCTCCCAAAATCCCACTGAGATGACAACACAGAAATTTTTTAAAGGAAAAAATCTCAAGGACAGGGAGAACTGCAAAAGAAGTGATAGCAGATGATGTAAGTCGACCAAATGTAAAAGGTGGTAATCAAATGTCAGTGACAACTGATTTCCAAAAGAAAGAAATGCTGAAATGTAAGCGCCTGCAGAGGGTAGGCCAACTACAAGTAAGCCAGTTTGTGTTGCAGAACCCTAGAAAGGTTTGGAATTGAAGGTACTAGGTGGCTCTGAAGACTGGGTGAGGGGTGGCACTCAGCCTGGGGGATCAGCTAAACGTCTGTCTGAGGAGAAGATAGATTCCAGATTCCATACCTATTTAACTCATATAATTCAAAAATTTCTTCTTCTGTTCTTTGAACAGTAACATTAAGAAACATTTCGTGAACCATAATACCATACAAAAATTTTTCAATAATGTGCCTTTTATCCTCCAGTAGACTGTGAGTTCCTTGAGTGTAAGCACCGTCTTGCACTCATTCTCTCCCACCTGCCAGCTTATAACACAGTACATGACACTCAAATATGAATGAGTGAAATGAATCACATGTGTCTAGTGCTTTGCTCTTTCCCTGGAGATTCACATTCAATCTCATTTGATCCTTACACTTCCATACGTGGGCAAATCGGTTGTCATAATATCTGTGAACACTTATTGAGCCCGGTTTTAAGCCCTCACAGAATGCTACAACACAGATAAACTTAAATCATCCCCATTTTACAACTAGGAACTTAGGTACAAAAAGGTTAAGTAACTTGCACAAAATCATGCAGCTAGTAAGAAGTGAATTGAAATTTGAATGTTGACAGCCTGAATCCTGAGCTTTTGCTATTGACCAATATCTTCTACTGATCACTATTCAAAAAGCAAACCAAAAGAAAAAATTCCATTTTATAGGAAACTGAGATCAGTTTACAAGTGTTCTAACTCAAGATCTTGAGTCATCTCTATTGTCTTGTTGTTCCCCATTGATATTTAGTGTATCAATGAGTGAATAAAAATGAGATCCACAAAAACAGGCAATTTGTCTCTTATGTTCATTGCTTTGTCCCACCACCTAAACCAGTGCACTTTATAAACGTTTGCCAACAATTCGAATAAATGGTCATTTGATTGGGAATAACATTAGTAAATATCTCTTCAATCATATCAACTCTGGATAAATTGACCATCAATTTTTAGATTTTTTTAAAAATTATTTATTTATTTTATTTATTTATTTTTAGCTGTTTTGGGTCTTTGTTGCTGCGCGTGGGCTTTTCTCTAGTTGCGGCGAGCAGGGGCTACTCTTCGTTGTGGTGCGTGGGCTTCTCATTGGCTTCTCTTGTTGCGGAGCATGGCCTCTAGGCACACAGGTTTCAATAGTTGTGGCTTGTGGACTCTAGAGCGCAGACTCGGTAGTTTTGGCGCACAGGCTTAGTTGCTCCACGGCATCTTCCCGGACCAGGGCTCTAACCTGTGTCCCCTGCATTGGCAGGCGGATTCTTAACCACTGCGCCACCAGGGAAGACCAATTCTTAGATTTTTTAAGGCAAGAAATATGCTCTCAAAGCTCACAAAATTACACCAACCTGGGTACTTGGAATAAAGTCTGCCAGTTCCTTAACCAATTCAGTTCAGTTTTCTAGGGAGAAGGTGAGCATTCAACCACAGAATCATCATTTTGCTGTAGTTTTGATAAACATTATACAAAGAAAAAATATTATATGCACATATATTGCAAAGTGGAAAATAAAGTAATTATCTGGAATTTCAGAGGGAATGAAAAATCATTTGCCTCAAATATAGTGATTTCCTAGGTAAAAGTCCTCTAATTATCTTTTGAAATAACCTGATTAGTTTATCATTCCTTTGCTATGTGTATAGAAGAGCCCAGGCTGGATTTTTCTCCCTCTCAGGGTCCCTTCCTTCTCTATGTTATGCCCTCCCAAGCAAGTGATAATAGCTATTTGACTTCAAGTCACTTCATTGTCCCTGCAGCTTCTACAATTGGTCTTCTCTCATTGTTCCTACGTCAGGGATCTGACTTCTACCCCAATGTCCGCAGAATATTGGCATTGTCTCCATCTATACCCTGCTTCTGCCCTTTGAGTCCTACAGTAATAGAATATGATTCTTATGCAGCAGTACAACACACCTAATCAAATAAGGGATCTGTTTTACAACACAAGAGATAAATGTATGAAAAAACCTCAGTCTTCAAGAAATTGCCTTTTATACAATGCTCCCTAGCTTATTCATCAAAACAGCATTCTCCATTGAGCAGCTTATTGAGAGAGAATGGCCACAGTGTTTTGTATTGATAAACTTGCTGCAGCTTCTTGGTCTCTCCTACCTAGAGCAGATTCTTTAAATGTCTATGCTAACCAATTGCCAGGCTTTCAGCAGGCTGCCTGGCTAAGATGAATTTCATAGGCTTAGTCACCAACCTCTATCTCTTTTCTTCATAATCTAGCCCTACCTCAAAATCCTTTAAACTGATAAACAATAATATCTAGATTTTTCCAAGAGACTTATAATTTAGTTACTGTCATGTTATAGAACTTTATGGAAATATGCAAGTACAAAATGTTAAAAATCATAACCGATTGTATGTATATAATTTTCCAACAATGCATGTCCTTTACAGGCAAGTAATAAATACCTGTCAGAATATTTTAGTATTTATTTGTTCCTATTCTTAAAGGGAAGAAAAAACTACATTGATGCCCTTTACCCTCCCTAAGGGAAATGTGATGCCCAAGCAAGGAAAAAATTTTTCTGCAAGAAGATAAATTTTGTATCAGAAGTTCAGCTATAATTTAAGATTCACCAAAGATCTCACATTATTTTTTGAACCTTATTGATAAAAGTGGGGAATAAATCTAACAAAGAAACTCCCACATACTTTGAAACCTTAATATTTGTTTTGTTCAACTTAATCATTACTGCTTTTCTTTTCTAAGGGACATTGACTATTTCCAGTTTACATTTAAATATCTAGAGGAAATAGAATGCAAAGGTCTTGGATATTTTTCTTCTTCCATTCTCAAAGTTTTCCTACAAATGAAATAACAAGGAGGGTCTACATATTTTCAAAAGCATGTCATCACCATAAAAACAAAACTCCTTCACCATTCATGAAGGACAAGCTTTGTGCCAGACGTTGGTTGAGCTCTGGGAACATAAACTGAGTACAACCACCCTGCTCATGTCTAGTGAAAAAGACACAATTCAGCTCTGACACATGTGAGGCATATGCCTGCATCATTTCCAAAGTCCTGGAGTTGCAGAAAAGGAGAAGCTCTTAGTCTTCTCAGAGGGTTAAGAGGCAAGGAAGCAGTGAAGCTTTTTGCCTTGGAAATGAGTATAATTTTTCCAAGAAGTAGGACAGCCCTTCTCAAACCCAAATCCAAAAGTAAAAGAAGTTAAGAAGGCATGGATGAAGAGAAAGAGGAATGGAGGAAGGGGAAAAAGAAAGGAAAGAAAGAAAGAATTTTTATTTTATCCAAGTTACCTACTCATTGAATGCTGATTTTTACATAATAAAATCACATGATTGGAATTTGGGGAATATTCTGTCAAACTGGTCATTTGGGACCAGCTAATCAACAGAAAATGATGCTGTAGAAAAAAATATTTTAAACAAAGTCTTTTTAAATTTCACCTGAATGCAATCAACCAGACTTTTGATGTATTTTTGATAAAACTCCCTTTTCAGAATGATCTGACAAGGTATTCCAATGATGTCACAAAGTTAGTGGTCCCAGTGAAACAAGATGATGGCTGGAGGTGCTCTCCCCAACCCAGAGGTTCTGCCTCTGATGATTCTCTGATGATTTCTCTGATTCATATCATCAGAATAATTCAAGCTTTGATTTTTATTTATTACCTCAAAAATACCTTGGACTTGAAGATATGGGGAGGGGGAAGGGTAAGCTGTGACAAAGTGAGAGAGTGGCATGGACATATATACACTACCAAACGTAAAATAGATAGCTAGTGGGAAGCAGCCGCATAGCACAGGGAGATCAGCTTGGTGCTTTGTGACCACCTAGAGGGGTGGGATAGGGAGGGAGGGAGGGAGGGAGACGCAAGAGGGAAGAGATATGGGAACATATGTATATGTATAACTGATTCACTTTGTTATAAAGCAGAAACTAACACACCATTGTAAAGCAATTATACTCCAATAAAGATGCTAAAAAAAAAATACCTTGAAGACTCATAACCCAACTACTTTAGGATTCTGGTAATTATGTCAATCAGAATCAACCTTAAGTGAGCAGCATAGCACAGAATCTCAAAACTTTGATATCTACATGACTGGAAAGAAGAATGTCAAAGGATAAAATCAAAAAAAGAACCAGTTTGTCTTTTCAGTATGGACCACTTTAGCTTTTCACCATGCCTGGTTACGCCACTGTCTCATTTACTTCTCCTGACATCAGTGAGTAGAAAAATCAGTCAGACAGTGACCTAGTTAGCATCTCTAACTGGACATGGTTGAATGGGGAGGATGTCCAGAATGGTAACATTCACATTTCCACTAACTTTCTTGGGTTATTACTTGAGTAAACAGAAACAAGAGCCCTCACAGAAGCTACTGCATATTAATTATTTACATAAAAATGTTGGTATTATGAAAATAGTATATGATCATTGAAAAAATTTTGGAAAACATGTAAAAGGAAACGAGCAAAAACAAACATCCAGAGACACTGGAGGAAACCCTGCAGAAAGACTGGTCTCCTATTTTATTTTCCCCCTCTTATTGAAGGGAAATATTACTTGGAAACATAATTTTAATGACTTATTCATAGTCTTTTATGAGATATTCCTTAATCTATATTAATATTCTCCTAATTTAAAAAAATTAAGATTATTTTCATTTTTTCCTATAAGTTATGCTAAAATGAATGTCTTAATTGTAACCTATATAGTGACCTTTGTCCGTATCTCTGCTTATTTCTTTGTGAGAGATGCCTGAAAGTTAAATTACTGAGTAAACAATAGAAAACTACTCTTCTTGATACATATGGACAAACTGCTTTTCAAAAAGCATGCATCAGTTAATGCTTCAACCAGAGTAAAATAGTATCAGTCTCTGTAAACCTTGATCAGCACTGAATAATACCGTATTTTTATTCTTTGCCAATTTGATAAATGAAAATTTATAATTTGTTTACATATGCCTTGCAATGATTAATAGTGAATTAAACAGTTTCTTATAGTTATTCACCATCATTATTTCAATCATGTCTTTTCCCCATTTTTTTAGGTTTTTGTATATTAATTGTTGATTTGTAAGAATTTTATATATTAGGAATTTTAACATTCATATTTGTTATAGATATCTCAGTTTGTAGTTTGTCTTTAATTTTGGTTGTTATGAAATATGATGTACAGGATAATTTTATATAAATAATCAAATGTGTTGACTTTTTAAATCAAATTTCCCAATATGTTTATGAATGGAAACTCTTTCCCTATCTTGAAAATCAGGCTAAAAAATTAGGGAAAAAAATAGGTGACGGTTTTTTACATTTAACTCTTTGATCTAGTGAGGCTGAGTATCTTGGCCATTTAATAGAATTTTAATACATTCCCATTATTGTCACAATTTAAATATTTGGTCTTATAATATTTTGTTTTATGCTTTTATTTTCTATGCTTCATCACGATTCTTTTGTTTCTATAGGATTATTTTCTACTCTAACCATTTGAAATTTAATAATTGTACTTAGTGTTTGCCTACAGATTTTTACCATTAAGGTATTTCCAAACTTTCTTTAGCAAATATTCCAAGATAAACACCATCAAGAATTAAGTAGTATTTTTTACTACCCACTATATAAATGAGGGACTTTAGCCTACTTTAACTTCCCTCCCCACTCCATCTCAATTTCCAGTATACTTTAAAACAATTGTTGGATATTTTTTTGGAGTTGAATTTTTTAAAATATTATATAACTTCTCTTTCAAAAATGTATTTGCCTTCAGTTTTGCAACCTTACCTATAATAAGAGATTCTTGAATGATTATGACAAGAAGTTACACAGATTAGGGAGAATTTATTGATTAGATATTCCATATTTTATTTTATTTTTTAACATCTTTATTGGAGTATAATTGCTTTACAATGTTGTATTAGTTTCTGCTGTATAACAAGGTGAATCAGCTCTACGTATACATATATCCCCATATCCCCTCGCTCTTGCGTCTCCCTCCCACCCTCCCTATCCCACCCCTCTAGGTGGTCACAAAGCACCGAGCTGATCTCCCTGTGCTATGCACCTGCTTCCCACTAGCTATCTATTTTACATTTGATAGTGTATATATGTCAATGCTACTCTCTCACTTCATCCCAGTTTACCCTTCCCCCCACCCCGTGTCCTCAGATCCATTCTCTACATCTGCATCTTTATTCCTGTCCTGCCCCTAGGTTCAACAGAACCTTTTTTTTTTTTTAGATTCCATATATATGCGTTAGCATACATTATTTGTTTTTCTCTTTCTGACTTACTTCACTCTGTATGACAGACTCTAGGTCCACCCACCTCACTACAAATAACTCAGTTTAGTTTCATTTTATGGCTGAGTAATATTCCATTGTATATATATGCCACATCTTCTTTATCCATTCATCTAAATCTAATTTTTAATCAGTTTTGTCTCATTGACTCACAAGCAATTCTCAGCTAGCAACCAAGCTTAGAGGGCATGCTATGCTACTGATGGTTTAGGATACACTCCTTGTGCCATCTGAATGTGAGATATGAAGAGGAAAAGCTCAGGACCAACACGGAATAGTCAGAATGTTATATGTCTCTCCATTCAAGAGTTTGAAACTCTCAACACCCACAACAACATAATCCTTTCCTAAGACTTAACACCTGCCATTTTTAGAAATTATTTAAAGTTATGTTTTCATTGTGCTTTTTCTGAATTCTCTTAGCTCTGTATATCTTTGCTTCTCAGTAAAAGATGCTAGTGGTCAAAAGTCATAAAATTTATTTCATTTTTCCCTCAAGGGGGAAGACAGTTTTGTATATTAAATAAAAGGCAGACTATGGAAAGAGTGATTGTATTTCTAAATGTGATTTCAGATGTACCTTGCTTTACTTGATAGATTTACTTCTGGGTGGCAGTGTAAATTGATTTTTTATAAATCAAGTTATATATTAAATGCATTGAAGAAGTTTGCTATTTTACACTTATCACATGATGAATACTTTTATAAGACTATCATCAATTCCTTTGTAACCTATTTTATGTATATGAACTTTGCAATAACCAGGTAGCTTATTTCCAAGCCACTGTGTCTTCCTCTTTCATAATATGTTACATTTTATAAATGAAAAGCATGGTAATTCCTCTTAACAAAAGGAAGAAATAATTGCATTGCATCCTTAAGTCTTCTCTTGGCTAAATAAGTTATTGACTATCAAGAGAGGAATAAAGTGGATATCGATTTAAATACATGAAAGAAAAAGCATCCAGAAGGTAAGGTCGTGAGGGGAGGAGCAAGGAGATGAGGGTTGGTGTGGAACATCTCACCCAAGTAATACATGAGGCAAAGATAACAAATCTTGAAATGGTAACAAAGGCACAGCTGTGGAGACTATTCCAAATCAGATATCACACGTCAAACAAGAGGGCTCAGGGAAGGGTAGAAGATAAAGTATAGAGCCAAAGTGACACTGAGACCAAGAAACTAGGAAAAATGAAGATGAAGAGTGATAAACAATCGGAAGACAGAGACGTGTATTGTGGATTAGTCAAACAGTGCAATGAATAAACTACAGCTATGCAAATCAAAATGGGGGAATCTCAAAACATAATGATGAATGAGAAAAGCACATCTCAGAAACCTATATGCAGTATGGCTCAACGATACATTCAAAATATACAAAATCAAGAATGGATTGTTTAGAGACAAAATCATGTATGATAAAACTTTAATAAAGGCATGGACTTAAGGACACGGGGAGGGGGAAGGGTAAGCTGGGACAAAGTGAGAGAGTGGCATGTACATATATACACTACCAAATGTAAAACCGATAGCTAGTGGGAAGCAGCCGCACAGCACAGGGAGATCAGCTCAGTGATTTGTGTCCACCTAGAGGGGTGGGATAGAGAGGGTGGGAGGGAGGGAGACGCAAGAGGGAAGAGATATGGGGATATATGTATATGTATAGCTGATTCACTTTGTTATAAAGCAGAAACTAACACACCATTGTAAAGCAATTATACTCCAATAAAGATGTTTAAAAAAATTAAAAATAAAAATAAAGAGTGAGGGGAATTTTGCTTCTAATAACAGTATATTAAGTAATGGCATATTAGTTACCCCTCTGATAAGGATAACTAGAGGAACTGAACAAAACATATTAAAGTTCAGTTTGAAAACATTGGCACACTAACAAGTTACATAAGTATTACCATGAGAAGATGGAAATCCAGACAGAGGAGCTCAGCACTCTGGGTTTATGTCAATAAGGGACCAAAAAGTAACACATGGCTCATTCAAGCGGCATGATTGAGGCGTGATCCGTAAGGGTACAATTTATAAAGGCCTGGGTAGCATAAAGGGAAACCAGTGAGAGATGAGGCAGTACCACAGGATGAACAATAGGTTGTTGGGTTTCCATTTTCAGCCCTAGCCCTAAAAGGGTGGAGAAAGGAAGTAGTTACAGAATGTAGAGAGAGAGAGAGCTGTGGGAAATGATGTTTTCCTGGTCAGGGACTTAGAAAGAACAAGACTGGAAAATTGGTGCCAAGGAATTCTGGGGAAGAGCTATTGTAGATGGACCCCTTAGAATGGACAGACTGTGAAGATACTTGTACCCTATTTGAATACCTACCCATGGGTTTCCACTGCAGAGTGGGCTGTTAACCAGGTGCACAAAATGATGTGGTATGTGGATGTCAGTCAGCTTCTTTCCCAAGACACAGTGCTTTCTCTTTAGGCCCATGAACAAAGTGGCCATGGTGACAGGGATGGAGGTTATGCCTGGGCTCTACAAAATGGACTTCCCCTTACCGAAGCTGATGTTGCCGAAACTACTGCTGAGTTCAACACTGAGTCCCCAGTATGGCAGCATTCCATGGAGGGACCAGCCAGTAAACTATTAGCAGATTGATTATACTGCACTGCTTCTATCATGGAGAGGACAGAGATTCATTCTCACCGGAATAGACATATATTCTGGATATGGATTTGCCGTCCCTCCCTATAATGCTACCACCATAACTACCATCCATGGAGTCACAGACTTAATTGGAAAATGAGACTGCCCCCTGGCCATTTGATGCCCTTTATGCCACTGACCCAGCAGGCACGAAAGGTAGTAACTCTACTCCTAGAGAGACTGATTCTGATTTCCAAGGGGAAATCAAGTTGTTTCCACACAACAAAGGCAAGGAAGCCTGTGTCTGGAAGCCAGGGGTTTCCAAGGCCCCTCATAATAGTTCCGTGCCCAATACTAGTAAAAATTAATGGAAAACTACAGCAACCAGAAAAGGCAGGACAATTGTGAGTTTGGATTCCTCAGGAACGAAGGTTTGGGTCACTCTACCAGGGAAAGAACCCCATCCAACTGAGGTTCTGGATGAGGGGAAAGAAAAAATATATAATGGGTAGTAGAAGGAACCTCATAAATGATTACAGAAATGAGAACTATAGTAGTTTTACATATTTTCTCCTTGCTCATGATATGAATGAGTTTATTTGTGTATGTTAACAAATTTCTTCTTGCAAGTGTCAGCCCACGTTTCCCTGCTAACTAACTTGGCCCATCAAATGTGGACCAACTTTGGCCCAAAGTAACCCAAAGACTTTCACCACCAGCCATGGTGGGCGGCAGCCGTATCCTCTTCAACAACGTCTGAATCCTAGCCTCGTGTGGGGCAGAGGAGGGGGTCCAATTGTGTCCTTCCTTGGATTCTCTCCCTCAGCCCTGGGGTATTCTTTAGAGTTCTCCTTTATTGCCTCTTCATAGCTAATCTCCTGTAAATAGTTCATAATGCTTGATGTTAAATCATAACTATTCAAACTATTGTGTAGTTTCTGTCTCCTGATTGGATCCGAGTTGAGACAAAAGTGAAGCTAACACAGCATTATAAATCAACTATACTTCAAAAATATTGAATTTAAAAAAATAATAAAAATATACAGCAAGAAAAAATTTTTTAAAGCAAATGGGATGAATGTTCCAATTAAAAGACAATCACACTTAATTTTTTTAATGTGCTGTTTATAAAAGAAATACCTAAAGCTTAAGGATACAGAAAGGATGAAAGGACACAGAAGGGGCAAAGATATCCCATATAAAGGAAAGCTGGACTACTCATATCAATATCAGATAAAACAGACCTTAAGATAAAAAATATTTCTAGAGATTGAAAGGACACTTCACAATAATCAAAACTGCAATTCCCCTGAAATATTACACTTTCTATCCACTTAATAACATGGCTTTAAATATATATGAAACTGAAACATGATAATAGTAGGAAGTTTTAATAAACCTCTCTCAGGAACTAATAAAACAAGCAAAGAATTCAATAAGGATATAAAGACTTAAATACTGAATTGACAAACCTGATCTGATAAACCAGCATCTGCAGAATATATTTTTTTCAAGAGCACGCCGGAATATATTTTTTTAACCTACCGAATGCTGGGGCAAAAAGCAAAACTCAAAACATTTTAAAGATTTTAAAACACACACAATTTGTTGACTGCCAAATCTGTGTACCATCTTCAGACCTCATGCTGAGATCCAAAGCTTTATATCCAACCCATGACAGCTGGAGAGAGCTTGTGAGAGCAGATTTTGCCCATCTCTTCCCAACTCGGCATTAGTGATATTACGTTGGTAGCTTACAATTGAGCACAACATGGTGCGAGTATTTACACCATAGAAATGAACAAATGCTACCCCCGAAAACAGCTTTCTTTATTGTTTGAGAGTCACTTGTTAAACATTTACCAGCACACCAATGTATCCAATCAGTTCTGAACTGTCTCCACATGGATGCTGTAAAGGCATCTCAATTTCCATAAATCTTAAAACTTATCATCTCCGCTCTACAAGTTTGTGCAACCTGTATCAATTTTCTAATGTCATCACCAACTATCTACTTACACAAACTAAAACTCCAGATTTTTTAACACTTCCTCTTCTTCACTCCCACATTTAATCAGTCACCAAGTTCTCTACATTTTATGTGCAAAACTTGTCTCAAATTTGTTCCCTTTTCTCCTTTTCTCCGGCTGCTTTTTAGCAAAAATACTTTATGATCTGTACCTGTGCTTCCAGCGTTGCTATTCAAAATATTTTAAAACTAATTATAACTAGGCTTGGGGACTTCCCTGGTGGTCCAGTGCTTAAGATGCCACGCTCCCAATGAAGGGGACCGGGGTGGATCCCTGGTCAGTGAAATAGATCCCACATGCCACAACTAAAGACCCCACATGCTTCAAGGAACATCCCACACGCAGCAACGAAGATCCTGCATGCTGCAACTAAAACCCAGCACAGCCAAATAAATAAATAAATAGATGTTTTTAAAAATAAAAATAAAAAAATAAGTATAACTAGGCTTGACCAATCAGAGCAGAAGTTAGCTCCAGTACAGGACAGGACCCTGCAGACACACCGGTTGCTAGATCAAGAGAAGGTCCTGTGTTCCTAGGGGTACATCAGGTAGCCAGAGCTGTGGGAGTGGGACACTCAGGAGCTCAGGAAAGCAATTTAACAGGCTGGAAGGATGTTATTTCAATATTTTAACAACATAAAAGGTATACCAATGTGTACCAGCTGAGTATTTGTCCTGACTATGCTGTGTGTACCATGGAGGTACACAGGATAGTTTAAAGAGGTACATATACAAACTTTTTAAAAATAAAATATGTTTCTATTACATGTTAAAAAATATAATACCCTGAGGCCAAATTTTGAAATACACTTAATGTAAATTAGATAGATAGATACATAGATAGATACATAGATAGATAGATGATAGGCAGATAGAAAGTATCCTTGGCAAAAATTAGGTGAATGAGAGGACTTTGGAAACCATGGTGCCCTGCCTCCACTTTCTCCCCATTCCAACTTTTCTCCTTCAGTGCTGCCAGAATATTTTTTCTAAACACAGATTTGATACTTTAAATCCATAATTTAAATTGTTTGACACTTCTCCATTGCTTATGGAATAAAGTGCAAGCTCCCTAACAAGACATACAGTGGTCTTACAAGTGCGGCCTCAAAGAATGACTTTTACAATCTCACCAGAACCTCTACATTTTTAGCCATATCCTTCCATGTCTTGGTTCAGATATTCCCCAGCTGGCAAATGCCAACTTATCATTCAAACCTCAGTACAAATGTCACTTATTCTGGGAGGCTTTCCCTAACATTTTACACAATGAATGGCATCTTCCCTGTGATTCTGATGAGCTTTTATAGCATCACCATTTGGAAGGCACAGTGCTGACTGGAAGAGGGTCCTTCTCCTTCCAATGGCCTCTGTTGAAAGGACTTGATTTCTCATTGGCAACCATCTCCCAATGAATGGGCACAAAATGTTAGAATTCTATATTAATTATGGCACACTCTATGTTCTTATAATAAAGAGAATACAAACACATGGTTTCAAGACAGAAGTGTCTTTCTCATGCAATAGCCCAGGAATGGTGAACAAGGTCTAGGAGAGAGAAGGTCCACCATTCTCAATATGCGGTGTCCATCTCTGCTTCCAAAGTGGCTCCTCCACACTCATCCTCATGTCTGCATCCAGCAAGTAGAAGAGAGGCAGAAGAATAAGCAGGCATCTTCATCTACAGGGTATTTGGTAGAAGTTGCACAAATCACATCTTCTCAAGTCCCATTGTCTAGAACTTAGTCAGATGGCTCTATCTAATTACAAAAGAGCCTCAGGAACTTAGTCATTACCTGGTTAGCAATTGTGCCCAGTCAAAATCTGAAAGGTTCTATTACTAAAGGAAAATGGGGAAAAATGGACAGTGGGTATAAATTATCAGTTGGTGCCTCAAACATGAAACACAAATTTCCATTTTACCTACATATTAGACATTTAGATAAAAGGTTTTATGGGGAAACTGTCTGTTGGATTGTTGGTCCCGGTGAGGTTTCTGGTTACTGTGGTATTTTAGTCATTTATGGTCTCTTTTATTACTGTTATTGTTGCAGCTTATTCTATAAAACCAAGCATATATATGATCACAGTCTCTCAGCCCACATATAAATCCTGCTATTTTATGAGACCACTAAACTCTGGGTCAGCTTGTGTGTATCCCTTATTTATATAGAAAGAAAAGTAAATTAAATCAACCTTTTTTAAAAATTTTCCACTCTAATAGTATAAATCTTGTTTCTTACAAGTAAGCCATCTTCCAAAAATACAGTTATCACATCCGTTTTTAAAACTGTGTGCCTAGATCTGGAATTATCTACAAGTTCTTACCTTAAAACGTTTAGCTGACTCATAACACTTGCAATGTGGCTTCAGTTCCATAAACGATGCACTAAACCTGAGTAGGAAAGTATTGCAATCAAAGTATGCATTCAATTTACTAAGCACCAATTATATTTTTTAAAAGTGCTTTCTTGGGCATAGTAGTAAAATCTATCAAGCTTTCCATCTGGCCTCAAATTAATAAACGTTTGCCTTCTGTACTGAGCAAGACTGCAGTAGCGCTAGGGTTAAGGAACCTTAATGAGATACAACTATGGACTGTAGGAGTTTGGCTTGAAGCAATAATACAGTTTGTTTTGTATGAGAGAAAGATACTTTCATTTTTCCTACTGGGGCTTCTTCTTTCTGGACCACTGAGTATGAATTACTTCTAGAGGCCAAACATGTCCCGAAGTGAATATTCGAGCATGATTGAGAGCTGCCTCAGTGAGCCTGCCTACATTAAGAGCATTCTCCAGTGCAAAATTAAACTAATAGCCTTTCCTGATTCTCTGGATAATCAGAAACTGAGAGCCTGCATGTCAGAGATGGCAAACTGGTCTATGAGTGCCACCACAATGCTTTCCATGCCATATGTGAAAGCAGCTGCCTTACACACCCTCACTCCCCGTTTCAAGAGTTGGCACTCAACCGTACTTGTATTAGAGGACAAGTTATTAAGGTAAGGATTTTCCAGGTTTCTTCCTCTGCAGCCCGCTAATGAGGATTCAACCTTGACCCTCTCACTCTCTTCGTGTCCTCCACCATGAGAGGAGAAGCTCTGTGATACAGAGGGAAAAGACAAGAGTATGCAGACTTAGGCTAGAAGAAAAGTCACAGAGGGAGTTTTGAAGTAAGAGATATGGGACCAGCCACTGTACATGAAGGCAGGGGATGGGACAGGAAATTGGAGATACTTAGAATTGAATGGGGATTCTAAGAACTGTGATGCTTAGGAAATATAAGAATACATATAAAAGACTTGAATTGCTTTGAAATTACTTATATTTGCTGAAATTTTGTCCATTGATTATGAGATTGATCTGACATTAAATCTAGTAGATACTAGCTTTTAGGCATTACACCTATTTTCCCTCTGCACTCTATATTCTAAGAAGAAAGGAAGGGACCAACTTTGACATTATATTTCTCAAATATTGGCAACTCAATGCCAACCTCAGCTTTCATCACTTTTTAAAATCACATTTATAGGCAACTGAGAGAACAGAGTCCCCATTGGTTATGTTGAGTGTAGACAGGACCAGAAAAGAGCTTGGGATGCCTCCATGGTGATGGGTCAAACCAGAGACAGCCACATGGCAATTCCACCTTCCTCATGTAACCTAGTTAAACTCTTTAATAACTATGCCCTCTCTTAACTGCTCCACCTTCATTCCTTTGCTGTCTGATGTCTGATCTCTGCAGCTCTTTTGAGAAGCCAAAGGGCTCTGGCAACCTCACCAATATGGAGACAGTATAGCAAAGCAGGGGAGAAGAAATACCATTCATAACCAAGCAGAGATGAGTTCAAATTGTTACTTCACCCTTTACTTCCTTGGGGAAGTTACTTGAAATTAAGAAGCTGTACTTTCCTTGTCTGTAAAATAAGGATGATAGAAACTGTCACATAGGGTTATATTGAAGATTAAATGAGATAGCACTTAGCATGACACCCAACCCATAGTAAGTCCCAAATAAATGCTAGCCATTTTTATTATCATTAACACATTATAATGCTGTGGCTCGGTATTCATTAGCTACAATTATTATTATTATTATTGCCATCCTATATCACCCTCCAACTCCTCTTTATCTCTGCACCCTTGCCTTCTTCCAAGGTCGTATTCTGAACCTAATCTGCCTGACCTACTTAAGGTGCTACTGTATTTGGGTGTGGTCAGAATCCATCACAACTTCCATCCGACGCTTTCAAGATTAAAGGCTTTCCTGGACTCCCTGCTGGTATCCATCCTGCCCAACCAGCATTATCTCACCTTCATCTCCCTGTGTGGGCTGAACTCACAGCTCTTCCCTGCCACCAGTAAGTCTAGCCTCCAATAGACACAACAAGTCCAGCGTTTAATCAAAACATTTTCCCCTGCATCGTAACCCTGTTTTTGGATCCGCCCCCCCAAAAAATAAGAACTAATTCAAATGTTAACTTTTATCAGATAATTTTCTAAGGATGTCTGAGAAGAAAGGAGTTGGATTTTTCCTTTTAAGTCTGAAACATTTCAATGAAGTATAAAAATTTTAAAGGAGAACTTTTAGAGAAAAACTTTAAAGGAATTATTCTGATCCTGAAAAATCTAAACCAACTTACCCACAATTATTTTTCCTCTATTGAGAAGAAAGAAACCCATAGGGGACAGGAGAAAACAATTTTAAAATGGAGCAAATAAATCTCAAATTTTATGATTGTCTATCCTCCCAGCAATCTTGTGAGATAGGTAGTGTCATCTCCATTACACAGACGAGGAAACAGATTTAAGCCACCCAACTAGAAAGTGTCAAAGCTGAACTAAAAGCCTCATGTCTGACTTCAAAGATTATTACAGTACTAAACATCATACTCAGCAGCAGACCTAACGCTGTGACAGGGTTTTTTTTTCCCTACCCACTTCCTTGCCACTCTCACTGAATGTCTGTGATAACACATTAGTGCACTATTTATAGAAAGGCATGTTTTATTGGTTGATACTTCCTCAGTTTGAGCCAACTACCCTCTAGTGTGCTGACAACTTCTGCACTGAGCCCCCATGAAAGCCTGGTGTTCAGAGTCACGGGTCAACTCAATTCTGTTTACCAAACTCCCAGAGACTTTCAGAAATCACTTTACTGGAGTTTCAATGGTGAGAAAACAAGTTACACAGAAGGACCTGCTGAGAGGGCAGCTGGAAAGTGTTCTGAGCAATTACAGATCAACAGCTTTTCTTCCTATTTCATCTTCAGAATCACAGCAGATTCAACATTTGGAGGAGAAAAATAAGAGAACTCATGGAAAATCACCAGTGAGTAAGTGAGAATGTCTCCAAGTTCTACTGTGTGTGTAGCTGTCACACCTGCCTCCATGCCAATTACTAGCAAAACTCCACTCTGAACCAATACCATGTAGGAAAGATAAGAGGGTTGTATTATTTACTAGCACCAGAAACTTTTGCTTTTAACACACTTATTTTATCAACCCATCTTAACATCTTTGCCCTGTGATTTTTTTCAATAACATCACTCCTTTAGTTTTAAACTGACAGTGAAGATCTCTGATGTGTGGGGTAGACATTAGTGCTGCTCACCAATATTTCCAGGCTCCTCTTTCCAGGCTGTAAGGATACTGTTCTTCTCTGTACTCTTGTGGTTAGTCTTGGCCAGGTGATTTGGAGTGGCCAATGAAATGTGTGCAGCAGATGTGAAGTGTGTCACTTCCTGCCAGAGTTTTTAACAGTACTTGATAGAATCTCCAACTCTGCTTCTTTCCCTATCTGCACTGATCAGGGGGCATGTGTTGACGTAAAATTGCCATAAGAGCTGGAATGCTGAGCTAAGACATGGAAAACAGCCCTGTAGAGAGTCACCTAAACCACAGCAGGCATACTGTGAGCAAGAAATAAACTCCTTTTGTGCATAGCCACTGAGATTTCCAGGTTGCTCATTTACTGCCTATTGCAACATGTATCCGTTGTGTTTGTCTTGGGCTGAGAGGAGCAGAAAACTACACTGCAGTGGCCTAAACAAATAAGTCTATTTAGCTCACATCATAAGGAGACCCAAGGAGGCAATGCAGGACTGGTAGGGTGGATCAGTGATCTCTTCCATGACCCAGTCTCCTTCCATCTTCTTACTCCTCCATCTCTGGTTGTGGCATTAGTCCTCATGGTATCATATGGTTCCTGCATCATGTCCATGTTGAGAGCAGGAAGAAGAGGCATGGCTTTGTCTTTCACTTTGGGAAAGGAAGTCCTCCTTGGAGATTTTTGCCATTGTCTCATTGGCTAGAAATGCATGCTAAGGCCAACACTAGCGCGGGGAGATATGGGAAGATGTTTCAGCTTTGGACTCTCCAAAGTGAAGGAAGATAAGGGAAAGGAGGTTTGGAAGGTAGCCAGTCCATAGTTTCTGTTACTATGTGATTATGAAGAAGATAGGACCTTTTCAAGTAGTACTTAAGTACAGTTTCTTTGTTTATTTGTTTTGTTTTGTTTTTTATGCATTATAGAATGACTACCACATCTATTCTCTCTGTTTTTTTTTTTTTTTTGGCTGTGCCATGCAGCTTGTGGGATCTTAGTTCCCTGGCCAGGGATTGAACCTGTGCCCTCAGCAGTGAAAGCACAGAGTCCTAACCACTGGACCACCAGGGAATTCCCCATTTCCCCTTTTTTTATTGAAAAATAATTGACATATAACATTGGGTACATTTAAGGTGTGCAATGTGTTGATTTAATACATTTGTACTGCAATATGATTATCACTATAGCATTAGCTAATCCCTCTATTAAATCACATAATTCTCATTTTTTGTGTGTGTGCAGGGAAAACAATTAAGATCTTGTCTCTTAGTAGCTTTGAAGTTTATAATACAGTATGGCTGACTGTAATCACTATGTTGTGCATTGGATCTCCAGAACCTATTTACCTACTAGGTGCAAGTTTTTACCCTTAAGCAACATCTCCCCAGTTTCCCAACCCCCAGCATCTGGTAACCACCATTCTACTGTTTCTACGAGTTTGGCTTTTTTACAGTCCACATAAAAGTGAGATCATACAGTTTTTGTCTTTCTTTGTCTGACTTATGTCACTTAGCATAATTCCCTCAATGTCCATCCACGTTGTCCCAAATTGCAGGTTTTCTTCTTTCTCGTGGCTGAATATTCCATTGTATATATACCACTCATCTGTTGACAGACACTTAAGTTGTTTCCATATCTTGGCTATTGTGAATATTGCTGCAATGAACATGGGAGTACAAACATGCAAATAATTTTTAAAGACCTATTAGCTCACAAAACCAAATTTCAAATACAGCATTAAGAAGAACATTTATAAAATAATACACTTTATGTTATAGCAAAATATATACATATCTCTCACTTTTGTATGGCTCACTCTGTCCCTGTATCAGGGACAATATCACAGAGTCACAGATTTCCCCAAAAAGATTAGCAGAAGAATTGAGCCTGTCTACCAAACCACTAATCCCAGTCTTCATAAGCTAACTCTTTAATATCCCTGAGCCTTCAGACACACATCACCCAATTTCCATGTAAGCCCAAAGCCTGGTCAGGTCACAAAATGGGGGATACTTATTTATTCATTCCACAGACATTTACTGAGACCTGCTCTGGAATAGGCAACTTACTATGCATGATATCTACAATTATGATAAGTGAGGCACCAACTCCACTTTCCAGGAACTCAGACCTGGAAAAATCTAGACAAATCAACAAGTATCTACAGTGCAATGAGAGCAATGACAGTAATACTTATATAGTTATACCTCTAAGGGGGAAATACTCAGAGTGCAGAGAGAATGGGAGGAGATTGGAGGATGTGGTATTTGAACTGTGTATTGAAGGTTTGAATAGGAACTTTCCAGGAAAAAGAGTTGGGAAAGAGATGATTCCACAATGAGAGGAAAGAAACATCCATAGTATTTAGTCCCAGAAACGCAGAACTTGAAGATTCTCCAAGCTTTATGCGTTTTGTCAACCCTCATTTTATACATTTTTTAAAAATATTGCAGCAATATCATGGCACAACTATATATGCCTGTAATCAGTAGATTTTTCCCCCAATAAATTACACAAAGAGGGACTTCCCTGGTGGTGCAGTGGTTAAGAATCCGCCTGCCAATGCAGGGGACACGGGTTCAATCCCTGGTCCGGGAAGATCCCGCATGCTGCATTTACTGAAGCCCATGCGCCTAGAGCCTGTGCTCCGTAACAAGAGACTCCATTGCAATGAGAAGCCCGCGCACCACAAGGAAGAGTAGCCCCTGCTCGCCACAACTAGACAAAGCCCACGCACAGCAATGAAGACCCAATGCAGAGTAAGAAGAGAGTCAACCTTCACTTGTAAGATACACTGAGTTCAAAAGTCTGCCCTCTCAGGCCTGCAGCTATGACTAGGAAAGCCAAATGTGCTATTTCTTTTATATGTGATCCCATAAAATAGAATTTAAAAGTACTGACTTTTTTCACCAGGGCTGAGGGAGGCTTTTGTGAGAGCATATGATATTATTGAAAACAGTGGGATTTGGTAGTCCTTTTGTGCCTCAATTTAAAAAGATCCCTCAAGCAGCTGAACTTGTATATCAGACCTCCCTTCTATTCCCTCTTTTCACTCTGGATACTAGACACTGGAATATAGGGGAAAAAAACCTACAGAATACAACTTACCAGATCTTCTAGTTACATCCAATTAAATCATGAATGGGTAAAAATGGGCCTTTTCCTCACTGTAACTGTGTACATTTTATTCATTTGCACCAAGTATGATAGTCTTGGCTTCAGGCCCTTTAGATGAGGGAAAGTTCTGAATAAGACAAGTGTCTAGTAAGTTCCACGAAATTGTAAACCATGTTCTCTTTGCCTTTGTACTCTTCTGTAACTAATGTCGTGCACGTACCAGCTGCATCATAAAAATTGATTGGCTGGTTGGTTGAATGAGTTCATAAATGAGAGGAGAAGCTGTGGAGTTTAAGATAAAATAGCAGAATGTCATTTATTCCAGTGATTTGTACTGTTGCAAAATCTTATAGAAATTACTCATAAACAAAGGAAAAATAGCTCTATGTAACAACAGCAACACTTATTAAGTGCTTTGCATATACTAACTCATTTAGTCTTCCCAGCACCCCCATGGGAGTATCCTTGATGATGACTGAGGTCAATCAACCCAAATCACATGTCTGAGAACAAGGGAACTTTGAATTCCCCAAAGGAAAATTAGGGCTATGAATAATAGATGATTGGGTGGAAGCCAAAAAGTGCCTACCACACTCACAGAATGAGTAATATCACCAAGACTGAGCCCACATCTTCTGTTTCAGACTAATGAGCCCTCACAATGCCCTGCAATACAGCCCCCAGAACAAAAACATATATGATGAGTCACTAATACATTCATGTTTTTCTCATTCATACAATAAATATTTCATTCATTCAACTAACATTTACTGAGCAGGATTATTATTTCTTTCTTGACATGGATGCAGAAGCTATGTCCCAAAGACGTATCTTACTAAGTTTACTAAAAGGCTTTTAGAAGAAATTCTTCAATATGCTGGAAGCCTCATCTTTTCTCCATGCAATACTTTGAAGTGATCCACTTTCAGCTCAGAGGTGTGTGGGACATAATGTTTACAAATGTGGGACTGATATTTGTGAAAGATATTATTAGGGAAAGATCACCACAACTAGGGAGTCATAATCGGTTCATATATTGGGCTACATTCAGCTTAGGTGGTTAGAACCTCCCAAAGTCTCCCCCCAAAATGAAGCAACTTCACAGACAGACTTCCTCTTAGTATCCCATGCAAAGCAGCCCTTCCTGTGAACCCCTATGTGCTCTTTCAACTTACCATACCATCTGCAGAGGAGGGTCCAAGCTTCAAGCCAAGAGCACAAAGAAGAGGTCCAATGCCTTCTCTCTCTCCTCTTCTTTTTTTTTAAATTGAAATGTAGTTGATGTACAATGTTATGTTAGTTTCAGGTATACTACCCAGTGATTTGACTTTTACACATAATATGAAATGATCACTATGATAAGCCAGTAATCATCTGCCCCACACAAAGTTATTACAATATTATTGAGCATATTTCTTATGCTGTATATTACTTCCCTGTGGCTTATTTAAAAGACGACAAATAACAAGTGTTGGCAAGGATGTGGAGACTTTGTACACTGCTGATAGGATTATAAATGTGTGCAACTGCTATGGAAAACAGTATGAAGGTTCCTCAAAAACTTAAAAAAAGAACTACTATTTGATCCAGCAATTCCACTTCTAGGTTTTTAACCGAAGAAAACAAAAAACACAAATTCGAAAAGATATATGCACCCCAGTGTTCACTGCAGCATTATTTACAATAGCCAAGGTATGGAAGCAACTCAAGCACCCATAAATAGATGAATAAATTAAAAAGATGTAGTATATGTATATATAATGGAATATTACTCAGCCATAAAAAATTGAAATCTTGCCATTTGTGACAACATGGATGGGTCTAGAGGGTATTATACAAAGTGAAATAAATCAGACAGAGAAAGACAAATACCATATGACCTCACTTATATGTGGAATATAAAAAACAAAACAAACAGACTCATAGATACAGAGAACAAATGGGTGGTTACCAGAAGGGGGGCAGTGGAAGGATGAGCAGATTAGGTGAAGGGGATTAAGAGATACAAATTTCCAGTCTCCTCTTCTTTATACACCTTTTTAAATTCTATTTCCAGGTAAAGAAAAGTGCAGCAGGACAAGAATAAATGAAAATGGAATAAACAGTATGTTAAAGAAGCCTCACTGCTCTCTTTTATTTTTAGACCCTGTTCCTTCAATAATTATCCATCACATGCCTAACATGTGACAGGTCCTGTTCTGCACAGTGAACAAAATACACACGCAAATGTCTGCCCCTGTGAAACCTATGTTCTAGTGGACTTTCTGTTCCAGTAATATTCAAAGAAAACTGGCTGGAGCACAGAAAATAATTGAAATGCTTTATTAAGTTTTTTCAAATTGTCAAGAATGAGTCTTCAGTCTCAAAATGTCATGAACAGGACTCTCCCCACCCACAAACTCACCAGCACCAGTACCGTAAGAGTATTCGAAGAGAACAGAAACATTGCGTCATAAATGCTGATGTGAAGATATGCCTTGAATGTCAGGAATTTCAAACTTAGGTGAAGGAAAAATTGGGAAGGTGTAGGCTTTTCAGTTAACACTATACCAACTCAAGAATTAGGTTAAAATAGTCCAAAGTCAGCAAGTCAGACCTGAAGTGTTTTAGAGGAGAAAGAGGTGGAGTCAGAGAGCCCATAGAAAAGAAAACAGATTGTTGAATTACATCATGTAAAAATAACATTTGATGAATTAGATTTCAGGGAAGTCTTGGCTCACTGTCTGTTCATGCTCCCTGACAGCCTCTGTCTAGATATGGAGAGCTGGTCAAATGTCCAGAGCCTGTCAGAATCTTATTCTTATTCTGAACAGATGCCTTATTGTGCAGGGTAATTTAGCGTTATCAATGAAGGAATAAACCAAATGACTCATGGAATTCGTAACAAGCCCAGGAGTGCTCACCTGTAACACCTACGAACCAGGCCTCAGGTTGGGGTACGGGCTTGCTAATGACCACATGTTATTAATCTCAAGGGACACATTTCCCTGATTTTAGACCTGGAAGATAAAGGCTCTTTAATTTCTGTGAAACCATAGGCAAAAGTCTCCTGTGATTCATTAAACATGGCCTTGAAGTAACAGCAGCAATTCAGTAATGCAACATCCATCGGCTGAGAAGTTATTGTCATTTGAATAGAGTGAATATGCAATGCAGTAAGTTCAGGTGTAGTAAATCCAACTAAATAGAAGTTGTTAGGTGTTTTTTTTCCAATAAGTTTTGAAAAAATAAGAAATCTAACGTTTACTAAATGACACCCACCTGACAGGTACCTTCTCACATTTAATCTGTACAGAAATCCTGAGTTTGATAGTATTTTGTAGATAAGGAAACTGAGACCTAGAGCAGTAAGGTAACTTGAGTAACTTGCCCTTGGCCACACGTTCAAAAAGGTAGTGAAACCAAGATAGGAAAGCAAGTCTTAGCTTTCCAGGTGCTTACACTTCTGCATAAAACTACTCAGCACCATGAAGGTTTCCAGCGGGTGCAGCTATAAGCACTACCTTTGATGGGTTTATAGTTCTGTTAAGGAGATGAAACACATAGATACAGAAACTAAAGAACAAAATAATAAAACACATCAGCAAAAAAAGTGCAATAATGCCTTGCGCATATATAGGCTTTATAGTTTCCAAGATGCGTTCATTTATGTTTTCTTCATCATCAAAAAGCTCCTGACATATACTTCAAGCAAGGAGTATTCCCATGTCTTTGCTTAGGATTTGGTATTTGAAAGAAATTGGAAGTTATCTTCACCCTTGCAAAAATTTAATCTTTACTAAAATACATTGTACATTCTGAAAACACTGGCCTAGACCATTGGTTCCCATATAAGTTCAGGAGGCAGAGCACCCAAGAGCCATAGACCTCTTTGAGGAGGGTTATGAGACATTGTTCCATAAATCCAAAATACCAAAAATAAAATAGTGTGATACGTTGAATATCATATTATGCTGGTATAAATGAGTGATAGCCAGGGCCAAAGGTTTAAGGAGAATGTGTAAGAGGCAGCGGAGAGACTTAACATTGAGAATGAATCTTCCAGTGCTTTTGGTTGACATTTCTGCAAACAACGTAAAAGCATCTTTCTCAATAGTGGATTATCTTGATTCACTTCATGGAACTCCCAAGGGGAGTGCTGAGAACCTGCAAGGAGGTGGTCCAGGAATTCTGACCCAAATTAAACCTCCAGATGAATGATGCTTATTCATTTGCGAGGCTGTAACAACACAGTTTATATTCAACTTGGTTGATCAGTGACCCTTTTAGGGACATACTTTCATTTAGAGAAGTGGACTCGAGGTATATTGAATGACAATTACCTATAGGTTCAATACCAGGTGATTTACCTTACATATACAAAATGCTGAAGGACGTATTGTTATCTTCATTTTTAGATGAAGAAAGTGACATCTCTAGAGTCCAAAGCCACACACAGTCACACACAGTCCTCTTTACATGATGATAGCAGTTTTGCTGATCTCATAGAACTACCTTAAGGATCAAATAAGGTAACAGTAAAAAAGAACTTTGAAAATGTTAAACTTTCACCTAAGTTTACTGTATCATCATCACTGTAATCATAATGATCACCAACATCACCATTAGATGCCATCAACAATGCGTCACTTTTTTAGAGTCATTAACGAAACTGTCATTTGATAACAAATATTAGCATCAAAATTATTTTACTTGACTTGCAGATAACTTTCTCTTTTTTTGAATTTTTGAATTTTATTTTATTTATTTTTTTATAGAGCAGGTTCTTATTAGTCATCCATTTTATACACATCAGTGTATACATGTCAATCCCAATCTCCCAATTCATCACACCACCACCCCTCCCCCTGCCACTTTCCCCCCTTGGTGTCCATACATTTGTTCTCTACATCTGTGTCTCTATTTCTGAGCTGCAAACTGGTTCATCTGTACCATTTTTCTAGGCTCCACATATATGCATTAATATATGATATTTGTATTTTTCTTTCTGACTTACTTCACTCTGTATCACAGTCTCCAGATAACTTTCATCAAGATAGTTTTTATAATAAAAAAAGCACATCTCATCAGAGACTGAACAATATGATTTAATTTAGCCTGAAAAAGAGAAAAATAAAGATCCAATAACTATTCAATTTATATTTATATTCACTTTAGTTATATAAGCAATCTAACAAGAAAGCAAGAACAGTGAGAAACAGAGGAAGAAATATCATGCTTAACGCAACCACGCTAAGGCAAACATTGTCAACATTTTAGTGTAAGTGATTTCTAGTTTTCTAATATTCATATTCTATATAACTATATTCAGTGTTTGTATAAATATAGATCCTGTTTTTAATTCATAAACATTATATCATAATCATTTTAAGGGGTTGTTACATGATCTTTATAACCTTTATTTAAAACAGCTTCATTATAGGCCACACTTACTATTTAACAAACCTTATTGGTAAATTCTAACTTTTCATAATTACTTATGATTCTGTGATTTAACAAAATTACTTTATGTATGTATTCTATCTTTTTGATATTTTTAGGAGACACTAGCAAAACTTTGTACAAGAACAATTTGTGATTCCAGATTCATCCCAACAGATATTTTTGCCAAAAGTCTATGTTAGTATATAGTGTCACCAACAATCATTAGGAATGCTGGTTTCAACAAACATTTGTTACAATTGTTATATTATTATTTAAATTTTTTTTACTAATTAATAAGAGGAAAATAATGCCTCTTTATTCTAAAATACATTTCTTTGCTATTAGTGAAGGTAAACATTTTTCTGTATGCTTATTAGTTGTATTTGCTCCTTTTTTTTTTTAAACATCTTTATTGAAGTATAATTGCTTTACAATGGTGTGTTAGTTTCTGCTTTATAACAAAGTGTATCAGTTATACATATACATATGTTCCCATATCTCTTCCCTCTTGCATCTCCCTCCCTCCCACCCTCCCCATCCCACCCCTCTAGGTGGTCACAAAGCACCGAGCTCATTTCCCTGTGCTATGCGGCTGCTTCCCACTAGCTATCTATTTTACATTTGGTAGTGTATATATATCCATGACACTCTCTCACCCTGTCACATCTCACCCCTCCCCCTCCCCATATCCTCAAGTCCATTCTCTAGTAGGTCTGTGTCTTTATTCCCGTCTTGCCACTAGGTTCTTCATGGCCTTTTTTTTTTTTTCCTTAGATTCCATATATATGTGTTAGCATACTGTATGCTTATTAGTTGTATTTGCTCCTTTTTTAAAATTGAGATATAATTGACATTAATATTGTGTAAGTTTAGAGTGTACAACATGCTGATTTGATACACTTACATACTGCAATATGACTACCACATTAGCCTTAACTAACACCTCAAATCATGTTTAACAATTATCATTTCTTCTTTGTGGTGAGAATATTTTGTGAATATTCCCATCACATCCTTTACCCATTGATCCATCCCATTCTTAGTGATATTTCCTTAACAACTTATACAAGCTCTTTTTCTAAAGATGGTATTTTCCTCACCATAAACACTTACTAATGTTTTCCTCCTTTTCATGCTTGCCTTTTGGCTTTGATTGCTTTAATGTTTAATATTTTAGTTCTACATTTATGTAAATCTCTTTATTCCAATGTGATTTTTTCTTTCTTTTTTTTTTTGGCACGGGGCGGGGCGTGGGCATTTCTAAACTTAGAAATTTAGGCCCTCTGTAGAGGTTTAATAAATATTCCTTTCTGTTTTCTTCAAAATCTTGTAAAGTATAATTTTAAAATCTAACTCCTTGATCTAGTACAGCTCACAGTTCAGTGATGCCGGTCTCTCTCAGGTCTCATCACTTTCTGCCTTAGGCTCTTCTCCGAAGTTTCTTTACACTCTTCTTACTCTGCCCAACCCCTAAATGTTGGTACTTCTCAGAGATCTGCCCTGACCCTCTTCTCTTTGTCCTGTGCATATTACTGCTCCCTGGGCAGTCTTACCTACACCCGTTAACTTCAGTTACTCCCAGCACGGCTTTGACCTCCACATCCCTATCTCCAGACCCAACTGTCTATGTCAAAAATGCAGAAGTCATCCTTGAGTCCTTCCTCCTTCACATCCTTGACAACCAGATTCAATGGATTCTGCCTCTAATTTAGCTCCTCTCCCTCTGCCTTCATCTGGACAGCTGCAATTGTCTCCTTACCTGTCTTCTTGCCTCCGTTCTCATCCCTTCCAACAGCTCTGGGTGATCTCGTTATCAACAGGCTGCAACCTCCCTGTCCAAAGTTATCTGCTTATCAGCAGGCCAATAAACAATTACAGACCAGGAGTTACAATGAAGTCATGCAGAGAAGGTCCAGAGAGAGGGGTACCTAACCAAGACTGAGATGAGGGGGTCAAAAAGGAGAAAGAGTTGATGGTAACTGTGAACAAAAAGTCAAAAGGAAGGAAAGCAAGGAATTCTTCCCAGAGGAAGCTACGGAGATAGATTCTAGTATCGAACGTGTATTGAGGGCCTGACTCTGCCAGGCATTTTACCTATAATTACCCATTTAGTCTTCTCAGCAATGCGTTGAAGTAGGTACTGTTATTAACCCCATCTTGTAGATGAGAAACTCCAGCAACAAGATAGCAAAGAATATGCCTTCAGTCACAGTGCTAGGGAATGGAAGAGCCAGACACACTAATCCCCAGGTCCATGCTCTTAGCCATTATGCAAAATTGCCTCTTTAGGGGTAGAGGGGCTATGGGGTGGGGAGAGGGAGAAAGAGAGCTTTAGAGATTGAAGATTGACAAAGATATGACATTGGGTATCCTGGTTAGGTAAGCCATTAGTCCCAGTCAGGAATCCTGGGTAATGACCCTACCTTATTGTGTTCACTTTAGAAGGGTGATTAATACTTAAGTGTCTCAGTTTCAGCATTTGAAAAAATTGAGTTCTTTGCGCTTTCTCTTCTAGTCTCTCACCAGTCAAAACTGCTACACCTTAGAGTATTACTAAAATTAAGTGTTATCAGAACCACTAGCATGCGTATCAAGGGATAAGAGAAACTCATCATCTCTACAAACATTTCAAATATTGCTCCATTTCAGAATGGGTGGAGGAAGCTTAGTTTCTAGAGCCCTTGAGCTCTGCAATTTTAGAATCTTATGCAATGTCATTCAGGTCTGGAGTCTGCTTTCCTTCTTCCCCCAGCTTTTAGACCCACCGAAGAACTTCTCAAAGCTTGTGAACCTCATTGTCAAATACTCTATCCATCTTAAAAAGCAGCTTTGGGGAGTATAGTACAGGTTCCTAAAAACAGGAGCAGGCACCTTCAAGAAATGATCTTTCTAACTGGCATCTTTACCTGCCACCTTAGTTCATCCAGTTTAAGGCTTGGGTCTGGACCTTACTGAAAACAAAAATGCTGCCAATGAATTATTCTGGGGGTGAAATGTAGATGACCTCTGCCTCCAATGGTGTCAATTTAATTCAATTTGTCTCCCAAGCATTAATCTTGCTTTGTTTCATTGAAAGAAAATTTTGTTGAGGAACTTTGTGTCAGTGACAAAGTCAATCAAAGGGTGTAAGGATTTCTTTTCCTTCTTTAGGAAGGTATCTTTTAACTAAACTTACACTCGGCCACCTACACTGTTTCTATAGTAATCCATTATTAACCAGGGTCTCCTAAATCCAAAAAATAAGAAGCCTATACTATCAGCCTAGGAAACATTGAAAATTCTCACATTATATGTGAAGCCATATTTTTTCTTGTTTCCTTGCCTTAGTAATTTAAAGCAATTGCTCAGTGACTCAGTGCTTCTCCTTCTAAACTTGTTTGTTGGAAAGAACTTCAATATATGCTGTGGCTCAGAATAATATATCAACATTTGAGAAGGAAATTACAGATTTGGCAAATTCTCCTCCCATTTTGGGAATCCATGTGTAGATCTATGGAATGTTACTATAACCTATCCCTGTATCCTCTTAGACTTTTGTTTTCTATTGATAGCTATATACAAAAGAGGCCAAAGCAATTTGCAGAAAGGTGGTATCAATAATCTAAAAAGAAAATGCCATAGAAGAATTAAATGGCAGCTGAAAATTAGCTGCATTGTGTAATGGATCAGTATGAATTACAAAAGCAAAATAAATCTGAGCATTTGGACAAGAAGTTAAAAACGTAAGAGATGGGAGCATAATTTTTCACCCTAAAACCATTATATAACTCACTTCTTAAACTGTAAGGGAAAATACAACTAACAAGTGTTAATGAAATTAGCCTGTCTTACAGGATAGGATAATATACAAAGAGGCAGGAAATCAGCCTTTGGAAATCTGTTTATCATTATGTATATTCAAAATATTTTAAAAAGTACACTCAGCTCCAAGGCCCCAACCTGTCCTAAGACCAAGAAGGTAGAAAGTGTCTTTTCAAAATTTGATTGATTGGTGATGGTTGCCTATGGAGCTGGGTTGAAAAAGAATTGTGAGGCTAAACCAGGACTCAACAGGAAAGACTGCCAGGACCGATTAGTGGTGTCTACCATGGATGTTTAGGGTTGGGGGAAGGGTGGTACAAAGCATGCTAAATATTTGTCCATCTGAAATCTCAAGGCATGTTTGTGGAACATGAATGAAATGTGTGAACATTCTTGTGCATGTCTCTTAGTATATACATCACTGAGCTCCCACTAGTTTGTAGAGAATGCAAATATTCAACTTCACAAGATAATACAAAATTGCTCTTCAAAGTGGCTATACTAGTTCACACTTCCTCTAACAATGAGGACACTCCAACGTGGAGAAATTTTCCCAAAGTCCCATAGCTATAAGTGATGGAGGCAGATTTGGATACAGGCATATTGTCTCCAGAAAATTTTCTGTTTACAACGGCATTAACTGCCGAGGGATACATGGTGAGCTCACAAGACCCAAGGAAGAGAAGGGGGTTTGGGATAAAATTCAACATATGACAGAACTCCCAGTAAAGTTCTAGTGGCGATAGACAGAACGATTTTGACCAAAATTGAGGTTTCCGTTTGGAGCTTATCACATAAAGAACAAGAATTCTGGATTTGAGAGATAACATTGAGCTTGGCATCCAGTTAGAACTCAATGAGTCCAGCTTCAGAGAACGAACTGTACACTTTGCACATTAACTACCAGTTTCCACCTTAAAGATTATAAAGGGAACTTCACACGCTTCAGTATTTTCTGGGTAGGTTGAAGTGAATAGTCCTCAGAAGGGAAAGGTAAAGCATATTTCCGGAGTCCTATTCTAGGAGGACATTTCTCATCCATGGGTAGAGAGTTGTCCTCCATTTGGGGACATACTGGTTGGTTTTGGTGTAGTGATGAATGACATCTTTTAAGATGTATTAGAAATGGTTTTCAGCTATGTCTGCAGTAAGCAAGTGAGGTGAGAACATCTAAAAATGTTTTAATTGAAAATATATTAATAACAGACAAAAAAATGGGAAGGTGGTAGGTTAAATTAATTGCCTCTCATTTATACCTTATATTTATAAATACCAACCTCTATGTATTTAAGCTGGATTAAGACTTTAAAATCTCTTGGCTTTGGGAGAAAAATAAAAGCAAACTTTTTCCAAGCCACACAGAACACTCAAGCTTTTATAAGTTGCTCCTTTTGCGTTTGTTTGATTTTTTAATATTGTAACATAGGATATAAAGCTTAAAGGATTAGAAACAGACCTAAGGTATGTTCACTTCTCAAACATATCACTTGAATCTCAAATTTAAAATGAGTCCTAGGTTTTGAAATGAAATTGCCAAACTCTTTCTTAATCTCAACCCTAAGGCAACTTTTTTTTAAATATATATTTTTAATTTACCTATTTTATTTATATTTATTTTTGGCTGCTTTGGGTCTTTGTTGCTGCACGTGGGCTTTCTCTAGTTGCGGTGAGCGAGGGTTACTCTTCGTTGTGGTACGTGGGCTTCTCCTTGCGGTGGCTTCTCTTGTTGCGCAGCATGGGCTCTAGGTGCGCGGGCTTCAGTAGTTGTGGCACGCAAGCTCAGTAGTTGTGGCTCGTGGGCTCTAGAGCGCAGGCTCAGTAGTTGTGGTGCACGGGTTTAGTTACTCTGCGGCATGTGGGATCTTCCCTGACCAGGGCTCGAACCTGTGTCCCCTGCACTGGCAAGCGGATTCTTTACCACTGTGCCACCAGGGAAGCCCTAAAGCAACTTTTTTTTTTTCAACATCTTTATTGGAGTATGATTGCTCTACAATGGTGTGTTAGCTTCTGCTGTATAACAAAGTGAATCAGCCAAACATATACACATATCCCCATATCCCCTCCCTCTTGCGTCTCCCTCCCACCATCCCTATCCCACCCCTCTAGGTGGTCACAAAGCACTAAGCTGATCTCCCTGTGCTATGCAGCTGCTTCCCACCAGCCATCCATTCTACATTTCGTAGTGTATATATGTCCATGCCACTCTCTTACCTCATCCCAGCCCACCCCTCCCCCTCCCTGTGTCCTCAAGTCCACTCTCCATGTCTGTGTCTTTATTCCTGTCCTGTCCCTAGGTTCTTCAGAAACTTTTTTTTTTTTTAGATTCCATATATATGTGTTAGCATATGGTATTTGTTTTTCTCTCTCTGACTTACCTCACTTTGTATGACAGACTCTAGGTCCATCCACCTCACTACAAATAACTCAATTTCATTTCTTTTTATGGCTGAGTAATATTCCATTGTATATATGTGCCACATCTTCTTTATCCATTCATCTGTCGATGGACACTTGGGTTGCTTCCATGTCCTGGCTATTGTAAATAGTGCTGCAATGAGCATTGTGGTACATGACTCTTTTTGAATTATGGTTTTCTCAGGGTATATGCCCAGTAGTGGGATTGCTGGGTCATATGGTAGTTCTATTTTTTGGTTTTTCAGGGAACCTCCATACTGTTCTCCATAGTGGCTGTATCAATTTACATTCCCACCAACAGTGCAAGAGGGTTCCCTTTTCTCCACACCCTCTCCAGCATTTATTGTTTATAGACTTTTTGATGGTGGCCATTCTGACTGGTTTGAGGTGATACCTCATTGTGGTTTTGATTTGCATTTCTCTAATGATTAGTGATTTTGAGCATCCTTTCCTGTGTTTGTTGGCAATCTGTATATCTTCTTTGGAGAAATGTCTATTTAGGTCTTCTGCCCATTTTTAGATTGAGTTGTTTGTTTTTTTGATATTGAGCTGCATGAGCTGCTTGTATATTTTGGAGATTAATCCTTTGTCAGTTGCTTCATTTGCAGATATTTTCTCCTGTTCTGAGGGTTGTCTTTTCGTCTTGTTTATGGTTTCCTTTGCTGTGCAAAAACCTTGCAACTTTTTAAAATCTGTTATCTCACTGAATTTCTTCCGTTTCATTTTTTTTATCTTTGGTGAAATTAAACTTTACATTAGATTTGATTTTTATGAAATTTTCTAAAATTCTAACCTCTTGCGTAGTTTCTATTTTTATTTATTATAAATAGGATGACTATTTTTCCCTAAAATTATTAAACACTGAATATAAATTTTTAGATTACAAAAATAACAAAATTCTCTTAATAATTCCTCCTTTAAAGGTAATATCAGACTGAAGGCTACTATTTAAACATCTATTTCAAAAGAAGCATCTGTAATTTTGCTGACTTTTATGGGATCACATTCCCTTCATATTCAGCCAGTAACATATTGTTTGGTCCAAGGTTACATTTGTTTTGCTTTAAATGGCATCATGTGGTTTCATCTCATTTTAACCCAGCATCAACAACTTTTATAGCCCCATGACACCTCCTTATACTCTTAGAGTTCGTGTGTGTGTGTGTGTGTGAAAGTGTGTGTGGATGAATGGGTATAAGCCATCTCTTTCAGATTCAAGTTACTGTTGAAGGCAAGGTCATTACTCACAGGTCCAAGTAGCTAACAAGGCCCAAAATGTGCAAGCAGGGATGCAAGCAGGCTGTTGTGAAGCGGGTCCTTCATCTCAGGCTGCCTAATGTCCACTTCCCATTATCAGTCATTACAACTTGGTCCCTTCCTCTCTGGCTGCCTTTGCACAGATTGATCTGCCCCCACTCCTCTGAGACTACAGTTCAGTTTGTTTTTGGTTTCCTACAATAGCATAGATAGGTTCTGTTAAAGTGCTTTAGTCAGTTACTGTGAAGAATTTCCCTCACATTCCCTTCACCACTGCCCCCAATTTATTAGCCACGCAATATCTCCTTATCTGTTATGAAGTAATAAATAAATAAAATAATGTGAAGAAATCCCAAGCAAATTCAAAGTATAGACCCATTCAACAGTTTTGATTCCTATTCCAGTGGCGTTTCACTTCCAAGCCAGTAATAAATGAGATAAGGCGCCCATCTGGAATGTGGTCATTTATCACCCATTAGGTAAAACCTCTACTGCAACTGTTATCACGAAAGGTTTCAGTAATGAGGAGAACGTGCAATTCTGTCCAGCCTCTCTTTCTAAACTTACTGGGAGCCCTGTGCTATGATTCTGAGCCATAAGGGTTGCTTACCTATTAACAAAAAAACCCAAAAAAAACAAAAAACCACACTCCGAAATGTGTAAACGATTCTTTAAACTGGGCACAAAGCCCGGGAACGAAGCTTCTCTGACCTATTATAACTAACGTTACCACCATTACCTCTTCCCTTCAATTATTCAGGCTTCCTCCATGCCGGGACTGAATTCCTGCTGACAGTAATGTGGCGCACATTCATTAATCATTTTCTTGTCATTGTATTCTGGCAGGGGGGAAGGGAGTGATGCTCGCTACCAAAAATACAATGCCTTCTCTCTCTGATAAATAGGAGAAAACTCTGTAATGAGCATGTTATCTTGTCATGGGTAATTCCATCTTCAATTGTCTTGAGAAGAAGCATATAATATTGGTGCTGTGTATCTACATATCATAGGCATACAATACTGAAAATGTAAATAGATACTAAATTAAAATAAGTGCTTTTAAAAATAGCTATGCAAACATAAACTCTTAGCTATGTTAATAATTTCCGAGTCATGGAACACTGAATTTTTTAAGCAATAAATATTTGATGCATGAAGGCTGACATTTAAGTTTTTATTATTTATATACATGAAAAAGACTCATTCGTGTGTGTATGTGTTTGAGTGCATACAGAAACATTTTTATCTCCCTACCTTTGTTTACATTTATTTGCAAAACCTATCATGCTGGATCACAGCTTTCAAAGATTTCTAGATTGCTAGAAGATTGTCATTGCACACAAATCCAACATAATAATATCATAAAGTCTAACATTTTTTAAAGATGGAATCACTGTTAAGATCCATAAGTCCCATGTATTCATTTTATAAATGAGGAGGTTGAAGTTCAGAAGATTATTATTCAAGAGGCTGGAAGTCCTTGCTGACCCACGTTCCCAGCTTGGATTTTTTCCTAACCCTGTGTTCATCCATGCTCCCATTCTGGCTTAATGTGAAGTCTCAAGCAAGGACGGGAGATGTTCAGTGCTCCCTGATCATCCGTTCAAACCTTGCTCTACTATAGTTTGAGTTTAATGAAAGACTGTCATCCCATTTTTCAGTTGAGAAGGCAGAGTTAGAAAACTTGAGCTAATTAGTTAGAGGCAGACTAGTCAGTCAGAGTTAGGCAGAGAGGGGATCAGTATCCAGGCTGCCTGGCATCTAACAACCAAAAGTGAAGAGTATTACTATTATCAGGTGCCTGATATTCAGCTCCATTTCTCTTCTTTTATTCAGAAAAATATATATATATATGTTTCTTTTTTAGTGTATCTGTGGAAATGGCTGTGTTTGTCTTTATACAGGTATAACTTAAGGGCTGAAAGGGCATTGGCAACGCATGAGTCTGAACACACCACTTGGATTATTCTCCCAGATGTCCTGCCAGTGGTCTCCCTGGAGGTCTCTGGGAGTCATTCTGGGGGTGTATGCTTAGTAGAAAGATGGTTCTAGAATCACTCCAGTTAACTTTTAGTTTCATCCATACCATCTTTCACCTCTACAAAATGATATAGTAAACGCAAACAACACTTACGGTTTTCAACATACTGGCCTGTGGATGAAAAGCATCAGCTAGTCAATTTAGTTGATATGCATAGTGAGAATGGCTTGAGAGAGGTCAGCCCCCACCCACTGTGTCATACAGCAAAGTCAAGTGGAAAAGAAGAGACAACCACCCATTATTTAAAAGGCACCATCTGTTTTGCAAGTTGTTTTCTTCCTTTTGTCCGTCTTTCATCCACACTTCCTTTCATGTTTCATCTTTTATGATTTTTCTTTTCCTGTACACAGTATTGTCTTTCACAAAACAGAGAAACCGAAATCGATTTCTTCTATAAATTAACTGTTACATTGCCCTAACGAATAATTTCCCATTGATGAAATGAACCACAGACTGACAAGCATGGGAATATAGGATACATGGATCTGGGTTTGAGTCCTAATTCTGCCCCAAATAAGAAGAAGCTGGGTTACTTTGGGTAAGTCACTTAACCTCTCTGAGCCTATTTCTTCACTTGTAAAATTGATATCATCAACCAGAGTAATTGCAAGATACAAAAAAGAGACTATATGTGACAGTGCTTACTAAATTAAGTTCTATATAAATGTTATTTTTAATAGTATCAGATTTTAATTAGTTTCTAATCTTGTTTCATATGCAAGGTAAAAATCAATGACTATTGCTATAGATTGCATTATAAGATTTTTATATTCAAGTTTTTGCCAACAATATAACTTGAGATAGGAAATTCTGGCCACAGTAACTTGAGAAATGGTTTTACCATTTGATCCCTTAACCAAATGTTAATGAAATAAATCACTGTAGCATGTAACTCAATTCACATCTCTGCTGATTGGTTTGACACAGAGCTGCCGTTAGTCTGGAAAGAAGATCTGCTTGCAGAATTGAAGTGAAGATGGGGCCCAAGTGTAAACTGCATTTATAAAGTTTATCTGCCATCAAAACCTATCTAAACTTCAACTAAAATTTATAGCATTCTTGGTTACACCATCTCATCAGCACTCCAAGCCACCTTGGGTATTCTTATCTTTGTGTGTCTTATCTGATTGGCTGAAGCAGAAAGAGAAATTATGTTCTACTTCCTGCTGTCCTATCTTTCTGAGCTAAAAGTATCTGGCCCCAGGGTGTCACCATAAGTGAGCCCAGACATTCGTCAAAAACATTGGAGTGCCTTTACTGCGTAAAGGTATCCTCAAGAGTTTTTCCAGAGCTCATCTTCAAGGAGTTTACAATCTTCTGATAAAGAATACTTTGGAAGAGCAGCATATCAACCAAAGTAAATGGCAGTGCACACTTCTAAGGTCACAACAGGTGCAAAGTCAAACACCACTGAAATGCAGATTACAAATTCAGAAGTAATAGCAATATTTTAAAAGGTGGGTTAAGGGATGTGGTGATGGGGAAGATAAAGTTTGTGAAGAAGAAGAAAGACAACACTTAGAATATTGTCACATCAAATAAAGTTCCCAAATTGTTTTTCATAACTTTCAAGGACTCCTCTCTGCCCTCACAATAAAGCTCAAACCCCTAACACAAAGCACGATTCATTGGCAAAGTAGTTATGGAATACTACTCTGAGCCAGGTAATGGGGAGACCATAACAAACACAAACTTCTGAGTCTGATTTTCTACACCTTGCCCACATCTTGCTCTATATAAGAACTTAGTACGTCTATAAAGTTCCCCAACAGTCCCCTAATATTTCTGCTTCCTTGCCTTTGCTCTTCAAAGAATGACCTTCTCTTTCCTTTGAAATCCTTCTCATCTTTCAAGGCTTAGCTCAAAGGCACTGCCTTCGTAAACCTTGGCTAATAAAACTTTTGGGGCCAACTTCCAATGCACTTACTCTGTAGTAGCTGCTACAACAAAAATATGATAGACTGGGTGGCTTATAATCAATAGAAATTTATTTCTTATGGTTCCAGAGGCTGAGAAGTTCAAGATCAAAGTGCCAACAGATTCAGTATCTGGTGAAAGACCACTTCTTGGTTCATAGGTGGCCACCTTCTTGCTGTGTCCTCAGGTGGCAGAAGGGGCAAGAGAGCTCTCTGGGGCCTTTTTTATAAGGGCACTAATCTCATTCATGAGGGTTCTACCTTCATGACCTAATCACATCCCAAAGACCCCACTCCTAATGCCATCACATTGGGGGTTAGGTTTCAACATCTGAACTTGGGGGAAACACAAACATTCAGTCTGTAGCAACCCCTATGATTAACTAATTAATAATCAATTAATAAACAAATTCATTCATTGGGAAGCGTGTCATAAATGGAAAGAAAGTACACCTTGGAGACAAGTTCATTAGAGGATCCAACATTAAGCTATTCATACACACATAAAGGACCATCTCTCTCCCTGCCCTGGTCCTCCTAAGGAGATGATATCACAGGTTTGCTTCTAGTGGCAGCTGAGTCAGTGAGGCCAGCACCCACAGCACTGCTAACAATTGAGGTAGAAGAATAAGGAAAGTGAAGACAAAATGATGAGACTTCAGTTCTGTTCAAAATCTAGTTGTGAAACCAGATATGTAAAAGAAATAGTTCTCACTGATAAATGGACATAATTCCTGAAAGACTTTGCACATGGCAATTTGACTACAGTGTATACTACTTCTTAAAACTGGCACCAAGAGGAAGACCTCAGTCAATGATAATCAGTGAGGTAAATGTGTTTCCTTTTTCCTTTTGTGCCTAAGGGAGATCATGTCCTAAGGCCTTAGCTAATCATCAAAGTGAACTTGGACCCCAAGGAGAAAGCAACCCATTAAAAGGATATAACTGGCATTTGAGATTCAGATTTATTACACCTTTTCAATTTTTCTCTTGAGAGAAATCTATTTAGAAATAATGAATATTTAAAATTAATATTAAAAAGCATATTTTAAAATCTTGTTGAAAGTCTTTCTCCATTTTTTTTCTTTTTTATTTCCTTGTAATCTATAATGAGCAATATTCTGGGCACTGGGAATTGGGAGCCCATGGCATACTTCAAGCTCTTATTTTTCGCTAGAATTCCTCACAAGGGGTAGTTGGTAGGGTTTTCTTTACTCATTTTTTTTTAGTGTAATCTACAACTGTAGTGGGAAAAGTGCCTACAAATATTGCTGATGGGTGAAAAACGGCACATTCTCTGGTAACATTGGTGAGAAGCCAAGTACTGAGTGAACGCTACTATTTGCAAAATGATTTCTGTGAAAGAGCCCAAAACTATGGTTACTGCTTTTCACTTTGCCCTGTTTGATGAGAAATCTCTTTTATAACAGTCAGGTTGTCTGCCAAGCTTGTAGCCTACTGACAAACTTCACTTTGCTTTTTCTTACAATTAATGCATTAGGCATGCTAAGTAGATCTCAGGTTCTATCCCATAATAGGAAGTGGGAAAGTTTGCAGAATCTGCAGGCAGGCTGGGATGGGAGAGAGTCTTTTGAGACCATGGCCTTTAACCTTGATGAGGAGTCTCTCTCCTCTGACTCCTTCGACCCCACAATTGCATTTCATCGGCAAACAGAGGTATCAGTCATGATTCTTAAGTAGTCAACCAAAAGAACCAACTGATTTAAGCAGGAAAGGGATGTATTAAGGACTCTAGGTAGCTTTTGACATTGCTTGGCGGATGGAGAACCAGGCTTGGAGGCTTTGTGGCCAAATATAATGTCCACTGTACTCAAGAGCATGGTCCCAACAGACTCCCAGTACAGCCGGCATTGACAGCACTGGTATGAGCCCTGGATGCACCTTCAGAGCCCCCTCCTCTCCTGGTTCTGGTAGCCACACATCTCTGGGGCTGCCTTCACACAATGGGCTCTTCTCAGTGCCTACTTCTCCTCATCACCACCTTCCAAATCTATAACTTATACATAAATGTCCGGTTAGCAGCACATAGATCCCATGCTTATGCCATAACTGCAAAGAAAGCTGGAAAAATTAGTTTCTGATATCTTCCATAGGGACACTTAAAATAGAGAACTCCCCAAGGTAGCCACGTTCAAAGGCACCAGACTGCAAAAAAGAATGACAAAATCCACCCTTCCTTGGTTTCTCAGCAGAGCTGGAATATCAGCCAACATTCTAGGTCAGGGCGAAGAAGAGGCTCGGGAGGGAATGATGTGTTTCTGTTCAACTCCTCTATTCCCACGGAACCCTTGACACTTATTCTTGACTTATTAGCTGAATGTCTTTGAGCAAATTACTCAACGTTTCTAGTCCAAGCCATCCGCCCAACTGAAGTCCCTCTGATTGCACTCATGCCCTCCAACAGCTCATTTCCATTTCCAGTTGAGCTTTAACAACATAAATCTGATGATGTTATTTCTAGGCTAAAGACACTCCAAAACTGCCTAAACACCTTATGGCAGCCTGCAAGACCCTATAGGATCTGGTCTCTGCCTAGATTCCCTTCAAGGCATCTAGGGGATCATCCTTCCCCTCATTAACTGTTACTCAACCCAACTGATTCTCTAACACAGGCAAGTTTGTTTTGACTCAGAGCCCTTGCCCTGTGGTTTTCCCTACCTGTAATATTCTATCTCCAAATCACTGCTTGGATGGATTCTTCTTATCTTTCAGGTCTCAGCTCAAATGCCACTTCCTCAGAGGGACTTTCCTGACCACCTTATTTAAATTGGACACCCTTCCCAAACTCTTTATACCATACCCTCTTTTCAAAATCATAGTTATTATCAATACCTAGATTATCTTATTTATCTATTCATCAAACTGTCTATTTTCTGTTTGCACTACTGAAAAATGAGGTTCATGTTCATCTTGGTATCCCCAGTGCTTAGAACCGTGCCAAATCCCTAAGCTTCTGGCTTAATTCCTTCTACACTCTTCTCATTCCAGACTTCTCTTCGCCCTACTTCCTTGCACCCTAATTGAGTTCCCTGTCATGTGTTTGAGCAGATGGGAACTCCCACTTCCCCTGAAGCAGATGGCGTCCTTCATGGCTAGTGTAGGCAGGGTATCAGTAGTCTGGGAGTTGAGCACGTGATCAGAGTGTACAGGGCTGTGAAGTTCGGAAGAAGTTGAGTGGGAGAATGGGGAAGAAGGAGATGTCAGACAGGCCGGAAGTCAGCTGGACAAAGATGCGACAAAGGTGGCTATGGACATAGGGTGGATAACAAGAGTCAAGAGTCAGTTGACTTGCTGTCTAGCAAGAGCCTGACCTCAGCTGTCATTTCTTCCTGGATTAGCACAGCAGAGAGAAGCAAACAAGGCCAGGCATAAAAACCATATAGCTCATCAAAGGGCTGTTTCTTAGAGACACAAAGACAGCAGAATTAACTAAAACATCCATATGCTTGGTAATGCTTGTTAATACCGAGTCCCAAGAGCCAATGTAATCCAAATGGAAGAGGGGTCCATTTGGGCTTGAATTATCCCAGTGACATCTGAGCTCTCTGAGTTTTCTTAGCTTTAAAAGAAGGATGGCATATTTTTCCCTTCAAGTAAACCTCTGTTTTAATTGTCTCCTTTTAACATTTAGCTAAACTGACTCCACTTTAAGTATACCTGCAAACGAATATGTCCTCACACAGAAGTGTGTCCTCAGACAGGCATCCACTGAGATCCCTATGTCTTAGAACTTGACCTGAATGTTGTGATGAGTGATGAGTCAGGCAAGAGTTTTCAGTCTTAACTACTTTCTTTTAAATTATTTGAAATATCTAGATAATCACTTGCTAATGGAGAACTAGCCATGATGTTATAAATTGTGGTTTGTGGTTTATGATTGGCAATTGTGTTAACCCAACCCCATAAAGAAGTCCACATCTCTTACTCTCTAATCAAAGAACTTACCAGGGCCCAGAACTATTGAATGGCAGGTGATGAGTGAGCAGGCAGGGAAGTGTTCAACCTCTTAGTTCTTCCACTCTACTCTTGGTCCTCCTGACTGAAAGTTTTCACCCTTGTCCCTCCAAACCATCCTTCCTCTCCCATTTAGTGTCAGATAAGTTTCTGGCTTCTCTCTCCCTCTCCCCAAGGACAGTAATATCTAATCATTCCCCACTTGGAGAGAAAAGGACCTTCAGGCAAGCTTCTTACTTGTCACTTATGTAGAAGACTTGTTTGAATCATTGTTTCTACTTTGATGTGAGGTGGTAGAGGGAGAAAGTCCCTCCTGGGTCAAGAGAGAGAAGGGGAGATAAATGCCCAGAAACAACCACATTATTGCTTGGATATATAACATTTACAAGGCTGCAAACAACAGAAACCACTTGAGGCATTTAGACAAACAAGGGGGACTTCATTATAGAGGAAGTGTTTCTCTCCTCTTTCTATGGCAGGGAAAGACTGGGATGCAGGCAGACTTCAACTGTGACTTGGAGATTCAAGCTCTGTCTGGACCCATTTTCTACATCTTGCCTCTTGTCTATGTGTCTGCTGCATGCCTTTCCCTCTCTCTCACTCTCACTCTTCTCTCTTGCTTTCCAGCTCTTTCTCTCCTTCTGGTGCTTACTGCAGTCCTCGACCTGCTCTGACTCTGTCTTACCCAGCTTCCATTGCTTCTCTGGTGCACGTGGAAGAAACATGACCACTGATGCCTCCTGGATTTACCTGTTACAGGTCCAGACACCCAAATTCCCAGGGAAAGGACTTTGACAAGCCCACCCTTGAACTGATCAAAAGGGGAGGTACTGATTTAGTGTTATATGAACACGGCAGCCAGAGCTAGCACTGCATCCATGTGAAAGTAGGTCACAGAGTGGGAGAGCAAGGAACCAAAGATGAGTGGCACACACAACAAATATCTACCGTATAATTTACTTATAATACATGGCAAATTGTCTTCCTAATTTGTGAGTGTCATGCCAGTTGCATAGTGTATTTCATCTCACTTGAGAACAAAGAGGAACACTAGACCCTTGGAAATATTTGCAAACCTATCTATTAATACAGTAGAGATCATTCAAAATCTGTATCAGCTATACTTAACTAAAGATGGGATCCTGCTTTTATTATTTCAATCGTGAGAAATTTCTTGGTGCTCTGTGTCGTTGCCCACAAGATTAAGTGCTTAATCTACATTTTTAAAAGATGGAGAGCTTTCTTCATTTACTATAATTCTCATGTCTTGAGCCAGATGGAGTAAGGGGATTAGAAAATAATGATGCATAAAGTAAATATCAATTGCTGCTCCTTCTTTTTTTTTGAGTAAAATTTTCATGTCATTTTTTTCCTCCCTCTATCTGTCTTTCCTCAAGGTTCTTCTTCAATCAGTCTTCCTCTTCAAGCCTATATCCTTGGTGACATCACAGTACAAAAATGTAGTAGGTGCTCAATAAATTCTTGCTGAAATAAACTGTGTTTATCTAATAGGTGCAAAGTGTCACATGACTGATTTTGCCACTTCTCCACCGATGCAACAAGCAAATAGGCAAGAGATAGATGTTAGCATATTTATCAGTTTACATGAGAAGTCCTTTATGGATATTTCTGTGGTATTATTCGTGATTGTCCTTGCAACTCTAGGCTGTGAAGGTATTTACTTTTTGCAGAATTAACTGTAGTGTGGTTCCCTTAGCAAAATACTAAAAATATTCTGTTCCACATATGGCTTTCTTGGTGTTAATATGTGCCGTTGCTAGATGCAACTACTTGTCTTTTATTTTGAATATATTCCAAGATCATTTGAAATGGTATGGGCAATTCATTCTAGAAACATGTATTAAGAACTTCCTCTGTGCTAAGTGCTGTGTAATTCCAAATAAAAAGCTCAAATAAATGGTTATGGTAAGAAAATGTTTTTGCTTTTCACTCCTAGTAGACATTCTACATCTTTCCAAAAACCTAACTATTAAGGTAGGCTGTGTAAATTTTAACTTATAGCTTCTTCACTATTCCTATTTCCAAATGATTCATATTTCCCTATTCTTTCCATAATCATAAGAGTTTTCAGAAATTGAAATCTGCTCCCATATCTCTTAGTTATTTTTTCTCATTTTAAAATAGATTCAACTAAGATTTACATGTGCTAGTGGTAAGTGGTTTTGTTGTTGTTGTTGTTGTTTTCCTGACTTCTTAACTCAAATTTTTACTGTTCCCTTCTGGTGGTAGAAGGAAAGAAATATTTTTAACAGAAAAAAAACTTTTAACTGAATATTTAAAAAATAGAGACTATTTTCTAGGAGTAAGTTAACTGTTCTCTCTGTGTTTAGAGTTGTCTGCAAACCAGGTAGTGGAGCGTGGCTGCTATTAGGTGATTTTGGTCACTGTAATAACCAATACGGGGGGCTTCCCTGGTGGCACGGTGGTTAAGAATCCACCTGCCAATGCAGGGGACACAGGTTCGAGCCCTGGTCCAGGAAGCCACAGGGACACAACTACTGAGCCTGTGCTCTAGAGCCCACGAGCCACAACTACTGAGCCCGCGTGCCACAACTACTGAAGCCTGCATGCCTAGAGCCCGTGCTCCGCAACAAGAGAAGCCACGGCAATGAGAAGCCCGTGCAGCACAACGAAAAGTAGCCCCCATTCACCGCAACTAGAGAGAGCCCATGTGCAGCAATGAAGACCCAACACAACCAAAAATAAATAAATAAAATAAATAAATGTATAAAAAAAAAAACAACCAATACTGACAATGGACATGTAAAAAGCTTTCTTGAGGGAAAAGGTCCTTTCCTTAAGAATTGAAATTAATTAAGATATATATCTAATAAGAATGTGAAGGAAGTAGAGATTTTGATTTCTTCTAGCCAACACAGCATTAAATTTTTGCTTGAAAGTCCATATACATTGAAAGAATTAGCAATGCCTTGAAAGTACTCTCAGCAATCCTTTTAATTTAGTAACCTCTTCCTGATGTAAAAATGACTCAAGTGTATGTGTAACCGCTTAATGAATTTCTGGAAAGAAGGGGGGTCTTCATTAAAGCATGTCTGTGAAAACTCTAAATTCAGCACAACACAGGTTTAACTCCAGACGGCTATTAAAGCTTTGACATATTCAACAACTCCATACCCATGAAGTACTGTTTTACTCTCTGATAGACTTTGCATACAATACTAATAGCATATTTAATCACAGGGCTTTAAGGTGTTACACAGCTACATTTGACAATCTTGATTTGTAAAATGAGATTCAGAAAGGTTAAGTGATTTGGATCCTATTCTTTACTGCCCTAATTAAGCTCGCAGGGCCCTGCCCAACCCATATCTGGGAAGAAAACAAACTGTGACACAGATAACACCGTCCATCTGGGTCACTGCAGCAGTTCTGAGTGATCCATCTGTACTGATACCAGAGATAGCGATTGGGAACACCCATTACTGTGCATCTGCCACCTCTACTCACTTTGATCTCCTCTTTTCCGAACTCCTGCTGTACTCATCCTTAATCCACACATTGGGCTATTAATCACGCATAGCTCTGCACTGTTGCTTAAGCATTTCATGTTCATTTATTCTACTGACACATAATTATGAAACATTTACTGTGAAGCAAGTACTATTCTAAACTGGGGTGTGTGTGTGTGTGTTTGTATGTGTGTGTTCTTTTTAATCTTACTCATGTAAATACCTCCATCTTACTCAAAAAGAAAAAAAAGAACTTAAGGGAACTATGGCAGTGAGGAAATATGGTATTACTGTGCTCAGGAACTAAAACCTAGGAAAGAAGATAAGACCAATGTGGTGTTCATTAAGATACTCCACAAATATTCCAGTTCTTTTCTCCTAGGTATATAGTTGAGTTGAAATTACCCTCTCTAAAGTTGGGTGTGATCATGTGACTTTTTTTTTAAATTAATTAATTTATTTATTTATATTTTTGGCTGTGTTGGGTCTTCGTTTCTGTGCGAGGGCTTTCTCTAGTTGCAGCAAACGGGGGCCACTCTTCATCGCAGTGCACGGGCCTCTCACTATCGCGGCCTTTCGTTGCGGAGCACAGGCTCCAGACGCGCAGGCTCAGTAATTGTAGCTCACGGGCCTAGTTGCTCTGCGGCATGTGGGATCTTCCCAGACCAGGGCTCGAACCCGTGTCCCCTGCACTGGCAGGCAGATTCTCAGCCACTGTGCCACCAGGGAAGCCCCATGTGACTTCTTTTGGCTAATGAAACATGAGTTGAAGTGATGTGTATAACTTCCAGGTGGAGGTCTTAAGGGCCAATAAGGCAATTCACCACATTCCTTTTATTCTACCTTAGTGATCATAGAAGTATATGAGAAAGTAGTGCTTCCATCAACCAGGGTTTTAAAGTATCCACTATGAGCAAATCTCCTCTCCCAGCCTTCACTGGATATGCAGCATGAGTGAGAAACTTTTGTTGTATTAAACCACTGTGATTTTTAAACCGTTTTATTGAGGTATAATTTATATACCACAAAATTCTCCTGTTTAAAATATACAATTCAATAGTTTTTAGTACATCTACAAAGTTGTGTAACCATCACCATAATCTAATGTTAGAACACTTTCATCAGAACAACATCATTTAGAAGATTTAATCAACAAGAACTCTCATACCCATGAGCACTCACTCTCCATTTCTCCTTCATCTTCCCAGCCCTAGACAATCACTAATCTACTTCTGTCTCTATAAATTTACCTATTCTGGGCATTTCACATAAATTGACTTGTACAATATGTGGTCTTTTGTGACTGTTTTCTTTCACCAAGCATAATATTTTGGAGAGTCATACATGTTGTAGCATCTCTCAGTAATGTATTCCTTTTTATTGCTGAATACATTGTATGTATGTACCCATTTTGTTTATCCATTCAGCATGTGTTGGACATTTGGGTTGTTTCCACTATTTGGCATTTATGAATAATGCTGTTACAAACATTTTCATAAAAGTTTGTGTTGTTATATATTTTTATTTATCTTGGAATTGCTCTAGGTGAAATTGCTGGATCATATGATAATCATGTTTAACATTTTGAAGAACTGTCAAACTACTTTCCAAAGTGACTGCATCAGGGACTTCCCTGGTGGCGCAGTTGTTGAGAATCTGCCTGCCAATGCAGGGGACACAGGTTCGAGCCCTGGTCCTGGAAGATCCCACATGCCGCGGAGCAACTAAGCCCATGCACCACAACTACTGAGCTTGTGCTCTAGAGCCTGCGAGCCACAACTACTGAAGCCCACAAGCCTAGACCCCGTGCTCTGCAACAAGAGAAGCCACTGCAATGAGAAGCCGGGCACCGCAACGAAGAGTAGCCCCCGCTAGCCGCAACTAGAGGAAACCCATGTGCAGCAACAAAGACCCAACGCAGTTTTTAAAATTAATTAATTAATTTTTTTTAAGAACAAAGTGACTGCATCATTTTACATTCACATCAGCAATGCTTAAAGATTCCAATTCCTTCACATCCTTACCAACAATTGCTATTGTCTGGCTTTTTTATTATAGTCATTTAAGTGGGTATGAAATGGTATCTTACTGTACTTTTGATATGCATTTCCCTAATGAGTAATGATGTTGTTCATTCTTTCATGTACTTATTCATCATTTGTAAATCTTTTTTGGAGAAATGCCTAGTAAATTCTTTGATCATTTTATAACTGGTATATTTCTTATTATTGAGTTAGAAAAGTCCATTATATAATCTATACACAAGTCCCTTATCAAATATTTGATTTGCAAATATTGTTTCCCGTTCTGTGGGTTGCCTTTTCGCTTTCTTGGTGATATGTTTGCAAGAAAAAGGTTTTTAATTTTGACAATGTCCAATGTTTTGATTTTTTCTTTTATTACTTGTGCTTTAGGTGTTATATCTCAGAAAACTTTGCCTAAGCCAAGGTCACAAAGATTTACTCCTATGACTTCTTGTAGGAGTTTTATAGCATTAGCTTTTACTTTTAGATCTATGATCTATTTCAAGTACATTTTTTTTTTTTAAAGAAATTCACGTTCTTTTATTTATTTATTTATGACTGTGTTGAGTCTTCGTTTCTGTGTGAGGGCTTTCTCTAGTTGCGGCAAGTGGGGACCACTCTTCATCGCGGTGCGCGGGCCTCTCACCATCGCGGCCTCTCTTGTTGCGGAGCACAGGCTCCAGACGCGCAGGCTCAGTAATTGTGGCTCACGGGCCCAGTTGCTCCGTGGCATGTGGGATCTTCCCAGACCAGGGCTCAAACCCGTGTCCCCTGCATTGGCAGGCAGATTCTCAACCACTGCGCCACCAGGGAAGCCCTCAAGTACATTTTTATGTGTGGTGTGAGGTGGGGGTCTAAATTCATTCTTTTGCATGTTGATATCGTTGCCCCAGAACCATTTGTTGAAAAGATTCTTATTTCTCCTATTGAATTGTCTTGGCACCTTCATCAAAAAGCAATTGATCATAAACACGAGAATTTCTTTCTGGTCTCTTAATTCTATTCTTATAATTCTATTCTTTTTTAAATTGGAGTATAATTGCTTTACAATGTTGTGTTGGTTTCTGCTGTACAACGAAGTGAATCAGCTATATGTATACATATATCCCCTCCTCTTGGACCTCCCTCCCATTCCCACCCCAATCCCACCCATCTAGGTCATCACAGAGCACCAAGCTGAGCTCCCTGTGCTATACAGCAGGTTCCCACTAACTATCTATTTTACACATGGTAATGTATATATGTCAATCCTAATCTCCCAATTCATCCCAACCTTCTCTTCCCCCGCCATGTCCACATGTCCATTCTCTACATCTGTGTCTCTATTCCTGCCCTGCAAATAGGTTCATCTGTACCATTTTTCCAGATTCCACATATATGCGTTAATATATGATATTTGTTTTTCTCTTTCTGACTTATTTCACTCTGTATGACAGACTCTAGGTCTATCCTCATCTCTACAAATGACCCAGTTTCATTCCTTTTTATGGCTATGTAATAGTCCATCGTATATATGTACCACACATGTATCTATTCTATGCCAGTACCACACATAGTTACTGTAGCTTTGTAATAGGTTTTAAAATCTGGTAGTGTAAGTCCTTCAATCTTGTCATTCCTTTTTAAGGATTGATTTGACTAGTGTAGGTTTTGCATTTCCATGAATTTTAAAGTAAGCTTGTCAATTTCTGCGGAAGGAAGGAAAGGAAGAAAGAAAGAACGAAAGATAGAAAGAAAGAAAGAAGGAAAGAAAGAAGGAAAGTAAGAGGGAGGGAGGGAAGGAGGGAGGAAGGAAGAAAGGGGGAAGGAGGGAAGGAATTAGACCAGCTGGAATTTCAGGGAATTGCATTAAATCTGTAGATAAATTTGGGGAGTACTGCCATCTTAATACTGAATCCTCTGATCCATGAACATAGAGTATCTTCATTTATTTAGATCTTCCTTTATTTTTTTCAACAATGTCTTGTTGCTTTTGGTCTTGCACCTCTTTTGCTAAGTTTATTTTTAATGAGCTTTTAATCTTTTGGATGCTATTGTAAGTGAAATTGCTTTCTTAATTTCTTTCTTGTATTATTCATTGCTAGTGTATAGAAGTGCAATTGATTTTTGTAACCTTGCTGAATTCATTTATTAGTTCTAGTATTTTTTAGTAGCTTTCTTGGGATTTTCTGCATAGAAGATCAGGTTGTCTGCAAATATAAAGTTTTATTCTTTGTTTCTAATTTAATGCCTTTTATTTATTTTACTTTCTTAATTGCCCTCTCTAGAACCTCTGGTATGATACTGAAGAAAAGAATCCCTGAGATTTTGAGGTTGGTTGTTATTGCAACATAACCTTGCCTTTATATCAGTAATGCAAACATTAGATGGAACAAAATAGAGATGGATTCCATTTAGTTGGCAAAATCAGGGAAGGCTTTTGTGAGAGTGATTTGGGAAGGATAAGCCTTGAAGGATGGAAGTGAAGCCATTCAGTACCAAAAACTACAATATTGAGTTTTACACCTTGATTTAGTCAAAGTTAATCGGTAAATGAAGAGTAGAGAGAAGACAGGAAATAAAAGTTAAGAACAGAATATTTGTGAAAAGCTGTACTGGAGAATTGAGAATGAAAATAGAAAGATCAATCCAGAGGCTACTGGCTACTGCTAAAGCCTAGAGAGGAAATAGCAAGTGCCAGAGCTAAGAAGTAATTAATGCTGCCTGTTCCCAGATCCCTCCTCTGCTCATATTTAGAGCTTCAGCAGTACCTACACTGCATCAACCCAGGCTCCTAGAGTCCCCCAACTCCTAGCTAAAGGATATTTACTAGCTACTGAGCATGAATCTATTATGAGCCTTGTTCCTGGCTCTATTTTGATCTTGGACCTCAATATCAGGAACAGTATGAGTTTTCCACTTTTAAGTTGCAAGATAGCTTTTGACATTCTGTGATCTCCTTTTCTGCTTGGCCATAGGCCCAGGAATCAATGTACTTCTCTTGCCTTTTTTCATGTTGCTCTAGCTCATGGCTTACCTAGATTTTCTCATCTCAGCTAGACTGCCTGTAGAGTAAAATCCAACGTCCTCAGCTCCTTTTGGTAGACCTGCAACCCTCATCCCCAAACACACAAAACAAGACACAAACAGCCAAAATTCCTCAAATGGAATTGTAGTCATTGACTGGTTTGTTTGATTTTGTTTGTTTGTTTTTACTAGACCTTATCAATGTAAATTAAAATTTTTAAAAACTACAAAGTTTTAAAAATCTGACATAGTTTTGCTGTCACGATCCCCTTTTAAATTAATAACTATGTCTAGCTGGGCTTCTCTTCTAATAATAATCACCATCCCTGAGTACCAGGCACTGTGCTAAGTCCTTTAACACGTTTACTGTTCACCACTGAAAAGTAGTCGACTCATGTCCATTTCACAGAGAAGGACACTGAGGCTTAGAGAAGAAAATCTATTAGGCTATAGCCACAATTTCTAAATGTCGAATCCAGTATTGGAACCTGTATTTATCAATTTGTTTCCAAAACCCACATCCTGCTATTATAGTCTACTACCTTTTTGAGGAGAGCCCATGAAACCCCTTTTAGATTATTGCTCTTGCATTGTTGGACATTGTGACTATTTGCTTCCATGCAGCCCTTTTTTTCTAGAGTGTCAACTGATGTCTTTTCAAGTATGTACTTGTCTTACTGGGTTTAGTAATGTTTAAGAAACCTCTAAACTGATTGATGGTCATTTCATTAGAGTCTTCCTCTACACAGATAACATCTTTCTGGAGTCCCATACTAGATTGGACTGCCTGAGAACAGGGTTTGTCCTTGGAACAAAGAAATGCTTAACAGGAAGTGTTTAATGAATAAATGAACAAATAAAACAAGCAAATAAATAAAATGGATGAATATATGAATGGACAAGTTTAATACCTCATTCTTGCAACTGGGTTTTGCACTGTTTAAAGGCAATGCCACCCTGTAGCAGAAAGTGAATGGAGATTGAATCCCAGCTTCATTGCTTAACAAGCTCTGTGAGGATGGATCATTACTTAACCTATCCAAGCCTCAGATTGTTCCTTTGTAAAATGAGTAACAGTATCATACGGCATATTGAAGGCCATATGAGATAATGAAGGTAATGAATGCAACACAGAGTAAACATTCATTGACTACTACCTCCGTTCCCTTACCTTTAAGACAAATTTTGCAACCTGAGTTTCCTCCTACTTTCCTTGTCTTGAGCTAGTTCTCCTTTGCCTGGATAATTACATTGGTATATGCTACCTAGTGTCTAGAGATGGAGTATATCATAATGTTTGAAACTCAGATTCTGGAACCAGACTGCCTGCATTAAAGTACATACCCCACCACATCCTGTGTGATCTAGGCAAGCATCTTGACATTACCTCTCCCCAGTTTCCTCATATGGAAAATGGGAATAATAATAGTGCCTTCTTCCCAGGGATGACAGCTTAGAATTAAATAAGTTAATGTCTATAAGCTCATAGAACCATATCTAGCCCAGTGAAAGGCATTTAAGTGTTTATTACTATTATTGTCATTGGCATTATTATTATTATTACTACTACTACTACTACTACTACCACCACCACTGCTTCAGGCACTTAAGTAAAAGTGCCCTACAATGTTCTTCTTGGAGATAAGAGAACTGAATCTCTGCCTTCTTCATTTGCTATTGATCTCCAACTACTTGATGTTTACTACTGAATATCACAAGTGCCAATTGCCTTTCTGTCTAAACTCTCTAAGTTTTTTGCTGCTGAAAATTATCCCCAAGTACTTGCAATATCCTGAAGTTAGTCTGTCTCAATTTCAGGATCTATTCATTCTTTGTCCCATTTTGAGATATATAGAGTTCTACTGTTCCAAAATTAAGTGGTCCCTAGGTCACTGACTGGTGTGTGTGTGTGTGTGTGTGTGTGTATGTGTGTTTGTGTACATATTACCTCTGCTGTCATATGGTTTCTGACTCTGCTGTGAACAGTCATTTCTCATTTCCAGATAGCAGCCCTTCCTCTTCCAATTCATTGTCTCGAATCTGCTGTGGTTCTGCCAACCAGGAAAACCCAGCTTGTTTGAATTGTGAATAAAGTACATGTGAAGAGACCCTGACAGAGAGCCTCTGGGATCTCCCATGAGTCAAGGTAGCAAGCAACAGTGTGTGAACATTGTAACATATAGTGTGGTTGCTTAGAGGATTCTTCTTAGCTCACTTTCTTATTCTTGGTTGTGGTCCAAAAGAGGTGAACTTTTTCAGGTATCTGAGTCTTAAAGAGGTAGAGCATCATTATCCTAATTTTATTCTAGAAATGCAAAAAGCATTCAATTCATCCCTTGTCCACAGCATCCAGATGTTCTGGGCCATATAAGAACAGATACTGTACACTTGCTCGGGGAGGTGTGTAAAGGTTTTAACCATCTGACCTCTGAACCTCCTTCTAGTGTTTAGAAAACTCTGTACTGCCTGAGTCTAGATGCAGGACAGATAGTCACTCTCCCTGGCTTCCTGGCCTCAGAATCCAGAGTGAAGATTACAGGGCAATAGTGATGGCAACATCTAGTGCCCAGTGGCAATGGTGCCAGTGGTGGTATCCAGCGAATGGTACTGGTGGTGGCAGGGCTGTACTGCAGTGTTCAGGCTGCAGCAGCAGCAGTGTCAGTGCTGTCCTAAGTGTCTGTTCTTGTGACACTACATTGTGGATCCAATGAGCTGACCTCTTCTGGTCCCCTCCCATTTTCCAAGCCTGGTTTTTCATCCCTCCCAGCAATGTTATTACTATCCAATAATTTTCCAGAAAATTGCTTATATGCTTAAGCCAATCAGCACCAGTTCTATTGTTTTCCACCAAAAACCCTGTGTTGGACAGATGGCTGATTTATTATTTTCTATCTAAACCATATATAAAGCAAACACTTGATTTCAAATGATAGTTTATTCTTTGAATTGAATTGTACCATATATTGGATTATGGTTAGTAAATTTTATTGTCATATCCTTATTAGCACAATTATTCAGAAAATGTGGCAAAATTCTATTTTGACTTACCACTTCTTATTTATTATAGTTTTACTCCCCTGAGTATCTTATAACCCAGCATGTAGTGTTCAAATCATTTTTAAAAATCACTTTTCCCCTCTGTTTTCTTCTAGGACTTTTAAAATTTCAGGTCTTAGGTTTAATCCATTTTGAGTTGATTTTTCTTCATGGTGTAAGAAAAGGGGACATTTTCATTCTTTCGCATATGGATATCTAATTTTCCTGACAACACTTATTGAAGAGACTATCCTTTCCTCATTTTGTATTCTTGGCACCCTTGCTGAAGATTAGTTGACTGTGTATGCATGGGTTTATTTCTGGGCTCTCTATTTTGTTCCATTGGTTGATGTGTCTGTTTTTATGCCAGAACTGTACTGTTTTGATTACTATAGCTTTGTACTATAATTTGAAATCAGGAAATGTGATTTGAAAAACAAATGTGCTTTGTTTTGCTTGCTCAAGATTGCTTTGGCTCTTCAGAGTATTTTGTGCTTCTATATGAATTTTAGGATTGTTTTATCTATTGATCTTAGCAATGAGTTTTTTGGCTATGACACCAAAAACACAGGCAACAAAAGCAAAAATAAACATGTGACATTATATCAAACTAAAAAGCTTCTGCACAGCAAAGGAAATCATCAACAAACCAACAGAATGGGAGAAAATATTTGTAGACCATATATCTTATAAGGGATAAATACCCCAAATATATAAGGAACTCATAGAACTTAATAGCAAAAAAATAAAGTAAAATAAAATAACCCAATTAAAACATGGGCAAAGGAACTAAATCAATATTTCTCCAAAGAAGACATACAAATGGCCAAAGGATATATGAAAAGATGCCAATGAAAAAATCATTGTCAGGGAGATGTGAATCAAAACTACAATGAGATATCACCTCACACCTATTAGGAAGGTTGTTATTTAAAAAATGAAAGACAAGGGTTGGCAAGGATGTGGAGAAAAGAGAATCCTTGTACACTGTTGGTAGGAAGGTATATTGGTACAGCTTTTATGGAAACCAGTATAGAGGGTCCTCAAAAGATTAAAAATAGAACTATCATATGACCCAGCAATCCCACTCTTGGGTATATATTCAAACAAACTCATTTAAGCTCTCTGAGCCTCTTGTACTCATCTTTAAAACTGAGCTGTTAATAGAATTAAATGATATGGATTTAGCTTTTGCTCAGTAAAAATATAAAAACCAATGTAAATAGGCAATGTACCTAACATTGCCATCCAAGTAGAATGTTTTATACACTATATTATTTGGTTTTCCTAACAACTAGTATAAAATGTATAGAAAATGCAAATGATGTTTATCAATTTGGCCAAATGGATCGTGTTATATATTGGTAGCCATGTGGTATATTATAATTAACCTATAGTTTGGTGTTCAGAGATCCAGTTTTTAGACTGGTTCTACCATCCACCAACTGAGTGAACTTGGACATGCCATTAAAATTGCTTGATCTGCTTTTTCATATTAGCAAAATGGGGAGTAGGGTGGAGTATAGTTCATCCAGAACCTACCTCACAGGGTTAGAATCAAAATGAGTTAACAGGTATGAAAGTGCTTTGTAAAGAGTAATTCTCCAAATAAGTATCAGATGATGGAAGAAGAGAGAAGAGGGTGTCTAAAGGTACTGTATCTGTGACTAATGTCATGAGGTGGAAAAAAAATTGACGATCATAAAACGAAAGTAAAATATTTAATTTAGAAATATAAAATAATCTACAGATTTTTTATTAAGAAACTTACCTTACTTTCTTCTACTTTGTATGACATACATTGTGCTCTTATAACAATGTAATTGTGTAGAAGGTTGTAAGAGGCAGACTGCTCAAAAAATACATTACACAGAATTGGAAGGGGGTGGATATAAAGTTAGAATTTCTGAGTCATGAAAACATCAGATAGCAATTTCAGAAAGGTGTAACTTTATTTAAAACCAAGCTGCTGTGAATTCTATCATGCTGCAGACACCTCTGAATCAACAATCTCTGTTGGCAAATTGTTATGCTGACAAATTCTCACATACACTGAAAATTTCCATTTTGTAAACAAGTAAGTGGGTTCCTGATGGTCTGGATTATATCCTGAGCTGGAACTCTGGAAAACAGATTCCTTGCTTGAGTGACCCTGTATAATCCATTTCTCATTTTAGCAAAGAGATTCAAATATTTATCACCCACATCAGGGAGCAACTGTGAACTTTAACGTAACATTAAGTTTAAAACACTTCTACAAGTTTGGGAAACACAAAAACACATGGTTGGCATCACTGGCTAGATTTTATGAAATAGAGTAGTATGGTGTGTTAATTTGGTCATGTTTATAACACTAGGGGCTCTATTTCCACTTCTATCCACAATAGGAAAAATGCAGAACACCAGTCCAGAAGCATCCAGGCCAGAATATTTGATGTACAGAAATGCAAATGTACATGCAGGTGAATACAGTTTGGATGATGTATCTTCCTTCTGCTGGGTCAGAGTCAATGTTCTTTATGATCACCACACCCATTATCTAAGGAGAGTGAACTGAACATGTGATACAGCCATGCAGCGGGGTGAAAAATCACCAGCTTTCACAGGAAAAGGGAAGTAGGTGAGGTACATTTGCATACCATGCACTTTGGAACAAGCAACCTGCACATACATCACAAGAGGTATACAAGGGACAACAGTGTCCAAGAAGGGGCATCAAGTGGGAAGATGAGAGGTATTTGGCCCAGATCCCAGATACAGTGGGATTAAATGAGAAACCTATTAAAAGCTTTATACAGTGTCTAGCTTACAGACGTTTAACATATCAATATTATTAGACATTAGTTTTCTTTCCTCCTGTTTTATAAAATTACTTTGTGGGAGAGGCATTATCTATATACTAAGGAGAGTTGGATTCCTTGACAGCAAGGAATCCTTCTAGCTTTATGAGTAGAATGCACCTGGCAGTAATTTAACCTTTGAGCAGCCCTGTTTTATCAAGGGCTGTCATCACTGTTTATAAAGATAGTAACCTCTTTGTGGTCCTCTGGCCTGCAAATTGGGGTGAGTGAGAGGATGGAGAGGGGAATACCTGTTCCTGATCACAAGCTTGGTCCCAAGCCCATTTTTCATGTACTTTTATTTTCCTATTTCTATTTCTAGGTGCTTTTCTAGATGCTCCAGCCAACTTCAGGGATGGTATGGGTTTACCTGTGGTCTTATGAGGAAAAAACAGGACCCAAGGGAAACAAGGAATTTGGAAGTCTTTGTCATCAGATCAACATTCTACGAGCTGGAAGAGTCTAGTCGTGTGTGATCTTGTGGCAGAACTTCTTTCCTATTTGGTCTGTGATAACCAGCCTTCCACACCTGTGAACACAGGCCTGAACACCTATTTTTCAGGTTACTAAAGATGCCAGCCAGGGTCAGACCTGGGCAAAATTAGAAAACAAATGTGGTGTGTTAGAAAGACTACTGAGACAGGGGCCCCAGTACCTGGATCCCGGCTCAAGCATTAACTAGTTATATGACTTTGGGTAAGTCATTTCTCTTTTTTGAGCCTTGGTTTTTTGTGTGTGTAAAATGGGAGTAATAATAACATGTTTGTAAAGTGTTTTAAACAGATAAAAACAGAGCAGTCTCCATACTGTAAGTCAGGGCCTGCCTTCCACATTCATGCCCACTCTTTCCCTTCCCTTTCCAGTTTCTCTCCCTCGCCACCCTCCACTTGTACAGCCTACAGTTCCTCAGGGTGGGAAACAGATCTAGTTAATTCATAACAAAATGTTTGCACCGTGAGTGACTCTTCCCTTATGCCATCTGCATGCTAATGAATGAATCTCTGTTTTTAGGCTATCCAATGTTAGCAAGAGACAGAATGGAGGAAGGTAGAAGTGTGTGTTTGGGGGGCAGGCAGGGGGAGGTTGGATATCCTTAGGTAGAAACCGCCCTGATAACCCAGACAGCAGCCTACTCTACCTGACGCAAAGCTGGCTGTGCTGGGAGCCTTCGGAAGCTTGGTTCCACAGATACCGTGAAATTCTCTCTCCTCTGCATCCTTGCTCTGCAGTGACACTGGCAGATGCTAAACTTCGGCCTGTCTAGAACACTTAATTAGGTTATAGAGGCTGCCAAAAATCCCAAAGTCATCCTAAGAAATTGAAACACTTTGAGATCTGAAACAAAGGTCAGAAGACACAAACACTAGTTTGATTTTTAAGAGGGAAACCACCAGATAAGGAGGTGGGGTGGGGGAGGTTGGGCGGGGGGATGGATGAGAAGGAGAGGAAGGCAGGTGGGCCCTTGACAATCTGGCAACTCCTCGTCAGTCTCATAAACAACACTGAGATCAGGCATAAAGTGGTCCTGGCTTTCCTTTCTCCAGTAACAAATACTGTATATTCATAAAGGATGATACTGTAATAGACACTGTATATTCATAACCTCTTCCAGGGAGCCCAGTCCGAACCTCCTGGGACATCAGGAGAGCTTTCAGAAAGTTGTCCTTAATGCTGAAGAAAGTTCCCACCTGGGAGTAATGAGGTTGGAGAGAGGAAGGAGATAATTTGCTAAATGGGATCAGTTGAACTAATACATGGGCACGTTCAAGGTTTCTCTATTGGTTGCATCAAATTATTACAAAGTAAGGACTGCTGTCTGCCCCCCTGGTTCTCAGTACTGAAGAGGCAGCCTTAAAAACCCAGAGACCCAATTCTCCAAAAAGGTTACCCCAGAAAGTGTGTGCTGGTGACGCGGCGGGGTGACAAAATAAACAGCAGTGCATAGGACTTCACTGCCACCAGCAGGGCCCAGAAGAAGTGCAGGCCAGGAGGAGGCCAGGAGCTGCCTACAGCAGAAGCCCCAGGTGAGAGGCTAAAACTAGCAGCTGAGCTACCTTCACCCTGTGCCCACCCGCCCCCTTTCCAATCTCAAAGATTTGGAAAAGCTATTCTTCCTCACTAAAAGACAGGAGTTCCTGCCCTAAAGCTCAACATAAGGGGTTTGGAGACCAAAGTCCAGTTAAGGCTCTAAGCACGCCCTCCTCACTTCCGCCACCCCACAGCACAATCACACTTCCTTCGTGCCCTGGGATTTGCAGAATTTGGGAGGTGCAATGAAGTGCGGCCCGGAGATGGCAATTTTATGGCTCGGTCCCTTTACATCTCACGTCACCCCGGACGTGGATCAGACCCCTTGCACTGTCCACCTCACGCCCCGACCCCAGGCAACAGTCCCCCATGCGCTCTGGCCACGTTGGATCAGCGTCAGGTGGAGCCAACTCACACTCTGCACGAACTTGGAAAAGCTGCTCCACGCCAACTCTGATCTCTAGCACCTGGCTCCAATCCGTGGCCACCTGCACTTTGCGGGACGTTGCGCGGGGCGGCGCTCCCCGGAGTCTGCACTGGCCTGCGAAGCCCAGGAGCGCGCCAGGGCGCGCGGGGCTCCCGGCATCCTCCCGTGCGGCGGGGCCCCGGAGCCTCCGGGCTGGCGGAATGGCCCGGGAATGCGCCCGGGAGGGAGCAGGAAGTAACCCCTGGAGACTTAGAGACCTCGGGAGGGCCCGCTGCGGAGATCGGCTCTAGGAAAGGTTCCCTGACCACGCGGCGAGGAGCACGTGAGCGGCGCTGCTTCGCTATAAAAAACCCCCGGCTCTGCTGAGCGTGGGGAGCGAACGCAGCGGCAGGACTCGCCACCTGCGCCAAGAGAAACGGCGACTGTGATATTCCCTCCAGGACGCCCGAGACGGTCCCGAGTTTTGGTGCTTCGATCCCTGGGAGTCCGGGCTCCGTGGTGCGTCTAACTTTGAGGCGGAATTCCCAGCACTTGGGCAAAAAACGCGCAGACGCCGGGATGCGAGCGTTTTTGAAAATGCTCAGGGCTTGTTTGACCTTTAGTAGAGTTGGAGGAGGAGTAGCAGAAATCTCGGGCTAATTTCTTTCAGTTCGTGCACCGAAGAGGCAGCCAGGAGCGCCCGGGCTCGCCCTCAGAGAGCCCCCCGCGCCGAGGGCCCCCGCGCCAGAGCCGCCCTTAATTTAATTAAGTCGCGGGATATTCCTGTGCCCCGCGGGAGGCGGCTGGCGATAAACTCCGGACGCCGTTTGTAGATAAAGTTTGGTCCGCTCCACTTGCCCGCTCTGTCCGGGCCCCGTTGACCGCCCCCTCCTCTAGCGGCGGGCGCGGGCGGGGACATGGCCACGGGCTCGGCTTCCCGGCGCAAAGGGGCGCCGCGCGCGTAGCCGCCGCCACGCTGACCTCCCGCTCCCGCCCGCTACTGCGCTGAGCCCTGGCAGCAAGCGAAGGCTGACGCCCAGAGGGGCAGGAGGCGGCGGTGAGAGGGGCCCGAGGGTCCGTATGGCCGCTCTCCGCCGGCCGTTGGTGTGCGCCACGGAGCTCGCCCGCGTCGCCTCGGGCTGGGAGCGGCTCTGAGCCGCGCCGCCTGCGGGGATCGACCTAGCCGTTCCGCGGAGCCGCGGGCAGGAACCCGAGGAGCGGGAGTCGGCGGCTCTTCCTCCCTGAAGGCAATGTGGCCGGCCGGCGCGGGCACCAGGCTGCCCTGTCCCCGGGACTCTGCGCTCCGGCGGGCGGCTTTCTCTGGGAACCTCACCGCCCTGCCTTCTCACCTGATGCCAGCCGGCCGCAGCGTCCGGGTCTTCATCAGTGCCAACCCTGAAGGTAAGTGCCTCGCTTGCGCTTGTCCGTCTGTCCTTCTATCCGTCTGCGCGGCGGGAGCCAGAGTGCGTGCCATGGCACAGCCGGGCGCGCCGGGCGTCCCCGGGGCTCCCCTTCTCTAGCTAATACCGAGGCTGTCCTGAGCGCTTGGGACTTTAATTTCAATCACTTTTCTTCTTCCCTCGCTCATTCCTTCTGCCTGCTGACTTCCCCTGGGACACCCATTTCTCGCCCCCTGGGTTCTTTTCCCTTGGTCTAAGAAATGTCCGAGGTATTCACAGACGCTTCTGGAAGCTTCATCCTGCCACTCCCCACCCCCACCCCGTTTTTCTTTCCTTTAGCGGTTTCTTCTCCGAGGTTATCGTGAAACGCAAATAAGACGTCCTCTCGCTCTCTCGGCTCCGCGGCAGATTCCTGAATGGGGGCTCCCTCCTCTGCCACTTGTTCAGGCCGAGGCGAAGTGAGAGCATGGGGTTCCCCGAGGCTTGCCTCTTGCCGGTGTGCTAGTGGGACCCTTTGTCTTGGGGAGCTAAGGAGACCCTTGTGAACCCAAGATCCGCAGAGATCGAGGGGAAACGCGCTGTGCGGTCCCGAAACAGGCTGACGCTGGTTTCCAGGTGGAGCGTTCAGGATGAGTTCATCTCTACAGTTGGGTCTTGGGCTAGATCGCCCCGGTCTAGAAGTTGGTCTTCTTAGTCGTGTTCTAGCTAAAGGCTGGGGACCTGGTAGCTGCTAAATGAAAACTTGTTGATTTATTGCATTCACAAACCACAGCGGCTGAGCTCCGGGTGGTCAGTTTCTCTCTCATCACTACCTATCAATTCCCAGTCCCGAACGTTAACTTTCATTCCCAGTAAGTGAAGAAAAAGTAGGATGCATTTGACTTGGCTTGGATAAAACTGTAAGAGTTGCTCTTTCCCAGAAAAATAAATGTTTGGCCCTAAGATGAGTTTATAGGAGACTGAAATAGGCGTGTGAGATGGGAAACTTGCTACACTCTAACGAGCCTTGGTTCTGACAAAGAAGTAAAGGAAAAAAGAAAGTTAACAGTCATATGGATAGAATCATCATTTCAAAACCCAAGGTTCTGGTTGCTTGTGAAAAGCATTCAGAGGACCTATAAAAAATAGCTTTCTAAAAACCTTACTCTTTCATAAAACGCTAGCAGAAATTTCAGGTACAGTTCACCTTATGACAAGGGGATTGGGAAAACAATCAAATAGGTAGATAACCCACAGTGATTAGTATTAGAAGGGCTGTATACTTTTGAGGGAGGGTTTGCCTGTCCTTTTATCAGTTTACAACTCAGTTTCACAGCATTTAGTAATTAAGGAGGCTTTTTGAAAGCTGCAGTACATTCTTTAAAATTCCTTTCATCTGAACTATGTCTTGCAGGATTTTTTACTTAAATCTGGATAAAGAAAACTGTGGGGCTGTGCAGCCTGTTGAAGGACCTAAGGAAGTTTGCAACTTAAGTTTTCGGTGTTGTTTTTAAAAATATTGATAAAACAGCAGTATTTGAGAGAATTTAATTTTCCTGAGCTTAACACTTCTTATGAGGTTTTTTTTTTTTTTAAGTGTGCTGATGTAAAACCAGTTAAATAACACTTTTCTTTAAACAAGTTGTTTTTAAATACAGTGAAAAGTCTGTTAATATCATTAGTAGTTTATTTTTAAATTTGTAATTTCTAGGATAAAAATCAGTGATAATGAATTTATATCAAGTTAGCTTAATATTGAATTAATATTCAAGATTAATGTCATTTTTCTTAAGCCAGTACATGTGATTCTATAAATTTTCCCATTTCTTGAAATACGCTAGAAGCTTCAGCGTGTATTAATATTAGGACAGCAGACAAGAGAGGGGGTGGATCATGCCTTCTGGTCACTGAGCTGGGCAGCTTGCACATTGATCTTAAAAGACCAGAAATGTGAATCTTACCTGAGAAATTGCAGTAGGAGCAGGACTTCAACTTTATCCCAAATGGAGAGCCGAGGGTATATTAAATAGAAATGACAGAGATAGGTTTTTTTTTTTTTTAAGAGCCTGAACATGAAGCTTTGAGATCTCCGTAAATGCTCTGTCAGAGACAGCACTTTACCACCAGATCTTTGTGGATATGACTCAGGAAGCAAATGGTTGTGTTTTGGTGCGATCCCATATTAGATTGTTGGCCAATACTCAAGAGCCTCTCCACTGTCAAATTAAGACAAAGAATATTATCTCATGCTTTTCTTTACAAGCGGGAATCCAGTTTATGCTCTAAATAAAAGCTTCTCTGTGTTGAACTCATAGCAGTACTTTTAAGAATCCAGGAAGGATCTCCCTTAGATTGCTTTACAAAGCTTGTATGAAATTTCCCTATCAGTAATTAAGATAATACATGTTTTTAGAACATAGATTAGCTCAGTCAGTAGTTCGGTTTTCATTCTCAAACCCTGTGAGGATGGTGGACCAGAGGGTGTTCTCCCTATTTTACAGATGAGAAAACTGAGGCACCAGGTTAAGCTAGTTGCCTGAACTCATCTAGCAGAATGAAACAAGCTGGAGCCTGCAGGGGCCTCAAAACATCTCTCTTGGTACTTAGGTTCATGCCTGATTTCTGTAAATGTCTTACACCCATATGGTCAAGAAAATCAGCTGGCTGTAGTCAACAATGCTGGCCTTCCTCTTGAAGCCTGACAGCCACAAGAAGCTGAGTAGCAGGAAGGAACCATAGCTGCCCTGACCCACTTTACCCCCATGAAAAGGTAGCCATAGGAGCATTCAAAGAAATGGCAGGATTTTCTGAACTCTAAAGGACACATTCCTATTCAAAAGTATATCTGCATCACACCTGTCCCCACTGTGTGATAGACACTCGAGAAGAACCAGTGTGGGAGAGGAGTAACTGTCCCCCGTTCTCTTGCGTGGACGGACCTTGGACTTCATCTAGTCCCACCTCCCACCAACGTAGCAGTCCCATCTGTGGCATCTTTATTAATCCTTGGAATTTTTCCAGTCATTTAACCACTGTCTCTCTGCCGGAATGGCACTTATACCTCCTTGGAACAGTGGTTCTAAAGCATGTATAAATTTCTCCACTGTGATTAGCCTGAATTGAATTGTCCGTGAATATGCAGAGGAGAAGAGCCTGCATGGTTCTCTCCCTGTGACTGAAATTGGAGGGGCCTGTTAAATAGTATTCCTCTTCTCTGCTTCAGTTCTTATCCAAGGCTCCTTTTCTTATAAGGACACATCTCATATTGGGGACTCTACTTTCATCATCCCAAAGGCCCCACCTCCAAATATGATCACAATGGGAGTTAGGGCTTCAACATATGAACTGGGGGGGTGGGGAGAACAAACACTCAATCCATAACATTCTGCCCCTGACCCCCCTGCAAAATTCATGTCCTCCTGGCATGCCAAATACATTTATTGCATCCCAACAACTGCAAAAGCCTTGTCTTCTTGTAGCGTCAACTCTAAAGTCGAAAGCCCAAAGTCTCAACTAAATAATATGTGGGTGAGACTCCAAATAGGACTCATCCTGAAGCAAAATTCCCCTCCAACTGTGAAGCTGTTAGGTAAGTTATAGGCTTCCAAAATACAATGAGGGGACAGGCATAGGATAAAGTTTTTCATTCCGAAAGGAATGAGAAAACTGGGAAAATTGGAAGGAAGAAAAGGTTGAAGGGTTCCAAGCAAACCCAAAACCTGTCAAGGCAAATGCCATTAGGTTTTAAGGCTCTAGAATAATCCTTTTTGATTTGGTGCTTTGCCTTCTGGACCTGCTGGGGTGGCAGTCTCACCTTTATGGCTCTGTAGGGAGGGAATCACCCACCCAGGCTCCAGGAGGCCCTGCCCCCAAGTCTTTAGGCAGAGGCCACCTCCCCTGTTGAAGCCCAGGTGATGCCCTCCCCCAACTTTGAAACCAAGGAGGCAGCCCTGATGACCTCTGAATCTTTGGGGTCATTCTTCCTTTGTCTTCAAGAAGAACACATGTTCACAGGCAGTAGCCCTGTGTTTCCAATCCTGTAGGGCCTAAGAGGTCTGACAGCCTTCCTTTCTGTCAACCTGTCTCCTCCAGTTCACACTGGCCGTGTTTCTGCTGGGCGGGGGGTGGGGGGAGGAGGTCCATACTTCACACCTATACTCATTTCTTTACCAAATGGTTGTGTGACCACACCCTTACTGTTCTTTTCAGAACAAACCTCCACATGTTTTTTGCAATATGGATAGGCAGAGAGCTTTCAAGATCATCAAGTTCTGATTCCTTTTTGCTTAACAATTATTACTTCAATTCATCTCTCTTTCTCATTTTACTATAAACAGTTAGGAGAAACCAAGCCAATCCTGCAATACTTTCTTAGAAATCTCCTCAGCTGAACATCCAGTTTCATTTGTTCTAAATTCTACCTTCCACAAAACACTGTTCAGCCAGTTCTTTGCTACTTTATAAGTCACTTTTTCTCCATTGTCCAATAACATGTTTCTCATTTCTGAGAGTCACCAAAAGGCCTTTGTCGTCGATAGTCTGGTCATGATTGTTTATGTATTCTCTGAGAAGCCATCTCTCCAGCTCTCCTCTTTTCTTTCTGCGCTCTTACCAGAGTCTCCTTTAACAGTCCCTTCTTGGCGTTCTTGGCTTTTTCTAGCACGCACCTCAAAACTCTTCTAGCCTCTACCAGGTTCCAGAGCTGTTTCTGCATTCTTAGATATTTGTTTGAGCAGCACCCCACTTCTTGGTACCAAAATCTGTCTTAATTTCCTAGGGTTGCCATAACAAATTACCACAGATTGGGCTTTAAACAACAGAAATCTATAGTCTTATGATTCTAGAGTCTAGAGCCTGAAATCAAGGTGCTAGCAGGGCAGTGCTCCCACTGAAGGCTCTAGGGAAGAAACTTTCTCTGCCTCTTCCTACTTTGATGCAAGTCCTTGACGTCTGTGGGCTTGTGGCTTTATCACTGCAGTCTCTGCCTCATCCTCGTATGGGGGAGAAAGAACTCTTGTGTCTCTTCTTCTAAGGACAGTAGTCCCATGGGACACTACCCTCATGACCTCATCTAAACCATTATCTCTCAAAGGCTTCGCCCCAAAATACCATCACATTGGGGGGGTTAGGACTTCAACATGGTAATTTGGGGGGATACAATCCTTCATTCCATAATAGGTAAAGTCTAAACCTGAAAAAAGACCAACTATTGCCTTTATAACTAATAAAAGCTGAAGCAGGCCAGTACTCCTTATCTGTGATCCTTTGGGCCAGATGCGATTTTGCAATTCCACATTTTTTTAGATTTAGGGGGAAAATGGTGCATATGCTGTTTATTATTATTAATATCTGATAACCAGATATGAATGTGTTTATAAGAAAACATGACTAAGTGCTGTACTGTAGAACTTTCTGCAATGCTGAGGGTCTTTATCTGCATTATTCTATGTGAGAGCACTATTTACATATGGCTCTTGAGCTTTTGAAATGTGGCATGACTAAGAATTTGAATTTTTAATATTTCATGGTGATTGACTTAAATTTAAATAGACTCATGTGACTATTGGCTGTTGTATCGGACACGTAGCTCTAAGTGGGGTAATAAGGACTGTAAGTGGCGTCATGTCCATCAAGGTCAGGTTTTGCCACCATCGACTCAGGTCACTTCAGGTTTTGCTGCCAGATGAATTGGGGAAAAAATTTGTTTTCAACACTGGGGGATTTTGTAATTGCAGGTAAGGGCTGTGGCTCTTTACTGGGGAATGTGGCTTTTAACTTGAGGCAAGTGGGTTTCCCAGTACTGAACCTCAGAATTGCACAGACTTACCCTCCGCATCACTATCAGCAATGGACAAAGTCCAGACCCCTCCCCATGGACAGAGTTGAGCCCTCTAAAATTTAAGGTATGGAGGAGCCAAGAAGAATGACAGGTTTACTTACAAGAGAGAAAGAAGGGGCTGGGCTATTTGTGCTCAGATTTTCCTTCCAAATGCATCCATCAGATAAAGACACTTGTCCCCTGAGGAATAAGTGCCGGCCCTGTCCACGGCTACTAGTAGATCCCTGTGTGTGTCAGGAGACATCTGGCGTGGAGAGAAAGATATCTCCAATGACTTTTTTGTTTATCCCATCCCCCCACCCCCCCCAAACACACACAGATTTATGCACTGGTCATCTTTGAAGATTGTGCACTTTTGTCCACAATGTTAATGATCGGATGCTGGGTCCATTCCCACTTAGATTTTTTACTTTACTTGTCTTTGCATCTTCCCTGACTCTCTTCTCCATTCCTTGGAGTCTTGGTAGGAAAGCTTATTCTCCAATTGGCAGAAGCCGCAGTAACAAGAGAGATAATCCCTGCAGTCGCTGCATCCAATGGCCATTGGCTTTAGCTTGTGCTCCCAGACAAGAGGCAGAACGATGTGCATCAAGAAATTCACAAGAAACCTATGAATATTCTTCACCATGGTTCTTCTTACCTTTCCTACAATGCTAATATCCAGGCTCCTTATTTTTTCATTGTTTTTATGAGTCATTGGAAAAAATAGTTAAGCACAAGAAGCATATATATACTCTTCTGATGCTACAAGAACATCTTTCAAAGTTAAGAGTCTTAAAGGAAAATATTGTGAACGGCTATTTTATGATAAGTGCACACAGGACATTTATAATAAATGAATTATAAAATTTTAGTGGTTGAGTCTTCAAGTCTTTCAGCAAACATTATTCAGGCAGGAGAGAATACTAGATACAAGTACAGACTTGAGAGCCAAACTAGCCAGGTTTGACGACTCCTCAGTCCACCGTGCAATGCAGGGATTTCTTAAGCAAGTTGTTTAACTTACTTGTTCTCAGTTTCATAATCTCTGAAAGAAGACAGTAGTACCTGCCTCACAGGGTTATTGAGTAGATTAAATAAGCTAATAGACGTAAAGCACTTAGAACAGTGCTGGACACTTATTAAACATTGTTTGCTGTTATTGTCCTTATTATCTTTATTAGTTTCCACTGTGATCCAGACACTGCAGGTATGGATATGCGGAGAGGACCAGGGCATTTCGTGCCCTCAAGGGAATGCCGTCTGTGAAGCTATCAGAACTCAGTAGTAAAAACAAAAGCCGTTCCAGATACTGTAGGAAACAAACATTGTAAGGGTTGAAGGAGTGAAAGTCAGGGCCACCATTAGGCATTTAGGTCACATTGCCAAAGCTGTCACCCAGAGGGCAGGAAAATGTAGAAGCCACTGCCAGGTTCACAGCTGCCGCTGGGGACTGGGTAGCTGGCTGGCTTCTACAAACACGCGCATCTGCCGAACCCGAGTGTCAACCACAGCTGGTGGCAGAAGAACCTCCCTGGTTCCCCTTGCCCTCCAGATCTCACACAGATTGTCCATCTGGCAGAATGGGATTGCATTCGGACCCTGGCCACAAGTACGACTAGGGCCTCCAGGCTTCCAGCCCCTCCACCACAAGGGAGAGAGTGAGAGAAGTGGCATTGGATGTTCAACCCCAAGAAACAGTATCTGGCCCGGGGTGGGAGGGAAAGCATATTCACTCGTTCGCTTATTCAACCACTAATAAGCGAATGAGTGAAGCACCCACTCCATATGGGTGCTGTTCTGGTGCTTAGAATACAACAGTAACAAAACAGGCCAGGTCTCTGCTCTCACAGAGTTTACATGAATCATAAATTATATGTGATGGGCACTGAGCTAAAATATGAGCAGAGCATTAAAGAGACAATGAGGAGAGTAGTAAGCCAGCTTGGGGCTGAGGATGCGGGGTTGGGAGGGTGCCCCAGAGGAAGGAGTGTAGAGCCAGGGTGTAGAAACTGTTCTATACGATAATTGAATACGAGGCAAAGAGATGGCGAGATCTCTACAGGGAATAGAGAGGGATAATCTTGATTATTCAACGAAGAGCTTTTATCCTTTTGAATAAGAGTGGCGCTGATGTCTTGAGGTGATGGTATTGTTTGTCCCTTGAAAGTGGCTCCTTTAGAATGACATTTGAGAAAGCGTGACTTGGACCATATAGGTACTCTATGTCCAAATAGATCATGACTTTATGGTTTAATAAATCATCTACTGATCTTTAAAAATTCTTGTTACACCATAGCAGTTGTGCATTTGCCATTTTACAGGGCGTCTGCAAGTTTGTATTTTGTTTCAGTTGTCTGTTGCTGTGTATCAACTTGCCCCAAAACTCAGTGACTTAAACCAGTGATTTACCATTTCTCACTCCTGTGTCTGGCTCCTCTGTGCTCCTCCATGAGGGCTCCCTCGCTCCAGCTTATTCTCATCATTCAGGATTCATTGTAGGGGATTGGCTTCCCCAGAGAAAGGAAGTGGAAGCTGCTGGGCCTCTTCAGGCCTGGGCTCCGGAAGTCCCAAAATGTCACTCTCCCTGCCCCTGCGTCCTATCTATGGGAGTCATTAAGGTGAGCCTAGAGTCAAAGGGAGGGGAAATAGACCCCATCTCGTGACGTGGGGTGAGGCATGTGCATGCAGGGAGGGGAGGATTTCATGGTGGCCAACTATGAAAGCTACTGAAACTCCCAGTTATAGTGTGTGGTTTCTTTGGCTTGGCTTTGTCGTAATTAGATTAAATGAGATAACACATGAAAATGTCGTAAGCTGATAGCCTGACACATAGCGAGTGCTCAACAAGCGTTACTAATCATAATAGTTGCTGTTGCGATGATGACGAGTTGTTGAGGCTTGGCAGTGACTCTGTAAACTGTACCCTAGTAGATCCTCCCACATTCTGAACTGAGGGAAAAAAGACCAAAGAGTTTGCAGATAGGAGATGAAATTATCACCACTTTTGCTCGTAAAGGTAGCACCAGAGGATGCTTTTGTGGTTCCGAACACTAAACATCGGAATGAGACCGTCTTCTGCCCGCGCACTGGCAGTGGGGCTGGGGAGGGTGAGGGACGGAGGGTCTGCTCCACAGAGCGTGGAGTCTGGAGCGGGGAGCACAGCCACGCTGTCTGCGGACAGACGGGTCACTTCCCCGGGGAGAGGGGTGAGCAGGTGGCTTGAGCTGGTTTATTCTTCCCGCATTTTCCAGTCAAACAAGTCACCCTTTAACTTCCCACCCGATTCTGGGGAGGGTAAGCGAGGCAGTAAAGAGAGTCCGGGAGTCTCCCGCTCCAGAAGGGCTTCCCTCCCCTAGCACGAATATTCGCTTATTTCGATTTTAACATTCGTACACGGTGGAAGCCTTCAGTTAACCAGGATCATTTAAATCAGATCATCTAGTTTGACATACCCCAAATTATATCCCAGTGAAATATCTTAATACAAAGAAGAAGAGACAGTGAGCTATAGGGTGTTACATACGTTATATATAAAAGCAGAAATTACATGCAAATATCCATCTCAGAATACTTTTGTAAGATAAGTGCTTAGCATGGCTGTGGGAAAAGTCACTTTATCTCTCTAGAAATAATTTGTTTTAAACCACTAAGTTTTGGGGTACATTGATATGCCGCAATAGACAACTAAAAAGTACAAACTCGCAAACACCTTTTAAGATGGCAAATGATAGAATTCCTACAGAGTAACAGGCACTCATCTACAAAGCAGTCGAGTTTGATAAAGCAAGCGGACAGTTCTTTTCAACTCAGGAAATTCTTTTAAGTCTCGTTTTAATGGTCGTGTGATTTAAATAAAAGTAAAACTTGTAGTAGTAGATGGCTCACAAGGATTCATAGGTGCTGAGTTATGTACAATCTAAAAGAAAATGATATTAACTTAAAGATTCCTTTGTATAACTTCTTCAGAGCTTTAGTTTCTATCATGTTTTCTGCTGTAATTAAACAGAATTCATTCTACAAATTAACATATGTTGGCTGTTGTATAATTAGAAAAAGATTTGTGTGATACTAAGTTAATGAAAGGTTAAAAAACTGCAGCTTTGGATGCAATTCAAAGGGAATAATACCCACTTCCAATTAAATACTTCCTTGAAATCTCATTTTCAATCCAGAATATTTCAAAGACATTGACATGGGGGTACACTCAAAACAGAGAGCAAAGCCCAGATGTCAGGTGTCTCATTCCAAGAGTGATTGCAGAATCTAACTCAGCAATGAAATCACAAAATTAAAAGGGTATCCTTCATAATGCTGAATCTGATCCATTATGTATAGTGTCATTCAGAGAGATTCTTGCCCCTGAATGTATTTTCTTTAGATTTTATTCTAAGCATCAGCTGCAATATTTGTTAGATAGGCATTGTATACACCAAACTCCTAACTGATTGGTGTGGAGAGTTACAAAGGACGTAAGAGACACATGCTGCTGCCTTTATTTTTTAGACTCATCCATCTAGGAGACAGGGCCAACACAACTGCCAAAAATATCAATGCAAACACTGGCTGTGAGAGGGATGTTTATGTGCAAAGGTCAATTGGAATAACTGGAATCAAACTGTCACATCTGATATCCCAGTCAGGCATGAACTGGTCAAGTTTTGTTAAAAGGGTAAGACCAAGATGTATCAAACCTAAGAAAGAGACCTCTCTACTGTAGTGGAGTGGCCAGCGGGGAAACTGGTCCAGCTGCAGGTGATGAGAACGAGTCCCTCCGCTGAGACCACTGAAAAGAAGACATGAAAAGAAAAGCTCCCTCTTAAGCCCAGGGTCACTCTCTGCGGAAGCCCAAATAATCTATGTAGAGAATCCACTGTAATAACAGTAAAAGGAATATGCAGGAAAAGTGTAAAAAGATCCAGACCTTCCCACCTCTGAGAAGCTACCATTGGTAGGTATGTATATGCAAACTTGTGGGGGACGATTGCATTCATAAAATAAGAATTTCACAATTTAACGAAATCACTCCGAACTAGTAAATCTTATAAAGTGGGAGGCTTTTGTCACGTGGCCCCCAAATTTTTTGGCACTCCTCCCTTTGACAGGTGGAACCTATGACGTCTTTCCTTGAATCTGGGCTCTCTGACTGGTTTTGGCCAATAGGATACAGAAGAAATGGCACAGTGCCAGGTTCTGGGCCCAGGCTTTTAGAAATTGGTCACTTCATTTTCTGTCTTTGAAACACTTGTTCCTTAGACCCCAGCCACCCTTGAAAAGATCCCTTAAGAGAAGTGAGCGGTAACACCAAGTTGCCAGCAAGGAGGAGGAGCTATCTTGGAAGGAGTCTCCCCCCACGCCTCCCCTTCCCCCCCCAGCAGAATCCTCCCAGCAGACCAGTGTTGTGTGGAGCAGAAACGCCTTCCCCACCAAACCCCGCCCAAATTGCAGATCCAAGAGAAAAATGAATGATGATTGTTTTAATTTGTTATGCAGTCATAGATAAGTAAAAGGCATAAAATGAAACAAATGCACTATAGTGTGGACTGGCTAAGGTGAAAGAATTTGGGGGGCAGATCTGGATTTGCATCCAGAGATTTGTTATAATCTTGGTAAAGCACTTAATTTCCTCAAGCTTCATTGCCCCTCAAACTGCTGAATGTTGAGCATGATATTGGGTTGACCAAAAAGTTCGTTCGGTTTTTTCCGTAACATCTCACGGAATAACAACAATGGTAACTACCTTACAGGGCTAGCATGAGAAATAAATAAATAAGCACCTAAGACAATGTCTGAAAGATAGGGAGGGCTTAACATTCTAGATCAGAATTTGCTAAAAGCCCTAGGCGATACAGAAAAGAAGAGGTATAAGGTTACAAGGGAATGAGAATTACTTGAATAACTGCTCTTTTGTAAATTGTGGCATGAAAGGGGTCATTGTTCCTAAATTATGCCACCTATATAATCCTGTAAGCTTTTAGCTAGAAGGGACGAGGTAAAAACAGTGTATTTTTTTTTTCTTTTTTAAATTTTTATTTATTTATTTTTGGCTGTGTTAGGGCTTCGTTTCTGTGCAAGGGCTTTCTCTAGTTGTGGCGAGCGGGGGCCACTCTTCATCGCGGTGCGCGGGCCTCTCACTGTCGCGGCCTCTCTTGTTGCGGAGCACGGGCTCCAGATGCACAGGCTCAGTAGTTGTGGCTCACGGGCCCAGTTGCTCCGCGGCATGTGGGATCTTCCCAGGCCAGGGCTCGAACCCGTGTCCCCTGCATTGGCAGACAGATTCTCAACCACTGCACCACCAGGGAAGCCCCAAAACAGTGTATTTTTTAAATGTTGGTTTAACACATGAATTCAGCCCAAATTATGAGCATTAAGTTAATAAGTTACATCTTTAAATAATAGAGCAGCCACACCTTATAACTTATTTTCAAAAAAATTATCTGGAAAAAAACCCCACTTTTGAAACCATACGTAGCAAGCAGATTTCAATAAAATGACATTCAAAGAGAATAAAAAGTTAGCACTTTCTCCTTTTAATGTAAGACGTGCTAAAATCTTATACTAAAAATCGTTTCTTTCACACATAGAGTCCCTTTAATGTTGCTTTAAATCCACATGAAGGTTCATAGGTCATTTTTTTAACTCCTTTTAATCTTTTAGTCCTTGATGCACAGTTTGCTTTGCCACAGATGTTCCAAAGAGCATGTTGGGGCCACATTTATGTGGGAACGACCACTCTTGTTAAAAAATGAGCAGCCATCTTTATCTAGGAAGGATTTCAATACAAATCTCATGTATGATTGAAAACTGTCTCATTCCAAGTGGCTACTATGGTAGAATGCCCCAACCCTTATGTAAGTTGATCATTCTTGTGTGCCTGTAAATGTTACTGTCAGCCTGCATTATAATGAGGAAATAACATAGGTGTTCCTGTTGAAGTTTGGGGTGGAGGAGAGTAGAAAGGAGGCATGAAGAGAAGGGAGGAGATGGAGCTCTTGGGTGAATCAGTGCATAAATACAGCCAGGGGTAGATGGATGATAACTTGAATCTGGAAAGTGTTAATTCATCTGTTCGCTAATTCTGCCCTATAAATCTCAGAGTAGCATGGAATTGAGAGAGAAGGCCCTGGCATCTAAGAATTTTGAAACAAACAATTTTTTTTTATTAATTAATTTTATTTATTTATTTATTAATTTTTGGCTGTGTTGGGTCTTCGTTTCTGTGCAAGGGCTTTCTCTAGTTGTGGCGAGCGGGGGCTACTCTTCATCGCGGTGCACGAGCCCTCTCACTGTCGTGGCCTCTCTTGTTGTGGAGCACAGGCTCCAGACGCGCAGGCTCAGTAATTGTGGCTCACGGGCCTAGTTGCTCTGCGGCATGTGGGATCTTCCCAGACCAGGGCTCGAACCCGTGTCCCCTGCACCAGCAGGCAGATTCTCAACCACTGCGCCACCAGGGAAGCCCTGAAACAAACAATTTTTGCTTTTGAACTTTGAGTTTGGTACTCCTTGGAAAGAGCGTGGTACTTCGGCAGTCTAGTCCCTCTTGGGGCAGGAGAGCCAGAATACTGAGCGTGAGCAGGGCGGAGGGAAGCCAGGAGCCTGCCATCCTGGAGGTACCTTGTATGGTTATTTAAAAAAAAGGAAAACGAGGGCTTAGCCAAATGCTTTGGTACTTCTACCAAGATTTTTAAATATTTGAAACTCACTCTTTGGATTCAGTACTTATTTTCTAGTCTTTTCTTTTTGTCGTTCCTTACCATTTTCCTTTTGGAAACTTACAGTCTATCTCAACTGTGTCAAAAAGAAAAAAAAAGTTTCACTTTTGCTGATAATCGTGAATAGGATCAGAGCAGACCCATGCTCTGCAGGCGGCTCTAGTGGGTGTATAAGCGGGAGGGAGGGGTCCCTTTTTACACTCTGCTGACCTCAAAATGAGTAAGTAAGTTGCCTCTCTGCCAGCACCTGCTCATGGGGGCAGGGCAGTACAGGTTTCTAGGCCACGAGTTTCATTCGATACCACGGCATCCAAGAATCACAACACTAGCATCCTAGATTCAGTACTGCCAAATGTTTACCTGTTGTGTGACCTGGGCAGGTTCTAGAATGTCGATCTTCCTTTTCTGTCAGAACAAAAAACATCTATATTGTATCAGTATATCTTACGGAGTTCTGAGGGAGTTCTGAGGACTAAATTCTAATGTCGTATACACACAGTGAGCCCTACGTAGAAACAAAGCGTTCTTCTTTTCTTAAAACTCTTCCAAATACATGAATCTTAAACTGACTCTAAGCCAATATTAAGTAATTAAGTTCCAGTAAAATAATTAATATTGAGTACTCACACAGAGTAGGTGCTCAAGAAAGACTTGTTGAATTCAAAGTCATCTTAAGAGAAATGAGAGTGGAGAGGAGGTGGGGGCAGTCTACCCACAGATCCAGCCTTCCCAGGCGTTCCTGCAGGACCAGCTCTAGTGCACAGAACCCGTCCCCCTAAGTTCCAGTCCCTGTCACCTCCCACCCTCACCTCCAGCAGAGCCAACCCTCTCTCTGTCAATATACCCAAACTCATAGCTGTATGGCCCCCCGCTCTTCTGGGTGAGACTAGATCCCTACAGGGATGGTTGCAGAGACCCAACCATTGCAGACCCCATCCCCCAGGCTAGAGCTTCCGTGAAGCCACATTCCATGCATACAGCTCCTGATTTTTTGCTGTAGCCACCCAAGGGAGAGGAAAATTGGCAGAGAAGGGCGTCTTCCTCTCAGGAAAGCAGGGACTGAAGGATGATGAGGTGAGAAGAGATTTCTGCCATGAAACCAGACAACAGCAGTGCAGTTTTAAGTTCCCGTGCAATTCTCACAAAAACAATGAGAAATCAGATACTGCTAATGTTATGGTCTAGCTGCAGTGTGACTTTGGGGACCAGTTAGGAAGCTTGCCACTTTCTGTAACATTATCTTTATGGCAAGTTTCATTTTGTGTTCCATTTAAATCATGCGCAGTCAGGCTTGCGTATCAGCCATTTAGAAGTTGGAGAGATTTGAGCGTTTTCGCTAGAGAACTTTCTCGTTTTCTAATAGCCTGTGTGTGCGTGTAGTATAATGTTTGTGTCCTAGAGGCCACCTGCGGTTAGGAGGCATGAAATGGACTGAAACGTTTTGCCTTCTACTTTTGGTTTGGACAGTACCTCTGCTACCTTGGGCAGTTCTCCCTGGGACTCTTTTCCTCACCTGTAGAATGAGGTAGATGAAAAACAGGACTTCTGGGACCTCTTTCAGCTTCAGGATTACATTACTCCATTTCTTTGAAACTCCACAGCAGTTCCATTTTGTTTTATTTGTTTTTAGGAAGAGGAAGTGTGGGCTCTAGCTCTGCCTCCTACCTTTGTGAACAATTACTCTGTCGTCGGAAAAATGATAATAATATCCCCTGACCTCCTTGACTCAGATGTTTGTCATGGTAATGGATGGAGAAGCACTTCTGAAACTGCAGTGTACTACAGAAGTGAACACTGTTGATTATTTGAATGTCGAAAGTACAGCAGAGGACAACCAAGTCAGTGGGAAACCTCACCAGGATTTAGAAACCCTTCCCACCTGTTCAATATTAAAACTGGAGAGTGTGAGTAGGATGAAATAAGCATAAATGTCCTCTTCTTCAGGCCTACAAATGAGACTTTTAGGTTGACAAACTTGTTGGGCCTTTGGGTGAGGTGGTTGCATATAAACTCCTGGAGAGAAGGGGTTGCATCTCCATCCTGAACTGTGTGATGGGATTCATCATGTGTGTACATCCAACACATGATACACACGGGGACTAGTGAGTGATCGAGCTTAAAGGTTCACAATCTGGAGCTGGAAACACTTGAGTTTGAGACCTTGCTCTGTGCCATTTTCTGACTCGGTGACCTTAAGCAAGTTATTTAAGCAAATCTACAATTAGAGAAATTTTCTCTAAAATTGAACATATCATAGGATTCTTATGAGGCTTAAATAAGATAAAGCTTGTGAAATGCTTATCACCTGCCTGGCACATAATAAGTCCTCATTAAGTGTTAACTAGGTTTATTTTTATCATTGTTATTTATTAGCTCCATTATCTCCTTACCTAGCAGAGGCTGACAACTCAGTTAGTTAAAGAGGTGACATCAAGCCTGGCTCAACTAGCTGGCAGTCATTAAAAAAAACAAAAACAAACTCATCTGCTAGTGGTATCTTTGTTGCCCACTCAAGTAGAAGAGGGAAAGATATGTGACATGATGATACAGTTGGGAAACATTTATATTCTATTTGTTTATATTAAGCCAGAATGTTTATTTCCAACTGTCAAGGTTGACATCTTAAGAGGCCATGGTTGTTACAAACATTTTAAAAAGTGCTTTTGTAGAATTATCATCAGAAATAAGTTTATGAGCTAGGAGGATAGGGATGCCTTCTTGCTTTACAGTCAGACCCTGTTTTTAATCAGAAATTCACTACAGTCATTTTACAAATATTTATTGAGGGCTTTCTACATGCAAGACACTGTTTTAAGCCCAGATGATATAGAATTTAACTATGTTAAATACCTGTGTTTATTTAACATGCACATCACCCCTACTGTCATGGGTTTCATGTTCTAATGGAGAAATCATGTGAAAAAAGCAAATAAATTAAAATATCTTTAAAATATCTTTGTAAACTTTGTAAACTCCTTGGGATGACGCATACCATGAAGAAAAATGAAGCAAGGTAAGGAGAAAGAGTAATGGGCAGAATTACTTTCCCATCAATGAGTGGTCAGAGAAGGTCTGCCTGATGAGATATTTGAACAGAGCCATGCATGGAAGGGAAGAAGGGAGCCAGCGAGATAACATGGAAGACAAGCATTTCTGCCAAGAAGTGCATGCAAAGAAGAAGCAGTAAGTGCAAAGGTCCTGAGGCAGAGCATGCCTTAGGTGCCCAAGGAGCAACAGGGTCAGTGTGGTGGAGAACAGATGGAGACAGGGCAATTTTCACAAAATGTAACACCCCAGTATAGCAGGCACCAACCAACCAGAACAGATACTGTCTATCAGCAGCCAGTAAGCTGCACCTGTGTGTCTCCACTGAGCATCAGCCTTGGTAGACAATGGGATCAGGGAACATATGAGGGCCAAGATCATGTGCAGCCAGCATGTTATCTAGACTTAGCTCCATAAACCAACTTTACCCACAAAAGATAAGGATTTTTCACTATTTATTTGGGTAGTATCCCATTCATTGATTCCATTTATTTTTAAAAGTGATTCTAAGAGAAGTTTCCAAAAGTATTTCCAACATTGTTGGAAAAGAGGGTGTGTCAGTATTCACTTGGATGTATACGTAGGTTTGTTAAAAACGAACCTGATCAGTGTTTTGTTTTGTTTTAAATTCAGCAGTTGTTCAGTGTCCTAATGAGGTAGAAAGGTGTGCAGCCTAACCTGCCTCTACTGGCTGCCTGGGTCCCTGGAAACTAGAATGGAAAGGGATGAGAGACATAATAATCAGATATTTAGAGGAAGCAGGTGGCAAATGGCCCCAAACCTTGGAAATAATACCCATACAAGAGAGGAAAAAGCCATTTAAACATATGTGACCTGGGTAGACAGGAAATCCTCTCTGAGGTGGCAGAGAGGTTGGGGCCTGCCTTGGTCTCTGGGTGCTTGAAAGTTGCATTGGCTCTGCTTGGTGTAGCTCCAGGTGGATCCCTTAACGAAGGCTCATAGGAAATCTGTTGCAAATTCTTTTTATTTTTTTTTTTTTAAATGAGTTCAAAGTTTATTTCCACTGAATAGATGAGAAGTTCTTTGGGATCAAATGAGGAAAAAGAGTCAAATTTCTTGAACTTTAAAATATTAGGCTAGGGCTTCCCTGGTGGCGCAGTGGTTGAGAATCTGCCTGCCAATGCAGGGGACACGGGTTCGAGCCCTGGTCTGGGAAGATCCCACATGCCGCGGAGCAACTGGGCCCGTGAGCCACAACTACTGAGCCTGTGCATCTGGAGCCCGTGCTCCGCAACAAGAGAGGCCGCGACAGTGAGAGGCCCGCGCACCGCGATGAAGAGTGGCTCCCGCTCGCCGCAACTAGAGAAAGCCCTCGCACAGAAACGAAGACTCAACAAAGCCAAAAAATAAAAATAAAAAAAATAAAAAAATAAAAAAAATATTAGGCTATAATAAACATTAGAACAAAAAATTTAAACTTAAAAAATAGATTTTATATCATCCTTGACTTTTTATCCATCCAGATACTGGAAAGTTTCTTTGTTACACATTTCTGAGTAACATAACATTATTACTTGGTATTTATAAAATATCTTCATGTACAGCATATCTTATTTTTTAATTTTTAATTTTTTAAATAATCTTTATTGGAGTTTAATTGCTTTACAATGGTGTGTTAGTTTCTGCTTTATAACAAAGTGAATCAGCTATACATATACATATATCACCATATCTCTTCCCTCTTGCGTCTCCCTCCCTCCCACCCTCCCTATCCCGTCCCTCTAGGTGGTCACAAAGCACCGAGCTAATCTCCCTGTGCTATGCAGCTGCTTCCCAGTAGCTATCTATTTGACATTTGGTAGTGTGTATATGTAAATGCCACTCTCTCACTTTGTCCCAGCATACCCTTCCCCCTCCCCATGTCCTCAAGTCCATTCTCTAGAGCTGCGTCTTTATTCCTGTCCTGCTCCTAGGTTCATCAGAACCTTTTTTTTTTTTAATTCCATATATATGTGTTAGCATACGGTATTTGTTTTTCTCTTTCTGACTTACTTCACTTTGTATGACAGACTCTAGGTCCATCCACCTCACTACAAATAACTCAATTTCGTTTCTTTTTATGGCTAAGTAATATTCCATTGTATCTATGTGCCACATCTTCTTTATCCATTCATCTGTTGATGGACACTTAGGTTGCTTCCATGTCCTGGCTATCGTAAGTAGTGCTGCAGTGAACATTGTAGTACATGACTCTTGTTGAATTACGGTTTTCTCCAGGTATATTCCCAGTAGTGGGATTGCTGGGTCGTATGGTAGCTCTATTTTTAGTTTTTTAAGGAACCTCCATCCTGTTCTCCACAGTGGCTGTATCAATTTACATTCCCACCAACAGTGCAAGAGGGTTCCCTTTTCTCCACACCCTCTCCAGCATTTATTGTTTGTAGACGTTTTGATGATGGCCCTTCTAACTGGTGTGAGGCGATACCTCATTGTGGTTTTAATTTGCATTTCTCTAATGATTAATGATGTTGAGCATCCTTTCATGTGTTTGTTGGCAATCTGTATATCTTCTTTGGAGAAATGTCTACTTAGGTCTTCTGCCCATTTGTGGATTGGGTTGTTTGTTTTTTTGATATTGAGCTGCATGAGCTGCTTGTATATTTTGGAGATTAATCCTTTGTCAGTTGCTTCATTTGCAAATATTTTCTCCCATTCTGAGGGCTGGCTTTTCATCTTGTTTATGGTTTCCTTTGCTGTGCAAAAGCTTTGAAGTTTCATTAGGTCCCGTTTGTTTATTTTTGTTTTTATTTCCATTTCTCTAGGAGGTGGGTCAAAAAAGATCTTGCTGTGATTTATGTCATAGAGTGTTCTGCCTATGTTTTCCTCTAAGAGTTTTATAGTGTCTGGCCTTAAATTTAGGTCTTTAATCCATTTGGAGTTTATTTTTCTGTATGGTGTTATGGAGTATTCTAATTTCATTCTTCTACATGTAGCTGTCCAGTTTTCCCAGCAGCACTTATTGAAGAAGCTGTCTTTTCTCCATTGTATATTCTTGCCTCCTTTATCAAAGATAAGGTGACCATATGTGCGTGGGTTTTTCTCTGGGCTTTCTATCCTGTTCCACTGATCTGTATTACTGTTTTTGTGCCAGTACCATACTGTCTTGATTACCATAGCTTAGTAGTATAGTCTGAAGTCAGGGAGCCTGATTCCTCCAACTCTGTTTTTCTTTCTCAAGATTGCTTTGGCTATTTGGGATCTTTTGTGTTTCCGTACAAATTGGGAAGTTTTTTGTTCTAGTTCTGTGAAAAATGCCATTGGTAGTTTGATAGGGATTGCATTGAACCTGTAGATTGTTTTGGGTAGTATAGTCATTTTCACAGTGTTGGTTCTTCCAATCCAAGAACATGGTATATCTCTCCATCTGTTTGTATCATCTTTAATGTCTTTCATCAGTGTCTTGTAGTTTTCTGCATACAGGTCTTTTGTCTCATTAGGTAGGTTTATTCCTAGGTATTTTATTCTTTTTGTTGCAGTGGTAAATGGGAGTGTTTCCTTAATTTCTCTTTCAGATTTTTTGTTGTTAGTGTTTAGGAATGCAAGAGATTTCTATGCATTAATTTTGTATTTTGCTACTTCACCAAATTAATTGATTAGCTCTAGTAGTTTTCTGGTGGCATCTTTAGGATTCTCTATGTATAGTATCATGTCATTTGCAAACAGTAACAGTATTACTTTTTCTTTTCTGATTTGGATTCCTTTTCTTTCTCTTTCTTCTCTGATTGCTGTGGCTAAAACTTCCAAAATTATGTTGAATAATAGTGGTGAGAGTGGGCAACCTTGTCTTGTTCCTGATCTTAGTGGAAATGGTTTCAGTTTTTCACCATTGAGAATGATGTTGGCTGTGGGTTTGTTATATATGGCCTTTATTATGTTGAGGTAAGTTCCCTCTACGCCTGCTTTCTGGAGGGTTTTTATCATAAATGGGTCTTGAATTTTGTAAAAAGCTTTTTCTGCATCTATTGAGATGATCATATGGTTTTTATTCTTCAATTTGTTAATATGGTGTATCACATTGATTGATTTGCATATATTGAAGAATCTTTGCATTCCTGGGATAAACCCCACGTGATCATGTTGTATGATCCTTTTCATGTGCTGCTGGATTCTGTTTGCTAGTATTTTGCTGAGGATTTTTGCATCTATGTTCATCAGTGATATTGGCCTGTAGCTTTCTTTCTTTGTGACATCTTTGTCTGGTTTTGATATCAGGGTGATAGTGGCCTCATAGAATGAGTTTGGGAGTGTTCCTCCCTCTGCTATATTTTGGAAGAGTTTGAGAAGGATAGGTGTTAGCTCTTCTCTAAATGTTTGATAGAATTCGCCTGTGAAGCCATCTGGTCCTGGGCTTTTGTTTGCTGGAAGATTTTTAATCACAGTTTCAATTTCAGTGCTTGTGATTGGTCTGTTTTTATTTTCTATTTTTTCCTGGTTCAGTCTCAGAAGGTATGTGCTTTTCTAAGAATTTGTCCATTTCTTCCAGGTTGTCCATTTTATTGGCATATAGTTGCTTGTAGTAATCTCTCATGATCCTTTGTATTTCTGCAGTGTCAGTTGTTACTTCTCCTTTTTCATTTCTAATTCTGTTGATTTAAGCCTTTTCCCTTTTTTTCTTGATGAGTCTGGCTAATGGTTTATCAATTTTGTTTATCTTCTCAAAGAACCAGCTTTTGGTTTTATTGATCTTTGCTGTTGTGTCCTTGATTTATTTTTCATTTATTTCTGATTTGATTTTTATGATTTCTTTCCTTCTGCTAACTTTGGGTTGTTTTTGTTCTTCTTTCTCTAATTGCTTTAGGTGTAAGGTTAGGTTGTTTATTTGAGAATTTTCTTGTTTCTTGTGGTAGGATTGTATTGCTATAAACTTCCCTCTTAGAACTGATTTTGCTGCATCCCATAGGTTTTAAGTCATCTTGTTTTCATTGTCATTTGTTTCTAGGTATTTTTTTAATTTCCTCTTTGATTTCTTCAGAGATCTCTTGGTTATTTAATAGTGTATTGTTTAGCCTCCATGTGTTTGTATTTTTTACAGATTTTTTCCTGTAATTGTTATCTAGTCTCATAGCGTTGTGGTTGGAAAAGATACTTGATATTATTTTAATTTTCTTAAATTTAACAGGGCTTGATTTGTGACCCAAGATATGGTCTATCCTGGAGAATGTTCCATGAGCACTTGAGAAGTGTATTCTGTTGGTTTTGGATGGAATGTCCTATAAGTAATCAATTAAGTCCATCTTGTTTAATGTGTCATTTAAAGCTTGTGTTTCCTTATTTATTTTCATTTTGGGTGATCTGTCCATTGGTGAAAGTGGGGTGTTAAATTCCCCTACTATGATTTTGTTACAGTTGATTTCTCTTTTTATGGCTGTTAGCATTTGCTTTATGTATTGAGGTGCTCCTATGTTGGGTGCATAAATATTTACAATTGTTATATCTTCTTCTTGGTTTGAGCCCTTGATCATTATGTAGTGTCCTTCTTTGTCTCTTGTAATAGTCTTTATTTTAAAGTCTATTTTGTCTGATATGAGAATTGCTACTCCAGCTTTCCTTTGATTTTCATTTGCATGGAATATCTTTTTCCATCCCCTCACTTTCAGTCTGCATGTGTCTCTAGGTCTGAAGTTGGTCTCTTGTAGACAGCATATATATCCCTATCAAATTACCAATGGCATTTTTTACAGAGCTAGAACAAATCATCTTAAAATTTGTATGGAGACACAAAAGACCCCGAATAGCCAAAGCAGTCTTGAGGCAAAAAAATGGAGCTGGAGGAATCAGACTCCCTGACTTCAGACTATACTACAAAGCTACAGTAATCAAGACAATATGGTACTGGCACAAAAACAGAAACATAGATCAATGGAACAAGATAGAAAGCCCAGAGATTAACCCACGCATCTATGGTCAACTAATCTATGACAAAGGAGGCAAAGATATACAATGGAGAAAAGACAGTCTCTTCAATAAGTGGTGCTGGGAAAACTGGACAGCTACATGTAAAAGAATGAAATTAGAATACTCCCTAACACCATACACAAAAATAAACTCAAAATGGATTAGAGACCTAAATATAAGACTGGACACTATAAAACTCTTAGAGGAAAACATAGGAAGAACACTCTTTGACATAAATCACAGCAAGATCTTTTTTGATCCACCTCCTAGAGTAATGGAAATAAAAACAAAAATAAACAAGTGGGACCTAATGAAACTTCAAAGCTTTTGCACAGCAAAGGGAACCATAAACAAGACGAAAAGACAACCCTCAGAATGGGAGAAAATATTTGCAAATGAATCAACGGACAAAGGATTAATCTCCAAAATATATAAACAGCTCATTCAGCTCAATATCAAAGAAACAAACACCGCAATCCAAAAATGGGCAGAAGACCTAAATAGACATTTCTCCAAAGAAGACATACAGACGGCCACGAAGCACATGAAAAGCTGCTCAACATCACTAATTATTAGAGAAATGCAAATCAAAACTACAATGAGGTATCACCTCACTCCTGTTAGAATGGGCATCATCAGAAAATCTACAAACAACAAATGCTGGAGAGGGTGTGGAGAAAAGGGAACCCTCTTGCACTGTTGGTGGGAATGTAAATTGATACAGCCACTATGGAGAACAATATGGAGGTTCCTTAAAAAACTAAAAATAGAATTACCATATGACCCAGCAATCCCACTACTGGGCATATACCCAGAGAAAACCGTAATTCAAAAAGACACATGCACCCGAATGTTCATTGCAGCACTATTTACAATAGGCAGGTCATGGAAGCAACCTAAATGCCCATCAACAGACGAATGGATAAAGAAGTTGTGGTACATATATACAATGGAATATTACTCAGCCTTAAAAAGGAACGAAATTGAGTCATTTGTTGAGACGTGGATGGATCTAGAGACTGTCATACAGAGTGAAGTAAGTCAGAAAGAGAAAAACAAATATCATATATTAATGCATGTATGTGGAACCTAGAAAAATGGTACAGATGAGCCAGTTTGCAGGGCAGAAGTTGAGACACAGATGTAGAGAATGGACATATGGACACCAAGGGGGGAAAACTGCGGTGAGGTGGGGATGGTGGTGTGCTGAATTGGGCGATTGGGATTGACATGTATACACTGATATGTATAAAATTGATGCCTAATAAGAACCTGCAGTATAAAAAAACAAACAAAACAACTAAAAAAATAAAAAAAAATAAAAAAAAATAGTCTTTATTTTAAAGTCTATTTTGTCTGATATGAGAATTGCTACTCCAGCTTGCTTTTGATTTCCATTTGCATGGAATACCTTTTTCTATACCCTCACTTTCAGTCTGTATGTGTCCCTAGGTCTGAAGTGGGTCTCTTGTAGACAGCATATATACAGGTCTTGTTTTTGTATCCATTCAGCCAGTCTATGTCTTTTGGTTGGAGCACTTAATCCATTTACATTTAAGGTAATTATTGATATGTATGTTCCTATTACCATTTTCTTAATTGTTTGGGGTTTGTTTTTGTAGGTCTTTTCCTTCTCTTGTGTTTCCTGCCTAGAGAAGTTCCTTTAGCATTTGTTGTAAAGCTGGTGTGGTGGTGCTGAATTCTCTTAGCTTTTGCTTGTCTGTAAAGGTTTTAATTTCTCCATCAAACCTGAATGAGATCCTTGCTGGGTAGAGTAATCTTGGTTGTAGGTTTTTGCCTTTCATCACTTTAAATATGTCCTGCCACTCCCTTCTGGCTTGCAGAGTTTCTGCTGAAGGATCAGCTGTTAACCTTATGGAGATTCCATTGTATGTTATTTGTTGCTTTTCCCTTGCTGCTTTCAGTATTTTTTCTTTGTATTTAATTTTTGATAGTTTGATTAATATGTGTCTTGGCATGTTTCTCCTTGGGTTTATCCTGTATGGGACTCTCTGCACTTCCTGAACTTTATTTACTATTTCCTTTCCCATATTAGGGAAGTTTTCAACTATAATCTCTTCAAATATTTTCTCAGTCCCTTTCTTTTTCTCGTCTTCTTCTGGGACCCCTATAATTCGAATGTTGGTGCATTTAATGTTGTCTCAGAGGTCTCTGAGACTGTCCTCAATTCTTTTCATTCTTTTTTCTTTATTCTGCTCTGCAGTAGTTATTTCCACTATTTTATCTTCCAGGTCACTTATCCGTTCTTCTGCCTCAGTTATTCTGCTATTGATTTCTTCTAGAGAATTTTTAATTTCATGTATTGTGTTGTTCATCATTGTTTGTTTGCTCTTTGGTTCTTCTAGGTCCTTGTTAAATGTTTCTTGTATTTTCTCCATTCTATTTCCAAGATTTTGGATCATCTTTACTATCACTACTCTGAATTCTTTTTCAGGTAGACTGCCTATTTCCTCTTCATTTGTTTGGTCTGGTGGGTTTTTACCTTGCTTCTTCATCTGCTGTGTGTTTCTCTGTCTTCTCATTTTGCTTAACTTACTGTGTTTGGGGTCTCCTTTTGCAGGCTGCTTGTTCGTAGTTCCTGTTGTTTTTGGTGTCTGCCCCCAGTGGCTAAGGTTTGTTCAGCAGGTTGTGTAGGCTTCCTCGTGGAGGGGACTAGTGCCTGTGTTCTGGTGGATGAGGCTGGATCTTGTCTTTCTGGTGGGCAGGACCGCGTCCAGTGGTGTGTTTTGGGATGTGTGTGACCTTATGTTTTTAGACAACCTCTCTGCTAATGGGTGGTGTTGTGTTCCTGTCTTGCTAGTTGTTTGGCATAGGGCTTCTAGCACTGGAGCTTGCTGGTCGTTGAGTGGAGCTGGGTCTTAGTGTTGAGATGGAGATCTCTGGGAGAGCTCTTGCCGATTGATTTTATGTGGGGCCAGGAGGTCTCTGGTGGACCAATGTCCTGAACTTGGCTCTCCCACCTCAGAGGCTCAGCCCTGACACCTGGCTGGAGCACCAAGACCCTATCAGCCACACGGCTTTCTAAAGAGAGTGGTGTGTGTGGTGAGTCTGGCCTCCAGCCAGTGGGTCCGATGCTGACACACTCCCGCCTCTGCTCCTGTTAAAAATTCTTTAAGAGGGAAAACTAAGGCAGCAATTCTGAAGCCCATTATAAAGTTGTTGGGGCAAGGACCACCAGCCCTATCCTGTCTGCATCTGTGAGGGCAGTAGCAGCAGCAATGAGATTGATGGTGATCAGTAGCGGAAGCTTAAGTGAATTCACCTGGGGCACCTTACAGCCCAGCAGCAGCTGTGATATGACCGCTGTCAGGGACAGTGGGGATGCATGGTACGGATTTCACAGCTGCTGAGATCCCAGGGCACTGTATATGTATTAAAACCTATAATTGCTGTAGCAAAATGTAATGGCATGCAAGGAGAACGCATAAGCCACATGTTTCATAACAGATCCCCAAGGTAATCAAGAGTTTTATACTGGCTGTTACTTTTTCATTCACGCATGTGTCCGTTCACTCACAGGACCAGTAAGTGTATGGTTGGAGCTGTCCACCGCTTCCCCTCCCCCAGTCTGGTTTGGAAGCTGAGGGAGCATGGGTTATACAAGCTTTCAAGATGTTAATAATCACAAAGGATTGTGTGGCTTTTGGCTCTGGAATCTGAAAGTGCCAGGTGTATCTGGATTTCACTACTTCATAGCAGTGTGTCTTCTTTCTGTGAGCCTTTTAAATGGGGCTAGTAATAGGACTTGTAAGCTTCCTATGAGAATTACTGGGATAATATATGAAAAGCACTTAGCTCTGTGCCTGGCATAATAGACACATTAAAGCTAGTTCTGATGATTCAAAATGGGAATAGAATTATAGACTGGGGAGTGTGGGGGATAAGGAGGAGAATGAAGAGGAAGAAGAGGAGGAGAAAAGAAAAGGAAGAGGGTCGAGCAGAGGGGGAGGAAAGGAGTTAGGGAGGAGAACATGCAGGGAAAAAAAATAGCCGAGAAAAAAAATCAAATGTGCCAAGCTATGTGAAGACAAAATATTCTATAAATTTAATATAAATTTAATTTAATGTAAATTTAAATTTATAAATATTCTATACATTTTAAGAGAGTCAGAAATTATTTAAGAACCAGAGACTGATAGACTGGAGGGGGCCCTAAATGATGTTTTTTTAAAGGAGAAGAATTTTTTTGTTACTTGAAGAAGAAATGATTTTAACAGTAGGGTTTTAGATGGTCATTGGAATCAAATGATTGCTTTTATTCCTGACTGTTTGCTGAGTTCCTGTAAACAGTGAGATGAGTAATACTTTCTGAGCATCCCTGAAACAAGATAGTAATTAAAGAGAATGCTAGAGTTGTATCTGATGGTTATAAAGATGGAGATTCCAGAGTACAGTTAATAGCCATTCCATTCATTTCAGATTGAACTAACCAAGCCATTCCAAACCAAAGGAGATTTTGGACTCAAACTCCTTCAATCTATCTGTCTACTTCCAATTCTAAGAGGTAACTGTCAGCTTAAAATTCAGTGCCTGGCCGAATTCAGATGTGATAGGTGATTATTTTTTACCAGTCCCTTCCTATATAATAGGAGGACATGGAGAATTTGAGTGGCTTGCTGAAAGTTACATAGCTGGCATAAACACCATCTGTCAATAGCATTTCAGAAGATCTTGCTTTATTCTGGATGTGATTTGGGTAGTTTCTCCCCCTTAGGTAAAATGATGTTTTTCTATCCCCCCTCATCCTGGAGTTGGTTTATCATTTTGGTTTTTTACAACTTGTTGACGTTTTTCCTAAATAGGCCATTTGGTTGTACAACCAGTAAACTTTGTATTCTGGAGATTTTGCCCAAGGAGGTTGAATATATTTATATCTGAATGTGTCCATATATTTCAATATGTATTTGAAAGCTGCTAAGGTTATATAGCACTATGAAATTTCCTGCTCCACAAAATAAAATGAAAACAAATGCCCTTATCCTGTAACAAGACATTTTCAAAAGTTCAAAACATGTAAAAATGAGGCTTTATTCTGTAAGAAGTAAAATCAGAAATAAATACAAGATCTCGCCCTTTTTCATTAATGCCATTATATTCTGTGTACATATGTAAGTAATTTCCCATTTAAGTTCTATAAAAGACTGATCATACTTAGATGTATGTAATATGTTTCTAAACATTTTAGCCACTAAATATCATTTTCTAATCAAAATGACATCTGCAAGATAAAAATAAAAGGTAGAACATTTGTTTTTGGAATAACTTTCTACCATAACAGCTATACTATCAAAACACACTGAAGGTGTTTACTGCAAAATCTATAGGGTAGAATGAACCTCAGAATAGGTCTGCCAGCATGAAGTACTTAAATTAACACAAATTTCAGCAATATTAAAAACAGATCAAAACATTCTATCAAGCCCAAGTCCAGACCATTTCATGACTTGATTATAATCTTTTCTACCCCTCCAAAACAAGTGGGGAGACAGAAGAAAAAGGTCTGTTTCATGGTATTGACAATACTGAATAATTAAAAAGGGGGGGTGGATAAGACCTCAAGATCCAGATATAAAATGATTACAGCTACCCCTTAAACAACGCAGGTTTGAACTGTGCGGGTCCACTTACACACGGATACTTTTCGGTAGTAAAAACTACAGTACTGGGCAGTCCATGGTTGGTTAAGTCTGTGAGTGTGGAGGACCTGCAGACATGAAGGGCAGACTGTTATACATGGATTAAACCCCCATGTTGCTCAACAGAGAAGT